>NC_135586.1:10524074-13024074 GCF_965152235.1 Eretmochelys imbricata
ATCCGGCTCAAAGCAGGACCAATCCCCAATTTTTGCCCCAGATCCCTAAATGGCCCCCCTCAAGGATTGAACTCACAACGCTCAGTTTAGCAGGCCAATGCTCAAACCACTGTGCTCTCTCTCCCCCCTGCGATCCCTGCTCTCTGGGCTAGCTGTGTTTACCCTTTGACCAGCTGAACCTCTTCCCAGCAGCTTTCCCATAACTGTTCCCCGTCTCTCAGCTGCCTGGGGAAACACCCCTCCTCTCTATCAGCTGGGTCATTTGTGTTCTGGCCAAGGACCACCGGGAACTTTCCTGGACTCAACTCCCCTGCTATTACTGGAGCTGCATCCTGATGTAAAAAGACAGTTACTTTCCAAAAAACTTATCAGAAATTGCATCTTGAAAACTCGGGACCTGGATTGGGGTACCGTCCTCCACCCCTCTCTCTGTCCCTGAGAAGTCAGCTCCAGGAGGTCAGTTACAGAGGTCCTTCTCAAAACCTGGGTCACAGGCTGAGTGCCTGGGTGCAGGGATGCTGAGCCAGCCATCCCCCTAATGTCCTTAGCATACTGCCCCAAGTGACTAATGAGGACACACTCCTTTATCCCCACTATTCTTTCCCCAGTTTCCTCCTCTGGGCCCCCTCCTTCAGCTGCCAGCTAACAACTGGGACAGTTTCCTTAATGACTGAGGACACCTCTCCTGCCCCTGTGCCTGAGGGCATGTGGCCTTCTGCTGGAAAGGAGCTAGTCTCAGCCCCTCCCATACTTAGAAGCACCCTGCTTCCCTGTGTTACAGAAATCCTCACCCACCTCAGTGGTTTCTGAGATTCCCTGCTCCGTATCTTAACATGCTCCATATCTGGTTCTGCAGTGGCTAACCTCACAGAACCAGTATGCAAAAAGAAAAGGAGTACTTGTGATACCTTAGAGGCTAGCCAATTTATTTGAGCATAAGCTCTCGTGAGCTACAGGTGACTGCATCCGATGAAGTGAGCTGTAGCTCACGAAAGCTTATGCTCAAATAGCCTCGAAATGCTGAAAAACGAGGCGGCCCTACCTCCACCCTTCACTTGGGGCTGGGGCTAATCGTGGAGGATGAATCTCTAAAAAGCCTGCTCCTAAGCGACAAGAGGAGCTAGGGAACAGGAGAGCTCTTTAAACCGCCCTTCCTGATGAAGTGAGCTGTAGCTCACGAAAGCTTATGCTCAAATAAATTGGTTAGTCTCTAAGGTCCCACAAGTACTCCTTTTCTTTTTGCAAATACATACTAACACGGCTGCTACTCTGAAACCAGTGATATTATAGTAATTGTTACAGTATGGTTATAATTTCATGTATATAGTTATGAGGCTGAAAATGTATCCTCCTTGCTTAAAGCAAGCCCATGCAAAAACTCCCCAAGAACAGAGAGGCAGTTCACACCTCGTCAGGGCATGGATGGGACCTGCTATGCAAGTGGAGAGCTGCATAAGGAGGCTTTCATCCCCAAGCCCTTTACCACCCATCAACCCCTAACCAGGGGGTGAGGCTATTCAGGGAGAACAAGGCTTTAAAAAGCCCATTCCTAAGGGAGGAGAAAAGTTAGAGAACAGGAGCAGTTAATGTGAGTTTTGCAAGGCAGGTAACCAGATGAAGGAGGAGCAGGTCCATGACCCTTGAGGTGAGGTAGGGGGTGTGTGTGTGTGTGTGTGTGTGGGTGGGTGGGTGGGTGGGTGTGTGGTGTAGTGTGGTTGCTGCTTCAATGAAGGATCTAGTGTGGTCTGTTCATTTGAGGGAACTTGTGCTGCGCCTAGTGGCCTGCTAGGAAAGTTGAGAGCTTCTTAAGGAGGCTGTGATGGCCAAGCCCTTGAGCATCCATCAACCAGCAGGGTTTGGGGCTCCTCAGGGAGAATGAGTCTTTTAAAAGCCTGCTCCTAAGGGATGAGAGACGCTTGGGAACAGGAAACTTTCAGCTCATGGAGTGAGTTTGTGGTCTGCGTGTGTGTGTGTGTGGTCTGCTTACTCCTTGACTGAAGTGTGTGGTGTGCTTGGTTTGTTTGAGGGAGCCTGTGCTGAGCCTAGCAGACTGCAATGCAAGGCTGAGAGCATGTTCTCGAGGCTTTCATCCCCCCATCCCTGTAGGACCTGCCAACCCTTCACTCGGGGCTGGGGCTAATCGTGGAGAACGAGTCTCTAAAAAGCCTGCTCCTAAGCGACCAGAGGAGCTAGGGAACAAGAGAGCTCTGCGAGGGAGTTCTCCAGGTGAAGGAGGAGCGACTACGTGACCCTTGGGGTGAGTTTGTTGTCTGTAGCACAGGCACTGACTGGTGGGTGCTTTGGAAGAGGGGTGTGTGTGCTTGGGGAGGGAGGGTGAAGGGGGCACTCTGCCAGTTTTGGGGGGAAACAATTGTCAGCATTTACACTGCACACGTCAATGAGACTTTGACAACTAGAAAACTATCTAAGTAACAATCGCTCCCCTTAAAATGACTCCTGACACTGCTGTCTCTGACCTCACATTTCCCCCCGATTTTTACTGGGGCTGAGGTTATTTATTTAAATGAGTTCTGAAGGCACGGTCAGAATTTTACCAGTAGCAGTTGGCCGACAAAACGCTGCCTTAGGAGACTGACAGCAGACTTAATTGTAGAAATACTAATTTTACAAGTGCAATTCCCCCTTCCCTCAGCCCTGGCCTCGCACCTGTCAATAATGAACAATTAGTAAAGGGTAAGGGTTTTTGTCTAGCCAGATGTGTATATTTGTCATATGTGAACGAAAATCTCCTCCTCTTTTTCCCTTATCTCCTTTATTGATCAACCGATTTTGATAAAATTTGAAATGGAGTCAGTTTTTTTCTTTTTTAGAGGCCTCTCCTATTGCGAGGCCTTAAGCTGTACCTTCGTTAGCTTATGCCTTAAACCGGCCCTGGCCCCTGTGCTCTACGGTAGCCCCAATGCTCTTTTCTGCTCTCCCATAACTCTCTCAAACAGACAATCAGGCTTGCCTAAGGTACTTACTCTCTTGCAGTACCAGTCCAGTTCCTTGCTGACTCTTGTCTCTGTAACACAGGGAAGCAGGGTGCTTCCCGGTATGGGAGGGGCTGAGACTAGCTCCTTTCCAGCAGAAGGCCACATGCCCTCAGGCACAGGGGCAGGAGAGGTGTTGTCAGTGATTAAGGAAACTGTCCCAGTTGTTAGCTGGCAGAGTTCTGCAGCTGAAGGAGGGGGCCCAGAGGAGGAAACTGGGGAAGGAATAGTGGGGGAACAGGAGTGTCTCCTCCCTAGTCACTTGGGGCAGGATGCTTAGGACACTAGGAGGATGGCTGGGGCAGCATCCCTGCACCCAGGGACTCAGCCTGTGACCCAGGTTTTGGGAAGGACCTGTGTAACTGACTTCCTGGAGGGGAGCAGTCACATAGCTGACTTCTCAGGGACAGAGAGAGGGGTGGAGGACGGTACCCCAATCCAGGTCCCAAGTTTTCAAGATGCTATTTCTGATACGGTTTTTGGAAAGTAACTGTGTCCCTTCACATCAGGATGCAGCTCCAGTAACAGCAGGGGAGTTGAGACCAGGAAATTTCCCGGTGGTCCTTGGCCAGAACACAAATGACCCAGCTGACAGAGAGGGGGGTGTTTCCCCAGGCTGCTGGGAGACGGGGAGCAGTTATGGGAAAGCTGCAGGGAAGAGATGCAGCTGGTCAAAGGGTAAACACAGCTAGCCCAGAGTGCAGGGGGGAGGGATAGCGCAGTGGTTTGAGCATTGGCCTGCTCAACTCAGCATTGTGAGTTCAATCCATTTAGGGATCTGGGGCAAAAATTGGGGATTGGCCCTGCTTTGAGATCCCTTCCAACCCTGATATTCTGTGATCACAGCCCTCTGGGAGCAGGGAAGGGGAAACACAGGGTAACCCCGAAAGGGGAGCTGGATTGCCTACATATGTACAGTCCTGGGGTTGGGAGACTGCTCCCCAAAGGGCCAGCCAATGTGCAGGATCCCCCTGGACCCTTATCTTGCCAGAGCCTGAGACATCAAAATGCCAGAAATAGGATTAAATTAAGAGCCCACGCAAAGGGAAACACTGGAGGGAAAGAGAAGCCTGTGACTGATTACATGGGAGAGTCAAAGGACACCATGGGTAATGAACAAACTAACCTCAAACTACACTAACTGAACAGAGGGGTGTGGTATCAAAAAGATACTTGTAAACACCCATCTGTGAAAAAATGTTGATATTAATGTTACGTTTTGGGGATAGGAATTTCAACACAGATGTTAAACCTTTTGAGAATGCTACTTTTCAATTAATACCTGTAAACGGGTTTAAACCTTATCACAGGAGAGAAACCATAAAAAAAACCCTGGTTTGCGGTGTGTGAATGGGGAAACTGAGTCACGCTGCCTCATGGCCTTAATGGCTGGATGCCAAGAGAACTATAACAACAAACTACCTTTCAGATCAGTAAACTAAGAGGGGAGGTGTGATGCTCTGTACCTTGGGGGAACATCCTACACACCAGGTTCATCTTTCGAAAATGATTGTGTGGTATGCAATGCAAAGTTTGTCATGTTGGGTGCCTTCGGAAGGCTCATAATGAACTGAGCATGGTTGTTATAGTGATGTTATAGATTTCATCTTAATAAAATTATTAAATTGTTACAGTAATTGTTATAGTATAGTTATAATTTTATGTATATAGTTATGAGGCTGAAAATATATCCTCCTTGCTTAAAGCAAGCCCATGCAAAAACTCTCCAAGAACAGAGAGGCAGTTCACACCTCGTCAGGGCATGGATGGGGCCTGCTATGCAAGTGGAGAGCTGCATAAGGAGGCTTTCATCCCCAAGCCCTTTACCACCCATCAACCCCTAACCAGGGGGTGAGGCTATTCAGGGAGAACAAGGCTTTAAAAAGCCCATTCCTAAGGGAGGAGAGAAGTTAGAGAACAGGAGCAGCTAATGTGAGTTTTGCAAGGCAGGTAACCAGATGAAGGAGGAGCAGGTCCATGACCCTTGAGGTGAGTTTTTTCTCTGTGGGGTGGGTGTGTGTGTGGTGTAGTGTGGTTGCTGCTTCAATGAAGGATATAGTGTGGTCTGTTGTTTGAGGGAACTTGTGCTGAGCCTAGTGGCCTGCTAGGAAAGTTGAGAGCTTCTTAAGGAGGCTGTGATGGCCAAGCCCTTGAGCATCCATCAACCCTTAGCAGGGTTTGGGGCTCCTCAGGGAGAACGAGTCTTTAAAAAGCCTGCTCCTAAGAGATGAGAGACGCTTGGGAACAGGAAACTTTCAGCCCATGGGGTGAGTTTGTGGTTGGTGTGTGTGTGGGTGTGGTGTGCTTACTCCTTGACTGAAGTGTATGGCGTGCTTGCTTTGTTTGAGGGAGCCTGCGCTGAGTCTAGCAGACTGCAATGCAAGGCTGAGAGCATGTTCTCGAGGCTTTCATCCCCCCATCCCTGTAGGACCTGCCAACCCTTCACTCGGGGCTGGGGCTAATCGTGGAGAACGAGTCTTTAAAAAGTCTGCTCCTAAGCGACCAGAGGAGCTAGGGAACAGGAGCAGCTAACCTGACTTTTGGGAGGCAGTTCTCCAGGTGAAGGAGGAGCGACTACGTGACCCTTGGGGGGAGTTTGTTGTCTGTAGCACAGGTGCTGACTGGGGGAGGCTTTGGAAGAGGGGTGTGTGTGTGTGTGTGTGTGTGTATTTGCGGAGGGAGGGTGAAGGGGGCACTCTGCCAGTTTTTGGGGGAAGCAATTGTCAGCATTTATACTGCACACGTCTATTTTATTCTAGGTTTCAGAGTAACAGCCGTGTTAGTCTGTATTCGCAAAAAGAAAAGGAGTACTTGTGGCACCTTAGAGACTAACCAATTTATTTGAGCATGAGCTTTCGTGAGCTACAGCTCACTTCATCAGATATATACCGTGGAAACTGCAGCAGACTTTATATATACACAGAGAATATGAAACAATACCTCCTCCCACCCCACTGTCCTGCTGGTAATAGCTTATCTAAAAGCCATTTCCAGCACAAATCCAGGTTTTCTCACCCTCCACCCCCCCACACAAATTCACTCTCCTGCTGGTGATAGCCCATCCAAGGTGACAACTCTTTACACAATGTGCATGATAATGAAGTTAGGCCATTTCCTGCACAAATCCAGGTTCTCTCACTCCCTCACCCCCCTCCAAAAACCCACCCCCATACACACACAGACTCACTCTCCTGCTGGTAATAGCTCGTCCAAACTGACCACTCTCCAAGTTTAAATCCAAGTTAAACCAGAACATCTGGGGGGGGGGGAGGAAAAAACAAGAGGAAATAGGCTACCTTGCATAATGACTTAGCCACTCCCAGTCTCTATTTAAGCCTAAATTAATAGTATCCAATTTGCAAATGAATTCCAATTCAGCAGTTTCTCGCTGGAGTCTGGATTTGAAGTTTTTTTGTTTTAAGATAGCGACCTTCATGTCTGTGATTGCGTGACCAGAGAGATTGAAGTGTTCTCCGACTGGTTTATGAATGTTATAATTCTTGACATCTGATTTGTGTCCATTTATTCTTTTACGTAGAGACTGTCCAGTTTGACCAATGTACATGGCAGAGGGGCATTGCTGGCACATGATGGCATAAATCACATTGGTGGATGTGCAGGTGAACGAGCCTCTGATAGTGTGGCTGATGTTATTAGGCCCTGTGATGGTGTCCCCTGAATAGATATGTGTGCACAATTGGCAACGGGCTTTGTTGCAAGGATAAGTTCCTGGGTTAGTGGTTCTGTTGTGTGGTATGTGGTTGTTGGTGAGTATTTGCTTCAGGTTGCGGGGCTGTCTGTAGGCAAGGACTGGCCTGTCTCTCAAGATTTGTGAGAGTGTTGGGTCATCCTTTAGGATAGGTTGTAGATCCTTAATAATGCGTTGGAGGGGTTTTAGTTGGGGGCTGAAGGTGACGGCTAGTGGCGTTCTGTTATTTTCTTTGTTAGGCCTGTCCTGTAGTAGGTAACTTCTGGGAACTCTTCTGGCTCTATCAATCTGTTTCTTTACTTCCGCAGGTGGGTATTGTAGTTGTAAGAAAGCTTGACAGAGATCTTGTAGGTGTTTGTCTCTGTCTGAGGGGTTGGAGCAAATGCGGTTGTATCGCAGAGCTTGGCTGTAGACGATGGATCGTGTGGTGTGGTCAGGGTGAAAGCTGGAGGCATGCAGGTAGGAATAGCGGTCAGTAGGTTTCCGGTATAGGGTGGTGTTTATGTGACCATTGTTTATTAGCACTGTAGTGTCCAGGAAGTGGATCTCTTGTGTGGACTGGACCAGGCTGAGGTTGATGGTGGGATGGAAATTGTTGAAATCATGGTGGAATTCCTCAAGGGCTTCTTTTCCATGGGTCCAGATGATGAAGATGTCATCAATATAGCGCAAGTAGAGTAGGGGCTTTAGGGGACGAGAGCTGAGGAAGCGTTGTTCTAAATCAGCCATAAAAATGTTGGCATACTGTGGGGCCATGCGGGTACCCATAGCAGTGCCGCTGATCTGAAGGTATACATTGTCCCCAAATGTGAAATAGTTATGGGTAAGGACAAAGTCACAAAGTTCAGCCACCAGGTTAGCCGTGACATTATCGGGGATAGTGTTCCTGACGGCTTGTAGTCCATCTTTGTGTGGAATGTTGGTGTAGAGGGCTTCTACATCCATAGTGGCCAGGATGGTGTTATCAGGAAGATCACCGATGGATTGAAGTTTCCTCAGGAAGTCAGTGGTGTCTCGAAGGTAGCTGGGAGTGCTGGTAGCGTAGGGCCTGAGGAGGGAGTCTACATAGCCAGACAATCCTGCTGTCAGGGTGCCAATGCCTGGTGCCAATGCCTAGTTACTGAATGTGTCTCTCATTGTTATCTTTACTCTTTTAAAAATTAAGTTGTTTTGAATTACATACATAATTACACTGCTATGAATTACAGTAGATTAAAATCATTGCAATTACTTAAAAGCGGTCTTCACTAACATCCCAGTTTGAAGACATTATGGATCACTGTCGCTTTCTGGATGAAAGGGTCAGCAATCTTATTTACATCTAGGTCCCTTGGTATTGTTTTGATGCATGTTAAGCCCAGCTACGTTATTCAGTTGTGTCTGTCCCATTGATGACTGGAGATAATTCTGAAGTCTTCTGAAGCTGAAGAATGAGTTCAGGATGATAGAGGCACAGCGAGAAGGCTTCTTATACATTTGCAGTAAGCTGGAAACACAGTGCTTCCGGAGTACTGCAAATGACTCCAAGATCTTTCTTGAGGGGTAGCAGCTAATTTAGGCACCATCATTTTGGATATATAGTTGGGATTATATTTTGCCAGGTGCATTACTTTGCATTTAACATTGAATTTCATCTGCCATTTTGTTGCCAGGTCACCCAGTTTTGTGAGATCCTTTTGGCACCTTAGAGACTAACCAATTTATTTGAGCGTGAGCTTTCGTAAGCTACAGCTCGTAGCTCACGAAAGCTCATGCTCAAATAAATTGGTTAGTCTCTAAGGTGCCACAAGTACTCCTTTTCTTTTTGCAAAGACAGACTAACAGGGCTGTTACTCTGAAACCTGAGATCCTTTTGTCGCTCTTTGCAGTCTGCCTGGGACTTAACTATCTTGAGTAGTTTTTTGTATCATCTGCAAATTTTGCCACCTCGCTGTTTACCCCTTTTCCCAGATCATTTATGAATCTGTTGACTGGGTCCCAGTACAAGCCCCTCAGGGAAACCACTATTTACTTCTCTCCATTCTGGAAATGGACCATTTATTCCTACCCTTTGTTTCCTATCTTTTACTGGAGCGCCTGGGAATGCTTTCATGATCTAGCCATCCTTAACTTAATTTAAGATTACAAAAGGCTTGTAATTAATCACCCTGCCTCTGTTTACAATCAAACTCCCTGCCCAAAGGGCAGAAGTGGTTCGCAGCACAGAACTGATCACATTCTACATTGAAGCTCTGGCTCTTGAGTGCTGAGCACCCGCAGAGTCAGCACCTATGGTCCCTGGCTTGTCCGTTGTGTGCTTGCTGCTTGAAGGAAGTATATAGTGTGGTCTGGTCCTTTGAGGGACCCTCTGCTGAGCCTGGAGACCTGCTAGGCAAGTTGAGAGCTTCTTAAGAAGGCTTTGATGGCCAAGCCCTTTGGTGGGTGCTAACTCTTAATCGGTGGGTGGGGCTCCTCAGGGAGAAGAAGACTTTAAAAAGCCTGCTCCTAAGGGACCAGGGGAACTAGGGAACAGGAAAGTTTTGAGGGAGATTAGAGGGGAGTGGGCGGGGGGGGGGAGGGAGAGGAGAAGATAAGTTTAAAGAATGTTAATGAAGTTTAAGTAAATAAAACCCCCCTGATGAAAACAAAAACAAGAAGAAAGGAAAGAGCTGCAGGAGTAAAAAGAGAATGCAGGCAGAAGTCCAGCAACAGAGTGGGGGCTATCCAGTTTATTGCACTGAACGTAGGATGTATGATTACCTGGCCTACAGGCCGGCGGCACACTGCTACAACATGGCACACCATGCAGTAAGTTGTTGGACCATCTCTTCCTGGCTGTAGCTCTGAGGGAGTTGAGTGGGATGGGGGATAGAATCCTTCAGTGACTTTGACCGCCTTGTAGACAGGCTCACTAAAGACCTGTCTGCAGAAATTCCATCGGGGAAGAATGGAAATCAGGGGAACACAGCGAATTCTCACAGAGCCCCTGCGTCTAGATATAACTACAGCCAGGAAGCCGGGAGAAGAAACACCTGAGTCACCACTATGATCCGACAGCAGATTCCAGGATTCAGAAGCAATAATGGTCAAACCGTCCCAAGGCTATGAGGGAGCTTCTCGGACGGGCCCTCATCCTACCGTGCCATCCCATCCGAGAGACTCTTCTCATACTCCATGGCTGTGTTTGACCGTGTAGTCCCGAACGATACGCAGCGTTCAAGATGGTTTTCGCCCCTGCCCCAGCTCAGCCATGAAGTGGTGCTGGAAGAAGTTGACTTTACAGCACAGCAAATAGTGACAGACGCATGAAGACACACAGGAGAGCCCCAGGAAAGGACAGCATCTGGTACGACAACTCCTGAAAAATACAGATCGTGGTTTCCTGGTGCTAACTGCTGTGGCAAAGGTACCTCTCAACAAGGCAAACAGCTCCATAAGGCAGCTGGCGAAGAAGAGGCTGTCACTCCCTTGGAGGGCTAGTAACGAGCACAGGTAGGGAGGCACCAACGTCCCTCGAAGGGGTGATGTGTCTGACGCTGCGGCGATCACTTGCGCGTTCCATCTTTCGATGTGCCTGGATGCTACGGTGAGGAACCTTGTGGCGAGTGCTGTGCGTGACATCATCGGGAAGCGAATCGCCGTGGCCCCTTCCAGCCAAGAGGTCGCCTGGAAGCCGTATTTGGAAGAGACGGCGGAGTCTTTGCTCCACTTTGGACTCATGCCTGCAATGCAACACAACAGCTGGAAAAGCATATCGGCAGCTACTTGATGTGGTGTGAGGAACGTCGGGAGCTGGGAGTCCTGCTGCCACGGGTCAAGAACACCGAGCGCACCATCATCACTCCGAGAGCGAGAACCATGCTGGAGAGGACCCTGGAGGATGCCATCCATGGGTAGTACATGGAAAACCGGAGATGGAAGAAGACGCTTTTCATCCAAGCAGAGTCGTAATTTGGGGGAACCAAGTTGATTTTATTTGGAATAGAGTCTACGTGGGGGCGTGGTGCTGGAACAGGTACTAGGCTTATAGCTACGATGCCGGGCAGAGGAGCCCGTCGACTGCACGCCCTGTGGGTCCCAACAGCCGGCGCTGCTCAGCCTGCAGAGCAGACTTCACTTTCCCCTCTCTAGGGTCGGCTGTGGAGCGATGGCGCCACCTGCTGGTTCGGATTTCAAAGCTTGGTAGAAAAATAAACAACTGCAAGGGCGGGGGAAGCAACTCTCTCACTGAGTGCCTGGCAGGGGTAAATCGATCCCCACAAAAAGAGAGTGAATGGAAGAGTAACGAGGAGCACTTCACAGTGGGAAAGCCTGCCACAAGCACTAGATCATGTACGCTCATCACAAAGCTCCTGTGGATGAGCTTAATCTTCACGCTGCAGGCTCCCACCCCTGTTAAGTGGCCTGTCCCAAGTCACAGCCTAAGAAGGAGACGGTAAGTATCATGAGTTAGAATTTTTATAGTAGGTTTGAAAAAAAAAAAAAATCAGGACGGGGACCTCTGCATGTAGTAGGACACCTAGTGCCTTCACATGGTCTCACAAATCAAGATCCATGGAACATACGTTGGGTGGGGAGAAGAATACAACCAAGTCTAATTAATTCACACAGTTGTTTAATCCAGGTTCTAAAAAGTAAGTATCACTTCATCAGATGCATGGAGTGAAAAATACAGGAGGCAGGTATAAATATACAGCCCATGAAAAGATGGGAGTTGCCTTATCAAGTGTGTGGGGGTGGGGGGGGGCGGTCAGTGCTAACGAGGCCAATTCAATCAGGGGTGGATGTGGCCCATTCCCAACAGTTGACAAGAAGGAGTGAGTATCAACAGAGGGAAAATTACATTTTGGAGTGACCCAGCCACTCCCAGGCTTTATTCAGGCCTAATGTGATGGTGTCAAGTTTGCAAATTAATTCCAGTTCTGCAGTTTCTCCTTGAAGTCTGTTTTGAAGTTTTTGTTTTTGAAGAATGGCAGCTTTTAAGTGTGTTTGTTGAGTATCCAGGGAGATTGAAGCGCTCTCCTACTGGTTTATGAGTGTTACAATTCTTGATGTCGGATTTGTGTCCATTTTATTCTTTTGCGTAGAGACAGTCCGGTTTGGCCTATGTACCTGGGAGAGGGGCACTGAAATCAAGTTTACGCAAGTTAACAAGGAAGGTAGGATACATCTGGGGTCAGGCTTAAGGCACTTATCGGTTACAAGGCTCACGAGATACATACATAGGTTTCAGAGTAACAGCCGTGTTAGTCTGTATTCGCAAAAAGAAAAGGAGTACTTGTGGCACCTTAGAGACTAACCAATTTATTTGAGCATGAGCTTTCGTGAGCTACAGCTCACTTCATTGGATGCATACCGTGGAAACTGCAGCAGACTTTATATATACACAGAAAATATGAAACAATACCTCCTCCCACCCCACTGTCCTGCTGGTAATAGCTTATCTAAAGTGATCATCAGGTTAGGCCATTTCCAGCACAAATCCAGGTTTTCTCACCCTCCACCCCCCCCCCCCCGACAAATTCGCTCTCCTGCTGGTGATAGCCCATCCAAAGTGACAACTCTTTACACAATGTGCATGATAATCAAGTTAGGCCATTTCCTGCACAAATCCAGGTTCTCTCACTCCCTCACCCCCCTCCAAAAACCCACCCCCATACACACACAAACTCACTCTCCTGCTGGTAATAGCTCTTACCGCCACTGGCGCCCCGGGTGGTGTGGCTCAGGCGACCTGCAAGGGCGGGCTGGGGGACGCTGACCCCCCCAGCCCAGCCGCACCCCTCCCGGGGGCCGGAACTGGCCCCAGCCCCCATACAGGTAAGTCTGCAGAGTTACTGTCACCCCTGGCCAGGAATATTCCTGGTGCCCAGGCACTACGGGCCCCTAGAACTGGCCGCCTATGCGCACTATAGACTTCAGTAAGCACCCCCCACACACACACACACCCCCAAACACACCCTAGGGGGTCACGTTGTTGTTCCTCCTTCACCTGGAGAACTCCCTCGCAAAACTCATGTTAGCTGCTCCTGTTCGCTAGTTCCTCTGGTCACTTGAGAGTTGGCTTTTGGAAGCCTTGTTCTCACATAGTACAATCCCACTCTTAAATTTATCCAGCTCTATTTTTATATCTAATTTAGGTATTTGTCTCTATTACTCCATGCTTTGGAATGCGTCGTGCCACCCACCCCACCACCAGAAAACTACCTTCAACAGGATTTCCCTGCACAGCTTACCTCTTAATTCTTGGTTTTCCTGAGTTGAGCGGGAGCGTTGGGAACGGAATCAGCTCAGGATAGGGTGTAGGGGCAGTGGTTAGACAAGAGTCAGCAAGGAACTGGACTGGTACTGCAAGGGAGTAAGTACCTTAGGCAAGCCTGATTGTCTGTTTGAGAGAGTTATGGGAGAGCAGAAAAGAGCATTGGGGCTACCGTAGAGCACAGGGGCCAGGGCCGGTTTCAGGCATAAGCTAACGAAGGTACAGCTTAAGGCCTCGCAATAGGAGAGGCCTCTAAAAAAGAAAAAACTGTCTCCATTTCAAATTTTATCAAAATCGGTTGATAAATAAAGGAGATAAGGGAAAAAGAGGAGGAGATTTTCGTTCACATATGACAAATATACACATCTGGCTAGACAAAAACCCCTACCCTTTACTAATTGTTCATTATTGACAGGTGCGAGGCCAGGGCTGAGGGAAGGGGGAATTGCACTTGTAAAATTAGTATTTCTACAAGTAAGTCTGCTGTCAGTCTCCTAAGGCAGCGTTTTGTCGGCCAGCTGCTACTGGTAAAATTCTGACCGTGCCTTCAGAACTCATTTAAATAAATAACCTCAGCCCCAGTAAAAATCGGGAGGAAATGTGAGGTCAGAGACGGCAGTGTCAGGAAGCAATCCTGCCAAGCTCATACTCATACTGGACTCGTCCTAGGAGCGAGGTCATGGGTAGCGTCCCCCTTGGCTGGTAATACCCGGAAGGGCGCCGTCTTTGGTTTACGGTCCAGCACGTTGAGTCGTATAGTGCCTTCGTTCCTGTTTTTCTTCGTCTTCTTAAGTGTTCGTGTGTTTTCTTTCTTCTGATCCGTACAATACTGTATTTTAGTGCGCACGCCGCTTTCTGCTTCATGAGCCATCCACGTTTCACGTGCCTGAGCTTGCAGGCGATCGTCTTATGGACTTGAGTCGAGCGGATCTTGAAGAGGATACATTTGTTTTGGCTTCCCTCAATCAGTTTTGGGAAACTTCACAGTAAACATCAGAGTGCTGACGAAAGGATAAATAGAGGGTTTTGACAGAAGCGAAGGAAGATCTAGATCTATCTATATCAAAATATCCTGAGTACTTGGTGAGCAAGTTATTTCAAACCATGTGCATATAAGATTTATAGGCTAGTTATTATATTTGCTTGACTATAGGCTAGATTTTCCTCACTCTCTCCATGCCTGTCTAAAGATAACCATTCTCTCTTTGGCTTGTTGTCACTGTGTGCGTCCTCTGTGTTTTCTCAAGATAAATGAGCGGTCCTTGGGGAGACCGAAGGGAACACGAAGAGAGAAGTCTGCCTAGAAAATGCTGCAAGAAAAGCAATCTGCCCTAAGCATTCTGTGCAGCGAAAGTGTATCATAGAATATCAGGATTGGAAGGGACCTCAGGAGGTCATCTAGTCCAACCCCCTGCTCAAAGCAGGACCAATCCTCAATTTTTGCCCCAGATCCCTAAATGGCCCCCTCAAGGATCACAACCCTGGGTTTAGCAGGCCAATGCTCAAACCACTGAGCTATCTGTGGCAGGCACCAGTCTCCTCCAGCAGAAGCCCCTAGCCCCACTACTCTGCCGCAGGGCAGAAGCCCTGAGCTCCCCGTCCCCAGTCTGTGGTAGGTGGAGAACGGGTAGGGGGAAACGTGGAGCTCCAGGATCCGCACTGTAACTGTAAAAGAGCCGCACGCAGTTTGGCCACCCCGGCCGGATAGCGCTTGCTCACATTTTCTTTGATCTGTTTTGCTGCAAGAGTTAACAGTGACTGAGTACGTCACAGGAAGTGGGTGGGTTTATGCAATTTAGGAGTATGCGGCAGCAGCCAGGGAAAGCAGCGAGATGAACCCAAGTAACCAGACTGAAAGAATTCTCGGTCCTTGAGCAGACTTGTGTGTTGAGTTCTTGCTTGAACTATTACATTGGAGTCATTTAGGGGGAGCGATTGTCACTGAGAGTTTCCTAGTTGTCAAAGTCTCATTGAGGGCACTTGGTCCCTGTCTGGGAGCTCCTCGTGGTGACATAGAAAGCTGTGGCAGAGGTAGGGCTGCCTCGTTTTTCAGCGTATCGTTATCGCTTCTCGGCCTTTTGGCTAAGATCAAGTGTAGTATCTGTTCTTATCAGTTTAATATCTGATACGTCCTCTATCTGAGGACTATATATTAAATGGATTTTTGGAACAGGGAGATGGAATAGGAGCTTGCTCCATCCACTCCACGCATCGACCTGGTATTGCAGTACCTCCAGGAACGGTGCACTTCCCCTTGGGGAGACTATTGTGGTTAAAAAATAGAATTAGTTGAATTTGGTACACCCAGTACTGACTTGGATTCTCACTATATTCTCTGGGTGGCATATCACTGATGCTTTAAGAACTCCCACACCCCAATCTGGGTGTATGCTGGTTACATACTATGTATGTATCTCGTGAGCCTGATACGTGCCTTAAGCCTGACCCCAGATGTATCCTGACCCCAGATGTATCGTGCCTTAAGCCTGACCCCAGATGTATCCTGACCCCAGATGTATCCTACCTTCCTTCTTAACTTGCGTGAACTTGATTCGTGAACTTGATTCCATGTACATAGGCCAAACCAGACTGTGTCTATGCAAAAGAATAAAATGGACACAAATCAGACATCAAGAATTGTAACACTCATAAACTAGTAGGAGAGCGCTTCAATCTCCCTGGACACTCAAGAGACTTAAAAGCAGCCATTCTTCAAAGACAGAAACTTCAAAAACAGACTTCAACGAGAAACTGCAGAACTGGAATTAATTTGCAAACTTGACACCATCACATTAGGCCTGAATAAAGCCTGGGAGTGGCTGGGTCACTCCAAAATGTAATTTTCCCTCTGTTGATACTCACTCCTTCTTGTCAACTGTTGGGAATGGGCCACATCCACCCCTGATTGAATTGGCCTCGTTAGCACTGACCGCCCCACCCCCACCCCCACACACTTGATAAGGCAACTCCCATCTTTTCATGGGCTGTATATTTATACCTGCCTCCTGTATTTTTCACTCCATGCATCTGATGAAGTGATACTTACTTTTTAGAACCTGGATTAAACAACTGTGTGAATTAATTAGACTTGGTTGTATTCTTCTCCCCACCCAGCATATGTTCCATGGATCTTGATTTGTGAGACCATGTGAAGGCACTAGGTGTCCTGATGTACCCAGAGGTCCCCGTCCTGATTTCTTTTTTTTTTTCCAAACCTACTATAAAAATTCTAACTCATGATACTTACCGTCTCCTTCTTAGGCTGTGGCTTGGGACAGGCCACTTCACGCTGCAGGCTCCCACCCCCGTTAAGATTAAGCTCATCCACAGGAGCTTTGTGATGAGCGTACATGATCTAGTGCTTGTGGCAGGCTTTCCCACTGTGAAGTGCTCCTCGTTACTCTTCCATTCCCTCCCTTTTTGTGGGGATCGATTTACCCCTGTCAGGCACTCAGTGAGAGAGTTGCTTCCCCCGCCCTTGCAGTTGTTTATTTTTCTACCAAGCTTTGAAATCCGAACCAGCAGGTGGCGCCATCGCTCCACAGCCAACCCTAGAGAGGGGAAAGTGAAGTCTGCTCTGCAGGCTGAGCAGAGCCGGCTGTTGGGACCCACAGGGCGTGCAGTCGACGGGCTCCTCTGCCCGGCATCGTAGCTATAAGCCTAGTACCTGTTCCAGCACCACGCCCCCACGTAGACTCTATTCCAAATAAAATCAACTTGGTTCCCCCAAATTACGACTCTGCTTGGATGAAAAGCGTCTTCTTCCATCTCCGGTTTTCTATGTACTACCCATGGATGGCATCCTCCAGGGTCCTCTCCAGCATGGTTCTCGCTCTCGGAGTGATGATGGTGCGCTCGGTGTTCTTGACCGTGGCAGCAGGACTCCCAGCTCCCGACGTTCCTCACACCACATCAAGTAGCTGCCGATATGCTTTTCCAGCTGTTGTGTTGCATTGCAGGCATGAGTCCAAAGTGGAGCAAAGACTCCACCGTCTCTTCCAAATACGGCTTCCAGGCGACCTCTTGGCTGGAAGGGGCCACGGCGATTCGCTTCCCGATGATGTCACGCACAGCACTCGCCACAAGGTTCCTCACCGTAGCATCCAGGCACATCGAAAGATGGAACGCGCAAGTGATCGCCGCAGCGTCAGACACATCACCCCTTCGAGGGATGTTGGTGCCTCCCTACCTGTGCTCGTTACTAGCCCTCCAAGGGAGTGACAGCCTCTTCTTCGCCAGCTGCCTTATGGAGCTGTTTGCCTTGTTGAGAGGTACCTTTGCCACAGCAGTTAGCACCAGGAAACCACGATCTGTATTTTTCAGGAGTTGTCGTACCAAATGCTGTCCTTTCCTGGGGCTCTCCTGTGTGTCTTCATGCGTCTGTCACTATTTCCTGTGCTGTAAAGTCAACTTCTTCCAGCACCACTTCATGGCTGAGCTGGGGCAGGGGCGAAAACCATCTTGAACGCTGCGTATCGTTCGGGACTACACGGTCAAACACAGCCATGGAGTATGAGAAGAGTCTCTCGGATGGGATGGCACGGTAGGATGAGGGCCCGTCCGAGGAGCTCCCTCATAGCCTTAGGACGGTTTGACCATTATTGCTTCTGAATCCTGGAATCTGCTGTCGGATCATAGCGGTGACTCAGGTGTTTCTTCTCCCGGCTTCCTGGCTGTAGTTATATCTAGATGCAGGGGCTCTGTGAGAATTCGCTGTGTTCCCCTGATTTCCATTCTTCCCCGATGGAATTTCTGCAGACAGGTCTTTAGTGAGCCTGTCTACAAGGCGGTCAAAGTCACTGAAGGATTCTATCCCCCATCCCACTCAACTCCCTCAGAGCTACAGCCAGAAAGAGATGGTCCAACAACTTACTGCATGGTGTGCCATGTTGTAGCAGTCTGCCGCCGGCCTGTAGGCCAGGTAATCATACATCCTACGTTCAGTGCAATAAACTGGATAGCCCCCACTCTGTTGCTGGACTTCTGCCTGCATTCTCTTTTTACTCCTGCAGCTCTTTCCTTTCTTCTTGTTTTTGTTTTCATCAGGGGGGTTTTATTTACTTAAACTTCATTAACATTCTTTAAACTTATCTTCTCCTCTCCCTCCCCCACCCCCCCCCGCCCACTCCCCTCTAATCTCCCTCAAAACTTTCCTGTTCCCTAGTTCCCCTGGTCCCTTAGGAGCAGGCTTTTTAAAGTCTTCTTCTCCCTGAGGAGCCCCACCCACCGATTAAGAGTTAGCACCCACCAAAGGGCTTGGCCATCAAAGCCTTCTTAAGAAGCTCTCAACTTGCCTAGCAGGTCTCCAGGCTCAGCACAGGGTCCCTCAAAGGACCAGACCACACTATATACTTCCTTCAAGCAGCAAGCACACAACGGACAAGCCAGGGACCATAGGTGCTGACTCTGCGGGTGCTCAGCACTCAAGAGCCAGAGCTTCAATGTAGAATGTGATCAGTTCTGTGCTGCGAACAACTTCTGCCCTTTGGGCAGGGAGTTTGATTGTAAACAGAGGCAGGGTGATTAATTACAAGCCTTTTGTAATCTTAAATTAAGTTAAGGATGGCTAGATCATGAAAGCATTCCCAGGCGCTCCAGTAAAAGATAGGAAACAAAGGGTAGGAATAAATGGTCCATTTCCAGAATGGAGAGAAGTAAATAGTGGTTTCCCTGAGGGGCTTGTACTGGGACCCAGTCAACAGATTCATAAATGATCTGGGAAAAGGGGTAAACAGCGTGGTGGCAAAATTTGCAGATGATACAAAAAACTACTCAAGATAGTTAAGTCCCAGGCAGACTGCAAAGAGCGACATAAGGATCTCAGGTTTCAGAGTAACAGCCGTGTTAGTCTGTCTTTGCAAAAAGAAAAGGAGTACTTGTGGCACCTTAGAGACTAACCAATTTATTTGAGCATGAGCTTTCGTGAGCTACGAGCTGTAGCTTACGAAAGCTCACGCTCAAATAAATTGGTTAGTCTCTAAGGTGCCAAAAGGATCTCACAAAACTGGGTGACCTGGCAACAAAATGGCAGATGAAATTCAATGTTAAATGCAAAGTAATGCACCTGGCAAAATATAATCCCAAGTATATATCCAAAATGATGGTGCCTAAATTAGCTGCTACCCCTCAAGAAAGATCTTGGAGTCATTTGCAGTACTCCGGAAGCACTGTGTTTCCAGCTTACTGCAAATGTATAAGAAGCCTTCTCGCTGTGCCTCTATCATCCTGAACTCATTCTTCAGCTTCAGAAGACTTCAGAATTATCTCCAGTCATCAATGGGACAGACGCAACTGAATAACGTAGCTGGGCTTAACATGCATCAAAACAGTACCAAGGGACCTAGATGTAAATAAGATTGCTGACCCTTTCATCCAGAAAGCGACAGTGATCCATAATGTCTTCAAACTGGGACGTTAGTGAAGACCGCTTTTAAGTAATTGCAATGATTTTAATCTACTGTAATTCATAGCAGTGTAATTATGTATGTAATTCAAAACAACTTAATTTTTAAAAGAGTAAAGATAACAATGAGAGACACATTCAGTAACTAGAATAGAATAGACGTGTGCAGTATAAATGCTGACAATTGCTTCCCCCAAAAACTGGCAGAGTGCCCCCTTCACCCTCCCTCCGCAAATACACACACACACACACACACACACACACACACACACACACCCCTCTTCCAAAGCCTCCCCCAGTCAGCACCTGTGCTACAGACAACAAACTCCCCCCAAGGGTCACGTAGTCGCTCCTCCTTCACCTGGAGAACTGCCTCCCAAAAGTCAGGTTAGCTGCTCCTGTTCCCTAGCTCCTCTGGTCGCTTAGGAGCAGACTTTTTAAAGACTCGTTCTCCACGATTAGCCCCAGCCCCGAGTGAAGGGTTGGCAGGTCCTACAGGGATGGGGGGATGAAAGCCTCGAGAACATGCTCTCAGCCTTGCATTGCAGTCTGCTAGGCTCAGCGCAGGCTCCCTCAAACAAGCCAAGCACACCACACACACAACCACACACACACCAACCACAAACTCACCCCATGGGCTGAAAGTTTCCTGTTCCCAAGCGTCTCTCATCCCTTAGGAGCAGGCTTTTTAAAGACTCGTTCTCCCTGAGGAGCCCCAAACCCTGCTAAGGGTTGATGGATGCTCAAGGGCTTGGCCATCACAGCCTCCTTAAGAAGCTCTCAACTTTCCTAGCAGGCCACTAGGCTCAGCACAAGTTCCCTCAAACAACAGACCACACTATATCCTTCATTGAAGCAGCAACCACACTACACCACACACACACACACACACCCACCCCAGAGAGAAAAAACTCACCTCAAGGGTCATGGACCTGCTCCTCCTTCATCTGGTTACCTGCCTTGCAAAACTCACATTAGCTGCTCCTGTTCTCTAACTTCTCTCCTCCCTTAGGAATGGGCTTTTTAAAGCCTTGTTCTCCCTGAATAGCCTCACCCCCTGGTTAGGGGTTGATGGGTGGTAAAGGGCTTGGGGATGAAAGCCTCCTTATGCAGCTCTCCACTTGCATAGCAGGCCCCATCCATGCCCTGACGAGGTGTGAACTGCCTCTCTGTTCTTGGAGAGTTTTTGCATGGGCTTGCTTTAAGCAAGGAGGATACATTTTCAGCCTCATAACTATATACATAAAATTATAACTATACTATAACAATTACTGTAACAATTTAATAATTTTATTAAGATGAAATCTATAACATCACTATAACAACCATGCTCAGTTCATTATGAGCCTTCCGAAGGCACCCAACATGACAAACTTTGCATTGCATACCACACAATCATTTTCGAAAGATGAACCTGGTGTGTAGGATGTTCCCCCGAGGTACAGAGCATCACACCAACCCTCTTAGTTTACTGATCTCAAAGGTAGTTTGTTGTTATAGTTCTCTTGACATCCAGCCATTAAGGCCATGAGGCAGCGTGACTCAGTTTCCCCATTCACACACCGCAAACCAGGGTTTTTTTTATGGTTTCTCTCCTGTGATAAGGTTTAAACCCGTTTACAGGTATTAATTGAAAAGTAGCATTCTCAAAAGGTTTAACATCTGTGTTGAAATTCCTATCCCCAAAACTTAACATTAATATCAACATTTTTATCACAGATGGGTGTTTACAAGTATCTTTTTGATACCACACCCCTCTGTTCAGTTAGTGTAGTTTGAGGTTAGTTTGTTCATTACCCATGGTGTCCTTTGGCTCTCCCATGTAATCAGTCACAGGCTTCTCTTTCCCTCCAGTGTTTCCCTTTGTGTGGGCTCTTAATTTAATCCTATTTCTGGCATTTTGATGTCTCAGGCTCTGGCAAGATAAGGGTCCAGGGGGATCCTGCACATTGGCTGGCCCTTTGGGGAGCAGTCTCCCAACCCCAGGACTGTACATATGTAGGCAATCCAGCTCCCCTTTCGGGGTTACCCTGTGTTTCCCCTTCCCTGCTCCCAGAGGGCTGTGATCACAGAATATCAGGGTTGGAAGGGATCTCAAAGCAGGGCCAATCCCCAATTTTTGCCCCAGATCCCTAAATGGATTGAACTCACAATGCTGAGTTGAGCAGGCCAATGCTCAAACCACTGCGCTATCCCTCCCCCCCTGCACTCTGGGCTAGCTGTGTTTACCCTTTGACCAGCTGCATCTCTTCCCTGCAGCTTTCCCATAACTGCTCCCCGTCTCCCAGCAGCCTGGGGAAACACCCCCCTCTCTGTCAGCTGGGTCATTTGTGTTCTGGCCAAGGACCACCGGGAAATTTCCTGGTCTCAACTCCCCTGCTGTTACTGGAGCTGCATCCTGATGTGAAGGGACACAGTTACTTTCCAAAAACCGTATCAGAAATAGCATCTTGAAAACTTGGGACCTGGATTGGGGTACCGTCCTCCACCCCTCTCTCTGTCCCTGAGAAGTCAGCTATGTGACTGCTCCCCTCCAGGAAGTCAGTTACACAGGTCCTTCTCAAAACCTGGGTCACAGGCTGAGTCCCTGGGTGCAGGGATGCTGCCCCAGCCATCCTCCTAGTGTCCTAAGCATCCTGCCCCAAGTGACTAGGGAGGAGACACTCCTGTTCCCCCACTATTCCTTCCCCAGTTTCCTCCTCTGGGCCCCCTCCTTCAGCTGCAGAACTCTGCCAACTAACAACTGGGACAGTTTCCTTAATCACTGACAACACCTCTCCTGCCCCTGTGCCTGAGGGCATGTGGCCTTCTGCTGGAAAGGAGCTAGTCTCAGCCCCTCCCATACCGGGAAGCACCCTGCTTCCCTGTGTTACAGAGACAAGAGTCAGCAAGGAACTGGACTGGTACTGCAAGAGAGTAAGTACCTTAGGCAAGCCTGATTGTCTGTTTGAGAGAGTTATGGGAGAGCAGAAAAGAGCATTGGGGCTACCGTAGAGCACAGGGGCCAGGGCCGGTTTAAGGCATAAGCTAACGAAGGTACAGCTTAAGGCCTCGCAATAGGAGAGGCCTCTAAAAAAGAAAAAAACTGACTCCATTTCAAATTTTATCAAAATCGGTTGATCAATAAAGGAGATAAGGGAAAAAGAGGAGGAGATTTTCGTTCACATATGACAAATATACACATCTGGCTAGACAAAAACCCTTACCCTTTACTAATTGTTCATTATTGACAGGTGCGAGGCCAGGGCTGAGGGAAGGGGGAATTGCACTTGTAAAATTAGTATTTCTACAAGTAAGTCTGCTGTCAGTCTCCTAAGGCAGCGTTTTGTCGGCCAACTGCTACTGGTAAAATTCTGACCGTGCCTTCAGAACTCATTTAAATAAATAACCTCAGCCCCAGTAAAAATCGGGGGGAAATGTGAGGTCAGAGACAGCAGTGTCAGGAGTCATTTTAAGGGGAGCGATTGTTACTTAGATAGTTTTCTAGTTGTCAAAGTCTCATTGACGTGTGCAGTGTAAATGCTGACAATTGCTTCCCCCCAAAACTGGCAGAGTGCCCCCTTCACCCTCCCTCCCCAAGCACACACACCCCTCTTCCAAAGCACCCACCAGTCAGTGCCTGTGCTACAGACAACAAACTCACCCCAAGGGTCACGTAGTCGCTCCTCCTTCACCTGGAGAACTCCCTCGCAGAGCTCTCTTGTTCCCTAGCTCCTCTGGTCGCTTAGGAGCAGGCTTTTTAGAGACTCGTTCTCCACGATTAGCCCCAGCCCCGAGTGAAGGGTTGGCAGGTCTTACAGGGATGGGGGGATGAAAGCCTCGAGAACATGCTCTCAGCCTTGCATTGCAGTCCGCTAGGCTCAGCACAGGCTCCCTCAAACAAACCAAGCACACCACACACTTCAGTCAAGGAGTAAGCAGACCACACACACACACACACAGACCACAAACTCACTCCATGAGCTGAAAGTTTCCTGTTCCCAAGCGTCTCTCATCCCTTAGGAGCAGGCTTTTAAAAGACTCGTTCTCCCTGAGGAGCCCCAAACCCTGCTGGTTGATGGATGCTCAAGGGCTTGGCCATCACAGCCTCCTTAAGAAGCTCTCAACTTTCCTAGCAGGCCACTAGGCGCAGCACAAGTTCCCTCAAATGAACAGACCACACTATATCCTTCATTGAAGCAGCAACCCCACTACACTACACTCACACACACACACACACACAGAAGAAACTCACCCCAAGGGTCATGGACCTGCTCCTCCTTCATCTGGTTACCTGCCTTGCAAAACTCACATTAACTGCTCCTGTTCTCTAACTTCTCTCCTCCCTTAGGAATGGGCTTTTTAAAGCCTTGTTCTCCCTGAATAGCCCCACCCCCTGGTTAGGGGTTGATGGGTGGTAAAGGGCTTGGGGATGAAAGCCTCCTTATGCAGCTCTCCACTTGCATAGCAGGTCCCATCCATGCCCTGACGAGGTGTGAACTGCCTCTCTGTTCTTGGGGAGTTTTTGCATGGGCTTGCTTTAAGCAAGGAGGATACATTTTCAGCCTCGTAACTATATACATGAAATTATAACCATACTGTAACAATTACTATAATATCACTGGTTTCAGAGTAGCAGCCGTGTTAGTATGTATTTGCAAAAAGAAAAGGAGTACTTGTGGGACCTTAGAGACTAACCAATTTATTTGAGCATAAGCTTTCGTGAGCTACAGCTCACTTCATCGGGAAGGGCGGTTTAAAGAGCTCTCCTGTTCCCTAGCTCCTCTTGTCGCTTAGGAGCAGGCTTTTTAGAGATTCATCCTCCACGATTAGCCCCAGCCCCAAGTGAAGGGTGGAGGTAGGGCCGCCTCGTTTTTCAGCGTTTCGAGGCTATTTGAGCATAAGCTTTCGTGAGCTACAGCTCACTTCATCGGATGCAGTCACCTGTAGCTCACGAGAGCTTATGCTCAAATAAATTGGCTAGCCTCTAAGGTATCACAAGTACTCCTTTTCTTTTTGCATACTGGTTCTGTGAGGTTAGCCACTGCAGAACCAGATATGGAGCATGTTAAGATACGGAGCAGGGAATCTCAGAAACCACTGAGGTGGGTGAGGATTTCTGTAACACAGGGAAGCAGGGTGCTTCTAAGTATGGGAGGGGCTGAGACTAGCTCCTTTCCAGCAGAAGGCCACATGCCCTCAGGCACAGGGGCAGGAGAGGTGTCCTCAGTCATTAAGGAAACTGTCCCAGTTGTTAGCTGGCAGCTGAAGGAGGGGGCCCAGAGGAGGAAACTGGGGAAAGAATAGTGGGGATAAAGGAGTGTGTCCTCATTAGTCACTTGGGGCAGTATGCTAAGGACATTAGGGGGATGGCTGGCTCAGCATCCCTGTACCCAGGCACTCCGCCTGTGACCCAGGTTTTGAGAAGGACCTCTGTAACTGACCTCCTGGAGCTGACTTCTCAGGGACAGAGAGAGGGGTGGAGGACGGTACCCCAATCCAGGTCCCGAGTTTTCAAGATGCTATTTCTGATAAGTTTTTTGGAAAGTAACTGTCTTTTTACATCAGGATGCAGCTCCAGTAATAGCAGGGGAGTTGAGTCCAGGAAAGTTCCCGGTGGTCCTTGGCCAGAACACAAATGACCCAGCTGATAGAGAGGAGGGGTGTTTCCCCAGGCAGCTGAGAGACGGGGAACAGTTATGGGAAAGCTGCTGGGAAGAGGTTCAGCTGGTCAAAGGGTAAACACAGCTAGCCCAGAGAGCAGGGATCGCAGGGGGGAGAGAGAGCACAGTGGTTTGAGCATTGGCCTGCTAAACTGAGCGTTGTGAGTTCAATCCTTGAGGGGGGCCATTAGGGATCTGGGGCAAAAATTGGGGATTGGTCCTGCTTTGAGCCGGATGTTGGACTAGATCTCTGCCAACCCTGATATTCTATGATTCTATGATCACAGCCCTCTAAGGGGCAGGGAAGGACTCAGTGCTGGGAGGAGGAAACACAGGGTAACCCCAAAAGGGGAACTGGATTGCCTCCTTACATATTGCCTAAAGGGCCAGCCAGTGTGCAGGATCCCCCTGGACCCTTATCTTGCCAGAGCCTGAGACATCAAAATGCCAGAAATAGGATTAAATTAAGAGCCCACACAAAGGGAAACACTGGAGGGAAAGAGAAGCCTGTGACTGATTACATGGGAGAGTCAAAGGACACCATGGGTAATGAACAAACTAACCTCAAACTACACTAACTGAACAGAGGGGTGTGGTATCAAAAAGATACTTGTAAACACCCATCTGTGATAAAAAATTTTGGTATTAATGTTAAGTTTTGGGGATAAGAATTTCAACACAGATGTTAAACTTTTTGAGAATGCTACTTTTCAGTTATTTCTGTAAACAGGTTTAAACCTTATCACAGCAGAGAAAACATTAAAAAAAAAAACCCTGGTTTGCTGTGTGTGAATGGGGAAACTGAGGCACGCTGCCTCATAGCCTTATGGCTGGATGCCAAGAGAACTATAACAACAAACTACCTTTCAGATCAGTAAACTAAGAGGGGAGGTGTGATGCTCTGTACCTTGGGGGAACACCCTACACACCATGTTCATCTTTAGAAAATGATTGTGTGGTATGCAATACAAAGTTTGTCATGTTGGGTGCCTTCGGAAGGCTCATCATGCACTGAGCATGGTTGTTATAGTGATGTTATAAGAAAAGGAGGACTTGTGGCACCTTAGAGACTAACCAATTTATTTGAGCATAAGCTTTCGTGAGCTACAGCTCACTGCATCCGATGAAGTGTCAGGGCATGGATGGGGCCTGCTATGCAAGTGGAGAGCTGCATAAGGAGGCTTTCATCCCCAAGCCCTTTACCACCCATCAACCCCATCAGCTGGTCAAAGGGTAAACACAGCTAGCACAGAGAGCAGGGATCGCAGAGAGGAGAGAGAGCACAGTGGTTTGAGCATTGGCCTGCTCAACTCAGCATTGTGAGTTCAATCCATTTAGGGATCTGGGGCAAAAATTGGGGATTGGCCCTGCTTTGAGATCCCTTCCAACCCTGATATTCTGTGATCACAGCCCTCTGGGAGCAGGGAAGGGGAAACACAGGGTAACCCCGAAAGGGGAGCTGGATTGCCTACATATGTACAGTCCTGGGGTTGGGAGACTGCTCCCCAAAGGGCCAGCCAATGTGCAGGATCCCCCTGGACCCTTATCTTGCCAGAGCCTGAGACATCAAAATGCCAGAAATAGGATTAAATTAAGAGCCCACACAAAGGGAAACACTGGAGGGAAAGAGAAGCCTGTGACTGATTACATGGGAGAGCCAAAGGACACCATGGGTAATGAACAAACTAACCTCAAACTACACTAACTGAACAGAGGGGTGTGGTATCAAAAAGATACTTGTAAACACCCATCTGTGAAAAAATGTTGATATTAATGTTAAGTTTTGGGGATAGGAATTTCAACACAGATGTTAAACCTTTTGAGAATGCTACTTTTCAATTAATACCTGTAAACGGGTTTAAACCTTATCACAGGAGAGAAACCATAAAAAAAACCCTGGTTTGCGGTGTGTGAATGGGGAAACTGAGTCACGCTGCCTCATGGCCTTAATGGCTGGATGCCAAGAGAACTATAACAACAAACTACCTTTCAGATCAGTAAACTAAGAGGGGAGGTGTGATGCTCTGTACCTCGGGGGAACATCCTACACACCAGGTTCATCTTTCGAAAATGATTGTGTGGTATGCAATGCAAAGTTTGTCATGTTGGGTGCCTTCGGAAGGCTCATAATGAACTGAGCATGGTTGTTATAGTGATGTTATAGATTTCATCTTAATAAAATTATTAAATTGTTACAGTAATTGTTATAGTATAGTTATAATTTTATGTATATAGTTATGAGGCTGAAAATATATCCTCCTTGCTTAAAGCAAGCCCATGCAAAAACTCTCCAAGAACAGAGAGGCAGTTCACACCTCGTCAGGGCATGGATGGGGCCTGCTTTGCAAGTGGAGAGCTGCATAAGGAGGCTTTTGTCCCCAAGCCCTTTACCACCCATCAACCCCTAACCAGGGGGTGAGGCTATTCAGGGAGAACAAGGCTTTAAAAAGCCCATTCCTAAGGGAGGAGAGAAGTTAGAGAACAGGAGCAGCTAATGTGAGTTTTGCAAGGCAGGTAACCAGATGAAGGAGGAGCAGGTCCATGACCCTTGAGGTGAGTTTTTTCTCTCTGGGGTGGGTGTGTGTGTGTGTGTGTGGTGTAGTGTGGTTGCTGCTTCAATGAAGGATATAGTGTGGTCTGTTGTTTGAGGGAACTTGTGCTGAGCCTAGTGGCCTGCTAGGAAAGTTGAGAGCTTCTTAAGGAGGCTGTGATGGCCAAGCCCTTGAGCATCCATCAACCCTTAGCAGGGTTTGGGGCTCCTCAGGGAGAACGAGTCTTTAAAAAGCCTGCTCCTAAGGGATGAGAGACGCTTGGGAACAGGAAACTTTCAGCCCATGGGGTGAGTTTGTGGTTGGTGTGTGTGTGGTTGTGTGTGTGGTGTGCTTGGCTTGTTTGAGGGAGCCTGCGCTGAGCCTAGCGGACTGCAATGCAAGGCTGAGAGCATGTTCTCGAGGCTTTCATCCCCCCATCCCTGTAGGACCTGCCAACCCTTCACTCGGGGCTGGGGCTAATCGTGGAGAACGAGTCTTTAAAAAGTCTGCTCCTAAGCGACCAGAGGAGCTAGGGAACAGGAGCAGCTAACCTGACTTTTGGGAGGCAGTTCTCCAGGTGAAGGAGGAGCAACTACGTGACCCTTGGGGGGAGTTTGTTGTCTGTAGCACAGGTGCTGACTGGGGGAGGCTTTGGAAGAGGTGTGTGTGTGTGTGTGTGTATTTGCGGAGGGAGGGTGAAGGGGGCACTCTGCCAGTTTTTGGGGGAAGCAATTGTCAGCATTTATACTGCACACGTCTATTCTATTCTAGTTACTGAATGTGTCTCTCATTGTTATCTTTACTCTTTTAAAAATTAAGTTGTTTTGAATTACATACATAATTACACTGCTATGAATTACAGTAGATTAAAATCATTGCAATTACTTAAAAGCGGTCTTCACTAACGTCCCAATTTGAAGACATTATGGATCACTGTCGCTTTCTGGATGAAAGGGTCAGCAATCTTATTTACATCTAGGTCCCTTGGTATTGTTTTGATGCATGTTAAGCCCAGCTACGTTATTCAGTTGCGTCTGTCCCATTGATGACTGGAGATAATTCTGAAGTCTTCTGAAGCTGAAGAATGAGTTCAGGATGATAGAGGCACAGCGAGAAGGCTTCTTATACATTTGCAGTAAGCTGGAAACACAGTGCTTCCGGAGTACTGCAAATGACTCCAAGATCTTTCTTGAGGGGTAGCAGCTAATTTAGGCACCATCATTTTGGATATATAGTTGGGATTATATTTTGCCAGGTGCATTACTTTGCATTTAACATTGAATTTCATCTGCCATTTTGTTGCCAGGTCACCCAGTTTTGTGAGATCCTTTTGGCACCTTAGAGACTAACCAATTTATTTGAGCGTGAGCTTCCGTAAGCTACAGCTCGTAGCTCACGAAAGCTCATGCTCAAATAAATTGGTTAGTCTCTAAGGTGCCACAAGTACTCCTTTTCTTTTTGCAAAGACAGACTAACAGGGCTGTTACTCTGAAACCTGAGATCCTTATGTCGCTCTTTGCAGTCTGCCTGGGACTTAACTATCTTGAGTAGTTTTTTGTATCATCTGCAAATTTTGCCACCTCGCTGTTTACCCCTTTTCCCAGATCATTTATGAATCTGTTGACTGGGTCCCAGTACAAGCCCCTCAGGGAAACCACTATTTACTTCTCTCCATTCTGGAAATGGACCATTTATTCCTACCCTTTGTTTCCTATCTTTTACTAGAGCGCCTGGGAATGCTTTCATGATCTAGCCATCCTTAACTTAATTTAAGATTACAAAAGGCTTGTAATTAATCACCCTACCTCTGTTTACAATCAAACTCCCTGCCCAAAGGGCAGAAGTTGTTCGCAGCACAGAACTGATCACATTCTACATTGAAGCTCTGGCTCTTGAGTGCTGAGCACCCGCAGAGTCAGCACCTATGGTCCCTGGCTTTTCCGTTGTGTGCTTGCTGCTTGAAGGAAGTATATAGTGTGGTCTGGTCCTTTGAGGGACCCTCTGCTGAGCCTGGAGACCTGCTAGGCAAGTTGAGAGCTTCTTAAGAAGGCTTTGATGGCCAAGCCCTTTGGTGGGTGCTAACTCTTAATCGGTGGGTGGGGCTCCTCAGGGAGAAGAAGACTTTAAAAAGCCTGCTCCTAAGGGACCAGGGGAACTAGGGAACAGGAAAGTTTTGAGGGAGATTAGAGGGGAGTGGGCGGGGGGGGGAGGGAGAGGAGAAGATAAGTTTAAAGAATGTTAATGAAGTTTAAGTAAATAAAACCCCCCTGATGAAAACAAAAACAAGAAGAAAGGAAAGAGCTGCAGCAGTAAAAAGAGAATGCAGGCAGAAGTCCAGCAACAGAGTGGGGGCTATCCAGTTTATTGCACTGAACGTAGGATGTATGATTACCTGGCCTACAGGCCGGCGGCAGACTGCTACAACATGGCACACCATGCAGTAAGTTGTTGGACCATCTCTTCCTGGCTGTAGCTCTGAGGGAGTTGAGTGGGATGGGGGATAGAATCCTTCAGTGACTTTGACCGCCTTGTAGACAGGCTCACTAAAGACCTGTCTGCAGAAATTCCATCGGGGAAGAATGGAAATCAGGGGAACACAGCGAATTCTCACAGAGCCCCTGCGTCTAGATATAACTACAGCCAGGAAGCCGGGAGAAGAAACACCTGAGTCACCACTATGATCCGACAGCAGATTCCAGGATTCAGAAGCAATAATGGTCAAACCGTCCTAAGGCTATGAGGGAGCTTCTCGGACGGGCCCTCATCCTACCGTGCCATCCCATCCGAGAGACTCTTTTCATACTCCATGGCTGTGCTTGACCGTGTAGTCCCGAACGATATGCAGCGTTCAAGATGGTTTTCTCCCCTGCCCCAGCTCAGCCATGAAGTGGTGCTGGAAGAAGTTGACTTTACAGCACAGCAAATAGTGACAGACGCATGAAGACACACAGGAGAGCCCCAGGCAAGGACAGGATTTGGTACGACAACTCCTGAAAAATACAGATCTTGGTTTCCTGGTGCTAACTGCTGTGGCAAAGGTACCTCTCAACAAGGCAAACAGCTCCATAAGGCAGCTGGCGAAGAAGAGGCTGTCACTCCCTTGGAGGGCTAGTAACGAGCACAGGTAGGGAGGCACCAACATCCCTCGAAGGGGTGATGTGTCTGACGCTGCGGCGATCACTTGCGCGTTCCATCTTTCGATGTGCCTGGATGCTACGGTGAGGAAGCTTGTGGCGAGTGCTGTGCGTGACATCATCGGGAAGCGAATCGCCGTGGCCCCTTCCAGCCAAGAGGTCGCCTGGAAGCCGTATTTGGAAGAGACGGTGGAGTCTTTGCTCCACTTTGGACTCATGCCTGCAATGCAACACAACAGCTGGAAAAGCATATCGGCAGCTACTTGATGTGGTGTGAGGAACGTCGGGAGCTGGGAGTCCTGCTGCCACGGGTCAAGAACACCGAGCGCACCATCATCACTCCGAGAGCGAGAACCATGCTGGAGAGGACCCTAGAGGATGCCATCCATGGGTAGTACATGGAAAACCGGAGATGGAAGAAGACGCTTTTCATCCAAGCAGAGTCGTAATTTGGGGGAACCAAGTTGATTTTATTTGGAATAGAGTCTACGTGGGGGCGTGGTGCTGGAACAGGTACTAGGCTTATAACTACGATGCCGGGCAGAGGAGCCCGTCGACTGCACGCCCTGTGGGTCCCAACAGCCGGCGCTGCTCAGCCTGCAGAGCAGACTTCACTTTCCCCTCTCTAGGGTCGGCTGTGGAGCGATGGCGCCACCTGCTGGTTCGGATTTCAAAGCTTGGTAGAAAAATAAACAACTGCAAGGGCGGGGGAAGCAACTCTCTCACTGAGTGCCTGACAGGGGTAAATCGATCCCCACAAAAAGAGAGTGAATGGAAGAGTAACGAGGAGCACTTCACAGTGGGAAAGCCTGCCACAAGCACTAGATCATGTACGCTCATCACAAAGCTCCTGTGGATGAGCTTAATCTTAACGGGGGTGGGAGCCTGCAGCGTGAAGTGGCCTGTCCCAAGCCACAGCCTAAGAAGGAGACGGTAAGTATCATGAGTTAGAATTTTTATAGTAGGTTTGGAAAAAAAAAAAGAAATCAGGACGGGGACCTCTGGGTACATCAGGACACCTAGTGCCTTCACATGGTCTCACAAATCAAGATCCATGGAACATATGTTGGGTGGGGAGAAGAATACAACCAAGTCTAATTAATTCACACAGTTGTTTAATCCAGGTTCTAAAAAGTAAGTATCACTTCATCAGATGCATGGAGTGAAAAATACAGGAGGCAGGTATAAATATACAGCCCATGAAAAGATGGGAGTTGCCTTATCAAGTGTGTGGGGGTGGGGGTGGGGCGGTCAGTGCTAACGAGGCCAATTCAATCAGGGGTGGATGTGGCCCATTCCCAACAGTTGACAAGAAGGAGTGAGTATCAACAGAGGGAAAATTACATTTTGGAGTGACCCAGCCACTCCCAGGCTTTATTCAGGCCTAATGTGATGGTGTCAAGTTTGCAAATTAATTCCAGTTCTGCAGTTTCTCGTTGAAGTCTGTTTTTGAAGTTTCTGTCTTTGAAGAATGGCTGCTTTTAAGTCTCTTGAGTGTCCAGGGAGATTGAAGCGCTCTCCTACTGGTTTATGAGTGTTACAATTCTTGATGTCTGATTTGTGTCCATTTTATTCTTTTGCATAGACACAGTCGGGTTTGGCCTATGTACATGGAATCAAGTTCACGCAAGTTAAGAAGGAAGGTAGGATACATCTGGGGTCAGGCTTAAGGCACGTATCGGTTACAAGGCTCACAAGATACATACATAGTATGTAACCACACAGATTGGGGTGTGGGAGTTCTTAAAGCATCAGTGATATGCCACCCAGAGAATATAGTGAGAATCCAAGTCAGTACTGGGTGTACCAAATTCAACTAATTCTATTTTTTAACCACAATAGTCTCCCCAAGGGGAGGTGCACCGTTCCTGGAGGTACTGCAATACCAGGTCGATGCGTGGAGTGGATGGAGCAAGCTCCTATTCCATCTCCCTGTTCCAAAAATCCATTTAATATATAGTCCTCAGATAGAGGACGTATCAGATATTAAACTGATAAGAACAGATACTACACTTGATCTTAGCCAAAAGGCCGAGAAGCGATAACGATATGCTGAAAAACGAGGCAGCCCTACCTCTGCCACAGCTTTCTATGTCACCACGAGGAGCTCCCAGACAGGGACCAAGTGCCCTCAATGAGACTTTGACAACTAGGAAACTCTCAGTGACAATCGCTCCCCCTAAATGACTCCAATGTAATAATTCAAGCAAGAACTCAACACACAAGTCTGCTCAAGGACCGAGAATTCTTTCAGTCTGGTTACTTGGGTTCATCTCGCTGCTTTCCCTGGCTGCTGCCGCATACTCCTAAATTGCATAAACCCACCCACTTCCTGTGACATACTCAGTCACTGTTAACTCTTGCAGCAAAACAGATCAAAGAAAATGTGAGCAAGCGCTATCCGGCCGGGGTGGCCAAACTGCGTGCGGCTCTTTTACAGTTACAGTGCGGATCCTGGAGCTCCACGTTTCCCCCTACCCGTTCTCCACCTACCACAGACTGGGGACGGGGAGCTCAGGGCTTCTGCCCTGCGGCAGAGTAGTGGGGCTAGGGGCTTCTGCTGGAGGAGACTGGTGCCTGCCACAGATAGCTCAGTGGTTTGAGCATTGGCCTGCTAAACCCAGGGTTGTGATCCTTGAGGGGGCCATTTAGGGATCTGGGGCAAAAATTGAGGATTGGTCCTGCTTTGAGCAGGGGGTTGGACTAGATGACCTCCTGAGGTCCCTTCCAATCCTGATATTCTATGATACACTTTCGCTGCACAGAATGCTTAGGGCAGATTGCTTTTCTTGCAGCATTTTCTAGGCAGACTTCTCTCTTCGTGTTCCCTTCGGTCTCCCCAAGGACCGCTCATTTATCTTGAGAAAACACAGAGGACGCACACAGTGACAACAAGCCAAAGAGAGAATGGTAATCTTTAGACAGGCATGGAGAGAGTGAGGAAAATCTAGCCTATAGTCAAGCAAATATAATAACTAGCCTATAAATCTTATATGCACATGGTTTGAAATAACTTGCTCACCAAGTACTCAGGATATTTTGATATAGATAGATCTAGATCTTCCTTCCCTTCTCTCAAAACCCTCTATTTATCCTTTCGTCAGCACTCTGATGTTTACTGTGAAGTTTCCCAAAACTGATGGAGGGAAGCCAAAACAAATGTATCCTCTTCAAGATCCGCTCGACTCAAGTCCATAAGACGATCGCCTGCAAGCTCAGGCACGTGAAACGTGGATGGCTCATGAAGCAGAAAGCGGCGTGCGCACTAAAATACACTATTGTACGGATCAGAAGAAAGAAAACACACGAACACTTAAGAAGACGAAGAAAAACAGGAACGAAGGCACTATACGACTCAACGTGCTGGACTGTAAACCAAAGACGGCGCCCTTCCGGGTATTACCAGCCAAGGGGGACGCTACCCATGACCTCGCTCCTAGGACGAGTCCCGTACGAGTATGAGCTTGGCAGGATTGCTTCCTGACACTGCCGTCTCTGACCTCACATTTCCTCCCGATTTTTACTGGGGCTGAGGTTATTTATTTAAATGAGTTCTGAAGGCACGGTCAGAATTTTACCAGTAGCAGCTGGCCGACAAAACGCTGCCTTAGGAGACTGACAGCAGACTTAATTGTAGAAATACTAATTTTACAAGTGCAATTCCCCCTTCCCTCAGCCCTGGCCTCGCACCTGTCAATAATGAACAATTAGTAAAGGGTAGGGGGTTTTGTCTAGCCAGATGTGTATATTTGTCATATGTGAACGAAAATCTCCTCTTTTTCCCTTATCTCCTTTATTTATTTATCAACCGATTTTGATAAAATTTGAAATGGAGTCAGTTTTTTCTTTTTTAGAGGCCTCTCCTATTGCGAGGCCCTAAGCTGTTCCTTAGTTAGCTTATGCCTTAAACCGGCCCTGGCCCCTGTGCTCTACGGTAGCCCCAATGCTCTTTTCTGCTCTCCCATAACTCTCTCAAACAGACAATCAGGCTTGCCTAAGGTACTTACTCTCTTGCAGTACCAGTCCAGTTCCTTGCTGACTCTTGTCTAACCACTGCCCCTACACCCTATCCTGAGCTGATTCCGTTCCCAACGCTCCCGCTCAACGCAGGAAAACCAAGAATTAAGAGGTAAGCTGTGCAGGGAAATCCTGTTGAGGGTAGTTTTCTGGTGGTGGGGTGGGTGGCACGACGCATTCCAAAGCATGGAGTAATAGAGACAAATACCTAAATTAGATATAAAAATAGAGCTGGATAAATTTAAGAGTGGGATTGTATTATGTGAGAACAAGGCTTCCAAAAGCCAACTCTCAAGTGACCAGAGGAACTAGCGAACAGGAGCAGCTAACATGAGTTTTGCGAGGGAGTTCTCCAGGTGAAGGAGGAACAACAACGTGACCCCCTAGGGTGTGTTTGGGGGTGTGTGTGTGGGGGGGGGGGTGCTTACTGAAGTCTATAGTGCGCATAGACGGCCAGTTCTAGGGGCCCGTAGTTCCTGGGCACCAGGAATATTCCTGGCCAGGGGTGACAGTAACTCTGCAGACTTACCTGTATGGGGGCTGGGGCCAGTTCCGGCCCCCGGGAGGGGTGGGGCTGGGCTGGGGGGGTCAGCGTCCCCCAGCCCGCCCTTGCAGGCCGCCTGAGCCACACCACCCGGGGCGCCAGTGGCGGTAAGAGCTATTACCAGCAGGAGAGTGTGTGTGTGTATGGGGGTGGGTTTTTGGAGGGGGGTGAGGGAGTGAGAGAACCTGGATTTGTGCAGGAAATGGCCTAACTTGATTATCATGCACATTGTGTAAAGAGTTGTCACTTTGGATGGGCTATCACCAGCAGGAGAGTGAATTTGTGTGGGGGGGGTGGAGGGTGAGAAAACCTGGATTTGTGCTGGAAATGGCCTAACCTGATGATCACTTTAGATAAGCTATTACCAGCAGGACAGTGGGGTGGGAGGAGGTATTGTTTCATATTCTCTGTGTACATATAAAGTCTGCTGCAGTTTCCACGGTATGCATCCAATGAAGTGAGCTGTAGCTCACGAAAGCTCATGCTCAAATAAATTGGTTAGTCTCTAAGGTGCCACAAGTACTCCTTTTCTTTTTGCGAATACAGACTAACACGGCTGTTACTCTGAAACCTATGTATGTATCTCGTGAGCCTTGTAACCGATAAGTGCCTTAAGCCTGACCCCAGATGTATCCTACCTTCCTTGTTAACTTGCGTAAACTTGATTTCAGTGCCCCTCTCCCATGTACATAGGCCAAACCGGACTGTCTCTACGCAAAAGAATAAAATGGACACAAATCAGACATCAAGAATTGTAACACTCATAAACCAGTAGGAGAGCGCTTCAATCTCCCTGGATACTCAACAAACAAACTTAAAAGCTGCCATTCTTCAAGAACAAAAACTTCAAAACAGACTTCAAGGAGAAACTGCAGAACTGGAATTAATTTGCAAACTTGACACCGTCACATTAGGCCTGAATAAAGCCTGGGAGTGGCTGGGTCACTCCAAAATGTAATTTTCCCTCTGTTGATACTCACTCCTTCTTGTCAACTGTTGGGAATGGGCCACATCCACCCCTGATTGAATTGGCCTCGTTAGCACTGACCGCCCCCCCCCCACCCCCACACACTTGATAAGGCAACTCCCATCTTTTCATGGGCTGTATATTTATACCTGCCTCCTGTATTTTTCACTCCATGCATCTGATGAAGTGATACTTACTTTTTAGAACCTGGATTAAACAACTGTGTGAATTAATTAGACTTGGTTGTATTCTTCTCCCCACCCAACATATGTTCCATGGATCTTGATTTGTGAGACCATGTGAAGGCACTAGGTGTCCTACTACATGCAGAGGTCCCCGTCCTGATTTTTTTTTTTTTTCAAACCTACTATAAAAATTCTAACTCATGATACTTACCGTCTCCTTCTTAGGCTGTGACTTGGGACAGGCCACTTAACAGGGGTGGGAGCCTGCAGCGTGAAGATTAAGCTCATCCACAGGAGCTTTGTGATGAGCGTACATGATCTAGTGCTTGTGGCAGGCTTTCCCACTGTGAAGTGCTCCTCGTTACTCTTCCATTCACTCTCTTTTTGTGGGGATCGATTTACCCCTGTCAGGCACTCAGTGAGAGAGTTGCTTCCCCCGCCCTTGCAGTTGTTTATTTTTCTACCAAGCTTTGAAATCCGAACCAGCAGGTGGCGCCATCGCTCCACAGCCGACCCTAGAGAGGGGAAAGTGAAGTCTGCTCTGCAGGCTGAGCAGCGCCGGCTGTTGGGACCCACAGGGCGTGCAGTCGACGGGCTCCTCTGCCCGGCATCGTAGCTATAAGCCTAGTACCTGTTCCAGCACCACGCCCCCACGTAGACTCTATTCCAAATAAAATCAACTTGGTTCCCCCAAATTACGACTCTGCTTGGATGAAAAGCGTCTTCTTCCATCTCCGGTTTTCCATGTACTACCCATGGATGGCATCCTCCAGGGTCCTCTCCAGCATGGTTCTCGCTCTCGGAGTGATGATGGTGCGCTCGGTGTTCTTGACCCGTGGCAGCAGGACTCCCAGCTCCCGACGTTCCTCACACCACATCAAGTAGCTGCCGATATGCTTTTCCAGCTGTTGTGTTGCATTGCAGGCATGAGTCCAAAGTGGAGCAAAGACTCCACCGTCTCTTCCAAATACGGCTTCCAGGCGACCTCTTGGCTGGAAGGGGCCACGGCGATTCGCTTCCCGATGATGTCACGCACAGCACTTGCCACAAGGTTCCTCACCGTAGCATCCAGGCACATCGAAAGATGGAACGCGCAAGTGATCGCCGCAGCGTCAGACACATCACCCCTTCGAGGGATGTTGGTGCCTCCCTACCTGTGCTCGTTACTAGCCCTCCAAGGGAGTGACAGCCTCTTCTTCGCCAGCTGCCTTATGGAGCTGTTTGCCTTGTTGAGAGGTACCTTTGCCACAGCAGTTAGCACCAGGAAACCACGATCTGTATTTTTCAGGAGTTGTCGTACCAAATGCTGTCCTTTCCTGGGGCTCTCCTGTGTGTCTTCATGCGTCTGTCACTATTTGCTGTGCTGTAAAGTCAACTTCTTCCAGCACCACTTCATGGCTGAGCTGGGGCAGGGGCGAAAACCATTTTGAACGCTGCATATCGTTCGGGACTACACGGTCAAACACAGCCATGGAGTATGAGAAGAGTCTCTCGGATGGGATGGCACGGTAGGATGAGGGCCCGTCCGAGGAGCTCCCTCATAGCCTTAGGACTGTTTGACCATTATTGCTTCTGAATCCTGGAATCTGCTGTCGGATCATAGTGGTGACTCAGGTGTTTCTTCTCCCGGCTTCCTGGCTGTAGTTATATCTAGACGCAGGGGCTCTGTGAGAATTCGCTGTGTTCCCCTGATTTCCATTCTTCCCCGATGGAATTTCTGCAGACAGGTCTTTAGTGAGCCTGTCTACAAGGCGGTCAAAGTCACTGAAGGATTCTATCCCCCATCCCACTCAACTCCCTCAGAGCTACAGCCAGGAAGAGATGGTCCAACAACTTACTGCATGGTGTGCCATGTTGTAGCAGTCTGCCGCCGGCCTGTAGGCCAGGTAATCATACATCCTACGTTCAGTGCAATAAACTGGATAGCCCCCACTCTGTTGCTGGACTTCTGCCTGCATTCTCTTTTTACTCCTGCAGCTCTTTCCTTTCTTCTTGTTTTTGTTTTCATCAGGGGGGTTTTATTTACTTAAACTTCATTAACATTCTTTAAACTTATCTTCTCCTCTCCCTCCCCCCCCCCGCCCACTCCCCTCTAATCTCCCTCAAAACTTTCCTGTTCCCTAGTTCCCCTGGTCCCTTAGGAGCAGGCTTTTTAAAGTCTTCTTCTCCCTGAGGAGCCCCACCCACCGATTAAGAGTTAGCACCCACCAAAGGGCTTGGCCATCAAAGCCTTCTTAAGAAGCTCTCAACTTGCCTAGCAGGTCTCCAGGCTCAGCACAGGGTCCCTCAAACGACCAGACCACACTATATACTTCCTTCAAGCAGCAAGCACACAACGGACAAGCCAGGGACCATAGGTGCTGACTCTGCGGGTGCTCAGCACTCAGGAGCCAGAGCTTCAATGTAGAATGTGATCAGTTCTGTGCTGCGAACAACTTCTGCCCTTTGGGCAGGGAGTTTGATTGTAAACAGAGGCAGGGTGATTAATTACAAGCCTTTTGTAATCTTAAATTAAGTTAAGGATGGCTAGATCATGAAAGCATTCCCAGGCGCTCCAGTAAAAGATAGGAAACAAAGGGTAGGAATAAATGGTCCATTTCCAGAATGGAGAGAAGTAAATAGTGGTTTCCCTGAGGGGCTTGTACTGGGACCCAGTCAACAGATTCATAAATGATCTGGGAAAAGGGGTAAACAGCGAGGTGGCAAAATTTGCAGATGGTACAAAAAACTACTCAAGATAGTTAAGTCCCAGGCAGACTGCAAAGAGCGACAAAAGGATCTCAGAAAACTGGGTGACCTGGCAACAAAATGGTAGATGAAATTCAATGTTAAATGCAAAGTAATGCACCTGGCAAAATATAATCCCAACTATATATCCAAAATGATGGTGCCTAAATTAGCTGCTACCCCTCAAGAAAGATCTTGGAGTCATTTGCAGTACTCCGGAAGCACTGTGTTTCCAGCGTACTGCAAATGTATAAGAAGCCTTCTCGCTGTGCCTCTATCATCCTGAACTCATTCTTCAGCTTCAGAAGACTTCAAAATTATCTCCAGTCATCAATGGGACAGACACAACTGAATAACGTAGCTGGGCTTAACATGCATCAAAACAGTACCAAGGGACCTAGATGTAAATAAGATTGCTGACCCTTTCATCCAGAAAGCGACAGTGATCCATAATGTCTTTAAACTGGGACATTAGTGAAGACCGCTTTTAAGTAATTGCAATGATTTTAATCTGCTGTAATTCATAATAGTGTAATTATGTAGTTCAGAACAACTTAATTTTTAAAAGAGTAAAGATAATGAGAGACACATTCAGTAACTAGAATAGAATAGACGTGTGCAGTATAAATGCTGACAATTGCTTCCCCCAAAAACTGGCAGAGTGCCCCCTTCACCCTCCCTCCGCAAATACACACACACACACCCACCCCTCTTCCAAAGCCTCCCCCAGTCAGCACCTGTGCTACAGACAACAAACTCCCCCCAAGGGTCACGTAGTCGCTCCTCCTTCACCTGGAGAACTGCCTCCCAAAAGTCAGATGAGCTGCTCCTGTTCCCTAGCTCCTCTGGTCGCTTAGGAGCAGACTTTTTAAAGACTCGTTCTTCATGATTAGCCCCAGCCCCGAGTGAAGGGTTGGCAGGTCCTACAGGGATGGGGGGATGAAAGCCTCGAGAACATGCTCTCAGCCTGGCATTGCAGTCCGCTAGACTCAGCGCAGGCTCCCTCAAACAAAGCAAGTACACCACACACACAACCACACACACACCAACCACAAACTCACCCCATGGGCTGAAAGTTTCCTGTTCCCAAGCGTCTCTCATCCCTTAGGAGCAGGCTTTTTAAAGACTCGTTCTCCCTGAGGAGCCCCAAACCCTGCTAAGGGTTGATGGATGCTCAAGGGCTTGGCAATCACAGCCTCCTTAAGAAGCTCTCAACTTTCCTAGCAGGCCACTAGGCTCAGCACAAGTTCCCTCAACAGACCACGCTATATCCTTCATTGAAGCAGCAACCACACTACACCACACGCACCACACCACAGAGAAGAAACTCACCCCAAGGGTCATGGACCTGCTCCTTCTTCATCTGGTTACCTGCCTTGCAAAACTCACAATAGCTGCTCCTGTTCTCTAACTTCTCTCCTCCCTTAGGAGAGGGCTTTTTAAAGCCTTGTTCTCCCTGAATAGCCCCACCCGCTGGTTAGGGGTTGATGGGTGGTAAAGGGCTTGGGGATGAAAGTCTCCTTATGCAGCTCTCCACTTGCACAGCAGGCCCCATCCATGCCCTGACGAGGTGTGAACTGCCTCTCTGTTCTTGGAGAGTTTTTGCATGGGTTTGCTTTAAGCGAGGATACATTTTCAGCCTCATAACTATATACATGAAATTGTAACCGTACTATAACAATGACTGTGACAATTTAATAATTTTATTAAGATGAAATTTATCACTATAACAACCATGCTCAGTGCATTATGAGCCTTCCAAAGGCACCCAACATGACAAACTTTGCATTGCATACCAATCGTTTTCTAAAGATGAACCTGGTGTGTAGGGTGTTCCCCCGAGGTACAGAGCATCACACCTCCCCTCTGAGTTTACTGATCTCAAAGGTAGTTTGTTGTTATAGTTCTCTTGGCATCCAGCCATTAAGACTATGAGGCAGCGTGCCTCAGTTTCCCCATTCACACACAGCAAACCAGGTTTTTTTTTTTAAATGTTTTCTCTGCTGTGATAAGGTTTAAACCTGTTTACAGGTATTAACTGAAAAGCAGCATTCTCAAAAAGTTTAATGTCTGTGTTGAAATTCTTATCCCCAAAACTTAACATTAATACCAACATTTTTATCACAGATGGGTGTTTACAATATCTTTTTGAAACCACTCCCCTCTGTTCAGTTAGTGTAGTTTGAGGTTAGTTTGTTCATTACCCATGGTGTCCTTTGACTCTCCCATATAATCAGTCACAGGCTTCTCTTTCCCTCCAGTGTGGGCTCTTAATTTAATCCTATTTCTGGCATTTTGATATCTCAGCCTCTGGCAAGATAAGGGTCCAGGGGGATCCTGCACACTGGCTGGCCCTTTGGGTAGCAGTCTCCCAACCCCAGGACTGTACAAATATGGGCAATCCAGCTCCCCTTTCGGGGTTACCCTGTGTTTCCCCTTCCCTGCTTCCAATGGGCTGTGATCACAGAATATCAGGGTTGGAAGGGATCTAGGCCAACCCCCTGCTCAAAGCAGGACCAATCCCCAATTTTTTCCCCAGATCCGTAAATGGACTGAACTCACAATGCTGAGTATAGGAGGCCAATACTCAAACCACTGCACTCTCCCTCCCCCCGCGATCCCCGCTCTCTGGGCTAGCTGTGTTTACCCTTTGACCAGCTGCACCTCTTCCCTGCAGCTTTCCCATAACTGCTCCCCGTCTCTCAGCAGCCCGGGGAAACACCCCCCCTCTCTGTCAGCTGGGTCATTTGTGTTCTGGCCAAGGACCACCTGGAAATTTCCTGGTCTCAGCTCCCCTGCTGTGATGTAAAGGGACACAGTTACTTTCCAAAAACCTTATCAGAAATAGCATCTTGAAAACTTGGGACCTGGATTGGGGTACCCTCCGCCACCCCTCTCTCTGTCCCTGAGAAGTCAGCTGTGTGACTGCTCCCCTCCAGGAAGTCAGTTACACAGGTCCTTCTCAAAACCTGGGTCACAGGCTGAGTGCCTGGGTGCAGGGATGCTGCCCCAGCCATCCTACTAGTGTCCTAAGCATCCTGCCCCAAGTGACTAGGGAGGAGACACTCCTGTACCTCCACTATTCCTTCCCCAGTTTCCTCCTCTGGGCCCCCTCCTTCAGCTGCAGAACTCTGCCAGCTAACAACTGGGACAGTTTCCGTCATGACTGAGGACACCTCTCCTGCCCCTGTGCCTGAGGGCATGTGGCCTTCTGCTGGAAAGGAGCTAGTCTCAGTCACTCCCATACTTAGAAGCACCCTGCTTCCCTGTGTTACAGAAATCCTCACCCACCTCAGTGCTTTCTGAGATTCCCTGCTCTTTCTCTGGGACACATCTCTCTGCTCCCTAGAGCCGAGTTTTTCTCTGGTTCAGCTGCAACCTGGACAGTTGTCTCCCTGGCAGGCATTACACCCCCATCCCTTCCTGATGTGGTGTTGCCTCCAGCTGCAGTGTAGGAGTTGGTCTCAATCACCCTCCCACCTAGAAGCACACTGCTTCCCCCAGCTGCAGAAGAAGCAAGGGGACTCTCTCCCATTCTCTCAGAAGTTCCTGAGACCTTCCCCTTCCCCTTGGGGGGTCCCAGCATAAAATTCCCTCCTGCTGCAGGCAAACGCTTTAACCTGAGGTAGACAGAAAAAATCGTTACCCAGGAGCAGGCCGAATAGGAGGTGTTCCATTACGCGCCCAGTCAAAACGCCTTCCAAACCACATGGATTTTAGCTAGTGGTATGAGGAATCTGCTTTTGTGCACCCCCAGAATCTCTGCCATTTGGCCAGGCAACATACTGGCCTTTGGGACCCCATACTGCTTAACCAGAGAGATCTGGGCCCCTGTATCCCTCTGCCCCAAGCATTACCTGCCATCAATTTGGACAGCCTTAACATGCTCCATATCTGGTTCTGCAGTGGCTAACCTCACAGAACCAATATGATTGGTTTCAATTGCTTGGGGGGGGGGGTGTCTCTGTGTTGAGGACAGCAGAACTAATGAGCTATTGTTTGCTTGCTTCCTCCTAGCACAGGGCATTTATTCCTCCAGCAATCAGTGGAATTACACTGATCACACCTTTGGGCTCTTCTGCTTTTACAGGAGATTTGGGATAGGAGTTACCAGTAGAGGAATGTTTTTAGGTCAGAGAATGTTTAGGCTCCCAGCCCCCTTCTCTCTTCCCAGGGACAAAATGGGATCCTCCCCTCCCACCAGCTTTAAACCCCTCTTTCTCTAGCCTGCCTTCAATACGCGCTTGATTCTGTTTGAAGGCATCCGCTAAAAAAAGCCATCTCAACCACAGACTTTACATCTTTGTCCCATTGACGCTGCTTCACATCAGCCTTAGGTATGCTTATATTGCACCACAAACACACACTACAGACAAACTCACCCCAGGGGTCATGTAGTTGTTCCTCCTTCACCTGGAGAGCCCCCTCACAGAACTCAGGTTACAGCTCCTGTTTTCTAGCTCCTCTGGTTGCTTAGGAGCAGGCTTTTTAAAGCCTTGTTCTCCCTGAGGAGCTCCACCCCCTGGTTAGGGCTTGATCCATCCATGCCTCAGCACAAGGTCCCTCAAACAAACAGACCACCCTATATACTTCAATCAAGCAGCAAGCACACCACAAACGCAAACACACACCAGCCACAGACAACAAGCTCACCCCAGGCTCCTCCTCCATGTGGAGAGCTCACTGGCAAAACTCACATTAGCTGCTCCTGTTCCCTAGCTTCTCTGGGCACTGAGGAGTGGGCTTTTTAAAGCCTTGTTCTCCCTGAGTAGCCCCACCCTCGGGTTGCCAACTTTCTACTTGCATAAAACCAAACAGCTAGATGGACTTTGGTCTGACCCAGTATGGCCATTCTTCTGGTCTTATGAAAAGTTATACTTGGAGTAGCTTGTGGAAAGTAAATGTAATGAATGTAAATTGTCTCTTAGTAATCAAGAATTTAGTCCCTGAATAAATACAGTCCATTAAAGAAGTATTTTGGCTACTTACCTGTCTTGGCTTCTCACTGAAACTTTAACTCATTTCTCCTGGTATTGCCAATGTCTGGTGATATGTTCTAAATAAATGTCCCTTGACCGCCTGATGAAATACCAGGAGAAATGAGCGACGGTGCCAATGAGACACAAAGAAGGGAAAGCAGCTGAAATTCTTCTCTAGTGGATCTTATTTACTCACAGACAACCTACTTTAAATTCCCAGTTACTGAGGGACACTGTATTTATTCTCTGCAAGTTGCCCCTAGTATAACTTCCTGTGAGTGATGTATCTGAATATTTGAATACTGATATTTAAATTGTACTGCTAAATGTATTAACCCCAATTTGGGATATTGGCATGATTGTTGAACTCGTGGTGAGTTTTGAGGTTGGCGAGACTGTAGGAACCATGACAACAGCTCTGTGACCTTTGAGGATCCTCTACTCAGTGAGTCTGCAAGGAACCAGATCCGGTCAACGGGCCTAGCAATTTCCCTGGCACACACAGTTTATTTCCCCAGCCACCATCACAGATAACTAAGCTGGAATAAGACGTTTCCCCCCTCAGTCCCCAGAGTCTACACTAACAGCACCAAATGGCACCGTTTTCTGCTGATGTCACTGTGGCCTCATAGTCTTTTACCAAGGGAGGCTTTATGATTCCACTTATAGCTCAAGGAGAAGCTACAGCTAGGGGAGGGAGCATTGCTTTTGTGGAGACAAATGGGTAATTTGTTACACAGGCAGGAAAGAAGCTGGTGAGAAACGAATGGGACATGGGTGGAAGGGTCCCTCCGAGTGGAAATTTGCTTTTCAAGTAGTTGGTGCAGGTTTTTTTGTCTAGGAAAAACTATTTGCTGGCTCAGACTACTCTATTTAAGACCAGGGGGCTATTCTTCAAATAATAAGGCTTAGTACAACTGTAAATGCTTTAAATTTTCAAAGTGCCTTAGGTCCTAATTATCTCACACAACATGCCTGCAAGGTATTATCCCCATTTTATTACTAGGTGTATATTGTGCCGTCCTTGTATACAGTGTATTTTCTCTTTCTGAAGAGCTGGAGCCAGATTCTGATTTCTGTGACACCAGTGTAAATGAGGAGTGACTCCACTGACAACAATGGGGTTACACCAGCATAAACCTTGTGAGAGCATCAGAACCACAGCCCCTGCTCTGAGAAGCTTTTGCTCTATAGTGGGAAACAGAGGCACAGAGAGAGAACTGACTTGTTCAAGGCCAAACAGCTAGTCAGTGGCAGAGCCTGGAATAGAACTCACAAATCCATGGGTCTTAGCTCCACGGCAGGCTGGTAATTTTAGTCATTTCTGAGTTGCTGCAGTCCAGATTCCTACACTGAAACTCAGTGTTTAAAAAATGTCAGTGCAGTAGACTCCACCCACAGACAAAGGGTCTCCTGCTGCCGCATACACGTTGAGGCAAAGCAGAGATTTATGATTTATAGGAAGTGGCTGGCGAGAGGCAGAATTTTTTTTTTTTTTTTTTGGCGAAGTGGGGGAGGGGGCAGTTGATCCTGGTTCAGCACTTAATTATAATTACTTCTATTAAAACCAGTGTCAGATGGATGCCAGTGCAATAGAGGAGCAGCTGCTCTCCGAACTCATATTGGTTTGTTGCATTCTGGCTCGTTAAGTGATTCAGCCAAGCAGAGAGCAGTTTAGGCAGGAGAGTAGAGGGTTTAGGGTGCTGTTTTCATTTAGCACATGCTTGGGGTCTAGTTATGCAGCTGGAAATTCTGGTCAGCCACCCCAACACCAGAGTGCTGGGCTAAGAGTCCATGAGGTGACAGGAGGACTGGTTTTGTGAGGAGCCCTTTATTAACACCATTGTATGTTTAAGGGCTCATCTACAACAGAAAAGTGACTCAATTTAAAAGTGTGATTTTCAAACCTGTGCAAAAGTGGGAGTGGCTGGTGCAGTTCAGTTTAAATTGATGAGGAAGAGGTTTAAGATCAACGGAAATAAAATGGTCTTAAATCCCAGTAAGTCTCCACACAGGGTGATTGTGGTTTAAAAAAAGAATTTTTAAGATAAAGTTGGTGCAACTTTCTCATGTAGACAAGGCCTAAAGCCCATTTCCGACCAAAGGGTTTCACTGTTTGCGACATGACACGTCTGTAACAGCCAGTGCCCTGCAGAAGGAAGAGACCCTTTTGCCCAAACAAACAGGGACAAGGTTCTAATCTTACAAAAAAAGCAAGGGGTCTTTCACAGCTGCACAGGGGATGTAGCATCTCCCTCCTTCATGGCTCTCGCTAAAGACACATAGTGAAGTGCTTGGTATTCCACTCATCGTCCCTGCAGGATTTTTCAAGCCTGAAGCTCGGTCCAATAGATCAGCCCATCTGGATTTAAAAATGCGTTTGGTCCCATTCATAGAAGGTTGGTTACAAAATGCTCATCCATGGCAAACACGAGCTTCTGGTGTGGCATCTGGGCTCAATCCATGGAAATCACTAGGCACTTAAGACCCACCCGGGAGGGGGCTGGTGACTGCAAGGGAAAGAAAGGGAGAGAGGCCTTGTATAGAGTTCTCTGAGGCCTGTGCCCACCTCTGAAGTTTTGTCAATGGGCCCTAGAGGGAGCCGTGAGTCTTCTCCGAAGCTGGAGTGTCAGCCAAACTCCTGCAGGGAAAGGCGAAAACAGGGAGGCTCTGGAAATTAAATATAAATGTGGCTGCCTCCACGATCAGGTTTTGTCTCCATGTAAATACCAAGCTGCCCCACGCAGGACAGCGCAGGGGGACTGAAGAGTAAATTCTCACCAAGTCCAAGGTTATTTGGTTCTTGTAGATCCTCTACGTGTTTCTGCAAAATATTCAGAGGCTGGGGCCTGTTCTTAATCCTCAGCCTCACGCTGATCTTGTATATGTTGCACCTGTGCGTGTTGTGTCTCTAAGTGCCTGGAGCCGGTTGTTACTGGGATTAGAGGGGGGTGAGAGAATGTTTGCCAGACGTCGCGTTAGAAATCTCAGTCAAGGCAGTGCTCAGTAGGGACATTATTTATTGAACTCCATTTTTGTGTTTAGTGTGCAGTATGTAGAGGAAGTCACAACTCGGATTCCAGAAGAAACACCCCTGGACTTATCCTACAATACCTATTGTATTGGACATGCCTCGCCGCAGTTCAGATTCTTTATGTTGTGACGTTCCCCTCTGGTGTTATCCGGATGGGTGATCTGCTAGGCCACTCCAATCCTTGACTCTGGGAGCCAGCCTTACCCTGCTTTGCCGTGAGAACCCCCATTCGTGGGTTGTTCACGCACAGCCTCTGGCATGTAAGCTGCTCCCAGCTACTTGCAACCAAATGACACTAGCCAACATCTCCGGTCCCAGACACAACCCTAGGAACCTCCGTCTTGCAGTGTCCAGTTATGCCCACTGGATGCTGCAAGCTTATCTAAGTTCATCAATTTAACAAAGAAATTGATATGTACCAGGCTTGTTATCCCAAGGGGAGCCTCTGATACACTTCAAACCAAACACACTGCTTCAGATAGGATAAACAAACAGATTTATTAGTGATTATAAGTCAAAGCATAAGAAGTCAGATTTGGTCAAATGAAATAAAAGCAAAACGCATTCTAAGCTGATCTTAACATTTTCAATGTCCTTACAAACTTAGATGCTTCTCACCACAGACTGGTTGGTTGACCTTCAGCCAGGCTCTCCCCTTTGATCAGCATTTCAGTCGCTTGGTGGTGTCTGTAGATGTAGGTGGAAGAGAGAGCATGGCAAAATGTCTTTCCCTTTTATCAGGTCCTTTCTTCCCTCTGGGCTTTGCCCCACCCCCCTTCAGAGTCAGGTGAGCATTACCTCATCGCAGTTCCAAACTGCCCAAAGGAAGGGGGTGACTCCCTCAAGGGCATAACAGATTCTTTTGTTGCTGCCTAAGCCAGTTTCCATTGTTCCTGTGAGGCTGGGCTGGGTTTGTCCCATCCATGCCCTGACAAGGTGTGAACTGCCTCTCTGTTCTTGGAGAGTTTTTGCCTGGGCTTGCTTTAAGCCAGGACGACACATTTTCAGCCTCAAACTATACACATGAAATTATAACCTATAACCTTACTATAACATTACTGTAACAATTACTATCACATCACTATAACAACCATGCTCAGTGCATCATGAGCCTTCCGAAGACACCCGACATAACAAACTTTGCATTGGATACCACACAATCATTTTATAAAGATGAACATGGTGGGGGTGTAGGGTGTTCCCCCAAGGTACAGAGCATCACATATATAAACTAGCTCAAGGCAGATGGCCAGGTTCTGGCAGAATATGGAGGTCAAATCACTCCCAGCCCCATTAGCTAGTAGCCCCAGCCTTCAGCACAAATAGCAGGAGAGACAACTAGTAGCCTCTCTCCTCTCTGGAAGACCCACCTAACCTCAATGGCTGATTGATCCACGCCACTCAGCCAGCAGCAGAGAGGGAGGCACACAAGTTCTGGTTCTCTAGCTTGGGGAATTCGGTAAATAGTCAGCATGGTAGTCAATGACACCACCACCACCTAGGCAGGGCGCTGCACTCCTTGGTCCTGTGTTAATGGGAAGGGAGAATTATGCTGGAAACTGGGGTGCAGCAAGTCAAGAAAGGAGAAAGCGTTAGCGAAAACTACTTAGAATGGTCATTAACCACTGAAAGTCTCTGCCATCTACTTGTTGGCTTGGGGCCAGCGGAATGAGTTAGTAGGTCTGAATCAAGTTCCTAGTCCCCAGCTGTCAACATCACAGGTCACCATATTCCAGCTGGCATAATGGACTAGCCCAGCCTAAGCAGGGAGGCCGAGAACTAAATGGAATGTGGAGACTGAACAATGCTCATGATTTCTGTCCAAAGAGGCTGTTGCTGAGACTCTTAGCATGAGGGAGTTTGCAACCATCGCTATGAAATAACTGTCAAATCCTCTCTCCAGCCCTAACCGTCCCACTGTTATTGGGGGCAGGAGGAAATGGCAGGCATGAAAGCAAGAACCGGGGAAGGTGACATTTTAGTCTTTTCCCCAAAGTAGTTTTTTTTTTTTTTTGTTTGTTTGTTTTTTTTTTAAAGGAACATATTTTGTTACTCCAAGCCAGGCAAAAAGGAACGAGGTGGGTGGTTTGTGGCCCTGTGTATGTGCTAAACCAAAAACAGCAATTACAGTCAGCTACATGTTTAACCAGGAAAAAAAAATCCGGAAAATATTTTGTGCTCATAACAGGACCCAGTTAATAGTGCTAGGAGAATCCTTAACTTCTTAAATTGTGAATTGAAGTTCTAAGTCGCGGGCCTTAACACTGCATTCCTGTCAACTTTTGGATTTCATACATACATGCGCACAGCACACAAGGGTTTAGGATTAACCAGCTTGAGAGAATTTTAATTAGAATTTCCTGCTGTTGTACTGCCGCCTGCCATCCAGACGCTGCTTGTATGCTGTGGTGCGGGATCTGGGGGCTTTTAATAAATCAGTTTAGGACTCAGATCTATAAAGGCCACTTCATTTTCTTCACATGCCCTCTGCTCAGAAATCGGAAATCAGACCAGTTCCTCCACATGCAAACTGGGAGTTAACTCCAGTCTCTATGAAGGGTACAGATTTTTTTCTTGATTAACAGCAGCTTTCTATTGACCTTTTACTGCATTATTGTACACAGGACCAGGTTCATGCCCAAAGCCTTGTTTTCATTTGCTTCTTCGTGATCATTCCTTGTGAAGGTCAAAGTCCCAGAGCCAAACCCTATTGTCTTTTTCTTGTGCTACTGGCATTGGCCTGTATAAGTCCCTTTAGACTGAGCTCTTTAGGGCAGGGATGACATTTTCTGTTCAGGCATCTGGGTTTTTTTTTTAATTGTTATTACTGCAAACAGCCTATACATCTGTGGTGTTAGGTGGAATAATCAGTGGCATGATTTCAAGTGCTTCGCACAGAGGTGCATCAGGAAGGTTACTATGCAGTCCAGGGGGTTTAAATGTAGGTTGTGATTTCCAGCTGCTGTCATCATGCAAAGGTTGAGAACGACCTGAGGGTATTAGCACTCTTCATGACCCAGTGTCTGGGCAGTTATTCCATTGCACTAGGGTGTGGCAACACCAGCGTATTGTGCTGAGGCAGGGGGCTGAGAAGGATGAAGTGAGTGTGTCAGGATTCACATCTGCTTATTGCACAAGTGACAGTTTCTGTTTTAGCACCTTCAGTTTTACATCTCTGCCCTGTCCATGCTAGATGTGCACTTTGGCCCTGTCCAGGCTAAGGCAGAAATCGTACTAAAAAACATCACCCTCCTCAGCTCTTGCCAGTGTGGCCTTTGGTTTCTCCATGATGAAAGGCAAGAGGAGCGATAGATGACAGATGCTTTGAACCATTTCCACAAGATTAGAAATGACTGGAACCAAGTCAAGTGAAAATAATGGTAAAATTTTATTAGCATAATCACAGGAATTTTAAATGGAAAAAGCAGAGTTAGAAGTTTACAAGGGAAAACAAATGAAATAACTGTCGACCCAGAGGGAAATCCCCCCCCCCCCAAGCTATTCGGGGCGTGATTTGATTGAGACCCACCTTGTCTGACAGCTCTTTGATTGCACTGCAAGAGTTCATCAGATTAGGAGATCATTGTAAACAGAGCACTAAGGCCTTGAAAGACAGCACTATAGTAACCCCAGCACAAAACCTGTCAAAGCAACAGGTGTATCTAGAGCTTAACTTGCCTCTGAACGGGCAGCGGCAAGGCCTCTGCATGCACACTCCTTTAGCTCCTCAGAGGTTTTGTACTGTACATACCTGCCTCCTGTGTCCAGTTTAAGCCTGAATAACCCGTCTCAGCCTTCCAAAGGCACATTCTTGCCTAACCCCTCCTAAACCCTCTCCTAACCACTCCTTGGGACATGTCCTCGGACCTGCAACAGTGCTAGTACAACTTGCTGGTCTGCACTTTAGCACCATCAGTATCCGTGAAGTATACCTGCAAATCACCCAGGGCAATCTTAACACAGCCCTTTCCCCAGTTTGCTCTGTACAGCATCTCAAGTGTTCGAGTCTAAACTGTACTTGAAATTAGGAAATGTGAAATGGGTATTTCTGGCCCTCCTACTCGCAGCAGCCATCTCGAGGGAAAGTAACATTTGGAGGCAACAATGAGCATAGGACCTATCCCCAAACCAGTTTAAATCCCAATTTATCAGGAAAGCTCTCAACATTTTGCTAAGGCAGTAATGGTCATGGAGACTATTAAACCATTATTAAAAGGGGATGAAACTGTTTTGCTCTAACATTGGGATACTGTAACAAGATTTTCCCTTTCTACAGCACCTTCCCTCCAAGGATCTCAAAGCCCTTCAGAAATATCAGTGAATTAAGCCTCAACACCCCAGTGAGGTAGGTTAAGTATTATCCCCATTTTACAGGTAAGGAAACTGAGGCACAGGTTATAAACTCACTCAGTATCACACAGAAATGCAATGGCAGAGCCACTCCCAATCCTGTGCATTGGACACAGGACCGTTCTCCCAACCAGCAGAGTCAGAACAAGTGTCAGTTTCAGCAGGAAGCTCAGAAATCCCAATTTTAAATCAAACTAATTTCAAATCCAAAGTGACAGTTTAGACAGTTTCTTGCCTTGTGAACTTTCCAAAAGCTGTGCTCAGTCCAGCTAGAGTAGCTTTTTGTTTTACCACTTGTTCCACAAAACCCTGCTTTCACAACCACAGCCTGAGGCTCATTTGTCTGGGAAACCAGTGAAAAACAGTTCCACTTATTCAAGTGGGGTATTGAAGCATCGAGACAAGGTTATTTAAAATAGTAAGCTAGGATCCCTCTGTTAAAGTGAGGGTTTGTTTCTTACACAGTTAATCCCAGAACTCCCTATGCCTTTTCCATGTTGAACACTGTAACCACCCTAATGTTGCACGCCTTAATAATCAAAGGTCTATAATATTCTAGAGTCATATTTTAAAACCCACTTCTCACTGCACCACTTTGGCCATTAGTGTAGAACACTGTAGGGTTGTTTCTAACACACAATCCTTTGCCCTTCTACAGCACCCTGCTTCTGAAGGCCTTTGACAAATATGAACCAAACCTCAAAATCCTACAAGGCGGGAATACTACCCCATTTTGCAGATGGGGAAACTGAGGCACAGAGTGGTTAAGTGACTGGCCCAAGGTTACACAGCAAGTCCGTGGCAGAATCAGGAACAGATTCCAGGTCTCCTGACTCCCAGCCCTTTTCTTTAGCCCCAGGACAATCCTTCCCACCTACGGGGAGGACTCACCTTCCCGAGTTAACCCTCTGCTCTAATTTCTGATGGCTGAAGAGGAATAAAACTATGAGGGTGGACTTTGAGTTCTCCATCTTGCAGCATGTGGCACTGAATTAAGACTCACTTTATTACCCTGGAAGTCGGGCTTTGGGAGAAAGGCAGGTAAGTCAAATACAGCAGTTTACAGGTTACAAAATAAACTTTCCAGGTGATCTGTGAAAATTAAAAGAGCTATTCACAGCTCACCTGCTTGTGCTAGAAAAAAAATACAAGTCACGTTCCCTTCCCCTGCAAAACCCAGAGCCCTCCCAACCCCCAATAAAAAGAAAATACTTCATGTTAATAGTTGGTTAAACCCAAGCATTGAGGTTACAGATACAGTAACCAGCACAACTGGTACACTGCTTAGAACAGCACAGTTTGAGATATAAAAGTAGCTTTCTTAAAATCACGTCAAAACCAATTTCTGTATAAGAGGATTAAAAGAAAATTAGTTAGGAATTCAAACCTCAGTGTAGAAATCCACAGTTTTTATCAAAGCATACAGTATTCAGTTCGATAGCAAAACTCCAAGTGTCACACACACCAGATCTCAGGGACTTGTTAGACCAGTAACAGTCAATATAAAAGGTTATTGCTCGAGAGATTCTCGGTAGAACATGTTTATCAAGAGCAAGGAACAGAACAGTATCAAAGAGGATGGACTGCAGGCCTGCTCAGCAAAGAGCAGAGAGGAAGATGAACAAGGAATATGAAGTCTGTAGCTTTATTTTTTCCTTGCTTTTTAAAAAATCCTAGAGGGGCTTTTCAGGCCCTTTCCTTAGTAAAATGCAGGCCAGACACACAGCATAAGCTACATTCACTCAGAGGGGAGGGCTGGGCCCTCAAATTTCTCTGCATTTTCTTTTAAAATGAATTGGTGCCAGTCTCCTCCTCTCTCCCCGGAGCAGCAGAATTAGGAGCATTTGCCCTAACCACTCCTGGGGAGCTGGGGGTGTCCTGCACAAAATGGGACACTCCATTCAAGCAGGGAGGGGGTTTTCTTCCACCCCCTCCGCCCCAGCGCGTTGAGGAGGGGGAGAGAATCACAAACTAGAAAAACAGACTAACCCCCGACACCCCCTTTCCAAAAAATAAGTGGCATCACTTCCCTGCAGTGTTACTGAACTGGAAAGACTCCACTGCAGGGTCTTTCCAGCTTCGGGGGCTGCTGCTGTAATCTTAGTAAATCCTGTGTGTCCCAGGACTCGACCAGGCACAGCCCAGGCAATGCAGAGGTCACAGCATGGCCTTTGCTGTGCAGGAGCGGAGCTACTGCCTGGGTCACACAGCATTTCAATGCCCCAGCGAAGCCGAGGACACTTTTGTTTGGAAGTGTCACATGTTGGTCAGGGAGAGCTGACTCAAGGCTGGCTTTATCCAGCCCTCTCCTTGAGAAAGGCGTCTCCTCGCTAGAGCCTCAGGCTCCTCTCGGCTGTCAACGATCATACAACACTTTAATGATGGGGCTCAGCATCTCCCCGCTGAAGCACAGCATGGGCATTTCCAGTTTAATGGTCCATCTGGTCTCCCTGGATCCACTGTCTCTCTAGAGCAGCAGTTAGCATCCCACACCCTTCCCCTTTTCCCTCCCCCCCGGCCCTGGTAAGGTTTCTAAATCACAGTAATGCTCAGAGAGACTTGGCTGCCTAGTGAGTGGCAGAAAGATGCCCCGTTCCCAGCTAGGATGAGTCTAGCAGAAGAGTTTGAGGAAGCAGTTCTGACAGTAGGGCTTGTCATTCTGTTCCTTGAAGGTTCCTTTGTTGAGCTGCTTGAGGCAGAAGGCACAGACAAAGTGTTCTGGGTGAAATTTCTTGGCCATGGCAGTGATGCAGCGTCCCGTGATGGGCTTCTGGCAGCCGGAACACAGCGAGCCACGGCGTTCGTGATAATGCACCTCACAGTAGGGCTGCCCATCATGCTCAAAGAAGCTGCCGTTGATGAATGGCGTGAAACATTCCTGCAGGAGGAGGAAGCAAAAGGGAACAGATTGATATGGCGCTGGGGACACAGGCAACTCCACAATCCATGCCTTCGCCTGCCATGCCTAGCTGCCTCCTGCAGGAAGTGGGCAGGGTGAGTCATCTTCATCCAGCAGAAAGGGGAAGGGGGCTGCAGAAGTACTGCTGCAAAGACTGATCGGTGCCCAGCAGAGACAGGGTTACTGAGCGCAAGCAGGGCAGATACAGAAACTGGAAGGGAAAGATACAGAAACTGGAAGGGAAGCCCTCAACTATAGTTCATGTCCCTTTACTCCAGGCTGGCTTTATTAACACAAAGAAAATCCAAACCCAAGAGCAAAACTACTGAGAACACTTGGTAAGCAACACCAGAGCCTCTCGGGAGGGAAGAGAACACCCCCATCCGCACAGACAGCTGCCACAACAGCAGCTTTTATCACCCCACCCACCCCAGCTCACCCAGGTGATAGTCAGGGAACCCAGGCTCTCCTGGAATTCCTTATGCTCCAGGGCATCAGCATCAGGGGCACCTTTTACCTTGTCACACTGGGCTGGTTTTAATTTCTTTAGCTGTATCTGCCCTGCTTACGCTCATATTAATGAAAAAGAAGGTGACAGCCAGCTGTTTTTTTTAATTACCCATATAGAATGCCAGATATTATGCATATTCCCTGGGTACAGCACCCTCCTTCTCCATGCATCCCCAAACTATACACATACAAGAGTCACTTCACCACTGAAATACAGTGGCAGGCGGAGGGTGACAGCCACTGGAGAAATGTGGAGGGGGGAGAAATTTTGGCTAAGGACCCTAGGGACAAGTCCATACCCTTACAAAAGTGATACTGGGTCTTTAATGTCTTTGAAGAGAAGCTGTTAGAGACCAATTTTTTAATAGGCACCCATCTCTCCATAATGGTTATCACTGTCTAAGCCCCTCCCAGACATTAATGGATGTACCTTCACTACAGTCATGGGACTTTAGGAGGAATTCCCCCCATTTTACAGATGGGGAAACTGAGGTATACAGCCATTCAGGGACTTGCCCAGGGTCACACGATGAGTCAGCAGCAAAGTCAAGAACAGAAGCCAGATGTCCTGAGTCCTAGTTTTGTACTTGAGCTTCATGACCATCCTTCCTCCCTAGGGGACATGCACATGACTGCATGTGCACTCATGGTTGGACATCTATTTAGTCACAGGCAAATGCAAACTGAGCCCTGCATGCAGGCATCCAGCAGAGTGCAGCCACAGTAAGTGCATATCCATGCATGTTCACACACCGTGAACTGCAAGGAACTCCATTTGCCTGCAGCATTGAAAGGCAGCAGGTCCCTGGGAGCCTGATGCTGAGACTACTGACCCATCCACCTCCATTTGAAAATAAACACTAGAAATTGGCCTTACTTTAACAACAGAAAGACAGAATCCGCCCAAAAGTTGCGGGCCCCACAAACAGGCAGCAGCATGAAGAATGCCAAGCAACATCTCCTGAGCAGAAGAAAAGCCTGAACCCAGGTCCAGGCAAGGGCGGAGCTGGTCCGCTGCCTACAAGAGGCTGCTAGAATTTCTATTCACAGGGGCCTTCGAGTGATGGAGTTTCAAATGGACAGCTTCAGCCAACTCCTTTCATGCTGGCTGCTCTGCAGCAGAGGAAAGCAGACTAGTGGTCTGAGCACAAGATTTGAAACAGGAACTCGTGTTCTGACCCTCATTCTGAACTCCGCCTTTCTGCCTCAGTCCTGGTAACATGTGGCTGATATTTAATCTTTACACTGCTTCTGGGAGATGGGTAAATATTTGCAAGGCTCTTTGAAGAGGTGCTAAGTATTTATTCTGCAGCATTACAGTTCACTATGCAACAGCATATTCAGTTTACAGCTATTTCATTTGTTTCCAAGTTGGTCCAAATAGGTCAGTCTCATTAAGTTTACATTTCCAGAGTGAGCACACGAGGAAGCTCCTCAAATCAGGGTGCTGAGGCGGAGTGCTTAGAAAGCTTAGCTCACTATTACTAAGAAGCCACTGGAAACATTCTGTGCTTCTCAGTGAACTACTGCAGAAACCCATAACTGTGGCTATGGGGGAAGGAATTAAGCCCCTAGGGAATTTAATGGAAACAGGCAGAGAAGCAAGAGGGTGCTTGGTGACTATCACGCTATGTATTTTGTGGGGCTGGCTGTCCTGTGCTGGCACAGATCCCTTGTTCTGATCGAGGTAACCACCAGACACCCACTTACGGGAACTGGGAGAGGGGTCAGGTGACAGTGGGGCAGCACAGGCTCTCTTACCCGACAGACAAAGCACTCAGGGTGCCACAGGGTATTCAAGGCAGAGATGTAATTTTCCAGGATGGCCCGGGCGCAGCCCCCACACTTTGGAGCGAACATGTCGAAGTAATCCTTGCGGCAATAGGCTTTGCCATCCTTCTCATGAAATCCTGCCAAGGACACAAGGGAAAAACAGAGCCAGACAGCATCAGCCTGTGACCTTCATTTGTGGGAACACCTAGCCAGACTCGATGGGGTTAACAGGGTGGCTGGGATCCCCATCCACAGATCAGTTATCCCCATCCACTAAGTAACGCCACAGTCCATCTCTACCCTCATACCCCCAGTTTTCTACATTGCTTGCTCTATGACAGTAGTCCCCACACTTTTCATGTCATGCCCCTTCTTATCCCTGTCCACGCCCCATTCCCCAGAGCTGCGGTTGGGAGCGGGGCCGCGACTCCTGGAGGGAGGCGTGGACAGGGTAAGGTGGGCGAGGATGGGGCTGGAGCTCCAGCCGGGAGTGGAGTTGCAGCTGGGCCACAGTCGGGGGCCAAGGATCGGGCGGGGCCGGAGCTGAGCCCGGGCGGAGCCGAGCCAGGGCTGGGCCCAGAGGGCAGCCACAGCCGGCCCCAGAGCATAGTACAGGTGGCAGCCAGGGCTGCGGTTGGGTACGGAGCCACAGCCAGGCCAAGCGCCAGAGGACAGGGCCACAGCTGGGGGCAGAGAGGGTTTGGCGCTTCCTCCCCACCCTCTATGGGGGCTGGACAGGGCCCTACCACTCCCCCCAAACCTGCCCCACAGTTTGGGGACCACTGCTCTATGAAAAGGACCCATCACAGCCCCTTACGTTGCCTCCATTCCCATCCCTTACTTGCTTCACCAGAGTGGCTTCTCTCTGCACAAACCAATAGTACCTTCAGGTCCAAAGAAAGCTCCACACTGCGCACAAAAGAAGTGTTCTGGGTGCCATGTCCTGTCCAGGGCTGTCACCACTTTCTGTTTGGGAGAAACCACAAACAGTGAGCACTCAAACGCCAGTGCTGAGTGCAGCAAAAATCAAATGTGCTTAAAGAGCTGAGCTAAGCCCCCTCCTTGGGGATTCAATCCCCCCCTTTACCCTAACAAGGTCAGACACACCACTCCTTTCCTCTGGCCCCCCACAGGGGGTGGGGGAAGGGGGCACAGTCCCTTGCAGTACTCGAAACTCGGGAGGAATGCCTCTTACTATGGTATCCCATTGGGAAAAACCTGGAGCTCCTTACTGCAATGACAATAGATCGATCCTAATACTGAGTTCAGTAGAGTTGCAATAGAGGCAAATCTATTTCAGTAGAACCTGCCCTCTCATTGCAGGACCTTACAGCAGATGGAGGGAGATAGCTGCACTGGGTCCAATTATTTCCCCTACAGCACTAGGGTGAAGGAAGAATAGGGGTCCCAAAACTACAAGAGAGGAGTTATCAGGGATAGATGGACGTGTGCTTTTCTACTTGACTGTACAGAACCAGACTCCACCGTGCATGGCCAAGAGAGACACTCCTACTGACACGCGCTGGCTCAGGGACTCACATCAAGGATCGGCCCGTTGCAGTAGTAGCAGCGAGGGGAGAAGAGATTATGATAGTCCTTCTCACAGTAGGGCTGACCGTCACGTTCAAAGAAGTTGCGTGACCCGATTTCCTCCTGGCAGTGGGTGCAAACAAAGTGCTCCGGGTGCCAGGTTTTCCCCATGGCTGTGACGACCTGCAGGGAAGATGGAGCGGTTATGGGGGACGACTCTACTTCTTTGCTGTGGCAACTCACGTGACAACACACCAGGCAGAGTTTGGCACTAACTACACGTTCTACTACTCAAGTGAGCCCTGGACTGGGGTAGCATGAAAACTGAATTACCTATCATCTCAGGAGAGGGCAGTCCCTCAAGGGCAGGGTAGAGGTCACTGGAGGAGCTTACAGCGTACCTGGCCAGTGGATAAATAGAGTACTTCAGTTTCTTCAGCATCGCCAGTCCCTTCAGCCTCATGATACAGCCCTCCCAGTTACTCCTTGCTGTAGCCCAAGGCTTAGCAACAAGATGGTGCCTTAGACTTACCTGACCAGCAATTGGTTTCTTGCAGGCTCCACAAACACCTTTGGCAACAGTAGCTACTCCCAGTTTGTTCAGGTCAGACTGGAGGCTTCCCAACATACTGTCCAACTGGCTGCCAGGTTTTGGAGGTGCAGACGGAGGGGAGCTGCCCCCAGCTTTCCCCTGGGCCATGAACTGCAAAGAAAAAACCCAGAGACTGTAAGACAAGCACTGTACAGCTCCTCAGGGATTTCTGCAGTCTCTGAACATAAGAACAGCCATACTGAGTCAGACCAAAGGTCCATCTAGCCCAGTATCCTGTCTTCCGACAGTGGCCAATGCCAGGTGCCCCAGAGGGAATGAACAGAACAGGTAGTCATCAAATGATCCAACCCTCTGCCCACAGCTCTTCAGCTGTCCTGCATATGGACAGACCAGGACTTGCTCTGGAGAGGCTAATGTGTCTACAGAAGGCAGTGAGAATCAGGATGAGGGGCAGAGATGCACCCTTGTTACAATGGGGTTGTGACAAAAGTGTGGCTTACCCAGAGACCCCAGGAGCTAGAACATCAGAGTGTGGAGGGGTGGAGATTTGGCCTCCTTACCCTCCCAATAAAGCAGAGATTACTAGAAGGCCACAAGAATTTTTTCCAGTAGAGCCTCCACGGAGATCTTCCCTTTACCTCATAGGTTCCTGGCTGGCTTACAAAGGCAGAGACATGCTCTCTGAGTGGTTCCCAAACTGTCTCCCCTCCCCTGTCACACACAGTTGTTGCTGTCTCTCCAGTCTCTCCTCTCCTCTCCAGTCTCCTTCTCACCCTCCCACACTTCTTGTCTGTTCTTTTCAGGGTATTTCCCCCCTTTTCCTTTGGCATAGTTTTGCTCTCTCTTCTGTGCCCTTTTGGATAGCTCTGACCCCACTCCCCAGATTCACTAAAGGCTGCAATGGAAGAAGTGAGGGAAGGTGGGGAGCATTCAAGGAATCACCTGTCGCTTTACCTGCAGATGTGGCAGCACATCAGTAGTGCATGGGGAGGAGGTGGTAGGCCAGCGAACACTGCACGATCCACATGAGATTTACAGGAGGGAACGTGGAGAGGGGATAAGAAAGGTCTTTGGAAGCCCACTTTGGGAATCACCTCAATGAATACTTAACTTTGAACCCTGTTTTCCACTGGGGGTGGTTGGGGGGTGCGGGGGAGAAAACAGATCTATTTTCTTTAGTATTCTAACCTCAAGAGGAAGTAGGGAAGAGGAGAGAGGAAGTGTGCAGGACTTTGCTCTTTATGTTTGGATACTCATCTCCATGTGACTCAGAGTTCACGTCCTGTTACACAGTAAAGCGTAGGTTATTTTACTTGACCCTGCAGCGCAATGGTGGTGGTCAGGTTTAGAGATCTCCACTGAGCCGTTTCCTGAAGGGACCTTTTGGGTGGATTTATTGTAGGACATTATGTCATGTCGCTGTTAAAAGTGAAATGACACGGCCATAACGCTAACAATATTTGTGAAAAAGGTGCAGGGTGGAAGGACTGAAGCAACCTAACATCCCAGCACTTGTACTGTTAGACTACCGTGGAGTGCCAAAGGGAACGGACACATGCTGAAGTGCCCTACAGCCCTGGTTTTACTGAAAGGGCCCCTTCCACTGCATACACAGGGAGTGTCACCCACCCTCCTGTAGCTACTGGCATTAGACACTGTCCATATAAGCTAGTCAAGTACTAACACTTGTTTCCATTTGTTCGTCAGAAGCTGCATACCACACGCATACTTTACCCCATCATGCCTAACCAGCATGCTGGGACTCAAGAGATCAGCAGCACTCAGCTCCTAATGGAACATAAATGCACCTCCTTCCTACTATCCCCCGACCCCTCTCCTCAGACAGCTGGTTCTAGCAGTCCAGCACCATGAAGCGCACACTGAACATAAAGGCCTCTCTCTAGTCCGTCCAACCCTCAAACTCCTATTCTATGCTGTGATGAATGAGGACATTTTTGTAATATTTCCATGATTCCTATGTGTGTCTCAGTTTCTCACCGGGCTTTGCATTGAGTGTAAAGGGAAGGGATGTGGTGTTGACTCAGCGGCCTTGCTGGAAACTAGAGACAAAACAAGCTGAATGAAGTCTACACATGTGAGTGGAGGATCGGAAGAGACAATGGAACTTCCAATCCCTGGGACAATCACACCTAGCGACCAACAGCCAAGAGGATGGAGATTTCCCCCCCACTTCTCTACAGGGAAGCAGAGCAAAGGCCCCGGGATTGTTAGGCAAGCACTGTACAGTCCTCAGGGAATTTCTGCAGTCTCTGCCCATAGCTCTTCAGCTGTCCTATGTGCAGACAGACAAAGAGGAAAGATATCAGGTGGCTGTTGTACGAGCTGTTCTCACAGAGAGACACAGCACACACACCGCACCTGAAACCAAAGACAACAGGATAGAGACAGAGACAAAATGATTCCACAGCAGCTTGGCTGGCCACACTGAACTGTGTCTTAATCTTTGCTTCTCTGTGCTCACCCCTAACGACTTTCAGATTCTGTACCCCAGCTGACCAATACGCTGTTTTGAAAAGGCTCCCTACCGTCGCTAGTACTGGGAACACTGCACTCTGAAGGAGCGAAGGACACACCTCCCACAGGAGTCTGGCTCTGCCGGATTTGCTGCAGGGAGCCATGGAGGGAAACAGGGATTGCAGGTGCCCAAAAGCCCAGTTTCGGAGTCTGTGGAGTCTTGCCCCTGTGGAACTGGGTGAGTCCTTGGGGCCCGGCACATGAAAGGGGTCAGCCCAAAAAGACTGGTTACAGGCTGAGACATAGACCAGACCCTGTGGATCTGATACACAGGCACACAAGCATTTGTCATTTATACCTACAGTGCAAATTCCCCAAGACAGTGTTATGGGGAGGGAACATCTTGCCAGACACAGAGTTTAGGATTCTCCCTCTCTAAACTGCAGGGCAGTCAGGGGCCTGATCCTGAGAGGTGCAGAGTACAGTGAATTGGGGACGTTCAGCACCTCTAAAAATTAGACCAGCGAATCTAGACTGATCATAACTCAAGCGTATAGAAAATGGGGGTGGGTGGACATGTTTATGTATCTAGTAGCTCTTATCTCCTGCCCTTACACCCAGGTTTCTCTGAAGCTGGTTTTTCTCTAGCATCAGCACCTTTCCTAGTCTGATCCCTGGAGCACTTCAGAGCCAACCCACAAAAAAGGTAACAATACAAATGTGTGGGTGCCCATATGATGCAACAGAGGGGCACAGGGAGCCACATGCTTCCTCATCCTGGCCAGGGGCCTGTGGCCATTGGACAGGGGGTGCCGAAACCGACAAGAAACAGACAAATGAGAAGAGAAGTGCCACTTGCAGAGAGGATGGCAATGAATGGAATTCATAGTTACACTTCCCTCCCTGCCCCAGGGACCAGCCTGCCTCAGCTAACTTCAGTGCAGCCACTGACATCTCAGGGCAGGACAACATGGACTTGACCTTTACTGGTGGTACAGGTACTGCATTCTTACCAGCCAAGGGATGCAGTTCCTTTTGGAAATATTACACACACACACCCAGGGGTGCACACCCAATGCCTGCACTTTGTAGAGAAACTCATGAGCACAGCCCCTTTAGGGAACACTACGAATGCACACCACACTCGTGTGCTAGAAATGCTCATGCAAAGGCCTTCCAAATTCCTGCCCTAATTTAAAAAGTCTGCCACTGCTGTCAGGTTCAGCAACACACCCGTAAACAGCAGACCATGCATAGAAAAAACAACAATCCAGCATTCATAGCAACAGGACTTCTAGGAACAGCTCAGAGGACTGTGCCAGAATCACATCCCTCTTGCCTTAACAGCACACCATGCTGAGAGGGGAAACAGAAAGGGTATCCTGCCTTCTCATGGGTGGGCGGCGTGAGGGGTGGCCGAGCAGTAAGTGGATTGGTGTGTTGGACCAGCAGCGGAGTAGGGATCACCTGCAAAGTATGACAACAATTCATGATGCAGAGGAGCTTCCTTGATGGATTGGTGCCTGTGGAGACTGAAGCTGTACTGCACTGGCTTGTGTGTATGAGGGTCACTACCTATAATGGATGGAATCAGGCCTGCTCAGGTACTGAGTCTTCCTACGCTTTTCTAGCAGTATTCTCCCTGGGTTTAGGCAGCAGGACATCCAGAGCAACTATTTATTGCCTCTGCACTACACCCCAAACCCCATAGAATTGCAGCTAAGCAGTGTCCCCATGGATGGGGTTTAGGGGCATGTGGAATCACTGTTCAGCCTCTTCTGGTTCTCAGGCTCTTCCACATTTTTCTCCCCTTCCCTTAGTGCCACACTGTGGAGGGGAGTATTGGGCCCTAACTAATGAACGTGATTCCTTCAGTTCAATGGAGAGAAACAAAAATCACGGTCCATTCCCAATGCCGCATGTATGTGGCCAGCAAACGGACACAGGATCTGTATCGTTCCATGCATGTGCACCTCACACAGCTATAAAGGGACACATCTGATAGAAAATCAGCCATTGGCAGCACTAAACTCATCTTCTGAGCCTAGTACCAGCCTTTACCCAAACAGTCTACCTAAAGAGCCAACAGGCCAGAAGTGCTGGACTCAGACTTGTAATTGCTCTGTTAAAGGAAGAGCATGAGGAAAAGCATGCCTGCATCGGTGGGAAGAATGGATCTTCATCAGTCTGACAGCCAACAGAAGATAGTGTCTTGGCAGAAGAAGACGCTACCACTGGCTCAGTCAGCATGGCAGGAGGAATCTGGGCTTGGGGAGAATGGAGGAATCTATGATCTTCAGAGGGAGGAGTGCCCACCACAGAGAGTTCCTGGTAGTCATCAGAAGTAGTCTCCCACTGGAATAGAGGCTGGGGAGGCAAGCTGAAGTAGCAGGAGACTGGACTAGAAGCAGCAGCAGAGCATACATAGGAAGATTGTGGTGGGAATGGAGGAGGGGGTGGAGGGAGTGGAGAGGGAATAGGGTGAGAAGAGGAAGAAGCTTTGGCTGGGAAAATCTTGGCAGCTTCTTTGGGATGCTGGAGTGGGGGAGAAGCTGGCACAGAGACTGTTCTTCTCATGGGCAGGGGGGATTCTGGAGGAATTATAATCTAGAAAGAAAGAAGGGAGAAAGGTGAACAAATCTGGAGACGAACCGAGAAGCACTTCCTGCATCAGAAGGACAGGCAGCATGAAACAGACGGTAACACGGCACTCACTACCTAGCACTTCTCTACTTTCCTTTCAAAATAGTCTTCCTTTCACGTCAGAACAGAGTGCAAGCAGGCCAACCTCACTGCTGTAGCCAAACAGAAATAGAGACCATGGTGCCATTTTCGACAGACCTTCTTTGAGGAAGTGCCAGATTCTCAAGGACAAGGCACCTAGTAACACCTGCCTAGCTATAAGCACTTCAGGGCAGGTTCCTTATCTTGCATCTAAAAACATCATACACCCCTATGTTGCCAAATAAAAGAAAGAAATAAGGTCTGCTTATTGACTGAGCTCCCCACTGTGGAATGAAAATAAACCTCACTTCAATGCCTGACCTTAGACAGCGTTAGACTTCCCATCAGATAACACTGCTCTCCCAAGAGATTGCTTACTCCAATTCCTACATCGCTGGGATTTGGATTTCCTAGCTGATCTGAAAAGGGAACAGTGCTAGGACAGAGGAGTCAGATTCCAAAACTATCCCAGGACTTTCAAGAGACCTGTCACGCCCACCTCCTACTCTACATCTCCATTAGAGACCTTCTGAGCAGAGGGACACAGGGGAATACCCTAGTACAGAGTTTGCTCTCTACCTTCTGTACTTGCTGTCCACCATCCTGCTGCTTCCTCTGTGGCCTGGCGGTGACAATGACCCCCTCAGTCAGCCAGTCTTCCTGGCTTTTCCATTCCTCCTCTTCCTGTTTGCTGATGCCCAGTCTGTCTTGCAGCTCTTCAATCAAGCGATCCTGCGACACAGTCTTGTGAAATATGACTGGCCCTACCTTCCGCCTCGGTGAGCGCTCACGATACATTGGGTGCACATTTAAGGTCTCTTTTGTCCTCTCAATTACAGATTTTATCTGAATGACAAGGTGACAGTTTCAGCATGAAAAGAGCTATGCAACACCAAGCCCCAAGATGCAGCAGCACAAACCCAAACTATTAGTGACAACTGTGAGCAGGAAGAGTGATGGTATTTACTGCACAGTGCCAAAGTTCCTCTTGGCAGAGCCCAGAGCAGTGACTCAGTGCAAGGAAAATCACAGCCAGGCCGATCATAGCAGCCAAAAAGAACTCCGGCAATAAAATGAAGAGAGATTAACCAGCACAAAGCCATGATTTGAGGTACAAGGTCACAGGTCAACAAGATCACCCCATTACGTGTTATGGTTTCCCTAACACCACAGTGATCCATGTCAGCCTCTTTTTCACCCTTCCCCTGCACAGTTCTGGGGTAAATAAAATTGCCCAGCACAGAGGATTCTGAGATGCAACAGCATTTCTAGTGCTGGAAGGACCCTAGGGGCTCCCGTGTCAATACCTTAACAGGCTCAGATCTAAGCCAGCAGGGAAGAGGAGTTGCCATCCCAAGTCTGGGCAGTCATTAGCAAATCGCTCCATCACTGTGGAACAGCACTTTGCTCTTCAGAGACCTCTGTGGATCATGCACTTGCCCCATTCTAGCTATGAGACAGCCTGCAGATTATGGTTGCTATTCATGTTCTATGCTGCACAAGCAGCCAATCACTGATCCACATGCAAAAGGTACCACAAAACTGCTGCTAGAGTAGAGGGTCTCAGACCTGTGCGCCATGCAGCTGTCATTACAGTGACTCCAAGCACTCCAGAACAGCATGCTGTTAGTCTGGAGTAAGCTATCAGACTGCTCCGGAAGAGCCCAAATATGCATTCACACCATGCACAGGCGGCTGGCTAGGACCTGCCCACTCCTGCATTCACTCAATGCCTGCCTGGCCTGATGCAGAAATCCGCTCAATAGGTGGCTTGGAGACAGACAGCAGATCCAATTCATCTTTCCAAACATTTTCAGCTGTTTCTGGAGTGACTGTTGAGCTTCTGACTTGCTCTCTTTCCCAGGCTTCTCCTGGCTTGCTCTTAGCAGGGCCACCTTTCCTAGGAGTTCTCTCTCTGCTCTGCCTCTTTTTAGCTATATCAGGAGAGTCATCTGTCCTGCTTTCATGCTCAATTTCAGCATCCTGCTTCTGTCCTTGTTCTGCTCCAAGACCTAACTGGCCTTTAGTGTCTGGGAAGACATCCCACCGGTCCACAGCCACAATAGCAGGTTCACATGCTGACTGCAAGACATGGTCATTCTCAGAATATAGCTCTGGTATAAGTTCAGATAGCTCCAGAGCCCACAACTGATCTAAAGCTGCTTCCATTTTTCCATCCTTCTGGGAAGGAAAGGCTGAATTATCCCTGAAAATTGCCTGCTGCGCTGACTCCTTGGGTGTCTGCATCTTCACTTGGGTGGTTATGCTCGGGCTAGAAACAGGAACAGTTGTGAGCTTGGTCTCAGTTCTATGCTTCTTTTCAGTGGCTTTTGCCTCATCAAGCCCCTGACTGTGGGCCTCTGCATTAGAAGGAACAGACAGAGATTCCATCTTGGAGGATATCATGGACTGGGACATCTCTCTAGGAGGATCTGACTTTTTGCTCAGCCTGACTGAGCTCAAAGAAAGCATATGATCCCCCAAAGGAGAAGAAATAGCAAAGTCCTCTGGAAGTGACTGACCCATCTGAGCCACAGAGGGGAGCTGCGGAGTGGTGGCAGAACGTCCTGGAATAGCTGCAACTGCAGCGCTGCTGCCTTCTTCAATATGAAGGACTTCCAAGGTGGCAGGTGCCAGCAAGGCCGGTAGGTCCTTGCTGTGGCCTGTCCCATGGTGTTTTGACTGGGGCAGCAGAACTGTACCGGGAGGAGTGTCGATTGAGTCTGGATTTGTGGGGCTGGAAAGCAGCTCCAGGGAGGGTTCAGAAATCAGTGACATAGTGGAAATAGCCTGTAAAAACGAGACAGAAAAAAGAGGAACAGAGAGGGGGAAAAGATAGAGACAGAGGTGAGGAAAGGAAAAGAACAAGGCACAACATGGCAGAACAATCAAAACCTGCAAACCACTGAGCCCTCCTGACATAAAGCCATCAAGGTAGCCAGGATGGACAAGTGGGAAGTCAGAGTGTGGAATGTGAACACACAGTTGTGCCCCTTCTCAAAGGAGGGTGCTGGGAGTGAGGAAAGATCATGCAGCCATTGAGTACTTTTTCTTAGGCTCTTCAAAGCTGCAGTAATTCTTTCTCCTGTAAATGGGGCTGGTGCATCTGTCCCCAGGGCCCAGCCCATTAGACCAAGAGTGCCTAGACCAAGACTGAGAGTCACGTTAGCAATGTTCTCCAAGTCAGACACTCGCATTAATTTGCATAGAAATTTACACACTTTTTGAAGAAACAAACCATGAAGCATGTAAGCCATAATATTTGCCTCCCTGATACACTAGCCTCAGGGCATTCACAGCAAGAGGTGTACATGACTCAGGCTCTGGCCTGCTAAAATCACAAGGCTCTCCTCCGGATCGAATACATCATAAATCAGAGGGAAGCATTCTAGGACTTCACAGGCTGTCCTTCAGGAGCCCTGCATTAACTCTCTTCTTCCTTTAGGACTATAACAGGGTTTACAAGAGAACTGGATAAATTCATGGAGGTTAAGGCCATTAATGGCTGTTAGCCAGGATGGGTAAGGAATGGTGTCCCTAGCCTCTGTTTGTCAGAGGGTGGAGATGGATGGCAGGAGAGAGATCACTTGATCATTACCTGTTAGGTTCACTCCCTCTGGGGCACCTGGCAATGGCCACTGTTGGTAGACAGGATACTGGGCTGGATGGACCTTTGGTCTGACCCAGTATGGCCATTCTTATGTTCTTCCTCACCCATCCCACTTTCTTGCCCCTTTCATATTTGGGCAAGAGAAGTATAAATTTTGTTCCAAAACATGCTCTGAAATGGTCAGTGGCAGGTACTCTGTTTTTAGTTCTCCACTGCTTATATTTTAAACCCGACAGATCATGGCTCTGATCCTGTCCACTATGTCAGCTCCTACGTGACAAACAGGAATTCTTTCCCATTTCCTTAATGGAGTAGAAATTAGCGTGCCTTATTTTGTGCACTCCCAAACCAGCCACTGTGGCCTACTAAGTCTGGCACTGCACCCAATGACTCCTGATTTGGGGAATTTATCCATGAAAAAGGATCATTTATTTAAATGAAGTTTATAGCCCATTTCCTTACAGAGTTAGCCTATAGCCACTTTTTTTTGGGGGGGTAGGGGGAACAGTCACAGCTGAGATCACCTGGTCTGCCACAGATAATAAAAGGACTTTTCTCATTCTCCCTCTTACAGCTACATTTGGGCAGCCAGTGAGGCCTCTTACCACAAGAGGGACAGCTCAGTAGAGCATTTAGCATGGCAGTGGCAGCAAAGGAGTCTGTGTTCTAATCCTGGCTCTGACACCAACTCTCTCTGGGGTTTAAGATTAGGGATAATGGTTGGAATTTTCAAAGGTGCCTAAGGGAATTGGGTGTCTAACCACCATGGACTCCTTTGAAAATCCCGGCCAACACAATTTACTTTAATCATGACAACACCCAATGAGGTAAGTGCTCAAATTCACTTGGACTCAGGCAAAACCCTCCAGCAGATGGAAGCCACATACCCTTCCAGAAAGTGTCTCAACATCCAGGCAGTTGAGGTGACTGGAGTGTCTATGCAATCACAGAACTTGTCTGAGATGTCAGGCTGCCGAGCTAAGCAGGACTGGGCTTGGTAAGCATCTGAATGGGAGACCTCTCTAGGAAAACCCAAAGGGCAGCAGAAAGCGATGCTAGTGATTTATTACAGAGCACTCTTCCCCCTGAGCTATAGTTTGTAAGCACAGAGAGGCTCTGGCAGTAAAAGGTGCTATATTAAAGTGTATTTATTATTAGAAAACTCCCTGTGTGTTTACACTATTTGTTCTCCGTTACATACCAACTGCCCTCTGAAGCATAGATGTCATGGTTAAGGTGTTCCTATTTTTACCTGAGTTTGGGACAAAGTTTTCAAGCTTTCTAAAATCTAGTCATTTTCAATAAGGCAGCTTATTTTGCTCTAAAAATCATTTTTCCAACACGTTAAAAATATTAAAACAAGATGAGAGCAGCAGTGAACGTATAAAGAGCTGCACTACAATGGGAGGCTGGTTAATGCAGACACCAAGTCACATAGCAAGGAGGAATCACATGTCACAAATATGCGAAAGGTGCAAAACTTGTGCATTCAGTAACCTCAGTGCCAGCTGACTGATAAGCGGAACAACACTATCAAGTGGATTCTGTAAGTGAACAAAATGAGCAACTCATTAAGGTTAATGCATCAGCCTGCAATAGCACCTTTTACTCTATGGCTTGAGAAAAACTGAACTAAAAGCAAACAAAAAAGCCCACACCACCCACCCACACGCTGTAATTTCTGCCTGGACTTTGTCCTCCTGGCTTTAAATTAATCTTCTTTCTTAGCATGTTTGCCTTATTCCTCTCTGCCTCTCTCATACACGCATAGGACTGGAGCTCAGAAGTAAGGTCAGCCTTTCATCTTTAACAGTTACAAAGTACTCTGCATAGCAGGGCATCAACAACATTTGACATGCAAAGAGCTGCTGCTCCCTGCCTCTATTCATGGTACCAGCAAAGCGAACTAGGCCAGAGACATTGTCAACTCAACTGAGCTAGCACATGGGAGCAGAATTGAGGGGTGAAAATCAAAAAGGACTTAGAGGGAAGTGTGAAACAATTGGGAGGTGAGAGGAAAGGGAAAGTAACTGCTGGGAGCAGGTAGTAATGTCAACAGAGGAGGCTGACAAGAAATAGACAAGTTGCCAAGAGACGAGGTTTAGGAACACACTGATAAATTAAACAATAAAGTCCCCAGGACCAGATAATATTCACCTGAAAGCTCTGAAGGAACTTCAATATGAAATGGCAGAACTACTAACTGTGGTTTATAATCTACTACTTAAATCAGCCTCTGTACCACATGACTGGTGGATAGCTAATGTGACAGCGATTTTTTTTAAAAGGCTCTGGGGTGATTCTGCCCATTAACTGGCTGAGAAGCCTAACTTCAGTACCAGGCAAATTGGTTGAAACTACAGTAAAAAACAGAATCATCAGACAGATAGATGAATACAATATGTAGGGGAAAAGTCAACAAAGCTTTGGTAAAGGGAAATCATGCCTCACCAATCTATTAGAATTCTTTGAGGGGGTCAACAAACATGTGGAAAAGGGTGATCCAGTGGATACAGTGCACTTGGACTTCCAGAAAACCTTTGACAAGGTTCCTCAGCAACCTCTAAAGTAAAATAAGGAGTCATAGGATAAGAGGGAAGGTCCTCTCATGGATCAGTCACCGGTTAAAAGACAGGAAACAAAGGATAGGAATAAATGGTCAGTTTTCACAGTGGAGAGAGGTAAACAGCAGGGTCTCCCAAGGATGTGTACTGGGACCAGTGCTGTTCAACATATTCATAAATGGATATGGAAAAAGGGATAAACAGTGAGATGGCAAAGTTTGCAGACGATATAAAAATTACTCAAGGTAGTTAAGTCCAAAGCAGACTGCAGAGAGTTACAAAGGGATCTCACAAAACTGGGTGATTGGCCAACAAAACGGCAGATGAAATTCAGTGTTGATAAATGCAAAGTAATGCATACTGGAAAACATAATCCCAACTATACAGACAAAATGATGGGGTCTAAATTAGCTGTTACCACTCAAGAAAGAGATACTGGAGTCATCATGGATAGTTCTCTGAATACATCTGCTCAATATGCAACGAAAGTCAAAAAAGCGAACAGACTGTTAGGAACCATTAGGAAAGGGATAGATAATAAGACAGAAAATATCATAAAGCCATGGTACGCCCACACCTTGAATATTGCATGCAGTTTTAGTCACCTCATCTCAAAAAAAGAGATATTAGAATTGGAAAAAGTACAGAGAAGGGCCACAAAAATGACGAGGGGTATGGAACAGCTCCTATATAGGAGAGAGCCGTATGAGGAGAGATTAAAAAGACTGGGACTCATCAGTTTGGAAAAGAAACAACTGAGGGATATGACAGAGGTCTATAAAATCATGAATGGTGTGGAAAAAGTGAATCAGGCAGTGTTCTTTACCCTTGTACATAACACACGAACCAAGTACCTCCCAATGAAATTAATAGTCAGCAGGTTTAACACACACATAAGGAAGTACTTCTTCACCCAACACACAGTCAACCTGTGGAACTTGTTGCCAGGGAATGTTGTGAAGGCCAAAAGCATAACTGGGTTCAAAACAGGTAAGTTCATGGAGGATAGGTCCATCAATGGCTATTAGCCAAAATGGTCAAGGATGCAACCCCATGCTCTTGGTGTGTCTAAACTTCTGACTGCTAGGAGTTGGGACTGGATGACAGTGGATGGATCACTCAATAAATTACCATGTTCTGTTCATTCCCTCTGAAGCATTTGGCACCAGCAATTGTAGGGAGACAGGATACTGGACTAGATGAACCATTGGTCTCGCTCAGTATGGCCATTCTCATAATGGAAGTAAAGTGAAATAGATATGGAGATGTTTATGCATTCTCGACACCACAGGAGTAGCTGTAAGGTTCAGATACAGAGTCAGGCACGTCAGCATCTCACAGAAATGTAATTGCATACAGTAACTCCTCACTTAACATTGTCCCGGTTAACGTTGTTTCCTTGTTACATCACTGATCTATTAGGGAACATGCTCATTTAAAGTTGCGCAATGCTCCCTTATAACGTTGTTTGGCAGCTGCTTGCTTTGTCCACTGCTTGCAGGAAGAGCAGCCCGTTGGAGCGAGCTGGTGGGGGCTTGCAACCAAGGTGCGCCGGCAGCCCCCCTAAGTTCCCTGTGCGGCAGCCACCCAGCAGGCTATCAATTGCCAGCAGTTCAGCTGTCCCTCCCCCCACTGCCATGTACTGCTCCTGCCCTCTGCCTCGGAGCTTCTCCCTGGTGCCTCCTGCTTGCTGTGCAGGGGGGTGGGAAAGGTGGGTGCTGATGTAGGGTGTCCCCCTCCCCCGCTCCTGTACCCCATCACCACAGAGCGCTGGGCGGGGGGGAAGGGGGAGGACAGGGCTCTGGATGGAGGGAGCTTGCTGGCAGCAGCTGCTGTTTCAATTCGCTGATCTACTTCAATATACTTAAGAGTGGGGTCAGCGTACTTAAAGGGGCAATACGTTTGTCTCTCACACACACATGAACTCACAGTGTGTGTCTGTGTCTCTCATACACATTCTCCCCCCCAGCACTTTGGAAAGTGGAGGGAGTGATGCGCTCCAGCATGGGTTCATCATCACATTCAGTTTCTGCAGGGAATGTTTGCAGCTACCACCATGCATCTATTGTGTCTCCTCCCTCCAATTGTGCTGCCTTGTAGAATGTAAGGCTACATTAACAACATGTTAACCCTTGATGGCTCAACTGAGTGCTAATTCATCATTTAGCAGCAAGGCATTCCCTGGGAAATATCCTACCCTCTTATTCCATCACCTCAACCAAGCTTCACAGTCATCACTGCTGTGTACAATATTAAATTGTTTGTTTAAAACTTTGTGTGTGTATGTATTTCTATATTGTCTGGCGAAAAAAATTTCCCTAGAACCTAAACCCCCCCCCATTTTCACTAATTCTTATGGGGAAATTGGATTCGCTTAACATCATTTCGCTTAAAGTAGCACTTTTCACAAACATAACTGCCATGTTAAGCGAGGAGTTACTGTATTTATTAAACGAAAATTATTTTTACAAATAAACAACCTGTCCCTAACCCTTGCTGTCAAGGGTAACTTCAGAAACCCAAATGCATGGGCCCAAATTTCCTGGTTTGCGCCCTGGGCTCAGCTATCAATACAGCTAGGAAACAAGCAAGGGGGACAAGAGTATTCTGAGACTCTAACGGCCCTGCCAAACACTACCCATCCTGCCAAGAAGCTTTTACTAGTGCTCTGATATTTAGTCTCACAGCCTTTCCAATGACTGTAAGACAGGCAAGCTTACAGACTCCCGACCTAAGTGCCTCTTCTGTAGAAGAGAGACAAAAGGCTGGAAAGCTGAAGACCTTAGGCTGCATGAGGATGTTTCTCAGTCATCAAGAGTTCACTTGTGTATACCTGTGCTTAGTGCCAGCAGCCACAATGAGATTTTGTTTGCTAAACATTGACAATAATGTCATGAACATATGGCTGCTGAATGTGTTATCCTGCAGCTTCTATATCACCTGTCTCAGGCTTGAATAATTTACTTGGGGCTATCAAAGAGGGAATTCTTTTCTACCCTAACTGCACAGTTGAATAAACTGTCAATTTTCAACATACAAAAGGTTAATAGTGCTCTGGACTAGGACTGTTATTGTTTAATATATTGTTGATGTGAGAACAAAAGGTGAACAGCCAGGTGACAAAATCTGCAGGTGATGCAAGATTAAGTTAGTCAAAACTCGAGAAGACTGTGAGGAACTTCATAAGATCCTAACAAAACTAAGTGATTGGGCCACACGATGGCAGATTTAATTCATTGCAACAAATGCAAAATAGCGTAGATTATTCCTTCCAAATTTAAAGTACTCACACCAATTTTTGATTTCTAAATTAACTGTAAACACTTAAGAAATACAGACAGCTCAATGAAAGCCTCTGCTCCATACACAGCAGCAGTCAAAAAAGAAAACAAGATGTTAGGGTGCACAAGGAATGAGAACACTGAAAATCTAATGTCATTATATAAATCCATGGTACCCTCTCCCCCATTCTGGAATATTTTGTTCAGCTCTGGTTGCTCATCTAAAAAAAAAATACAGTGGGAACAGAGGGCATTCAGGTGACAAAAATGGTCAAAGGCCTGGAGAAGCTTTCATATGAACACAGATTGAAAAGACCGGGACTTTACTGGATTAGGGAAAAAAACTGAAGTGGGGATATGGTAGAAGTACACAAAATAATGAGTGTTATAAAGAAGGTAAGTCAAGCAGTCCTACTTTACCCTCACTCATAATCTAAGAGAGATTCAATTCAAGTAAAACTCAAAATATTAAAAATAACAACATGGAATCTTTTTGTAATCTTGCTAAGATTGTGGCATAAACAATATCATGTGGCAACGAGTTCCACAGGTTAGCCATGCATTGTAAGAAAAAGTATTATACGTCTGAAAGGATGAGACCGTCCAATGTTTGTGTGCACGTGAGTGATATCTATATCTATCTATATAAAAATCTTATGTAAGGGATACAAACCCTCCCACTCCAGGTCATAAGGTAACCACTAACTGAGGAAGGAACTTTCCTCATGGGCAGGTTATTCCATTATGGGCTTTTTTGCAGCTGAACCCACTGGTACTAGCCAGTGAAATACCTGGATCATTGGTCTGATCCAGAATGAAAATTCTCATGTTCCAGCAGATGTGTTGATGCAGCACTTCCCATCCTTCTGCCCCAAAAGGCTTAGACATCAACCCCTTTTTACCTGCATGGTAGGAGGTCCTTTAGAACCCAACCCTAAAATTTTCCTGCCCTTTGAGATGGAACTTCTACTGCCCAAATCATCTGCCTGGAAGTCTCAAAAATCATCTTCCATCTTCTTGATTGGGAAAAATCAAGGGCACCAAAGGAGATATCCTCCAGAGCAGCAGAGGCTGGTCTTTGCCAGTAAATAGATGGGAGATGGATTCCTCTTATTAAATTACAACCCACCAAAACAATGGGCGCTGCACTTAGAAGAACTCAGCTCCTACCTGTTGCCAACAAAGCATTTCACTTCACTGTGAATCACACACTGTCACACTCCTCCCCACCCCCCCCAAAAGATATCCCCATCCTACAAATTGGTGTTGCTGGGCAACATAGGTACAGTTAGTCATTATTTCAGTGAAGTGTTTTTCCTGAATCAGAACAAAAAAATGGGCACTACACCAGCTGGGATTTCCCCTCATGATGTTGAGGGAGATAGGCATTGCCTTGATCCAGTGTTTGGCATGGGGAGAAATACCACTGAATGCCAGCTAAGCACTTGGTACGGCACACAGCAGCAGCAAATCCTCCCTGCTTCTAAGAGACTTCTGGACATTATGAGATCCGCACTTTGCACCAGCATATCCTACCTATTGCTCACCACTTCAGAAGATTAGCCTACTCCCTTGAATGCTACTCTAGGGCAAACCCTGACAGATCTAAAGAGCAGTAAACTTAATTTACAAGTCTCTGCATATCCACGCCAGGTATAAGACTTCATCACACCAACCACACCTGCAGCAACACTTTGACAGCACTAATACACCACCGAGAATTGACTGGTACAAGGAGTAAAGGTTGCAGTGGGACATCTGAGGAGAGGAGGTGGTCAGTAGAAAAGGATGACAGACAAGTGAGTGGAGAACACAAGCTCAGAAATTATTACGGTTGGGCACCTTGAAGTCAGAGAGAGATGCCATCAGCTCATCCAGTTCTCGCGTGGCTGAAGAAGCAGATATGCGAGTTTGCTGCTGGCTGGAGGTGACCCGCTGTGGGCTGCTCACCTCGCCCTGGTTCACAGTGATGGCAGGGCTGATAAAAAAAACAAAAATAAAACCACACACATTACATTTTAATGCGGTGGTAGTGGTGGTGAAAAATCCCAGGCTGACAGCCTCAGCTCTTGGGATTCTGTTTATCCTCAGGACAGGTACAGCATGGAAAGCAGCACAGCCCGATTCCCCACACTTGGACCCCAAATACACCTCAACATGCCTTCCAGGAGATCAGCTTTTGTGGCACTTCCAACCTTTTGCTCTCTCTATGAGACTGCCAAAGAAGCCAATTAGTGCAGTTGTGGTAGTTTGTGATATGGGCAAGCATCCATTGGGAACTGGACTGAGACCCACCCAATTTATTTTGTCAGATGGTGACAATTTGCAGTCAGCATAACTGCGTTCAAAGCAGAGTTAGGTAAGTTCATGGAGGATAGGGGTCCATCTGGATTTGAACACATACCCCCAAATGGTAAAATGACCCATAAAACAATTATTTGTTTTTCCAACATTAGCAGCTTCTGACTCAATGGCAGTTGCAGTAAATCTGAGCCCCAAAAAGAAGCAGACATGGCCACAATCTTCAACTTCCTCCTTGACCTTCCCCAGTTTGGAGAGAGAACATCCCCTCATTACCAAGAAAACAGGAGGCCATCTGCCCAGATAGTACTGCACTCTACTAGCTGCCGTCATTAAACTGTGTGGAGTCACTAACCCATCTCTTCCCCAATGCCCCCTGCTCCCAAGGGAACAGTAGCTGGGTCAGTACTCACACTGGACTTGGCACAGAGCTCTCCAATTCATCCAAAAGGCTCTCCACACTGGGACGCACATCTTCAATCCCACGCCCTCCGTTCCGCTTTGGCTTCTCTTTTGTAGGGGGTGCTGCCTTCACCCCCAAAGAGCTAGTGCTCTCTGGGACAACATAGAGAGGTCCAGTCCCGCCTGGCAGGGAGGGGCTCCTGCTGGCCTCATCTTACAGAAAAAGAAATAAAGAGTCAATAGACCCTTGCTTACAGTGGAAAGAGAGGCAGGTACAACATGGGGAGGGCAAAAAGGAGGATGAACCGGGCAGGGGAGAAAGTTACAGGGAGATTTATACATGGAGTGAGGTGAGAGATCCAGGCATCAACATACCTACCACTGACACATGGGTCACCACTTCCTACCTGTTGGGAAGCCACTAGGGGGATTGTGCTGAACAGCGTTCAGTTCTAGGAGTAGTCGGTCCAGTTCTGACAGGTTGCTGCCCAATGAAGAGCTCATCATGGTGGGAGATGGTTCTGCAGACTTCTGCTTGTTGGGAAAACTGGGTTGAGAGGAAAAAGAAGAGTGTAAAAATGGAGAGTCACCCCCCTTTCGGGTGAAAGAAAGCAGGATGGGGTCTGGGGAAAGCTTTGTAACAAGAGCCCCACTGGCACCTTGCCAGGAACCCAAGACACATTTAATGTACACACTGAAAATAAAATGAATAAATGCACTCAGCATAGTATCAGCTGGTGCTCACTGTTGGAGCACACTAGCAACAAATTTCAGAGTAACAGCCGTGTTAGTCTGTATTCGCAAAAAGAAAAGGAGTCCTTGTGGCACCTTAGAGACTAACCAATTTATTTGATAACCAATTTATTTATTAAATAAATAAAGCTCATGCTCAAATAAATTGGTTAGTCTCTAAGGTGCCACAAGGACTCCTTTTCTTTCCACTAGCAACAAAGCAGCTGATCAGCTGTGTCCTCACTCTGCAACAGCAGCCATGAACAAATTCACCGATTTCCATGGCTGCATATAGCACAGGGTTAACAGACTGCAGATCAGGAATATGCAGAAGAGAAGCAGAACCATTAGCTAGCATAGAAGAAAGTCATTTGTTTCCACTGACATCACAAAAGCAAGAAAGAAATTCCCTCCTAGAGGAAAAGAGGTGAAGCAGGGCTGGTTTAGAGAAAGGGAAGGCAACTGAAGTAAATACCCCACCCAGCACTCTGGAATCTAGCCTCCCTAAGTACTATGTGATAAAACAGCATACACCAGCAAGGCATGAGGTTTCTCTTTAAACCCCAATAAACTGCTAAACAGTCCTTTACCTTCTAGGGTGCTACTCCACTGAAACAATTTTTAATGATCATCATAACACCCCATTAAATATGTACATTTAATGTTATTTTAATATATAACTGTGTGTGATGTTTGTTTTAGATACTACTTATCCCTTAGGGATATTCCCCACCCCCCATTTTCATACCCATACTTAGCACTTGCTGTGCTTTGCATCTTCAGAGTGCTGTTGACATTAATCTTTGCAACCACTCTGGGAGGGAAATAAGTTTATCACAGTTTATCAGATAGGAAAAACTGAGCCACAGAGAGAAGTGATTTCTTTAATGTCACAAAACAAGTTAGTTTCCAATCTGGATTAGAACTCAAGACTTCCTGGCTGCTGGTCCTGTGACTGACAATCACACCCACTATCTATCTCCCTGCCATACCAGAATTACAGGCTTTAGGACTCCACAAAGCCTACAGTACAAATGACAACCCTGGAGTTCCATAATAGGACCAGTGGATACCCCCATTTTGAATCTGAAGGTAAAGTCCACTGATGATGTAGCCCCAGTATGCAATGTGTCATCTTGATCCATGCAGCCATGCTGCACCTCTTGCTGGGACCCGCCAGCTATGCCCCGAGAGTAACAAACAAGGGAAGCTGCAAACTGCTCCATTTTGTGCCATTTGCATGCAGTCCTCATGCCCCTGGCAACTGCCATTACTGTCTGAGTTGGGAAAGGTCTGGGCATCCATGTTTGGGTAGGTCTACACTGCAACGCAGACCAGGATTAGTAGAACTCGGGTTAACAGATCCTGGGTTTGTTAACCGAGGGCTTCTGCATCTATAGCCTCAGAATAGGAATTGTTGAACCTTGGGTGCCAACCTGGGGCTCTAGCATCTACACTGCATGACACAGGCCTGAGTCCAGCCAACCATATCCCAGACTTCCTCACGCCCTCCCAAAATGTGGCCGCTCTTGCTCTTTGTTCATGATGCAGTGGGGGAAAACTTGACTATCCACCAAAAAAATCGGCCGTAGGAGCGTGGGACACTTTTGGCAGACTGCCAGAGCACAAGTCCAGTGGGGCTGCATTAACACTGCAAACCAACAGGGCTTGAACCCTGGGTCCCAGCTTGACTCAGGTTCGGACCTTTCAGCCCTGTAGGGCCCTGGGACCTTGGGTTAGTTCCATTTGTGTGTAGATGGAAGGGGATTAGAGCTGAGCCTGAGTTTGAACACTGGGTTCACATTGCTTACCCTTAGGGTATGTCTACACTGCAATAAAACACCCACGGCTGGCCCATGTCAGCAGACTTGGGCTTGCATGGCTATAAAACTGCAGTACAGATGTTCAGGCTCAAGCTTCAGCCTGGGCTCTGGGACCCCGGGGTCCTGGCCCGAGCATCTACACTGCAATTTTTTTTATAACCCTGCAGCCCAAGGCCTACAAATCCCAGTCAGCTGACACGGGACAGCTGGAGGTGTTTTATTGCAGCGTAGATATACCTTTAATGGCTTTAACCAGAACGAGGACTGTCAGGCTGCTGCTGAACTAATTCAAGAACCAGCTTTCATTGTGATCAGCAGAAAGAACTGACGAGGTTAGAACTTGTCATGGATCAGGAAAAAGTCACAGCTGCAGCAACTTAAAAATACCAGACAGCAGGTGACAGGTTTCAGAGTAGCAGCCGTGTTAGTCTGTATTAGCAAAAAGAAAAGGAGGACTTGTGGCACCTTAGAGACTAACAAATTTATTTGAGCATAAGCTTTCGTGAGCTACAGCTCACTTAATCGGATGCATTCAGTGGAAAATACAGTGGGGAGATTTATATACACAGAGAACATGAAACAATGGGTGTTACCATACACACTGTAAGGAGAGTGATCACTTAAGATGAGCTAATACCAGCAAGGGGGGGGGGGGGGAAACAACAGACGACCTTTTGTAGTGATAATCAAGGTGGGCCATTAGCGGGGGAGGGGAGAGGAATAAACATGGGGAAATTTGTTAGTCTCTAAGGTGCCACAAGTACTCCTTTTCTTCAGATAGCAGGTGGACTGTCCAGTTTGGGAAGGCTGCTGGAAGCAGCTCTTGGGGTCCTAGAGCTGCAGGGGGAGTTATATTAACTTGAGAAAGAAAGTAACAGCAGCAGAAATTGGAACACTGAAAAAGCGGTCTCACTGTTCTTGCTACTTTTCCACAGTCTCCTAATACGAAAGAGGAGGCGGTACTGGTGGCCGTAAATATATATCTAAATAGTTCTGACCTCTCTGAGCATGGAGATTTATAAATTTGCCATGAGCAGTCAGATTGTTCCTTCATTCAAGGTCATTTTATAAGTCAAATCACTTCACATCCACCCATTTCACAGGTAACTGAATTATATCTGTTGGTCATTCCCTGGACCCAGCTTCTGTCTCCCTTCTAACAAACTGCATCTGGGATGCTTAACATTGGACTGCAGGAGACTATCCTTTGCATTTTTATGGAGCTGTTCATCCATATTGCTCAGAGCAGGCTCAGTTTTACCGTACAGTAACTCCTCACTTAACGTTGTCCCAGTTAACGATGTTTCGTTGTTACGTTGCTGATCTATTAGGGAACAGACTCGTTTAAAGTTGCGCAATGCTCCCTTATAGTCATTTGGCAGCAGCCTGCTTTGTCCACTGGTTGCAGAATTCCCTGGAAAAGCAGCCAGCCTTGTAGAGTGTCAGGCTACATTAATATCTGTGTATTAACCCCTGAGGGCTCAGCCGAGTGCTAGTTCATCATTTAGCAGCAAGGCATTCCCTGGGAAATATTCCACCCTCTTACTCCACCACCTCAGCCAAGCTTCACAATCATTCATTGCTGTGTACAATATTAAACTGTTTAAAATTGTTTAAAACTTATACTGTATATGTATATAATGTCTTTTGTCTGGTGAAAAAAATTTCCCTGGAACCTAACCCCCCCCCGCCATTTACATTAATTCTTATGGGGAAATTGGATTTGCTTAACATCGTTTTGCATAAAGTCGCATTTTCCCGGAACATAACTACAACATTAAGTGAGGAGTTACTGTACAATTGGGAAAACACACAAGGTTAAGTGACTTACCCAAGATCAGACAGCAAGTCACAGGCAGAGTGTGAAACAAAAGCCATTTTTTTCTGATTCCCTGGTGCCCTATTCACTAGATCATGTTGCCTCCTACCCTGCCTATGGAGGGATTAAATCAGTTTCCCATCTCAAAGTCATTTCCACAAGTTTTGACACCCTACTACACTTGAAACAAGGCTAAATTAACAATGACCTCCATGAAAAAGGAGAAGTTCTCAGAACTCTGGAGAGCCCTGAGCAGTAAAACCAAAACAGAATGGGTGGGGTTGGGATCTATCCCGCCTCCTATAACTGGAAGCAGAGTCACAGTGCTTACTTCCCCCAGCACCCCGACTATGACTCAGGCTTCTCATCTCCCTAGGAGGGGAAGGATACCTGTAGACGTGCTCCTCTTCACTGGCCCGTGAGGAAGGAGAGCAGACACTCTCTCGGGGAACGGAGGCACTGGAGCTGTACACAGGAGACTGGGACTGAGGCTGAGGAAAGGAGATTTGTATTGGAGACTGAGAACACTGAACAAATGCGTACACTTTAGTGAACTTAACAGGACAAAGCCTGACAACAAACAGCTACAGATCAGCCTCAACCCCTATTGCACAAGCTAGCCCAGCAACACATCTCATGCGCCCTCTAGCTCACCCACGAATTCTGCATCTGAGTTGGAAACCTCCCAGTCTCCTTTCCATAGGCTGCAAGGTGGATGATTAATACTAGTCTTTTGTACTGTGGTTTTCACTGGAACATTGATGATGGGTCTTCAGATGGTATTTTATTACTAAGCCAGACAAAAGTGGGTGCCTAGACTTTCCCTTCCCCCAGTCACTCCATCTTGTTGGGAAACTTCCCCCATTTCCTCACCACATGCCAGCCTGCTGATTACCCAAATTCCTCCCTCCTCACCTCATCTCCTGCACCCTAGATACACTCCACATCAGATCAGAAGACATGCACAAACCCCTTCGCTTCCCCCTAGCATCGCACACTTACTTGCTGGTGGACGTATCGGGAGACACTGGGTTGCCACTGGTCTAAAGGGTCAATCACAGTCCCATTCAGGGCTTCGCTGGAAGGAGGGGGTGGCACTGGTGGGGGCACTGGGATTTCCTGGTATGTATGGTTTCCAGTTGGATAGGAATAGGGTGTTTCCTCCGACAGGAACACTGGCCGTTTGGAGATGTGAGAGGTGGTAGACTCCAGGTCCGCTAGCAAAGCATCTGCAGAGAAACAACAAAAAAGGTCTTTTTGTCTTGGCTAGGCAGACCACCAGTTTATTCCTCTTCCCCTCATTCACATGGTGTCACATTTACAGCCCCTATGGATGATGTACTGCCCGTCCTACAAAACACTACTGGACAGGGAAAGATTCCATTCTCTCCAGCACAGCACTGCAACGGTCAGTAAAACCTCTGCTATAAAAAGGAAACTTCAAGAGGCACCAAAGTAGCCAGAAGAAACCCCAATCTGGGATTTTGTGCTAAACTGGGGAACAGCCCAGCAGCAAGGAGCTTTTCGTCTCATTGTGCTTTGCAGTAGAAGAACTCGGATGATCTATGTCAGATATTGACACAGACTAATTACAAGCCCCATATCACTAAAACATGGCTGCGAGTGCCACTTTCTCCAGGAAACAAGCTCCCCGGAAGGGATTTTCTCTGGAGTCTCAGAAGCCTGAACCAGCACAAAAGAGACTTAAGTTTCAATCAGTCTATCAGTGCAGCAAGCGAGCATTTGCCTCCCAGAGGAACAAGATTCCTCCTTATCACACAGCAAGCCACACAAATGGTTAACTGGATGGCGCCTGCCAGGTAAAAGCAATTTCATCTCCTGGAAACCGTTCTTAACTTGCTGGGTGGAGACTGCTTATAAATTCCTGAAGGGAAGAAAAATTCTCCATAAAGCTAGAAACGTACACACTAGCATATCAGGCAAACACATAACGAGAGGGTAAGACACACTCTGGAAGCAGAATAGTCACTTTAACCTCTGAGATGAAGCAAGAAAAAGGGTCCCCGCCATTCTGGCTTTCTTCCCACAAACTTTGCTCCTTGCCCAGTCCAAGCACAGCAAGCACCCTTTGCAGTGACTCACAAACAAATCCCAGCTTGCTGGGCCTGTGATCCCACCCCAAGGAGCCTCCTGCAACCCCCAATGGTGGAAACTCCAGTGAAGCATTGCAGGTCTGTACGGTACTTGCTTTCTAAAGAAAGCCTCACTGGCTGGGTGCCCAGCCTTCCAGAGGAGCAACAGACTCCAACGCACACCTGCTTAAGACTAGTAGAGAAGAGAGGAGTTGGTCAACAAGGGACAGAGGCATTCTCCATTACCAAAGCATCCAGATGTACCAGGCAGGACAGTTCAGAGACACAGAATGCTGCCAGAGTGCAGTGAAGTAAAGCAGCTTACATAGGACTAGGAGATGAGGCTGCCTCTCCAGAAGCCCCTTTAACTGCTCTGGATCTCAATCCCCTTCACCACAACTGCAGACCAACAGTCTTCAAGGGATCTCTCAGCCATTTTCCTCTGTGTGCAACAGCTAGCTTCAGTTCCTTCAGAACTCAGAGGGAAAATCTCTCTCATTGCTAGGCTTCACAGACATCTGGGCTTTCCAAAGCACAGCACAGCTCCCAAGCCCCAGCTGGCATCACACAGTCCTACTGGTTGTCTCCTCAAAACCCCTTCGTGAGCTGAGCAGCTCATACAAGCCCAACACATTCAATAGCCCAAACTGTATTCAAGGGTCAAATGGAGGACAGATGTTGTTACACTACACAAAGAAGGAAGGGGAGGCTTTTCTGTTCTCCCAAGGGCATCTTCCTCCATGGGCCAAGGTGTTACCATGGAGAAAGACCTCTTAAATCAGAGCCCCCCCATGGCAGAGCAGAATAGAGAGCCCCAGCAGAGGCGGTATGTTAAATTAATGCCATGACTTTAGTCTCATCAAAAGATACTCCAAGTCATTTAAACCACAGTCGCCATCTTATGGTGGCCAAAATATCCCAGGAACAGATTCCCCAAGGGCTTTTCACAGCCATGGAAAAGTCAATCCAGCCTTTTTTAAGCAACAGAACAGAGGGTGGATTCCAGAGTTATACAGACACATACCTCAGAGGAGCCAGGGATGTACTGCCGCTGCTCTGACTGTGCAGGTCCAATGTCTGTGTGGTTTTGTGTACGGTTTCCTGCACAATCTCTATCAGGCAAGGTGTGGTTCTGGCCTTCTCAGGGCCAATGACTAAAGCAAATCAGACTCCACCAGGAAGCAAGAAAACCACGCAAACTCAAGCCTTCGGAGTCTCCACACCCACAGCACATAAAAGCAGAGTCCTGTGCAAGTCATTCTGGACACACCTTCCTATCCCTCCCATTCTACTGCTCTTCTCCTCTAAGGGGCAGACGCAAGTAACTTTCAGCTCCTCACAAAAACCGCCTTCTCAGATCACTTGCCCTTCAAAGGAGAGGCTGAACAGAGGGTACTCCATTTCCTCTTGCTGCACAGCACAAAACTAAGCAAAACTAGCTACATGCACCTGCTTGGTCCCGTGTGTCTGTGCATGTGACAGGGTGGACAAGGAGGGGAAGGGAGAGAGTGGAGAGCAAGCGCAGTTGATGTAAAGAAGAAACCCAACCTTCCCAGCTGCCCACTGACAAAGGAGAGCCACAGTGCATGGAAAGGAAATATGGACACAACCACTCTACTCCCTGCTTGTGAACAGTAACGTGGCAGACAGTACAGTTTAATGATTAACTCCCCCCCACATCCTCCCCCCTTCCTGACTTGAGCAAACACTACAGAGCTGAGGAACAGGAAGCTGAAGGAGGAGGGGGATCACTCACAGTTACTCAGCCAGAGCTTCTGAGCCAGATGATGGGGGGGTGGTTGGTGACGAACTGTGCTTCAGCTTTACAACTGCTTCCAGAGCAGTTCAGTTACATGCACCAGGGCAAGATCCACCATGGTCTGTGCACATTGGGTGGAGAGAGGAAGAGAGAGGCAGGAAGGGAAATAAGATAGAGATCTACCATCTGAAGAGCTGAGAAGCTCATTGTGAGGTCAACATAAGAGTAACGTTCAGTTCACTACACTAACCTTCACTCCCCAAAAGGGACACTGGAGCCCAGGTGGTCAGAGCCTGCTGAACTGTACCAGTCTGTGGCATTTTTATCATGTGGAAAAGTGCCCCCTAAAGATTAGTCCGTCAAGGCCTTGATAGACTAGCCCAGTGGTTTTCAAACTGTGGGTCATGACCCAGTACTGGGTCACGGAACGTAAGGCACTGGGTTGCGGCAGCTCTGGCCAGCACCGCCGACCGGGCCATTAGAAGTCCTGCTGGCGGTGCTGCCCAGCTAAGGCAGGCTAGTCCCTAACTGTTCCAACACCAGGCTGCACCCCAGAAGTGGCCAGCAGCAGGTTCAGCTCCTAGGTGGGGAGTGGGAGGGGGCATGGGGCTCTGCGCGCTGCCCCGAGCATCAGCCCCGCACTTCCATTGGCCGGGGCGGTACCTGCGGGAGAGAGCCGCGCGCCTCCGCCTAGGAGCGGACCTGCTGCTGGCCGCTTCCGGGATGCAGCACCATCCGTGGTGCCAGGACAGGCAGGAAGCCTGCCTTAGCACTGCCGCTGACCGGGAGCCGCCCGAGGTAAGCCCGCATCCCAACCCCGTGCCCCAGTCCTGACCTCCTCCTGAACCCCAACCCCCTGCCCCAGCCCTGAGCCTCCCCCAAACCCAGAGCCCCCTCCTGCAGCCCAAACCCCTCATCCCCAACCCCAGCCCAGAGTCCTGACCCCCTTCTGCACCCCAAACCTCTGCTCCATCCCAAAGCCCCCTCCCACACCCCAAACCCCTCATCCCCAGCTCCGTTGGGTCATGGGCATCAACAATTTTCTTCAACTGCGTCGACAGAAAAAAAGTTTGAAAACCACTGGACTAGCCCACAGTGCAGGCTGCTCCCGATATACAAATGTTACAGGCTTGGTTGATTTCTTGGATAAAGAAATGTTCCTTCTTGAATATTCCTCTCCTCCTCCCCCTCCAAGGCAGGCAGTGCTGTGTGATATCGGAGAAGCAAATAAAGTTTCTCTTTTCCAACCAACATGAAACATGTTCACTGAATAATCTGAACTCACTGGAGACCCATAGGTTTTATATTGCTGCTGGCCAACAGAGGGCACCATGAAAGTTCTACACACAGCTTGATGGAAACTTTCAGAGCAATTCGCTAACTTGGCAGCAGCCCATCACTCTGCGTGTTCAGCTCCAAAGAGCTGCCCTTATTTTAGATTTGCACACCAACCTTCTGCCAATGCCACTTATACTGCAATTTCCCAGCCCCCAGAACACACTGCAGTATCTCTGGAACCACAACCTGACACCCCAGTAACAGCCACACATGCTGCAGTAACTACTGTTTTACTATTGCTCTTAACAGTCTCCAATTGAGACTTTCTACATGCTAGAGCTTCTCTTGTAGTCTGGAAACTTCCAAGGTCTAAGAAAGGTCAGAGGCTTCACTCCAGGAAATGGATTTAGTCCTCTTGTAGCAATGAGACAGGTACAGCACAGTATGACAATAGAACTTCAGGTCCACTGTTTCCCCAAGGAGCAAACTTGCCAGGAATGAAGCAAAGGGACTGTATTTAATGTGTCTCAACCTGGACTCCCAAAGATTCACAGCACACAGACCTGGGGGCATAGCAGTGGAAAATATTCCACTTATTGGTTACTAAATAAGGCTCAGTCTTCCCTTGGTGACATGGAAACTGTATACAGGGCTATAGCTGCTAATCTCCAACACTGGGGCTCCCATTTTCCACTCTGTTACTGTCAGACCTTCTAGTGTGGGCAGAATATTGCAGGATGGGAAGTTGGAGAAGGGGAGTCTCTACTACAGCAATATTACTCAGTGCCATTCCTACCCTCCGTTATCACTTCATTCCACTCATAGAGCTTGTAAAACGCTGAATCAATAACGCAGAGATGAGACACACAGCAGTCTCAATGCTTACATCATGAGATTCCTTAGCAAGCAATACCTGACTCTGCATGGCTGGTGCTCCAAAGTCACCAGATTGCTCGGCCAACCGTACCTGCGGAAGGAGCTCATGAGACAACGAGCAACAGGCTTTGCTATGGCAAGTCAGACTGTGGAACTCTCTTGGTAAGACCAACTATTACACTCTAAAGTGGAATCTGACTTCAGCTCAGGGTGTAGCTCAAACTGTATCCTTCACAGACTGAGGACACTGTGTTTACATTCAAGCAGCTGGCTATTCTACACCAGCTTTCCTGTGTGATGGGGATTTTTAAAAAACTGAGGCATAGAATATCTAGATATTTCTAATGCACACAGTGACATTGGAACACCAGGTCCTTAGCTTGCACCTCCCCCAGGAAGCTTTGATAACGAAACATAATTATGAACTGCAATGTCCCTGCTATTCTGGTCTTTGAATCCCACAGCTCTGCCCACGCAATTTGATATGAACCAGTGGCAATTAATACTGACCATGATACCTCAACGTAGTTCCCAGCAATTGCCAATGTTCTGTCAATGATTTAGACAGCTTGGGACAGTGGTTCTCAAACTGTGTTGCATGCAGCCCCACTTGATAGTCTGCAGAATGAAATATATAGCAGATCAAGCAGTGCAAGAAAGGGCAGTTGGGGTTGGGAAAGGAGTTGGGTCCATTAGAGGATCCCTTTTTTATGAGAAGGTCCACAAAATGAAAACGCTGGAAAACTTCTTAAGATAAACTACTTTTACCAGTTCAAACAGCACTGAGAGAGTTAATCATCTCCATAAGTAAGGCTAAGCTGTACACTGTACATTCCTTCCCTATCTCTCCTGCACTAGACACCCATGCACAGCCCTATCAGACGGAGAATAGCTCATACATTCCAAGGACTCTGCTGCAGTTTCCCTTGCCATTCCCTTGCATGTCAGCACTTGCTGCTATCTGGAGAACACAGTATCCTCAGGCAGAAACACCTCTACAAGCAGCCACACAGGCAAATGCCAAGGCTTCCTACATCCCAGGTTTGTCTAACAATCACAACACAGCACCAGGAAGGCGCACAGGAACAGTTATCACAGAGCCCCCTTTACACATTTACAGTACATGTCAGTCTCCTTTTCAATAAAACTAGCAGTTGCGCTTTGGCTCCTTCAGTAGACACTATTTAGCAAAGCCTTCCAAAAGAGGCGCAGATAACATTTTCACTGGCATTTTCCCTAGGACATCAAGGTTTCCTCTTTGTTTAGCCCCCTACTGAAAGCCTCCTATGCATCCTAGGAATGTCCCTTGAGGGAGGAGAGAACATGAAGCGGGAGACAGCAGTGAAAGAGTTATGGTAAAGCCCACAGCACAGCACACTGGCAAAGCTAGAGCAGGCATAACTGCTGGCCTCCTATCCACCCTGGCTCCTTATAACATAGGTTGCCTTCCACTACTCATGTGCAATCCATGAGATTTCCACAAACCAATACACTCTATTCCTCCTACCAACCCACCCTCATGCCCCACAGCAAGATTTTCGCACAAAGAATTACCGGAGAAGATGTTTGCAATCCAATTTTAATGATGTCATGTCTAGCTCTCAGCAGAAAGGTACTTGCTAGCTACATTACAGAGGCTTCTCTGACTACCAGTTCATAAGATGGGAGACTACATCCCAAGGAGATAGTCAGAGGAAAGCATATACTCACTCTTCTACCCACAGTGATCCCTCTCTTGTTTCCAACAGCCTATTGCACTAACTGAAGTCTGTGAGTTAGTGGTACAGACACATTACATCATTAATCATACCAAGGATGACAGAGTTGGTGCCAGAGGTGAGAGGAATCCCTAGGATTTCCACAGGCAGCTCATCTTCCTTCACAGCTGAGGAGGGGTCATTATTAAGGTAAGTGGACAGAACACCAAAAAGGAGCGAGTTTGTAGCACAATCTCTGCCCTACACCCAGTCTATTGGTCAGAAAGGAATGGTAACGTAATGAATACAAGATACCCCAAACATTTCATAACTAGCGGCCTTTAATTTTCCACAGCTAAAGGCCACTTCTGTGAATTCTGATCCATCAGGCTATAACACTACTCCTTGTGGAACATCTGGACAGTGAGCAATAAGGATGGATCCAGGACTTTTCCACTAGCCACAGTGCATAGCTAATGCTGCCAATGTTCAGCCACAGAGCTGGTCTCCTAGCAGTGCCACAGGAGATTCTCATCACCTCTACAGCTCCCTCATGTCCCAGAACCAAGGATGTGGTGGGCAGTACTGATGAAATATATTTGGTCATACGTGCTACACTATCCTCACTGCAGCCAGGTTGCTTAGAACTCACACCCATCTTCATATGTGAATGCACCACGACTCTCCCGAGCACCCAAAAATTGTTTGGAACTGTCGGATCTGGGCAGTGGACATCTCCAGGGGCCTGGTAACTGGGAGCAAAGAGCAGTAACTGCTAAGTCAAGTTTAATCAAAAAGGATACGACATTGTAGGAATGGTCACTCTATGCCGGGGCGGCCAAACAAACTGTTGCTCGCAAGCCGCGTTACAGCTCTTTTACAGTTAAAGAGCGGCTCGTGGCACTTCCCATGCCCTCCTCCCATTCTCCACCTCCCAGAGTGGGGCGGGGGGGGGGGGGAGGACAGCACAGGACCTCTGCCTTGCAATGGGGTGGTGGAATAGGGGCTTCTTCACAGCAGGGAGGGGAGTCTCGGGGCTTCAGCCCCGCAGGGCATACCACCAGGGCTCATGGCTCCAGCAGGTGCCTCTCTGCTCTCAAACTTCTGAAGATTGTCCGGGCTCAGAGGGTCTGTGCAAACCCAATCCAAGTTAGCTTTCAGCCCTCTAAGTGACATTCCATTCTCCAGCCAGTTTACCCCAATACCTGAAAGACACGGCCTGGATTCAGATCCTTACACTTTCACTATCCTCCTGTGAGAGACAGTCCTGCTAACTCTCCAAAACCTAGGATTTCAGGGTTGAGAGAGACCCCTCTGGACAGACCTCCTCTCAGACAAAAGCCCAAGAGCCAAACTTTAAAACAGCAACCCTCCTTTCCCTCATTAGTTGCAAATGAATCTTGCCTCCCCCGAGCTCCACAAGTACATGACTTGCACTCTCATTTACAGGGAGACAGCTCAGGGCGGTAACACGATCCCATGCAGGACAGTTTTACATGGTGAGTAACTGCAGAGGAATGGGGAGCCTGGGTATATTTATCCCATTAAGCAGCCTTTCAGAAGGAGCACTTGCAGTCCACTAAAAGAGCTGATCCAACAAAGACATGCTGGAGCCTCCCTCCCCAAAACGCCTGTAGGGGACAGACCTGCCCACGCCCTGGCAGAATCAGGCACCCATGGAGAGGGAAGAGGCGGGGGCGCTCTTGAACTGGAATATCAACAAGGGCAGTCCCTTCAGAAGTGCAATTTTAGCCTAAAAAGGGGAGAGAATAATCAGAAAGTGGAAAACAGGGGCAGGAAGGTGTGTAAGCTAGCTCCTGGTATAAGGAAGCCTAGGCACAAAAGTCTAATAGATACATCTAATTACAAACTACAAAAGGGACTCTCGAAAAACAACTCACTCCAAGGACTACTACCAGAATAATAGCAAAGAAGCATAAACTAGAATATTATATTTATGTGTATTACCATAGCACCTAGGATCTCTAGTCACATACCAGGAGCCCTTTGTGCTAGGTGCAGTACAAACAAAGACCAAAAAGATGGTCCCTGCCCTAAGGGGCTTACAATGTAAGTATAAGACAAGAGACACCAGACAGGCAGGGGAGCACAGAAGTAACTAAAAAGACAATACTGATCAGCATGATAGGCAGTGGTCTCTAAATACTAGCAGCCAAACAGCTAGCAAGATTTTTATAGGCATAAAAACTAACCCCCTAAAATAGCCCACCAATTCATGTATGGCAGAAAAGGTGTAAATACAGTTTAGCTTACCTTCATTCTGGTAATATGTAAGACATTTTGAAAAGAGGCCATTTAAAATGTTTCCATAACTGAATGACACTTTGAGATTCTTACATAGAAGGCACTTGAAATCGAAAGTACTTCCCAGACATTAATGAATTAAGTCTCACAACCCTCTTATGAGGTAGGAAATGATCATTATACCCATTTTTTCAGATAGGGAAAAAATGAAGACACAGGATACGTCTACATTGCAATTAGACACCCGCGACTGGCCCATGCCAGCTGACTCAGGCTAAGGGGCTCGGGCTCAGGGGCTGTTTAATTGCAATGCAGACATTTGGGCTCAGGATGGAGCCCAAGCAGGGCCGTCCTTACCCATATGCAAAGTACGCAGCTGCGTAGGGCACCAGGAAATTTGGGGCACCATATTTCCTGGTGCCCTGCGCAGCTGTGTGCTGCTCCAGCCCCTGCCCCGCTTCTTCCCCAGGGCCCCCACCCCTGCTCCACCCCAGCCCCGTCCCCACTCCACCCTTTCCCCAAAGCCCCCACTCAGCCCCACCCCCACTCCCCTGAGGACTGCAGCAGGGTCGGGCCTGCACTCACTGGCAGCGGGAAGTGCAGCAGCCCGGCCCCAGCCACACTACTGGTGAGTGCTGGGGGGTGGTTCCCTGGTCCCCCTAGCCAGCCCACCCCCACGGTTGCCTGAGGCCAGCCACCCCTCCCCCACGAATACCTGAGGTCCCCCACTCCCACCCATGGGGGGGTGCTGTGTAGGGCCCCAGAATAGCTATGGACAGCCCTGAGCCCAAGCTCTGGAACCCTCCCACCTTGCAGGTTACTATAGCCTGGGCTCCAGCCAAAGCCCAAATGTCTACACCGCAGTTAAACAGACCCTTAGCTCGAGACTTGTGAGCCTGAGTCAGCTAGTATGTATGGGCCAGCCACGGGCTTTTAATTGCACTGTAGACATACCCACAGAGAGAAGTGATTTGCCCAAGACCATATGAGTACTAGCAATGGTAATACAGACCAGACACTGGTATTTTTCCCTGCTCTGCCCAGATCTTGGGCAAGTCAGGTTGGCTTGACCCGCTCTTATTAGGGTTAGATGACATGGTAAAAGACCTCAGCAACTGATTTGTAATAGTGCTCTAGCAAATGTTATTCCATTCAGGTTCTTATACTTTGCCCACCATAGTCATATCTGTGCAAGCTACAGAAACCATGGCACAGACCCACTTCTTTCTGTCTGCTTGCCTTACAATGACCTAGCCTCCACTCTGATGGGAGATCAGGTGCACATTCACAGAGAAATCCTTGGGATCCCTCTATCCTCTGGCATCACTGTTGGCCTTTTGGATGAAAAAATGGGGTAATGTATCTACAGCACTAACCACTACAGCTGCATGGGTGCTACAGTAAGGGGAGGAGATTTTCAGGAAATTGACAGTGTACGCAAGGCTTCAGACATCAATCACCATAGCAAAGCAACAGAATCATAGAATCATAGAATATCAGAATTGGAAGGGACCTCAGGAGGTCATCTAGTCCAACCCCCTGCTCAAAGCAGGACCAATCCCCAATTTTTGCCCCAGATCCCTAAATGGCCCCCTCAAGGATTGAGCTCACAACCCTGGGTTTAGCGCAACAGATAGAGATCTATGGGCAGCTACATCACACAGCAGACGGACAGACAGACTGACACACTAACTTTTTACCAGAAGTATTTTACAATTGTTTTAACATGGTTCAGGCTAACTCAACAACTTTTGACCAGCCAGCATGAATGGAACCAAACCAAGTCTAAACAGAGTTGTAAACACAATTATATTTATATTGCCTTAGGTTCTGTCTCTTCTGAGGCTCCAAGATACATCTACGCTATGTGAGGAAACTGGAGACACTATCATTATATGGAAAGAAGGATACTCACCTGGTTCCAGGACTTCTCTATTCTGTTCAGGTTCTTGTGAAGCCCTCATTACTTTAGTACCCAAACACCTTCCAGTCATATATTAAGTGATGTGACTTACATGTGTCACATATGGCTCGGTCTCTCCCTCCCTGTCCCCAGGAGAAAACGGTATGTTTTTAAAAACTTTATTACAATGTACACTGCGCTATGTATTTGTATTAGTAGAGGCAAGGTTGAAAAACTGTCCCTTGTGTTTGGAAGGAAAAGTGGCGAGATTTGTGGGGGACCTGTTTATTGCTTCCACAGATTCAAATAACTGGGACTGCAATTAGGGTTGCTAACTTTGTAATATTTAAAAACTGGACACTCCAGCAGGAGCGCCGGAAGTCCCATACTGCACATCCTCTTGGAAGGGGAATATGAACACTGCACAAGGATTGCACTAGCTTTTGACACAGACCTCTTCTTGCCTCGATCTTCTGAATAGGAGCCAACTGTATGAGCTGGGGAAACCCTCGAAAATCCCAACAGGTGAGCTCAGACCAGACACAGGAGCCTGGTGTTGCTGAGCTGATTTCTCTTAAGAGAAGGGTCAAGAATACTGTTCATACAGCGTGCTGAGATATGAAGGACATTTCAAAAGCATTCCTGGAACTGGCTCAGACCAACAAGCCCCATCACTTCCTTGCAAGTTTACATAAATAATTTGCTGAAAACCATGACTGCACAGGAGCTCAGCAATGGTACACTTGGCAGCATTAACATGCTGAAGGTGCTCCAGGCTGTCAGCACCTCCAGGGGTCAAACTTTTTGGTAGCAGCTTCCCACCGTGGGAAGCCTTCTACACACGGACTCTATAGGAGACCAGTTGGCCATACTGTGGCTGTGTTCCAGAAGTCCCTGTAAACCACAACCCCTTTCCTTGAGTCAGCTCCTCCGTTCCCCCTCCTCCTGCCAATGAGGCAACAGACTAGGTATTTTTGGAAACGTTGGTTCCATTCATATCAATATTTGGACAGGTAACTAAGCCCAATCTTAACCAGACCCACAAGGTATGATCACATAGATTCACACAGACACAGTGCATAGGCTGAGAGAAATTGCGAACTGCCTTAAAGATCAGCTGGTAGTTTCCTGAAAGATCAGCTCAAATCCACAGCACCTACTTAAAATCCAAACAGTACAAGGAAACCACAAAATAAAAAAGAAAAGGAGTACTTGTGGCACCTTAGAGACTAACAAATTTATTTGTGCATAAGCTTTCGTGAGCTACAGCTCACTTCATCGGATACATAGCACATCAAAAATGTTCCACTTCATTCAAACCTCAGAAGCTAGACTGGATCTAAACTCAAACAAGCTGAGAGGTGTCAGCAAAAGGGTGTGTTAAAAAAGAATTAAAATCAGATTATGCATTTCCCTCTTGTATTCACAAAGACAGCCTGCGGCTCCCTTCCACTAAGTCTGCTCTCAGTCAGATCATGGGGGTGTTTCACAGTGCTGTGTAAGCATCCTTCTACTAAACAGACTAAACTGGACTAGTTGCCCTCCAGACTTCTGAAGCTCTTGAAAGTACAAAGCTGACACTTAGAAGTGGCTGGATAGTACTTGTAGTTATAAATGCCAAGATAATGCTAATCAAATCTCTCAGGCGTTAGACGATTGCTTACAGGGGTCAGGAAGCAACATCCCCTAACCTCTGCTATATGGAGTGTTGCAAGTGAATTGTCTGGAGTGGAGGTGTCACTTCTTCTGAAGCATTAGGTGCTGGCCACAGACAGAAACAGAATGCTAAACTTGAAGAAGCAATGGTCTGATCAGATACCACCACTCGTTTGTTCTTATATGCTATTGGGTTGGAAGGTTGTGCTCGGATTAGAAGGCTACAAAACCAGATGCAGCCACTCCAATGTCTTATGACTTAAGCTACATCCATGCTACCCACTCCATCACACTGCCTAGGATAATATACACCATGAAGTCACCAAGTGGAACCCTGGGAGCAGTAATCCCCACTTTACTGGATGTGCATACCCTGATGAAAATCATTGGCCACTTTGCCCACTGTATTTTGTCCCTTTAAATCTCTATCAGCTTCAACTCGTTGTTGTGTACTTTATACTTTGCTTCCAGTATTGAGCATCTGAACTTAATTGGAATAGTGCAAGTTCTTCCCTGGGCTCCGGGACCATTTACTTCCCTTACTAAATATCCTGCTACTAACTTTTTTTTTTTTTTTTTTATAAATAAAGAGGTGTGGTTTTGTTTTTTTAAAATCTGTACTTCTGCTCTTTAGCCAACAGCAATTTTCCCCACTTAAGAAATAGAAAGACACCTTAGATTTGTTTCCCCTTGTTTTTAAGTTTAGTCCTCATCCTAGCAAACTCACCTCAGGTCAAAAAGGATTATCATATACTGGGTCCTATGGCTTCTATGCTTTGCTCCTTTGTATTAGGTAATGACAATAAATACAATGTACTTCATTTTACAGCAGCTACATGTGGCCATCTGGCTCCTGGTAAACAAGACCCTCAGTTGGGCAGAGTTTAGATGCCCCTGGGATAAAGGTTCACAGACATGAACCCCAGTTGTGTGAAGCTAGAATAAGAAAATATCCCATGCGGTAGATGTATTAGTTCTCCCCATTCATGTGGTACCTTTCCACCCAGACTCATTGCAGAGATCAGGGGTTCATGGACCTCTAGCCCAGATCCTGAATGAAAGGAAGTGATTGCCAAAGATGTGTAAACTGACGGAAACTCCCTTATCTGCAGCTTCACAAACAACCTCTAAAACAGAGTTAGGAAAGAGTTCAAAAAGTCACAGCACATGAGCAAACCAGCAGCCAGAGTTGCTCTCAGTTGCTAGAACACAGTAGGAATGCAAATACCGTTTAAAAAGTTAACCATTTGTGACGAAGCGGGACTGTTCTTAATGTTTCCTCTGAACAGTGTGGGGGTGCCTCAGTTTCCCCTATGCAGTTCTTAAGTATCTAGGTGGTGGGATAAGGGTGTATGATCATTGCAGAGCCCTAGAGGGCAGGTGTGTGCAGGGGTCTGGACACAGAGAATGGCCGACACCCTGTTTCCTGGCAACTGACGGCCTGGGCTCTTCCCCCCTGCACGGTGAGAGCTAAAGGGTTGGAGAACAAAGGAATCAGGTGACCTCCTGGCCTGGGAAAGGGACAAAGCCCAGAGGAGGAGGGGCTGGAGAGAGTTTCAGTTTGGGGCTGGCTGGGGACATGGAGTGAAGTGCAGATATGGTTGTCTGGCTCACTGCACCCCTCCAAAATGGACCCAGCTGAGGGGTCCTGTTCTCTGCACCTACGAGCTCTGTTTTAGACCATGTTCCTGTCATCTAATAAACCTTCTGTTTTACTGGCTGGCTGAGAGTCACATCTGACTGTGAAGTTGGGGTGAAGGACCCTCTGGCTTCCCCAGGACCCCGCCTGGGCGGACTGGCTGTGGGAAGTGCACGGAGGGGCAGAGGATGCTGAATGCTCCGAGGTCAGACCCAGGAAGGTGGAAGCTGTGTGAGCTTTTTGCCCTACAGACAGTCTGCTCACAGAAAGGAGACTTCCCCAGAGTCCTGACTGGCTTGGTAGGGAGCAGATCGAGAGCATCGCCCGGGGACTCCGTGACACCATTTAAAAGAAATATTTTTAATCGTTTAAACGGTTAACTGTTAAGCAGCTGGGCCCATTCCAGCCAGGTGCCACAGCTGGGTCCATTCCTGCCAGGTGGCGCTGCTCTGGCCAGCACAGGGCCATGGGGCCGCTGGGACCAGCTGGCCCCTGGCACGGGGCCCAGGGTTTAACAGTTAAGTCAGTTAACCGGTAAGACAACGCTTACTGGTTAACCGGTTAACATTTTTTACTTCCCTAGAACAGCCAGTTTCTAGCAGGCTGAAGAAGATGATCCCAGATGGGAGTAGATTGGCCTCTCTGCTCGGACTGCCAATTGTGGTGGATAGGGACAAATGGAACAAGTACAAACATTCACAGAGGATTAAACAGTACAAATTTGTCGTTATTGACCTGGGCTGGATTTGAGCCAGCATCCTTGGGACCATGACCAGTCCACTGAGCTATCCAGTCCTCCATTTATTCTATCACGGGCAAAACAGCACTGCAGGAATTTCAATCAGATGCAGGCTTACTCCCAGAAAGTTTCTAGACCTGGGATCAACACCTTAATTCAGAAATAAAAGATTTGCTCTACTCTGACAAAACACCGCCAGGAAAACCTTTATGAAACTCAAACAAGCAGCCACTGACTTGGCCCCTCCATAAACAACTTCCCAGGGCCAAGGTCCCTGATCAAAACACTGGTTCCCTCATATTCCTACAGGAAGAGGGGCTCAGCCAAGCCAGTTATCTGAGGAACCAGACCCTTCCTGCTACATCAGCATGCAGCTCTTCCACAAGAGCCAGGTCAAACACACAGAATATATTGCTATCCCTAGACTCTCATTGAAATACCTTCAGAATCCTGTACAAAGGATACATCACCATTCAAGCGCAGCTTCTCACAGGGAGCAATGAGCACCAGTCCAGCATCACACCCTCGAGGTGTAGGAGACTCCCAGGATTCCAAAGTGCCAGTTCTGGCAGCCAGAAATGCCCATTCCATGGCACACAAGACCAGGACATAAGCTGGAACCTGTTCACAGCCACACATTAAGATTGTCCCAACAGAAATAGGCAGTTCTAAGCTGTTTCCAAAAATCAGAGAAGCATCTATTTACAGGATCATAAATATCACTGAAAGACCATTCCTGAGTGCAAGGATTGTAAGCGGAACTGAGGACACTTTCCAGCCAGAGGACTAGATACAAGGTAAATACAAAGTGGAAGGGGTGTTAGCAGCTACAGGAAAAGCCCTGCAATAGGAAATTTAGCATGTCAAACACAGGGCTGCAAGATGCTTGAGATCTCAGCATGCTACCCCCATTCCAAGCTGTTCTCTCCACCCCAAATACTGGCATCAGCCTGAGCTAATTGATGTCTGCCCTCATAGCTGCTGCAAGAGAAAAGGGATCCCACTATCCTGGCTACTAGGATGGGGAGCCAAGCTCTTTGATTCCCTTACTCTCCTTTCCTAGCAGGCTTTATGCCTGGACGTCTGTTCTTTAGTGTGGGTAATTCCCTCCCACATCTGCCTGAAAAACATAGACAAGACATGCAGCATGGAGAATGCTCTTGGGGCTGGAGCTCTACTCCCCATACTGCTGAAGACCAGAGAAAACTTGGAGAAGAGCTCCAACCTGCAAGATCCAGCTGTGGAGAAGCAGCATACAGCCACTGCTGGGCAGTGCTCCAATTGCCCACTCACCAGCACATCTTGCCGATGGATAGTGGGCGAGTACATTTTTTGAGCCCTGGGTGGACTCTGTTTGGTTACAAAACCCAAGTAACAGAAATACTGACATAACAGTAGGAATATATTGACAGGTTTCAGAGTAACAGACATGTTAGTCTGTAGTAGGAATATATTGCAGGCATCCATATCAGAACAATAATCTCTTAACAAAGCTACAACATCGACTGGTACAATAGTAACAGTGGATCATTTCAACTACCCCAATATTAATTAGTTAATGGCACGTTTGGAACAGTTTGAAGAAGCAACTTGATGCCATATACAACTGCAGGTTAGAGCAGTTTGAGCACCTTTATGGAAGGAAAGGATGCTAGATCTGAATTCCCCCATGAAGAAAGTGCAGGAGCTCTACTGGGCAGTCGTCATGGCACAGCTAGGTTAGACTTCACAGCAGAGGACAACTCCCTTAGGGATAACAATTATCAACTTTAAGGGTCTGACCAATCATGGTGCCAATCACCCTTAGATCCCATTGATGCCACTGCAGACAACGGTTGACTATCAACCTATGAACTGTAAGGTCTTCAAGGCTGGGACTGTCTTTTCATTCGGTGTTTATACAGCGCCCAGCACAATGGGGTCCCGGTCTATGACTAGGGCTCCTAGGTGCTATAGTAATACAATCAAATAAGAATGGCTGCAAGCACATCCAAAGAAAGATGTAAAAAACCTTACACCACACAGCCCCCAAGTGAATTATCTGTCTTCTTCAGAAATCTGTCAGAGACGAGAATGCCTGTAGGACTTTGAGCAAAAAAAAAAAAATAAAAGGAAAAAGGGAGAGTAAGTCGCAGGGCTGTGCAGAGAAGTTACATAAGATTCAGGGGGGAAACAGAATGTTTAAACAGTTCAAGTACTGTCCAAACAACAAACAGATTTGATTATAAGCTGCCAAGCAGGATGGCAGTTGTAAATTTAAAAGATACACACAAAGACAATGATATGAAGGACAGAAATACTAAGATAAATCGTAAATCCATTCAATACACTAGAAGCACAAATGCTGCCATGAAGACTGGGGGGCCCTCCAGACCACCAAGGGGAGAGGGGCCAGCAACAGGATGAGGAAGCAGAAAAGAAATGAAATCCGTATCAGTCTTTAGCACTGAAAACTATAGGAACATTCCGATTCTGAAGATTATTTTAAAACAGGAAAACAGAATGCAGGCTTGATACATTTTAGTCTTTATGGAAGATGTTATGGAGCAACCTGAGAAACTCAAGTGCAGTAAATCATTCACATGGGAAGGCATTTATCCCACGGCTCTAAAGTGAGTGAGTGTGAAGATACCGAGGACAGAAAAATATATCATTAGAAACACAACTGCACCTACAGATTAAAAAGCCAGTAGTGGTGGGGGCAAGGTAGATCTGGGGAATCACAGATGGATGAGCACCACTTCAAGAGGTTAGGTGATTATAACGTGAGTAAATAGAACCTGACAGGTCAAACAAACAAGCCTCACAAACCTGCTTGAGGGTTTTTTTAAAAAAAGTTAAAGGGATGTTCGTTCGCACATAGAATTTGCTTAAAGTGTTTTTCTCTCTAATTCTAGCTACCAATAAAGCACCTTCTAAATAGCATGGCTGGATTTTCTTTTAATTCTTTTTAAAAATATGTAAGGGTTTTTCTGCCTTCCCTGCTGATGTTTACAGAGCGTTTCCAGCAAAAGAGTGTGAGATGACCTGAGAGCAACACCAAACAGTTTCCTTTAAGAGAGAAGAAAGGCGAACAATCACCAATATAACAGCAACACTGACCACACGTTTAACCTACTTTTCAATGACATTTCTCTTAGAACATAAGAATGGCCCTACTTGGTCAGACCAAAGGTCCATCTAGCCCAGTATCCTGTCTTCTGACAGTGGCCAGTGCCAGGTGCCCCAGAGGGAATGAACAGAACAGGTAAACATCAAGTGATCCATCCCCCGTCACTCATTTCCAGCTTCTGGCAAACAGAGGCTAGAGAAATCATTCTTATGTTCCATGGGAGGCACTGGGATCTGTTCCCCTTCCTGTTCCCTCCCTGTCTATGGCCAGGAGAGCTGGGCCCCTGTGTACCCCTCTCATTGCACCCTTGACCCCCACCCCTAAAGAGGGAGAAGAGGATTGGTCCTAGGAAAGCTGCCCTCTGGTGCCACCTAGGGCTCATAATTACATTGGCCAGTCACAGGTCTGCACCTCCTTCCTGGGATGACCTTCCTCCTTTTCTCCCTCCTCTGTCACATTCCATCTCTCCTCCTCCACTGTCTCCTTCTGCCCCTCTGGCTTCTTCTCCCATACAGAGTGCACAGTGAGGGTCTGACAAAAGGCAAGCTGCACCGATTGTCAGCGGGGCTTGGGTACTGCATTCACAAGCCACTGGCTGCATGTTGCACTCTAACTGCCCTGTCTGGACCCTGCTGGCACACTCTAGATACCCAAAGCACATTGACTTAGTCCAACAGGGTCCACAGGGCAGTGAGACTGCAACACGCAGCTTGTTGCTTGAGCGGTGAATCCAGCAGTGCCCCAAACCATTCAAAATCACCACGGCTTGCCTCTTACCAGACCCTCACTGCACAGTCTGTGCATGTTCCACAGGGGCAGTGGAAATGAATGCCCTCATAGGTGCAATGCTATTTGCGGTGTTCATCAGACCCGAGTGATGGTGAGTGGTACACCTGTGTGTGCTTACAAAATTAGATTTTAAGAGAGAAATATTAATTTTGTAATTACAAGTAAAATATAGGAGGATTACTGAAAATGAGGGAGAGTTGTCATCTCTGCTACAGCAGGTAGAAATAGATTCAGACAAAAGTATATATTTCAACCTTAACAGTGCATCCTTAATAAAAACAGAATAGTGACCTGGTGGCCATAATTTCCTTGGACTAGCAATGTTTTTGACACCATCCCTCATAAAAGATTATGGAAAACAACAATGGGGTAGAAGGCAAAGTCATTGCATGGATTAAAAATTAGTTAAGCGTTAAGGACCAATCTTAGTGATCAGCAGTTTCTCAGCATGATAACAGAGGGTGCCCCAAGGATTAATACAAGGAACAGCATATTATTTATAATTTGGCACGAGAAGTGGACAGTGAACTGGTGAAGCCTGTGCATGGCATTAAGGTTAGTCCACTCTGGAATCTTTTGTACCTTTTCCCAAGCAATGGTGTAACCACAGAGCTCAAGAGTTTCGCCAATGTGTCATGTAAACACAGTGGTCCACAGAAAAGCAGGATAAACAGTTGGAGGTTTGGGCAGGAGATGCAGAAGGTGAGAGCTAGCAAAATCTAGAGTAGTTTACCCTGTAAAGGAGAAGTGTTAGAAGGCACCTGACTGAAATTCTCTTACCTTCTTCCACAGCATGAGAAGAAAGGGGGCATTTGTTCTAAATGCACTGCCTTTTATACCACAAGGGGTCATCAAGATAATTGCTGTGATCAAATAATTTTATGACCATGAACATATGTACCTATGCAAGGTAAGACAATGAGAGTTGTAATCAGATCACAGGACATTAGGGTGCAACCTGATCATCTACAAGAGTCAGGCAGGAGTATCCCCTACTCAGAGGGTGGAGATGGATGGCAGGAGAGAGATCACTTGATCATTACCTGTTAGGTTCACTCCCTCTGGGGCACCTGGCATTGGCCACTCTCAGCAGACAGGATACTGGACTGGATGGACCTTTGGTCTGACCCAGTATGCCATTCTTATGAAAACACCATTGCACAAATGGTCAGACACATGATGGCTTTCAACCCTCCCACCTTTCGGTGAAGCATGCAGCATTGGCCAAAGACAGCATAGAGCACTTCATGAACAAACTGTCTGATGTGGCATGGCAACTCCTATGTGCCTAGCTAAAAATATTGCCATGCTGAGCAAGCGTATGGAGACAGGTCTGCTACGTGGAGCCATGCTCCTGCTCATCACATTGCACTTGTAGGTGGAAGCCAGAGCATGGCAAACGGGAAATGAAAGTCTCACCATGTAAAAAACCCAACAACCCTCAATCAATCCCTTAATTTTCAAATAAACTTTATTCTTCATTCACTTTGTTTTCCCTCTACAATTTACCATAGACTTAGATCAGCCTTCCTGCTCTTATCTTCATCCTCCTTTGCTGGGGTCTGTGCCCCACTCCTAGCTGAGAAATATCTCCTGCTTTTCACCCCACCCTGAAGGCTGCCACATTCACAGAATCACAACTCATGGCCGCAGTATAGTGTAGACCAGAAGATGAACCCCAAGAAGGAAATAGGTTTCATAAAGGTAAGAGTAAAGACCACTGAAAAAAACAACCTTTAAGTACCAGTCAAAATTGAGAGGTCTGTATTATTGAAATGGAAGCAGCACAAGAAATACAGCCCCTCCCGACCACACACACAGGATCCCTTTTTAAACCTAAAACCACGTCCTAAGGAAAAAGGGTTTTCATCCTGAAAGAAATTAAAGTCCCCATTTAGCTTCAGCCTTGGTTGTCCCCCTCTGGTCCCTGGACACAGGATCACAACGATCCTAGATAATATGAAACAGAGTAATTTATATTAATGCACTGAAGTCAGGGAGCCCAGCCAGCAACAGTCAGTGCAGCACAAATCCAGAATGACTTCAGTGTCCCAGCTCATCAGACTCCCAATCTCCTGACCTAGGACCTGGGGAAAATCACATTCACACCTTTGCTATACCAATAGCAAAAAAGCTATAGCTTGTAGGCTCACAAACACATTCATGTACACACAATACCTTAGCATTCCACTACTGTCCAAGACTCCAAAATTAACTTGGTATGATATCTGAATTCAGAGAGCCTACAGGGAAATGCACAGAGATGCTAAGTCTTGGGTCAGTGGTTCGGCCAACCTATGAAGATAGCCTCCTTCCCCACCAGCACAGACTCCCCTCCTCTTCCATCTCTGACTGATCCAAGTTTCACTGCTCAGCGCAGCCGGAAACTAGACCGAATTCAACCTCCCAAAGCCAAAAAAAAAGAAAGCTGTTTCTGCCAAGAGAGCACTGAATATGCTGCATTCCATTTCATTAAAACAATTACTAAAGAGCTAGCCAAGAATTACATAAAGCTTCCTCTCTGCACCACCCCGAGACCCTTCCCTCCATCCCCCCCACCCAATCTTGCACACCATGCAGCCTCCCAGCTCCGCACACAACAAGTCCATTACACATCACACCACAGTGAGATCATGCTGGAGGAAGCAATGCAAAATACCTCAAGTGTCACTAGCTACTCCATCCCCCCCATTCCAAAACTTATGCAAGATGAAAAGAGACCAAACCTCCAGCACATCTGAATGCCCCAAATCCTCTCTTGCCACCACCAAAATGGTGTACTAAGGTGGCGCATGCACCTAGTCTACACAGCCCTTTGCTTTTTGGCCAAGATAAAGCTTGGTGGCATTTACTAACTGATAGGCTCTCTATGGGGCAAGACTACAACTGGCCCTTGCAAGAGGATGAACTATGATCTAACCAGTCTTTTCTCCCTCTAACATCTCTGATCCATGCCTCTAAACAAGCTCAAGAAGCAGAGGGTCCTGGAGGTGCCAGATGAAAGCAACCCTTTACTGAAGTATAGCAGCAACATGCCAGATTGGCTATACATAAGAGACACTGCCCACGGGAACTGCATGGGAGAGCCAAACAGCAAACCTCAGATTAAACTCCAACAAAATGGACTGAAAACTACAAGCTTGGGGCTATAGAATCTGTCTGATGATTCATTCCAAATGCTACAGCTCCCAGCTTGACTGACAAGTCAGAGCTCCTCATATTTCACAGCAGGAATAAAGGGCAGGCTTCTCCTGGGCCATGCCTCTCACCCACCTAGAGCAGTAAACTGGCCACTGATGAGAGATTTCGTGATGTGAATGAAATGGCATTTCTCCCCCTTCCCCAGGACTCCAGCTCTCTGCAAGGATCCTAACTGCTGAAGCTGCTCACAGCCAGTCAAAACAGCCCCAGCCCCATATCACACTGCTATCAGACTTTGAGAGCCCAGGGAGAGGGAGGAGGGAAAGAAGGTTACCCAGCTCAGAACCACTATTTCCAAACAGGTTTCAGAGTAACAGCCGTGTTAGTCTGTATTCGCAAAAAGAAAAGGAGTACTTGTGGCACCTTAGAGACTAACCAATTTATTTGAGCATGAGCTTTCGTGAGCTACAGCTCACTTCATCAGATGCATACTGTGGAAACTGCAGCAGACTTTATATATACACAGAGAATATGAAACAATACCTCCTCCCACCCTACTGTCCTGCTGGTAATACTATTAATATTAATATTATTAATATTACTATTAATACTATTAATATTATTAATACTATTAATAATGCTATTACCACCAGGACAGTGGGGTGGGAGGAGGTATTGTTTCATATTCTCTGTGTATATATAAAGTCTGCTGCAGTTTCCACAGTATGCATCTGATGAAGTGAGCTGTAGCTCACGAAAGCTCATGCTCAAATAAATTGGTTAGTCTCTAAGGTGCCACAAGTACTCCTTTTCTATTTCCAAACAGGTTCACTCCATTGGCTACTCTTGGGTGCAAGGGACAACTTGCAGGGACAAAACAGAGTCACAGGGTCACCTGCCAGCAGAGAGGATTGGGGAGGAAAAAACGTAACTTGCAATAAAGAGGGAGTGGAGAGAGAGAAGGCCACTAGATCCCACCCACAGCTCACAGCAGCTTTGGGCCCCACAAACCATAAGACTGACCCCAACTTATGCTCACTTATTCTCAGGCTCTTTTGCCTCTTTCTTCATACAGTTTTTGGGAATATACTTCCCTACCCCACAGGAGGCTTTATTAACGTGAATTAAGCTGGCCCAACTCAGTGTCACCAGTGGTAAAAGGAACCTACTTCACAGAGAAAAGCCTTTAGCTTTATTTATAATAATGAAAGAAGGATGGAGTCCTTAATCCACCGCAACTCAGTTACAGTCCCACCTATCCAAAAGCTCGTCTATTCTTGCCATTTTTACAGTTTACTCATGAAAAGCACCATACCAATTTAGTCCATAGACAACCATAAACACCCCTGTCACAGCAAGGTCAAACCCTCTTCTCATTTTGCTCTCCAGAGATGGAAGAAAAGTGAGATATTATCCGAGAGCTAGACAAGCAAAGGATTAAATCTGTCTACCAGCTCGATTCTGTGACACAACTATGGGGCTGGATTATTCCTGGAGATCGCATGCTGTTTGATTTATGAGTGAGCCACTTAAATCCCTAGCTCCCCATATGAAGTGCCACTCTGTAAAGCCGATTCCCTGGTGTGGCATTAACTGTCTTGGATTTTCTTATTTCCAGGTCAGTTGTTTAGACTGCTATGCAGTTCACAAGGGCTACGGTCAGCGTAGGTCAAGAGATCAAGGTGGACTCCAACACACCATCAGCTAGACAAACTCACCAGCTTGCCTAGCAATGCACTTTACACCCAGGTTTCACATGACCTACAGGGATACATACCATGAACTGTGGGAAAAGCAGCACAGCAAACTGGTTTGAAGTCCCCAAACTACCTTAAAAATGTTTAAATAACAATCTACGCCCATTTTGAATGTGGGGAAGGTCCAACACAGACAAGAAGCTGCCATTTGAGATGAGCAAAATTAACAGTCTCCTTATGTAGCTGGTCATAGGATCTTTTCAGTCCTTAAAGCTTGTCTTCGACAAACAACCAACTCTCGGGCAAGAAAGGGATACTTCCTGTACCAGACATGAATTACTCCTCATTAAAAGAAGAGAAACTCCACCCAGAGAGAGAATGTACCAGGCTCCTGATCAGAATGAACCTGGAATCCCTGGGGCTATTTTAGAGCCATCTACTGCAGCTGAAACATCAGAAATGTTTTTAGCCCCAAGTCAGTGGCTCCGGTATGTCTTGACCAGGGATTTGACAGTGTTAGCAAAAAACTCTAAAACACAGACAAGACAGCGGAGATTTGAACGTGCGCTATAGTAGTCAAGTTGAAGGTTGCCATTATTTAATGATGACCACACTACAACATTTTATTTTTAGAGCATCTTTAATGCAGAGCATCAGAAAATCATTCACAGACTCAGGCCACATCTACACTACCACTTATGTCGGCAAAACTTTTCTGTCACCCCTGAGCGACATTAGTGGTAGTGTTCACAGTGCCAAATCAGTGGCAAAGCTTCTCCCGCCGACATAGCTACCACCACCTGTTGAAGTGGTTTTATTATGTCGATGGGAGAGCTCTCTCCCATTAGCACAATGCAGTTATACAAGCAATCTTACAGTGGCGCAGCTGCATCGGTACAGCTGTGCCGCAGTAAGCTCGGTAATGGACGTAGCCTCAGTCATATGCTAGAGTAAAGAAGAAAATTAGAGAAAGAAACTTATGTGAGGACCTGGGAAGGGAAAAGCTCCAGAAAGATGGGACAGCAAAGTGGAAAACTTGGCAGGTAGGGAACTGTTATCCCTATTTTACAGATGGGGTAAAACTTGCCCAAGGTCTCATAGCAAGTCTATTGAAGAGGCAACAACAAAACCAAGGGTCTGCTGATTTCCTGTCCTGTGCTTTAATCACTAGGCCACACTAGCTTAGCTATGACAGTTTGTACCCCAATAATAAAAATGTTATTCAGGACAGGCTATGGTGAGCAGGGAGCAGATGACAGACCTGCTCATACATTAGAGGGGCTTCCCACAGTTGACATGCCACTTCCGAAGAGCTGCAGTGTAGAAGTGTGCAAACTCTCTAGCATCACAAGGGAGCAAACAAAAATAGACACAAAATCAACTTCAGAATACAAGGGAGGGCATGTGATCTAAGGCCTAGAACAGGGAACTGGGGACCTGATTCTCCTCTCATTCACATTGTTTTTATGCCAGTGTAACTTCATTGACTTCAACCGAGTTATTCCTGATTTTCATCAGTATTAGTGCAGGGGTTCTCAAACTTCATCAGACCGCAACCCCCTTCTAACAACAAAAATTACTACACAACCCCAGGAAGGGGGGTCAAAGCCAAAACCCCACTGCTCTGGGCGGGGGGGGGGGGGAAGGGAGTCAAAACCAAAGCTCCAGGACTTCAGCCCCTGGGGGGGGGGGGAGGGGGCAGTGCCTATACCAATGCAAAACTCTAGTGAAAAACTACATTGATGTAATTACACTAATGCAAATTTCCTTATACAAGGAATGGGGATAATACTGACCTACCTCAAAGGGAGCGTGAGGCTTATTACATTACTCTTTGTGAAATGCCAAGATACCCAGACAAAGTATTAAACTAGAGTTCACGTTCTCCAGCAATAAAACAGCCTTTTTCCTAGGAGTTGTATTTATTATAAATATAAAAGAGGGATGAGGAAAAGAGGGCCTGGAGAAGTGGAAAGTATTAGGATTCCCCAGGAAAAATGAAAAATAGGAACCAATAAGTAGGGAAGGAGAGAGACAGAGAGAGAGAGAGATCCAGTGGATAACAAGGTGTAAAGGAGGTTACCCATTAGTTTCTCTAACAGTTGATGGAGACTAAGTTAGAGGATCCATTTCAGCCAGGAGGGCAGCTGGACATTTGGCTATGTTGACCTCTCCCAGTTGGAGACAAAGAGGCTAAAGACAGCACAGAGTCCAGGCTTTCAATGGAAATATACCAGCAAGAAAATGAGCCTTTTTCTGCATTACACACTGCTTGAGGCAGAGGATTCCCTGTCTGAGTCCCCCAAGACAATAAAGCCCCTGTTTTATGAACAGGGTCAGTACAGCTAAGAAGCTGAAACAAGTCAGATTCCTACTGTGATGGATACTAAGCTACGTCGACACTAGAGACCTCAGAGCGGTACCGCTGTACCAATACAGCAGCACCTCTCGTGTAGCCACTCTATGCTAGCGGGCCGCATAATGGCACCGCCCCCAATAAGCAGCGGTAGCTATGTTGGCAGGAGAAGCTCTCCCATGACATAGAACTGTGCACAGTACCACTTATGCCAGCGAAACTTATGTCGCTCAGGGCTGTGTTTTTTCGCACCCCTGAGCAACGTAAGTTTTGCTGACATAAATGGTAGCACAGAGTTGGCCTCAGTCCTGTTTTGAGTCTTTTTGCCCAGCAGCAAAGAGTCAGGGCTAGTCTACACTGGCAGCCCTTTAATGTGGCTTGTGTAGTCGAGGCAGAGCACTGGGGGAGAGCTCTCCCAGAGCACTAAAAAAACCACCTCCACAAGGAGCGCAGCTCCCAGAGCTGGTGCACTGTCTACACTGGCGCTTTACAGCGCTGAAACTTGCTGTGTTTGAGGGGGGGTTTTCACAACCCTGAGTGAGAAAGTTGAGGCGCTGTAAATTGCCAGTGTAGACAAGCCCTCAGAAACCTGACCCAGCTGAGAGCCAAGAGGCTGAATTTTTGCAGCAATGTTTCCCACCAAGACCATTTACTGAATGTAGGCCACAATGAAGCACTTTCACACTAAACATTCCATCAGAGCAGCCCAACCAGGTCAGCTCTACAAACTGCAAGGCATCTAACCTGAGGGAAGTGAGTCAGTCAGACACACCCATCATCAACCAAGGGAGAGAAAGACAGACAGCATGTTGCTGCAGAGCACAGCAATCTTCCCCATACCAGAAGAGACAACAGACAGATGTCAACATATGCACCCTGTTCCACACTTAGGACTAAATACTGCTTCCATGAAAATCAAAGGCAAAACTCCCTCTAACTTCAATGGAGCAGGGACAAACCTTTAAAAAGAGGATGGGAGAGATGTGCCACCACAGAGAAAAACAAAGTTTAAAATAAAAACTTCTCATGTAGCTGAATTTTTTAATCTAGCACTTTACCTAAACCATCAGACAAAATAAGCAACCTGCCACCAGCAGTCAGCAAGTGTGTCTAAAATCAGAACGCAACTGAACAGTCTAATGGTCTAATGTTTATGCACAGCCAGAATATTGCCATTAATACATTACTTATTAAACACCAAAAGCATAATCTGTATTTATGAAACCTCTTTTACGAACTCTGGTGAACAGTTCCCAATCCTTTTTAAAATGAAGGCACTATTGTTTTAGCTGGATTTTTCAATCAAAATGAAGCAGAACAGTATCATGAATTTTTAACACCTCAAAAGAGACTATTCTAAAAGCAGAACCATTTTTGTGTAAGTTACCAAGACTGTGCTTTTTTTAAACCAAGCTTAGCAGAGGTTTTGCAGAAGTGTTTCCATGCCTCTGTCATTTCAAAGAAAACAGATGATGAAGATTTAAATATCCACCTCAGTGCTTGAAACTCAAATATTGCAATTTGTACTAGTCCATGAGGAAGACACAGAAAGTGACTACGGGCTCATCTACACTTACAATGCTGCAGCAGCACAGCTGCATCACTGTAAGGGTGGGCGTCTCCCGTCAGCATAGATACTCCATCTTGCAAGAGGCAGTAGCTAGTTGACAAGAGAAGCCCTCCACCAACATAGCGCTGTCTACACCAGGATTCAGTGCGTTGCACAGTTATGTGGATTTTCCACACTCCTGAGCGACGTAGTTATATCAACGTAAGTTGCTAGTGTAGACCAAGCCTAAGAACTAACAGAAGAAAAACTGGACTTTTTTATTGTCCAGAGTGAAATGCAAAATACACACCATAGTTAAAAGTCAATGAATTTAAAACAGTACCACACATAAGGGATTATGTTTAATAATGCATTATTTTTAACTTGACAGCAAATTTTATACTTTTAAAGAGGGAAAAACAACCACCACACAGATCACTTCCCTCAGGCCATAAGAAACAGAGAGGAAGCCAAACAATCAAGCTGCATCTGAAATCTACAAAACAAGCAGCAAATTTAAAGCTTCCCTCCTCAGGTGGCAGGCCTAACATGGTATCCAAAATAAAACAAGACAAGACAGATTCCATTCTTCCCCTCCCCTCATTGTGGGTCAGGTAGAGCCCAATGAGCAGACCTGAGGGATACCTGTTCGGACAGGGTAGGTTCTGCACTAGTATTGATGATTCAACATCCTCCTTTGTCATCCAAAAGAGTCATAATCAAAACGCATGCCTTTGGCAGTTATCCTGCTAGGAATCCCCAAACCATCCCTTCCTGCCTTACATCACACTGCATTGTTCTTCTGGTATTCAATGGGCAACAGACCCAAAAATAATGCAGACATTTCCCTCTTTTTAAGAAAGTAATTTCATTTTCCACACTGGTTTATGACACTTCAGAAAGAGAAACCCAGTCACCAACCTTCCTAATCAACTTCCAAAAACCTGTCTATGATATGCACCAATCTCTTCAAAAGAGCAAGGGACACAGATCTAAATAGATCTCTCACCTGCGCAAACTCCCCTTTTGTCCCCATGTGCTGCTCTAGTGTATAACAGTGCTCACACAAAGAATGCATTGCACCACAGACTTCTCATTCACTGTGACGTACAAGTTTCATCTGTAGAATTTCTGAACAGTTTCTAGCATGGCCTGTGTGTTGGAAGACAAATTCCTTTAACACTGGAGAAAAAGCAATAGCAATCTTTACTTGCTGTAAACAAACCCCTAAAACAACAAAGATCTATTCACACAGACCTTTCATGATAGCCTCCTTTCCTGATCTCTACTCACAAGAAGCATGAAAGTAGGATTCTTCTGGATCCTCCTCTTCAATGCATAAGTCTCTCCACACTATTTTTTCAATAGGTTCAAAAGTTTCAGCAATATAGTCAAATTCACCCATGATGTAACTTCACTTCAGTAGACTTACACCAAGCATTACTTTGTCCCACACCATCCGACACACTATCCTTTCTCCTCTCGGTTCCCAAAGACTAACATAATTATAAAGAGTAGACAGCTTTCATGTTAACAATGATCTGCAACAGGAAAAGTAACTGGGCTTGCAGCAGGTTCACTTCTTTATGGTGGATACTATAGATATGAAAAGCTGTTAAGAGGGAGAGAGGATTCTACTTTTTTAACTTTAGCTATTCAGACCTTGTCTATCCTGGAAGACTCTATGGACAAATGGAGAACTGTTACAGTCATGACATGGCAGAAAAGCAAAACTTGAACTGCTGAGAGAGGAATGGATTTTTAATTCACTTTTTTTTTTAAATCTGTTTTGTGTCTGCTCATGCCAGCATATTTAACTCCTAACATCCAGGGAGCACTTGAGAGGAAGGACATCTTCATTAAAGATTCAAACACTTGTATCAATTAAATCAAAGTATGAAAAAAATTCCCAATGTACACCCAACAACTCCTGCAAAACCAGAGAAGACTCGACTTGAAATTTCAGATATTTCTAACATAAAAAACAAAAGCAAAACAAAAAATTAGCTTTCAGGTCTTCTTTATACATTGTAAAGCACCACAAAAAGGGCACAAACCCACTTTTTCAGACTTCTGCAATTCACCTTTAATCTTCCCACTGTATGGAGATATTAGATGGAGGGAAAAAGCCACTATTGATGCAAGCAATAAGCTATCTGGCCAGATGGCACAGCACTTTGAATTTAAGGAATGTAACAGCTGTAGCTGGCACAGCTCAACTCCTATGGCTTTAGAAGCATGTAGGAAAAGCTCTAAGATGGTCCTAAAACATTATCTGTGTGCTCACCCATGAAGATACTCCTCAGCAAGCCAATAAACCACTAGGGATACATTACTAGTAAGAACACACTGAAAACCTGGCACTAAAAGCCAAACACCACTTGGCCAAAACCATATCTCTGAAAGGTGCCTGAGCTGTGGGATATGAGGGAAAACCCCACAAAAAAAAAACAGGACTGCCTCCTCCTAAGATACAACTATCAGTTTGATGCTATTGGAGGTTCTTCTCCAACATCTAACTAGGCTGTTGACCACTTCCATCTGGGAGGGGGCTTGCTCACTAAGAAGGGAACTGTTGCTCCCCATGAATGTTAGAGCTGCAGCATGCCTCCCAAACACCAACTGACTGTTTCTCAACAGTTTTATCCCAAACCAGTTTAGACTATGTTTTCTGAAGGTGCTACTGTCGGCTTGAAGCTAGCACTGTAATTCAAGCTTCTGGGTCCAGTAATAAAATTGTGATTTTCTTGGAGCAGATCTTAAGGGAATGTATGGTTTCTATTAAAGGAATGATGGAAGTAATGGATTGCAGCTCTACCCCAGTGCTTGATTTAATCAGTTTCATAAGCAGAACTTGGTCACCCTAACATCTCCCAGAACACTAGGGAATTTCTGGGGATCCATCTTCCTTCCCTGATAAGGTGTGGGAGGTAAACAGAGATTCTACAGATCTTTCGCATAAAGCCAGTTGTTTGACATACTCCTCTACAGAGGAGTTGTGAATGGTTCATAAGGTTGCTCTGCACCTGAGGGAGCAGCAGAGAAAGGACACGATGACAGAATAAATTCTGAATATGATTGTATCATGGTTGCAATGTGATTGCAAAGTCTGCTGGTCAGTTTCATCTCAAAGGTTCCTAAGAGATCACTTTATACATGCAAGCCAGGCCTAAAAACAGAAGCCAGACACTATAGCAATGGAAGGGGGACGAAATGTGTGCGCACAAGCGTGGTCAAGGTGCAAACTGATTGAAAGAGAAGGTGCAATTTCCTAGTCAGAATACAAGCAGAGGAAAGGGTGAGCGGTCTAATATGTGCACAAGGGAAAGGTGGGGAGGCTATGGCAGATCAATTGGAGACAAGGTGCACAATAATGGAAGAGCACAAGCAGGGTACAGGCCAGTGGTGAGGTAAAAGCTAGGAAAGAGTGGAGTGGATACACACTGGGAGGGAGGGGAGGTGGAGGCGCAGGCAGGTTTACAAAACCAATTGGGGGTATAGAAAAGTGGGAGATGGGGGTGCTGCAAGCTCAGGGAGGTGTGTTCAGGGGGGAGAGGCTGAGGGGGATGTAGGCAGAGGCTGGTGAGGGGTTGCAGGCTGGGGGAGATCTGGGGGCACAGGCTTAGGGATAAGCATATGTAGGAGAAATGAAGGAGGTGCAGGTTGAGGGATGTGGGGGAGGGGGTGCAGGCTGAAGGGGGTCTTGGGGATGCAAGATCAGCGGGTGCATAGGAGGGCAGACTTGAGGGTGCATGGGGGATGCAGGGGATATAGGCAGAGGTGGTGCAGGCTTGGGGTTGCAGGCTGAGGGATGGAGTGAGGGGGATGCAGGCTGAGGGGGGTACAAGCAGAGGCAGGTGACAGGGTGGGGTGTGGGCTGAAGGGATTGGGGGGTGCAGCCTGGAAAGGAAAGGGTGTGGGCTGACGGGGGCTTGTGGATTGGGGGCTGTGAGGGATGCAGGCAGAGGCAGGTGAGAGGTTAGGGGTGTGTACTGAAGGGACTTGGGGTGCAGGCTGGAGGGGAGGGGGCTCAGTGGTGTGTGGATGTGCAACGGGGGGGTACGCAATCTGAGGAAGAGGGGGTGGGGGTACAATCAGATTGGGGAGGGAGGGCTGAAGGCTGGGGGGGAGAGGCTGAAGGGAATACAGGCAGAAGCCGGTGAGGGGTTAGGAGTGCGGGCTGGAGGAGAAGGGCTCAGAAGGATGCAGGCAGAGGCCAGGGAGAGGTAAGGGATACGGGCTGGGGGAAGAGGAGGTTTGGGGAGTGCAGGAAGAGACCAGTGAGGGCTGGAAGGAGTTGTGGGGGTGCAGATGGGGGGAGGAGCTGAGGGGGATGCAGGGAGAGGCCGGTGAGGGGTATGGGCTGGAAGGGGGAATGGGGTGGGGGGAGAACCTGAAGAGAAGGCAGAGAGAGGCCAGTGAGGGGTTAGGGATACGGGCTGGGGGCAGAGGAGATGGAGGTGCAGTGAGAGGCCGGTGAGGGGTGCGATCTGGAAGGGGTGCAGGCAGGGGGAGGAGCTGAGGGGGTGCACGCGGGGGAGAGGGGCTGAGGGGTTGCAGGCTGGAAGGAGTTGTGGGGGGTGCAGGCGGGGGGAGGGGCTGAGGTGCTGCAGGTGGGGGAGAGGGGCTGAAGGGGTGCAAGCGGGGGAGAGGCCAGGGGAGGTGCAGGCTGGAAGGAGTTGTGGGAGTGCAGGTGGGGAGGAGAGGCTGAGGCAGAAGCTGGGGATTGAGAGGTGGGCTGAAAAGAGTTGTGGGGGTGCAGGCAGGGGGGAGAGAGGCTGAGGGGGTGCGGGCAGAGGCCGGGGGAAGGGGGGGGCTGAGGGGGTGCGGGCAGAGGCCGGGGAGGGGCTGAGGGGGTGCGGGCAGAGGCCGGGGAGGGGCTGAGGGCGAGGGGGTGCGGGCAGAGGCCGGGGAGGGGCTGAGGGGGTGTGGGCAGAGGCCAGGGGAAGGGGGGGGATGAGGGGTGCGGGCAGAGGCCGGGGAGGGGCGGCGGGCAGAGGCCGGGGGAGGGGGGGCGGAGGGGCGGCGGGCAGAGGCCGGGGGAGGGGGGGGCGGAGGGGCGGCGGGCAGAGGCCGGGGGAGGGGGGGGCTGAGGGGTGCGGGCAGAGGCCGGGGAGGGGCTGAGGGCAGAGGCCGGGGGAGAGGGGGAAGGGCTGAGGGGGTGCGGGCAGAGGCCGGGGAAGGGGGGGGCTGAGGGGTGCGGGCAGAGGCCGGGGAGCGGCTGAGGGCAGAGGCCGGGGGAGAGGGGGAAGGGCTGAGGGGGTGCGGGCGGACACCGGGGGAGGGGGGGGGCTGAGGGGTGCGGGCAGAGGCCGGGGCTGAGGGGGTGCGGGCGAGGGGGTGGGGCTAAGGGGGTGCGGGCAGAGGCCGGGGGAGGGGGGGGGCTGAGGGGTGCGGGCAGAGGCCGGGGAGGGGCTGAGGGGGTGTGGGCAGAAGGGGGGAGGGGCGGTGATCGCCCATGGACCGTGCCCGGGTCTCGCACTCACCCAGGTCGTCCATGGTCCGCCCGGGCCCGCAGCCGCCGCGCTCCGCTCGCAGCAACTTTCTCGGCCAGCCGCGCGGGCGCGCTCCCGCACCGCCTGGACGGCGTGCGCGCCCCCCGAGCGGCCGGGCGCCGGGACGCTGCCCCCTCGTGGCGGGTCCGAGAACGTCAGCTCCCGTCCGGAGCCAGGGCCGGGCGCGGAGCCGCAGCCTGGGGCCGGCGGGCGGGGGTCAGGACGGAGGCAGCCTGGCGCGGCGGGGCGGTGCCACAGGGTGCCGCGTGGTGCTTGGTGGCTGGATGCTCCGTCGCTGGCCGGGGGTCTGTGCTGCGGCGTGGAGCACGGTGGACACGACCGCGCGGTGGCGCCAGGGCCGAGCTGCGTCCTGAGGTGGGTCCAGAGGTGCTGGACCCCAGGGGGAGCCATGAATTGCGCAGTGCCCCTCGGCGGCGCTGGGCGGCCCGTGGCTTCTTCGGGGCACCGGACGACGGAGGCGGCTGAGGCACTGCCACCTGGTGGTGAGCCTGGGAACTCCAGCTCCCAGCCTGGCGGGATGATCAAGAAGGTGGGCTGCGGCCCAGGAAAGTTTTATGCCCTGAATTGATTTGTTGGTCTCTAAGGTGCCACAGGGCTCCTGGTTGTTTTAACAATCTACATGTATGTCGAGTCTACCTCATGGTGTACCATCCCCTTATGGTAGCCTACCTGACTTCTTCAGACGCCCTAGCAGGAAGCTGTGTCAGTCTGGTTTCCCCAAACAGCTCCCCAACTCTTACCCTCTTGAGAGAGGGAGGGAGTCCCTGATGATCCGGCTAGAAGCTCCTTTGTTCTTGTCGGTTACCAGGCCTTAGCCTTGCTTGTCCAAACCAGTTCAGTAGCCTCAGCTGGAGATAGAGCCAGATGCCTCAGAACCAATGGCTCTGCCACTGTCCCATAAGGGCCGCCAGGTATTTACTGTGGGGTGGCTCACCCTGACTGCTTTTCCTTACAACCGCCTATTAAATTAAGCTCGTATATCCATACAGTAAATGTCCAAACCATATCAACCATACAGCGTTCACAAATTATTACAAGGCAGCCCCACTTCTGTCACAGTTAGTATTTGTACCACTCTGTCCTCTTATCTTATTGTACTCCAGATGACAGGATGGTTAAAAACAGTCACTGGCACTGGTGAGCAATTTCCTGAGAATTGGCAGTGTAGAAAAGGCCAAAGGGATAGGGAACTCAGAGAACACCACTTGTGCACCACTTTTCCTAAAAATGAAACCTAATGAGTCAGGGTATGTTCTTAAAGCCTCACTGCATGTCCTGTAGTGTAGTGTGCACATGCGAGATTGCACTTTTTTGTAAAGAAAACACAGAGACCTTGCAGTCAACTACTAACAATACCCTGTGCTTTATTTTTCACTCTCCAAACACAGGCACACCCAGTTTCCTGGCTAACACAGTCCAGTAGACATCATTATTTCCCCTACTAAAAAGTATTGTCATTAGGTCAAGGGATACTGCACTATCCTCTCCCTGTTCCTGGCCGAGACTTTAGAATAATCAGCAGCCTCCAGAAATTCATCCCAGGTTTATGCTGCATCCCATATATGATGGGAAAGGACATAGAGAGCTTAGAGAGTGCTGTATGGTTATCATTGTGATGCCAATATGATTAATATATAAAACTTATACGTGTGTGCTTTGCTATGAAGTCTCATGGGCGTGAGTTAAGAAACTCCCAGTAACCTGTGACAAAACAGACATTTAAAACACCATGTGCATGTAGTCTGGCCATGTTGCTATTATCTAAAGTCTGATGCCCTGGCTATTATTGTCTCTAGGTTGTTACTGTTGGTGTATTGCAGTGTTACATAGCGAGATGACTTGGGGATCTGTGGTTCTCAGGCATAGAGACACACAACCGTGGAGTGTTGCAGTTGCGGCTGGTAATTTGGAAGTCCTAAATTCACAGGAATCCTGTCTTTCTTTCCCAGCACTGCCACCCAGCTTCCTTGGAATCTACATTTTGCTTCCTAGGAACGAGTGACAGGCATCTTTCTTGGTGTATGCTGTGTTCTGTATCTTAGTGTGAATACAAAATAAACTGCAGTGCATTTGTATTGATGCCTAGTCTGCATTTTTTAATTTCTAAAGTCATCCAGGGACATAGAGTAGTCAAGCGATTAGTGAAAATAGCCATATATGGTAAAGGGAGCTGCATTTTTCCTGCATCATGCACATTAAGGTAGGCTAGGCTGCACTAACCAGTTAAATTCTTGGTTGGAAGTGATGAGCTTTGATTCCATGTACAAAACAATAGTACAACAGTAATTACTGCTGTTGATAAAGATTATATCACTAACCACCTAATGGAGAATTAGGTTATGTGTGCTGGAAAGACTACAGCATGGATTTAGAGATTCAGATAGGTTATAGACAAGAAGAAGGCAACACCAGGGACTAGCTTCAAAGGCCAATTCTGAGCTGATTTACATCCAGTGCCATCCTGTTAAAATCTCAGAGTGTAGATAAGCACAACATTAAACCAACAGTCCAGGGCCATTGTAGAAGAAGGACTCATTGCTTCTGAACAAGTATGTGTCAAGACATGAAAGGCAAATGCAGAATTGGCCGGATCCTGGATGTTATTGATTGCTTGCAACTGCCATTGAAATTAATGGGCCTCAATACCTCTCAGAATTGGGCCCTTAGGAAACAGACTTTGCTCTAGCTGCTGAATTGAGCTCTGTGTGAAATGCCTGGTGAAGTAGAACTGGCAAGGCCATCACCACTGGTGATATGATTTTCCAGTAAAACAGCTTTTAAATCAAACCTCTAAGGGACTTGTCTTCACGGCAAGTTAGCTCAAGTTATAGACTCAAGTGGTCCCCTTAATTCAAGTCCCACCCATACACAAAACTGCCTCACTTGAGTGCCTTGGTGCTTTTAACATGAGTTAACTGGAAGAGGCTAAAACTTGAGTGAGCATAAGATATCAGCTGCTAGCATGACCAATTGTTAGTGTAGGCCCACATTAACTTAATATGGATTCTGTTAGTCCTCCAATGCCTTTCCACAATGCCTCCTCAGCTGAATATTCTTGTCATCTACTTCTTCTCTGCTTCAGGAACAGACATCACTTCCCACTTCACATGTGCCAGTTTGGCATTCAGTCCCCACATTTGTGTGTGGTATCTAGTGCTAACAGATGCAGTTCTCCAGCTCTGGTACCAAACTTTGTTTGACTAGAATGGCAAGCCAGAGAACACATTCCCAGTGTGTTGCTATCTGGCTCGAGGCAGACGTGAAGGTTTTTGTAGCTCAAGAGGAGTAACTTGAGTTAACTATGTAGTGAAGCCATATCCTTAAAGAAAATGACTGCATTTCTGGTGAAAGTTGCCAAATGGGCAACACTGGAAAATAAAGTCATTGTTTTTTTAATAGAGCAAGTACAGTACAGAGGTAGGCTTCCTTACCCCACCTTCGCCCTACTAACAGGGCAATTTATTAAGTGATCCATCCCCTGTCATTCAATCCCCATATCTGGCAGTCAGAGGCTCCAGGCTCCCCCTTCTCTACTCAAACCACTTAGACCATCCATCTGTTTCTCTCCAATGCTCTGGATCCCTAGCCATGCAAATAGGGAATACATTTGTTCATTGAGCTTTGAGATAGGGGAGTCAGATAGGCAATGAGTCAACCGCTCAAAAGCTGCACTAAATTTGCACAAAATGAAGGATTGCAGATGCCCTCTTCAATACAGGGATTCAACCCATGGCAACTAAGGCTGTGATGTGATGTAAGTACCTGATGATCTATCATGATGTGAAAGGTGTGAGATGGGTACTGTCCACATAATATATCTATGCATTAAAGACAATGGCAGCCACAACACAGAATTTAGCCCATTAGGATCAGCTAACCAGTAATCAGCAGGTGCTTTTTCCAAGATAAAAGGCTATGGTTTCTTCATGGTAAAAGTCTAAGATCACTTTTATAAGTGAGTAAATTCTAATACATTGCTTGACATCATGTGATGTAGTATGGGTATATTCAAAGCAGTCTCTAGAAGCTATTGAAATACCTCTGAACTCTCCAGAAGGGTCTTGTGTGTCACCCCCAACTCTTCATTCTCAGTCCTCTGTGGAAGGAAATCCCAGCCTTCTCCCTGCTGGCGGTATTAGCCTCTGACTGGTTTTATTTAATATATAGTATCAGAGGGGTCACCGTGTTAGTCTGTATCCACAAAAACAACGTGGAGTCTGGTGGCACCTTAAAAACAAACAGATTTATTTGGGTATAAGCTTTCATGGGTAAAAAACCCACTTCTTCAGATGCATGGAGTGAAAATTACAGATACAACCATAAATATATTTTGGCACATGAAGAGAAGGGAGTTACAAGTGGAGAACCAATGCTGAAGGCCAATTTAGTCAGGGTGGATGTAGTCCACTCCCAATAATTGATGAGGAGGTGTCAATACCAAGAGAGGGAAATCTGAAATGGTTGTGGGTGAGGACAAAGTCACAAAGCTCAGCCACCAGGTGTGCTGTGGCTACATTCAGGGATACTATTCTTGACAGCTTGTAGTCCATCTTCATGTGGAATATTGGTGTAAAGAGCTTCTGCATCCATGGTGGCCAGGATGGCGTTTTCAGGAAGATTACTAATGCATTGTAGTTTCCTCAGGAAGTCAGTGATGTCTTAAAGATAGCTAGGAGTGCTAGCAGCATAGGGTCTGAGGAGAGAGTCCAAATAGCCAGGTAATCCTGCTGTAGGAGTGCCAATGCCTGAGATGATGGGATGGATTTCCAGGATTATGGATCTTGGGTAGCAGATAGAATACCTCTGGTCCAGGCTCTAGGGGTGTGTCTGTGTAGGTTTGTTCCTGAGCTTTGTGACTTTGTCCTCACCCACAACCATTTCAGATTTGGGGACAACCTATACCTTCAAGTCAGCAGCACTGCGATGGGTACCCGCATGGCCCCACAGTATGCCAACATTTTTATGGTTGATTTAGAACAACGCTTCCTCAGCTCTTGTCCCCTAGCACCCCCCTAGGCTGGCTCACTGTAAAAGCAATGTTCCCTCTCTTGGTATTAACAGCTCCTCATCAACTATTGGGAGTGGACTACATCCACCCTGACTAAATTGGCCTTCAACATATGTTAAAAGAAAAGGAGTACAGCTGTAGCTCAGGAAAGCTTATGCTCAAATAAATGTTAGTCTCTAAGGTCCCACAAGTACTCCTTTTCTGTTTGCAGATACAGACTAACAGGGCTGCTACTCTGAAACAAATATACGTTAGTCTTTAAGGTGCAACTGGGCTCCTCGTTATTTCATATATAATGTCTTTACTTTGCTGAAGAGGTTTCTCTAGTATTTTTTTGCTTTCTCTCCTTTAATTTTCAGGCACATTCCCCTTTCAATAGCTGTGGAAATACAAAATGAGACTTATTTAAAATTAATGTTAGAGTTGCTCTCAGCTTATTAAAATATTTTATTAGCAGGAACAGACTGTGGCAAAAAATAGAGGGAATAAAAGCATACATCTCTATCACACATAGACGCAATAAACTTCTATGTACTTGATAAATTACCAGATTTTATACAAACAGAGGTGGCAGAAAAGGCTATAAAAATGATTTATGAAAACCATTAAAAAAAGCAATAAACAAACATAAAACTAGCACAAGCAGTAGAGTAAACAAACAATTATATACGTGCCTCTATCCCGAATACAAAACATACTAGCCTCGAACAAGTATAAAAGCCACCAATAAACAAAAATTGCTTTAAAAAAATGAATATTTAAAGCTCGTTTGAATCTATTATTAACCAACTTTATTCAGTCTCCGTAGAGACTGTCAAAAATTGCCAATGCCGACTATATTTCAAGTCGTCATGGCGGGGTATTGGGAAAAGTTTTCAATTAGCAATAATCGCGCCTCGGATTAACCTCATTGGCTACGATACTGCCACTGCGCAAAGCTAACGATAAACTCGCCGCCGTCGCAGCCCCTCGACGGGCCATGGTCTCCTCAGTTAGGGAGAACGCTGGTATAACGGGGCGGCAAGTCGGGTACGAGCCGCCCTGAGGAACACCGCCTCTGACACCCAGGAGTGCCAGCCAAATCCAGCAGGGTTGAGGGGTTCAGCGCCTTCATGTCACTCAAAACCATCAGATCGCCGCAGAGATCTCTGGGAGTTGCTATGCAAATTAGATATTGACGTCGCCAGGCCGGAGCCTGCCTGAGGCGGATTCAGCAGCCGAAGCAGCTTTAGAGGAGGTGGAAGGCGGGAAACCAGTGAGGGAGGCACCAGAGAATGGGGGTGGGGCGGAGAAAATGGCGGCGGCCGGGAACTGGGAGCAGGCGCTTCCTGGCTTGTCAGCCCGCGGGACAGCGGAGCTGGGGCAAGGGCGGCGCGCCTGTGCGAGTCTGAGGGAACGGCCTCTCTTCCGTCCGACTGGGAGACAAGCCGCTGAGGGGCGCCCCCCGTCCGCTCCCCGGGGCGGGGGACAAGCCGCTGAGGGGCGCCCCGCGATCCGCTCCCCGCGGCGGGAGACAAGCCGCTGAGGGGCGCCCCCCGTCCGCTCCCCGGGGCGGGGGACAAGCCGCTGAGGGGCGCCCCGCGATCCGCTCCCCGGGGCGCGGGACAAGCCGCTGAGGGGCGCCCCCCGATCCGTTACTCGGGGCGCGGGACAAGCCGCTGAGGGGCGCCCCCCGATCCGCTCCCCGGGGCCCGGGACAAGCCGCTGAGGGGCGCCCCCCGATCCGTTACCCGGGGCGCGGGACAAGCCGCTGAGGGGCGACCCCCGATCCGTTACCCGGGGCGCGGGACAAGCCGCTGAGGGGCGCCCCCCGATCCGTTACCCGGGGTCTCTCAACCCTTCTGCGCGGGGAGCGTCCCAAGTGGTAGCTTTGCTCCACTGCGGCGCGGCGGAAGACCCGAGGACTCGGAGTCATATCCCCCGCTCCGCGGCGAGTACCTCGGGGTGACGTTCACACCCGGAGCTCGCAGCCTCCGCCGCAGTGCCCTGGGGATCCTGCACTGGGAAACTGTCCCTTAACCCCACTGACGGCAGGGCTCCTTAGGAGCCCGGTGTACCTGCGAGAGGGGTCAAAAACTGAATTCTCAAGAGACAGTTCCTGGTTGAACAAACAGCCCAGTCCGTACACACGGCTATTCAGGAGCCCGCCCCGGTAACCGGCCGTGCTTTACCCCAACGGGAGCGACAGAAAAAAACAAGAAAAAGCTACTCCAAGCTTGTCAGTTAAAACAACACGCCACTGACCACTAGCTGCACTCAAAACCCAGATACAATTAAAAAGCGATTAATAAGGGCAACAATAAACAAAAACGAAGTCTGACTTTACAACCACAATATCAGTCTCACATGAGACTGTCAAAAATTGCCAATGCCGACTATATTTCAAGTCGTCATGGCGGGGTATTGGGAAAAGTTTTCAACTAGCAATAATCACACCTCGGATTAACCTCATTGGCTATGATACTGCCACTGCGCAAAGCTAAAGAAAGCTCCCCAATCTTACAAACCACTAAAATCTGATCACTCTTCAGGTTAAAGGGAGTTTTCACTAGACCTCAAAATGCCCTGAAAACTTTCTTCCTTCAGCTCAATGTAAACCTAACTCTGTTATAATTATACAATAAGATATTTACACAGACTTTGACTTTCCCTAATTTTATTACCAATTTAAAGAGATACTGAAGCATTCTGGGATATTGTATGCTAATTAGCTAATTGTATTGATAAGTGCTGAGGCAAGCAAAAGAGTTTAGGACTATAATTAAAAAAAAAAAAGACCCTAATGTAAATTATCAAATTAACATCATACTGGATCATTTACAGTTTGATCTGTCTCATAGAACTTTCATTCTTTCCTTAGAAAAAGCACCAGAAAACGAAAACAAGCTCCTCAGTAACACGGACTAAACCAGTGGTTTTCAAACTTTTTTTCTGGGGACCCAGTTGGGTGTAGGAGGGGCTCAGAGCTGGGGTAGAGGTTCGGGTTGTGGGGGTGAGAGCTGTGGGGTGGGGCCAGGAATGAGGGGTTCAAGGTGTGGGAGGGGGCTCTAGGCAGGGCCAGGAGTGTGGGAGGGGGCAGGGCTCTGGGCTGGCGGTGCTCTGGGATGGGGCCAGGGATGAAGGTTTGGGGTGCAGAAAGGGGTTCCAAGTTTCAGGGGAGCTCAGGACTGGAAAAGGGGGTTGGGGCACAGAGTTGGGGTGTGGACTTACTTCTGGAGGCTCCCTTTTAGCGGCAAAGCCGGGGTGCAGAGGCAGGCTTAGAATCATAGAATCATAGAATATCAGGGTTGGAAGGGACCTCAGTAGGTCATCTAGTCCGACCCCCTGCTCAAAAGCAGGACCCATCCCCAATTAAATCATCCCAGCCAGGGCTTTGTCAAGCCTGACCTTAAAAACTTCTAAGGAAGGAGATTCCACCACCTCCCTAGGCAACGCATTCCAGTGTTTCACCACCCTCCTAGTGAAAAAGTTTTTCCTAATATCCAACCTAAACCTCCCCCACTGCAACTTGCTTCTCGCCTGTCCTGGCACCACAGACCACGCTGTACCCCGGAAGTATCCAGCAGCAGGTCCAGCTCCTAGGCAGAGGCGCGCAAGCCGCTCCACGCGGCTCTCGTATGCAGGCACTGCCCCTGCCTCCCAGCTCCCATTGTCCAATTCCCGGCTAGTGGGAGTGCGGAGCCGGTGCTTGGGGCGGGGGCAACCCCGGGATCTCCCTGCCTAGAAGCCAGACCCACTGCTGGCCACTTCTGAGGCACAGTGCAGTGTTGAAACAGGTAGGCACAGAACCCTTGACAGCACCCACTGCTCTTCAACTCTGTCTAGGGAACCAGCGGATGCTGCTCAGAGGAACTCTGCCCAGATGCATGAAACAAGGGTGGAACGAAAATAATACCCACAGTGGCAGATCACTCCCTCCTCCAGCATCCTCCTCCTGGCGTTGTAAATGGCCACTTTGGCCAGTGCCAGGAGGAGGTTGACGAGGAGTGTCTCGTGACTTTGTGGAGACACAAACAGAGTGCGCAAATACAAAAAGATGTGGGGAAAAGTGTAGCCACAACCTCAGCTGCAACCTGATGCATTCTAGATAGGTGTGTGCCAACTTCTCCGTCATGCTGCAAAAAGGGCAGGTGTTGGGATAGGGGTGAATTGTGTTAGGTACAGGCCTGTGCTCACAGCTCCATGAAGGAGCCACCAACCAATATCCCTGGCGGGGCGTGGGACCAGAGTGAAATAGAGGCTGGCACACGGGGGTTCCTCACCGTCTCAAAGTGGTAGAAACTCCCACCACTTGGTATTGGAGCAGGACACGAGGGTGAGGAAGTGAAACCTGTGGAGCACAAGCATGTAAAGTTGTTCCCTTGGTGCGGTTTGGAAGCCAACTGTCTGCAGGGCACAACGCTGGCTCGGATTATGGAGGGGAGAGAACGGGGGGCTCACAGAACAGGGGCTAGATGAAAAGATCCGGAGTGTCTTCATCCATCAGGTCAATGTAAACTGACCTCTGTTATAATTAAACACAGACTTTGACTTTCCCTAATTTTATTACCAACTTAAAGACAAGAAGAGATACTGAAGCATTCTGGGATATTTTATGCTAATTAGCTAATTGTATTGACCCTATAAAATGCCGAGGCGAGGAAAAAAAGCTTTGGGTATGTCTACACTGTGAAATTAGATTGATTTTATAGAAGCTGATTTTTAGAAATCCATTTTATAGTCGATTGTGTATGTCCCCACTAAGCACATTAAGTCGCCAGAGTGCATCCTCAATACCATGGCTAGCATTGACTTACGGAGCAGTGCACTGTGGGTAGCTATCCCGCAGTCTCCGCTGCCCATTGGAATTCCCAATGCCTGATGGGGCAAAAACATTGTCGCGTTTTTGGGTACATGTCGTCAGTCACCCCTCCCTCCATAAAAGCAACAGCAGATAATCGTTTCGCACCTTTTTTCCTGGGTTACCCATGCAGATGCCATACCACAGCAAGCATGGAGCCCACTCAGCTCACCGCTGCTGTTTTGAGCATTGTAAACACCTCGTGCGTTATCCTGGAGTATGTGCAGAACCGGGCTAAGAGAAGCCAGCACGAGGACGATTGTGATGAGGACATGGACACATATGTTCCTGAAAGCATGGGCTGTGGCAACTGGGACATCATGGTGGCAATGGAGCTGGTTGATACAATGGAATGCTGATTCTGGGACAGGCAAACAAGCACAGATTGGTGGGACCGCATAGTGTTGCAGATATGGGATGATTCACAATGGCTGCGAAACTTTCACATGCATAAGGCCACTTTCCTTGAACTTTGTGAGTTGCTTTCCCTTGCACTGAAGCACAGAAATACCAAGATGAGAGCTGCCCTGACAGTTGAGAAGGAGTGGTGATAGCCTTGTGGAAGCTTGCAACACCTGACTGCTACCGGTCAGTTGGGAATCAATTTGGAGTGGGCAAGTCTAGTGTGGGGACTGTTGTGATCCAAGTAGCCAATGCAATCACTGACGTTCTGTTATCAAGGGTAGTGACTCTGGGAAATGTGCAGGTCATACTGGATGGCTTTGCTGCAATGGGGTTCCCTAACTGTGTGGGATGATAGATGGAATGCATATCCCTATCTTGGCAGTGGACCACCTTGCCAACCAGTACATAAACCGCAAGGGGTACTTCTCAACGGTGCTGCAAGCACAGGTGGATCACAAGGGACATTTCACCTACATCAACATGGGATGGCCAGGAAAGGTGCATGCCATTCACATCTTTAGGAACTCTGGGCTGTTCGAGCAGTTGCAAGAAGGGACTTACTTCTCAGACCAGAAAATTAACGTTGGGGATGTTGAAATGCCAATAGTTATCCTTGGGGACCCAGCCTACCCCTTGCTCCCATGGCTCATGAAGCTGTACACAGGCAGCCTGGACAGTAGTAAGGAGCAGTTCAAGTACAGGCTGAGCAAGTGCAGAATGGTGGATGAATGTGCCTTTGGATGTTTAAAAGCTTGCTGGCGCTGTTTTGCTGACTAGGTTAGATCTCAATGCAACCAACATTCCCATTGTTATTGTTGCTTGCTGTGTGCTCCATAATATCTGTGAGAGCAAGAGGGAGACATTTATGATGGGGTGGGAGGTTGAGGCAAATTGCCTGGTGGCCAATTTTGAGCAGCGAGACACCAGGGTGATTAGAAGAGCACAGTTAGGCTGCACATCAGAGAGGCTTTGAAAACCAGTTTCATGACTGGCCAGGCTATGGTGTAACAGTTATGTGTGTTTCTCCTTGATGCAAACCTGCCCCCTTTGTTGATTTTAATTCCCTGTAAGCCAATCACCCTCCCCCCTTCGATCACAGCTGGCAAAGGAAATAAAGTAACTATTGTTTTGAAACCATGCATTCTTTCTTTATTAATTAAAAAAAGAAGTGAGATAACTGACAAGGTAGCCTGGGTCGGGTGGGGTGCAGGAGGAGGGAAGGACAAGGCCACATTGCTTATTGTAGCCACACTACAAATCAAAACTGTTTGAATGACAGCCTTCTGTTGCTTGGGCCATCCTCTGGAGTGGAGTGGCTGGGTGCCCGGAGCCTCCCACCCCGTGTCCTTGGGCGTCTGGGTGAGGAGGATATGGAACTTGGGGAGGAGGACAGGAGGTTATACAATGGATGCAGCGGCGATCTGTGCTCTTGTTGGCTTTTCTGCAGCTCCAGCAGATGCTTCATCATGTCAGTTTGCTCCCCCATTAGCCTCAGCATCACCTCCTGCCTCTGGTCTTTGCGCTCACTTAATGCTTTCCTGGCCTCTGCCACTGAATGCCTCCATGCATTAAGCTGTGCCCTATCAGTGAGGGAGGACTGCATGAGCTTGGAAAACATGTCATCACAAGTGCATTTTTTTCACCTTCTAATCTGCGATAACCTCAGGGACAGAGGTGATAGTGGGAGCATAGAAACATTTGCACCTGGGGGGAGATAAAAAGAGAGAGTAAAATTTAAGATGATACATTTCTGAGAACAAAAGGGAGACTCTTTCACAGTGAATCAAGCAATTCACAGCAGACAGCACATGTACTTTAGGTACAAGGTCGCATTTTGCCTTTTATATTGAGCACCTGCTGATATGGTGACACATCACAAACGGCTGGGCAACAGAATTCGGTTTCCAGGCAGCCATGGTAAGCCTTTTGGTATGGGGGGTTGACTTCTTACACCTTCATAACATGTGGGAATGGTTTCAAACTGCAGCACCATCCTTTCCCATAGCAAGCAATGCCGGCTGGGTTTCACATTTAAAAGGAGGGGCTGCGGTTTTCAGGTGGATGTCCAGTACACACCTCCCACCACCCCCCCATGTGGCTATTCTCTGGGATGATCCCTTTTAGCCAAGCGCAAACAACCCAGCATGAATGGGGTCCTTTTACTGTTCCCTTACAAAAATTCCCCTATTTCAATCAGGTGACCATGAATGATATCACTCTCCTGAGGCTAACACAGAAAGATATAGACCGAATGTTGCTTGAATGCGACCAAAACCCAGGACCATTCACTGCCATGCTTTGTGCTGCAATGATCCCAGACTATTTGCTACTAGTTTGGCGTGGTAAAGTGTCCTACTGTGGAGGAAGAAATAAGGCAGCCCTCCCCAGAAACCTTCTGCAAAGGCTTTCAGAGTACCTCCAGGAGAACTTCATGGAGATGTCCCTGGAGGATTCCCACTCCATCCCCAGACACATTAACAGACTTTTCCAGTAGCTGCACTGGCCGCGAATGCATCCCAATTCGTCAGGGCAAATCAAACATTAAACACTATTGCTTTTAAACCCTGTACTGTAGTTACAAATGTGCACTCAGCAGAGCTGCCTTCTCCGGTTTCAAGGTCGGGCATCCTGCCTTGGGAGGGTATTGGCTCCAGGGTGATGAAAAGGTCCTGGCTGCCAGGGAGAACGGATTCACTGCTTGCCTGATGCGCATTCTCCTCTTCACCCTCATCCTCATTCTCATCCTCCTCCTCCCTGTTGCGTGAGACTCCCCCCTTGTAGGTGTCCACGGACAGTGGTGGGGTAGTGGTAGGGTCCCCCCTTAGAATGCCATGCAGCTGATCATAGAAGTGGCATGTATGGGGCTCTGACCTGGAGCAACCGTTTGCCTCCTTTGTCTTTTGGTAAGCTTGCCTGAGCTCCATGCGGCACTGCTGTGTGTCCCTGTTGTAGCCTCTCTCCACCATGCCCTGTGCAATTTTGGCATATATATTAGCATTTCTTCTTTCTGATTGGAGTTCGGCCTGCACAGGTTCTTCTCCCGATACAGCAGTCAGATCCAGTGTCTCCCTTTCGGTCCATGATGGAGCTCATTTGTGATTCTGGGGGGACTGCATGGTCACCTATGCTGCTGAGCTCACCACGCTGACCAAACAGGCTGAGGGTGCAGGCTCTGGGGCAGGGTCAGAGATGAGGGGTTTGGGTGCAGGAAGGGGTTCTGGGTTAGGGGTGGTCAGGGCTCGGGAAGAGGTATGGGGTGAGGGAGGGTGTCAGGGCTCTGGGCTGGGGGTGCAGGCTCTGGGGTGGGGCCGGGGATGAGGGGTTTGGTGTGCAGGTAGGGGTTCTAGGTTGGGGGTGGCTCAGGGCTGAGGCAGGAGATTGGGGCACAGGGTTGGGGCACAGACTGACCTCTGGTGACTCCCAGTCAGCAGCGCAGCTGGGGTGCAGAGGCAGGCTTCCCGCCTATCCTGGCACTGCAGACTGCGCTGGTCCCTGGAAGTAGCCAGCAGCAGGTCCAGTTCCTAGGCGGAGGCGCTCAAGCAGCTCAGTGTGACTCTCACGCACAGGCACTGCCCCCCGCCCCAGCTCCTATTGGCCAGGAGTGCAGTGCCAGTAATCGGGGCAGGGGCAGCGAACGGAGCCCTGCGGCCCCCCTGCCTAGAAGCTGGACCCGCTGCTGGCTGCTTCCAGGGCACAGCACGGTGTTGAAACAGGTAGGCACTAGCCTGCCTTAGCTGGGCAGCACCAACTATGAGACTTTAATGTCTCAGTCGGCTGTGCTGACCAGACTGACTCAGTGCCTAACATGCTACAATCCAGTACTGGGCTGTGACCCCAAGTTTGAAAACCATAGGATTAAACCACCACAGCTTTAAGACAAGACCAATGTTTATTCCTGCTCCCATATATCAAAAATACCTCAAAGAAACCCAGAGAAACTGAAAAAATACAAAGAAAGAACCTAGCCTCCTAGCCCTGGTCTACACTAGGACTTTAGGTCGAATTTAGCAGCGTTAAATCGATGTAAACCTGCACCCGTCCACACAATGAAGCCCTTTATTTCGACTTAAAGGGCTCTTAAAATCGATTTCCTTACTCCACCCCTGACAAGTGGATTAGCACTTAAATCGACGTTGCCGGCTCGAATTTGGGGTACTGTGGACACAATTCGATGGTATTGGCCTCTGGGAGCTATCCCAGAGTGCTCCATTGTGACCACTCTGGACAGCACTCTCAACTCAGATGCACTGGCCAGGTAGACAGGAAAAGAACCGCGAACTTTTAAATCTCATTTCCTGTTTGGCCAGCGTGGCAAGCTGCAGGTGACCATGCAGAGCTCATCAGCACAGGTGACCATGATGGAGTCCCAGAATCGCAAAAGAGCTCCAGCATGGACTGAACGGGAGGTACGGGATCTGATCGCTGTTTGGGGAGAGGAATCCGTGCTATCAGAACTCCGTTCCAGTTTTCGAAATGCCAAAACCTTTGTCAAAATCTCCCAGGGCATGAAGGACAGAGGCCATAACAGGGACCCGAAGCAGTGCCGCGTGAAACTGAAGGAGCTGAGGCAAGCCTACCAGAAAACCAGAGAGGCAAACGGCCGCTCCGGGTCAGAGCCCCAAACATGCCGCTTCTATGATGAGCTGCATGCCATTTTAGGGGGTTCAGCCACCACTACCCCAGCCGTGTTGTTTGACTCCTTCAATGGAGATGGAGGCAATACAGAAGCAGGTTTTGGGGACGAAGAAGATGATGATGAGGAGGAGGTTGTAGATAGCTCACAGCAAGCAAGCGGAGAAACCAGTTTTCCTGACAGCCAGGAACTGTTTCTCACCCTGGACCTGGAGCCAGTACCCCCTGAACCCACCCAAGGCTGCCTCCTGGACGCAGCAGGCGGAGAAGGGACCTCTGGTGAGTGTACCTTTTAAAATACTATACATGGTTTAAAAGCAAGCATGTGAAAGGATTACTTTGCCCTGGCATTCGCGGTGCTCCTAGAGGTACTCCTAAAGCCTTTGCAAAAGGTTTCTGGGGAGGGCAGCCTTATTGTGTCCTTAATGGTAGGACACTTTACCACTCCAGGCCAGTAACACGTACTCGGGAATCATTGTAGAACAAAGCATTGCAGTGTATGTTTGCTGGCATTCAAACAACATCCGTTCTTTATCTCTCTGTGTTATCCTCAGGAGAGTGAGATATAATTCATGGTCACCTGGTTGAAATAGAGTGCTTTTCTTCAGGGGACACTCAGAGGAGCCCATTCCTGCTGGGCTGTTTGCCTGTGGCTAAACAGAAATGTTCCCCGCTGTTAGCCACAGGGAGGGGGGAGGGTTGAGGGGGTAGCCACGCGGTGGGGGGAGGCAAAATGCGACCTTGTAACGAAAGCACATGTGCTATGTATGTAATGTTAACAGCAAGGATTACCCTGAAAGAGTGTAGCCACTGTTTTATAAAATGTGTCTTTTTAAATACCGCTGTCCCTTTTTTTTTCTCCACCAGCTGCATGTGTTTCAATGATCACAGGATCTTCTCCTTCCCAGAGGCTAGTGAAGCTTAGAAAGAAAAAAAAACGCACTCGCGATGAAATGTTCTCCGAGCTCATGCTGTCCTCCCACACTGACAGAGCACAGACGAATGCGTGGAGGCAAATAATGTCAGAGTGCAGAAAAGCACAAAATGACCGGGAGGAGAGGTGGCGGGCTGAAGAGAGTAAGTAGCGGGCTGAAGAGAGTAAGTGGCGGGCTGAAGAGAGGGCTGAAGCTCAAATGTGGCGGCAGCGTGATGAGAGGAGGCAGGATTCAATGCTGAGGCTGCTGGCGGACCAAACCAGTATGCTCCAGTGTATGGTTGAGCTGCAGCAAAGGCAGCTGGAGCACAGACTGCCACTGCAGCCCCTGAGTAACCAACCGCCCTCCTGCCCAAGTTCCATAGCCTCCACACCCAGACGCCCAAGAACGCGGTGGGGGGGCCTCCAGCCAACCAGCCACCCCACCACAGAGGATTGCCCAAAAAAAAGAAGGCTGTCATTCAATAAATTTTAAAGTTGTAAACTTTTAAAGTGCTGTGCTTAAAGTGCTGTGTGGCATTTTCCTTCCCTCCTCCACCACCCCTCCTGGGCTACCTTGGTAGTCATCCCCCTATTTGTGTGATGAATGAATAAAGAATGCATGAATGTGAAGCAACAATGACTTTATTGCCTCTGCAAGCGGTGATTGACGGGAGGAGGGGCGGGTGGTTAGCTTACAGGGAAGCAGAGTGAACCAAGGGGCGGGGAGTTTCATCAAGGAGAAACAAACAGAACTTTCACACCGTAGCCTGGCCAGTCATGAAACTGGTTTTCAAAGCTTCTCTGATGCGTACAGCGCCCTCCTGTGCTCTTCTGACCGCCCTGGTGTCTGGCTGCGCGTAACCAGCAGCCAGGCGATTTGCCTCAACCTCCCACCCCGCCATAAACGTCTCCCCCTTGCTCTCACAGATATTGTGGAGCACACAGCAAGCAGTAATAACAGTGGGAATATTGGTTTCACTGAGGTCTAAGCGAGTCAGTAAACTGCGCCAGCGCGCCTTTAAACGTCCAAATGCACATTCTACCACCATTCTGCACTTGCTCAGCCTGTAGTTGAACAGCTCCTGACTACTGTCCAGGCTGCCTGTGTACGGCTTCATGAGCCATGGCATTAAGGGGTAGGCTGGGTCCCCAAGGATACATATAGGCATTTCAACATCCCCAACAGTTATTTTCTGGTCTGGGAATAAAGTCCCTTCCTGCAGCTTTTGAAACAGACCAGAGTTCCTGAAGATGCGAGCGTCATGTACCTTTCCCAGCCATCCCACGTTGATGTTGGTGAAAAGTCCCTTGTGATCCACCAGAGCTTGCAGCACTATCGAAAAGTACCCCTTGCGGTTTATGTACTCGGCGGCTTGGTGCTCCGGTGCCAAGATAGGGATATGGGTTCCGTCTATGGCCCCACCACAGTTAGGGAATCCCATTGCAGCAAAGCCATCCACTATGACCTGCACATTTCCCAGGGTCACTACCCTTGATATCAGCAGATCTTTGATTGCGTAGGCTACTTGCATCACAGCAGCCCCCACAGTAGATTTGCCCACTCCAAATTGATTCCCAACTGACCGGTAGCTGTCTGGCGTTGCAAGCTTCCACAGGGCTATCGCTACTCGCTTCTCAACTGTGAGGGCTGCTCTCATCTTGGTATTCATGCGCTTCAGGGCAGGGGAAAGCGAGTCACAAAGTTCCATGAAAGTGCCCTTACGCATGCGAAAGTTTCGCAGCCACTGGGAATCGTCCCAGACCTGCAACACTATGCGGTCCCACCAGTCTGTGCTTGTTTCCCGAGCCCAGAATCGGCGTTCCACAGCATGAACCTGCCCCATTAGCACCATGATGCATGCATTGGCAGGGCCCATGCTTTCAGAGAAATCTGTGTCCATGTCCTGATCACTCACGTGACCGCGCTGACGTCGCCTCCTCACCCGGTATCGCTTTGCCAGGCTCCGGTGCTGCATATACTGCTGGATAATGCGTGTGGTGTTTAATGTGCTCCTAATTGCCAAAGTGAGCTGAGCGGCCTCCATGCTTGCCTTGGTATGGCGTCCGCACAGAAAAAAGGCGCGGAACGATTGTCTGCCATTGCTCTGACGGAGGGAGGGGCGACTGACGACACGGCTTACAGGGTTGGCTTCAGGGAGCTAAAATCAACAAAGGGGATGTCTTTACATCAAGGAGTATTTCAGGCAGGACTTCACGGAGGGTTCCAATAGGAAATGGTGCACCTAAGTTATCGTTCTTATTGGAACAAGAAGGTTAGCCTGGCCTCTGATTGATACATGGCTAGATTTACCTCGCTGCACCTTCTCTGTGAGTGACTGCAGTGTGACCTAGAAGAATGAGTCCCCTAGACGGGGGAAGGGGGGGAAGCAAATGAATACAGAACAAATCTGGTCTATTTCTTGTTTTGATCCACTCCATCTATCTTTTACATCTTTGGCTGGCAGCAGACGGTGCAGAAGGACTGCATGCCATCCACATCTCATGGCTGCTCAGCAGAAGATGGTACAGTACGACTGCTAGCCATCCTCACCTCTTGCCTGCCTGGCAGAAGATGCTACAATACGACTGCTAGCAATCCTCATCTCTTGCCTGCCTGGCAGAAGATGGTACAGTATGACTGCTAGCAATCCGTATCGCCTGCCTGGTCACCATAAGACGGTTCAATAGGACTGACTGCAGGACTAAAGAGAATGACCTGGTCAAGTCACTCCAAATTTAGTCCCTGCGCCCATGTCTGCCCAGGCGCTCCCAGCCGACGTGGCCAGGAGCACCTCGGACATGACGAGGACGGCTACCAGTCGTACTGTACCGTCTGCTGCCACAAGCCAAGCGGTTGCTGCTACTGTGTAGCAATGCCGTACCGCGTCTGCCAGCACCCAGGAGTCATAGGGTGACGGTTACCTGAGCGGGCTCCATGCTTGCCATGGTATGGCGTCTGCACAGGTAACTCAGGAAAAAAGGCACGAAACGATTGTCTGCCCTTGCTTTCACGGAGGGAGGGAGGGAACGGGGGCCTGACGATATGTACCCAGAACCACCCGTGACAATGTTTTAGCCCCATCAGGCATTGGGATCTCAACCCAGAATTCCAATGGGCAGCGGAGACTGCGGGAACTGTGGGATAGCTACCCACAGTGCAACGCTCCGGAAGTCGACTCTAGCCTCGGTACTGTGGAAGCGCTCCGCCGAGTTAATGCACTTAGAGCATTTTCTGTGAGGACACACACACTCGAATATATAAAACCGATTTCTAAAAAAACGACTTCTATAAATTCGACCTTATTCCGTAGTGTAGACATACCCCTAGAGTACCTTCTTCACCTAATCTAGTCTTCACTGAGACAAAAAATCAACGTCCACAGAAACTACTAAAAATTGCTAACAGCTGTATTTCAAGCTGTCATGGCAGAACACTAATGAAAGTTTTCAATTAGCAATAATCATATCTCCATTGAACTTCACAGACTATGCTACCACTGCACAAAGCTAAACATAGAGGTCTTGTGACCCTTGCTCACTCAACACCCACCTGTTTTACAGCATGGGGTGAATTAACTGCCTGCCTATTTCACGCTGGATGAAGCTGCCAGCAGCTATTCCACCATGAGCCTCTCTTGCTGCAGGACCTAATCCTGTGGAAAAAAACCCCACAAGTCCGCCTCATGTGAGCCTTTTCCCCCAATCTGGTCGCAGGGCATCATGGGCCTGATTATGCTAATTAGCCAATCACCCTCTTTGCAGCCCTAGCCTCTTGTCCCCTTCCTGTCTCCCAAAAGTTCCACGTGTGGCAGCCTCTCCCAGGACTCAGGCATCCTCAGGAGGAGATCTTACCTATTTCTCCTCCCCTGCCCATATCATCAGCAATGCAGCAACTGTCCTGCTCTCCTACAGGACCAATGCCAAGAAACACCCCATTAGACTCTTCCAGACAGCTTGGAGAACAGGAACACAGCCCAAAGCTCCTTCCAGCCTCAGTAAGGCCGGTGACCACTTGTGGAGAGGCTGAGAAGAGAGGCCATGGTACGCCAGAGGGGAGCAGAACTTCCATGCACCTCAGGCCTCCAGTCTTATGGGGGGAGGGGGAAGAACCACACGGCACTTTTGCTCAACCCTGGTTTGACACTGTATACCACCCTGTGAACCCCATATTCATCATTAATATATAATTGTGGTATTTCATATAAAGCATGCCACATAAGGTATTGTGGGAAAGGCTATGATCTGCTGAAAGCCATTGTTCTATATAAATATATATATCATTAGTGCTGTCAGGGTTCCCCCGCCACACTCTGAACTCTGGGGTACAGATGTGGGGACTCGCATGAAAGACCCCCTAAGCTTATTTTCTACCAGCTTAGGTTAAAATTTTCCCAAGGCACAAATTCCTTTCCTTGTCCTTGGATGGTATTGCTGCCACCACCAAGTGATTTACACAAAAATTCAGGGAAGGGTCACTTGGAATCCCTATCCCCGCAAAATATCCCCCCAAGCCCGTTCACCTCCTTTCCTGGGGAGGCTTGAGAATAATATACTAATTAATTGCCTTAGCAATGAGAGCACAGACCAGACCCTTTGTCTTCAGGACACTGAAATCAATCAGGTTCTTAAAAGAAGAACTTTATTATAAAGAAAAAAATAAAATAATCACATCTGCAAATCAGGATGGAAGGTAACTTTTCAGGGTAATAAAAATCAATAAAACACAGAGGATAAACAGGAATAAAAGTACCTCTGCAGCATAGAAAAATTCACAAGCCAAAATAAATGATAACCTAATGCATTTCCTTGCCCTACTTCCAATTTCTGGGGTTTTAGATGGAATCTAGGTATATTTTCAGGAGATGTTGTACCTGCTTGGCTTCTCTCTCTGTCCTGAGAGGGAACAACAAAAGAGAACAACAAACAAATCCTTCTCTCCAGATTTGAAAGTATCTTCTTTCCTCATTGGTCCTTCTGGTCAGGTGCCAACTAGGTTATTTGAACCGCTTAACCCTTTACAGGTAAGGCAATTCAGTACAGCTGCCAAGGAGGGATTTTATGCTACTGCATACATAAAGGTTGTTATTCTTCCCTCTATATTTATGACAAGTGCATATGAAGTTATGAGGTTGTGTTGTATGGTTGTCACTAAAATATGTTGTGAGTTGGGGAATCGCTCAGATATTAGATCCCCAGAGACCAGGACAAAGGAGGTAACCAACACCCGGGCCAATGTCGAACAACCATCAACAGCCATTGCTCAGCAAGGGAGTTACAACGCAAGGGCTTACTTGCACAAGGCCAGCCCAGGGGAATTGTTCAACCTTGCCTGGTGACTCAGCAATGCCCACCAGATATGCCTGGACTTGTGTTCTCCAAGCACATGGACTGAGGATATAAAATAGGGGACATAAGCCACATGGGTTGTCCTGTGTCTTCTTCCACCTATGCTTAAGGCAACAAGAATGCTGGAGATGAGGAGACTGGTCCCCAGGGTAACAGGGAGAGCCTGTGTATGAAAGACTATACCCAACCTGCAATATCCAGCGGGATGAGAAAAACTGCTTAGTCCAGATATTGCCTAGTTTAATAAGGTTGAGAATTTAGACTGTGTGCTTATCTTCACTCCCCCCGCCACAATGCACTAGGAAGCCATACCTTAAGCCCACTTAATACAGGGCTCTTTAGGAGCCCAGTGTACCTGCAAAAGGGGCCAAAAGCTGAATTATCAAGAGACATTTAGTGGTTAAACAAACAGACCATTCCCTACAGCGAGCTATTCAGCAGCACTCACTAGTAACAGGTAATGATTTAGGAACAGTAAAAAAATAAGTGAAAAAAAACAAACCTGTCAATTAAAACAATGAACAGTAGTATCACCCTGGAGCCAAGTCCACACATACTCTTTAAAACCTATTAGTATGCTAACCAATAGTGAACAGCCACAATTAAAATCTGATTTTACAACAACCATATCAGTCTCACATGAGACTATCAAAAATTGCCAATGCCGACTATATTTCAAATCAACATGGCGGGATATTGGGAAAAGTTTTCAACTAGCTATAATCACACCTCAGATTATCCTCATTAGCAATGATACTGCCACTGCACAAAGCTAAAGAAAACTCACCAATCTTACATGCCACTAAAATCTGATCACTCTTCAGGTTAAAGGGAGTTTTCACTAGACCTCAAAATGCCCTGAAAACTTTCCTCCTTCAGGTCAATGTAAACCTACCTCTGTTGTAATTAAGCAATAAGATATTTACATAGACTTTGACTTTCCCTAATTTTATTACCAATTTAAAGACAAGAAGAGATACTGAAGCATTCCGGGATATTGTATGCTAATTAGCTAATTGTATTGACCCTATAAAATGCCAAGGAAAAAAGCTTAGACTATTGTATTAGAAAAAGACCCCAATGTAAATTATCAAATTAATGGTATACTGGATCATTTACAGTTTGATCTATCTCATACAATTTTCACTCTTTCATTAGAAAATCTTTTCCTCATTCAGCTTACAGCCCATTTGTTATTGGGAGAAATGTTCATTTAGTCTCTAAGGAAGTCTTGAAGATACCACTCTTAAATGAAAAATGCCTTAAAGTTGCTTCATGAACTGCTTAAAACACATGCATATCTCGGTTCAGATTCTCAATCGATTAACAAAAAAAAAAAAAAGACAATTTGCAAACTTTATTAGCAATAGCAAAGCATCTGGCTCAACTGGACGTGATAATTTAGTTAATTTTCCCCATATTTATATTCTTGGTTACTTTTTCCACCTAGCAAACATCAATAACCAGCAAGGCTGCTGGAACAATTTTTATAGTAGGGGTGCTGAAAGACATTGAACAAAACTGTAAACATGTACATAATGGAAACCACCTCAAGCACTTCTATTTTCATCACTTTTGATAACCAGGGTTAAATTCTTCTTGCCAGGAAAAATTAAAATCATGGGAAGCCACAGCCTCCCTTTTACAACAAAACTACAAATGATTTCCACTCCCTCTCTCAGAAAATATATCATTAACTCCCATCTCCTCCACTCCCACCTCTCAAACCAGGAAACTTAGGCCTGGTCTACACTATGGGGGGCAGGGCAAGCTAAGTCAGTCTAAGTTACGCAACTTCAGCTAATAAAATAGCGTAGCTGAAGTTGACGTACTTAGAGCTACTTACCGCGGTGCCTTCTTTGCGGTCGATAGACTGCTGCCACTCTCCCGTCGACTCCACCTGTGCTTCTCGCTCCAGTGGAGTACCAGAGTCCATGGGAGAGCACTCGGCGGTTGATTTATCGCGTCTTCACTATACACGATAAATCAACCCCCGCTGGCTTGATCGCTCCAGAGGTAAGTGTAGACATGACCATAGAGTTAACTCCCACTCCCACCTGCATAGAAATAGTGAGATGAGAACAAGGAAAATTGCACTAAATATCTCCTCATTTCAACCCCCCATCGCAGCCTATTCACGGAAAGGAATATGGTACCGAGGTACCAAATCTCTTTAAGAATGAAGAGTTGGGAAGACATTAACAGATATCTATTAGGGTATCATTAACCCAGGACTGACTCAGCTGGCAAACAACTTATTAAAACATCACTAGAGAAACTACAGGGTGAGTCATATGAAGCCCTATTAAATACTTCCTACATTTAATCAACCACCAGTTAGAACAGAAACAAGCTTCGTTACCCAGACTAACACCTTCACATATTAATAAACATTCTAATGCAAATCTTCAGATACTTTCTTACAATTCAGTCTTCAGAGTCATTCACTTTAAAAGAAAATACGTTGCTTCAGTTCTAGAACTACCACGAAACTACACCCACTCTCTCAAAAAGACCTTCCAAAATTACTAGTACAAACTATATTTCAAATCAACACAGAAAAAGTTTCCAAATAACAATAATCACACCTTCCCCTAACCTCTCAGGCTATAGCACCACTACACAAAAATAACCTTTTAAAGTCTTTCACTTTACCACGCTCAGAAAGTGGACAGAGTGAGTTTCTAACATAGCCAGGGAAGGAAGGAAAAACTTGCTTATATTCAGGTAGAATGATGTACGGAAACCTTTATAGAGACTTTTCAAATTTTCTAAACGTTATTACCTTTATAACAAAAGATCCTGGGATCTTATGCTAATTGGCTCAGGAAACTGCAAAAGGCCATAAGAAACCTCTGTTAGCAGTAACCAATTGTATCCAACCTCTGTAAATGTGTAACATTTAATTTGCTACAATGCAGCTGCTTGATCTTTCTCATACACTTTATTTTTTTATTGTTAATCTTCTATTGGGGAATAGCCCCATTTAGATGCAAACAATATGGTTTGCTATTGTACCAACTTCAACATTTAAACGTTGTGGAAGCAGAAGAAAACAGAAATTGCTGGCTACAAATTTGTTCACATTTGTTTCATATGCACCATCTGCAACAACTATATCGCACAACACAGACATGTAACACAGCGAGAAGAGACTGTATTTTGATATTAATAGTACTGTAATAAAAGCAACAATATTACTTATTACTATTATGTAACATATATATGGCCTTTAATATTTAAAGTTTAGTGACTACTGGGTCAAATTCTATTTTCAACCCCCCCCTTTCAAAAGATAAAATTTGAATAGAATTTGACTGATTAATTAATCTTGATAATGTTCATTGGAAACAAGAAATAATTTTATTTATTAGCTGAAACATTTATAACTCTTAATTTGGAAGTGATTTACAGGTTAATTTCCCAGGCATTGGACATAAATTTAATGCTCTGGATGAAAAATAGGGGATTGACATGGGAGTCTGATTATTAAAGGTATTTAGGTGCCTAAAGATACATTTAGGGCTAGATCCACAAAGGGACTTAGGCTTCTGACTTCTACTTTAAGCACCTAGGTAAAATATTTAGATCCTCTGCCCCCATGCTCAGCTGCTGCCAAATCCTATAAGCATTTAAATTCCCAAGGTACCTCAGTTTCCATTGATAAACCATCCTAAATTATCTACTAGTGTGTGTTCACAGAGCCACCTAAATCCAGACATCATGAGTAGTACCAAGCCTAAACCCCGCAGCATGGGGTGCATCCTTGACCATCTGAGCTAATAGCCATTGATGGACTTCTCCTCCAGGAACTTAGCTAATTCTTTTTTGAACTCAGTTAACTTTTGGTCTTCACAGCTATGGTTGCCGGGGCTTCTGCTTTAGCCATGTGGCCTGATTTACCTCCCATTCCTCTGTCTTGCTCTCACTGGAAAGAAGGGAAATTTTTTTTTTATGAAGGTGATGTTTAAAAAAAAAAAGTGAATGGTACAGAGTTTAAGCGTAGAAGTTTCTGGTTATCAGGGAATAACATACAGATTATCAAGGGATGCGAAGTTCAGTTTAAGATCGGATGGCGTAAGGAATATATAATCTGGGGGTAAAAGGTTGACAGATCAAAGTTCAGACATTGACATATGAGGGTATGTTGTTCATATAATGGCTATGTTCAGGTGTGGAGTATAATGAGTGGTTACGATGATGAGGATGGATTGACCCTCCTTTGGTGAGATTTAACATTCAGTGAGTTTATGGTTCCAGTTCATATGGTCCAATGGACAAAGTCTCTCAGTTCCTTTCTTGTAGTCAATGCATGCTGTTGCTCTGGCTTACGCCTCCTGGTACTGTCAGTGGCCAGTGATGTGTTCGGTGTAGATGTCCCTGGACCATCAGATGGTGTCTGAGACCATGAGGTGCCGCATGAGCCGTGCATAGCATCAACCGATCCCGCAGGTCCACAGCACATGCTTGTTGCAGGGGTCCCAAGCGCCCAGGGCTCCGACGATCAGGGCATCCACCTGCACCTCATAGCCCTTCACTCTCAGGGTGTTGGCCAGGGGAGCATACTTTTCCAGCTTACGAGCTCAGGCTTCGCAAAAGGCCAGGATCCTGCTCTCAAAGGAGACTGTGACATTGACGAGGATGATCTTTTTCTGGGCCTTGTCGGTGACGATGATGTCAGGTCACAGCGGGCTGTTGGTACCGGGGATGGTGCAGTTCATGGTGATCTCCCCCGGGGCGGTGCGATGGCTTTCACCAGGCAGTTCTGGATGGCGTTGTGGCGCAGCTGCCAGGCTCTGGAGTGGGGCCTGCAGCTGCACAGGACGTGGGGCAGGGTCTTGTTGGAGTAGCTGCACTTCCTGCAACGCTTGTCTCGGTTCCCGTGGTGGACGGCTCCATTGAGCGGGACGCAGTTGAGCCAGGCATGGTGGATGAACCGCCAGTCAGCAAAATGGGTGAAGTCACCCCCGGTGAGGAAGTGGTTGGTGGCATCCCACTTGCTGGTCAGTTCGAAGGCTTTACCCTGGTCTGTTTACGCTTCAGGGTTTCCACATACAGCAAGTGGATGGCAGCCTTCAGAGTCCTCTGCAGCAGACCCCTGGTGCTCGGGGCGACAATGGTGTTGTTGTCGGACCTGATCTGCAGCACCAGGACTCCCAGCTCCTGGCGCTTCTCACACCACACCCAGTGGCAGCCAATGCGCTTCCCCAGGCGACGCATTGCCTTGCGAGTGTGGGACCATAGTGAAGCGATGTCGTGCCCGTCCCGTCCGAATTCGCCATCCAGGGAGCCGCTCAGGAAGGTGGCGATATCTTGGTTGGAGGGGGCTCTGCCGATCCACTGCTTAATCACGTCACGCAGGGTGTTTGCTGTGATGTTCCTTACCGTGGTGTCAGGACACATCAGCAGGCGGAAGGCATGGATGATCCCCCACAACGTCGCACAGGTCGCCCATGCAGGGAACGTTGGCGCTGCCATGCCTGTGGGTGATATAGACCAGCTCGTTGCTGGCTCTCTAGGGAAGGAACAGCCACTTCTTCACCAGTTGCTGGATGATCTTGTCTGCCTTGTGGAGGGGCAACTTATATGGCTGCCCTTTCACCTTCAGGGTCCAGTCATGCTTTTTAAAGCAAGCAAGCACAGGACTCACTTTAAGAATTTAGGGAGTCTGTGCTTCCCAGCTCTGGAGAACAAGCCCCCCACCCCAAACCCCCAGAAAAGGAAAATACCAGAGCTTCTCAGGAACACAGACTGAACCACCACAGCTTGAAGACAAGATCAGTATGTATTACCACTCTAATATATCAGAAATACCCCCACAGAAACCTGGTGAAAAACTCAGGAACCCCAGAGAAAAAGAAAAGAAAACTAAGAAAAAAACCTAGCCTCTCAGAGACCCTTCTGCACCTTACCTATCTTTTACTCACATAAAAACTCAGCCCCTACAGAGACTGCCAAAAATTGCCAATAACAGCTATATTTCAAGCTATTAAGGCAGGGCATTGATAAAAGTTTTCAATTAGCAATAATCATGGCTCGGTTCAACCTCAAAGACTATGATACTACCACTACACAAAACTAACCATAGAGACTAGGTGACCCTTGCCCACTCAATAGCCACCTGTTTTACAACATGGGGTGAACTAACTGCCTGCCTAGCTCACGCTGGATGAAGCTGCCAGCAGCTATTCCACCATGAGCCTCTCTTGCTGCAGGACCTAATCCTGCGGGAAAAAACCCCACAAGTCCGCCTCATGTCAGCCTTTTCCCCCAATCTGGTCGCAGGGCATCATGGGCCTGATTATGCTAATTAGCCAGTCACCCTCTTTGCACCCTCTTGTCCCCTTCCTGTCTCCCAAAAGTTCCACGTGTGGCAGCCTCTCCCAGGACTCAGGCATCCTCAGGAGGAGATCTTACCTATTTTTCCTCCCCTGCCCATATCATCAGCAACGCAGCAACTGTCCTGCTCTCTTACCGGACCAATGCCAAGAAACACCCCATTAGACTCTTCCAGACAGCTTGGAGAACAGGAACGCAGCCCAAAGCTCCTTCCAGCCTCAGTAAGGCCGGTGACCACTTGTGGAGAGGCTGAGAAGAGAGGCCATGGTACGCCAGAGGGGAGCAGAACTTCCATGCACCTCAGGCCTCTGGGAGCAGCTTGCCTATCGTTGGGGGAGGGGGAAGAACCACATAGCACTTTTGCTCAACCCTGGCTTGACACTCTATTCCTCGAGGGAGAGCCCTGTAAACCCCATATTCATCATTTATATGTAATTGGTATTTTATATAAAGCATGCCACATAAGGTATTGTGTGAAAGGCTATGATCTGCTTAAAGCCATTGTTCTATCTAAATATATATATAATTAGTGCAGTGGTTCTCAAACTGTGGATTGGGACCCCAAAGTGGGTCGCAAACCTGTTTTAATGGGGTCACCAAGGTTGATGTTAGATTTGCTGGGGCCAAAGCCACACCTTGAGCCCCCACTGCCTGGGGCTGAAGCCAAAGCCTAAGGGCTTCAGCCCTGGATGGCAGGATGCAGGTTACAGGCCCCCACTTGGGGCTGAAGCCCTTGCACTTCGGCTTTGCCCCTCTTCCCAGGGTAACGGGGCTCAGGCTTTGACTTTGGTTCTTCCCCCCTCCTGGGGTTGTGTAGTAATAATTTTTGTTGTCAGAAGGGGGTCATGGTGCAATGAAGGTTGAGAACCCCTGCATTAGTGCATATGAAGTTATGAGGTTATGTTGTATGGTTGTCAGTAAAATATGTTGTGAGTTGGGGAATTGCTCAGTTTTTAGATCCCCAGAGACCAGGACAAGGGAGGTAACTAACACCTGGGCAGGTGAAGAACAACCATCAACAGCCATTGTCCAGCAAGGAGTTACAATGCAAGGACTCACATGCAAAAGTCCACCCCAGGAGAATTGCTCAACCATGCCTGGTGACTCAGCAATGCCCACCAGATATGCCTGGACTTGTGTTCTCCAAGCGCATGGACTGAGGATATAAAATAGGGGACAGAGGCCACTTGGTTTGTCCTGTCTCTTCTCCCACCTACGCTGAAGGCAATGAGAATGCTGGAGCTGAGGAGAGTAGTCCCCAGGCTAACAGGGAGAGCCTGCATATGAAAGACTGTACCCAACCTGCAATATGCAGTGGGATAAGAAAAACTGCTTAGTCCAGATATTGCCTAGTCTAATAAGGCTGAGAATTTAGACTGTGTGCTTATCTTTTATTTTCCTTTGGTAACTACTCTGATTTTTGCCTATCACTTATAATCACTTAACATCTATCTTGTGTAATCAATAAATGTATTTTAATGTTTATCCTTACAGGTGAATTTGACTGAAGTGCTTGGTAAATCTGTCAGGTTACAAAGGCTGGTGTATATCTACTTTCCATTGACAAAGTGGAGAAGCAATTGATAAACTTGCATTGCTCAAGAAAGGGTCTTGAGCATTGCAGGATGGTATATTCCTGAGATACAAGGCTGGGAGCTAGGGAGGATTTGGCTGGTGCCTTTCTCTGAGTACGTGCAGGGGGTGTGAAGGGTGGAGAGCCCCATGCACCAACCAAGCGCTCAGGGACATTACTACGGAGTTGTAGCTTTGCGCCACTGTTATGAAACACTAATCCCCACTGCATGACAATAGACCCAAGTACTCCGAGTAATATCTGCTAATACTCAGGGTCACCCAGCCTGGAGACATTCATACCCAGAGTTCACTGCCCCTGCCACAATGCCCAGTGGGTAGTGCACTGGGAAGCTATCCCTTAGGCCCACTTGTTAAAGGGCTCCTTTAAGCCCGGTGTACCTGTGAAAGGGGGCCAAAAACTAAATTATCAAGAGACATTTATGGATTAAATAAACAGAACATTCCATACATGCAGTTATTCAGCAGCACTCACTACTAACAGGTAATATGAACAGTAGAAAAAAAACAAGAGAAAAAACACCTGACAGTCAAAACAATGAACAGTAGCATCACCCACAACTAGGTCCACTCAAAAATCACATGTACTCCAAAAACCTATTTATATGTTCATCAATAATGGACACTCACAATTAAAATATGATTTTACAACAACCATAACAGTCTCACATAAGATTGCCAAAAATTACCAGTGTTAACTATATTTCAAATTAACATGGTGGGGTATTAGTAAAAGTTTTCAACTAACAATAATCACACCTCAGATTATCCTCATTGGCTATGACACTGCCACTGCACAAAGCTAAAGAAAACTCGCCAATCTTACAAACCACTAAACTCTGATCACTCTTCAGGTTAAAGGGAGTTTTCACAAGAACTCAGAATGCCCTGAAATCTTTCCTCCACCAGATCAATGTTAACCTACCTCTGTTATAATTAAGCAATAAGATATTTACACAGACTTTGACTTTCCCTAATTTTATTACCAATTTAAAGACAAGAAGAGATACTGAAGCATTCTGGGATATTGTATGCTAATTAGCTAATTGTATTGATAAGTGCTGAGGCAAGGAAAAGAGTTTAGGACTATAAAAAAAAAAAGACCCTAATGTAAATTATCAAATTAACATCATACTGGATCATTTACAGTTTGATCTGTCTCAGACAACTTTCACTCTTTCATTAGAAAAAGCACCAGAAAAGGAAAACAAGCTCCTCAGTAACACAGACTAAACCACCACAGCTTTAAGACAAGACCAATGTTTATTCCTGCCCCAACAAACCAGAAACACCACATAGAACCCCAATAAGAAATTTAGAAAGCCCAGAGAAAAGAAGATAAAATAAAGAGGGAACCTCCCCAAGAACCTTCATCTCATCTGGTTTTTTTACTCAGGCAAGAAGTCAGCTTTTACAATAACCACCAAAAATCACCCATGACAGCTGTAAATCAAGCTCTCAAGGTGGGATATTACAAAAAGGTTTCCATTAGTAATAACCATGCCTCAGCTGAATCTCAGAGACTACAATACTGCCACTGTACAAACCTGAAACTGTAGGTCATGTGACCCTTGCTCACTCACCAGCCACCTGCTTTAGCGCATGGAGAGATCCGCTTGCTTAGCTCGCACTGGATGGCGCAGCTATGCCATTTGGGAGCCTCTCTTGCTGCCGGATCTTACCCCCTGAAAAAACCCCCACAAGGCTGCCCCATGTCAGTCTTTTTCCCCAGTCTGGTGACAGGGCATCATGGGCCTGATTATACTAATTAGCCTGTCACCCTCTTGGCAACCCCAGCCTCCTGTCCCCTTCCTGTCTCCCAAAAATTCCACAGCAGCTTCTCCCAGAGCTCAGGCATCTTCAGGGGGAATCTCATACATTTCTCCTCCCCTGCCCATAGCATCAGCACCACAGCAACTGTCCTGCTCTCTTACAGGACCAATGCCAATAAACACCCTATTAGACTCTTCCAGACAGTTTGGAGGACAGGAAGGCAGCCCAAAGCTCCTTGCAGCTCCACTGGCTACTTGGGGAGAGACTGAGAGGAAGGGCACAGCAGGCTGGAGGGGAGCACAACTCCCATGCAACTGAGGCATCCAGAAACAGTTTCCCTAAGCAGGGGTGAGGGGACAGAGAACCACACGGCACTTTGGCTCAGACCTGGCTACTTCTGGCTTGTCCCAGTGACTGCTACCACCATCTACTTGCTGTCAGCAAAAGGGAATAGCTCATAAGAATGGTCATACTGGGTCAGAAGAATGGTCCATCTTAACAGTGCTGGAACAATTTGTGTTGTGGGGGTGCTGAAAGCCATTGAACCAAACTGTAAACCCTGTATATGATGGGAACCACTTCAAGCCATGGGGCGTGGCAGCACCCATAGTTCCAGCACCTATGGTCCATCTAGCTCGGTATCCTGTCTTCCCACAGACACCAGTGCTGGATGCTTCAGAGGGAATGAACAGAACAGGACAATTTATTGAATGATCCATCCCCTGTCATCCAGTCCCAGCTTCTGGCAGTCAGAGGTTAGGGGCACCTGCAGCATGGTAATAGCCAATGATGGACCTCTACTCCAGGAACTTAGCTAATGATTTTTTGAACCCAGTTTTACTTTTGGCTTTCACAACTCAGGTAGCCAGGTGTGACGGGTTGGGTCACAGAGACCCCCTTGGTCTGCCACCTGATGTGCTGAGACTACCTCTAAGACAGTTTTCCCTGCCAGCTTGGGACTTCAGTACCCTGTCTTCTTGAGCCAGACATGTTAAGCCTGCTGCAAACACAGATCCAGGTCTGAACCACGTCCTGCAAAAGCTGCAGGCTTAACTGAAAACAGCTTAAGAAGTGCTCCTGTCTCCAGTACCCAGATACTCAGTTCCCAATGGGATCCAAACCCCAAATAAATCCATTTTACTCTGTAAAAAGTTTATACAGGGTAAACTCATAAATTGTTTGCCCCCAATAACACTGCTAGAGAGATGTGCACAGCTGTTTGCTCCCCCAGGTATTAATTACTTGCTCTGGGTTAATTAATAAGCAAAAAGTGATTTTATTAAATATAAAAAGTAGGATTTAAGTGGTTCCAAGTAATAACAGACAGAACAAAGTAAATTACCAAGCAAAATAAAACAAAAACAACCAAGTCTAAGACTAATACAGTAAGAAACAGATTACAGATGAAACCTCACCCTCAGAGATGTTCCAATAAGCTTCTTTCACAGACTAGACTCCTTTCTAGTCTGGGCCCAATCCTTTCCCCTGGCACAGTCCTTGTTCCAGCTCAGGTGGTAGCTAAGGGATTTCTCATGACTGCATCCCCCTTTGTTCTGTTCCACCCCCTTATATATCTTTTGCACAAGGTGGGAATCCTTTGTCCCTCTCTGGGTTTCTACCCCTCTTTCTAAATGGAAAAGCACCAGGTTAAAGATGGATTCCAGTTCCGGTGACATGATCACCCACTTGCCAGCATGCAGGTATACAGGAGGACTTATAAATAAACAGAGCCATTTACAACCAATTGTCCTGGTTAATGGGAGCCATCAAGATTCCAAGCCACAATTAATGGTCCACTCTTTGCATAATTACAATAGGACCTCAGAGTTATATTTCATATTTCTAGTTTCAGATACAAGAATGATACATTTATACAAATTGGATGACCACACTCAGTAGATTATAAGCTCTGTAATGATACCTTACAAGAGACCTTTTGCATGAAGCATATTCCAGTTACATTATATTCGCAAAAAGAAAAGGAGTACTTGTGGCACCTTAGAGACTAACGAATTTATTTGAGCATGAGCTTTCGTGAGCTACAGCTCACGAAAGCTCATGCTCAAATAAATTCGTTAGTCTCTAAGGTGCCACAAGTACTCCTTTTCTTTTTGCGAATACAGACTAACACGGCTGTTACTCTGAAACCTGTCATTATATTCGCACTCATTAGCATATTTACATAAAATCATATAGAGTGCAACGTCACACTGGAGCCTCTGCTTTGGCCATGTTCGCTGATTCACCTCCCATTCCTCAGTCCCCCTCTTGTTAGAAAGAAGGGAATATTATAGGGTTGCCCATACATCTTCAGGGGTCAGTCATGCTCTTTGAAGTGAGTGAGCACTGGATTCACTTTAGGAATTCACGAAATCTGCACTTCCTGGCTCTGGAGAATAATCACCCCCAGAGCACACAAAGCACCAGAAAAAGAAGGCAGCAGAGCTCCTCAGGAACACAGACTGACTCACTACAGCTTTGAGAGGAAGTTCAGGGTTTATTCTAACCCCACTAAACCAAAAACATCACAGAGAACCCCAGTGAGAAATTCAGAAAGCCCAGAGAAAAGGAGACACAACTAAAAAGGAACCTACCTAAGAACCTTCACCTTATCTGTTTTTTCAGTCAGGCAAGAAGTCAGCCTCCAAAGAAGCTACTAAAAATTGCTAATGACATCTGTATTTCCACCTCTCAAGGCAGGATATTTGGAAAAGTTTTCAATTAGTAATAATCATGCTTCAGTTGAACCTCAGAAGTTAGGAGATAATGTTTGTGCTTCGTGGCCCAAAAGACACAAACAAGGTTTTCATCTTGGGGCTAAAAGACCAAACACATCAAGACATTTGATCATAGCTTTTAACAGGCCAAAAGACTTTAAAAATTTATTACAATGATATTTTTTTTAAAAAAAGCAAACAGAATTTAAGCATAGAAGTTTCTGGTTATCAGGGAATAATGTACAGATTATAAAGAGGTGTAAAGTTTGGTTTAAAATCAGACAGCATAAGGAATACATAATTGCAATATTCCCATTTGGGGGTAAAAGGTTAACAGGTCAAAGTTACACGTGATCTTAGCTCTGAGAAGGTAAGAAGTGAACCTGTGACCCTTGCTCACTTGCCGGCCACCTGCTTTCCAGCACGGGGTGAACCAGACTGGTTTCAAGGCATCATTAGGCTAATTAGTCCATCACCCAACTTGCAACACCAGCTTTCTGTCACCTTTCTGTCCCAGGAAAGTTTCACACATGCTGCAACTTTTCTCAAGTTATCTCTGCTGCCTATATTATAAGATGCCAAATTCGTGAATTAAAATATGCCAGTGTAGATCTGCTAAATTAACTGTAATACGCTAAGTATTGCTAGAATCTGTCTCTAGTACACATGTGACTTTCTCCCCCGAGACTTTCAGAAAAAGGATTGTATGATTGGTTTCCCTGGTGTTCTGAAATTTTGCTCTTTTTTCTTTGCTCAGTTTTTCAACATATGTATTCTTTGAATTGTGGGATTTGTAGTTTTCCTTTTTAGTTTTGTTTTGTGAACTTCATTTCCCAGAGTTCTCTGTTTCTGCAGCCTTTTGTCTTCTCTGAAGGTCAGGCACTGCCATAACATGAGAGGTGAACTTGCAAATGCTTATAGAATTTTTCTTGCTGGTTTAGCAACAAGGGCTTTATTTTTTCTGTTTTATTTTTCTCTTGTTAATATGCATGTTTTACAGAAATGGAGGTATGGCTAAGCTGGGTGCTGTGGAGATCTTTAGAGTCAGGGGTTATCTTCAGATGCTGCCCCTTTCCTGCTGTAATGCTGATCTGATCTGTCTCCGTAGTGGTTTTTAGACTGTGTGTGAAATGTTAGTATATTTTTTGCAACTGTAACAGGGGAAACAAAGAACTGTAGATGTGGGACTTGGCAGGAGAGTGAAATGGAAAATGATTTTTAATTATTTTGTGGACTAGAAAGCATTAAGGTTAAGAATCATATTTTAAACATAAAAAGTCCTGTTTTTCAAGTGTATTTCTTTTCTTCATTAAATATTTATTTCTTTACATTTAGCTTCCCCTCACCCCTCAGTAATGCTTGCCACAAAATCTTTCTCTTTCATCTTTCACCACATTTCTCCAATGCAGCCCTTCCTCTTGGTCTTTGCCACTTACTGTCGCCTCCCACCTATACCACTGCAGACTCTGCCTCTCATCTTGCTCCCCTCCAGTCTGACCCAAATGCTGCTGCATAAACAAGTGTTCTCTCCCACTGCTCTTATCATGTCAGTCCCTTATCAAAGATCATGTCGCTGGCTTCTCTTCAGCTCTATCGATTTTAGGCACCTAAAATCTTTGAGGATCTGGGCATAATTGACTTAGATCAGGTCTTCACTACAGATCTATATTAGTATAACGACTTCATTCAGGAGTGTGAAAATCCACTTATACCAACCTAACCCCTAGTGTAGACAGTATTCTGTTGGCAGGAGACCGTCTACTGCTTCTAGGGGGAGGTGGATTAACTATGCTGAAGGAAGAGCTCTCTCCCATCAGTTTAGAGCGTCATCATTAAAGCAGCATTTTAAGTGTAGACAGGCCCTTAGATAGCTAAGTCCATCTTCAAAAGTGGCTTCTCTAGTTAGGACCAGATTTCTAAAGGGATGTTCGTATGGCTCAGCTGAGCAGACCAATGACTAGAAGGAGACTCCGCTGGTTGGAAGGCATGAGATGCACTGTCCTGAGATGGGGGGTTCCACGACCACCACTCCCAAGAGAAGGAGGCGGGTGGTGGTGGTTGGGGACTCTCTCCTCCGGGGGACTGAGTCATCTATCTGCCGCCCTGTCCGGGAAAACCAAGAAGTCTGCTGCTTGCCAGGGGCTAAGATTTGCGGTGTGACGGAGAGACTGCCGAGACTCATCAAGCCCTCAGATCACTACCCCTTCCTGCTTCTCCACGTGGGCACCAAAGATACTGCCAAGAATGACCTTGAGCAGATCACTGCAGACTACGTGGCTCTGGGAAGAAGGATAAAGGAGTTTGAGGCGCAAGTGGTGTTCTCGTCCATCCTCCCGTGGAAGGAAAAGGCCTGGGTAGGGACCGTCGAATTGTGGAAGTCAACGAATGGCTACGCAGGTGGTGTCGGAGAGAAGGCTTTGGATTCTTTGACCATGGGATGGTGTTCCATGAAGGAGGAGTGCTGGGCAGAGACGGGCTCCACCTTACAAAGAGAGGGAAGAGCATCTTTGCGAGCAGGCTGGCTAACCTAGTGAGGAGGGCTTTAAACTAGGTTCACCAGGGGAAGGAGACCAAAGCCCTGAGGTAAGTGGGAAAGCAGGATACCGGGAGGAAGCATAGGCAGGAATGTCTGTGAGGGGAGGGCTCCTGCCTCATACTGAGAATGAGGGGCGATCAGCAGGTTATCTCAAGTGCTTATATACGAATGCACAAAGCCTTGGAAACAAGCAGGGAGAACTGGAGGTCCTGGTGATGTCAAGGAATTATGACGTGATTGGAATAACAGAGACTTGGTGGGATAACTCACATGACTGGAGTACTGTCATGGATGGTTATAAACTGTTCAGGAAGGACAGGCAGGGCAGAAAAGGTGGGGGAGTAGCACTGTATGTAAGGGAGCAGTATGACTGCTCAGAGCTCAAGTATGAAACTGCAGAAAAACCTGAGTGTCTCTGGATTAAGTTTAGAAGTGTGAGCAACAAGGGTGATGTAGTGGTGGGAGTCTGCTATAGACCACCGGACCAGGGGGATGCGGTGGATGAGGCTTTCTTCTGGCAGCTCGCAGAAGCTACTAGATCGCACGCCCTGGTTCTCATGGATGACTTTAATTTTCCTGATATCTGCTGGGAGAACAATACATCGGTGCATAGACAATCCAGGAAGTTTTCGGAAAGCGTAGGGGACAATTTCCTGGTGCAAGTGCTAGAGGAGCCAATTAGGGGGGAGCTTTTCTTGACCTGCTGCTCACAAACCGGGAAGAATTAGTGGGGGAAGCAAAAGTGGATGGGAATCTGGGAGGCAGTGACCATGAGTTGGTTGAGTTCAGGATCCTGACACAGGGAAGAAAGGTAAGCAGCAGGATACGGACCCTGGACTTCAGGAAAGCAGACTTCGACTCCCTCAGGGAACGGATGGGTAGGATCCCCTGGGGGACTAACATGAAGGGGAAAGGAGTCCAGGAGAGCTGGCTGTATTTCAAGGAATCCCTGTTGAGGTTACAGGGACAAACCATCCCAATGTGTCGAAAGAATAGTAAATATGGCAGGAGACCAGCTTGGCTTAACGGTGAAATCCTAGCGGATCTTAAGCATAAAAAAGAAGCTTACAAGAAGTGGAAGGTTGGACATATGACCAGGGAAGAATATAAAAATATTGCTCGGGCATGTAGGAATGAAATCAGGAGGGCCAAATCGCACCTGGAGCTGCAGCTAGCAAGAGATGTCAAGAGTAACAAGAAGGGTTTCTTCAGGTATGTTGGCAACAAGAAGAAAGCCAAGGGAAGTGTGGGCCCCTTAATGAATGAGGGAGGCAACCTAGTGACAAAGGATGTGGAAAAAGCGAATGTACTCAATGCTTTTTTTGCCTCTGTCTTCACGAACAAGGTCAGCTCCCAGACTGCTGCGCTGGGCATCACAAAATGGGGAAGAGATGGCCAGCCCTCTGTGGAGATAGAGGTGGTTAGGGACTATTTAGAAAAGCTGGACGTGCACAAGTCCATGGGGCTGGACGAGTTGCATCCAAGAGTGCTAAAGGAATTGGCGGCTGTGATTGCAGAGCCATTGGCCATTATCTTTGAAAACTCCTGGCGAACGGGGGAAGTCCCGGATGACTGGAAAAAGACTAATGTAGTGCCAATCTTTAAAAAAGGGAAGAAGGAGGATCCTGGGAACTACAGGCCAGTCAGCCTTACCTCAGTCCCCGGAAAAATCATGGAGCAGGTCCTCAAAGAATCAATCCTGAAGCACTTACATGAGAGGAAAGTGATCAGGAACAGTCAGCATGGATTCACCAAGGGAAGGTCATGCCTGACTAATCTAATCACCTTCTATGATGAGATTACTGGTTCTGTGGATGAAGGGAAAGCAGTGGATGTATTGTTTCTTGACTTTAGCAAAGCTTTTGACACAGTCTCCCACAGTATTCTTGTCAGCAAGTTAAAGACGTATGGGCTGGATGAATGCACTATAAGGTGGGTAGAAAGTTGGCTTGATTGTCGGGCTCAACGGGTAGTGATCAATGGCTCCATGTCTAGTTGGCAGCCGGTGTCAAGTGGAGTGCCCCAGGGGTCGGTCCTGGGACCGGTTTTGTTCAATATCTTCATAAATAATCTGGAGGATGGTGTGGATTGCACTCTCAGCAAATTTGCGGATGATACTAAACTGGGAGGAGTGGTAGATATGCTGGAGGGCAGGGATAGGATACAGAGGGACCTAGACAAATTGGAGGACTGGGCCAAAAGAAATCTGATGAGGTTCAATAAGGATAAGTGCAGAGTCCTGCACTTAGGACGGAAGAACCCAATGCACAGCTACAGACTAGGGACCGAATGGCTAGGCAGCAGTTCTGCGGAAAAGGACCTAGGGGTGACAGTGGACGAGAAGCTGGATATGAGTCAGCAGTGTGCCCTTGTTGCCAAGAAGGCCAATGGCATTTTGGGATGTATAAGTAGGGGCATAGCGAGCAGATCGAGGGACGTGATTGTCCCCCTCAATTCGACATTGGTGAGGCCTCATCTGGAGTACTGTGTCCAGTTTCGGGCCCCACACTACAAGAAGGATGTGGATAAATTGGAGAGAGTCCAGCGAAGGGCAACAAAAATGATTAGGGGTCTGGAACACATGACGTATGAGGAGAGGCTGAGGGAACTGGGATTGTTTAGTCTGCAGAAGAGAAGAATGAGGGGGGATTTGATAGCTGCTTTCAACTACCTGAGAGGTGGTTCCAGAGAGGATGGTTCTAGACTATTCTCAGTGGTAGAAGAGGACAGGACAAGGAGTAATGGTCTCAAGTTGCAGTGGGGGAGGTTTAGGTTGGATATTAGGAAAAACTTTTTCACTAGGAGGGTGGTGAAACACTGGAATGCGTTACCTAGGGAGGTGGTAGAATCTCCTTCCTTAGAAGTTTTTAAGGTCAGGCTTGACAAAGCCCTGGCTGGGATGATTTAATTGGGGTTTGGTCCTGCTTTGAGCAGTGGGTTGGACTAGATGACCTCCTGAGGTCCCTTCCAACCCTGATATTCTATGATTCTATGACTAACCCCCTAGGTGGCCCACTGTCTAGTGGAATCTTCAGCCCTGAGTTGGCAGCTTTATGCTGCCTACGCTCCCTAGACTAGAGCATGGAGATAGTTAAGCACCTGCCAAAGGGATTTTCAGAAGCTGGCTGGGAAGTAAAATTTTCAGAACTGAGCAGGAACCACCTAAGCTATCCAGGAGTAAAATGCCAGGGGGAGGGGAGGGCAGAAGAGCGGGGCTTAAGCATCTAAGAGTCTGACTTGGTCCGATCGGCTGATGGGCCAGAGATAGGCGCCTCCGTCCACTTGGGATCCTCAGCCACGAACCTTCTCCTGGAGTTAGGCATCTAAACCAGGTCATTTGCTTAGGGAGCCTGTGCCCTAGCAACTAACCCCCTGCTTTCCACCCCCATTCATACTCCATCCCTCTCTTACCTCGCCTCACCCTACATTGCCCTGGGTCTCCTGCTCTCTTTTGTGCAGGTGCTGTACTGGCCACCCCTCCACCTAATGGTGGCCACCATCCGGCCCACCTGTTGCAGGGTCTGACAAGACTTAGGCATGCTCAGAGCACACCTACAGGATCAGGCCCTGTTGGCAAGACAGACATTCCTCCAATTAATTTAAAAATCCCAGTTCTGTGGCAGAGCCTCTGGGGCTTCAGCTTGTGCTAGGGCTCAGAGCAGCTCTTTAGCTGCAAAGTAGTAGCAGCCCTTAGGCTGCTTTGAAAATGTCAGCTGGTGGGAACTTATGCACCTAGATGGGTTAGGTGGCACCTGGGCTGAATCTTTGAAAATGTCCTCTGAAGTATTCAGGCATCTAACTCCCATTGAAATCCCTAAATACCTTTGGGGCTAGGGGCCCATGTGCCTATCTGTTTGTTTAGCTGCCTAAGTCCCTTTAAAAATTTCAGCTGTCGGTCCCAGACTTGTAAACACATTTAGGGGAGGGATTTACAAGTCAGACTGAGGCCTGCTCTACACCTAAAACTTAGGCTGACCTAGCTGTGTTGCTCAAGGCTGTGAAAATCTTTGCACCCTGAGCACTGTAGTTAGGTTGACCTAATACCCAGTGCGGACACGGCTAGGCAGACCGAGCTACTTCCTCTCAGAGAGGTGGATTACCTACATCATCGGTAAAACCCCTGCCGTCAATGTAAGTCATGGCTACGCTACATCGTCACAGCAGCAGGGCCACAGCTCTGCCACAGTAGTGGCTATAGCAGAGACAGAAGGTGCCTAATTGCCAATTCAGGCATCCGATATGTAGGTGCCACGAGCACTCACAAAATCCCTGCTCAGCTGCTGCCTAAAAGCCGGTGGGCGCCTCATGTCTCTAGGTGCCTAAGTTTCTGCAGTTAAAGTGTCTGATGCACCTAAATTTTGGTGGCTGGGCCTGGGCTCAGCTGCCTCAGCCCTGACCCTGACCAGCCGCTTGGCACCTAATTCACACCTAGGCCCCTTTAGGGTTCACAAATGAGTTATTTCCTCACCTATCTCGCTTGCGGGGCCCAGTTGGGTAGATGTGAACTCAGTGGGCGTTAGGCGCCCAAAACCTTTGAGGGTCTGGGCCTTAGGCCTTGCAATGCTGAGCGGGTCAAGGCCTAATACCTTGAAAAATCCAGGCCAAAAGCTTCAGATGTGGGTGCCTAAAATTAGGTACCTAAATCCAGACTTAGGTACCAAAGGAAGTGGTCAAATTTTTAGTGATGCTGGACAGCTGCAACATCCATTGACTGTACCTGGCACTCAGCACCTACCTTTGCAAATCAGGCTCTTCATTTTAGGCTCCCATGCTGGCCCAAACTGATATATTTGGTGTTTAGTGTGAATTACAAATTCTCTCCCTGTTTTCGCTCCTCTTATCTCCAGAAATCTCCAGGCAGTTCATCCCCTCCATTGTTTTATTTTGTTTTTTTAAATGCTCTTTGTACACAGGGAAATTTTGTAAATGCTCTTTGTACACAGAGTGGACAAAAATCTCCTGAAAATAGGGTGGACAAATGTCTCTCCTTGTGCCCTTGCTCCTCTGCGCTCTTTGACTCTTTCCCAACCCTATTGCCAAAGCAATTAATGCCTCTCCTGTCCCCAGATTAATTCCCCTCCCCCAGCCAATTTACATTGCTAGCTCTCCAAAATCCATTCTCCCCTCCCTCAGTCATTTCATGCTGTCCCCTACTGTTTGAGGGCCACTCTGCTGCCCCTTTGTTGGCCTCCATCTCCCAGCTGCTCCTCCTACACTGGGCCCCTCTGTTCCTAGCCCCCTCCAGACCCCTGTAAGGGAGCAGCAGCTCAGAGACACACCGAACCCAGGCCTTCCTGCTGCTAGAGAAGCAGCAGAGATAGGCCCCATTCCTGCCTCCCTCTCTTGCTCATATTGAGGGGGATGGTGCCCAACATGGCAACTGGCTTGGGAGGCAGCCTAGGTTGCAAACTCACCCACTAATTCAAGGCCTGTTTTGCCCAGGCTCTGTAACAGCCAGAGGCTCTATACTCTCCTCTACCAACAGGGCCTCTATCCTGAAGAGGAGGGAGACAACAGGGCGAGTCATCTCTGTCTTCCCTCATCAGAGTCAGTGGTGAGGAGGGGCGTCATCTGTGGGGAGGGGTTCTGAAGAATGTGGTTGCTGCTGTGGTGAGGGCTTTGCTCTGTGTGATGCTGCTTCTGTGTGCGCTGCTCTCCACCCCGGTTTGGAGACAACTCTGTGCCAAGAGCAGCAGAGCAAACTCCCACCTGAGAAGAAGCTGGGCTCCCAAACCAGGCAAGGCCGGTGGAGATGAGCTTGGCATACTTGGGGTTCTCTTACCCTATCTCTCCACTGCCACTCTTTGTGCCCATCACATGTGCCTGAAAGGGATGCTGTCCACCTGCAACCCCGTATAAAGCCATGTCTTAGGTAGATTCTGGCTTTCCCCTGCCTTGGTGTCCCTTTAAAAAAGTCATAAAATGTGAAGAACTGGCCCCATCTCTTCCAAGTTGGCCCACTTGCAGCGGGGAGCTGCCTTTCAACCAAGGAGGAAGGGTGAGACCTATGAATAGGGCACAGGGCTGGGAGTCAGGAGTTCTGGTCTCGAGTGCCTTTTCTACCACTGACTCATTGTATGACCGTGGAAAAGTTACTTCACCTCTCTGTGCCTCAGTTTCTCTAGCTGGAAAAGGAGGCTAATAATGCCTTCCTCGCAGGTGCTGTTTAATGAATTAACGTGTCCAAAGTGATTTGGGATTGTTGACTAGAAGGCAGAAGAGAAGAACAAAGTATCATTATCAGCATCATGAATTCCTCACAGTAGCCTAAGAAAAAATAACCTTGTCGTTAAGGAAGACCTCTGTGTTCCAAGGTTTAACTGCCATATATTCATCTTCTTGGGTCCTAGATGAGTATATACTGTGCTTTGAAGGTGCCGGAAGGTTGCAGAGCCCTCAGGCTCCACCATTACAGATCTCACTCCGGGGCCAAGGCCTCTCCAAACCTGGCTTTTGTGCCAGCCAGCCCTCCTCCAGATGCCGTGGAAGTAGAGGCACTGCAGCGCTTCTTTTCTCATTCCCAGAGGCTGTTGGTAATGACCGGCGCTGGAATCTCCACTGAATCAGGGATCCCTGACTACCGCTCAGAAGGGGTGGGGCTTTATGCCAGGACGGACAGGCGGCCCATCCAGCATACTGAGTTTCTTCGCAGTGCCAGTGCCCGCCAGAGGTACTGGGCAAGGAACTTTGTGGGCTGGCCCCAGTTCTCCTCTCACCAGCCTAACGCAGCGCACCTGGCCTTAAGAAACTGGGAGAAGCTAGGAAAGCTGCACTGGCTGGTGACCCAGAATGTGGATGCCCTGCATACCAAGGCCGGGAGTCAACGGGTGATGGAATTGCATGGCTGCACACACAGGTACGCTACAGGGTTAGGGAAAAGATGGTTAATGCACAGGTACCATCTTATGGGTGGGAGGGTAGTTTACGAACGGGTGTGGTGTTATGGGGGGGCACAAGGAATTAGGTAAGGATGTCATGTTACTACACAGGTGGGACAACATAAAGGTGCTGCTTGACTGCGGGAGAGGTGAGCACAGAATTGCTATGCTATGGCGGGAGGGTGGCTAATCCACAGATGCTGTTTAAGGGGCAGAACATCTTTTGCCCGGGTGCTCCCACGTTTCACACACCTTTCGTGCAGTACTGTTTGACTCGTTTCCCCTTTAATCTGTTATCATTAGGATCTTCTCCTTTTCTGTCATATCTAGAGTCCTCTCAGCGAGGGCAAGAAGGGGAACAGAGACCATGCATGTGCAGGGAAAGGTAAATGGGGCTGAAATCAGTGGGTTGTGCTGGGAGCACAGAAGGTGGACCTGTCTGGAGACAAGAAGTGCAGCAAGGATAGTACATACCACAGACATTGCATACTATACGTAAACAGCACCACTGCCGTGCAGCCACTTCTTGGGAGGGAGAGCAGCACTCTGCACCACAGAAATGGAGGGGGGATTTTAGCCAAGGCCACTTACCAAAAGATCCCAAGGTACTTTAATGTCTACACAGCACAGATGGGACCACAATGTTTGAAGGCCCTGTGGGAAAGATCTGCACACACAGTAAACAGCCCGGCAGCTAGTTTCTCTGCCTTGGAAGGATGCTGGGCTGAGTTGACACTGTTGGAAGTTGAACCTGTGGTGATATTTCAGAGCAATGTTAAAACCATGAATCCCCCCACCCCGCTGGTGAGGATGGAGGTGGGAAGTAGGTAGAGGACTTAGGCCTGGCCTCCACTGCCACTTTACAGCACTGACACTTTCTTGCTCAGGGGTGTGAAATCCCCACCGCCCGAGTGATGCAAGTTTCAGCGCTGTAAAGCACTAGTGTAGACAGTGCACCAGTGCAGGTAGCTACTCTCCTCGTGGGGGTGGTTTTTTATAGCACTGGTGCCGCGGCTACACAGCCACGTTAACGTTGCTAGTGAAGACATACCCTTAGATCTCTTCTTGAGTAATTCTGACTTTCCAGAGCAGTGGTTTTCAACCTTTTTTCATTGGTGGACCCCTACAAATTTTGAATGGAGATGCAGACCCCTTTGCACTTCTTAGACATAGTGTGTGGACCCCAGGAGTCCACAGACCACAGGTTGAAAACCACTGATTTAGATCACATATTCTTTAGAACCCACCGGCTCCCATGGGGCAGTTTCCTTCAGGGTCATAGTTAAACACAGAGTTGTGAGGTCCATATTGGGCCTTCCAGACTTCACGCAGGAATGATTGGTTACATTCTCTGGCCTGTACTATGCAGGGGGTCAGATTAGATTATCACAAATGGTCCCTCTGGCCTTAAAATCTTTGGATCAGTGAATTGCTGCAGCCCAGTGGAGATGGGGCCCTTTGAAAGACCATGAACTGTGTTTCAGGGTTCTCTGCCTCGGCTGTGGAGAGCAAACTCCCCGCTCTGAGCTTCAGAAGTGCTTTGAAGTGCTGAATCCCACCTGGACAGCTGAAGCACATGGCATGGCCCCGGATGGGGATGTCTTCCTCACAGAAGAGCAGGTGCATAACTTCCGTGTCCCGGCCTGCAGCAGATGTGGTGGGATCCTGAAGCCAGATGTGACGTTCTTTGGGGACACAGTTAGCCGGGAGAAAGTGGACTTTGTGCACAAGCGCCTGGCTGAATCAGATTCCATGTTGGTGGCAGGATCCTCTTTGCAGGTAACTGCTCATCTCTCCTGTCTGTATTCCTATTTTTCTGGGCTACTGTCTCTGCAGTGGTCCCTGATCCCATAATCTGGGACCACCATCCCTCTTATCTGAATCCAGTCTCCAGAATTTCCTAGTATTTTGTTCTACTGTCTTTATAATCTGGCTTCACAGCCATCCCTGTGAGGTACCTATAATGTGCTTTTCACTTCAGTGCCAGTCGGACTTAGCCATTTCCCAGATACTGCTCTGATCTGCCTATGCTATCCCAGATATACTTTCTTAATCTCCATGGTTGCCCAGGTAGCCCTGTTATCTACCTGACTTTAGATGCAGATTAGCCCTGCAAAGATCACGATCCCACTTTTTCTTGCCCAACTCTTTTGTCTTTAGCACCCTATTAAGCCCGGTGTGAAAGATCAGTGCTGCAAAATCCCTCTTCACCCCCACTTCAGGTTTTCCTTTGAATTTTCTAACATATTCCTCTCACGCCCTAGTGTTATGGGAATGGCAACCTGAAATAACTTTGTCTCTAGTGTGGGGAGGTTTACACATTATCCAGGCTGGAGACCTGCAGGAAGCAGACTGAGATAGAGCGTTCTCTGCCTGGAGAGAACAGAGTTGCAAGTGAATTAATTCCTCATTAGACTGCTGAAAGAAGTTGAAGAAGATGAGGGAGCAGAGAGCCTTCACCTGCATTCTGGAACAGCCCTGCTGGACAGCTTCCCTTCTTTGCTTTGCCATCTTTTTTTCTCCCTGAGCTATTTCTTGCCTGTGTTGTTATTTATCCTGACTCTGAGCCCACCACTTAACCTGGGAAAGTGTCTGGGACACAGTTTGCATGAAAGCTACTTTACAGAATAAAGCTGCACTGTAAAATGCTCACACACATCTCAAGGGCTGACGTGAGTGGGTAAGGCTGAGGCTGTTGAGTTCCAGTCCTCACCTCTTCAGGATATTTGGGGCCCAACTGCTGCTTGAGCTTGAAGTGAAGTCATAATCCTGTCCCTGGAAGCGATCAAGGTCTCATGTTTATCCCCAAATGGGCAGAGGAGATAGGCCACAAAGGTGGAAGCATATAAGCAAGACTCTATGATAACTAGCTAGGGGTGGCAAGGAAAGTCACAAAAACCATTGAAGGGGGAATATTTTCCACAGTATTGAAAATCTTTCCTTTGTTAGGAGTTAAGTAGCAGCTGCTCCCATCCTGTGCAGATTTGAAGAAAGAATCTAGTACTTGAATGAAGAGTAGCTTATATAGCATTTTTCTGTGTAGTCTGTATCTGCAAATACACCAGAGGGAACAATCATGTCCCACCATTGGGCAATGGCCTATGTGGACTGGTTCTTTCTATAGCTCTTCCTTTGTCCAGGCTCCACATCACTTTGTTTCTTTGTGTCCCTGCAGGTGTACTCGGGTTACAGGTTTGCACTTGCTGCCCATGAGAAGAAGCTGCCAATTGTGATCATTAATATTGGACCCACAAGGTCAGATCACTTTGCGTCCATGAAACTGAATTCCCGGTGTGGGGAGTTGCTGCCTTTGATTGTCCTGCGGTGACCCAGTTTCTAGTGTTAGTGAGCCAAGCACCTGCACCCACCCAAGGTAAGTACCCTGTTCATGGTGAGTAAACTCCCCAGCCTTACCTGTGACAAGCTGACGTGGGATTGTCAGTCACACCCACTGAGCAGCAGGAGGTCCTTGGACACCCATCAAATGCTGAGCACTTCTGGCAGGATAGGGACTAAGATCAGCCAAGCAAAAAAGCCATCCCAGTAACAGGTGCCAACACTTGATCATATAGTTTCAGTTCTGACTGATGCAGTCCTGATGGGGAAGGCTGACTGCCTACAAATTAATTAACTTAAATAAAGGAGCTGAGCACCCTTAATTCCCATTGACTTCTTTGGGTTTGAGAATGGCTCCCAGGATACTAATCCTTCCAGAGAATGGGGTGAGAGGAATTTTCAGACTTGACTCGTCTCATCAGTTTTCTGGTTTCTTTGGGTTCCAATCAGATAGTTACTTTAACAAGGCAGTTAGCAGAAAGCCCCCAGGGAGTGGCTGCAGGGTCATAGAGTGGCTGATCAGCACATTGTTGAAACTTTGTGTCAGGACATTAAAAAAAAAGTGACTTACCAAGGCCCATTGTGCACTGTGATTTTTAGTGCAAAGTTTACAGGATGTGGTAATACAAAAACTCTGCCGCGTAGGATTGCGCACAGCTAATTGGGCACTGATTTTTAAAGTATCAAGTTCCAACTGGGTGCGATGGAAATACAAATAATAAGCAACATAAAGCAGTTTCTTTTCCTCATATCGTCAAATGCTTATTGACCCATCATAATCTCTTAAGAGGGGCTATTTTAACCCAGCAGGCAAACGGAGGTGAGATCTAAAGGTGCATCTTTTGATGAGACCAGCAGAGGACAGCAATCCATCATCTGTTCCAATCAGATCAGCTTCCTGCACTGAGCCATGGTCTCCATTTACCTGGAAGCAGGATGGGTGGAAAGCATCTGGTATGAGATTCTCTTGGCCCTACCTGTCCCTAGAGTCTACTGTGCCTCTGCTTTGCCTTCACTGCAAGGTGCTGGGACACGGTGATCAGACTTTTGTATCTCCAGACCAAGACACTTTTCTTACAATTGGCACTAGGAGGAGAGTTGGGGAAGGGGAGTTTGGAGGAGGGATTAGACAAATTGGAATGGGGGGGAGCATGGAGCTGAAGAGGGTTTTAGCAGCTGGGGGATCTAATGTCAGAAGAAGGTGAGAGGGGACGGCATAAAACAGTCCCCGTGAAGCCGGAACTCTGCTCTCCCAGAGCTGGGAGGAACCTGTACTGGGAAAAATGTTTTCAGCAGAGAAGTTGAACAAGGGCACCTGCTAAATGCAGCTGCTTTCCAGAGAGAGACTTCTTTGCGGGGTGGGTTATCAGCTGAACAAGTCCTCCTCTTCGAGCAGGGAGAAGGCTGAGCATTACGGAGCCAGAGGGAGGTGCTGTACAGTTTGGCAGCTACCCTTGGCTCCTATTTGAACCTTAAAAAAAAAAAACAATGACTGGGATATTGCTGGAGTTTCACTGAGTCAGCCTGACCAGAGCTGCTCCTAACTAAGCTATGACCTTCTCTGGAATGCGCAGCTGGGAGTAGGGTTTTCCGTGTGTAATTAAATTTAAAAATTGCTTACAAGATTTATGGTGCCACTTTGGAATTTTTTCCTCTCCTATGAATCAGTCAAGTTCATGCCTGGGTCAGATTCATTTTTCCGTTTCAGAAATTCAAGCTGAAATTATTAGCACTAGATGAAGCAAAAGAGTAATACGACGATACCTGCACAAGAGACCACCCTGATGAGGGAACTGTCTGTCTCAACAGGCCACCCTAAAGTATTCCCATCCCTCATTTTGCCCCACCACTAAGAGAAAATCCACCTCTGTTAAGCTACCAATTTCTGTTGGTCCCTTAAGATGTATTTTGCTGTATACAGATTGAGAGGCAGAAGTGTGCGCTGGGCAAACATTGGGTCTTTGAGCTGACCTGCTTGCTATAAGGGGGTTTCAGTGTTGTGGTGAGTTCTTAAGATTCCATTAGGATGCAGATTAAAATGCTCCAGTGCCATCTTCAAGGGCAGTTTCCTACAGCAACCATCCAAAGAGAATAATAATAAATGCACAGGGCCAGGACTGCTGTGGTCACTTGCTGAAAGGACACTACCTCTCCAAGTAGCAAAGTAGGGAGGGCTGCTTATGGGACACAGAGGTTTTCCCTGCTCATGCACTTGTTCAAATCCAGACGAGGACAGCAGTAACTAATAAGCTAGGGGAGACCCTGCTACACATGCCACCATCTGAAGTGAGGTAGCTTAATGTCCCCCTACCACAGACCACCAGCTCTACATAAACGGGGACACCTTTGCAGTGAATTATAGGTCTGTTTGCTGATGCTCACAAGTATCATGCCAGCTCTGGCCTATTAGAATTGCCCCACCTGCCAAAGCTTCCCAAGCAATCAATCAGCTATTCTCTTTGTACTATCATCAAGGCTCCTACACAGCGGAGTTCTCACCCACAGTCAAGGAGCTTGCATGGAACTTTTATTCACGTAGCAATTTTCCATATAGGAAGAGACAATTATGCTCCCTTTGGAGGGGAACTGGGGCCAGGTTTCTCATTATCCATGTCATCTTCTGAGCCACCTTGAAACTTGGACAGCATGGGAGTGTCAAAAACAGAAGGTGTGGACTTCATGTCAGAAGGGCCTGCCTTTTGGGGAGAAGGCTTGGGACTGTTCCCAGGAGGCCTAGAACAAGAAAACATTTCCAGTGAGGATAGCCAGGGAGAAGTAATGTGATGGGTAGCTAACCTCTTTCACCTATCCTTACTTGTTCAGTACCAGCAGCTGAGCACTGGTGAAAGGAGTCACAGCTCCCCTCAGGCATTACTGATAAATTAGGCTAAGCCACATTCCTCTAATGGTTTACATGAGGTACATATAAATATACAGGAACAGCATGGTATGGAATGAATTCCTAGTGGACAGAACCTATCTGCACAGTGTATGATGGTATACAAATGCTCTACAGCCTCTTCACTACCACTACACTTCCTCTTCTCCCGCTCCCAACCAAGGATCTGATCATTGCAGAGTCAATCCTCGAAACTGCATTGCTTCATTTGTTAGCACTCTTATGCAATGGACTTTAACCTTTTCCTCCCTATGGAGGTTCTTGACCAGTATAAGGCTGAGACTATGGGATTCCTTCTTTCTGCTGAACCTGATCCAGCACTGCTGAAGAGGAAGCTTCGCCATCATTGACTTCAGTGAGAACAGGATCAGAGCCCTTCATGTGTAATCAAATTCCCCTTTCCTCCCCGCAAAAGGAGATCCCACAGTGAGCCAAAAGGCCCCTCCCCAAGGGCCATATTCTCATCCCTTTCTCACATGAAGCAGCGCCTTCTGCTATTTCTTCAATGGGACTGTTTGTGCAGTACAGTTCTACTCAGAAAGAACAAGGAGATCAGAATCTGGCCCTGAGATAGTGGGTAACTAATGAGACCTACCTTGAGAAACCGGTGTACCTCAGCTTATTGATGTGGTTACCAGCCTGGAGCGAGGCATGAAAGCCACCAGGGTTCAGCACTATAGGATGCAGATCAATCATGCTGTTGGAAGACAAGACATTCAGGAAGAGAGCTATCACTCACTGCAGCTAAACTGAGCAGTGCCCTGTTGTTCACCCTGGTTCTCTGGGGACAAGTGGAACCTGTGGGGGGAGATGTAGTAGTCCTATAGGAACAGACAAGAGGGAAGAGATCCCTGTGTCACACTGACCAGGCTGCAGGAGGAGCAGCATTACAGGGGCTGAAGGGCATCAAGTGAGTTTTCAGCCCACACCTGACAAGTGCCTGCTTCCCTCCAACTCCATCACAGGTTCACTTTCCCCCTCACCCCATCACCTATAAGGAAGTGGGGACGTGCTTCCTCTCTTCCTTGCTTTCTCACCCTCTCCTAGCCAGTACTGACCCTCCCCAGTGCCTCAAACCTCTTTTGGTTCATTGTCGACACCCCAGCCCAGTGGTGCTTCAGGTCAGTGTTCGAAGCTGTTGCTCTGTCCATCTATTGGAAATAAAAGTACTCGTTAGACAACGGCACAAGCATTGTTTCTTCACAAGCAAGTTAGCTAACCCACCAGTCAGTGCTCCTGCTGGGAAAGGCTAAAGCTGGGATGGAGATGCTGGGAGCCTCCACACAATGAGCATTCCTATCTCACTCTCTACAGGGCCTCTACTGGGAGGCTAGACTTGGAGTAACTGTGAGCTCCCCCACAGCCTGTGCTCCTGCCCATTTCCTACAGAATCTCTGCTGGGAGAGCCTGGGGCTGGAGTTGCTACTGTGAGAGGACTTCCTCCTATTGGGAAAGCCTTGCTTCCTGCTCCTCTATTAATGCCCACAGTCAGAGTTAACTCCACACTAGAGAGGGCTGCAGCCTGGGACAGGTGCCATGTGTACTGTGCTACACTGAGGGTAGCAGAGAGACCCCAGGCAGCCTGGAGGACTTGCATGGCTTGAGGATATGTCAGGACTGGGGTCTCTAGGAACATATTAGTGGAAGATCCAAATACAAACCTGTTTGCTCATCAGTTCGGGAAAAGGTCCGAAGACCCTGGGCATGGTGAACTTGGGAGGAGTGGTGGAGCCAGAAGTCCTGGCCCAGGAGGGACAGAATCCTCCCTCCAGAGCTTGCTTCTTCCCAGTCACTTGCCTCGGATATCGCACTTTCACAGCCTTTGCAGCTATGAGAAAAGAAAACAAAAGCACACCCCTAAAGCACTTCAAACTAGCAACTTTAAGGCCTTAGGGTGTGTTTCACTGCCCAGAGAGGCAGGCAGGGTGCAATGTAGTTCTTCAGTTCTTGTGATACCATGTATTTAAAAATCAAGCCCAGAAGGGAACTGAATGGCTCAGGGTTTGGTAATAGGCAACGGAGCCTAGATCAGCTGTCCTAATGCAGCTCAGGTCAGTTGTGACAGAAAGTTATCAGCCTTGGTGGCTGCTTGTGGCCTACAGGAAATAAATGTGGAGGGGCTCAGTCAAGTTCCTAGGGGGTGAGTGTCCACATCAGCACAACTGGCCACCTGTTGGCCATCTCAGCAGAGAGGTCATGGAGACTGAACTCTCCCACCTTGGGCAGTTGTCCTTCCAGGTTGGAGAGGAGAAATGCTGGTGGACAGTGAATGTAGGGACAGAGGACTTTGCCCTCCAACCTTGTCAATCTAGCACCTTTCACCAGTAATAAATTCAGAGAGGACATTTTCCTTAAAGCACCTGATTGCTCCCTGCTTAAGACACTCTCCTTCTGAGAGGGAGCAAAATCCTGGTGTGCTGAACATACCCAGTGAATGCCCATAGTTAAAACAGATTTGATTTGTTGGGTTTCAGTCTAATGCAGTGACATTCCTCTTAGTCATTAAAATCCAAAAGGGACCCATTGATCTTGTTTATCCACCCATCCTGCCTGCAGCTCAGCTGTGGCTGGGTCCTTTTTTTTTTTTTTTTGGCAAAAATCCCAAACTCTGTGCATACACGCACACATGCACCCATTTTCCGTAACCTATGTATCTTGAGTTTGTCTGAATATAGGAAATAATAACTGGTATAGAGAAGCGTTGTTGTAGCTGTGTTGGTCCGAGGATATTAGAAGAAGAAGAGACCAGTGTAAACTCAAAAGTGTCTCTGTCTCACCACAAGATAAGTTGATCCAATAAAAGATATTACCTCACACACCTTGCCAGTCCTGGGACCAACATGGCTGCAACAACACATAAAAAAGTGACAGGTTTCAGAGTAGCAGACGTGTTAGTCTGTATCCGCAAAAAGAAAAGGAGGACTTGTGGCACCTTAGAGACTAACCAATTTATTTGAGCATAAGCTTTCGTGAGCATCCGATGAAGTGAGCTGTAGCTCTTGAAAGCTTATGCTCCAATAAATTTATTAGTCTCTAAGGTGCCACAAGTCCTCCTTTTCTTTTTACATAAAAAAGTGAAACACAGCCACAATATATTAGTGCATCGTTATAGCTTATTATAGTCTAGAGGGCATGATTTTCAAAAAGCTAGAGGCAAATATACATATTTACTATTTGTGCATGTGATGGCTAGTAAGACACATAGCTAGCTCTTGGCATGTGCAGATACCTAAAGTGCAAGTGAAACCTATGCATTTTTGCTTATAGCTTTGAAAATTAGACCCAATGCAGTTTAAAATAATGTCACACTTTATATGAGTAGGAATGGCAGCTGCAGAGGCACCAGCTAGGGGAATATTTATAAGGGCCAACAGTTGTCATGCTTCAAGGCATTATCTGAATTCTCCCCTGCAATGGGTCAGTATCAAACGTTAGGTACATTATGACCAATAGGGTTTTACACCTCTTATGGTTAGAGGGAGAATACCAGACTAGATGGGCTATTCGTCCATTCTTGTCTGCTGGCATTTATCCCACAAGCTTGAGCATCCCTCTGTGGTGGCAAGCACAGGGTGCTGTGTACAGGCTTCAGACTTGCTTCACTGCATCTCTCTCAAGCATTGCAATCCAAACAACTCAGCCAGCTTTCCCTGCTTACACAACTGAACCATCTCCCTGTGGTGGGTGCTTGAGCCAGTTTTATCTCAGGATGGACTAGACCATAATTCTTAATCTCTCCTTTACAGCAGACCCACAACAGAAAGGCTGCAGGCAGTTCTGATGTGCCCATCACTTTAGCATTAAGGCTATGTTACATAACTAGCATTCACAGTGAATTCTGTCTGAACTTGGAGCCAAACTCTCCAGCGTCCCTTTCTTATAGCCAGTGACGACTGCCAAGCAGGAGAGCATTTCCGGACCTTTCTATCACTCCATTATGATGGGGAGCCAGTGAGAAAAATCCTGCAAAGTGCCATACACAAGGGAAGATTCAGACCCACCCTGGTCTCTAGGGTGACCAGATGTCCTGATTTTATAGGGACAGTCCTGATTTTTGGGTCTTTTTCTTATATAGGCTCCTATTACCCCCCACCCCCGTCCTGATTTTTCACATTTGCTGTCTGGTCACCCTACTGGTCTCTGAGGGAGGCAATGGCTTTCCACTGATAATGTTCTCTATGTTCCTCTGGCTCAATGGCTCTCTCTGTCATAAGGGTAAAAGCTTGTCTGTGCAGGAGACAGTCTTGGACCAGCTCCTGAGAAAGTTCTCAGAGTAGCAGCCATGTTAGTCTGGTGCCACAAGTACTCCTTTTCTTTTTGAGAAAGTTCTATGACATTAACTCCCTCAGGAACTAAGATCCATCACAAGTCACACCACCAGTTATTAAAAAAAAACTGTCAAAACAAGACACCAATGCACACACTTCTTCCTGTGGAGAGAGGATCAGAGACCAAACAACATATGGCAGATGTTAATCATGTTGCTTAATGCACTATTGGAGGGCACTCAGATACTATGCTGATGAGCAAAGTACAAGAATGTATATAGTACAGTTTAGTGACCCTCCCCACCAGCCAGTCAGGATGGAGAAGCTGCCTCCAATGTTCTTTGGGTCTCACCCTAACCCCCCATCCCTCAAAATGCTCATATTGACAAGGGACAGTAAGAGGACATTCAAATGGCTGCTAATGGTCTGCAGCAGCTTTCAGAGTCTGCTCTCCCACAACAAAGGGGAGTAACTGTCTCCTAAACAGGAGCCAGTTAACATCTTCCATGTAGTTCAAGCCAGTTCATTTGGATGCAGCTCAGAAGGGATGGCACCATATGTGGTGCACTGTGCAAAAGGGGATCTGGGTTAAACAGTAAATCGCTGCCCCAGTGCATACCTAGTCTAGTACAAACTGCTGGCAGGAGGGAAGTGCTCCAATGTGAGGCTGGTGAGAGAAATCGGACAGTGACATATGCTGAAATCAAATTGTGACCCTCACTTGTTTATCACTTGGACATGAAAGAGCCTGCTGGGTTTAATGATTCACTCCAGTGTCTATGCACAGAGCTGATACAATGGCTGCAATCAGGCTTCTCCTCTCGCTCCTTGTTGGCCTATGTGCTTATTATTTCTACAGCCAGGAAACCCTATCTGCAGGTAAGCAAAGCAGGACGGGACCCCAGGGAATTCACACCCCAGGCACAGAAGAGGGCTAGCGCTGACTCCCTGTTACAGTCAGATCTTTCGCTGATTGCCAAAAACTGAGCTGAAATCAGGATGGAGGTTAGTCCCCTTTTGTGGCACTCTCACAGCTCAGTGTAAAGGGAAAAGATGACCCCCCATTTGGTGACTACTGTCAGCATCCAAAGCAATTGAAAATACTTTCTAAAACTAAGCTAGATCTATGACAATGATCTATTTAAGAGGTATACAGAAAGTTGGAGCTGAAAAACAAGAGGTGAACAGAGAGAAAGGCCAGTGTAAAAGGGGGTAATGAAGCAGGGAACATGTGGCTCAGCCTCCACTGTAAGGGGAACCACTCCAATGAGTTTAGAAAATGCAGAATGTTGACCGGAAATGAGCCCCAATGATGCCCTAAGAGAAGCCAGATACTTTCCTACAGACGTGGTATCACAATGGAAGCTTGTGGCTGCAAGATTTCCTCCAGGTGGTGACAAAGGAGGAATGCTGGTTCTGAGTAGCAAAGACAGACCAGGACTTGGGATAACCTTGTTTCAGAGGTTGGGGAACCCGAATATCAGGAAAGGGAGAAAATACCTCTTTCTAAAAGAAGCCATTGAGAGAACCAACTTTCTGGTGCTCACCATGAGCTCCCTCTGGGGATTGGGAACTATCACAGGAGCCATGCATTTGGGGAACATGCTTTCTGTAATAGCGGGCAAGGCCACATTTGCAGAGAGCTGCATTAGCCTGCGGAATAGTCTTCCAAGGGAAATGGTGGAAGCCCCATTGCTTGGGACATTTAAAGCAAGCCTGGACAAACTCTAGTAAATGTACCATATCCTGTAGTGGCAGGGAGAGGGATGGGGTGACCTAACAGGTCCTTTCCCTCCCTAACTTGTCCAATTACACATAAGCCCATATCACAAGTGGTCTCTCCTCCAACAGGTCAGGCTGATCAAAGGTGTAACGACTCCCCAGTTGTACAAACAATTTGGTGCCGGTACTCAGCACTTTACAAACGAATACTCTCAGTACTCCTAGAGTATCACTACCTCCATTTTACAGATGAAAAGGTAGACCTTCTTCGATGGCACATATTGTTGGGATTTAGAGAATCAGTGTTGGAGTCCTGGGGCTCCCTGATGCCCAGTATCTTAGGGAAGCAGTTGGTCAAATTCCTGCTAACAGCCTTTTAAACCTCCAGAAATGGTGCGAGGGAAGCGTGTGCTGGTCACTGGTTCGAGCACTGGGATTGGGGAACAAATAGCCTATGAGTTTGCACGAATGGGAGCGCACCTGCTCCTCACTGCCAGGAGGGAGAAGCAGCTCAAGGAGGTAAGACCCCCAACCCAAGGAGGGTGGAGAAATGGAACATTTGGGCTTCTATTATACCCCACTCTCCAATCCCACACAGCAGGGTGCAGAGGTGGCCAAACGCCAGGACACATTGGCCACCCACCCACATTACAACCCCCTTCTCTCAACAGAAATTGTATTCACACCCGAGGCCAGGATGTGGCCTTGAGCACGCTACTGCAAATCATCACTTCTTTGCTCCCCTGCCCAATGTGATTCTTCAGCTGCATTCAGTCCCTTCTATTTCATGCTAGACCGAGCTCCTGCCCCATCCATTAACCTGGGACGAACTGAAGCAGGCGGCTGCACGCTCTACTCTGTGCTATGAAACAGCTGCCACGCGGAAGGCTGCACAGCCTGCTGCAGTGTCAGGTTCTTTGCTGATGGCTGCTCTTTTCTCTGCAGGTGGCACAGAAGTGTCTGGAACTGGGGGCGAGTTCTGCCAGGCACGTGGTGTCCGACATGAACAACTTGACTTCAGCCCAGAATGTCATTGAAGAAACCAGAAACAAACTGGGTAAAACTTGCATCGCTTCCCTCCTTTTTCGTGTCCTCCTGGGACAGGGAAGGACACAGACCTCTCCTGGGTCAACTACTCCAATCACCCACGCTGCCTTTCCCTGAAACAGGATGCTCCATTTTTCTGCTACCCGGAAAAAGCCTAATCATCCTAGGGATTGGCCCAGCCACGCAGATTCCCAAACACTGATTCCCTGTAGGGTTAGTGCAGCTCTCTTTTGAATAACTAATTACTTCAACTGGCAGCAGAGATGCAGAGAATTCCAGAATGACCGGCTTAGGTGCTCTTCCAAACAACGGGGACTTCCCCAGGCCCCAGCTGGGAAATCCCTGCACTAAACCTCAGTGGGCAGGGCAGCTTCACTGGGAAGTTGAACAGCCATTAGTATTATTCCATCACAGATGTTGGGGCCCTCCATGGAAAAGGGTCCTGGCTTTAATCAACAGTGACTGCTTCATCCCAAGTGGCCTGTGCGCGGTGTCAGATGGAACAAGCACCATTTCTCACAATGGAGCACTCGAGTGTGCACGGAGTAGCTGCAGACAAGTCAGACATTCAGTGGGTGCGAGGTCAGATTTATCAGGGAGGGGGGGAAGGCTGCAGTGAGAGTGGGGGAGGTCTCCAGGAGTCTGCACAGAGGAGAGAAAAGCAGAACCTGAGATGGCTCCACTGGCTTATAAGCAGGATGGAGCTGTGAGTGGTTTCTCCGCTAGGGCCCTGACTCCAAAGCCATCAGCCGTCACGAGCAACAGCAGGAGGGTATATGGGAATAGTTGATGTGCATCCCAACTCTGGGGAACAAAGAGTGGGAATTAGCTTGGGATCAAGGCCGACAATACCAGAGTCCAGTAGTATTCCCTTTTAATCTGTGGGAGTTTAGATATTGACTTCAGTGGCTGTAAGTCTAGCTCCACCTAAAAAATATTTGGGTTGAAATGTGAGTGCATCCCACTGCAAATCCCCTGATTCTGGTAGACTCTGATTCAGAACGGCTGCTATCTTGGAGCGGGGAGGGCAGATAGTGTACCGCATCCATCTGATCCAAGAACAGATGCACATACTTCATCTGAATCTGTGTTTCCCCTTCTCTTTCAGGGGGTCTCGACTACCTGGTTTTGAACCACGTTGGGGGAAGTGGCCGGTTTGGCCCATTCCAAGGAGACATGGCAGCAGTGACCAGCTCTATGACTGTCAATTTCTTGAGCTACGTCCAGCTGACAGTTTCTGCAATGACCATGCTGCAAGAGTCTCAGGGCAGCATCATTGTCATATCGTCCCTGAGTGGTAAGGAAGGCTGCTCCTTTCAGTTACCAGTGAACGCATCCAAACTGCCCTACTCAGTCAAACCAATCTCACAGCTAACAATACTGGTGGAATCATTGTTTCATCTCACCTCCTCCACAGGAAAAGCCATTAGTTACAACAACAGCCAATCTCTTCCTGCCTGTTACAAAGGCTTCTAGTTCCAGAGAAGTTTTGTTAACTCTTTGGTGGCAGAGGATGAGTAATTACAACTCTCCTCCAAATCTGTCTTTCAAAATGCTCAGTACAAACTGTTCACTGGGATCACTCACCCATCACTGAAATGCAGCTACGCTGGGGATTTAGTCTGAGTAGGAACTCAAAGCAGAGTAAAGAGGGCCACCTACCAAACCATCTACAGGTGCCCCTGGAGGTCTCCTCCCATGACATGCCCTGACACTGTTTAGCTTGTGAGATTCGATGGGATCCCAGCAAGAGCTGGTGGGGCTGCCCCATCTAATAGAAGACATGTCTGGTTTCTGAGGTTGGCAGTTATGCAACAGAAAAATGATCTGAACAGTATTTAGACTTGGATCTACATGAGACTCCAGTTTGTCCTCTGACAGCTCCACTTGCCTAAAACCTTTCCCCTCAGCGAATCGTTTACTTGGGGGAACTTATCAGCTATTCCTATTGCTTTGATTCTCTTCAGGTCGCATTGGAGGTCCATTCACCCTCTCGTACAATGCAGCCAAGTTTGCTCTGGAAGGATTCTACAGCTCGCTACGCAGGGAGCTGCACCTTCGGGAGATCAGTCTCTCAGTCACAGTTGCTGTGCTGGGATATATTGACACAGGTAAAACAAAAATGCTACTCTCTACTGGGCAGACCCAATCATTAGGCTGCAATACACAGTGCAGAAGGGGAAAAATATCATCCAGATGTTGAGAGATAATCTCAGGGGAATAAGGGGAGGTCAGGAGATTTATTACATGATGGTGATTTTAAGAACTATAGAAAAGGCTTGGGTGTTGGCTCCTGTAGTTCAGAGAGTTTATGCTCCCCAATGCACCCAGATGCAGTCTGTTTAATCTGGAAGAAGAGAGGAAAGGAGATACCCTGTGTGATAATTGTTCTCTTCATCCCAGACAATGCTTTGAAAATCATCGGTGATAAAATCACCATGCAGGCAAGTCCCAAAGAAGAGTGTGCACGGGAAGTGGTGCGGGCTGGTGTGCTGCGACATCGAGAGGTCATATATCCTTACTGGACCCTAAAGCCTCTGCTGCTGCTGAAGGAATGGATGCCAGGCCTGATGGAAAGGCTGCTGGACAAATTCCTCGTCCTGGAAAATATCCTCTAAGCCTTAGGGCAGTTCAATTTCACGTGGAAGCACAATAAAAGGAAAACCCTACTCAAGCAGAGGGGGCAACTGAGATGCTGGACTCATGTTTGTGCTGGACATAATCTTTCCAAAGTGCATAGAGAGAGAGATAGGTTAAAAGATAGGAAACAAAGGGTAGGAATAAATGGTCAGTTTTCAGAATGGAGAGAGTAAATAGTGGTGTCCCACAGGGGTCTGTACTGGGCCCAGTCCTATTTAACATATTCATAAATGAGCTGGAAAAAAGGGTAAACAGTGAGGTAGCAACATTTGCAGATGATACAAAACTACTTAAGATAGTCAAGTCCCAGGCAGACTGCGAAGAGCTACAAAAGGATCTCTTAGAACTGGGTGACTGTACAACAAAATGGCAGATGAAATTCAATGTTGATAAATGCAAAGTAATGCACATTGGAAAACATAATCCCAACTATACATATAAAATTATGGGGTCTAAATTAGCTGTTACCACTCAAGAAAGAGATCTTGGGGTCTTGTGGATAGTTCTCTGAAAACATCCACTCAATGTGCAGCGGCAGTCAAAAAAGCGAACAGAATGTTGGGAATCATTAAGGAAGGGATAGATAATAAGACAGAAAATATCATATGGCTTCTATATAAATTCATGGTACACCCACATCTTGAATACTGCCTGCAGATGTGGTTGCCTCATCTCAAAAAAGATATATTGGAATTGGAAAAGGTTCAGAAAAGGACAACAAAAATGATTATGAGTATGGAACGGCTGCTGTAAGAGAGAGATTTATAAGACTGGGACTTTTCAGCTTGAAAAAGAGACGATTAAGGGGAGATATGATAGAGGTCTATAAAATCATGACTGGTGTGGCGAAAGTAAATAAGGAAGTGTTATTGACTCCTTCTCATAACACAAGAACTAGGGGCCACCAAATGAAATTAATAGGCAGCAAGTTAAAACAAACAAAAGGAAGTATTTCTTCACACAACGCACAGTCAACTTGTGGAACTCCTTGCCAGAGGTTGTTGTGACGGCCAAGACTATAACAGGTTTCAAAAAAGAACTAGATAAATTCATGGAGGTTAGGTCCATCAATACCTATTAAACAGGATGGGCAGGGATGGTGTCCCTAACCTCTGTTTGCCAGAAGCTGGGAATGGGCGACAGGAGATGGATCACTTGATAATTACCTGTTCTGTTCATGCCCTCTGGTGCACCTGGCATTGGGCACTGTCAGAAAACAGAATACTGGGCTAGATTGACCTTTGGTCTGACCCAGAATGGCCGTTCTTATGTTGAGCAAAGATTTCCCCAATGAGCCCCAAAATACACACCTTAGATCTGGGCAGGGCCATGACATGCAACTCCATCCTTCACTCATCTCTAGCATCTGGACACCTTGACACGTGTAGCTTACAGCCTCCTCTAGTTGGACTGTTACCCCCAGCCTGGCCTGAGGTGCACGTGCAGCTACCACAGACTACCTAATAATGCATGGAATTAGACCCTAGAGTGGGGATACAGAGAGAGCACTTCCCTGTCAAGGGCTGTCCTTTCCCTGCTCTTCTAAGTAGTTCAAAACTATACAGTTGTATAGGCTTCTGGGCAGACCTCAGAGCTGCTGTCCGCCAACTAGATCAGAATGATGAGGGACAGTCCCCAATCTCTCTGTTTCAAGCTGTAGGATGTCAATACACACTAGGGAACTTTTAATGTGCATCAGGAGGATCCACAGAGTTAGTGTGAGGCATGCTGAAGTGCTGTAGATTGATACACACACGCACACACACACACGCACCCTCCGCACCCCCTCTCCCACTCTATACCAGCTGCTAATATAACTACCAGGCCGAGGACTGAGAAGGAAACATCAGAGCTATATCATAGACTGGGGTGAAAATGGCCATCAGAATCCAAACAGCTAATTAACAAACAATTACATCTAATATTTCTATAACACCTTTCATCCCAGACATCCCAAAGTGGTTCACAAACTTTTATACATAAACCACCACTAAAACATAGCCAGCTCAGGGGTGGGAGAGTGGCACACAACGGGTGCACAATGAAAGGGAAATTTTGGCACAGGACAATGAGGCAAACTGGGGAGGCTGTGTTGTCCAGGTACTAGACTTGGAGACAGAAGACCTCGGTACAATTCACAGCCATGCCACCCTCACTGTGTGACCTTCACAAAGTCACTTCACCTCCCTGAGGCTATTTCTTCATAGTAACAGAGATAACACTGCTTATCTCCCTTTGTAAAGCATTCAGATCTATGGATAAAAATCAGTAGAGAGATGCTAGCTAAATGAAACTGCCTCAGAAGCATGAAGGGTGGATTTAAGCCTGCTGTTTCAGAGAGCTTAGCTATTTCAAGCTTGTGCTTAGACTCCTGAGTTATCCCTTCCCAATAGGGAAAGGCACTGTTATAACATCGCTGCATTTTCTCTCCTGCATCACAAGCCACAGGATGGAGAGAGGGGAGTCTGAGAGGAAGAGCCAAGAAGGGAAATTTCCAAGAGTTGTGCCACATGTCTAAATGGATACTGAAGCACAGGGATTACCTCGAGCATAGCTGTTCACTTTCTGCATGTCTCGTTTCAGCTGCACCACCTTCTCCTGCATCTCCGTAATCCCCACATAGTTACAGTAATTCATCTCTCCCTGAAGTGTCCAGAAAAACTTGGCCTAGAAAACAACATGGGGGGTGCGGGGGAATGGAGGGTAAGGCACTGCTATTCGCCTCTGCAGTGGGTACTGCTGTCTAATAGCCAAGGTGGACTGTTGGTTCACAAGACTACCTAACCATCTCTCCAGTATCCCACATACCAGCTGTTATGGCTTTGATGTTCTGTTTGTCCCTCCCACAGCTTCCATCCCTGCCCCAAGTACAGGAACAGAGCAACTGAAAACCAGGCTCTGTGTGCAACGGGAGCGTTAGTGATCTGAAATCACAAAGATAGCCTGAAGCTATCTTTTTACCCCCCCTATTCTGATGCTGAGTAGGGCTGTGCCTACTCGCAGTGTAAGTTGCAGCAGCCTCTGGGCTGCTCTAACATTCTGCTTCCCATAGCTCCCTGTGAACTCTGTTAAGCAGAGAACAGCTGTAGAGCTGTGAAATCTGGCCATCCCCTCAATGGACCCTTATGCTATGGACTAGGAGAAGGACTGGGGTAGAGCTTTTACACTGGTCAGGCAGCTCCCTGCACAAGGGGAAGTCTCAGGGGGACATTTACACTGACTTTAAGGACCCTTTACACTGCCAGAGCGGTGACATACACAGAATGGTCAGGTGCCTTCAGGCTGCCATTAGATTCATGTGGGTTGGAATCAGGGGAAAGTTAATGTCACAGAGCAGATAGAGAGCTGGCAAGAGTATCCGAGTCAACCTAAAGAGCCCTTACTACAGGGAAAAGGAGGAAGTACAACAATAGCTTCAGTAGCACTTCCTCTGTCGATTCCAGTCTCTATTCCCTGCACACTCCCCCAGCAAACAAACATAAAAAACTCCTAAAAAAGAGAGTAATTTTTCCATTGGGTGAGGGGAATTTGCTCCCATAATTCCCTTTAGTGGAAATCGCATGACTAGATTCATATTGACCAGGCTGAACATATATCACCATAACCTGTGATTTCAGTAACATTTAACTCCCCTTAAAGCTTGGACCACTTTGCAAATAGCGATCTGACAATCAGAGTCAACACGCAGGTGGAGACTAGAGTGGTGGTCTCAAGCTAGCACTTCATTCCCTAGTCCCAGAAGAGATTGATCCAGGTCATGTGATGAGGCTACATCCAGGCTTTTCCATGCTGGAGGCAGGGGGGAACCCTGAGAGGGATGCGGGTTTCAGGAAAGCTCATGCACAATTTGGAAAACAGACTTTTCCCTCCTCTTGTGGCACAGATACCAGCAGCCTAAGCAGAAACAGGGAAAGAGTGGTGGTGCAAAACTACAAGGTGATTTGTCTCATTACTAGAGTGGTCAAGAGTTCCTGGCTCCGAGAGACACATTCTCTCGCTGTTATTCCTGATAAAATCTCCCCCAATAATCTCAGATATTTGGTGGGGGGAGCTGTTAGTCAGGAAGGCACTGCAGGTACCTTTAAAAATGATGCCAGGCCAGATGCTTCTTTCTCCATCTGCTTCCGCTTTCGCATGACCCTCTCACAGATCCCTGGGCTCTGCTCCATGTTTGTATACAATTCTTGCAGGCACTGCTCAGTGTAGGATAAAGACTGTACTTCAAAGTCCTCAGGGGAAATCAGCTTGCAGAATGACATACTGAGGGGGTATTCATTGTCAAACTCATCCAAGGTCTCCATCCTACACTTCGCTAGAGAAAGACAGGCAGTAAAGCTATCCTGAGTGGGAAAGCGAGCCAGCAGAGTTACTTCCGACTGAAAAGTAGAGGCCACCCTCCTTTCCCATCCTGAGGCCCTGACACTGACTCACAAGAGGGTAGATTGCTGCTCTAGTAGGAGCTCATAGCTATCCTAGTGCCAACCTCTCCTGGCGAGGGTCTGTGTAGGGAATAAGAGTTGCTGAAATTGCTGGAAGCTTCAGGACAGAACATCCTCCCACAGGAAAATAAGGAGATAAGTGATCCTCTTGGGCAGGGCTTCTCTTAGGCTCCTCTGCACACAAACATTTTCCTCCAAGGGCAGCTGGGACCATGACCTGCATCCTGTTTGAGGGAAGTGACTTCCAGCTGGGGAGAGGAGCTGGCTCAATGCCGCTGAGGAGCCAAATCCCCTCTCCTAAGAGAGAGAGGCGGCAGCAGAGCAGGCCCCCTCAGACTCCCCTACCCAGAGTGTGACCACAGTACCACAACCTCCACTTCTGTCCCCACCTCCCTGTGCAGCCAGTGCCCCCGTGGGACATGGGGGTGTCACAAAGTGACAGGCCATGTGCAACAGGACCATGACCCACAAGCACTGGTGGGGCTGGCCTGGACCATGATGACCCCCACTCACTCCCCCCTATTCCCTGACAGGTAAGGAGGGGCCATCCAGCAACTTGGAAAATATGGAGGGGAACAGCCAGGCCCCATTACACCTCAAGCAAAGACCTGGCCCCACCAGTCTACTCAACACTGGGGAAGGCGTAGCAGGTGAAACTGCCCGCCCCTTATACCGTTGAAGGGAAGAAGCAATGGATCAGTTTCTGCAGCCCCAAACCCCCTATGGGGGTGGGGGGAGGGAGAGGGAATGGCAGTGGGCGTGGCTCAGTCTTCGATGGGGTCAGTGGGCGGGGCTCCCTGTCCCCTGTGGGGGTGGACAGTGAGAGAACGGTGTAGGTCTCCTATGGGGGCGGGGAAGTGGGCGTGGCTCCTTGTCCCCTACCCCGGGAGTGGGCGGGGCTCACGAACTCCCTGTCTCCTGTGTAGCGGCTGTTATTGCGGGGACGGCGGCTCCCGGAACACGTGTCCCTAGCGGCCCAATCGGGGAGGTGGGCGTGTGGGCCGCGCACGTGACAAGGCGCTGGTGTGACAGTTGGGAGGGCGGGGTTACTACGTCACTCCGGGGAAGCCAGCGTGCGTCGCCTCGCCCTCTGCCCCGAACCGGCCGGTAGGTGGGGCCAGTGGGCGGGTGGCGCGCCCCATCCCCCCGCCCACCCTGGCGCGCTGCCGTGGGCGGGCCCGCGGGGCGGTTGGTGGCGGTTGCCAGGCGCAGGAAGGAAGAAGGGGGAGGCGCGGCGCGGTGCTAGGCTTTATTGCGCGGGGCCGGGGCCGGGGCCGGGGCCAGTCGGGCGGTCGGTCAGCCGCACAGGGCGGAGTCCAGGTCCTTGTACTCCGGGTTGTAGGGCGCCTCCGAGAAGCAGATGGCCGCCTTGCGGTCGCACTCGCAGATGAACATTTCGCACTCGTCGTTCTTGGCTGCGGGGGGAAAGGAGGCGGCGTCAGCGAGGGCAAAGCGGCCAGCGAGCGTCCGGCCACGGGCCTGGCCCGCCCCAGGGGCCGCTCACTAGGCCGGCTCCTTCCCCGTGCGGCGAGCCCAGCGCGGGGTGGCCCGCGCGGGCCTTGGACCCGGGGGGGGGGAACGACACCAGGGCACGTCTGGCACCCTTGGGCTGTGGGGGCAGAGCCTCTGTGGGCCGCTCGGAGCGCTCCGGCCGGGCCCTAGACGTTGGGCACGTTACCTGTGAGGGCGAGGACGGAGCGCCCCCGGAAGAAGAGCCTGGGACCCCCCCAAAGCTTGGCTCTTACCCTAGCACAAGCTGGGCCAGTAAAAGCCGTGGCCTCTCCCCCCTGGGGTCTACAGGCCTGGCTGAGAGCGGCCCTGCACAGGCCACAAGACCCCTCCTAGCCACCCACGCCAAGCCAACAGCCAGCATGAGGTCAACACCCTGCAGCCCTTGCAAGACTACACGGTGATGTGCCCCAGGCAGGGAACAGGAGGGACCGGCTGCACCAAGGGCCTTGCAATGGCAGGGAAAGGATTTAGTAAGATGGTCCTACCAAGTACATGGCCCATGCTGCGGAGGAAGGTGAAAACTCGGAAGGCCTCTAGTAATGGGACAGCTTTTTTTATTCCAAGCAATGGCAGCACTTTGGGGAGGCCAAAACCTCTGCTGTTTTGAATCAGATATTTTATTCTTTTTACCTACTGCTCTAGTCCTGACCCTGTGAGGAGGTATCAATTGTGCCTATCCCCTTTTAGGTGTCACCAGCCTCAGAGGGTATCCCTATGGTTATCATGGAAATGTTACATATTTTCAGTTTTCAAATGTTTAAGCAATAGCTGTATTAAGAGAGGCAGTTTCAGACTACTTTAAATCTTCCTAGGTGGCAGGGAGGAGAGGCAGCCAAGGTGATTCTCTCTGCTGGCTAGTGAAACTGATAAACTTAAATAGTTATACTCCTTCCCTTCACTCTCATACCTTCTCCTTTTAATTTGAAATGCTCTCAAGGTGCTTTCCAGAATACTTCAAACACACCACTATTGAAATGCAGCCACCCCAGGGATAAAGAGCTACAGTCAAATAGCCTTCAACAGTGGGAGGAGAGGAAACTATGGGCAAGATTCTTAGGCAAACCCCCTCTCATAAGAGTTGACATGAAACTTAATAGCTAGCAAGAAGAGATGGGAGCTCTGTGCACCAGACACTGTGTAAAACTAAGTTTAGCAGGACAAAAGGCTTTGTCCTTTGATGTGTGTCCTGGATATGAACCTGTGATCCCAAGGAGTTAAGGCCTTTCAAACCAGAGCTATGGGCTATGCTGTGTAGAATGTGATTGCTACAGAGTCTCTACAGGGAGGTATACCCACTCCTGGCAAACACCATCTCTACTGAAGTGGGTAATGGTATGGAGGGGAGCTTGCTTAGGAAGCACCTTCCTGCTGAAGGAGATGCAGCTTAGATCAAACCCCCATAAAAAAGAAACCAGTGGCTAAAGTGAAATAAGAGAAGGCAGACATACTACTACAGGTAATGGTGGTGCCTGAGCAGCTGTAGGTATACATCTCTGTGTAAGGGTTGTCCAGAAGTCCTTTACACGCTGAAAGCTTCTTGGACATAGAATAGCAGTTATCATGCACCTGACAGCACCTGTGAAACAATGGGGAATACATTCAGAACCATGTACTCAGGCTTGAGCTCAGCTGGCTTGTTTTAAGTTATCTAACTAGGGTGGATTGTCTAGACCAGTGTTTCCCAAACTTGGGATGCCACTTGTTTAGGGAAAGCCCCTGGCAGGCCGGGCTGGTTTGTTTAGGCCGGTGCCGCTTCCTGCAGCCTCCATTGGCCTGCAGCAGTGAACCGCAGCCAGTGAGAGCCGCGATCGGCCGAACCTGCGGACGCGGCAGGTAAACAAACCGGCCTGGCCCACCAGGGGCTTTCCGTGAAAAAGCAGCGTCACAAGTTTGGGAAACACTGGTCTAGACAATACTCTGAACCAAAGGGCACAATGATCAGACAGCAAATGTAGGGCATCTCTGAAGGGAAAGTAATCTGCCAGATAAGGGGCCAAATTCTCAGTCTTATTGTTGCACATGCACTTACATCATTAGCATTGCAGTGGCATCACTTGGGTCCAAAGCCCTGTGATGTATGCTTAAATCTGGTCACCCTGATTTGTTTCTCTCTTGGCTGCTACTTAGCACCACTACAAGAGTTGCTACTACACATTCAATTCAGCTCTTCAGTATAGCAACCACCAGCAGAAGAGTGAAACAAGGGGAGCTGCTTGGATGATGCGTAACCCCTGAGAATGGACACAGTGAAATACAATACAACCCCATTTCTTGGCACAGGATGTCATATTAGCCAGGAATGTTCTCCAAACACCTACAGGCAGGGGCACCTGGGAAAGGGCTGACAGCAAGAACTGCAGATACAGCTGCAAGGAGAGGGAAGGGTTTTGAGAAGGCAAAGTCTCACCAACCTGTCAAGGGTGTCCACTGGTGTTCCGCTGCCTCCGAAGCCACAGTAGCAGCCATAGTTATTGTAATCATGTAGTGGGTTGCTGTTCGGGATGGCGCATTTGATTAGTGCGCGGAACTGCCACAGAGCCCGGGAGATGGTAGCGGCATTGGCCGCACCCACTGAGAAGAAACACAAACACTCAGGTGGGAGTTATACCTGACAGTAGCAGACAACACATATTCATGTCTCAGACGTGCCCAATGTGGTTCCCTTGTAGCTACAACCAAACTGATGTTAATCAGATCCGAAAGACTGGGATATGCGGGAGGGTGGGAAAATAGCTTTCTTCTTTGGGTTTTTGAAGTTAAAGCGCTAATGCTCCTGTCTATCAAAAATGGGGTGTCACAGAGGCAGCTTCTGAAGGTGGATGAGCTCATTGTCAAACTGTCACTTTCCATAAATTACCTGTGTCTGCTGCCATATGTGTGGCAAGTTGAGTTCATACCCACCAAGACCTCCAGTCCGTGACACATGTGCAAGATAGACAGACTTAGGGCGTGAGAGTGAGTAAATGATGTAGTCATACCTGAAAACAGCAGAATGAGCAGGATGAATTTCATTCCTTCAGCAGGGTATGAAAAATATAGTCTTTGTGGTCTGCATCAGTCTCTTTATAATTACAGCCTTACCTTGACACAAGTGTGATAACAGGGCAGTGTTTACATTGTCGAATGCAGACTTCTGTCAAGGGATGTGGGATCACAGAGTATAGCAAAGTTGGCTGAAGGTCAGCAGTTACCTTTCCAGGAGCCAACAGGCCAGCTGCATACTTTAGCTTGTTTTTTTTTTTAAATTTAAAATTAAGATAATGCTTGTGTAACAAGCTAAATGTAAAGTCCTGGAAATAAATTCTTGACATCCATAAAACAGATACAGTATAACATGGGCAAGCTCCCCAACTACAAAGCCTGAAGAACTGTTTCCAAGCCCAGACAGTGTGGCCTCTGGTGAGACTAGCACCAATGGTAGCAGCTGTGCTGATGACTCCTCTGACACAAATACCTATCCCCCTAGGAACTAGCCTGACATTTTCATGGCACCCTATTTTATCTCTAGTCCAGAAGGTGCACCTGTGTTCTCCTGGCCTGGTCCAGATAATAGGGTGAAAGCAGTTCACCCCATTCTGAATGGACTTCTGTCATGAGGTGGGTGGCCAGGTGGAGGCACTGTGTGATGCTAAGGGATAAGCAGGCTGTTATTTTGAAAACATGAAGGAGGGAGAGGTTGGAGATCTTCAATGATCTAAAAATAAAAAAAAATTCCTACAAAAAGTGGAAACTAGGTCAAATTACAAAGGATGAATATAAACAACACAAATATGTATGGACAAAACGAGAAAGGCAAAGGCACAAAACGAGATCAAACTAGCTAGAGACATAAAGGGTAACAAGAAAACAAATACATTAGAAGCAAGAGGAAGACCAAGGCCGTTACTCAATGGGGCGTGGGGGAGAGAAATAACAGGAAAATGTGGAAATGGCAGAGGTGCTTAATGACTTCTTTGTTTCAGTTTTCACCAAGAAGGTTGGTGGTGATTGGACGTCTAACATAGTGAACGCCAGTGAAAATGAGGTAAGATCAGTAGAGGCTAAAATAGGGAAAGAATAAGTTAAAAATTGGACAAATTAGATGTCTTTAAGCACTAGGGCCTGATGAAATGCATCCTAGAATACTAAGGAGCTGACTGAGGAGATATCTGAGCCATTAGTGATTATTTTTTAAAAGACATGAAAGATGGGAGAGATTCCAGAAGACTGGAAAAGGGCAAATATAGTGCCAATCTATAAAAAGGGAAATAAGGACAACCGAGGGAGTTACAGACCAGTCAGCTTAACTTCTGTACCCCACTCTCCTGCTGGTAATAGCTTATGTACAGTGATCACTCTCCTTATAATAAGAAAAGGAGTACTTGTGGCACTTTAGAGACTAACCAATTTATTTGAGCATAAGCTTTCGTGAGCTACAGCTCACTTCATCGGATGCATACTGTGGAAGGTTTAGAAGATCTTATTATATACACACAAAGCATGAAAAATACCTCCTCCCACCCCACATTCCTGCTGGTAATAGCTTATCTAAAGTGATCACTCTCCTTACAATGTGTATGATAATCAAGTTGGGCCATTTCCAGCACAAATCCAGGGTCTAACAAGAACGTCTGAGGCCCACCTTGATTATCATACACATTGTAAGGAGAGTGGTCACTTTAGATAAGCTGTTACCAGCAGGAGAGTGGGGTGGGAGGAGGTATTTTTTCATGCTTTGTGTGTATATAATAAGATCTTCTAAACTTTCCACAGTATGCATCCGATGAAGTGAGCTGTAGCTCACGAAAGCTTATGCTCAAATAAATTGGTTAGTCTCTAAGGTGCCACAAGTACTCCTTTTCTTTTTGCGAATACAGACTAACACGGCAGTTACTCTGAAACCTCTCCTTACAATGTGTATGATAATCAAGGTGGGCCATTTCCAGTACAAATCCAGGGTTTAACAAGAATGTCTGAGGAACAGTGGGAGGGAGGAAAGGTTACTTTTTATAATGAATCAACCATTCCCAGTCTCTATTCAAGCCTAAGTTAATTGTATCCAATTTGCAAATTAATTCCAAGACCTCCCTACCAACAACACTACAAAAAGAAGGATTCTAGGTGGACTCCTCCTGAAGCTTGAGACAGCAGACTGGACTTCTACATAGAGTGCTTCCGCCGACGTGCACGGGCTGAAATTGTGGAAAAGCAGCATCACTTGGCCCACAACCTCAGCCGTGCAGAACACAATGCCATCCACAGCCTCAGAAACAACTCTGACATCATAATCAAAAAGGCTGACAAAGGAGGTGCTGTTGTCATCTTGAATAGGTCGGAATATGAACAAGAGGCTGCTCGGCAGCTCTCCAACACCACTTTCTACAAGCCATTACCCTCTGATCCCACTGAGAGTTACCAAAAGAAAACTACAGCATTTGCTCAAGAAACTCCCTGAAAAAGCACAAGATCAAATGCGCATAGACACACGCCTGGAATCCCGACCTGGGATATTCTATCTACACCCAAGATCCATAAACCTGGAAATCCTGGGCGCCCCATCATCTCAGGCATTGGCACCCTGACAGCAGGATTGTCTGGCTATGTAGACTCCCTCCTCAGGCCCTACGCTACCAGCACTCCCAGCTACCTTCAAGACACCACTGACTTCCTGAGGAAACTACAATCCATCGGTGATCTTCCTGATAACACCATCTTGGCCACTATGGATGTAGAAGCCCTCTACACCAACATTCCACACAAAGATGGACTACAAGCCGTCAAGAACACTATCCCCAATAATGTCACAGCTAACCCGGTGGCTGAACTTTGTGACTTTGTCCTTACCCGTAACTATTTTACATTTGGGGACAATGTATACCTTCAAATCAGTGGCACTGCTATGGGTACCCACATGGCCCCACAGTATGCCAACATTTTTATGGCTGACTTAGAACAACGCTTCCTCAGCTCTCGTCCCCAAATGCCCCTACTCTACTTGCGCTATATTGATGACATCTTCATCATCTGGACCCATGGAAAAGAAGCCCTTGAGGAATTCCACCATGACTTCAACAATTTCCATCCCACCATCAACCTCAGCCTGGTCCAGTCCACACAAGAGATCCACTTCCTGGACACTACAGTGCTAATAAACGATGGTCACATAAACACCACCCTATACCGGAAACCTACTGACCGCTATTCCTACCTGCATGCCTCCAGCTTTCACCCTAACCACACCACACGATCCATTGTCTACAGCCAAGCTCTGCGCTACAGCCGCATTTGCTCCAACCCCTCAGACAGAGACAGACACCTACAAGATCTCTATCAAGCATTCTTACAACTACAATACCCACCTGTGGAAGTGAAGAAACAGATTGATAGAGCCAGAAGAGTTCCCAGAAGTCACCTACTATAGGACAGGCCTAACAAAGAAAATAACAGAACGCCACTAGCCATCACCTTCAGCCCCCAACTAAAACCCCTCCAACGCATTATCAAGGATCTACAACCTATCCTGAAGGACGACCCAACACTCACAAATCCTGGGAGACAGGCCAGTCCTTGCCTACAGACAGCCCCCCAACCTGAAGCGAATACTCACCACCAACCACATACCACCCAACAGAATCACTAACCCAGGAACCTATCCTTGCAACAAAGCCCGTTGCCAACTGTGCCCACATATCTATTCAGGGGACACCATCACAGGGCCTAATAACATCAGCCACACTATCAGAAGCTCGTTCACTTGCACATCTACCAATGTGATATCTGCCATCATGTGCCAGCAATGCCCCTCTGCCATGTACGTTGGTCAAACTGGACAGTCTCTACGTAAAAGAATAAATGGACACAAATCAGATGTCAAGAATTATAACATTCATAAACCAGTCGGAGAACACTTCAATCTCTCTGGTCACGCGATTACAGACATGAAAGTTGCTATATTACAACAAAAAAACTTCAAATCCAGACTCCAGCGAGAAACTGTTGAATTGGAATTCATTTGCAAATTGGATACAATTAACTTAGGCTTGAATAGAGACTGGGAATGGCTAAGTCATTATGCAAGGTAACCTATTTCCCCTTGTTTTTTCCTTCCCCCTCCCCACCCCCCCCGCCGTTCTTGTTAAACCCTGGATTTGTGCTGGAAATGGCCCACCTTGATTATCATACACATTGTAAGGAGAGCGATCGCTTTAGATAAGCTATTACCAGCAGGAGAGTGGGGTGGGGGGAGAGAACCATTTTTTCATGGTCTGTGTGTATAAAAACATCTTCTGTATTTTCCACAGTTTGCGTCCGATGAAGTGAGCTGTAGCTCACGAAAGCTTATGCTCAAATAAATTGGTTAGTCCCTAAGGTGCCACAAGTACTCCTTTTCTTTTTGCGAATACAGACTAACACGGCTGTTACTCTGAAACCTCCCAGAGAGTAGTTATCAGTGGATCCGAATCATGCTGGAAGGGCATAACAAGTGGAGTCCCACAGGGATCAGTTCTGGGTCGGGTTCTGTTCAATATCTTTATCAATGATTTAGATAATGGTACACAGAGTACATTTATAAAGTTTGCAGACGATACTAAGCTGGGAGGGGTTGCAAGTGCTTTGGAGGATAGGATTAAAATTCAAAATGATCTGGACAAACTGGAGAAATGGTCTGAAGTAAATAGGATGCAATTCAATAAGGACAAATGCAAAGTACTCCACTTAGGAAGGAACAATCAGTTGCACACATACAAAATGGGAAATGACTGCCTAGGAAGGAATACTGTGGAAAGGGATCTGGGGGTCATAGTGGATCACAAGCTAAATATGAGTCAACAGTGTAACACTTGCAAAAAAAAAACAAACATTGTTCTGGGGTGTATTAGCAGGAGTGTTGTAAGCAAGACATGAGAAGTCATTCTTCTGCTCTACTCCACACTGATTAGACTCAACTGGAGTATTATGTCCAGTTCTGGGCGCCACATTTCAGGAAGGATGTGGACAAATAGGAGAGAGTCCAGAGAAGAGTAACAAAAATGATTAAAGGTCTAGAAAACATGACCTATGAGGGAAGATTGAAAAAAATGGGGTTTGTTTAGACTGGAAAAGAGAAGACTGAGAGGGGACATAAGTTTTCAAGTATGTAAAAGGTTGTTACAAGGTGGAGGAAGAAAAATGTTTTTTATCAACCTCTGAGGATAGGACAAGAAGCAATGGGCTTACATTGCAGTGAGGGAGGGTTAGGTTGGACATTAGAAAAACTTCCTGTCAGGATGGTTAAGCACTGGAATAAATTGCCTAGGGAGATTGTGGGGTCTCCATCATTGGCGATTTTTAAAAGCAGGTTAGACAAACACCTGTCAGAGATGGTCTAGGTAATACTTAGTCCTGCCACTAGTGCAGGGGACTGGACTAGATCAGTGGCTCTCAAAGCTGGTCCGCCACTTGTTCAGGGTAAGCCCCCTGGCGGGCCGGGCTGGTTTGTTTACCTGCCGCGTCCGCAGGTTTGGCCGATCGCGGCTCCCACTGTCTGCGGTTCACCGTTCCAGGCCAATGGGGGCTGCGGGAAGGGTGTTCAGCATGTCCCTAGGCCCGTGCTGCTTTCTGCAGCCCCCATTGGCCTGGAACAGCAAACCGCAGCCAGTGGGAGCCGCGATCGGCTGAACCTGTGGACGCGGCAGGTAAACAAACCGGCCTGGCTGCCAAGGGCTTTCCCTGAACAAGTGGCGGACCAGCTTTGAGAACCACTGGAATAGATAACCTCTCGAGGTCCCTTCCAGTTCTGTGATCACTGAATGTTTGGCAAGTTGGAGGAACCATGGGAGTCGGAATGTTTCTCAGCTTCTTAGGGTGCAGAAGCAGGGAACAGCCATAACGTGGAAGATATTGGTGGTAGGATGTAAACAAAGGAGAGGAGAAATGTCGAAAGGAATGGTTTGAAGAATTAACATCAGTTACTAAGCCTGCAGTTCCATATCAGAATTCAGAAAAGATCCAGCAGGGCTTTCACTGAGATGCAAATTGTGAGGGGGCTCCAACAGAAAATTGAGCTCATTCTTGTGCAGAGGTAGCCCTTGCCTTGACAGAATTGTGGCTACATTAACATCTTGCCAAAAGAAATACACTAGCCACAATTAGTTTGTATGAAATGGAGAAGATTTCAGCCAACCTAATTTTTAATGGCATGCTGTGCTTCCCAGGCTGCTGGGATCAAGATGGCACTTTGCATCTTGGGACCTGCCATCTCCACAGGCAACATTAGAACTAAAGATGCACAGGGCAGTGTTGTAGATATACCTGGCCTGTATTTGATCAATAGAACCGACTTTGCAAACCCCTTTCCAGAGGGCATTGGAGAATTACCAGCACCTTGAAGTTTCCCTTCTCCCATGCATCAAAACCATCCTGAAAACACAAATGTTTCGTTCACTCGAATACACTGTGTATAACAGGAATGATGAATATAGTGCCCCACATTAAGAGCAATTCTAGCATGACAGACTTAACTAAGTGCACCTCTAATTAGCACTGCACCACCAGATCTTTCTCTGGCTATGATCCTGCTGACCCATGACCACTCTGGCAACACCTGCATCCACTTCTCTCCAGTCAGATGTCATCAGATTGATGACAGAGTTGCTAATGGAAAGAACTGTTGATTAATTGATTCCAGGAATAAGCAGGTGGCATGGTACTCACACTCCTGGAAAGACAAACCATCTAACTTAGAGAGAGAGCCAAATTTATCTCTAATGTAACTCCAACTTCAGCAAAATTACTCCAGGGGTGAATTGGGTCCACTATTTTTAACTCACCCACCTGGTTATCATTTATCTCAGAGATACTGATTTTCCAGTGCTGGCTTGTGATGGGAGCACCCAGTCATGTCTCTCACGGAGTTTTGACTACTTTCCAGATCATAAATGATATTAAATAAAAGTGGGTTTAAACACAAGCAGCTCCCCACTAGCCACCTCCCTACAACCCACCCAGTACTTTATCATCATTCCCCTTAATCTGTGGCCCATCTGACGCTTTTCAATGTCTCAATTTTTATGGACAAGTTTCATTTGCATGCTTTACTAATATCCAGATATTCCAGGTACTGTGTTTCCTGGGGCTCGTCATTTTGTGCTTTGTGTGATCAAGTCTCTCCAGAACTATTTTTATAAATAAAAACTTGCCATATTTATTACTTATGGTTCCATTATCCTCTAGGGATGCAACTACACTGAGACTTTTAGCCAGTTCTCCCACTCTGTCTAGTATCTGTACCACCACACCAAAACTAGCAAAAGTGGGAGACTGACCACTTCCATTCTTACCAACCTGTCTTCTAAGCCTGCTCAGAGTAGGTCTAGTTAACATGGTGTCAAAACCACTGGGTGACCAGTCTACACTAGTGCTCCTACTTTTTCAAACACTGCTGGAAATGCTCAAGGGCTAGAGAAAGGGTTGGAGAACTGCCTTAAATACTAGGCCTCTGCTCAGATTCTCATTATAATTGTATTAAGGGACTGTAGCTAGTTTTACTGGTTGCAACTACCAGGATTACTTTTTTTTCCTCCTTTGTGTCCCCCCATGTGCTGTTTGTTGTTTTTTAAACTCTTGGTTTCCTCCCCAGTTCTCTAAGACTCCCACTCCTTGATTCAGAAAATTAATTAACTAGTTCCCTTTACACCCTGAGATACAGATTATTCAGAGCATTTGCTTAAGTATGTGTTCATTTTCGAAGTACTCTTCCCTGCTTTTTGTCAACTCATTGTTCAAGATTCTCATGACTAAATTGTCCAAACCTCTTCTTTATTAAAGCCAGATTTAAAACAATTCAGTATCTCAGTTGCTTTAGAATCACCATTAATTTCACCTTTTCCCCATTGTCTTTCCTGCTACTATTTTCACTTTTCATATACTTGTAAGCCTTCTTGTTCTCCACTACTCTAGCTAGCTTATTGTATTCCTTTTATTGCCCTTTCCTTTTGCTTGTAAGCCTTAACCTTCTGGAGTTTCTTTCCTCTCCAGTTTTAGCGTGCGTGTTCCCAAAGAACAACTCAATGGTTGTGTGTGTTGTATTTTTGTGTGTCCCATTTGCACAAGGCCCACATGTGGCAGGTACAATTCAAGTCTCTGAGCAATTGCGTCTGGTGATTTCCAGACAACCAATGCTAAAGTGTGGAAAAGCAAGTTAGTGAGCACCACCCAGACACCAAACAAGGAGAAACAGGATACATTTCATTGTATCACTGAAGGATACTAGATGAAAGCTCTGGTCTTCATGGATCAGTCTATCCCAAAGCCTCCCACCTTGATAGCTGTGAAAACACAGTAGAATTTCCATTAAATGCAGACTCCATCAGGACTCTTGGGGTTACTTTCACCAGCAGATCTTTGAACAGTGTTTCATGAAACTATACTAGCTGCTGCTTGTTATTTGCATTCTTCTCTCAGCAGCATTGTTGTGTATTAATTAGAGTGCTTTTTAGGATTCCCCAACTTTCTTGTACACTAGCAGATTTTAATATTTCCTCCCAGTGCTCTTTATTCACTAGATTTCTTCATTCTCCACAATTTGCTTTCTTGCAATTTAACTCCTGTGTTCAGCAAATCCAAAGAATACTTCCAGGCTTTCTGATTTCCTGGTGTGTTTCTCCCTTTCTGGAATCCACAGACAGCCATGCATGACCCCTGTGAGGTGGAGAAAAATTATCATCTCTGTCTTACAGATGGGAAACAGATGTTCAGAAGAGAGTTAAGGGATGTACCAGAGCTGGGAGTTGAATGCCAGGACTGTGGATCCCAGGCTTGTGTGCCAACCACAGGGCAAGATTCCCAGCATCCCCAAACCTGGGTGAAGCCTTCCCCAATTCAGAGCCACTCATACATATAACACAACTGTGAAGGACCATTTTCAAATAATTTATTAGGAATTTAAAACTGAAATCTGGAAAAAGGGTTACAGGTGTGGAGAGAACAAACATTGGAGTGTAATAACTTACTGGCTTCAAAACATAGTTTTATTTCGTTTTAAAAAATGCCCACCCTCAAACTGGAGCCCCAGCCTCTGGGCAGCAGCAGCACTGGCTGGAGAGCGAATCACAGCCCAGTGGCAATACAGTGGGGCTGGGAGGTACATGGAAGGGGGCACAGAAACAGCTCAGCGCATGTACCAAGAGGGAAGAAAGCGCTGTCTGCAGACCCAAATTTGAAGTATACAGAATAAAAATAAACCCCATACAATGCAGCTCTTCTTTAATTAGGAAATATTAAAAAAACCCAGACATAGACTCTTGTCTCAGTAACAAAAATTATTGCTTTGTGTTTTCAGTACTAACCCATTAAGTACCTCTTACTAAACAGAACTCTCCAGATGTATTGCTTGGTCAGGCACGGCCCATGCTGCTCGGTCTCAAGACTAGCCACAATGCAGCAAGGGAAGCGGGAAGTGGAAGGGAAGAAGGGGTCCATTTGGGCCCTGTGGCCTCCCTCCAATCCTCTCACTTACTGGGGCTCATTTTGGGAGAAGAGCGGGAATGATTTTTAAAACTTAAGATGAAGCTGCATTATTTCCCTGGGGAAAGCATTGGGCTGCATCTTAATAAAAGGCTTAATCACCCCCTCCCCCCCCAACAAGGTCTTTGGTTCACTTAAATCCAGACCCAAACCTGCCCCTTAAATCCCTGCTTGATGCAACCTCACAGCAGAGGCCACTTGTTAAGAAGGGCTTGGGCAGCCTCAGGAGAAGGGACCATATAATCAAATTACAGGACAGAGGATGAACTCCCACAGATTTCAGGACACAGAGGAAAGCAAATGGGAAGCTGTGATTCTAGAATTCATATGATCCCTGAGAAGCCCTTTACTCACCCTTCCCCCATACATTACCACCCCCAGTTAATGACTTCCCCCACCCAATGCCCTGCCCTTCAGAGAATGACCACCCCCACATCCCACCCCTGACAATGAGCCCTTCCCAATACCCTGCCCCCTAAAGGATGATGCCCTTCCCCAGACCATCTTGACACAAGTGATACTATTTGGAGAGTCAATTCCTTTCAAAATAACAAAGACAAGCAGAGACAATAAAGCCCTTTGCCTAGCCAAACCAGATGATGTACTTAGGGAGCCCGTACATCAGGCGACTGGAAGCCGCTTTAACCCGCTCAGCAAAATAGCCGATAGCCGGTAAGTTTCATTCCCCTCTCCCCCCCCTTCATCTCAGAGGTCTTAAAATCTTACAGTAAAAGGTGTACAAAAAAGAAAGGAGTCCTGTCAGAATTCTGCTGGAGAATATTGCTCACACTGAGGTGCCAGGTTCAGGAACCTTGAGTCAGGCTGCAGCCAGGTTCACCTCGCGATATTTACATATTATACACTAGGAAAAAGCAAACCCCACGTAAAACTAAATCTAGGAAAACAAAAATACTTTCAGCTGTAAGGGTAGTGTTTTTACTTAGCAAAATATACATTTTGTTTTGTTCCGTAGCGATGTCCCACCGTTTCAGATCCTTGGAGCTTCACACATTTCAAAACCTCACATTTACAAAACAGAAACAATTAAAAACAGTTTCTTTAAAAAAAAAAAAAGAAGAAGAAATGCATCAGTTCTGCTCAGCCTTCTCTCTCTCTGCATCTCTCTTCCCTTCAGAACTGCGTTCACATCACAGACTGTCCTTTAAAAATGTTGACAACAGAGTTGAAAAAATTCAAAACAATTTCAAAGCCAAATAAAAATACTCCTCATTAAAAACTACCTAACACGATCACAAAGCCAATTCATAAAATATGTCTACTAGCTCAGGAAAGAGCAAACAATGAAAAAGAGGGTCACCCCCCAAAAAATAAAGATAAAAAAATAAAATAAAAAATAAAACTACCAGCTAATAAAATAAATAAAGAAGAATCGGGGGGTTGGGGGAGGGAGAAGCGTAAACCATCGGTGGTTAGTAAGAAAGCGAGATGATCTCCTTGGGTTCAGTCCAGTGTGGTCTGTTCAATGGGAGAGATCAGGGCAGGTCAGCAGGAGCCTGGCAGCCAGCCGGCAGTGTGCAGTTTTATTCAATAAAAAGGAAACCTTGGCTCATCCCCCAAGGCTCACCAGATCCTCCAGCCCGCTGTCCTTGGTTAGGTCACTGGGGAAATCTGCAGGAGACCAGCAGAGGTGGGGGGTACAGGGGGTAGAGGAGACAGAAACAAACAAAAGAAAAACTAACATCCTTTCAGTTTTTGTCTTGTCTGACACAGGAACAGGGGGTGTCCAAACTTCCCACAATGCAGGATTGTGCTGGCACCTTGGTAGTGGCATGAAGATTGCACCTGATTGGCAAAGAAGCGGGGCAGAATGCAACTGCCCCTATCTTTAACATGAAGGTGTGGGCTAAAGGGACAAGCCCCAGCATGCAGTGCAGCCTGACTTCTTGGATCAAGGAGTACTGCATGCCAAGATCTGCGGGCTCCCTGGGTCAAACTTCTTTAGTAAAGACGAGGCTAGTTATACGCTGCAAACTGCACTCAAGTTATCCCTGGTTGAAGAGAAGCAGCCCAGTCACACCCTTTCCCTGGAAACATCTGCCCTACTCATTTCAGTCACATTTCTCTTTTTAAACTACCAAACTTCTGCCACTTTTGAGGTGTGCACCAAGACCCTCGAACAGCTCCCCCTCACCCCGTTCTCAGGGACACAGCTGGAGCTGCGTGTATGATTTTCCCCATTCCCATCTGGCTGTGGAAGCCTCTTTTCTCCCACAGACCACCTCCATGGAGAGGAAACAGCACTCCAGAGATGCAGTGCTCTCAGCAGCAGTGAGATTTGCTGAGTTAGCTGCACTCAGGGTACTGCAAAGTAAAGGGTGGGAGGGGCTTGTGTGCGAGAGCTCACATTGCCTTAGGATTTTGACCAACTGTGCCTGTCTATTTTCTGTCTCCGTCTACTCCCCTATTTCTACCAGGTCTCCATACTATCCCCTCCATTTCCCTCACTCCACACCCTTCCAACTGTGGGCTTCCCCTTCTCCCTGCTACCACTGGGGCACAGCCACTTATTCTTCTGGCCTTAGAGACCTGGATGAGCTTCCCTTTAGAGCCCAACAGTGACGCTCTAACTGGCCAAAGAGGTTACTCAAGCAAAACACCATTTCCTGTCCCTTCCTGCCCACACTCACTGGAATGCCTCTGCAGCACTTCAAGCTTGGGGAACAGAAGTCTGGGACAAGGAATTAGAACCTGGGTCACTGGGTGGACAGGACAGAATGCAGCCCCTCACCTGGCCTCCTTGCTCTCATCTTCAGATGAAGCCCCTGAACGTTGGCCCAACCAATAGGAAACTTTCAGTGTAACTTAATAATAAAATCCCCTCCTGAGCCTAGCTTCACTCCTCTCACACCTTCCCAACCTCTCCTGTTCAAACATCTTACCTCCTGCCTCCTTGGTCGCTAGCTTCAATGGTACCCATTGGTAAAAGCCGTTGCAATCAAGGGACCCTACAGAGGAAGAATTCAAATCCCCCGATTAGACAAACCAAAGGAAAGAGGTTGAGTCCATGAGTGTGATTTGTCCATCCGTCCCTTCCCTTGTAGGAATTTATTGGGATGTCAGTGACACAGCTCCCTAAAAGTACTATTCCTAAGGACAGCCCTACCCCCTTTAGAGATCTGACTGGAATCATTTAGCCCCCAATGCACTATGAGGAGGCCTCTCAGCACCCTGAGATTTACATGGAGTGATACAACCCTCATACTATCTCCCACTCAGGAAACATGCCATCACTAGTCCGTCTCTTCCGAGCCACCTAATATCCCCCAGCAGAGTCCTATGGAATCCCCAGTCCTTTCCCAGCTGTAGTCCCACATTCCATAGGGAAACATGCAGCTAGCAGATATCTGCTCTGCACTCTCCCCATCCCTGTCCAGCCTTGTGTTATTCCTGGGGACCCATGTACGTTCCACCTTTGGAAGGGAGTTCTGTGTTTCATTCTGACAGTGAGAATAGTTGTGGTCTTTCTGAACACTTACAGTGGTGAGCTCAGTCATGGCCCAGCTGCTGGGAAAGCTGTTTCCACTGCTCACGAGTCTCACCGTTGAGGTGCTAGTTCCATCAGCCCAGAGGAAGGTGGCTGTCATGGCAGGCTATGTGGCAGAGTGAGGTAATAGGCCCTTGGGTAGCTTGGGCCAGTTCTGCGGAGGGCTTTGAAGAATGGGACCAAGCCCTAGCACTTAACTTGGTATTCAATGGGGACCAGTGTAGAGAGCAGAGTTTGGGGTGACATGCACTCAGCAGCCTGTTCTGTAAGCTAAGTAGGCTGCTGCATTAGGAACAAATTGGGGCCTTAAGCTCAGTGTTTTTATGCCTAGGAACTGTATATTGCAGTAACCAAGCCTCGAGGTTGCCTGCAGCGGTTGTCATTTGGGTATTCATAGTTGTAGAAATCACCATCCCAAAAGGTTTAATGATTTATACACACCCCACCTCCTTCTACCCCCCAACCTCAACAGCTGGGTGTGAAACACTCACCCCTAGGCTGTGACCAAAGCCAGTACTTGGAGCTGGACTCGCAGCACTGATGTAACTGCTGACCCCTGAATCCTGATTGGCTGCTCCGTAGAGCTCTGCCATTGGCCCAGGACTGGTAGTGCCCAGAAACCCACCAGTGCGGCTCGGAGTAGAACCTAAGGGAGGAAGCAAAACTACATGGTGAAGATCCCAAAATGCAACCCCGTCCCACCCCCCTCTCATGGCCCAGTGCAAACCTCAGCCAGGTTGCTTCCCCGGGTAGGAAAGTGGCAGTTACCTGTCCCTCTCACTACAGCTGCTGCTGCTGCCGCCGCCGCCATCGGCCCATATGCAGTAAGGGGAATTGCTGGAAGAGAAGGAACAAGCCTTTCATAGCGGCACCAAGGGACGCTCCTGAGCAGGCACCTTCCCTTCCCTCCAGGGAACAGCTGCCAAAAAGGTGCACGAGCTTGGCACGTTACCTGCTACACTCAGGATGGATACGCAGGAGGAACACACAGCCCTGCATTTACAGGACAGCTTTCATTTAGAAAAGCCCTCAAGCAACTGAGCTGACCAATTCCGGCATAGGAAACTTTTCATTCAGGACTGAAACACAGCGACATCTGGGGTGACGCTGCCAAACCGCAACGCCACATGCCAACTCAGGACAGGAAGTGACTGAGAATCCCATAGCCAGGTGAACCGGCATGGGGAATTTAGGATGGCTATTGGCATTTGGCTCCAACCCTAAAGGCTAACACCCCAACTCTAGGGATTTTTGGTGGGCACAGAGGGTCAGTAGCTTGGTTTGACATCTCATCCAGAAGACAACTCCAATGCTCAGCATTCTCCAGCCATGCTGGGGCACAGCACCCTTCTCTAGCACCTTCCAACAGCAATGGTTCAATACTCACGCAACCTCCTCCACCCCAGATCTCACACGGCTGCAGACATGCAATCCTCCCTACTTTTCCAGCTCTCCTGCCAACCGCAACCCCCTGGCTGTCCACTCTAGAAGAGTGTGGAGCATGCGCCTGGCAGTGCAGAAGCCGGAAAAGGCACAATTAACACTGGAAGCCTTAACTTATATGTATCAAGTGTCGTCCATATTTCTACTGCCATGGGTGCCCAGCCCTGAAGCCACAAGGCACCTACGCAGTACTGTTCTCATTTCCCCTAACATGACTGGGTCAGCATTTCATGCTCTACTGCGAAATCCACTGTGATTCTGTTTAGAGCAACGTAAAGAGATCAGAACAAATCGATTGAGTTAAAGGGCTGAAATCCAGACTAGCTCGGGAGGGAACGTTTAGTTGCAGGCTTTGTCTGGTTTCAGGTGTACATCACACTGGGGGCTTAGATTTGGGTTAGTGGCTTATCATAGGTCTTCAGCAAACATAAGCACAGAGCGGACAGTATTTTTCTCCCAAAGATGCTGTTGTGGTGAGAAAAGGGCCGGTTTTGCTGAGAAAGAATCCAATTTCCTCTGTAGGAAAAATATTTTTGCCTTGTAGTTTATCTAGTTAGAAACCAGACTTCTGCCTTGCCCAGGAAGCTCCCCTCTCATTAGCTCTTTCATACAGGAGCAGCACCCGAGACTTTCAGAGAACCACCCTTCTTGTTTCAATTGTACTCAATACAGCCCCGGCTGATGGTTTACATTTATAGAGCCACGTTCAGCCAGAAGGTTCCTGAAGCACTTCAGAACCTACTGGCCTGGTCCTGCAATGTCCTCCGTTCCCCCGGATGTCTCAGCAGGAGCTGCGGGAGCACGTACCTCATGGGAGCAAGCCCAAGGCGTGCACATGAATCAGAGCACCCACCACCACAAGCTGCCCGGTGACTGTTTAATAGCCCACAGCAGCAAAGTGAGGAATACCCCCGTCTCCAGCTGAAATTCTGGAGGGAATCTAGGGACAGAGGTTGTAATTACCCAACATGGCAGCTAACCAGGGCACCAGCATTAATAGTTCACTGCTGGCAAAAGTACCAGTCTCTAATGAGCTTCAGTGAGCAGGACTTCTGTTTTATGCTCCTCCAGCAGCAAGGTGCCTCTTCACACCCTGCAGGGGCACTAGTCCCACGTGGACTTAGAGGGAAGAGCACCTTTTACTGAGTTATCCACACTACTCTTGCAACACCCATTTTTTTCTGGGAAGCCCCCTATTCAAATACAGACGCAGTCCAACCCTACTCTGTTTGGGAACTGTCAGAATCACAGCCACAGGTGGAATTTCAGAGGCTTATTCAACTATATATGTGGCTCCAGGGGATGGCTTTATTAACTTAATACACCCCACTTCCCTCTGAGTAATTTGTTTTACCAACCTCAGCGTTCTTTGACGTGCACACTCTAGGAGGATCAGCACTATTCTGAGCCATTGGAAAACTCCCCTTCCAATCCTCCCCAAACCCACTGCGGCTAGCAAAGCTTCCAAAGAATAAGCTCCCTGCAGAAGTCTGTATCCTCACTGCAGGAAAATCCAGTCCTTGAAAAAACAGATGGCGTCAAGGAAGTGTCAGAGTGAAAGGATGTTATGGAAGATGGGATGGTGTATAGGGAGGAGGAGGCCAGCCCACTGCTAGACATAGCTGCTTTTCTAAGACAAATACCATGCATGCTACAGAGCTTGGGAAAATGTGGCCATGGAACAAAGATCCTATGGAAAGAGCAGCACCAAGAATACATGCTACACAAACTCAGAAGTCTGAGGAGCTGGGGGAAGAAGCAGGTGTTTATACTTTGCGGAAATACTCAAGACTCCTGACTAGTCTTTGCAAAACTTCATCACCCCCCCTTCTATTACACCATGCTCAACCACCACCACTGATGAGTACAGCTGGGAGCTCCACCACACTCAATGTTCCTCTACCATTCTCTGCCTAGCGAGCCTGGGGCTTAGGTAGCAGTGAGCTTCACCATACCCAGTGCTGAAATATCATTCCCTACACTAATTCCCAGGCAGGATCAAAGTAGCTGCAAGCTCCCCCAGGTCCAGTGCCCTGCACTACAGCAGCTCAGGCTGGGACTGGAGTAGTGGATTTCTTAGAATTCACATTACTAGCAACAAGGTTTTCATAAATGATTCAGAGGCTAACTGCTGGATAAGGAGCGAAAACAGAGCAGGGAACAGCAGCAGTTCAGAAGCTAGAGAATCTGGGGATTCAAGCCCACTTGCCCTCATCATGTAAGACCTGCATCTCTCATCTCCTCCAATGTGATATGCATGGTTCAGTTCCCCTCTCCACCCCTCGCCCCCAGCCCCTGTTCTTGATGTAGCTAGTGCAGATGGAAGAGGAAATGAGGAACGTTTCCAGTCTCACTGCGCCAAGCTATGGGGCAGCGACATCACTGGAATAACCCAAAGCCCCTTCTCCCCTTCCAGCTTGTGAGTTTTAGGAAATCAGCGGGACTGACCTGTGAGCTCGGGGAGGACGGGGGCACTCGGGAGAGGGGTCCGCTCTACACGGAATTCTAAAAACGAAATGTAAGACAACTTAGGAACTTGTAAAACGCCCCCGAGGGGGATCTGGTAGAGAGACAGCAGCATTGGGCCTTTCTGGATAGAACACAAGGCCAGACAGAGAGGGATGAAGTCACTGCAGCACCCAGCCTTTGACTCTTTATTTTAAATGAATTTTGAGCTGGACTGACAGCACGCGAGACTGAAAGCCTCTGCTTACCCCCAGAACAGGTACAGCCCAGGCAAGGGCAGTGGAAGCCGCCCAGACTGTGCGCCTCAGGGTTGAAAGGGGAGTTCAGTCTCTTTGGCTCAGCCAATCCTTGGCCTCGCAGCTAGGACTGCCAACAAGTGCCAGTTGAGCTGGAGGTGGCTTTGTGATATGAACACCTGGTTCGCTAGGACTGAGACCCAGCAACTGGATTCGCACAGACTACCAGACAGCAACTTTCAGTCGCCGCCAACGCAGGGGGGGTTCCAACTAGCAGCTTAGAGGTGAAAGCTGCCAGAGCCCGTTGCCAATTGCCTAATGTCAGGCCTTCTACACAGTCTATTGGGGATGGGGGGCAGAGGAGGGCAGGGGACACTCAGAGTTGCCACTTGTCCCGAGAACAGCAGGGCAGTCTTTTATAGGGTGGCCCTGCATCCCACTCTTTGCTTGTGCAGGCAGGGGAGGGAGAGGAGGCCAGCAGAAAGCTCAGAGCAGCTACAGTGCATTCATCAGGGATCAGGCAGTGATGGTCACATCTGGGCTTCAAGACAAGGAATGGGACAGCTAGGGGAATTTACTAATATGCAGTGTTGTGAAGAGGGGTTTGCTGGGCCTCTAAGAGATCCAGGATACAGCTCACTGCAACTTAGACTCTCACATTTAGGAGGCCTAGGGAACTTCAGGCCCATTTAAAGCTAGCAGGGGTCAAGTCCTGCACTCTGTTTTCAGAAAGGTGGCGACTCTGGCGGAGAGACAGATGCACACACACACACACACAGAGGCAGCAAGACCAGCAGAGCTGCAAGGGCCCTTCTGTGTAATAGCAGCCCCCACAGAGGAACCTAGCCGAGAGGGGGGCGCATGAACCTAGGACATTTCCTGTCACTGGAGTGAGAGGATAACAACAGCAGACACTCACATGGCTACAGTCTCCTTCCTAACTAGCCAGTAGGCGGTTCCCACCTATTCCAGGCCTCCGTCCCCTCCCACCTTCACAGTTTTAAAGAAAGCCCAAACTAGGGCAAGGGTAAAACAGGCAGAGATTCGGTCACATGCCACAGGCTTCCCTTAGTGTGAGGACAAACTGGATGACTGGGCAGGAAGAGGCACTTACCAGGAAACTGATAAGTGTAGCCAGGCGCAAGGCCCGTGTAACTCCGACTGGCATAAGTGGCAGCTTGGAAACCTGGATAACCTGCCAGCAGAGAAGAGGGGATTGTTACACGAACGCACACAATGCCACTTTCCAGTCCCAGCTCTGCCTGCCTCCCCATAGCCTGAACAATGAACACACACTATGAAAGGACCAAGTAACATAGCAGTTGAACAACACACGCGTGCGCACACAGTGCATACCGTGCAGGAATTTGGGGAAGAATTTTAATGGAATTTTAATACATTGCCCCTTCGTGGTTCCAGACATTGTTACCCTGCAAAGACATGTAGATTTCCCGGTCAGAAAGCTCAAGGTCCCACAAACTAAAGCACTAGCTGGTTTTGTGAAAAGGGGATCTAGAGACAGTGGGAGCATATGGATGACTGACTCGTACTAAATCACCCATCATCTACTTTCGTAATAGAGCTGCTGACTAACATTCTGAAGTAGATACAAAAAAAACAGGTGGCTGAAAACATGCAGGCAGATAGCCTGTTCCTGGCACAGATCACTATTACAAGTCTTCCCATTTCCTGAGAAGCTGTCATAGCTAATCACCTACTTTAAACAGTCCCATGAGAAAGCCAGCAGCTGACTAAGAACTGAATGTTTGATTTGAGTTCTCCCATGACAAGTGTACATGGATTTCCCACTGACTCATTTGAGTCTGCTGGTTTAAAATTACAGTTCTACTCAAAAAACACAAAAACTAAAATCTGAAGTGGCTTTGTGGGGTTCCAGATCTATTTTATCTCAGCAACTCCAGTGAGAATGTGATGAGTACAAATGCAAAAAAGAGGTGTTTTTCCTCTGCCTGCCAGCCCAGCCAACCCAAGCTGGGATCCAAGTGCCAGGTTGAATGTTCCTCCTCCAGCACCACCCACAGGGGCCCTGACCCAAAGGACACTTGTGTTTGTTCACCTTAACCACACCTACAGGTTGGATGGGCTCGGGTTGCTGGTGATGATCAAGCAAGAAAGAACCAAGTTTGACTCTCAGACCCTAAAAGGAGCTAATTGGGCTGGAAGTCGGAGGGGACGATTCACACCTTTTCCTTTGTAACCTGAACACATTTGCTCTGAAGTCACAGAAAAAAGGTCCCCACAGTGCCACTCACAGACACTCCTTTGTCAGAATGGCCCGTTTGATTTCCCCCAAGGAGGGAAGTCAGTGGTATACAGGCTCCACTGGATTCTCAAGAACATTTTTATCCCCCTTGAAAACAAGGAGACTGTTTATTAGGATGCTACACAGAGAACATGCTCTGCCTGTGTATCTGAAGTGATACTCTCCCCTTTGCCCAACAGAAGAAGGGTGACTAATACTACTGGGGGCTCCTGAAGCAAACATTCATTGTAAAGTCTGGCCTAGCATGGCAGGAATATACCTGGACGTGGAAAACTCTGCTTTTGGCTCAGTTGTGTTGCCAGGGCATATACAGCCCTTTTTTTGTGCCGAAGCATAGTGTATATCCTGTTCTATAGGTATTATATTGGACAGGAATTCCAATTACGCCTTAAAATTCCTCCCAACACAACTGCATTCCTGTTTTTTGTGTGACCCCACCTCTAGAACTGTGCATAGGAGGTACATCTACAGTTCTTCCATGCTGCCACCAGAGGGCGATTTGTGATCATACATTGATCCCAACCCTCCTCCTCCTAGCTTCAGTGTTGCTTTTCAAAATGGGGTCTGATGTCATAGATCCAATTTCTTCTTGAACAGCCTGAGCCACCTCCCCCATTGTCTTACACCTAGAAACGCAGTCCCAGAATAAAGCCTTCTGCCCCAAGCAGAGCCCCCTGCTGCTGCCGCCATTTATGATGTGGGGGCTAGAGAGAAGGGTTCTCTTTTGCAGTGCTTACCCAGCATGCCAATCCCAAGCATGAAGGCATCCATCCCATAAGGCATCACTCGGGACCGCCCTCTCGCAGAGCCAGTGGGGGACATCACTTCCTTTGGCTGAGCTTTTTTACATTCCACCTGCCACAAGAAAAAAAAAAAGTGTTGGACCTCGGCCTTGACTTGCACTGCACATTTGCTCGGAGCACATACCGTACTGCGGGCCACGGGCCAGAAGGGCTGCCTTATTGCATTGGAACCACTGCGCCTGCTCTGTCCCACGCACCACTCCCCAACCCTGCCTCCCATTCTGCAGCCACGAACACTGCCTGCAGCCTCCCCCGCCCTGTTACTCTGCTAGAGAAGCAGCATTATTGAGTAGTTAAAACAGGTGACTAAAATTCTACCCATGGTGCTGTCCTTGACTTTCTCTGTGACTTTCGGCAAGACAACCTTGGAGCCTCAGTATCCTCATTTGTTAAAGGAAGATACCTGCCTCGCAGGGCTGGGGAGAAGTTTTGCTAACGCTTGTACAGCACTCAGGGTCACAAAGTTACAATTCCAAGTTATGGTTAGACTGCATTGCCTTTTGGGCTCCAAATACCAGCAGTCATTCCCCTCCTTGTTGAGTATCTCCTCCCTAGATCTGGGGCAGTGATTTCAGGGGTCCCATCTGCTTCCTACCTGCAGTCCCAGAGCCCTAGTGCTTTGCCCCATCCTTCCACTGCCGGTTTTGCAGTTCACACTCACCATTTTGTTATTGATCTCATGGAAGTGGATCTCACACACCTTCTCCACAATATCTTCACTCTCAAATGTGACGAATCCAAACCCTGAAGAAAGGGCAACACTTCCTGGTCAGGGCAGAACGCTGTGTGATCAGTACCTGCCAGTCCCACATGCCCAGGAGAGAAGGCAACCCAGAGTTTCCTGGGGTAGACCAGTAGGGTCATGGCAATACTTCCACTCCCCTCTGGTCTCCAGTAAGTCCTGCATGCATGCAGCACTCATATGAGGAGCAGGGAAATCACTGACCTCTCCCAGATTTCCCTCTCTCCTCTCATCTCCATTTCTGCACCTTCCCGCTTCATTAAAGCCCATGGCACTTAGATGGCTTAATGACGGATACCACAATAGAGGGTTCCAATCCAGCAGAGGTCCATATGAACAAAACTGTTTCCTGCCAATGCTGTTCAGCATGTGAAATGAGTTTGGTGGGTCCCAGTCCAGTCCCCAACAGACAGGCGCCCACATCACAAATATCACCATCCCAAATAGTGATACTCAGCACATTTCATCTTCAAAGCCCTGCCTGTACACAAATTAGTCCTTACAGCCTGTGTGTGACAGGAGAGTATCAGCATCACTATTTCTGGAGCAAAACCAAGGCATGGAAAGGTTAAGTGATTTGCTCAAGTTCACACCATCTATCAGTATCTGAGGTGGGAACAGAACTTGGAAGTTCTTGCCTCCCACCCTATGCTCAGAGCACATCTCTAATGGACCCCTTTGCTGACAGTCTTGGCAAAGGACTGACTGGGCTCTGGAGTCCAAACTTCCTTTTCACAGCTAGGGGTGGCCTGAAGAGCTGAGGCATGGCAGTGAGGGACTTTGAGTGAGCTTGCATTGCAGCTGCGGCTAAATGGAGCTTTCAGCCTCCAGGGCTTCTGAGTCAACTTCACCAGTGCTAAAAATGACTTTTACACACACACACACTTTTCCATTTTTCAGTATTTTCCAAGCTGGACTGGACTCTTTCTATGAGCTTCTCCTTTCTCTCCAGGTAGGCATTTATTTTGCCCCTATCATGATCTGATATCTGGGTGCCTTGGGAACTCAAGATAAGTACCCTACACTGAAGCCAAGAAGTTGCCAATACCAAACCAGATGACTGGTCTATCTGGTCTAGTATCCTGCCTCAGGCAGGGGCCAATACCTGATGGCTCAGAGGAAGGCAGTCCTCCCTACCCCTTCTGTAATGCACTGCATAAGAATGGCCATACTAGGTCAGACCAGTGGCAGATGCTTCATAGGGAATGAACAGCACAGGGCAATTGCTGAGTGATCTGTCCCCAGTCATTAAATCCCAGCCTCTGGCAGTTGGAGGTTTAGGGACATGTGGAACATGGGGTTGCATCCCTAACCATCTTGGCTAATAGCCATTGATGGACCTATTCTTTATGAACATACCTAATTCTTTTTTGAACCCCATTATGTTTTTGGCTTTCACAACTTCCCCTGGCAATGAGTTCCACAGGTTGACTGTGCATTGTGTGAATTATTTCCTTATGTTCATTTTAAACCTGCTGCCTATTAATTTCAGTGGGTGACCCCTGCTTCTTGCATTATGTGAAGGGGTAAATAACACTTATTCACTTTCTCCACGCCAGTCATGATTGTATAGACCTCGATCATGTCCCCCATTAATCATCTCTTCTCTAGTCTGAACAGACCCTGTCTTTTTAATCTCTCCTAGTCTGTTTTTGTTGCCCTTCACTGTATCTTTTCCAATTCTAACACATCTTTTTAAGATGGGGCATGCAGTACTCCAGGTGTGAGCATACCATGGATTTATATAGTGGCATGACTATATTTTTTGTCTTATTATTTATCCCTTTCCTAATCGTTCCTAACATTTGGTTAGCTTTTTTGACTGCCACTGCACACTGAGATGTTTTAACTAACCACAATGACTCCAAGATACCTTTCTTGCGGGGTAATAACTAATATAGAGCCCATCATTTTGTATATATAGTTGGGATTATGCTTCCCAGTGTGCATTACTTTGCATTTGTTGACACTGAATTTCATCGGCCATTTTGTTACCTAATCACCCAGTTTTGTGAGAACCCTTTGTAACTCTCTGCAGCCAGTTTGGGAGGTCACTATTAGTTAGTCTCTAAGGTGTCACAAATACTCCTTTTCTTTTTGCAAATACAGACTAACACGGCTGCTACTCTGAAAACTATAGGGAGTAATTCTGTATCATCTGCAAATGTTGGCACTTCACTGTTTACCTCTTTTCTAGATCATTTGTGAATATGCTGAACAGCATTGGGTTCAGCACAGAGCCTTGGGAGACCCTGCTGTTTACCTCTCTCCATTGTGAAAACTGACCATCTATTACCACCCTTTGTTTCCTATCTTTTAATCAGTCACTGGTCCATGTGAGGACCCTCCCTCTTTTTTCATGACTGCTTACTTTGCTCTAGCCAATTCCTGTAGAGGGCAGAGGTGCCGGATCTGATAATTTATTATGGGCTAGCCATTTCCCCCCCCCCATCAGGCTAGCTGGAATGGTACGTGTATAAAATCAGGCAACCAGAATCACCTAAACAGTAACAAAATGGGATGCACTGAAGGGCACCCTGGGCAGCAAGAGTGAATACGCAAGGATAGCTGGGAGAGAGAGCCACAAGCAGAAAGTGCTTCCTGTGTGAGTCTGAAGCGGACAGACACACCATGTAAGCGCTTAGTGCTGCATGTGAACATGGCCGTGGCCTAGGAAAGGGCTGCCACCATCACAGCGTAGCTGTGTCCTCAGTATGGTGCACACCATTGTGGTGTCCTCCTAAGAGTCGTAGCCAGTTAGAGGGCACATGTACAAGAGAATCAGGCACCTCCAAAACTAAGGCTCAAACTCAATGCTCTCCTGCCTGATCCGAAGAGCCTGAATACCAAAGCCAGGCTCCCACTCTGTAACCAGATACCACAAATGGGATTTGATTAAAAGGTGACTCGGGAGCCCCGGGCTGAGGAAGGGGCCAGAGGCAGGCACTCTTCTGGGTCTTGCGTCAGCTTCCCCAGGGTTCGGATTGCTCAGGACAAGGTAAGACACACAGACAACTGGAGCCACGTAGGTAGCTGGGGAGGGGAGGAGGCTGCCTCCTCTCACATATCGGCCATTCGGCAAGTTTACAGCACAGGAAACGGTCTGGACAAAAGCTCTCTGTGCTGCGAGGGACTCTGTTAAAGGATGTGGATGCGAAGGGATGGGGTGATGGAAGGCGAGATAAAGAGCAGCTGTGACCTGCATGCCCTGCTGCTGGCCACAGGATACTACCTCCGCCCCATCACCACAAACATACATCTGCTCCTGTCATTACGCAATCCCCTGCCAACTCTACACACACACACAGCGCCAGGGTGCTGCCCTCACCTCGGTGTCGATTGGTTGTCTTGTCAAACATCAGCATAGCATCATCCACCTGCAAGGAGCACAAAGGAGGAAAGGGCTCAGATCAGGTTATTACTGAGAAAGACCTCTGCCGGCCCCATGCCAGAGAGAAACGAGACACCCACCTGCCCCCAAAGCAGAACATGACACAAAAAAATCAACCATTCACTTACCCTTGGGAGGCCCCCAAGTCCCAGGGCCCTGACCCAACAAGGGAACAGGATTTCCCCCCACATTAAAGCTTTCCCACTATACTGCAGGCAGGGGCTCCCAGCATGAACCAAACAGGTCCATCTCCATCCAAAACTTAGGGTGCTGGAACAGGTTCCCACCTAGCCATGCTCCTGGGGAAGGCAGGCACTTTCCTTCCCACTGAACCAGGAAGCAGCCCTGGACAATTTGCCTACAGCTCCACAGATGGGGGGTGGGGAGAGAGAGAAAGAGAGAGACTGACTGACTGTCTCGGTGTCCGTGTGCACACACCAAAGCCTGAGGAGGGGAGAAGGAATAAGGGGCCTCATAGAGATGGAAAATGGAGGCCTCAAACAACAGAGACTGCTTGGGGACTCTGGGAAGCCACCCCCACCCCAGAGGAGCTTTCATCTAAGAGAGGTTTCCTACTGCTGGAGGGTGTAATTAGAGCAAATTTACTACAAGGACTGAACTAGTGCTGCCTACTGAATGGGGGGAGTGGAGGCGGACACCAACCATCCCCCTCCCCCAACCCTGGGGCCACTCACCCCCTCCACCCCCTGCCCCCACCAGTGCCTGGTGCAACTTTCCTTCCCCTGCCTGTGCTCTGCTGGGTAGTTCCTTGTAGAGAAGCAAATCTGTGCAGCTCCAAGTCAGGCCAAGCAGAGTTAAAAACGCACTCCAATCCCCTCAGCGTAAACCACCATGTAAACCTGTCCCACTGACCCATGCTCCTTGCTAAAGCACTGCCTTAATCTGATTATGAAACTGGATGTGCAAGTGCTCAAGGGAGGGGCAACAGGATCTATACAGCAGCTAGCCAGGGCCTTCCTCCGCCTCAGTCAACGACAGCCGGGAGGGACCAATGCAGCCTACGTTGCTTGGAATAAGCTATTTCTCCCTCCCCCACTTACAATTCCCTGTTTTCCTCCTTCCCAGCCTTGCTCAGTGAAGGAGTCTGAGATGCTGCCTCCCAAGAAAGGACTCGGGGTGGAGCCCATCTCCACCAACCAGCACTGTCAGATGGCCAAGCCCCAGGCTTCCTTCAAAAGAGAGCTTGCAGCTGGAATGAGATGGGAGAGGGGGTTTACCAACATCCCCCTGACAAGGGGGCTCCATCCACTTCAGCTGCCAGTGAGATAAACGGGCACCTTTCTCCCATAGGTGAGATGGGAGGATGGAAGGAGGCCATTACTAAATACCCTCCACAATGTCACATGGAAAAGGGTTGTGTGGTCACTTGGGTCCCCCGAAGAACAGGGGTCACCACCCACATCTGCCAGCTCCAAAGAGCAGAATGACATACAGAGGACTCAGCTATCATCCCACGCCACACTACAGCCAGGGAACTGGGACTTGAACTTTCCCATCTAGGCCCAAGATCCATGCGATTAGTGAGGCCAAGACCCGAGAAACTCACTAGTGATCCAAGCTGAGAGGAAGGAGTCCTAACAGTTTAGATGGAAGATAGGACAACCAACGCTTTGTCTGACACTCCGTGCTACCTGCTTCTCTCCACTGAGGCAGGTGGGAGGGGGAGTTGCCCAATGGGTGGAAATATGCTCCAGCTGCTCGCTTACACTATCTTGTCAGCCATACCCACTTTTTACAATGGTCTTTATTACTTCAGAGCTTGGAAAGGGAGGGAGCTTTCACAACTGGTGGATCCCATGGGTTAATTAAGGTTATGTGGGCCTGAGTGGGATGGAGCACAATACCATGCCCCTCTCAGTAACATCCTGAAGTCAGCAGCTGCCCCTTTGCAGTGCTTGAACCCCAATCATAGCAGTTACCATCCCAAACTAAGCCTCATGTCCTGATGGAGCTAGCAGTAGTCCCCTAAAAATCAGCCAATCCCCTCCTTTGAAATCTAGTCCTCCAAAGTCAGATTGCCCACTCTGTACTCTAAAATAAGCCCCACCGGACTAGTAAATGTAAAGATATTTACAGTCTCAAAACAACTATCCCCTACATGAACGCTATAGCAGTGCCCCAAAACTCAGCCAACTCCTGCACCCTTTCAATATCTTGAGCCTTCCATCCAGGAACTCTAGGATCAAACAAAATCCCGTTAGGACCTGGACCATTTTATATACCAGCACACATGCACTTTTAGAGTATCAATAGAAGCGTACACAGATAAATAACAGTTCAAAACACAGCAAAATGGATTCCTCAGACTTTCACCTCTCGAGACCCTGCGTCACATCTTTCCAACATAATAGGCTAAATAAGTTTGGTGAGCTCAGACTAGTTTGGAAATTGACTCACAGTTCAGCACAGCTGGTGAATTTCTTTTAGGAGAGGTCCAAACTAGAACACGAGTGGATTAGAATTAAGGTGCCTCAGCAGCCCGAGAGGCTCAGGTCTGGCTCAGCCAGGGTTACAAATCGTCAGGATTGAGGTGCATTGTCAGAGCAGCGTGAGTGGTCCAGGACTGTCCGCATAGGGTGGCCACTTGCAATTCCCCATCCCACTGGTCAAACTCCCTTGTAATTGCCCTGCTGTGTCACACAACAGTATCACGAGGAGTTATCAGGCTAGCATTGCCACAGTAACTCCCAGGACACTTCAATAAGCTGAGCTGGCCCTGGTTCATCCTAAGAGCCTCATGCTGTCCTGGGGACAAAGTACACTAAAACACTCCAAAACCCACACAACACAACACAACACAAGTGGAGCTCATTGCAGGATACCCTTCGCTCCAGCAGCTCAGAGCGGACACAGTGCAAGGAGGCACTTTGCATCTCAAACACCACCCTGACAGGGTTTCTCAAACTACACAACACAGGACTCAAACAGCGCCACCCTGTGGAGAGCAAGGTAGATGATGGAAGATAAACAAGAACAAAGAAACTTCCAGTAGAAGAGCAGAAAGAGCAAGAATTCAACCACAGAGCAAAAAACTAAGCAATCCAAACAATACGGCAGAACTGCAGGGAAACCTGGGAAGTGCCTAACTGTGAGCTCAGCTGCCGCTGCCTGCTGTCACTAGGCAAGGCCAGGGGGTTCAGACAGGGGGCTCACTCTGCCAGGGAGACGCCCCTAGGAATGCCAAGCATGGGTGCTTTACAGACATGAACCAATAAAGCCCACAGCCTCCCTGTGAGGTGGGTCAGGGTTATTTGTCCCATTTCACAGATGGTGAAACTGAGGCACAGAGCAGCAAAGTGACTTGTCCAAGATCAGTGGCAGGAACGGAAGCCAGGTGATGCGGAGCTTGCAGCTCCTGGAGAGCGGAAGGCCAGGCTCCCCTTCAGCCCTCAGCACATTCCCAGCGGCTCAGGCCTTTCCGAGCACCGCACCGGGCGCACATTCAACTCGCAAACTGCTAATGTGTGTCCTCAACAGGCTTCTGTGTCCATGGAAACCCAGGGCAGGGGAGGCGGGATTAGTGGGGCCGGCTGGCCCCAGCAGCCAAGTTCATGTGGCCAAGCACTAAGTGTGAGTGGCAGCCCTTGGCGGGCGGCTATTGTTGTGGCTGGCTGTTGGGTGCCTCTCTGGGCAGAGCCCCCGCTGGGATCCCTGCCACTCCCTGGCCCATTCTCCTGAGCCTTTCTTCTCCGGTCCGCGCTAGCTTTGCCAACGCCGAGTTAGGCCTGAACAAAAGAGGCTGCTGGGGACAGCTTCTCTTGGGGCCTGATTACCATGGTAACCCTGGCCCCTCCAATCCCAGCTGCTGGATCAGATTAGTGCGAGCTCTAATGCTCTTCGGCAAAGCGCTCAGCACAGACACAAAGACACCCTGCTGCGGCGAGTCTCACCAGGAGCCGGCCTCGCAGGCCTGTGTGAGAGAGGGCCGCCCGCACCCCCCCGCCCCGGACACACACACAAAACGGCCTTTCAGTGCCACCTCACTCCCCCTGCGATGCCACCTGGGCGCACAGCGCTGGTGCAACGCTACACCTCATACCACGGCATACCCAGCACAGCAGCCCCCATCTATGACCATACCCCACGACCGGCCTCCAAACGCCCCATCCCACCCATATTCCAACATAAGCTTGCCCAAAGAGGGAAGTAGCAATGAGCCACCCCCCTCTCTTCTCATCAAAGGGGAGGGATGCACAAATCTCCCCCAATCTCACAAAAATAAGTGGAGGAGGAGGAGGAAGGGGAGCACAGAACCTCCCCAGAGCTCCCCCCCCAACGGGGTCATTTAGAGGACAGAGCCACCCCGATTTCTGCCAATTTCACAGAGAGAGTGTTGGGCTGAACAGGAGCAGAGTTACCCCAGATTTCCCTCGCTCATGCACACAACCAGCAAAACTAAAACAAACAAGCACAGCCCAGAGAGGGCTTTGCTGCCTTATTCTCTGTAAAACAAAATCCTGTTGAAATTCAAACCCCCTCCGCCCCAACAAAAGGGATTGCAGTGCACAAATGAGGCTGTGAATGTATTCTACTCCCTTCACAAAAACTACCCATTATAAAAATATTATAGTTAAGAATTTCAAGTCTGGCAGCAAATTCTCAGTTAAGGCTCCAACACCAACTTGAATCCTGTCCCTGCCCCCACTCCATACACAGGCCAGAGACCACACCCCCACCACCCTATTGCCATATCAACTCTCCCCGCCCTCTTGTGCATATGCATTAGGATAAATTATTTCATTCTGTAATCCTGCCCATGGACCACATGGCTGGGCGGGACCCATCTTGGGCGGGGGTCTCAACTCCCTATTGAGGAGATGTGAGAAAGGGTTGGAGAGGGGGGTGTTTCAGTGTACGCATGGGGGAGAGAAAGGATCTCCACTCTGTATGCTGAGGATAGGTAGGAATGTGAAGAGGGGACTGGGGACAGGGTGGTGTGGGGGATGGCACAGAATACGTTGGCCACGAAGAAAGGGACAGAGTTAAAAGTGGTTTGCAATGGGTATGTGGGGATTCTTTGGTCTGTGCACTGAGAGGTGTGAAGTCAGAGAAACATTTTGAGCTTGTACTGAGAAAGGGAGAGGTTGCCCAGTGGGAACAGGAATGCAGGGTGTGATCTCCACCCCACGTCGGGAAGGTGGGCAGGGATACTGGAACATGATGAAAATTAACTTCAGAATGTTCTGATTTTTTAAAATAGCATTTACAGTTCCAACAATATAGTTGCAATGCACTTGTAATGGGGAGTGGACAGAACATACAATAGTAACTGGGCATTAACAAAAGTTTTGCTGGGTGAATTGTCTTGTTTCTCCCTCTTACATAAATAGTTGTTTTAATTGTTGAAACACAGCAGATGAGTGTTTAGCTTAGTGGTCAAGGCTGTAGCTGTCCAACTTCTGAGGTTAGAAGTTCAAGGCTTATGTTTCTTCTATAGCTATGAGAGAATGTCTTCCTCCTTGTTCAATCACTAGGCTCAGCCGTGTCAGGGGAAGGAAAAGGTTAACTTATCAACTCCAAATGGATTGCCTCCACAGAGCTCAGCCACAGGAATCACATGGCAATGGGACTTTTTGAGCACTACTTGGTAGTTAGGGGGCGTACGCATGTTCCCCGAGTCCTACATTCTATAGACAGAGGGTATAATGATCCCCCCTCATTAGCAGCCCCCCAGCTCCTTCAGAAACCTTATCCAGAGTTGGGCACCAAATCGATGGGGAGGAGGGAGGAACAATGTGGCTCTGTGGAGGAAATACATTCAGGGACAGGGGCATCATTAGGCATATGTAGCATACGCGGCTGCGTAGGGCACCCGAAAAATCTGGGGCCACAGGTACTGACTTCTCATCTTGCTGGGAGGGTGCTTAGTTCTTCATGGCATTGATACTGCTGAGCCCTACTTTAGGCAGTTTTACTAGCAGTGTCCTCCCTGAGGAAACGGGCTAAGGAGCTGTTAGCTGACCAGGAATTGAAGCTCTTCCCTCCCAAAGTCGGCCTTTGATCTTGCTACAGTACTGAGAGCAACCTACAGATTTCACAGATGGGCAAGTGGCACTGAAGCTGCCCTCAGTAGGCCCTGAGACGTTTAAGCAAAGGGATGTTAACCAGTTCACTAGACTGAATGTACAGTATTATCCATGTAGATAGCCTTTGAGCAGATAGGCCTTGGCCTCCAGGTTTTCCCTCAAAAGGCCACAAACAGTCTAACCTTTTCAATTACTTAGTAAACTGAGTTTAAAAAAGAACTGATGGGACTAATACAGTCCTGGGGCTTTGGGGAGGGATGGGCAGACTGATTCAGAGGAAAATCCAGTAAAGTTGTGGAGTGAGCTTCTGCAGGTGGACATCTTGATGAAAGTTGCAAATAAGAACTTTGAAGGCAGAAGTGGAGAAGGCTTCCCCATGAACAGCAGATCAGCTGACCCGTGTTCATTTGAAGAGATACTACCGTATCTTTTTAGAAAATAGTAAAAGGAGTGATGGCTGCTAAGAATGAGACCTTCAGGAAGAGACGGAACAGGAAATAGTAAATCATGATGAACTGGAAACCTAACAGCCATGCTATCAGGCGAAATGACATGAGGTCCTGGTGTCCTAACCAACCAAACTGCTGGGACAACACAGCTTGATTTAGGGGAGGAGTAAATGGTTGCTTGATCCATGCACGGGGACAGAAACTCCTAAAAGTAGATGTGTTGTGCCCATGCCAGTGCTAAGACCACCACCCTGGCTCGGTCCTGCTGAAACTTTCTCACGGCTCTGGGGATGACAAAAGTGAGAACAGGAGTCCCTTTCCCCCAGTGTAAATGAAAGGGGGCTGATAGACATGCCTGTGCCTGCCTGCTCTTGAGCAGATCCTTGGACACCTGGCAAATATCAGATGAACCACCAAGAGTCTGAATGACCATTTATACTGATCTGCGCTTTTCTGACTTAGGTCATTGGCTGTAGCATCTTTGGTGCCATGCCTGCCAGATGCAGAGTAAAGGGAATCCCTTTGTTCCAGATGTAGCATTGCCACAAGACAAGTTGCCTGCTGACACAATGGAGGTGATCAAATTCCCCCCCATCTGTTCAGGATGTAAATTGCGACCATGTTGTGAATAAAAATTTGCATCAGTTGCCCTTTGATCTGTGGAAGAAAGGATTTGAAAGCAAGTCTGACGAGCCTCTGCTGTAGTAAGTTTACGTAGAGTTTTGATCCCTGAAGTGGACTGTGGACAATTAAGGATCCTAATTGTGCTCTCCCAACCTAGGGCAAAGGAAATCATGCCTATCATGAGCAGGGGAGAAGGACATTATTTTTAAGACATTCTCCAGCAGTGTCCACAAGAGTTTTTGATTAGGGGAGTGGGGAACACTGATTTCCCAGCTGTGAACTACTAGTTTGTACAGGATTCAACTACCCTTGCAAGGGTCACTTCCCTGGCCTTCTGATGGATGTGCATGTGCGTGTAACACAAAGGTGCAGGCAGTTATCTGGCCCAACACCTAAAGATAAAATCTCACAGGGTCTTCTAGCCTGGACCTGGCTAGGTTCACTGCCTGGATGAGATCTCAAAACCTGCCCTGTGATGGACAAGCTAGAACCCTTGTAGAATTTAAGGTGGCCACTATGAAGGTGAAAACCCAGGCTGGACCAAGGTAGATTTTTCCTTGTTTACCCTCAGACTGGGAGATATATAGAGGGAGCACAAGATATGGGCCACCTCACTGAAAGACTGAGCTCTCATAAGCAAGTCATCTAGCTATGGATGCCCCTGCAGGCGCAAGCAACATAGACAAGTCACAGCCACCTCCATGGATCTGGTGAACACTCTGGGGGCTATAACCAGCCTGAAGGGTTGAGTACCTTGTACTAATTGGTAATTGTCTACCACAAACCTCTGAGGTACTTCCTGTGCTTTTTCCTTACCAAAATGTGAAAGTAATCATTGTGAAGGTCAAGGGCCTCAAACCAGCCTGGAGGGTTAGGAGTCAGGATTAATCTCTCAGGAGAAAACCTTGCAGAATTGGATTTTCCTTATGTAATTGCTCAGTCATTCCAATTTCTAGAATTGGGTGCAGACCGCCATTCCTTCTTGAGAAAAGGAAACAACACTTCTATGGTTCTAGTTTAACAGGGCCAAGAGCTCATCCTCATCAGAAGGCTCCCTGAAAAAGGAAGGGGGCTTGAGCTTTCTCATTGTCATGAATGGGAAGAAGTACCCCCATACAGTGAGCTTTAGGACTCAGCAATCCAAACAAATTACTCAGATGCCTTTAAAAATAAAAAAGGGAGTTGTTCCCAAGGGATGAGGTAAAAGAGGAAGAAGTTGAGGATCTGGGTCCTCCAAAATTGCTCTGGGGTTCTCTGGGGCATACTCACACTTGCTGAACTAGATGCAGCACCAGCTCCGGCTGAGGTGGAAGATATTTTCCTCCTCTGATGGTTTCTTTTTTTAAATTTCACTTTAAAAAAGACTGTCTAGCCCTATTGCTGGTAGTCTGATTCCAGGAAGGACTGTTGAAATTGTCCCTTGTGAAATCTAAACTATTTCCTGCAAATAAAAGCTGACTCAAGCCCAGAGACATCTCCATGGACTTTGTGACCTTAATCCTTTCCAGAACCTCTGTCCCAGAGCGGAAAGATTGGTTCCTTTAAAAGGCAGGTCCATGACCTTGACTTGCATCTTGGTGGAGAGGAGAGTTTTGGAGCCAAGAGCGTTTCTTAAGGGACCCAAGCATGTTCAAAGTCCTAGTATAGTGCTGTCTGAGACATCAACGGACGCTTTGGGAGTATGCTTAGACACCTGGCCTTCCTTAAACAATACCACACATCCCTGTATCTTCTCATAAAGAGAGCTGGTCAACATTTTTCATTCACAGCATTTTAAAAATAAAAAACAAAAATGGCCTCTCTTTGAAAGGAAAAGCTTTTTTAATATTGATTTTTAATCTTCCAGTTTTTTTGTAAAAAACCCCCAAACATTTGAAGTTTCGGGGGGTTGTTTTTACCCTTTCCCTCCATTTTCCCCTTAATTCTTGAGCAATGGCTAGTATTTTCCCTACGTGCACTTTTTCATTTTTTCTTTTCTAAAGGTCAGAGAAGTTTACAAAAACAAAAACAAAACATTCTATACTTGTTCTCCGTGGCAACAATTTTTTTTTTCAAAGATTTGAAATTAAAAAAAAAAATTGTGATCAAAATGGAAAGTAGTTCCATTTCAAATCCAGCAACACAAATTTCAAATTTGCTCATTAAATTGTTTTTCCATTTTTCTGCTCACGAATGTGCTGAGCTCAAGATCCTGCCTTTGATTAGGCAGGAAACTTATATCTGGCAATAGCTACCTTGGCAGCTGGCAGTTCATAGATTTTAAGACCAGGGAAACCACTGTGATAATCTAGCCTGACTTTCTGCATAACACAGGCCATAGGATTTCACCTAGTAATTCCTGCATCATGCCCATGTCTTCTGGCTGAGTTAGAGCACATCTTTTAGACTGACACTCCATCTTGATTTGAAGATTTAAAGTGACAGAGAATCTACCACATTCCTAGGCTTGTTGTGTCAGGCTTGCCTAGCAGTTAACCTTCCACCTTAACACATTCAGTTGTTTGAGCCTCTGGTCCCCAGAAGTAGATGACAACTTCCCAGCTTTAAATATTTCACTTGCAGCTGAAATCACAATTGAGCTTGGGGTAGGATTCTGGAAAAACAATCCAAATCTTTCCCTGGGAACTGGTAGAAGGATCTAGGAGTCTGACAAATCAAGGCGCAGAGCCCAGATGGTGCCTGCCAAATCCTGGGAGGCTCTGGGGTCACACAGAGGAGGGAAAGGAGTAGTCATGGCAGTCTCATCAGTTGCTAAGGTACCACGGGCACCTTAGAGGATAGTCCTCACCAGTTCCTGCCTCTCAGAGTACCAATGTCCTGTGGATCAGCAGTGCTACTGGATGTGGAGTCAGAGAGAGGTCAGGTAGTCCCTAAGGAGACTGCCTTCTTTGGAGGAGATTTCCTGCAGAAGAGGAGACCTAGGTCTCCTCAATTCCTTACACTAAAGAAATCACAGATGCGGGAGGACCACAGGGCCAGACACAACAAGGGGTAGATACCCCTAAGGAGGAGATCCTGGGTAACTCTTTAACTGGGCTCTCCAAGGTGACAAGGTTCCAAAGATGTCGCTGTATTAAAATGAGGCTCCCCATGAGGAAGAACCATAGCTGACTGGTACAGAACAGTCTTTTCATAGACCTGGATATCATACCATGCTGAACTCAGATCTCATGGGAGCAGAGAGCCCCCCAGACCGGAGGGTGGCACAGACTTGCCTCAGAACCACAACACCAAGGAGTCATCCACACATGGCTGGAGGAAGACCATTTTGGAGAGAGCCTCTCCGGAAATGATCCCACTGGGGAGAAACAGCTGGGGCTTGGCACGGAGAATGGGGACATCCCTCGCACCGGAGCTCTGAGGGTGTGTATTTCTGTTGGAGTGGCCAGGTGAATCAAAATGATGCTCCGAAGCAGAGGATCATTCCAATCAACCCAGATCTAAGAGGTCCTTCCTTGTGAGAAACTCCTACGATCCAAGCAGGCAAATTACATCAGAGTTAACCTAGATCTAACTGCAGGATGCTTTCTGGAGCACTCCTCCTTTTTGCTATGAGGCTTACTGAACTCTCCTTCCAGGCCTGTCTAAGGAACCTGGAGCCTTAGCTGGGGGAACCAATCTTTTAATTTTGGACATTCTCTTTCTGCCTGTGTTCTCTCTCTTGGCTTCCACTCTAAGGGAGATTTCAAAGATACATTACACAGCCCTAGACACTCCTCCACAGAAGGTCTCCTAGAATACTGCACCTCCAAAGCCTATGGCAGCAAAAAGTTCTGCTGTTTTCTTTTTGGGTCCTTTTAGAAGGGCCCCTTACAAGCCATCACAGCATTTCCCCCAGGCATGAAAGGCACTTTTCGTGCTTTTATGGAGTAGGAAACATAGGACAAGAGGAGCATTATTTAAAGCCAGTCTTTTTGGTAGCGTTCTCTCTCTTGGGCAAACCCTGACAAAACAGTCAAGAAATTAGAAAGGAGAAGTATGCATTCCTAAAACTAATTATAAAAGTACAAATGCTGTGTGTCTTACATGACTGAAGGGAGAGGTTGGTTCTGTGACACTGTTTGGAAGGCAGAGGGACGGTTACTAGATGCAGGGTATTTGTGCTCTATGGAACTTAAGGCTAAGAGAGGAGCATGCCCCTGACTTTCCACTACCGATCAAAAGAGTTCTGTGGCCATTGAGCAGACTCATGACTCCTGCAATTGCACTCTGGAGACATTACCACGGAACAGGACATACGGATACAGCACATTTACTTTCTGTGGTAGAAGACAGAAAAAATGTAAAGAAGTGACTAACGTGTATATTGATTCCCAGAGCACTGAACATTCCCCTTTCTCCCAAGATTGATTGGAAGCATTAAGCAGCTGCAAGTTACTGTGATGTATATTTTGTTCATCCCAGGATGCACGTATCAATCATTCTACAAGACAAAACACAGATACCAGACAACACCACTCCAAGTAGAACCACCTAACTTTATAGGTGACAAAGAATTCCTGAAAGCTACATTGATATGACACAGCCAATTGGCGAGGATACTCTTTTCCAACCCATTTTCTTCTCTCCAAACGTTAAGGCATTCACACACCATAAAACCATCTTATGCCCTCCTCTGGGCTGCTGCTGGTGCCCTCTTTCAGAAGAGACACAGATACTGAAGTCCTCATCTGTCATGGTCAGCATTTCATGGCACTTTCTGCAAAAATTAGGGTGCTAATCACGGTGTCCTAGCAAGATTCCAACATAGATAATTACATTCTACCTCCCTAAAATCCCCAAGAAGTTCTAATTGGCTATGGTGTCCTTCAAGTCCTGTCCTAAACAACTGTGCAATGGTTTTGTGCACTGATAATTAAACAGTTACTGTGCTCCACCCCAGAAGCGGTGGCATATCAGCAGTAGACCAAAGCAATCCCTATCTGTAATAACTTGCATTATTTCTTAAGTGCATAAAGTGCTTTAAGGATCCATTAAGGTGAAAGTGGTAACATTATACAGCACCTATTACACCACAAAATGCTCACCCTTCCCAGTGCATAACAGGCTAAGATCTTTATCACTTCAAATTCTACCCCACTTGTTTTCCAGCATGTGACAGGCACATGTGCTCATTGAGGACTGACTGAATTGGAGTTAGAGGAGCCCATCTGGTTTTGAATGATCAGCTGATATAAAACAGCTATCATAAAATGCAGAACCACCTGGAGCTTTGGGCAGCTTGCTTGCCAGATTTTCTTCCAGCTTCCTAAAAATGTCACTTCTGGCCCAAGACTCAGCAAGAGAAGTTTCAGCCCAAAAGATTTCTTTTTAACCGAAAGTTACAAAGGGGTCAGCCATGAGGCTGAGAATCAAAAACGAGCCACAGCTACACAGTTTGGTTCTTGATCAGAACATCTCCTTAGTTCAGGTGTGTTCAGATCTAGGGTTTGAATGGCTTTCAAACACCTTAACCATGAGACTATGGGACTCCAAAGCCTCAGAGGCATCTCCGGAGAGATTCAGGGGAGGGGGCAGAGCACGCAGTCTCCCCTCTCTCAGGTTCCATCTTCTCCATGAGCAAGCAAGGGGCTTCTGTTCAAAATCATTACAGGCCAGGCACATCTGGCCACAAACCCCTGCATGAAAATTCCAGCCACCCAAACTGTCTGCTGACCTGTGGTTTACCTGATCACCAGGAAGCACCCCTTTCTGCCCAGCAAAGAGATAACCTGATCCATCTTCACCCATCAGACTTACCTTCCCAAACTGCTCAAAATACTGTTTCACATCCTCCACGGTAGTGTTCACAGAGAGACCCCCCACAAATATCTTCTTCGTCCGCGTTACCATCTGGGAAAGGGAAGGACAGGGATTCATAGGAGAAACAGAGTTAGCAGAGAACAAGATCTGTCTCCAAAACCTCATTTGTGAGCTGAAGAGCATGTAGTGCACTGTATGCCACTGGGAGACTGCCCGCACCAGTGGAACAGAGTCCCCTAACGAAACACTGTATCTACTGAAGGACATGTTTCAGGCCCCAGAAATTTCATACTGTGAAACTCCATCACTCAAGTGCCATCTCAGACTCACCCAAGCATGCGCCATATTGCTGTCTCCTACCCTTTCCCTCCCTAACCCCCAGCATGCACAAGCTCACTAACTGCCCGTGGGACTTGCCAGGGCACGGCCACTAATCTCCCATCTAACCCCCTGGGGACGGGTACAGCATATTAAAGTCTTTCCCCCACTAATCGTTCAGTCACCCACTTTCACAAACCTCCTCGCAAACACACAGAGTGCTGCCATCTCCTTCCCTACCCTCCCGTCACTCACATGGGGCACTGCTGTCACCCTGCCAATCCCCAGCTCACCCTCCCACCCTGCAGTTTCCCTGAAATGGGAAAGCAGAGCATGGCTGTGATGCTGCGATGTGAAGCCATCAGGTTTAAGGAGCCAGAGGAAATGTCCAGTTAAGCTTTCTTGTGCATTTGGGAGGAGGCAAAGGAAGAAACCCTCCCCTTTCTCTTCCCCCAGCCACAGCAGACTGAGGAGGAATAACTGAGGGGGGCGATGGCTGCTAGGATGAAGCACACTAGTGTCCTTTGAACTGATGCTTCAGCTGCATCCTCCCCTCAGCCCCTTGGCCACACCCCTGCTCCAGCAGGAACACATGGTCCTAATAACCCCAAGGAGCATGGGGCTAATCCGCAGCAATTCCAGGCTTGGAGAGCAGCCTGTTCTAACACTAAAGCACCTTCTGTCACCAAACTGCTTAATGGAATTAACCCAATTCCTACCATGTGCTTCCTGGCTCGTTACTCAGGATACCTGTTCACTAATTGTTCTCTGCTTCTGATCCCTTGTGCTTTCCTCCCCACATCATTCTCTTCTTCCACTCTGCAATTCTCTCCCTCATCAGCCCGTTCTCCCCCTGCAGTACTTGGGGTGAGATTGTAGGCTCTCGTCCTCCAGCCCAGTTAAGTGAGACCCCCCCCCCAAATCTGCATTCTACTTTGAAGGCAAATTGCCAATTTGCTCTTCACTCTGCAGTTAAAAGTTTCTCATTGAGCATCTAGTAGAACCTCCACAGCTGCTGGCTTCCATCGAGCGCCCACCTTCCTGGTGCAGGTCAAGCCCAATGTCCTTCTCTCTCTGGCCTTTCTAGTGCTGGTGTGCACCCTGACTTTCCACAAAATGAAGTTCTTTCTCCCACACCTCTCCCCAGTCCATCCTACATGTCTCCTGCCACAGATTGGAACTACTTCATGTTTCTTGCAGGCCCTCAGGTTCCAGATACAGGCTACCAAAGAGCAGAAGGTGCTATGTTCTTGAGCAGACTTCTGCATTTCATCAGCTCCACTCATGAAGCACACTCTAACCGTAGTGGAGTAGAGCTTGGGCTATTCCAATCCCACACTGACAATCACAAGAGCATCCCAAAGCTCCCTAGTGAGCTAGACCATGCACAACAGAATGCAAGTCTGGAGGTGGAGCACCAAAGGTCATCATTAAGGTAGGAACTAAGCCTGAGTATCAATCATCAAAGCCTTAAGGACCAGTGCTGGCAGGTGCACCAAGATGTCCTTCCGGCATCCTCTGGACAAAGGCACAAAGAGGATTTAAGTTCCTTGAGTTGCACCTTTTCAATTTGTAAAGGCTGCACATGCTACCTACCTTGGGCTGTGCTCGGCGGGGGAATGCTACTTTTGGGTCGATCTGAAAGAGACATGGGAGAGAGAGAGCAGGTGAACATATAATACATGAAATGTAGGCAATTAAAGTAGGCTCTCCACAAACTTTGCTCAAGTGATAGTTTGCCAGACCCAAGGAAGACACCTAATGAGCATAAAGTAGACTGCAGACAACTTTATCTTCTAATAGAGGTGTGATCCCTGGAGACTACAGTTCCCAGCATGCAATGTTCCATCTGAATGTGAGCAGCAGCCGTTCAGCACAAGATGGAACACCACAGGCTGGGATTAGCAGTCTCTGTTAGCCAGTCCTCTGTGTTCAGACTCCACCTTGACCACCCTGTACCAACAATGTCATATTAAAGTACTTTATTCTCCCCTTCACTCTGGCTAAGGGTACAGAGCTCACCTGGTTAACAGTGAAGCAGGAAACAGTCTGCACATAAAAAGCTAAGAACTTCAGCCCCAAAAGCATGGATTCACATGAGAAGGGAAGATGTGAACTAAACTGGAAGAGTCCCAAGGACAGAAAGTTGCAATACAGACTCCTGTCATCAAATCACACAGTATACTGCTGCCCCTTCTGCAGGCTGTATGCTGTGCAATAAAAAGAATCAGTTCCAATCATCCTACTGTGCTAGATACGCCTATCTGTTTGGTGTATTACTAAACCTGCTGTCCACTAGAGTGCCTTTATCTCAGCACCAATATTCAGATGGTGCACATTCTGCTGGGGTCAGCAATGGATGAACACATGGCTGCACTATTCTTACCACCACCACAACTTAAACTAGGAAAATACTAATGCACTGAAAACGAAACACCCACTATAATGCACACACAGCAACTCTTGTGATGTCACCTTTACATTAGAAATGATCCAAATCTACAAATGACCTTAGAGAGCCCTGTACTAAAGGAGGGTCTGTTCAGCCCACAGCTGGAAAGTCTGTAGCTAGGAGAGGAGCTGAGAAGTTTGTCCCATTAGCCCAGCAGCTCAAACAGCCCGCAAGGAAACTGCACCTCTCCAGCTCCTCTCACTGCTATTGTTCTACTTTCCAGCCTGGCTTTTCTCCCTTCATTCATCCTTTCATTTGTCAGACAGAACCCAAAGCTCAGTACCTCTTCAGATCACTCCCCTCTGCCTTCCCACCTCCATCCTGATTCACAACCTAGAACATAAATAAACTCAGCGTATAAGTAAACAGAGGCAAAAGTGAAGAACATAAATAAACCTCCCCTTATGACCGCCAAACACAGCAACATACCCTCTTGGTGCCTCATAGGGACATCTGAGCACCTTTCCTTCTCCTCCCCCTTCCTCCCAATCCAATCCTCTGGCTTCCTGGCTAGTGCAGAAATCCTCAGTGAATTCTGAGGACAGAGGACGGCAGGAGACCAAGAGGCCGATGGCAGATAATAAGCAAAAACAATAATCTACTGTCTTTTAGTTCTCAGCCAGTGTCATTCAGCTCCTGCCAAGAAGATGCTTTCATACACAGCAAAGTTAAGCCCAGGCCTCATTTTTTCATTACCCTGAGCGTGATAAACTGGGTAGAGATAACGTATCCACCTGGCTAGAGGGGGCAGGCAGTAATTTCACAAATTCTTCTGCACAACTATCTACTGTTGCTGGTAAACTGAGGCCTAACCAACCAATTGCAGACACGTAACTGAAGGTGCACAGAGGAGAGAGCGTTCAATACAAGACTCAAGGTACTAAAACGGGGCTATTCCTCAAGTACAGGAATTTTCATAATTAAAGGAGAAGTGGTGGTAATCACTTCCTGTATCCCTGGTATTAAAGCCAATAATCTGGTTGAGTTTTACTTCACTGTCAGTCATGGATGTGATAAAGATTTGTACACAAGGAATTCAGAGTTCCTCAGATAATGTCCTAAAAAATGTAACCAGTATCTGATAGTGGTTAGGGGTGTTATTTAAATACTTGTCACTTTCATTTCAAGTTACTAACCTTTAGGGACAAATTGTGCCCATGGTTATATCCATGGAATCCCACCGCCCTCACAAGTGTAAACAAGGGCACAACTGGGCCCTTCATTACCACTTTTCAGGCCACGTAACACTGTTTAATTCCCATGTAAGCTCATATAACTACATTTAACTTGCTGACATCATTATCTGTGTTATCTATATCCATTAGCTGGGATCTGAAGCGATTCAAAAAAGCACAATTGTCATATCTCTAGTGCCAGCTTTGTTACATTTGTTAATAGTGAATCTGAAAATGCCTACAGTACCCCTTTCACACACACACAAATAAAAACAGCAAAAGCAAAAAAAACCCAAGCAAGAAAACCTCTAACACATCAATGTTTCTAGGGCACATAGAGAAACTGAAGGCAGCAGTCGTCTGCAGCTTTACAAAGGCACGCAAATCTTTTACCTTGAGACGGCAAAGCCAACTCTCATATCAAGCATTTCCATAAATAACCCCTGTAGGCTGCTATCTAGCTTACAAACAAAGAGAAGTCTGAAAGGCACAAGGTTTCCTCCAGAGAATCAGGCCAACAACATTAATTACAATAGAAAGAATCAGAAAACAATGAAGCAACAAGTTGGGCAGACATTATCTACCAAGTGCTGTTTACCAGGAGACACCAAAAACAGAGAATGGGGTGTAGTTTCAGGACGCTGGGCCTTTTCCCACAAAGTTTTATAAAAGCCTAAGTTAGGATTCAGATGAGTTGGTGACATTTAGTCCATGACTAACAGCAGAGACTTTCAACTAAAGAGGGGGAAAAAAACAAAACAAAAAACCCCACACACATCTAAGGCTCCAAACAGGACTACAAAATCAGCATGTTTTAGGGGAATTGAGAGCCACTGAACTGCACATATAGATCAGTCTTAGATCCTAATCCAGCAATTACCAGGCAACATACCCCAAAACATTCAGCCCAGATTTAAACTTTAAAAAAAGAGAGAAAAAAAGAAAAAAAAATCCAAGTTCCTGACAAAGAAAGGACTTTAGAGAAACTGCCACCATTCTTCCTGCTTCCTCAGCATACAATCAGCAAGCCAGATGCATCAGAGAATTTCAATGGCTGGCCAGCCCCACATGTTCTTTACGCCACAAGTCCCTTCTCTTTTCCTTCAGCACACTTACCCATTCCACATCCCCTCCCTTTCCTGGGCCCACCCAGTGGATTGCAGAATTGCTTTAAGACCAGAAGCAGCATTAGTTTAGACAGGTAAGAATGGAGACCATAGATTGCATCTCACTTCTGTCCCAGAAATGCTCTTGGGATTGCTGCCACCATCAACATCCATCACTCACCTTTTCAAGAGTGAGCTAGGCCAGTCCCACAGATTCACCATCAGACCCCATGTTTATACGGACTATAAAATAAAACAAGCCTGCCCCCACCCCAAAACATTTAATCAGAATCCTCCCCCAAAGCAAAACTAACTTTACACCACTCTCACAAGAGGACGAGGTTTTTAAGACTCCTGGCAATCTGCACACTGCAGAGGCGGCTGGAATAGGTTTAACCAGGAGCTCCCACGGGGAGGAAGGTCCTGTATACATCAAAGGGAACGATCCATGCAGTTAAACAGGAACAGACATAAATCTTACCGCAGCTCATGCTGTAAGCCTCAAGAAAGGGTCTCTCTCTCTCCCGCTCTCTCTATTCAACTCAGATAAAGAATTTGATGCCTGAACTGCCTCACTAGACTTCAAGTTACACATGTGGACTTTTCATTAGTTCATGGCTGGAACTGGAACTTATTTTTTTCCCCATGTGCCCCCACCACTTGTATCCCCACCCCTGGGTCAATATTAAGCAAAAGAGGAATTTGACAACACAAAAGTCACTAAAACTACTCAGACAAAAGATCTCTAACACCCACTCCCCAAACACAGATCCTACATATCTCCCTGATGCCAAGGGCTTGCAGTGCAGGAACTGACAGTCTATGCTGAGAAACCCAATGACTCTTTAAAAAACTATCTACAAGTTCACAAAGTGGCTAGAACAGCTTGTAATTGCAAGAACGGATGTACCACCCTGGGGGATGGAGGCACCACTGATATCTCAAAGAGCAGAAGATGGCCCACAGAGGCACCTTCTGAGCACACTAGGAGACAATAAACTTCAGGAATTCATGGCCATTGCAAATTTGTATCCTGGGGAAGCCATAAGAGAGCATGAGGCAACAACTCCTCAACACAAAGGGATATGGGTCTATAACAGGGGTTCTCAAACTGGGGGTCATGACCTATTAGGGAGTTGCAAGGTAATTACATGGGGGGTTGCAAGCTGTCAGCCTCCACCCCAAAACCCTGCTTCACCTCCAGCATTTATAATAGTATTAAATATTTTAAAAAATGCGTTTTTGATTTATAAAGTGGGTCGCACTCAGAGGCTTGCTGTGTGAAGGGGGTCACCAATACAAAAGTTTGAGAACCACTGATCTATAGCATCACCAGAGAGAACAGGCCTAGCTCTTTGTAAGGGTCAAGCGCCCATCATGGAGGGAAGGAGTACTTGTGGCACCTTAGAGACTAACCAATTTATTTGAGCATAAGCTTTCGTGAGCTACAGCCGAAAGCTTATGCTCAAATAAACTGGTTAGTCTCTAAGGTGCCACAAGTCCTCCTTTTCCTTTTACATGAGAGCGTGAGGCTCTGCATGTCCTCTCCACTTACGGGGCAGTTGCTCCCATAGACACTGTTAGTTTCACATGGACACACTTTTTCTTGTGCAGTCCTGAATGTATTCAGTCTTTTCAACTCACAAAGTGCCACCATCAGTTTCTCGAAAGGGATTCTTGCAATCAGTAGGCAGAATGAAAAATCATAACCTGGGATTCATAATCAATATTCAAACATTCACAAACCAATCCATACTTGGTCATCCACAGCTCAGAAGAGCAGCCAGTTAGCAAACCATCACCAGGATGCAGAAGGGCAGGATAATTCTTTATCAATAATCAATAGTTTATAACCCCTCATTGGGAATCAAACACCACAATCAATCAGTGTTCTAAGCACTGAGGCTCAGTTGACAAATGAACCCCCTTAGATGGGAGAAGAAACCTCACCGTCTTGGAGTCCAGTTCATGTCTGGATTGGGCCAGAACCTTGTCCACACCGGCCTGGTCCATGAACGTGACGAACCCGAACCCCCTGCACCCCGAATCCCAGGCAGGAGATGGGGGGAGGAGCAAAGAAGAGAGAAAGTTGGTTAAAGTCGGGCCCTGGCTCTGGCGAGGAGCAAAGGAGAAGCAGGGGCTGGTCTTCTCACCTGGATCTCTTTGTCAGCGGGTCCCGCATCACCAGACACTCCTTCACCTCCCCGAACTGGCTGAAGTATTCCCGCAAGCCCTCTGCAACCAAAACACAAGGCCATGGGCCCCTGCCTAGCGCAGGCCCCTCGGGGCTCCCTCCCCACCGCGCCGCCCCGCCCGGCCCACGGAGAAAGCGCCCCAGGCCCGGAGCCGACCCCTGGTGGCGAAGAGCGACGCGCCCCCCACACGCGCGTTCGGGGGCGGCCGCGGCTCCCCCCCCTTCCCCGGGAAGAGGCATCCAGGGAGCCCTACAGAGCGGACTCCCCCCCCGGAATAACAGCCCGGGCCGGGCGCAGCAGAGCCCCGACCCCGCTCCGCCCGGGGAGTTGGGAAAGTTTGGGTGGCAGGTGCCCGGTCCGGAGCTCGGCCGGGGCCCGCGGGGGAGTGGGAGCGCCGCGGGGAGCGGCCCCTGCCCGGCGGGCCTCACCTTGCGTGGTTTGCCAGCTCAGTCCCCCGATGAACATTTTGCTGCGGGAGACACAAAAAGAGCCGTGAATGGAGCGCGGCGGGCCGGGGGGCGGCCGGCGGGCCGGGGCGGGCCGCCCGGCGGCGGGAGGGGAGCAGCGCGGGGGCAGCAGGCGGGGCGGGCTGCCCGGCTCCAGCGGGGGAGCGGACCCGGCGCGCCGCGGATGCGGGACGAGCTGCCCAGGCTGGGCGGGGGGGGGGACCCTGCGCGGCCCCCGGGGGGGCGGGGCGGGCTGCCGGGTGCCGGGGTCAGCGCGTGGCCTTATGCCCGGCTCGGGGCGGGGGGGCTCGGGTCCGGACTCCGGCGGCGGCCGGCGGCAGGGCGAGCTCGCAGGGATCGGCCATGTTGGCAGCGGCCGCCGCCACCGCCGAGCCTGTCCGGGCCACGAGCTCGCGGGGAGCTGGCTGGAGCCGGCGGGAGAGGCGCGCTGCCGGCCCCGGCTCCCGCCCCCCGCCGCGCCGGGCGGAGCGGTACCAGGGATCGTGCGGGGAGTCCGGGGAGGCGAGGCCGGGCTGGCTGGCTTCTGTCTCCATTCGGACCTCTTCTCCCTGCGAGGCGCAGAGCCGCACTCCCGGGGCAGATGAGCGCTGGAAAAGGGGCCGGACGGACAGGCCATGCTGCCCCCTCCCCCGACCCCTCTCAGCCAGGCGGGGAGGGAGGGAGGAGGGCCCGGCGGGGACAACCTGCCCGGCTCCTCCCACCCCCGGCGGGCGGGCAGCCGGCGTGCGCATAAAACCCGGCCGGCTGCTGCCTGCCTGGCCGCCTGCACCGGGGGGACGGCAGCGAGCGGGGCTCGGGCAGAGCCGCGCCCAGGCCAGGCAAGTACAGCGGAGTCGACCCGTCCGCGGCTGGTACCGCCCAGGAGAAGAGCAGGGACGGGAGCCGCGGTGTGCGCGCCCCACCTGGCCCCCGTCTCCAGCCCAGGGGGAGGGAGCCTGTAGCCGGCGCCCGGAGGATTCTCACCTGGCTCGCCATGGAGGGGCTGCTGGGGCTCACGCAGCGTGGTGCGCGCAGCTAGAAACAAAGGGGGCCTGGAGCTGGCCCCGGGAAGCTTGTGCTGAGTCGCGTCTGGCTTTGGCGTGCTACCGTGCGGGTCTCCGCTGCTCTGGGGGACCGGGCAGCGCGTCCTAGAGCGGTGGAGCGGAGCTATTTCTGCCAAGAAAGCCGCGTAACAAGCTCCCAAGTGCTGGCTGCAGTTGGGGCTGTTCAAACGTGCGGGCTTAAAACGGGGCTGGAGCGGCCTAACTTTAGGCACTCACGTTTGAAAACATGGCACCGTGCGGCACAAAAGGAAAGCGCGCTGTGAAAGCCCCCGAGAGGCTGCTGTGGAGAGCCCTGCAGCCCCGCTGGCTCAGATGCGTGTCCGGGTTTAGCTTTGTTAGTCTGCCTAAAACTTGGCTTTGCGCTTCTTTCACTTACCCTGAATGGAGGCCAAATGCCCCCGTGAGCTTGAGTGGGGCAGGAATGTGAGCCATACTCCTCTCCAGGGCTGCCTTGCACACCTGGGACATCACCTCCAGCCTGATCCACCAGGACACAGAGGAGAAGTTTGGTCTGAGAGGGTTAAATCAATTTGACAACAATAACAGGTATCCCAGACCTGAAGCAAAGCCCCCTGTAAGCTCAAAAGCTGGTTTCTTGCACCCACAGAAGTTGATCCAATAAATTTCCTCAACTACCTTGTCTCTTTAATATCATGGGACCAACACTGCATACAGTAACATGTGACACAAACATAGCCTGAAGCAGGATCTGCCTGTTGTGGCATGTACCATATTTAAACAAGACTGCTTCTCTTCTCCCTCCTCCTCCCCCGCCCCCCCGTGGTACTCTTGCATAGCCCCAGTATCACACAAACATTAGCTAAACCAGGGGTTCTCAACGTTTTTCTTACCCCTCCTTCACCCCCCAACAAGCAATTAAAAACTCCACAGCCCATCTCTGCCACAACAACTGTTTTTCTGCATATAAAAGCTAGGAGGGAGCAAGCAGGGCAATTGCCCAGGGCCCCACACCACAGGGGGCCTGCAAAGCTAACTTGTTTAGGATTCAGCCTCAGGTGGCCAGGCTCAGGGCCCTGGGCTTCAGTGCCGTGTGGTGTGGGTTTGGCTTTCTACCATGGGCCTCAGCAAGTGTAATGCTAGCTCAGCTTGGCAGACCCTCTGAAACCTGCTCGTGGCCCCCAGGGGGCCCCGGACCACTGGTTAAGAACCTCTGCACTAAATGATACCTTATATTGACTCCTCTCAATCCATGGGTAGCATTATCCCCATTTTACAGATAAGGGAATGAGGCACAGATGTGAAGTGACTACCAAGGCCATAGTCAGGTTCAGGCAGAGCTGGCGCATGAACTCAGGAATTCCTCACAGAGGCCTTTGCACAGTCCCTTAACCACACAGTCTCCTTAGTACATGCTTAGTAAGATTGATTAGCGATCTAACCCCCTTTCAATCACCAGAATGGAGACAGACTAGTGTAACTTTTTCCCCCTCAACATATTTTTTCTGTCCAGATTCATGTAACTTGTGCCCATCACTGTAGTACTTGTATCCTGATACTTCACTCAACTGTTATCACTATCCAACCAGATTCTGAGTGATCACCTCCCTTTAAAAGAGAGCGAGCACCTTCACCAGCTCCTATCATCACCAAGCGACTGTGATTGCAGCAGAATCATTTTTTTAATTAGGTACAGTGGGCCAAGACTACAACAGCAGGGCTACATACTACAATGGATCATCAGCTCAACTCCCGTTGATGACAGTGAGTGTTGTATAAAAACTGAGCGTAAAATACAACCATAGTTTCCTTTTGCAGCTGCCTTTCTCAGAGGCACTGGAGCCTTGTTTCAGCTGCTGTGACAGTAGCCCAAATCACAGTGCAATTTTACATGGATTAAATTGGCATTTCTATCCATGTAAAACCGATCGGCCCATAGGCACCAGCCTGACACTTATGCCATGTTCCAAATCTTCCCTACTACCAAACTAGTCTGTCCTGCATGTGTCCATGTACAGATACTTTGGGAAGCCACGGGAGTGCACCCTCTTGTTCAGCCCCAAACCGTACCAATGAAGTGCTAGTGTCGGGAGTTGGGAGTAGCTGAACTGCTAGATTATCCACCATGGACCTACAGTCAAAAAACACTTCTTACCTCTTCACAACTACAGCTCTGTGCATGTCACTTGGAAATGGAACATTCACTCAGATTACATAACGGACATTGGGCCAAAATGCCCAATATATCTGCTATGTCATGCAATATGCAAGTTAAACATTTATTATACTCATTCTTCTCTCCAGTTTATCCAGAATGGGCTTCCCTTTTATTTTCTGATTCCCCATTGTGCCATGCTGCCTGGTTAGGAATGGTAAGATAGATATCAAGAAACTCCCATTCATCCTTGACCTTTCATCAGTTTTATTTCCCAGTCTCCCATCCCCTACAGTAATCTCAATACTGTACCTCAGCTGCAACCAGGAGAATAGACAAGCACTTTTTTCCCCACACACTAAGATTGCTGGGGCAGGCACTATTTCTTACTGCATGTTTGTACAGCACCTAGCACAATATGGCTCAGATCCTGAGTGGGGCCTGTGGGTACAACCACAATACAAATACAAAAGTGTAATTGCTAATATTGCTGCTAGGCCTGGTACAGGTTGCTGCAGTGACCAGGCCTATCCATTACCCTTGGATATTTTTCAGTGCCCATCCTCTTAAATCTGGTGACATGTCTGCAAAATCTGCAGAACTGGGCAAAAATCTCAGCAGAAGTTGCCAGCAGTTTCTTTGGCTATACATTGACCCTAATCATTATGTACAGTAATGTTAAAAAGCAAAGACTTTGTAACCATTTCTTGGGAAATCAGTTACATAGTATGAGCTCAAGCTGCTAAGTATCCTAAACTCCTATGGGTGTCAATGGGAGGTGAATGTGCACACTACCTCACAGGATGAGCTGCTTCTATACAACAACACAATAATTCCAAACTGTGTTCCACACACACAAATAGCAAAATCCTCTGGTTTGTCATCAATGTATATCTGCAAATTACCATTCTTTCCATCCATTATAATATCTTTTTATTTAAGAGATGGCTAGATAAAGGATGCCACACTGGAAGACCCAGACAGCGTTAAATATTACATTGTGTTATTGTTGTGTTACTCATGTTTTACTCCCTCTTCCCCATCAAAATAATGTGGGAGAAGGGAAAGAGGGTATTTGATTAATGTGGGTTAATGTCTGTGGGCCTCAGAGAAGGAGTGAGTGCTTAGGAGAACATAATGGCCATAATGGGTTTGACCAACCGTCCATCTAGCCCAGTATCCTGTCTTCTGACAGTGGCCAATGCCAGGTGCTTCAGAGGAAATGACCAGAACAGGCAATCATCAAGTGATCCACTCCCAACTTCTGGCAAGGGCTAGGGACACCCAGAGTATAGGGTTGCATTCCTACCTATCTTGGCTAATAGCCATTTATGGACCTTTCCTTTATGAACTCTGAAGCACAGGCAGATAGATATTTGAGTTATTCACAAAGGGACGCAGGACCCAGAAATTGAAGGATGAGGGAGGAATAGAGTAGCAGAGACTTTTTTCCTCCTCCATCATTGCAGGAAGCTGAGAGAGACAGCGTTTTGGAGATCCATCTCTTCACAGGAGGTGGGAGGCTCCAGCAGAGGGGTAAAGGGAAGAGCCCTTGCTTTAAATTTCATTTGGCCAGTTAATAAAAAAGCTTGAATGTGAATCCAAATAATTTTTGTAATATTTGTTTTAAGATAGTGAACATGTAAACCTGGAAAATATTAACCGCGGCTTTTTAGCCAGCCTCGGGGCAATACCAGTCTGCTGACAGTAGCTTCCAGTTATGCTCACGCCTGCTTTGGAAATGATGCTTGCTCTCTGGAGAGAATGATGGTAGACACTCCCTGCTGGCCAGTATATGAGGCATACAACTGGTGTCTGCCTCAAAGGAAACTGCCTGGCCATTCTCCTACATGGTGGAAACTGACTTGAGGCAAGTGGTTTAGGTATGTAAAGGCAAAATTAATTAACTAGAATGAAGGGATGAAAAGGAGCCCTAGGCTCTCAAACACTACAGTTATGGGGGCCCTATAAGCACCTAGATAAATAGAATTTGGACCTGGTTCATGTTTGGGCATCAACAACAGTAAAACAGAACAGCTGAAAAAGCAAAAAACTTTCCTCTGTTGCAATACAACCCATTAAATAGGGTTAGATTATTATAAAATAGGTTATATGCTGTAGAGCATTTGAAAAAAGAGGAAGAGAATGCACAAAAGGAATAGGGATTTGGATGCAAGACTGAAAGAGTGGGAGAGGAGAAATGCAATGATGAATAAGAAAGAATGGGACAAAGAAGGAATATGAAAGCTTAAAGGGGCCATGACTAGTAAGTAAAGTGTGGATGAAAGAATCATGGCAACAGGAAAAGGGGGAGAATACATCAAATGATGCAAGAAAGCAAGAGAGGACAGGAGTGGGGCCCTGGCACCACAAGGGAAAGAAGGTCTGATGTGGGAGGGAAAGCAAGAGCTTTATGATTTCGGTAACAAAAAAGGGGAGTTTGTACTGAGCAGACTAGTAACGAGTAGGGAGTTCAAGGTAAGAGAACAAAGAGGAAGGGAATTTTAAAGGACACAAAGGGAGTTTTGTGTAAGGGGACTGCAGTGCACCATCTGCTGTCCTGGAGGTGAAATAGAAGATGGCCCGAGAATAGTTCAGAAAGACCTTTCCATCATTCACCCAACTCACAGACTCATGTAATTATTATCTGGCACCCAGTCTATATGATGAAAAACTCTTCAAGTGTAGCTCAGACTAATAGAATCATAGAATATCAGAGTTGGAAGGGACTCAGGAGATCTAGTCCAACCCCCTGCTCAAAGCAGGACCAATCCCCAGTTTTTGTTTGCCCCAGATCCCTAAATGGCCCCCTCAAGGATTGAACTCACAACCCTGGGTTTAACAGGCCAATGCTCAAACCACTGAGCTATCGCTCCCCCTACATGATGTAAATGGAGGAAACTGTAAATATAAAGCCTAGACTAACTGATTTGTTTCACAAAAAGAAAAGGAGTACTTGTGGCACCTTAGAGACTAACCAATTTATTTGAGCATAAGCTTTCGTGATGAAGTGAGCTGTAGCTCACGAAAGCTTATGCTCAGATAAATTGGTTAGTCTGTAAGGTGCCACAAGTACTCCTTTTCTTTTTGCGAATACAGACTAACACGGCTGTTACTCTGAAACCTGATTTGTTTCACACATCTGAGTATTTACGGGTCTGAAGGATGGGCAGGTGCTACCAAGTTGCTATTGTACTTTAACGTCTGCCATAGACCCATACGGGCTTTGTTCTTCTCCCTTTTCCAAAATGCAGTGGGCACAGGATTCTCTTTTCCATAGGTAAGGATAGAGGTACTTATCTTTGAGCTGAGAACATTTTTCTGCACTGACTCCATATTCTCCACTTTCCATTACACCAGATTTTTAGTAAAACAAGACAAACACTAACATGTTTACAGTAAGAGCAAATTAAAACAATTAAAACAGGTCTCGGCTCCTCCTCTCAAAAAGCTACCTGAACTCATCCTCACTGTCCATACTCTATCCTCTCTAAGCCCTGGTCTATACTAGGACTTTAGGTCAAATTTAGCAGCATAAAATCAATGTAAACCTGCACCCGTCCACACGATGAAGCCCTTTATTTCGACTTAAAAGGCTCTTAAAATCGATTTCCTTACTCCACCCCTGATAAGTGGATTAGTGCTTAGATCGGCCTTGCTGGCTCAAATTTGGGGTACTGTGGACACAATTCGACGGTATTGGCCTCCGGGAGCTATCCCAGAGTGCTCCAATGTGACCGCTCTGGACAGCACTCTCAACTCAGATGCACGATTATTTGCCGTTGCTCTGATGCAGGGAGGGGCGACTGAGGACACGGCTTACAGGGTTGGCTTCAGGGAGCTAAAATCAACAAAGGGGGTGGCTTTACATCAAGGAGTATTTCAGGCAGGACTTCACGGAGGGTTCCAATAAGAAATGGTGCACCTAAGTTATTGTTCTTATTGGAACAAGGAGGTTAGCCTGGCCTCTGATTGATACATGGCTAGATTTACCTCCCTGCACCTTCTCTGTGAGTGACTGCAGTGTGACCTAGAGGAATGAGTCCCCTAGACAGGGGAGGGGGGGAAGCAAATGAGTACAAAACAAGTCTGGTCTATTTCTTGTTTTGATCCACTCCATCTATCTTCTACATCTTTGGCTGGCAGCAGACGGTGCAGAAGGACTGCATGCCATCCACATCTCATGGCTGCTCGGCAGAAGATGGTACAGTACGACTGCTAGCCATCCTTATCTCTTGCCTGCCCGGCAGAAGATGGTACAGTACGACTGCTAGCAATCCGTATCGCCTGCCTGCTCACCATAAGACGGTTCAATAGGACTGACTGTAGGACTAAAGAGAATGACCTGGTCAAGTCACTCCAAATTTAGTCCCTGCTCCCATGTCTGCCCAGGCGCTCCCAGCCGACGTGGCCAGGAGCACCTCGGACACGACGAGGACGGCTACCAGTCGTATTGCACCGTCTGCTGCCAGAAGACAATGGCTTGCTGCTACTGTGTAGCAATGCAGTACCATGTCTGCCAGCACCTAGGAGACATACGGTGACGGTTACCTGAGCAGGCTCCATGCTTGCCGTGGTATGGCGTCTGCACAGGTAATTCAGGAAAAAAGGCGCAAAACGATTGTCTGCCCTTCCTTTCACGGAGGGAAGGAAGGGGGGCCTGACGATATGTACCCAGAACCACCCGCAACAATGTTTTAGCCCCATCAGGCATTGGGATCTCAACCCAGAATTCCAATGGGCAGCGGAGACTGCGGGAACTGTGGGATAGCTACCCACAGTGCAACGCTCCGGAAGTCGACTCTAGCCTCGGTACTGTGGAAGCGCTCCGCCGAGTTAATGCACTTAATGCACTTAGAGCATTTTCTGTGGGGACACACACACTCGAATATATAAAACCGATTTCTAAAAAAACGACTTCTATAAATTCGACCCTATTCCGTAGTGTAGACATACCCTAAGTAACATTGGCACAGATCTTTATCATAGCTGCTGGTTCTTGTACTACCTTTATTCCTAGCTTGTTATCCCCAGTAACTTTCACCCAGTCCCTCAGTCCAGCACCCAGTATATAGGGGGAACATCTTCCAGTCCTTCTCCCCTGTCACCAGACTGCTCAGTGCCCTCTGGTAGGGGCACTGCTTCCAATCTCTCTCCCCTCGCCTTCACTAGGCAGATCAGAATTGGGGGTTGGGGGGGTGAAATCAAACCTATTTTACCCCATTACAGGCCTCCCCTCCTCTACTTTGAAGCCTGATTAGCTGAATTTGGCAGTCAGTGAAAGATTGCCGCCAATAAGCAGACCCTAGTTCCAGGATCAGCTTCAGAGTTCTAAAAAGTGACAATTGGAATACTACTTGTTACATCAGAGACCGAGAGTTTCATTGCCCAATCCCTATGCTGGAGAGTATCTCTCTCTCAGCCTCTGCTACCTTCAGCTCATGCTACTTTGTAGATCTTCTGCAATGGCCTGAGGGGCTTTTTAAAGCTGATGCCACCCTATCTCTCTACGGTTGCCTGCATCCTGTGGATAATGCCCTAGCCAGGCATTACAGAATGGATAGTACAGGTGCCACAATGGGGGCGAGGGAACATCATTTTCATGTTCCTTGCTGATGCCCCTGCCATCACCACTCAAAGCAGTTGCACAGCTCACATTTTCACTCTCCACGGTTTTCTGTACCTACAGGCCTACACCTTTTTAGGAGCACAAGAGTGAATAAGTATTTGGAGTAAGGATTTGAGTAAGACAGAAGGGGATTTGGGAGGAGTAGAGGCGTCAAAGTGAGGGCTTGGTTGGGGAGAAAGGGAGTTTGGGGTGTGTAACAGAGATGGGAAGGCTAGAGAGAAGGACAGAGAGAAAAGGGGAAGAGAAATGCATCAGGGCAGGGAATAGTGAGAGGCTGTAGTTTGGGTCTGAGATACAAGAAGAACCTGTAGAAGTGGAGATAGGAATAGAGAAAGCATGTGCGAGAAATGGTAGAAAGAGAAGGCATGTGGCGAGGTGGGTAAACAGAGAGATTTGGAGACAGAAGGGGGATTCGTAATGTGCAATCAGACAGGAAGTTGGTTGCAGTTTGGGACATAGCTCTTATTCCTAATTAGAAGACTATACAATATGGGCTTGATTCTCTATTGTCCTGCGCCTTGCCCACCACATTAGAATGGCAGTGTTTTACACTCACTTTGCACTGATGTACATGACTACACCAAGTGAAGGGCAATGGAGAATTAGGCCCAAAGAGCTATCCTGTACTTTGGATAGTCTCTGCTTAGTGCTCAGCAGAAGCATACGCTCACAGGAACTGGGTCCCATTACAATGCTTGGGAAGAGCATGAATATATGCCTCGCAGAGCAGTTCAGCGGGATCAGATTCATATGAGCTGTTCCCGACCCTCTCCCCCACAGCACTGAGTGATCACGCACAGGGACAGACAAAACAAGAACAGTCATAATCCACTGTACAAATCCATGGTACACCCGCACCTTGAATACTGCATGCAGTTCTGGTCACCTCATCTCAAAAACGATATATTAGGATTGGAAAAGGTGCAGAGAAGGGCAATGAAAATGATGAGGGATATAGAACAGCTTCCATATGAAGAGAGATTAAAAAGACTGGAACTGTTCTGCTTAGAAAAAAGATGATTAAGAGGATATATAATAGAGGCCTATAAAACCATGAACAAAAGTACTTCTTCAAACAATGCACAGTCAACCTGTGGAACTCATTGCTATGGGATGCTATGATGGCCAAAAGTACAATTAGAGAAGTTAATGGAGGATAGGTCTATTAATGGCTATTACCAAGATGGTCAGAGATGCAACCCCATGCTCCAGGTGTCCCTAAATCTCCGGCTGCCAAAAAGATGGGACTGTACAACAGGGGATGGACCACTCAGTCATTGCCCTGTTCTGTTCATTCCCTCTGAAGCATCTGGCACCAAGCACTGCTGGAAGACAGCATTCTAGCTTAGATGGACCATTGGTCTGACCCAGCATGGCCATTCTTATGTTCTTACTTGCAGGACTAGAGTACATCTGGCGCAGTGCTCAAACATACTCTGAGTGAGCAGAAGCTGTTTTTCTGTCCCTCTCAAAAGCATTCACTCTTGCTCATGATATAGTCAATGCCCCACCTGCGTTATAACACAATCTGTGATTTAAAACTTCCACTCACTTTCTAATCGTCAATAAATGGACATTTGCGCCACAAATCCCGCCCTAGCCACCCTTTATAGCATTGCCATGCTGAGGATGGTGTTAAAGCAACCTGGGTTACACTGAGATTTCAAGTAATAAGATTTTGGAAAATCTGTTGGCCATTTGAGGAAAGGGTGAATAGAAAAAGAGCATCTTCTTGTACGCTGAAACTCCTGTAACAGGGCCGGTTAAAACCAAATCCAGTGCCCAGGACATAAATACATCTCACAAATCTTCTTAAGCAGCTCAGACTGTCCTGGTTCCTCAGGGCTTTGCCAAGGTATTTTGTTTGTATCTGTTACGTGACTTATATCAGGTATTGTATCCTAATCAAGACAGACACCAGTGTCTTCCCAGGCAAAACACCATCTTCAGACTGTAGGAACAGCTTTGTAGGCTGTGCAATCACTCACTGTCTGAGCTTCCTTCCCTTTGTAGGGGGAAGGGAGAGAGAAGTTCCATGAGAATATATGGAGTGCAAAGACCCAGGTGATTTTTGGGTTCAAATGACCTTGATTTAAGTTTCTATAGCTGCAAGTCTGAAAGTCCTGGAGATAGACATATAGTACCCGTTCTGTATTCTCCGCTCTGCATGGCGGCAACAGTATAATTTTCCTCACCCCCATGTCTGCCACACCACTTATTGTAATTCTTTTGTCAGAAGTTGAAGAATATTTTCCTAATCATTTTATCAAGCAAGTCACAGTGACCAAGTTCATCTAATGGACATTGTACTGAAAAAAGAACTGCCATCCTTCTCTAGCTATGCAACTGGAGCAGGTGTCTATGACCAGGAATATCATCTCTTAAAGAAGAACCTTTTCCAGGGGTCCAACACACTATACACATCATTCACTCATACTTTTTGTGGATCCCTTTCAGGCTAGGGAATGTGAAATAGGCAGGTTGTTGCTGTGCCTTTAAATGCTTCACACAGTTTGGACAACCTTAGAATATAAGAACTGCCATACTGGGGTCAGACCAATGGTCCATCTAGCCCAGTATTCTGTCTTCTGACAGTGGCCATTGCCAGGTGCTTCAGAGGGATAAATAGAACAGTGATTTATCCCTTGTCATCCAGTCCCAGCTTCTGACAATCAGTGGCTAAGGACACCCAGAGCATGGAGTTGCATCCATGACCATTTTGGCTAATAGCCATTGATATACCTATCCTCCATGAACTGATTTAATTCTTCTCTGAACCTCGTTATAGTTTTGGCCTTCACAACATCCCCTGGCAATGAGTTCCACAGGTTGACTGTGCATTTTGTGAAGAAGTACTTCCTTGTGTTTGACTTAAACCTGTTGTCTATTAATTTCATTTGGTGACTCCCCAGTTCTTGTGTTATGCAGAGTAAATAACACTTCCTTATTTACTTTCTCCACACCAGTCATGATTTTATAGACCTCAATCATATCCCCCCTCAGTCATCTCTTTTCCAAGCTGAAAAGACCCAGTCTTTTTAATCTCTCCTCATATGGGAGCTTTTCCAGACCCTTAATCATTTTTGTTGTCCTTTTCTGTACCTTTTTCAATTCTAATATATCCTTTTTGAGATGAGGTGACCAGAACTCATGCAGTATTCAAGGTGTGGGCATATTATGGATTTATATAGTGGCATTGTGATAATTTTCTGTTTTATTATCTATCCTTTTCCTAATAGTAAAATCTTGATTTAAAAAATAATAGTATTTTGAGTTTGGAACTAACATGGGATCAATAAATCATCTTGACCTTGAGCCATGTTGGCTCACCTATGACCGAAGGACAAACGATCTGATCTCTCACTGAAGAAGAGGTCTGATTCTGCACTGCTTATGATCCAGTTTGGAATATTTTTCTTCTCCTCCTATTTGTCCATTCTTGCCCTTGTAGCCCTTGCTCACTCTTCCCAACCCTTTTATATTTATCTCTCTGCTCTCTTGCTTGCTAGGGACTTTCCTCTAGGCTGGTTTTGCTACATTTGGGTCCTTATTCCATTTTTTCCAGGATACGGCCTTCCCACCTACGACATGCCCACGCAATCCTTTCCATAGCTGCTGAAGCAGACTAGCAGATTCACTGCTTCTTTTCTTAACAGGTATAAAAAAGAATTCCCTTGTGGCACAAAGTATTTCCCAAAGCCACTAGCTAGCTGGCAGTCACAGCACTATCAAGGCCAACCATCACCATCTTCCAAATTAGCTGTCCAAAGCCATTTCCCACAAGGAAAATCTGTTATGAAAATAAGTAGGAATATGGGGACATGCTCCCCCAAAACCCCAGGAATGCAGGAGAGCCAAGGGAGATATTCTTAGAATGAAGGGGCACTGTAAAATACCCTAATGATCTACTTCTCTTTAAAATATGAAAAAGAAAAAAATCAATATAAAATCCACAATTAAAAGTTTTTCAGACAGATGTAATAAGAGACAGGGGATGATTGTGGTAAATCCCTCAGCTTTTTGGGAAAAATAAAGTCCCAAAGGTGTCACACACATCTGTCATCTAATATATTAAACAATGAAGGGCCTGATTCTGATCTCCCACTAGTTCAACACTGGAGCCACTCCACTGACTTCAGAGGAGTAGCTCCTGAATTAGACTGATGTTAGTGGAGTCATGCTCGGGCTTGAAACATTTTGTCTCATTTGACTTGTAATCTGACTACATAGTTGTAATGCCCTAGTTTAGGATGGTTTCTTTTTTTTTCTATATGTTATTTAAAGTTTTAGGCCTTTCTTTAGCACCTTCCATCTGAGGATCACAAAGTGCTTTCCAAATATGAGTCAAGCCTTAAAAACACCCTCTGAGTTTTTATCATTATTCACTTTTAAGAGATGGGGAACCTGAAGCAGTAAAGGCCCATTTTTCAAAAGTTGCTACTGATTTGGGAGCCCCAACCTGAGATACCGTAGGCCTGATTTTCAGATGCACCGAACACCCACAGCTTCACATGAAGCCAATGGGAGCTGCAGGTGCTCACCATCTCTGAAAGTCAGGCCTAAGGTGTCTTACATTGGGCCTGGGAAACCAGTGGTTACTTTTTAAAATTTTGGCTTAAGTGACTTGCCCATGGTCACACAGCAAGTCTGAAGTGAAGACAGAAATAGAGCCCAGCTAATCTGTCTCCCACCTTGTGCTTTAGCTGCAAAAGCATCCCTCTTCATCCCTGCTCAGTTTCCCTCCCCAAAAAGTCAACAGCAATATTTTTACAACACAGATATTCACCATAGCGTCCATGTTTTTGTTTCGAATCCAAGAAAACCCCTCTGATCCCTGAAACAAGCTGAGAGGGGGGTGGGGGGAGAAGAGAGTTGTTAATGGGGAAAGGAGCTTTTAAGTCAGGAGAATTCTTGAAATGGGAGATCACCCTTACACACTCCAATTAGTTCTACAAACTGCGTTCAGGATGGTTGATCATTATGGAGTCCTGAAAGCTATGCAGTCTGCCAGGCAAATCCATTCCTGGATGCTGGGGATAGCAAAGGGCTGTGGCAGTGGATTTAGGAGTGCAGAAGTAGTTTGCTGCAGAACAGAGGGAAATCAGTAAGTCTGTTCAGTCTTTTGGACAGTGTTATTTTTTGTGCTCATGTCACTTTAAGGACAGGAATGCTGGAAACAGAGGTATTTGATATCTTTGCTGGCTAATTACAGTGCAAGATCCCGGTGTCCTGACAATGCCCTTGTCCCTGACCTGGAGGGGCCTCCCTGTCTCAGGGTCAGATGTAATTTAGTCTTAGGTCAGACTTGAGACTCTCCTTCCAGACTGACTGCACTTTGTTTTGAAGTGGAAACCGTTTTCCGGTTTGAAATGGATTGAGACCATCAAACTCATTTTACTGATGAGAAACAGGACACAAATGCAGAGAACCAGAGGTGAAGGTCAGTGTGTTCATCAGAATGAAGAGTATTCAGCTGTGTCACCCAGGAGGTGATTGTTCTGCTCATCAGGCTATATGAGCTCAGACTTAGCATTTCCTGTTTCCATCAGTTATTATGCATGTTTACTACAGTAGGTTCTAGGGACCAACCAAGAAAGGGACCCCATTGTGGTAGGCATTCTACAAATAGAGTGGTAGTCAGTCCCTGCTCTGAAGAGCTTTCAATCTAGTAACTAGACAGTGGGAAGCTTAAAAAGGAGGGATGGTCATGTGGTAAAGCACAAGGCAGGGGGTCCTTAGATCTGAGCGCTATTCTTAGCCCTGCCACTGAATTGCTGACTTTGGGTAAGCTATTTCACCTCTCTGTGGCACAATTCCTCCATCTGTAAAACAGGGATAAATTCTTCCCAACCTCACAGCAAGGCTGTGCATAAAGTGCTTTGAGATCCTCAGACAGTAAGTGCTAGAGAAGAGTAATACAATTAGGAAAGAAAAGTGCTTTCTGCAACTGTCTCTGAACCACCAGCATTAACTACCTCCCAGCAAAGGAAAGATTTTTTTTAATCCAATCAGTCCAGTTCCCATCCTCCTGCAGGTTTCTGTCCATATCAGTTGGCAAAATATGCTCTGGCTACAGCTGAGCTTGCCTGGAGTCCTCTGGCCAGAATTTGGGGGGCACGGGTATCAAAACTCAACCTAATTCATGCTGTTTGCATCATCATGTTCTGTTGGTATTGGAGAGATTATGACATTGCGACAGAAATGTTCAGTGTCACAATGTTGCCCAGAATTAACCTAGCACTTAAAAAATCATCCTGTACACCAAATATGTTAGTTCCTGAAAATCAGGTATGTTATGCACATTTCTATTGTCCCCTCTTTTCCATTTGCATGCCACCATGGGATTGAATTTGCCTATGTAACACTTATATCCATACATGAGGGAGTTACGTGTTTTGGGGTACGTAAACATTGTATGGAAAGGTGTGCAAAGCTATGCTTATCCAAACAGAGGTCAGGATGCAGAAGTATTTTGATAGCAAGAGTAATGGGTACCCAACGCCATTTAAGTCGGGGGAAAGAAACACAGGCACAGAAGCAAACATAAAATTTGGTGATGTCTCTACCAGCAAAAACATCTTCATCTCTAAGTGGGTAGCAGCTGGGCTTAGCATTGCCATATGCCATGCCATGGTTATATATATATGAATAAAGGGATGATTACAATTTACCTCTTGCTTCAGAAGAAGGTGAGCTCTTCACCCTACTCTTCCATGGGTAGGAGGAGAGAATTTGCTAGTCCCTGCAGGTCGCCATTGTTGCAGGAATGTTATGAGGATTGACACATTTCTGTCGCAATGTCATAATCTCTCCAATATCAATAGAACGTGATGATGCAAACAGCATGAATTTATAGCATGAGGATTATCTGTTGTGATAAATTTGTGACCAAAATAGAGATTCTCCATTCAAATGGGAGGGATAAGATACAGGTCTCATCAGCTCACCTAAGCACGCATAGGACCTACCAGTCTTAGTAACTAATAACACTCTCTCGTTCTCTAGGTGTTCTCTCATCACATTCTCCAAGTTCAAATTCTTACATTTCTTCCTCTGTCTCTGCCTTCTTCCTCAAAGACATTTTTTAAGTTTATGGAAGGGGAAAGCAGCAATAATGGTATCTCACAGACAGTTGGCGGAGTCCTGCCAGAGGCTGGAGGAGATGTCACAGAGAAGCAGGACGCAGCCAGGATTGTCAGAGGTTTGCTGAGGTGGAAGTTGCTCTGGTCAAAGGTAGAGAGGGAACTAGCTGGTATTACACATAAGAACATAAACATAAGAATGGCCACACTGGGTCAGACCAAAGGTCCATCCAGCCCAGTATCCTGTCTACCAACAGGGGCCAATGCCAGGTGCCCCAAAAGGAGTGAACCTAACAGGTAATGATCAAGTGATCTCTCTCCTGCCATCCATTTCCACCCACTGACAAACAGGCTAGGGACACCATTCCTTACCCATCCTGGCTAATAGCCATTAATGGCCTTAACCTCCATTAATTTATCCAGTTCTCTTTTAAACCCTGTTATAGTCCTACCCTTCACAACCTCCTCAGGCAAGGAGTTTTACATGTCCTATGCTGCATAGAAACCCACAAAACCTGGGGTCAGCTGGTTCATCTCATGTCCCTTATAAATATAGGGGCCTTGTAGTGGGAAACCAAAGCTGTCTGCTCAAGGTCTTGGGTTATCTGCTTCCAGAGACACCACACCTAATGGGTGTCATGACATTGAAAATCCTTTTAGAATGGGCTTTACATCAAGATCTTTTTCTCTTACAAGATGCTAAACGGCATGATAAGTTTTGATGTGCCTTGTGGCAATGTATTTGCTGGCCCCACGCTGGAGAGCTTAACAGACCCTGCCTGAGTCTTCAATAATTCTTAATGATCTCCCACAAAGCCAACATTGGTCTTTACTTAGGCAAACTGGATTGTAATTCCCAGAAATAGAGGGCCAGATTCTGTAATCCTTTATACCACTTTTGCCCTAGAGTAATTCCATTAACTTTAGAGTTAGTCCTCATTTACACTAGAGAGTAAATAAAGAATCAGGCCCAGAGAACTTCTAGATACCAAGGTGAAATTTTTGGGACACACAGTGGCCAGTCTCCATTGAAGCTATTGAATGCACCATTGTGTGCATTCCATCAGTGCAAGTTCTGATAGATGGTGCTTATAATTGCTTCTATAATACTCTCAGGAAGACTGCAATAAAAATCAGTTCCATAGCTGCAGATAAATGTATAGCTCGTGTCGATTGGCACGGCACTAGAGTAGCTGAACAATATAAAGAGACAGGAAATTCCCAAGTACTCAATAACCTGACCACGTCAAGCACAAAACAGGGATTCTGTCTTCCTCTGTGTTTGTAAAGTAGCTAATACATTTTGAGAGTTTCCAGAACCTAATATCTAACAATCATTAGTATTTTGGTTACTAGTCCACCATTAACCTTCTGTGGGTCTCCTTCCAAGTTCATCCCCATGAATAAAATCACCAGTCAGTTTCATAGAATGGTAGGTCATAACTCCATCTAAATGTATACCACCGGATCTGAAGCAGCAGAAGTTGTGTGAAGGCAAGGGCCAAAGAGCAGGTTTGACCATAGTCAGTGACTTGGCCCTTTTTGCCATACAAAGTACTAAAATGGCAGGAACAGATCACGTTCATGCTGAATTTGAGAAGTGTAGGACCTCATGAGTAGGATGTGGTGAGTAAGCTTTTCAGTCATGAAATATCAACTCCAAAGCCATGCCACACTGGGAGTATAACTGCCCTGCCCAATCAGGGGAAGGATGTCAATCTACAGTACATCCCAGTTATTAAACTATATATCATTTAAGTCCCCAGTTAGACTTTCTGGATGAGTAATTCTGCCTTCTCACCTAAGGGCTTATCTACACAAGGGTATTCAGAAAAGTATATCCAAATTAACTGAAGGTGTAAATTGAAAGTGGATTATTTAAGCCCCATGAAACCCGTGGATATTCAGAATTAAAGTGGGCTTAAATCAGTTTATCTTATTCATAATTAACTTATTCTAGAGCCAGTTGGCTTCTGGCCATGATCTAGCCCTACCAAATAAATTCTCACATCCAGAGTGACTGACAAGTGAAATGCAAATCTGCTGTGGTTTTTACTGATGTAACAAAGCTGATTTATATTGCCACCTTTCATCTATGCTTCACTGATATGTCCAGTAGTTAGTACACTGGGACACAACTTAAAACACACACTGATTTGCTTAGCATCTACCTAAATGGTAACCCAACTATACGTGGACACAGATTGCATTTGTCTGGTAGCACAGTCTGCATCTTTGCACACCCTGAGCTCATCCCCACCTTTTTTTTTTAACCCTGATCGCTTTCTCTCGAAATGGAGACTCAAAACTCACCTAATGAAGTTCATTAGCAGCTGCTTTCATCCCATACTGAAGTACAATGAAAATTTGACTTCAGAACGAAGGTATCCCTAGCATGCAACACATCTGGGAGTCCTTCTGGATGCTTCACTGTTAGTGGACACTCAAATAGTGATGTTTGTTAAAACACATTCTTCTGTGAAAGGTTGGCTAGGAAACTGCACCCCATCCTGTCGGACTCAGATTTGGTCACAAGGATATTAGCCATTGTTCACCTCCACACTTGATAACTGCAATGCATTGCACCTAGGGATGGAAATGCCAACCCTGAAAAAGCTCTAATTGGTTTAGGGTACAGTAGCCCAGCTACCATACAACCCAGGTCCCTAACAGCACATCACCCCAGTGCTCTGCTCAGAGAACTGGCTCCCCAATTAATCTCAAGACAGCTTCAAAGTTTGGACCCTAATCTTTAAAGCTCTTCATGGGAATGGCTCAAGCCACCCAAGAGACCGCTCAGTCATTTTGCCCGATGACAGGTACGTCCTTCAGATACTATAGATGTGTCAACTACAAGGATGAGACTCATGAGCATTGGAAATAGGGCTTTCTTGGCTGCTGGCCCCAGCACTGGAACTCACTCCCATAAGCAATAAGAATGCACCTGTGCTTTGACACCTTAATAATTAAATGTACAACTCACTTCAACTTAGCTTTCCCACAGTAGCAAAAAAAAAATAGGGAAACCCTCCTCCCCAACAACTGGGAGCTGGAAGGTGGGGGACAGAGATCCTTGTTACCGTAACTCGTAGAACTTTGTAAGGTGCTTAGATAACAGTAGTCAGTAAGGGACAGATGGAAACATTGAATAGATAATGTTTCACATGAGGGAGAATAGCCTGATAACCAACTCTGATTGGGGCATTACGTTCTTACAGAAGATGGGCCAAAGATAGATCTGTGGTTGCAAAATTTTGTGGTGACATTTTAAAATCTGTGACATAAGATAAATTAAATATAACATGAAAAATACTTCATGTCACAGACAAAGCACCTCATTAGAGCCTCTGTTATTATTTTCCAGGGGTGGCACTAGAAAGGAGTTATCCTCTGCTTCCCTGATAATGTAATTTATATGCTGGGTGGACCAGAATAAAATTTAAACTCCCTTATACCTTGTCTTCATTGAGACTTCTCCCTGACTCCAGCCGTTGGTGTAGTTACACTGACACTGCAACCCCCAGTGTAGGCGAGGAAAACCGATTTACACTGGTAGAACTTATCCTGGTGGGCTACATAAGGGATTTTGCACGGATGTAACTGCAGTTGGTTGAAAACTGGGCTAATTCTTATGGTAGACATGGTCTTAGTCTCCCCACTGCCTGTGGGAGTTGAAGCTGGGTCTCCCGCATGGCAGTGTGTAGCAGTAGGTCACCACCCCACCCAGCAGAACTTTTTTTTTTTGCCTGCCGGTATCAGTTACCACGGCCCCTAGAACTTACAAACATGGAGTTGTCTTCCTGTCCTCTGCTCCTCAGATTGTTGCCACAAGACCAAGTTTGCACAGTGAAAGGGGGAGAGTAAAGCTCAGGGCTGGGCTACATTCAGGCAGGCAGTCTTGGCCTGGGAACCCAGTGAGGAACAAGGAAGGAGGGGATGCTGGAATGGAAGTGATTTGAATTAGAACAAACTGGCTGCTGAATAGAAGCTTTTATTCCAGCCTGGAGAAGGCTTTGTTAGTCAAGCACATGTGATGCACAAAAGCCTCTCCTTGAATTCATTGAGTTTTAATTGGTTCTCAGGTGGGGGAGGAGATGGGTGTTAGGAATTAGGGATTCCTTAAAGAGACAATATCATTAAAACTTCACCCCTAAGATTTAGGAGTCTGGACCAATTCATTATTTTATTTTATGTTAAGTAAGAGGATCAGAAAAATTGAGAATGAGGAGTGGAGGAAGATCAGTAATGGAGACAGATCAGAGTGTTAGGAGGGTGAGGGGCAGAAGAAAGATTAAAAAGAGAGACAGAGAGAGAGGAAGGGAGAGATCCAGGAGAATGAGGGGAGGTCACACAGAGGGAACACAGAAGAATGTGAAAGGGATTGGGGGAAAGGGAGAATGATGCTGTTTGGGGCAGTGCTTCCCTTCCTTGCCACTGTGACACAGAAGGATCCTGTTGGTCACATTTCCTCCTTTACTGAATGCTTTAAGATAGGGGTGGGCAAACTTTTTGGCCTGAGGGCCACATCTGGGTATAAAAATTGCATGGCGGCCCACGAATGCTCACGAAATTGGGGATTGGGAGAGGGAGAGGGCTCCAGCTGGGGGTAGGGGCTCTGGGTTGGGGCAGAAATGAGGAGTTCACGGTGTGGGAGGAGGCTGCAGGCCGGGGCTGAGGGCTTTGGCTGGGAATGTAGGCTCTGGGGTGGGGCTAGGGATGAGGGGCTTGGGATGCAGGAGGGTGCTCCAGGCTGGGACCCAGGGGTTCGGAGGGCAGGAGGGGGATCAGGGCTGGGGCAGGGGAGCAGGGGGATGTGAGGGCTCCAGCTGGGAGTGCAGGCTCTGGGGTGGGGTTGGGGATGAGGGGTCTGGGGTGCAGGAGGGTGCTCCGGGCTGGGATCGAGGGATTTGGAGGGCAGGAGGGGGATCAGGGCTGGGGCAGGGGCGTGGGGCTCAGGGGTGCAGGCTCCAGACAGTGTTTACCTCAGGCAGTTCCCGGAAGCAACCAACCGTCCCTCATCCGGCTCCTACATGGAGGCGCAGGCAGGCAGCTCTGCACGCTGCTCCGTCCACAGGTGCTGCCCGTGTGGCTCCCATTGGCCGTGATTCATGGCCAGTGGGAACTGCGTGGGCAGCGCTTGGGGCGGGGGCAGCGTGCAGAGAGCCCCCTGGCTGCCCCTACACATAGGAGCTGGAGGGGAGACATGCCGCTGCTTCTGGGAGCCGCGCAGCAAGCCCTCAACCCCACTCCCGCTCTGGAGCACCAGAGTGGGGCAAGCCCCCAACCCCACATCCCAGCGGAAGCTCAAGGGCTGGATTAAAAGGCCTGAAAGGCATGACGCGGCCCGCAGCCTGTAGTTTGCCCACCCCTGCTTTAAATCATCCTTACTTCTAGATCCTCTTCCTCACAATCTATGATTCTGTGCTCCAAAGCAAAATAATGAATCACTGCAGCAGTGTGAGGAAGAAATTGCTGGGACAGGGGGGAAGGTGGATAATGCCAGAGAGGTGATAGGAAGAGGAGAACAGAATGTAATCCAGAATTCCTGTTCTGAATAACCTAGTAAAAGCTGAATCCAGGTTTGGCCAGGCCCTGTATAAAACACATGGGTTTTTCAGGAACATTTCAGTAGTGGTATAGCACATTTTCAATGGAAAAGTTCTACCATCAGGGAAGGTGATTGGGTACTTGTCAGTGGAAGAGGAAAGGTTAGATCAAAGTGCTTGCCTGTGGAGGCAAGGGGGAAACAGGGTGGCCAGCAAAGGCTGGGCTCCAAGTTTAAGTTCAACATGTAATATGGAGGTGCAGAACACGGACTAGCAAATCGGGGAGACTGTAGGTGTACGGGGTTGTTGATAGAGTCAAAAGCATTGGGCCCTGAGCAGCCACACACCTGGTACATGCAAAAGGACAGCCTTGATCCTTATAAATGATTACCATTATTTCAACACATTTTGAAGGAATGAGTGAGGGATATTAGATACTGACATAGGAATCCTAGGTGGTGTAAAGCTTGAATGGCCAAGGTTAGACAGGGGAAAGGATTTCTCACAATGTCATCTTTTGTGCTATTCAGTTCCCCCTTTAAGACAGGAGTTTGTATTTGCCACACTGTAGAAAAATCTCGTTCACCTTTTGTCATGTGAGTTTCAGGCTAATTCAGCTGGGTCTTTTCAAACCAAACTGGTTCATCAGGAATGGACAGACACATTCACCATGAACAGGGCAACCTAGGAGCTTGTCCCTGAAGTGCGTCCTGCTTGTCCATAGTCCTTGTTGTGGTCACTGGTTTCCCTGTGAATATCCACAGCAACTTTGGTAGACAGCAGGGAGAAATCAGACTGTTTGTTACAATACACTGCATCTGAGACAAGAGGAGCTGCAGCTCCTGCAGCTCCCATCCTAAAAGGATTATCTTTCCAAAAACAGACTCCTCAGAGGCTCTAACACAGTGAGGATAAGTAGTCGATTTTCCTGCCAAGTTATTCTCTATCATTTCCCTAGTCCTGTTTCAGGGAGTGCAAGCCCTTTTTCTTGCTACCTCCACCCTACACCCCTCATTTACCAGTATTAGTCTTTCCTGCAGTCATTTTTCTCTCTTTCAGGCATGTTCAATCTTTCCTTTATTACCACCACAATGCTGGAATATCAACCTTTACCCCCACACACTGCTTATGAATAACCTCCCTGCCGCATCTGGTAAAATCCAGTGGGAGATGGGCACCTAGCTGCCACTTGTACCTCTGAAAATCTTCCTCTTATGCTTGAAAATGTTGCTGTTATCTTATGGCCTTTGTAGAGGCACTCAGCACATGGGATCCTCTTACAGCAGTTTCCATAGAAAGCACCATTTCCACAGCCTTTTGGTATGCGAGATCAGGCTCCAACCACAGGCACTTCTGAACTGCCTGGCTACATAGACCACAGACCTGCCAGTCACAAAGAATATAGTTTATCACAGCATCAGATTCACAGTGTTCAAAAGGCCTCTTCAGAGCTGCCATGAATTGGGAAACTGATTCTCCTTTTTCATGGTGTCTTAGAGAACACGAATGATCATTAATGGCTTTGGAGCGAAGTGTGACTGATGCATCTGCACAATCTATGCATTTCGTTTTGTTCCTGGTCTGCCTGGTTGCACCAGAGTATATAACAGGCAGAAGTTTTACCTTCCATTACCCCTTGGAGAGAGGGTACAAACTAGTATTAGATAGGGCAATTTTGTCTACTAAATATTCCCCATGTTCAGGATAAGAAACAGCGCCTCAATATAACCAAAATGGCTAAAGTGACCGTTCGGAGCTCTAATTATGGTAATTAAAAAAAATACGAAGCAACATCTTCAGCGGTGCCCCAGCAACACTTACCCACTGTCAGCAATCCCTTTTCACTCTGGCTCTGTTCAGCTGCACCCAGTCAGGGTTTCCTCCCTGACGGCTACTGACAGTTTTCCCTTTTTCTTTCAGTAGGTATCTTTCCCCTGAACACACACAAGCCTCTTTTTAAATTACAGCTCATAATGGCCACACTTCTTTCCCATCTACATGGAGAGCTTTTCCCTCCAGGGAGCTATTTTCTCTCAATCCAGGATCTAGGAAATTTGGAGAGCATACACAATCCAACAAATTCAACTGGTTTCACCTACCAAATCCTCCCAAACCTACAAAGTGCATCTTCCTTGCCACTAGTAACGAATAGGTGCTTACATAAAGAAAAGCTGCCTCAGGTCAAATTCATCCTTAATAATATAACTCTGCTGAATTCATTGATTACACACCAGGGATGACCTTGGCCAAACTGCTGGTCAGCAACAAAATATTATATTGTGTTTTCTTCTATGGAAAAAAAGATGTATGATGGCTCCTGCCATAGTTCTAACAACTCAAACTATTGTGTAGTTCTTTGCAAAGCCACTCAGAACACCAATGTGTACAGCAGAACCTCAGAGTAACAAACCACCCGAGTTACGAACTGACTGGTCAACTACACACCTCATTTGGAACCAGAAGTTAGCAATCAGGCAGCAGAGACACAAAATAAAAATTAAAAAAGCAAATACAGTACAGTACCTAAATGTAAACTACCTAAAAAATAAAGGAAAAAATAAAAAAACATTTGACAAGGTAAGGAAACTGTTGCTTGTTTCGTTTAAATTAAGATGGTTAAAAGCAGCATTTTTCTTCTGCACAGTAAAGTTTCAAAGGCAATGTTTTGTTGTAAACTTTTGGAAGAACCACCATACTGTTTTGTTCAGAGTTAGGAACATTTCAGAGTTACGAACAACCTCCATTCCCGAGGGGTTCATAACTCTGAGATTCTATTGTAATACAATCAAACCAACCTTCCTGGAAATAATTTTATTTGTGCTAGAGTGAATAAAGGCCCTGCAAGGTCTTCAGGAGCAATCATACTTGTTCTTAGGACCACAATAGCAACTTACGTGGAGCCCTTGGGCTACGGGCAATTAGCAGAAAATTAAACTGTTTACAGATTCCTGCATCTTTTAACACAAAAATGGCAGGTTCCAGCATACACTGTTCTGTCAAAATCCATGCAGTTACTTGTCTCTTAAAACTATGACACCAGGGAACTCTAAGAGTTGCATTTTGGTCTGCTCCTGAGCTACAGTGCCCCATCAGGATGAGGACAGACTTAGCAGAACTGAAAGAGGGAGGGGGCTTCATCCTACATAGACAGAATGAGGCTAGGATGACTAATGACAGAAACCAATGCTGCAGAAGCTTTCCAGCCCAGTGCTCTCAGTTATGGGTGTCTACGTGAGACAGGTTTCAGAGTAGCAGCCGTGTTAGTCCATATTTGCAAAAAGAAAAGGAGTACTTGTGGCACCTTAGAGACTAGGTGCCAGTAGTACTCCTTTTCTTTATGTGAGACAGTTTATGTGAGATCTGTTGGTGTACTTCTTCCCTGAACTTGGTCTGATGCAGGGCCCCCAATTACTCGTCACTGGACTTTGCCTTGGAAGATCTTTATAAATGAATTTCATTGTTGACCAACAGTACACAAATTACCACTGTGAACTTCAGAAAAGTGCTTTGCCATTGGTTTGGCTCTATCATTTTGTCTAGTGCATGTTATGATTTGTTTGAATGATGTCACTCCGTTTTTGGGGTACCCTTTCTTCCCACGTGTTTTGATTGGTAAGTAGGAACGGTGCAGTGTCTCTTTAAGAAGGTCATTTTCACTGTCCTGGTGGTATAATTAGCCTGCTAAAGAAAGAGCAGAGACTGGAAATTGGATTGAACAAGCCAGGCTTTAGCCCCAGGATGAAGCCGGATCTACAAGGATTGTTATGCTAATCATCTGAGATCAGCAGTTCCAGTGTCCTTCAAACTCCCAGGTAGTTACAGGCGGAGGATACCTTACTGATCCAAAGCAAAATGTAACTTTTCTGCACTTCTATAGCACCTTTCTCATGAAAATATCAAAGTATATGACAAACATTTAGCTTCTCATTACTTCTGGAAGATGAATATGTCCCATTCTACAGATGGGGAAACTGAAAGCACTCAGAAGTTGCCCAAGGTCAAACAGAAACAGAACTCAGGAAATCTCAATTTCAGCCTCCTGCTCTAACCCCTTAGGCCACACATTAAATTTATTTATACAGTTCCTTTGATCCAAGGTACTGGGAAACAGTTAACAGAAGGGAAAAAACAACAGAAGGTTATATAATGACACTATAGCCAATGGATCTATGCCAATTTACACGAGGTGAGGATCTTGCCCGTACAGATGACACACGGTGAGTCAGTACACATTTTGCAAAGAATTGCTTGTTAACTGCTATTTTGTTTACATGAAACATTGTTAAGAGCAATAGGCTAGATTCATCTCTGGATTAACTCTATTGAAGTCAGTGGAGTTATACCAGGGAGGAATTTGGCTCAATGTCGTAGCCAGCTCAGACCCAATTTGTACCTATTTGGCACCAATCCACATTGGGGGTGGTGAGGAGTTTCACTGCCCTGCAGTGGGACACACTGGGACACACAATGTGCCCCCTGGAACTCCCCAGAAGAGGCATACATTGTGGTCCACAATTAGCCAGCTCTGCTAGCTGGTTCAGAGAAGGGCATGGACCCACCTCATACCTGCCCCTTTTGGGTTTCTAACACCTCGTGGGAAGTAGCAAATCTCTGCACTCAAGTCAAGAGAGTAGACAGCTACAATTTTGCCTTGCCCCTGCACAAGGGGTCCAAGGTGAGGGAAAGGAAGGCTGGGAAAGGCGGGAGAGGGCTATCCGCATCCTCTCACCTTTACGCATCTGTGCAAAAGTCAGACAAAGGCTGGCTCTCAGTATGAGCATCACTCATTACTTGACGGCTGGTGGTAACTACTGTTGCCCTCACCGTTTCCAGGACGTTTGCTTTGATAGGCATTCCATATGCTCAGAGTGTGTGTGTGTGAACGAACTCTTACTGTAGTGGTTACTAGTCCTGCTGCTGTTCCCATTGTCAGATGCAGCCCACAAAAGTGTCTGGAGAGGCCCCTATGACACAGGGCCAAATTTGTCACTATCCTAAGCTGGTGCAACTCTATTGAAGAGGATGGAGTTGTATCAGCTAACCCTGGTGAATTTGGCAGGGGTGGCTGTTAGTTTGCTGAAGTGGTGTGTCTATGGCATTAGTGAGAAAGGGCTGCCTATAAATTGCTCCCAGCCACAAACTGGCTGTTTACTCTTTCCTGTTTTGTTCACTGTCTCCTCATTCCACAGAGGAGCAAGGCTAGTTCACCTCACCACTTTATTGGTTTCTCGCAAGCATGCCAGCCTGGAAATGTGCTGCCTCTCTCCCTTCTAACCACTGGAAATTTAGGCTAGGAGTCCATCCCTCCATCCTTTACTACCCACTCCTTTTAACACAGAGAATCAGGCCAGAAATTGCTACTTTTCTTCCTCTGTTGCCTCTTTCTAAGGTATAAATTGCTTCTTTCCCTCATTCCTCCACCTGGATCTCTGCATTACCTCCCTTGTTCTTTCACACATTTTTTCACAGTGCCCCTCCATTGCCTGAAAGTGGGGGGATGGGTGGGAGGGCACTGTCTGGCTCTGTATCCAGAGCACCGGATGGCATGGTTTTGGAGAGGCCTGGCTTAGTGAAGTTATTCAAGCCAACCGCAGCCTGGCAACCAGGCGGTGACAATGGGAGTGCAGGAGGCGGAATGTTTCCACATGCCTGATCAATGGGAGCGAGTGAGACAGCAGAGCAAACAGAAGCTGGGAAAGAGACACAAAGAGAAAGCAGCCTTTTCTCTGCTCAGTTCCTTTCATTTATCACAGCTCTTTGTGAAGCTGATAACAGCGGAGGCCCTTGGGAGGCTAGTTTTAGGGAGTTTGGTTTTTCTAATTAAATAAAATGCTGTATCCTTTTTCTTCACTTGTCACCTTCCAGCTCACCAGAAATGTAAAAGCCCCATCTGTGCTAAAGCCTCTAACTTAGTGTGCTCCTGTGAGCCCCAAAGTGTTCTGCCTTCCTGGAAAGGCAGCTTTTCCTTCAGAGCAATTCCCTTCACAAAAAAAGCAAGGGTATGCTGAGGCAACTTCTAAACTAAACATGGCAATCATTCTCAACAGCAACTCCCTCCTCTAACATGGCTACGACCCAGGGGCAGTAGTGTCTAACAAGCAAATACAAACCATGACATTCCAGGCCACTTGCTTTCAAGAATAAGAAACTCACAGTAGAGGGCGCAAAAAAAAAGAAAAAAAAAAAAAGAAAAAAGAAAAAGTGGCAACAGCAGCCGTTAGAAACATGCTTTTAACAGCCTTCAGAGGGCAACTCCCTATGGGAAATTGGCAGCCTTCGGCAGAGAATTACAAGGTAGTTGTTACCTAAAGAGACTGGACAGTTTCTCATGGGTATAATGTTCCATTACTCATCCCAGTCAGGACTTAACCTAGGACAGGCTGCAGCATATGGGACAGCAACTCTTGTGTGCTGCCCCCTGCAGCCTCTGGAAGCTTCTCCCAAGGAGAGGTTTCTCTCTGGAGGAATGCAAGAGCTACGTTTGTTAGGTTGCACAGTAATAACTAGTAGCTGGTTCCAGCAGTTTTTTGTAACCAGTGGTGGGAGTTTGATGTTTTTCTTCTCACTGCAAGAGCTGATAGCAACAGGCTACATCTACACAAGAAATTTACTAAAAGTTTCTTCCAGGTTGTAAATCAGCTTCAGCTGAATGACCCAGGATTTTAGGGGGGGAATTTCCCTGGTGTAGATGTGGTCATAGAAAGAGGGACCAAAAGAGTGGGTGTTTTGAATTAAATCTCTCAAAAGGAAAGAACGAACTGTTGATTTCTATAGCACTTGGATGTACAAAGAACTTCTGGCTGCTGGGGATCAGGAAGCAGAAACTCCTCAGCTTTTTCAGTCTGCTGGACAACATGCAGGCATCCATTCCAGCAGCAGCTTCCTCTCCAGATGGCCATTGCTGGAACAACCCAGACGCCAGCATCTTGACATCATGCATCCAGGAAGAGGATTAGTAACCTTACCTGCACCTTCAGTAAGGAGGCGACACTTAATTGTAAACAGCAAAAGATCTGGAGACTCAATAGCCCCTTTGAGTCACAATTAGACTCAAGACTGTGACCTAAATACTGGGAAGGGGAAGACCTGGCAACAAGTGACAGAGTAGGACCCCAGTGAAAGACTGAAACTTGATTCTAATCACTTCTGTAAGAGTGTTTTAACAATGAGAAGGAAAATTTCTGGTCAAGATTTTAAAAAACAGATGCCTAAAGTTTAGGCTTCTATATCCACATTTAGGCACCTAAACATGTGGCCTTACTTTCAGAAAAGTGCAGGTTTCCCCAACTCCCACACAAAATAAAATAATTAACAGGAGGCAGGAAGATCTATGGCTTAAGTCACAGTAGTGAGTCTCAGCAGGCCTTGTTTCTACTCCCAGCACTGAATCATGGTGTGACCTGGGACAGTTCACCCTCTCTGTACTTTTCTTTTCCAGTCTGTAAAATGGGGATAATATTTACCCCCACTTTAAGATCTTTGCATGAGAAAAGTTATGGAAGTGCCAAGTGTTAGTCATTATTTCACTGGAAAACTTGGTATTTCTGTAGCACTTTTCCTCCACAGATCTCAGAGTGGTTCACAATGTTAAGCCTCACCCCTCTGAGATAAAAGCTACCTATCACCATTTTACAGATTGGAAAACTGAAGCACCAAACAGCTCTGTGACTTATTGCCACCTGGGACATTTAAAACCAGACTAAAAAACCACCAGGAGATATACTGGAGAGAGCAATCCTATAGCTGTAGGGACATGGACTGGGTATTGTAACAGAGATAATCTAAGAGGATCTTAGAGCTTCAAACAAAGATTCAGGGCCACTCCAGGCACTTCTTTGAAGTTCCATTCCCAAGACAAATCGAAGTGTGGTTCTGAGAGATCTTCCATTCCCTCTAAGTCCAGCCCGCTCCTTCGAAATTTCAGGCACCTACTCCTTGGCCTACTTCATAATCAAAGAGAATCCCTTGTTCCACTGCCACCTAGCCTTTCTGAATAGGACAGTCATGGGGTCAGCAGCCTACAAAATCAGAATGGAATTGGATCATTTCCCCAATCCATAAAATAGGGATAATAATGGTTCCCAGCCTCACAGCAGTATTGTAAGGTTATATGAATTAATGTTGTGAGATGCTCATTTTCTATAGTGATGGGCATCATAGAAATCCTATAAATAAAATAAATGAATAAGAACTGGGGAAGGGGTTAATATTGCTGCCCATCACCTAGTATCTGACTATCTTCCAAGTAAAATTAATAGTGAAGTCCTCAGTAGACTTCAAGGAGTCCCTGGTGCTTCTCTTCCTTTTTGAAGTAAAAATCTCTCTTTAGGGTAGGATTGTTTGGTTTTGAGTTTTGATTTACTTTTATTTTAAAATTTGGTTTATTCGTTTCGAGGTTTTGTTGTTTTGGGGGGAGGGTAGTTGGTTGCGGGTTTTTGAGTAGAAGGTGTGTCAGTGTTACGTTACTCTTATGGTGAAAAGGCCTTTTCAAAGAGCATTTGGTAAAGGGGGTCAGACTCCGGATTCACCTAATTTCCTCTGGAAGTTTGTTCCATATCTAGATCCCCTCAATCAAGAATACTTTGTCTCCAGCTCTCACATACTTCATCCTGGTTTGTGTGATCTCTGGATGTATTTTCTCCAGTACCAACAATCCCCAGCAATATCAGAAAAATCAGTTGAGATCGAGCACAAATACTATTCCTGGGTCCAAATTTGACTAGACAGTTTTGGAACTTGGAGTTCCTAGACCTGGCAGCAGAACTGCAAGTGCTTCTTTCTTTTCCAGACTTTCGATAGCAAGATCAAATCCTTCATCCAGATCCAAAGCCTCTACAGCTAACAGCATGGATCATACAGCTAAAAGGGTCTTGGGAGATAAAATCTTTTCACAGGAAGTCCAAGAGATACTTTTTGAGTCAAGGCCTTTGACTAAAAAGTCCTATGCAGCAAAATGGGAGATTTTTTTTGTCCTAACAGCACAGAGAAACACACTGCCAATGTCAGCACATGCCTTAGACATTCGGCACAACTTTGTTACTCAAGAAATCGGGACATCCTTTACACTCCCATAACAGTTCTTCTGCCTGCCACAGCTCAAGCACAAGTAGCCTCTGTATTTGTACATTCTACAGTCAAGAGGTTTTTAAAGGGACTGTCTAATGTTTTTCCACCTGTACATGAGGCAGTGCCTTTGTGGGATCTCAGTTTAGTATTAACCAAATAGATGGATTCTCTCTTTGGGCCCACAGGAGACTGTTCCCTTTGTTATCAATTCTTGAAGCCTGCTTTCTAGTAGCAATAAGTCTTCAAGCTAGAAGAGTCAGGGAATTCCAGGATGTTGTTTTTGTCCTCTTCCTGAAGCATAAGGTAGTGTACTACATCCTCTTGCCAGTTCACCCTACAGTGGTCACTGATTTCCACTGGAGTCAGTTTGCATCTCTTTTCAGCAAACCACGCTGACAACCAGGGAAGGTCAAGTTACATACTTTAGGGATCCAGAAGACTGTTAGTTATTCCATTAACAGGACAAACCTGATGACTATTTGTGGCTTATAATGACAAGGTCAGAAGAAAGGCTGTTTCCGCTCAACAACTGTCAAAGCGGATTAAAACCTGCATTCAAACTTGCTTTGAACTAGCAGGTACTCCGTTCTCTGATGGTATCAGAACACATTCAACTAAGTCTCAGGCAGCCTCTAGGGCATGTCTCCATAATGCTTCTATTGTGAAAATAAGTCCATATCTTTATGAAGCATCACTCTGTTGATTTGACCTCAAGGTCTCATGGTCAGTTCAGGAGAGCAGTCCTGCAATTACTGTTTAATTAGTCTTTCTCAAACGCAACTCTGTTGAGAGTTGTTACTGTTTGTCAACCTCTCAAAGGCTTGGGGGTTTTGTTTTTCTGGGGGGAGGGAACTTTATCATCAGTATTTGAAGGAGAAAGAAAAGTTACTAACATGTAACTGGAGTTCTAGGAATTGTACCAATTACTTGCCTCCTTTTGTTGTTGTTTCATGAAGGAGATCCAGTAACTCTTCTCCACTAAGTTTCACAATATTCTCTTAGCCCAGCAAGACTGATAAACCATTGCTAAAGGAGAGTAGTAGCACAAACATACAAATAATATTCACGAAGTCCATGCAATACAAGTCTAAATACTCTACATGTGTTTGCAAGATCTGACACAGTCTAAGAAGAGACCACCTGGAACACTAAATCCAATTCTCTGCTGTCACAGATTACTACATCACATCATCCCCTCCATAAATTTACCAAGCTCCGTATTAAAACTAGTTAAGTTTCCTGCCTCTGTTTGGGAAATTGTTCCAGAACCACACTCTTCTAATGGTTGGAAGCCTTCTCATTTCCAGCTTAAGTTTACTCATGGCCAGTTTGTAGCCATTTTTTCTTGTGCCAGCATTATCCTCTGACTTCAATTGCTCTTCTCCCTTTCTGGTGTTTGCCCCTTCAGATGTATTTATAGGGAGCAAACCCCCCTCCACAGCCTTCTGAATGCAAGTGTAAATAAGCCAAGCTCTGTTAGTCTCCTCTTAGAGAATAGGCTAGCATTCCCCAGTGATCCTAGTAGCCCTTCTCTGCATCTGTTCCAGCATGAATTCATCTCACTTGAACTTGGTTGACAGGAATTGTACACAATATTCCATATGAGGTCTTACCAGTGCCTTCTACAATGGCATTTTCCCAGGATTCTTCACACATATGAACATTAAAATAAAAACTTCTTTGATGATCAAGGCCATGGATTCCAGTTTGAATACTATTTCTCCTCCCCAATGCATCTCTCCCTTTCTTTGGGTGTACTAAAAAGGAATGGTGCAACATAAGCAAGTGTGTTAAATATTTTCCACACAAATCAGGGCCCTGGTGACTGCTAGTTTTTGGGGCTCAGTGCATAGTTACACTAGGTGGCTGAACTGTAAAATGTGATCTTCACCATGGCTGCAACCATCCTCTGCTTGCTAAGCAAGTTCTGACATGATAGCATTTGGACTTCACTGTCCCAATCATGAAAGAGGTTCTAACCAGTACAGGGCAGAGGGAAGAAACCAGAAGACCATGAACGTGAACTTTAATATCTTAATAGACGTAGCTATAATATATTGATTTTAGTAAGGCTTTTGACACAGTCCCACGTGACACACTCATAAGCACATTAGAGAAACGTGGTCTCGATTAAATTCTTATAAGGTGGGTGCACAACTAGTTTAAAAACCATACTCAAAAAGCAATTATCAGTGCTTCACTGTCAAACTGGGAGGACGTATTTAGTGCAGTCCCACAGGACTCAATCCTGGGTCTGGTACTATTCAATATTTTCATTAATGACTCGGATAATGGAGTAGAGAGTATGTTTACAAAATCTGCAGATGACACAAAGCTAGGAGGGGTTGCAAGCACTTTGGAGGACAGGATTAAAATTCAAAACAACCTTGACAAATTAGAGAATTGATCTGAGTTCAACAAGATGAAATTCAATAAAGATAAGTGCAAAGTATTTCACTTAAGAAGGAAAAAAAATCAAATATACAACTACAAAATGGGGAATAACGGACGAGGTGGTAATACTGCTAAAGAGGATCTGGGAGATAGTGGCTCATAAGTTGAATGAGTCAGCACTGATGCAATTGTGAAAAAGGCTACTATTCTGGGATGCTTTAATAGGAGTGTCATATGTAAAATATGGGAGGTAATTGTCCCACTGTACTTTGCACTGGTGAGGCCTCCGATGGAATACTACGTCCAGTTCTGGGCAACACATTTTAGGAAAGATGTGGACAAACTGGAGCGAGTCCAGAGGATAACCTGACCTATGAGGAAAGGCTAAAAAAACTGGTCATGTTTAGTCTTGAGAAAAGAAGACTGAGATGGGACCCGATAAGTCTTCAAATATATTAAGGGCTGTTATAAAGGACAGTGATGAATTGTTCCCCATGTCTACTGAAAGTAGGACAAGAAGTAATGGGCTTAATCTGCAGCAAGGGAGATTTAGGATAAATATTAGGAAAAACATTAACTACAAGGGTAGTTCAGCTCTGGAATTAAGCTTCCAAGGAAGGTTGTGGAATCTCCATCATTGGAGATTTTTAAAAATAGGTTAGACAAACACTTGTCAGGAATGGTTTAGTTTATTTGGTCCTGCCACAGCACAAGGCTAGGATGACCAGGTGTCTGGTTTTCAATTGGTGTTGGATCCTGGCGGTTCCAGTCAGCACCACTGACCGGGCCGTTGACTGACCGGTTGGCAGTGCCGCACAGCGGGCCTGGCAGGCTCCCTGCTAGCCTCTATGCCGTGCAGCTCCCAGGAAGCAGCCGACATGTCCCCCCTCTGACTCCTACACGTAGGGGCAGCTAGGGGACTCCACACGCTGCCCCCGCAGCTCCCACTGGCTGGGAATCGTGGCCAATGGGAGCTGCGGGGGTGGTACCTGCGGACAGGGCAGCGCGCAGAGCCACCTGGCTGTGCCTCCACATAGGAGCCGGAGAGGGGACATGCTGTTGCTTCCAGGAGCTACTTGAGGTAAGCACCGTCTGGAGCCTGCACCCCTGCCCCCTTCCCAAGCCCACACCCTCTGCCCCAGCCCTGATCCCCCTCACGCCCTCTGAACCCCTCAATCCCAGCCCAGAGCACCCTCCTGCACCCCAAATCCCTCACCCCCAGAGCCCACACCCCCAGCTGCAGCCCTCACCACACCTTGCCAGTGTAGACAAGCCCTGAGGGTTTTGATCCAAGTGACCTTTTAGTAACCTCAGGACAAAGTTTTCCAGATTTATTCACTGGGAGAAATACTTCTTTCCTTTCAAACCTTATCAGAGAAGTATTGAGCTGAAGAGAATGAGTTCAGCTTTCCTTTGATTAATTATTAGAAAGTGGCTTTGATGAGAATTTGTTTGTGATGGCAGATAGAGGATCCTGCTTTTGTTAAGGTGTACACACAGCAGAAAACCTTTAAAAATTGAAGACAGCCATGAGAAAGCTGGAGGAATGAAGCAAGAATCCAGACCAACCAGCATCTTTGAGGGGAACAAACTAAAGTGTGTGGAGCTGAATTGCCAGGAAAAAACACCTCCCCAACCCAAATAGGACAGTTGAGACTATGACATGAAGAAGTCCCATTCTCCTCCTGAAGCTAGTGTCTCAGGACTCTACTGCCCTGGGTCAAACCCTGCTTTCTAACTTTTCCTCTTTCACTCAGAAGCGTCTCCCCACTCCAGGCTATCCTGGTCCAGAAAGCAGGTAGAATCCACAAGGTGCTTAGTCCCACTTCCCCTCTCCTACTTGCTCCTGGGATGCTCTTTGTGCTGCGTATCCTGAGAAGTGACGTGCAGAACCTAGTCCTTAGTCCTTGTATCCTGAGTTCTCTACTGAATCCCTCCATGAAGCAGAAGTAGTCTCTGCAGCTCTTATGTGTCATGCGCTTTCCTTGTGAATGCCAAAATGCACAAAAACCCACAACTGAGGACAAGGCACAAAACAGAATCATACATGAGAGATGGAAATCTTTGTTAGGTCATCTTGTCCATCCCCTAACCTGAGGAAACAAAAGCTCAGCATCCAAAATTATCACAGCACCAGTAGTGTTAAATAAATCACTCAGTCAAAAAATAGTTTGTTCCAGGTCCACAATAGACCACAGCCAAAGCAGAAGAGTAAAACTGTGTTGAGCTGGGATGCCAAGGGAAGTCACAACTGGGTTCTATCTACTGGGGAATTACTCTTACAATCAATTCAGCAATTTACGGGTGAGGTATTTCATATGCAATACTGGCTTGATTAAACAGAGCCATAATGAGACGGGATGTAGGGGAAGCATCCAGCCAAGTATGCAAACTAGCCTTCTCAGCCTAGAATAAAAGCTTCCTAACCAATAATTTCATGCTTTTATCTGTAAGATCATTAATACAGATACCAAACAATGCCAGCTCAATGTGGTGTCAAAGGCTCTGACAGCCTCTAATTGATAATAAATAATTCAATTTCTACCCCAATCCAAAACAGCTGAATCTTGGGACATGATCCAAATAAATGATTAAAAAGAACTTTGAATGTAATTATATTTAAACACAATTGGGGATATTGCCCAGATGAAATTTACATCATCTATTCAGAGATACACAATCTTAATGTAGTAAATCACACTGGCAAGTCTTTATGCCTACTAGAAAATGAAATGTTCTTTACTCTAGCAATGGCATAGACTCAGTTGTTTTCTGACAGCTGTATGTCAGCATCTCACCCAAGCCAGTTGTGCTTCCTAAAGTGGTACTCTTTCCCATAAGCACCCTAGAGAACCTGGGCACACATTTAACCAGTGTAGCATCACACAAACTAGATTTTTAGCATACTGTAGAGGCAGAACTCAGTCTTCCTTCTGGTATGATTGATACCCCACCAAAATTGCCTACATTACAAATAAAGGAAGTCTCTTTTTAAGGAATTAATATCCGCAGTTCCTGGAGTTAAGAAACTAAGACAAAGCATGTACAGCAAGAAAAATTACTATCAGCAGAATCCTAAAAATCAAGAATACGGCATTCCAGAGAAACCGCAACAGCAGCAGCTTTTCTTAGAGTTGACATGTTTTGGCAATTTTTTTGGCACACAGATACAGATCAAACCACGGCTGAGATCATCGCACCAAGGTCTCAACTGTTACTCCAACAGAGTGCACGCCACTCACTAGCCCTTTGGAGGAAATCCGATTACGTTATTAGCCAGAGAGATTGGTTCTCCAGTTAGAAGTTCTAGAACTGCTTGCAGCATGCCTAAGGCTCATGTTCCAAATTACACTGTGCATATGTCGAGAGAGGCCATGAAAGCCAGCAATGAGTCTCAGGACCTAAATAGCTCAAGGGGGACTGTTCTGGCCATTGAACCTGTGTTCTACCCAGGCACTGTGAGTTTAAGTCAACCGCTATGCAGAAATCTGAAAAGGGGGGAGGGGATATCAGGCTACAATCTGCCTCTGTCAGAGGGTTGTGGGGTGTGGTTGTTTTTTTTTTTTATTTATTTTGGGGAAATTTAATCTGAGTGCAGCAGAATATTCAGTAGACACAAACTATTCTTTAAAAGAAAATAAATTACACATGCAAATACTTGCTGGAGGGGAGGGGAGGGGAGGGGGATAAATGGGGATGGGTGCGCTGGAAAGGAGTTGGGGTTAGGTGATGGTGAGGGGATGGGGCAGGACACTGAGGTGAGTGACAGAGGGACCGGGGCAGAGTAGGGACAGAGGCACGTGTCAGATTCATGTTCCCCTCCAGACTGTGCCCCATGATCTTGGGGGGTGGATGTCTGAACCTCTCCCCCCACCCCTGTGTGTGTGCCAGGATCTGGGGACCCCCCCAATCCCTGTAGGGTGCTCTGACCCCTGCCCCATCCCTGGCCCACTCATATGAACTGGGGGTTCTTGTCCTTTTCCTTCAAGAAGGGGGTGTCTGAGCCTCTCTCTCTACCCACTTCCCACATGTGCCAGGCACATTCTGCCCCTCTGGGTGTGAAGCTAAGAACTGGCATACCAGGAGCATGCACCAAGAAAACACTGCTCATGCTGGGATGAGGACTCGAGAATGGTCACCCTTGGTGCATATCACAGGCTCTCCAGCATGGAGACGGCAACATCCAGTGCCATGAATGGAGCAGTTGACGCATCTCAGAGCTATTGTTTCAGGCTATAGCCATCTCTATGGAGTGTTCTCATTCACAGAGACCATCATATTGAGATGAATGGGACACGTCACATCTCTGAGTCTCCTATGCTTTCAGGATTATCCTGTGCCTGGGACCTGCATTAGCAAAGAAGTGGATGCTGATTAATGTAATAAATATTATGGCAGAGAGCCAGCTCTGCTGTGGTTAAAGTTGAGAAGATTTTTCTGTGTAAAAGGATTATTCTTCTAAGAGCTAGTTTACACTAGGAAATTAGGTCAGTCTAACCATGTTGCTCAGGGGTCTGAACAATACAACAGTTTAACCAACCTAATGCCCAGCATAGACAGCACTAGGACAACAAGAGAATTCTCCTGTCAATCTAGCTACCGACTCTTGCAGAGTGGAGTACCTACACTGACCTTCACTGCAGCACTAAATGTAGACAAGCCCTAAGTGTTCTAAAATCCTCATGTGTATCCAGATTGTCTTTAAATTTGCTATGCTTTGGGTGTTGGGTAGGGTTAATTATCCGAATTTGGGGTAACTGACCAGGAAGTTTATGAGAGAGCTCCCTTGGGGGTGGGGAGGGTGGGGGGGAACCAGGTTGTCTTAAATTTCAGTATACCAATTCTTGTGTGCACACTTGGCTTCTAACACACTAATGGCTTAATAGGACAGCAAAAGGAGGACACACTGTAAATGATGGGGAGGGAGGGAGGGCTACATGCTATGGAAGAAAGGATCAGGAAAGAGACTAGTCATCTTGCACATGCTTAAAATTATTGTAACCACCATGTAATAAAACGGTCAGTTCTTGGGACATAGATCACTGAAATTTCTCTCACCGGCTCTGTTAGGAACTACACATATTCAAACACGACCATTATCACCAGTCCATTGTAACAAAGCATACAGAGGGCGAGGGGGCATTTAGGAATTACATAGGAATGATGTGGCCTAGAGGAAAGAACAGCAGACTGGAATTCAGAAAACCTGGGTTGTATTCCAACTCTGCCACTAGCCTGCTGGATGACTTTGGCCAAGTCACTTTGCTTCAGTTTTCCCCATCTGTACAAAAGAAATAATGATGTGTCTCTTCTTGAGATCTACTGATGAAAAGCATTATGTAAGAGCTAGATATTATTTATTATTTTTGTTACCTGCCCACAAGAACATCTGAACTTTACATCTTCACTATAATTAGACCTCCTAACAATATCTCTGTTAAAAAACAAAAACTAGGAAGTGAAATGGCAAAAAAATTCACTAACTCAGAACTAATGTTACCTCATGATAACTCATACCCTCCTAGAACGTCAAGTTCAGCAAGTCAGGTCAGTTACAGATGACAGCACTGTGGACCCAAAAATGGCATTGGAAGCAGAGTCCCCAGTGATCGCATAGTGTTCTGCGAAAGTGTGGACTGAAGCCCATGTCACCACACTACAGATCTGAGATAGGGATCCTCTTGAAGAAGGTGACGGATGAGGAGATAGACTTTGTGGAGTCTGGAGGGGTCATGATGCAAACTTCATAACACTGTCTGATGCAATTTGAGACCCACTTGGAGAGCCTTTGGGCTGATATTGATGAGCCCTTGGATCTTTCCCCAATGGAGAGGAAAAGCCTAGGGGACTTCCTGAAGGCCTCTGTCCTGTCCAGGTAGAAGGCCAGGGTTCTCCTGACATCTAGGGTATATGATGTAAGCAGAGTCAGGATGAGCTCTACCCTGACATCTGGTGGCGAGTCATGGTGGGTTGTGGAAAAGAACTTCAGGGGCTGATCTCATTTGCATAGGGACACCCACCCCACCTAGATGGTCACTTTGTCTGCTGTAGGAGCCCCTGTCCCAGGGGAGAAGGAGAGCATTGCCCAGGAAGTGTTGTCCTATCTCAAGCCGGAAAATATGAAGTCACATCAAAAGTCACACAAGGAGTGAGTGGAAGAGCTAGATAACACCTAGTCCAATGTTCCAATCACCATACAACATTCTCACCACAAACTCAAAACCATCATGCATTTGTTCACATAATGTTACAGAGACCATTAATGCCTTGTGACACTGAAGCAATAGGTCAGACTTGAATTCTTATTGTAAATCTATAGAAATTGACCTTCCCAATGACTTGTGATACAAGCAAACTACAAATAATCCCAGGGGAGTTCATACTGGAGGAGTCCCTCAAAATCTCCAGAGGACATGATTGTGCTTTAAACTGCAGAAATTGCAGGCTGTATTATCTGGACATGTACTGTAACTCACAATACAGATATTCTAATAAGTCAGTTCTAAGGAGCACCCTGCTGGCAGCAAAATGGGGTTTTCCATCAGTGGGAGACAAGCTCGTATCCTGAGCTCAGGTTTCACACTCCCAGGCTGGCAGGGGCTGGTCGTGCTGCAGAAGCTATATGCTTGGCTCCTGGGAAAAGAGAATGCCTCACGTCACCCCTTTTTCTGATGGACACTGAGAGCAGCACCGAAAGGCTTATTCAAGCCTCCTGTGTCCGAGAGAAGCTCACCACTATACAGAATCACTGTGGGGTGTAGAAAAGGGATGAAATAGAGGAGTGGGGAAGGCCATCTCAAGGCTCTAAAAGGGGCTGGAAGTGCCTCCCCATGGGACAAACATAGTTATCATATTGATTATACAACAAGATGGCACCATCTGGAAGAACACTGTCCCTGTCTTTTCTTTCTTTCCCATTAGCAGCAGCAGCAACTCCTCTAGATGTGTGGTTGGCTTCATTCCCTAGAAGTTGTAGCACACAACAGTCAGGATCTCATGGTGGTCATTCTGGTTAGCATATGATGAGAAAGTGAAAAGTCTGCAGTCCAGTCTGACTCAGAGAGGGATGAGTAGATTATTCTGGCCTTGCTGAATGGAGACACAAGATCTGTACTGCTAGGCTGAACTCAGTTTAGTAGGTTGCTACTTACAGGATTAGACTGATTTACAGGTGTTTGCCTTGAAATATGACCATCCCGTGTCATCACCACTAATCTTTTCTCTAACGAGTCACCTCCCCCTCTGAAATCCTCCCACTCTGACAGGTTCCTATTTTTGGAGCAGAAAACCTCCCACACATACGGTACAGCAACAGCACCCCCTAAATCTCTCCACCTCCCTATTTACACAAATAATGTGTAACACAGCTATTGAACACATTGTGCTACTCAGCTATTAAACAACAACACTACAGCAAATCTGCGGCTGCCTAACAGCGATAGAACTCGGATCCTTCTGATCTAAAACCATGTGAGCTAAAGGAGAAACTCTGTGAGCACTTTAAGGCCTATAACACAGACATTCAGTAAAGGGAAGTGACACACATACAAGGCAGGTCATTAAAACACTATGCACTTATTTACTGTTTGCATTGCTCTGACAGTGTGCAAGGCACTTTACAGACACATATGAAGACAAGGTCTCCAGCCTACATAACCTAGATATAATTGTATAGCATTTTTCATTCAAGGAGCCAAAAAAAAAAAATCACTTTACAAAGGTGGATAAGGATTATTTTTAAAAGAATGCAACACAGCTGCTAATTGCAACACCCTTGCCAGTCCTTTAGCTTGCATTAGATCCAGTGGAAAAGACAAGTGTTAGATATATACCACAGTTCCCAACTTTCACGTGGTAAATAAGCACTCCAACTTTCACAATAAGCTAAGAATCAAGCTATTCCTATTTCAAAACAAGGCCAAAACAAGCCAATCCCTAAGAACCCCAACACACTATGTGCCCCCCTGGCATGCAGTCTGGGACTGTGGTGGGCCCGCTGTGCACCCCGACTCTCTCCCCCCATTGCCTCTGCTTGCTCCCCCTTCCCAGGAGTCGATCAAAACAAAGAAGCAACAAGCTACAAGCGAAAACAAACAACAAGCTACAAGCCAAAAACTAGTGAACAAGCAACTCACAGCCAAAAACAAGTCCAATTTCTTCAGGTTTTTTGCGGGTTTGGCATGTCTGATATATACTAGTAAGGCACAGCTTTCAGGAGCTATTGAGGGTCTTGAATTCCAAAACCTACTAACTCAGACACATGAGCCTGGATCACCCATTTCTTATCCAGAGTGTCCAGGAGACTCCTTGAAAGTGTCATTATTTCCCAAGCAGCCAAAACACACACACACACACGGGCAAAGAAGTCTACAGGGCGTGAGAGGAGTTCAGTACCCAGAAGAAATGAGAAAATTAATCCCTGTGCCACTGTAAATAAGCAGTCCTGGAGTTCATGACACTACAAGAAAGATCCAAGCCAGAAATCAGCTGTTTCCAGCGCTGCAACCCAAACACTTCCAGCAAGTGCTAACAGTGACTCTACTGATGGGACATGGATTCCATTTACTGTAGCACAGAGGAACACTGAACTATATGCCACAGCCTCAGATTTTACTGCTGGCTATCCTATTCTTAGCCTTGTTAACAATTATTTTGCTGTGTGCGCGCACAGACCAACACAGCAGACTTTCCAGGTATTTCTGTAGGCCCTACTGCTCTACTCAACCCTGCCCCACTGTGTAGGGAGCAGCATATTTTTCTTTTCACCCCTTCTAGTTTCCCCAGTGTCTGCCTGTTTCTACCCTTTCCAGTTTTTCTGTAGCACCATGTTTCTCTCTGCCCCCTTTCTCTGTTGTTCCTGCTTTCCTCACCTACCTCCTCCCTCTTACTCATGCTTCTCTTTTCACTCTGTCCCTGTAGCAGTTGCTTGTTATTTGTTACTCAAAATCCTGAGTAATTTAGGTCACAAGCCTGGTGAATCTAATGTGGTTTATTTCGCATGAAAAAAAAAAGTGAGAAATTGAAAACCACCTTATTCTTCTCAAGTGAAATGCTGCATCCTATTAATTCAGGTGTATAAATAACAATCTCGAGTGCAGCATCAAGGGCTCTGCTGTGTGATTAAACCTGCCTCCCTGACCTGTAATTAGAAACTTTACCCCTGAAAGGCAGTCTGCAGAGAGAAAAGAAGAAGAGAGGGAACCAGCTCTCAGACCAACAATTTTGTTCTTAATCAGTCATTCAGAGTTTTTGAAAGTTGAGATGGATTTCCATCTGCTAGCGTTAAACACCAAAAAGGAAGCTGAATCTGTGTTCTTGCTGCAGAATACAACAGAACAGAACTCAGGGATTGGAACAGGGTAAAGAAGCCTCTGTTTTAAAAGAATCAAGAATCCAGCTTAGCATTTCTCTTTGTCCTCCACCTGTCCCTTTACAGCTGGAACCCAAAATCTACCACTTCTTCTGCATGCAGACACATCTGCCAGGTTTTGGAGTGCTGCAGAGGATAACCCTGCACCAGTTCCCATGAATTAAGAGGTCACGTATTTGAACTGTACAGTCAGAAGAAAAACACAAACCTTTGCAGCATCCTATACTAATGTCAACAGGAACAGACCCTGAACCCTTAGAAAGGGCTGCTGTTCATAACTAAAGTATTCCTATGAGGATCAGGTTGCCTCAGGCCATGCAAGTAATAAGAATAACCCTTTCCAAAGATGTCTTATTTCAAGATTTCATATTTTTAGCAAGATTTTGTGACCCAGGTTGTGGGAAGTATTGAAGAGGAGACAACAGTTACTGTTTGAGACACCCAGAAAAATTATTGGCCCCGATGGGAAGGTTTCCAATCTTAGGTACTAAAGACTGAGGTTCCTTAGTTCTGGGAGATTTCAGGTCTGAAGCTATGTCGACACTACCAGTCATGTAGGTATAGCTTATGTCACTCAGGGGTGCAAATAAGTCATCCCCCTGAATAAAAGTTACACTGACCTAGGCGCTGGTGTGGACAGAGAGAGAGTGTCTTCCACCGACATAGCTACTGCTGCTCATTGGGGGTGGATTCATTAAATTGGCAGGAGACCTCTCTCCCGCCAGCTTAGAGCAGCTACACTAGAGCTACGCCACCGTATACTCTCTAGTGTAGCCATAGCCTGAGAAATGTTGGGATAATCCTTCTTTTGGTTACACCTGTACAACAACAAAATCACTGGCTTTGATGGGTGAGAGTGAGGACATAGTTTGGACCACTTGTGTCTTGAGGCCTCAGCTCCACACATTTATGTTCTCCACTGCCTTGCACAGGAGTAAAAGACTGCACACGGTGTAAATTCAGCCAGTGTAAAGATGATGTGAAATTCTACTGAAACAGAACCCTTGCCTAATCCTGGTGGAAGGGTTTTACCCACACCAGGCTCTATGTCTGCGTGCCTTGGGGTTCAAGGAACTAACAGAGACTTCAAATCACAAGAATCCTTAAAAAATCTGCCCTGTTAAAAACGTTAAAGTAATCTTTTGTGTTTGTTATGTGGTAAAGCCCAGGTTTATTGTACAGCTGCCAGAACATAAATCTGAGCTAAACTACTTTGGATTAGATAGTGCAGCAGAAAGAACTTTATGGCAGCACCGTTAAAAGTTTTAAGAACTTCTTAAAGAAACTGTGCTTGGAGATTATTTTAAATCATGAGTAGTATATATTACCACTGGGAAAAGAAAAGTTTACTTTCATCACACAAATCTTCATTTGGAGGAATGAGGTAACCAGCCTTGGTGTGAAATTATTCCTTTAAATATTAACTGAAGGTTAGAACCTACTTCTGTGGTCTTGTGATAAAGGTAGTTTGAGTTTTTTCTGATTAAATCCCATGAAACTTGCAACCCACATTGCTTAGAACAAGAGGAAACATGGCATGCTGGGATTTGTAGTTTCCACTAGCTGCACCTCCAAATTGAAATGTATTACTACACTGAAAAGTGACTAAAAAAACCTGAGCAATGTGGAGTTCCACATTTGTGTCTCAATGACTGCAGAGACAATGCATTCAGTTTGTAAGCACAAATACTCCCCCACCCATAACCAACAAATTGCAAACACACCCTCAGATCTGAAAGTCACAAGCTGGGTTCTTTCCTGCTTGTGCATCACCAGCCGTAATAAAGAAATGGAAGGCCAGTTTCTCCCCTTGATTTTACAGTAATACTTGAGAGAAGAATTTGACTCTGCATTTGGAATCCAGCTCACTGTGTCATAGCTACGTTTGTCGCATATCTATCCCTGTGTCAACAGGAATAAAGTAGCAGTAAAATATGTTTATTTTTGTCCCTAAAGTCAGCAGATTTGATTCAGCATGCACATAGGGAACTGATCTATCAAATTAGACTGGTTTTTTGTTGTTTTTTTTAAATACAGAGTCACTGTTCACACTTCAAAGATAAGGGCAGCCAGGGGGCACATTTTAGAGCTCTATGGAGCACATTTGACCTGCAGGTTACACTTCTGGTTCCCCTGCATTCAAGTCCAAGGCTCAGACCTACATCTCTAGGGTCACACATTATAAGGGGCTAGGCAGAAAGGAGACAGACATTAACATAAGAGGTTATTCCAAGGTCAGTCTTTTTTAAGCCCTGAACACTCAGTGAGTTGCAAATTCGGTTTAGTTGAAGCTGATATATTGGAACTTGGGCTATATATTCTCAGTGACACCAGTGTAATTCTGGAGCATTACTACTGACTTCATTTATGCTGGTGTAAGAGCAGAATCTAGCCCATTCTATTTAATCAATGTTTAAAATAATTGCTGCAATTTTCCAAAGAGTTCATCTCCCATTTAAACACCTAAATAACGGCAGGATTTACAAAGATGCTCAGCACCCAATATACACCCAAAGTCCTGAGCTCTGACTCTAAACTATCACCCATTTTAACTGTAGTGTCTTCAGTAGAGTTACCCCGGATTTATACTGGTGAGGGATCAGAATCAGGCCCTCAGAGTCTAAATTACGCCCATGAAAGCCATAAAATTCACACTCAGTGTTACTTCCTTCCTTCCCCCTGCTGTGGCACAGCAAGGAAGGAGTGCAGGAGAATGAGAGTAGCGTATGCTGATATGTCTTTAGGGCCATATCCTGCTCCCACTGATCCGGACTGGGCACTCTCCATGCTGTACGACCATGTGAGCTAAGAACAAAATAAAAGCCTTCATTTTGTAGTAATAAAAGCATGACCAAATACAAGGATACTAAACTACCGAAGGGTTGGTGGGGAGAAAGGAGGACCAGCGGTACACTCCAGTTGTTCTAAAGTCCTGGGCAGGAACACTGAGGGAACCTTTGCAGGACATTCTATCTACTTCTCAGTTTCCCCAACAGTCTGCAAAACACTTGCAAAATGCCAACAGGAAATTACTCTGATTTTAAAATTGTATCTTTATAACTCAAAACAGACAAATGAATCTAAACCAAATTCAGTCTTACATAAAAAAAAAATGGAAATTTCTCCAGATCGGTGCATTGGCCAACCCACAGCCCAGTGAAGAGGACTGGTAACAGACACACTAACATATCCTTAACCATGACTGCACTGGGGAGTTTCATTATAATGCAGTACTATTGGCTTGATCTCGCCTTCCTTGCTTTCACGCATGCAGATCAGTCCAAGCCCCAACTCCTAGGGCAGGGAACATCCTGAGGCTACATGGCTCAGGTAGCAGGTGTGAACCATCCTTCAAAAAAAGGAACTTGTCAAATCAGCAGGGGAAAGATTAACCCTTTGGGGCGAGAGTGATTATCTTACTGAGTTACAACAGGAAAAGTCAAAGAGAGACAGAGGGGAAGGGAAATGACCTGAGGTGAGTATCCCAAGAGATGCTCCCAGCTGTGTTGACATGGATATGCTTCTCTGACAGCACAAGACGATTTTTCTGTCCCATGGAAGAGAACACACACAGGGGTACTGGGCAGCGCAAAAGCAACTCCCAGTGATCAGGATGATGTCACATTTCCCAAAGGAGAGTGGGTGGAGCAGTCGCCAGGACAATTAATGCTGACATGGAAACCAGACCGGGAGAAAACAAGAACGTCAGAGACAACTGCAGGAAAACTGCTTTAGTTTTAACTTTGGCTCTATTAGGTTCTCATGGTAGAAATGTAAAGTACAGATATGGAACTATTCAGCATAGGAAGGACATACAGTAACAGTACTCTATCTTTCAGCAGATGATCACAAAGCCCCTTACAAATAGGGCAGACAGAAGCTAAAGGGGTATTTTCTTGAGACTAAATGACTTCTGAGCACAAGTCTCATAGAGGCACTTTTGAAAATCCCACACTAAGTTACTTGCCCAAAATCACACAGAAGGAGATTTTCAAAGGCACAAGTGGCAGCTGGATGCACTGAAAGTCAGTGGGACTTGACTTTAAAGTCAATGGGAGTTAGGTGCCCTACTGCCATTTGTGTGCCTTTGAATAAGCTGGATATGACTCCCAGGCCACCACCACCTGACATTCAGCAAACGCTTAAAACCTGACCAGGTTATGATTCAAACCAAACTAGCAACATCAAGGTTTAAATACAATTCTAGCACAAAAAGAAAAGGAGTACTTGTGGCACCTTAGAGACTAACAAATTTATTTGATCATAAGCTTTCGTGAGCATCCAATGAAGTGAGCTGTAGCTCATGAAAGCTTATGCTCAAATAAATTTGTTAGTCTCTAAGGTGCCACAAGTCCTCCTTTTCTTTTTGCGGATACAGACTAACATGGCTGCTACTCTGAAACAATTCTAGCACAGTTTCCCTGACCAATGTGTTTAGCACAGTGGTTTTCAGCCTGTGGTCTGTGGACACCTTGGGGTACGCAAACTATGTCTAAAATTTCCAAAAGGGTCCGTATCTCCATTCAAAATTTTTTAGGGGTCCACAGATGAAAAAGAGGTTGAAAACCACTAGTTTAGCGTATAGCACAACTTGGGCAGGACTATCCTCTGCCCCAGAAACAACAGCATAGTTTTATAACAGTTTTAGTGTGGTTCTCAAATAAAAAGAATCCCTGTCCTTAAATTTTGAAGTTATTAGTCAAAACTTTCATTGAGGGCAACTGAAGTTTTGTCTGAGCAAGGATGGAGAAAACACTGAGTAAGGACATCAGAATTTTGCCCTCTTATTGCTAGAACTGTTTCCCCATGTGGAGTCAGGGTCTCATTTAGATGTATATCATTTTCTTGGGTTTTGAGCAGTCACTACTAAAATGGGAGTGCCATATAAGGAGAATGGGATAACATGATTTTGGCAATTAATTGATCTTTAACTATTCATGGTAAATAGGCCCAATGGTCTGTGATGGGATGTTAGATGGGGTGGGATCTGAGTTACTACAGAGAATTCTTTCCTGGGTATCTGGCTGGTGAATCTTGCCCACATGCTCAGAGTTCAGCTGATTGCCATATTTGGGGTCGGGAAGGAATTTTCCTCCAGGGCAGATTGGAAGAGGCCCTGGGGGTTTTTCCCCTTCCTCTGTAGCGTGGGGCACTGGTCACTTGCTGGAGGATTCTCTGCACCTTGAAGTCTTTAAACTATGATTTGAGGACTTCAGTAGCTCAGATATAGGTGAGAGGTTTATTGCAGGAGTGGGTGGGTGAGATTCTGTGGCCTGCATTGTGCAGGAGGTCAGACTAGATGATCATAATGGTCCCTTCTGACCTTAGTATCTCTGAGGACACACAAGCCCTTGAAGGTTCTTTTGTCCAAACCCCATTATGGTGTGAAAAGGAGCTGAGGGTAGAGAAGAAAAAAAAGCTCCCTACCAGAAAGAGGATCAATTGGAGATGGGATTTAAACTCGAGACAAACAAGACGTGAAGCATCATTTCTGAAGAGGCACATCTCCAAAATGCAGAGGAAGAGGGTTCTCAGTCTTATCATTTTTCTTCCCCTGCTGAGATTCATTCGCTGTCTCTCTTCAGCCCTGGTGCGCCTAAAAAAAAAAAAAAAAAAAAGTCAGAATTATCCTAATCTATTTTCCACAGCTTCACTAGGAAAAGCACCAAAGTAGATGGTCAGAGAAAGCTGAAGTCACTCCCCAGCTCAGCCACAAACTTCTGGGTAAGTCATTAAATCTATCCTGTATCTCAGTCCCCCCCCAACCTGTAAAATGGGGAAAATATTTCTCCCAACCCCAAAGAATGTTGTGAGGATACAATCCATTGATGACTGTGAGGTGCTGAGACATTGTAATGATGAGGCCATGTAGCTAGATACACTGTCATTAATACAAGCACTGAGGTCGTTTCTTTGACCATTTATATCTCTTGTAAGACTTTATAAGGAAGTCATGTTCTTCAAAAACAAATTCATTCTAAGTGGAGGTTTCACTGAGCTCTAATTTAACGCCCCATCTACACTAAGAAGTTGACTTGTTGCTGAAACCCCTTGTCATCAGTGGTTCAGATTCCTAACGTACAGAGGGTCTGAATGTTTTGGCTCATCTTATGGATTTAGACATAGCAACTCAAGTGTCCACTGAGCTCCTCACCTCCCCCATAATACTCCACCTGCCCTGAATCTTCATATTCTGGATACAGCTAGGACTCTCAGTTATCTTTGCTCACATACAGATATGGTATCCAGAGGGACAACATGAACTGAGCAAATTTCTTGGGATTAAATGTCAATCTCCTCTTTGCCCAAACTCTCCTTTACACAAAATTCTAGATTACTTATTTTCACCACAAAGGTGTATTTTATTTGTTTCTGGTAGTTCCTGTAATGGGGTTCACTCACCATTGTGGCACCCTTCTGGCTACATCTGGGGATTAGCTCTCGCCTAGTCAGGTACTACCCCCTGCCTCTGGTTGCTCACCTAGGGCCTCTCTCTCTGGACTCAGGATGCTCCCTCTTCATGACTCAGTCCTCCAGCCAGGGCACTATAGTTCTCCCCTTCTAGGAGATCACAGGATCACTGGACAGGCTACATCTACAGTCTCAGGCAGTCTTCTGATCTACTACCAAGTTTGTGCCACTTTCCCAGTAGTGGATAAGGAAACCCACTACTCTGGTTTCCAGTCCAGGGACCTCACACCCAACAACCACAGTCTACTCAAACCCCAACCCTGTTGCTGTTTCCCTGGGCTCTTTCCTTTCTTCCCTATTTTCTGGTCCACTTCTGGGTTACCACTGGCGCTTCCTCCCCTCCCTGCTTCTTGCCAGAGTCTACAGTCCAAGGCAGGATCCCAGGACTTACTCTCCACTTAGACCTTGACTTCTCTACAGAGAGACTACAGCACTCCTCTCTAAAGCCCTCTTCCTACCACCAGCTTCCTCTGTTTATAGGGTTAGCTCAGCTTCCCCACAAATCTGGGCTCCATTACCCATTAGGTCTCATCAGGCCCTGGCTCCCTTCCAGGTGCAGCCTATAAGACTAACTGGCCTATTTTACCTGTGTAAGCCTAGTGTGCATTACACACCCCATCACAGAGCCCACAGTGGGGTTCGCACTTTCCAATTATAAAAGATACCAACCTGTTTCAGATAATTTACAGCCCAGAAGCTGATCAAGTCAAGTGTCTATCAGAGTTGTATTATACCAGGATCCTTGGAATCTAGCTCACAGGAAGCCTGGATCTCACAGTGAATCAGAAAAACAGGAGGCAGACTGTTGCTGGTGCAGGACTTAGAAAGAAGACACACATTTTAGTTCAATCCTAGCCTATGCAGGGAATTTAACCAGAATAGCATCTGTGCTTTAAATTCGCACCCTATCATAATCCAAAATCACTTTCAAATGAAGACAAGCCCTCATCAGAGTAGAGAAGGTAAAGATGGGACCCACCCTCCCTGGCCCCTGCGAATAAGGTACTAAGTGCCAATCAGGCTTTCTGGGATCAGCTAGGTGGCTTCATTTGGGAGGAACTGCCAGGTTTCAGGGACAAAGAAACACTCCACCTTGGATGGGAAGGTAAATAGTCAGAGTATTTTATGAGAGAGGCTGGGGGAAAAAGAACAGTACAACTAGTTGGGAGAGATCTGAAAAAGTCGATCAGGGCTGGGGGCTAGTCTGGGGAGGGGAAGCTAAAAGATGCTCCCACCCTTCACATAAAACCCTTCTATGTCCTGTGTCAGAGACCTAGCACATAAGAAACCCCAAATGTTTTGATTCACAGTTATCTCTGCAGGGGAGAAAGCAGACTTGCTCATTTTCAGTAACAGCAAAAACAAACCTAAATGAAAGAGAGCTAAAGGGCGATCTCCGAAGCAGCAGCTGCTCTGTCCTGTCCATTTTCAGTCTCTACCTAAGCGGCAAAGAGTCCTCTGGCACCTTATAGACTAACAGACATATTGGAGCATAAGCTTTCATGGGTGAATACCCACTTCTTCAGATGCATGCCCAGACATCCTTGTTCAACTATGTTAATTTAGCCACAACAAATTTTCCATTGTATATTAACAAATACTTCCCTGATTTAGGCCTGATCCTATTCACAGTAAAGTCAATAGCAAAATGCTCATCAACTCAACTGGTAACAGGATTTGGCCCTTAATTATTATTTTTAGAAGACTGAAAAGGTATTTTTCTTTCTGAATGTTAGCAAGCCACATGGAACACAAACACAAGCAATCACCTCCTAGACCAACCCAGGCTACTCTAAATCTCCTTGATCTCCTCTGTTTGAAATTACATAGGTAAATGACATCCTGTGTGTTTCAGAGGTGAGTTTGTGGATCGTGTATGTTAGGGAAATTCTTTCCTGCCTATTTCAGAAACAATATGACCCTTGGAGACTTGCATCTCCAGGAGTGATCTTATCTCTTTTAGATGATGTTTAATCTCTTGTCTATGTCAAATGAGAACCTATCCTCCTGATTCAGAATTTTGGTGCCATAGGAGCTTTAGAGGCAATACTGTCTCCTGCATGTTTCACTAAAGATCTCATCTCCTTCATATGTCTCCTGGCTGGTCTGGATCCCACATTCTGTCTATTCTATAATCAGATCTCCTCCCAGTGCTGTATGATCCATGAGCCTTACAATACAATCAGTCACAATCTATGGGACCATTATATTCCCCTAATATCAACTATGTCTCACATACCCTCCCATGATATAATCCATACTACCTTCCCAAATGATCCAGAGCCTCCGTTTTCTTGCATTATGATATATGTACACATATACATCTTGGCTCTAAGTAAGTGTGCTTTCCCTATTAACAGTTCCTGTTAGCCATGTTCCAAATAGGATTGAATTCTATGTTTTGCAGGAGATTTTTACCTGTCTTCTGGGTTAAACCCATACACCACATTCCACATGTTGTCACTTTACTGTGCCATTATATGCTAGAATCAACAGCTAAGTCTGAACCTTTTGTCTTTATAGTAAAAAGCTACTAAAAACTGCTACATGTCTTTTCTTTCTCTCTCCCCTTGCCCCGCATGTTCCAGTGTTCTATGATTCGCCAGCCTCCTTTATGTCTTAACAATGCCAGGCAGGCAGTTTCATGTGCACACAGATGAACTAGCTCCTCAAACTCACAGTAACTCAGCATGTTTCTGTGATTCCCAGAGACTGCATTCTTCTGTGCCCATGTCGGATGTCAAACTAGTGCCCTGGACTCACATCCCCACCGCCAAACCAGTCTTAACCTAACTCGCAGCTCTCCACAGGTCTTCAGAATGATCCCACCATCAGGTTTCTTCTCTTTAGGCTCATGTTACACATAATAAGGGAAACCTGGGTGGTGTTTCTAGGAAAGAAAGAACAGGCTTTCCCCTGAAGTAGTAGTGTGATTATGTGTCTTTTTTTTCCTGCAACTTACTGATTGTGGCTCTGCTCCATCTCACACAGTTCAAGTATCTCGTAACAGATTCGAAGTGTGGACAGTCCTCCTGAGGTATTTAAAAGAAAATGGAGACAGAAGCCACTAAAAACAATCTTTCGCATATGGTGAAGATTGAAAAATAAAACTTAAACTTAAGCCCATTTGCCTTTCCACTTGTTTTCTAATTTCCTTCCTAAAACTGCTACATGATTTCTCTGAGCACGTGTCTGTCGCTCTCACTCTCCCTGGACCCAAGTCTCCAGTGCCTTGCACCCCTATACTCATTGGCACCGTTGCAAAGGCAGTGTAAAATGCTACTCTTCTGATCATGCATCACTTTATATCCACTTTGCAGAAGTGTAAATGATGACACAAGGCATCACATTGTGGAGAATCAGTCTCTTTGTCTTTGTTGCCCCCATTCTGAGCTGAATTCAGCAAAGATCAGGATGTGATGGCCAAAGTGGCTTTATGCCACCTTTGCAGACCCCTGGATTATGAAGGCAGCTGGGGACCATTCCAATCCTTGGTGTGTAAATTAGGCTATGTCTACACTGGCAACTGAACAACAAAACTTTTGCCTTTCAGAGGTGTTAAAAAAACCAAAAACCACACCTCCTGAAAGACAAGTTTTGCCGTGACAAGCATCAGTGTTAACAGCGCGTTGTTGGCAGGAGTGCTCTTCTGCTGACAACGCTAACACCACTCATAGAGTGTGGAAGTTGTTTGTCGCTAAAAGCTGTGTAGTGTAGACATAGCCTTAGAGTTGCCCATGGAATTCTCTAACTTTTGGTTGCCTAACATGGCTCTATATAGGCCGTTACAGCAGCCAGGAATAGCCAGAGCATAGTTCACTCTGACCTGGGCCTCCCTCCCCGACACATCCCTCCCTTCCCTGATACACTCCCTGACCATAGCTTTGGCAAGTCAGGAGCTGCAAGGGGAAAGGAGCAGTGCAGAGCTGTTTCCACAGCTGTACTCCAAGAAGGAAGCTCCATCATACCAGGGGATTCCTCAGCAGCTATTTCCATCCCCCACCAAGAGAGATGGCATACAGATCACACATAAGCTAGAACTGGGGCCTGTGTCACTTTTTAAAGTAAATTCTCCGGTTTGAAATCATTGTTGCCAAACTTTTTTGTGCCATCATAACCTGCCTGTATAACATCACATATCAAAAATGGTTCCACTGTGATCTATAAGAGAAACTGAAGGTGCAAGTAGTGGGAGATGAAAGTGAAAGTGCCTGTTTGAAACAACTTTGTCCTAAACAAGCAATTTGTGGGAGAGGAGAAAAAAATAACTGGCCGCAAACAGATACGTCTATCCTACTTAAATGTTTAACTAATAAAAATACTCCGCTTTTACACAGCACAGTTCATGCAAGAATCTTAAAGGACTTTAGAAAAAGTGTGTCAAATATTATTATCCCCATTTTATTGATGAGAAAATGGAACCACAGAGGTTCCTGACTTGCCCCAGCAAATTACGGATGGAGTCAAAATAAGTTAGGTGTCTTAATCCCCATTCCCTTGATTATGTACATTATTTTACACCTAGCCCTTCAATTTACTCACGCTAGAATGCAGGTTACAGGAAAGGCAGTTCTGAAACAGAGTCAGATATGTTTCAGAGTAGCAGCCGTGTTAGTCTGTATCCGCAAAAAGAAAAGAAGTACTTGTGGCACCTTAGAGACTAACAAATTTATTTGAGCATAAGCTTCCAATGAAGTGAACTGTAGCTAACAAAAGCTTATGCTCAAATAAATTTGTTAAGAGTCAGATATGTGTGTTCTACAACATAAAGACAAGATGCTCCTTGTGGAATTCTAATGAAGAATGCCATGAAGCCAGATGTTTTCCATGTAGTTCTAAACCACCCATTTCCCTGGCTCTGCTCGGCTAGGGAGGATAACTCTCATTGCATATACATTCACAGTGCATGGAGTGGAGGGATATGACAACAAAAGCTGTGAAAGAACTCCATCAGGAAAGTCCTTTCAGTCCCCATTTCTATCAGCTCATAAAAGGAACTGCCAGTGCCCACATGCTGGTCTCTGCTAAGGCTGCTCCAGCTCTTCATTTGCAAGAGAAATGATCCATTCATTTCCCTCTGACCTCTTCAAATGCTTCGGACTGCTGACCTCATCTGGGATGGCTCCCATGACTACTACTTGCTGGGACTGCTTCCTCAAACAGGTGCTCCCAGACAAAACAGCCCAACCCTTCCTATACACCTTAGTTCCTGCAATTTCAAATCCAGTGTACTTGGGAGTCGGGCTTCCCTGGGGCCATTCCATTAATATTCTGAGTGGGGCTGATTTTCAGTCCCTGAACAGTTTAATTTCTAATCTAGAAAGGTGGAGGCAACCTGAACAGGGGCGGCGGTGGGGGGAGATGAGAGGAGGCAATTTGACTCTGTGGCAGATGAAGGAAAAGATTTGTTTTCGGGGTGGGGGGGTGTTGTGCTGGACAACACATCTAATCTCTGATGCAAATGCTGTTTGCAGTTGCCTCCCAAATCTGGGCGTGGTTGAAGAAGAAAGTCTTGTGGTTCAGGGATAGGACTGGGGGGCAGGAGATCTGGGTTCTATTCTTGGCTCCGCCACAGGTTCTCTGCCTCACTTCCCTGTCTGTGAAAAGGAGAGGAGTGTCATGAGCCTTAGTTCGTTAATGCCGGTAACAAACTGTGAGAGGCTCTGAGGGAAGGTATTGCACGAAGGCAAAGTGTTACTACTGAGGGGCTCTGTCTTTATGGAGACACCAGCAAAGGGGATGTACAAGGTTTTGTTCTGTGACCTGATTTGCTCTGTTACCTTGAGATAGTCATGTAGCCTCTCAGTGCCTCAGTTCTTAATCTGCAAAATGGAGAGGTGGTAGCAAAGTACCTCCACTGCATTCTGAGAATTACATTTAAGCCCATACCTCCTCTTTACCAGCATCTCCATCCAGGTACTTGCAGTGGCCTATCACCACAGGACCTAGAAATCTCACAGTGCTCAGTGGATTTTTACCCTCACAATACCTTTGTCAGGTAGGAAGTATTATCCCCATTTTACAGATGGGGAACTGAGGCACTGGGTCATTTAATTTACTTACCTAAGGTCTGTTGCTGAGCTAGGACTTTAACCCATGCCTCCTGAGGTCAAATCCGATGCTTTGTCTACTGGCCCCCTGTCTATGTGTACAATAACACTCCTCTGCCTCACAGGGGAACCTGGCAGCTTCATATAAGTGAAGTGCTTTGGGCCCTCAAATGGAAGGCTGTAAATGTGCACAGTAAATCCAGCAGGTATAAGTGAATGAGTTAAACTGACTTAAAACAAAACTAGTATTAAACAAACACATAAAACTAACTCAGCTGGCTTATCCTGTGGTCCCCGGGGAGCACCTGCTCTGTTTGTGAGAACGAGTATAACCTTTCTCCATGGGAAGAAACCCAGTGTGGAAGCTGATCTCGTTTGCTCCCAGTTGGCAGTGTCATATATGCAGCATCTCAGCTGGAGGAGGAAGAAGGGGCCTCTGCAGAAACACTCTCCCAAGGTTCTGACACAAGAGAAGCTTGGGTGTCTCAAACTCCTTTCCCTAGTAGAGAACAACACTCTTAGCTTGAGAAAGCCTCCTGTCTGCTTTCTCTCAGAGTAATTAAGAGTGAAATCCTCCTCTCGATGACCCCAATGCTCCCAGCCTGGACTGATTTACACATGAAAGGAGCCCTCTGAGGGGCTTTCTCCCTTTCACATTCACAAAGAGGCAGGGCCTATAAATAAAACCTTTCTGAAAACAAGAGCTTTTTAAAATGTCTGTGTGTGTGGGAAAGAGAATGGATGTGTGTGTGACAGAGAGAGAATGTGTGTGCACGCATGAGAATGTATGTGAAAAAGAGTGAGAGCTTGTGTGAGGGGAGTGTATTCTTGGGTGTGCAGTGAGAGTGTACGTGAGTGTGTGTGCAGGTGTGAAAGTATGGGAATGTGTCTGTGTGTGTGTCTGTGTGTGTGTGTGAGAAAATGTGAAGGGGCTACATTCTGATCTTAGTTACACCAGTGTAAATCCAGAGTAAGTTCACTGAAGTCAGTGGAGTCACTCTGGAGTTACACAGGTGTAACTGAGATCAGAATCTGGCCCCACGTGTATTTCTGAGCATGTGAGAGACAGATAGAGGACCTGAATCGCTCACTTGCAATGTAGTTATTTACACCTGCGCAAAGTAGTTGAAATGGCAACATTTTACACTTGCATCAGACAAGCTTAAATAGCTACATAAAGTGCAAGGCCATGGAGAATCAGACCCAGTGGTTTGTCTATGAGTGTGAGTGTACATGTGTGAGAGTGACAGTGAATATGTGTGTGGTTTCAAAAAAGCACAATCTCCTCCTGAGATCCAGGAGTGAGCAAATGGTGCTGGGCATTACTGATTTGTCCTCATTCGAAGGCCATTTTTACAGTTTGTTGATAAAAAAAAAAGTTAACAAAACAAACAGTGCAGCTGTTGCCACTTCTAGAAGGGAAAATGAGCATCAGAAAATCAGGCAGAAAAGAGTGCCCATGGATGTCTTGGTGTGGATCTCTTCATGTGAAAATGCACAATTTGAATCTCCACTCTCCGTCCCCGATACCCCCACTCACCGATGTGTCTCCATGTCTTGGATATTTTCCTTCACATGAAGCCTGAGAAGGACCCAACACAGTTTCCAGGAAACTGGCAGCTAGTGTGACCCTGTCTTAATACAAAACAGGTGACACAGAGCCCTGAGCCAAGCCAGGGCAGAGCAGACTGTAGGATTTCCTAAAGCAGGTACTGGACTCTACCATTATCCCTGACAAGGGAGGGCTTTTAAGGAGATGGCTTCAGTGTGATAGTTTAAGAAGTATAGAACTGTTTTACCCCATTGCTCCTGATCAGCTTAACCATTTGCTTACCGAGACTGTCTATGCAGTGGTATATAAATGCCAGCAGCCGTCTACACTAGCACTCCCACAACTGCTAACGTGATAGGAGTTGCACCACTATTAATGAATGGTGGGAGATTTTCAGCTAAAGTTCAGTATAGACAGGGTGAGAGAAGGGAGACTGGGGAGGGGACACTGAAGTGTACAGATTTAACAACTTTTACATATGCCTCTTAGACTCCCCCAGATTCTCATGCAAGAACGACAGGCAGCAAGCAGAGAAACACACAGGGCAGTTACACGTGGGAATGAGAACATACCCTCCCATGCATGCACAATGCATGAAATGTTTCTTCAGCCTGTGAAAAACAACAGCCCTCTTCTTAGCTACTGACACTGGGCAGGAGTGTGTGTTGTGTGACCAGAGATGCACAGCTCCCCCTCCTCCAGAGTTTGCAGCTAAACTCCTCCCCCAGTTCCCAGGGTCTTCAAATGAAAATTTGCATAGTACTTCCAGATCATTCCTGAGAGAAGGGACAATGGCTTTCTGCTCTCCCCATTTCCCCCTCCTGCCTTAACATACAAAGCTGACAGTGCTCTGGTAATGAGACAGACAAAGAATTTGGGGATGACTGAATATTTATTTCTGATCAGTCATTTTTCTGACCTGTAGGGAGATGAAGTGCTCCCTGAAACTCTGTGCCTAAACATCAAACTTCATTGTAGTATGGTCTCTGCACTGGTCAGGTCAGTACCCCTTCCCACAGCTGACTTTGGACATGTTGCTTTTCTGGAGGTCTGGTAATTTCTCTCCAAACTTGAAAATGCACAAAACTGAGATTGTCCCTTGGAAAATCTCACAGTGCCATTTGTGTGTGGCCTTGGAGTTCCAAAATCCCCACTGAATGCATAGCTTGCCACCATGTGGAACACGGATGTACTACACCCCGATACTACTATTTGTACTTGTATAGTGCCTTCCATCTGAGGATTTTCAGTGTTTTTGGAACATTAATTTATTCTCACATTACACCAGTGAAATATGGATGCATCATTATCCCCACTTACAGGTAGGGAAAATAAGACACAGAAAGATCAAAGCCAACATTGTCAATGGTGATCTTTGATTCGGAGTTACTCAATGTTTGGATGACAAATTAAAGACACTTGAAACCAGATTATCGAAAGAGCTCATGGGCATATTTTCCAGTACTCAGTATCCACAACTGGGACTAAATTTTCAAGCATGCTCAGCACCCAGAACCTCCCATGGTGATACTTATGGTCAGATTTTTAAGAGCTCAGCACCCAACATGCAACTGAATTGTTGGGCTTTTTTGAAACACTAGCCCAATTTATGAGTAACGAGCCTTAAGGATGGACTTTATGAGTAAAAGGTTGGCCTTAAGGATGGACTTCCAGAGGTGATGAGAAGCTCCAAGTAGCTTCCAAATCAGACCCAAGATTTCATTTTGGATGCCCAAAAATGGAAGCACCCAAAAGCAGGCCACTTTTGAGAATACTTGTCTTCTGCAACGTCATGCAGCATGCTAGGGAATCCAAATGGCAGTTCACATGCCACATTTCTCTAAGATAGAAGAGCCTAGTGAGTCAGTGGCAAAACTGGCCCCTTGTCCATTGATTCTCTGCCCTGTCCTTTGAGGAAGTCATGCAATATGAAGCACAGTCAGGATGATACTAATAATAATACCTTACACAGCTATAGCACCGTTTATCCAACCATAATACTCAAAATGCTTTTCCAAATTCAGAAATTTAGGTCCAGATATGCTACATAACAGAAGAATGGCCAGCCAGAGTCAGACCAATGGTCCATCTAGCCCAGCATCCTGTCTTCCAACGGTGGCCAGCGCCAAATGCTTCAGAGAGAATTAACAGAACAAGGCAATTATGGAGCAATCCAGCCCCTGCCATTCAGCGGTTTAGGGACACTCAGAGCATGGGGTTGTATCCCTGGCCATCTTGGCTAATGGCCATTGATAGACCTATCTTCCATGAACTTATCTAGTTGTTTTTTAAATCCAATTATAGTTTTGACCTTCACAATATCCGCTGGCAACAAGTTCCACAGATTGACTGTGTGTTGTGTGAAGAAGTACTTCCTTATGTTAGTTTTAAACCTGCTGCCTATTAATTTCATTGAATGACTCCTGGTTCTTTTGTTATGTGAAGGGGTAGATCATGCTTCCTTATTCACTTTTTCCACACCATTCATGATTTTATAGACTCACTTAGTTGTCTCTCTTTCCTAAGCTTTCACTTACAAGGGATTTTACATTGATAGGTTTCAGTGACTTCAGAGAAGAGCCACAAGAATGATTAAAGAATCAGAGACCATTCCTTATTGTGATAGCCTCAAGAATTCAATTTAGCTTAACAAGGAGAAGGTTACCTGGGAATACTCACTATCAGTGCCACCTAGTGGTCAGTCAGGGGTATGGCAAGTTGTTTTCCAGCCATTCCGCTTTCTCACTGAATGCATCCGATGAAGTGAGCTATAGCTCACAAAAGCTTATGCTCAAATACATTTGTTAGTCTCTAAGGTGCCACAAGTACTCCTTTTCTTTTTGCGAATACAGACTAACACGGCTGCTACTCTGAAACCTTTCTCACTGTAACTCCACTCTGTGGTAGGTTGTCATTTTAGTGACTCCATCCTCTGGCCAGGTTACACCTTCAAGTCCACCCTTCAGGATACACATAAAGAGTTCACTAATGTGGAACTCCTCAGAAGTCAGCAAGGGATTCAGGGCTTTCCCCTTTATTTGGGATCTTGGGGCCTGGACCCTTCCACATTCAGGGTATTCCCCGACTTGGTTCCCTGTCAAGGTATAGACTTCTGTCATTGTCCCCTCTTTAGAGGTTGATAGGGGAGTCTAGGTCCACCCTCTCCACAAGGCTCTGATCCAGGGCCCAATGATAGGCAGCTAAGCCCTGCACTTTAGGGTGCTATGCAGCTGCCTCCCAGGAGCACGTCCTATCAGTGCCCCTCTTCCCACTGGGTAAAATAAAGAACTGAACACAAAAATAATGTTTCTGACCTTCAAAAGTCACTAGTTCCTCCTTTGCAGCTGCAGGTTTGTTTAAGTCAGCACTACCAGACCTCTTAACAACAAGAGCTCCTATGGTGGTCCTTCCCAGGAATACAGGTCATCTCACCTCCCCTCTCTGCCTTCCGGCAAGCTACTCTGCTTCCCTTTTAAAGCTCTTCCCCTACCTTGCGCAGACTTTACATGTATGGTGGGGAGGGGCTGCCTGGGCCCAGAGCAGGTCCATAACCCTCCTTCTACAGTGTGGGATTTGTATACCCCACCACATTTGATCACAGTCTGTAAGTACCTACATGGGGAACAAATATTTGATCATGGGCTCTTCAGTCTAGTAGACAAAGCTATACCAAGATTCAAGGGCTGGAAGTTGAAATTAGACAAATTCAGACTAGCAATAAGGTGTACATTCTTAACAGTGAGGGCTATTAACCACTGGAACAATGTACCAGGAATCATGGTGGATTCTCCATTCCTGGCAATTTTTAAATCAAGATTACATTTTTTTTCAAGATACACTTAGTTCAAAAGGAATTATTTTGGGGAAGTTTTACGCAGGAGATCAGACTAGATGATCACACTGGTCTTTTCTGGCCTTGGAATCTATGAATCAGTGAAGTCTCTCCTGATTTACCGCACTGACTGTAAGTGAAAAGGGAATCAGACCTTTAAGTCTCCCAACATCCCTAACAAATATGGATAAGAACTATCATCTTCATTTATACAGACGGGGTGCTGATTCACCTCTACAGTACTTCAATTTTAAATCAATGTAATACACAGATTTCAATGGAGTCAAACCAGCACAATGCGGAGGAACATATGGGTAGTGAATCAGATTCAGGATAGCTAAGCCACAGAAGGCCAGATTCATATTTGCTATCCTAGGGCTATACTAGCCTATATCAGAGATGACAATCCCAAATAGCAAAGGGAGCTGATAGCAACCTGGCCCAGAATGACCTGCCCAAGATTACACAGAGTCAGTGGTAGAGGCAGGAACAGAACCGCAAACTCTTACGTCTGTTCTCTAACCACTAGATGAAGCACACATCTTTCTTCCATTTTATGTTTGTTCTGGACGGGACAGTTTACTTCCAGCATTAGGGAGATGAGTTTCCTTGTCCGTTGAGACTCTTAATCTGCTAGATTAATAAAGGTGCCAAGTACTATCAGTGCCAAGAGCAGGTTAGTTTTTGTGTACTCTCATTACAGTGTGTATGGTAACGCCCATTATTTCATGTTCTCTATGTATATAAATCTCCGCACTGTATTTTCCACTGAATGCATCCGATGAAGTGAGCTGTAGCTCACGAAAGCTTATGCTCAAATAAATTTGTTAGTCTCTAAGGTGCCACAAGTACTCCTTTTCTTTTAACAATTTGTGGTCATTACAAATGTGGGCCAGGTATGAACCACTGATATAGAAGTGAAAGAGTTCTTATTCCATGAGCAATTATTTGAGTTATTCAACCGAGATAATGCCAAGTGATTGAAACTGCCACCTAAAGAAAATGTGAACCCCAAAGTTTGGTAAAAAATTGTGACTAATGGCGGAAGATATTAATAATAATGAACAATGACTAATTGCATTCTATTAACAAAGTGCCACTCTCCCTTTGCCAAGGATTGCTGTACATCAATAAAGAAATTAGAAAACATAATTACATTTAAAAAACTCTCTAAACTAAAACCCCAGAAACCAAACATTGGGAGTGGTATGAGAGGGAAGGAAAAAGGAAGGTTCTACCCCTAAGGCCAAAAGTGCCCATGATACACAAAAAACCCATCTTTGAAACAGAAAAGCATTCAAGTGTTTCTTAAAAGTGGGGAGGTATGATATCAACTCTAGATGTCAGTCTAATCAGGATTCAGCATACATTACTGAAACCTGAGCACATTTAAGTCCTTGAATTTGTGATGAAATTGCCTAGGACTCTACCCAGAGCACTAAGATCTTCAAACTTTTGCTCATACAGCTACTTTGAATATTCCCATTTTATGCTTTTCCTCTGATCTTGGTGGAGCAACTTGCTGTTGGTTTAGCTAATTCACCTTTTCTGGTTTCTCTCCTTTTTCTTTGCTCGACTGGTTCCATTTGTATGGCCAGTACTGATGTTAGCCGGGGTATGGCTTGAAAGTGTAGATGTCTGTTACTTCTTTACATTTCTCTTCTCTGGCTGTAAATATAGGAGTGTACTGTCTATATGGAACTTGCTACACAAATGGTATTTTGTTTTATAACTATAATAAAGCACTTAAATCTTGGTCTAGTCATTTAAACAACATTATAAAATATGTGCCTTCTGTTCATAAAAATATTAATTTCAAAACCTCTTCTTAGAGCCTGATCCTGCAAGCCTGCCACATGCTGAACTCCAAATGAAATCAAATGGGAGCTCTGTATTTGGAGGAGCGGCAATATCCAGGCCCCAAATCCAGAAAGAGTTTAAGTATGTAATAATCCCATCCTGATTCAGCAAAGACTTAAGCATGTGCATAAATGCTTTGATGAACCAGGGCCCAAGTCCTTGGTGTACAAATGTGTATTAATCAGGGGCATGCAACGTACTTTGAAGCATAATGGTCAGGGTCTTACAACACAGCTAGTGAACTACTGTGTAATAAAATAATCTTGACAAAATTTGCCTGTGTATTTGGGTCCTCACTGTTCTTTCTTTCTGTGCCTCATCATTTCTCACTGACTTTTTTCAGCAGACACCAGCACCTCTTTTTCTCTTAGGAAGTTCCTTCTCTATCATTCACACACAGATCAAACCTTGCTGTTGTCCTTAGTTTGAACTCCACAGGCTCTCTACTTTCCCAGTTCTCTGTTGCTACCTGTACTACCAAGAACAGGAATCCTCTCAGTTTACTGCAGAGTTGATGAGTCTTTGAAACTGTACCTGCTCCGTTTACATAGCTTCTCCCTGAGGTCTCATGGGCATCAGTCAGACTCCAATAAAATGGTGCTACTAGAAGAGAACTCAGGAACTGTGCTGCTTAAGCACACAAAATTGTGTTGGGGGCCAAATTCAGACATCGGGAAGCAGGCACACCATCCTTTGACTTCAATGGAAGCTGAATTCATTTTACAGCAGAGCTAAATTTGACCCTTGAAATTTAGTACAAAGGACTAGTGATTAATTCAAGGGTGGACAGAGAAGAATGGGTTTTCTCTTTTAAATTTAGTTCTAAAAGAGCAGCCAGCAAGAGAGAAGGCAGTGTTTGTGACTTTTTTATCTTGTGATCGTCTATCCCAAACTCTTTTGTGCTTTCAGTCAATAAACCAACAAACCCCAAATGCAATACTTAAAAAAAGAAAAGTGCCATATAGGGCCTGTAATAGGGTGACTTGACATATGGTCTGGAGAGCCTAGGGCTAAGTAAACCCTTATTACAGGATAAGTCCACCTGAGAGGAATCCGGTGATTCCAGTGTACAAGGAACATGATGTTTCAGTTGAAAGAGGACAGGAGGAGGTGCTCAGGAAGCTGTGGTAGAAACTACAGAGTGAAGAAAGCTCTCCAGGCAGGATGGACTGGGAGAAAATCTGACCATGTAGGAAAGTGATTGCAAAGGTCCAAGACAGGAAAGCCTGGGAGGAGGAAGAAAAACTTTGGGTTGTGTGGACTTGGACTTTGTTCAAGAGGTTTATTTACAGTTTCTTTGATATTAATAAACCCAATCCCCAAGGAGGGGTATTCTGACCAAGAAAAAGCATCAAGTTTATTTGAATAGTCCAAGAGGAGAAACTGAGTTGGACTGCCATGATCCTAGACCACGAGGGGGCACACGGGAGACAGCTGGACAGGTTACAAGGCCTACGCAGACATTTACATTCCATCGTTCAAATTATATTCTTGTTTACATCAGTGTAAACCCAAAGTAACTCCACTGACTTCAATGAAGTTCCTTAGGATTTACCTCCATCTCGCAGAATGTAGGATTTAGGCCAATACATATACAGCTGATGATTTAATACTGTACAAATAGTATCAGAATGTATAATTTATATATTTTTAGGAAAATGTCATAAAATACAGAGGTCCCAGTCCTATATATTTATTAGACTCAAGTTCTGCAGCTATTTGCATTCAATATGTTTTCTTTGCAACCACAGGGTCTAGAATTTTTTTTAAAATGAAAACACAGTATGTAGAAAATAAATTTAAAAAAAAGAACAAAACAGAAAAGTTTGTCCACTCCAAAGATGAGAACCACTCCTTTACTTCTGTCTAGTTGTAAAAGGGGCAAAAGACTGTATACTTCTTTTAGACTGTACATTTATTCTATTTGTGTAATCAAATAAACATTAGAACCAGAATATGAACCAATTTTTTAGAAATGAATCAGTGGGGATGGTAAGAGTATGTTTCATTAAGAAAATGTACTTTTACTGACATGGTCAGCAGCCTTCACATCCCAAAGTGATAAGTTAAGGCCTAGCAGAACAGTGGCTACAGAGGCAAATGCAGCAGCCATTCTGCACTCAGAAGTGGCTCACACAGAGCTGTGGGCATTGTGATCTCTTTTACTGGGCTAGAACCAGGGCACCAGGATTTTCTCCTACTCTTCCAGAGTGCTTGAACGGACCAAAGTTCCACAAGGTTTTATGGCAAGGTTTTCCCTGCAGCCCAAAGGGTAACAGCTTATCATACTTTCATTTCTACCCCACTTCCATACAGCTATTTTCAGTTTCCTGAAAATTATGTAACTTGCTCTAAGTAACACCACTGTTTCTCTTGTCACTGGGGCTTTAAAGAAAACGTTCCCGCTTTCTGGCCACACCTCGCAGAGAAGAGGGTTTGAGTTGTCCCACCTCCGCTGGCTTCTAGATGAGAGCTCATGCTGACTTTGGATACTGTGCAGGGCTGCTAGAGTCAGGGGACTTGTTTTGCTGCCCCTCTCCATCCATCACCTCCTACTGGTACCTGTAGTTCCAAGAGTCACATTCTTCTTCGGCTCCGGCTGCTCTAGAACCTCACAGTGCTCTTCTGGAGCCATCTCCGGCCTCTCAAGAAACCCGCCTTGACTCTCCCCCATGCTGCTCCAGAACGCCCCCTCAGGCCCTTTCACTGCCCACAGCACCTTCCGCCCCAAGCCTTGCTGTTCTAGCGCCCGCCCTTCCCTGCTCTGGACCCCCTAGGCCAGCCTGCTGCTCTAGAACGCCCCATCCTACTAGAGCCACCGCCCTCGCGCTCTACGAGCCTCTCCAGTTCCAGCCATGACGCTCGGCGGCGCTACACCGCAGGGGGCGCTGTCGGTCTAGCTCAGCACCCAGCGCAGCGCAGGTCCCTCTCAGAGGGCGCCGCGGACAGCTCGACGTCCAAAATGGCTGTCAGCCAGGTGAGGCGCCAAAAGGAACCACGTGATTGATGAGAGGCCTCCCATTAGCGCATGCGCAGTAAGGAGGACTTTGAAAACAGTCGAGTGCAATCCTCAATGTCAGCCTCGAGGTGGAACCCGTTCGGAGCAGGACGCATGCTCAGTACGAGTCTAGGGGCAATCGTCACGTGGGTGCGGACGTAGATGGTGCCCGCATTGGAGCACATGCGCATGGTGTGCCGGCGTGTCCCACGCAGGCCGCCGTCTTCCCGCCCGGTTATTGCCTGTTCCGGGGATTGGGGAAGCGACCCCACCCACAGCGGAACCTGAGCGGTAGAGATGGCGGCGCTCGCAAGAGTCTCCCGGCTGCTTCTCGCCGGCGCCCCCCGGGCCCCGTTGGGACGGCTCATGTCGGCAGCGGCTCACGGGGAGGCTGGGGCAGGTAACGGGGGCGCCGCGACCGGGCGGGGCTGGCGACGGCCGGGTGACCTTGCGCTGAGCGAAGCGCCCGCAGGCCAAGCCCCTCAGCGGCGTCTCTGGGGCCTGGGCTGAGCCCGCTTCCCCGGGCGCGCAGCGACGCCACCCCTCGCTGCGGCCAGGGAGACCCGGACCCAGCCCGAGGGAACGGGCCGTACGCCGCGGTTCGAGCCCGTCCTTGGCCGGGGGCATTTCCCCGTGTGCGGCGGAGACGCCTCTTCCCTGCCCCTCCCCAAGTCCGTGCGTCTCCCTCCCGCTGGGCTGGGGGTCTGTGCCTGCCGTTGCCGTCTTGCTCCCACAATAACTGTAGAAAATCACAAGGGTGTTCCTCTTTGGTCCGAGGGCCTGCTGCCATTAGGGACTCTGCGGTGATGAGCTTACGTTGGTGCAAAGCCCTCATGTCCCAGAGAAGTCTTCCCTGGTGCAAGGGTGTACACCGATTGGTGTCGTGGGGATAGAAAACGGGAGTCAAGCGGCTACTTCACAAGAGATCCTAACCCTTATGGAGTAACTGTTTTGGCCTAACCTGACGATTACTTTAGATAAGCTATTACCAGCAGGACAGTGGGGTGGGAGGAGGTATTGTTTCATATTCTCTGTGTATATATAAAGTCTGCTGCAGTTTCCACGGTACACATCTGATGAAGTGAGCTGTAGCTCACGAAAGCTCATGCTCAAATAAATTGGTTAGTCTCTAAGGTGCCACAAGTACTCCTTTTCTTTTTGCGAATACAGACTAACACGGCTGTTACTCTGAAACCTGTTTTGTGCAGTGACACTGAGAATGCAATGCACCATACAACCACATCCATTCCTCCTTGGCCACGTTTTGCATAGTTCTCTAAGTGCATCAATTTGCTGATAAGGAAAGTGTTTGTAGAACATTGGTAGTCCTGTTCGAAAACCATTGTATTCGGAGAGGTCTGTCCAGGGTGCTTCTCAGCTGAATTAGTGCTGCACAGATGTATGAAATATTCAGGGAGTTAGTGCAGTGTAAGACCCTTGCTACTGTCTCAGAAATTACTGTTAACTAGAGCTGATCAGAAAATATTAATTAAAAGTCTTCTGCCAAAACACTTGATTAAACCAACTTTTTTTCACAACACTGAAGACTTTGAAACTTCCTTTCAAAATGTTTTCAATACCACTTGTTTTGGAAAATTTTCAAAATAGAATTTTTGAATATGGTATTTGATTTGTCATTTTGTATGTAATACCAGATGCTATATCATGTGAAATCATGACACAACTGCTTTAATATAAAAATTGAATACAAATTTTGAAAAACTGTGTTCAAACAAATCTCAAATTATCCAAAACCAAAATATTTTCATAATCTTTCAAGTCTGAAAACTTGTTTTCATTCTAATTCAAAACAGATTTTGAAATGCATCACCACTTGGAAATTCTCATTTTTTGGATAGCTGTACTGTTGAGCATCTTCATGGTATTTTATTTCCTTCATTAGCTCAGACATGGAAGATCTTGTCTTTTGTGGTTGCTCTTCCTGGTGTTGGTGTATGCATGCTGAACTGCTACTTAAAGATGCAGCATGAACATGAAAGAAACGAGTTTGTTCCTTATGCTCACCTCCGCATCAGGACCAAGGTATGTGCAACAGTGCTTATAAAGGTGCTCTTATCTTCTCCAGTCACTGAATTATTTATTCCAAGATTACTACTGCTTGTATCGTTTTTTGCAGTAAGTATAAGTGATGTGAGGTGGAATTGACTGATTGGGAAATATGTGTATTTGTAATACCATGAATAAGAACTCACACCTGTTAAGGCAGGGGGAGAGCTTTTAGGCTGTCAGCTGTGGTATTTATATGTAGATGTGGAGTTCTCCTTCCATCTTAAAGTTTCTTACACTCACGCATGAGTGTAAAACTTTAAACATCATCAAGGTTTTGGTCCTAAATAGTTTTTCCACTTAACTTACATTCACGCAGCTCAAAGGGCAGCTTTGTCATGAATGAGAGGGTGGAAGGAACTGGAGTGTGAGTTCTCAGTCAAGGGGTCACACACAAGTGTTGGGTTGAGATCACCCTGTCTTTCCCAAATTGCTAAATGGGAGGGGAGGACTTGCTATAAAAACTATTGAGAATGCCTGAAGTAATGTCAACTAACTGGCATCCCTAGCAGAAGCTATTGATAAAAGAATCCTAAAGGGGTGGAAGTAGTGGTGGGCTCTTTATTGTTGAGTCTACTGCTACTTATAAGTAGAATGAATTTGTAATATACTGCCTCTAGTATTTAGTTCAAAGTACCATGGCTTAGATTTTGTCTTGGGATATTGGTAAATCAAATTCATTTCTACATTTGTGTGTCTATTTACCATAGTTGCTTGTAAACATTACAAGAGGTGCAGTGCTGACTAGATTATCAAGTTTAGAATTGTAGATTTACCCAAGCATTCAAGAAAGAGTTCTGCTCTGTTACCACAAGTGGTGGGTGTAAATTCAGCTTCAACTTACTTACTCCAGGCTTTCAAATTCTGTAATATGTACAGACCCAAACATTGTTTGTTATAGGAGTTGACTTCTTGTGCCTTAGCAGATTTGTCAAACAGTTACCAAGCAATCTTGTCAATTACTTCTTTCAACAGCCCTTCCCATGGGGAGATGGGACCAAAACTCTGTTTCACAACCCTCATACAAATGCTCTCCCAACTGGCTATGAAGAGGATCACTGAACACTTGGACCACAGCATCAATTGCTCTCTTTGGACCAGAACATCGTATGGGACCCTCAATCTAAAAAATATTCTGCATTCCTTGTACTGTCATTATAAATGCATTCTGACCTTTGGCCCTGTACTTGAAGGGGAGGTCACTTAACATAAATAAATCCTAAACTTCCATTTGTGTGTGGACCTTTGTAAAGAACTAGAAATCCTTGATCTAGTCTTTTCCCAATTACAGAGTTTGTTAAATTTTTCTTGGGTGGCTGGAAAAGGTTTTGTAGGCAGTAGTGTAGTGAGGGATTTAATTGCTGCTTATCTCCTTTAAGCAGCCATTAGAGGTAGGAGTGGCCTATAACAGACTAGTGGTAGGAATGCATACTAGAAAACCAAACTAATGCAAGCAACAGGATTGGATCTAAACTGCAATTGATTTTCTCCCTAAACCATTACTCATGTTGAAAGGAGCATAAGTGCTAGATAAAATTCTTGAAAGCTATTGAACTGAAGCATTGTTTAATGGGAACTGTCATACCATATCAGGGCAGTGGTCCATCTAATATAGTACATGGTCTGCTGAAAACTACTGCTCTTAAAGAAAGATGCAAGAAATCCTACACTGGATAACTCTGGAAACTAACACATCCATAAACAAACCTTGTCTCTGAGAGGTATACTCTACTAGATAGCACTGTCTTCCCCAGCTGTAGTGCTCCTATATTGTGGCAGAGCAAAGTTCTATTCTTGCAGCATCCTGAAGAATTTGCACTGTTCCGCACCTTGCTAGTACTTGTGCCTTCTGTTTTCCCTATGCAATTTTGCCAGATGACTTCATAATCTAATACTGATTCATACGTATGTAACTGCATAAGTTAGAACTTAACATGCCCAGTTAGGAATGAGGTGCTGTGCAAATTCATAAAAACTAAGATGTCCATCATGGACAACAAAGTAGTAACACCTGTGAAAGAAGCTTCCTTTTAATTCTAACTAGTCAGTTCTGAAGCAGCAGTGTTTTCATATTCTACCATAAAGTCTTATCCTACAGAAGTTGAGAGGAGTGAGCTCTTTAGTTATGACCTTGTAGTACTAATTAACAAGAATCTATGCTGTAATGCAAACCATTCAGTTTAACCAGAGCTGAATTCTCCTTGACCCTGCACTTTCCATGAATAGGTCCCACCCATTCATTGTGGCAAACTTAAAAAAAATAAAACAAGCTTAATTCACAAATGAAGGGTGGTACCATATAGATGATGCAATGGAGCAACAGCTTGTTTTCTACTATGTTCCTGTACTTACCGGTCACTTTACCAGAGTCTTATTTCACTACTGCTCCTTTATAACATTAAAAGCTAAAGCACAGGTCACAAGTACTCTAGCTGCAGACTTTGAAAAACAACTGTATGACTACATATAAAACATAATATGGGCCAGAAACTCTTAAATGCTGCAGGGACTGAAGGCTTTGTCCTCACCATGAGCAAGCTATACACTATTGTAAAAATAAAGTTAAAAGTAAGCATAAATTCCTCCAATACAGTAAGGGGAAAAGCTAATTTATACTGTTCAGGGATCAGTACTACCCTTCTCTAAAGAACTTCAGCTATTCTATTTCTACCTATCTTCTAGCTGGAGGGAGAATGACAAATAAGCCAAAAGAAAAATTCTAAAGTGAACATTACAAGACACTATTTACCCCCATTTCACAATATTTATTTCATCCCCATTATTACAGCCCACACAGCATCTTAGCAGAATACATGTGGTTGCTAAAGCAAGTTTCCTCCTATGTTAAAGCTCAGTATAAGGCACTTTCTGGCTTAATCGTATTAGCTGATGAAACAGTTTTTCCAGAGTTGGGATAATAATACTCTAACGTTAGCATATCTGCCTCTTTCCTCCCACCCAAAACACTTCATTGAGGTGAAGTGCAAGTTGCAGACAGGGCTAGAGTGCACACTATCCTTAAAGAATGTTAAGTTATATCTCAAACAGCATTCCCAATGAACATTAACTCTGGCTCCAAAGATGCCATCCTACCATCTCCCTTTCTCTGTATGGAGTGCTCCAAAGAAAACTGGCTTTATAACTTGTTTCATACATAAATGCCTGGTATTTATTGGTGACTTTTATCATACTATTTTTTTTCATGTTAGCTCTCATGAGTGTATGAGGCTGAAATATAAGCTAGTGCTGTTTTTAATAATACAGCTAGTGCTGTTTGGAGAACAAGGTGCTAGCACCTTACAAGATCAAACTGATTCTATCTAAGTTTTTGCTGTAGGAAGCTGAATGCCCTCAGTAGCTGGCAGGATCAGGCCCATACTGAAGATGGGGGGAGGGGGGGGAGGATTGGCTCCCATACACTATGATTATTTTTTTGGGGTGCTGTGTATGGCCTAACAGCCACACAACCCCTTAAGACATTCTAAAGTGTTCTAGTCACTGGGCTAATGAATCTTCTGAATATATAATATCACAGGAGTTTGCTATTCTCAGAGCATCACTAGGGACAGTTAAGGTAGATCAGGGACTTTGTTTGAGAACTGCAACCTTAACTGTATTTTCTGGAGGTTTTTTAATGGTAGCATGTACTTACAGCAATTAAACAGCTGAAATATTAATTTTCATCTTACTGAAGTTATGGACATTTCTTTAATGAGTTTTTTTAAATTGTTATGAGGACTAGGAGACAAACTCAATTCCTGCAAACTCTAGTAACCTACAATAGTAGGCACACTGCAGCCTCTAGAACAGAGGTGGGCAAACTATAGCCCATCCTGCCCGTCCCCTGAGCTCCTGGCCTGAGAGTCTAGCCCCCAACCCCTTCCCTGGTGTCCCCCCGCCGCCACACAGCACAATACTCTGGGCAGCAGGACTGCAGAGCCCGGACTGACCCGGTGCTCTGTGCTGTGCGGCTGCCTGTCCTGGTGCAGCCGTGCTGCCAGCCACCGGTGCTCCAAGCAGCGCGGTAATAGGGCAGGGAGGAGTTGGATAGAGGGCAGGGGAATTCAGGGGGTGGTGGGGGTGTGAACAGGGGTTCCAGGGGGGCAGTCAGGAAGGAGAGGAGGGGTTGGAAGGGGCAGTCAGGGGCCAGGGAGGATGGATGAGGCAGGGATCCTGGGGGGTAGTCAGGGGCAAGAGGTCTGGGGGCAGTCTGGGAGAAGGGGGGGGTTGGATGGGGCAGGAGTCACAGGGGGGGCAGTCAGGAAGGAGACGGGGGGTTGGATGGGACAGCAGCGGCAGAAGGTGTAGGATGGGGCAGGAATCCCAGGGGGGGTCAGATAAGGGGCAGCAGCCAGGCCATGTCTGGCTGTTTGGGGAGGCACAGCCTCCTCTAACCAGCCCCAACATACAATTTCAGAATCCCGATGCAGCCCTCAGGCCAAAAAGTTTGCCCACCCCTGCACTAAAAAGTCTAGGAGAAGTCTGTTTTCATCTGTTGGTCAAAAGGCTCACGCATCATTCTCTGTGCCAGAGCACGGTAGCTGCAGTTCTCCTCTGGCCTGTAATAAAGAAGTTCCAATTTTTACAAAAAGTCTCATTAAGATAAAGGTTTGTCCCCTTGTTTAGATCCTACAAGGTGCCTAGGAACAGAGCTCCTGTCCTATTAACTCACTCATTTCCAAAGGACTGAAACCGTCCTATGATCCAAAAGAATGGAAACAGTTAACTTGTCTGGTGGAGAGGAGAAGCAACATCAATAGAGGAGACTCCTCCTCTCACTCCTTCAGCTTCTCCCTGTGCTCATGATGGGTTCTTGGGGAGGAAACTTCCTCCCCCAACTCCTTCATAAGGCTCAGGAGGGATTTTCTCCTTTTGCAAACCTTAGGTTCAGAGAAGGGGGAAACTAACTGCTGTTCTGAGTCACCTACACCTCTTGCTTTCTCCAGCTACATTGTCTGCAGAAAAAAGGATCCATTCTTGAAGACCTCCAGAGGGATTTAGGGAGGAAAGGCTGGGGGCAGAAGGGGGAAGCTTTGTTTTTCATAGACTTCAGGTTGACTTGAGTTAAACACCATTAGGAGCCTCCTTATGGGAAAAAGTCTTTTTCAGTAGGAAGGCTAAAGGGCAAGGTGCATTGGTATAAGGAAGGGAGCTAAACAGAAGTCTCTAAAGAAATTTGGAAAACAAGCTTGGTTCTTGATTAATCCTTTACATGCTACACTAAGCTCACCACTCAACATTTCCTGATGTTACTAAATCAAATTTAAATAACTCTTGAAAACAGACTTCAGCCAGCTACATTTTGGTTTAGGACATCAGTTTTCATGCAGGGGTATATCGTAAAGTTGCATTTCTCCCTCTCCTTTCAGATTTCTTATTACAAAGCAGGAAGACAAATTTCCAACTGACAGTTGGGTACTGTTTTAGAGTGTCATAAAGCAGGAATCCCTTGTCTAATTCAAATATTTAACTTAAGCAGACATCTAACTTCATGATTTTGAGGCTAATCTGTGGAGTGTTTCTGTGCATGTGGGGTGGGGGTGCCTGTTAGAGAAGAACAAGTGAAGTGTAATTGAATCACTGTTGAAACTTTATTTATGGGGCAACAGCCATTCAGTAGTATAGAGTTAAGTTCAAGGTAGTGTCAGTGCCTTTTCAGCTCTGTGCATGAACTGCCCAAGGCTGCTGAAAATACCTTCTGAAAGCAGTTGCTCCTATTCACTTCTGTGACAGGCTGGCCCCTTCCCATCTTAAAGGGCACAGGCAGGTTTAACCGGACAGTTGTCTCATTTAGTCAAGCATAACTTTAGTTGACTGATGTGTATTCTATATTAAAACAACACCTTGTGCATTCAAACAAAAATCATTGCAACTCCAGCAGTGGGCCTTTCATGGCAGCATTACAGTTGCACAATATGAAGCAAAGCTGTAGCACATCAGTTTTCAGGAAACTGAAACCAACCCTATCCCCAATAAAAATCGAGCAGCACACTCCAATACGTAAATTAACCCCTTTCACATTAATTTCAGTATTTAAAATTGTCTTAATGTTATATAAATAAAAAAGCAACTGATCATAGATCAGCTAATATCTAAACCCATTTCAATAAATATTCCCCTGTTCAGAGTACATTCACTTATGATTATAAATTGATAAAAAGGCTATTCACACACCGCATGATGCCAGACCACCAACAACATTCATTTAGGATGAAACAGTAATTGCCACACAACCTAGCTGAAAGGAACTGCAGAAAAGACTTCTTGCTTCTTAAAAAGCCAGGCAGAAATAACAGCTAATCCAAGGCAATCATCTAGTCTTTGTGACGTTCTTTTTCCAAGTCCAAAAAGGTCATTGTAATGGCACAAGATGTCCAAACAAGATCAGGAGGAGTTTTCAGCTTTTCCTTTCCTGGGACCCATGAATTCCAGCCCTTCGATGGGTATGTCTTTCTCCTTAATAGCTTTCTAGGAAGGGGGGGAAAAAAGCAAATTTGTTTTAATAATGTTTTGTGGTTCTACATAAAGACATGTTCCCTGCCTGGTATAATTTAAGACCAATCAAGGTTGCTATTAAGGTTTCCATCAAACCATACCATCAGACACGCTCAAAGAGCTACCGTGAATATAGTATGAATTGTAGCCAAGACTCCATCAGATAAATTTATCCAAGCCCTAGACCAACACTTCTCATCCATATGTTGAGAGGAATTACACCTGGTGCGGTGAGTGAAAGAAGCTAGAGGGACCTGAAGATGAGGTCTCAGTGCTGTGAGCAGAAGAACCAAGGCAACAGATGAAATCTTCATGGAGTAATGTATCATGAAAGAAATTGACAGGATGACTGTTACAAAAGCACTGACTGCCCCTTCTTTCAACTGGAATGTCAATAATAGTCTGTAAAGCTTTGTGTAGGAGGGTCATAGAAGAAAGGGAGGAAAGAACTAATACATGTTAAAAATGTGTATATAGCGAGTAAAAACATAAGTAAAGGTGACTGCAATTAAGCTTTATAGGAGAGATTAAGGAAGGTACAAATTTAAGTTTTATATCATAGAAATGTAGGACTGGAAGGAACTTTGAGATGTCATGAAGTCCACACTGTGCCCTATCTTCAGTGGACACAGAGAACAATTCATCACCATCCTTTTTATAAGAGCCCTTAACATATCTGAAAGTTTTATCAGGCCACCCCTCCCCCCTCAGCCTTCTCTCAAGGTAACACTTAGGTTTAAAAAAAAAAAAGTTTCTTCATAGGTCAGATTTTCTCAATATTTTATCATTTTTGTTACACTCCTCTGGACTTTCTCCAGTTTGTCCACATCTTTCCTGAAGTGTGGCACCCACAACTGGACACAGTACTCCAGCTGAGGTCCCACCAGTGCCAAGAAGAGTAGGACAATTACCTCCCATGTCTTTATATACGACACTCCTGTTAATACACCCCAGAATGATATTAGCTGTTTTTGCAATTATGAATTTAAATCACATTGTTGACATGTATTAAATTTGTGATCTATTATAAGCCCCAGATCCTTCTCAGCAGTACTACCTCCTAGTCAGTTATACACTATTTTGTAGTTGTGCATTTTTGCCTTCCTAAATGAAATTCAATAAAGAAGTGCAAAGTACTTCATCTTGTTTAATTCAGATCAATTCTCTAATTTGTCACAGTCCTTTTCAATTCTAATCTTGTCCTCCAGAGTGCTTGCAACCCGTCCCAGCCTGGTGTCATCTGCACATTTTATAAGCACTCTCCACTCCATTAGCCAAGTCATAAATGAGAACATTTACTAGTAGGGGACTCAGGACTGATCCCTGCGGGACCCCACTTGAGATGCCCCCCCAGTTTAACAGTGAAGCATTGATAAAGAGTACATTCTTTCAACCAGTTGTGCACTCAACTTACTGTCATTTAATTTAGACCATATTTCCATAGTTTTCTTATGAGAATGTCATATGCGTCAAAAACCCAGAAAATCAAGATATATCATATCTACTGCTTTACCCCTATCCACTAGGCCAGTAACCCTGTCAAAGAAGAAAATGAGGTTGGTTTGGCAAGATTTGTTCTTGACAAATCCATGCTGGCTATTCCTTATGGCTCTATTAACCTCTATGTGCTTATAAATTGATTTTTAAACATTTGTGCCAGTATCTTTCAATGCATCAAAAGGCTGACTGGTCTATAATTCCCTGGGTCCTCTTTGTTCTGCTTTTCACTAGGGCCATATCTATTGTTGGCCCTTCTCCAGTCTTCTGGGATCTCACCCATCCTCCAGAAGTTCTCAGACAATTACTAACGGTTCAGTAAAAAGAAAAGGAGTACTTGTGGCACCTTAGAGACTAACCACAAGTACTCCTTTTCTTTTTGCGAATACAGACTAACACGGCTGTTACTCTGAAACCTAACGGTTCAGTGTTTGCTGCAGCTAGTCCCTTAAGTATTCTAGGATGAATTTCATCAGGCCCTGCTGACTTGAATACACCTAACTTATCTAGATAGTCTTTGACCTGATCTTTCCCTATGTTGGCTTGCATTTCTTCCCCCTTGTTGTTAATATTGTGTTGAGTATTTGGTCACCATTAACCTTTTTTAGTGAAGACTGAAGCCAAATAAGTGTCAGAAACCTGAGCTTTCTTGAGGTCACTAGTTATTTGCTCTCTTCCCCTGCTAACTAGAGGTCCTATACTTGCCTTCATCTTTCTCTAGTTCCTAATGTATTTAAAAGGACTTCTTATTGCCTTCTATGTCCCTTGCTAGGTGTAACTCATTTTTTGCTTTAACCTTTCTGATTCTGTTCCTACATGCTTGTGCATTTCTTCTGTACTCTTCCTTAGCAATTTGTCCAGGTTTCCACTTTTTGCAGGATTCCTTTTTGATTTTCAGGTCATTAATGAGCTCCTGATAGAGCCATATTGGCCTCCTACTGTTCTTATCTTTCCATCACATGGGGATAGTTTGTCTCCTGGAGAAACTGCCAGCACTCCTGAACTACTCCCCCCATCCCCACCACTTTAGATTTTCTTCCCATGGGACCTTACCTACCGGTTCTTTGAGTTTTGTTAAAAAGTCTGCTTTTTTAAAGTCCTTTTTCCTTACTCTGCTGCTCTCACTCCTTCCTTGCCTTAGAATCATGAAATCTATCATTTCATGATCACTTTCATCCAAATTGCATTTCACTTTCAGATGCACTATCAATTCCTCACTGTTAAATCAAAATCAAATCTAAAAGGGTAGTCCTCCTAGTTACTTCCTCTACTTTCTGGGGGGGGGGGGGGGAAAGAGTTGTCTCCAATACTTTCCAGTAACTAATTGGAAGTTTTGTATTTTGCCATATTACTTTTCCAACAGATGTCCAAGTAGTTAAAGTCCCATGATACTACCAGGTCTTTTGGATATGGAGATGTCTGCTTCATTTATAAATATCTTATCCACCTTCTCTTCCTGATTTGGAGGTCTACAGTAGACCCTTACCATGTCATTTTTTTAAAAACACCTTTTTTCTTTACTCAGATTCTCAAGTGGCCTGCCTCCCATTTTTTTTAGACTTCAGAACACATGTATGTGTAATATATATACTGTAAGTCAATAAAAGTACAAAAAGCATTTCTTAATGAGAAGAGCATCAAGAAAGTAGCCAGTCAGCAATTTTAGCTACTCAAGTGCTATACCTATTAGTGACACACACACAATCAATTTTAGAATAGAAGAGTTCCCCCCCCCCGCCAACTTTGTTCAGGATCATTTATTTCAGAACATTGTGAATGCAACAAGGTGAGATATCCTTTCCTCTCAATACACAGTCAAAGGCTAACAGATGTAAAAGCAAAGGCAAGGGACCACAAATTAAATGAGTTTAGAAAAGAAAATAAAGGAATGAGTCAAATTAAGGTACACCCCTTAAGAAGATAACTTTAAACAAAAAAAGAGCATAAGATCATGCTAACCAGGAGAGTAGAAGAACATAAGATACTTGTCCACATACATCTGAAGAATGATTAAGAGTTAGGATGAAAAATAGGAATATTAAATATAAAGCAACCAATAAAGTGTTTAACCATAAGGAAGAAGAGAATGCATATTATGAGCAAATGTAAGAGGAGGACAGCAAAACAAAATCTCAACTGGAATCAATAGGTTTGGTAATAGTAAATGTCTCAAAACAAAAGGCCTGAAGAGGGCATCCAAAGATTTTTAATGAACAGAAGGAAGTACCACCAGTTGTAATTTTTGATTATTTGGAATACAGATGGAATAATTTGCAATTGAACAAAAAAGCCAAATATTGTCACAATTTTTAAACAAAGGAGACCCAGAAATATATCAACCAATTAGACTTCAATTTCAAGAATGCAGAAGATCTAGGGGGCAACAAATCAGGCCCTGATCATGTGGTCAGATCTCTATGCCTGTATGGAGTCCCAATGAAGTTAATGAGGCTCATAACACAGGGATTCACCCACTTGCAGCAGCATGTAGGACCTGGGCCCTTACATGAGCCAATAGTGAGATTAGCAATGTAAAAAAAAATAAAGTAATAATGCCTCTTTGGACAGCCGTTCTAAGTCCATTGTTTTATGAAATTTCAGCCATTCAAAACCCCCCACAATCCTAGACATACCTAGCACTCAAAATAACCTACTATACTGAGTTACATAGGGCACCCATAAATTGTATCAGCTTTTCACTATCACTGCACTTCCAATAAAGATATCTTCATTTCACTGAGCTGTTCTTTATAGAAAGCTCAATATAATGAGGATGTTTCCTCTTCTTGTTAATGAAAAACAAAACACTGGAGAACATACAGAGAAAGACAAATCAATGATGCAGAGACTACAGAATATGGTATACTAAGGGACCTCTAAAAAGGCTCCAGAAGTGACCCTGGCAATTACAGGCCGGTAAGCCAGACTTCAGTACCGGGCAAACTGGTTGAAACTATAGTAAAGAACAAAATTCTTAAACATAGGTAAACACAATTTTGTTGGAGAGGAGTCAACATGGTTTTTGTAAAGGGAAACCATGCCTCACCAATCTACTAGAATTTTTTGCGGGGGTCAACAAGCATGTGGACAAGGGGGATCCAGAGGATAGAGTGTATTTAGATTTTCAGAAAGCCTTTGACAAGGTCCCTCACCAAAGGCTATTAAGCAAAGTAAGCGGTCATGGGATAAGAGGGAAGGGTCCTCTCATGGATTGGTAACTGGTTAAAAAAATAGGAAATAAAGGATAGGAATAAATGGTCAGTTTTCAGAATGGAGAGGTAAATAGTGGTATCCCCTAGGGGTCTGTACTGGGTCCACTCCTATTCAACATATTCATAAATGATCTGGAAAAAAAGGGGTAAACAGTGAGGTGACAAAATTTGCGGAGGATACAAAACTACTCAAAATAGTTCAATCCTAGGCAGACTGCGAAGAGCTACAAAAGGATCTCTCAAAACTGGGTGACTGGGCAACAAAATGGCAGATGAAATTCAATGTTGATAAATGCAAAGTAATGCACATTGGAAAACAATCCCAACTATACATATACAATGAGGGGTCTAAATTAGCTGTTACCACTCAAGAAAGAGATCTTGGAGTCATCGAGGATAGTTCTCTGAAAACATCCACTCAATGTGCAGCAGCAGTCAAAAAAGCAAACAATGCTGGGAATCATTAAGAAAGGGATAGCTAATAAGACAGAAAATATCATATTGCCTCTATATAAATCCATGGTATGCCCACGTCTTGCATACTGCATGCAGTTGTGGTCGCCCCATCTCAAAAAAGATACATTGGAATTGGAAAAGGTTCAGAAAAGGGCCACAAAAATTATTATGGGTATGGAACGGCTGTTGTAGGAGGAGCGATTAATAAGACGACTTTTCAGCTTGGAAAAAATATGACTAAGGGGGGATTTGATAGAGGTCTATAAAATCAGGACGGTGTGGAGAAAGTGAATAAGGAAGTGTTATTTACTCCTTCTCATAACACAAGTAGTAGGGGTCACCAAATGAAATTAATAGGCAGCAGATTTAAAAACAAACAAAAGGAAGTATTTCCTCACACAACGCACAACCTGTGCAACTCCTTGCCAGAGGGTGTTGTGAAGGCCAAGACTGTAACAGGGTTCAAAAAAAGAACTAGATAAATTCATGGAGGACAGATCCATCAATGGCTATTAGCCAGGATGGACAAGGATAGCATCCCTACCCTCTGTTTGCCAGAAACTGGGAATGGGCAACAAAGGATAGACCACTTGATGATTACCCGTTCTGTTCATTCCCTCTGTTGCACCTGGCATTGGCCATTGTCAGAAGACAGGATACTGGGCTAGATGGACCTTTGGTCTGACCCAGTATGGCCGTTCTTATGACTGAAAGTTAAATTCCCCCTGCATAAGAGGCAATTAAAGAGAGGGGAAAGAGAGGTCATCACTAATGTTTGAGAATTTAATGATGTATGAGTGAGTGAAATATTCTATCAGTACTGACAGTAACAAAACAGGTTACACACACCATGGAAATCATGAATAGTCTCTATAACATCAAGTCTCTCAGATTAATGTGGGTCTCAAACGAAGAGAAGTTTGAAGAAAATGAGTCAAATCTGACTGATTCCTGTCCCAAGAAGTCTTGCAAACTATGAACATTTTAATACGATTTTAAATGTCTCATCACAAGTGATTTCTTCATCTTCAAAATGATACTTAACAATAGTGAGACCTACTGTAATACCCAGGTCTCAAAATACAAAGGAATTTAATCTTCACACCACCACCCTTCTGAAGTGGATAAGTTTATCCCCACTTCACAGTTAAAAAAAAAAAACCCCAAAAACCCACAACAAGGAGTCCTTGCAGCACCTTAGAGACTAACACATTTATTTAGGCTTAAACTTTCGTGGGCTAGAACGCACTTCATCAGATGATCAGCCACAAGGACTCCCCGTTGTTTTTGCTGATACAGACTAACACAGCTATCCCCGAAACATTTCACAGATGGCTTTTCTGAGCCCTGGTTTTGCTAAGTGATTTCACCAGGGTAACACAGCAAGCCTTCCTCTTCCATCTATGGTACTCCCCAGTCACTCTGCCCCAATGAACCCAAACGTAACCACGCCTTCGCAGCCCTGCTCAAGGGCAGGCGGGGCCGGAGCGCCGCCAGCTGAGACGCCAACTTGCCCAACGCAGCGCTTGGCTAGGCAGGGTTTGTGCGGGGGAGGCCTCCCCCCGTGACGGAAGAGGAAGCCAGGGGACACCCCCACCCTCCCTCTTCCCTTCGAGGGTCCTTCCCCACGGTCACTCGCCCCGCCCAATGGCGACTCGCTCCCCTTCCCCCGCGCCGGGCCCACTTCCCCCACCTGCACGCAGAGCTGGTAGCGCTTGAAGAGCTGCACGCAGGGGTCCCCCGCGTTCTCCCCCTTGAGGAACTTCTCGGCGAACCAGCGGTTGAAGCACTGGTCATACTCGCGCTTCAGCTCCGTGCACGCCTCCCCCACGCTGTTCATGACGGAGCCGCAGGCCCAGGGAAGCGACACGGCCTTACGCCGCCCTTCCCGCCGCCCCTGCTGCTAAGAAGTGCGGCGTTCCCAAGTGACGTAGTTCCTGTTCACCTAGGACGCTAGTGAGCGCAGCGCGATGACACACATCCGCTCAGCTGCCTAAGAATGGATCCCGGATGCGGAAGTCCGGAGGGGTGGGGGGAATGTGGGCTGTGCGGTTCAGCCGCTACATCAGGGGCGCTCCCCTAGCAGGAGGCTCGCACTGGGCCGGCCTTTCCTTAGGAAGCCGCTTCACGCAGGCTGCTTCGGGACGGAGCGACAGCCGGCAGGAAGCGGCGGGGGACCCACGGCAGAGAGGCCTGGTGAGACCCCGGAGCTACAGAGGAGGGGTTAGGTCCGCGCCCATGATATCCGAGTGGTCTTCATACATTGCGGGCCTTATAGCAAGACATGTGGGGACATCAGCCGCCCGCCCCAGGAGGGAAGGAGAAGCGGGGATGTTTAATCGACTGCCCCCATCCAACCTCCATACAAGCGGTGGCAGTAGCATAGAGACGCCTTGTAGGAGTGGTGGTGAAAGGGTGACCGTTATAAGCGGGAGCCTAGCATTATGGCAGCAGAATACATAACACTGGATAGGTCAGTCTCCACTCTATGGACCGGAGCAAATCCCAAAGCTGCGTAGAGGGATCAGGATCTATTCAAGGGGCTACACTTAGGGTACTGTCACATACAAATACAGCAAGGAGACTGTAGCTAGAAGACAGAATTTCTAACGCAATTAATTTTCAAAACTTTTATTAGTCAAATTAAAAGCTGCAAAACAATAGATTACAAAATATAATCCACTTTTTACGTCAAATTAATAAGCATGAGTATTATACCAGCTAGCAAGTTTCAGACAGCAAATATTGTTTAATGTTTAAAGCATACGACTGGGAGTTAGACTCCTGGGTTCTGAACCACAACCTTATTTGTTCCTTTGGCAAGTCACAATTTCAGTTGGCTTCCCTGTCCTTAAAGCATTTTGAGATGCCCTGAGCTGCAAAAGTGCAAACTATATTTTGGTTTGCATCTTCTGATTCATCACTACAGCTAATCTTTCAACTTTATTTCTTGGTTTAGTTTCATTCTCTCTAGACCTGATTTCCCCTACAAAACAGAATTCATTTACAAGTATTTAAGACAATGTGTCTATAATCTGAGATTATTCACACTAAATATTTAAACAACTGTTGCATATTTATCACTGCCTACCTCTTCCACTTTAGGTCTACCAGAACCCAACATGGCAGCATGTGGAACAGAGACCACTCCCTCAGGTATGGTGAATTCAGCAAAACATTTAAACATAGACCTGGCCAATGTAACTTTCTTCTGTTAGCTAGTAATTGCAAATTTGAGAGGAAATAATGGTAAAATTAATCAAATCAAAACTCAAGACAGTTTCTCTAAACCAGGGGTCTCAAAGTCCCGGCCCGCGGGCCATCTGCAGCCCGAGAACCTCCCCACTACGGCCCGTGGAGGAGAGACACATGCGGACATACTGCTGGCAACATCTGCTGCAGGCACTGTCCCCCACAGCTCCCAATGGCTAGGGGAGAGGGACAGAGATACCATCACTAGTTGCCGGGCCGAGTCAGCCATGGAGGCAGCATCATTAGTTGCCAGGCAGAGTCAGCCATGGAGGCAGTGTCACTTTTTTCCCCCACAATGAATATAAACAAGTCAAAATAGCGAACACAACTATCTGATGCACACCTTGCTGCAATCCTGAAGTTTTCAACTGCTCAGTCACGGAGGCCAAACATCAACAAACTGACAGAACTGAAGCGTTACCAGGTGTCTGACAAACACTAAACTCCCCAGCAGGCGAAGAATTGTATAAAATTTTATGACAATTTTATTATTTCTAAGAAATTTGAAATAAAAAATACAATATAAACGTTTTCTTTTCTGAACACCATCTTCAGTGATGTTATTGGCCTGCTGGGAGGATTTGAGGACTGGCACTGGCCCTAAGGTAAATTGAGTTTGAGACCCCTGCTCTAAACTCTATACCCAACAGTTCTGCCATGTTAGTGCAGATTGGAACTTGGAAGACAGAGCTACACAAAATCAGTTTACTTTGAAAATTAATGACAACCTAAATAATTAAACTAACCTGATGGTGTTCTGGGGCAGCATTTGTTTAAATCAAGTGTTCTTGTGATAGCATGATAGTTCACAGATCACTCAAACTTAGACAGATCTCAGCTGCTATAAATTGTCAGGCTCCACTGAAGTCAACAGAACAATGATAGTTTACCCAAGTTGAGAATCTGCCCCACATTGCTAGGTCTATGGAGAGAAGATCAATGGCTCCTCTAGCTCAGTGGTTCTCAACCAGGGGCACGTAGAGGTCTTCCAGGGGGTACATCAACTCATCTAGATATTTGCCTAGTTTTACAACAGGCTACGTAAAAAGCACTGCCAATGTCAGTACAAACTAAAATTTCACACAATGACCTGTTTATGCTGCTCTATATACTATACACTAAAATGTAAGTATAATATTTATATTCCAATGGATTTATTTTATAATGATCAAGGTAAAAATGAGAAAGTAAGCAATTTTTCATTAATAGTGTGGTGTGACACTTGTATTTTTACGTCTGATTTTGTAGGCAAGTAGTTTTTAAAGTGAGGTGAATCTTGGGGGTACTCAAGACAAATCAGACTCCTGAAAGGGTACAGTAGTTTGGCAAGGTTGAGAGCCACGGCTCTAGCCAGCTACCTTGTGGAGTTCTGTGTATTGGTTATAAGAGTAACAGCTCTTTTGACTTACCTTTGCTAGACACCAAATGAGGAGGGGAAAGATAGCGGGAATGCTGGTTCATACAAAAAGCTGGGCACTCATGCTACATTGCTGTATCCATTTGGCAGTGTGCTTTTCAGGAGCTTCCAATCTGGTTTCACTAAAAATATGAGGAAATATAAAATACAGCAAAAGAAATCAAGATGCTTAAATATAATATTTCTTGAACAAGAAATGCTTTTACACTAAAGAATTTTAGCAGCAATATTTATAACTTACTCATCTCTGCCCACACCAACTCATCAGTATGTGGCAGCCTCCTTCTAGGACCTAGATCTGTGACTTTGTTTCCTTCTTTCTGCAGAAAAAAGTAACTTTGGAAGTGCTTGATCACCTGGAGCGTCTGGCACTAGTTGACTTCCGCGACTGGGAGGGTGTACAACGGCTGGAGAAAGCAATCCAATTTGCTGATCAACTTCATGCTGTCAACACAGAAGGGGTAGAACCAATGGATTCAGTACTAGAGGATAGGTAATAAATCATGGCTAGTGACCTGCTTATCTGTTAACTTACCAAGACGTTTATATCCATAGTCTCAACAGAAACACTGTTTTCACTAATCATCCCAGCTATGAAACTGGTTCCTTTTCCACAAAAAGCTTTATCTAGTGTTCTATGTCAATGTGGTTCTATGTAGGAAAAGCATCTGTGTAGCATCCCTGAACTGGGCACAGAAGCATGACAAAGATGTACTTCAATTCCTTAATGTATCTTGCACGGATTCTTCATGTCACAACATGCTGTTCCCCAAATGCCCTGGAAAAAGATCCTCAGTCACTTCAGAATGTGCTTATCCCTGCTGCTCTTGTTATAAAGTAGGCAGCCTGTGTATTGCTGTCACATCTGCTGCAGCTTTAGTTGGTCAAGAAGTCATCTTGACTGTACACTTTCATATAGGGTTTGTCTCACTCAGCTTTTTACAAAGTAGTGCCAACAATCTTGAGCAGTAAGTCCAATGCAGCACTTCTGTGCTTGTGTCCATGTACAGCTCAGTGCTGAAGGTCCTGCTGATTTGAGGACATTGAGAAATTTCCCAAGGTTTCACTGTAGTTTACAGTAGATCATTTGTATGGTTGTATGTGGAGCCTGACAGGCAGGAGGGAAGTTGAGGTTGCTCACCTACCTGCCAGTGGCTCCAAACAAGAACTATAAGATATGCTAATAGCATTTTGAACTGGAACAAGGTTAGAAGATAAATGTTAATTGTTTCAGAGCCAGGCAATCTCCCCCTGGCTCTAGGGGCATGACTTTATATCCAGTACCAGATGCTCCTGTACTTAGTTGGCAAAGAAGGTAGTCTCAGAAATTGCTAGTAGTCTCCTATGCTCCTCAGATGTCTGTATCTCAGAGAAGATAACATCACAGAAGGCACTTGCACTGAGGAGCTTCTGCGAAATGCCAGAGAAACAGTTGAGGAATATTTCATAGCCCCACCAGGTACCACCTTTTTATATATAACTCATTTCACTTGATAAAGCCCAGGTAGATGGCTTGAGAGATGTCACCTGCCACAGTTGAATGCACTGGCCTGTAGCAGAAAGATACTGAAATACAGCAATGATAGCTTTGGCCACCCATGGAGAAACACTGGTGTTTAGCTTTTTATTACTTGGCCAGTAGTTGTGTAGTAAGTAAACTGTTTTATCCTACCCTAATGTTACTGAACACATTTGACTTTTTCTAACTGTCCGTAAATTAAAGTGGAGTTTGTTTGCAGGGGAAAAGCTAGTCAGTTGTAAGCTTTTAAAGTGAGCCGCATGGGCAAGTGTATGTTGAGTAGTACGAATGACTAAATAAGGAGCAGTTTGTTTCCTGCTATCATTGTTTGTTTTGTTTGCTATTAGGTAACATCCCTTTACCAAAGCTAGAGGAGCGAGACACTTTTCTGCAAGTCTCCGAGTGAAAGTCAAGGTCTGGAATGCCGCTTCAGCTTTTAAGTCATCTGTGAGAATTGGCATATATGCAACCATGGCTATGGAGTATCTTGATGCAAATGTCTAATCCCAAGAACAACACCCTCAGATAATTATTTGATTTTTCTTCCTTCCTTTCTTCTGTAAGATTACTTTGAAATTAAAGGTTTGGTGTCTTTTTCCAGTATACACAAAGGTGGAAGGCTATGGGCCATTTACAAGTCTAGAAGTTTGGCCTCAGTGCCTCTGATTAGTCTGTATTTGGTGAAGCTTACCGAATGTCAACCTTGAAAATATCATGCACAGTTAGCACTCTAGAACCAATAGCTGCCTACATCAACCCTGCTGATTGGGGGAGGGAAACTGGTGGTATTTTACTTTCCTGTCAAATTACATAAGCAGAGTGAGTAGAATGTTGCAGTACTTAGATTCATTTGGAGCTTCTCCCATCTTGTCACTTAGTGATCTGATACTTACTCAAAGTCCCACATCGGAGAATGCTACATAAAACTGCTTTTTGCCCCTACTAGGTATAGTAAGGGCAAGAACTCACTTTTCTCTACAGACTAAGAAAGCACTTTATTTATTAGCTGCTGCAATCTTGAAGAACTTTTTTGCTTCTACCAAGCACCTCCATGTCAACGCTATCTTGTTCCACATCTATATACACTGCACTCTAACCAGTGCTTCGTCCAGTTTGGTGCTTGTAAATTAGGTACCTAAATTTGTTTTTAGGTTATATAGGAAACATGCTTGTTTCCTAAGTGAAATAATGGCTTTAGGGGGGAGATCCTTGCTCAGACAGATAACTGGAAAAATTCTAGGGCCATTATGAAAGTGTATTCCGAAGACTAGTTGCCCTGGTACAAATGAAGTCCCACTGCTTTCTGTCCACGTTGATAGCGTGGTGAGCTGGTGCATGATGCAACCATTGTGGGTTTTGCTCAGAGCGACTGTAATTGCAGTAACACTGCCAGTGTCTGTCCACCACTAAAAGCACTTCTATGGGATACAGAAGGTGTTAAGCATTGCAATTGCTTGCACTGCTGAAATTCTCTAGCTGAGGCAGCAGAACTGTCATTTATTTTTAATAACTCCACTACATGGAAGCTAGACATGTGCAGTCAGGTGTGAAATAAAGATGCACAATAATGTTTTTGATCACACATCAGAGCAGATTTTAGAAAATTAAGCAGTCTATCAAGCTTCTGTAGTCTAGGTAGACACTGTGAGCCACGAGCTCCAAGAGAAGCCTCGGCTAGAAGCACTGTGCTAATGGTTAGAGCCATGGACCGGCATTCATTAGATCTGGGTTCTATTGCCCGCTCTACTACTACCCTCCTGGATGACCCTTGGCAAGTCACTTCACCTCTGTGCCTCACATATGCTATCTGTAAAATGGTGATAATGATACCAGCCTCCTATGTAAAGCACTTTCAGATCTATGGATGAAAAGTGCTCTATTATTATTTAGAGAAATTTTAGTAGAAGAGCCGTGGCTCCTGGACTTTATTATTTGTCCTATCGTTGACTCCGTAACTTCATATAAATCACTCTAGCTGCATTGTAATTTTAGGCATTTTACTCCTAAAACAAGTAGTACTTTTGCATAAGCGTAGAGATGCTTGATAAATGCATAAAGCACTTTGAGATTTCTAACTGAAAAAGATGCTATAGCACAATTTTATTTTTCCTTTTTTTTCCCCTCACTAAGTTATTGTAAAGGGGAGAAAGCCAGCTCATTAAGATTAATACCATCCCCTGTGTGAAAATGCCCTCAGGCAGTTCAGCCCTCCTCCACCTGCCATTCTAGAGTGCACTGTTCTGATGCTGCAAGAGAGAATCACTCTCTCAGTACATATTTAGGCAGCTAGCAGCCCACAACCTCAGAGTGGCTTGCACCTGTTCCCACCTCCTCTTAATACAATGATCTTCCTCTAATTGTACAAAAGACAACCACCGCTTGTGAGTTACTAAAACATTTAAATATATTTCTACACAACAGGCTGAGTCATACAGTCACTCCATTGCTTTTTATCACCATCCTGCAGACAAGCCACCAATAGTTACTGCACTAATTCTCAAGCTTATTTTTCCTCAGTTAGGAGGGGGAAAAGTACACTTGACATTTTCCAAACCAAAAACAAAACTGAACTCCAGAGGTTCAAAATATTTCATTACCAACATTTCCCTAGTAAAAACTGTAAGTCATTAAAAAAAAGATTTTTATTGAATAAAAAGGAAAAACAAAGAGCTCCTACGAAAGACTATATCCATCAGTTTTGGAATGTAAATTCCGAGCAAAAAAGAGGCTCAATTCACATTTTTAAAAAGTCCCTGTTGGATGGAATCAGTATGGCCTGAAGGGGGATGAGTAGCGTGGTGATCCCCTGCTTTGGTATGGAGAATCGCGACCCCTTGAACCAGAACGGGACCGCGAGTAGCCATAGCTGGTACTTCTTTCGGGACAGACTCTGATATAGGAAGTTTCACCCTGAAATTTAAACAAAGAAGAAAACCCAAACATTTACATTGCATCCTGATTAACAGTCCTCCACTAGTATGAACAACACCAAATGGAGCTTAAGACCAAAGCATAAATAACCAAAGACTGGAGTTTCCACAAAGAGGGCAGTATAAATCCATCTGCTGCTGCTTGGGTCAAACTCTGCGCTGGCACTTGATGCCTTGACGAGGTACGTTACAAAACAACATTGTACATGTACTAGTGAGAAATACCTTGCTAGCCATCATCATCATCTGCAAGGGCAGAGGCTCAGCAGCCAGAAGAGGACCATGGACAAATGCCTCCTACATCCACCACACAGGAAGAGGCTGTGGCAACCAGTACAACCAGAGGGTGAAGGTCCCAATGGTCTGACTCCATCCTTAACTGCTGGAGGGAAATAGCTAGAGATACTAGTACGGTCCTTCAGCACAGGAAGGAGAGGCCGAACTCTCAGGTCACGATCATGTATCAGCACCTCAAGTTCTGTAAGGAAATCTCCACAGCAAGCATACTCAGCCTTCAGCTGAGGGGATGGTTGGAGCAGAACAGCTCAGCCATGGGAAGGTGGCTGCAATGAAGTAGCACAGCTCCAAGAATGAAAAAGCTGTAGTTTACTGGCTCAGACACCAGGAGACCACCAGAAGAAGAGGCTCCATGCTGGGGCATGGGAAAAACAGCTATAGCAACCAACACAGCTGCTCACTCAGCTTGTTCTTTGGGGGAGTGCTGTAGTTTGCTGACAAAGCCCCCAGCTGGCAGAGGCAACATGAGTTGGCTTAGTTGAAAGGAGAAGGCTGTGAGCCACTGTGGCCAAAGGGAGAATGCCACAGCAAGCTAGCTTGCCCTGTAGAAGTCAGAGGCAAGAAGTCCAAATTCTTGGCTTCCAGGTAATGAAGGGTGCAGCCAACAGTATAGCTCTCAGCTATGATAAACGGGCTTGTCTGAGCCCTGCCCCTTCCAAATGTTATATTTTTAAAAAATCCAATATTAGTTACTTCACTCACTGAGCCAAGACCCTAACATGCCAAGCCACAGTGGGGTATGTGCCACAAAAGGTAGGAAAGACCCTTTATATTATAACAGGTCACTATTAACCACCAACTCCAATGTTATCACTAGGTTCTGTTCTTATGCCTCCTGAGAGCAGCATGACAAGGAAAAAAAAGTGTATGTTCCTCCATGACTGTACACACATATGCTCTTCCCCTGAAGGCACGAACCCACCTCATGAGAGCGGAATTTGGTGTCATCCAGTTTACGCAGTGCATATTCCATATCTTCCTTGCGGAGAAACTCAACTACACCCATTCCATCTTTCTGTACATCTGCATAACAAACATCACCAGCTTCACGCATATGATCCTTCAGGTCCTGCCAGCTGCCTGACGGAGGAAGCCCTGAGCATGGAGAACACAAAACATAAGACACCATATAAACAAAAAGGCCATCTACTCAGGCTGTCCCAGGGATGCTGACCCTGCCATGCCAAGGGCTCCATCACTTCCATGTGCTTTGTGACTTTTCCATAGAATCAGAACTGCAATAAGAACGGAGAGATCCAAAAAATAGCACTAAGTTCCATTCCAGAAAACCAGCAGCGGAGCCCTCCGTGGAAGGTACAAAATTTGGGCCTCCTGTCAGTAAGATAGTCCCTGGGTCTCTCTGGAATTCATAGTGCTGAGATTTCAGAGGAATCTGCTATTTGTGCTGTTGTAAAGTAATCCAGAACCACCCCTCAAACCCTGTACGTCTGTAATGAAGATTTTGCTCTCAAAGTAGGACTTTTTTTTTTTTTTTTTCCTTAAGGTTCCTCAAGCTCAGCTCCCCATCCAAGATTGGCTTGTCCCATTCATATCAGTTGTATTAATTTGAGATTCCAGCAGTTCCATCCTCTGGTAGTGAGCAAAACCACATGCGTTTAGCTTGTAATTATCAGCACATTTACCTAAAGGAAGGCAAAGGGTTGAGTTTCCCTGCCCCGCAGCATGCCGGAGACTCTAATGTACTGCTGGTCCTGGCAATTTTCAAGAAGGCTTCACAATACCCTTTACCAATGCAGGTTTTCGTTCTCATGTCAAAAAATCGGACGATTTTCAGTTATTCTCCCCCAGCCCTCCCAGGCTCCTGAAGAGGAGATGTACTCCTGGTTTCAATGGATAGCGTTCAGATCCTGCTGCAATGCTGAAGATATTTTATTGCTACAGTAGAGTGGCTTCCTTACAGGGAACATTTTATTTTTTTAGCCATAAAGTCACAGGAGCATGCAGAGAAATGGAGATGTGGGTATTTTAAGGTGATGCATGGAGATAAGCATGTTTTCGGGAGAGACATATAGGTATGGGTTTTTATGGACTATTCCAAGCATCCGCTGTCAGGGAGTACTGAATTTCCTCCTGGGATTTCATATGCATTGCAGAACTTCCAAACATACTTTCATTTCTCTCCCACAAAGGGCCCCCTCCACTCCCATTTCCTAATGTCAACTCACTACTTGAATGGCCTTTTCAGTTTGTTTCTTTGTTTTTTTGTATGAAGTCCCTTAGGAATCCTTTGGTTGATTGAGGGGGCTCCCTTCCACAGTGCCTTAGTCATTCTTTCCCATAGTGAGTAGATCATGTGGAGGTGCTGAGGTACAGACCACACTTTATTTATTTTTTTAATGAACAAAATGTCAACACCTATCAGAGCGTATTACATCACAGGATATCTCTAACAAATCCTTTCTAATTATGATGAAATGTTAGGTACCATTCCACCTAGAGACCAACTGTTTTCATCATGCAAGAATGGTGCCCAAGTTCTCCCTCCTTCTACCCACCTGTCCACTCACACAACGCTGGTACATTTCAGAATCCAAGACTGAGTTCACATCTGGCCCCTTATGAAGAAATTTCTGCTCACCATTCACCAAGATGCGCTCCAAAAAGCAACAAGACTCCTGCTCAAGTCAAACCAGAAAGGGAACTACACCGGGATACTCCTTTACAGGAAGAGGTTTCATGATACAGGAGAAACCTTAAACTATTCCAGTGATATGAGAAGCTCCTTTTTCCCGAGACAAGGACACAATACAATGAGGCACAGCATTAGGATGAGTCCTAGCCAGATTGAAGTGTGGAAGGTAACATACCTGAAACAAGGACTCGAAATTCAGAACGTCGTGACGGAGGGCCATTCCTACCACGCAGCCCCCCACCAAAACCTCCACCCCGACCTCGGGAGGATCTGGGGAACTCAACACGCAGTCGGCATTGACCATAATCATAACCATTTCTCCCATAAACTGCATCTTCTGCATCTCTGCAAACAAATAACATGAATCAGTGATTAATGATGCTCAGTCAGTGGTTCCCAACATCTCAGTGGGCCATCAAGCGGGTTAGGAAATATTGCAGTTTTAAAGTAGCTGCAAAAATATTTGATGATTTTTTTGAAGGAGTTTCAAATGGGTTCATCAGCCAACAGTGGCTGGCTCCACTATTATATCTGTAAACTGTTAAAAGCTTTTTCCAAGCTCTTATGTTCCTGTGCACCATGTATTTCAGGTTACAGCCATGTTCACTGGAAAGAACACAGGAGAGTCACATTATCTATCTTGCATCTACCAACAGGTTCAGCCTATCCACTATGCTTAGAAGCAGGGGCCATTTTCCACTTAATTTCTCAGAAAGCCTGCATTCTGATTGAACTCTGATCCACATGGAACAAAGCTCTTTCATAATCTGGCAGGCAGTGAGGGCAAATACTTTACCTTCACTAATAAGCCTCTTATTAGAAACTGCCTCATTATGGTGGTTTGGCTTGCATAATTATATACAAGGGATATTTGTTCTCCTGAGAGAGTTCTGATGTTGTATTAAAGACTAGACCTAATCTCACTTTCCATCCCAGCAAGTCTACACTAATGCGTGCAGAAGGGCATGAACTGAAAACTAAACCTTGAAACTAGTTGCAAAGTTATATACAATCACAAAATAACTGTTTGTTTAAACACAAATCTTTTCAAAATTCAGACCCTGCAAGCTGAACTTTACACGTGTGCAAACCCTCTCTAAAATGAATTTCAAAAAGTACTGCGTAAGGTCAAAATAACACTGGAAGATAGTGAGAACAGAGAGTGCATTAGCAGAGCATCCCAATCCTGAGACGTTTAGCATCTATTGTTATTAGTTGCTATTTGTATTACCATAGCGCCTATGAGCTCTAGTCATGGAACAGGACCTCATTGTGGTCACCCTTATCAAGGTGTGGCTTTCTCTTTAGACTGTCACAGGGGATGGGAGAGAGGGTTATTTTTATATGTTTAAAAAAAAAAAAAAAAAGGCAGGAGGGACTACAGATTTAAACTCCTGTGAACCATCAACAAAATATCTATAAACAAAACAATCTACCCAATAACCTAGTTAAAGAACACCCCTTCCTCTTAGATTGCCTGAGTGTTACATGGGCTTATTTTAGAAGCGTGGTTCCCAAACTGGGTCTGATCCACCAGTGGTCCATAACACAGTGGCTCATGGTCCATGGAGAAATGGCTGGTCACATAGTTCCGACTCTTATGCACCTCCCCGCCAAACTGTTAATCTACATTAAAAAAGAGCCAAAAAAACCACATTGTTTTCTCAGTTAAATGTTTTCTTTTCCCTGAAAATAAGTGGTGTAACTGCCAAAGGGATGTTGCTTTCCCTGTCACTGGCAATCTGTGAGGTAGTGTCTCTGCTAAGCCAAAAATGGTTACAAGAGATAAGTGTCTCTAATGTCTGAGGAGGCATCTACAATATATCCATAAAACCTGATTCAAAAATAATGAATGCAGACATGTTATTCACTGTCATGGTGATATTTTAAACACAGTATTAGGAAATTCAGATGCATTTCACCAGTAATAACTGTGCTTAGCCACAGTATACACATATTAGAGACAAAATCATATACCTGCATGGTAAATAGTGGTGGAGGTGAATAGTTATAATTGCTGCAGGAAAGCATCTGTTTGAGTTTCGGAGTTGTGCTTAAGTATCAACTAGAATGACTTCTTTTTTTAAAAGGGAAGAGACGAAGAAGATGATAAGACCTTTATGTGTATAGTCAGATGAACAGAAATTCTGAGTCTGGGACTGGGTGGTACATTACAAATTGTTTGTAACTGCTAGTACTGGAACCCAGTGAAAACATTCCCCAGGCTTGCCAAAGCCCCTTTGATGCTACCTGAAAAAGTTAAGATAACTGTTCTCTGAATTCTCCTTATCTAGACAGCTGCAATCAACTTAACTCATTAAAGAGGACAATAACGAGTATGTATTCCTCCCTCACACTTGTCCATTATTTACTTATTAACTGTGTTGTGCAAAGCAGTATTCCTGGCTGAGGACTACAGCCATACTGGGTTTAAAGTTTTCAAACCCAATCCATCTGTGCTCTCTCTCTCACACACACACACAATAATTTACATGGCCAAAGTGAATCAATTCACTTCTCCCGCAAGCTCAAACCTGGGTGTCTGTAATATTACAATTGCTTCCATGCAGATAAAATTGTGACATTACACACTGGACCGTAGCATCTTGGATTAGAAGTGGAAAATCTACAAATTTTAATTAATACAAAGGGGAAACTAAACGACTTATAGGGCCGTTTCTGGGTGTTCTTTTAAGAGATGATGTAACGGTGTCACTCAGGCAGAGTTCCGTCAGCTCGGAGGGGGGAGAGCAGGTCCCCAGTCACAGATTTGCTGTGCGCCTCACTGTCATGTATTCCTAGGGAAGACTGCTGGGCGGGGGAAGTGGGCGATTGCCTGGATACAGATGGAGAATGTCCGGGAGTGGGGCGCGCACAGCGGCCCGGAGCCACGCATGGGGCAGGAAGGGTGCCGGAGGACTTGGGGGAGGAGGGCTTTGCCCGCTAGGAGACAGCAGGCCGGTAGGCTCCTTCTCCGGGGGAGGGGCGTCCGGCCAGGCCGGGGGATCGGGGGTGCGCGCCCGGGCTCTGGTGCCGAGGAGTTTCCTGTCGAGGGGCTGGGGCGGGAAGCGGATGTAACTGCCCGGGCGGGACGTCTCCAGGCTCCGGGACCCGGGGGAGGGATTCCCCCCGCCTCAGGCCGAGCTGGCTCTCCCGGGGGCCCTCTCCCCCGTCCCGCTCACCGCGGGTCCTCGAAGCGCACGAAGGCGAAGGGCACCAGGCCGCGCTTGCTCTTGAGCTCGATGTCTCGGATGCGGCCGTACTTGTAGAAAAGCTCCTCCAGGTCCTTCTCCCGCACGTCCGCCGGCAGGTTCCCCACGTAGATCCGCCCGTCCCCCGCACCGCCCCGACCCGAGCCCCCGGGCCCGAAGCCCATCTCCCGCTCCCAGCCAGACATCCTCGCCGCGCCGCGCCACGCCGCGCGCGCACACACCCGGTAGGAGCGAGCCGAGCCACACACCCAGCCCCAAAAACCGCGTCGCCACCTCCTGACGGAGGACACTAAACAACCCGCTTAAAGGGGAGGAGGCACCGGCAACCGCACACAACTTTCGTTACGCATGCGTTGTGCTCTGCGCCCCACTATTGCGCATGCTCGCAGCTCGCCCCGGCGCGTAGCTCTTACGCCTATCTTACTGCGATTGCGCAAGCTTCCAGTCTTGGCGGGCAGAGCCACTTGCCCTGGGGATGCAGACGCAAGTTTCGGTCACCCTGGGCTGTGATTGTTATAGGCGTTCCTCGTGCACATATGCAACCTTCTCCTTTCATTTCCCTTTTTGCTTAAAGTGACAGAAACAATTTAAATGTTTGTGATTTTTCCAATACCATGTAAAAATACTTTCTCTCCCCTGCTGTTCTATGAAAGACACAAAAGGGAAAGACTACAGGGAAATTGACTGAACACAAAATACTGACAAACAAATGAAGGAAGCAGACAAACAAAAACAGAAATACACTTTTCCCATAACCCCAGGCCCTGATCCTGCATTTATGTGCTTATAACATTTTACAGTAGAACCTCAGAATCACCAGAGTTATGAACTAACCAGTCAACCACACACCTCATTTGGAACCAGAAGTACGCAATCAGGCAGCAGCACAGAGAGAGAGAGAGCGAGCAAAAAGCAAATACAGTATAGTATTGTGTTAAATGTAAACTACTAAAAACATAAAGGGAAAGCAGTATTTTTCTTCTGCATAGTAAAGTTTCAAAACTGTATTAAGTCAATGTTCAGTTGTAAACTTTTGAAATAACAACCATAATGTTCTGTTCAGAGTTACGAATATTTCAGCGGTATGAACAACCTCCATTCCCAAGGTGTTCGTAACTCTAAGGTTCTACTGTGTGTATGTAAATCCTATTGAGATTGTGGCCTTACTGATACTTGGTGTTACTTACAAACACAGAAAGTGCCATAGCGGATCAGATCATTGGTCCATCTAGACTAGTACCCTGTCTCCAGCAGTGGCCAGTTCCATATGCTTTAGAGACATAAGGTGCAAGAAACCTTAGTATAGTTAGTTATTAAATAACCTTTGCACAAGGAAAGTTTCTTCCTAATACCATCACATAGAGGCTGGTTTTTGTCCTAAAAAATTAGGGTTTACATCCATTCCAAATTTTTTGAATAAAATCCTATGATTGTGACTTTGGATATTCTCATTATCTATATAAATGTCCTATCTTTTTTCTTTTTTTATTCATGTTGAGGTCTTCTGCATTATGTAAAAACAAATATTTCCCTTTTTCAGCTTAAAATATGTTACCTTTCAGTTTTAACAAATATCAGACAGAAAAGTTATTTTAAAACTATTAGTTTTGCAAAAATTATAATTCATAGTGTGAGAAGCAACTTGGTCTAGTTTGTGCTCCTGAATTCTATTCCAACTCCCAGCTCTACTGCATACTCAGGGTTTATCTACACTTGAAAGGCTGCAGCAGAGTGAAGACACTACTTATGCTCATGGGAGGGCTTCTTCAGTCAGCATAGGTAATTCACCTCCCTGAAAGACAGTAGCTATGTCGACAGGAGAAGCCCTCCAATCAGCATAGCACTGTCTATACTGGGAGTTAGGTCAGTATAACTGTGTCACTGCACAATACTTACCAGACCACAAAAGAGCAGGGCCAGCTACAGCACAATATAACAACAAACACTACTCTGATTCACTGTAGAAATGGTCTTTCAAAGCCTCCCTGAGCCATTTAGCTCCACACTGAACTCTTCTAATAGCTCTAAATTTAGCAGTCAGCCACTCCACCTCTTCCCTCCAACCTGGCAGAAACTTTTCCTCTTTGCTTCACATAGATTATGTAGGACACAGCAGGCAGCTATAACCATTGGGATATTTTTCTCATGGAAGTCCAATGTTGTGAGCAAACAACACCAGCGCCCCTTCAAATTACCAAAAGCATATTCAACTATCATTCTGCACCTGCTGAGACAAGAGTTGAATCATACTTTGGTGCTGTTGAGGTGGCCAATGTACAGCTTCATAAGCCGGGGAAGAAGGGGTAGGCTTGGTCCCCCAGGATCACTACTAGCATTTCAACATTCCCAATGGTAATCCACCAGTTGAGAAAGAAAGTCCCTGCTTTTAGCTTTCTGAACAGTCCTGTGTTCTTAAAGATGTGTCATCCACCTTCCCTGACCAGCCCACACTGATGTTGAGGTATCCCCGGTGATCCACTAGTGCTTGCATAACCATAGAAAAGTAGCCCTTTCTGTTGGCGTACCCGGTGGCAACGTGGTCTGGTGCCAAAATAGGGATATGCATGTCATCTGTTGCTCCACCACTGTTCAGGAAATCCCATTGCTGCAAATCTATCCACTATGTCCTGCACATTACTGAGCGTCACAGTCCTGTGCAGCACGAGGCAATTAATGGCCCCCACAGTGGGTTTCCTGACTCCAAATTGATTCCTGACTGACAGGTAGCAATTTGGCTTTGCAAGTTTCCACAGTGTGATCGCCACTCGCTTCTTTACTGTCAGTGCAGCTCTCATTTTGGTGTCCCTGCACTGGACAGCTGGGGTAAGCTCACCGCACAGATTGAAGAATGTGTCTTTGTACATCTGAAAGTTCTGCAACCACTGCTCATCATCCCAAACCTGCATTATGATGCAATCTCACCAGTCAAGGCTTATTTCTTGGGCCCAGAAGCAGTATTCCACCATCCGCAACTGTTCCGTGAACGCCACCAACAACCTTGAATTGGTTTTGCTATGTCCCACAATAATGTGTCCTCCAAGGCATCATATGGTTCCCCACTCATTTGGTTCTTCTTGCGGCTCTGCAAATACTTCAAGATTGTGCGCCCTGTGCTTCCAATGCTCATGAAAATAGTGCTAAGCTGTGCAGGCTCTCTTCTGTCAGAGAGGGAGGACAGCAAGGAAGGCCACATGGGTTTATGAGATGTTTTTTAAAGGAATGAAAATTATGGGCTACAGATAACATTATGGGATGAAAAGAAAAGGAGTACTTGTGGCACCTTAGAGACTAACCAATTTATTTGAGCATGAGCTTTCGTGAGCTCACGAAAGCTCATGCTCAAATAAATTGGTTAGTCTCTAAGGTGCCACAAGTCCTCCTTTTCTTTTTGCGAATACAGACTAACACGGCTGTTACTCTGAAACCTGTCATTATGGGATGAAGACAGTTGCAAACTGGAAAATTGACCCCATGCTCCCAGTCACTCCTGCGCAACTCATTCTGGCACTACCATGCATTGCCAAAACTTTCAAAAGACAGTTTTCTGGATGGTGGTGAGCTGCATAGTGGGCTACTTCACCATGGTGCACTCTGCATCAATACAAGCACTCCTGCTGAGTATATACACTGCCAACACAAGGAGCCAAGTATGCATAAACACAAGCGATGTACTAACTGCAGCGGCTGTATGCCAACGGAACTTGAGTCAACATAAGTTTGTAGTGTAGACATGGCCTTAATGTCATGCCCCATGACAGCTAGTCAGTGACCTTATGTTAAATAAGGTGGTGATTTCAGCCCACTATACAGTTCAGAGATGGCAGCAACACAAAAAACATTATTACAGTTGGCCATTTCCCTTCTAATAAAAAGCTACAGTATCCTATAGGGTTGTTTGCAGTATCAGATGAGGCCTGGCACTGACTGGACATTGAGGCTACGGCTACACTAGAGAGCTTACAGTGGCGCAGCTACACTGATGCAGCTGCTCCGCTGTAAGCTCTCTAATGGAGCTGCTCTAACCTGACAGGAGAGAGCCCGCCTGTTCCCTTCTCAATGAGCAGCAGCAGCTATGTCGGCAGGAGAAGCTCTCCAGCTGACAGCACTGTCCACATGGTGCTTCAGTCGGTGTGACTTATGTCGCTCAGGGGAGTGGCTTATTCACACCCCTGAGTTACATATGTTATACCCACATAAGTGGTAGTGTAGATATAGCCTGAGACTGAATTACACAAAGAGAGACTGCAAGTTAGAGAAATAAAGCTTAACAGGTCTTTGTTACAGGGCTCATCATTTGCAGTTTTCCTTCCTGTTATAGGAAACCACATATACAAACAACCTCTTTTTCTTGTTTACCTTCACCCAATACCTAATTAACTAATTCCTCAGGCTGCTTCCCTGCAATGGATTAATTCTCAGATCACTGTCTTGTAACTTTCAGCTCTCTACAACATCACCATTACAAGTTCACCTCTCACATATGTGCAGTCCCTCCAGGGCACGGTTGCGGCAGATTGACAGGGAGGAATTATGAAGAAGTTTACTAGTTTTTAATATTATGATCATGAGCAGAAAGGAGAATCCAATTTGCTTTCATTATACTATTCATTATTTTGTATACCTCTGTCATATCCCTTCTTAGTTGTCTCCCTAACAGTCCCAGTCTTTTCAATCTCTCTCCATATTACCCTTCTACATGACATAATTTCTACTCTAGTTACCTCATCTCCTTGTAATGATACATAGTACTTATATAAATCTCTTTATCCAGAGGTCTCAAAGTACTTTACAAAGGAGGGTAAAATTACCTCCATTTTATAGTAAGGAACAGACAGATGAAGTAGCTTGCCCATCATCACACTGCCGGTTAGTGACAGAGCTGGGAACAGAAACCAAGTTTCCTTTATTCCCTAGCTAGTGCCCTGGCTTAGCCACAGTTCCCACTTTAACTGTATGATATGCTCTGTGATCTAAATACATCTTTCTATACAATACCATCTTCACTCTATTTACTCAACTTCATTGTATTGTTATAGATTGGGTTAAACCCCCATTGAAACTGGTGAGCATAATCTGCCCCGCCTATCAGACTAAATGAGGGAGCAGTTGCAGCAGCCATTCCTAGAAGGACCAGCGGTGTCCCAGCAACCCCCAAGCCGGACTGCGTCTCTCCGACCACGAGCAACTCCAGCATCCCGCCAGAGATCCCGCCCCAACACCCAACCGAAGGGAATCCTGACCCACAAGATAGACGGCAGGCCAACCATGCAGGCTTTGAGCCTGCACCAGACGAGGCCAAGGACCATGAGGGCCAGCAGCCAATGGTGAGGGCTGCCACTCCGTAGCAGGCTGCCTGGACCGAGGAGCTACAAGCGACAGCTTCCTTTGACAACTTCGACCTCCTCGTAGACAGGCTCACCCAAGAACTGTCTGTGGAAACCGCTCCCAGGAGAAGTTCCAACCAGGAGAACGCCCCACCTGCCCACAGAACGCCTGCTCCAAACCTCAAAACCACCACCAGGGGACCCAGAAGTAGAGACGCCAGCTGCCACTACAATCCAGCAGCGGCTTCAAGGATCCAAAAGCTGTACCGGGCAAACCGCTCCAAAGCCATGAGGGAGATCCTCGACGGGCCCTCGCCCTACTGCACGATCCCATCTGAGCGTCTCTACAGCTGCTTCAAGGATGTACTCGACCGCTCAGCCCAGAATGACACGCAGCACCCAGAGTGCCTCCGCTCCCTGCCCCATGTCGACGAAGCAGGTGTCCTGGAAACTAACTTTACGCCCAAGGAAGTGTTGGCTAGACTCTCAAAAACAAAAAACACAGCTCCTGGGAAAGACGGCATCCGCTACAGCCTCGTGAAAAAAAGCGAGATCCCGGCTGCCTGGTCCTCGCCACACTCTTCAACTGGTGCAAGTGATTCTGCCGGACTCCCAGCTCCTGGAAGAAGGCCATGACGGTACTGGTGTACAAGAAGGGTAAGTGGGATGACCCCAGCAACTGGAGGCCCATCTCCCTCTGCTCCACGATGTACAAGCTCTATGCCAGCTGCCTGCCGTCGAGGATCACAGAGTGGTCGGTGAGCAGTGGAGCTATCAGCTCCACCCAGAAAGGCTTCATGTCCTGCGAGGGCTGCTATGAACACAACTTTGTCCTCCAAACCATCATCGAAATGGCCAGAAGGGCGCGGAGGCAGTGCACGGTAGCATGGCTCGACCTGGCTAACGCCTTTGGGTCCATGTCCCACCACCACATCTTTGCCACGCTCCAGGAGTTTGGGATGCCAGAGAACTTCCTCCATGTGATCCGAGAGGTGTACGAGGGATGCAGCACTACCATTCGCTCGGTCGAAGGGGAGACCGCCGAGATCCGGACCCGGAACGGAGTTAAGCAGGGCTGTCCCCTCAGCCCCATCATCTTTAACTTCACCATGGAGCCGTTGCTGCGAGCGATCTCCAATGGCGCAGATGGCTTCAATCTCCATGGTGAGAGGGTGAGCATCCTGGCTTACGCGGATGACCTGGCCCTGACCGCGGACGACCCAGAGAACCTCCAACGTATGCTAGATGCCACCAGTCGAGCTGCCGATTGGATGGGACTCCGCTTCAATGCAAAGAAGTGCGCATCCTTCCACATAGATGGCAGCAAAAGGGACACGGTGCAGGCGACGGAATTCCAGATCCAGGGCGAGCCCGTCATCCCCCTGGCAGAGGGGCAGGCCTACCGGCACTGCAGCACACTGACGGGTTTCCGTGTCCGGCAGATACCAGAGGACACCATCCAGGAGATCTTGCAGGATGCCGCCAAGATTGACACCTCCTTGCTAGCACCGTGGCAGAAGATAAACGCCCTGAACACCTTCCTGATCCCCCACATCTCGTTTGTCCTAAGGGGATCTGCCGTGGCAAAAGAACCCCTCAACAAGGCAGACAAGATCACCCGGCAGCTGGTGAAGAAGTGGCTGTTCCTTCCCCAGAGAGCCAACAACGAGCTGGTCTATACTGCCCACAGGCATGGCGGTCCCAATGTCCCCCCCATGGGTGACCTGTGTGACATCGCGGTGATCACCCACGCCTTCCGCCTGCTGACGTGTCCCGACACCATGGTAAGGAACATCGCAGCAAATGCCCTCCATGATGCAACAAAGAAGCGGATCGGCAGAGCCCCCTCCAACCAAGACACCGCCAGCTTCCTGAGCGGTTCCCTGGATGGCGAATTCAGATGGGACGGGAGCGACATCGCTTCACTGTGGTCCCACGCTCGCAATGCCTCGCGTCGCCTGGGGAAGCGCATCGGCTGCCACTGGGAGTGGTGCGAGGAGCACCAGGAGCTGGGAGTCCTGGTGCCGCAGATCAGGTCTGAGGGCAACACCATCGTCACCCCGAGTGCCAGGGGAATGCTGGAGAGGACCCTGAAGGCAGCCATCCACTCACTGTACATGGAAGCCCTGAAGCATAAACCGGACCAGGGTAAAGCCTTCGAACTGACCAGCAACTGGGACGCCAGCAACCACTTCCTCGCCGGGGGCGGCTTCACCCGCTTTGCCGACTGGCGGTTCATCCACCGCGCCCGGCTCAACTGCGTCCCGCTCAACAGAGCCGTCCGCCACGGGAACTGAGACAAGCGTTGCAGGAAGTGCGGCTACTCCAGCGAGACCCTGCCCCACATCCTGTGCAGCTGCAGGCCCCACTCCAGAGCCTGGCAGCTGCGCCACAATGCCATCCAGAACCACCTAGTGAAAGCCATCGCACCGCGCCTGGGGGAGTTCGCCGTGAATGTTGCCATCCCCGGTACTGACAGCCAGTTGCGACCTGACGTGGTAGTCACAAACAAGGCCCAGAAAAAGATCATCCTCGTCGACATCAAGGTCTCCTTTGAGAACAGGACCCCGGCCTTCCGAGAAGCCCGGGCTTGTAAGCTGGAAAAATACGCCCCTCTGGCCGACACCCTGAGAGCGAAGGGCTACGCGGTGCAGCTGGACGCCCTGATCGTCGGAGCCCTGAGCGCTTGGGACCCCTGCAACGAGCGTGTGCTTCGGACCTGCGGGATCGGTCGAAGCAACACATGGCTCATGCGGCATCTCATGGTCTCGGACACCAACCGATGGTCCAGGGACATCTACATCGAACACATCACTGACCACCGACAGTACCAGGAGGTGTTAGCCGGTACGACATCATGCATCCACTATGGGAAAGGGACTGAGAGGCTTTTTCCGCTGGACCATATGAACTGGAACCATAAACTCACTGAACATTAAATCCCACCCAATGAGGGTAGATCCATCCCCATCATCGTATCCGCTCATTATACTCCACACCTGAACTTAGCCGTTATATGGACAACATATCCCCATATCTCAATGTCTGTACTTTGACCGGTTAAACTTTTACCCCCAATCCGGGAGATTGAAGATTATGTATTCCTTACACCACCAGCTCCTAAACCGAATTTCGCACCCCATGATAATCCGTACCTTGTTCCCTGATAACCAGAAGCTTCTATGCTTGAACTCTGTACCGTTTTCTTTTTATTTCAACATTATCTTAATAAAAAGAGAACACCCCGCCCCAGACCTCCATGGCACGGCTGAGCAGAATCTGTGCCATGTAGGCTGAAGGGTTTTCTGGGGATTCAGAGAATGATATAGCAAACACAGGAGGAGCTTGGGCACTGATTGATGGAGCTGTGTGTTTCTGTGTTTTTGAGAGAAGCAGGAGAAAACACCAGAGAGCAGGGGCAAAAAAGCCAAGTACACATAGTCAGACCAAGACTGGGATCATAGCCCTGAGAAAAGCCAAGAAAGAGAGCTTTTAGACTAACTGCTGACTGGAAAAGGGGTTGGAACTGTGAGCAGACGCTGTCTCTTGCTTGATTCCTGCTGTGTTTAGGGACTTCATACATTCCTTATAAATAAATACCTGCCTCAAAGGAACACCTGACTCCATGACCAATTTTTCCTCCTAACTGGAAGAACCCACAAGACCCTGAATTTTTGGCTAACTGGTTGGTTCAAAAAGAGTAGTAGAGGTAGGGTACCTTCTCATTCTCCAGAACAGATTTGGAAAAATACTCAGAAGCCACAACTGGGACCAGAGCTTAATAAAAGCTCAGTTCCCATGTTTGAAGTGGCAACATTTTCAAAAGTGCTCAGGAGCACACAGCAGCTCCTGTTAAAATTTTGATACTTCATCTAGAAGTCTAAATGGGAAATGTTGGGGCTAATCTCTTGAATATCTGACTCTTAAAGTCAGGTTTTAGAGTAGCAGCCATGTTAGTCTGTATCCACAAAAAGAAAAGGAGGACTTGTGGCACCTTAGAGATTAACAAATTTATTTGGAGCATCAGCTTTCGTGCATCCGATGAAGTGAGCTGTCACTCACGAAAGCTTATGCTCAAATAAATTTGTGAGTCTCTAAGGTGCCACAAGTCCTCCTTGACTCTTAAAGTGTTCAGATACTAGTGATAAGCACAGTATAAAAACTTAGACAGATGGATAAGTTCTACTCTGTAAAAAAACTATGTAAAATGGTACCGTCTTTCTCCACAGATCTCAACCTTGTGTATGTTCAGAGTCATATCTACTTACTTTAGTGACAAAAATGTTTTTTTACTACTTTTTTACTCTTGTTAAGCTCATCAGAGCAAACACAGTGTTTGCTGGTGGAATGACTAAGCAGAAGAAAAACATGGTTACAGTAAGCAAGGTCTTTTCTTCAGTAGTGAGCACTCAAAACAAAAAAGCAAAATATGCTTGTTGGCGTGTTAGTTAAAGATTATGGGTCATATTCTCAGCTGATATATATTGACATAGTTATACAGAAGTCAGTGGAACTATGCTGATTTAAACAAGCAGAGAATCTCCCCAAATTGTGCAGAAAAGTTGTAGGCTCACAAAATTTTACTAGAAGTTGTAATGTGTATGTCCTGGATTTCCTACAAATTCTCAAAAGGGATCATTAAATTCTATGTAATAATTCTTTACTATTAGTATTAATCATTAGTATATTGTAACAATACATTATATTAATAACTGCTGGAATACTGTGTCTAGTTCTGGTGTCAATAATTCAAGAAGCATATTGATAAATTGGAGAGGGTTCAGAAAAGAGCCATGAGAATGATTAAATGATTAGAAAACATGCCTTATAGTGACAGACTCAAGGAGCTCAATTTATTTAGTTGAACAAAGAGAAAGCTAACGGGTGACTTGATTACAATCTATAAGTAACTACATAGGAAACAATTATTTAACCATGCGCTCTTCAATCTAGCAGAGAATGATATAAGACAATTCAATGGCTGGAATCTGAAGCTAGACAAATTCAGACTGGAAATAAGGCATACATTTTTAATGGTGAGAGTAATTAATCACTGGAACAATTTACTAAGGCTTGGGGTGGATTCTCCCTCATTGACAATTTTTAAGTCAAAATTGGATTTTTTAAAAGATATGTTCTATTAATTACTCTGCAGAAGTTCTATGGCCTTTGATAAACAGGAGGTCAGACGAAATCAGGGTTTCTCAACACATGGGTCAGGAGTCAGGACCCAAAATTGGATTGCCAGAATGATTCAAAGGGTTGTGTGGCTGTTGGCAGCTCCTGAGGCTCCTGTCCCATGGGGCTGGCTAGGCTTGCCTTCCTGCTTCAGGCACTGTAAACTCTGGGGTCCCAGAACCACTCAGGTTTGGCCCAGCTGTCATGATGATGGGAGTCCAAGGTAGGCCAAATTTGAGTGAGTGGCACTGCAACCCCATGAGCCAGGTCACAACTCCACTCATGCAAATTTGGTCCAGTCACGGGGGCAGGTGGCAATGCAACCCGGGAGGCTGCAACACCCAGAGTGCAGAGCCAAGCCCAGCCAGGCCCACAGCATAGAAGCTGCAGGAGCCATTACTGTGGGGTGAGTGCCAGACATGACCCAATCCCCCAGTGGGGCAGGATCTGACTGAAACTAGTCCAGGGCCTCCACCCACAGACTATTTATGGGTTGCAACAGGCCATAAACATTTATAAATGGACCCTGAGGCCAAAAAGGTTGAGAACCACTGGAGTAGATCACCATGGTCCCTTCTGGCCTTATAATCTATGAATAGTAGCACCTCAAGGACCCAGCACAGATGAGGACCCATTGTGCGTGGCACAGTACATACATATAGCAAAAATCAGCCTTTGTCCCAAAGTTCTTACAATCTAAATAAATTCCATTTATGGTTTGAATCCCTTGACATCTCACTACACAATTTTCTTTTATGATATCTACCTTACTCTAGCTATCACCTTTCCCTTTCCCTGCAGCTCTCTGCTGAGGGTGAGGTGTATATTTATGTTGTTGATTAACAAGCAATGCTTTCATGTTTTTGTTTAAAGCCATTGTATCTCATATACATTGGTGTTTCCTGCAGTCATCATCAAAGCCTTTTTTCCAGCTCACCATTGTTTAAGGAATGCTTAGAAATTTGCTGTAGCCAGCAAGCTCAACCTCTCCCTGTCAACTCTTATTTATGGGCATTTCTAAAGATTGCAGTATGTGCTGATCAAACTGCAGGATTCTGAATGGTTTATTTCTACAATTCCAGCACTGTGTCTACTGTTGGAAGAGGCACTGATTGCACTGCAGATGCCACACCTATCCAGTGCTCACCTCAAGACTATCCGTAGCAAATGGAGGTTCTTCCTGGTACGTACAGAACCCCTGCTCGCCATGAGAGCCCAGAGCTAGAGGATGTGGCCAGGCATCCCCTATGCCTTTGCAATTCCCCGCTGCTTCAATATCCATAGGGTCATGGCACCTCAGAGCTGCCCTAACTGGCATTGGGAGCCAAAGCAATCTCCAGCAGCCCAAGAATTGTGATGATACATTGAGGAATTCATGCCATGGTTCAAAACTGATCCAGAGCAGACAGGACCCAGGCAAGATTCCTCATCGACTATACCACCCTCCCCTGTTGCACTATCTTCCTGGATGGGGCAATAGTGAAGAGAGAGAGAACCAGTTCCTGTTTCAATGGTTTTGTTGTGGGGCAGGGAAGCATATTTTGCTTTTTCAAGTTACAAGCAACACAAGGTCTTTCTTGACCCTTTAACTGTTGCATTACATCACACTGTTTGTTAGGCAGGATTCCTTAGTTGACCTTATGATTTGCAGAGCCCCAAACTGCTAGTGGAAGTGAAGGGAGATCAAGCTGTAAGTTGCTTTTGAGAGACTCTAAAGTAATCTCTGCAATAATTTTCCTTTTTCTGTCATAAGAATAGCCATGCTTTGCCGAGGTTACCTTCACCCTTCACAAGAGTATGGAGTTGTAAGCAGTTGTGTTGCTTATGGGTGACACTGAGCCTATATCTGGATTTTATTAGCATGAAAAAATATTTGTATTTCAGAATGAGGTGGATGAATACTCTTGAAACTCTTTATGTAGCTTTTCATTTCTGCAGAGAACTTCCCATCAAACAATTTTTCAAAGAGCTCTCTCACATGCTGCCCCCTATGCTATTTGCTATTTTTGGTCAGACCCAGGGGACCCAGGGTAGGGCAGGGCTCAGATCTGGGAACACATTGATTCCTAACCATGGGACTCTCACCAGCAACTCTAGCTGTTGTTGGGCGCTTAAGCAGAGAGTGCCCCAGGGAGAGTGGAACAAGGTAAAGCAGAAAGTCTTGGGCCTGGCAGAGATACTTCCTTCATGTTGCAACAGCAAAGATTGAACTAGACATGTGCCAAGAGATCAGACAGGAAGGAGAAGCCCCTATACAGCTTTGCATGAACTCCCATTATGAATAGGTGAACTTCAGGCCTGTGTCAGATAAGTTTCCAAATGTGCAGAGGCTTATCTGGAACTATATTCTATATTGACTACATGAACCTTTTGTGCCTAACTATACACTACCTTGGACCTCGTATTGTCATTTACATGTGTGCAAAGAGGGGTAAAATGCTACCAAATCAGAATTCTCCACTCATCCCAGTGATAACATTTTAATATCCACTTTGCACTCACTAGGACAAATCCAAACGTATTGTAGCTCCATACTACTCCAGGTGTGGATCTGGCGCAATGTGCGCAAAGTGTGTGTAGAAGGCTACAAATAGTGTGAATGGCAAATCAGGACCATTGAGACTGCAAATATGGCCTGGAAAACTCATTGACTCCCAGCACTTCTGATTCCAGGAGGAAAGACATTGTCAAATCTTGTGATGTGTCTGTTGTAAACTGACAACATTCCAACCAACAATCATTGCCTGTGTTCAGTTCAGTAGCTCTTTCCCAAATGCACATGTATCAGGCAATTCAAAAGATAACAAATGTAACAATGGTTGAATCTCACTAATCTGCACTTCGCTGAATTGCCAAAAAAACTGTCCATCTCTCCACCTCTCAGGAAAGATTTAAATGCAGAGGATGTCATGAGCTGTCACATTACTAAGATTTATTTCATTTTACAAACAACACAACAGAACATTTACTAGAGCATTATGATGTACATAATTAAAACCAAACTGCCATTGTCAAAATAAATGAACTAAGCACATTTTGTGATATATCATCCTTTATTTTGTTTATGTACTTACCTGCTAAATTCACAACATTCAGTAATTTTCAGTGAATTTCTTTGCCATTAGTGTGAATTAACCATGTTCTAATCTGCAGCTGACCAGCTGAATGGATGACCTGAATAAAAAGCACTTTGAAAAATTAACCCCTTCTCCCACTTCTGTGCTGCTATAGTGTTTCAGTGTAGACATTACCTGTGCTGATGGGAGGGGTTCTCCTGTCGCTGTAGTTAATTCACCTCCCTGAGAGGGGGATTGTGAGGTCAATGAAAGACTTCTTCGATCAACCTAGTGTTGTCTACACTGAGGAGTTAGGCCGTCTTAACTATGCCTCTTGGGGGGTATGATTTTTCATACCCCTGAGTGATGCAGTTAAGCTGACAATGTTCTAGCGTAGATCAAGCCTTAGTTTTCCAAGATTGGGGCCTGGCCACAGTAGAAAATTAAGTCATCTTAATTACTTGACTCCAGGGTGTGAAAAATCCACACCCCCTGAGCAACATAGTTAAACCAGCCTAATCCCCAGTGTAGTCAGCACTAGGTTGGCAGATTCTGTTGACCTAGCTATCTCTTCTTGGAGAGGTGGATTACCTATGCCGATGGGAGAACCCCTCCCGTCAGTGTAGGGTAGTGTCTACATTGCAGCAGCGCAGCTGTGCCACTGTAGCATTTTAAGTTTTCTTTTCTTGGTTTTCTTTTCAGTTTCAATGCCGTAAAATTTAATGGTCCACCATTGTCTTTCCCTATGTTGTACAATGTCTGGAGCTTGCAGTTAGTTTTATATAAACAATTCTCTTGGGAGGTGACCTTCCCTGACTGATTATTTCACAGCCTGTTGTGAGGTGATGCCACGGTTGCATCCTAGTTACAATTACAATGTTCTACACTTATATGCATGCATCCATTCATAACCATAACCTCTATACATATCTCCTCCTAATGACCATCAAGTTCAGAACAATTCAAGCTTTCATAAAAGACTTTACTTGGCATCTATTTCTACTCAATAACATTGTGTACAACCAGTTGATTCAATTGCTTATTCTTTGGGATTCAGACCCACTGTTCTCTGCTGGGAGTGTCTGGAGCCTGATTGTCACAAGCAGCAATAATTTAAAAAAATCAAGATATAAAAAATGGAAAAATGTGAAAGCTGATGGTAAGGACAACAAATTAACAGTTAGGAAATGTGGACAATTAATAAGGCAGACTAAAGGTGTAAATGAAAACCCAATGGCCACTAGGATTAAGGACAATAAGAAGAAATTATTTAAATATATCAGGAACAAATTAAATCCTAATAACGGCATATATTCAATATTAGATAAGCATGGTAAAAGTGTCAATTGTGATGTAGAAAAGACATGAGTATTCAATAAATATTTCTGTTCTGTATTTAGAAAAAAGCAAGATGATGTATTAATATTTCCAATGATAATGAAATACTTTCTATTCCATCAGTAACTAGGGAGGATGTTAAACACCAACTATTACAGTTAAATATTGTTTTGTCTGCTTGACCAGATAACTTGCACTCAAGAGTATTGAAAGAATTGACTGAGGAGCATTCTGAAACACTGTTTCTGATTTTTAACAAATCTTGAGACACTGAAGTTCCAGAGGACTAGAAAAAAAAGCTAAAGTAATCTCAGTATTTAAAAGGGGCTAACACATTGACCAAGGTAATAGGCTGGTTAGCCTGACAAAATCATGGAAAGGATGATTTGGGACCCAATCAGTAAAGAATTAAAAGACATAGCATTTTTATCAAAAATAGTCCTTTGTCAAACCAACTTGTTATAATTTTAATTTAGATTACACATTTGGTTGATAAAAAGAACTGTTCACATAATAGACTTCTGAAAGGCCTTTGACTTAGTCCTGTATGACATTCTAATAAAAAAATAGCACTATACAAAATCAAGGTAGCCCATATTAAAAGGGTTAAAATTGGTTAATATGAAGATTGCCAAAAAGCAATTGTAAATGAAGAATTGTAATCCAGTGTGAGTATTTCTAGTGGGGTCCTGCAGTAATTTGTTCTCTGCCCAAAGATATTCAATGTCTTGATCAATAATCTACAAGAATACATAAAATCATTCCTGGTGAAATTTGAGGATGACACACAAATTGGTGGAGTGGCAAATAATGATAGAGACAGGTCACTTATATAGGTTGATTTAAATTTCTTGGTAAGGTGAGTTCATTTGAACAACATGCATTTTAATAAAATCTAATACAAGGTCATACATCTAGGAACAAAAAATGTAGGTCATAAATGCAAAATGGAGAACTGTATCCTAGAATACACTGACAATGGAAAGGATTTAGGAGTCATGGTAGATAACCAATTGAACATGAGCTCCCAGTGTGACGTTGTGGCTCAGAGGGCGAATGGTACCTTTGGATGTATAATCAAGAAAAGATCAAGTAGGATTAGGAAAGTAGTATTATATTTGTACAACAGCTTTAGTGAGACCATTACTGGAATACTGAGTCCAAGTCTGGTGCCCACATGTAAAAAAATGTGTTGAAAAATTGGAAGGGTAGAGAAAAGAGCTGCAATTATTTGAGGTCTGGAAAACATGCTTTATAGTGATAGACTTAAGCTTGATCTATTTTGTTTACCAAAGAGAAGGTTGAGAGGTGACTTGGGCCACGTCTACACTACCTGCCGGATCAGCGGGTAGTGATCAATCTACTGGGGATCGATTTATTGTGTCTAGTGTAGATGCAATAAATCAATCCCCAATCGCTCTGCTGTTGACTCTGGAACTCCACCATGGTGAGAGGCGGAAGCGGAGTCGACGGGGGAGCAGCACCCGTCAATCCCGCCCCGCGAGGACGCAAAGTAAGTGATTCTAAGTCGATCTAAGATATGTTGACTTCAGCTACTCTATGCTCGTAGCTGAAGTTGCGTATGTTAGATCGATTCCGCACCCCCCCACAGTGTAGACCAGGCCTTGGTCACAGGCTACAAATACCTACTTGGGGAAAATATTTCTGATAGTAGATGGCTCTTCATCACAAAAAAGCATGAGATGCAATGGTTGGAAACTGAAAATTGAGACTAGAAATAAGGTGCAAATAGATAGCACTGGGGGGTAATTAACCACTGGAACAACTTACCAAGGGATATGGTGGATTCTCCATAGCTTGAAGTCTTTACATCAGGACTGGATATCTTTCTAAAAAGATATGCTATAGTTCAACAGATGTTATGGTCTTCATGCAGAGTTTACTGGATGAGTTTCTTTGGCCTATATTATGCCTGAGACAAGGTCAGACTAAATTATCATAATGCCTCTTTCTGTTCTTATCTCCTGTATTTGTTTCAAGCTGTAGTCACGCTGTTTTCATATGTTCTGAGTCACCTTGTCTGACAGTTATTAGAAATTAATATCTGGTCCTTGGTCTTCCATTGTATCGCCAAGGCAACTCAATACATATGTGGTATGCTAATTAATTCATACCAACCCAGACATGCCAACTGTACATTAATCTTACCAAGATTCCTGTTCCAAGAAATAAATTAATCGCCTCATATCCAGTGGGTAACAATACAAAGTGTGTTGAGACACGAGTCACATATTTTTTTCATAACAATATTACAGAAATTCCTCACATTTGGTTCTGGGTATCTTCTTCTTTAAGCTCCCATAGCAATTTCAGCAGATGACATTAACCACCTTCAGATCAGAGAATGAGGTAAAGCTTAAAAGCATTCTATGGTCTATTCCTGTCTACTACCTATTGAGCTTTATCCCTGCTGCAAATTCAGTTCTCATTCCCTCGTGATGTCTGAAGGAAGGGAACTGGTCCCTGAACACTGTTACACTGTTGGATCTGTCCAAAAGAGACAGCTCTGATTCCCACCACAGTTGCACCAGATGATGATCCAAGGCACAGAGTCCCTGCAGCATCTGTTTCCATTCCCACTCTTTGTTTATCTTGTCTACTTAGATTCTAAGCTCTTTGGGCCAGGGACTCTTTCTCTCTGTGCACGTGCACAATTTCAGAGAGGGTCTCTAGGTGCTCCTAAATATAAATACCATGCATAATCAGGGGCACCTTTTTTTCCAAGAAAGGGGCCACAACCCTGGACGCCTGTTCCTGGGGAGATGGAGCGCCATATGCCAGTCTCCAGGAGGCCTCTGTATTCCTGGGCCCTTGTATCCCTGCGGGGATTTGAGCATAGCCCTCTCCATGCCTCTCAGAACGGGGAGGGATGGGGAAATCCTGTTCTCAGCCACGGTCTCCAAAGCCCCGTCAGTAGGATCCCCCCATTCCTGTTATGGGATGAGACGCTACGGGAGGGATCCTTGAACCCCCGTAGCTCCGCAGGCTCCTCACTCCCGGGCGCAGGCCTCGAGCTGGGCCCCAGCAGCATGCATCCTGTCGCTATGGGAACAGACGCCAGCGCGATGCATGCCGGGCTGAAACAAAACGCAACAGTAAGAAGCTGCGGTAAGAGGTAGATGTCGGCCAATGACGTGCGCCAGAGATTGTTGCAGAGGCCAATGATTGGTGCACGCGGGGCGTGTCTTAGGCGGAGGGGGCGTGGCTGCTAGTATTAGGTCTACGGGGGTGGCGCCGCGCGGTTTCAGTCACATCGGAGAGCTGGCCGAACGAGCGCTGGTTGAGAAGCCGCCTGCCCGCCCGCCCCATCCCTTCCCTCCGCGCTCGGAGCCGCCCAGCACACGGTGAGTTCCCGAGCGGGGCAGGACCCGAGAGCCTGGCCGAAGGCGCTGGGAGAGGTGGGGCCGCACGGAGGGAGAAGGCAGAGGCCTCTCGTCATCCCGCCGGTGGAGGGGGAAGGCGCGGAGTAGAGGAGGGCGCCCCGGGGTGGGCTCTTGTGAGCCGTGGGGGGGTGGGGAGCCATTGGGCGTGGGGGAGGGTGCTGTGATTCTGTGGGTAGAAGGGGGTGAGGGGTAGAAGCACCGATTGGGCGAGGGTCCCCGGGGTGGTGGTGGGGGGTGGGGAACCACCGATTGGGCGGGGAAGGTGACGGGGCGGGAGGAGGCCACCGATTGGGCGGGGTGGGGAAGGGGAAGACCACCCATTGGGCAAGGGGGGGAGGGTGCCGATGGAAGTATTTTGGTTTTTTCGGTGCTTCTAAAAAAACCCCAAACATGAAGATTTGTCTGGCAAAATGAGACTGAGGACGCATGGCAGGACTGTCAGTGGACGCTCCCAAAGAGCCAGGATATCTGGGACCGCTACTCCGTAGCTTATCTGTGCCAGGGAAATTACACAGAATTTTCTAGCATCTCTATCTTCACTAAAAATATTCCGGCTTTGAATTTCATGTCCTGAAAATGTATAGTATTTTAAACTACTCAGGGTCTCTATTTGCACTCAAATTATGATGAAGGGCTACTAGGTAGAGTCCATCCCTTCATGGTACTGGCTATACCAGGGGTTCTCAAACGGGGTCGGCACCCCTCAGGGGGTCGTGAGGTTATTACGTGGGGGGGTCACGAGTTGTCAGCCTCCACCACAAACCCTGCTTTGCTTCCAGCATTTAAAATGGTGTTAAATATATAAGTGCTTTTAATTTATAAGGGTAGTTGCAAACCTCTGAGTGCGATGTGAAAGGGGTCACCAGTATAAAAGTTTGAGAACCATTGGGCTATACAGACTGATAAGCTTTAGGTTAGCTGAAAAGCCAAAAAGCAATTCTACAGATTCTCTCTTGGGAAAGAGATCATGATTAGAGAAACTGAAAATGCTCCCAGCTATGCTTTCCCCTCTCTCTGTTTCAGCTGAAGTAACTGGTCTGAAAATACTACAGTTGAAAAACTACATTCCGTTTACTTCACTGTCTGTATAACTTCTGTCACTGGCTGTAGAGCTGACTTACTCATGCTTTGAGGAGATGTGTTTTGTATTAAGACTGGGCCAATGTTCTTAAGCTAGAAGACAGTGACCATAAATCATGCATTGTACAAGACCAAGCCTATTAAACAGATTGTCTGTGGGAGTTTTGGATGGTGGATGCTCCTACTGCTGTCAGATTATTTTGTGTGTGCGTGCTCCCTAGGTAACCATGTGTGATCGAAAGGCTGTGATCAAGAATGCGGATATGTCTGAAGAGATGCAGCAGGATTCAGTGGAGTGTGCCACTCAGGCCCTGGAGAAGTATAACATTGAGAAGGATATTGCAGCTCATATAAAGAAGGTAAATGCCTGTTGTAATAGCCTTTTCCCTCTATTGATGGATATGCATGTTTTAGAATCTAGAACAGGGGTCTCAAATGCAATTTACCTTAGGGCCAGTGCCAGTCCTCAAATCCTCCCAGCAGGCCAATGATGTCACTAATGCTGCCCAGAACCCACCCCCTCAAAAGACCTCTGCCTCCCACCTGCCTAAGGCTCTGAGAAGGAGTTTGGGTGCAGAAGGGATGAGAGGTTAGGCTCTGGAGGGGAGTTTGGGTGGGGAAGAGGGTCTGGGATGCAGGGTCTGGGCTGGAGTTTGGGTGCTAGGTGCAGGCTTGGGGCTGGGGTTTGTGTGGGTGCAGGCTCTGGGAGGGAGTTTGTGGGCAGGAGGGAGTGTTTGGGAAAGGGGTGGGGTGCAGGCTCTGAGATGGGGGTGTGGTGCTTACCTGGGGCTCCAAGGTGGGGGGGGCGGCTCTGCATGCTGCTACTCCCCCAGGCACTGCCCCCGCAGCTTCTTATTGGCGGCAGGGGCGTTTGGGGCAGGGGCAGCGTGTGGAGGCACAGCCCTGCCCTGTGGCCACAGGGAGGGGCCAGCAGCCACTGGAGTGAGCAGGCAGATGTTGCTCAGCTTTGCTGTGCTGCCGGGGCCCCTGTGGGGGGCAGTGCCTGGGGGCAGCAGGTGGGGCCAAGGGAGAGACCTGGCCCCAAAACTGCTGGAGCCCTGCGGGCCACATTGAGGAGGCTCGCAGGCCGCAAATGGCCTGTGGGTTGTGAGTTTGAGACCCCTGATCTAGTCTGAGGGGAGTGCTGCCAGAAGGGAACTCTAGAGGAAAAGGTGAAGCCTTACTAGGTGCTCAGCTCATCTGAATTTGTATACAAAGGCTTTCATTTGCAAAGTAATCTTATGTTATACAACTCTTGTGAAGATCTGTGTCATATATAACTGTTCTTGGGTTTGGTAACTGTTTTTTCTTTCCTTTGGTTATTTTTTTTTCTTATCTTAGCCATATGCTTGTTCTGACAGCAGGGGAGCTATTGGGAGAAGCTGCACATAGATGTTGCCCACTGAGCAAAGTTGGGAGAGGAAACTATAGTTTACCATTTTTCATACTTCTGCAGTTTGCTGAATTGGCAGCGCTAATGGAAGATGCTGGCCTGCCATAAGAGTGGGAAGGTTGAATTGAATTGAGACTATGCTGAGTGGAACAGACATATAAGCAGCAATCATTGACAACATATAAAACCTAATGTCAGTCAAGTGCTCTCCTTAAACTGTCTTCTAAGTTGGTTCAACTTATTGCTAGCAATTTCCAATGAGAATAGCAAACTTTTATTTAAAAAAATCCCACTCCTGCTTGAGATGTAGAAACAAGTATAGATTTTCTTCCCTATGGTGAATGTACCACTTAAAAATAACTGAAGCAGAAACATCAGTTTAATTTACTACAAAACAATTCTATATCTTTGTCAAACTTCAGTATAACTTCCCAATGGCAGTGGACAGGGAGGGGATGTGATGACAGAAATATTGGAAATAGAAATTAGCCAAGAGGCTTAATATAATCAAATACAAAACAGCTGTATACCTTTCTTGGCCCAAAGCTCTAAATTTCAGGACTGTTGGGCATGGATATTTGTATAAAGCACTTCTTAACCAGTCTGACTTTCTGGTCGTCACATTAGTCTGACTCAAGTTTTGCTAGCCAAAGTGTCTAACTGTAAAACAGTACTAATTTGTGAATAAATTTGGTCTATTAAATGAAGTGAGGACTTTTCTTTTTTTAAGAATAGAGTATTAGGGCTTGTTATGCTCTTTCCCTCTGTGGATCAACTCACTGTTTTCACTTATGTTCTTATGAACTAGGATAATACAGACTAGCATAATGGACTCACTGGAATGCCTCTTAAGTACTCTGCACTTTCATTGTGTGCGCTTGTTTGAGATCCTATGTCACCCCTCTTCCATACCCAATTCCTCTACTGCTTGACTTCCAAAATTCTTTTGCAGATCACTAGCAAGGGCGTTGCCCTATTGCTGGTTGAGATCCATAGCTTGAAAGCTATTGTGCTAAGGATCTACTAGGAGGATGTGCTAGATTCTTGGATGGAAGGGGAGAATACGTACACCTAGTAAACTGGCTTGAGTCATGCAAGAGTTGGCAGGTGGGCAGTTGACATTAACCAGAGTACAATCTGGACTGATGAACAGCTGTCCCCTCAATTCCCTAACCTGGGGGTGTCTTTTATAAACTCTGTTTCGCTGTGAGAGCAACCACTCCTGATCTGCTTGCTCTCAGCCTCCAGCATATAAATCACTCCCAGCCATACTATATGAGTGCTATAGGCAGCCACTCATGAATTACACTGCAGGACAACACCAGCAAACTCCCAGACCGAGACTTTCCCCCAGAAATGTGCATTGTACTGCCCAGCACCCTCCTGGACAATACAAACTCGTATCAAGTCTGTCATTTATTAATAGAAAATGATATGCACAAGTCTTGTTATCCCAAATGGAGTTTCCCAAATACTTCAGTCCAAACACACTGGTTTAGATAAAACAACAAATCTATTAACTATAGAAAAATAGATTAAGTGACTACAAGTGTAACCAATCCTGACTTATAAGGAAATAAAAGGTAAAACACAACTACACCGAACTTAACAAGCTAAGTGAATACAAAGCAAAGGTCTCTCTCACCACAAGTACTAGCAGTCTTCCTGGCTGAACCGCTTTGTCAGGATTTCAAGCCCCCAGTCCAGTGCTGCTTCCTTTGTTCTTCAGGGCTTGATGCTGTGGGTAGCGAGTAAGAGACAGGATTTGGGATGTCTGTCTTCTTACAGCCCTTTCTCATGTCCAGCTGATATGTGGCCAGAAACCTTATACTACTACTTTGTCAAAATGTAGGTTTTTCCCCCCATTCCCTGAAGAGTGTCCACTTAATCAGGTGGGTGGTCCATTTGAGCTAGGTGACACCTGGCTGAGGCATTGGCTAGCCTATTATCTCTGGGGAACTTGTTTGTGACTGTGTTCCAGAACATGCTGGAACATGTCCTTGGCAATATCATATGGTGGAGTTTTCTTTTACAGTCTTGCCACACCTTTGACCAGGACAATAATCATCAGGAAATCATGAGTTTTCAAATGATACCTTACATAGTATGCTTTGTACAAAATTTAACAGCCTTGTGAAAGGGGTGAATATAAAGATATAGACTATCACAGCAGTAAAATCCTACCTGTACTCCTGCAGCTACTTAGTAAGAAAATGACTTCTGGTGTCTCATGATGTAATAACCAGCAACTGGGCAATAAAGGTAAGTCAGCAATTCCACCTCTCCCTTATTATCAAAGCTGTGGTCTTAATGCAGAGCAAAGGATATGCTGTTCTTACCCCACCACACCCCCCTCCCAGTGTTTCTACACTTAATATAAAGATGTAGGTGAGAATATGGCAGTTAAAAAAAATCTGCAACTTTTTTATCTAAGAAAGGCAGTTCTGCTGTAGTAGTAATGTGCATTTTGTTTTTTTCTTCCAGGAGTTTGACAAGAAGTACAACCCCACTTGGCACTGCATTGTGGGAAGGAACTTTGGCAGCTATGTGACTCATGAGACTAAGCACTTCATCTATTTCTACCTAGGCCAAGTTGCTATTCTCCTCTTCAAATCTGGTTAGAGCACAGTCTGTGCTATCCAAACTTGCATCCAGTTCCAGGACTGCACACTAACTCTAAATAGAGACTGAAATCTTAAGCCTTCCCCAGGGAACACACCTTGCTCTTCAAGCCTTTTGTTGTGGTGGTAATGGACAGGGACTCCTCTGTACTAGTTTGTTTTCATTGTGGCTATAAAAAATAGCAAAAAATTCATTCTTGTATTTATTTTCTTTCCAAAAACCTGCTTTCCATTTTAATAAAACTGTTGGATATACTCAACCTTTAAGAGTTTATTCTAATAGTTTTATAGCCATCTAGCCCACTTATCCCTATATTGATTCTTGTACTGTGGTCTTTACGAAATCCTTCTCACTTGTTTCCATGGAAAGTGAGCATATTTTCTCTAACCCAAAACTTTATCTAAAGCTGTTAGTGTAGAAAAGTTCACTGCTGGCATAGACAGGTACAACTGCCATTACTAAAGTTAGGTTGGAGCTGTAATTCCTGTGAGTTTAGCCTACACTTTTATCCATCTGATGTATGTTGCTTTTCTTATTCTCACCTAAAGCCTTTGTAAACAGATAATATCACCATGTAGTTCTGGTCCAAGGATGAGAGTGGCTGTACACTTTCCTTCTCTATTTCATAGAACATATTAATCCATTTCTATTTCATGTACAAAAAGTTACTATGATAGAGCTTCCATTATGCTAGATACTACATAGATTCTTGAGGGTTGTGCTGGCAGAGGCTGCTATAGTCCCAGTAAGTAGGACCAGTTCTACAGATGTTAGTGAGGAGGACAAGTAGTTTCTTGATGTTTAATGATGGCTAGCAATAACTGAGCTGGGAACTATATCCTTCAAATGCCTAGTGTAAAACCCCAGCTTGCAAAACTTAGACATTCACCAGCTTCAGTACAAAGACTCCTCAGACATCATGTCTCTGCTGCTCTACACTCCTTACTACACTTGAAAGTTACAGCAGCTTTTGGAAAAGGTATGCCAACCTCATTACCTTACCTTTTCCTGCCTTAGTAACTAAAGGGGAGACAAGGTAGTGCTTTCAGCAGCAAATAACTCTGATTTGGTTTAAAAGCCTTGATACAGCAGGGAGTTGCTACCTCCCCATTTGAGGTAGCACTGCAACAACTGTACTGTGGAGGATAGTAGCACAACTGTGGCTTTTTGATGCTGTTCTGAATTAGTATAGAAGCAATGTTCAATTACCTTATGCTTTCTTGTTTAACACTTCAGCAATATTCATAACTGTAGAATAATGAATCACTTAATACTTGTTTGAAAACCTTGCCTTTACCTTTTTTGGAGGTGGAAGAGTAAAATATCTCTCTACTTGTTATGTGTGGCTCTGATCTAGAGTCCAGTTGAGGTAGTTTCTCTGGACATTGTCTGTCAAATGGTTAGATTAAATATCCTGCTGTAGCATGAACCACTTAAACTAGTGAATTGTGGTAGTCCTAGAATAGATGATGCACTAAGAGCTGATTAATGTGATCTATCTAAGGGCATATGAAGTCAGTGCAGCCAAGCTCCTTTAATAGATATTTTATACTACTATAGTGATTATATACTGTTTTAGCAAGCTATCAGCAGGTTATAATAACTTATTAAGGTACTTATCACACTTCAGTCCTGCATTCTCATTCTGGTATAGAAGCACAAATTACAGACTAGCCATCTGGAGGTTTAGTGATAAGAACTGAATTAAACTACCCACTCTAAACTTTAGTAAACATACTACCACAATGCAGCTCAAATAAGGGGTAAGTAGAGACAGAAGATAAGATTTTAATGATCTCTAATTTTTCCACATTCCTTACCCAGATCCAAGGAAACTTCTGCAGTAATTTGTCATCCTTAAAGGGATACAGAAGTAAACTAGTGGAAGATTTCTTCAAAGATGTGGTATAAGGTGATGGGTAGGGTATTTCACCTTTTTTGATGCAGAGCCACCATTATAGCATTGTTTCACCACAATATAGTTAAAATGAGGATGCTTTCAGAACTTTATCCCCATCACTGAGGAAATACATTAACAGTAACTTACTACTTCTGCTGACAAGTTGTCAGACATCAGTGACATTTACCACAAAAGTGAAACTGATACATGAAATTTAATATCTTTAAAATAAATACACAAATACTACATGTCACACTTGTAATTTTAGGTATTACCTATATTCCCATACCCACACTGAACTTGAGTCATTACTTCAATACAGTATAGGGAGATCTCTTGTTTGAAGGCTAGTGGGTCAATGTCTACCTTCAACCAGTTCTGTTATTACAGGTGTTTTGAGTACATCTTATCCTACTTAGATAAGACTAAGTAACTTTTGCAATATCAAAAAGAAAAGGAGTACTTGTGGCACCTTAGAGACTAACCAATTTATTTGAGCATAAGCTTTCGTGAGCTACAGCTCACTTCAGCGGATGCATACTGTGGAAAGTGTAGAAGATGTTATTATATACACACAAAGCATGAAAAAAATATCTCCTCCCACCCCACTCTCCTGCTGGTAATAGCTTATCTAAAGTGATCACTCTCCTTACAATGTGTGTGATAATCAAGTTGGGCCATTTCCAGCACAAATCCAGGGTTTAACAAGAACGGGGGGAGAGAGAAACAAGGGGAAATAGGCTTGAATAGGGACTGGGAGTGGTTTAGTCATTATGCAAGGTAGCCTAAGTTAATTGTATCCAATTTGCAAATGAATTCCAATTCAGTAGTTTCTTGCTGGAGTCTGGATTTGAAGTTTTTTTGTTGTAAAATAGCGACTTTCATGTCTAATCATGTGACCAGAGAGATTGAAGTGTTCTCCAACTGGTTTATGAATGTGTTATAATTCTTGACATCTGATTTGTGTCCATTTACCCTTACATAGAGACTGTCCAGTTTGACCAATGTACATGGCAGAGGGGCATTGCTAGCACATGATGACATATCACATGGGTGGATGTGCAGGTGAACGAGCCTCTGATAGTGTGGCTGATGTTATTAGGCCCTGTGATGGTGTCCCCTGAATAGATATGTGGGCACAGTTGGCAACAGGCTTTGTTGCAAGGATAGGTTCCTGGGTTAGTGGTTCTCTTGTGTGATATGTGGTTGCTGGTGAGTATTTGCTTCAGGTTGGGGGGCTGTCTGTAGGCAAGGACTGGCCTGTCTCCCAAGATTTGTGAGAGTGTTGGGTCATCCTTCAGGATAGGTTGTAGATCCTTAATGCGTTGGAGGGGTTTTAGTTGGGGGCTGAAGGTGACGGCTAGTGGTGTTCTGTTTTCTTGGTTAGGCCTGTCCTGTAGTAGGTGACTTCTGGGAACTCTTCTGGCTCTATCAATCTGTTACTTCACTTCCGCAGGTGGGTATTGTAGTAAGAATGCTTGAGAGAGATCTTGTAGGTGTCTGTCTCTGTCTGAGGGGTTGGAGCAAATGCAGTTGTATCGCAGAGCTTGGCTGTAGACGATGGATTGTGTGGTGTGGTCAGGGTGAAAGCTGGAGGCATGTAGGTACGAATAGCGGTCAGTAGGTTTCCGGTATAGGGTGGTGTTTGTGTCCATCGTTTATTAGCACTGTAGTGTCCAGGAAGTGGATCTCTTGTGTGGACTGGACCAGGCTGAGGTTGATGCTGGGATGGAAATTGTTGAAATCATGGTGGAATTCCTCAAGGGCTTCTTTTCCATGGGTCCAGATGATGATGTCATCAATATAGCACAAGTAGAGCAGGGGCGTTGGGGGACGAGAGCTCAGGAAGCGTTGTTCTAAGTTAGCTATAAAAATGTTGGCATACTGTGGGGCCATGCGGGTACCCATAGCAGTGCTGCTGATCTGAAGGTATACGTTGTCCCCAAATGTAAAGTTATGGGTAAGGACAAAGTCAAAGTTTAGCCACCAGGTTAGCCGTGACATTATTGGGGAAATAAAGAAAATAACAGAACGCCACTAGCCGTCACCTTCAGCCCCCAACTAAAACCCCTCCAACGCATTATTAAGGATCTACAACCTCTCCTGAAGGATGACCCAACACTCTCACAATCTTGGGAGACAGGCCAGTCCTTGCCTACAGACAGCCCCCCAACCTGAAGCGAATACTCACCACCAACCACATACCACAACAGAACCACTAACCCAGGAACCTATCCTTGCAACAAAGCCTGTTGCCAACTGTGCCCACATATCTATTCAGTGGACACCATCACAGGGCCTAATAACATCAGCCACACTATCAGAGGCTCATTCACTTGCACATCTACCAATGTGATATCTGCCATCATGTGCCAGCCATGCCCCTCTGCCATGTACATTGGTCACACTGGACAGTCTCTATGTGAAAGAGTAAATAGACACAAATCAGATGTCAAGAATTATAACATTCATAAACCAGTCGGAGAACACTTCAATCTCTCTGGCCACGTGCTTACAGACATGAAAGTTGCTATTTTACAACAAAAAAACTTCAAATCCAGACTCCAGTGAGAAAATGTTGAATTAGAATTCATTTGCAAATTGGATACAATTAACTTAAGCTTGAATAGAGACTGGGAGTGGCTTAGTCATTATGCAAGGTAGCCTATTTCCCCTTGTTTTTTCCTACCCACCCCCCCCAGACGTTCTTGTTAAAGCCTGGATTTGTGCTGGAAATGGTCCACCTTGATTATCATACACATTGTAAGGAAAGTGATCACTTTAGATAAGCTATTACCAGCAGGAGAGTGGGGTGGGAGAAGGTATTTTTTCATGCTTTGTGTGTATATAATATCTTCTAAACTTTCCACAGTATGCATCTGCTGAAGTGAGCTGTAGCTCACGCTCAAATAAATTGGTTAGTCTCTCAGGTGCCTCAAGTACTCCTTTTCTTTTTGTGAATACAGAGTAACATGGCTGTTACTCTGAAACCTTTTGCAATATCCACACTGTACTTCAGAAGAGAATTATATGTACCAAACAAATTGTCCAATAAAAGTCTGTGAGGTTTTAGGAAACTGGTAATCAGTTGAGTGAGCACATGCTATGAAGCACCTGGCCCATACTTACATAAATGCTTAAGTGCTAGAGGGATTCTTTGTCCTGACAGGGTTGTAAGAATATAATTTCAACTTTTCAGAAACCCAAAATCTGAAGCTTTAGTTTCTGCAGAGGGACCAAATCTTCCCATCCCCTCAGACTATCATGGCAGTGAAGTTTTTTGAGTTGCATAGCTTTTTAGCTTCTTCAGGGGAAATACCCTTTATTCTTCAAGAGCTTTGCAAAGTAGGAGGGTCACAGTTTGAAACCTGAGTGAATGGCTACAATGCCTGCTGTTAGATTCCGATATTCCACCTTCAGAAAACCTGCATCTTCAATCATTGCCTTGAACACCTCCTGAAATATAGTAATAAAGAACATAATAGCCATACTAGGTCAGACCAATGCTCCATCTAGCTCAGTATCTTGTCCTCTGACAGGGGCTTGGGCCAAGTGCTTTGGAAGGAATGAATAGAACATCCAGTCCCAGCTTCTGGCAGGGACACTGACAGCATAGCTAATAGTCATTGCTGGACATATCCTCCATAAACTTAGTTATTTTTTGAACCCACTTATAATTTTTGTCTTAACATCCATGGCAATGAGTTCCAAAGGTTGACTGTGTTGTGTGAAGTATTTTCTTACATTTGTTTTAAGCCTGCTGCTTATTAATTTTGTTGAGTGACCTCTGGTTCTTGTGTTATGTGAAGGGGCAAACACTTCATTTACTTTCTCTACGCTATTCATGATTTTGTAGACCTTTCTCATATCCTCTTTAGTCATCTCGTGGGTGGAGAGAGGTAATTGTGCAATTAGCAGAAGTAAACTAGCATATGCCTTCTTAAAGGCCTAGTCTCCTTACTCATAACCCAGCTGCCCCCATGGTGACAATCTGTACACTAAATATTCAAAGCAGAGAACCTTGTTACCTGGGCTGGAAAGCGTCGGATGCTTTCCACAAGGTACTGGTAGGACTTCCAGTCTCCAGCAATAATCTCACCCAGAACAGGGATAACTTGGAAACTGTACAAGTCATAGAGCCTGCCCAAAGAGATAAGTGCAAATTAACATGCAGACACCAAAATAAAACCTACTAGGACTAACTTTTTCCTAAAGAGGAATTAGTCTCTGTATATCACCTTTGCTGTAGACTTCTACAGAGTTTGGATTTAAGTATGTGATCGTGTTTCAAGGGATTAGGACTCTTTCATGTGTTTTTGTCCCAGCTCAAGAAAAACCCTCATGTGTGGGATAAAAATAAAGAGAAAAGAAAAAAACAGTCATATTCCAACCTGGAAACAATGGGGTTGTTGACTTGACTAAATTCCAGACACAGAAATCTCCCTCCTGGTTTCAGCACACGATACGCCTCCTGAAGGGCCTGAGAGAGATCAAAAGTGGATGAACACACTGTAGGAAAGCACCCTCCCTATTAACATCTCATGAGGATGTGAAACATGGATGCTCCACCTTCTTTGGTTGGGCACAGTCCAAGCAGAAGAAAGATTGTTCTGGTTAAAGTCACCCAAGTGTCCTGGGAACTTAAAATATTTAGACTTGGACAATAAATACCACCCACCTATCCATTGTGGGCCTAAAATGGTAAGTATGCTTTAAATTAGGTAACATTTTCACATAAGTCTCTTTCTGTCAGGCTAAACTCAACCCACTCAGGAGAGGTTCAATAGGGCTGCACATTATTATATTTTTAAATTATATCTGCTTTCGGGAAGTGATTGGCCTGCTTTAGGATGGTATTAAACATTAGGTATTGCAGCCTATTAGCAAGTATCCAAAGATTCATAATAAGATTTCAAGCTACATCCATCTTCTTCCTGAAGATGGGGAGATAACGCTACAAAACCAGAAGCAAAAAGAAGCTGACATGCAGAAAGACTTTCATCAGTTGTGTAAACAAGTAATGACATTTTAAGGAGTCAAAGCACATCTCAGAGCATGGAACATTACATGCGATTACCAGTTTGTGAAGAGATTCCCCCCTAAAAAAAAAAGCGATCAAAAATATCCTTTCAGGCAGAACAGTTATAACCAATCAATCTCAAAATACCAGGTCCCAATTAGAACAGGTGACATTACTTGCTAGAGTGTTTACAAATATTTTCTAATTTTTAAGAAAGGACTACTCAGAGCTTTCCAGAAAAATGTATGCAAGTATTTATACCATGCTTATCTCCATGATAAAAATCTGAACCCTATGATGCTCCTAGGAGGGCAGGATATTTATTAACCTCAATTTCTTTTCATTCAAGCAAACTGTAGAGCTACATCCCACTTTCTTTTACATGTGCGAAGTTGAAACAGAGGTTTCCTCATACAAGAGTGTTTCTTTTCTTGGCGCCCAGAAAACCCAGGAGAACTGTATATCCCAGGACATGTTGCCCCTGCTTACCTGGTCAATATGAGTTACATTCCGTATTCCAAAGGCAATTGTGTAAACATCAAACTTGTTGTCATTGAAGGGCAGCTCTTCAGCATTCCCAACCACCCAGGACAAGCCTTAAAAAAAACCAAAAACAAACACACACACACAGATACTAGGTGTTGCTCATCCCAGAAAACTTGCAGAAAGACTAGCTCTTCACTCTGTTTTGGCAAAGGTAATACATATATAATAGGGCTGTCAAGTGATTAAAACAATTAATTGCAATTGATTGCACTGTTAAACATTAATAGAATACTATTTTAAATGAATATTTTTGGATTTTTCCACATTTTCAAATATATTGATTTCAATTACAACACAGAATACAAAGTGTGGATTGCTCACTTTATATTTATTTTTTATTACTAGTATTTGCACTGTAAAAAAAATAAAAAATAGCATTTTTCAGTTCACCTAATGCAAGTACTGTAGTGCAATCTTTCTATCAGGAAAGCTGAACTTAAAAATGTAGAGTGATGTACAAAAAAAAACTGCATTCAAAAATAATGTAAAACTTTAGCGCCAACAAGTCCACTCAGTCCTACCTCTTGATCAGCCAATTGCTCAGACAAACAAGTTTGTTTACATTTGCAGGAGATAATGCTCCCCGCTGTGTTTCAATGTCACCTGTGAGAATAGGCGTTTGCACTGCACTGTTGTAACCAGCATTGCAAGATATTTATGTGCCAGACATGCTAAAGATTCATATGTCCCTTCATGCTTCAACCACCATTCCAGGGGACATGCTGATGATGGGTTCTACCTGATAAAGATCCATAGCAGTGCAGACCAATGCATGTTCATTTTCATCATCATGAGTCAGATGCCACCAGCAGAAGGTTGATTTTCGTTTTTGGTGGTTTGGGTTCTGTAGTTTCCGCTTTGGAGTGTTCCTCTTTTAAGACTTCTGAAAGCATGCTCCACACCCCATCCGGATCAGATTGTGGAAGGCACTTCAGATTCTTAAATCTTGGGTCGAGTGCTGTTGCTATCTTTAGTAATCTCACATTGGTACCTTTTATGCGTTTTGTCAAATCTGCAGTGAAAGTGTTCTTAAAACGAACAACATGCTGGGTCATCATCCAAGACTGCTATAACACAAAATATACGGCAGAATGCAGGTAAAAACAGAGCAGGAGACATACAATTCTCCCCCAAGGAGTTCAGTCACAAATTTAATTAACACATTTTTTTTAATGAGCACCATCAGGATGGAAGCATGTCCTCTGGAATGGTGGCCAAAGCATGAAAGGACATACGAATGTTTAGCTCCTTGCAATGCCAGCTACAAAAGTGCCACGCGAATATCTGTTCTCACTTTCAGGTGACACTGTAAATAAGAAGCGGGCAGCATTATCTCCCGTAAACATAAACCAACTGGTTTCTCTTAGCGATTGGCTGAACAAGTAGAAGAACCTAGTGAACTTAGGTTCTAAAGTTTTACACTGTTTTGGTTTTGAGTGCAATTACGTAACAAACAAACGAAATCTACATTTGTAAGTTGCACTTTCAGGATAAAGAGATTGCACTATGGTACTTGTATAAGGTGAATTGAAAAATACTATTTCTTTTATCATTTTTACAGTGCAAGTATTTGTAATAAAAATAATATAAAGTGAGCACTGCATACTTTGTATTCTGCATTGTAACTGAAATCACTATATTTGAAAATGCAGAAAAACATCCAAAATATATAATTAATTTCAATTGGTATTCTATTGTTTAACAGTGCGATTAAAACTGCGATTAATATTGAGTTAATCACATGAGTTAACTGCGATTAATCAGCAGCCCTAATATATAATTTTTAAATCATACTGTGATTCTTCTTTTTAGTGGGGGAGGACACCTCAAGTTTATACCTGCTACCCTTCAAGGTCCTGCATCATGGCAATTCCTCATCAGACAAGGAAGAAGTCCAACAAACTTGTTCCTAAATCAATCAAAGACCTCCTCCTCCCCACTGAAGCTAGGTATGCTGTACCCACTGTACTCCAGATTGGGGGAATAAGACTGAACCTACATCTTTTGCATGGCAGAAGAGAGCAACAGCTATTTGGCTGCCCTTGTGTTTTAATGTAAGGATTCGCTTCTGCAACGTTCTCACTATTACAGTCACTCTTGGAGATAGTTTTTGCAATGAGTTGTACAAAGCCCACAAAACAGTGAAAATGTACCCATCTGTACTGATGTCAGAATGACCTTCATGACAGAAGGTAAACTGTGGTCATGAATCCTATACACCTACAGAAGGAAGAATCATAGGGTGAAATTAAATAATTTTGGAGTCATATACATTTTTTAAAAATAGACGAATACTGGTAGGAACAAATGTCCTGTTCCATCCACAGATTGGAGTTCCTGAGCTTTATATGGATTTTATGAAATGCAGACATTTCATAAAAAGTTGCCCCAAAACAATATTTCTTTGTTTGAACACACTGGTTATTGTCTCTCTATTTATCAGCACTGGAGAGCAACAAAAGATTATTGTAGTAACAGAGATGGGCTACAATTCAAGAGGCCAGACAACCCAGTGTTTGACCTTTGAGCTCCCCCTTCTGGAAGAAGGCATGAAGTCAGGGGGTAACAGAGAAGAAATCAAGGAGTTGGAACTGATATGAGAGAACAGGCATTTGAAAGCAAAATGATCTTATCTAGTTTCCAAGTATTTCTATTGCACACATCAGCCTAGATGACCAAGTTACTTCTACAAGAAATCATCAGCTTACTTAAGCAACTACTAAGACGGGGATGAGGGCAGAAAATCACAGACATTATTAAAGTCATTCAGTGTTGCATCACCACAATACAAAATGAGCCCTCTACAGGATTCCTTTATGTCATGTGGCCTACATATAGCACATTTTCTTCTCCACCTTAAAAAAGGAGAAACAATTAATTATCTTTAGATGCTCACCAATATTTGCAATTCTTTTGATTAAGCCTGGGGGGAAAAAAAAGATTTTTACCTTACTAATTTTCTCTCTGATTGGGAAACATTGATCTGTTTCCTCAACAGTTATTTCTCTATGCACTACTTGCACCAATGACATAATCAGGAATGCAGAGAGAGCAGGGTGTAGTAATTGGTTTGGGGGTATGTAACACTAAAAATATTACCTGCTCCCCAAAAAGTTCATCAAGAGGAAATGAGGGAGTTGAAATTCTGTTTATGTTTTCAGTCAAGTTTTAAACGTTTCAGGGGTACTTCAAACGTTGAGATTGACTGTATCTTCCAGTTACTGTTGATAAATCTTTAGTTTAATTTGAAACAAGGGCTGGTATTAAAAACAGTGTTTTAAAAACCAATTTAAAACTGAAAGTCTTACATAAAATATACCACATTTAAATACATATAGTAAATCTTATTTAAGAAATGTTTCTCTAATTAAAGTGGGAGAGGACAAACAACTATTCTACAAATACTGTGTATTAAGCACAATTTATTACTTACTTCTTAAATTAATCCTGATTGAAAGGACCAACATGGATTACCCCATTGACCTGCAAACTAAATATTTAATACAATTCAGATTCCAAAAGCACTATAACCCATTCTCTGTGGCAGGTATTATCATCTCTATATAGGCTTGTTTCTTGGTGGGTTTTTTTTTGGACTCATGACATTTTTAATTTGCTGCCTTTATTTTTAAAGTATAGCTTCTGAAATCTGTGGTGTAGTCAGATTCTTAGGGCCAAACTATCCTGTTTCATACCTACTCAGCTTGACTAAATTCAGGGGAATTGCACTGGTGTAACAGAGCAGCGTTTTGCTCATTGGCTGATTCTGAAGGAGAATCAAACACTGGGCTTCCGATTAATCCTCAGACTTGTATTTTCAAAGGGATACAAGTATTAAAGAGACTCACGGTGCCTCCATAGAGAGCTTTCAGAGTAACAGCCGTGTTAGTCTGTATTCGCAAAAGGAAAAGGAGTACTTGTAGCACCTTAGAGACGTGAGCTATAGCTCACGAAAGCTTATGCTCAAATAAATTGGTTAGTCTCTAAGGTGCCACCAGTACTCCTTTTCCATAGAGAGCATAACTCCTAGTTGCTGAATTATCATGACAATTGGCCAGCTCTTGTACATCATCTTACTTACCCTCTCTTTCCATACTGTTGATGATAAAAATCCTGCACCTGATATTTGCCCATCAGAAAAGTTACTGCTCCAGGCAAATAAGCACGTAGAATTTTGGACTATTGTTACATAAGGATTTTTTAAATCTAAATTTCTATCACTCAGAGACCTACTACAGAAGTGATATAATGCAGGACTTACCTTCAGAGTAGCCAAGATGTTGTGCTTTCTGCTTTCCAACTTTTAGCATTTCCTTGTTAATGTCACAGACCACCACTTGGGACCCTCCTGGCAATTTAAGTTCCTCTTCCTCGTAACTCTTAGAGATTTCCTGCCATGATAAATTCTGATGGGATTTCAGTTTCTGTCTGATCTGGTGCTCCCACTGGGAACGAACATAATTGATAAACCGAAAGGCGATGTCACCTGTATTAGTTTTGAAAGGAAGATGCAAAATGTGGAATATTTTCTGATATTATAAAAATTAAATATTCATCAGGAAGTTAGGACTTTTAATATTTAGGTAAACTGGACATAACATGCTCCGTAGCTATATTTTTTTAGATGAAACATTAACAAGTCTGTTTCTCCCATTATTGTTAGTTGAAACAGAGTTTCTATGAGTGTAAGGGGTGGCTGGTGGATCCCTAGAAGGACTAGATAGCTTAGCTGGCGACGCAGGTGCCTGGCCGGGCTCTGGAGTCTTGCTGCCCTGCTCCTCTCTGGACTTTCCCTTTCCCATCCAGGATGTTGGGGAATGCCCTCTCCCGGTGTGCTTCCCCTGCTTCTTAGCAGGTACCGGGGATTGGGACCGGAGCCGGGAGACCAGTTGCAGTGGCACACATTGCACCCATGCTGCTGCGCTCGCTGCAGAGTCTGATCTCGGCGGCTCGGAGACTGGCATGAGGGCCGACCCCATGAGGAGCACTTATGTCCTGCTCCTTTTTAGTTCTTGGCTGGAAGCTCTTGCAGATGCTGGGACACTTAGCATTAATGAGCGCTTCTCCCAAATACTTCAGGTAACTTTGATACAGGTCGGTACAACTCTCCCAGCGCTGTAAAAAAACCACCCCCATGAGGGGAGTTGCTCCCAGCGCTAGCGTACTGTCACCACCACCACTTTACAGCACTGAAACTTGCATTGCTCAGGGGGGTGTTTTTTCACACCCCTGAGCAAAAAACGTTTCAGCGCTGTAAAGTGGCAGTGTAGACAAGGCCTAAGACTCAACCCTTCCCCCTGAAGGGCAGAAGTTATCCTCATTCTCCAGAGAGAGAAACTGAGGGACAGAGCAGTAAATTACTTGCTTAAGGTCATAGTGTGTGTGCAGCAGAGCAAATAATACAACCCAGTATTCCTGACTTCAGGCCCATCATTTAGCCACCAGACCAGTTGTCTCCAAACTTTTTATGTTGTGTCCCCACTTACCCGGAATGTAATCTGGTCACGCCCTTGGGAGCCCAGGGACTGAAGCCAAGGCTGGGACTGGGGCCAGAGCAGGGCTGGGTGGCACTCCCTCCCTGAGGGCCCCCCGAATGTTCCTCCACGCCTCCCTAGGGGGCAGGCCCCACAGTTTGAGGACTACTGCACTATACAGTGTTCTCTATAAAGTCATGTAAATGTTGTAATAAGTGCAACTATGATTTCTATTGTCTATACTGTACTTATTTTCCATTTTCATATATAGGTAGATTAATTTCTGCTCTCCATTAAGGAATCATTACTCCAGCAAATAGTATTCCTTAATAAAAGTACTAGAAATAAAATGGAATGTACCTGTCCCTCCAGCAACATCTAACAGCTGAGTTCCCGGGTAAGGGTTCATTTGATGCAGCAGGATATCCTTCCAGAGCCGATGAATCCCCAGACTCATTGAATCATTCATTATATCATACTTCTTGGCCACACTTTCAAATACACGGTAAACTGAAATAAAATTACATTATAATGCAATATATATCACTTTGAGGTAGCAGGGCGAAGCATGTCACTTAAATTCACTTCTATGTATTCACTGTCCTCTTCCTAGGTCTATACTAACACATGACCCCATAAAGTCTCAGGCAAGAATCCTATTTTTTTAATCTCATTAGTTAGATTATCATACTTCACAAAGTTTATATTTTGTTACATGCATTTACTTTCAACACATTCCTATATTTCACCACGGTCCCAATCTAGAAAACACCATGTGAACAAAGTGCAATTTGTTTGAAAAGTTATTTATATTTGGATTAAGTGAAAGCATTCAAATAACCATCAACTTGCTAGGACATTCTCATCCCTCAGACAGCTAATCGTTGAGGTACACAACGCACCTGTTGAAAAGGTTTAAATATTCGTATTAGGGTAGCTCTAACAAGTTCCAACCAACATCAGAGATCTGTTGTGCAAGGCACTGTTCAGATACAAAGCAAAAAACACTCCTTAGCACAAAGAGCTCTCATTATAAAATGACCAGACACAGGGAGAAGAAAGAATATATGGAGAGAGCAAGTGACTTGCCTGGGGGGCCTCACCAGGGGATCAGCGACACAACTAGAAACAGAACCCAGGTCTCCTCGGTCCATTTTGTTTCACAATAACTGGACCGCACTGCCTCGTACAGTACACCAGTCACTGGGGCATTGGACGGCCCAGCAATCTCTTCCCATCTCGTCCTCCTCCCTCCGCAGAGTCTCCCACTTCGCCCGCTAGATCCCCGTCCCAGTCGCCCCGCCTTGCTCCCCTCACCTTTCTCCCCTTTCTCCGCCTCCGACACAGTCTGGAATCCGAAATTCGTCTCCCCCTCCGCGACAAAGCACCGCGCCCCACTGAAGAGCCCCCGACCTACAGACAGCAACTTCCCATGGCAGCGGCTGTGCATAGCCCGACAGGCCACCACTCCAATAGAGGCCGCCATCTTTGGTAGCAGCGTGAACTTTGCACTCGCATAACGGGGCTCCGAGTCATGTGACACTTCCGTCCCAGCCAATTGAAAGCCCGCCTGGAGAGGAGTAAATAAAGCGCGTGATTCTCACTGGCCATACCGCAGGGAGGGCGGGTTTTACTAGGTAACAGCCAACCCGAAGCTGGGCCCACGGAACGTGCTGCTGAGGGGAGGGGCGAGCGGTTCCCGAGGAAACAGGGGCTTGGGATCTCTGGTGCTGGGGAACGTTCGCCTCCCACCCAAAGAAATGGGCTTTGTACCGCGACCCCGGACCGACCGCCCTCGCGCCTGCCCCGGGACCCCGCCCCGCGACCCCCCCCCACCGCCTCTCGCGTCTCTATTCCCCCCACAGCTCCGCGCCACAACCCCGGATCTTCCACCCCTCGCGTCTGCCCCGGGACCCCGCCCCGCGACCCCCCCCCCCACCGCCTCTCGCGTCTCTATTCCCCCCACAGCTCCGCGCCACAACCCCGGATCTTCCACCCCTAGCGTCTGCCCCGGGACCCCGCCCCGCGACCCCCCCCCCCCCACCGCCTCTCGCGTCTCTATTCCCCCCACAGCTCCGCGCCACAACCCCGGATCTACCGCCCCTCGCGCCTGCCCCGGGACCCCGCACCGCGACCCCCAACTCTCACTGCCTTTCGTGTCTCTCCCCTCGGCTCAGCACCGCAACCCCGGATCTACGGCCCCTCGCGTCTGCCCCGGGACCCCACCACCGCCGCCGCCTCTCGCGTCTCTCCCGCCCGCCCCCTCCGCAACTCGACCGCGGACCGCCCGCCCCTCGCGTCTGCCCCGGGATCCCGCCCCGCGACCCCCAACCCCCACTGCCTTCGTGTCTCTCCCTGCGGCCCCTAGGGTCACCACACAGTAGCAAGTGTGAAAAATCAGGACGGGGTGGGGGGTAATAAGCCCTTATATAAGAGAAAGCCCTTAATATCGGGACTGTCCCTATAAAATTGGGACAGCTGGTCACCCTAGTGGCCCTGCATGCACCATGACCCCCATCCCACCGCCCTTCACCTGGACCCTGCACTGCGACCTCCAACCCCGACACCTCTGGTCCTGTGCTCTGAGGAAATACTGAAATCAATGCCATTCTCTCAGGCGCTCGTTTCTAATGTAACATCTAAGCCCACAACCCTCATTCAGTTGCCACATCAGTGAACCAAGCACGTGAGTAAGAGCTGCACAATAAATATAGGCAAAGCAGCATTTAGGGAACTACTTTCCAATAGCTCACATAGCACTCTTCAGCTAAGAACCTCTAGCAGGTTACAAGTTTTAGTTAAGTTTTGTTGTCCTCATTTAGGACTGATTTTTTCTCAAATATGGGCATTTGTATCAATGTATAGACCCATAATATGCATGGTTATAAAGGCCCAGATCCATGAATGCATTTAGGAACCTAACTCCTATTGATTTCAATGGAAGTTATGCACCTAAATACATTTGAGGATCTGGCCCATAGTCATGTTCACATGTAAGTCAAACAACTTTATAAACCAGTTTAACCACACCTGCTTTTAATACATGTTTGAACGTGACTGAACGCCCTGGCTAAGCAGAAACATACCTGCATTTAAAATTTAAATATGCTATTACAAATGTCAGGTACATGATTGTGTGTGTTATAATTCCATTGTGGTCTGATCTGTTTATTGACTTTTTTGTAGGTACTTAAGTTTGTGTAGTTTAGAACAGAACATATCAAATACCCAAAGCTTTGTACATTATTATTTAGATTGTGGTAGCACCCAAAATAATGTGTTACACACTTCCGCAAACCAGAAAAAGACACTGTTTGACTCAGGGATCCACTCATGTAGAACAACTTGCAGGATCACAACTGAAAAAGACAGACAAAGGGATACAGCTTATAAGACTAAGCGCCAATCCTGCAATTAATTTTGCGTAGCCCTTCCCCTTTGACTTTTTGATTTTGGAGCCCCTTTAACTTCACTGGGGCTCCATGAGAGCAAGTGCCTCTGCCCATGCAGAAAATTGTAGGCTCAGGGCCCTAGTGAGCCATGTTCACAACTGATTAGTTTACTCCTTATCAACCCCTTCTCTTAAATGAGTAGTTCACTCATGAAATAAATAACTTGATGATTTAGCTAAGTTTACATGGCTTTGCAGAAGTAATGGGTCTTCTCATAACATAAGAACTAGGGGCCACCACATGAAATTAATAGGCAGCAGGTTTAAAACAAAAGGAAGTATTTTTTCACACAACGCACAGTCAACCTGTGGTTGATGGTTGATGATTACCTGTTCTGTTCATTCCCTCTGGGGCAGCTGGCATTGGCCACTGTTGAAAGACAGGATACTGGATTAGATGGACTGGACAAGCGTGGGGAGGGCATTCCATGTATATAGGACATGAAGAAAGAGGAAGAAAGTGAAGAGACTTGAGGGAGAAGCAGATAAATAGATATGAAGGTTAAAACTGGTATCTTCATAAATATGAAGATAAGGAGATACTAAAGTACAAAGGTACTTCTTCCTCTGGACCTCCTTTACCTTGACCAGACACATTAATATACTAAATAAGGGTAATGTACTAAGCTTGTTTTATCTTTCTAAGCATCTAGATAGCTAGTGGTACATTTTTGATGGATTCATCACCTTAGTATTTAGGTTTCCACCTCTTGGTCAGCAGACTATCTAGATAATTTGTTGACTCATACAAATTCTCATTTTCATACTTTCTTTTTGGCAGAAAATGCTAAAATGAAGCAGAAGTTCTAATAGATTCCAAGAAATGTGGGACAGTAGCTGACGTTCTCTAACCCTCAGGGTTATTATGGGGCATGTTGCCTCACATTTATGAGATATTGGATCCTTCAAGGGAGGCAGCATTTTATTGAGTCTCTGTCATGACCTGCAATCCTTCTGCATATGTAACCCATTAGCAAGATGGAAACAACTACAGCCTGTATTGATATTTTGCTTTATACCTTGATTTTCCACCCAGTTTTAAAATACTAGTACAGGCACATACATTGGAAAAGAGGGTGAACAGTGAGGTGGCAAAATTTGTAGATGACACAAAATTATTGTATGGTGTCCAATGAGGACTATGAGGAATGGTAGAAAGACCTAAACGAGCTCAGTGAAAGAGCAACATGATGACAGATGAAATTCATGTTGATAAATATAAAATAATGTACGTTGGAGGGAAAAATTGAAACTACCCATACACCTTAAAAGGGTTTAAATTAAATGGATCAGATCAGGAAATGGACCTGGGTATTGGTGTGGGAAGTTCAACAAAGATCTCTGGTCAATGTACAGCTGTGGTAAAAAATGCAAACAAAATGTTAGAATGTACAAGGAATGGGATGGAGAATGATACAGAAAGTATTATAATGTCATTGTATAAACTAGTGTTTCACCCACACCTGGAATACAATGTTCAGTACTGGTCACAGTACTCAATATTCACTCCATCTCAAAAAAGATATTGTAGAATTAGAGGGAGTGTAGAAACAGGCTATGAGTATGATTGGGGGATGGAAAAACTCTTTTATGACAAGAGATTGAAAAGATTGGTATAGTTTACTTTTGAGAGAAAGCAAGAAGCCTGGATAAAGGTATCATAAAAGACTAACTTCTGTTGGTGAGGAAAACAAGCTTTTGTTGGTGAGGAAAACAAGCTTTTACACAGAGCTCAGGCCACCTGAGGAAGAGCTCTATGTAAGCTCAAAAGCTTGTCTTGCTTCACAATAGAAGTTAGTCTAATAAAAGGTATAAGAGCTCTGTGTAGCTGAAAAGCCTGTCTCCTTCACCAACAAAAGTTGGTCCAATAAAAGATATTACCTTAGTCATCCACCTTGTCTCTCTAGTAGTTTTCTGTGATGTTATGATTCTGTAACATGCACGTAACACAGGTTGGTTCATCTATACGTGAAAGACAATAAAATTGCTTTACAATATTCTGGGGTTGCAGATTTAGGTGATTCTATGAAGTAGTCTCAAAACTAACTCAGATGTGAAAAGAATGATAACTCCCACAATGCTCTGCTCCGGATAATACAAAACAACGCAGAGAACTAATAGCATGAAACACTAAGAACTATACCTCCCCTAATGCCTTACGATAGCGAATGCAAACCAAGTCCACCCAGACTCATCAGAGAACTACAACTCCCAGCATACATTGGGACAGCCGGCTCCTATATAGTGAGTTCCATCCGGGTTCTTGTCTTGCTGTTGGCGACTCGTCGCCATTACAGGGGAACAGCTACGGTACGCGGTAGCTGTAGGAGCGGCGCCAAGGAGCCCGCGCTGCCTGGGCGGCGCCGACCCCCCCCCACCGCAGCCAGTGCCGGGCCCCGCGGGGCTCCCCGTCCTGTTGCCACCCCCCGGAGCCCCGCAGGCCCGGCCCGGCCTCCTCCCGGCTCTCTCCCTGTTTAAGCGGAGCAGCGAGAAGATGTCGCCATGAAGGAGGCCGAGTCAGCGCTGCGCCGCCCCTGTCGGTCCCCTTCGCGGGCCATGAGCCTGGGCCCCCGTCGCCTCCCCCAGTGCCCGTCCTGCCCCCCAGCTCAGAGCCGCTGCTCTCCACTCCCCAGCGCCGTCGGGGCGCCCGTTGATGCTGCAGAGCTCGCCCAGCGCGGCCCCCGCCTCAGCTTCCGACATGGACAAGAGCAGCCCCTGCGGCTCTGGGATCCCCGGCTCCTCGGCCGGCAGCAAAGGGCAGCAGACCCGCTCCGCCTCGGCCGGGCCGGCCGCGGGGGAATCTAAGCCCAAAGGCGGTAAGAGACAGGCCCGGGGTAAGGGGCGCTGGGGTAGGAGCGTAGCCTCCAGCCAAGGTGCTGGCAGGTGTGTTGCACTAACAGGGACGGGGCAGGGGTGGGATGGGCCGCCAGGCTGTGTAACAGTCGGAGGGCTCCATGCTTCTGGGAAATGTCCACATCCGTCCCCAGGAGGTGGGCATGGGGCAGTGGTACTAAGGGTCCAACGGGTTGGTCCGCAGCCCAGGTGGTATTGATCCACTGTTGTTAGTCCCTGACAGGATACAGGGATTCTGTGAAATGAGTTGGTGAACTTGCAAGTTTCCAGCCCTTAACATACTGGGCGTGTCTGGTAGTTTTGGAGAGGCCAAGAATTGTATGCCTGGCATGCATTGCCACCGTATTATCACTTAATGGAGCTTGGAAACTTGACCATCTCTCCCTTGTAGGTGTTCTTTAGGTCAGCGCTGAGACACACTTGAGGGAGAGGGGAAGATGTGTAAAGAAACTTTCTTGCTCACGTCCATTTGTGCAGTACATGAATGGTCAGTCACTTTGCCCATGCTGTCACTTGAGCTGCTTGTAAGCACTAAGATCACTACTGATGTTGTTAAACAAACAAACATGCTATCGGTTTCTGGCCTTCCTATATCCTGGCCAGCTTAAGCTTTCAGCAGCAATATTACCTCCTGAGTAAGGTTCCTTTCTAGTGTTAATAGAAGTGTGGTGTATGCCAAGATGATGTGACCTGAAGTAGTACTCTGTCTTTTGAATGGTGGCTTCCTGCCTAGGATGTCTAAGCAACTTACAAATTACAGCTTGACCCGCCTTGAGGCAGGGCCAATATCTTAACTACAGATGGAAAGGCTGGGACTTACACAAAGTTAAATATTAGAAAGCTTTGTTCCTAGCTCTTCCAAAATCCAGGAATAATAAATCCTCATCCCTTGGTCTAATTACAAGATAAGTGGTGTTAAACTTGCTTGGTGGAGAGGGCTGAATTTCACTCTATATTCAATAGGACGGGTTATAAATCTAGATTTACACACATCACTCAGTCCACACCAGACTACTTACTTTTGGTAGGAGGCTTATACTAGGATCAAAATTAGAAGTGGCAATTGAACATCTGGTTATCACTATTATTGATTCAGTACCACTTAGTGGAAGAACATGCTTATCATTAGGACCATTATTTCTAGCCTTTTGTTTTTCCTCCATTATTCTTTTTTCCCTCCCTCATCCCTGTTTGTGTTCTGTCTTTCCCTCAGGTTCCCTTAACTGCAGCAATGCCTAGTTCTCTCTTCCAAGGGGAACATTTCCACTCCTTTTCCCATTTTACTGCTCACCTTTTTAGCAAGTGAAGTAACCTTGTAACTGAGCTTTAGAGTTAACTGTCTTTGAGATAGGAGGTGGAACATCCATACTTCTAGAGCTGTTGTTTCAGGCTGCCTGCAGACTTTGGGAAGACCACCCATATTAGTTTTACACTTGGATCACATTTTGAAGGCTTGCTTTGCAACTGTGAGTACTAAAAACTCTTAACATGAATATTTTCTGCATAATTTGTCATGCAGGCCATAAAGGTACATCAGAGAGGCTGGATCCATCTTGCAGGCTGTATGTTTGACACCCTTGCACTCTAGTATTAAAGGGATCTTGTATGAACCTATAGTAGTTAAATATAACATTTCAGTTTAGATTATTATTGCACATAGCTCCTCTCTCTGATGGTTTATAACCATCTTGTGTATCACTTGTACAGTTGCACTACATTATTTTAAGCTAAGAGTCTGATTGTCAGAAGTGCTGAGCAGTAGCCGTTCCATCCTGAGGCAGTTGGAGTTCTTGGAGCTTGACACTTTTGACAGTTTGATCCTAACTGTTTCTAAGTATTGAAATTTGCAATAATACTTGATATTGCTGGACCCTTTGACACAACTATTCACAATACAGTCTAATTGGAATGGTGCTGGGATGGCTTGTACTCCATTTCCTTCCTCTTGAGTGTTTTGATGTCTCAATTGTATTATAAAAAAGTGTTGGCATAATGACAATGTATACCTTGGCGAGTCTATCAGTGAAATGAAATAAGTTTCAAAGATTTCAGAGTAACAGCCGTGTTAGTCTGTATTCGCAAAAAGAAAAGGAGTACTTGTGGCACCTTAGAGACTAACCAATTTATTTGAGCATGAGCTTTCGTGAGTTACAGCTCACTTCATCGGATGCATACCGTGGAAACTGCAGCAGACTTTATATATACACAGAGAATATGAAACAGTACCTCCTCCCACCCCACTGTCCTGCTGGTAATAGCTTATCTAAAGTGATCATCAGGTTAGGCCATTTCCAGCACAAATCCAGGTTTTCTCACCCTCCACCCCCCCACACAAATTCACTCTCCTGCTGGTGATAGCCCATCCAAAGTGACAACTCTTTACACAATGTGCATGATAATCAAGTTAGGCCATTTCCTGCACAAATCCAGGTTCTCTCACTCCCTCACCCCCCTCCAAAAACCCATCCCCACACACACGAACTCATTCTCCTGCTGGTAATAGCTCATCCAAACTGACCACTCTCCAAGTTTAAATCCAAGTTAAACCAGAACATCTGGGGGGGAGGGGGGGGTAGGAAAAAACAAGAGGAAATAGGCTACCTTGCATAATGACTTAGCCACTCCCAGTCTCTATTTAAGCCTAAATTAATAGTATCCAATTTGCAAATGAATTCCAATTCAGCAGTTTCTCGCTGGAGTCTGGATTTGAAGTTTTTTTGTTTTAAGATAGCGACCTTCATGTCTGTGATTGTGTGACCAGAGAGATTGAAGTGTTCAGAACACTTCAGAACACTTCAATCTCTCTGGTCACACAATCACAGACATGAAGGTCGCTATCTTAAAACAAAAAAACTTCAAATCCAGACTCCAGCGAGAAACTGCTGAATTGGAATTCATTTGCAAATTGGATACTATTAATTTAGGCTTAAATAGAGACTGGGAGTGGCTAAGTCATTATGCAAGGTAGCCTATTTCCTCTTGTTTTTTCCTACCCCCCCTCCCCCCCAGATGTTCTGGTTTAACTTGGATTTAAACTTGGAGAGTGGTCAGTTTGGATGAGCTATTACCAGCAGGAGAATGAGTTCGTGTGTGTGGGGATGGGTTTTTGGAGGGGGGTGAGGGAGTGAGAGAACCTGGATTTGTGCAGGAAATGGCCTAACTTGATTATCATGCACATTGTGTAAAGAGTTGTCACTTTGGATGGGCTATCACCAGCAGGAGAGTGAATTTGTGTGGGGGGGTGGAGGGTGAGAAAACCTGGATTTGTGCTGGAAATGGCCTAACCTGATGATCACTTTAGATAAGCTATTACCAGCAGGACAGTGGGGTGGGAGGAGGTACTGTTTCATATTCTCTGTGTATATATAAAGTCTGCTGCAGTTTCCACGGTATGCATCCGATGAAGTGAGCTGTAACTCACGAAAGCTCATGCTCAAATAAATTGGTTAGTCTCTAAGGTGCCACAAGTACTCCTTTTCTTTTTGCAAGTTTCAAAGAGTAGCTATAGACAGTTGAAATAATGAAATATGTGGCTCTAATTCTTAAGGTGTTAACTTCTCCCTAAGACTTCACTGCATGTGTCAAATTGAAGGGCATACATGACATACTTTATCTTTAAGCAACTGGAGTGTGTGCCAGATTACTTGAATGTGGAACACCAATATCTTTTTAGGATGCACCATAACTGATATTAATTTTAACTTAAAACCTGTTTTTAAAGATGTTTTGTCATTGTGAGTCAAATACGTGGGTTCTTTAATAAAAACAAAAAACAACAAAAAAAAAACTGAAAAACTAAGTTCTACAAAGATCCCCTTCATGACTCAATAGCTGGGTTTGAAGCTGGGCCCTTTAGACTCCCCACACAGATCTCTACCACTTGAGATAAAGGAATAAATGTTATCCTCAGTGGGCCAGCTACTAGAAGGGAGGAAGAGGAGGATACTGAACAGTTCTGGGATTCTAGCCATGGAAGGGGAACAGGGTGGTTTATTACACAGAATAGCCAAGTACAGTACATACATTTCGGTACATTTATTCTGAAAGGCACTGTGGCTGAATGGATTAAATGTGGGTCTGTCATTGAAGAACTAGATTCCATTCTAGTTCTGCCAAAAATGCTCTTGTAAAAACCCTTTCTATTTGTAAAATGGGGCACAGTGGTGATGCTTGCCTGCTTCCTATGGTAGGGATATGGTGCTTTGCTCAATGTCAATCCAGAGAAATATAAACAGCCATGGGTGGGAACTCATGGTTTTCTGATACCCTTTACCCTAGAGAAAGGTGCAGTGGTCAGGGAAGCTGAAGTGAAAGTTCCTCCCATCCCCCAGCAGAACATCCACCAACTTGGCAGTGCTGCAGAAGAGGGAGACTAATGTAACTGAAATGCAGATAATATGTTAAATCTTGACTCTGGAGAGGACTGAGTGAAGAATTACAAGTCAGAGGCCTAGCTTTTACAAGAAGCAGTAAGGAGGCAACAGAGCCTCAAAGATTCCTACTTCATATCAAAGTATGAAATATAGGCCCTATACTAATACAAAGAGAATATACCAAGGGCTGTTTTTATGTTTCACACTTAGCTTTCTAAGCTGTTTCCTAAATAACTGCATAGTGGAAAAATTGGGGGTTTTTAATACTTTTTTTGAGGTATAAAGATCGCCTGAAAAGATTCTTCCTTAAAATTAACTTTCTTTTTTATTTTTGTAATTCAGGTGTAGACTGGAATACTCAGATTGGAGAGCTAATGTCAATTATATAGCAAAAAGCTATAAACTGAGCTGTTTTAATTGGATTGTTTTAAAAATTGTGTTAATGCCTGACTTAAGACTTAACATTTTGAATGAATAAATACTAACTTCTGAATATATATCCACTCAGGTACTATTCTAGTGCCTCGAAGGTATTGATACAATAGAGTAATGATCAACTTGCTCGATTTTGTATATAGTTATAAGTCAGCAAATAGCTCTGAGGTTCCCCCTGAAAAAGAAGGGATGCCGAGTAGGTGCATTTGAAAATGAAGTGATTTAGAAGCTTAGATCCCATTGACTTTCAGTGGAAATTAAGCTCTTAAGTCATCTAGGCACTTCTGAATGTCACTTGCTGTGAACAGTTGAGAAACTGGAATAGACTGGTGAAATAGAGTACTTTATCACAGCTTCTGACTTGTGGATAAGGCACCTTGCTCTCCTTTCAGGGTGTGCCTTGAAACAGTTTATAGAACTACAATGTTCTAAATGTGAATTCAAACTTTAAAAATTTAAACACAATGCTCCCATGTCTGAGGGGCCCCCTCCTCTCACAATTAAAGATAAGAAATATGTGTTCTACCTAGGGTTCATATATTTGAAATGAGATAACTATTAGAAATGAGCCCTGCTTCATTAAAATGAGTTGTTTCTGGATTAACACTTCTAGAGATGATTAGTGCTTTCAAAAGTATTCATCATTAGATTGGAACAAGCTGCAGGGCCGCCGAAGTGAGAATGTTTGTTTGTTTTGGCAACCAGTAGCGAAAGTCTATTTGGAAATGATAGTTTTTTAAAAGCATGTACATACAAAGTCCATTAAAATTATTTTTTGGGAAGTGGAGGTAGGGACAGGAACGGAAAGCTTTTCCTAGGCCAAGGAATAAAATTCTGAATTAATTTTGGGCTAAATACAGAAGACCGCTGGATAAGTATCTTTGGTAGGAGAGGTCACCGGAGGCAGTTCATAGTAACCTGAAATCCATAACTGAGGCATATCAGGGAAGAAAGATGACAGTGGATAGTAGAAGCTTTTTTCTGACATGCTGCCTGCCAAAACAATCAAAAGGAAGAAAAGCCCTTTTCCTGTAGTTGTAGGGAAATAGGCAATCCTATCTAAGATGAGCTTTTGCAGCAAGACTAGACATTCATATGGTTTCTCTGGCTTTACATCTGACTCTTCTCTCATTTAAATCTTGTTTTACTACAACCCTGGTGGTTCTTAAAATTCTTGAGAATTTTCATGCAGACCATCCTGAAGAGGGGAACTGCCTTCAACCAGTAAAGTTGTGAAGAAAAGGTGTCTGGAGTCTATACCACTCTGGATTCTTGATCAAAAGGCACAGACTAGGGATTCCTTGACCATAAAGTGTGATGTAGTAAAGTCGTCATAATGATGAAAGGGAAACTCCTAAAAGCCATGGAGTCAGGTTGAAGGGATGTAATATGATAGGAATGCTCTGGTAAGAGCTGACTGACAATTTAATGTTCATAATGGCTGTAATTTTGTGTTAGCTATACTAAGGTGGGAAATTTCCTTGCTGTCAATTGCAGGGGAAGATGACTGCTACACCTGACAAGAAGTAATCTGACCCAATTTAAAGAGACTGAGGCTATAAAGTTACCTTGACCCCTTATTTGCAGATACATTTTTCTGTCCCCTTCTGCTCATGGATTGAAAAAGTTCAAAGTTGCTGTGGCCTGTCTAGAATATGCACTGTGACTATAGATGTAAGAAGGCTGTTCAATGATGAACTTCAGCTCAATTGGCATTCCATATAGACATTCTTAAAGTTAATTTATGAAAATAGCTAATCCTAATCCAATAGCCATTCCTTGTTTTTGGAATGAATTTTAATTATACCAGAGACAATATCCGACTCTCAGTGGTGTAAATTACAGCTTCTTCTCTACAGTCAGAAAAGTCTGTCCAAATCACCATAGTCCAGGCCTGGTTACACCCTGAATATTTAGCTGCAACTGGTGTGCTTCTCCAGATAACATTCTGCACCTAAGGTGTCAGGCTGACTTGCAGTCTCTCCCATGTGCACTGTAACTGCTGCACAACTCAAAGACACATGCTGTGATACAATAGCAGGAACTGTTTGAGTTCTCAATTCTGAATTTGGCTCTGCCATTAGGCCAAGTACCTCACTAGTTTTGTCAGTAAATAGTGGCAGAGTGGTTGCATAATGCCTCTTGAAAACTTCCCTGTCACTTCTTAACTAATGATTAATAAATTACTGCCCTTGTATTTCTCTATGTAATCTGAAAGGTGTTTGGCTTTCGTCTTAATCTTGCAGTAGAAGATCTTCAAAATTATCACTCTTTGGAAATCACAGGCACATCTGACAAGTAAAATTCTGAATTGCGTGGGCTTTAAGAATTGTGTGGAGTCACTGGAAGCTGAACTGTGAAAACTGGTGCAGTAGGCCTCTTAAACTAGTGTTCTCCCACAATTCTAAAGTGTGGTGGCCACATCTTTCCATCCCTGTGCATTTCCTTTCTACTAAGAGGTGAAAGATTTAATTGGTCTTAAGATACATTTGCTTTTTTTAATGTTTGTATTTTAAAAGCATCTGGATGCTTAGTCATGTAGAGGTATGCACAGCCCTTACTGCTCCCTAAACACACTTGTGGGGGGGGGGGGTCAGGAGGGAGAAATTAAACTTTTGCAGTGAAAAGTGTGGAGAATAGACATGAATGAGATCATTTGGTTGCTATAAATGTGCAGCTGGGTTGCTACTGATGCCTGTAGCTCAGGAGTAATAGTGGAAGATAGTTACCAAGGTTAGTGGAACAGTAATTAATATGATCTTAAAATAGGGAAGGAGGGAAGCTGTTAGCTGCAAAAGACTTGTGCAGAATCCTGGGTAATGAAAAGGGGGCAGAAGCCTGCTACTTCCCAATATGTGGGTCTAGATGCAACTGATATTCTAGTGCTGCTGTTGTGAGGCATTAGATTTGATACGTCACAATGGACCTGATGCAATGTTAATTAACATTTCTGGGAGGGAATGGTGTATTGGCATATCTGTGGGCTGATGACATTGAAAATTAAGCTCTAATTTTATTCTCCTGTTTCAGGAAACAAATGTATTAACCTGGTAATGCCACTAGATACACAGGGAAATGGATTACCATGTTTGGACTCAACCTGACTTTACGTTTAAGAACTTATTGGAACTTTAGGGGGAAGTGCTTTCTAATCTTACTGAAAGATCCTCTGCAGTAGTCTAGGAAGCATTAGCAACTCTTGTACGCATTTAGAATACCCAACTAATGTCTGATTGCTCTTCCATTCTTGTGAGCCTTCGAATTAAAGCCACCACTTTGTGCTTGCTGCTAGTGCTTTCTGTGTTAAAATACCAGCAGTGTGCTCAGCACTCTCACCAGGCAAACAATCCCTGCATCCAGGATTTGGGGATTTACTCATTAAAACACAGATTAGATAACTGCACTGGGAGACCAAAGGTGGTAGTGGTGTGTTGAGGCAGACTGACATTTTGTGGGCATTGTGGAAGAAGTGTGGTTTTTAAGAAGAGAGCCTGATGCATTGTACTACCTTAAGCATAGGGCCTAGGATGAAAGAAGGCACAAAGAAGAAAAAAAGTAAACAGAATAGTGATTAAAAAGAGAAGCCCACATAATAGAGAAATGTGGGAGATCTAGAAACAGACAAATGCAGGCAGGATGGTACCTTTACACATTCTAGACCTGAAAACTCATGTAATCAACTAAGGGCATGTCTACAATACAAAATTGTCAACTGAAGTTATGTCAGCATACAGCTGCTGCAGTAATTAAATCGCTTTGTGTGTCCACACTATGCTTCTTGTGTTGGCAGTGCAAGTCCTCACCAGGAACCCTTGTACTAACTGTACTGTCAGTGCAGGGCATTGTTAGACGGCTTCTGAAAGTCAGTAACAGTTGATGTAAGCATCAGTGTCTAAGCTGATGCTGCGTCGATCTAATTACATTGACTCTATGCCTCTCATGAAGGTGGAGTTAAGTCAGAATAGCGGAGCAGTCACATTGGCAGGAGCAAAATTTTACTGTAGACACTTACATGTTTAGGTCGATGTAAGCTGCCTTGCATTGACCTAACTCTGTAGCATAGACCAAGCCTATGTGTTCCCAGAATAAAAAACTAACTGATGGCTATTGAGTGTTTTGGAAAAACACCAGAAGCTAGAAAATTCAATCTTGATTATTTGGTGTCAAATTGTTCTAATTAAACATACCCTGCTAGTGGCTGTTCCTGGTTCTAGCCTGAAACTAGTTCTGTAAATGAATCAAGTGTAGTGTAATACTGTCCTCAGTTCAGCTAAACATCTGCCTTATGTCTCCAGTCCTTTGCTTGGTATAAGCTCTAAGTAGTGGTGGATTTTGGTGTATGTTTCAGTAAATGCTGATTATGGAGCTGATTCTGCATAGAAACTATCCATGGTATGAAGAACCTGGACAATAGAAGCTAACTTAGATGCATCTTATTTCAAGGCAGCAAGACATCTGTCTTTGGATGCATAGGTTCCTGGATACTAATGTGCCTGAAAAGTACTTTGCTGTGGGTTTGGTGGTGTAGTTAGAGAAGTCTTGGAGCTCTCGATAAGAGTCAGTATTGTCTTGCTGTAGACAGGTATAAAAATGATCCAAGCCAAATGCAGTCCTGTCTTAAAGGCATAAATTACTTGACTGCCACTAGAAAAGCAGTGGAAGTACCTTGCTGAGCTCGAGGCTGATGATTTTTTTTTTTTCCCCCCCAGATGGTAAGAATGCAAGTGGATCCAAACAACGTTACAATCGTAAAAGAGAAACTTCATATTCAAAAAATGAGAACTTTTCCAGCCAGTCCCGTCGCTCCAATTCACAGAAAAGCAAAGCTTTTAACAAGATGCCCCCTCAGAGAGGGGGCACTGGGGGCAGTGGCAAACTTTTTAGCTCTTGTAATGGTGGAAGACGAGATGAGGTGAGAATTGTAATGCTATGTCTGCAAGGCGTCTTTTTGTGGGACGAGAGGATCACTCTGACCTGCTAGTTAGGTCTCCTATGTACCCTTCCTGGGCTAGGAAGGGCAAGAACCCTGAGGTGGTAACATCGCTGAGATGCCAGATTGAGTGAGATCAGAACAACTTTGCAACATCTGAGAAGAGGATGCTCTTTGGTCTGAGATTTCTTCAATAACAAGACCAGTGAAACTAACGGAAGTACAGTCTGAGGAATGGGTGTATAGACAGGCCACATGCATATTGTGAAACACAGGTTCTTCATGAAAATGATCTTAGTAATACAGCTTTCAGTTCCTAAATCTGTGACACATTTATGTCCAACCACTTGTGTATTCTGAATCCCACATTATGGAATATTTAGTGAAGTAATCTGACTAGTCCTGATGTGATCTAGTGAGGAATAAAGGCAGACCAGGAATCCTTTCATGCTGATGTATACTATCAGTGGTCTGCCTCCCCCCACTTGGCATATAACCATGTTACACCCATTTTTTTAAACTAGCAATTTAGTTTACAAGTATCACGTATTCACTTACTATATTTTCTGAGTCCTAATTCTGTCCATTTCAACTATATGGAAACTAATCTAAAATCATGAGATCCCTGGAATGATCCTAAAGCTTGCAATACTGGCTCTTTTAAAGGGATATTGTCATTTTAAAAATAGCTTTTGTTACCCATGTCTCTAATCCTAAACTAGTTTTAAAAATTAAAAAAGCTTTCACTTTTCACTACAAAGGTTGCTTTACACTTCCATTTATACAACAGAAAAAGATTACCCAATCTTAACTTTCAAGTTCGTTTGCATTTCTAATGCCGCAGTATTTGATCTTCAGACCTGGAGTGGGAGAAGGTGAGTAGGTAGGGGTAGTGCATTTCCCTGTATACCATTGAAGGGAATGGATCTGTGCTTGTGTTGATAAGTTGCAGTGTACCAGCTTCCAGTAAATTCTAACCAGAACTGTATCTTTTTTTGTTTTGTTTCTTAGGTAGCAGAGGTTCAACGGGCAGAGTTCAGCCCTGCCCAGTTCTCTGGTCCAAAGAAGATTAGTCTGAACCACTTATTGAACTTCACCTTTGAACCCCGGGGCCAAGCAGGTCACTTTGATGGGAATGCCCACGGCAACTGGGGGAAAAGGAACAAATGGGGACACAAACCCTTCAACAAAGAGCTCTTCCTACAGGCCAAGTGAGTGGAAGATCAGCAGGGCTCCTAGACATTCATATGAATGAGCTCTAAGGGAATATGTATTCACTCTGTAGGTGATTGAGTCAGGGAATTCAGTATTTAATTATACTGAATGTTTGTAGTGAGTGGTGTGGTGTTTGTTGTTTTGTTTTGTTTTTTGTATTGGTTACTGAAGTTCTGCTCCACTGGTTCTTCCTCCACAGTATTGGTGCAAGGGTTACCTTGTGTGTACGCAGAAGGGTGAAATATGTTCTTTTCCTGATTATAAAAGGAGATATTGGTATCTGAGAGAAAACAAAGGAAATGCAGTTAAAGGGACTGAGTGTGAAGGATGGAAAGGGTAACACCCTTCTGCCCAAATACTCAAGTACCACCTGTAAAATTTAATATACCCTGTTGGGTCCAGGAAGGCCTGTGGTCTCTTTCCCACTTAAGTAGTTCACATTTCCTTTCTAACTCAAGTAATGTGGTGTAAACAAAAAACCTCAATCCATTTTAGTACAATGAGATGTTAAAAGGTGCTTCTTTTGGGATCAAAGCAAGTCTCAATTTTTAAGTCCTCATGTGCAGAGGTCTTTGTTTTTAAACAGATATATTGTAATAGTTACTCATCTTTATCTTTAAAGATGACTTGAATAATTTTAACTTATGCTTAGAAATATGTACTGAATGCATCAATCAAGGTAGTTAGTTTAGCAGATGAACTCTTTTTTTTTAAGCTAATATACTAATGGCTTTCTCTCTAATATGGGGCAAGTTGAACATTTTCTGTATCTGATCACCACTTTTAAGACCATGAAAAGTACTGCTAAAATTGTGGTCATTTACGTTTTTGTATACTACGGTAAAATGTGAATATACTTTATTGCTATAGAGACTTCCTATAGCACTTGTCTGAATAGTATGTGATTTCCTGCCTTGTTTTCTACCTAGTTCAGTAGTTTCCTTTATGGAAACCTGTTTCCACTGCATAAGTTCCCTTTTGTTTAGTCTGTACTCAGACAAGAACTCAGGCAGGATAGCCAAAGTGCAGGGAGAAGAACCGTGTCCAAAGATGTGCTGGCTCTGAACTTAGCCCTGTTAGGTTCACTGATGGTAACTGCTGGCCATGGTCCGCCTAGATGCCAAGTCTTTTCATGTACCCAGCATATGGCTGTGCTAGGCATTCTTGGGTACTGTCTTTAAGGACAGGACTGACTTGGTCTCTTGAGGATCTTAATCCAAAGGCCGCTTCTGCTGTTACCTGGACACAGCTGAAATAGGTGACTGATCAACTATGATGCCTTTGTGTCTTCCGTCCAGCTGCCAGTTTGTGGTGTCTGAGGAGCAGGACTACACAGTGAACTTTGCTGACCCAGATACCTTGGTCAACTGGGACTTTGTGGAGCAAGTGGTCAGTAGTGATGGGATGGGTGTTTAAAACTTATTTCTCTCCTTCTACCTATCTAATATTTTTTTTAAAAAGTGCCTACCTGTTGCTCTAGTTGCTTTTGACATAATGTGTCTTTAGTTGCCATCAAGTTTCTTTCCTCCTAGTATTGCATGAATGACAGAGGAGAATCTGATAGGGAATTACTTTTGAAAGACTCCGTACATGATAGGAGCTTAAGACTGCCAAACACTCTTCTGAGGAAGAAGATCTCTTCCTCCTTGCTTTATAGATGGAAGTTTTATAGGGATATTAAGTGTGTTTCTGATGCACTTTTTTCCCCATAGTATTATGGAGAAGTGTTGTCAGCCTTCTGACAAGGTCACAGGGATGGAGTTTAAGGAAGTGTGCTGTGTAGAATGCTTTTACAGACTCTTATTCTGTGCATGGGCAAACGTCTTTTGCCTCACAACAAAAATCTGTAGCTACTTTGAAGCACCCCAGGATTCCAACCAGATCTAGAAAATAGCATCTGTCTGTGTGTCTCTCTCTCTCAATACTTAATCTATGATGCAGAGCATGCATTTGAAATGGAGTGTGTTTGCTGTTACCCTGAGCTTGATGCTTCTTTGGGAACTCATGCATGTGCACACTTCCCCCAGTAGTCTTAAACAGATTACTTATACGTTATTTAAGAAGCATCTGTCTAATCTTCTAATATGTATGTTTAAAGAAATCAATGGGTTCTAAATTTCTAATCAGGGAGATGCAGAGAAGTTTCGTTGTGTAATTATGTTGTGAAGTCAAGGTGACACCAAGAAGTCCACTGCTGTCTGCAAGATTAGTTGCTTTCAGATGACTAATCTAGTAATCCTGGAGATGGGGGTCAGTGAACACATGAAAAGGGAAACTAATCTGACTAGGACACCAAGCCTCCTTGTACATTTGAAGAGTCTGACAACAATACCCTGTAGATGGCTCTACAGACTACCCTATGTGCATTTTAAAAACATTGTTCCTGCTAAACCATATGATCAATTTCTTGGTGACTGAAGGAATATTCTCTCCCTGCTTTCTTGGAAAGGTTTCGGTCTGTCTTGGCCAAATATTTCCACCCTCTAGAGAATGTGACAACTTTGCAACAAATTCCCAAACAGATATCTCAATTTATAATCTCTAGCTTTAATAATTTCTTTATATTATGCTTCTCTTATGGCCATCCAGCGAATTTGTAGCCATGAAGTGCCCTCCTGCCCAATATGCCTGTATCCACCTACTGCAGCCAAGATCACCCGTTGTGGGCATATCTTCTGCTGGGCATGCATTCTGCACTATCTCTCCCTGAGTGAGAAAACCTGGAGCAAATGTCCCATCTGTTATGGGTCTATTCACAAGAAGGATCTCAAGAGGTAAGACTTGCAGGGAATTCAAATCCCTTCATCTTTCTGTACAGTTAATTCTTGTTACTTAGTCTGTTCCTGTATTGCAGTGTTGTTGCTATGGAAACACGCCAGTATGCAATTGGTGACACCATTACAATGCAGCTAATGAGAAGGGAGAAAAGTGTTTTGGTAGCATTGCCCAAATCCAAGTGGATGACTGTAGAGCAGCCCATTCACCTTGGAGGTGAGTACTTGTGAATACTCTCCTGGAACGTTGGCTGCATGTATGACTAAAACTTGGATGTGGAAGCTGGTTGCTATCAGGAAACCTCACTTCTCTCACTCTACGTGGATTTATATATGGCAGATTACAAAACTTTGTTTTTAAATACTGATCAAGTTAACTACCACCTCTTCAATGACAGACCTGCAGTCTCCTACCCCATAACTCCCTTCCATACGCTTGCATCATACATTGTATTCTTTTCTAGTTTCTGTGCTGCAAGGCCCTGCCATCCCAGAATAATTTACACAACAAGCCAACATTCAGTATTTCATAACTGTTAATGCATCACTGCAGAGCTCACTTCCTTTTGTTGGTCTCTCTTTGTTCCCCATATGTGGGTTCCCCCCTCTTTCTCCTCCCCCCCCCCCCACCATGGCTCAGCCGCAGAGTGAATTATTTTAGATTTGACTTATTCTGTAATTTATGCTAGATTATTTCAGAGATGCTGTGTGTAGCAGCAGCATATGCATGATTCTACCAGTGGAATCTCCTAATGGGGAATATGGGAAAACTTTCAGGTTCTTGGGAACCTATTACCTATCTGGGGCTTGATCATGAGCTTCATAGAGTTATTTATACAGTGTCATATGTTTAAAGCACTAATGGATAAGATAATGTCAACATTCTTCATTTTATCACTGGTTTCAGAGTAACAGCCGTGTTAGTCTGTATTCGCAAAATGAAAAGGAGTACTTGTGGCACCTTAGAGACTAACCAATTTATTTGAGCATAAGCTTTCGTGAGCTACAGCTCACTTCATCGGATGCATCCGATGAAGTGAGCTATAGCTCACGAAAGCTTATGCTCAAATAAATTGGTTAGTCTCTAAGGTGCCACAAGTACTCCTTTTCATTTTATCACTGCTGCTTTATGGGTTATTTTCACCTGTGGTCTTTCAACCAATCCTATGAGGGAGGACATAGTTTAAACTTAGCTCTAAAGGTCAGTCTCCCAATATAGGATCCCGGAGCATAGAACTAATTTCAGAGGTTTGCCTTGGATATTTAAAAGTTAAGATTGAGTATACATCAGTAACTTTGGTTAAGAAACAAAACATACAGCACTACAGGGATATTGTAAGACTTGGCGTCCATATAACTGCAAATCCAGAAAATTTCAGCATTAAGCTTGCACTTAAAAGAAATCCAAATATGGTAAGAGATGCAAAATGCACAGACAAGATTCTCTCAACCTCCTCCCCTCTCAATTTTTGTCCTGTAGTGACACTATGAAATTGGGTTGAGGGTTGGATTTGGAGGAATGAAGATATCTAATGTCCTTTTAAAAATTTGTTTCTAATCTGGGATTTCAAATGCTGAAATTTGCTTTTATTAATTTGCGGGCAGAGAGCAAAAAATATTTTTGTCACTGTTTAAACTTTGGGTTTAATACCAAATTGAGATCAAGTTCCCCACCCTCAGAGTGAGAGCCAGCATCCTCTGAGGCCCTCCATCAAAATGAGGAAAGACCAGACTTGCCATTCCTGATGCTGTTAGGGGGGTTAAGGCAGGAAATACCTTCCAGGCACTAATTTCATAGAGACCAAAGCCCATCCCTTTTTAAAAAAAGAAAAAAAGAAGGCCTTTATGGGTTCTCTAAATGTGCAGAATCCCACCCTACAAATGTTTGATGTGACCAAGTCACTAAAACAAATATCTAGTGCAGAAATTCTTGCTGAATGTTTATGGAGATGTAACTTAATAGCTTGCTATTGGGATTTACAATAAACTGATCTCCTATCTTAGTAACTTCTTGCCAACAACATTGCTTATGCACAGATTTAGTCTTCCTAGTAGACTTCCCCACACAGAGAGTAGATGAGATTTTAATAGGAATGGCCAAGTTGAATTTGGACCTTGCTGCACATTGGATATCTTACTGATATTCTTTCCAGATGAGCAGCACAGCCAATTCTCTAAGCTGTTGCTGGCATCCAGGAAGCAGGTGTTGCAGTGGGTGATCTTGGAAGAGAAAACAGCATTGCTACGACAGTACGAGGAGGAAAAGCACACCCCTGAGGCTTGCTTTATTGAGGCAGCTATCCAGGAACTGAAGGTGAGGATCCCCAGTTGTGGTGGAAGTTAATGGTATTTGATGCTTACTGTGTTTTTAATGGAGGCCAAGTATCCACAGCAGGTTTGGTTTGGGGTTGGGGGGGCCAGATAAGTCTCTCAATATAGAGATTATTTTTGGAAATGTGTGATTCAGTATCTGCAGTAGTAACAAAAGAAAATAGTTAAAATCTCAAATATTCTTCCATTTGGGGCACAGAATACTGGCAAGGTAGCTTGCTTTTGGTGACACCTGCTGATCAAAAGCAGCAATATAAACACTGAAAGGGAATAAGAACTACATGCGCCCCTATCACTGACAGAACTCTGCCACCTGGAATGCCATCAGCCTCTGAATAGTGTCTTAACTGCAGAGGTAGTTGTGGAAGCTTGCTGTTGGTGAAGCCAGGCTCTCCTTGTGTTAGGAATAGCTAATTCTTGGGATAACTATTCTTTTGTCTATAAAACCTCTTTAACCAAACCTGTAGGTTATTGCTTGTTTCAAAGCCAGTATGTGGCAGATGGCCTGCAGAGGTCATTTCTAAGTAAGCTGGTGTCTCCCTCTATTACAGAAGTGGCCACTGGGTGAGGGAGAATCTTGATCTGTGACAGTGTGAGACACGAGGGGAGGGAATACTGACGTTTATAGAGTCAGTCTCCTGGAATAAATAAGAAACTGAAATGTGTTCTCTTTGGGGTGGCCTGTAGTATCGAGAGAAGGCTCTAGCTTCATTGGACCAGAGTAGCGACATCGATGTCACAGGAGCCACAGTAGCTGTAGAAGAATTGGCCCTGATGGCGCCCTCTATGGCCAGGGTGCCTGCAGCTTCCCAGGAGAAAAAGGTGGGTTTTTTGTCTCCCTTTCTTCCCCAGGACAAGCACAGTTAGGATCTAACTCCACCTCCTCACTATAGTGGAAGGTGAGCAGGCACTGAGGATATCTACCCTTCTCAGAGCATTTGTGTACCAGAGATTATAGTTCTTCTGAATGGGATGATGTGAGTTGGATACTGACTCTACACTGTGTGTTTGTGAGTTGTGTTTTTGTTTTTTGATTTTTTTTTCTGTAGCAGTGTGTTCTGGAATATATTTCTGCATTTGATGAAGAGATGGTGGAAGCCCACTCTGATTCTGGAAGCTCCTTTCCTCTTCCCCTGGAAGCAGAAGAGGAGGAGGTACTTGAGGTGGACACTGAGGAGGTACCAGCTGTGAATGCTACAAAAGAAACTAGTCCATCAGAAAGTAACTACCAGGAATCTAAAGTTACAGCCAACAATGAACGTTTGCGCAACAACTCTCCTTTTTACTATTTCTATCAAGGTTAGTGGAATGGGGTCTGTTTGTGGAGGGAGAGGTAAATGCTCACCAAAAAGTGCCCCAGGGGAAACATTTGTAGCTTCAGTGGATTCATGAGCTTGTTAATTAACCCCTATGAAACAGAACTTCAGAGAAGAAAGTCTAACATTTCTTGCCATTAATGTTTGACGCTCCAGGGGAGAAGGGGGTATGGCTTTGACAAATCAGTAGTTCCAGGGGAGTTAAGGATGAGGTGGGAAGTACAGAAGTGACAAGTGAATTTCTTCCCTTGTAGCGGAGGATGGACAGTGTATGTACCTTCACCCTGTGAATGTTCGCTGTCTTGTTCGTGAGTATGGCAGCCTGGAGAACAGTCCAGAGAAGCTCACTGCAGCTGTGGTGGAGATAACTGGCTACTCTATGACTGAGGTAATTGCTGTAGCTTTTTCTTGTGTTACCAATCATGGCCTTTTTCTTAAGGAGGGCAGTTGAGAGCTGATGGTGGGTAAGATACTACTAGGAAATGCTAACTTACAGTGGTTGTCAAGCATTTTCCAATACTCGCTGAAGCACTTTTTTCCAGGCTGGGGGTAGGGTTGGGATCTGCTTAAGGCATCTTTGGAAGCAGCAATGCCTATAATAAATTCTCATGAAGTGACTGGCTTTGTTGGTGTTCCTTCTGTTTCCTCTTCCTGAGAATAGATTAATGGGGAGTACTTGGCATAACTGTTTCCAAGACAGGTTCCTAGAATTTCAGGTGTTTGGGGGTGACATTACTCTCGCCCACTAAAAAGCCGGTGATACACATGGTTGCGAAGGGAGAGACTTGGAGGCCTATGGGTTCTAATGCAACGAGATACCTGATCTTTTCTCCTTTCAGGATATGCGACAGCGCCATCGTTACCTATGTCACTTGCCTCTCACCTGCGAGTTCAGCATCTGTGAACTGGCTCTGAAGCCACCTGTCATATCAAAGGAGACCCTAGAGACATTTTCTGGTTAGTGCTTTCGTTCCTTTTCCCAGGAGGGATGATGCCCTGTAACCATAAAGAGTTTGGAAGAAGGGATGTCTGTTTCTGTGGCTGGGAGGACAAATGGATAACAGGAATGTAAAAGGCTGGCTTGCTCCTCAGTCACACTAGTTCATGATGATCCTAGCTAGAATTAAGGATTGCCTTGTTCAGGTTAAGGAACTCCTCTGATTTGTCTGCAACAGGTGAGTGTTTTATTTGTGTAGATTAGACAAATGTTTGAGAGAAGAATATGGACAAGGGTGGGAAGGATCAATCTACAGTAGAACATAGACACTGCACTAACTTGCTTATGCATAAATTAATGATCAACTAGTGATAGTGTCTCCAAAACTGAAAAGTTTTTTACCAAGTATTAGCTTTTACCTGGCCTCCTATGATTTGTGTGACACTTAGATGACATTGAAAAGAGGAAACGCCTGCGGCAGAAGAAAGCTCGTGATGAGCGGCGTCGGGAACGCAGAATTGAGATGGAGGAGAATAAGAAGCAGGGCAAGTGTAAGTCTCACTTAACCACAACTGGTGGGTTTCTGCTTCTCTTCAAATGCTGGGAAGGTTTGAGGATTAGGGGTTAATACATTGGGGATAAGGTTGGGGGCCTGCCATGATCACAAGTGAATACGTATTAAACTTGCCATAAATTGGGCTTGCTGTAGAACTCTAGCACCCTTTCCTTAGACGGTGAGATCATGAGTTGCGCTACCTGGATCAAAGAAGCATTTAACAGAAACTGCACAACTAACATACTACTTTACCATGCCCAACACACTGAAGCTGGAGAACACGGTGGGGGGGCTGCCACGGAAAGGATATACTGCATTCATGTAACTCCCAGGATTCTGTCTCTAAATCCAAATTAATCCCTTCAACTGGAAAGGTGAAGGAGGAACAAACATCTTCTATTTGGGTTTTTTCTCAAGGAGACAGTAGCAGTATTGCTACTTTCCCTTCAAGGAAGAGACCACTCCCAGAAACAACTTGACACTTGCACACCAGTGACCCATTACCCCGTATTAAGCCATGTTCTGATTAAAAACTTTTTTCTGGCTTTCTCTAGATCCCGAGGTCCACATTGCTTTAGAGAACCTGCAGCAGTTTCCTGCCTTCAGCGCCTGTTCAGGAGAACTCATCAGCAGTGATGACCAGAGCTCCTCTTTGTCCCTTCTTGGCAGAAGCTCTGTGCCTCTCACAGGTGAGCAGCTGGAAGAATGCACAGATGGATTGATGCAGTCCCTCCCCCAGGCTTTCTGACTCTGAACACCAAGCTAGACTTTCACTGCTGACCACAGAACCCTTTTGTATTGGTGGTGAAATCCAAAAGTTCAGCACCCAGAAATAGAGGACTAAAGTATATCTCCATAAGTGTTGCCTACCTTCCACTATGTCTTGTCTGTATCCTGGATCTGAGCATTGCACTGCAGCCACCACTTACAAGAAGCCTCATGTTGTAGGAAAAGGAATAGCTACTTCCAAGAAATGGACCCCCACTCCCAAGGGGAGCTGGGAAGGTTTGTAAGTAACTCTCTACAATTTCTGCCTTGGGTGAACCACCATTTATTTTTCTTGTGTATTGTAACCTGACACATGCTACCCTTAGCACTGAATATAGGATATGTTTTCCTGGGTTAGTCCTGAGAAGGATCAAGTTCAATGACTCCACCACCTTAGGTGTCTCTCACCTTGGGTCTCCTTTCCAGCATTCTGAGATGGTTCTTGGTCACTTGCTCTCTAGTAAGTGTCCCTGTATTAAAAACATGTTGAGACAATCTGTATAAGAGGCTAAATAGCAGAGGGGGGGAAACTGAAACATCGACAAGATGCTTTGAGATGAAAGCTGGAAATTTTGGGCTATAATGCATTGTTTGACTTGGCTGGCACCAGCTTCTTTCTCCTCCGTTACACAAATGTGGGATTTTGCTAATGTAATTAGCTTTCCTGTTTGACTGAATCTTGTCTCTGCAGAGTCTGTCTCAACTCCATTGTCAACTGCTGCCAGCCTGGCTAGCCCATCACTCTGTATTGGGAGCCTGGAAGAAGAGTCTCCCTTACCCTCCTTTGCCCAGGTAAATCCTCTTCCCTTAAAGTTGCATATGCAACAGAACACCCAGCTGACTATCCTCGCTGTTTCCTCACTGGTCTGAATTTTAAGACCTCCAAGCACAGTCCTAGTGGATGCTAAAATGGGATGGTCCCTCCACTCTTCAGTTGATCAGTGCTAATGTTTGGCAAAAGACCCATACTAGGCAAAGTCCTGTTTTCTGGCTTGAAAGTTGTATTGTACAAACTTCCCGGGGGCGTGGGCAGGGATGCTGACAGATAGGCCTTGGTCTACTTTCTTATGCACACTTTTTTCCCCCTCCCTTGGTAGATGTTGAGAGTTGGAAAAGCAAAGCCAGAAATGTGGCCCAAAGCTGCCTCAAACACAAGAGGTAAGGAAACCCTACCTCCAGTGATTATCTTGCATAATTACAGGTGTAATGGCTACTGAATAAAAGCACTCTTGTACAAGCTCAGCAACACAACTCTTCCATCATCTGTGGCCTTTCTAGAAATCTCCTTTCTTCCAGATCAGAATACCCTGGCACCTCCTGTTCCAGTGGATAGTGATGGAGAGAGTGACAACTCTGACCGTATGCCTGTGCCCAGCTTCCAGAATTCCTTTAGCCAAGCTATTGAGGCAGCCTTCCTGAAGTTGGATAAGCCGTCCACATCTGACCCCGTCTCTGGTAAGAACAAAGCAGTTTAACATGCCCAGCTCCCTGACACTGGAAGTCCTCCCTCCCAGTGTACAGGGGCCATAAAAGCCCTATCACTGGCTGGCTGGGCAAATTTCCCCCAGTGCTGGCACTGCATAAGGCTTATGGGCAGTGATGAGATGCCAAAATCTTAACTGGTTCCCTATAAAAAGTTCTGGTTTAAGGGATGTGCCACAGAATGTATTTTTTGTACCAGTAGGGTTACCATTCCTCCATATTTTCCCAGGAGGAATTTTAAAAATTCCTCCCAGACAGCGATTTTAAGTACCAAAAAGTATGACCTGTCTGGGAAAATACAGATGTACGTTAACCCTACCTAAAGTTTTTTTTTTTTTTTTTAAAAAAGATGGGCCTGAACTAGAAATGAGCTCCATTTCACATGTGTGGGTCCCCACCACTCCCTGGGGGTGTGCTAGGGTGACCAGATGTCCTGATTTTGGGGTTGTTCGTTTTTCTTATATAGGCTTCTATTACTCCCCACCCCATCCTGATTTTTCACACTTGCTGTCTGGTCACCCTAGGGTGTGCACATGTGTGGGTCCCAGCTGCTCCTTGTCCCCCTCATTGAAGCAGGTGTTAGGGTTACTGCCCTGGGAACTGCAGGGCGCCAGCTACAGACAAGGGCGTGGGGCAGCGCTGGCTGGAGGCAGGGCAGGGGGTGCGTGCAGGGCTGGTGGCAGCGCTGGCTGGAGGCAGGGCAGGGGGTGCGTGCGGGGCTGGCGGCGGGGCTGGCTGGAGGCAGGGCAGGGGGTGCGTGCAGCAGGGGCTGGCTGTGGCTGGGGGGTGTGGTGGTGGCTGGAGACGGGCTGGCTGCGGGCAGGGTGGTGGGTACTCACAGGGAGAGCGGTTCGGAGCAGCCCAAGCAGTAGGACGCAGCCCAGGCCCAGCAGAGCAGCCGGGGACCCACCAGGCAGCAGTGGGAGCCCCAGGGTCAGGGGAGCAGCAGCAGCAGCACCAGGGCTTGTGCCCAGGGCCATGTGGCAGCCCACATGGCTCCTGCAGCGCAGCCCCCCAGTGGCCAGAGGAGGAATTGCATCACTTGGCCAGAGCCCATCAAAGCCTCTGCCCCCTGCAGGGAAGCGGGTTAACAACCGGTTGTAAAACTGCTTCAAAATTTAACCACCAGTTCATGTGAACCAGCTCCAGCTCACCACTGCTTATGGGGTCCTGCCCAAGTCCTGATGTAGCAGTGGTGGTATGTTGGGGATGGAACTGTAACGTACAATACTAGAACCATTCTAAACAGTTCCAGGTTGTGGAGCTGCTCAGAGGCAGCCTTAAGAGGGAGCTGCTCTAAGTTACAGTAGGAGTTGCACCAGCCTGCAACAAGCCCAGAATCGTATCGGCACAGAGATGGCTTATAACCACCTTTGCCACCTCTCTCCCTGGACTGCACCTGAGTAGGACGTCCGAAGCACAGCACACAAACGTATCCTGGGTATTCATCATGTGCCAGCTTCTGCTGGCTTCTCCCTATGTGCAAGGATTGGCTTTCTGTGGTAAGGTGGGCCTAGCTCACCCCAAAGTTTTTTGTGCCTCTGGCACTCCAGTGATGAATTCTGCAGCCATATAGAAGTTTCAAACTAATTCATATCTAGACTCTTAAATGAATCGGGCATCAATTGATACACTAGTCCTTGTTCTTCTGCTCACTTTCATGCTGCCATGAAAGTTGCAGTGTATTGCAGGCTCAATATTTATGATCCATAACTTGGTAGAACTGTTTCTGTCAGTGGGAAGCAGATGCATTTTTTTATTTCTAACCTTTATGAATGGGATTGAAATGACCTCCTTTTTGGAGGTGAGCTACTCACTTGCTACTCAATATTTGCCTGCATCCAGCTGTGTGATGGATAAGCATGCTAGTTCAGAGCTACTAAAATGACAGCAATAAGAACAGTTCATACTGCTTGACTATTTCATATTCTAGAGACTCAGAAAACAACCCATCAGATTTCATGTTTCACCTTTGGACAGCTTCCTCTAGCCACCATAAGGGCTGGTAATGTAGTTTTAAAACCAGTCCTAAAATGCTGTAGCATTGTGTGGCAAAAATTCCACAGCAATAGCCAACAAGGTCCTAGGTACCTACATTGAAACTAACCCTCCTCCCCAACCTATCAACCATGAAATGGGAAGATCACTGTAGCTGGGAAGAAATATGGCTTCGTCTAAGCCAAAAAAATATAAATCTTTCTTTTTCTTTTACAGAGGAAAAGGGAGGCAAGAAAAGAAAGAAACAGAAGCAGAAGCTGCTATTTAGCACCTCAGTTGTCCACACAAAGTGATGCTGCTGTCCAAGAAAGTTCTGTCTCCTGGTTTTCATTTGCTTTTTGTTTTGCTGCTATAGTTTAAGTATTTAAGCTTGAACAGACTAAATCCATGTTTCTAGGCCTTGGGTGCAGGGGGAGAGAGGAGAGGACCATAGATATCCACTTTTTATTCTAGCACTTTCAATTGGTTTATACAAAATCGAAGTATTAAGAGAAACTGAACCTGGCAACGTTTAGCCAAGGTTTCCAGTCTGTGCCAAGTCAGCTCTTTTGGCCCATCAGCAGTTTGAATGTGTTTTACTGCTGTCTGTGGCACTGCCAGTTTGTTGCAATATGGTGTCACTCAAAAGGCAGAAAACCTCTACTCTCCCTATTGGTGTGTGTATAGAGAGGAAACCGTACACAAGATCTGGCAGTAAGTGTAGTTTGCTGTAAAGCAGAATCCTTTTTCTTAGCAAGTGCAGTTTGCCTTCCACTGGAAATGGGCAATATTGAAGAGGTTCCTGTTTCTAGATCACAGTAGGAAGGAGGGTTCTTAGTCTCTAAAATGACAGGAATAGCAGTTACTAACTCCTTCTGGTGCCTAAGGATTAGATCTAGGGTGGGAATAAAGTAGATCCTTGTTACCAAGTTCAAGTTACAATACATACTGGACTCTCTGCGTTTCAGAATGAATGTCAGGGAATGACTTAGTGTTGCATGTTAGTGTGTTAACATGGATGTGATAAGACAGGTTGCAAAGAAATTCTTTGTCTCCATGATCTTGAGCAAACATTCCACCCTAGAGTCTCTTGATAACTAGGCTGGGTGGGGTTTTTTTTGAGATCAGCTGCATTTGAATCAGAGGAATGTGATATCTAAAATCTGCAGAATTATTAACCCTACAGCAGGCAGCCAGGCTATTTGTCCTGGGTGGGGGCAGGGGCCTTATTGTGCTTTGTGCAGGGATGTAAGTTGGATTGTACTAGGCTCATCTTACTATAAACCTTTTTCTCCCTTCCTCTCTCTTCCCACACTTTTTTTTTTCCCCTTGGAGCAATCTCATTCTGCACTGCCTGTGGTTTAATTTGAAGCTAATGCATTAAATGGTGTGGATTTTCATTAAATAAAAGGAACAGTAGGTGTAATGTACCAGCAAAGACAAACCGTTGCAATAAATCATATGCACACTTAGAATTATAGTGCTGCAGGGGGCAGGAGGCCTTCCTCTGTAGTACTATACCCCTTTTGTTGAGACTTGAGTTGGAAATAAAGTTAGGCTGAGCAGCCACTACCTGAAAGATTTCCTTCACCACCAGTTGGTAAAGGGGAAGAATGTGGTTGTGCCCTTTAGCTTGCAGGCCTTGCTTCTAAAACAGCAGCTTTAAGTTCCTTAACTATAACATGTCAAGTCATCTTACCTTCTTTCATTTGGATATGTTGACAGACTTACTATACAGTGAGCTTTCTCACCTTAAGAAAAGGAGAAAATGTTAGATTCTTAATATGCTAGAGAGAAGTTCTGGCACCTTTATCAAACAGTCTGAATAAGAACTACACCTTGTCCCCCTTTAGTTCTTCCTTGGTATCACAACTATCCCTCTGCTAGACTTGTTTTTCTAATAACATAAGAATGGCCATACAGGGTCAGAGCAAAAGCCCATTTAGCCCACTGTTCTGTCTTCTGACAGTAGCCAATGCCACATGCCCTCAGAGGGAACAAACAGAACAGGTAATCAAGTGATCCATCCCCTGTTGCCCATTCCCAGTTTCTGGTGAACAAGCTAGGGCTATCATCCCTGCCCATCCTTGCTAACAGCCATTGATAGACATCCTCCCTGAATTTTTTTTTAAACCCTCTTATAGGCTTGGCCTTCACAACATTCTCTGTCAGAGTTCCACAGGTTGACTAGGTGTTGTGTGCAGCAATACTTGCTGTGTTTTTTTTTAACCTGCTGCCTATTTTCATTTAGTGGCCCCATAGCTCTTGAGCTAGAGAGCATAAATAACACTTATTACTTTCTCCACAACAGTCATTTTATAGGCCTGTCATATCTTGCCTTAGTTGTCTTTCCTAAACTGAAAAATCCCCATGTTAATCTCTCCTCATATAGAAGCTGCTCCATCCCCCCTACTAATTGTTGTTGTCCTTTTCTGAACCCATTCCAATGTTTTTTGAGATGGGGCTAAAAGTAAACTTATTAAGAACCTTTCAGCCAATGTCCAACATATACCCATTCCTTTACAAACCATTTTATTTAACACTAACTCGGTGTCTCTCCATCTGCTACAGTAAACTGCTTTGTTTACACTAGGACTCCACAGAAAACATGCCACTACTTGCTCTTGTACTTAAGAGAAACTTCAACAGCCAAGTTGCGTGGAATAGTTTTGGTCTAGAGAAGGTGCTGGCAGCTCACTGAAGCCTTGTCTGTACTAGCTCCTCTATGTGAGCTGAATTAGTTCAGTGATGGGAACTTTCCTTTTACACCAACTCCTGTTCTTCCCTGAGTGCTATGAATATCTTAACCTTGATTTGTGATGCCCTCTACAGTAGGCGTTTTGCAGTCTAAACCTTACTAAGGTTAAGATTCCATAGATACTGGAAAAAATTTTTTGGGGGGGGCCTTACATTCTCCTAGTAGCAATGGTTCACCTATCCTCGGCAGTGTGAATTAATGCACTATAAGCACACTTCAGTCAAAAACCCCAGGTAGCTCTTAGTGTGTTATTTAAGGTAGTAGAGCAGTTGCTCAAACTTGTTCTTTGACAGTTAGAAACAGGTTAACCATGGACTACAAAAGCAGGCAATATATTTAACCATACTCAAAGAAATATCCTCTATAGGATACTAAGTCAGTTTAATCTCTACTATAAAAAGCAAGCCTGATCCAGTACTAAGATGATTCCCAGAGATGTGTGTAGTTGGTTAACTTAGAAGTCCTTGGACTTTTTAAAAAACAAAACAAAACACTGCTCCATTCTTCAAATAATTCCAATGAATAGCTTGCTTATTCTCCCATGCCATTAAAAAAAACAGCCAACCTACCACCCTTCGTCTGCTATACAACCTGGTGAAAGCCACCACTCCATTTCCCCCTCTTGGCTTGAAGAGATTCAAACTCTTGCTTAAATAGCTTAACCTAAAGAGTGCTGTAGTTGAGTTTTAAGGCTGCTGCACAGTGATTTCACAAGAAAGCAACATATTTTACCCTTTGCTTTATTTCCAAAAAATCAAATGTTTAAAAAAGTTGGGCAAGAGATGTCTTAATCCTTATCTGCTCAGCATAGGGCAGAAAGCCCAGGACATCTTTTAACTGGAAGTTATCCGATTGTCTCACAGAAGGCACTGCACTAGTTTTAGGTTTATGTTCAGTCTGTCTCTGCACAGTCATCTTCATCCCCACTTTGAGACTGCTCCTCCTCCACTTCCTTAAGGCAACAGCTTAACACTGACTTCTGGATGGACTGTCTTTCCTCTGCAACAATGAGGGTGAGGTACACAATGAAAAGTGTCACTATTCAACATGCCTTCACAAAGAGGGAAGTACAAGAAGTTCACATAGCTACAATGACCAGCTGAGGAGCCCAGCTCTACCAAATAACCAGACTGACAGGAGAAAAATAACAAATGCATCATACAACATAAAGTCCATGTGTAACAAGGCCCCTTTTAGAATGTATGAATGGAGCAGCTGCTTACCTTCACTGGTGCAGTTGTGCAATAGTAGCAGCAGCTGTTTCCTATTGTACTGAATGAGGAACTTCTGACATGTTCTTATTGTCCCTGTTGGAGAAACACGGGAACAAGTTCTGTATGTTAGCAGAGGGCTGAAGCAAATTAAATGCAACAAAGTAGCACAAGAGTCCATTTAAACGCTGCTAGAATGTAGTCTCCCTGCTCATGCTGGTAGTAGTACTGTAGTGGATCAAACAGCAAGAACACAGGCTATAATATTAATCAGCTACAGAAATCGTGCTAAACAATGAAAGAACTCTTACTATCCCTCCAGCCTTCCTTCCCTGTTTGAAACTTCTTGACAGGGACTCAGTTACCACTTTCCTCCACTTGAGATTTGATCAAAACAGCTCTCTGATGGCAGATTACCAAAATGTGATCAGGGTGGCTAGCTCTTTGCTGTAAGTAGTGAAGTTGAGAGAATAAAGTCACATCTGCAAAGTAGGAGGGCCTTTGTTTTAAAGCAGTAACAGAATAATGGAGGACAGATGAGTGAATAACTCAGCATAATGAAAAAACCAGCAGAGCTTCTAGAGTCCATAGCAGAATGAAGAATGTCTTTGCTGTTGGATGACCTATTAAAAGTGAGTTTATGCTAGCCTCAGTGAGGCATTACATGGGCTTCATCTGTCATATAACTGGAAAAACATTAAATAACTGAGGGCTCTTTCCCTCCTAATCATTGCAAGAGTAATAAGAAACTCAAGATCTCAAAGTTCTGAGATCTTGCTGCACTAGGAAGAATTAGAGGTTTCAGAGTAACAGCCGTGTTAGTCTGTATTCGCAAAAAGAAAAGGAGTACTTGTGGCACCTTAGAGCCTAACCAATTTATTTGAGCATAAGCTTTCGTGAGCTACAGCTCACTTCATCGGATGCATACTGCGGAAAGTGTAGAAGATCTTTTTATACACACAAAACATGAAAAAATACCTACCCCCACCCCACTCTCCTGCTGGTAATAGCTTATCTAAAGTGATCACTCTCCTTACAATGTGTATGATAATCAAGTTGGGCCATTTCCAGCACAAATCCAGGTTTTCTCACACACACCCCCCCCCACACACAAACCCACTCTCCTGTAAGTAAGTAAGACAGGCCACCAAAGAAATCTTATTGAAAATCTTACCTCCAACATGTAGTGTGTTGAAGAAACAGGAATAACGCTGGTTCCTGTTCTCTAAGTAAGTGACAAAGGGAAGAGCTGACCACAGGAGCCTGTAGAAGTCCTTTCGGCAACGTAAGAGAACTATGCCTGTATAGGCATTGAGATATTTCACTGGGCACACAAAACAGCTGATTAGAACAATTGATCTTTCATTGCTCACTTGAACATTATATCCTATTTCAGAAATTCTGGTTTATTTACAGAACCTGAGGTTCCAAGTAGCTTATACTGACGCAAAGCCTTAAATGTTTTCCAGAACTAACTCTACATATTTGCTGGCTGTGCAGCCACAGCATAAAAGGCGGTAGGAGACTAGACACAGCAAGGGCCTATGCTGATTCTTCCCCAGCCTCACTACCTGGCAGCCTCTCGCCTCCAGTCAGGAGGATGGGTACGACAACGCACTGCACTTTCATCAAGGCTGCTAAGACAGAAAAATTGCCACGCGCCAAGGGACTGCACTTCAATCTCCTTTCAGCCCCGGGCAGGGCTTTGGGAAGTGGGGGCGAAAGGCCCATTCCGGATCCGTCGGAGACCCCGCTTAGCGCAGGAATGACACACATTTGTTGGTGATTTTTCAAGACTCACCCACCCCTTGTGACACCGAAACAAACACCCCGCGCTCTACGTCCAGTGATCGATGGGCAACCCCCGACCCCGTCTCTGGGGTGCGCGCAGTCCCCCGAGAAAGGGGGTCCGCGAGCAGGGGCAGCCGGAGACCTGTGAAGGAGATGGAGCAGCAGGCCAGCCCGTAGTCCCCGTGGGTCCGGGCCACCGCATCCTTCGCCGCAACGCTCACCGCCCGCTCGTCGATGCACTGCCGGCAGCGGGGGTCTTCGGAGACGATCTCACACAGCAGGTACCTACAGCGCAAGGCACCGCGTTAGGGGCGGGGGGGAGAGTGACCGCGCCGAGCGGAGCAGAGACCCCAGCCTCACCTGTGCTTGAACCGCACCATCTCCTTGTCCTCCGGCCGCGCGCCAGCCTCTCCGACAGGCCGAACCAGACAGACACTCAGCTCAGCCAATGGGAGTGTCGTCTGTAAGCGCTGCAGCCAATCGACATTCAGCAGGGGCGGAGCCGGAGGGGCAGGAAACACCGCGAGGGAGCGTCGCCCGCGCGCGCGCATTACGTCCTCGTGCGCAAGGCTTTGAGCGGCGCGCGCGGCCCCAGACCGCTGGCGGTTGCGCGCTTCCCGCTGTCGGCAGGCGGCTGGCTGGTAGCTCAGGGGCACTAGCCAGCGGAGAACCGCCCCTCCCCCCTTCACCGCGGGGTCCCTGCGGCAGCCCGGGCAGCGCCTCGCGGCGCATCCCCTGCTTTCCCGCTCCCGCCCAAGGACCCAGCCCCAGCGTTAGCCCCACGCGGTGGCAGCAGAGCATCGCACAGCGCCCCTCGCCTCCCGGGTCCCCGCGTCTGCCCCGCCTCCTCCGGCCAGTGCGAGCCGGGGCAAGGCGGGCTGGCTGGCTTGACTAAGGTTCCGTCAGACCCCTGGCCCCGCCCTTGGCCCCTCTGTCCTCAGCTGCCCCCCAGCCCCTGGCCCTGTTTCTCTTCCATCTTCTTTCTGGAGGCGCTTTGCCAAGCAATGACCCCTGCCTTGCCGGTGCGGGGTCCTCCGAGCTCTGCCGCCCCACCCCCCCGTCACAGGCCCTCCTCCACGGTGAGAGGCTTAGATCTGCCCTAGGTCCCCTCCAAGGATATAGCGCTCTCCGCTGGCCCATGGAACCCTACCCAGCCACTGTGACCCATTCACCTTCCGAAAGACTCTTGCCATTCCCATGTGTGTGAGGGGGTGAGTGCACCCGCTCCCCCGCCCAGCCCGGTGGGGCGAGAGGACCTTGGTTGAAAAATGAAGTAGAGAGGAGCAAAGGGGAGTAAGAGCACAGGGGTGTGAACGATGGTGATGGGGGGCTGGGGCAGAGAGGGGAGAAGGGAAGACTGAAGGGGGAAAAAGGTAGGGAGAGAGGACAAATCAGGAAGGAAAAATGCTCTGAAGAAAAAGAAATGAAAATGGAGAGAAGCGTGAGTGTAGAGGAAACACTTGGCTTGGAAAAGCTCGAAGAAAAGCATCAGGATAAATGAAGGGAAAATTGAGAAGCAGGAAGGGAAGAATAAGCAAGCCCTTAGCAAGTAAGTTCTTTCCTCTAGAGAAGTTAGTTTCATTTTCGATAAGTGATTTCATGGTGGCTTGTCTGGTTCTAGTGCAAAAAATAAAAGCTGAAAATGTTTCTGGTTTTGGATGGGGAAGGCTTGGCCCCCACTGTCCTTAGATCTGATCCCACCCTTGGATTGGCATGGATTTCTCACCCTATCCACTTATTTTCTGATAAAGGTGAAAGTTAAGGCAGCCCTCAGCTCTTTTCTTGGTAATGGAGTTCGGGCAGCCAGTGGGGGTCACAAACACATGGTCTCCCAGTAAGAATTGGTCCTTGGAACTTTAGGACTTTTGTGCCCTCACTCTTGGAAACTACAGGGATTTATGTAAATCAAGTTTCCCTAATCCCAGTTTGTCCATTATGTAAGTAAAGTTCCAAATGCGTGGTGGGTGGTTAGTGAAAGGATTTCTGAAAGAGTAGAAGCCTGTCCAGAAGCCTGGGATGTAGAGCAGTTTGGATTTGAGGAGGTGAAGAAGCTTCTGCTGTGTCGCTGTACGATGGGAACCTCATCCCCCGTTCAGCCATAGTGCTGATACCAGTTTGGAATGAAGATAGTGAAAAGCCAAAGGGGTCTCAAATGAAGACATGTCCAAGGCATTGAAACTGAACCCACTGTCAGGGAAAGAGCCTAAGTGTCAGCTCCACTGTGATGTGTGAAGTGGATGGGGCCAGGCAGTGAGCACTGGGGCAACCAGTGCAGTATGGGTGGTACTGGGCAGGGAGCTTGGTAGTTCCAAGTCACAGGCATGTATGGGTGGTATAGGGTAAGGAGGTCAGTGGCCCCAAGCAATAGGCACTGGGTATAAATGGTGTTGGGCAGGGAGCTCTGTGACCCTGAGTGATGGGCACTGGGCATGGATTGCATTGGACAGGTTGCCCTGTGGCTCCAGGAAAGGTGCAGTGTGAATGGCACTGAGTTGGGTGTTCTACAGTCCTAAGTGGTAATCACTGAGGCATGGCATAATCCATGGCATTGAGCAGTAGGTAGATGTGGATGGTATTGGACAGGGAATTCCATGGTTCCATTGATGGGTGAAGTGTGCTTGGCTTCTCTGTGGCTTTCCTTTGTTTTGCACTGTTTTGTATTAAACCCACTAAAGGATTCATTATTCAAAGGAGATTGAGGGGTACCATGCTTTTACTTTAGGAGCCAGGCATTGCTCTGGCACTGTCACCAATTTGCTAGTGCAGAGGAGGAGACATTGTCATTGGAGGTTATACTGATAAAGAACTGAACAGAGATGTGCCATCTGGTTGCAATTCCTGATGGGGTGATGGGGAGGGTTTGGCTTTGAAGGGATCCCAGCCAGCTCCTCAACTTATACTGGTTTGTGCCTGTAGAGCTGCCAAGCTTTAACTCAAGATCCTACCTGTTACGCTTCCCACAATCCAATTGCCCTTTGAATTTAACGGAATGGGAACAAGAACATACAGTAACAACAAGGCTCTCAAGTTAGCACAGTGAGCAATAGGGTCCTTTATTCATAAACTGCATCCAGCCCCACTCCATTTTCAGGTTCCATCTCCAACCAATTCCATTTCCAACTGCTGACAACACCTTAGTCCCTTGTGTTCTCTGCCTGTGGCACATAATAGTTTGTCTTCTGAGAGCTGTAATACTTTGGTCTAATTCTGGTTGTTGGGCTTGGTGTGGGTGTGGCTGGGTGGTGTTTGTAGCCTGTGGTATATACAGGCAGTTGGCCTAGATCAGTGGCTTTCAACCTTTCCTGATTACTGTACCCCTTTTAGGAATCTGATATGTCTTCCGCACCCCCAAGTTTCACCTGACTTAAAAACTACTTGCTTACAAAATCAGACATAAAAATACAAAAGTCACAGCACACTATACTGACTAATTTCTTGCTTTCTCATTTTTACCATATAATTATAAAATAAATCAATTGAAATATAAATATTGTACTTACACTTCAGTGTATAGTATATAGAGCAGTATAAACAAGTAATTGTCAATATGAAATTTTAGTTTGTACTGACTTTGCTAGAGCTTTTTATGTAGCCTGTATTAAAACTAGGCAAATATCTAGATGAGTTGATAGAAGAAAAGGAGTACTTGTGGCACCTTAGAGACTAACCAATTTATTTGAGCATGAGCTTTCGTGAGCTACAGCTCACGTCATCGGATGCATACCGTGGAAACTGCAGTTGATGTACCCCCTGGGAGAACTCTGCATATCCCCAGGGGTACACGTACGCTGGGTTGAGAACCACTGGCCTTGATGATTTGGTGGTCCCTTCTCCCCTTAAACTCTGTGACTAGTCTTTGGAACTCAGATACACAAGACTTTTCAGTCCTAGATTTCAGTCTTCAGTTTGACAGTCAATGGCAGCAGTGGCAGCACATCTGGTAATACAGCAAAATAATTCCCATTTCTCTCCTGTTTCCTCTGCTCCCTAGGCTGCCTGCTGTGCATCCTGTTGGGTTCATACAAGAGAAGTTTACTGCTTCCTTCTGAGAGAGACAATTGGCTGAGCAAGTAGAGTGGGAGGAAGGCAGTGTCCTGTGGCTTCTATTTCCCTGTCTGCCTGAGCCTGTGGGGAACCTCATTTACACTTCAAAATCTGCTTGTCTGTGCTTGTGCTACTGATCTGCAGACACAAAAAGATGCTTCTCTGCCATTCACCCCATCTTCACTAAGTACAGATTGGGCTGCACAAAGCCTGGAAGTTTCATAAAAGACCGAGGAGTGAGATGGCTCCACAGGACATTGCACATGAGTCACCCGTATCCATTGCCCTCGTCTTGCCCTCCCCTGTATGCAGCCTTTGGGTCTCTGTCCTTTTGCTGCTACCATCAAACACTCCTCTCTTAATGATTAATACAAACATAACTAGTTTGAGCAGGTACTGAAGGCAGTGAATGATGGATCCTGCAAGCTTTATCCTGTCACCTATTAAAGCTAATGGGAGTGTGTCATAATTCTTATGTTAACTCTGCCTCTGACCCCATCATGACCTTCTTGAGGGCACAGAACTTAGGTCTCAGGCCTCCAGCTGTCACCTTTCTCCAAGTGGGATTCTGCAATCATCTTCCTCCAGACCAGGGACTTAGGCTTCAAACTCCTGTAATTCACAGTGATCACCTCAGCCAATCTGACTTCAGCTCAGCACCTGCAGTTTTGCTCTTTCAGGGACAATAACAGGGTTTATTCAGTGACCAACCAGCTCTCGTGAAGGAAAGTACTATTTATTCAGAACAAAAGAATTTAAGAGAAGACCAATCATAAAAACAATAATCAGCATCTTTTGCTTACCAGGTTGTCATCCATCTCGCACATGGAGACTCTGGTAGGGCTGATGTACTTTGGCCTTCTGTAACAATGCTGGCTTTGGTGGGACCCAGCTCAGAGTACCAATCCAGGACAAATTGCTTAAAGCACGGCAGTTACAGCCCAAGGCTGGAGTTCCTTTGCATACCAAGGCAAACCAAACCAGCCAAACAGAGAAAACTTCAGTTTTACTCCACTGGCTAACCATAAATCACACAAGCAATTTCCTTAGACACTCCAGTTTCCCAGTATCACAACCAGTGCCACTCATTATGGGGACGAATGGTTATGAAAACCAATACCCCAGTAAAAGAAAAAAGGTTCTCTTGATCCCAAAGGACCAAGCCCCAGACACAGATCAATATATAAGTTAGATCTTACCCACAAATCACGCTGTTACCAATCCTTTAGAATCTAAAATCTAAAGATTTATTCATAAAATGGAAAAGATATAGATGAGAGCTAGAATTGGTTAAATAGAATCAATTACATACAAAGAAAAGGAGTACTTGTGGCACCTTAGAGACTAACCAATTTATTTGAGCATGAGCTTACAGACTAACACGGCTGTTACTCTGAAATCAATTACATACAGTAATGGCAAAGTTCTTGGTTCAGGCTTGTAGCAGTGATGCAATAAAGTACAGATTCAAATTAAGTCTCTGGAGTACATGCACAGCTGGGATGGGTCATTCAGTCCTTTGTTCAGAGCTTCAGTTTGTAGCAACATTCCTCCAGAAGCGAGAAGCAGTATTGAAGACAAAATGGAGGAGATGCAGCAGCCTTTTATATCCTCTGCCCTGTGGACAATCACAGCAGCAAGATGGAGCCTGGAGTTACATGGGCAAGCCACATGTCCATGCATGACTCAGTACTTTACAGGCCAATGCCATTGTTTACATGTTAGTTTGAACGTTCCCAGAAAAGCTCAGATGTGGATTGGCGTTTCCCAAAATTGATTGTCAGCTAAGTGTTTCTTGATTGGGCACTTACTGAGAATAGTCCCTTCTCAAGAAGCTGACCAAATGCTTCACTGAGGCTGCTTAGAATCAAAACACATTGATATACAAGTACATAGCCAATATTCATAACTTCAACTACAAAAATGATACACATATACAGGTAGCATAATCATAATCAGCAAATCATAACCTTTCCACAGACACCTTACACGACAACCTTTATAAAATATTTTCTGCAAATATATAACAGAGGTTGCAACAACAATCTATGTGGTTACAGGTTATGTCAGTAACGTCACACTTTCTCACAGGGCCTGCCTCTGTCGGTCACAGACCGTTGCCTGACAAAGTCCTCCACAGGGCCAGATGCTGTGGAGAATATTTTGTTATGACTAGAAGGGGATTTCCTGCCACTACATCCATGGTTGGATCTTTCCACTTCCAGCCCAGTGCTGGCTGTGATGTGGGGAGACCCAGAGCCAGTGACACAGAATATCAATGTTGTCTCCAACACGCCTTGTAGAACCTGCCTGTAGTCTTGTACTGTCTGGTGTGTGTGCTCAGCACTGCCCCTGCTGGTTGGAATGTTAGACTGTGGGTTCCTCTGATAGCCCACAGGATAAAAAACATATTACTAGTAGCTATTGGAGATTCTCCTTAGAGAAGGCATAGAAGCCTGTGAATTTTGGGACTGTGGATCCTGGTTTGTATCTCTCTTTGTCCCACCAGGTAAAAACAGCCGCAGAAATCCAAGTGGCAGAGCTCCTCCTTCCTGCTGCACTAATGTAGTGGTTCTCAGTCTGACTCTGGTCCTGATAAACCACCTCAGAAAGCAGAAAATTATGCTTGGGAGATTGTGAAGCCTTGGTATTGGGAGAGGTGTGGAGAGGCTAGGGTGACCAGACAGCAAATGTGAAAAATCGGGACGGGGGTGGGGGGTAATAGGAGCCTATAGAAGAAAAAGACCCAAAAATTGGGATTGTCCCTGTAAAATCGGAACATCTGGTCACCTTTGGGGAGGCTGAAGGAGAAGGAGTAAAATAGGAGACCAGGTAGAGTATTTAGGTATGAGAGATTGGGGGGGCAGAGCATTGTCGGGGGGGGAGGAGCTGATTGGTCTGGCATGTGATTCATGGGATGGACTCCCTCTCACAGAGTGGTCCTTGGAACGAAATCATGTGGGACTATTGGCATGCTATAAGGAAAGGATTTAGCGGAAAGTGGGAGCTCATTGTTAATTCCGTGTGGAAACATCTCATGACCTGAATTCTAGGCAGAGAGAAGAGCAATAAACCCAATGGAAGTACTGTCCTGGATGATAAACTCCTGCCCTCTGACATGGATGCCAACTCTCTTGATCTGGTTTTTCGTTCTTCACTCCTCTCCCCTCCACCTGGGATCACATGTTTTTCTGCCAAGCTTTTATGGCAGTTACAGATTGTGATGTGAATAGCTTTGATGGGAGCATGGAGTCCAAAATGGGTTTGTTGAGAGCCCTTCACCTTTGCCCTCTACAGGTGATGGGACTGATGATGAGAGGGTATCATCTTGCCCTGACAATATCATGGATCAAGCCTGCTTCCCTCATGAATAATAGAATCATAGAATATTAGGATTGGAAGAGACCTTAGGAGGTTATCTAGTCCAATTCCCTCTCAAAGTAGGACCAACACCAACTAAATCATCCATGTGATGGAATGTGTTGAGCAGGTCTCTACTGCATTACCTTGTGTTTCAGTATCCAGATGATTTCACCTCGTCTTCCCATCCCCTGGGCTCTCAGGGAAATTCACAATGTCTGCAACTCATCCCACTTATAGATGCAGTGAGCCTGCAGGTAATATTGATCTGTCCTCTCCACTTTTAGGTCTCCTGCTTTAGATACACCAAGTTTCCTGCCTATAGGCTGGGGTCCTGAGTTATCACCCTGAGGTGCCCCTCCTCCATGCAGAAAGTCTCAATTTACATCTGCTTGCTTATACAGCCCCAGGTGGAATCCTGTTTCCAGCCTTCTGACTGTAATGTGCAGACGCAGGTTGCTTTCACATATACCCCCCTCATTCCTTTTACTTTCTGCAGAGACACAGCTGAGTCTCTGACAAACTGGGCCACGTGAGTGTGCTCTGCCCTGTAATCCAATAGGACATGTGCACTGTGCATGCTCAGGGCTTGGCCCTGTGCACAGTGGAGGCTTCTGTTTTCAGTCCAGGAGTCTGATTAGGAGAGACACAGAAAGCAAAGGGGAAACAGTGTTTAGAGAGAGTCCTGTCCTGCTTCATTTCCTGCAGAATGTCACTTGTGCTTCACTGTTGCTGATGTGGTAGAGATGCACAGAGCAGCCCTGAGCCATCCCTGTTCCATCTGCAATTAATGCCCATGTTAGAACATGCTTCCTGACTCTGGCCAGGCTCGACAGGGCACTTATCTTGCTTGGAAAAGAGGAACTCAGTATATTCACTGCACAGTACCCTCATCAACATAACATTGTGACAGCATCGATGATCCAAGAAAAAGTAACTGGCAGGACAACCCTGGCCTAGCTGCACTGGGCTCTGTTCTGGTGATTTCTTCATCACCTTGTAATGATTATGGAGGGACTGATAATCTCTTCATAGTTTAGGTTGCAACCAGGCTTCCTTTATTAATCCAATTTACACTCTTTCACCCTACAGCTTTGAGTAGAAAAATTCTTTGAGTATCAAACTTTTTCTGGTAATGAAATGTCCTCCTATAGTGCCATTTATGTGAGACTCTCAAAGCACTTTACAAGAAGTAATGAATTAGGAAGCCTCTTAACATCTTTGTGAGGTAGGTATGATCTCCATTTTGCAGGGAGAGAAACTGAGTCAGAGAAAAACTAAATAACTTGCATACAAGTCTGTGAGATAGCCAGAAATAGAAGAAAGAAGTCCTAACTTCCAGTTCACTTCTAACCATGAGAGAATGCTCCTTGTAGGCCTTGATGTGATGATTCCTCTGTGTGTGTGAAGATGCCCAAAGCATCTGATCTCTGCTGAGCTGCAAACCTCCACTGAACCTGCTGACAGGACTAAGATGGATCCTCCTGGACCTGGTATGTCTATGCTATGACAACATCTGCTCCCTTTCTTTTCAGGAACATTTACAATTGCTATGTTTTCTGTATGGCTTCCAGATCCAGGACCCAGTATAACTGGGCATGTTGACCCTGAAGATAGTGTCGGTCACCACTGTTTGCTTTTCAAAGCTGAGTTCAACAAACACACTTCACTAACTGTTAAAGCCTGAATTCATGCACTAGTGTGGACACAGATGAAGGATGGGCTAAACAGCCATGAGGAGAGAGAGGTGTCTACTGAGAAAGGGCGGGGGTGTGTGTGTTAAAGATAGAGAAGTTCAGCAGGAGAGCAATTCAGGATAAAGACTAAATTGAGAGAGTTGCTGTGTCAGTGGATAGGGGTTGCCTTACTGCGGGAGAGCTTAACAGATGCTATAGGAGACAAGCTGTTCTAGATTCGGGTGTCTCCTCAAAATGGAGTCACCCAGTGTTAAGGAGGGTGGGGGGTGACAGTGTCCCCTCTCTGTACTGCGTATTAAGCACATTGTAAATAGTTTGTAAAACACTGAGAACTTTGGATTAAAGACAGTCTATAAACATAAATCTTTATCTTGGACTGTTAGAGAATAAACTGGTTAATTGGGAAAGGTCACCAGGCTGCATGTCTTCAGTTGTAATCTGTATATTGATTCCATCTCATCAATAATACAGAGTGTGCAAGAAGTGACTGATATAAATCCACATGCTCTGGGGAGTTGAAGAAACTGTGTTTCAGAGTTGCCATAGCAGGTCCCAGAGCTGTTACCCATAAGTGAGTGTCAGGGCTTCTACCAGGACTGCAGCTAGATATATTCTAGCTGACACCCAATGATCTTCCCCCAAAATGTCTAAGTCTGTTGGAAACATCTCAGCATATCCTTGACCCCATTGGCCTTCCCTTTCTTAGGCCTGGTCTACAATATGCGGTTATTTTGGAATTAGCCGAGTTACTTCGAAATAAAACTGATTCTGTCCACATGACCAAACCAGTTTTTTCGATTTAAAGGGCTCGGCAAGTGGAGTAACTCTAAAATCGTGATCGCAGTTCCGGGTTACAGGTACTGTGGACGCAATTCGACGATATTGGCCACCAGGAGCTATCCCAGAATGCTCCCTTGTGACTGCTCTGGACAACACTCTGAACTCCGATGCACTAGCCAGGTAGGCAGTAAAAGCCCCGGGAACTTTTGAATTTCCTGTTTGGTCACCATCAGCACAGGTGACCATCAACACAGTCCACCATCACAGGCGACCATGCAGAGTCCACCATCACAAGAGACCACGCAGTCCCAGATTCGCAGACGAGCTCCAGCATGGTCCGAACGGGAGGTACCGTTGTGGAGATGAATCTGTTATGGCAGAACTACGTTCCAAAACAAGAAACGCAAATACGTACGCTAAAGTCTCCAGGGCCATGACGGAAAGAGGCTACTCCAGGGACACAGAGCAGTGTCGTATAAAAATCAAGGAGCTCAGGCCAGCGTACCAAAAAGCAAGGGAGGTGAACGGGCGCTCTGGGTCACAGCCCATTCATGCCGCTTCTACCGTGAGCTGCATGCAATTATGGGGGGTGACACCATCACTACCCCACCACTGTCCATGGACACCTGCAAGGTGGGAGAAGCACGGACCGAGGAGGATGAGCTTTTAGAGGACAAAGAGGAGGAGGAGGAGGACAGCGCCCAGGCGGCAAGTGCGGAATCTGTTTTCCCCCCTAGCCAGGAACAATTCTTAACGCTGGAGCCAATAGCTTTCCCCCACTCCCAAGGCATGCTCCTGGACCATGACCCTGGAGAGGGCACTTCTGGTGAGTGAGAGCTTGATTGGATCCGGGGGGTGGGGGGAAACCCAGCCACACTGGGCTGTTCGCGTTTAGGTTAAAGGACTCATCCCTGCTCAGAGCATCATCGGAGCCACACGGTGTATGTATTTGTGTGGGGGGGGGGGGGCGGGGTGTTGTGTGAAGCGATCATCCCAGAGAGCCCGCAGGCCCTCCTTTTATATGGCAAACCCACCAGGCATTGCTTGCTATGGGAAAGGGGGCCCGGCAGTTTGAAAGCACTGAAATGAATGCGAAAGAAGCAGGACCCCACGTGCCCCTAGGGCTTACCATGGCTGCCTGCAAGGTGAATTCTGTTGCCTGGCCGCATGTGATGGCTTACTCACACCAAAGTGGCAGGCACTTCGGTATAAGAGGCAAAATGAGACCTTGTACAGAAAGAACCTGTGCTGTGTACTATGAATTGCCTGTTTCACTGAGAAAGAGTGTCCCCTTTGTTCTCTAAAATGTATCTTTTAAAATACTACCCTCCCTTTTTCTCCTCCCGCAGCCGGTGCAAATGTTTCAACGTGGCCCCTATCTACTCCATCCCAGAGGCTGGTCCAGGTTAGAAGGCGGAAAAAACAAACTCGGGACAACATGTTTGCCGAGCTCATGCAGACCTCCCACACTGATAGGGCCCAGTTGAATGCATGGTGGCAAACAATTGCGGAGTCGCATAAAGCATTACATGAATACGAAGAGAGGAGGGACGTGCGCGATGAAAACAGGCAGGATGCAATGGTCAAGCTGTGCTGCTCGGTTTATGATGGCTGAGCAGAATTGGCAGCCGAAGCGTTCGATGAGGAAGAGAAAGAGTAGATAGTAGAGATTACATAGGAAGATGAGAGGAAATGAGAGGTGGATTCATACTAGCAGGAGAGTAGCGATGCACTGTCTGCTGAAAGCAGAATGGCGTCTGCACGCCAAAAAGATGCGAAACGATTGTCCGCTGTAGCTTTCATGAAGGGAGGAGCTACTGATGACACGCACCCAGAAACACCCGAGAGAATGTTTTTGCCCCATCATGTGCTCGGAGCTTAACCCAGAATTCCAGTGGGCGGCAGGGACTGCGGGAACTGTGGGATAGCTCCGACATTCGATGCTAGATTTGGTACTGTGGACGCGCTCCACCGAATTCACGCACTTTAGTGGGGACACAGAAGACCGAATGCATAAAATAGCTTCCAAAATTTCGAATAGAATAATTTTGAAATAATTTCATACTGTAGACATACCTTATTCTGAAACTTCCTAAAATGCAAAGTGGGGATGGAAGCAGGCAGAGTAGGAGTCTGCTTGTGAGGTGGAGCTCTAGCATCCTCTGTCATCCTTGACCTTTAAGCAGTTCCACTTCAGAGACAGCCGGCCAGAACACTGGTGCTCAGCAGCCTAAGCCCTCAGCCAGGCCTGCAGGAGCTGACATAATGTGCTTCACATTCCACTGTGTCTGCTCAGGGCCTCAGGAGGATGGGTCGACGCAAACTGGCTCTGACCTTCCTCTGACTCAATTCCATATCTGCCTGCATTTAAGGAGATTAAAAATGAGTCTTTATGACATTAGCCTGGATGTTGGAAAAGTGAATAGGGGAAGCTGAAGTCTCTCTTATCTCACCAACTTCATTCCAGGGGGGGTCTCAAGGAAAGCTCATCTCCAAACAGCCCAACTGGTTCTGAGTGGTGTTACCAGTTGCATTCATGGTCTAACCTTTCATAGCTGACTTCAAGACCTAGAACCTGATCCCTGGTATATAAATCACTTTTCATCTTCAAGAGGCTTTATAGATAGTACCTAATTACTCCTCAGGCCATCCTTGTTTAGGAGGTAAGGGGTTGGATTGGATTTGTATCAGGAAGAGCTGGGTGAATAAACTGCAATGAACAATTTACGTAATGAATTTATACTTGTTCTCTATCTGCAATATCTCAGAATTAGCAAATGTATTAGCTATTTGAAATTACTGACAAATGTTTTCATTGGAAAAATTCCTGGTCTGAGGGTAGTTTGTGAATTGTGAAATACTTTCCATTCAAAATTTGCAATTTATGCTATGTGGTCTGTTTCTGTAAGTCGTGTGGTATTGTTTCTGTTCCCTGACTGGATGACTTATGTAACTAATCAAACCAGTGCAAAATGTGATATTTACAAGCGAATATACTATTAAAAATTAATTTTTCATGAGGATTTGTGGCAGTTAAGTATTCATGGGCAGTGAATGTAAAGGGATGTGAATATGATTAAATCAAAATTAACTTTCAAGTTTGAAAGAATATTTGTGAATGTTTTCCTCACTATTGGCTTATCTCTATTATTCTTATCCTCATTTACAGAAGGAGAGACTGAGGTACATAAACACTAAGTGACTTGTTCAAGTCCCAGAAAGAGTCAAAGGCACAAAGAGGTTAAGTGAGTTGCTCTCAGTGAGTTAGTGACAGAGCTGGGAATATAGCATAGGGACCTAGTGAGAGGAAGAAGGCAGAACTGGAGCAACTTTATGATGGGAATATCTGTTCTGTGCATCCCTCATAATACCTCCTGGCCCCCATCTATGCAGCTAAAGTAATGGGTTTAAGAGTTAGGTTGTAATATAATAGTGCTCTATCCTTGTTATAATGCAGTTTGAACTTTCCTGTATAGCTACAATTAAACCAGATAATAACCATGTCACCAAGCCATATTAGAGCTTTGTTTTTTAATATGAGTCTATAACATGCATATAACACTATTTGGTCATAATGTAAGATCTAATGATGTTAAAACATCATCTCCTGATATAGCCAGTTTGGCTCTAGATTAAGGCTACATCTACACCAGAAGCGCTGCTGTGTTTCTGTAGTACTTCTGGTGAATATGCTCCAAGCTGACGGGAGAGAGATCTCCCATCGGCTTAATTACTCCACCTCCCACAAGAGGTGGTAGCTATGTTGGTGGGAGAGCTTCTCTGGATTATTCATACCCTTGAGCGATGTAAGTTATACCGAAGGAAGTTCTAGTGTAGACAAAGTGTAAGGGTATGCCTACAGTAAAAATTATGTTGACCTAAGTTACGTCGACATACAGCCACTGCAGTAATTAAATCACTTTTGCATGTCCACACTACACTCCTTGTGTCGGCAGTGCATGTCCTCACCAGGAACACAGATTTAACTGTCAGTGTGAGGCATTATGGGATGGCTTCTGAAAGGCAGCAACAGTCGATGTAAGGAACACAGTGCCTACTGACACTGTGTTGACCTAACTATATCGACATTGACTATACCCCTCTTGTGGAGGTGGAGTTATTCAGTGGGTGTAGTGGGCACGTTACATCAGTGGGAGCGACATTTTAGTGTAGGCCTGACTCTAGAGCAGGTATCGGCAACCTTTGGCACATGGTCCATGAGGGTAAGCCCCTGACGGGCCGGGCCAATTTATTTACCTGCCGCATCCACAGATTCGGCTGATTGCGGCTCCTACTGGCCGTGGTTTGCTGTCCCAGGCCAATGGAGGCTGTGGGAAGCAGCGCAGGCTGAGGGATGTGCTGGCTGCCCTTCCCGCAGCCCCCATTGGCCTGCGACGGTGAACCACGGCCAGTGGGAGCCACGATTGGCTGAACTTGCGGACATGGCAAGTAACAAACCGGCCCAGCCCGCCAGGGGCTTACCCTGATGGGCCACATGCCAAAGGTACTCCTTTTCTTTTTGTGAATACAGACTAACACGGCTGCTACTTTGAAACATGCCAAAGGTTGCTGATCCCTGCTCTATAGTGTAGACCAGACCAGTGTCAGGTAACCGACTGGCCCAGGACAGCTGTTGAAAATAGCAACAAGGCTCTGTCTGGGATTTTTAGATTGGTGTTTCCAATCCATCTGTCCTTCCAATCAGTTTGCCCATCCTGCTGTGCATCCATCCCTCTCTATCTCCTGTCAATTACTTCTGATCATTGTGTGTGTGTGTGGGAAGATCAGCTTGGGGATCAGATACCAGATTCCACAACTGGGTGGTATCCTTGGCAGCTGATATCTGGATCCTTTTGAGCAGACCAGCCCAAAAAGATCAGGGGGAGAACTCATCAGGATCTGATGGGCTGGCAGCTCGAGAGGAATCCCAGAAGGACTGCAGTGTGATATGACATAATGCAAATGTCTTCCTCATAACTGCAGGTTAGGGCTGAAAAGGAAACTGCTAGCAAGTGTAGTGGTTACAGCACAGGACTAGGAACTGGCGATCTAAGTTCTGCTCCTCACTCTACCACTGTCTTTCTGGTACACACAGCTTTGTGTCTCCATTTTCCATGCAGAGCTAAGAATACTTGTCCGCCTCATAGGGGTGTTGTGAGACTTAATTAAAGATTGTCAAGGGCTTTGAGATCCTTGAATCAAGGGTGTGCTCTGAGTGCAGTGCACTAGTAGTGTTAACACTGAGAGAGCAGAAGGTGGAGAATGGAATTTTTTTCTTATGCCATAGTCACCTCGGTGGGCTGAGGGTGTGCTTCCAGGGTGGGAAGAATTGGTTTGGATTTAGAGGCCCTGTTATTATTTTAAGTCCCAGGTATATTAGGGGGCTGAAAAATAACTCCTTAATCTTGTTCCAGTGTAAGTACATTTTATCCCAAAATAACCCCATGATTGAACATACAAAACAATCCATCTAAAATTAAAACTGCCTTTTAAAGCCTCCGTCTGCTGTTGCCTGAAGCTTTTTGTTCTGTGTCTCATTTTGCAAGGTCACTGAGACAGAAGAGCACATTCTTCAGGCACATTGGCTTCTGCACAGACTTTCATTTTAAGGGCTCGGAAATCCACTCTCAGCTTCTGGTCCCTTTCTTTCATTCCTCATTCCCCATCTCTCCCCTCCCACCCTTTCCCCTTGAGCTCAGGGCCGTCAGATCAATAACAAGTCTGTCCTGACCTTTACACTTCGGAATAAAAGCAGATCCTGCTTAGCAGCTCACATGTCACTGCTGCTCATTAGCCTTTCAAGCTAGTCACTAATTAACAGGAAGCTTCTTCAGGTGAAAGAGGATGTGATGTCTTATGATTTTTTTTTAAAACGAGCACAACACCCATTTTCCTTTGCCCCCTTTCTGTTATATAGTGGCAGAGCTGAGAGAGAATCTGCCTAGGCTGCTGAGGGCCTATACTTGTTGGCTTATCTGCTGGAACTACCAGAGATGTTGCTCAGAGCATCTTCAAAGCCTTTCCCTTTTATCCTACCATGTGGAAGGTTTGTTTGAGAGGCCATGGTCTAGTGGTTAGAGCAGGGGGCTGGGAGTCAGGACTCCTAGGTTCTGTTTTGCTGACTGAAAACGTGGTCTTGGGCTCGTCACTTTGGCAAAAATGTTTTAACAGGGCTGAGCATCCTAAATGCCAGTTCAAGTGAATGGGAGGTAGGTGTGTTCAGCATGTCTGAACATCAGTTTCAAGGTGTTTAAAGCTAGGCTTTCAATAATTGAGACATCTAAAATTAGAGACCACCTTGATGATTTGAGCCTAAACTATTGAGCCCCATGTTTGTCCATGTGTAAAATAGGAATAATAGTAATACTTTACTCACTGGTATATATTGAAGGGGTAACCGTATAAAGCACCCTCTTGGATAGCCTTAACTTCTATTAAACATAGAAAAGTTGTTTCAGAGTGAAAGGTTTAAGCAGGAATGGAGGGGCAGCACACTTCTCATTAGAAGCCCTCAAGCTGCTTTTCTGCATAGCTGATTCCAAACTAGTTAATTCACTTAGGGAGAAGGCTAGGATACTAGTTGCCATAGTGTAAGATTGTTCACGGTTCCCAGTATGGGAACTTTGCAACTTATCTGGTCTAAATTTAGTCTATGTACATACACTGTATAAAATACATATTTAGTACCTGCCTCAGAGGGGTGTTAGAAGGGCTAGTTAGTTGATCTTTGTTCATGGCTCTGAAGCTAAATGCAAGTTATTAATTAATTATGTGGAATTCCAAAATTGTTCCTCTTCACACAGCCCCCATCAGCAATGGGCAGCCCTTTAACCTTTTGCCATCTGTAAGGCTGGAGTAGAGCACTTCAGTGATGCTACGGGGAGAACTCCCACAGACCCAATATGTTGTAATGTCCTTAGAAATTCCCTTCTAGAACAAGCTCCTCAGATAGCACTGGGCTCAATGCCTGCTGGTGGGACAGGACCCTGAGACCTTGGTCAGTGCCAAGTGGATACCAGGGCAGTCCAGATGCAATTGCTAAAGTTGATTAAGTGTCCAACAAAGGAGCCTCCAGGCTTTACTTCAAAGGACAACTCATGGGGATAAATTCCAAAGACGCTCTGGCTGGCTGTCCAGGAAGACAGCTTTTGTACGAGGTCCCCTGATGTAGAACTCCTTGGTATCAATGTATCATCCATTGGTTCAGGACAGAAAACAAAGATATCAGCCATGGTAACAGGTTGAGATGCTTGAATCAAGGGCAAATTTTAAGTTACCGATTATTTTCGGGAGGGCTGAGCACCCCAACCTAGAGAGGAAGGATGCTGGTTGGGTGCTAGCCTGGGATCCTGGGGTTCAGTTCCCTGCTCTACCACAGACTTCATGTGTGACCCTGGGCAAATCACTTAAGGCTAGATTCAAAAAGGGTCTTCGGTGCCTAACTGCCTCTTTAGGCAACTAAATCCAATATTTCGATGGCACTGACATTCAGAGAACCACTGCTTCAGGAGAGGATTTGTGGGAGAGAATTCCAAATGGAGATAGACAGCTCCCTCCAGCCTGTCAGGCACCAAAGGCCCAGACCAAGGTGAGTTAGGTGTCTAAATACTTTGTGGATCTGGGCTCTATGTCCTACCCCTTTCCTCTGCATTTCACTCCAGGCTAGCTTAGGTAGCTCCCTGCTCAGCTTGTTGGCTTCTGAGACTGCCTTTCTTAGGCTCCTACCTCTTCCCATACAAAGCACGGGGAGCCTGGCTGCCTAACTCAGGTCTGTGAATTCCACTGGGTGGCAGGGTACCTAGAAGTTAGGTGTTGCCCTTAGTGTCTCTGCCTCAGTTCCCCATATGTAAAATGGGGATAATAGCACTTCCATACCTCACAGGGTGTTGTGAGGGTAAATAAAAAATACTCAGATTGTGAGATGCTTGGGTATTGTGCTAATGTGGCCCATATAATTAAGTACCTAACATATATAGATAGATTGCCCTGTCCCTTCCCCATCATGTTTGGGTTGGAGATAAGGAGCTCAGTCTTCTGAAGCAGATTCTTGCCCCCTGCTTTCCCTCCACAAACTCCCATATGGGTATTAGTGAGGGGTCCTAACGTATTGCAGAATGGTTCCGCTGGTATCACTGAAAGCTGGGCAATCCTCTCTTAGCAGCTCTTTGTCAAGCCTCTGCAACCCAGAGTCAGTGATATCTTCCACACAACAGTGCTTCTTTCCCTAATGAGGAAGGCAATGAAAACCATTTGCCTGTGCATCCGTCATTCAGGCAGCTCAGGGGGTGATGGCACAAGGACAAGCATCCAGGGATGACTTTATATAATCTGTGCTTGCTACATGGGATTTGGCAGGGCAGCAGCAGCAGCAACAACCTTTGACAAGGAGGAGGGGAGCTGCAGTGGATTGGCTGTGTAGGGATGGGACTCTGATTGGCAGCTGGAGGGTCTCAGCTTGTGCTGGTGTCAGGTTGGTGCCAAGAGTATGCCATTCACTGACTAGTTGGGATGCACAGATCTGAATTTCATGCTGACCCTCTCCGACAGAGATCTGCCCATCTGTCTGTTTCAGCTTTGATCAAATTCTGGTTGCAACATCCCACTGACCGCAACAAATGAGAGCCGCTGGGAAGGAGAGTGAGGTGCAGTATGTGAATGAAGCTTCAAGAGAGGACATCAGCACACATTTTTCCTTACTGCTGAGCTGATTGGGTAGCTCATGGACCCATGCCAGAACCCAATTGGGACCAGCACAGAGGAAACAATTTTCTCAGGGCATCTTCTGTAATTAGCTTGGAGACAGAGAGCTCCAGAGACATCTGACCCATTTTTGAGGGCTTTTGGGTTTTTTGTGTGTTTAATATTATCAGTTTTTTCAAGATGTGTTTACACTTGAGTCAAAGGGGTTGGAAATAGCTGTCACTTTTCTAGCTTTGCACTTCACAAGGATAGGAACAAACTAAAAAAAGTCTTGTTGTCTTTGCTTGACTGACTCAACCAACCACCCCAAGGGGATGAAGTTTGAATGGCACTTGGGATGACTCCTGCTGCTGCTGGCTGGTCCTACACCAGGGTCTCCAGTGATGGACACAGCAGCCTCCTTGGAGAGCTAGATGCCCTCTCCCACAGAGAAGTAATTTGGGGGTGATAGATCCAAGTCATCTATCCCATGCCACCTAAGCTGGAGCCTCCGGAGTACCTTGTGAAACCCAACAGTTGGTGCTATGTGACTGAGGAGTTCCAACCCTGTCCCCACACTTGTGTTGCTTGAAGGGCCATATTCAGCCTTGATATAAATCCAATGCCTTCACCAGAGATGAATTTGCCCCTAATATCTCCAGACATAACCAGTTTCCATCAAGTCATCTTACAGCTCAGATCCAGTTTCTTCTCTCTTATACCACAGGGGCCATCTGGTTTTACTTTCCAACTGTCCTGGAAGAGCTCACTTTTCCACACTTCAGCATGTGTTTTTTGCACATCAGCACTAGTGGCTGCCTGTGTCTAAATTCAAGCAACCAAAGAGAACCATCCTCTGCAAAGGACTCCATGCTCACAGTACAACCCAGACTCTACAGTTAAGATGGGAAATCCAAATCAAGAGTCTATTTTGTGGATCAGATTCATTTCAAACCCAGTATACGCAGGTGGGTCAAGAATCTAACCCAGAGCCAATGAAGGTTTTTCTCTGTCTGTGAATCACATAGGTGGCAAAGTTTCCACCCAGCACTGCCACAGGAGCTGGCATTACACACAGTGTGGCTCCTCTTACACTGTTATCTCAGTCTCTTGAGAATTTGGCAGGGTGAATTATACATTAGGCACTTGCTGGTGCAATAACAGGGCTAGCAAAAGACTTGTCCATCTCATTCTGTCTACTTATGTGGTTTCTAATACCTCAGCTTCCCAGTACCAAATGCCAACCTCTTCTAGAACACATAGGGGTAACCCTATTTTGGCAGGGTGGTAATGAATGTTGAAGATTTATATGGGAGTGAGGAATTAGTTGGCTCAAATAACTGATTATTTCCAGACATGCTGACATTGAGTTTTTCTACACTAGAGACTTACCTCCAGATGCAGATTGATTGTTCCCTCCAACTCACTCCCCATCCCAACACAAAACTCCCTCAATTGTGTGTTGCTCATGGCAGAAGTTGGAGTAGCTACACTAGGGTGCCATTTTTAATGTTTTTTTAAAGTGTAGGATTTTTGGTAGGAAAGTATAATATGATGGTTTTGAGCATTAGCTGGCCTCCACTGAAACACTGTCAAGCTCAACACTCCCTTAACTTGTTTGAAAAAACCTATCACATTACTCTGTATAAAACCCTGATCCCTGGGTGAGCACCTATACTTTATTATATAAAGATACTCAGTATTGCCAGCCCCAATCATTAAAAATTCATGAATTAGGGAATAAAAATGAATGTGATTGGCTTAAAAATCATGAGATTTTTAAAATTTGGGGTTCTCTTTGTCTTCTGGTTTCTGAACCTTTAGGGTGCATATAGGGCACAACTTCAAGCATTTCTCCACAAACATAAGGGTTAAAGGCTTACTTTTTCTTTTAAATGAAAGTCAAGAAACTCATGAAATCACATTATGCCGGGACCTGGGGCTTCAAGGAAAAGAAAAACCAATTTTGCATGACTAGCAATAAAATCATAAGAGCTGGCAACACTGAATATCACATTACTCTCCAGATAGTGAATATTATACCTTTCCACACAGGTACCACAGTGTCCTATGTGTAAAATATCCTGCAGTCAAAGGATATTTTAAAGTTCAAAATCAATTTTTTAGTGATTGTCTTGTCATAATCTGCTCTTCTACAGGTGAATGTGTTCAGAGGCTAGGGCACAGGTAACTTTGGATTAAACAATGGAGTTAAGGCTCTGGATGTAAATGGGGATCACTTTCTGGCTGTCAGTGCTTGATACCATGTCTCTAATATCCAGCCTGATGTTTCCTTTATTATTATTCATAAGCTTCCTTTCCTAACAGCAATCAGACTCTTCAGGCGGTGCTGTTCTGGGGATTATCACTCTTGCTGGGTGTTTAAAGTCGCTCCACCTCAAGTCCTCTGCCTGTGAGAAGCGCCCGAGGCTAATCACCACAAAATGTGATGCCTGTCATGTCTTCTTGCTCAAGTAGGTGAGGCAGACCTGTCATTCACTAAAAGCCTTTACATCTGTTATTACATGGTAATCCTCACGCATCAGGCTTCCATGTAAGGAATCAGTGGAGCCCAGCAATCTATGGCTCATCCTTAGTTTGCATAATTCCCACAATGCAAGGCAACTCGCTCTCCTTGTTGAAATCATTAATAAGCAATAAGAACATTATGTAAGTGGTAGCATCTTTTTTTAAAAGCATGATCATATCAAATGCTCTTATAATTAGGAAAAAGATGAAGCGTTGGGCTGAGGAAGGGAGTGGATGAAGCTTTAAGTGGAACCCCACCATGATGTGAGTGGGTTGCTCTGTATGTGATACCTGTCAGGGATGCAGCCTGATGTGTAAGGAGGGAAGTAGATAATTAAATTATTAATTCTGTTTGTTCTGATGGAGCAATGTTGACCATCATAAATAACATTACCCACTTATACCTCTCTAGCCCATTTATACCTCAATTAGCTCACCCCATTAGAAGAAGCCTGAGAAAATACATAGGCCTCATGATGTGCCTGAAGGCCATCAAATCAGGACTCTGTTGGATAAAGCAGGGGAAATTGTTCCAGTGTTGAGAACTCCCTCATGTTTCCACATTTAAATTGGGGTGACTGCCAGTTGGAGTGTTCCATCTGATTGCAGCTACACTGCTATTGCTCAGGTATCCAGCTCCAAAATTGTAACTTAGATCAGATGTGAGAGTCTTGAAGATATTTCTCCTGGAAGAGGCAATGTGACTGGGTTTGAAGAAGCAGTACCTACTGGTAAATGAGAGCCAGGAGAAAGTATGGTTAATGGATGTAACTAATAGGCTGATTATTTCTGAATAGGAGAGATTTTAAAAGTCACTTGGCAGAATTGGTTTCCCTCTAACTCTGCAGCAGCCCTCAGAGATTAGCATCTTCCTGATGTGCCCCCTCACTCACATGCATGAACACGGGGAGGTTGGGTGGCGGGAGGCAGCTGCACTGACACTATGAGGTTGCAGGAGCATGATGGCAATTTAGCAGAGCGATTAAATGATTGCAAACATTTATTAATAGCTTTGCTGCTGCAGCAACTCCTCTGGGGAAATCTTGCTCCCTCAGGGACGCTCTCATCTCCTGCTCGCTTTCTTCCAGGGCTTCAGGATTTGGAGATGCAGCTGTGGGCCGGATTTCAACTTAAAGCATTAGATTTATATAAAATAGCACCCTATCCCACAGCACCCTACTGCCCAGAAAGAAAATGCCCAACTGAGAGAAAGAAACAAGCAGGAGATTTCCAAGGAAAAAAAGGAAAGGATTTTTTTTCCAGATACTGTTTGAGTACCCCTTCCTTCCTGGGGCACAGTGGCTGTTCACTCCAGTCCATGGTTCAGTGGCTCCCTGGGGCCTGGCTGAAGTGGACTAGCTTCAACAGCAGGGCCAGATATATTTGTCATGCCGTGCAGAAAAATCAGTGAAAGGCAGAGCAGTATTAAAACAGAAATTGAGAGGATCTGTTAAAAGAACCCTGCAGAGCAGTCAAACTTCAGGAGAGCTGGCTCTCTCACTGTTGTGGTGGCTGCTTTCCTTTTCTTCAACATCAGAAGGGTGCAGAGGTTCTACAACAGAGAGGGAGGGAGGGACTGGTTGAGCAGGTGATCACCTTAAGTTTGGTGGCTGAGCCTGATGAGCAGCAGGTCAGTGCTGTCCAAGGTGTAGTTGAGATGGCTTTACCTTTTTGCAGCTTATTTGAGACATCTCTACTCCACTGGAGCTGATCATGGTGACTGACTGGTATGAGACTGCAATAGGAGGATGAAAATACTAAGCAACTGCACACACTGTTCCCTGCCCCGGGGATTCACCATGCAGAGGGGAAAAACTAGTTCCTCACAAATCTTCCTAAATAGATCTAGGCCCTAAAACAAGTTAAAATGGCATTGGACAGCATATAGGGAATAAAATTTTTCTGTCAGGCACCAACAGCAGCAGGTACCAGTGTTTGGGCCCCTATGTTTGTTGTAAATCAGCCCAGAATTAGGTGGGGAGCACAGAGCACCACTGCACTCTCTCCCTCTGAATGCCTGTTCCCCAGTAATTGCTACTCCTGTACAGCATGTCCAAGCCACTGGAAATGCCATTGGGGCACCAGCTGCTGGCCACCTGGATTTGACTTCTTGGCTCCATCTGGAGGGTTTATCTTTTGTTCAAATGTACTTGCTTTGCATATGATCCAAACAAACCACAGGGCGATTTTTAAAAATGTCATTGCACAATCTGTGCATCAGTGCTCTGTACAGTAGAATGGGCAGCTGGGAGAGGTGAGGGAACAGAGCAGGGATTAGAAAGAGGAGGTGTGGAAGGGAGTGAAGGATGCAGGAAGAGGAGCGAATGAGAGAGTGAGCTAAGCAATGTAAGTCCTACATGCTTACCATCTGAGCCCAGCAAACTCCATTTTTGTGTTATTTCCATAATGTTATGGCTAGGCTTGGTTCTTTCCATACAGGTCCCCCTCCCCACAGAATTTACAGTCAAATCATTTCCTCACAGACCCTATAATATAATCAGCTGTATAGCATCATTTTAAAGTGACCATTTCAGGTGCTGATATAGGAACTGGCTAATAGCGATTGATGGACCTATCCTCCATGAATTTATCTAGTTCTTTTTTGAACCCTGTTATAGGCTTGGCCTTCACAACATCCTCTGGCAAAGAGTTCCCCAGGTTGACTGTGCATTGTGTGAAGAAATACTTCCTTTTGTGTGTTTTAAACCTACTGCCTATTAATTTCATTTGGTGACCCCCTAGTTCTTGTATTATGAGGAGTAAATAACACTTCCTTATTCACTTTCTCCACACCAGTCATGATTTTATAGACCTCTATCTTATACCTCCTTAGTCGTCTCTTTTCCAAGCTGAAAAGTCCCAGTCTTATTAATCTCTCCTCAATGTGGAAGCTCTTCCATACCCCTAATAATTTTTGTTGCCCTTTTCTGAACCTTTTCCAATTCCAATATATCTTTTTTGAGATGGGGCGATCACATCTGCACGCAGTATTCAAGATGTGGGTGTACCATGGATTTATATAGAGACAATATGATATTTTCTGTATTATTATCTATTCTTTTCTTAATGATTCCCAACATTCTGTTTGCTTTTTTGACTGCCACTGCACATTGAGTGAATGTTTTCAGAGAACTATCCACAATGACTCCAAGATCTCTTTCTTGAGTGGTAACAGACCCCATCATTTTATACGTATAGTTGGGATTATGTTTTCCAATGTGCATGACTTTGCATTTATCACCATTGAATTTAATCTGCCATTTTGTTGCCCAGTCACTCAGTTTTCTGAGATCACTTTGTAACTCTTCACAGTCTGCTTTGGACTTAACTATCCTGAGTAATCTTGTATCATCTGCAAATTTTGCCACCTCACTGTTTACCCCTTTTTCCAGATCATTTATGAATATGTTGAACAGCATTGGGTCCTGGTACAAACCCCTGAGGGACCCCATTATTTACCTCTCTCCATTCTGAAAACTGACCATTTATTCCTATCCTATGTTTCCTTTTAACCAATTACTGATTTATGAGAGGACTCTTATCCCATGACAGCTTACTTTGCTTAAGAGCCTTTGGTGAGGGACCTTGTCAAAGGCTTTCTGAAAATATAAGTACACTATATCCACTGGATCACCCTTGTCTACATGTTTATTGACCCTCTCAAAGAATTCTAGTAGACAGGTGAGGCATGATTTCCCTTTACAAAAACCATGTTGACTCTTCCCCAGCAAATCGTGTTCATTTACGTGTCCAGTAATTCTATTCTTTATTATAATGTCAACCAGTTTTCTGGGTACTGAAGTTAGGCTTATCAGCCTGTAACCACCAGGATTGCCTCTGGAGCCTTTTAAAAAAATTGATGTCACATTAGCTATCCTTCAGTCATCTGGTACAGAAGCTGATTTAAATGATAGGTTACATACCACACTTATCAGAGTAACAGCCGTGTTAGTCTGTATTCGCAAAAAGAAAAGGAGTACTTGTGGCACCTTAGAGACTAACCAATTTATTTGAGCATGAGCTTTCGTGAGCTACAGCTCACTTCATCAGATGCATACCGTGGAAACTGCAGCAGACTTTATATATACACAGAGAATATGAAACAATACCTCCTCCCACCAGGTATTGTTTCATATTCTCTGTGTATATATAAAGTCTGCTGCAGTTTCCACGGTATGCATCCGATGAAGTGAGCTGTAGCTCACGAAAGCTCATGCTCAAATAAATTGGTTAGTCTCTAAGGTGCCACAAGTACTCCTTTTCTTTATACCACACTTAGTAGTTCTTCAGTTTCACATTTGAGTTCCTTCAGAACTCTTGGGGGAATAGCAACTGGTCATGGTGACTTATTACAGTTTAATTTATCATTTTGTTCCAAAACCCCTCTCATGACCATTCTATGAGATGAGACTGTATCTGCTGCAAAGTGACCATGAGATGGTTGAGTTCAGGATCCTCACAAAAGGAAGAAAGGAGAGTAGCAAAAGACAGACCTTGGACTTCAGAAAAGCAGACTTTGACTCCCTTAGGGAACTGACGGGCAGGATCCCCTGGGAGGCTAATATGAGGGGGAAAGGAGTCCAGGAAAGCTGGCTCTATTTTAAAGAAGTCTTACTGAGGGCACAGGAACAAACCATCCTGATGTGCAGAAAGAATAGCAAATATGGCAGGCAACCAGCTTGGCTTAACAGTGAGCTTAAACACAAAAAGGAAGCTTATAAGAAGTGGAAACTTGGTCAGATGACTAGAAAAGAGTATAAAAACATGCAGGGGTGTAATCAGGAAGGCCAAACACAACTGGAACTACAGACCAGTCAGCCTCACCTCAGTCCCTGGAAAAAATGGTCCTCAAGGAAACCATTCTGAAGCACTTAGAGGAGAGGAAGTTGATCAGGAACAGTTAACATGAGTTCACCAAGGGCAAGTCATGCCTGACCAACCTGATTGCCTTCTGTGATGAGATAACTGGCTCTGTGGATATGAGGAAAGCAGTGGTCGCGATATATCTTGACTTTAGCAAAGCTTTTGATACGGTGCCCCACAGTATTCTTGCCAGCAAATTAAAAAAGTATGGATTGGATGAATGGACTATAACATAGATAGAAAGCTGTCTAGATTGTTGGGCTCAGTGGGTAGTGATCAACAGCTCTATGTCTAATTTGCAGCCAGTATCGAGCGGCGTGCCCCAGGGGTCGGTCCTGGGGCCAGTTTTGTTCAACATCTTTATTAATGATCTGGATGATGGGATAGATTGCACCCTCAGCAAGTTTGCGGATGACACTGAACTGGGGGGAGAGGTAGATACGCTGGAGGGTAGGGATTAGGGTCCAGAGTGACCTAGACAAATTGGAGGATTGGGCCAAAAGAAATCTGATGAGGTTCAACAAGGACAAGTGCAGATTCCTGCACTTAGGACGGAAAAATCCTATGCACTGCTACAGGCTGGGGACCAACTAGCTAAGCAGCAGTTCTTCAGAAAAGGACCTGGATGGATGAGAAGCTGGATATGAGTCAGCAGTGTGCCCTTGTTGCCGGCATATTGGGCTGCATTAGTAGGAGCATTGCCAGCAGATCGAGGGAAGTGATTATTCCCCTCTATTAGGCATTGGTGAGGCAACATCTGGAGTATTGCATCCCGTTTTGGTCCCCCCACTACAGAAGGGATGTGGACAAATTGGAGAGAGTCCAGCGGAGGGCAACAAAAATGATCAGGGGGCTGGGGCACATGACTTACAAGGAGAGGCTGAGGGAACTGGGCTTGTTTAGTCTGCAGAAGAGAAGAGTAAGGGGGGATTTGATAGCAGCCTTCAACTACCTGAAGGGGGGTTCCAAAGAGGATGGAGCTCAGTTGTTCTCAGTGGTGGCAGATGACAGATGGTCTCAAGTTGCAGTGGGGGAGGTCTAGGTTTGATATTAGGAAACACTATTTCACTAGGAGGGTGGTGAAGCGCTGGAGTGGGTTACCTAGGGAGGTGGTGGAATCTCCATCCTTAAAGGTTTTTAAGGCCCGGCTTGACAAAGCGCTGCCTGGGATGATTTAGTTGGGGTTGGTCCTGCTTTGAGCAGGGGGGGTTGGACTAGATGACCTCCTGAGGTCTCTTCCAATCCTAATCTTCTATGATTCTATGACAGAGCCTGCCAAGGAAGTCTGGCTATCTTTCTACTCCTAGACCATGTGCATGGAAAGATCACAGCAGGTTTAGTCACATTGAGGCAGAACTGAGAAATGTGAGAAATGTGATCTGAAAGGGTGGACGTGCCCTCTACAGGAATCCACACTGGGGCATTTGAAACAATGTTGTATACAGCACTAGAAATCTGGTGTAAGGACACAATGCTGCACTGGCTCCCAGTGTATGGACGAAGTAGTCTAAAGGCAGGCAGTTTTTGTGCCCTTGTAGAGCCATGGTCTTCCAGGGACTACAGTAGGCCATCTCTGCCCCCCCACCCCCGATCTGCAAGCCAGCGTGCCATTGTCCAACTGTAGTCCACTCTGACCCTGGAGAATTAATTCTTTAATTTCATTCCTCCACTTCTTGGTTTTCTGGCCATAGGGGAAGTCACCAGAGACTGTGGTGACCTATGGGTAGATAAGGGAGGGGTCACCATGTCCTGAGTGTTCATCACAAGGAGGAGACGGCATGGATATCTGGAAGGGGTGGGAGAGAAGTGCCTTGCCACAGGTGGGGAGGGAGCTAGAAGGGGACCCACAAGTGTCAGTCCCATAAAGAACAGTCCTGCCAATAGGTCTCTTCCATTGCTGATTTCTCACCTGGAGACCTGACAGCTCAGGCCTTTCTGATGGCAGCAGCCCCATTGCTCCAGCTGCTCCTTGAGGGCTACATTTCCTCTCTTGGCAATGACTATTTTGCTCACCCAGTGTCTTTAATCTCTGAGGTTGTTCTGCGTATCAGGAGGATGTAGGAACCTTGCAGTCTCGGGACAGAGATGAGCATGCCTCTTGGGGGTTTGAGATTGAGTTGTCAGTGGTCAGAGAGGCCCAAACTGCAAAAGACCAGTCTGTTCAGAGCTGGTCTTTACATGTGTTTAAGGCACCGTTTTTTTCGATCTACACCTTTCCCCTAACATAGAGCTCCCCATGCTGAGTCTTGTGCCTCCCTGATAGCCCATCAGGATCCTGCCGCCAGCCCATCTTGATAATTAAAAAGAGAGATTACTGTGCCTCCTGCCCCACCCACCACTGTTGACTGCCAGCTGCCTCTGCCTGCTGCCCAGTGGTCAGAGTGAGGACTCTGTCCTGAGCACTTCCTCCTCTCATGCCAAATGCTCCTCTTCCTTAGGTTGGCCCAACCCTATTGGCATCATGGGTAGGGTGACCAGATGTCCCGATTTTATAGGGACAGTCCTGATTTTTGGGTCTTTTTGTTACATAGGCTCCTATTACACCCTACCCCCTGTCCCGATTTTTCACATTTGCTGTCTGGTCACCCTAATCATGGGAAATTGCACCATCGTAAACAAGAGAAGAATTCAGTCCTTTGTGTTCTGTCATGCTGCCCGGTGTGAAGTTAAGAGCATGCCACCTTTGTGGGCTGTACTTCCCTGGAGTTCTTTGCAAACTGGCAGCTGTATTAAAACGGGCAGCTGCATTATCGGAAAAGCATGTGGTGCTGCCACAGTGATGTTCAGAGACCTGTGAGTACTTAGGGTTCTACTTGTACCCAGCCCATTCTTCTTGATTGGGGCAGGTCAGTGGCACTGCAGTAAGTGTTGAATTAGCTGAGAATAGGGTAGAAGAGATTAGGTGAGAGGCTGGGGTATCCAGCTCCTTTAGAGGGATGGTTTATCTACTGTTTATCTACTGCAGGGAATTGGCAATCAGGACTCCTAGCTTTTCCCCAGCTCTTCTGACTCGCTGTCTGACCACATGGAAAGTCACTTCCCCTTTTTAAAAAAAGGAGTACTTGTGGCATCTTAGAGACTAACAAATTTATTTGAGCATAAGCTTTCGTAGCTCATGAAAGCTTATGCTCAAATAAATTTGTTAGTCTCTAAGGTGTCACAAGTACTCCTTTTCTTTTTGCGGATACAGACTAACACGGCTGCTATTCTGAAACTTCCCCTTTTTGTATCTCAGTTTCCCCATCTGTAAAATGGGGATAATAGTTTTCTTTCCCATAGGATGTTGTGATGCTTAAATTCAGCATTCTGAGAGCCCTGTACGTCAGGTACTAGAGATGTGCAGAGTTTTATTTTTATGTGCCCTGTATTTTCTCCATTTTGTTGTAGTCACTCTTTATGGCAAAGAATATTTGCATGGAGACAGAGAGCAAGATTGTGAGCTGATGTAAATCTGTATCTCCTCACTGAAATCAGTGGAGCTACACTGATTTACATGAGCTGAGAATCAGTCCCAGACTCTTTGGCTAAGGTCACCTCTGTCACAAGAAAAAATGATGGAAGATGAAGCAGTAGAGACCACAAAGTGGCAAGGGCAGCCAGCCAAGGGGTTGGAAAGTTGGGCTGTGAGCCTTCACAGGACCCATGTTTGACTTAGGTCAGGGAGCTTTTGGAGATCCCGGTGGTGAGTCTTGTGTCCTTTAGTGACCTCACAAAGACTACGAGCGGGACTGCATCGATTCCCTCCCTTCGGCGATGTCTCTTTATTTTTCCCTTTTTTGCAGCATGCCTCTCAGTCTGAACGGCAAGTAACAGGATTACAGCTGAGCTACATCTAAAATAAATTGCACCAGCCTCCAAATAGAACAAAGGAGCAAAGTGCTAAATTTGTCATTTTATAAATAAAGCAGGAGAGGGAATATTTTTCAAGATTTTAAATAAAATTCCCTTAATTAGAAATGTGAGAAAATGTTGCTAAGGAATTCATCAGGTACCAGGGATTTGCCTAATCTGCCCTTCTCCCACTATTAAATAGAGGCCTGGTCTTGGAACAGGTGCTGTGGAATTGACCCACAAAATTCATTTGCTCAGCCATCATACCGCATTTCAGTAGGGATTGGGACTTGCAAACAGCCATAGGAAATACACTCCTGGGATGCACCTAACCAGTTGCAACACAACCTTTATTATAGCAGACTCTGCCCACTTTGAGCAATTCCCCAATTCACCCATAACACATACTCACACCCTGCCTTTGTGCTGTACTGAATAGGAGCTACTTACACCTGTTTTACATTCAGCACTTAACCTACACCACTGAAAGAACACATCTGCTGAATTTTACCTAACTGCTGTCAATCCCCTGTTCCCTGCTGCTGACACAGCTTACATAATGCAGCACTGAAATGAGGCATACTAGATCTCTCACACCTGTATCTCTTTCCTTTGATCACACAGCCAGGGATCAGGGAGAGGGGCTCACATACACCCCAGAGGGGCACAGCCCCTCAAATCACCTCCTAGCACAATCACAGCTCTTCTGCGCTACACTTAACACAGTGAATGCAGCTGGAGTGCATACAGATAATTCCCACTGGTTACTGACAGCTTCAGCGGAGCAGAGTTAAGGTTGTTAACTCTGGTTTTCCTGGATTTCAGAAGTGAGTTAGAAATACCTTAATTTCCTAGTTTTCACAAGTTTGAGTTTTGCTAAATTCAACATTCTGGAAGGCCACAAAATACCACTGGAAAACCTTAACTCTGCATTAGCCAAGGTTTTTGTCAGTGAAAAAAGGAAATAAAATGGAATGGGTTGTGTGACGGTGCCCCCCATAAGGCTTTATGGAAATATGCTTATGAATATATATGACATAACTGGAATTTGTTCTATGCTACATATGCCATGTAACATATCTATGTAAAGGTGATAATCTACTGAATCTATTAATCCTATTTGAATGCATGTATCATTTTTGTATTCAAAGTTATGAATATTGGCCCTGTACTGGCTTGATTTCTAAATAACCTTAGTAGAGCATTTGGTCAGTTCCTGGAGAAAGGAATTCTCAAAGTTAAGTGCCCAATCAAGAAGCACTTAAGGAACAATGCATCTTGGAAGGCTCCAATCCACATAAGAAGTCTTCCCGGAGACAGTCCAGATACCACGTGGGCAATGGCTTCTGCCTATAAAAACTGTGAGTCGTGTGTGGACATGTGACTGGCCCAGGTGACTCCAGAACTCCATCTTGGAGCTGGACTTTGCATAGGAGAGAGGAGGGGGTCTCCACCCACAAGAGAAAGTCTATTTAAGCCTGTGGGAGACCCCTCCATTTTGTCTTCAGCTAGCTAAGGGGGTAGTCTTTCCACCGGTAAGGATACCTGAAAGAAACTGGAACAAAGGACAGTAACTACAGGGGGGATGAGTGATTGTTGGACCCAGACTAGAAATAGACTAGTCTGTAAAAGAGAGCTTATTGGAACTGGTGAGGATTTTATCTCTATTCAGTTTGATTAGACATAGACTTGCGTGTTTTATTTGATTTTGCTTGGTAATTCACTGTTCTGTCTGTTACTACTTGGAACCACTTAAATCCTACTTTCTATATTTAATACAATCACTTTTTACTTATTAGTTAACTCAGAGTATGTATTAATACTTGGGGGGCAGCAAACAGCTGTGCATATCTCTCTATCGGTGTTATAGAGGGCAAACAATGTATGAGTTTACCCTGTATAAGCTTTATACAGGATAAAACGGATTTATTCAGGGTTTGGACCCCATTGGGAGTTGGGCACCTGAGTGTCAAGGACAGGAACATTTCTGTAAGCTGCTTTCAGTTAAGCCTACAGCTGTTAGGGGACCTGGTTCAGACCTGGGTCTGGGTTTGCAGCAAGCTAATGGGCCTGGCTCAAACCAGGCAGGGCACTGAAGTCCTAAGCTGCCAGGACAGGAAAGCAGGGGCAGAAGTAGTCTTGGCACATCAGGTGGCAGCTCCCAGGGGGTTTCTGTGATCCAACCTGTCACAGGTTGGATATCCCATAAATTCTGTAAGGAATATAAAGGACCATGGTAATGCAGATAGATCCTTTTCAAGTGCTGGGTTGATAGAGGAGGGAAGGGATAGTGAATCTGTCTTGTGTAGGTGTTGGGGTTGTGGAAGGGAGGGAATGGGGTCTTTAGTTTTCAGGCATTGACATAGAAGCAAGGCAAGAGAGACTGCAGTCTCTCCACTGCAATTCTTGGGAAGGGAGGGGAGAAGAAGTGATAATGAGAAGGAGAAGTCAGAAGTGGGAATGGGAAGGAGAGTTGGCTTTCCAAAGCACATGGGTGGAGAGCTGGGGTAACTTTTCAAGGCACTAAAGAGCGAGGGTAGGGGACTTTTCAAGGTGCTTCTTCTATGGAAAGCCTCTCTTCTGTTTAGAGAAAAAAAATCTCTTCAAAGACAAAATGCTACTAGGCAACATGAATTTAGAACAGTTGAATGATGAGGCTGCTCGTGATGAACTTGGAAAACTCAGAAGTAGGTCAAGTTTTAAACTATATGAGAACAAAGACATTAACATTTCACAGAGGACGCTTTCTTGTTCTGGTGGTAAATTAAAAACTGGAGGAATAAATGCAAAGGCAGTTGATATAAAACTGAGTGGGAAACATTCCAACAGGATTATTGTATCACCCTGTCATGACTGCATTACTCAGGACTCTCCATCACTGAGACATGACTACATCACTTTTTCTGTTAGAAAAACATCCACCACCTCTTCTGTATCACAGCACAGTACCCAGGAGCCTTCATCACCAAGACATGACTGCATCACCTCTGCTATAGCACTGTATAGCATCAGGGAGCTACTTGCAGTGAGTGGGTGATCTCTGCTGTATTTTAGCCAAAGTATTGAGTGACTGAGTTCTTGACTATTCTGATTCCATCATGAATCTCATCATTCCTGCTGGCTTTTATTTCTTTTCTTTTCAAACCATTGCCACCCAAGTGTTTTCCCTCTTTTATTCACAGGTACAGCTCCCCTTGTGAACCACCAGCAAAGTCATGGCTTCAGTTCTCTCACCAGATATTACTGAAGGGAACTGCCAGGTTGTCCCATTGGCCTCACTCACTGTTACACAGAGCTCGCTTTCCCAGATGTCACTCATGAGATCTGTCACTGTCATCCAGGGTAATTTGTGAGAAACAAAAGAACAAGTTTCCGTAGTTCATGTTTCTTTAAACGCTCCATTTCAGGAGTCCAGCATCAAATGATACCCTCATTTTCTTCCCCATAGTCCTGCTCCTTGCACACCAAGGAGACCGGCTTCGGAGACCTGCTTCCCAGACCTTGCCTGTCTCTCTCCTACAGCATCAGATTCCTACTTCCTCCCTCCCTGTTGTTCTTTTCTTCTCTTTAATCCTGACTCTTCCCCTGACTCCTGGCCCTGCTGTGAAATTCCCCCATTGCTCATCACGTCTCGGGCAGACGCTGCGGCTGCCCCATTCACACAGCCCCATTTCTCTAAGCAAGGGCTCTCAGGCTCTCACATGCTTGTTTTCCTGCAATTCAGAGGGTCTTATCCCCTGTTATCTTGTGTTTGGGGCAGGCCCTTCCTTAGTGAGGGTCCGTTTGTCCACTAACAAGGCCCACACAAGCAAAGCAAGTTGCTTCTGGAACCTCTCTTTTGGAGGCCTGTCATAAATATAAAGGGAAGGGTAACCACCTTTCTGTATACAGTGCTATAAAATCCATCCTGGCCAGAGGCAAAACCCTTTCACCTGTAAAGGGTTAAGAAGCTAAGGTAACCTAGCTGGCACCTGACCCAAAATGACCAATGAGAGGACAAGATTCTTTCAAATCTGGAGTGGTGGTGGGGGGGAAATAAAGGGTAAGTCTGTCTGTGTGATGCTTTTGCCGGGAATAGATCAGGAATGCAGACTTAGTAAGTAAGCGAGCTAGAAATGCGTTAGATTTCCTTTTGTTTAATTGCTGGTACAATAACCTGTGCTGGAGGGAATGTATATTCCTGTTTTTGTGTCTCTTTGTAACTTAAGGTTTTTCCTAGAGGGATTCTCTATGTTTTGAATCTGTTTACCCTGTAAGGTATTTACCATCCTGATTTTACAGAGGTGATTCTTTTACCTTTTCTTTAATTAAAATTCTTCTGGTTATGAACCTGATTGCTTTTTCATTGTTCTTAAGACCCAAGGGTTTGCGTCTGTGTTCACCTGTACCAATTGGTGAGGATTCTTATCAAACCTTCCCCAGAAAAGGGGGTGTAGGACTTGGGGGGGATATTTTGGGGAAATACGTCTCCAAGTGGGCTCTTCCCTGTTCTTTGTTTAAAACGCTTGGTGGTGGCAGCATAGGGTTCAAGGACAAGGCAAAGTTTGTATTTTGGGGAAGTTTTTAACCTAAGCTGGTAAGAATAAGCTTAGGGGGTCTTTCATGCAGGTTCCCATATCTGTACCCTAGAGTTCAGAGTGGGGAAGAAACCTTGACATGGTGGCAGAGTGGTGGGATCATTTTGAACCAGAAGCACAGCAGGATTTTAAAAGGTGATTGCAGCTGTAGATTCTGTCTCTCTGCCTGGGGGACAGAGCAGCAGGCATAACAAAAGGATTTTTCTGTAGGCTGAGAACAGCTATCAGAGAGGAAAAACAAAAGGAAATTTAACGCATTTCTAGCTAAATTTCTTACTAATTTAACAGGAGTTGTAAGTCTGCATTCCTGATCTGTTCCCGGCAAAAGCATCACACAGACAGACTGAACCTTTGTTTCTCCACCCTCCAGATTTGAAAGAATCTTGTCCTCTCATTGGTCATTTTGGGTCAGGTGCCAGCTAGGTTACCTTAGCTTCTTAACCCTTTACAGGTGAAAGGGTTTTGCCTCTAGCCAGGAGGGATTTTATAGCACTGTATACAGAAAGGTGGTTACCCTTCCCTTTATATTTATGACAAGGCCCCACATCCCATGAGAGTTCTGGAACTCAACTGAGATATCCCTTATCTTCCTCTCCAGCAGCAGGACCAGAGAAAGGGGTGTCAGCTCACTGTCAACCCCATCTTTTCCCCTCAGCAAAAGAGGAGGCAACTCATGGCCAGATTTCCCCATTCTAGCAGTTTGGCACCTGCAAAGCACAAGGGTGGCTTTGTCTCCTATTGTCATTCCCTGCTTCTGTCTCCAGTCTCTCCTCTCGGGAAGTTGAGGTAGTGCTTGGAAAAAAGGTACATGGCAGGTCTCCTGGTTCCTGACCTGCCCATTATCAGGGCTTGGATAGCAGAAATTTCCTGCAGGGAGACTGAAGGACTTGCCCCTATAAGGGGACACTGTCATCTCCATCACACATCAACTAATGGGCCACAAGCTCACATCGAAAGCCAAGCAGGCAAGGAAAATGGTATGCACAAAAGAGGCTCAGGGCACCAGTGTCTCCGGGCACCAGTGTCTCCGTTTCTCCATCCTCTTGAGAGTTTCTGTGAAATATGCATTATTCTAGCTCACACAGAGATGGACTTTTTTGGGTGCATGTGGGTAAGGGGTAGGGACTTGTTTGTTTAGCCTCCCTGTCCCCAGGCTACTGCCCTTTGAGAGAGAACAGTGTGTTCTTTGCTCCTGGCAGCCACACTCAACCTGACACAGTTGGTTTGGTGGGAGCCACAGAGCAGGCAGGGATGACTCATTCTGCCTCAATGGCTCATTCAGGAGCTGCAGGGAGAAGCTATTTATAACCAGCCCTTTCAGGTTCAGTGCAGCAGCATCTTCAACACAGGGAAGGGGGGGGGGGGGGGATTTTTCAGTTACAAATATAAACACTACAGTGCCTCCAGAGGCACCCAGCGAGCAGCTGACCTCAGCCACTCCTCTATCCCAGTCCCTTTGCCCAGCTCTCTGCATGTGTTTTTGTCCCACCTTGGGCTCTGCCCATAACCCATGTGCACAAAACACAGACTCTTGGCATTAGTCTAGCTGTCACCCATTCTGCCTGTCAGTGATCCTAGCAAACTCACCTCACTCTGTCTTGTCATTGAAGCAAGTTTCTTCCCTGGATGGTCTCAAACAATCATCATACCAACAGGAAACCCCATCTAAAACCCTCTGAGGTAGGGTTGCCAACATTGTATTTAAAAAAAGAGGAACTGTTTTCTCCGCATACTCGCCCCACCCCTCATCCCGATATTATTTATTATTAAAAATAATTAATAATAAGCAGTTCTTGTAGGAGCAGGGTTTTATAATTGTACTATAAGAATAGAGGTACTAATGTATGTCTTGATTTCATTTTAAGAATGACCCTCTGGGACACTGGTAGGAATTCATCTGAAAGACTGCCAGTGTCTATACTGATGTTAAGGCAGGGACAGACCAGAACAATCCTTTTATGACTGATTTATAGTCACCCTTTTGTTTTAGGATAAGTATAATGTCTACTATGGTTTCCTATATGTATTACAAATTAGGCACTCTAGTTAAATATACATTTCTTTGTTTTAAGGTTTAGTGAGTATAAGACAGGATTTTGTATTATGTCTATGATAAATAAATTAGAGAAATGTTGAGGGCCTGAAGCCCCAATGTGAATTGTTTTAGTGAAAAGATTTAGCAAGACTTAATTTGCAATGTTTTAGAGTAACGGCCATGTTAGTCTGTATTCGCAAAAATTAAAGGAGTACTTGTGGCACCTTAGAGAGACTAACCAATTTATTTGAGCATAAGCTTTCGTGAGCTACAGCTCACTTCATCGGATGCATCACGAAAGCTTATGCTCAAATAAATTGGTTAGTCTCTCTAAGGTGCCACAAGTACTCCTTTAATTTGCAATGTATTCTGCATACCTTTAGAGGATTGCTGTGAGAGACTGTTTTGTGTAAATGAGGAATGCATGCATCAGGAAAAGATAAGGTGTGAAAGCCATCACAAGTGTCCAGATGGTCAAGGAAAAAGTGAGAGACTTGGAAACACCAGGAGACAATCAGAAATATCCATTGTATCCGAGAATAAACATGTTAGCAGCTTTGAGGTGAGGCAGGCACCCCCGAAGGCAAGACAACAAATAGGAGATAACGATGGGAAGCCTGACAATAACCATCAAATGATAACAGCAGAAACCCCCAAGCTTAACACCACTTAAGGACTAACGATTACAGGATGGCATTGCAAAATGCATGGACTCAAATGGGAATTTACAACTATAAAGATAGGGTGTTTTGCCATGGAACTCTGGGTTCAGTCCTGCAAAACCTCAGAGCATTGTATCCCGACTGATGGAACCCAGCTCCTCACTCTTGTTCAGTCTAACTGGCCATTAGATTGACTTGAGCTACAACAGACTAGTAACTATAAAAACATCAACTGGCAGGACTGTGTGCATGATGTGTGTGTGTGTGTGTGTGTGTGACTGAAAAGCATATGCTAACTGTTGTATTTTCAATAAATATGGTGTATTTGCCTTCTTTCTTTTATAAAAGATCCCGTGTGTTTTGTGTAGCATAACACTCTCCTACATTCACCATAAGTATTTCTTGCTGCTTTTTGCAGCACTCAGCAACTCCAAATCTTGTTGTACAGAGATGAAAAAATAAGGGATGTCCCTTGTAATAAAGGACTGTTGGCAACCCTAGAGTGTCCCTTGTATAAGAGCTAATGCTGTAATTTATGGGATTCCTGAGTTATTTTCCTGACCCTGCCACAGACTCAATTTCTCCATATGTTAAATGGGGACAATGATACCCATCTTTGCTTAGCATATTGAGATCTATGGATGAAAAGCACCCCCATGTTGTTGTTTTACCAGAGAAAGGGCCACAGACTAATAAGAAATCACATCACATAATAGCAGGGGACAGCACGTTCAAGAGGAATATTTTCTATAAGCATCTACCTGTCTAGATCTAAATACTTCTGTGGCATGCATCATGGAGATTCTGAGCATGTTTCAGGATTCTGAATTTTTGTTAAAATAAATGGTTTTGATTTGTCTGTTCTCTAAGATGCTTTTGAAGTCAAGTCTGCAACAACCCAATGAGCTCCTTTTGCCTTGATATTGAGTGTGTCCCTTACCATACTCTTAAACCAGCGTACATATTGGGAACAACGCAGAGATCAAAGAGCTGCATGGCTCGCATCATTCTGGAACCCCTTCCCACAGATTCTGCACTTTTCAGCTGGCTCTGCAGAATCACTTCACCATGGGCCTCCTCTCTTTTCCCATTCTCACCTCTTTGTTTCTCATGTCCATTCCCACCAACAAGACCACTGCTCCTTCATTGTGTATAGCCATTATACAGTGCCAGTGCCTCCATAGGCCATCTGGCACATCCACAGCTGCTAAATCTATACCAGCAGGCCATCTGCTCTTCAGAGTTCCCCCAGCTGCCCAACTCCCTTCACTGCTGCTCCCTTACCTGGCTGCCTTAAATCATTGCACCCTCAATCTTCTGGGCTTATTGGTTCTATTAGTAGTGTCATTTCATTAATAGTCTTGGCCCTGAAGCCATAAAATAAATAACTGACTTGTCCCTGTTTTCCTATCAGTTAACTATATGAATAGCACACGCTTATAAAATAGCCAAACAGTGATGCTGCAGAAATCATTCCTTTCCCAGTGTCCAACTATGAAGTTTCTGGTGGAGACCAGTAAATGTAAAAAGACTTTGTATTCTTCAGTGGCTGACCAGGGCTTGCATTGGGCTGATGAGCAGTGGTGTGGCAGATCAGCACATCTGAAAAGGTATTTCCAGGCAGGTGGCTCTCCAGAGAATGTTATCCAACTGCTGTCAGAGAATTATACTGCAGTGGCACAAACTGTAAATCTACTGGCAGAGTGGCTCATTCAAACAGGTATGCTACAGTGGCCTACCATTGTCCTGTGGCTGTAGTTTTTCTTTATACATCAGAAATCTCTGAACTGTTGGCAGATATGGGGCAGGGAGGGATAGCTCAGTGGTTTGAGCATTGGCCTGCTAAACCCAGGGTTGTGAGTTCAATCTTTGAGGGGGCCATTTAGGGATCTGGGGCAACTATGGGGGATTAGTCCTGCTTTGAGCAGGGGGTTGGACTAGATGACCTCCTGAGGTCCCTTCCAACCCTGATATTCTATGATTCTATCTCTCAAGCTGCTATCTTCTTCCAAATCTCAGCTTTCACTTTTTAAAAAAATCAGGGCTTTGTCTACACTTAAAATGCTGCAGCAGCAGAGCTGCACCACTGTAGCACTTCAGTGAAGATGTTCTTTGCCAACAGGACAGAGCTCTCCCTTCAGCATAAAAACCTACCTCTGCAAGCAACAAAAGCTTTGTCTCTCGCCAACATAGAGCTGTGCACATGAACGCTTATGTTGGTGTAACTTATGTTGCTTATGTGGAATAATCACACCCCTGAGCGACATAAATTTTGCCAACATAGGCTGTAGTGTAATCCTAGCCTAAGTGCTATCTGCACCAGGAGTTAGGTTGGTATAACAGCATTGCTCAGGGGTGTAGTTATATCAAGATAAATTGCTAGTGTAGACCAAGCCTCAGTGTCTGTCTGTGATGGTTGCAGAGAGAAACTAAAAAATGTGAAATAAGTAACTGATGCAGAAGTGTTTACATGAGCCTGCAGAGAGGTTGGGACAATATCTCTGATAGATGGGAACTGCACCATTCATTTCAGTGAGGTGTTAACTCAGATGACTAGTGATGATAAATTAAATGTCAACACTATTAGCTATTTCATTTCTCGACTCATCTTGCATAGGCCATGAGATGGTACCCGGAGCTGTCCTTGGCCCATGGTCGCAGGATTATCCTTTCCAGCAGCTGTCTTGCCCATTTCCCCTTCTCTGCCCTGGACATGAGCTGGCACTTACCTCACCTGTTTCAGACCAAGTACTCCCTGCATATCTCACCATCTTCTCTTTGACTTAGGGTTGATGACACTCTTCAGGAAAGCTCAGCAGTTGACAACTACCCCCTCCAAGCCCAAGAGGCCATGATCTAAGTGCCAAGTGTGAGCTGCCCCTGGTCAGTCTCCATGATCCCAGAGTTGTCAGGGCCATGGAGGGGAGATCAAGATTGTGCGCATGTCAGAGGCTCAGGAAGGATTTACCTTCCTGCAATTCCAATTGCTTGTTTTCTATCTGGGGAAAATCCCTTTTGACAGCCTGGGCGGAGAGCTTCTAATTCCCGTCTACGGCTCATTTTTCACTTCAATCCCTCAGCGAAAGGATTTTAATGCTTGATGGATTCAAACTAAATTATTTCTGTTACTGTGGCTTTACAAAAGCCTCTAGGGTGTGTGTGTATGCAGGGGAGGAGGGCTGGGGCTTGTTTTTGTTACATTCCAATAAGCCCCCTCTCCAAGGGAAATGCAGTTCATTTCTTCATTTAGGATCTTCTTACTGATGATCCCTCTCATGTTGTCTTTCTGGCTCTTAGATCACAGCAGTGCCCATAGAAGAGCTGCCATTTCAGGGGCAAATCAGTGTCCCTTTCCTCTACTCCACACCAGTATTTCTAGTACAAATTTCTACAAAAATAAAACAACCATCAGGATGTGCTCCAGGAATGGCACTGGAGTGGTGGTTGGCTGGGTGGACATGTGCATCTTCCACAGCCCTTGCCTCTCATAACAGGACTCTTTGCAGGGAACAGGGAAGTAGCACTGGTTATGAGACTAGCAATTACAGCCTGGTACATGGCATCACCTTAGCTGAGTTCTATTCCTATTTCTGCCATTGACTCACTATGTGACCGTGGGCAGGTCATGTCCTCTCCTGTGCCTAAGTTTCTCTTACTGTAAAATAGGGATCATGATGTCTGTCTCACAGCAGGAGCAGTGGTTGTGAAAATTAATCCATGCTTCTAAAGTGTTTTGAGATCCTCAGATGCATGGGACTATAGAAGGGGAAAGCATTGTTATTTATTCCAGTCCCAGGTTCTCCCATCAACAAAAGTCACTATAGGGAACGATGAAGGGGCACTGCCTGTGAGAGAACTTGTTCCAGGCCCAGACTTTCCCAGTGGGAAGCTCTCTAAGGAATTGTATAGCCACAAAGGCTATGGAGAAGCTCAGAGCTCCTCCAGTCCCAGTGTCTCCCAGAAGGTGACACTAAACTGGGAGGAATGGTAGATACGCTGGAGGGTAGGGATAGAATACAGAGGGACCTAGACAAATTAGAGGATTGGGCCAAAAGAAATCTGATGAGGTTCAACAAGGACAAGTGCAGAGTCCTTCACTTAGGACAGAAGAATCCCAAGCACTGCTACAGACTAGTGACCGAGAGGCTAGGCGGTAGTTCTGCAGAAAAGGACCTAGGGGTTTCAGTGGACGAGAAGATGGATATGAGTCAACAGTGTGCCCTTGTTGCCAAGAAGGCTAACGGCATTTTGGGCTGAATAAGTAGGAGCATTGCCATCAGATCGAGGGACGTGATCATTCCCCTCTATTCAGCATTGGTGAGGCCTCATCTGGAGTACTGTGTCCAGTTTTGGGCCCCACATTACAAGAAGAATGTGGAAAAATTGGAAAGAGCCCAGCAGAGGGCAACAAAAATGATTAGGGGGCTGGAGCACATGACTTATGAGGAGAAGCTGAGGGAACTGGGATTATTTAGTCTGCAGAAGAGAAGAATGAGGGGGGATTTGATAACTGGTTTCAACTACCTGAAAGGGGGTTCCAAAGAGGATGGATCTAGACTGTTCTCAGTGGTACCAGATGACACAACAAGGAGTAATGGTCTCAAGTTCAGTGGGGAGGTTTAAGTTGGATATTAAGAAAAACCTCTTTCACTAGGAAGGTGATGAAGCACTGGAATGGGTTACCTAAGGAGGTGGTGGAATCTCCTTCCTTAGAGGTTTTTAAGGTCAGGCTTGACAAAGCCCTGGTTGGGATGATTTAGTTGGGGATTGGTCCGGCTTTGAGCCGGGGGTTGGACTAGATGACCTCCTGAGGTCCCTTCCAACCCTAATATTCTATGATTCTATAAGGCATCTGTTGGGTAAGTAAAATACATTTTCAAAATGAAATCAGTACTATTTGCCCAATTATAACGTGATACAGAGTGGCATTTCTCTGGTAATAACAACAAGCTGAGGCCATCAGAGGTGCTGTTTCCTGGACAGTGGCAGGAGAGATGACCTGGTTTCTAGGGGAGATGATTGTCTGCTCATTCGAACACTCTGTGGAAGATTTTTTCTTTCTTTCTTTTTATATATATATATATAGAGAGAGAGAGAGAGTAAATAAAATGACCACAGACTGCACATGCCTAAGAGAAGGAAGATGTCCTAGTCTCTCCTCTCCTCTCCCAGGTTTCAGAGTAACAGCCGTGTTAGTCTGTATTCGCAAAAAGAAAAGGAGTACTTGTGGCACCTTAGAGACTAACCAATTTATTTGAGCATGAGCTTTCGTGAGCTACAGCTCACTTCATCGGATGCATACCGTGGAAACTGCAGAAGACATTATATACACACAGAGACCATGAAACAATACCTCCTCCCACCCCACTGTCCTGCTGGTAATAGCTTATCTAAAGTGATTATCAAGTTGGGCCATTTCCAGCACAAATCCAGGTTTTCTCACCCTCCACCCCCCCCCCCCCACAAACTCACTCTCCTGCTGGCAATAGCCCATCCAAAGTGACCACTCTCTTCACAATGTGTATGATAATCAAGGTGGGCCATTTCCTGCACAAATCCAGGTTCTCTCACTCCCTCACCCCCCTCCAAAAACCACACACACAAACTCACTCTCCTGCTGGCCCACCTTGATTATCATACACATTGTGAAGAGAGTGGTCACTTTGGATGGGCTATTACCAGCAGGAGAGTGAGTTTGTGGGGGGCGGAGGGTGAGAAAACCTGGATTTGTGCTGGAAATGGCCCACCTTGATGATCACTTTAGATAAGCTATTACCAGCAGGAGAGTGAGTTTGTGTGTGTATGGGGGTGGAGGGGGTGAGAAAACCTGGATTTGTGCTGGAAATGGCCCACCTTGATTATCATGCACATTGTAGGGAGAGTGGTCACTTTGGATAAGCTATTACCAGCAGGAGAGTGAGTTTGTGTGTGTGGTTTTTGGAGGGGGGTGAGGGAGTGAGAGAACCTGGATTTGTGCAGGAAATGGCCCACCTTGATTATCATACACATTGTGAAGAGAGTGGTCACTTTGGATGGGCTATTGCCAGCAGGAGATTGAGTTTGGGGGGGGGGGGGAGCGGAGGGTGAGAAAACCTGGATTTGTGCTGGAAATGGCCCAACTTGATAATCACTTTAGATAAGCTATTACCAGCAGGAGAGTGGGGTGGGAGGAGGTATTGTTTCATGGTCTCTGTGTGTATATAGACAGGTTTCAGAGTAACAGCCATGTTAGTCTGTATTCGCAAAAAGAAAAGGAGTACTTGTGGCACCTTAGAGACTAACCAATTTATTTGAGCATGAGCTTTCGTGAGCTACAGCTCACTTCATCAGATACATACCGTGGAAACTGCAGCAGACTTTATATATACACAGAGAATATGAAACAATACCTCCTCCCACCCCACTGTCCTGCTGGTAATAGCTTATCTAAAGTAATCGTCAGGTTAGGCCATTTCCAGCACAAATCCAGGTTTTCTCACCCTCCACCCCCCCACACAAATTCACTCTCCTGCTGGTGATAGCCCATCCAAAGTGACAACTCTTTACACAATGTGCATGATAATCAAGTTAGGCCATTTCCTGCACAAATCCAGGTTCTCTCACTCCCTCACCCCCCTCCAAAAACCCACCCCCATACACACACAGACTCACTCTCCTGCTGGTAATAGCTCGTCCAAACTGACCACTCTCCAAGTTTGAATCCAAGTTAAACCAGAACATCGGGGGGGGGGGAGGAAAAAACAAGAGGAAATAGGCTACCTTGCATAATGACTTAGCCACTCCCAGTCTCTATTTAAGCCTAAATTAATAGTATCCAATTTGCAAATGAATTCCAATTCAGCAGTTTCTCGCTGGAGTCTGGATTTGAAGTTTTTTTGTTTTAAGATAGCGACCTTCATGTCTGTGATTGCGTGACCAGAGAGATTGAAGTGTTCTCCGACTGGTTTATGAATGTTATAATTCTTGACATCTGATTTGTGTCCATTTATGTCTTCTGCAGTCTCCACGGTATGCATCCAATGAAGTGAGCTGTAGCTCACGAAAGCTCATGCTCAAATAAATTGGTTAGTCTCTAAGGTGCCACAAGTACTCCTTTTCTCCTCTCCCAGTTTCTCCTCTTTTTTGTTGCTCTGTCTCATGACCTCTACATGGGTTTTTGCATTGATGCTTGAGATTTCTCCCCCTCTGCCCCGCCAAAGATATCACTTCCCAGCACCTCGTTTGCCTTTGATCACAGCCTTGCAGATGGCTCTGACATTGTGCACATTCCCTACAGCAGTGCAAAGCCTTAATCCTTTTAATAGCTGGAGGTTTTCAGTTTAAGTCATTTATTAATATTCATTCTTAATTGTAAAGCATTTTAGTGACATCTGAAAATCTGTCTTACGTAATGTCCTTATTCACACTTGAGTCCTTCAGATCTGGAGTGCCAGGAAATAACTCCCTCTCTCTTTTGATCTCCCCGTTCTGTCATTAGTCCTTGTGCCTTTAATACACAAAGTCATTAAAAACATACAATACATTTCAAGTGTTTAAGCTCAGTTAATGTATATTTTAAAAAAAATCCTACTGTATTATGTGGAGTGTAATTTGCTGTCATGTTTGCATTTAAGTGCTGCAGCAGTCAGCAACAGGAGTAGAGTAGAAGACTCTATAAAGTCTTCTAGGGTTCTTGTTATGCAGATCTAATTCACCTGGGAAGATTTCAGATAATACTGTGAAGTATGCTATAGAAAACTATGAGATAGAAGATTTTTCACAAAGTCCTGAGTGTTGCTAACTTTCTATATGCAACAGCTCTTGGCAATGGGAGTAAGTGATAGAGAAACTAGGACTTTTAAATGGACACAAATTAGACGTCAAGAATTATAACATTCAAAAACCAGTTGGAGAATTCTTCAATCTCTCTGGTCACTCAATTACAGACTTAAAAGTGGCAATATTACAACAAAAAAACTTCAAAAACAGACTCCAATGAGAGACTGCTGAATTGGAATTAATTTGCAAACTGGACACCATTAAATTAGGCTTGAATAAAGACTGGGAGTGGATGTGTCATTACACAAAGTAAAACTATTTCCCCATGTTTCTTTTCCCCCTTACTATTCCTCACACGTTCTTGTCAACTGCTGGAAATGGCCCACCTTGATTATCACTACAAAAGGTTTTTTTTTCCCTCTCCTGCTGGTAGTAGCTCACCTTACCTGATCACTCTTGTTACAGTGTGTATGATAACACGCATTGTTTCATGTTCTCTGTGTATATAAAATCCCCCTACTGTATTTTCCACTGAATGCATCTGATAAAGTGAGCTGTAGCTCATGAAAGCTTATGGTCAAATATGTGTTAGTCTCTAAGGTGCCACAAGTACTCCGTTTCTTTTTTAGAGAGTTAGGGATCCTGGGGACTAGGAACCAATAGCTCACTTATTTTTATAGATATTCCAGCAAGGCACTGAGCCAGGGAAAGGGGGAAAGGATCCTAGCTGGTCCAGAGTCATAATGAGCCTTGTTCAGTTCATCCGATGAAGTGAGCTGTAGCTCACGAAAGCTTATGCTCAAATAAATTGGTTAGTCTCTAAGGTGCCACAAGTATTCCTTTTCTTTTTGCGAATACAGACTAACACGGCTGTTACTCTGAAACTTGTTCAGTGTGAAGTTCTTAGGTCTGCTTTGAACTCCCTGAAGACGATTATTCCTTTCCTGACTACAGTACTGAGTCTAGTTGGTTCAGTTAGCTGCCAGCCTTTTCCAAATGTCAATTGCAATGTTCGCATCTTTTAGTGAGTGCTTAAAGTAGTCTTTAAAACCAAATACTGGCCTATTCACTGTGAACCTTCCTGTAGCTGATTCGGAGACTTTCTTTAGGAGACAGGGCCAGAGCACTTTCAAACATTCCTTACCTCAGCATAGTTGAATAACAGCAGCAGTTGGTATCTTTGACTGAAAATCTGTTCTTACCAGATTTGTGGCCAAATTCTGCAGGTTTAAGTTGTTTGCATGAGCTTCTGTAAAGCATCTGAATATTTGGGTGTGTAGGGAAACTAGACTTGAACTCCAAGAGTTTGATCCTTCTCTCAATTACACTGGTGAAAATCATGAGTAATTCCATGGAAGTCATTGGAAGCAAGTTGGTGTGAGATCAGTATCAGGCATCTTAATCTTTTGATGTTTTCCCATTATTAGTCCATGGGGGACACTACTATGTCATTGCAGAGCCTCCTTCTTCCCTTTTAAACTAAATAGTTCAAAACCAGGCTGTTGCTTCCTCTGAGCAAAAGACTCCACCACTAAAACTTGTTTTCAATAGAAAAGGAGTATTTGTGGCACCTTAGAGACTAACCAATTTATTTGAGCATGAGCTTTCGTGAGCTACAGCTCACTTCATCGGATGCATACCGTGGAAACTGCAGCAGACTTTATATATACACAGAGAATATGAAACAATACCTCCTCCCGTATATATAAAGTCTGCTGCAGTTTCCACGGTATGCATCCGATGAAGTGAGCTGTAGCTCACGAAAGCTCATGCTCAAATAAATTGGTTAGTCTCTAAGGTGCCACAAGTACTCCTTTTCTTTTTGCGAATACAGACTAGCACGGCTGTTACTCTGAAACCTGTTTTCAATAGGATGCTGTCAGATTAAGTTTGGCTCAAATCTAGGTGGTGTGTAGGGAGGAAAAAAACTTTGATAAGACCTGAAACCAAGATAATTGTTTCTATTAAATTAAAAATTAAGTAAAGTCCAGTGGAAACAGTGTTGTGAGTTTTTAAAGAAATAAACAACACCATCCTTTGTTCACAATCCAAACCTTGCTTCATAGAGATAGTACATGAGAAACTGAAAGTGAAGCTGACTTGAAACTGACTAGATACCCAAAGTGAAGTGACTGCCCTTTTCAGTTCATTGTACAACCTGAAAGAAATGCAAAGAGTAGACAAAGAGCATTCATGCTAAATTAGATTTTGAAAATTATTTCAGTTTTCATACACTGGTGTTATTAATAACTAGATAAATTTGAGAAGTGAGCTTGAACATCAAATCTGAATCGCTTCCTTCATCCCAGCTTGGAAAAGGATGAGGTTATAGATCTGGACCTATTCCTATATTTTTAGGGTCAGGATCACAAAAAAACAAAACAAAAGGAGCCTAGTTTCTTGCATCTGGCTTGGATGCTGCCCAAGAAGACAGGAAAAAAATCATTTCCGAAGCCGCAATACTTAATACTTTGTACTTAAATAGAAATCCTTAAATAGAAATCAAATGGTTTCAAAACACTTCAGAAAAGTGGATAAGTGTAACTACCTACTTTACATATAAAGTAACCAAGGCACAATGAGATGAAGGGGCCGATTGTTATAGGTGCCACTCAGTATGAGAAAAGATGTCAGCATCTGGCCTCAACTGTCTCAGATAAAGTCACAGGGGATCAGAGAGGGGACTAGAACCCAGGTGTCCTGACTTTCAGCCCCCGTGCTGTATCCACTAATTTGTGCTACCTCGAAAAAAATAGGGAGGTGATTTTTGCCATTGCAGGTAACTTTGAGCGCCTGTGTCTTATCTTCTTACTAAGATCAAATGTGGCCTGTTTGTAGTATTTTCATCTAAAACATGCTCTACTATACAGTCCCAGATAAAACAGCTACTCTTTCCATATGTGCTAATTTGCCCCTGTAAAAACTTGTCTCCTTGCCTTATGGAAAACTACTGTAGAGTTTAATAGCAATGAAACCAAGACATTTCTCTAGGTAGTTAGTAAGGTTCTATAAAAATTGGTTTGAAAAACCCTATAAAATGTAATAGAAAATGACAACCTTACAATGGAGGGTTTTTTAATCATCCTGTGGAATTTAACAGAGGATACTATCCCTGCTAAAGAATTCCATAGCGTGGTTCAGAAAACATCTATACTAAGGTTATTATTTTCTATTCAATTCTATAGGACTTGTCCATAAAAGTTAGGGTCCTTCATTCTAATCCAATCCAACCCCCTAGAGGCATGTTAGGAAGTTGAACTTCATTTCTGTATCATGCAGTTTCCATCAGAAATGGAAGTACCTCACACCAATACTTTGTGAACATTTTTTTGGTTTTGTTTTGCCTGCTAGGATTTGTAACCACCCCACTTTCCGTCCATTTTGACAAGCTGCTGGCACAGTCACTCTGTGCTGCTGTGTGTGTGAATTTGTGACATTTGAGAACACACTAACACCTGGTTCCTTTTTCTTCACCTTAAAAAATCCACCGGAATGAGCAGGTGTTCAAGATTTATTTTAGGCCTACAAATGGGGCACAAAATATGCCTAGTACACAGGGATGTAAGTCAGGAGACCTAGAGTCTATTACCAGCTCCTCCGCTGTCTTGGTATATTTGCTGGACAAATCATGTCACGGTCCCGTGCCTCAGTCTCCCCATCTGTAAAATATGGATAATTACTCTTACCCTCTTTTGGAAAGTGTGTTGCCATCCTGGAAGATGTAGTAAGTACTCAGATCTGGGTTATAGTCCCTAAAAAAGATTTTTTGCTTTTTGCCCAATATTTCTTAATGCAATCCTCTTTATTGTTCAGTTTGTGCTCTAGTAAGCTCAGTTAAGTGACATGGCATTTAAATTCCCAGGGAACAGGGAGCCAAATAAGAGCAAATCTCATACCAAATTCAGGTTTATTTGTCTATCACAAGATTCAGTCTATTAACATCATTACTAATTATTATAACAATTTCCAGTTCTATAGCACTTTTCACCCTGAAAGATCCCAGTTCTCTTTTCACACTGTATATCTAGAGATCTTTCTCCCACCACTGAAATGCAGCCATCTTTGAGGTGGGACACCATAAGTGTTCTGTATTTATAACGGTACTGTAGGAGAAGTGAGCAATAACTTCAGTTGAAACTGAAGGGTAAGTTAGGCAGAATGGCTGATCTTCAAAGGTATTTAGGTGCCTAACTGTCATTGAAATTAATGGTAATTAAGTATTGAAATAACTGAGATTCTGGGCTAATTAACTGTTCAAGCTATTATTTGCGTAGGAAATCAGGGTAGTACTCAAACTCTTGCAAAAATATTATTGGGTCTTTTAGTGACTATGAATCCTCAGTGCCTTTGAGTTATGTTTCAGGTACAAGATGATACCTCCAACAGCACAGTGCCCCCTAGCAGTGTGGGAAGGTGTTGGTTCAGCATTGACTCAGAGGAAAGGGGGCTATCTGCTGGTCTCAAACTTTTCATATTATGACCAACATTTGGGGGTTTTTTTGCCTTCCTCTGCAGCATGTGGGTGTGGGTTACTTGCCAGGATTTTCTGGGTAGATCTCATTTAATCATTTCCTTGCCATTGCAGAGGCCTCAAGCACTCGTATATCTCGGTTTTTCCTATTCCCTCCTATTCTCTCCCTGTAAAACATAATAGTCTAGTTTTTTATGGGTCTCGTTTATTTTGGTCTCATTCCGGTTGTTGGGTTTAGTGTGCGGGTGGTGGTGGTGGCCTGTGCTATACAGGAGGTCAGACTTGATATAGTGGTCCCTTCTGGCCTTGAACTCTGTGATTCTGTTTTTGGGTTCCTAAAGTTAGGAACCTAAATTCATATTTAGGTACCTAAGTAAAAGTGACCTGATTTTCAGAGGTGCTGAGCTACTGCAGCTTGTGTTGATTTCTGTGGGAGTTGCAGGTGCTCAGCACCTCTGAAGATTAGGCCACTTTTCCTTAGGTGCCCTAGCCAAGATTTTTACATATATCATTCTAACAGCCAAGTTTGATAGTTTTGACCTGAGTCACCAGCACCACCTCTTGCAATCCCCTGGGATTGCCTTAGACAGCTCTCAAGTTCTAAACAGACTTAAACGTGCTTAGTGTATGTGAATTAGGTCCTGATCCTGCAAGAATTTAAGGATCAGGATCCTAATCAGATTCCAGCCTAAGGTGATGAAGCTTCAAGCTATGGTGATTTATCCTCCTCCCCACAGTGAACAGGGTTAAGCTGAATATGGTCAGTGTATGTCCATATTTTCAGACTCATGTTTTCATTTCTGTTTATTGGCTGTATGTGCCAAATTGTCTCTCCAGAACTATATTCTAATGGCACCTTGTTGGTTTTGTGCCATTAGCTATGTTCATTATGTAAAATCTTTGCAACGAAGGGAGAACAGCCACCCTGGAGCCTGGAGATAATGAGTGAATCACTCTGGCCAATCCAAACTGAATTTGAGTTCAGGGTATTTATTTTACACCCTTAGCTCTTTTGCTGTAATAACTGAGTCCCCCCTGCAGAGTCATGATGGCAGCTCATGTTTTAGTTATTATACTGGAGAGACCAATGGATGAAAAGGAGCAACTGCTTGTGTCCTAATTTCCCAAACACCCGGCAGGGGGTGGCAAGATGAAATGGCACAAGAATCTGTCATCATCTGCAAATGGCACACACATGGACACTTCATTCCCAGTGAATCCTGAGTTGCAGAAAAGAGCCTTTTCCCATCATAAGGTCGAAAGGTGTCCTCTACCAAGGATGGACAGGCTGCAGCAAACGTCAGCATGCTAGGCTATAAGTAAAGGTAATAGCAATCGCCTCAGTCCTTCCGCAGTGCAAATCCTTGCTCCCACTCCATCCCTCAAGAGACCCTTCAATGCAACCCCTCAATGTCTGGTAAATAGGGTCTGATAAATTTTTCCTGGATGGTACTTATTAAAAATATGCCAAGGCAGGCAGAAATAGAAGACATTTTCCACATAGGCAGGGATACGTTCACTTCTGCTCAGTTCAGCTCAAGAGTCCACCTATCTCTCTGAAAAGAGGGCACTGCTCATGTGACCCAGGTGCCGTTTTAGCCCTTCCTCTCTTCCCTTCAGGGGAAGAGATCACTCCATCACATGACCTGATTCCTTGGGACTGGCTCACCCTCCCACAGCTCTGTGAGCTCCCAGAGGAAGCAGGGTGTCTGGGAGATTTGGACTCATCCAGGAGAGATGCCTGGGAGAGCTGGGCTCATCTGGAAGGAGAGTATTGAGAGGTCTCTTGTGAAAACTTTTCCTCCCATGTTAATTGTTGTGCTCAATTTGAGCTAAAGATGAGCCAATTGATAGAACTTTCCTTCCCTATTTACTCTCTGGTACCACATGGTTTTTTGCCCTGGGACTTCCCCTTGCCATCCACAGGCTGGCACCAGGTGTCCCTGCTAGAGCCATGTCAACACTGCTTTTATTTTTTTACATGGAGAATTCTTCTTTTTAACACAAGGACTCAGAAATCTACACCTTAATGTGCTGCCCCAGCTGCCATGTGGTTTACCCTCCCCTTCCCCAATGCCACAGAGAGCCCTGCTAGGTAGAGGTTGTGACGAAGTGGGACTGTTCTTAATGTTTCCTCTGAATGCTGTAGGGGTGCCTCAGTTTCCCCTTGGCATTTCTTAAGTCTCTAGATGTTGGGATAAGGGGGTGTAATTGTTGCAGAGCAAAGGGCCTGTGTACATAAATGGCGGACACTCTGTCTCCTGGCAACTGATGGCCTTGGCCCTTCCCCCCTGCAAGGTGATAGCTAAAGGGTTGGAGAACAAAGGAATCAGGTGACCTCCTGACCCAGGAAAGGGACAAAGCGCAGAGAAGGAGGGGGTGGAGAGTGAGTCAGTTTGGGCTGGCTGGGGATGAGGTGTGAAGTGCAGACATGGTTGTCTGTCTCACTGCCGCCCAAAATGGACCTGGCTGAGGGGTCCTGTTCTCTGTACCTACAAGCTCTGTTTTAGACCGTGTTCCTGTCATCTAATAAACCTCTGTTTTACTGGCTGGTTAAGAGTTACGTCTGACTGTGAAGTTGGGGTGCAGGACCCTCTGGCTTCCCCAGGACCCAGCCTGGGCGGACTCGCTATGGGAAGCGCATGGAGAGGCAGAGCATGCTGAATGCTCTGAGGTCAGACCCAGGAAGGTGGAAGCCGTGTGAGCTTTTTTGCCCTGAAGACAGTCTGCTCACAGAGAGGAGACTTCACCAGAGTCCTGACTGGCTTCATAGGGAGCAGTTTGAGAGCATTGCCCGGGGACTCCGTGACAAGGTGCACTGTGAAGTGGATCACAGTTTGGTAGGGAACAAGTGTGGCTAGAGGAACGACCACAGTTCGCCACTTTGAGTGCAGAGTGCATGGATCTGCACGGCCAACCCAGCTTTAAGAACTGAGTTAATTCTCTTCCCAGCCTCTAGGGCTGGAGCTGGGTCTGTAAGAGGGAGTTCAGAAGGATGCAGCTCTAGGAAGATTTCTGGGTTTGTTACGGAACTGAGTTGGGGTGGGCTGCTGCTTCTCTGGAGCTTGGGTGAAGTTAGGCCTTGCTCTTTGGCTCAGGGAAGCCCTGCTGTATTTGTCCCTTAGAGGGGCAGGGCATTTCTTAAATTTCCTTTTCTGCTTGGTGTGGCCAACTGAAAAGATGTTTAAAGTTAATTGACATGTGCAATATCATCTCTTGCTCTTAGTGGCCTATCATGCTAGCAACAAAGGGCCCTAGCCATGCAAAGGTCTGCATCTTTCCCTACCATCATCATGGCAAGAAATGCTGTTTGCCCCTGTATCTTTCTCCTTCACCCCATTGAAGATTGCTCCCATCTGCCATGTCCCCACTGTCCTGCTAGAGAGGCACAACCTGATTCTACCTCTGACAGGCCCTGCAGCATCACTCCCCCCGCCTCCCCGTTAGCTAAGAGGACAAGACAGAACGTCACTTTCTCTCCTGCATATTTTCCCCTCCTCCTCTTCTCTCCTCTCTCTCAATCATTCTTGGTTCTTTCACACTATCTCTGTTTCCTGTAGGTTCTCTTCTCTCTTGTAGGCTGCTGTCTCTGTCCTTTCATCTCTGCCTCCACTGAGATTGCTAAAGCCCTCTTTCTTTCCCATCCCTCTCCAGAGTCCCCATAGGGCCACTTGTGCTCCTTTCCTCTTCAGAGTTATTTGATTGCAGAACCCAGTCCTCTCCTGCCTGCTTGCTGCCCTTCATCTAGTGCTGGCTGAAGTGAGCTTTCTGTTCCCAGTGACACTGCATGTGAAGTAACCAGAGTGGATCTGAGCACAGGGATTACAGCCAGAACAATAATGCCTTTGTAATGCTGTGGGGATTATTCTTCTCCTATGGAGTAAGACCTGAAGAGCAACGCCACATCGTCAAGCAAACAGAACCTCCAGCTGTCAGTTCTATAGCTCCCTTTAGAGACAGACATGTGGTTGGCCAACTGCGGTTCCCCTGAAGGCAGACACTTGGCACCCTTGTTCCCATTGACAGGTTTCAGAGTAACAGCCGTGTTAGTCTGTATTCGCAAAAAGAAAAGGAGTACTTGTGGCACCTTAGAGACTAACCAATTTATTTGAGCATGAGCTTTCGTGAGCTACATCGATGAAGTAAGCTGTAGCTCACGAAAGCTCATGCTCAAATAAATTGGTTAGTCTCTAAGGTGCCACAAGTACTCCTTTTCTTCTTGTTCCCATTGAAACACACTGTGATTCTGCATCATCATTTGACAGAGACAGCAACATGGTAAAGGATGTGATGGGCCTTCTTTTGCCGTGGAACAAGTCCCCTCTCTAGCAACCCAGCAGCTCTGCCTAGTCCACCTTTGCTTTCAGTTTGTTCATCCTTCTCACTCCTTCTTCCTTTGATGGATGATTCCATAATAAAATGACCTTCTGGAAGAAAAAAATCTCTTCCAATTTCTATCCTATCCCCTACTTCTTGAACTTCAGTTCCTACCCCTTTCCTGTACCAAAATGGGTCTCTGTAGGAGGCTTTCACGCACTCTTATCATGGTTAGATCCCCATAAAGGCAACAACTTTCAAGACTAAAACAAGTTCAGTTTCACCTCACTTTCCTCAGGAAAGGAATCCTGGTTCACAAAAATCCTCAGTAAATATCTTTCTACCATTATCATTTCAGAACGCCTTTTCAATCACAGCATATGAGCCAAATTCTGGTTCCATCTACATCAATGGCAAAATGCCCATTTGCTTGGCTGGGACCAAGAGTTGGTCTAGCATGTTTTGGAGTGATTCAGAGGCTATTTCATGAGCAACAGTGCTGGGTTCAGCACTCTACAGAGCACCCAAGGAACTTACACTGTACGTTAACCAGCCAATACAGTTTGGATTTATAATGCCATAGCTGCTTGTCAGATATCCAAGCAGTGATTTATCCCTTTGTTTAAGGTAATGTCCTACCCTTGATCCCCTGGCAGGATGCCACTAATGGGTTTCATGGGGCAAGATGGGATCTTAATAAGAAGAGAGCGTTCATTGAGTGCACGAGGTTAGTGAGTGAGTTTAAAGCTAAAGCAGCCCTATGGAAGAAGGTCTGAATGTGAGAGTGGGAGAATGATAGAAAAGGAATGCTCAGAAAGGATAGAATAGGGGCTTCTGGGAGTCAGGACTCTTCTATTCCCAGCTCTGTCATTGACTAGCTATGTGACCTTGGGTAAAAGTAATTTTAATTTATCTGTGCCTCACGCTCTCCACATGTAAAATGAGGATGAGACCTGCCCGTCCCATACGTGTAGTTGTGTTTGTAAAGCACTTTGAGAAGCTCAGATGGAGGTGCTCCTGGAGAGCCGAGTATAGTTTTCATAGAAGAAGGTAGTGTTTCTCCAAATGCAAGTGTAAGGAAGACAAGGACCAGGAAAATGTAATACTGCAGAAAGATCTATTCCAACAAATCACAAGCCCATGGCCTCTCCTTCCTCAGGCATTTTGGGGCTTCACAGCTTGTCCTGGGGCATTTCTCACTCATCTCACTGTCAAGCAGTTCCTTAACAGGCCTGCTCCCTGTGTTCTTTAATACAAACTGAAATGTGCTCTTTTGAGATTCCTTTAGGACAGATAATACACCCCTAGTTCCTTTGAATCCTGCTCCATTTCTTCCAGGCCCTTTTCACTAGTGCTAAGGAGGGGCAAAAAGATTCAGATCCCAACAGCAAAGAGCTTTTGATAATTGTTGTAAAGTTTGTGCAGGATTTTTACCACCTACAGGCAGTGCTGCATTCATAATTACCTGCTGGAATGGGACAGGCACCTCCGAGCCACCTGCTGACATTGAGATGCCTATGACTTTGGGAATGGAATGCCATCCCCTTTCTGGTTTAGTATCTGATTTTGAATTACACAGATAGCTTTGACATTAGTTCCATCTCAGGAAGCAGTGAGTGTGCGTGTTATGTAATATAATCTTAGTGTGTCAAGGATTCTGGTCTGTCCTCTTTTGTACTGCCAGATGGCATAGAATATCCATTCTCTCTGGAGAGATGTTCATATACATTTAGCAGCTGGATTTATGGTGGTTCACTCTGTAACTGGGCACTGTTGTTCCTTGGCATTTGGCTCCTGCAGATCAGCTAGCTCTTTAGTATTCAGTCGATGCCACACAGCCTCTTGCCTTACACTGAAATCCCAAGATTAAACTGTGTGTGCAAGAGGACATAAGTGAAGAACTTTCAAAGCAAATTTGAAAGGAGGGTCTAGTTCAGATTCTCCAAACATGTTCCTTCCCTGCTGAGACCCAGGCCTTGGTTAGTGAACAACAGGTGTTAGATCCATGCTCTTACTCTGTCCCCTTCTGCACTTGCTTCAGCTGCTGCCTGTTTCCTTGCTGCTCTGTTCTATAACATGGCTCTTAGGCTGCATTGTTATTGACTCAGTTAGTGGAGCTGTTTCTTACCTTCATCACTTTGGAGAGCATTTCAGGGATGAATCACACACCTGCATAAGTGACTCCCTTCCCACAAATGAGGCATCTGCTCAAAATTCTGCAGTGCTCAGTTGATTGAGACAGGGAACTATAACCCTTCTGCTGGCAGTGATATCACCACAGTCCTCAGAAATAGCCCCAAGAACTTCATGCTTCTTCACAGCAAGCAATGTCAAATAGGACTCCAGTGGTGTGAACTTCCTCACAGCTGTGCGCGGTCAGTGCCAGCTGGGACTCTAGGAATGCCAACTTCTCTAAAAGCAGTACCACGTCAATATCAGAACTCCAGCACTATGGGCTTCTCCAAAGCCCATCTAATGTCTGTATGAGTTCCTCATTATGGATTCTCATACCAGTGTGCTGTTTAGTGTGAGCTTCCTTGCAGAAATGTCTCTTCAGTATCCATGAGTTCTCCAGCTACAGTAGTTCCAGCGAGGACTCTGCCTCTCATACGTGTAACCATACTGCTTCTGGAGTGCAGTTCTAGTTTAATATTATAACATATGAACAGCCAGTTATACAAAAGGGCAGCTGGGCTATAATTAAGAGCTAGAATGACAGTGCAGATTTGAGCAGGAAATTGCTACTGGACAAGTGTCCTTATTACAATAACCACTATCACAGCTGGCACTAATTAGCCATAGAAACTGGACTCTTCTCTTGACCCTTGAGAGGGCTTGAGGCATATTGTGGGAGAATCTTGTACTGCAGCGGAACATGCTGAACATGCTGTATGCGTTCTGTAGCTAAGCACCTTCGGTCTCCAGGACTGTTAATGAAACATAAACACAGCATGGAAAAGTTGGGGAAGGGGAGAGTGTGGCCTTTACTCACTGAGAACATGTGTCTGATAGGAACATTTAGCGCTTATCTTTGTCCAACAACAACTGATTAAAATTTAAAGCCCCTTTTCAAACCTGTCACCCTTTGAGAATAATGTTGTGGGTTTGATTACAGTAACACTTGAGACACCAATTTCTTAGAAACAAATGTTTCTTTATTTTTATAATCGCCCTGAACTAAGGCCCCAGATCCATTACCAGGCTTGCATCTGAGTTCACAGGAAGAAGCTATCTCTAAAATAGTCTGAACAACTGATTCCAGCCCTCCTGAACTTTGAGAACTTTGGGATTTAGATCAGGAATCTGAATCTCCACCTTTGGGAGTGTTTTGATCCAGGGATTTGTTCCTGCCAATTATACCAGTAAGAAGTTTGGATCCAGGCCTAAGATTCCAGGGATGTATTACTTAAGCAGTTTGAGCTCCCTAAAAGTGCCTGCTGGAACTCTGTGGAATGTGGAGTCCCCAATTGCAGTGCTAACCACCACTTCCATAGCTGTGACATCCTCACAGCAATGCACCAGTGGAAGCCATCACTATACCAACAGGAGCTTTCTCACAGCAGTGCGTTCAACTCAGCTAGCACCCCAGCTGTGTGAGCTTCCTCACAGCAGTGCCCTGCCCCTGCCCCTGCCCCCTGCAGTGTGAGCTTCCCCACAGCGGTGCCCTGCCCCTGCCCCCTGCAGTGTGAGCTTCCCCACTGCAGTGCCCAGCTCTGCCTTCTGCTGTGTGAGCTTCCCCACAGCGGTGCCCTGCCCCTGCCCCCTGCAGTGTGAGCTTCCCCACTGCAGTGCCCAGCTCTGCCTTCTGCTGTGTGAGCTTCCCCACAGCGGTGCCCTGCCCCTGCCCCCTGCAGTGTGAGCTTCCCCACTGCAGTGCCCAGCTCTGCCTTCTGCTGTGTGAGCTTCCCCACAGCAGGGCCCTGCCCCTGACCTCTGCAGTGTGAGCTTCCGCACAGCAGTGGCAAACTTTATTTCTTATGTGTAGCCTGATTTAGTCCTCTTTCTGTTGTCCGCTTTCCTTTCTTCAAGTTCCTGCTCACAAAAGAGCTGGGCCAGGGCTGCTTGGAAAGTTGACCCCCCTGCAAGTCAAGGCGGGGGCCGGTTACCAAGACTAGGGAAGGGGGCTAATGTGAAGCGTCCTTGGATGTTTATGGTGATGCTCATTTTCTGCCTGACACCGAACCGGCTCCCTCAGCCCCTCCTGGTGGGTGAGAGGGACGGATTCGGGTTTCAGGCGCTCGGACTCCCCTCCACGTTCACGCACCACCCGATCCCCGGTTAAAAATTCATGCAGCTGCCGCAGCGATCTCCATCCTCCCCGTGCCTGCTGGGAGCTGCAGACAGCGCAGCCCGGGCTGGGTGGGAGATGGCTGCTGCCCTCCGCATCCACCCGAGGGGAGCCGCTGAGCGCCGGTCGCCGCGGAGCGCCCGGCTTCTCCGCGCCCGCCTGGTCCCCCAGCGCCCCCGGGTCGGCTCCTCTCGCTGGGGAGGGGAGGAGGAGACTCAGCGCCTCACCTGAAGGAGCTGCGCGTCGGCACCTTGGAAGGCCAGCAAGGGGAGGGGGAGGCTGCTGCTGAGGAGACGGTGCCCTCCAGCCCCCTGCTCCCTGGCCGAGCCAGTGCCTTCCCAGGCCATTGTCTGAGCTGTCACATGGGCCGTGGTGCTGAATTTAAGCAGATTTCCCAAGGACATGCCACGAGCACTTCCTCCAGCCCGTGGGGACCGCCGGGCGGAGAGCTTCCCCCAGACACCCTCCTCTGCGGGCTTTACGATGCGTCTGTAGCCTCCCCGAGATGAGCTCGCCCATTGCAAAGAGCGAATCCAAGACTTCGCTGCTGAAGGCAGGGGGGAGCCGGAGGGCTGCGGCAGGAGCGGAGCCCCAGCCCAGGAAGAGCCATGCCCGGGGCGGGAAAGGGCAACCCAGGTACCCAGCGCGGGAGCTGAGCCGCCAGGAGCAGCTCCATGGGGACCCCAGTTCCAGGAGGCCACTTTGCCACCCCGGAGTCAAGGAGAATGGAGTGAAGGGGCTCCAGAAGCAGTCACATGGACAGGGCGAGAGCCAGCCGGAGCCAACAGAAGGAGGTCCAAGCAGAGGCAGCAGCAAGGCAGAAGCGAGGACCTCTAGGCACCATCACCATCACCACTCTCAGCAGCAGCATCCCAGCCGGGACCAACAGCAGCCGCACACCCAGAGGGATGGGGAGGAGAGGGAGGAGGACTTTTTCTTTGGTCACAGAGAGGGGTCTAGCAGAGAGTCCCTAAAGCTCTCTGAAGGCTCGTCACCTCTGTCCAAATCCAGCAGCAAGTACTCCACCAAGTCCAACAGCAGCGACAGGTCCGGGGAGGCAGATCCCCTCTTCCACCAGCTGCACCCCATCCTCAGCTCCGTCTTTGGCCAGGTAAGGACCAGAGTGTCTCACACCCGCCCAGCACCCGCGTCTTTCTGCCCCTTTACACATCTTTGGCTTGCCGGCTCGGAGCCCTCCTGTGCTTTAGAGATAAGCTCGCAGCTATAAATGCACTGCTTCCTGGCTGCCTCTGCCAAACTTCTCTAAGCCATTTGCATCACAGTGGTGTAAAGTTAAAGGGGCGTCTTCCTTGCAAGTGTGAACTAAGGTGCGTGTGTTTGTGTGGAGCGGGAAGGTTTGTACCGCGGACGGGCATGGCATAGGCTTAGGTGTGCGGGCTGGGAGCTGGCTTTGCGAGTGTCTATTGATAAAGGACGGCCGGGGGGTGGAATCTGTGCACTTTCTGTCTTCCCTAAGGAAAGAACAAACCCCGTCAGGTCAATGGCTTATAGGAAATCCCCATTGGGAGGCGGACGCTGCCGCAGCTGCCCTAGTCTCCTGGGTGACAAAGGGTTCTTCCTGGTCGGGTCTGCGTGTGCTGCGCGGCGTGTGGCGCTCTGAGAGATATCGGGCACTTAATTCTATTTCATCCCAACACCAAAGTGAATCCCACCCCTCGCCCCATCCCCCTCTCTCCTTGGTTCGCTGAAAATCCACTCTAGTCTTGGGGGAGGGAGTCAAAGAATCTGATCTGAAAAAGAAATGCAGATATTAGTCTTTCTCGCCCTTTCTTTTCTTTATATGTTTACTTCTCCTGAGGGTACATTTATGTGCAATGAGAATATGACTCATTTATGATGGCAGAGCTGTCGGAAGAAGGGAGGGGGACGAAAAATCCTTCTGACCCAATTCTGAAACCCTCTCAGTCAGTGTGTTGAGAAGGAACAGATGCTTTCAGTGTTTGCAAGCTCTTTCTGTACAAAGCTGTTGTTTTTAGCTGCGCCTGGTAATGAAATGACCCCTGACAGGGCTACTCTTTAAAAGTGAAGAGGCAAAGGGAGCCTCACTTCCAATTTTCATTTAGAGCCGTTATGGGATGTTACTGGGAAATGTAATCTCCAGGAAGATTAATGTAACTGAGATCTCCCAGAAGCACAACTATAGATATAAACCAAAAGCCTGAAGTGCTAAATTCCAGTACAGGGAGTGATCAATGAAACCAGAATTAGGATTTGTGGTTTGTTTTATAGACAAAGTTGGCTTGGGAGGTTGTGTAGAAATGTCTAGTGAAGTTGGGGTGGTGGAGAGAGGAAGGGAGGAGCAGAACCTTAGTAGTCAAGAGCAAGGACAGTGTGCACCAGGTCTGTTTAGTTCAGTGGCAGAAAGTGCTGTCTTCCTCTGATAACCTTGACTGCACTGAAGAAAATCAAACCTCAACTGTTCCCCTTTCCCAGGACTTTGCATAATCAACAATACTTTATTTGTTGGGATATTAATATTATTGTTGCAGTGGACTCAGAACTAGTATTTCTCCCCGCCCCACAAACAGGACAACAAAACTCAGGAATAAAATCCTTCAGTAGCAACATTCAGGGTCCTTGTCAGTGCCAGTGCTAAATTAGGTGAGAAAGAGCAATATGCCACCAGCATATCTGGAAATCTATTGGCTAAATTCTGTTCAGTTACATCTCTGCAACCTGGTTGACATCAGTGGAGATGTAACCGAGGGTGGATTTTAGCTCTGTAGCCCTGCATGGCCTCAAAGTATCAGAACCACAAAATAAATCCATGCCAGGGATGGGATCCCCAAAACAAAAGCCATTGTCTATCTAGTTTTGAATTGACCTTTTCCCACTGATGGAAACTGGCTCTGAATGGGCTCTTTATTATATCAGTGTTGCCTACCCACTTTCAGGTGTCACCACCTTCTACTGCATGCCATAAACTCTGCAAGATTTAGTCCCCCCAGTTCAATAATGCTGGCTTGCTTACAAGAAAGAAGGGCACAGATGAAATGCTGCTTCTGGCTCTTTTACCCAGTGCATAGCCCCTGTGCTTGTGAACAAACAGAGATGTTTCTTTCATAGCGTGGCATTCTGTATCTGTATCTGTCTGCCTCTTGCCTTCTCTGAAAGGATTTAGATGAAATGACCATTCAATGGATAATGTAAGACAGGAGTGTGGCATGGGTTGTAGTAGGAACATTTGGGAATGGGTGAACACAGCAGTGCAGGAATGCCCTGGTAGCTACAGCATGGAATGCAGAAATAGTTGGATGCAGGAGCACGGGCACAAAGTAAAGAAAATTGTAATTGTAAAGTTCAGGAATGGATGGAGATCTTAAGACAGCAGCAAGTGCAAGTTTTGTCATCGTAGTAGAAGAGATGGAGGCTGTGTCCCAGGAGTGGAGAAGTGAATGTTAGCAGTTGGATAGAAATGTGAGTTTGCAGTCGTAGGGGAGGACAGGAAAGTCTACCTATAGCAGCCCGTTTCAATCATGGGTGGATGCAGTGTCACAGGGGTGCAGTAATGCACAGGATTGTAATATAGCGTTGTAGGAGCTGCAACACCCATTTATTATACACTGTCATTAGAAGAGAGCAACAGCACCATAGAGTAAACAGTTTCTTTAGTCCAGGAATTTCTAGCTAACACACCCAGCCCACTGTGTTGTTATCACACAGTGAGTTAAGCAGTTAAAATAAATTTTCAGTTACACATTAGCAGGGGAGCACAATGCTGCAGATTTACAGCAATGACAAAATATGATCCAGGAGCACCAGTATGTGTTTGATACACAAGAAAAACATCCTGCTGTACTTACAGAGTGGTGCAATGATATGGCCGCATATGCAGAATACTACAGTGGTACAATCAGACCGGCAGAAAACGTTGCAGGGATGACTTCACACAGTATGTCATTATTGCTGTAGCCGTGTACAATAGCAGCCCAGGACTCCAGAGTTGTGTCTTAGGCAGATAGATTTGTAACTGTACAGAAAGAAACAAGAGCATGGACAGAAGTGCTATACTGTAGTAGTCCAGTGGTGCATGGATAAACAGATGTGGGGTGTTGTAATACTGTATTAGTATAAGCCACGGTGTCACATTAGGCTAATGACATATTAGTGTGTTGGCTCTGTGGAGTAATACATAATATTATAAGAGCATTTTAGTGTGGTACTTATGCTTGGGTGTTGTACAGCACCAGAACGACTTGATAGTACAGTACGGACAATGCAGTGATATAATAACACAGTCCTGGGGCAGTATAAGGAAGTGATGCTGGTGCAGCGTGTGCATATTTTGGCAGTTCAAGGATGGGATATTTGTGTAGTGTTGTAGCTTGGCAGCACAGTGGTGTAGCAGATTGGCAGTCTAATGATGGAGTAATACAATATTGTAAAGGCATGATATCCAGTCTCATGGCAATTGCATTCAGTGTGATCTTAGCACAGGGCTGTGCCAGTCTGGCAGTGCAGTGTTGTAATACCATAAAACAGTGAGTGAGATGTTAATACAGTGCTGGAGGGGAGGATTACTGTGAATTAGTGAGAGTAAAATTAGTGCAGTATTATGGAAATACAATTTTGTACAGTGAACTTAATGCAGTGTTGTTATGGTCCAGGAGTAGTTTCTTAGAGTGACAGTGTAGTAGTGAGATATTAATGCAATGGTGCAATAATGCAGCTGGATGGTGGATACTAGTGCAGTGGTGGGGAAGAATGACCGTGGCAGGAGGATAGTGGTGCAGCAGCTTGCAATTGGGAGAGTGGTGCAGTAGTATGGCAGCCTGGTGTCCGAAGTTGGAGCAGCAGCGTGGCAGCATGTTGCAGGGATGGTGGTGCAGTAGAATGGCAGCGTGGCAATGGGATGTTGCAGTGGCACAGAAGCGTGGCACAGTGATATTGGTACAGCAGTAATGTGGCAGCATGGCAGGAGAGATAGCAGTACAGCATTAGCATGACAGAGGGATAGCACTGCAGCGTTAGCATGGCAGCAGGGATAGTGGTTCAGGGATAGCAGGGCAGAAGGGATAGCACTGCAGTGTTAGTGTGGCAGCAGGGATAGCAGGGCAGAAGGGATAGCACTGCAGTGTTAGTGTGGCAGCAGGGATAGTGGTTCAGGGATAGCAGGGCAGAAGGGATAGCACTGCAGTGTTACCGTGGCAGCAGGGGTTGTGGTTCAGGGATAGCAGGGCAGAAGGGATAGCACTGCGGTGTTACCGTGGCAGCAGGGATAGCAGGGCAGAAGGGATAGCACTGCGGTGTTACCGTGGCAGCAGGGGTTGTGGTTCAGGGATAGCAGGGCAGAAGGGATAGCACTGCGGTGTTAGTGTGGCAGCAGGGATAGTGGTTCAGGGATAGCAGGGCAGAAGGGATAGCACTGCAGTGTTACCGTGGCAGCAGGGGTTGTGGTTCAGGGATAGCAGGGCAGAAGGGATAGCACTGCAGTGTTACCGTGGCAGCAGGGATAGTGGTACAGGGGTAACATGGCAGCAGGGATAAGGTGTAACAGTAGCTTGGCAGCAGGGATAGTGGTTCAGGGACAGCAGAGCAGAAGGGATAGCACTGCGGAGTTAGTGTGGCAGCAGAGATAGTGGTTCAGGGATAGCAGGGCAGAAGGGATAGCACTGCGGTGTTAGTGTGGCAGCAGGGATAGTGGTTCAGGGATAGCACTGCAGTGTTACCGTGGCAGCAGGGGTTGTGGTTCAGGGATAGCAGGGCAGAAGGGATAGCACTGCGGTGTTAGTGTGGCAGCAGGGATAGTGGTTCAGGGATAGCAGGGCAGAAGGGATAGCACTGCAGTGTTACCGTGGCAGCAGGGGTTGTGGTTCAGGGATAGCAGGGCAGAAGGGATAGCACTGCGGTGTTAGTGTGGCAGCAGGGATAGTGGTTCAGGGATAGCAGGGCAGAAGGGATAGCACTGCAGTGTTACCGTGGCAGCAGGGGTTGTGGTTCAGGGATAGCAGGGCAGAAGGGATAGCACTGCTGTGTTACTGTGGCAGCAGGGATAGTGGTATAGGGGTAACATGGCAGCAGGGATAAGGTGTAACAGTAGCTTGGCAGCAGGGATAGCAGTCCAGGGGTAGCCTGATGGCAGGGAAAGGGGTGCATCATTTGTGTTTCAGCGGGGATAGCTGTCAGGGGTAACATCTCAGTGGGATAGCGGCAGTGCAGTAGCATGTCAGCAGGGACAGTGTTGCAGCAGTAGCATGACAGGGATAGTGATGCAGTGGTAGTGTGCTCGCAGGACAGCAGTGCAGAAGTAGCCTGGCAGCAGGGATAGTGGTGCCTCAGTGGTGTGGCAGCTGGAGCCTGGCAGCAGGATAGCAGTGCAGCAGTAGCCTGGTAGCATAGCAATGTAATAATGTGGTGGCAAGGATAGCAGCGCGGTTGTAGCATAACTCCAATTCTTTCTTGTTTAGTTCTGTTGGCTCCACAGTACTGGGCCTTTGAGCAGAGCCTTTCCTGGCATTTGCCATGCAATATTAACTTGTAAGTGATCCTGCCATGTGAGACCCGGCCGTTTTCAGAGCTGTTTTGCTTTCACGCCCTCCCTGGCTGTTAAATTTTTTAATGAAGTGATTTCCCAACATAGTTTTCTGTCAACTGCTTTCTAATAGCCTGGGGATCGTGCGGGTCAGAGAAAGCCATAGGAGCCTATCAAATATTTACAGGCTCTGTCTTTAAGTGCCCAGGGCCAAAGGGCCTGTTGTATTTCCATCTGCAGAGGCCATGAGAGGCTTTATCTTTTTGATGTCTGCAGTCCCACTCCTGGATCAGGTTTTAATTCTAGAGACCCAATGAACATTAAACAGGAAGAGGAGAAAGATCTTGTTTGCAGCCTCCTCTTTTTTCTTTTTCTTTTTCTTTTTCTTTTTCTTTCCCTTTCGTTGTCCATCTGCTTCCATCTCTTCGGAGTTTACTAGTAGAAGAGCAATGGAGTCAGGGTGCATCATGGATCAAACCAGAGTGAAGGGAACTAGCCCTGCTTATCTGGTGGTTGGGGTCCCAAGCTGTAGGGGTGAGTAACTGCCATAAGGAATGCTCTTCTCCAAAAGGAGCCAGAAACTTCAAGGCAAGAGAATATTTCCTAGCCACCCACAGAGAAGGAGTGAGCACTTTCTCCCTGTTCTCCACGTTACCCTGAGGTCCTTACTAAGGCCTTACTAAGGATAAATTGGAGAGAGTCCAGCGAAGGGCAACAAAAATGATTAGGGGTCTAGAACACATGACTTATGAGGAGAGGCTGAGGGAGCTGGGATTGTTTAGCCTGCAGAAGAGAAGAATGAGGGGGGATTTGATAGCTGCTTTCAACTACCTGAAAGGGGGTTCCAAAGAGGATGGCTCTAGACTGTTCTCAATGGTAGCAGATGACAGAACGAGGAGTAATGGTCTCAAGTTGCAGTGGGGGAGGTTTAGATTGGATATTAGGAAAAACTTTTTCAGTAAGAGGGTGGTGAAACACTGGAATGCATTACCTAGGGAGGTGGTAGAATCTCCTTCCTTAGAGGTTTTTAAGGTCAGGCTTGACAAAGCCCTGGCTGGGATGATTTAACTGGGAATTGGTCCTGCTTCGAGCAGGGGGTTGGACTAGATGACCTTCAGGGGTCCCTTCCAACCCTGATATTCTATGATTCTATGATTCTATGATTCTAAGGCAAAACTCTCGTTGACATCACTGGGAATTCTGAGTTCCTATTGATTTGAATGGGAGTGTTGCCTGACTAAGAACTGCTGCATCAGGCCCACAACTTAGAGCCCTCCAAGCAGAAATGCACAAGGATACTCTTCAGTCTGAATGACGAGAGAGAGAGAGAGAGTCATTTATATTTCAGTGATGGAAGTTTCCGGATCCCAGACTGTCTTACACAGATGTGTGTGAGTGATGGAGGTCCCTGTATGCTGTGTTGTCCTATAGCTGAGGGGATATCATTGTGTTGCAGTGATAGAGTCTCTTGGATGTAAGTCCTAGGCTGTGCAATAGCAGAGATGAGCAGTCATGTCTCAATGTTTATGGTGAACTGAGGAGACTAGTTCTCACAGCTGCACATTTAGGATGTTAGATTCACATAATCTTTTGAGGGGCAGGGAATTTTTTCAGTGGGTCATAGTCCAGTCCCCACATTAGCGCCGACTCCATTAAGTCTCCTTCCTAGCTGACGGGTTTCAGAGTAGCAGCCGTGTTGGTCTGTATCTGCAAAAAGAAAAGGAGGACTTGTGGCACCTTAGAGACTAACAAATTTATTTGAGCATAAGCTTTCGTGAGCTACAGCTATACCTCACGAAAGCTTATGCTCAAATAAATTTGTTAGTCTCTAAGGTGCCACAAGTCCTCCTTTTCTTCTTCCTAGCTGATTAAACACTGAACTTGGGTGCACAGTTTAACACAGAATAAAACAGAAGAGGGAAGCATAATTTCCTCTCCAGCTGCTTTTCTCTGACTGGACTATTATTGTTGCTGCATTTATTGTGGTGTCTGTGAGGTCCTGTTTGAGTCATAGAAGAGAGTATCCAGAGTGAGCCCAGATGCAGAGAAACGATCAGTTCTGAGACCAGAATGTTAAACTATAGAGGAGAGGGAATAAAACAGGATGTTGGTATAAAGACAACTCTGAAATCCTAACCATGGGTGCCTGGTGCAGAATCAGAGGACAGGAAAAAGTTGGATCCCAGGCCCAGAATGCAGGTCCCGGTAGCCTAGAGCAAACCTGCAGAAGGCAAACAGATGGTTTTGACATAGACATCTAGCATGAATCCAGTGCTGTGACTCTGGTTTCAGGGGAAGGGTCAGGATTGTGATCCAAGGAAGGTCTACACCAAGGGACCCTGTTCTCGGCTTCATTTTCCTACACCAAACATTTCCTCTCTGCCCCATTCCACTCTTGGGACCCTCCCTACTTTTTGTCCCTGAGGGACCCTTCCACTCCCTTCCAGGGGACCCTGCCTTTTATGGGACTTTCCAGTGAGGGAGGTTCTACTCTGTCAGTGTCACCAAGGCGCCCTCTGCTGCTGGCCAGCAGAATTCACTACAGTCTCAGTGGCAGATTTCAGAGTAGCAGCTGTGTTAGTCTGGATCCGCAAAAAGAGCAGGAGTACTTGTGGCACCTTAGAGACTAACCAATTCATTTGAGCATAAGCTTTCGTGGGCTACAGCCCACTTCAGCAGATGCATAGAATGGAACATATAGTAAGAATATATATATATATACATAGAACATGAAAAGGTGGAAGTTGCCATACCAACTCTAAGAGGCTAATAAAATTAAGATGAGCTATTATCAGCAGGAGGAAAAAAAAAACTTTTGTAGTGATAATCAAGATGGCCCATTTCAGACAGTTGACAAGAAGGTGTGAGGATACTTAACATGGGGGAATAGATTCAATTTGTGTAATAACCCAGCCTCTCCCAGTGTCTATTCAAGCCCAAGTTAATGGTATCTAGTTTGCAAATTAATTCCAGTTCAGCAGTTTCTCGTTGAAGTCTGTTTTTGAAGCTTTTCTGTTGCAAAATTGCCACCTTTTAGTCTGTTACTGAGTGACCAGAGAAGTTGAAGTGTTCTACTGGTTTTTGAATGTTATGATTCCTGATGCGTTTCAGAGTAGCAGCCATGTTAGTCTGTATTCGCAAAAAGAAAAGCAGTACATGCATCCAATGAAGTGAGCTGTAGCTCACAAAAGCTTATGCTCAAATAAATTGGTTAGTCTCTAAGGTGCCACAAGTACTGCTTTTCTTTTTATGATTCCTGATGTCAATTTTGTGTCCATTTATTCTTTTGCGTAGAGACTGTCCGGTTTGGCCAATGTACATGGCAGAGGGGCATTGCTGGCACATGATGGCATATATCACATTGGTAGATGTGCAGGTGAACAAGCCCCTGATGGCATGGCTGATGTGATTAGGTCCTATGATGGTGTCACTTGAATATGTGGACAGAGTTGGCATTGGGCCTTGTTGCAAGGATAGGTTCCTGGGTTAGTGTTTTTGTTGTGTAGTCTGTGGTTGCTGGTGAGTATTTGCTTCAGGTTGGGGGGCTGTCTGTAAGCGGGGACTGGTCTATCTCCCAAGATCTGTGAGAGTGAGGGATCATCTTTCAGGATAGGTTGTAGATCTTTGCTGATGCACTGGAGAGGTTTTAGTTGGGGGCTGAAGGTGACGGCTAGTGGCGTTCTGTTATTTTCTTTGTTGGGCCTGTCCTGTAGTAGGTGACTTCTGGGTACTCTTCTGGCTCTGTCAATACTGTTTTTTCTCCTTCTGATAATAGCTCATCTTAATTCATTAGCCTCTTAGAGTTGGTATGGCAACTTCCACCTTTTCATGTTCTCTGTATGTATATATATATCTTCTTACTATATGTTCCATTCTATGCATCCGATAAAGTGGGCTGTAGCCCATGAAAGCTTATGCTCAAATAAATTTGTTAGTCTCTAAGGTGCCACAAGTACTCCTGTTCTTTTTACAGTCTCAGTGTAGGTTTCTCCTTAGCAGACTTCTTTATGTTCTAGCTTAGTCCCCACCCCCAAACTTCTAAGGGCTCTTCCCCTTATTGACCCCATCTTGCCAAGCTTTCACACATACACCCACCAATCATTCGGAATAGTCCTGGAGCAGGAAGGCAGTGACGCATTGTGGGAGGCTGTGACGTATGTGGCCCCCAAGTCCTCCCCAACTTCCCAACAGGACAGGAGGTATTTAAATTCAACAGCTCCTTCCTCCGAGGAGCACAGAGGATGCTGTGATAATTCTCTGCCCTCATCATCCAACAGGTATTTAGTACAGAAGATGTTGCATGGTAGAAGAAGAGCACACATGGCCACAACTGCTACACAAGTATATGCCTGTGTGCACACTCACATACACATCCTGTATGTATACACACAGTCAACATACATTCATGCAACCCTGCATGTATGTACACAATCTACATATGGGCACCCCTGTAACTAGACATATAGCCTTCATACATACACTCCTTTGTATGGGTACATGCATCCCTGTGTGCAAAGACAAGCTGTATATACACACACATACAGATCCTTTCCAAACATTCATGTATACCCACGCTCACACAAATTCCAACATGTTTGTATATAGACTTCTTTAAATGTATCCACACAACCTGCGTTGTGTAACAAAATCATTTTACATAGTGTACACACAACCTTATATATGTATGTACATATGTACACACATACATACACACAAATGCCTATATGTTTACATACAGAGTACTCTCCATGAATACACTTAAATATATGTACACACAAAACTCTCTTAGAAGGATACACACACACACAAAACACAACTCCCTCTATTTAAAAATATACATACACACACACAACTTCAAATATACAGTTTTCTTACAATCCAATATATGTGCACATCCCCCTGCATGAATGTACATATATGCATATAAAGGCTAACATTTTCAAATTTTAGTTCTTAAAGTTGGACATCTAAATGTATAGGCACCTAAAGAAGAATACCCTGATTTTCAGGTGTGCTGAGCACCCACTGACTGACATCTTCTACTGGAAAAGGAAGGAGGGACTTGTGGTTAACATGCAGAATTGGGAGACAGACTATTCACATTGCTTCTAGCTATGCTAAAGACCTTGGGCAAGTCACCCTACTTGTACCTTTGTTCCCTGTCTGTACAGTGGGGATAATACCTACCTCACAGTTGTGTTTGTAGGCTTAATTCACTAATGTCTTTCAGCTCCTCAGCTGGAAGGCTCTAGAGATATGCAGAGTATATTCACAGAGCCCCCTGTGTGTTATGAACACGGAAAAACACGGTTTGACTTGAGCACATCCATGCAGTCTACCCTTTGCTCAGCAGGGGGAAGAATTTATCACATTAATTGCTTCTAAAGAGCCTGAAGGATGGAAGCCAGGCACACAGAAGCACTGAGGGGCAATGGGCAAGATTCCTGAGCACAGCACCTCTGCCAGGGAGCACTAATTTTGTTAGTGACATATTTTTAAAATAGATCTTTATTTTTTAAGGATTTGGTAAAAACATCAAAGTAAAACCAAGCTAAACAAATATCCATCATTGCTCTGCTCATCAAATATACAACATCATATCTAACCCATTGACATGCACAAACCTGCAGGCTGGATCTTTTGGGAGAGAAAAAAAATTAATTGCCCTCTAAATTAGCCCAGTGTAGGTTCCAAGGACTATGTATTGCTTTGACTTATGTTTCATGAAATATCATTGGAGTCAATGGGCTTTCACAAGGTATAAATCAGGGAAGAGTTTGGCACTAGGTACAGTGCAGATCCTGTGTATTTGTCACCAAAATTAGCTGTGGTTCTTTCCGGCATCACAGCTCCAGTTGCTGTTTTCCTCCTATGAGCCATGAGTGGTATTGATTTCCAATAACAAGCAACTGTATGATGTATATCCAGTAAAAGATGCTTAGCTAACTTTGGCCTCCCTTTTAATTATCCAGTGACATTCGTGTGACCTTGTAGATAGTCAGCAGGATCCATAAACCTGAATCACCCTTCTATTCCAGTTCAAGATCCCTTCTTGGAATAGAGGCAAACAGCTGTTACAATTGGTGTGGTCCTGTGCAGTTGTTTAGTAGCCTACTGTACTAAGATAAGGCTACCAAACTCAATACACCTGTGACTGAAGTCACCATTAAATCAAAAGTGTTGAAATATTCTAATCTCTATGCTACCTATCCCTTACTTAACATACTTTGCACATGTGTACCGTCTTGCAACCACCCTGGGAAGGGATATACATGGATCACTTCATCCCGCACTGATATGCACCCTCCACTCTGGGGTAGAATGTGGCAGCTATGCAACACTGCACAGCAACATGACACAACTGTCCAGAATAGAAAGTAAAGAAGAAACCTGTATTCACTTAAAAAACTGGAGGGGCAATTAAGGAAGGCAGAATATGATCACCCAAGTTGGAATTTGATCAGGAGACCTCACACTGGGATACCACCTTGACTCTTACAAAATGTGTCATTGGATCTTTAATGAGTGCATATGAGCAGGACCTTGGTTCTATGATGATACCTCTCGCCTCATACCAATCTGCAGTGTCACACTGGGGTATTGGTTTAATGTTGACTCCAAGGGAAGAGCACCACCTCTCTAGTCACCAGCACCATTGACTGAAGCACTTAGTGTCTCACCAGGTACAGACCCAGGCTGACCCTGGGATCAGAGGATAAGTAGTGCTTTCTGCAGTGTCATGTTTTTTTCCAGACAGTGAGACTGATTCACATTTCCCCTATTCCTGAGTTTAGGGCAAGGATGGGCACTGAGGGGAAAGGTTGTTTAAACTAGAAGGCCATTTCCACTCTACAGTGTGTAACTGAGATTCAGGCCCTCTGCTTTTCTTTGAACAGTTAGAGATAAAACTGTCCTGAGCAGCAATTGCAGGTCATGGTTCTTATACCTTGGGAGGGATGGGAAATATCTGCGGAGGTTCAATTTTGTTAACAGACTTTCTGATTGTGTTTGAATCTGATCCAATTAGTGTAACATAGAAGAGAAACACTCATATAATGTTATGGCCAGCATGAGTCAGCAATGGACACTTAAGAATAAAGAAGGTCCCAAACACTTCAGGCAGTTGTACTTGCCTGCTAGACTAAGACCTTTCCTGTACAAGCCTGTGCCTGTTGCTGCCCCTGCATTCAGTTGTACCTGCTGTTGCCTGACTGGAGCATGGTACAGTCCAAGCTCTATTCCTGGTTGGAAAACACACAACTGAATGGGCAGCAATAACATGCCAGGGCCTAATACAGAAGGGGGGAAGATGACCAGTCTCAGATATTTGGAGGCCCAGCGCTGGTACCAGTGGTTGGGAGCTGTAACAGAAGGACCCCTGATACCAATGACAATGTAGCTCCAAGGATGTTAATAAATCCTAATCAACAGGCTCATTGAAAGTCATCCAACAAACACGACTGCATTGTTTCTTATTTCTACAGAGTTATATAGCCACCACGTGGAGGGTGAGTAAGAAAAAGGCTGAAAGCTAGCAATCCAGATGCAAACTCATGGCAAAGTTGAGAAAGAATTCAGAACCAGAGCAGGTAGAAATCACACGTATGAGTGGGATAAATTAAACAGGCAGGAGTCAGATGGGTTTCTCAAGATAAAAAACAGTGAAACCTTCCAAATACACAATAGGTCAAATCCGTCCCTAAGGTAGCTCCACTGACTTCAGTAGAGGTCCACTGGGGATGAGTTTGACCCTCATACATATATTCTCACCAGAGATTAAACCACCACACTAATATTGTTGTTATACCAGTCACAAACAGGGGTCTGATCTATTGTCCCAGAAGATGAAAGATGACATATTGTAAGGGACCTGAAGTTTGATAAGGAACAGGAATGCTTTGTCCTCTGGAAACTGTTACTTGCCCAGTAGAAACACTTTTATTCTATGCTGCCAAGGTAGGCTGCAATCTGACAAAGCAAATTCCCCTCCTCCCCTCTCAGATCTCGATTTCTGAGTTGGTTTTCGATCTCTCTCTTGGGGCTGTCAGCATTCTCTGCTACTGGAAGTAGCCCTACCAGCTGCCTCTGAACTAATCAGAACTAGGACACAGCAACATCTGTCTTTGGAAAGAAGACCCTCTTTAATGTCTGTATGTAAGGTGTCAGTTCCATGTTTTCATCATTAGCAGGAAGAGGCGTCTTATAACAGATAGCTGCTATTACAGGTGAAAACCTACTTCACTAGTCTCCATCTCTCTCAAGAACAACATTCCTTCTGATCATAGAATCTAGAGATGGAAAAAATGACAGTATTCAGTCATCTAGTCCATCCCCCTACTCTGTGCCTATCCCAGCCTTCATACCAGGCTCCTTCCTGCTTCATGCCGTGGTCAGTCTCCATAGCAAGTTTCTCCTTCCTGCATGATAAATTCCAACTCCAAGCCAGGCTCCATCCAAGCCAGGCTCCATGTCCCATCCTTGGGATTCTTAGTGGGGATGCAAGGACCCAGGCGACAGTTGAATCTCACAAAAGCCCAGTAATGTTTCAAAAAGTTTTATGAAACAATTCCAGACTTTTCTAAAGAAAACCTAATATGTGTGGTCAAACATATATGCACACATCACCTGCACCCACACACACATAAATCCACCCACTGATGTGCACCCACACGAAACACTTGTGTACACACGTAACCATCTGCTGACTCCTAGGGTTCTTTTCCTCCCAGGCACAGAAGCTTGAGAGGTAGAGGAGGGGTAAAGATAGATTTCACTGGCCTTTTTGCATTTCTGACTCCCTCCCTCCAGATTTCTTAATACCCCTTCTGCCAGCTTTGATGCCACATCTCATTGCGCATCACTAGAGGTGCTGAGGATAGGAATGGGAATCGGACCACAGCCTGTAAAATGAATCGGCTGTGCAGGATGTGCATCAGTAGATGTGCTTAGGCCAGTGATACTCAGACCTCAGTGGTTCAGGAGCCAGCAAAATGACTGACCAAGTATTATTATTTTATCAACTACAATTGGTTATTAACATAGTAAAAGCATCCTGATTGGTTAATAACTTCGATTGGTTAATAATTAAATCATACAGTGTTTTAATATCATGTGCTGCAAAGAGCTGCAGGACACACATTAAAGAGCCACTTGTGGCTCATGAGCCTCAGTCTGAGTATCACTGGCTTAGGTTCTCTACTACCTAAATTGGAGGCTTGCTGGACAGGTGCTCTGTTTCTTTGACTTTAGAGGAGTTCTATGTACAGAGGGAGGGGCTGAAGATTTAGGATTATGCTCATGTTGCACACTTGAGTGCAAAATGGGTCCAATCCCAGATACACCACACCCTTCCGGATCTGGAAGTGCTCCTCTTGGCCCTTCCCCTATGCCGGGGTAATCAGTTTTTTTTGTCAAGGTCCAAATTTCTTGGTCAAGGTATAGTCAAGGTCCAGACTCCAGAGAAAATAAAAGATTTCATGGTCCATTCAAAAGCATTGGGCGGTCCAGATTTGGCCCTTGGTCCACTTATTGACTACCCTTGCCTTATGCTCTGTCTGTCTTCTGTCCTGTCCCCCCTGCAGTTCCCTGCCTTTCCACTTTCTCCTGTAGCAGCTTGGGTGATTTGATTAATCCTTCTGCCAGTGCCATCTCTGGGGATAGAAGTCTGGATAAATTGCTCCATTTCCTCCCCTCTCGGACGACACAGGCGGCAGATATTTATCAATTGCAGGGCGTTCCTGGCCCTATGCTGCCTGTCACAGTGAGATTCATGAGCAGCAGGGAGGTGATTCTCTTGTAGGTTTGCTCTGGAATTGGAATAATTTGTCTCGGGAAGGAGCGAGATGTCTCACTTGCTATGTGGCAGCTTCTGCTCAAGGGAGACAGGCACTTTGTCAATAAACAAGGAGCCCAGGGATGGTTCCAGCTGACAAAGAACATTATTAACGGCCAACAGCTTGGCCCAGTATAGCACTTCATTAGCATCTCTGAACAGTGCAGGCTCAAATCAGTAGCCACATACACCGGAGAGGAGGAGCTAGGAGCTCCCCCATGGCTAGTGCTTCCTCTAGCTCTCCTGCTGAGTGAGGCTGGGACCGGATCAAACTCCCGCTCCCAAACATGGTCCTGCGTTTTCCCCTGCATCTGTGGTTCTCAAACTGTGGTTCACAAAACAACAGAACAGAAAGAAGATCTGATTCACTGACACTACTGCAGGGAGGGGTGAATTACAGTTCTTTGTGCAACCTAATCCCGCTCTACTCCAAGGGAAGGTGGGCTGTGATACCAGCATTGTGCTCCCTGGAGGGGTTCTGCAGGGATTGGGAGTGTGGAGGCAAGAGATGCTAAATTTCCCATCAGGGCTCCATAGGGACCCTGCCCATGGAGTCTCCTCAGGGGATGCCCTGATCTGTGCTTCCCCATCCTCCCTGCCCAAACCCCTCTTCAGGGTTAGATAACACCCATTTGCCCTGGGTGGTAGGCAGTTTCTGGCCAATTTCTGCCACCACAACCTCCTCCATAGTGAACTTTCCATCTTGGAGGCTGTATGTCTTTCAGATGCTGTTGGTATAACCATGTGCAGGATCTGTCCCAGAGAATGCGCTGGAGAAGGGACTCAAGGGGCACTGAGAGGCTGGCTATAGCGTGTGGAGATTTCACCTTTGTATAATACTAGCAGAATGAGGAGTAATTCCTTCTGGACTGGAACTGGAGACGCTGTCAGCTCCCATCACAGTCAGGGCTCCTAAACCAATCCTTGAAGCGACTCTTGGTAGAAGAGACCACAGCGTTGTGGAATATCTGTGAATTCTCTTCACACCCAGGGATCCTACAGCATTTCCTACAGCCGGATAGTATGAAAGCAGAAAAATTACTTCTTTGCTGTTGCCTTGACAGTTCATCCTTCTCCATTCTTACAATCCTACCGGTGAGAACTCATGACCCTATGTCTCCAGCACAGCAGCACAAGGGCTAAGATCCTGGGGTGGATCCCTTAACAGCTGTTGTTGGAACCACACTTGTGAACAATGTCTTAAAGCAGTTCCGCTGTAGGTGAGAACTCCTAAATCCCCTAGCAGATTAATGAATGTTCTAAAGTACAGCAGAAGCTCCAGCATCACCTCTGTCTTTGCAGTTATAGATGGAAGCGGCTCTCCATTCCATGGTCTAGTTATTCTTGTGGATCCGCAGCCATGGTGGCTTCATAGCTAAGGATGCATCCACCATTAAATTCAAAGCCCTATTGCATGGGATGGTGGTGGATCCTTTCTGTAATTTAAACCTCCCTTCAGACTGAACGTTCTCAGCCTTCTCAAAGTCTGAAGCCAGAACTAAATTTGTTTGGGACTCAAATACTGATTGTTTCAGGGATGGGTATTGCATTGCCCTGTGATGGGGAAGGAGCAAGATTCTGTTACCTCCATGTGCCTTAGAATGAGAGAAGGGCCTAATCCTTGCAGTTCACATTCAGATATATGTGGTGGAGGCCTTAGATTTCCAGGGTGTTTGGAGCTGAGTGTTTGGTTCAGCTCACTGCAAATATGGCGTGATCTATGAAATTTGGATCTGGAATTTGAACTCTTTCCCAGTACATCCCCAGAACTTGGGTCAGTCCGGATCCAGGGGCAGAGTCGGCACTAGGCATAAGCAGAAACAGCAATTGCTTAGGGCCCCAAGCAGCTCAAGAGGATCCCATATTAATTATTATTTGTGTGTGTGTGAGAGAGAGAGAAATATTCCTGCTTAGGGCTCCCAATAGGCTAGTACCGGCACTGTCAGGGGTTTGGTTGGGCCCATCTCTGCTCACATGTGTGCAGGGAAAAGCCAACCACTTGTTTTTTAACTACAGAAGGCAGGGGAGACTCTGGCATTTGGCTGGCACTTCATCTCTCCTTCATTATGAAAATTTACTCTCTGGAGGTGAAGCGGGGTCTAGAGGAATTGGGTTGCTGCCTTCAGCTACTTGCTTTGGCCATAGCAGGAAAAGAGCAGTAAAAGAGCCAGCTCCCAGGTCTTCTATTGTTTGTAGACCAGGAGCAGGTCCCATCCAGATAAATAGTCCATTGCTGTGCTGGTCTGAGCTTTGGTCTCCGCTCAGAGCCTCTAAGTGGATTGCCTTCCAACTAGCCTGGCTCTTTGGTAATTGAAAAGCTCAGAGAAATTGGAAATGGGGGCGGCGTGGGGGGGCAGGGGAAATACAGAATGAGATATTCACTGGCTGTGTGGACCCAAAGTAGCCAGATTCCCTGGGCTTGTCATTGAAATCACTTCTTACGGTGACTCTCTGCTTTAATTTCCCCTGAATCAGCCCTCTCCCATGAGTGAAACAATCTTCACTGCAGATTGAGGGGGGTGGGAGGGATTTGAGCATTAATCTGATGTAGATTATACCTCCACCTCCCTCTTTCTGTCCTCCCTCTCTCTCTTCCTCTTTCTCTCTCTTTCTGTTTCTCTCCCCTCCCTCTCTTCCTACTTCATCTTTTCAAGAAAGTGAACGTAAAGTAAAAACACAGAAAGAGAGGGAGACTCTGAGAAAGAGAGAGAGAGAGGCAGAGAGAAAAACCTCCCTGAAGAGGGAAGCCCCAGCAGCCAATAACTTTTTGGATTTGACTGGTGCTGCCTTTCTTGCTTTGCTCCCAAGGAATACCTTTAATGGAATCAATTGCCTCGGTTCCTTTATAACCAAGTCCATCGGAAAGGCAGACTCAACATATTATGGGCAACTGTGTGAAGTCTCCACTGAGAAACCTCTCGAAAAAGGTATGTTCCCTGAATCCAAGTGCGTTATGCGTGTTTCAAACCCTGCTTCTTGGGACGGGTGACATTGTGGGTAGATGGGAAGGGAAGGTGGGAGGAACATGCAGACTTGTCTGCAAATGGTTCAGCTCCCTCCAGAAGTCCTTTTCCTAAGAGCTGTTAATGCAAATGCACTGTTCAGAACCTGTGATGATGAACGCCACAGCTGGTCTGTGAATAGGTTTGTATGTACGTGAGTAGGCAGGTTTCCATCATGTGTGTAAGTGTGTGCATGTGCATATACATATATTTGTCCACTTGCATGTGGTGCACGTGTTTGTGCACTATTATTTGGTTATATACGCACGTGTGAGCGTGTGCACACATTTGTGTGGGTATGCACGTGTGCAAGTTAAGACGTATCTGTCTATCGACGTGTGTGCATGTGAAGGTGTGGATATTTGTGTTGTTTCTCTGTGTGTGCATGTGAAAGTGTGGGAGCACACAAATTTGTTAGCATATGTCCCTCTCTATGTGTATGCAAATGAGCACATGAATGTGTGTGTTGCGTGTGTGTGCATTTCCGTGTGTATATCTGAATGTGTGTGCATACTCATGCATATGTGTGCAACATCTGTGAGTGAGGGTGTGTGGTTAAGTGTGTGCATGAGTGTGTGTCCGCACATATATGTGTGTGTGTGTGTGCGCATTTGTGTCTGCATGTGTGCATTTATTCTTGGGTGTCCTCACATATGTGTGGATCTGAGTATTTGTGTATTTGCATATTTGTATGTATCCATGTTTGTGCCCGTATTTATGTATATGTGGGTGCCTGCTTTCTGTGGTAGGTGTCTGCATGTGTTTGGTCATGTTTGCTCAGGTATGTGTGTTCATGCTTTCCCTCATGTGTAAGCAGGCCCCATGTGCGTACACATTCATGCCCACCTGTACTGCCATGTGTGTCTGGTTGCATTTTACCTGTGGGCTGCTGTGTGCTTAGGTCTCAGAATGGTTCAGGGATTAATTAGATTTAGGAGCTGTGCTGCCACTAGGGGCTGAATTGGCAATGGGAATGGTTCTCCCTGGGCACTGTGCGTATCAGGATGAGGAAGGCGTTGAGATAGAATGCGCCCATTAGGCCAGCTGGAGGAAGGAATTCACTTGGGGACGCTGAACCAAATAATAATTCACCACGAAATGATCTGCTTGTTCCTTACAAAGGGGAAGGTTGTAATAGGCAATGGCAGGGCACCGCACTGAGGGAGCTCACGGCATGGAGGCCTCAGTGGCAGTGAAATGGCATTGCTGTGGGGAAGCCATGATGAGGGGACCTCGCCAGCAACGAAGTGGCACTGCCATGAGGAAGCTCACAGTGCAGAGGTCTTGCCAGCAGTGAAATGGTGCTGCTGTGAGGACGCTCATTGCAGCCTGGAGTCACTGAGTACCTTGCCAGCCATGGAACGGCCCTGCCACGAGGACGCTCACAGTGTGGAGGCCTTGCTAGCAGTGAATTTTTTCTGGCCTTGGGTTTGTCACTTTTGTGGAGCAGCTCATGGTTGCGAGCTCAGCTACCACAAACAAGGCACAAGTTAAATCTGGAGTGTTTCTTGGTAATGACAAAGCATTGCTGTGTGGGAGGGAGGGAGCCCACCTACCCCAGCAGACCCAACTGATTTATGGGGTATGTAATGAGGCAATTCATTCCAAAGCAGCTAGACAGTGCTGAGCTCTCCCTTTTGGTCAGTGTGACCCTGGGGAAGAAGCAGGAGAGGCACTTGGGGTTCAGCCAGCTGGAGGTGCCTAAACTTTGCACATCTGAAAGGGCCATTCTGGCAATTTACAGTCTGCCTCCAATGCACATAAAATGGAACAGAATGTACCTGCACTCATCTCTCATGTGGAGATGTGGTTTCCAGAGAATACAGGTCCCAGCATGCAGTGGGCCCTGACGGCTTAGATCAAAATGGAGCATTGCATTCTGGGTCTTGTAGCTTGTTTAGGCCCTGCCTTTATTTGTATTTAATTCTTCATTCCTAAGAGCCATTTAAAGTGATGCATTCTGCACATAGTTCCAGAGAGTAGGAATGAAGGGGTTAAGGTGAGGAAGCCCACAGGCCGCATTATAGAACTCTGCAAGCTTCGCTTTGGCCCATATATTAAGGCCTCAGGGCCCAGTGCTGTGAGGTGCTGAGTCCCCTACACCGCTGTTGACCTCATTGCAGCCTGGAGTTACTGAGTACCTTTCAGGATCAGACCATTACATGACATAACCTCGGACTGCCGCTCTGTGTAACATTCCTCCTCTCTTCCTCAGGTTTTGACATTGGCAGAGTGAGGGGAAACTCAGTGAGCAAGGAGAGATGGGACATAGGTTGAACTAGACTTTGTCAGGGAGATTTCTCCCACTGTCCCCAGCTCCACTGAGTTTTCATGTCCTGTTCTGAGACTGAGGAACCACCTTGGCTAGAATGATGCCAAGCAGGGCCCTCTTCTTGCTGGTCTCCTCCATTTGTTCCTTCCGAACGCAGCCTGTCAAGTGGAAACAGAGACTTTAACGTAACTAGGAGAACAGGGTTAGGAACCTGGAGGCCTCTTGCTTTTGATAAACCTCCCTCAGGGAGAGGAAGGATGGATTTTGCATGACAGAGATGCTGCCTTCTGCACTTCTTTGAGCATTGTGGGGGGGCATTATTTCAAATTGAGGCAAGGGGGCAAGCAAAGCTTCGGTGACAGATAATCGTCTGCAAAGCTTCGGTGACAGATAATCGTCTGTCACCCAAACCCTCTCCCTAGCAGCTTCTCTCACTGCAGTGCTCCCAGCACACTCTTTATTATGGAGGCAGCACAAGAAGCTGTGTAAGGATCTCTACACAGACAAACTGAGACTTTCCTGAGTAGCTTAGACAGAGGAGGAAGCCCTGGAAATGGTGGATGTGAAGTGCCCTGATAGAGCAGGGAGCGGGCTCACTTTGAACTCTGGCAGACAAGACAGAAAGTTCAGAATAATCTGGAGGGACGGGATGGCTCAGCGGGTATGGTTTGGGACTGGTGTATGGACCTTTTCACCTCCGCCTCCCTAGTTCACATCTGTCTCTAGTTAATCGTCATTGAAATTCATTCCCATTCAGTCTCTTGTTGGTAGCCCCCTATTTAGTGCACAGTGTCCGCACAGCAGTAAACACCACTGTCACAACACTAATTGACCGTCTCATCAGAGGCACCTAGGTGTAAATGGGATAAATTTCAGTACTTCGGAGTGGCCCTCGGGGTCAGGACTGAGGCACATTGGCAGGGGAATATGGGGGAAGCCGGCTCTGCTTCTGCCTCTACAGTGGCTGAATAGAAACCTTCATTCTTCAAGTCACTCTGTTTGGCACCTTTTGCCAGCTCTACAGCCACCTCTCTGTTGGAGTCCAGCCAGGTGCTTTTATCACCCCAGGAGTGGCTGTGGGGTTTTATTGGGTAGGGGAGAGGAGAAGGGCTTGAGTCTTCCTCACTGTTACCTTGCTGCCATCAGTACTCAGATCTGCATGTTGCTGCTTCTGCCACTAACAGGTGGCTGGCCTCATTTTGCCTTGTATCCATCTGGCGGAGGAGGTGTCTCCTCTGCTTTGGCTTGATGTGTTTATGGGACACATGCGGGAAGGGAGACTTTCCAGCACCAGATGGGGGGGTGGGGGGGGCAGCGCAAATGGACAGCAGCAGCAACTGGTGCTTTGTAGGGCAGTTTTCCGTGAGCCCTGTTAATGACCCTGGGTCACTAGCGGCAGAGGGGTGAGGGGAGACTCACATGGTGTCACACTAGGCCAGAGAAGTCCAATTCCCTTTCCCTGCACTACCTGTGGTTCTATGGATCAGCCTGTTCTGTGTCTCTGGCAATTCTCTCCTCAGACTTGTGATTTCTGTCCACATAGGAAAATAATGGGCTAATCTCATCCTTCATGGAACTCCACTGACTTCATAATAAGCTTGAGAGACTAGGTGGCTCAGGTAGGGATTAGGACTAGGCTTTGGAACCTTTCACCTTTCATTTGGCTTCAATGGAATTACTCCTGCGACAGATTTGGCCTGACGTGTATATTTTCAATCTCTCATATTATATATTGAAAAAGACTCTGGGAAATAAAGCTGGTGATTTATAAAATATGTTGTACCAAAGTGACAAATGTTCACGTCATTATCACACAAATGTCAAGACCATTAGCTGCGCCCATGATGTGCCAGGTGTGGATTGATGTTAGTCTGTTATATTTGTAAAGATAAATTCCCCATCCGCCATGTATAATCAGGTAAAGGGTTTCCTTCCCATCTGTGATTGCAATTAGAACCCTGTTATGCTATTTCCTTTCTTTTGTGAGTTTCTTTTTGTGTGATATTGGTCTTGGTGCTTTTGGTGGATAGTCACATGACATTATACATGAGCAGATTGTCTTAAGACTGTGTTTTAAAATGTAAACTACCAAGCATGTGTGCGATGCAGTATCATATGGCAGACGCAGCAAATAGCTACAATAAATGTGAGCAAGTGTGAGTGGGGAGCAAGTGTGGCCTGTTTCTCAGCCCTGAAAGAAGAAGTTCATGATTTAAGGGATGAGTCAATATAAAAAGACAATGACTGTGGACAAAGCCTCCCAGATGAACTCTGGGAATGCCATCGGTACAAGCAGGAGCTCATTCTGAAGCAGAAATATGATTGTTAATGTTTATTGTATAAAACCAAAGGTCCTGTGGGTAGTGCTGGCTTTTTATAGCTGCATGGGAATACCAGGATGAGACGTTTCCGCCAGAGAAAAGCATTTCTATATAAGGAAAGCAGTGACTCCTCAGTGGAGCCTGGAGCTCCAACCTCAGATTCTATTCTGCAGTACCAACTGGCTGGGATGTGTGGACTCCTTGAGAATGGTCTGTGAAAATGCAGCACAGACAAGGCTTCAGGGACTTGGATTGTAAGTGACCTGGACAGACTACATTCTCATAGTCTCGGTCAGTTATTGTAACTCATTAGAATTGTGATTGTCTGGAACTCAGCTCGCTGACACTGTAAACGGCTGTCTGACGGTTTTAGTAGACTATGGTACAGGTGTTAATACAGAGCTGTAAGCTGTTGAACTCTGTTGCCTGAAAGTGACTTGAAGCCAAACTTAGTCTCTCTGTGCAGGTTCTGTGCCTGCTGTTCAGTGGAGGTCCCTGATGGAAGCTTCTCTCTCAGTAATCTCCTTCTGTACACACACAGACTGCAGGCCACACATGAAATCATTTACTCTGGGGCTGGAGACAGGAGGGGCGGGAGATGTTCATTTTCTATCCTGGCCCTTTCATCTGTAGCTGGAGGGATGTGTGCAGCTTTGAGAAAGTTTGATGTCATTTCAAAGTGAAATCTTCCTGGTTGGCTGGACTTTTATCAGCCATTGACAGTGAACTCCTGTACCTACTGCTTCTATACAAGCCTGTACTAGACTGGTGGGAGGGACCCAGCATGGAAAGATGAAGGAAATTTAGGGCTAATTACTCTGTCAGGCAGCCCAGTAAAACATCAGATCAAAGACTGAGAGCGAAGGGGAGGTAACTTCCTCTGTTGTATTGTTTACTTGCTGCTGATTGGCTGGGAAGATTCGTCATGAGGAGAAGACCTGCTATAAGGCTGTTCAGACCAGTGAAGAGGCGCCGTCAGCCTGCGAGTACCAAGGTCCACTCATGATGCTGGCCCAGAACTGCGCCGTCATGCACAACCTGCTGGGGCCAGCATGCATCTTCCTGAGGAAGGGCTTCGCAGAAAACAGGCAGCCTGTACGTAAGTTACACCCTGCCGGGCGAGAAACATACAAAACACAATGCCCATATTGCCGCAAACGTGTAGCCACACATATGCCTACGTACATGGGACTCTGAGATCCCCCAACCACAGTAAACATACAGCCTCAGACCTGCAAATGCAGACTTACAGACTCACATACATGCTCAGGCATGTGAACTGGAAGATGTGCGGAGATACCCTGGCACCTAGGTTGTAGGCATTGTAGAAATACGTATACAGATCGATAGATCAGTGCACACTGAAACACTCACACAGTCATATGGATGCAGATATACCTGAGGCTTCCAATGTTCAAATATGACACTCCAATGAGACATCCACATCCCATATATGGAGGCTCAGATTAGTACATAGGGCCTAAATGGCCATTATATGTGCTTCACTGGATCTGACTGTCCCATAATGTGCTCACATTTGAAAATTGGGCCCATCAATACACAGAGATGAGCATATTCAAATACGCCCTGAGATGCAAACCTGTCTATATTCACTCTGACACACAAGCTCAGATTCATATACACATGCATGCACGCTCTCATGTCTGCACAGGAGAACACATACATGCAAACCCCAAAATAGCTACCTGTTCACACACCTTCAAATAAGCAATGCACAAACAAGTACCAGTACCTACACCCCCTCTAATATACAGCACACACCCATATCGATATTTCTACCCATCCAAGCATATATATGCATACATATACATCCATTCCTGCAACCTTAAAATATGCACAGATGTACACACAGACATGTCAAATGTACATAGAGACATGCTTACATTCTGTATGTTCACAGTAATATAAAGCACATACCCTGTACACAGACATTTAATATCTATACTAACGTACTTAAACACAGATACACAGACACCATATTATTAACACACATACAGGCATATATGTGATTAGGTGTACACACTTGCATATACTCATCCAGTACATTACACGCTCTTCCAGTCAAACAAAGCTCATCCTCAATGTCTGAGATTCGTGGCAGTTAAAATCCAGTTATCAGGAATCCCTCCATAATAAATCTCTGCTCTATATACTCACATGCAAAGACACACTTGTCCTTAGCTGGAATAGAATCAAGGACCTTTAGTTCCAAAACCTAGTCCCCTTCCACTTGAGCTAAAGGCAAGTTATTGCTCACTGTAAGTTTTTATTCTCTGGAGCCTCCAACCACTAGCAGACAATCGCATATTCCATTAGCCAGTACATTAAAACACATGCAGAAATATTCTCAAGGAAGTGCACACACACGTATATATACTGGCACACAAACATCTACCAAATCATATGTGCTTATATAAAGAACTGGATCCAAATTCCATTTAGAATGTCAATAGCTTGCGGGTGACTATATCCACCATGTTCAGAGCCTGGAAATTCATAATATCCTAGGAGGCTCCAGAGAGAGGAGCACAGACATCTCTGACAACAGCCCTGGTGCAGAGTGAATGTATTTTAAAACAGCTGTTCTCCCCGTTGACTCTTTAGACCAGCAGGATTTAGTGTGCATAGGACAGAAATAAATGAATGCCAGAAAGTTTCTTATGATGATGATCACCTCTAGTGTATTCCTAGGACCTGAGCTCTTTGAACAGGTGTATCCCTTTTTCCATATGTTCTCCTCAGAAAGCTTTACACTGCTTCAGCTGATTTCTTCTTAAGCAGATGTTTTCCTATTTAATCATTTTTAAGGGAGCTTCCTTGGACTTTAAAACAGAAAATCTCCTCATAACACCAGTTACAGCTTGGGCTAGATTTTCCAAGGGACCTGGAGTGGCCTCTTATTTTGCACATACAGTCATTGGCCCCCTCTAATGATAGAATCTGCACACACAAAGAAGTGCTCACATCTCTGCACATGCAAATGCCTCTATGTGCCAAAATAGAGGCCAGGCTGAAAAAGTCTTGAGACTTCCTCGTGGACATTCTGGTGTGTTAATGATGCTGGCTGTAATGGGGTTTCAGACATCTACTGTGCTACAGCCTGGCCTAGTGGTTAAAGCACAGGCCTAGACGGCAGGAGATCTGCGTTCTCAGCCAGGTGCTGCCACAGATGCAGTGAGTAACTTTGCATGAGTCAATTCACTGTTCTGTAAAATGGACTTGATGATGATACCTCTGTATCTTGAACATTACTGATCAGACTGGTGGTGCTCAAGAAGGACTCCTGGGGTCATTAAAGTTCATAAAGAGTTTGGAGACTCTTGGCCGGAGATATGCATACAGTGCTTAATGTGTAATGAAAGAGGTGCCGGGGCTCAAGCAATTTTTTTACTTTCATAACTGACGCGGCAAGCCCGGAGATACGGGGCTACGAACTGCCAAGCCCAGAGGGGCTAGGACTCAGCCCTGGCACAGATTAAGCACTATGTTACTGATCATGTGTCTCTGTAATTCATTATGATATCACTGAGAGGAAGGCAATGAGGCCTCCTGTGCCTGCTTTAAAGAATGTGAACTCTTTTACAAATCAGTTTCTATGAAAGCAGAAGAAATGGGATGACATGTTTGAAATTACCAGATCTGTGAAGGATGAAACTGCAGAGCTAGAGCGCTCTGAAAGTTCCATGCAGCACAGAGATGCCTCTGGGAAGGTTATGAATGACAAGCTGATCACTTCTCTGGCACAGCCCCTGTTTGCACAGACATAAACCAGTGTGTGTCCTACTTTGCTGTATTCTCCGGGTAGCTGCCGCTAGAGTTACCACAGAAGTCTGTGGTTAATTAGCAAGAGCTCATCCTTATGAAACAGATCAAGGGCACAGTCTCCAGGGACCTGTGGTGAGGCTGCAGACCCCTGGGAGATGAGGGGAGAAGCCAGGACTCAGACAAGAAAGGAATTTTCATCTCTGTTTCCAAATTCTCAGATATTCTGGATTTGCCTGGGAGCCATGAGTGGAGTTAGAAGGGATTTTTAGTAACCAGAAAGCAGTGCATTTCCACGCTCATTTTTCTTCCTCTTGATGCAGTCTCTGGAGTTTTCCTATACTCTTTTACATCCCTCCCCTCTCTGAAAAACAACACCCAAATTGGATGTTTGAAGTTGCAGTGTTTCCTGATCATGGTGAATCCTTGTCCTGTTTTGTTTGTAGATGACCTTGCTGCTGTATATTTTGTTTCTCTGCCTGGGCTTGAAATGTTTGTATCTGGGGTGAACTCACTGCTTCTACAGTTCCAGTCCCTCCTTAGAGGAGTGGCTCTAGGAAATAGGGTTGCGAGAGCTCATGGTTGCTCTCCATCACTATAGGCTTGCTGATTGTGAAGCAGCTCACAGCTATTTCCAGACCCAGATGTTCCCAGCAGGAATTACTGTAGGGAATATGGTAAGAGCTTCAGAGGAGCTCCGAACTACAGCAGTGCCAGACTCTGCCACACAGCGTCGCTGTAGGGGAATGATACAGGCACACTGTGGAGGCTCTCAGTGCCAGCTCATCCATCTGGAGTGGAGTGCTGGAGTCCGTTTGAGAAGCCCGTGTTGCCCTGGACCTGAGGTGTGGAACAATACTTCTATTTGGCCACCTGGGCAGCAGGCGAAATGGAGATGGGCTTCCACAGAGAAGTGTGCAGGCAGCTGCTGGCACCCTCCTAATAGGAAAGGGAGTGATGTCAAAGCCTTGCCAGGTAGATGGGATTAAACATGTCATCACCTTCTTGTTTCTTCTGTCACTTTCTTGCTTGTGCGTGATGCTCCCAGACCTGCCTGTATTCATGAGTGCTATTCTGAGACCACTTTTCTATCAAATGGTTGGGTTTAACAGAAGATGTTCTTTCATTGCAGGACAGAGAACTGCGACCAGAAGAAATTGAAGGTAAAACTTTGACCCTTCCTCCATGTCTCACTTTCTCTCTGCTCAGTGAAAACATACTGCTGGCCAGACTGATCACAAGGGGGGAGAAATCTGGGATAAAACTAGGTAGATGAGCTCATCACTGTTCCCATTCTAGCCATTCCCTGCAGAAGACATCATAGGGAATGGTGCAGGAGTGCTGACTTTGGGGCAGCTCATATACACTCCACCTCCTGACAGAAGGCCTGTAGAGTGTAGTGTTGGAGTGATGATTTTGGGGGAGATCACATTTGCTCCATCTCCTGCAGGAGGGCTGTAGAACATAGTGTAGGAGTGCTGACCATCTGGCCATTCAAAGACTCTGCAGTCTGAGCAGGGACTGCTGTGGGGAATTGTGCAGCAGTGCTCGTGGTGGTGGAGCTCAGAGCTCCTCCAGTTCCAGCTTGTCTCCAGGGAATCTGCAGGGGGAATGTGCACCTTCTTGAAGAACATCTCTGAGATCCTAGCATGCCAGAGTGCTGCTGACTCCTTGTCGGGGGTGTTCTGGGAACTGTGTCTAATACCATCACTGACAGCATTGTCCTTATCGGATTCACTCTGACAGAGTTAAGAGAAGCCTTCAAGGAGTTCGATAAAGACAAGGATGGGTTTATCAACTGCAGGGACCTGGGGAACTGCATGCGGACCATGGGCTACATGCCTACCGAGATGGAGCTCATAGAGCTATCCCAGCAGATCAACATGAACTGTGAGTGTGACCCCTCGCTTCCATGTTCCCCTCTCACTGCCATTCTCTGCCTCCATGCATTGGGCTTTAGCTGTCAGTCTCTTGCTCTCATCTGTTCCTCTTCCTTTGTTGTCCTGGCTGCCTGCCTGTCTGTCACCCTCTCTCTGCTAGTCCATCTGTCTGTTTGCCTAGTTCTCTGGGCAGCAGTCAGTTTGCTTGTCTCCAACCTACCAACCTATCTGGGTTTCTAGATAGTGAGGTATAAGAGCAATATGTTGAGACAGACACACCAACATAGGACTTCCCTTGGTGTGTGCACAGTCAACTGTTGCCCTTTTAAGGATGTTTAATGCACTGTTGTGCAGCTGCTGCATGTTGTTGTATTGAACCTGGTCTCTAGGTGGTCTGTGCTGAGGAGGGAGACTGGGTGCTAAGAGGAGGGAGATCTTTTGGTGTGAGGGTGGTGCTATGTCAGAGCAGAATGCTGGGGTGTTCAGCTTGAGGTGTGAGTGTATTGAGGAGATAGCTCTGGTGTGTGGGTAGTGATGGGCTGAGGGGCTACCCTCTGTCCATCTGCTGTCACACGAAAGGTGGAATAATGGGGAAGTGTATTCACAAACATGTCTGTGATTGGATATGGCTGTATTTGTGCCCTTTCCTTCTATCGTCAGTTCTTTGTCCTTACACTGTCTGCAGCAGTGCTGTATGGTGCCCACGGAAGTATTCACTAGGCATTATTTGTTGTACTCCCTGGGCTAGAAAGTATTAATCATCCAGAGAGGGAGCAGAAACAGTACCATGTGAGAATAACACATAACAAATAGTAGATAACCAGGGCACTGGTTGCCATGTGATCCACAGGCTGTATAATTAGGTCAGGCGATCAGGTGATCCACAGGGTGTACAATTAGGTCAGGCGGTCTGGTGATCCACAGGCTGCATAATTAGGTCAGGCGGTCTGGTGATCCACAGGCTGGATAATTAAATCAGGCGGTCTGGTGAACCACAGGCTGGATAATTAGGTCAGGCTGGTGATCTGACAAACAGGTAGGAATTTGAGGAACTATTCACCAATTGCAGCTACTTCATAAACAGGAAAATGCATTAATTTGTTGAATACACTGTTTGTTACAAATAGCTTGTCCAGCTGTGGTGTTGAATTTCTGGGGCAGATTTTCTCCCCTGCTCCAGTGCAGTGTAGGGCCCATATAGGAGATACAGCTGGTTGAGGCAGAATTCTCTCTGTTGAGACACATCCATAGGGCTGCCATGTCCTTGCCCGGTCACAAGCCCTGAGGTATGGTGTATGCTGGGAGCAGATCCATAGCACACAGTGCTGTGGGGATTCTGAACTGCCTGCCCCTCATAGGCATCCTGGGATGGGCTGCTGTAATTTAGAGGAGCTGGGACCCTTTCAGCCCTGCCCAGAATCCAGAGGGTGCAGAGGTGGTGTAAAGTCATGTTTGCTTCTCCTCCCCCTGAACTGCACTCTTTGTGCTGTGCCTCCCATGGGTGGCTGATCTCCAGTGGAAGCCATGTGTGGATGTGTTACCCTGGGTGCTCGGCTGGGCTAAGGAAAAAGGGCGTATTAATGTCTTACACACAAATTTCCCCTTGGTCCCAAGTGGGCGGCCATGTGGATTTTGAAGATTTTGTGGAGCTGATGGGACCAAAGCTTTTGGCAGAAACTGCAGATATGATTGGTGTAAAGGAGCTACGTGATGCCTTCAGAGAGGTGAGCTCCCCCCCCGTGCTGCGGGACCCCCTCAGAGAGGTGAGCGCCCCCCTGTTCTGCATCACCCCCTCAGAGAGCTGAACACTCCCTGTGCTGTGTGACCCCCTCAGACAGATAAGTGCCCTCTTTCATGTAGTAAAAGTGGAGAGAAGTGGAGAGCAAAGGCAGGAAAGAGAAAAGACCAGTGGGGGAACGAGGAGGAGGAGCGAGCATATATAGTAAAGAGGGCCCTAAGAAGGAAAGAAGAGAAACCAAGTATGGAAAAGAGAGGAGCACAAGGAGAGCAAAGGCCCAAAAGGGAACAAAGGGGGAAGATGGGCCAATCACAGTAATAATGTATGGGGTCTGTGAGGAGAGGAAAAGGACCTGCTGGAACAGACTGGCCCCAGAGCAGGAGGAGAGAAGATGCCTAGGGAAGGAAAGAGGGAGCCAGGAGGGACTCAGGGGACCTCATGGACAAATATGTGCACTCCAAAGGGGAAAACATGGGACCCAAGTCTGGAGACTGTGGGTTCCCAGGGTCCACTCCAGCTGACTGTGCTCTTTCTGCTGTTGTTTGTTGCCTCCCTGCAGTTTGACACCAATGGCGATGGAGAGATCAGCACCAGCGAGCTGCGGGAGGCCATGAAGAAGCTGCTGGGGCAGCAGGTGGGCCATCGGGATATTGAAGAGATCATCCGAGATGTGGACCTGAACGGAGATGGGCACGTGGATTTTGAAGGTGAGAGAGAATGTGCCACTGTCCATCTTCACTGGGGTCAGGCAGGATTTCGGATCAGAGACTGGCTCATTGCCCTGCTCCAGAAATGGAGGAAGGAAAATGATCTCTATGTTCTAAGAGGCCCAGGTATCTGTGGAATGGGGTGAGAGGCAGCTGGGTCAGAATCTCCTAGGATTTTCCCTAGTTAGGATAAGGGTATTAGGGGAGAGATGGATGGTGTAGGAAATTCCTGGTTAGTAGTGTCTGGCTGTACAACTCTTCTCAATGCATCTCATTGTTAAGCGTGTCTCCCTGAATCACATACTAGGACAGACTGTCCTTGTGTCAGAGGAGAAACCTCTCTGTGGCCATGGGCAGCCCAATGGTGGATTTCTGTTTCCTCCCTGATGCCCTCTGGGTACAAATGCAGGTAGCTAGCCTGAGCTGCTACCCATGCTGCCGTGGCCACACTGCTATTTTTGTGTGCTGGCCTGAGCAGAGCTAGTGCATTTACATTTATTCAAGCTGGGAATCACATCTTCCAGCTGCTGTGTAGACATGCTGTGTCAGTGTCCACCAAAGAGTTTAGTGTGGAAAGGAGACATTACCTTGTTTTAGGGCAGGTGTCCCAAATGATAAACTGCCCTGGCTAGTGGGATCCTGTAACTCGTTGCGTAAACACTCCAGGGTCAGTCAAGAAACCAAACCAGTGAGCAGTGGGGATGGGGCTTTCCTGTTGGCTGCATGGTGTCTCAGGATGAAGAGAGATGGGATGGGAATGTGTTGGTGCAGTTGGTGTGTTCTCCTCTAGCCTCTCTGTTTGTCAATGGCTGCAGAGTTTGTTAGGATGATGTCCCGTTGAAGGTTACGCTAATCTGAAGAGGAACCAGCACCTCAGTGAGGGCAGAAGAGACCTGAGGGGAGCATCTAGCCCCGACGTTCCCATGCAAAGGTTTATAGGCTGGATGCATTTGAGACAGTGCGAGATGACCCGCCTCTCCTGCCCCAAAGTGGTCCCCACACCCCTCTGCCCTTTCACACTGTGAAAGACTCATAACGTCCCATAACTGGAACTGTTCCTCCGAGAAGGCGACAGCAGGAAACTGCAGCGCCAGGACAAGCCACGATCTTTTCATGAGATGTTTGCAACTTTAGACTCCTCCCCTCCTGCTTTTATTCTCCACCAACTGCTGCAAAGCAAGAGAAGGAGAGACCCTCTTGGACTGGGGGATGAAACCAAAGCCATCTGGGATTGGTGGCTGCAGCAGGTCATGCTCTGCACCTGTTTGATTCCCTTGGTGAACTGTGTCCGTGTTTGCTGTGTGTCTGTCTGGAGTTATTTATGCCTCCCTGGTACATTCTCGTGTCTCCTGTGGCTACGTTTACCAAGAGCATCTAGAAATACATGTTTGGGGGGGAAAAAAGGTGATAAATGTGCAAACTGAAGCTGTGCGCAGCCCTGGCCTTTCTGTGTGAGGTGAAGGGCGGGCCGGAGGGAGGAGCATCTGCCAACCGATCCACTCCAACCAGACTGCTTTGGGACCCATGTCGCGGCTGGGGGGACGAGCTGGAGCCAGGGGAGGTAGAGGCTGCTTGTTGCAGGATTGGTGACTAGGTGCTGTTCAGCGTGAGTGATACCTCCAGCCATTCTAGCCACAGGCAGCGTAATACAAACACAAGGTATACATACTGCCAGGTACCAAAGACTTAATGGGCTAAATTCCTCCTTGCTGGAAATCCCTTTGTCAGTGGACTTACACCAGGGGTTACTTTGGCCCAGTGTCTGAGGCTGTAGAGCCATCCAGAACACAGAGACTCTGTCTGTCTGTCTGCCTGCTAAGAAGTGCACTCTAGAACGCAGTGTGTGACTCTGCAGTATGTACCATGATACTGGCCCCCAGGCTCTTCCTGTCCCTCTTTTATAGCATCAGGTGCTACCCCCTCTGTTCCTTTCCTTCTCCTTGGCTCTCCCTTGGACTCTCCTGTCTTCCCCTCACTCTCTGTGTCTCAGGCAGATGCTGGGCCTGCCCCATTCACATCCCCATTTCTCTAGGCTGGGGTTTCAGTCACTCACTAGATCGCTGGGCCTAGTTCCTCCTGCAGTTCAAGGGGCATCGTCCCCTCTCTGGATTTCTCTCAGTCTCCTGGGAGCATTTTCTTCTCCTTGGCTGTCCCTCTTCCCAGGATAGGGCCTGAGGCACAAGAGCCTCCGACTAGCCCAATGTTGCTATTTCTCTTCTTTCCCCTCAGGCTGCCAGGTTCCCAAATTCTTCTCTGTCCCAAAGGCGCAATTTCCTGAATGAGGATGTTCTCTTGCTTCCATTTGCTTGTTGCTGTGCCAGTTAGTCTGCTGCGGCAGTAATTGACATTCCAGCAGTGGGAGCGTGTATGAGAGTATTTGGGCAGGAGTGTGTGGGCAGAAGGGCGTGTGTGTGTGTGTGTAGGGAATGCATGGGAGTGGGCACATGGCTATTTGCATGAGAGATCTCTGTGTGTGCACACGCAATACTGCTATAGGTATGTGGGTATGCCCACCAGAGCTGAAAGGAAAACGTATGTACAGATAGTTGCACATGATGCTCAAGCAACCATGCAGGCCTCGGATGGGTGTGTGCAGATGGTGTGTGTGTGCTGTGCACAGATACTTCTGTGACGAGTGTAGCACAGAACCCTAGCTAGTTATATGCGTGTGGTATGTGTATGGTGGGAGTGAATGTGTGCATGCAATGGGAGTGTTTGTGTAGGCATGTCCCTAAGCAACGGGAGCGTGTGCGCTTGTATGTCCTCTGTGTGTGTGTGTGCGCAACGGGAATGTGTGAAGTGATGGAACAGCGTGTGTATGTATGAGTGATGAGAGAGAGTGAGCATGGATTCCCCCTATATGTGCATGTGATGGGGATGCCTGCACAGGTGTTAAGTGACAGGCACTTGATGCCTGTGTGTGTGATAAGAGTGAGTGTGCATGTGCATGGCATACTGAGCAATAGGAACATTGCAGGGGTGTGTGTGTGTGTGTGTGTGTGTGTGTGTGATGGGAATGAGCTTGTGTGCACGTGGCCTCTGAATGGGTAAAACAGTCACAGTAACTGTCTCTTTGGCTGCCTGCTTGCTGCCTGCCCCTGCATTGAGGCTCCTCTGCCTGCAGCAGCAGATGGTGGGACATTGTCTTAATTTATTTAAAAACATAAGCCCATTCATGGAGGTTGCACAGAGTCCAAATTGCACAGGATTCCCCAGAATGCATAATCTCAATCACTGGGCACATTCTCTGCTCATTACTGCTCCTGGGGGCTCACAAATAATCACATATGCTTAGAGTAACCCTGACAAAGCATCAACCTGTGGGATGCAGGTGCAGTGCATGTGTTGGGGGGAAGGGTGCTCTGATAGATGGAAGGTAGGGAGGTGCCTTTCCTGTCTGGTGATGGCAGAGATTGGGGGCTTTCTCACTCTAATCTGGAAGAAAGAATATCACTAAACACAATTTCACCTGTGAATATTGAGTCCAGCTCTGCCCTATGGAACCACTGGGGCTGTGGATTGCATCAGGGCACAGCTGTGCTGCATGAAGAGGCTGTAGTTGGGCTAGAGTAGACATGAAAGCCCAAGGCTTCTGTTGAGGAAAGTCTTGGCATTCCCCATAAACCCACTAGCTCCTCACTGCAGGATCAACCCCATGATAGGTCAGAGGGGGCTGGTCTGGATGCATGTGATGATTGCTGTTGGTTCCAGCAGAGTCTCTTCCTCCCAGGGCTGGTTTTATTTCCCTATGCAACCTCAAATAATCCCAGGGAGTTTTGCTATTTTTTTGTGCTGACAGGGTCAGAGATTAAATCTTCAATCTAATAATCTCATTCCAGGGATAATCCTTTTGCTTTCATCTCCCAGCCAATGCCAGGAAGGCTTCCAAATAGCCCTGCAGGACAATATGGAACAAGCAAGGCTCCATCTGTCTCCCTTCTCTCTTTCTTGCCATGGCCCTGTACTCATCAGGACAAGGCCTCAGGCTGCTGTCTCTAAGTGTTTTTGACCTTAGCTGAGTGTGACCATGTTGCCCATCAAGATAGCCCTGATCTTGTTTCAGTCTATCATGTTCACTGAGCCCTGGTTCTGTCTCCCATCCATGGGTCTCTATTCTCTGTTTTGTCCACCCTGACTACTGATAATTCCTAAGGATAATATAGCCTGTAACCTCCCTCCACAGTAAATGACTGGTGTCTTAAGAGGACTAATTGAAGGCACCAGCCATGCAGAATAAATACAGGTGCAACTCATGAATTAATCTAATTTCAGTGCTGCTCTAGACAGCTCCAGGGACAGGGGACAGCTCCAGGGATTGAGAAGACAACACTGGGCCTTTCACTTGTAGGTTTCTAATGTAAACCCAGCATGGGTCAGGGGACTGGCTGGTTTAGCAGATTAGTACCAAGATACAGAGCCTTTTGTGTCTAAAGCACTATCTCCCATCTAAATTGGTAGTGTCTGAATGTTATGGACAATGTCCTTGACCTATTGCAGGTGGGGATGGGATGGTCTCAGCCCTTGTTAGTGGGTTCCATGACTAACCTGACAGTGGCAGCAGAGGGACTGAGAACTGAATCATGGAGGCTGAACTCCACTCTTGCAACTAGACCTAGCTCCTCTTTTGCCAAATTGGGTGCTAAGCAAGCCTGCTACTCAGTGAATAATAAGCCACCTGGCAGGCACAGAGGAAGATACTCTCTTAACTGGAGAGATTAGTGTGGTGTTGGGAAGGGGACAGACAACAATATGCCACTTTCCCTTTTTCCTGTTCATAGCAGGGACATGTGACCCTTTCCAAGCCAGCTGAGTCTTAGAATTGAAAGGAAGCAGAAGAGATAATAAAGGGGCCACTAGCAGCCCGAGGCCTGCCCAGCACCAGCCCATCAGGAGGAGCACTTCCCTCTGAGACAGGAAGGAAGGAGGCCCAAGGTCAGTGTCAGAGGAAGGGTTGCCCCCTGTGTGATATGCTGCCAGGCAGGGTGGGACGGGCCAGGTTTGCTCATTCACATTCCATAGGAAGCTGAAGTTGGCCTTATACAGAAAAGCACCAGAGGCCAGCCATTAGGTCCCTGTATAATCTCCTCCAAGCAACCCCAATGAAATTGCTCTTCACCAGCAACTGTGCAATCCTGAGTGACACATACCAGCCCTCAGTGCAGCAGCAGGTGCATTTGGATGGCAATGGCTGCCCCTCCTCCAGATAAACCCTCCTTAGTTGAGCAAGCCCCTTCCTGGGTCACACATCAGAAAGGTGGGGCAGGAAGAGCTCCCAGCATACGGGGTAACCTTCTGCTTGGACTGAATGAAGCAAGGCACGGTGAGCTGTGTGTCTCTGTGGGCTGCACGTTCAGACTACAGATGAAAGTGAAGAGCTTGTCTGAGATCCCTGTGAGGTAAGGGCTGTGCTTGAGCCACCCCTTCATAGAGCACAGCCCAGCTCTGTGCCCCTCCTGGGCAAAGGTTGCCCCACCTTGACATGGGCTGGCCGACTGCTCAGGTTTGTCATGGATGAGCGATGTCAGCCAGCAATGCCCCTCATGAGTGGTGCTGCCAGGTTTTGCCATGGCATGCCCCCCAGCAAGGGGATTCTGGCTGGGTTGAAGCCTGGCTGGAGACAAGGCAAAAAGCTCCAGGCCTCTAACAAGATTGAGCCCTGCCTGAGGGACTGAGCCCAGCCCTCCAGTTGGCTATCTGCCCCCCTTACTTGCCTCCTGGGGCCCAGCAACAGTCAGAGTTGCTGTAGGAAGAGCTCCCTCAGCTACCCAGAAGCAGCTCTCAGGGAGGAGGGAAGGGAGCAGCAAGAGCTCAGCAGCTCCGCTCCCTGCTGTGAGCAGTTGGGACAGCCCTCTACTCCGCCCCTGCAACACTCAGCCTGGGGAGGGACAGGGGTACAGAGGGGTTCCTGCTGCAGCCTCCCAGGTGTGTGTGTGTGGGTGGGGGGTGAAGAATCCAGCAGGAGCAAAGGTGAGGCTGGGGGGCTGAACTGATGGAGGTGGGGGATGGGCTCAACTGAGGGTGGCTGAACTTATGGGGCAGAACTGAAGGGGGAAGCTCGGGGGGGGGTAGAACTGATAAAAGGATTGGTTTGGAGGTTGGGAGGCATCAGAAGTTGCTGGGCAGGGAACGGGCAGGTGTGGCTATGAGCACTTCTGAAGCAGGGGTCAGAATCACATTTCCCAGTAAAATTGGTACAGTGCACAATACTAAGTGTCACACACACATACAGGGAGTGGGCAGGGGGAGTTAAAAAATCAAGACTGACCAAAAACCACACTATCAATTTTTTTTTAAATCTCATGATTTTTTGTGGTCTGACTCACGATTTTTGGTCGCTTGAAGTTGGCCAGTCAGAGAGTTTCTCGGCCACTTCTGATCATAACTGATAACAGCCGACGTGTATCCATGCTGTTGGTACTGACCACCCCTGGAGACCCCAAAGTGCTTTATCACTTCAGACTCGCAGCACCACCAAAATGCAGCCACCTGGGGCAGCGGGAGGGAATTTCAGCTAAAGAAGGACAGGCAACCCCCTACTGCCACAAAAGTGCCAGGGGATCTTTAATGTCCATGCACAGCAGAGAAGGGCTCTGTTTTGAAGGTGCTTTGATCTGAAGTCCCCCACACAGTAAAATATCTGGTGCTCAGTGTATATACCTCAACAGGATCTCAAGGCTTAATTGATCCTGTATGGATTTGAACCCATGCAAAGATTAGCTTGAACCTGGAGTTTATATCTCAAAACCATCCCCTTCCTTTTCATGGGTGTTTTACAGACAGGCTATTCTTGTTCACCCTCCCCTTAGCCATTTCATTTCCCTTTTCTAGCTAATGCCTCATTACAGTAACTTGTGACATACAAAGAATTTAAGTGCTTAGAAGCTGTGCTGCTGACCCAAGCTCCTCACAGTTTAAACTGAGAAATCTTGAGGGATTAGTGAGGATCGGCTGTAATCGGTATAAATGAGCCTAACGAGGCCTCCCTCTGCCCCGCCAACAGAATGGCATTCTTCCAGGACAGGCTGCTTTCACTCTCTTGCTAATTGAATTTGCGGGACACCCAGCAGGTCACAGGCATAGCAGGGAGATTAGACTGGATTTAATCCATCCAGGCACTGGGTCTGTCTGAGCTAGGGAGTGATGCTATTGCCACCCAAGTAACTTTTGTTCCCTGATGGGTATGAAGGACTGTCAGGAGCAGGCAAGAGTCCAGCATCATGGGGATTTTGAGAGGTGCAAAGCATGCTGAGTGCCCACTGATTTCTATGGGTGCTCATGATGTCTCACAATCAGGCCTTTCTCTGCCTCCTGCAATATTAACAAGCCCTTCTTTGTGACAGTGCTGCTGTGGAGGCCCAGTTACCACACTTTGATATCAAGTGAACCAGGCTCATCTAGAGCCACACACTAATGTGGACTTAACCAATGCACTGAGTCCCCATCAGGGAGTTGGAGCTACTGTGTCTACAGCTTGTGTGTTGCCACAGGCAAGGCTAGTGCCATGTGTGCCTCCACCAGACCAGCTACTAGGATTCAAACTCAGCTCAGCTTATTTGGAGGCTGCTCTCTGCATAGCTCACCTCTGACACTTGGAAATACTCAGGAGAAATTATGCCTGGAATCATCACAGCAAACCATGTTCACTGGGGAGGGGGGAGCAACAAAAGTTAGCTCTTTCCCAAGCTTGTACCTTGATGCCATGACCGGACAGAGTACAGCTGGCTTCTTCTTTCCCAGGGCTATGGAAGCAAGAAGGCAGTGAGCTTAGAATCTGTACTGACTCAGAGTGGCAAGTACCAATGGGAAAATGAAATGCCTGGGAGTTGATCCCCTGGACTACCTCCAGTTATTCTACCAGTTGGAAAAAAAATTCACAATGAATGTCATGTAAAATTCTCAGAGCACTACTACATCTCCTAGGACTCTCGTTATCACTAGGACTGAAAAGTGGGGGCACCGTCCTCTCTGTGGCTTGCTTGGGCAGGCCTCTCGTTCTGTTCACTGCCATGTCACTCTTATGATGAAAGGGTGCTGCTGAGATTGCTGATGTTCTGGAGGCAACTCAGGACAGGTAAACCCTTCAGTTCTTTGAGAGGCTAAAGTCATCTTGCTGGATTCGAAGCTGAATACTGTGGATTGCTTGTGTTTGGAGAGGATGAGGCCAGATGGCAGAATGAGATGGAGTCAGATTGGTCAGGAGCAGACACGAACTAGAGTCCTAGCTAGAGCCAAGGACCATGGCCTTTTGTAGATGGTCCTGTGAATTTGCTTAATAGTAAAATCTGCAGAGAGACAAGTTGAGTGAGGTAATATCTTTAATGCAGTAAAATCTCTACACAGTTGAGGGTAGATACAAAAGAAGGGCCTGTCTACACATAGCCCCCTAAGCAGCTCCTGGTCTGAGGCAGACAGTTAGAATGCAGCCAGGAATTCTGCAATTGCTGTTTGAGCAAATTATTGATTTTTTCATCCCTGACTCAAGGCCTAGTGATCCTGAAGAAGGAGCCATTTATTTGTAAACACGTAGAACCCTTCTGGGCTGAAAGGTGTCTGCACCAGGGTTGACTCTTTCCAGATTCAGAATCGTCTAAAAGGGAGGAAAGCCTTTCTATTCTGGGACAGCAACAGCACTTGTAACTTCCTTTCTGGACCAGTTTGAGGAGAATGTGGAGGCTTCTCTATCACGGAACCAGCAACACCAGCTTGTATCTCATTGGAGGATCTCAGACAGCTTTACAAACAGACAATTGAGCCTCTCAATACCGCTTGTTACTAAAGTCTGTGAAAAAAGGAGTGCTCATCATTATTTCAATGCATGAGAGAGGTCAGAGCATTTTGCAATTGGAGAATGAAAGTTTGATTTATTAGGTTTTGTGTGTGCAGTTAATTTAACATTGGTTTAATATTTCCTTCACCTATTTTTCTAGTAACTAAGAAGACTAACCTTAAAACAACTGTGAAAGCTTCCAGCCTCTCATGCTGCTGCTTAGCAGTCCTTTAGTCATGACTAAGGGCCAGGTTCTGGGGTCTGTCCATATGGAGCAGTGTGCAGGATTAGGGCTTCAGTCAGCAGACTGGACATCCCATTCCTTGACAATTCCCAGTCACAGAGATATTAAAGGGACACAACTTGGAATACTTATTTCAAATAATACACTATTCTAAAGGAGTCCCCTTTCAATAGCATGAAAAGGCCATTTAAAAAGCATAAGGGTTTGCGGCTCTCCTAGTGATGTTTAGGGGGTCTGTTGGGTGGACCAGAGAGCAACATCACTAAATCTGCTTAGAGCTATCTCTCTGCTCCTTCTTTTGGCACACACCTGCCTGATGTCTCTTCAGTTTGTTTTGCTGCCATTGCCCATTGGTATTAGTAAACACACTTTAGCAGGACCTTAGGTTAAGCATATGAGATCCCCCTGAGCAGTGCTTGAGACAGATGTTGCATGCTAGCAGATGAGATGGGAATTGCAACTAACCATCATCAGGGAAACTGACTGCACACAAAGTGCTGTCAAATAGCCAAAGAAAACTTTGAAAAAACAGAGAAAATGTTTTTCTTTAATCTGTGTCAGCAATACCAATTTTAACAACAAGCACAATATATTCAGAAGGAAAAGTGGTTTTCAGGACAATGGTGTCCCTTTAAAACAGTGATGGCTATTTTAAAAATGAGTTGGAAAATGCGTTTTGTAATTAATGAAGTGGGAATAGTAGAAAGGCTGCAGTCACTTATTCATATTGACTACACCTTGATACATGGCCATGTTTTCCTCCATTTCAAATGTCATTTCAATGGGAGTTAGATGCCTACATATTTTAGAGGATTTCTTTTTAAGGGTGTTACCTTTGGAAGGCATTAGTTTCTCTCTGAGCACAGAGCAGCTCTAATAAAGCTAATTATCCCACTATATTGTTCTGGGCTTCCCCTCTTCTAGAGATTGGTCTGTGGGTAGATAGCATTTGAGAATGAGGCTCCAAGAATGGGAGTTGACATAAAGTGTTTCTGTAGACGGCACTTCCTGCCACCAGCTCTAGGGGTGGCAGATGCTGCTGCCCCAGGCCTCTGGCTTAACTTTTTTTTTTTTTTTTTTTTTAAAAAGAACATGGGTCTTGCCAGATTCCTTTGGACAACCCATTGCAAAGCATTTTGGGACACAGCTCTAACCACATACTGCCCTCTAGTGACCAATGTATGCAAAATCAGGACAGGCTACTTTTTTCATCCCAGTATGAAAGGAGTTAAGGGGATCCCACTTGTGGGGCTTCACACTCTGCAGGTCTTAGGAATGATTGCTTTAGTATCCTGCTGCTGAACCAACTCAGCTTTTGCAAGACTGTATTTGCCAAAACGTCTCAAGGTGCTTTAGAAAAGATGTAGAATAATTTCAACTACAATCTGTAGTGCTGAGCTTGATTAAAGACAAAGAGACTGGACAAAAAGACTATGGAGTTGATTTTTTAAAATATGGCAGTGCCTCTGGCCAAAGTTTGGATAAAAGATGGTAAGTAGCCAGTGTGATAGCCACCCAGTGTGGCATGTTTAGGAACAAGTAGGACATCAGATGTTGAACCCAGCTTGAGTCTGAGACTTCCAGGGGTAACAGAGAGAGAGAGAGGACCACAACAAGAATGACATTCATGGTCATACTGGGGCAAATTTGAAAATCATGAGGCTATTTGGCCCCATTTACCTTAGGCAAGAACTTAGTTAAAAAATCATGTTTCATCTAAACTTCAGCTATGAAGTCCCATGCCAAGTCCTCCAAAGATCTTGTCATAGTCCTCCAGAATAACATAAGGACACGTGAGGACCTGACAGTTCTTCTGTAAAACACAATATTTGGTGTGTGGGGGGGGGTATGTGAGGATTAGATGCAATAACTTTAAACCCTTTAAAGAGCAGTAAAGGACATGAATACTTTCCTTCCCTGGCAGTTCATCTTTCAACTGCATTTATTATGAAGATCAGAAAAGGGACTACGTCCCTAAGACCTTTGACTTCCCAATATCTTCACTTCTTGCAATCACCCCAGACACCTTTCACTTCCCTGTCTCGCCACCTCTTGTGCTTTCCCCAGAGACACTTTGCTTCCCCTCACACCAACTCAGAGATCTCTTAGTAGACACCATCCAGAGTCTTTCACTTCCCTCAGTCTCAAGAGACATTTACTATGTTTTGCTCTGTCCTGTGTTTATGCCATCTTGGATTCTGGACAGTGGATTGTGTAGGAATAGTGTATTGCTTGGACTAAAACTGGGTTAACAGTCCCTATGAAAAGCATAAACACAAAGAAAGCACTCTTCTGATCTGATGAAAAGCTGCACCTACAGAGACTGCCTAATGAGTCTCTCTCAGCAGCTGTGGCTACCCCCATCTTGTTTCAGTATAGTTTGCGCTCTAAAAAACTGGTTTCCCATCCATCTACTCAGCATAGTAATGGGCACTCAAATAAAACGTGACAGGCAGAGGCAACATTAACTGTGGCAGCAGAGAATGGAACAAAAAGCGTTTTAAACAGACTCTGCCCTGATGTTTAAAGAAAAGCTCTACCTGCTTGGCCAAGCAACCCGTAAGTTTGTAAAGCAAGAGTCACATCTCACTGGGAATAACCTGTGAGATGTGTTTGAGAGTAGTGTTGTTAACCACATTGGGCATTTATATGCTTCCTATGCTTCCTCTTGGCTGCAACTGCTTGGTTGCTGAATGTCAGCAACTGTATGATGTAAAGTATGGGATGATTCCATCTAGAGAATTCAGTCAAGTTGGGTCAAATGCTACAATCCTTATCCAGAACTAATGCTGCTAACAGGATGTTCTCTGCATCATGATAATAGGATGTAAATTCTATGTCCATACAAATAAAATATATGATTAAGTAAAAAATGGAAATCACATTATTCCCACAAATTACACCTTTCCAGTTTCTCTGCAAATAGAGAAACTAGAGCTGGATGGCTGATGTAAATTAAGGAAAGAGATAGAGAGAAAGAAGGAAAGTGAGACAGCTGGAAGGACAGAGAGAAATGCCAAGAGGTGGGGGAGAAGGGTGTACGTGGGACACCAAGTAAGCACACCCTAATCTAAAAAGTTTTCCTTTGAACATGTACTTGTTTGGTGTGCAGATGTCTTGCAGAAACTGCCCTAGCTGGGGTCATGGGATCTACTTGGCTTCTTGACAGTTTCCATTATGAACCCGGACAAGAATTCCTTTCTTTCATTTAGTGATTGTCTGTGCATAGGGGGGGTTGGGGCCTCCGCTTATGGGTTAAATCAGGGGCTGAGATTAAAAATGTGGCTTCCTAACCTGCCTGCCTCACCCGTGGGCAGGCCCTGAAACGCCAGGCCCCATCTGCCAACTTCTCTTCAGGCACCTCCAGCACCTGCACCCAATGCACCGAACTGGTGATGCTTAAGGAAGCGTTTCACAAATGTCCTCCCCCTCCATCAGCAAAAGAAACCAGTCACCCCCTGCACCCTGCCATGGGCTAGATCTTCACCAAGAGCAGAGCTGCTGCACCCAGCACCCGCACGGGGATCCCCCGCGCTCAGGCTACGGGGGCCCGGCACCCGCACGGGGATCCCCCTCCCCCCGGGAGAGAGGGGCTCGGGCCTGATAAGAATCGTCATCCCACTGGCAACAGGGACGGTGATTGTTGCCATGGGAACCCTCACAGACTCAGCCACCCGCCTGCTTCCGTTCCGTTGCCTTCCCACAATGCATTATGTTCCAGCCGTGTTGGAGCTTCCTGATTGGAGGGACCCTTGGGAGCGATCTCAGAGAGAGGGGCTGGTCTGGCCCGGCCCGGGAGTGAGGGGACGTTGCGTTGCCGTGTTCCTCCTCTGTGTCCCAATGGTCGCGCCCAAGGAGCCCGGCCCGGTCGCGGAGAAGCGTCTCCCACTTCGGGCAAGTGGTGCGTTCCGTGTCCCCCCCCCCGAGCGGATGGTAAAAGCCTAGAGAGAGGAGGAACCTATCACCCGCTTGGGAATAGGAGACGTTCGGGGGAGGGCGGGAGCGTGGGTTTGTACCACTCCCTGCACATGGTGCGCTCCAGTCCCCGCTCCCCCGGCCTTTGCCAGCCCAACAGCCTTAGCCGCCTGGTACCTGCTTATCTCTCAACCAAACTTGCTACCTGGCTCGTTCCTATTGGCTCTTCGTTGTATTAATATACAAATACGGTGACTCCAATACCCAATGGCAGACGGGCAGATAGTTAGCATTCAAGACCACGGGTGGTGACTGGTTGGCTGGTCTCCAGCCGTCTGGCCAGCGGGTTCGGCTGCCCCCTTGCCGCGGCAGGAAGAGGAGGGCGGCATGGGCGGCGGGGCGGGGCTGCGCTGAGCTGAGCAGAGCAGGAGCCGGGAGCCGGAGATGGGGGCGGCCGGGGCCCGCTGGGCGCCTGGGGCGGCTCTGGTGCTCGCGGCCCTGCTGGGGGCCTCGGGAGCCGGCCTGGCCGACAACGTGATCTGGGCAGTGAACGCGGGCGGCGAGGCCCATGTGGACGTGAACGGCATCCACTTCCGCAAAGACCCGCTCGAGGGCCGGGTGGGCCGAGGTGAGGCCCCGGGCGGAGGGAGCCGGAGGCCTGGCCACGTCCCGCCTCCCTCCGACCTGTTCTCGTCATCCCCTCTGAGCTCCCGCCGGGCCCTTCCCGCTCCCCCTTCGCCCCGCAGGCCCCGTCCTGCCGCGCTGCCCCGCCAGCGCGACCAGCCCTGGCTGTGGCACCCGCCGCCCACGCTGCGCGCGGCCCGGGCCCGGGCCGGGGGGCTCCGCGCCATGCGGCGGGCGGCGTGAGGTGGTGATAGGCGCGCGTCTGGAGGGCACTTAACCCTCCCCCTCGGGGCTCAGCCGGCACCCCCCGGCTGCCCGCCGCGCCCCAGGAGCAGGCGCTAACGGGGCCGTCTGGAGCCGGGCTAGACGCTTTCCCGCGCCGCTGGCCGGGGCTGTTTGGAGGCTTCTGGCTCAGGTGCGGACCGGGGCCTGCTGCCCACGGCCCCTAGCCAGGTATCTCTCAAAGGGGGACTAAAGGGGCGACTCCATCCGTCTAGGACTTCGGAGCCCTGCTGGCTTGGGCCAGTCAGCACTGGATGGCCGGGGACCGTGAGCAAGCCCTGGGGGGCTAAACTCCCGGGTGCGGCAGCCCTACATGTCCTCAGTGCCCTAGGTTAGCCCGCCACCCCTTTTGCCTTGTTTGTCCCCTTCTGCTTCCTCCTGGCCTCTCTCCTCACCTCTTCCTTTCCCCATCTGGAGCCCTTGGCTGCAGGGTGAGGGGCTCCTCTGGAGGAGTTCCCTATCGCAGCAATTCTTGTCTCCAGTCACCCAGCAAGTGGTGAACCCTCCTCCTATCTGTTAAAGTGATCAAGGTTCCCCTGCCCCTACACTTCTCTTTGACTTGGTTGCCATTTTCCTGTTGATAGCCTCAGCGCTTGCCATGCTGGGTACCCATTCTGCTCCTTCCTTCCCTGTTCTGTAACTTCCAGTCACAGGGAGGAGGATTTTTGTTAGGGGGGTGAAGAGAGACTGGTACTCTTTAGTACCTTGTCACATGCTGTGAGCCATGTGGCAATGGAAGGCTGCTCCCAGCACTGTGCCCTTCCTTCTCTCCAGATGAGGAAGGGGACTGGGCTGATAGTGCTTTTGAACTGCATGTGAACTTGTATAACACTCAGAGCTACCTGTTCCTGCCACCATGACACACTCTGGCCAGGTGCATACACGAGAGCACCTGTTTGTAGAGATGCAGAGTCTGACTTTACAGCATGTGCTCTGTTTCAGCAGGCAGGGGAGAACAGTTGGGAGGTTGGTGTCTTCCACCTCTGATTATGTCATGAGTCTAGCATGTGATCCTAACTGAGCAAAAGTTGCTTATTTGTTCATATCTGAATAGCTGCACTCTTCTTGAATGCTAGGGCATTAGTGTCTGTCTCATTGAGAAGAGTCTAGATCTAACTTCTGAGAGGGTAGCCTCCAATGGGGGGGAGAGAGAGAAAATGAGCACTCTAGGGACCCTGCATCAGACCTCACAGGAGCAGACTGTTTGAGCTCTCTGTGTTGTCCATCAGAAAGCTGTAAATATTAAAGTGATACTTATCAGCAACAAGAACTTTAAAAGCGGCAAAGAGTCCTATGGCACCTTATAGGCTAACAGACGTATTGGAGCATAAGCTTTTGTGGGTGAATACCCACTTCGTTGGATGCAGCTTTAAAAGTAGTTATTTAGCTTCTGCTTAACAAGGCCTGGGGTGGGGGGATGCCCCCAGGAGCTGATAGACTACTATATTGGCTGTAGCCTGCAAAACTGACTTGCAAAAAAAACACCTCTCTGTTGAGCATGCCCAGTGTCTCACCTGAAATATGGTAACTCCCTGCTAACTGGATGAGACTTGCAGGGTTTTGCCTTGTGAAACTTCAAGTTCTCTGCTTTAGATTTAAGGAATGTCATCTGAGGGGGAGTCCTGTCCTTATGGACTGAAGTGGAACTTACTCTTGAAAGGTGATGCCAGTTTGGTAGCCTGACCACTGGACAACATGCAGCAACTTGCTTTTTCCAGAGAAAGACTCCAGTTTCCTCAGCAGGGGCTGTAAGTTTGAAGCCCAGCTGGGAACAGTCTCAGTGAGACAAGCACAGGGTTCAGGCACTTTCCACAGCTGAACTGCATGTTGTATGGTGGCAGCACCCATTACCCAATGATGGAATTCTACCAGGGGCAGCAGGGCTGAGCACCTGCTGGTGAATGAGGAACCCTAGTACCTATTGCATGGGAGGTCACAGTAAATGAAAATGTGGCTGTTGGATCCCCCACCGTTTTTGGCAGCATTCTACATTAGCTGTGCCCTGGGCGAAGGCAGTAAATGGGGATACACTAGTATGGGGTATGTGCCACTGTTGTAGCTGCTGAAGCAGTGAAATCAAAAATCCACCAGAGGGTGTAGGACATAGAGTATGCTGCAGCTGCACTTTGGATCCCCAGTTCTAGGGTAGGGGAGGAGCCAGTCAGCTCTTAAGCCTCCTGAAGTGAGATGCTGGTTTCTTTATCTGCCCACAGCATGAATAATGTCTCTTGGGAACCAAGTTACTGTTCTCCTTTGCCCACTTCTGGATGTTCTAATATGATGATGGCTGAAGGTAAAGACCATGATCCCTGTCTAGTCAGGTACTGTGACACACAGCGTCAAACACTGCGATCCAGATTCAGGCTGTGTCTACACTGCACACCTTACAACGGTACAGCCGTGCCACTGCAGCTGCGCTGTTACAAGGTAAGCAGTGTAGCTGCTCTTTATCGCAGGGAGAGCGCTCTCCTGGCAACAAAATAAAATCACCCCCAAAAAGGGGAAGTAGCTTCATTGGTGAGAGAGCAGTTCCCGCTGAGGAATCGCTGTCCACACAGATGCTTTTTGTCGTTAAAACTTTTGTCATCCAGGGGGGTGTTTTTTCACACCCCTGAGTGATAAAAGTTTTAACAACAAAAGTGTAGTGTAGACAAAGCCTCAGTGTTGCAGATGCTGCTGGACTTCTAAAGCCTTGTCTGTGGTGTGGAAATTGCCTGCTGCTGATAATGGTGGCAGCACAATATCACTTAGCAGCAAGTGTGCCAAAGGACTGTGTTAAGATACACCCATTATCAGCAACAGGTACCTCTTGTGGTGCAGACAAGGTGAATTACCCATTCAAGGCTTGAGTCTCCTGCCTATCACTGCTAGAGCTGCAACATACAGTATTGATGCAGCTCTCGTTGCAGTGATAGTGTCACTACTTACACAGTGCCCTAGATGTGGTTGGCCCTTCACACACAAGTAATAGCCCAGAGGAATTTACCATTTAAATGTGTGTACTCTGTAAAGCTTATAAGCTTTTAGTTTGCCCCATCAAAGGCTTATCTGCTGGTGACCTGTATTTCACTAGCTGTAGGTGTTCAAATATCATTATTAATTTTGAGGGGAGGCTGACCTACAACTGTATGATTAACACTTGCAGATGCAACCTGGAGGAGAATGCTAATCTGGGGGAAGAAAAAAAAAAGGTTCCCTTTCAAACTGCAGCAGTTTTGTGGTTTGCTCCTCCCAAAAGAGTGTTTGTTCATGGTGCCTCACTGAACAGCAGCCTGTTACAATAACCCTGCTGCAACCACAGTGCCCGGCTCAGCAAGTAAGACTTTAACCCATGAACTCAACTGCTATCTTGCTTCTCCCTCAACGGTTTTTATTGCACCATCATTTTGGTTCCCTCAGTTACTCATTCTGCTCCCACTTGTGTAGATGGGCAGGTAATGGCTGCAGCAGAAATCCTGCTGCTGATGGTTTAAAAGTCCTGGGATGGTATTTTAGGGTTGTTTCCCTCAAACCTCAAATTCCGATCCTGGGACTTTAGGGAGAAAGTATAGCTAAGGGATTTATAGCATATCCAGATGCCAAACAAATGAAGATAGTGGCTACTTTTGTTACTTTTAATGTGCAATGGTTTGTTTCTGTCTTGGTACTTCAGTCATTCTTCACCATAACTAAAATACAGCTAATTCAGATCCACTTCCATTGCATCATACAGAACTGCAGTATACAAATTAATTAGTCATTTGTGTGATTGGGTGAATTCACTCAGATGGTCGCTATCCCAGCCTGATGACAAACTTCGTTTTGCTGCAGGCTTGTCTCTAACCTGCAGCATTAAATAGGAGTTGAGCTAGTGTTTATGAGCTATTTGGACTACTATAATTAGTTAACTTGTAGCTGGAAAAAGGGATGTATTTACATCAGGATGTGAAAACAGTGAGAGCTCTTCACCTCCTGTGGTTCTGATGATCAAGCCCCCATGACCCTCACTTGTGGTTACAGAACAATAGCAGTCTTACCCCAGGGTTCTCACTGTGTAGAACTGGTGTTAGTTTCCTCTCAGTCATTTCCATGGGCTTGGATGTAGGTGCTGGGCAACTGGGTAGAGCTTTTGGCTTACTCTGCATTGGCCAACCCAAACCAATGTCTGTTTCCATGGAAATGGGAGTGGAAATAGTAACTGTCAGCTGACATCTAAATGCTAGATCAGCTTTCACTGCTGACTGGAAGTGCCAGTTGTGCAGATGCCATCCAGAGTCTCCCCTATTCCATCCGATGGGAATAGCATTTTAGACTGTAAGCTCTTTAGGGCTTATGCCAACTTACGGGTTTGTAGAGTGCCCAGTACGATAGGGCCCTAATGCTGATTGAGGCCCCTGATTTCCATTATGATACAGATATTAAACAAGGAAGGGCAAACACGTATTTAACCTCCATGATTGCTTCAGATACCAGCACAGCTAGAAGCATTCTTCAAAGATTCTTCATTGTGTGGTGTACGGATAACTGAAGTAAAGACTCACTGCACACATGTGGCTCTGATGTGTACCCCATGAAATCGTATGAGATAGTTTGCATGGTCATCAGAGCCCTCGGGTGCGCACATTCTTATTGATTCAGGTTCCCTGTGTAGTGTTTGAAGGATTTTTAGCAAGAAGAAAGGGGTTTTATTAAGATCCCTCTAATACACGCAACACTCTCCCAGCCTGTATGTTTTCTCTTAGATGGAACATGGCTTTTGTAATTAGATTTTTAATTTCAAGTCAGTTGCAGGAGACGGGATTATATTTTCTGAGGTAACTCAGTTCTAAATTGACTTCATTTCATTTGTGCACTGCATCATGTTGGTTAAAACATTAGAAGTTCTAAGGGCATGTCTACATTTACCTGCGGAGCAATCAATCCAGCAGGGGTTGATTTATCGTGTCTCGTGAAGATGCAATAAATCGACTGCCGAGCGCTCTTCAGTTGACTCCGGTACTCCACTGGAGCGAGATGCACAGGCGGAGTTGATGCGGAAGCGTCAGCCGTCGACTTACCTCAGTGAAGACACCGCGGTAAGTAGATCTAATACGTCAACATCAGCTACGTTATTCATGTACCTGAAGTTGCGTAACTTAGATTGATTTCCCCCCCACCCCCCAAGTGTGCACCAGACCTAAGTGCTCTTTCTTTAGAGAAGTCTGAACTCTTGGCCAAGTCCTCTGATGGTGTAGGCCTGGCTTGACATAGGTGAGGCCTTATTTCTTGGGAGACAGGATTAGGGAGGTAAATGGATCAGCGGGCTGGAAACAGAATGTCTGTACTAGCTAAGATAAGGGGAACACGCAGGGAACCATGTACAATGGACGGGATAACAAAGGATAAGATAAACCTGGAATGTAAGTTGAGGTAAAGAGTAAGTTATGCATGGACAGTGTGTGCTGTACAGGGTTTGGTTCCTACAGAGTGATTTAAGCCATCCCAAAATGTGTGATGCAGTGTAATTTGTAAACATATATAAAGGAAGATATTTGCTGTATAACTTCTGGATGTGTGGTATGCTGTATACACATCCCCTATCTTTGAGTCTGATCAATGTAGCTTTACTATATGCCAAATAAAGGAAGCTGAGAAATGATACTGGAGTCGAACTGAGATCTTGGGGAACCAAGTGGAAGAGGTCTCGGGGGAACCCCAACACATCCAGTCGTGAAATAGGACTTCGTCTCTGCTAACTGGCCTGGAAATGGTTGCTCTTCAGAACTGTGTTTCTGTAGGATTCAGTTTTCCTCAGGTTCTGGGTTTCCTCCAGCCACTGCTCAACCTGCCTCCCCTTCTGATGTACTGAATTCAAAAAAAGTATGGCTGTTGGTAAAGTGGGGTTGGGGACACTTGAAAGAAAGTAGTGCCCCTCTTCTCTGCGCCCCCCCCATTGGTCAGAATTAGGAGGGACTATGGGGCCTCAAGAGAATTGGTCCTCTTGCAGGTGCTTGGAGGTTGTTTATAGAGTTGCCGCAGAAGTTAACCCTTGCATTCTTGTTGATTTTATATTTGGAACCCAGCCTCTGACTATGGTATGAAGCTGCCAATCTTGCGGTCCAACACAGAGGATCAGATTCTGTACCAGACTGAGCGTTACAACGAGGAGACCTTTGGGTATGAAGTCCCCATCAAGGAGGAGGGTGACTACGTTGTGGTGTTGAAGTTTGCTGAAGTCTATTTTGCACAGTCCCAGCAGAAGGTAAGCTAAGTCTACCCCTGACCCAGGATCCTTACTTGGTTATCTCTGATGATGCTAATTTCTGTCTAGGGCTGTGTATGCCAGGTTCCTGTGACATCCTTTTGGGGAGTTCAGGACGAGAATCGCCTTGTTACCCCCTGCGGAGGGTGAGAGTCTCATGGGAGCTAACCTCTGCGTCAGTTCCCTACACTCTGGTCTGCTAACCACCCAAACAGCCTCCTCAAAAGCTTTGCCAGCCTTTGCTTTGCCTTGCAGGTAAACCTCAGGTGCACTTCACTGCCCGAAACTCCATGTGGAGTGTTCCTCTGCAGTATCCAGCCCCTGTCACTGGACAGTCACAGAAATTACCAAGTCTTCTGTCTCTAAAGAGGCATATTACACACTCAGCTGAGGATTCACCCTTAAACAGCATTCAGATGAATTTATAGCAAAACCAAGAATAAGTGTATTTGGAACAGAGATGTAAGTGATACTGAGTAAAGATAGTGGAAACAGATATGGTTACGAACAAAATATTAACATGCTTCTAAGAGTCTAACCATAACTTTAGTGAGCTATAGTCCTTTGGCTGAAGCATTTTTCTTACCCTCAAAGTCCTTTCACAAAGTTTATGGATTTTCAATTAAACCAGGATCCAGATTTTTCCTGAATCTCCCCTCTACCAGGTGTGTTTCTCAGTGAAATGAGTCCCCAGAGACTCCAGCAAATCTTTGAAGTGTATTCTTTTGAAGGGTAACTGTAGATAAAGTTCTTGTTCCCTGCTGGCATGCATGTGCTGTGTTGTTCATGATGTCTTTCTCATCCTTTTGTTAATTTGCCTTTCCTTTGACTTAATATGCAAATGAAGGTTGCTTATGTTGGCTTTTACCATGCTCAGTTTACATTGGAGAATTAGGCAGACAGGTTAATCAGTATTCCTTTGTCTAGGAACACCTTGTTTATCAATCATGCCTGCTTTGCTGGGTTTAGACATATTTTCAGTATACACCTGCCATTTCTTAATTGTTCTTAATGATTATGATGACCAGTATGATATAAGTTTTCATTTGATACCTTACAGGACATTTCTTTATAGATAAATACCATGACTGGAATAGTGAGTTGCTGTTACATGACTGTGAACCCTTTGCCAGTGGGCATTAAGGGGCTCTTAGGGTCACAGCTCCCCTCTGCCTTCTTGCACATCACCATCTGTTATGTGTTTTATATATATGGGTAGGAGTAGCCACAGAATGGGATAAAAGAAATGTACTAAGGGTTACAGTCCTCTCTAATGTAAATCCACTGACCCCAGTGGAGTTGCCCCAGGGATGAACTTGTTTCTAAGGATGCATTCCAAAGTGATACTGAGCTCCCATATCAATTTCTAATATAAAGTAGAGTTGGATGTACTTGTTTGTGAAGTCATGTCTTCAACTGACTTTATATAGCGAAATGTGACTGACGCTAGACTTTTGTATAACACCTTTCTTCTGGAGACATCAAAGCACTTAATGATTCTTGCCCACCTTTGTAATTCCCATTTTGCAGTTGGGAAAACTGAGGCACATGGGGGTCAAGGCCACACAATAAGTCAATGGAAGAGCTAGAATTAGAACCCTACTTCTGATTCCTAGTCTTGTTCCTTGTCCACTGGATCATGCTGCTTCCCTACGTGGTGATTATTTTAAGCAGCAACATTGGTTGTAGAGGCTGATCAGAAGGATGGAAATAATTGGATGTGAACAGGAGGCTCTCCTGACAAAAAAAAGTTCTGTAGGATTTAAGGACTAACATACTTCCTTTATGCAGTTGTGATGGTATCCCAGGCTATGAGTGATGCTTGAGTCACCGCAGCCCAGAGATTAGCTTCCATTCTGTTAGCTGTTCAGTCTCTTTACCTAACTCATCCCCTTCCTTCTGCCTCTGGTCTCATCAACATTTGTTTCTTTCCCTCGTGTCTCTCCTTCCCCTGTTTTACCACCAGACTACTGGGATTGAAAAGCCAAGAGCACAATTTTTAGAGGTGCTGAGCACTAACAGCTCCCACTTGAGTCAACAGGAGGTGTGGGTGCATGGTACTTCTGAAGATAGGGCCTAATAAAACTCCCTGCAGTCCTCAGTACTGTACAGTAGTTATGGAGACGTGTTAGAGGCAGGATACAGGTTTGTGTATTTGAAACCATTTTTAAAGGGCTTAAATGTTTAACTTCAGTGGTCTATTTTTGGGCTATGGGTTCTTCTCAACAAGGGGGTGGAGACAGCTTGCCATATGCACAGAATCTGCATTGGTTCGGTGGCACGTGCAATAATACCTCTTATCTCCCGGGCTTTGTAACAAGCACAGACTGTTTCTGTCCTATCCCCTCTCAGTCATGTGTCTGGTTCCCCTCTGATACTCTCCGCAATCTCTTCCACCCCTGAAGGTGTTTGATGTGCGCTTGAATGGCCACGTGGTGGTGAAGGACTTGGACATTTTTGACCGAGTTGGACATAGCACAGCTCATGACGAGATCATTCCCATCAGCATCAGAAAGGGGAAGCTGAGTGTCCAGGGAGAGGTTTCCACATTCACAGGGAAGCTCCACATTGAGTTTGTCAAGGTAACAAACCCTGGTTAGGGGAAAGCCCCTTCTTTCTCTCTCCTCTCATCTCCACCCAGTCCCTCACACCCTGCCACATAGTGCAGATGTGCATAGGGAGAGGGGAAGTGACTGATGGGTGTGGGTATTCCTTCTTTGACCCTGCAGCATTGACCTTTGCCTTCCCTTTCGCTAGGGATACTATGACAATCCGAAAATCTGTGCACTATACATCCTGCAAGGAACAGTGGATGGTAAGTTTTTTTTCACAATAATCCTTCAAGACTTTTTAGCTTGGAGGCAACTCATGGCCTTTTAAACCATGTGTAAAGCACTCTCCATATAGTGGCAGCCTTAACTGACCTGTCTCACCCAGGCCCATCTCCCTCCGCTGTCCCCTGTGAAGTTTTGTCCTAGCACATCACAAGTGTGATGTCATGATTTCAGCTATTTAAATGTGAAATTTCACGGTGTTGTAATTGTAGGAGTCCTGACCCAAAAGAGAGTTGGGGGAGGGTCGCAAGGTTGTTACGGGGGCCTGTGGTACTACTACCCTTACTTCTGCACTGCTGCAGGCAGCAGCACCGCCTTCAGAGCTGGGCGGCCGGAGCGTGGCAGCTGTTGGCCAGGCACCCAGCTCTGAAGGCAGCACAGAAGTAAGGGTGGCAATACCATGATCCCCCCTAAAATAACCTTGTGACCCCCCCCAGCATCTCCCATTTGGGTCAGGACCCCCAATTTGAGAAACATTGGTCTCCCCTGTGAAATCTGGTCTTTTGTGAGCTTTTACCATCTACTGTACAGATTTCACAGGGGAAGACGGGATTTCACGGTCCGTGATGCGTTTTTCATGGCCACAAATTTGGTAGGGCCTTATTCATATACTAATATTTGCTTCACAAGCTGAGAGTGGAGCCATGAAATCATCTTCATGAATGAGGGTGCTTGTATTGGAGTGGAGCCCTGGCAATGTGGGACTGTACCAGTCTACGGGATGCCCCATGTGCCCTGTTCCAGCTGGCTGGGTGTGGGATGAGACAGCTTGAGTCAATTGCCTGTTGGAATTCTCACGGCTCCTTGCAGCGTTCACAATGGTGAATTTCTTTTTCTTCCAACAGACGTTCCAAAGCTGCAGCCTCACCCTGGCCTGGAGAAAAAGGAGGATGAGGAAGATGAAGAAGAATACGATGAAGGCTCCAGCGTTAAAAAACAGGCCAATAAGAACCGGGTTCAGTCAGGCCCCCGGACACCAAACCCCTACGCCTCGGACAACAGCAGCCTCATGTTCCCTATATTGGTGGCCTTTGGTGTCTTCATTCCTACTCTCTTCTGCCTTTGCCGGTTGTGAGGGCAAGCCCCATGCAGAGATGCAGTGGCAGGGGCCGCAGGCCAGGAGGAAAGGAGTCGGACCACATGCGGTTGCTTTCAGTTTCTCCATATTTTTCATAATTTAAGGGAAAAAAAGTTCATTTGGAATGAACGGCAGGTACAGGTAAAGGGGGGAGTTTGCCTTCCCCCAGCCAGCGAGCAGCGAGGCCTTCGCTTCCCCTGTTGCACCATAAGCAGCATCCCTTCCTCTTCGGGGCACTTGAGATTAAACTGGATTCTTGCTGTCTGTCTGGGCTGTAGGAAGCTGATGCTGGCGAACTTTGGTCCATATCCCGCACGGAGAGGAAGCTGCATGATCCAAATGCTGTACCCTTATCCAGGTGGATAATTGGTCCCAGCTTAAGAAGCTAAGCAGGGAAGCACTCTCTGAATGTTGCCTGGAAAAACAGCCTTTGAAGTGAGATCTGGATGTGTGCTTTGGTCAGAAGTGTGCACAGATGTTCTGGTGCCTTTGGGTGACTAACAATTATGGGAAAAAGAGACTGACTTTTCCACAGCTACCTGAATGTGTGTAACTAAATGCACGATACTTCTCTGTCCTAAAGATACACAGGCTCAGACTTGCTGATGGGTCTCCAGGAAAGGTTCCAACTTTAGAGTGAGTTGCAAAAAGAGCTGGGGGGATTATTTGGCCTGATTTTCTGCACCAGTTGGGAGAGACTTTCCTAGTTTGATAATTGTGTAATGTTAGATCATTGCTGCAGGGGTTCTGCTGTGACCTGCAATAGGCTGGCTTTTTGCTGCAGTGTCTCTGCCCCAGATGTGTTTGGTTTCTATATCAGTTGTGGCTTTTATTTCCTTTTAAATATTTTTCTTCACAATGGCTCACTTCAATCCCTGTCCCATCTTGCCCTCTCTAGTGTACAATGTCTCCCCTGGAGGGGCTGAGAACCAGGTGACCAAAAAAAATGGAGGCTCTGAGCCCCCAATGCTTGTGTATCCCTGCTATGATCAATAGTCTGGCAGCCATGAGACAGAGCAGTGCCACCCTTCAAGTACTTTCCAATGACCCTCTAATCCTCTGCATCAGCTGCATTGATCTGATTCAGTCTGCAGTAATGTGAGATTGAAGTCTGTATCTACCATTAACTATCTTGCATAGGCTTTGGAATATCAGGATGTGCCTAAGAATTAGATGCTGGCAAGTGCCAAGGAGCCCAGCCTCTCAGTCCTGTAGGATGAGCATGTCCATCCATTGTGGAGAATCTGAAATAGATGGAAACTGCTGTAGATCAGTCTGGTCAGCTTCCGTGGTCACCTGATGATAGGTCTGAGCTACCCTGTTCACTTTCCCCCACTGTTAGCTTAGCAAGTGGACTCTGGACCTGCATGAAGAGCATGTGTTCTCTGAGTGGGGTGGCAGGAGAGGCTGCTTCACTCTGGATGTGAGTCTGGTGTAATCAGGAGAGCAGTGTGGAAAACAAAAGCCTGCAATGTGGAATCCACACACTCTTCCTGATCTGGAACTGGAGGTCCTTGGGCAGCTGGCATCAGTTAAGATCTGAATCTGCAAGGTGCTGAGCAGCTTCAGTTCCCATTGACTTATGGGAATTGGCTGCACTCCCTTCCTCACAGGAAGTGCCCAGCACCTTGTACAGCCATTGTAAAGGGTATTCTTTGGAGCTTAAGTCTTGAGGCACCAGCCTTGTCAGCTTTCATTCTAATAAAATTCATCCTCTGGATCCTCAGGGCAGAATTCTCTTTGCCTTGGGCTAAATCTGTTTCTTCTGAAAAGCATCTCATCTGCTTCATACCATGCAGCTTGACTAAGTAATCCCCCTGCTGCTCCTGCCTGGATTCTGACTTTTCCTATCAATTGCTTTTGAGCACACTTGTATGTAGCTGCTCAACTCACACCTGGCCTTTAGATAAGCTACACAGAGCCTCTTGGTGAAGGGTCAGCAGAGCTCTGAGTAGTCCATTTACAGCAGCTAAGGCATTTACTTTCTTCCTATTAATTTTCAAGCTGTGGAAAGTGTTGCCCAGCCATGATTGCCAAGACAGGAGCTAGGGGCACTGTCAGAACATTGGTCCCCAAAGCAGCCATCTTTCTGAGCAAGTGCATTGCTGCTTTGTGTTTAACCAAAATTCTGACTCTGTAAGTCTAGTGCAGAATATAGGATCCAACTGAGCTTTCTCCCATTGCTACTGTCTGTCACTAATGCACACACAAGCAGTTCAGTTGGTAAAACGGTCAGAGAATGCTTTACCATAATAAAAAACCTACCCACGAGGAGAAGGCCAGCAGTAGATCTCCAGAGCAAGCCAAGCTCTGAAACACTGGGAGGCCTGGGACTAGCAGCTTCATTCAGCTGTGTCCTCCTGGACACTTATCACTCCTAAATGCTTATTTTTTTTTAATGTATGAGTCAATTAAAAAGGTGTATTTTGAGGACATTCTTTACTCCGAGCGGCAATGCCTGAAAAGTTTTGTCTAACCTTATGATTTCCCTGGATCTCTTTGGCCATTATCTGATCACTCTAACACACTAGAACAGCACAGGGTTTGGAACCTTAATCAAATAGCAGGAACTTCTTGGGTTCAGCACAAACTGCCCCGATTCATTAGACGAACCAAGAACTTGATCTTGAAAACAACAAGCCTACCAATTGAGGAGTGTGCTCTTCTCTTCCCCTGAGATGCCAGCATTTCTTAGAGACGAGTCTCCTTCTGCACCTCTCAGTCCCTGCACCTTGCACAGCTTGAGCTCAAGGGCCCACATCTAGGATCGTAGGAGTTAGAGACGGATGAGGCCTGTTAGATTAGTCCACTCCTCTGCAAGGCCATGGTAGCTGATCCTCTTCTCTCTCCCCCCTGCACCCTCCCCTTTCTGATAGTAGCAATACACTTGCTCTGTGCTGGACTCCCACCTGAGGATGAAGCAGCGTGTCTTTAGGGGTAGCTGGCACAGCATTCGGCTTCTGCTGTGTGTTTCAGCCTATGTTTCTTGAATAAAATTAATTCAGTTTATTTAATTTTTTTAAAAATGGAATATTTTTCGCTCTGTTTACCCATAACTTGGTTATCAAGCCTTATCTTCTGCACTAGGGGTGTGATACTCACATGGGTGTGGGCTCCCTCCCTTAGCTGCTTGCTGGGTCTCCTGGCCCCATGATGGTACTATAATAAAGCAATTTTCCTTTTTGCTTTCCTGTTCCAACCCTTCCCTTCCTGGCAGCTTTGGACTTCGCTTGAAGGATCCTTTTGAGACAAATGAAACACCTGCTTTATTTTATTTTATTTTTTTAAATAAGGACTCTTGAAGGGTTGGGGTTGCGGGGGTGTGTGTGTGGTGGTTGGAGGGACCCATCCAACATGTGAATGGATATTGAGGTCTGATTATGGCTTGCTTTTGCCTAGATCTCTTCTTAGCTGCATCTGCATTTCAGCTGGTTAAGACTGGCAAGAGGTACGCAGCTCAGGGGTGGTGGTTTAGGGCTACTTTATTTTTCTGTTGTTGATATGTTGGAATATCTTATCATTTATCTGTTGTCTTTCACTGATGTTGGTTTCAATTTGTATTTAGGGATTTGAGCAAATTCAACAGTGTGTCCAGGCCTGTAACTATAAGTGCAGTGTTACTTGTGATGTTACACTGAACCTACATCCCTTCATTGGGGACCCCTAAATCAGCAGGTGAGACTGCTGCATGGTGGAAATGAGTGGAGAATCAGTGATTGCTTCCATGACATGCTTCAAACTCTGGCTGGCTGTTTGCCTTTGGAACATCTGGGCTGCTGTTCTGCTTCCATAAAGGAGGAGCTTTTCCACAGCCTTACGCTCTGTTAGTCTATAATGCAGGCCAGTGCCCTGGGGTTAGGAGACCAGTTAGAAACAACCAAGGTAGTGTAAAAATTCAGTATCACAAACAAAACAGCAGCAGGCAAATACGGACCTGGTTCCTGTGTGTGTCCTTGCAGTAGTGGGCAGGGCGGAGTGAGCACATTCAGGCCACAGCTCAGTGTACCTTGAGAAGCCTGAGGATAGACAGTTGTGTTCTGTGGGACAGATTGTTTAGAAAACAGGTTTAGACAAGTTTTTTTTCCTTAAAAACATTTAAAAAAGCAACATGATGATGATATGGGCTTGACTTGAACCTTCCTAGCCCAGGGTATTCAAACTGCAGGTGGAGATTTAGATTTATGTTTTTCCTCCCTACCTGCTGTGCCTAGGGTGTGGTATCTCAGAATAGCAGGCAGCCTTACACACCTGAGCCTTTCTTCTGCAGTGCAGTTGGGAGAGTGAGGATCTGTTTCATCCTTAACTCTGAATTTTGTGGGGCTTTAGTAGCTTTAAACCAGCCCTGTAACTTTGTACTGTAGTGTTTGTGTGAGTGGAACGAAATCTAACTTTTCCCTGTGGGATTGCAGGTGGAAGCAAGTGGAATGCCAAAGCAAATGCTTATGTTCATTTTTGGTGCCTTTTTGTTGTGGTTTGATCACAAGTCTGTTGGAAGAAGCTTCTGTTTTAAGGAACTTCTGTTTCCTCTTTTAAATCTAACTCCTGGAGGAGACGGTCCCTAATCCAGGCATTTGCCCCTCTAACAGCAGGGGGCATTGTCTTACTGTCCTGTGATTCATGTTCTGGAACATTCTAGCTGAAGTACGGAGGTACTTGTGAATATCCTCGGATACAGTTTCTGGATGCGATAGAGGAACTGGCAGGCTCCTTCAGGTTTGTTCTCGCCAAAGAAACCTCCAGAGGGATGGAGAGCTCCCAGGAAACATTGTGTCCATCTGTCCATTGTTTTCAGGGGCTTGGAAAGTCGCAGTCGATTTTGGGTAGGAGCGTGGCTTCAATCCTGCTTCTGTATCAGTAGCGTAGTTTATGGCATGATGTCAACCCCATCCCACATCAGGAACTTGCTAGCAAAGGGCTTCCCCTAGATTGGCCATTGTGGCAGGGATTCTAAACCAAGAGCAGAATACAGTACTTCATCCCTGGCTTTGCTGTGGTTGAGACTGGACTAGCAGCAACCATGAGAAACATAGTCCAGTTTCAGCTGTAGCCCGCACAGTCCCTTGGGAAAGAGAGAGAACTACTGGAGTCTGCACGGCTCTCGATGTGTAACAGATTCTGAGAAAGTGGTTTGGGACAAAACTTATCTTAAACTCCTGCTAGTAGCAGATGCTCTGCGGCATCTGTCTGCTCCTTGTGCCCATTAGGGCAGGAGAGAGACCTGCTTAGTGGGAATCCCAGGGAAAGCAGGGTCTGGAATCTCAGAATCAATTCCACTATCTGGCTCTGCTACATCTCCATGACAAATGCATGCCAAGGTCTAATGGGACTAGGTTTGGGGTTTTTTTTTTTCACACTTGCCTCTGTTTCCACCAGATTTCTCTCTGGTGATTAATTCTAAATAAGCTTAGGCATGGATTCTTGAGGGGGAATATATAATGTGGGTTGGAACTGAGAACTCCTCCCAGGAAAGGATGGAGCTTAATAAATAGGCCCCAAGTTCCTGATCTTGATGTAACGGTTAGGGGATGCTTCAGACCCACAAAACTTGTGATTATTTCACGTCAGATCTGAACAGACTCATCCCAAGGATATGGTAGCAGGTGTACTTCCGGCATTGGTCTGTGAGGAGGAGAAGGTTGCAGCCAGGGTTCTGTCTTCCTGGACTCTGGCTTACTCAGAGTTTATAGCTGTATATTAAAGAACTATTTCTGAAGAGATCGGGGAAATGCCCTGGGGTGCTCTGTGCCTGGTCTAGTCAATACGACTCTCATTGCTGACATTGGTTTTTATACTCCCCCCCCCGCCCCCCCCCAAAAAGTGTTTTGTTTAAAAAAAAAAAAAAACAAATACAGAAGTGCTTTCTTCCCTCCCAGAGAGAGTGCTGTCTGCTCAGGAAATGTGAATAATCCATAGCAAACAGCAAAGGCTCAAGAGGCTGTGTGGTAGAGATTTATCCCAGGGAAAGTGGGGAAACAGCAACTCAGACAGGTGTCAAGAGCAGTTTGTAACAAGTCTTGTTTAACCAGAAATTCTGCTTAATGTGTGTGACTCTAGGAAATGCAAAATCTTTGAGCCATAGTTATTTTTTATTCATGTGTGTTAGGGGTGTGCTTATGTGTTCTGTCACAGTGATTCGGTTTTAATCCAAGCATGTTCTGTCAGGATCTTGGAGTGAGTAAAACACCCGCTAGAGGCTTGTTGGTAAACTTGGCCCAGTGCTGCTCCTGGGGACTTCTTGCACTCAAGCGCTTCCTGCTTAAGAAACTAACAAGTCTGTAAGGTGGCTCCAGGCTGCATGAAACAAAAGTAGAGTTCTCAGGGTCTTCGGAGCAGTAGCCTGGATTGCCCAAGGCTTTAGCCCAATTACAGTGACAATATTTGGGTCCCATCTGCACAGCAAATCTTAACTGCGTTGTAAGTGGGTCCTATGACTTGGATATGGTTGTGTAGACAAGGCCTGAATGAGCTGCTTGCATGTCCCTCCTTGCTAGGGGAACATTGGCTTCTTGCAGTCAGCTGATTTGTTGAGTATTAAGAATCACGCAGTTGCAAGCTCTACTCAAGGCTGCAAGACTCAAATGACCATGAAGGATATAGCAATATGGGGAGAAATATCTATTTCTTTTGGGGTAATTCTTCGTCTGTATTAGTAATCAGTACTAAAGGATTTTGAAGGAGGATTTTTTTTTTTACTGTCCATTGCTTTGGGTTGTAACAACTTGCGGTGACTGTTTGTATCAATCTTCGGCACTGGGTTAAAAGCACAGATGTCTATTTCTGATTAGACTGGCTTTGCAAAGACTTGTTCTTTTGGGGAAAAGAGCTGGGTGTATGGGTGGGTTATTTTATTTTTGGTACATGTAGCTGTTTATTTTTTAATTTTCCCAGGATGTTTGGTTGAGGGAATGTTCTGAAATTTACTGCCTGGCAGTTTTAACCAGCAGTGTATTAAAGGAAAATAAACAAAATTATATTGTCACTTGGAGCATCTCGTGCTTTTTTTTTAAAAAAAAAAAAAAAAAAAAAGCTTTACAAAATCCCTCTTTGCTTTGAGGGAAAGAGAATTTGATATCTTGTAACTGTGGTGGGGCTGGGCTCAGACCACTCTGGAGGGTGGATTGGAGGCCACTGATGAGATGCAATTTAAAATCCCACCACTACTTCAACTTGAGTCCTTGAACCCCTGAGGCAGCCATGGCTCTGCTTCTCTCTTCTACCTGCTTGCTAATGTCTAGCTGTGTTGCAGCTGGGTTATTTCCCCCCCATCTATATTGGATATTGGAGACACTTATTAATATTGTGTAACTAAACTGAAGATGGTGGGTTGTTTTTACTCTATGGTAACTTTTTTCTTTTTCAGGATGATGCTCCAAGGAGTCCTACCAGAGATGACATCCATGGGCCAAAACTATATGTCTGAAATACACATTGTTTGCCCCTCCTTTGCCCCCCCCCCCCAGCTCCATCACCAAGGTCAGCTGCACACACTCACCCCAGTGACTTGTGAACACTTACATATGAGCATTATCAAAAACTAAGAGGAACAATCTTTGTTGGATCCTTTTGTGTTAGGATGTCACTGTGGTGCCTGATGGTAAAAATGACACAGCCCCCCAAGGAGAGGCTGCAGCAGCTGCCACGTGAAATGACTGGGTAGGATTGTCTGACTCAGGACACTGCAGTTAATCTCTGCTATGGATAAATTGTAGTAATTGATGGTAAGATTAGGGAACAGAAGGCTATTGCAGATCTGAAAAGAGGAGAGAAGGCAAGGAGACTCGGGTACAGCAGAGAGCCATGCCTCACTGTCAGCTTCTCCCAACTGCAGTATGGGCCATTTGCTTCTTTGGGTAGAAAAGCTGAGAGTTTACTACATTCTCTTTGAAGCAGCGCCAGCTGTTGGCCCAGAGACCTCCTGGAAGTGAATAATAGTTGTGTGTGAGGCTTTACAGAAATGTAGGAAGTCTTGGCTCTGTCCCACACAGCTTACTTCCTCAATAAACATGCCGAGGAAGGATAGGAGGTACAAAAAGCAAAGCCACTCAGCCTGAGGTTGGGTTAGGTACTTTTTTGGAGGCTGGTGTAGTGAGCAAAGGTATCCCAGATTGTAAGTCTGCTGCTGAGTTGGCCCCCTGCCAAAATAGAATAGTTATAGGTAGGGTTAAGATCTTGTCACAGGTATTTTTAGTAAAAGTCTGACAGGGCGTGGGCAATAAACAAAAATTCATGGAAGCCTGCAACTTTAGTTATAGGATTCAGACCCCTACTGGCTGAGTGGGCTGGTGCTTGGGAGATCAACAAACCACAACTTGTAACCACTTCATTAAGTGAAATGACTTAACACTGTTTTGTGAGACTACTGCTCCTCTCTCTCCTCAGGGATGGAAGCTACCCATCCTCTGTAATTAAATTGCTGCCCCAGAAGATACTTTCTTCAATTAAATTAATGAGTAATATAGTAATGCTTCTGTTTGTGCCAAAGGTGTGCTTGCTAAGGGCTAGACCTACCTCTCTTAATATAGCTACTGGGAGAAATGGAGCCTCATGACGCATCTTAGAGGATAATTCAGTCCCTGAAGCTTTGTGTGTGGGAGCAGTGCTGTTTTCATTTCTTCAATTAATTCCTAGTAGCATCTGCATTGCCAGCCCAAATTCATCAGCCTTAGAATCTCTGCAGTAACTGACTCTTCTATGGCTGCTGGAAGCAGATGCTTCATCCATAAACCTAAAAAAACCCTACATTAATATTAAAATGAGTAAACAGCAGCCATGGGCTGGGCTGAGCAGAGCAAAAGTGTTATTCAGAATGAGATGTAGGTGTGAACACAGCCTAGCATGCTATCTGTGCAAGCATGTTGAAGCTGTTCTGAAATGTAAATGTGTCCTAGGTGCCCGCTCGTGTGCTCAGACATATTGATCAGTACTGCAGCTCTGTGGCTAGTTTTAGAAATTGCCCTATTTCAGCTCTGCTGTGCCCTGAGAGGGAAGCCTGCAGGTGGGTAGAGCTGGAATGGGATTTTGTGTCTCCAAGGGCACGCAGTGGAGATGTGACTAGGGCATCCACAGTGCAGAGTACAAAGCTGATCTTTGCAGGGTTGAGGAATGGGCTTTATGCCCTATTTTCTTGTAACGGGTTCTGATTACCTGGTATCAATTCACCAAAGCATAAGCACCCCTCTTCCCCCACATCCTAGTACTACTCTGCCTATCGGTCGATGGGCCTTTCTGGGGGCATGGCTCTTCCTCTGCAGATTGCTCAGGGTCCCCACCTCCGCCTGTGACTGCAGGGCCCAGTAACCAGCCCCGCAAGAGCGAGGCCGAGCTGCCCCGGAGCGAGCTATAGCAGGGACGGGCTGCATGGCCATGTGGTCCTGACTCCCAGCAGCTCCTGTGGGGTGGGGCTGATCCTTGCCACGTAGGCGTGGGGCTGGGGGCAGCTGATGGTGAATAACATTGTAGAGCTGGTTAGGGCACGGAGAAGGGGTGTGTGGGAGTATCCAGAAGGCTCCCATCCCAGGGCATCGCTCTTTCCCCTCAGGGCCAGGCTTAGCGCCCGCAGCACGCTCCTGACCGCTCCAGACAATAGAGCTGGGCTCTGCGTTGCCAGGGTCGGGTCTCCCTTCCAGGCAGTGCACGCAGTGCACCACGCTTAGCTTCAGTCCCCGGCCTGGCTCTCAGAACCGAGCAAAGGGTCCGAAGTACTTCCGGCGTCGCCACCGTCTCTGTTGCCAGGCATCGCGCCGTTGCCCTCTGACCCCGCGGGCGCCCCGCCCCTCGCTCCCATAGCTACGGAGGGAGGCGGCGGCCATCTTGGCAGAGGTGGCGGGGCGATGAGCGGCTCGAGGCCGAGGGTGGCGGCGCCAGGCCCCGAGAAGAAGCCGCCGCCGGGATCCGGGGGGGTGCTGAGCCGGCTGCGGGGGCGGCGGGGCTCTGGGGACGCGGCGCTGCGGGCGGCCCTGCCCAGCTCAGAAGCGGAGCTGCTGGCGCTGGAGACCGTCCGGCCGGAACACGTCCTGGCGCTGGGCCGGGTCACGGAGAGTGAGTGCTGAGCTGGGGGACCGGGCACCGCGGGGCCGCCCGTGCTGCTACCGCCCCGGGGGACCCCCTGCTCCCCCTCCCTGGCGCCCCCCTGTTAGCCCCGCCCGCGGGCGCCCTGCCCCACGTATCCTCCCCGGGCACCTTCTCCGACAGAGCCGAGTGTGAGGCCCACGGGGACCTCGTGGCCGTTTCTCTGAGGATCCCTTCCAGGGATCCCACACACTTTGCCTCTCAAAGGCTCCATTATCACCCCTGCGACGCCACACCTTACCCCTCATGGACACTATTATCATCCCCTCAGAAACCCTATACACCGTACCCCCCCGAGGCCCCATTATATCCCCTCAGAAACCCTATACACCGTACCCCCCCCCGGCCCCATTATATCCCCTCAGAAACCCTACACACCGTACCCCCCCGAGGCCACGTTATATCCCCTTGCAAACCCTATACGCCGTACCCCCCGAGGCCCTGTTATATCCCCTCAGAAACCCTATACACTGTACCCCCCCCGAGGCCCCATTATCTGCCCCCGAGGGATCCCATACACCCTTCCCCCAGCACCTATTATCGTTCCGCCAGGGATCCCCTATACCAGGGATGGGCAAACTTTTTGGCCCAAGGACCACATCTGGATATGGAAATTGTATGGCGGGTCATGAATTCTCACAGAATTGGAGGTTGGGGTGTGCAAGGAGGTGAGGGCTTCAGCTGGGGGTACAGGTTCTGGGGTTGGGCTGGGGGTGCAGGAGGGTGCTTGTACCGAGCCTGTACTGACCTGCAGGCTGGTACCGAGGAAGTGATCTCATATAGGCAGTACATTTCAAAGCCACTGCTGAGTAGCTTCAGGCTGGGTCTGAAGGGTTCAGAGGGCAGGAGGGGGATCAGGTCTGGGGTACAGGCTCTGGGCAGCGGTTACCTCAAGCAGCTCCCAAAAGCAGTGACGTGTCCCCACTCTGGCTCCTACACAGAGGCACAGCAAGGCGGCTCTTTGTGCTGCCCTGTCCACAGGTGCTGCCCTTGCAGTTCCCATTGGCCGTGGTGGTGGCAATGGGAGCTGCAGGGGCAGTGTGTGGAGCCGCCTAGCTGCCCCATATGTAGGAGGTGGAGGGGAGATATGCTGCTGCTTCTGGGAGCGGCACAGAGCCCTAGCATGCCCGGAGTGGGACAAGCCCTAGACCTCGCTCCCCAGCTGGAGCGAGGCAAGCCCCTGTCCGTGCTCCCCAGCTGGAGCTCAAGGACCAGATTAAAACATCTGAAGTGCCGGATAAGGCCCTGGGCTGTAGTTTGCCCACTCCTGCTGTATACCTTACCCCCCTTGTGGCCCCATATCAGTCTCTCTGCAGAACTTGACATCCTCTTCTGAGGACACCAGAAGTAACCTTGCCAGGACACCGAATATTCTTTCTTGTCCAGGACACCTCTTCCCTGGGGACCCCAATATCCCTTCCAGAAAAGATCCTAGTATAGACTAGGTGAAGGACCTGCGCTGCTTCCTCTCTTAGCAGCCGTACTTGGCTGGGTAGATTAAAAGGTTAAAAGGCAGAAGTCAGGCTCTTGTGACAGATTTCTGCTTTTCCATCTGGGTCCACCTTGGTGCTGAGACATCCAGTCTTTTCTGGTTTAACAGCACCAGCTACATTTGTCCATACAGACAGAAAAGTTGGGGGACAAAATCTATAAGGGTCTGGAATACTGAGACTGTATTGGTCCATAGTGATCCAGATTTTTCTGTGAAGTTGAACATGCGTGCCCATGTAGATGTTACATTTTTGGTTTTAGGTCCCAAATTGGCTAGATCCATCAAAGTTTTGTTTTATTTGCCTCTCTAGGATGAATATCCCTGAAGCCCTGAGACTGCTTGTCATTCTTGTTCAGTCTACTCCTTGAGTTTGTTGGTCTTTCACTTTTCAGTAGTTTTGATGAAGCAGGAGCCGAACTCTTGTTCCCTTTTGCAATCTGTCCTGTTGGCTTTTTTGCAGGAGTGATGCTGCTTAGGTGGTGCTTGTGTTAAACTATGGCATACTGAATAGTCTCATTTTCCCTCTTTGATTGGATTAGCTCACTCAGTATATACAGCTGAGCAGTAGTAGTAATTTATAGTAGTTATACAATATGTACATATGAGTAGTAGTAACTTGTCTCAGTCAGCACTGAGTCCAAATGCTGAACCGTATAGTACTGTTTGGTTAGCCAAACTGGCAACTTGCTTTTTGGTTTCCTTGCTGTTTGCCCCCTTCAGCTCTCCCAGAAGCTTCTGGGAAATATCCCTAAACGTTCTAAGGTGCTTGGGCTCAGTTAATGTAGCTGAAGGCCTTTTGATACCTGAGAGGAGAACCTTTGAGGCATATGGGTTATGTGGCCCATATTTTCTTCTCCTGATCTGGACTGTCATGAGCAAAAGATCTCCCTAATATGTTCCTCTCTCTTGTAGATTATTTATGCAAACCTGAGGACAACATCTACAATATTGATTTCACCAGATTCAAGATCCGGGACCTGGAGACAGGGACAGTGCTGTTTGAAATTGCCAAGCCTTCTGCTTCAGGTAGAACCTGCTGACAGTGGGGAAAGGGCTAGATATTATGGGATCTGGTGGGATCCAGGGAAGGGGTCGTGCAGGCCAAACATCAAGATCTTTCACTATGCATAGTGTATTGAGTTCACCTGTATCATCCCTTAGGATTCCTGCAGGACTGAGAGCTTCTCTGCCTGCGAATATTCTAGTTACTGTGTAAAAAAAGAATGTGAAGTGAATATGGTAATAGCGAGAGGTGTTTTGGAGACTGAAATCCTCTTTCCATGGGATAGGTACAGCACAGAGCTTCATCCATACTACCCTGTAAATGTGCCTCAACCCTGACAATGAAGACCAGCTGTAGGGGTGAGAGGGGAGTTCTTTCCCTGTGATCCTTTCAGACCTGAAATTGCCAGCAGTTGGGGCAACTCTAATAGTGTGTGTTATACTACTGACACATGGTTGTTAGGAATTGATCTCATGTAGGCAGTACATTTCAAAGCCACTGCAGGCTGCTACTTGTTTTCCATTTCTGAGCTCTGTGGGATGTGAATACCATGCTTATTGATCCCTTTACCTCCTCGGCTCAGCAAGGTTGTTACAGATAGTGCCCAGTGTTTGGGGGACTTGAATGCCCCATAGATGTGGTGCTGCTGTTGTGGTCTGATATGGTTTGATTTTTTTTCCCCTGAACACTAGATCGAGATTTATCAAATTCCATAGTTAAGCCCCACCAAAAGTCCCTTTATGTGTAAGTAGCCAAAGGAAGACTGAAGTGCAGATCCTGGAGGTAGAAAGCTAGTTGTCATGTAACTATGTACTTCCATAGTTGATTCCTGGATATGCATCTTTGTGAGCAGGGTCTTTTGGTCCATGTAATCAGTTGTGAACGTTTGCTATGAAACTGTTCTCTGTTAACTTCTTAATGCCCGTAGTATATCAAAGAACAGATGTTGCAGTGCTGGGTGTCTGAGCAGTGTTATGATGGTTTCTGTACACCATCTACAAGCCATCAGCATGTTACTCCTAGAACATCAGAAGATTAACCCTGAGTTGGTAAATTCTTCTAGAGCAAGATGATGATGATGATGAGGACAGTGGAGAAGTGGACACCAGTGCAGGCCGCTTTGTTCGCTATCAGTTCACCCCAGCATTTCTCCGTCTCCGGACAGTCGGTGCAACGTGAGTAAAAGCTCATACAAAGAGGGGGGAGTAAGGCCTCCGGGGAACTTTAGGTACCAACCCTGTCAATTCATAGGTGAACTTAACAATGGACTAGTGAGACCAAGTTCATAATACAAATGAAAAAGAAGCTAATAGTGACAGGGAAGATTTCAAGATCTGCCTCTGTTTAGCACTGATATCAGCCCTATTGTTAGGTTCTGCGTATCTGCAAGTCTGAGGCTCTCTGCCTCTCCCATTCTGAAGTGAGCTAGGTGGTCTCATGAAGTGTATTTCTCCTGCCCTATGCCTGCAGAGTGGAGTTTACAGTGGGAGACAAGCCAGTGTCAAACTTCCGAATGATTGAGAGACATTACTTCCGGGATCGCTTGCTGAAGAACTTTGACTTTGATTTTGGCTTCTGCATCCCCAGCAGCAGGAACACATGTGAACACATCTATGAGTTCCCCCAGCTCTCAGAGGACCTCAGTAGGTATCCTTCCTCCCTCACTGAACTGCTGCTGTGTTCAAATGCTCTCTCTCCCTGAGATGATAGATGGTCATGTGGTGGGACAGGGAACTAGGAACAGGTAGATCTGGGTTCGGTTTCTGGCTCTGCTGATGACTCACTGTGTAGTCTTAAGCAAGTTGCCTTCATATGCTGTGTGGTTGAGGTTTGGTGTTTTCTTTTATCGGCAGCTGGTGACCTCAGAGTCACAGTGGCTTTTGCACATAATGCCTCAATATATAGTCCAAGAGGTAACCCTGGTGACTTGGAGAGAATATTCCCTTAAAGGCCAAAGACACACATTCATAGCACCCACTGTTTGGGATTTGAGCCCTCCAGCGACAGACTGGGATAGTTTCTTTTCTGGGAGCCTGTGGAGAGCCATCTGTGATGGTAAGCTGAGAGTATTCCCAGTGTGGTTTTATTACAAGATGGGCTATGCCACTGAGGGACAGACTGGACAGCGACAGTTGAATACTCTCTGGGCATGTCTGGCAGATGGAGGGTGAGCTGAGTTTGTATGTGACTTGAGTACACAAGCTGGGCTGTGCAAGTGACATTAGTTTTTCCACTTACTCCACACCAGACAGGTCTCAGAGGAGGAATGTATTTGTTCAGTGCTGCTGTACTTTGGCGTGACACAGGTTCCAGAATATCTGTGTGAAATTGAGCCACCTTCTTCCAGTTTGCTTTGACAGCCTGGAGACCTGCATTCTTTGGATAGGCTGACCAGATGGGCCAGTGCAGAGCTCCTGAGGCTCTCACAGTTACACCAGTTTGCTTCTCTTACCTCTCCTTAGGTGCAGAGCTTCAAAGTGACCAAGGGTTTTTTTACCAAGTGCTTGTTTTCCTCTGACACTGCACTGCCCCTTGGGGTGTGCCAGACACAATACTCATGAGTGTAACTGACCTTTCTGTCCCGCAGTCCGCCTGATGGTTGAACACCCCTATGAGACCCGTTCAGACAGCTTCTACTTTGTGGACAACAAGCTGATCATGCACAACAAGGCTGACTATGCCTACAACGGGGGACAATAACCATTGCGTTCATGTCCACTGGACGCTGTGCTATCCCTAACCATTCCAGGTGTGCAGGAAGAGAGGAGTGCTGCTGTCTCATGCACCAGGGCCTCTTGCTGAACCTTTCCTTCACCCATGGACTCAAAACATGAAGCAAGAAGGCTGAGGTGGCAGTTTGTGACAGTAAAGGAAATCTCCCTGCAACACTCCCCTCCCTTGCATTCTTACGTACCTTGCCTCTGGCTTTCTCTCTGTTTCTGATGGTACCTTGTTTAGGTTTCAGATCAGGGACTCTAAGGCTCTGCTAGCAGATTATTGATGTTATGGTTTTTGTTGTTAGGTTACACCCTGTGACACCCAGTGGGCAAACTGCCCCCTGTCCAGAGAGCTCAGCTGATGTGTGGGCAAGCTATTTCTCCATATGAGAATCTGCTTTCTCCAAGTAGCTAGTGGAGCCTGAAAGGCAGATATCCTCCTTACTGCATAGTGGTTCAGCCTGTGTGAATGACTGAGACTGGATCCCAGTTTGCACCCCCCTCCCCATCCCTCAAGGGGAGAGTTACAAGACGGGATGAATCTAGCTTTAAATGGTGCAGGAATCTTCCTTCTGCTTCCAGGGACTGGGGAACGTTACAAGTATATCTTGCAAGGGATTTAAATTGAGGTGCAGGATGTTTGAAAAGAGAGATTACACTAAATTGGCCATTCAATCAACCTGCCAGACTCCCTACTCCTTGAGCTGTTGTTAGGAAATAATTGGATTATGATTGGGGCTCAGCTTTAGGGCTGAGGTTAATCTTGCCACCTTCATCATTTCCCCTGCATCTATGTGAGAGAATTTTCTGCTCAAGCCGCACTGTGGGGGTAAGGGGTCTGTCCATTTAGCTCTTTCTTTGGTGGTTGGGGGAGAACCTGGAGAGTTACCTGAATAACATTCTGCTTAGCAGGCAGATCTTCCTAGGCTTCAGTCTTTTTATATATATTTTAAGCCCATGCAACACATCAGAGGTATTATAGTAAGAGGCAATGGTGTTACCAGCTCGTCTACTTTGTGTTGCTTGGGCCAGTGCTTAGGGTTGTGCTAGTATTAAACTGGGCCCTAAATGGTGCCCAGACCAGGACATTCAGGAACTGTTGGGAGGTGGCTGCTTGTGGTGATCCAACAGAAAGAAATGACATGATTTTATCCTTAAACCATGTGGATTTGGGCCTCTGCCAGTGTTTTGCCTGTTTAGTTGGATCATTTATATTTATGACTTCTTCTGTGGAGATAATTACTAGAGCTATTAGAACAGCCAAACCAAAGTGTATGTTTCAGACCTGTGTAGCACCTGGCATTGAAGATGGGAAGAAATATTTGTGTCAGGCAGTGACACAATGTGTGTCCCTGGCAGTGAGGCTGGGGTCTAGCTCTCTGCCACGCAAATGTGCACTAATGAACTGCTTAGCTGGGCGTCATATTGGATGTCCTGATCCACTGATACCCTGCCATTCATTCTCACTCCAGCCCTTTTGCTGATCAGGCCTGCCTCTTGTGTCTAACAGCTTGGCCTTATCTATGCTCGACAAATTGATCAGCGCCAGTATCATTTGTTCCCCCTCAAACAGTGGAAATGCACCTTGTGGCCATACGCACGCTGGCTACAGTTGGTTACCGGTAATGTCCAAAGTAGACTGTGCTTTGTCAGGAGTAAATATTGATTGAATCACAATTGTAGGAATGTGGATGTTACAACCTAGGTCTTGTTAATATTTACACAGTAAAAGAAAGCCATTGTTCCGTTTGTGTGGCAGGAGATGAATAGTGTTAGCACTAGCACAGAGGATCAACTAGCTACAAGGCAATAGGTGAGAATAAATATGGGATAAGGATCATGAAAGAACCTTTAGTTATAGGCGAGGGTGTTAATTATGAATGATACCACAAATGCCTTTTTTGTTTTGGAGAGGGCGTTAATTGTGAGCCACCACAACAAATACCTTGGGAGCATGAATAGGATAAAGGTGACCAGGGTCAAGGTGGGTGTGTGTGGCTGTGGTGTGAGAAAGCTGGGAGGTAAAGAACAGTTCTCCTGCCATTTATCCATCGACTTCTCCAGGGATATGCATATAATCCTATTTGATTGTTAGTTCAGAATCAGTAGAGCTGGTGTATCTTAAGAAAGGTCTCTAGTTCTCCTTTTGCTGGGGCTGTTTCCAGAGCTCCTTGCACTGTGCCATGGTGATACTGAGAGATCCTTTCTCACACAAGTACACCATACTACTTTTGAGAGGACACAATTGCCCCAGAGAAGTGCTTTCTGCCCTGATGTGTTCCAGGATGCTCAAGAGAGGAATGTCTAAGGAGATAACTAGTTATTCCCAAGGAGCTGATGGGAAATCTAGCTGAACTTGTGTGTAGTATAAATCCAGGTGCCTTTAAATATGACTTTTGTCTAATTCTCTGTTTAAAGCAACTACTTCTTGCTTGTTCTTATGAATGTGATGGTCTGTATTTGTTCCAAGTGTAATGGATAATGAGGTAGTCAGAAGGGATGTATCATCACCTGAGCCAGCAACAGGGAATATTCTGTACACAAAAATCCCAACATGAATAAGATGTATTATCAAATCTTTAAATAGTATTTAGTGTAGGTAGGAGGATTTGGCAGTGGTTGGGTGCCATGTAGGTGCTGTTTTGCAGAGTACATCTGCCTAGCATGAGTATACTCCTTTAAATGTGGGACTGGGTATTAGCTGCTGAAGAAGAGTCCATTCCAATCTGCAGTGGTCATCTTGAGCATCCAGAGGTCAGGGCAGAGGAAAGGACTGGTGCTCTGGGTGTCTCATGTGTGAATGTGCCATCTCCTTAGCAATAAGAAAGGGAAAACTGAAGATCATAACAGGTACTTCCCAGTTGGAAAAGAGAGGTGCTGCCAGTTGTGTTGGTGTTCCAGATTTAAAAGGCGAGCCCCAGAAAGACATGCTGAGAAAAAAGCTCAGATAAGTGGGCAACACTATCCTGGGAGAGTTAGTCAGGCAGAGGAAGTTATGGATACCAAGCAGAATCCAGTGTTCCCTTCTCCTGGATGCTGTTAGTTTCTCCATTTAGAAGAGGGTCTGTAGAGTACTTCCCTGCCCTTGGTAAACATGGTTAGCAGAGAACCTTTTCACCTTCAGTCTGCATCCTTTGTTGCTAGGTACAAGCTCCTCAAACCAGGGAGGAACTGAATGGGAATCTCCACGCATTCTTCCCCCTCCCCCTTCAAATGGACTATCCATTTCGGCATGGTATATGTGTATACAGAGCTGGTGCTAACGGAATGAGGCAGACATTTCTATAGTGTTGGCTAAGGAGTTAGTGGCTGGGAGATCAGTGTGAGACTGGCCTCCCTTTGTTAGTATACACTAGGCTGGAAAGAAAGTGGGGAGTTAAGCTTATACTGTAAGTAAAAGGGCCAAAAATGTAAACAGAAACTAACTCCATAAAGTATTTGTCCTCTTGGGACCAGTCTGAAGCATTCTCAAGGTGAGTGCTTCAGGCCCATGTGCTGTGTAAGAGAGGAGAGGAAACTTCCTGCACAACTGTTCCATGGGTGACTGAAGATTTTGTATTGCACCTGGTGTGATAGGGTCACATAGTGTTACATGACCAGGTATCGCTGTCTCTGTTCTCTCCCTTAGTTATGAACTGTCTTCCTTTGTGTATTTCCTTATGGTTTTAAGTGCTTCTCATCAGACAGGAGAAGAGCAGGAAGCCTCTTCCCATTGCAGCTTCTCTCGGCTGGGATTTCCATTCTGCTTCTCTAGTTAAGGTCTAGGAATAATGGGCAAAACGTTTGAAAGCAGGATATGTTAGTGGAAATGAATCAGGAAGGTGATGAATAATTTTTGTGATAAGTGGTGGAGCAGCAAGATGAGTTTGGTCAAGTAGTGTGGTAATTCCACTTCCAGGTTCTGTACTTCATTAAATCCAATGTTTGTCTTCTGAACCACTGTCTTGTCACATCAAGCTTTGGGCTTTGTGATGCCCTCCTAATGCAGGGCTCTTCACATAATAGCCCACATCCACCCTTCCACATGCACAGATGACTGCTGTCTAACAATGTGTGACTTGAGTACCAGATGTAATTCCTGGGAGTCATAAAACATTGCCCACTCCCTCTGGCTTAATGGTGAGGACAAAGCTAAGGGATAGTGGCGCTGTCTAATAAGCAGTTCCTCTTCATCTGTCAAAGAAGATACAAGCTCTAGCAAATATCATGGTCATCTATATTGACTTCTGATTTTTTTGTGTTTTTGTTACTGAGGTACATTTATAGGCATATTATGTGTGGGCTTTGGGCTGGTGGCAAGTTACAAATGCATCTCTGTGCCCCAAAGTTTTGGCACTCCTATCAGAGCTGTTGTAATAGGACATGGGTAGCGTTACACCTTCATATAACCAGTTTGGCTGAGGGGAAATATAACCCAGCATCCATACTTTCTTCATTCTGTGAATCAAATATTTGAACAAGCCCAGTATTTGCTTGTATTTGGGACTGGCTCTCTGCTTCACAATGCCATTTACCCTGGGAGCCCTCCAGGTCTTGGTCCATATTGTCTCCATATCACCCGTGTCTGTCCCTTTAGATCCAAGAATGATCCTTGGGTGCTGCAGGTTCCCCTTAGTTTACAAAGGACAGTAGCAGTTCAGTGGAGATTTAACAGAAATATATTTTTTCCTTTGTAAAGATATTTTTCACAGAGAATGCAAGAAGCATCAATGAAGTTGCTTGTGATATTTCCCTCCTCTGCTGTCTTTCTACCTTGGATCCTCATTCCACTGTGTCTTGTCATGTCTCTCCTTGTCCAGAGTAAACTAGGCGACTTATTTGTATAAAATGTTATTTTGTCCCAAGCAATAGTAATAAACCAGGATTTTCACAAGAATGGGACTGAGTAATTTCTTGGCTTACTCACATTACACCAGCTCTCAGCACAAGGTAGCCCTGGAGTTCAGACTCACATTAGACCAGTGGTTCTCAAACTTTTTGAATTGGCAACCCCTTTCACACACCAAGCCTCTGAGTGTGACCTGCACTTATAAATTAAAAATGGGGGTATGAAATTTAACAAGGGCTCAGACGGTCAGCCCCATGCCTGGTGGGCCTGATAGCTTGAGGTAATAACCTCGTGACCCCCTTAGGGGTTGCGATTCCTCCATTAAACTCTTAAAACACAGTACTTCACTTCTAGCTTTGGACCCACTCTGGGCAACAGTGGAAACATATATATGTTTCACTTTGAATCTGTAGGGCAGATTTATAACCGGCAAGAAAGCTGAGACTATGGCTTCTACTCTCCAATGGTCCTCTTAAAGCGGGGGCTCCCCCATTAGCTACCCGTTGCAGGTTTTGTTTCACTCTCGCTTGGCCAGGCAAAGTTACAAGGGATCGCTGGTCAAAGAGGTGCAACCGCCTCTGCATAAAATAAGGCAAGTGGCTTAGCGGCTCCCCACAGCGCAGAGCCGCGAGCGAAGAGGCCACAGCGGTAGGTGCAGCGTCTAGCCCGGGCTACACGCTGTTTCTAGCCCGTTGTGGTCACGGCCCTTAGCGGGGGCAGGGCAAAGGGCGGGTCACGGCGGCCCCAGGGGTTTAGCTGCTCTGCGCTCCGCGTGGCCGGCCCCTAGTGACCATGGCAGCCCTGGCCCGGCCTTGGTGCAAGCGCCGCGGGGGCAGGTGCGGGCAAAGCACGAGCGCTGCGCTCGCCCCCGCCCCCGCCCCCGCCCCCGCCCAGCGTGTCTCGCCAGCCCCTTGCCCAGCACAAGCCGCTGCGGCCCCGCCCCCCAGAACAGAGGAGCGCGGAGACTGGCCCCTCGTGCGCCCGGCTCCGCCCAGGACCCAGGGAAGCGGCTCATGCATATTAATGACGCGGAGGCGAGCCTATCTGGCGCGCCTTGGGGCGCAGGCGCAGCGGGCTGGGGCCGAGCATGGCGGCTACACTCCTCGCGCGGGGCGGCAGCGCTGCGGCCCGAGGTCGGGAGGGGCGGGCGTTGGGGGCAGAGCGCGGGAAGGGGCCGGGATGCCCGGCCCGCGCGGGGGGGCCTGGAGAGCCGGGCCCGGGGCAGTGGCGCGCGCTGCTCGCCTCACTCACCGTTCCGCCAGTGGGAGCGGAGCCAGCGGCGTCTTCCCCCGCAGCGCCCCGCCCCCGCCCGGCTGCTTCCCGGGGGGCCGGGCCCCGGAACGGGCGGGGGGAGGGGTTCACTTGCCCCGTCCTGGTTGCCGGCGCTGCCAGTTTGCGCCGAGCCCGGAGCCCCGCCGCCCCTGACCAGCCCGGTCGCTACTAGGCGCTGGGCCCGTGAGAAGGGGCAGGAGCCGGCTGCTGTGGGTGGGACGAGGCTCAGGCCCCCTTCACCTCCCCCCGACGCGCTGTACTTCACCTGTGGCGGGACTGGTAGGGCCCCTCGCCGTGGTATCTGGGCGTCTAGCAACCTTTCACCTGTTGAGCCTCACGACCCCTGGGACAGACGGAGAGGAGGGGATGCGACTGATTTGCCCAAAGTTAACCGGAAGGGCTGGAACCTGGGTCTCCAGTGTCCCAGGCCAGTATGGAACTGCTGGACCATTATTCCTTTCTGCTTGGACTTCCTGGCTCTAGGGGCATGGCAGTAAGGGCTCCCCTTCACCTCCTCCCCTTACTTTCCAGCCCTGACCTTTGGGTGCTTGCGACAGCTGCACACAGTGTACCAGACAGTGGAGTTACCAGAGACCCACCAGATGCTGTGCCGGACGTGCCGGGACTTCGCCGAGAAGGAACTGGTTCCTATTGCTGCTCAGCTAGATAAGGAGCACCGCTTTCCTGATGAACAGGTGAGTGAGCTCATTTGTGTAAGGGTTGGGATGATGGTGTGCAGATCTGGTCGACCCCATCTAAAAAAGATATATTAGAATCGGAAAAGGTACAGAAAAGGGCAACAAAAATGATTATGGGCATGGAACAGCTTCCATATGAGGCAAGATTAATAAGACTGGGACTTTTCAGCTTGGAAGAGAGACAACTAAGGGGAGATATGATAGAGGTCTCTAAAATCATCACTGGTGTGGAGAAAGTAAATAAGGAAGTGTTATTTACTCTCTCATAATCCAAGAACTATGGGTCGCCAAATGAAATGAATAGGCAGCAGGTTTAAAAGCAAACAAAAGGAAGTATTTTTGATCATTTTGATTGCGGGGGGAGGGATAGCTCAGTGGTTTGAGCATTGACCTGCTAAACCCAGGGTTGTGAGTCCAGTCCTTGAGGGGGCCATTTAGGGATCTGGGGCAAAAATTGGGGATTGGTCCTGCTTTGAGCAGGGGGTTGGACTAGATGACCTCCTGAGGTCCTTTCCAACCTTGATATTCTATCATTTCCTCACACAATGCACAGTCAACCTTTTCAACTCTTTGGCAGAGGATGTTGTGAAGGCCAAGACTACAACAGGCCTCAAAAAAGAGTTAGATAAGTTCATGGAGGATAGGTCCATCAATGGCTTTTACCAAGGATGGGCAGGGAGGGTGTCCTTAGCCTCTGTTTGCCAGAAGGTGGGAATGGGCGACAAAGGATGGATCACTTGATACCAGTTCTGTTCGTTCCCTCTGAAGCACCTGGCATTGGCCAATGTCAGAAGACAGGATATTAGGTTAGATGGACCTTTGGTCTGACCTGGTATTGCCATTCTTATAACTGTGTCCCAGCCTCACCAATACATGGCCTGACCTCTACATGCCTCCCTATAGATACAGGTGGCCCAGCCCTGAGCTCAGCACAAAATATGTTCAGTTTAAATCTGGATCATGCATGTTAGATGCTGCCTCATGCATCACACTGAGTATGCTGTTCTCTAGCTCCGTTGTGTCATGGTGTCTCTGTATGTGACCACTGCACAAATCAGCCTGATAAACCAAAGCTTCAGAGTTATACACAAGTGATTCCGTCAGGAGCATTTGTACATTCAGACATTATATTGTACTACCTGTAGGACACACTGTTTACCTTAAAACCATAAATTTTGCCAGCCATTGTGCATGTTAATTGCCCTTCTGTGTCTTCCTCTCTGGACTTTGGTACCATTGAGTTTTCTCTTCTCTCCCAGCGACTTTCCCCAGGGCTGCTGTAGTTAATACAGCATGTGACGCATCTGACTTGGAAAATCAATAAAACACTTTAGTAAAGAGGAGACCGGTCACACATTGCAGCAAAATAGTGTATCACAATAAAACATCCATGTATTGAGCATAGTTCAGCTCATGAAATGAATGAAAACTACCAAGAGAATCATCTTGCCACGGAGAAGCTGCACATTTCATTTCTTGACCATTAGAAGCAGGAAGGGATTGTTTGAGGTTCCAGTGTACCAGTGTCCAGACGTTTTACTTTTGTGAAAAGAGCTCCACCATCTCTTGCTGCAGTACCAATGCAGTTGGATGGCTTAAAACAATAACTAGATTGTTAACGATCAAACATGCTGTCCTAGAAAGCAAAATATTATTGCCGTAGCCCACAGGCTTCAAATTGAGTGTACACAAATAAAAGGCACATTTTTTCTCCCCAGTTTGAGCCACTGGTCACCCTAACATGTCAGACTCGAAGAAAATAAATTAAAACGAGTATCCTCCCCTGGTTTACTGATCACCCTTGAGGTTCTTACAAGTGAAAAGATGTTGACTCTAATGTATTTCCCCCCACTGATGCTATTAACATATTCTATTTCATTCTATGGCATTACATATAAAATTAGTCAGTGTCATTTGTTCATGATCACTTTATAGTCTCCCTTTCTGGATTTCATATAATGGCTCAGAGCCACAATATTTTAGAGGCAAATACAGGCAAGGGGAACTTTTTATTTAAAAATTCCAAAACAGTTTTTATGGGAATAAACAGAAGGTCCTGGCTAGATTTCAAATAGTTTAATTCTTACAATAGCTAAATGTTAGGCCAGAGTACCTGGCAATGTCATAAAATACAAGATCAATCCTGTTGTTAAACCATGACAATTGCTCAGCAATGTACAAGATACATACACAATTATTGCCCAAAGAGGTTAAGATTGAGAAGGCAGAACATGTTGGGTACCCCAGAGTGGGGAATATCTTGAATCGTGTTAGTACTAATTAACTTCTTGTAAAGACAACCTCAGTGTGACAACTAAAATTGCTTTCCTGTGAACTAAAAGCCTTTTCCTTAAGTACCTTTAGGATGCAGTATAAATAGAGTGAAAGATTTAAAGGTATAGTTGCAAGGACTGGATCTGCTAGATTTCTCCTCAATCACCTCTATACAGTGTAATGAACAGAGCTTTGATGGGGCGTGTGAGAATAACCTAACATTATGGTTCAGAGTGATTCTAAGTTAAAACAGGGCTAGTCTTTGCCTCATGTGGCAATAAGCATAGTCAACCTCAGGTAACATGCCCTTAATCAGTAAGGGCTGCATCAGTTCTGAGCATCTATAATTCCTATTGAAGTCACTGTGAGCTGTGGCCGCTCAGCAACTGTTGAGATCAGTCCCCAACTAAATCAAAAGCAGGTGTGTCCTTTGTGTACGCTTTATAGCACATCTGTGTATGCAGGAGCTGACCCAGTAAAGAACGTGCTACTGTTACTAGCTGATCCTTGCATGTCTGGTATGTGCATAGGTGCCTCCGATACTCTGGAGTGAAGAAGTGGTTGTTTCTGTTGCTTGTGGTCAGGTGAATGAACAGAAACACATCTGGAATGTGCATGTGCTCAAGTGCACCTATGAGGCTGGGGCTGTGTGTTGCTGTACGTATGTACTTGCGGATTTGCCAGGGCATCACTGATGTAGAGACTCTCTGGCCTGGTCTACGCTGCAGTGTTTTGTCAACAAAAGTTATGCCACTTTAATTAAAGTACTTTAATTAAACTGCGGTTGTATGTCCACACTATGCTCCTTATGTCAGCAGAATGCATCCACGCTACCAGCTCTTGCATCTACACAGAGAGCAGTGCACTATGGGTAGCTATCCCATTCTGCAACTGGCCGCACTGCGCTTTGGGAAAGATTTGCAATGCTTCATGGGGCAGGTACAGCATCACATGATGCAGGTTTCTCAATCCTGTTGTTCCATGGGCATTGTACCAGATTGCCAGCCACTTTTCAACTGAAGTGTTTTTTTTGCGGGGGAGTGCGTGCGTGTGTGTGTGTTGGGGGAGAGACAGAAATGGAGTGTGTGTTGGGGGACAGTGTCTTGGCATGCTGTCTCTAAGTTCAGACAACAGCCTGAACAACCAATCCTGGGGAAGGAGGACACCCTCCCCCCACACACATCAGCCCCCAACTCTGCACAGCAGTCTCCCCTCTTTCCCCCACCCCTCCCAGCAACCTGATTTGCCTGCCTGCGGTTCTGTGATTCGCTCCGAGTTCTCCCACAGCTGCCTCAGCAGCTCTGAGAGCTCTCCAGGCTGAGGAATGTCAAAGCTTCCTGGAGTTTTGAAAGGGGAGGTGTGCATGCCTGCAGGGCAGCTGAGTTCAAAACACTGCACAGAGTGGTCATAGCAGGCATTGTGGGATACTGGGGGAGGCCAGTTATATTAATGTAACGAACGGCAGCATCTACACTGGCTCTTTGTCGACAAAACTTCTGCACAAAAAGCCCTATGTCTCTCGTCGAGGTGGTTTTATTTTGTCACCAAAAGTGGCATTGCAGTGTGTACACCTCCACTGTTTTGCAGTCAAAAGCTGCCTTTTGCTAACAAAACTGCAGTATAGACAAGGCCTCTCACTTGTCCATTTCTCCTTGTCTAGGTGAAGAAGATGGGTGCCCTTGGCTTGCTGGCCATGGATGTGCCAGAGGAGTATAAAGGCGCAGGACTTGATTACCTGGCTTATTCCATTGCTGTTGAAGAGATCAGCAGGGGCTGTGCGTCCACGGGTGTCATCATGAGTGTCAATAATGTAAGACCCTCCCACTGTCTGGGAAATGGGGTGTGTGGAACCAGTCCTAGCAGCCAGGGGTTACTCTGCCAGTTGAGTAGCGGGAATCTCAGTGCTGATGGGGAATGGCATCTGCCTTTGCTGAGCCTGGAGGGTGGGTCCTGGTCATGATGGTGCTGGACTTTTGGGAGTTGTTGGTTCACTTTTTCTTGCAGAGTGAATTAACATGACTTCTGTCTTCTTGAAGTCTCTGTATTTAGGTCCAATACTGAAATTTGGTTCTGAAGAGCAGAAGCATCAGTGGATTGCTCCCTTCACCAGTGGAGACAAAATAGGGTGCTTTGCCCTCAGTGAACCAGGTAACATGGATGTTAATGTTCCTGGGCTGATGGCAGAGAATGATTTCCGCTTGTAAACTTCCCTCTTTGTAACGTCAGCCAGGGAGCAGAACTGTAATGGGTATGGGAGCTTGGAGTGAGAGAAGCCTCTGAGAGGATGGCATTTCCACTCCTAGTTTATCGTGCCCCTGTGAGGACAGAGGGGAGATGGAGCTGCCCCCAGTAAAGCATGTGCCACTGTTATTAGATGTGCCGTAATTGGCTAGTGTGAGGGGGAGGGGCAGTTCTGGAGCCCCAGGCCCAATCCCCTGGGGTGCAGAAGTTATTGGTTCTGTTGCCTTTGGTTATGAGTGAGCAGGAATACTTCGGTTTTGTTTTGCATGGTGCCTTGTTCAGGAAATGGCAGTGATGCCGGAGCTGCTTCCACAGTGGCACGGCTAGACGGCAATGAATGGGTCCTGAATGGCACCAAAGCCTGGATCACCAATGCCTGGGATGCCTCTGCTGTCGTGGTGTTTGCCACTACAGACAAATCCCAAAAACACAAGGTGAGCTCAGTGGATTATAGCCTTCCATGCAGTTCTTGGAAGTAGCATGTGGAGCACACATCATGGGGTTGTGAAGTGTGGAGCATTTGGTAAAAGGCTCCATAAGATTACATTGGACTGTGGAGTCAAAGTGAAGAGCTGGGAGAAGCCTGTGTCCCCTCAGAAGGGGGGTGGCTGTGTGGGATGCAGTGCTGCCAGAGGGGGTGTAGATGGATGGCCTATCCCATGGGGCTCTGAGTTCATCTGAGAGACACTGGAGCAGAGCTTATTGCAGGGAGGAGTATTTCATTCCCTCTTAATGCCCTTAATCAGTAATTCCCCTCTGATCCATCACTTTTCTTCTTTCCCACTCCCTTCCCATGGCCAGTTGGATGGGTGGGTGAGTTGGGATTAGCCTCGTGTTTCCTAGGAGAGCTTTGCTCAGCTGCATTATGAGAGGTTGGAGGCAATTCTAAGATCCTGCATCTGATTCCAGGGCATTAGTGCATTCCTGGTTCCTATGCCAACAGCTGGACTCTCGCTGGGGAAGAAAGAAGACAAACTAGGAATCCGAGCCTCTTCCACAGCCAATCTGATATTCGAGGACTGCCGGATCCCCAAGGCCAATCTGCTGGGGCAGCAGGGGATGGGCTTCAAAATTGCTATGGTGAGAGCCAGCTAGATTTGTGGGAAGACAGGGTTGGTGCAGGACTATATCCATATAAACTGTTGTTCAGCCAATGGTGTGTGTAGTGACCCCTTCTTGGCAATTGAGGAGCACCACTGGTAGGTCTTGCCTTTGTGGAGCTTATCTGGCAATCCTCAGGTGTAGGAATATGAGCAGATATGAAGCAGAGGTCCCTTCCAACTCTGAGATTCTATGAGAGGGAGAGCCTCCCCTCTCACCATCTCACCCTACATTTGCTGATCTGCCTGTGGGGAAACACACAAGGCCTTTTGGATGCTTCTCTTTAATTCCCTCTATGGAGGAGAGGCAGAAATTCATACCTTGCTGATGCAGAGAGGATACCTTCTGGAGTTCATCCAGATATAGATTAGATTAGATCTTATTTGGGGAGCATGTGTGACTTCTGAGGAACTGAAATCTTGGCACAACAATGAAGATAATGCCTGAGGAACAGTATGTGCAGTGTAGCAGGACTTCTGAACTTCTGGGAGCACTGATTTAGCTCCAAGCGGGGTTGGCATAACAACTAAAGATTGACTCCTACAGTCCATGAGCTAGACTCATTCCCAGGCTGTCTTAAAAGTCAAAAATTGGGAGGGCTTGGGGAGCACCTGTCATCAGTACCTTGATTTAGGTAGGTCTCTGCCTCCATCATCCTTCCTTCTATTCCCAGACTTGTCTCAGCGCAAGGGAATTTTAGGACACATTATTCTGGAATTAAGTTTCAAATACACCTGAGATCGATGTGGAGGTTTCTGCTGGGACCCCTTCTTATAAAGAGGCCTCTTTATGGGGTGGGGTTAGCAATGTTCATTTACAGAAGATGTTGCAGTGTTGCAAACTGCTGCTTTTTTGAATGAAATTCTGCCTGGTTGAACAAGGAAGGAGCAACACTGACATGAAATGCAATGCTGGAATTGTTCCAAGAAAATTCAGTTAATTGGGGGTTATAAAGATGCCAGTACCTTGCTGGGGTGTGTGAGAGAGACCTAGCACAAAGCTGCGCCTCCCTGAACAGGCCTCTAACTAGTTACCCACTTCAGTACATGCAAGGGAAGGAAAGCTTGTGTTGCACTTCAGAGTAAGGGAGCAAGCTGTCTCTTGAGAGAGTCTTGGCCCAAGACTCTCTCAAGTGAGTAGTGATTTGTTTTTTTGGCATGTTATGTTTGATGGCTTAAAGGAGCCTGATGTTCGGAACTTTGCACTTTCTGAAAATTGGGTCCCTCTAAGATGTGTCAAATTGGGCACCCAAAATCACTTGTCCTTTTTGGAAATTTTCGCCACAGTGTTCACTCCAGAAAGAGACAAAAACTAGAGCTGCTTATAGAAGTAGGGGGAACAAAGATACAAAACTAGATTTAATTTGTGTCTAATTTCTCTTTACTTTCCCCCCGTTCCTCTCTGTCATGCTTTCTCCCCTTCTGATCTCAGTATCTATCTGGGATGTACTAAATATACTGAGGATTTTTATTTTCATACATTGTGGGATTGTCCAGGGGGTGCCAACATGACTGCAGATTGCTAGCTCATACAGGTATATTCACCCTTCAGCCCACGGTGTGACTGGCATTACAGATGTGTAACTATTGTGTGTGTCTCAGCAAACCTTGGATTCGGGCAGGATTGGGATTGCCTCGCAGGCTCTTGGAATAGCTCAAGGAGCGCTGGACTGTGCTGTGGATTATGCTGAGAAGAGGCTGGCCTTTGGTTCATCCATTTCTAAGCTTCAGGCTATTCAGGTATGGGTTAATAGAGTCCTGTGTCTGGTGACAGTAATTGAGTGTTTTGATAAGAAGAGTACTGCTGTATTAGTACAGTAGCTGGTCTGATCTGGGGAAGGTAATGCACCTTGAACTCTGGACACCATGTGTGCAAGCAACTTAGATTTACATCTGTCTCCATGCGCAGGTCTGGTTCAGTGGCTTGGACACTTCCCTGTTACTATGGGGGGATGCTTTGGGTTTCTGAGAGGTTTGTCAACACATGTGCAGTGTGAAGCAAATGAGTTCTGCTCTCACATGTTTGTCTGTTGCAGTTCAAGCTGGCAGACATGGCACTGGCGCTGGAGAGTGCTCGCCTGCTGACCTGGAGAGCAGCCATGTTGAAGGACAATGGGAAACCCTACACAAAGGTAGTTCCTGCTTTCTGTAATCTGCTGTTGATATAGCAATGAGAGGGATATGCATAGAATCTTAACTCAGTAGGGTTTATCTGGTCCAGCCCCTAGCCACCACGAGATCTCTCCTATGGTTTATCTTCCAGCGTTTAGTGCCCTCTGTTAGTCTTTTTCTGAGATTAACTAAACATTACATGGCATCCCCCTTGCCTAAGTCAGTCAGGGGGAAGGCCAGGTCATAGGATTCCCTGCAAAGTGAATTTACCACCAGTGAATGGTGTAGCGTGATAACCTTGGCAACTGAGATCCTCTGTCCACAAAGCAAAGTGAGCATAAGCACTATTCCCTCTCAATGAATGTGATGGCCTCCTGAGACTGGCCCTTATTATTGGATCTGGGACCTGCATCTGGTTACCTTCTCCAGAACTCCCAAAAAACCAGATGTTTATTAAAAAAAAAAAAAAATCTTGCACCTGTCACAAATGCTACATTGTGGAACAGCTTAAATTAATATAAAGGGGTGATTCAGTAGGTGACTTGGAAGGGTCACCACATCAAGGAGTTGCTCTAGTTATACCTTGGATCACCTAAAATGCTGAGGTCTTGATAGTCTCCAGCTCATTCTTTAATTTCACAAATTGACCCTGGCTCCCCATCTCAGTCCTGTGAGTAACCCCAGAGCTTCATGTCCCAGGCACGCAGAAACTCAGTATCTCTGTGCTGTGCATGGGAGATGGTATTGCAGCATATGTAGACATACCTGAGCTAGCACTGATATAGTTACATCAAAGCTAGCTTGCATAGCAGCAGCATGGATGGTCCAGGGTGTACCCAGGGCTAGCCCATGCAGCTGCTACTGCTGCAGTTTCACTGCTATTATTGCCAGGTTTCAGAGTAGCAACCATGTTAGTCTGTATTCACAAAAAGAAAAGGAGGACTTGTGGCACCTTATAGAGACTAACATTTATTTGAGCATAAGCTTTCGTGAGCTACAGCTCACGAAAGCTTATGCTCAAATAAATTTGTTAGTCTCTAAGGTGCCACAAGTCCTCCTTTTCTTTTTGCTATTATTGAGCTAGCTTAGCTCTGTCTGTACATGCTGCCTATCAGGATAAAAACCCTGCCCTGTAAATTAAGGTGTACTAATCAGAAGACAGCACTTGTGCTATCACCAGAGGGTTGTGAAAGCGTACATGGGATTCTGACTGCCCTGGGGAGCCAGAGGAGAGCTCACTTAGAATGCTTGCTAGTTAAGCATAGATGTGAGGGCCCCCCAGGTAGCGCCTCTTTGTATGTCTGGCAGAGATGGAGAGTCAGGGAATGAATCCCTAGACAGAGGTCAGGTTAAGGACTCTGGTCATCTACTGTGTGTATCCTACAGCAGCTATTGCAGGGTTTCTGCAAGGACATCAGTCTAAACAAATGTTACTGCCACACTGTGCAAATTCCAGCCAACAAACTGAAAATGCTTATTATGCACTTTGACTAAATTTCAGGTTCTGTTACTGCTCCTGATCTCCCCTGCCCTGTTGATATTTAAAAAAAACGACTTGAGCCAAAGAGCTGTCAAATGAATCACGGACACAAATGGAGGAAGTTTTGTTTTTTGGTCCTGGGTTTGTGACAACAGTACAATATAGGGAAAAACTTTTCACAACTGTATTTAAAAAACAATAACTGAGGCCAAGAGATTAGCATGGTTTGGAAAAATAACATGGATAAATTGCTACAAACCTTTTTGCTTCAGGGCATAAGTCAGCCCCTGTCTGGAATGAGGCAGAAACCACTCCTTTGGGCATAATTGTCTGTGTAATGGGGTTTTACAACAGCTTCCTCTAGACCATTGATCTGGTATGGCAATACCCATCTTCCCTAAAGTGCTACATAGTGAAGCCTAATTTTTACTTAATTTTCCATCTTTATAGTTATTTTTAGCTCGTGTAAAATTAAGTTGGAGACAGCAAAATGGAGAACAAGACCCAGAGCTATGTTGTGCCACTTTGACTATAAGGGGTTTTAAAATTTGTTATATATGTGATAGCATGAAAATAACATTGGTTCAGATATTTATTTAAATTGTGTAATGTAAAAAAGCCACCATTATAGAATAAGGCTGTATTGCATTCTGATGTAAATGGCCTAATCACCCATTAATACACCATTCCATCTTTGAATGTGAGTATAATTGTAGGCATGCTTGCTTATCACTGACAAATCAAGGTTCCAGTAGTAAAAAGCCAGCTCTCAGGGCTTCAGCAACTTAAGTGTGTCCTGGAGCCAGGTGCTTTTTCTTAATTTGCTGTGGCTATCTGCCAGCAGCACCAGGGTTGGCTCCAGTCCCTCTTGACAGTTGCATCTTCTAATCAAACATCTGGAGATGGCTTACCAATAAATGCTCAAATTCCAGCATATGACTAAGTATGTTTAAACACAGAGGGTGTCAATTCTGGCTCATGTGCATGAATATTGGTACTGGTGCCCTGCTATATACATTCTATAAAAAGTATCTTTGTTTTTAAAGGAAGCTGCAATGGCCAAGCTAGCTGCATCAGAGGCTGCAACTGCCATTTCCCATCAGGTAAGAATCTCTCCCTTCTTTACCTCTCTAAGGCTAGTCTGAGAGTGGTCTCTGCTCCTGCTGTAACACACAAGGGGAGCCTGGGGGATAAGCTTGTCTAAATGTGACTCTTATAACTGATGGATAATAGCTGTTTATCTATTTAAATGTCAGAGTTGTGGAAAGTTAGACAAACTTTTGTACGGGTGACCCCTTTCACATAGCAAGCCTCTGAGTGCAGCCCACCCCATAAATTAAAACCCCTTTTTAACACCATTATACATGTTGGTGAAGTGGGGTTTGGGGTGGAGGCTGACAGCTCATGACCCCCTTATAAAGCTTTGTCAACATGGTAAGTAAATATCCTCCCATCAAACACAGTTCTCAAGCAGTATTTTTATTTTATCAATGAAAATATTTTTAAGCAGTTGGTGAAATGCACAATTATCCATTTAAAAACCTAATCCTTCCAAGCCTAAAATTAAGTATCTATGAAAGAAAGAGCTTAACTTTCTTGCTGAGGAACTAAGTTTTGTATATACATCCTATAAAGAATTCCTCTCTGGCCTTGGTGCTTACATCTGTTTAAAGGCTGTGGGCTATTCTGTCCCCTGTGTAAAGTCCCTTCAGCTGCTAGGCCTAGAACTGTATGGCAGGCTTGAAGCCCACGCAGAGTTATTCAGGGCAATGGTGAAATATGCTACTGTTTACCTAAACACCACTTCAGTTTCTGTGCCTTTGACTAATGCTGTTATCAGCTACAGGGAGGGTGAATAACTCAAGACTGTGTCCTTGGTACAACATAATTTGCCTCAATCTTGCATCATGCTCCCTGCAGGGTGTGCTGGATGCCTAATCAACAAGCCTTTTGATCCCAGCATTGGCATCTATGGCCTGGACTTCAGTTTTGCTGACAAACTCAAAACTGGCTCCAGCAGAAGTATGATGGCATCATCCTTCCTGGCAAATGAGTAGTTCCAGTTACCAAAAATGCTAATATTTTCTACCATTTACAGAGAAGGGGTCCATGAGGTGCCAGCATGACTGATATACCATGTGACCTCTCTTCTCCCTGTGGTTGCTACTAGACTAGGGTCACTCACATGAGGATTGCACCATAAAGGCAATGCCCTTGGAGCCTACTAGTTTGGTGGGAACAATGCACCGATTCTTTGATGTAAGACTCACTGCTTTTGTTTTAGGCCATCCAGATCCTGGGAGGGATGGGCTACGTAACAGAAATGCCAGCAGAACGCCATTACCGGGATGCTCGAATCACAGAAATCTATGAGGGGACAAGTGAGATCCAGAGACTAGTGATAGCAGGGCAACTGCTGAAGGAATATCGTGGGTGAAGAAGAGCGAGATCAACTTAAGTGCCTTATAACCACTGCAGAAGTGCTCCTAGCCTTTGTCCTGGATGAAATGAAGTGGAAATTCCCTCATATCCTTAATCACCACCCCTCTTTGAGAAAGGGGATTGGCCAACCCAATTGAATTGCCTTTGTAAGGGTTTAGGGCCAAAAGTCAAAGGGAGAAGCAGCATCTATTTTAAGCAGGTATAGTTTCAACTCTGTTCTCTTACAAAATCTATGGAATCAGTCTTTAGCCCTGCCAGCTAAGATTTAGTTCCCCTCACAGGGTGCTTGGTAACTAATGAACAGTAGGTATCCCTCTGATTTCATAAAACTTCAAGGCCTTATGAGGGTATAACACACAGGCAGGACACTTGAAGTTTTATTTTAGTACCTGAATGTGGACTATATTTTCTAAAATTGTGTTGGTTGGTGGGTGATCTGGTTGCACTACCCCAGAATGATTGTTACACTACCTCATCAGGTTTGCTCACTAATGAATTCCAAGTGTTTGACCATGCTGGCTGTGAGCTCTCATTAGATGGATTTTCCCTTAATTACTGCAGCAAAGGGTGGGTAGTACCTGGCTTGTTCTCACAGGATGAAAGCAAGGTGAGTTAAAGCACTTGTAGGCTGTGGCTTTTTTTAAACAGCACACATTCAGTACCTACTCAAGAGTGTTGCCCATATGCCTTGTCACCACTAAGACATTAAAATGCATAGAGATAGAGTTAACTGCCCAGGTTCCTGGCTTCTCAACCAGCCATTACTTGACAGTAACTTCTCAAACCTTATATTTCTTTCAGTTTAGGATATTAGTGAAAGCAGCAGCTCCTTACACTAAAAATTTTTAAACTGCACACACTTGAACCACCCTTTGAAAAGGAATGCAGCATCTGGACTAAAGCTGTTAGTCCTAATTACTAACCATTCTTTTTGAGGGAGGGGCTATTTTTGCATTAATTACACACTGACCAGCCATACACTTAAAAGTCTGTCTGAAAACCTTGTTTCCAGCTACAAGCTTGATGGGAAGATGACTTCATAGCAGCTGGTCTTAAACGAACATACTTGAAGACTAACTCAAATTGGGATTACTCTCCTTCCCTTTTGAAGGAAAGCTCACACATTACTGGTCACAGTGGCCATAAGAAATATTTTCCTGAAGCCCACTAGGGGGCAGCTTAGCACTTTAGGAAAAAATCTTGTGGCTTTTGAAAGCTAGTGCAAAAAAGGAAATATAGGGATGGCTAACCAGGCAGGAAGTGGAACAAACCTGCTATTTCTGGTTAAAAAACCCAGAGAAATGTAAATGCTAATTAATCAAGTAAGTTGAACAAAGACTCCATGTTCGCTCCACAAAGAAGCAGCATCTGGAAGTTCAAAGCCTGTTGAAGGGAAACAGCTTTAGTAACATGCAGAAATCAAATCACTCATTTGTATTAAGACAAATATGGTATTTATAGCTTTCCCAACTCTGTCACTATGTGTAACTGTCCAATTTCTTCTACTTGGGAAGTAGAAAGAACATATTTCTACAACATTTGGGACCTACAGTTCTGCCTGGACTGCAGATCTGTTTGTCTTGCCCTTGAAACAAAGCAGCTCTGGTAAAAGTCCCTTCTTACAGTTTTAAGACTGAATTAAGAGTCTTGTGGCTGCTGTTTTTCTCCTAGTTATAACTCTGTATACTACCATAAATTATTTCTCTTCATCCTTGGCAACTTCCAAATGGTTGTAGTCTCATATCCCACTTTGTTTACTGGAAGCTGTATATATTCACTTCTTACAAGGGGGCAGTTAACTTAAACAGTTGCTGTCCAAAAGTGACATTTCCTAAATTACTGTAACTGAAAGTTAAGAGGAGAGCATCTCTGTTTTTTCCCCCAAGTTGTTGTTGGCAGGCTTCCCCCCACATTTTAAAACTTTGTCCAGCTGAGTTGAGTTAGGGGTAAAACTTGAGCTAACTGTGCTGTGATGACACCCTAAACCATCCATGATCAGCAACAGACACTGAGTTTGAGGAGCTTCAGGACAGTGAAGGGCTTACATGTTTAACCAGGCCTCTCAGGGTATGTCTGCACTGCAATTAAAAACCCAGGGCTGGCCTGTGCCAGCTGACTGGGGCTTGTAGGTCTCAGCTAAGGGGCTGTTTAATTGCAGTGTAGACATTCAGGCTTGAGCTGGAGCACTGGGTCTAGCACCCTGCAAGGGTCCTAGAGCTCATGCAAGCCCAGATATCCACACCACAATTATAGCCCAAGTCAGCTGGCCTGGGCCAGTTGCAGGTGTCTAATTGCAACATAGATGTACCCTCACAAGCTGCAATGACTTGGCTGAAGTAACTACTTGGTCAGTAACACACCTAATCCCACATTGGTAGGTGCTGAACAGAAAAACATATCAAATTATAAGCTTTTGCTGTAGATAGGCTGCACCCAGCTCAGAGAACTCACTGACTAACCATGTAACTATATGAACACGGTCACATAGGTCATGTCCAGGCTTATGAAAATTTAAAATACTCCAGTGTACTTCCCTCTTCTGTTACCTCAAACATGCCTCACAAAGGATGGGAAGAGATGGTGCTGGAAAGCTTTTTCCAGCCCTAACTGCTGTAGTTATGGACTGGGACCAGTATATCTTAATGCTTACAATGCTGCCGCTGTTCCAGCATGCTGGCCAACTGAATATACTTAGGGGCAAGTAAACCCTGGAAGTACCGTCATGAAAGGCCTGCCACAGCTCTTATGGCAATCTGACGACACAGGAGCAAACCACTAAATCTCATTTCGCTAAGCAGCTACTGTTTGCGATCAGCTGCTTTAGAAGGTAAGTCTCATTACAGACAAAGCAGGAAAAGACTGCTGCATTTACAAAAACAAACACATTTTGCAAGATTCAGCAGGGGGATTTTAAGAAGAGAGGTCTCCCCCTTCCCCCAGGAAGCACTAACCTGCCTAGAACAAGGATAGGGGGGCCAGGCCAGGCTTTGAGAAGAGGCTGTGTTTATGGGTGAAGTCATGTTTTTATTGGTTTATGAGCCGAGCCAAAGCCCCAAAATTGGGGCCCTGGAAAGATCACACTGGAGGAGAGGAGAAAGGCACAGCTGTGCTTTCCATTCCATTTCACAGGACTTTGGCTTGTTGCCCCATGAAGTTGTAAGTGAACAGGAAATTAGGTACTAGATAGACTATTGGGAATGAGGGAAAAACCTTAAGAGATTTTCACACACAGGTGAGGAACACATTAGCAAACACGCTTGTTCTAGGGCAGGGAGAACTGGTCAGATGAAAGCAGTTGGGCTGCTCTTGCTTGCCTTGTGTTTGGGAAACGCCTTGCAAGGGATAAGAGCTTAGCTCTGCACTGGAAGCATTGCTGAAACTTTGACCCCTTCCCTACAACTGTAGATGGAGAGGCTGCTCGTCTTAGTGTTTTCAAAAATTTTCCCTCCCCCCACCCCATATAAAGAGTATGGATACCCATACATAAAGCAGGCAGTCTCTCTGTTCAGACTGAGCCAGAGACAAGTTGCTCTGGCTCATCACACCTAAATGTGCATTCATCACACACAAGTGAAGACCCCACTGATGTTTTATTATTTCTGTTTCCCCTGAAGAGTTAACTGGGGTGATTGGCTCCTGGCTGTGAGCACCCACACCGGAGTTACTATGTCCTAAGTGGCACTGCACTCACCTGTGTGGGTCACTAGGATTTCTAGGGGCATATCCCATGGTTCTTTGTGCTGCAGCAAGCTGGGCTATTTATCCCCAGTGAATTGTTGGAGATGTCATCTGTCCTTCTGGGAACATGGGGGAATTGTAGGAAAGCACAGAGGACTATCAGCACTCAAGTGGATTCGCCTGTGTCTTCACACCCAAGTGGATGGGTTACCAGCTCAAGTGAAAGCAGCACCTGCGTTTTAACCTATATCCCCCAGAAGACGAGCTAGTCTGGATTGAAAATATCATGAAACTTGTGTGAGAGGGTTGTGCATGTGGACAGGGGCAATACTTGAGTAAACAGCCTGAGTTAACTCTGCAGTGAAGAGACACCCTAAATGTACAGTAAGAGAAATCCACTCTCAGCAATTAAAGAACAACCCATTACAGAGATAAAATAGTCCAGTGGGTAGAGCAGGGGCCTGGCAATCAAGATTATGGGTTTCCTTCCTCACTGCTATAGCTTTGTTGGGTTATCTTGTGCAAGACACTTTACTGCATGGCTCACTTTAGAGATCTGTAAAGAGGTGATAACACATACCAATGTTTCAGACTTAAGTAGTGGGTGTAAAGCACTTGAGAGCATCGGATAGAAGTCACTGTAGATATAAGAAATTATTATTGCACAAGGATCCGTCTCCTTTCTTTGAGTCTTTTTTTGGCATTGTCTCATCTGCAGTTTGAGGAGAATAAAAGTAGCCATCATCATCATCATGATCAACACTGCGAGTTTGTCACAGAACTCATCGATTCCATGACCATGACTTCTGCAGCAGCTGGTGCACCTCCCCTGGGGGCTGCCTGAGGAGCTCAGGCAGCCCCTGGGCCAGCTGCACTGACTGCTGCTGGGGCAGTCTTGGGCCACCGCCCCCCCAGCGGGAGTTGAGGGGGGGGGTTGTGGGTCAGGGCTGGGGTTTGGGAGGGGGTGAGGGCTCTGGGCAGTACTTAACTCAGAGGGGCTCCCCAGAAGTTGCAACAGCCTCTGCTCCTAGGCATAGGCACAGCCAGGGACTCTGCACACTGGCTCCGTCCCCGCAACTCCCATTGGCTGCGGTTCCTGGCCAATGGGAGCTGCCGAGGCAGCACATAGAGCTGCCTGGCCACGCCTCTGCCTAGAAGCAGAGGGAGGGGGGCGTTGCCACTTCTGGGGAGTTGTGGAGCCAGGCAGCCTGCCAGCCCCCACCAACATCCCTTCCCCCAGCACTAACGGGAGTCTCGGGCCGCCCCCTCCACCCAGCCAAGATTCAGTCAGGGGTATATAGTACAAATCATGGACAGGTAATGGGCTGTGAATTTTTGTTTATTGCCCTGACTTGTCCATGACTTTTACTAAAAATATCTGAGACTAAAACAGCCCTAATCATGTTCAAGCTGAAGACGCCACACAGCAGGAATATGTTAAAATGTTTCAAGTACTCAACCTATGCATTTTTTTCCCCAAATGCAGCTTAAAAATAAGGTGTCACTAGGCTGCCCTCCAGTAACAACTGAACACTCTAACAGAGGTATCCATTAGGGGTTGATTGTAGGTCCACTCTTATTTAATATTTTCATGAATTTACAAGTTACATTTGCAAGGGACAGTAAATTTGGAGTAGCAAAAATCTGCGAGAGCAAATAAAAATGGACCTGGACCTAAAGATTAGAGAAAATGAGATGCAACTTGGACATATCATCATTTGGGTAAAACTAACCACCATTATATTCAATAAGGGGAAAATCTGGGGCAGGGAATGACACTCAGTGATTTAAGGGCAATGGCAGACTGCAATATAAAAGGACGACAGCAGCAGCCAACACAATTTTGGGGGCTGCATTTACAAACATACCGTTACAAAGCACACAGACACTGCGTTTTCTCTAGCTCTGGTTATGCATCTATTTTTGAGCACCCAGATGTGCTGGGCATGTCACAGAAACAAGTACAGATGTGACCACACCTGTTATATAGAATTAAATACCAGGCACCTCATTATCGAAGTAACTGCAGATAACAAAAAGGTCCTGGAGGGACTGATTTACTGGAAAAGATTAAGAGTTCACTAAGTACTGGATTGGCTAAGAAACAGCTTTGGGGGGGATAGAATAGTAAAAAATGGGAAAGGTACAAGCAGCTAAGAAGGGAGAGAAGTTTACGATAATATATGGGGGAAACGTAGAAGTGTAGGATTAGAAGGGACCTCAATAGGTCTTCTAATCCAGTCCTCTGTGCTCAAGGGAGGACAACTAAGGGAATAACTAAGGAATAACAGAGTAAAAGGATTAAAAAAAAAACCCCACAACCATTTTAGATCAAATGTCAGGAAAAGCTTCCCGACAGTAACAGCTATCAGGCTGTGAAATATTCTCTAAGGGAAGTGATAACAATTCTACCCCTTGAACATTTCAAAATAGACTGCAACGCAAGCAAATGGACAATAGGAAACAATCCTGCAGTGGCAGGAAAGTTTGACTACATGACTCAATAGATCTTTTCTATCTCTAACTTCTACAGTTCATTAGACATTCCATTTTTATGGAAAACTGCAGACTGGAACTTGTTTTAGGGGAAAACCAAGAAAATGTTACAAAAGACACTGAAGACCAACCTCCAATCTTGCAACGTTGACCTCAGCACCTGGGAGATCTTAGCCCATGACAAGATTTGACAGCAGCAGCCCTGCCACCTCAGACTGGAAGATTTTGAGAGCTTGTGGATTTCTGCAATCAAGGAGAGATGTGTGAGATGCAACAAGCTAAAAGCAGCACTAATTCATCTACAAACATCTTTACCTCTGGCACTTGCGGAGGCAGCTGCAGGTCCAAAATCAGTCTTTGGTCTTGTCAAGGTTCCTTCCCCACTCTGAACTCTAGGGTACAGATCTGGGGACCTGCATGAAAACCTCCTAAGCTTACGTTTTACCAGCTTAGGTTAAAACTTCCCCAAGGTACAAACTATTTTACCCTTTGCCCTTGGACTTCCACTGCCACCACCAAACGTTTATCTGGGTGTATTGGGAAAACATTTGGAAACGTCTTTCCCCCCAAAATCCTCCCAACCCTTGCACCCCACTTCCTGGGGAAGGTTTGGTAAAAATCCTCACCAATTTGCATAGGTGACCACACCCCCAAACCCTTGGATCTTAGAACAGTGAAAAAAACATTCAGTTCTTGAAAAGAAACATTTTAATAGAAGAAACAGTAAAAAGAATCACCTCTGTAAAATCAGGATGGTAAATACCTTAAAGGGTAATTAGATTCAAACATAGAGAATCCCTCTAGGCAAAACTTTAAGTTACAAAAAGACATACAGACAGGAATATTCATTCTATTCAGCACAGCTATTTTCTCAGCCATTTAAAGAAATCATAATCTAACACATATCTAGCTAGATTACTTACTAAGTTTTAAGACTCCATTCCTGTTCTGTCCCCGGCAAAAGCATCACACAGACAGACACAGACCCTTTGTTTTTCTCTTTCCTCCCAGCTTTTGAAAGTATCTTGTCTCCTCATTGGTCATTTTGGTCAGGTGCCAGCGAGATTATCCTAGCTTCTTAACCCTTTACAGGTGAAAGGATTTTTCCTCTGGCCAGGAGGGATTTTAAAGGTGTTTACCCTTCCCTTTGTATTTATGACCGGTCTCATCTCAGGACCCACAATAAGTGACTGTTGCTCATCCATCAAACTCAACTGGAGACTTCATCATATGTAGATGAAGCCTTCCCCGCCACCCCACCAAAAGAGGTCAACATGTAGTTGATTAAGTGATCCAGCAGTACATATCTATTTCCTAATTAACCATAGGAATGCAGGGGTGAAAGGGACCTCGAGAGGTCATCTAGTCCAGCCCATTGCACTGGGGGCCAAATATACCTAGGCCCTACTTGACAGGTATTTGTCTAACGATTTTCAATGATATTTCTCCTTCTCAGCAAAAAGAAGGGCTTCCAATGAAAAGCCCAGGAAATGTCCTCAGTGAATAGTCCCACATCAGAGGCAACACAAGGAAAAGCAGGATTTTCAAGAATGCCCATCCACTGGGCACAAGGAGGATGAAGCTTTAATACAGTACTTCTGCATTTGATACGTTAGTTATGCATCACTTAAAGAAGAAAAAACCTTCCCTCAAGTTTGCATTATGCACAACTCTGTCCCTGCAGTGGTAGCACTGGACACCAAGTTGCTCTGTACGTTTTCTTTGCAGTATGGGCTTCTCTCAAAGGGGCTAGTAGCAGAGTTTGGAAACAGTGCATAAGAAAGGAGCCAACAGAACACTTTTCTAATACCGCTTGGCTGGACAATATTGGACACAACGTCGCCAGCCTGTATTTCTACCAGTTTGTCCACACTGGCTGGTCAAGCAGTTGGAAACAGATTTAATAAGAAGAAAAGGAGGACTTGTGGCACCTTAGAGACTAACCAATTTATTTGAGCATAAGCTTTCGTGAGCTACACAGCTCACATCATCGGATTTAAATAAGAACTCTGTTTACACCCAGATTCTTAACTCCGATTAACTTAAATTTATTTTACATGCTTTGGGGCTGTAGGGGCACAACCTAATGAAAGAAAACAAAAAGAGGGAGAAAATTAAGACATGGCATGGCTAAGAAAGCACAGAGGCTGGAATTGTTCGACGTTACATTTCAGATGAATGAGTGCAGCACCTTTAACAACTTGCAGGTGTTTTCTAAACATAGAAATTTTCATTCAAGACATCAGGAAGAATGTGACCTTACAGGTGACCCACATAATGAGAAACTTTACAGTCTGATGCTGAATATCACTAAACAAGCAGTATAAAGCATTTATTAAACAGCAGATTTCACATTAATTCATAAGTTAACCATTCCAGACATCCTAGTTCAGGATGGTGTGAGACACATCATATACTAATGATGTCCCATAGAACATTGCTGCCAACAGGCTCTGGCTCATAGCATTATCTAAGCTTTGGTCTACAATAGGTGGGGATCGATCTAATTTACGCAACTTCAGCTACATGAATAACGTAGCTGAAGTCGATGTACTTATATTGACTTACCGTGGTGTCTCCACCGCAGTGAGTCAACTGCTGATGCTCCCCTGTCGACTCTGTTTGCGCCTCTCACAGCAGTGGAGTACAGGAGTGATGGGAGAGCGCTCAGTGATCGATTTATCGCATCTAGACTAGACGCAATAAATCAATCCCCACTGGATCAATCGCTGCCCACAGACCTGGCAGGTGGTGAAGACATACCTTAAGTAAAATTATATTTATATACTATTGTACTATCTATACATTTTTGGTAATATTCTTTTATTTAGCAAAGTTTTTAAGTATCCTAAGTAGCACAATTAAAAAACTGTCCTGCTTAGATGCAGTCAACTAACAGATAAACCAAAGTGACCTGGCTGGACCTTGCATTGTCAGTTCTGGATTCCACTGAAGAGATCTGTGTCAAACATATAACACAACTCTAAGTCACTGGATAGATTTAACCCATTTAAAAAACAGAAGGTGGAAATAACACAACTACCACTTGGGTCCTAGTTGTGATCTTGGACCGTGAGAAGCCTTCTGAAATTCAGAGAATCCAAAGAAGCTTGCAGACTGGCTGAACAGTAAGCTTGAGAGATGCCAAAAGAATTTGCCAGATCAAAAAGCCAAGGACAGAAAGTACTCTGCTCAGAGAAAGCCTGACAGCATAAGGAAGTAAAACAAGGGGGCTATTTTTACTTTAAAACTGGAAGAGCTTTGTTTGGTCTTATGCAGGAGAAAAATACTATAGGGGCTTAAAATATATTAAAGTAAAAAGCCTAGGAGGGATGCTCTCATCTTTGCAAGTATAACCATTTTGTATTAAGAGCAATTATGCTTCAGAGAATCTGTCCCAGAGTTCAGCAATAGGTTAAGCAGTCTCAGGATATAACTATACTGCAATAAAAAACCCACTGCACTGAGCCTCAGAACCCAGGTCAATTGACTTGGGCTTGCGGGACTCGAGCTGTGGGGCTAAAAATACTACTGTAGACATTCAGCCTCAGGCTGGAGCCTGCGCTCTGAGACCCACACCCCGGTGGGGTTTCAGAACCTGGATCCAGCCCAAGCCTGAATGTTTACACTGCACTTTTTAGCCCCACAGCCTGAGCCCTGCAAGCCCGACTCAGCTGACCTGGGCCAGCCACAGATGTGCCGCGAGTCTTTTACTGAAGTGTAGACATAGCTGGAGTTCTATAACTAAAGGTTGCTCTTTTCTTTTATATATGTTATGATCTTAATCCACTTATGTGAACTGGTGCTGAACATAGCTTTTCAGGTCAGTTTTCCCTACCCAGTCAGCAGTTCTCAGCCTCCACAGAGAAGGCGATGCACACAGTTCAGTGGATTAGGTGCTAGAACTTGTAGAGGAAGTGCTGCGTTTATCGTTGCATCTGTTCTCTCAATGGGAAGTCAAAAGAAGGTTAGATGTTGCACAGTAGGTGGGCAGAGTTTAGACACAGAAAAGGAATGACAGGATTGTTTTTTTCTGAATGCTGAACTAACCCTTGTTAAACATCTCCTTTGCTAGCCCTTTTAGAGTTCCAAGACATCCCTCTCTTCTGTGCATAACAAAGAATACTTGTATGGGCTTTCCTGGAATTGATCTAAAAATGCCAGGGAGGAAAAGCAAAGCTGAGGAGCTGGACTTTTTCCAGCTCTCTTTCACTTCGTCACAGCCAAAGCCATCCTGTGGTTTGCCTACTCCAGTCACAACTGCATCATCATTTTAGGGAGATGATGTATCATTATGCAAAATGTATGCATAGAAATATTTTCCAGATTAACCATAAAGGCAAAGATAGAAGGGAGGCCTAAGAGACTGACAGCACTTGAGGTGGAGATTAATTTCAAATAGCTGGAAGTGCTGGGAAAATGAAGCAGTGACCGGCTGGATCTGAACAAAGCTTCATTAATAAAAATTTGGGCAAACACATTAGCAGCACTGGTGATTATTATATTTCTGAACACTGATGTACAGATAGCCTACAACACCTGACACAGAAAGCTAATAGCAATGGACATGGTTCTACCACAATCACTTAATCCAATTCCCATGAATAAAACTGAACTCTGAAAGCAGCAGGCTCAAAGTAGTTGATTTGCTTCATAACCCAAGACCTAAGGCACCAAACTCTCCCCAAGAAATCAGTATAACAAAGTGAGTAGAATCCATAGTTCTGTACTTAACTGAACTGAAAGTTTATACGCAGTCCATGTTTATGTCTGGAGCATTGTTAGCAGAATTGCTGCTGAAGTAGAGAGAGAGAAACATGCCAGTGAATCTGGTAAGGACTTTCACAGCTCCGCTCTTTAGATTTTGGTTTTCTCACAATACTCTGCTAAAACCTTAATTGCCTGAAACATAGACGTGCAGCTGTCTAATGTTATTGGCTCAGGATATTTTTTGGCTTTAAATGACAGATAAGTGCTGTTTACGAGTTACATGGGATGGGGTGCTTATAAATTGGATTGCAGTTGTAAACTGCTCCCACAACAGCCCAAAACATAAGACAACAGAGAAAGTGCTAGTTACTAGCTGGTAAAAATATAAAATAAAAAATTAAGAGTGGCTATGCTACTAAGACCCCCCCCTCCAATATCTTATTAGCAAATGGTATTTTGGCGCTTTATAGTTTCTCTTGTATATTTGCAAATAAAGTAATTAAACACTTCAAAGCAAAAATCTAACTACACACAGACACTTTAAAAGCTTGACTGAAGTAGCAATGCCTTGATTACTATAACTCCCACTAAGTTCTCCTAGTTTATACATTTGTTCTACAGATAGCAAATACAAAGATTCTTTGGGGAATGCGTGCATTAGTGTGACGTACCACAGCTATGTAATGACACGCAAGATTTTTGACGACTTAAATGTTATTGGCCTGATCCAGAGTCCATTGAAATCAGGGGGAGTCATTCCATTTACTTCAATGGGTTTTGCATCACGTCCTAACTTACAGGAGATGCACACTTCATACTTCTGCAAGTCATGTGGAGGTACTGAATAGGAGTACAGAACTTGGATGCATCACTTGCTCTCTCCAGCTACCCCTCCCAGATGTTTATCCCTTCAACAATCCCCACTCCAGAAAAAAGCACACTCTGACCAGAGCACCATCTTCTCCCCTCAGATACCATTTTCAGCACCACTGCTGGAAGATGCCTGTAAAGGGGCTGAAAAATGGTTCTCTCCCACCTACACTAGCAGATGAACAGTTTTCAGCACCAATTCAGCAGGACTCATTACTGACCGTCATTGTCAGCCAAAGGTGGTGTAGAATTGGTTTAAGACACTGGATTAGCAGCAACTGAGGTATGTAAATACTTACAGATCACAACTGTGCACACATTCTGAACTGGAAGATTTACCTAGAGTAGAGAAAATAATTCACTGTCACCATAGCCAACTGATAACATTGTTCATTACCAGAATAGTCTTCTGTGCATGCAGTTAAAAAAGCTTACCTTTTAATACATGAAGTGTCTTCACTTCAGTGTTATTCACATACATGCCCAAGGTTTTAGACCATATACAAACTTTGTTGGTAAAACTGAAGTCTGAAGTACAAAAAGTAAGCAAACTTTAAAGCAGGCTATTTCTGCAAGTAGTTTACTGAACAAATGATTCCTAAGCGTTAATTAATTTTGGTGAAAAAACTTGGGCCCACCGTACCGAATGGTTTTTTGAACTAAACTGCATTGCATGTTTGCTCCAATGTAAGTTTTCAATAAAGACTGCCTCTGAGAGGACTTGTTTCCAGTGCAAAGCAAGCATCACTATTAACTATGAAGTGGGTGTGTCCAATATTGGACAAGATGGTTTTACGAAACTGTAGTATGAGGCAGCAAGATTGCAGGAAAGGTTTCCATGAGAAGTAGAAGTTGGATCACCTCAGAGTGCAGCCACAAGCTTTAAAGAAACTCACCACCCAGTCTTTCAATCCTCTTCACAGGTTATATTTTAAAAGCTCCTACTAGCCACAGATCATTTTTGTTCTTCACTGTCAGCTTAATCCAGTCAAACAAATCTTAAACTCACATTTCACAGCCTGAACAGAGCTAAAGGTTCAATGAACTGACTCAACATCTAAGCACCAATTTATTTACAGCAGAAGCAATAGAATCTTAAAGGACCAATGGCTTGGGAAGTACGTGCTGGCTACTTTACTCTATGGCTATTAGCAGCGGTCAATGCCACTGCTGGTGGAGTAGGTTCTCTCCTCTAACCTCATCACCTCCCAGGACTGCTAAACCAAGAACTTTGAGGGAGACGAGGGGAGGAAGAAAATAAGCAAGTTTTATTTTCCTATGTGGTCAGTAGTTTTCTGAGAAAGGCACTCTCTGGCTGGAAGGAGTGTGCTGTTCTGTTAGAGAGAAATCAACATGCAAAATCTTGGAGCAGAAGTCCTCTTCTCTCTCCCCTAGCAGTTCATATACAAGCATCCTCTAGTCAATGCTGCTCGATATGCTGCACATAGAGTTTTCATCACACAAAACCACATGGGCCACCCTAGACCAACGGAAAGGTCTTGCAGAAATAATAGTTTTATGTTTCTACTTGACACTGGATTTCTATTACTGTGAAGAACAGTCCCATAGAAAGAGGTTGTCAGGGAGAGAGGCCTTCCGTTGCTTTGCTGGGTCTTGAAAAGCCTTGTCCAATATGTCCCAGAAAGATGCTGCCTCTTAAAGGGCCTACCTAGCCTCTACTTTGCTTGGGAGTTTAACTACCATGACCAAAGCCAAAGCTGCCCTGCCCCCACCACCATACCGATGAAGAGGAACAATACCGCGACATTCCTTCTTAAATCAGGATAGACTTCAGTCAATATTACTCATTTCTGCTAATGTTGTGGGTGGACTTAAACCTTACTTTTTTTTCTTTTTAAAAAACACACCTACTAATTAGGAATAAGACCAAAGTTTCAGTGCCGTATTTAGCAATGTCATAGTTCTTCCTAATTCAGTTTGCAGTCAACAAAACCCTTTAGACATTTGGTTCCAACAAGAGAAGTAGAGGTGGTCTTAACATGCATAGTGGACCTGCAGAGTCCATTCTGAAGACTGGGTCCCAAACGTCAGCCTTTACAGCTTCTGGATTACTTTAGAGTTTGGAGGAGTGTCTGTTTCTGGTCTCCCATTTTTATCCAGAACACTAACATAAACCATATCTGGGTGCATAGGAAACACATGGTTTACCCAAGCAGGCGGTCTTTTTGGTAGTCATCCTGTTCTGTGACTTTTCCACAATGGACTGATTCAGAACTCGTCTTCAGTAAGGAAGGCTAGAGCCCTCTGAAGCAAATTCAGCACAATTCTTCCTCAAGGAACTTCAATATTCCCCTCCTAAAAAGTGGTTGAGCACAGATCTTCCATACTATCTGCCTACTGTTTTTGCTATTTGCAGGGCTGGAGAGGGGGCATCTCTTGTTATGGCTTAAGACTGAGATAAAAGATTTTTTTCCTTTGAATGCTCCTCTCCCTCCATTATCTTCATTTATATAATGTCCTGCTGCTTGTGGCACACTTACACAGATCTGTCCAACACTTCATGGACCTCGGCCAGAATGGAGGAAGGTGTCCAACAAAACTGTAGATTAACCTCAGTCCCAAACCCTTATTCTAAAGGCAGGTAGACTAGATCTCCCATCACTCTCTAAACTTGTTCCACTTGTACCAGGACACAATGACTAAACTGGAAGCAGCTGAGATGCATAAGGAAGAATTAGCTACCTCTTAAAAACCATCCAAGTGTGCAACCAGTGAGAAGATCCTGGGACTTGGAGTTTCTCTGTTTGTAACTTCCCAGAGATGAGTCAACAGCCAAAGGAGAGACCACATGTAGGAGGAAGTCAGTTGCACACAATACATAAAAGTGTGTGTTCACTGAATTACCAGGAATCCTGCCGAGTTTTCCTTACCTCTTCACAGTGAGAGCCTACTACCAAACAGGATAACATTGCTGCTCCCTAGGGGCTACAAGGAAGTTATACTTTGCTCTTAAGTAATCCTGTTTCCCCCCAAGTCAAGTGACAACAGCCACCACAACCAATCAGTTCACTAACAGAAGCCACCAGCGCACAGGTGCATGCCCCAAAACCAGTTTGATGAAACGTTTTAAACTTGGTAGGAGGGGAAAATCCTAGGGCCCTTAGAAGTAGTTACTCTTTCAGTTAAATAACATAACCGCAATTGTTTGGTTAGAAAAATCCACATTTTAACAGACTCCCATGTACAAAGCAGTCAACACACAAACTTTGACCAATCACAGCAACAAAGGACAATTTTTTCTTTTTCTTTTTTTCTTTTTTTTAAGGGGCAGGGATCTGGAAAAAATACAGCACACTAATGAAACAAAATGCAAAAAATAAAAAAAAATAGAAAAAATGTATTTACAAGTGGTACATTACTATGATCAGAACGCACAAAGACAATTGCTGCTATAATACATGCATTGGGTCAAGAAGGAACTACGAAAAAACCTGCAAGGGAGAAGTTAATTAAAAAAAAGAAAAGGGTAAGGGTTTAAACGTTTTTCTTCCCTAGTTTGCTACATTGATCAAAATCAAATACTCCCCTAAAGTCCATGAGTACAATAAGTACAAATACTACACTGGTTTTTCACTGTGGGTTCCGCTGTGGAGGGGGAAAAAACAGCAGCTTATCGTAGAGTCATATACAAGAAAGCCATAGTAAACTGCTCTACATGCTAAAAATTACAGCAAGCCCCTGACTGCTACATAGCATGATCTTAGCAGGTTTTCCTTTTTATTTATTCATATATATATCTATACGCGCGCGCGTGTGTGTATACATATATATATATATGTATAAAAATCGTGCCCTTGTTCACTGCAACATGACATCTGGGTGGAAACGTAACTCGCTACAACAAATTCTTATATGTATACTGCAATAAGTCACTCAATGTCTGTGGATTTAATAAGTCACCTCACACCACAGGAAATATTTAATAAATCAAAAAAAGAATATAGTGACAGAGTTTCTGTCTCAGTTCTCTCCAAAACTGAAGTCTGACAGGAAACTGGTCCCAAAGTACTTGGGGGCTCTCTGAAGAAACTTCCATTTGCTTAATTGGTTTTCCTTTTAGTGTTCGCAAGTTTCTGAACGACTTCATGCCGTTTTCAGTTTAAAGTTTGTCTCCTCCTTTCTCACAAAAGTAACAGTCTGGTACTAATCCATAAAAGAGGGGGAGGAGAAGAGGAAGGTGGCTGCAGTTGCACAAAGTGTCCCCAATTCCACATCTGCAGGGAGAAAAGGAATCAAACGGAGCTCCAGAACCTTTGTATTAAAAAGAAAAAAAAAAGCAAGGTCCATCCATACAAGTTCCATAAACTGGTACCTTTCTGAGTACCATTCCAGCTTTAGGAGACAAAACCACAAGTTAAGAGAAAAGGACAAAGGCAGAAGTTCCAGTCACTTTCCATCTATTCCATCATACTTCCAGGAAACGGGAGCTGCTGGACTTGGAGTGGAAAGGTTCAGACCACATGCGACGTAGATCACCCTAGAGAATGGTAGTGAAGAAAGAAAGCTCTTCAGAAATAGTCCACAGATTTCAGAAACTGTAAGTCCTGTGTGTCAGGTATGTCATCTTAAAGCATATTTGCTGTCTCTCAGTTAGGGAAGACTATACTCTGACACAACAAGGAAGAAAATCCTTTCCAGGCAGAACAAAGACTTATGTATGTTTGAAGCAATTTCACCTGATGGACATTTTTGCTGGAAAAACTCAATGGGGAGTGATATAGGGAATTCTGCTTTTGTTGTGCCATACTGCTTGGAGCAGTAGGTTTGCATTTCAACAGTGTCTCTGAAACGCAAACCTTCCATTTTCAATTTAAATTCCAGGGCTAGTTTCTGGAAAGAGAGGTAAGCTGGAAGAATTTGTCCCTCTTCCACATTTAGAACTTTGTGTTCATTCTCTCATTATGAGCAGGACAAGGACAAATTCTTTAAGCCACATCTTGTTTGAACAGAATGGCCTTTACTGCTTTGGAATCGGACTGCTTGCTAGGAGTTAAAAAAAAAGATTAATCCTGTGCCCTAAATAGGAAATCCACTCTTCACAACACAGTTCACTACAATTATATTTCATCGCTATAGCAGTGAGAGAACAACTCTCTATCATTAACGACAGTGATACAAACAGCACATCGTATCATATCCTCAGAAGAATTACTGCAACTGCAAGTATAAAGAACAGAACTTTCTTCCACATTAATACTGCTACATCTTCCTGTGCAGGATTCAGAGCTGGACTATAACTTCCTGCAGGCTATATTCATGCTAATCTCACCTTTAAATAAGCCATGGTGAGGAGCGGCAATAAAGTGAATGGTACCAAATAGAGCAGGGCAGGCTGTGCGGCCCGGTGAATGCGAGAAGCCACTGTTGCAGTTAAGAGACCTAAAAGAGGGGGAAAAAAAAAGTGATGGTAAGCATCCACTGGTAATATATGATGTTTTTACCTTTTTATCCACATCTGGAGTCCTCCTTCACTGTTCTATTACAGTGGAAGCATTAATTATGAGCCAAGAGACCTAGGATATATTCCTATCTTTTCTATAGACTGTGTTCAGCTGTGGGCAAGTCATTTTATCTGTTCCTAAATTTCCCAGGATAGATACGAAAAAATTAAATAATGATTTTATTTACAGTGATTTTAATATTAGACTTGGTTGTAACTACAACTTCAAGATTTAACAGTCTCAAGGGTTAACCTATAGTTATATAGTCACGAACAATTGCATCAGAATAGATTGTTACACTTTCCAGAATATCAGCTGAGGTTTTCAATCTGGAAATCACTAGACTGAAACATGAGAGGTCTGAGGGTAGGGAATTCTCATGTCAGGAACCATCTCTCTTTTCGAGTATTTGCCTGAGGGGGCTGGGGTGGAAGGGAAATAGGTTTTTTTTGTAGGGAACTGGTCTCATTATCTTGTAACCTAGTATGACCAGCCCACTCCTGTAAGCAATGCAGCTGCTATTCATTTCCTTACCTACCTACAAAGTATCCAATGAGTGTGCAGTGAAAATAGGAGACCTTCTGCATACGTCCAGAGATGTTCCCAGGTCCTGGAGTACCACAGGAATCACTGTTGGCTTGTTTTTTGTAGTTATCATAACGCAGGACAAAGCAGAGCAGAAGACCTGGCATCACAATATCTCCAATCCCCAGCATAGAGAAGTGGCTGCCTGTGGAACTGCAGAACAATTTAAATTATGTGCATGCCCAAGGCATTGGATGACAGGATCTAGACTCCTATTTCCACTGTGCTTCTATATATGCCACCTTTCACCTGGCATGACTGATCTGGTTAGTATAAGAAAACTGTCAGCTGGTAAAAAGGGGCCATGTGAACCCATCATCACTGCAACATAATGTGCTTTGAGTTTTGTTAAATCTTTTAGTTCTGGAGGGTAGGATTTCCTGTCAGTAAGACTCTATTGCTTCATATCAAGACATCCCAATTCATAGATCAGCCTTTCCGGCTCATAAAAGCCCTAATGGTACTGAGAAGATATGCACGTCAATTTTTTTTTGTGTCACCAAACCAGTGAGTGAAACTGTTCCACTAATTCCAGATGCTTCACTCAACTCTTTTTTCCTATTTCTGTTTGGAATTAATTTAATGTTTGTGGGAGGTGTTGGACTGACAGTGCTGTCAACTTAAATTACTTATTTTCAGCAAAAAGAAAAGGAGTCCTTGTGGCACCTTAGAGACTAACCAATTTATTTGAGCATAAGCTTTCGTGAGCTACAGATCACTTCATCAGATGCATACCGTGGAAACTGCAGCAGACTTTATATATACACAGAGAATATGAAACAATACCTCCTCCCACCCCACTGTCCTGCTGGTAATAGCTTATCTAAAGTGAGCATCAGGTTAGGCCATTTCCAGCACAAATCCAGGTTTTCTCACCCTCCACCCCCCCACACAAATTCACTCTCCTGCTGGTGATAGCCCATCCAAAGTGACAACTCTTTACACAATGTGCATGATAATGAAGTTAGGCCATTTCCTGCACAAATCCAGGTTCTCTCACTCCCTCACCCCCCTCCAAAAACCCACCCCCATACACCCACAGACTCACTCTCCTGCTGGTAATAGCTCATCCAAACTGACCATTCTCCAAGTTTAAAACCAAGTTAAACCAGAACATCTGGGGGGGGGGGGGGGGGAGTAGGAAAAAACAAGAGGAAATAGGCTACCTTGCATAATGACTTAGCCACTCCCAGTCTCTATTTAAGCCTAAATATGAAAAAACTTGCACAGATACAGACAGACATCATCTTCCTTTCCAAATGCAAACAGATGGACATCGTACCAAAAGGACTGAAGGTAAAAAATCCATTACAATCTACATACCACACAGACTATGCTGACAGCTTGTGCCACACGCTCTCAAAGAAACTGCGGAATCACCTGATCAACATCCTCTACAGCAAACAGGGAAAGATTAAGAATGAGCTCTCAAAAATGGATACTCTCATAAAAAACCAACCTTCCACACAAACTTCCTCGTGGCTGGATTTTACAAAAACTAGACAAGCCATTTACAACGCACACTTTGCTTCTCTACAAAAGAAAAAGGACACTAAACTTTCTAAACTACTACATGCTACAAGGAGCCACAGGAATGGTTCCCTCAACCCACCTAGCAATATTGTTAACCTATCCAACTATACTCTCAGCCCAGCAGAAGCAGCTGTTCTATCTCGGGGCCTCTCCTTCTGCCCCTCCACCCCCACGAACATGGTACAGTTCTGTGGTGACCTAGAATCCTATTTTCGACGTCTCCGACTCAAGGAATATTTCCAACACACCTCTGAACAACATACTAATCCACAGAGGTCTCCCTACCAACACTACAGAAAGAAGGATTCTAGGTGGACTCCTCCTGAAGGTCGAAACAGCAGACTGGACTTCTACATAGAGTGCTTCCGCCGACGTGCACGGGCTGAAATTGTGGAAAAGCAGCATCACTTGCCCCATAACCTCAGCCATGCGGAACGCAATGCCATCCACAGCCTCAGAAACAACTCTGACATCATAATCAAAAAGGCTGACAAAGGAGGTGCTGTTGTCATCATGAATAGGTCGGAATATGAACAAGAGGCTGCTCGGCAGCTCTCCAACACGAGTTTCTACAAGCCATTACCCTATGATCCCACTGAGAGTTACCAAAAGCAACTACAGCATTTGCTCAAGAAACTTCCTGAAAAAGCACAAGATCAAATCCGCACAGACACACCCCTGGAACCCCGACCTGGGATATTCTATCTACTACCCAAGATCCATAAACCTGGAAATCCTGGTCGCCCCATCATCTCAGGCATTGGCACCCTGACAGCAGGATTGTCTGGCTATGTAGACTCCCTCCTCAGGCCCTATGCTACCAGCACTCCCAGCTACCTTCGAGACACCACTGACTTCCTGAGGAAACTTCAATCCATCGGTGATCTTCCTGATAACACCATCCTGGCCACTATGGATGTAGAAGCCCTCTACACCAACATTCCACACAAAGATGGACTACAAGCCGTCAGGAACACTATCCCCGATAATGTCACGGCTAACCTGGTGGCTGAACTTTGTGACTTTGTCCTTACCCATAACTATTTCACATTTGGGGACAATGTATACCTTCAGATCAGCGGCACTGCTATGGGTACCCGCATGGCCCCACAGTATGCCAACATTTTTATGGCTGATTTAGAACAACGCTTCCTCAGCTCTCGTCCCCTAAAGCCCCTACTCTACTTGCGCTATATTGATGACATCTTCATCATCTGGACCCATGGAAAAGAAGCCCTTGAGGAATTCCACCATGATTTCAACAATTTCCATCCCACCATCAACCTCAGCCTGGTCCAGTCCACACAAGAGATCCACTTCCTGGACACTACAGTGCTAATAGACAATGGTCACATAAACACCACCCTATACCGGAAACCTACTGACCGCTATTCCTACCTGCATGCCTCCAGCTTTCACCCTGACCACACCACACGATCCATCGTCTACAGCCAAGCTCTGCGATACAACCGCATTTGCTCCAACCCCTCAGACAGAGAAACACCTACAAGATCTCTGTCAAGCTTTCTTACAACTACAATACCCACCTGCGGAAGTAAAGAAACAGATTGATAGAGCCAGAAGAGTTCCCAGAAGTTACCTACTACAGGACAGGCCTAACAAAGAAAATAACAGAACGCCACTAGCCGTCACCTTCAGCCCCCAACTAAAACCCCTCCAACGCATTATTAAGGATCTACAACCTATCCTAAAGGATGACCCAACACTCTCACAAATCTTGGGAGACAGGCCAGTCCTTGCCTACAGACAGCCCCACAACCTGAAGCAAATACTCACCAACAACCACATACCACACAACAGAACCACTAACCCAGGAACTTATCCTTGCAACAAAGCCCGTTGCCAATTGTGCCCACATATCTATTCAGGGGACACCATCACAGGGCCTAATAACATCAGTCACACTATCAGAGGCTCGTTCACCTGCACATCCACCAATGTGATTTATGCCATCATGTGCCAGCAATGCCCCTCTGCCATGTACATTGGTCAAACTGGACAGTCTCTACGTAAAAGAATAAATGGACACAAATCAGATGTCAAGAATTATAACATTCATAAACCAGTCGGAGAACACTTCAATCTCTCTGGTCACGCAATCACAGACATGAAGGTCGCTATCTTAAAACAAAGAAACTTCAAATCCAGACTCCAGCGAGAAACTGCTGAATTGGAATTCATTTGCAAATTGGATACTATTAATTTAGGCTTAAATAGAGACTGGGAGTGGCTAAGTCATTATGCAAGGTAGCCTATTTCCTCTTGTTTTTTCCTACCCCCCCCCACCCCAGATGTTCTGGTTTAACTTGGTTTTAAACTTGGAGAATGGTCAGTTTGGATGAGCTATTACCAGCAGGAGAGTGAGTCTGTGGGTGTATGGGGGTGGGTTTTTGGAGGGGGGTGAGGGAGTGAGAGAACCTGGATTTGTGCAGGAAATGGCCTAACTTCATTATCATGCACATTGTGTAAAGAGTTGTCACTTTGGATGGGCTATCACCAGCAGGAGAGTGAATTTGTGTGGGGGGGTGGAGGGTGAGAAAACCTGGATTTGTGCTGGAAATGGCCTAACCTGATGCTCACTTTAGATAAGCTATTACCAGCAGGACAGTGGGGTGGGAGGAGGTATTGTTTCATATTCTCTGTGTATATATAAAGTCTGCTGCAGTTTCCACGGTATGCATCTGATGAAGTGAGCTGTAGCTCACGAAAGCTTATGCTCAAATAAATTGGTTAGTCTCTAAGGTGCCACAAGGACTCCTTTTCTTTTTGCAAATACAGACTAACACGGCTGTTACTCTGAAACCTGTCATTATTTTCAGCAGCAGCAAAATCTTCCTCATGCTGTCCCATCAATACATCCCAACCTATGGTACAGAGAACAATTCCAGCATAAGACAACAATTCAGTTTATGGGCTATTCAAATCCTTAACCTCATTTTATAGAGACCACTAAACAGTCGTCTGACAGTAACGGGTTTCAGTCACTTCCCAGGTATGAGCCAATGACCAAGAGTTCAAAGCTTCTATTATCCCATCATCAGTCCCAAGATCTTTTTCATAAAGTGATGTACAATTTAATTAAGTCAGAGAAAAGGGCCACAAGCTGAGCAATTTTTTGTTTTTCTCTTCTTGGGGGTAGGGATTGGTTGTCTATGGCTTCACTGGGCAAACAGCTGAATGGGATCAGAATAAAAAATAGTAAAGTGTGACTTCAACTACTATATATACACCGAACAAAGGAAATGTCATACTGGATCAGACCCAAGATTCATCTAACCCAGTATCCTGTCTGACAATGGCCAGTACCAGATGCCTCAGAGGAAGACATAATCTTGCAGGAGAGGCAGATGAGGAATAACCTCCCCTCATTAAAGGTCTCATCCCTATCTCAAGTAGTTTGGAGACTGGTTAAGCCCCGAAACATGAGGCTTAATATCCTTTCCAAAATTCTTGCTACCATTAATTATAACAATTCTAGATATTCTTGATACCCATATAAATAGCCAATCCCTTTTAAAATCTTGTTAAATTCTTGACCTTAATTTTCCTGCAGCACAGTTTCACAATTTAATCAGGCGTATAAAAGTATTTCCTTTTATTGGTTTTAAATTTGCCACCTTTTAAATTGTATTAGAAGACAAGGAGAACACAAGTTCCCAATCTGCCCTCTATAGACCATTCACTGCTTTATATGGTTTTATCATGTCCCCTCTTATTCATCTCCTCTCTAGGGTAAACAACCCCAGTCTTTCCAGGCCCTCTTCATATGAACGTTCTTCACGTCCTTGATCGTTTTCATTGCTCTTCTGAATCTCCTGTACTTATACAATATCTCTTTTTAGATATGGTGACCAGTACAATACACAGTATTTCAGACAAGGCTGAACCAGTGATTTATATGAAGACATTATAATATTGTTTGTATTATTCATGATCTCATTCTTTATGCATCCTAACATCTTGTTCACTTTTTTGACCACAGCTCCCACTGAGCCAAGATCTTCATTGAGCTGTCTATACTGACACCCAGGTCTCTTTCAAGCATCATATTAGGACAAGGTTTAGAGCAGCAATGTCTCAACAACTACATTATCTGCTTCTAAGAATGGCAAATTCTAGAACACATGAAAAGAAGCTACTCAAAACTTAGTTCTAAATTACACACCAGAGTTAGTTCAGGATGTAAACGTAGCTGAGCCATTAAATTATACAGACCACAACTTAATTAAGCTCAATACCTTGGAGGAAGGATCATACCAAAAAAACAACCCTAGCTCCATGACTCGATTCTAACTCTAAAGCAAGAAAAATAGACTTCATATGAAGGCTTTAGTTAACCAGACCATAACAGTTTCAGAAAGTAGATAGAAACTTAAAGAAAAAAAGCATAAGGCAGGAAAAATATATGATTAAATGGATAGGTGCAAGAGGTTACTCAAGTTAAACAAGGTATCCTTCAGAAAAATGGAAATCCAACCAGAAGGATAAGTTATCGCTAGTTACCATTAAATTTAAAATAGAAATTAGAGAGGTTATGAAAAATGTTGAATATAGCCAAAGACATAACAAAAACCTGAGAGAATCAGTGGGTCTGTTAAACCACCAGTGAGCTAAGGGAGCAGTTGAAGACAAAGAGGACATTGCAGAGAAGCTAAATTATTTCTGTCAGTCGTATGGATGGAAGATGTTGAGGTAGCAAGCCTGAGACTGTCAAAGATTAATTAAGTCAGAGAAAAGGGCCACAAGCTGAGCAATTTTTTGTTTTTCTCTTCTTGGGGGTAGGGATTGGTTGTCTATGGCTTCACTGGGCAAACAGCTGAATGGGATCAGAATAAAAAATAGTAAAGTGTGACTTCAACTACTATATATACACCGAACAAAGAAGATTAAGATGTCAGGAAAAAGATAGTGATTGAACAAACTAAATTAAGAGAGCAACTGTCCTCAGGACCAACAGTTCTGAAAGATATCAAGAAATGAAGTAGCTGAACTGCCAGAAATATGCACTCTCTCAACTACTACACCAGAGGACTGGAGGGCAGCAAATATAATTTAAAGGAGACAAATGGAGAGATTCTGGGTATTACAGACCAGTGAGTCTTTACTTCAAAAGTTAATGAATTGGTAAAAACAGTAATTAAAAATAGAATTATAAAAACCCCTAGATGATCATATAAGGGTAAACCACCCTGGCTTTTGTAAAATAGAATGACGTTTCTAATCTAGAAAAATTATTTGAATAGATAAACAAAAATAGTGGGAAGAAAGGGAAGCAGCTGATAGCTGAACTTTCAGAAGGCCTCTGAAAAAGTATCTCACAAAAGTCTTGTAAGAAAACAGTCATGGGGGGACAAAGGTGGAGTACTGTGACGATTAGAAACTGGCTAGGGGGTAAGAAAGAATGGGAATAAGTGGTCTATCTTCAACATGGCAAAACATTAGCAATGGTGCCACCAGTTCCCCATATATATTATCTCACCAGATTTAGTTAATTTATTTAATTAATTTATTGAAATTTATATTTACTTAAATATTTTAATACATTAAATGCATATTTATTCATTATGCTGAGGGACTGGATAATGGGTCAAAGAGTTAAACCATGAGATTTTCTGGTGACAATAGTTTAGGTTAGTCAAAACTAGGGAAGACTGACTATCTTCAGAGGGACCTAACAGAACTAAGGTGAATGGGCAGCATATTGGCAGATGAAATTCAGTGCTGACAAATAAAAGATAATGCACAGGAAAGAGACCTGTTGTGTCACTGTGGAACCACTCAGTAAAAATCTTTATTTAGTATACTGCAGTGGTCAAAAATGCAAACAAAATATTACATCATTTAAAGAATGAAACAGAACAAACCAAAATTATAATGCTATTACATAAACAGATGGCATGTCCTTCATCCAGAATACCATGTTTTATTCTGGTTAGCCTATGTCAAAGAAATAGCAAAAACAGAATGGGTTCAGAGGTGCGCAATAAAAATAATTAGAGGCATGGAAATCTATCTATATGAAAAGATTAAAAATATTGGTCTGTTTTAATTTAGCAAGGAGACATGACAAGAGTACACAAAATAGATGGTGCACACAGTATAAATGGGATGCTCCTATTTACATTCTTACATAAAACATGGAACAAGGGGAGTTTCAGTACAACTGAAAGGGAAGATTTAAAACTGTTAAAAAGAAACTACACATGGCATGCACAAGGAACTAAATGCTACAAGGTATCAAAGCCAACACCTTAGTGGGATTCAAAAAAGGATTAGACATTTACATGAATAATAAGATCATTCACATTTTATAGTAAATAGGATAAAATACATTATGTATTAATAAAGGATATAAACCCCCATACTTCAAGGAAGAACCCAGCCACCAACAACAGGGGTAGTAAGTAACTTTTCCTATGGGCAGGTTATTCTCTAATTGTCCTCTATGGGATTTATTGCACCCACCTCTGGAACATCCAGTATTGGCCCCTGTCAGAGATGGAATACTATACCAGACGGCCATTGGTCTAAGTCAGTATACCAATTCTATTTCCAAACTCCTATGAAAGGAGGATAACTGTTTACTCTTGGGGGAATTTAGCACCAAAAAATTCCGTGCCAAAAAATTAAAATTCTGCAAATTTTATTTGTTAAAACAACACTATATAATCATGCCAGTTTCAATCATTTTGTTAAATTATTACAAAATACCTGTCAGCAAGTATGTCTGTAACAATACAGACACAAAAATTCACCCAGGATTAGAGAGAGTTAAAGAAACCCCTACGACAAAGCTAGACACTCTCACCCTCTTCCCCCCAGAGCCCAGCTGCACTACCCTCCCGGCCCAGCCACTCTCACCCCTTCCCCCCAGAGCCCAGCCGTGCCACCCTCCCAGCCCAGACCCTCAAATCCCTTTCTCTCCCCCAGCACCCTGCAGGGCCCAGCCGTGCCCCACCCCCAGCCACTCACATCCCTTCTGCCCACCCCCCACCCAGCCACGCCCCCAACCTAGACACTTACACCCCTTTCCCCCCAGAGCCCAACTGCAGGCCCTCCCCACCCAGACACACACACCCCCTCCCCCACAGAGCCCAGCTGCACTGCTGCCACCCCTCCATCCAGCCCCAGACACTCAGACCCTCCCCTCCCCGAGCCCAGGGATATAGAAGGGAAAACAGCCCGATGCTGGATCCTGGGCTTGCACAGTTTACTGCATGCCACCTCCTTCCTTCAGGGCATGTTGGGAACCCTCCAGCTCCCTTGCCCTCCCCCAAACCTTGTCTTCTATTTGTGAGCGGGGCTCTGCCAGGTCCAGCAGCCCCTAGTGGCAGCCAACATCTCTGCAGCCCATTTCTGTAAGGGGGAAAGGAAATTCTGCATGCACAACATTAATTTCTGCAAAATTTTGCATTGCACAGTGGCGCAGAATTCCTTCAGGAGTAATAACTGAAGTGAAAGTGAACAGGAGCTTATGCCTATACTCTTTAGTAGCCTTATTGCTAACAGAAAGTGAGTGATACCTTTTGTTCCGTAGTACGGTATAACAGTGGCTACTCTTACCTTGGAAAGACAAGCTTGCCAGGCAGTGACAGGCGGGGAACATCTCTACCTACATTTGGTCCCAGATGCAACTTCCGGGATAAAACATCAAGGGGATTATCAGCTGGTTGCGTGGCCACTTTCACCATAACATTGCTATTAAAGATGTAGGCAGAAAAAAACACCTAGAGAGTAGAAAAATAATTAGAGACCAAACAAGCTGCAATTAGAAAGCAACTCAAATATGACACTCCTCTGGCTTCTGCTCTGTTCAAGGGAAGAGGAAACACACACACACATACGTGGGAACTGCCTGTAGGACAGGGAAATAAAAGCAAGTGTTGGAAGAGTTCAGATAAAAGGATTTTTTAGTTGCAATTGTCCTCTAGAAGACTGAATATGGCACTAATGAACTGGAATATTAATCTTAAATCACTGGCTGCATAATTTTGCAGGGGAGGAACAAGGATTGGAAAGTCACAGGCTGGGCACTGACAATATAGAAAGCTAGGAAAAAAAGAATAGATTTGGGATGTCTTCCCTTTAAACAGAGGCACTCAAACTATGCACTTTTCCATTCAGGAACGAATAGTCTCTTACACTACTAAACCCTGCATATAACGGGATACTGACCCACTGCCAGCACTTGTTGGCAAGTAGTTCCCCTGAGCCAGTAATTAAAACAGTTAACTACTAATGTAGATTGGACAAAGCCATTTTCATCACTGTTACAAAAGTGTGTTCCATCAAGTCTCAGTTGTATGCTGAGAATGATCTTCCCCCATCTATACCAGCAGTTAAGCAATTTTCAGCACTGGTTTAAGGATCCCGACACTGATAACCAGAGTCAGTAACAGATCAGCTTCCCAGTGTACATGAGGCTTCAGTGTTTGTTTGGACACGTTCAGTCCAGACTGCAGCAGTTTTGCTTTTGTTTTCCAATCTGTTCTCTCTCTTTCTATGATATGCCATGGTTGAAATGCTCTAACTGCAGTTCTGCATTTGTCAAATGGTTAATGAGTAAAGGATTCTGCATCCTATTGCATATTTTTTAAACAAGGCTCAGAATTGGCCTAACTAGGCTCATCTTCTGGCTTTGCCGAAGCTCAGAATTTTCTTTGTTTAGAACTATTTTAGTTGACAAGAAAGAAAGGGCCAATTATAAATATGAAGGACAGAAGGCGTTTGAAAAGAAATGGAAACTTACCCAAAAGACATCATAAATTAGTAACCCCGAAAGCAGCAAACAGGAAACCTTGAGGCTCGGCAGCCGAACAAAGGCAATCATTGCAACACACAGGCCCATCGCCAGAGCTACAAAACAGTAAAGTACATAATTTGTTCAGTATTCAGGATTACAGTAGCAGGTAAAGGCGGCCCACATTTGCAGCAAGATAGTCATCTAGTCCATACAGCACTAAGACTCCGTGGTCTCCTCTCCCAGAGTTGAGATGACAGGTAGAACAAAGAAAATCGTATCTGCAGTATCTATACTGGACAGACTGTAAACAGAGACTCATAGTAATAGGCATACCTGATTGGGAATTTAATACAATCTCACTTAAGTAAACTTCAGTTACCAACAATAGGGTCATGGTCCCACAGGGTATGCCTCACTGCGATCCAAAGTATAACTGAGCTCAGGCAGGCATTCCTATGCTAGTTTTAATGTAGCTAGCATATCTAAAAATAGCAGTGAAGATGTAGTGGGCTGTGGCCCAGATCAAGTCACAGGCTAGTGATGCAAAAATGTACCCATGTTTCCAGGTGGACATGTACAACCTTCACTGAAGCCCGGGCCACCACGTCTTCTCTGCTATTTTTAGCTATGCTAGCTTGAAGGAAACTAGTACAGATATACCTACTCAAGTTGCAATCCCCCCTTCAATTGCACTGTAGACTTATCCCATACTGTCTAGAACATGAATGATTTCCCCTCATATGAAACCTTGATTATCTAAACTTCTTCCCTCTTCCCATAAGGTTTTATTTTACTAAAAATAGACAAATTATTGTGACCTTACAGTCATAGGTCAAAAGTAGAGACCTTATTGCAAGAATGACCATTTCAATGGCATGACCAACTCCTAATAGTTTAGGAGCTGGCATTTGATACATCATATATATAATCCCCAAATTAGACATAACAGGGTTTTGTTTAAGAAATGCATTGAACTTAGTAATTGAAAATGGAAATCTAAACTTCAACTTAAGGGAATTAAAAAGCTCAGGCAGGGTTACACCACCTTCCTCCACTCCGATCGCAAAAAAATTGTAGGGGAACATTTAGAGAACAGTAACATACAGACTGTTCAGGATGGAGAGCTAGAAAGTGATGAAGTAATAGGCTACTGGCTTTATTCAGTGTCTTCATCTTGATATCCAGTCCAAAGTGGCAATGCAACCAACAAGCAGAAAGCTGCAAAAACTACTTATTCTCAAACCATAAAGTGAATGCTTTCTCAAAGTAAAGAAAAAAAGTAATGCATGTGTGCTTGGTGGGTTGCCAATTGCAAAGAAATGGAGAGGAGCCATTCTATCTCCTGCACAATATTTTTGTGGAGAAAAAACTAAGAAGGTGAACTGAAACTAATCACCACATCTTCCTGCCCTCCTGTTACCAAAGCCTTGCCTTTACTTCTGAGAACCAGTTCAATTTCAACTGCATGTATGTAAAGCCCTAAAGTAGGATAATTAATATGCACTTTAATCAACTTTCATCCTGGGATCTCAACGCATTAAACTTTAACAGCTGTAATAGAGCCTTGTGGGGTAAGTAAGACATTATAGCCATAATTTCATTGAAAAGGAACCACTGCAGATGTGGAATAGCAGTTTAACAGGGCACAGAAAAATCAAAAGTGATTTACGAAAGGAAGTGAATACTACCCTTCACCAAATTAAAACACAGGGGAATTTACACAGGAGGAATGTGATTATTAGAGTGGGAATTTGACTAGGCTAAGGCACATTAATTAATACCCTTATTCTTGCACAAAAAGCCATTAACTTTTAAGTACAAGTGGTTAGCATCTTGAAATCACATTTAATCTGAAAGCAGCACAATCTTCCTATCAACATGCTGAGGCAGTGGTTCAATACTAACTCACAGGAAATAGTGCAACCACCAAATTACCAACATGACTTCCCACAGCACACATGGTTTATCTTTCATCCAAGTCAGGGGTGGGCAAACTTTTTGGCACGGTGGCCACATCAGGGAATAGAAATTGTATGGCGGGCCATGAATGCTCACAAAATTAGGGCTGGGTTGCGGGAGGGGGTGCAGGATCTGGGCTGGGGATGAGGTGTTTGGGGTGTAGGGGGTGCTCTGGGCTGGGACTGAGGGTTTCGGAGGGCGGGATGGGGATCAGGGCTGGGGGCAGGGGTGCAGGTTCTGGCTGGGGGTGTGGGTTCTGGGGTGGGGCTGGGGATGAGAGGTTTGGGGTGCAGGAGGGTGCTCCAGGCTTGGATCAAAGGGTTTGGCGAGCGGGAGGGGGATCAGGAGTTGGGGCGTGGGTAGACGCTCGGGGGTGCAGGCTCCGAGCAGCACTTACCTCAAGCGGCTCCCAGAAGCAGTGGCATGTCCCTTCTCCGGCTTCTACGCTGAGGCACAGCCAGGCGGTTCTGCACGCTGCCCCATCCGCAGGCACTGTCCCTGCAGCTCCCAATGGAGTGCGTAAGAGCTGGAGCAGGGCCATCCCGGCTTTCAGGGAGCCGCGTGGTGCAGCCCCTGACTGTGCGCCCCGGCCAGAGCGGGGCCGAGCTGCGTGGTGTGGTACCCAACCCAGCGCCCTGGCAGGAGTGCCGGAGGAGGGCCAACCCAAGTGGTCCGGCCCCGACCCAGCACCCCATCTGGAGCACCAGAGAGGGGCCAAGCCGTGTGGTGTGGCCCCGCCCCAGCTGGAGCAGGACAGAGCCGCTAATGCAGCTTGCAGGCCAACTTAAAATGATTTGTGGGCTGGATGCAGCCCGTGGGCCATAGTTTGCCCACCCTTGAGCTAAGTAATAACCTAACTTGATCCTGCTTAGCTTGGGAAAGCTGACAGGGTTTAAACAGCACAAGGTGGTATTGCTGCAGGCTTTAATAAATAATGAAATTAACGAGATAAAAAATATCCCAACTATTGCTGCATAAATTGTAACCAACTAAAAACATAAGCAAATTACTGAGGGCTAAACAATTTGACACACGAGCATCAAGGAAACAGCATGGATTCAATAACTCAGCATGCAGGCTTAGTTACAGGCTCTTCTGGCAGGACAGTAAATACAAAAGAACATTCTGTCTTAAATCAGTTAAGAGATTTATCTAAAGCCCAGGTTAGTATTAGCGCAAGGCTACCTACTTTAAGGAGAAGATTTCAGCTTATAATTAGTTTGAAATGGAAGTACTTTTACCAATGACAAGATTTATTCTTAGTGTTTATTATTTCCCTTTAATTCCTCTAGTACTGCCCAAATACAGGCATACATGCATGACACCACAATTACACTAAAAGAATGCAAGGGCTAGGAAAGGAAACAAAAACCCAGTTCCTGAGTTGAGGATGAAACATACCTTCATCTTCACAGATTAAGACAGGACAGCAGGTTAATAAATTACGCATTTTTGCAGCTGTTAAGGAACACTATTAAGATGCAAAAAAGTATATAATGTTTCATTGTTGGCAACACTTCTTAGAGGCCTGAAAATATTTCCCTCTCCTTCTATGTGCTTGACATTGTAGTTTAACTGTATGCAGTGCAACAGACCCTGATCCAGTTGCCTTATCTATTGGCAGTATCCATTGGCATGGATCGGTGAGGCTTTGGAAGACACACCCAGGGAAGCTTTTGTCATGTTTTGGCAATACACTGTGCTAAAGTAACAGAAGTGTGAACTATGGTTTTGATCTCCATGAGTGTTAACTAAGATGCTCAGTGATAGTTACAATATCCACATTTAAACTATTTCACTGTTTCCTAAAGCATTTTCTAAAGGTAGTGGGAGATTGTATTATTGAGATCTGCACAAATCTATGATGAGTTGTGTCACACTAGCACATCATTTGGGAGAGAACCACTACTTTACACCCTCCCCACCTAACCAAGAAACAGCCACACCCAAGAAGAGGGCTCTGAGCACTATCAAGGAGAAGCCACTGTTTGTATGTATCTGGTAGAGAATGACTGTTGAGAATACCTACCTGCCCTGACAAGAGATACAACGGCAGGGATTAAGCTACAAATAAGGCAGCAAAACCAAGTGGGGTGCAGAACCAGCAGACCCAGGCACATTCAGCCAAGCTCTGCCAATGCACCAGCCAGTAACATGTCACAGTGCTGAAGGGCATGGTATTGACATCCCCAGGCACTGAAGTGTTAGCTCAATCTCAAAAGGGGACCAACAGCTTCAGGTGCTGGTGCATAAAGACTCACACCAGAATGCAGAAGGAACAGAAGAAGGTGAAGGTTTATCCCTGGCTGTGCAAAGCATGAGGCGAGTGCATAAGCAACATCAGTGTATTGAAAGAAACCCTCAACAAACCACCTCAGACATTGGTATATCTTTCTTGCCAGTTGCTGGTGTGCAGAAGGGAGCCTGATGTCAGCAGTCCCAAATGCTGAGGTGTTATCTTCATAGCTTGCGAGAGTGGCAAGAGGCCTGGCACTGGTAACCTCAAATACCGAACTACTGCAAGCAGTTGCATGCTGGCAGCTCCCAAATGCCAATCCATGGGCTTCATAGAATGATAGAATATCAGGGTTGGAAGGGACCTCAGGAGGTCATCTAGTCCAGCCCCCTGCTCAAAGCAGGACCAATCCCCAGTTTTTGCCCCCTGATCCCTAAATGGCCCCCTCAAGGATTGAACTCACAACCCTGGGTTTAGCAGCCCAATGCTCAAACCACTGAGCTATCCCTCCCCTCCAACAGAGTAATCTGGATTGCTTGGTAAACTGAACGCAAGCAAACAATATGCGTTTTAATGTGGCCAAATTTGAAGTTTACATCTTGGAACGTAGGTCATATTTACAGGATGAGGGACTCTATCCTGGGAAGCAGTGATTCTGAAAGACTTGGGGGATAATCAGCTGAACATGAGCTCCCAGAATGGAGATGTGGCCAAAAGGAATAATGCAATCCTCGGATGCATAAATAGGAATATTGAATAGGAAGGTTATATTTCCTTTTGTGTTTAGTACTGGTGCCCCCCTTATTGGAATACTGTGTTAGGTTCTAGTGTCACTCAAGAAGGATGTTGATAAATTGCAGAGGGCTCACAGAAGAGCCATGAAAATGATTAAAAATTGCAAAACATGTGTTACAGCGACAGACTTAGGGACTCAATCTGTATAGTTTAACAAATAGAAGATTAAGTGGGAGAACCTGCTCATAGTCTATAAGTAGCTACATGGGGAACAAAAATTTGATAGAGTGCTTTTCAATCTAGCAGACAAAGGAATAACAAGATCCAAGAACTGGAAGTTAAGCTGGATAAATTCTGACTGGAAATAGGGCACGTCTTTTTTAACAGTAAGGGTAATTAACCATTGCAACACTTAACCAAGGATTGCGGTGGATTCTCTATCACAGGCAATTTTTAACAAAAGACTGTTTTCCTAAAAGATCTGCTCTTGTTCAAACAGGAATTAATTCATGGAAGTCCTCTGGCTTGAGTTATATACATCAGACTAGAGGGTCAAAATTGTCACTTCTGGACTTATAATCTACAAATGAATCTATGCATTTATGCAGTGCCAATGGACCAAAAGAGACCTAACAGTGGTAGTACCAGATGCCAACACTGCAGCTTCACACAATGCGACTACTCCATGGGACCCAGTGCCTACAGCATTAAGTGCTGACTTTCCCAGACAACCATACATAGATCCTGCATGGCTGTAGTGCGCTAAGAAGTCCGACACTAACAGCCCTAGGCACCAATGTGCTTCTTTTTGCAGGATGCTAGTACTGAAGGACATCTGGACACTACTGCCCTAGGCATTATGTACCAAACAGGCTGTAGTCTTATGACTCAGCATGTCCGTGCTCGAGGTCATTAGAGAGAGTGTGCCAAAGCACTCAAATGCAACAAGTTACACTATACCAGTGCTCATCTCCCTGGACAATGCCAGCTTGCAAGACATATGGTGGCTTGATTCCAAGTATGCATAGTCATTAGACCTTAGCGGAGACTGTTGGGCTAGTCCATATAGAAGTGTCTTCGATACCCTGAACTCCCAAAACCCAAAGATATAGAAAGAGCACCTAAAAGTTTTAAATCATTAGAAACTCTATATAGTGTCTAACAATAATAATCTCCTGGTACCAAGGTACGTGCTGAATACACACCACAGAAAAACGGTAACTCTACCCAGAAGCTACATGCTGGGCCTTGCTGGCATGGATAGATACTGGAAGCTGTAAACTGGGGCCTAAAAAATGGAAAAGACAATCAATGAAAAAACCCACAGAACAGAGCTTGGACGCAAGCATGTCTGAGACCAGCTCCACTGTCAACTTGTGCCAAGTCTCCAAGCATTTAACACCTCGCTAAAAAAGCAAAGTTGGAGAATGTACCTAACACATGAACAATCCTGAGGCCACAGAAAAAACTGAAAATCCTCAGGATGTGCCTAACCAGACAAAAACACACAGGATGCTGACAGACCTAAAATGGCCAAAGCTCTATTGGGTTGTAGACCAAACCATCTGAGGACATAAGAGGCAAAAGGCCACAAGAATCACAGCTGCATTGGTTAAGATCACTGGGCAGCTATAGTGGGGATCTCCTTGACTGACTACAAAATGGAAAGGAACTAACAAAGGTTCCAGAACCTCTGAGGTACCTATAGTTGCAGCATGCTACCAGTGCATCACAGAATCACAACATCTCAAAAGAGTTAGTGGATGTTTCTGCATGACTTGTCTGAGGAGCAGGGCCCTGGAACAAGAACCATGCACTAATATCTTCAGTGAAATTAAAATTAAGCTTTGTCCCCCACCCAGAAATAGCTCAAGAAATCTGACACTAAACAGTTCTGTTAATCACTAGTTCTAAGCTTCTCTATGTTTCATATACAACTATTTAATAGAGGGACTGCAACAGGGTGGACTAGGCCCAGAGGTCCCCTATTGGAGGCCTCATGGTCCTGCCACACTCATCTCAGGAAAGGAGCAGTGGAGAGGTCCTCCAAGCAGGATGAGTGACTGCAGGGGAAACAGCCAATCAGGGCCTAGGAGGGCCCTATAAAAAGGAGATGCAGCACCAGAGACATCCTTGCCGTTCCTTGCTGGAGCTAGAGGAGTGCAGAGGGTGCGCCTGGTTGGCCAAATGGAACTGCAGCACAATGTTCAATGCTAGTAGGGACTGGGGGAGCGAGGAAGAGCTCCTGGCTGGCTGCTGGGCCTGAACTTAGAAGGGCCTTGAGCTAAGGGTAAAGCGTTTGTGAAGGCTAGGGCTGTGGAGAAGTGGCCCACGAACTGAAGGCAGTTTTGCTAAGGGGACACAGCAGTACACAGCTGCTATTCTTAGGGTCCCTGGGCTGGGAGCTGGATTAGTTGGTGGGCCCGGGTCCTGTGCATAGGCCACCGGGAAGGGCCTACAATTGGACAGCAGTAAAACCCCAGAAGGGGACTGTACTGTCAGACGTCCCAGCTGGAGAGCTGGGGCCAGAATAGACTAAGAGGGCAAAACCATTGCTTTCACGGAGGAAACCCTGAGGGTATGGCCCAATACTAAGGCTGGGACTGCTTTAAAGACTGCTGGCGCACCCGACCTGAGGAGGGAGCTCACAAGACGTGGGTGCCATGTCGTTACAGGGACAGGTTTTAATTATTTTTAGATATGGGGATCTGTTGGGCTGTGAATGTGATTCAAGGATCCTTAAGGACTTTGTGTGCAGTTAATTTAGCATTTTTTGTATATACTACCTTCATATATATGGTAAAGTTCTTAGGGTCCCTGTTTCCGCAGTTAGAAAGGAGACAGTTTAAGCTCTGTTACAACATTGCAATCTTTCAGTCACTGTGTAGCAGAGTTAATCAAACTGCTGTGGTTTGCAGGCTGGTAAGCAGAAAACCACAGAGTATTACATAAATTGGCAGATGCAATTTTCCCTCTACCTTCCCAGGAAGGAACAATTGGTGGTCACTCAAAGAAACAGGATACTGAGCTTGAAGTTCTGACTTAGTGTGGTAAATCTTATGTTTCTGGGTACGTTAGCAGAAGTTTCCTAACACAATTTTAAGTATATTCTGCAGAGAATGTTAGTTAACCTGAAGCAGAATACCTTCAAATTAACTTCTACTCAATTCCCTCAGCATAGCTAAGTTCCAAAATAGTCCCTCATGCCTCTGTAGCTGCTCAAATCCTCTATGCCCATGAGGAAAAAGACATTACTGTCTACCCATTGTGTTCATATTATCCACCTCCAATTGAACAAAAACATGGGAAGGCTATTTCCATACTTAAGAGAGGATGTACTCGGGCACTTGCCATGTTATACTCATTAAGTCCTCAGTCCATTTTGCCATCCAAGCAAAAACAGAACCAAAACATTCCAAACACTCCACACTGAGAAATAAGCATTTTTAAAACCCACAAACATACATCATGTGTCAAAACAATCATCCTGGGAAAAACAACTTTGCTTTCTATTATGTAAAATACCCCTGAACTTTGGGAACAGCTCAGCCAGCTGCCCCGGGGAAAAGATGCCAGGATTCATACAGTGGTGGTGTGTGCCAGCAGGACCTAGACTTTGTAGGTGCTGTCAACTGGCTATGGAAGAGGAAAAAGGCTCTATGGCAAATGAAAAGGGAGATATTGTCTGAGTTCAGAAAAACACAAGATGAATCGGGTGTTTTCTCCCCTCCTTTCTGTCAGGCCAAGACCAATGGTCTGCCAGACTGATGCGAGCACACACTTGCACCATCTGTTTCACTTTCTTCTGACAGACAAACAAAAGATCAACTGTCTGAGTGGGAGGGCAAAACCAATGTACATGGAGAAAAAGCCACTGGCACACAGTGGTTTAAAGAATAGTAAATGCTCCTTTTGCATGCATTACTGAGAACTATAACTGCCACCTTTCCTCCTCAAATCAGATTAATTTATTAGAATCCAGTACTCAATTACAGAGAAACAGGAGACATGCAAGGAAATGTGACTACAGTTTACCTACAATGGTAAAGCTGGAGAGCTTGTTTTCCTGACAAAGGCCTCTACAGGCCCTAGGGTTGCCAGGTGTCCAGTTTTCGACCAGAACACCTGGTCGAAAAGGGACCCTGCCGGCTCCAGTCAGCACTGCTGACCAGGCTGTTAAAAGTCTAGTTGGCAGCACAGTGGGGCTGGCAGACTCCCTACCTGGCTCCACGCAGCTCCCAGGAAGCGCCCAGCATACCTGGCTCCTAGGTGTAGGGGGGACCATGGGGGCTCCATGCACCAGCTCGGAACCTCCCATTGGCCAGAAACCATGGCTAATTGGAGCTATGGAGGCGGAGGCAGCACACGGGAGCCCCCTGGCCACGCCTCTGCCTAGTAGCCAGACATGCCGGCCACTTCCTGAGAGCCACCTGAGGTAAGTGCCACACAGAGCCTGCATCCCTCACCCCCTCCTCCACCCCCAACCCCTCATGCCCGGTTCCAACCCAGAGTCCACACTCCCAGCTAGAGCCCCCACTCCCTCCTGCACCCTAACCCCCTGCCCCAGCCCAAAGCCCCCTCCCACATCCTGAACTCCTCATTTCTGGCCCCATCCTGGAACCTGTACCCCCTCCCACACCCCAACCCGCTGCCTCAGCCCGGAGACCCCTCCCACACTCCAGACCTCTCATCCCCTCCCCAGAGCCCGGAGTCCCCTCCTGCACCCCAAACCCCTCATCCCCAGCCCCACCCCAGAGCCTGCATCCCCCAGCTGGAGTCCTCACCTCCTCCTGCACCCCAATCCTCTGCCCCAGCCCAGTGAAAATAAGCGAGTGAGCAACAGTGGGGGAGAATGAGCAATGGAGGAAGGGGGATGGAATGAGCAGGGGCAGGACCTTGGAGAAGGGGTGGGGCAAGGGTGTTTGGTTTCCTGCTATTAGAAAGTTGGCAACCCTAACGGGCCCTTCCCTGCTCAATATTACTCAAGAACATTTAATTTATTTGGATTTATACATCCTAAAAAGACACCTATACATATGTTCTAAGCACTCTTGACATAACTTAATGATGTAACTGATATAGTTACACTGGTCAATTTCCCCATGTAGACAAGCCTTGTGGGGCTTTATAAGTCAAAACCAACACCCTGAACTCTACCCAAAAATGTATAGGTAGCCACTGCAGATCACAGGGTAACGTTATACGTTCAAGGTAAGCTACTCTGCTTAAACAGTAGAACCCAACACACTTTGCCAGCTTCAGTTTCCAGGTGATTTTAAGGGATAGCCCAAAGTGAAGCAGGGTTCTGTATCTAATCTTGAGATGACAAAAGGCACAGATGAGACATCACTTCCATAGTCAAAGGAATCATCATAATCTCATGGCCACATATGTGATAAAAAGCTGTTGCTTCTCTCTGATCTTCTAGTGGCAGTTGGGAGACTAACTTAGTTTGCAAACCTGAACAAATGCTAGACAAACCCTCAATTTATGGAGCAGATATTATTCTCACCCCCTCCTCCCAGCTACTTCCCCCAAACACAACCAGCACCTCAGTCTTTTCTGGATTGAGCCTCAATTTGCTAGCTCTCATCTAGCCTCATCCATGTCAGCAACCAGACTGACAAACATCAAGGAGATATGAGGCAACTAGATACCGTGAGAGTAGTCATCACAACCTTTTTAATAAACTTAACCAAAAATTCAAGATAGGACAGGACAATTGTCAGCCAGACTGTCAGGATCAAGCTACGGTTTCTTGAGCAGCTGCTACACACTTTTCTTTAACTGAACTAGGCAATCGGTACTCCTCCAAAGATGTGTTCATTATCTCCAACGATAGTCCAATATCTTCCCACTGGCTTTTACCAGCCAGGAAGGACAGCTGGCCCAAACACAAATTGTTGCATAAAATACTCTCAACAGCTCAGGTACCTTAGAATGGTACCTTCCCGACAAAACTGGGAAGACTGTTTTGTCCCTCCTCAAGAATTTGCCTCATTCCCACTGAATGTAAGTGATTTTATATGTAAGTAAGAAAATTCCTCTCAACAGGAATTCCTCTTGAATTAGCAGCCCAGCAGAAAAAGCTAGGCTTACCCAAGGGTTGTACTTCCTGAAATTCCGCCATTGGTCCCATGAAATCCCCGATTTGTTTCAGAAGAGCTCCAATCCACATGAATGTTGTTGTCACTGAGCACTATCAGCTTCAGTGACTCCAGTACTACTATGGAGAGGAACTCCAAGAACACTCAGAGCAAACTCAGAGTGCAATTGGTGACCAGCACAATAGGACCAGTCCTAATCTTCACTCTATCCTAAGACTTACATATAAGATTAAGACACTAACTAGTCCAGTGCTGAGGTGGGACATCAACCATTCACACTGGATGCTAATACCACCACAATGCCATGACAACCCTTCTTTGGTTTATGCTGTGTTGAGTAGTTAGCCAGAAAATGCCCTACATTGTCTCCCCAATACATGCAAAGCTGGAGGCTTCTTCCATTACTACAGTAGTGTTACTTTATTGACAGCATCTAGTACAATGGGGCCCTCACCACAACTACCTCGCCTCAATACCAACTTGTTCTAGAGTGAATGCAGGAGAGAGTAATTACAGCCTAGTTCACTAACGAAACAGAGCTCTTTCTGCTTCCATCAACATGCACATGTAAACCAAAAACAAATGGCTGGGCAGCAACAGATTGTTCCATTAACCTGCCTTCATAAGTATGAATTGTCAATGTGAATCAGGTCATCTAAAAGTGACAAGACCTTATAACACAACTACAAGAGAGATTACAGCAGTTAAAAAAATGGATAAAATAGGCTATTCAATGTCTGTCCCCTTCCTTATCATCAGATCTTCTTCTACCAGTACCAATTTCAGAGAGTGCCGTTCTTCAGATTACTTCTCAGATGACCAAGTAGTCTTGCAACTTTTGTCTTCAAGTATGAAACAAGTTATATCAAAGTGATTTCACTGAACAAACCTGAATGCAACTTCAGTTGCCTCATGCTTTTCATTAAACGTTTGTGTGGGTGAGGTTTTATCTTTTGCCAGCAGTAGGGCACTTGAAGAAGGAAGGTTTTACTTAAGTGTCTTGACCTATAAGTACCATATTCTACATACATCAGTTCAAAAATAATCAAAATGAACAGTAGGAATCAGCTAGAAATCAGAACTGATTTTGAGAGATGTTAAAAGGTCAAGCACTCTTCAGCTGCTTCCTGATCAAGAAACCACTCCACTAGATGAGATCAGGGGATGTAATCACAGAGGCAGAAATGAGATTTTAATCTTTTGTCTGAGGAGATATTTAATATCTCTCTGCCAGATAAACTGCTATACGCAAATCTCCTTACTGTTTTACAATGTATACTTAGAGAGATTAAATCTTTCTTTTGAAACAAAAATTCACAAACTATGATCTAAGGACCACTGGTGGTCCAGGAAGCACTATGATCTGCAGAAAGCTATATGGACACATGGTGCTGACTTTCCTCTTTGTTTTCAGCTGCTAAATTGCATTTAATGTAACTTTAGATATTTATAACCACTTTTCAAGCATTATTTTTCCATGTAACCAATTGCTGAAGTTGCCACCGGGATGTTATTCTATCATGGATGTAAAAAGGGAGGTGCTCCAGATCATCACAAATGGGTGAGGAAAGGTCTATTGAGATGTGATCTATGCCATGAAAAAGTTTGAGAATTCATTTTAAAACTATGTGAAAAACAAAATCAGGTCTACTGACTTCAGACTGTCTGACCCTTTACTCAAGACACGTCTGCAGGAGCAGGAAACATTTATATTTTAAATATTAAAATTAAAACACTATCCCATTCATGTCTATCACGAAAATCTGTACAATTTACACAAAATCAGAGGCACTGAAAAAAAGAGATATTCAGAGAATGAAGGAGGAAAGAATTGTGTGGAGGATCACTTGTATATTTAAGCAGAATTTCGCTTTCTTAACTATTAACACTGAGGCTACAACTTCATCACTCCTGGCCAGACCAGCACGAACACCGTTTGCTGGTGGAAGGCAGGAAAGAGTCAGTACAGTTCCTTTTCCTCACACATAGCAGAATCCTTCCATTACTGCTAGAAACAAATCATCTCCACTAGCTCACATTGATTTAAAGCGGCTTGTGTTGCTGCCCACTGGGATAATTTTTCCTTAAAGGTATCCAGAAGTATAAAGGAGTTCTTGGTTAGAAGTGTTAAATTATATAAATCCTGTTTTGCAAACAGACAAAACCCCACCACATTACTGCAATGTGAGTTAAGTGAACAACTTCAGTATCTGTACAGACTCTCCATTAGCTTGCCACATATTTTACAAAGGTTTGCCAAGTGCAGTCTAACATTTTACTTGTATGACTCAGGAAGGCATCAATGTTAGCAAATTTCACCTGGGCCCTGGCTTTGCCAGTTAATATATATAAACTGGGACTTGTCCCACATTTCACATACTTACCATCCATGAGGAGCCAGTGGCCAGTTAGGACCCAGATAAGGACAAGCATGACAGACAGGGAGAATGAGAGCAGTTCAGCAGCAGTGAAACGTCCACAACAGCCAAAGGAAATCCTGGAAACAGCACACTATATTAGTTCAAAGATTTAATGCTTTCCATTTAAAGAACAGAAAAACCTCTGGCTCTGTTTGGACGAGGCTCATAAGTACTAATATTCATAAAAGATGCCAGACAGACCTGAAAGGGAAGTTCTCTTTGCCACAAAATAGGTACCAAAGGCAGCAACAATAAAGGCTTTCTCCACATTTAAATAACTTGCCTAAATTCGGAAGTGGAGGGATGAAAGGGTTAGTCTATGTTAGTGTACGCAGATTTAAATCAAAGCAGTTTAAATCACTGATTTTAATCATAATTTAAATCAGCAAGCAGAACACCTTGATTTAAATCAATTTTAATCCTGTTTTACATTTGTATATAGCTATTTTCCTAAAGAAAGGTTTATTCTCATTGATTAGTAAATATTAAAACATGTTTATTTGCAACTAAATAGAACCTTTACACTAAATTTGGTGCTTCATTTTGCTAAATAGGTAGATATACTATATCCACACATTTATTTAAGCAATTATATAGTTTAATTTACATTTATTCAGATTCTTAATTTCACATATTTTATTATGTTAGAAATTGGTAACAACGCATTTCATATTTACTAGATTTACTTTTTGTGATTTGTATCAACTTGGATAGAAATTAGAATTCACTTAAAAATACATACAAAAACAATTTTAAAATGCTTTTTTATTAGTTAAATGAAGGTATCTCAAATGTGTTGGATACATTAAAAAGTTTAGCATTCAAAGCTAATTACTAATCAAATGAAGTTTCTGTAGTTAGTAAGTAGAAATTATTATTTCTGGTCATCATGTACTTCAAGATTTTAGAACTAGCAGATCTCATCTGCTCACAGCTAATTTTATTAATAGATTGGAAGAGGAAAACAAGCTCTCTTGATTTTTCAATTCCCAATTGGTTTCTTAACTTTGAATTAACTAGTCATTGAACTAACTTAGTAAAGCGAAATGAAGAAAATATTCTCTCTGCACATGCAGAACAGAAGACAGATAGAGAGATTAAAATAAATCTATGTATCATGGGTCAAAAGCAGGCTTAGCACTTCAACAAATGCTTGCTCAAGGTGCTTAACTAGGTCAGACTTTCTTTAAAACTTCAGCAGCAAACATGTACTGTTTACCTTCAAAAACAAATTTACTATACTAAATTAAAATATTTTAAAAATTAGGCCTTAACACAGGTTGTCATAATTTCAAATTTATTTTTAGAAAGGTCTCTTCTAAAAAATAAACCGGTATTTAATTTAAATAAACTGATTTAAATCACAAAAAAAACAGCAATTTTTATCCATCCTGGTCTATGTCCATTTAATTCTTGGCTCTTCTGCTGAGACTGTTATCAGGGTTGACTATCAACTGATACTGAATATGAACGGTTTTGCAATGCAGACTCCTGTACGCAAGACCTGCAACTCATTTTAAAAAGGGCACTAAACAGCTGTCATTCATGTTAAGGTGGCTATTGCACGGTCACTATAGTCTTTGAAACATCTAGAGTTAATGACCATAATGCAACTGTGGTAGCGTAATATAAAAGTCCAACCCCAGCTCCTAAACACAATGAAATCTCACCCAAAGCAAGCCAAAACTTCTGAAAAACACTGAAGAACACTAATCCCCTACAATAGTATCATATTTCCCATGCTGGCAAGTGTGCATGACAGGCAGAAATTGTGCTTCCTAGCTTCAAAGTGGGAACATGGTTTTGGCAAAGAGAACCAGAACTTATACAAACAATCAGCACTAGAGCCCTGGAGTTAGTGCTAGTAGCAGAAACCCCAGTTAAAAAAAAAAATCTCATTAAGAGAAATAAATGCATACAAAAGAAAAGCAAAAGATTTATCTAGTCCTTACTTGTTTTGAGGAGAACAAGGTCGTGTTAAATACTGGCACATCGGGAGCAGAAGGAAAGCAAAGGCTATTGTTGCAAGGACTAGAAAAAGAGAAAATGTAACGTTAGTACATTCAGATCCATTTTCTACTGTGTGCAAACAGCTCCCAGTCTGAGAAAGCTTTGTGACACTGTCTTATTAGTGTATACTACAACATTTAAAATCCCCTCTTCACAGAATCAGCTTGAGGGTAGATGGGGTCAATTTTTGCTGTGTGTAGCATATTCATGGCTCTGCCAAACCGGAGCAGTAGGACGGACCTTCTTACCGATATCTTGATCGGCAAACAGTGTTCTGAAGAACTGCAGAAGTAGGGTCAAAAGGCCACTATAAATTTTTTCCGAAGTCAAAGTGTTGACATTTGCTTGTATGCAAAAATCTAAGCTAAAGCAGTTTCTGAATTCTTAGAAGATGTAGCCTGCAAAGTTGAGAGGCTTGCTGGCCTTCAATTCATTGATTTTAAAATCTATTTGTAATGTCTTAATCAATAAAAACTGGTAAAGGGCAATGTGGAGAATTAGGGCTAAGTTAATATTTAGTTATTTATGCATTACACTTAAAAGAAACTATCCCTACGCCATGGAGTTTACAGTCATCATTAGATAAAATTTGACTTGACACAGAAAGCAGGAACAGCCAAAAGGGTGAAAATGTGAAGGGGTGGCACTGCCATAGTAAAAAAGAAAAGGAGTACTTGTGGCACCTTAGAGACTAACCAATTTATCTGAGTACAAGCTTTAGTGAGCTACAGCTACGAAGTCATATGGCTACTTATTTGCTTTTTATTTTATTTACTATGGTTACCAAGTTAATTTTTATACACATTCATTCAAAATGTACAAAAATCAAAGTAATAGAAATGTAGTGTTGGAAGGGACCTTGAGAGGTCTTCTAGTTCAGCCCCCAGTGCTGAGGCAGGACCAAATATACCAAAACAATTCCTGACAGGTGTTGGTCTAACCTGTTCTTAAAAACCTCCAATGATGGGAGATTCCACAACCTTCCTTGAAAGCCTATTTCAGAGTTCAACTATCCTTGTAGTTAGAAAATTATTCCTAATATTTAATCTAAATCTCTTTGCTGCAGATTAAGCCCATTACTTCTCGTCCCACCTTCAGTGGACTTGGAGAACAACTGATCAGTGTCCTTTTTACAGCAGCTCTTAACATATAACCACCCCCATCCACTAGCCAGCAACCTTGCCAAACAAGGAAATTAGGTTAGTTTGGCATGATTTGTTCTTGACAAATCCATGCTGGCTGGCTATTCCTTATAACCCTATTACCCTCTAAGTGCTTACAAACTGTAATAATTTGTTCCAGTATCTTCCCAGGCACCCAAGTTAAGCTAAATGGTCTATAGCTCCCTGGGTCCTCTTTGTTCCCCTTTTTAAAGATAGGTACTATGTTTGTGGTTCTCCAGTCCTCTGGGACCTCACCCATCCTCCATGAGTTCTCAAAGATAATCCCTAATGACGCTGCTTCAGCTAGTTCCGTAACCACCTTAGGGTGAATTTCATCAGGTCCTGCCAACTTGAAACATCTAATTTAACTAAATACTCTCTTTAACCTGCTATTCCCCTATTTTGGCTTGCATTCCTTCCCCGTGTTAATATTGTGTTAAGTATCTGGTCACAATTTACGTTTTTAAGTCAAGAATGAAGCAAAACAGAAACACCTGAGTCTTCTTGATATCGTCCGTTATCAACTCTTCTTCCCCACTAAGTAGAGCACCTACAGTTTCTTCATCTTTCTTTTGCTCCTAACGTATCTATTGAACCTTTTTTATGGTCTTTTATGTCCCCTGCTTGAGGCAACTCATTTTGTGCCTTAGCCTTTTTGATTTTGTCCCAACATGCTTGTGCTTTTCTTTTGTTCTCATCCTAGGTAACATGGCCATGTTTTCACTTCTGATTTTCAGGTAATTAGAAAGCTCCCAATGGAGCCATACTAGCTTCTTACTATTTTTTCCTATCTTTCCTTTGCATCAGGATAGTTTGCTGCTGTGCCTTGAATATTAAACAAGGATAAACAACAAAAACAATAGGGAAAAGACCAAAAGGACTCTCTGAAATTAAAAGCATTGAAGAAAAAGAAAAATATGAAAGTCTGGATTCTGAAGCACTGCTATCCACAGTTATGGGCATTAATTTATAATGTACGCATGCATTTTATTTTTAAAAGTTCCTTCCCCATCTCTCAAAAAAATTGGCCAATTCATCATTCAAATGATTTATCAGACTCTCCACATAATAAATTTCTTTAAAATAGTGTAAGTGTAGAAATACAACCTTTGAGAGTTGTCAGGTCATAACTTATTTTCATATACTTGGATCACATGATCCATAAATGCATTTCAGTTCATAGTGACAAGACTCAGAATGCTTAACATTTCCTGTTTGAGACGGATGAACATGAATAGAAGAGAATGTAGTCACCTGCTGTGCATATCGTAAAGACTACTTGAACTGAATCAAAGAAGAAGAACATGACTAGGAGAGAAACAGATGCTCCAATCGGAAGGAACAGTGCCTGGGTGGAATCGATGGTCTGGATACCTGCAGGAGAAAGAATACAACAGGTTTCATTTATGAAAGAATATAACAGGTTTCATTTATGGGATTTCTCAGCACACATACTAAAACAGAATATTGTATTTACATCTTCTCCTAGTCTGTTTTTGTAGTCCAGTTCCCAAACGTATCCAAGAACTTTATAGTGAATTTGGTCATTATACTGCTGACTTAAAAGAATACGGATTCTGAGATACCCATTTAATTTCAAGGAAATACACCAGGGCCTAGCTACAGTACTGAATGCAAAACTGGTTCTTCAACTAAGACTTACTACTCTTTCACAGGGGCTAGGTAAAGAACAGCAGCAACAGCTCTGTGGAGCCCAGGGAGAGGGATGGATGGGGAATGGTGGCAGTCTGTGCTCAGGATGTTGTTTGTGACTATCAAGATATGACAGCAGGTTTAGCATTAATTGTGGTAATTTGATTCCCAATCCCATCTCATGTTTACCATACTATTTACCTTAATCGAGACAAAATCAGTGTTGTCGAAGATTTAAAAGAATGGCGTTATCATGTTAGAGTTCTAAAACTCTAGTCAAGATGACAAAGCAAGATGTTCTTTAGCCGGGGCTAAACTGGTTGAGTTAAAGGTTGCTTTAACTTGACCAGTTTAGCATACGCTAAAGAACTTCCTTGGTCTTAACTAGAATTTTAGAAGGTGTTCAACTGTGTGAGCTAGCTCAGTTTAATACCACACCTTTAAATCCTATTCAAGAGAAGGCCACTGTGCATTTATATAGCATTCTTTGTAAGTCACACGATAACTTACAGAGTAAAAAGCTAATGATCAAGTTTTCAAAAGCACCTAAATCACTAAGGGTATGTCTGCACTGCAATTTAAAACCCACAGCTGGCCCTTGCCAACTGATCCAGGCTCACAGGGGTTGGACTAAGTGGCTGAATTCAGGCTCAGGCTGGAGCCTAGATTCTAGGACCCTGTGAGGTGGGAGGGTCCCAGACCACAGGCTGCAGCCTGAGCCCGAATGTCTACAACTTAGTCTCAGCCCTGTGAGCCCAAGTCAGTTGCAAGGGCCAGCCACAGGTTTTTAATTGTCGTGTAGACATACCCAAAGGTAATTTTGAAAATATTACATAATATGTACCGATTTAGCGGACTATTTAACTATAAACATAAATTAGTATAAAAAGTCACCTGTAAAATTTATTCTTGAAAGCAGACTCTCTAAACATGGAGCATAAATACTAAAGGTTTTAAGTCTGATCCACTCAGTGACATTAAGAACATATCGTATGGTACGGTGAAAGATATGTTGGGCCCTATTAAGCTTAATGATCACTAACTTTAAAAAAATCAATACAGAATTGTACAGGGACTCAAAAAATAATTTTTAAAAACAGAAGTAATCTGTTGAAATAGCTTGGTGCCAGTGAGAATATACATGGCACCATCCTAAATTAACTGGAGTCTAAGAATCAGACTTCTGGGAGATGAGAGAACAAGGTGGTTACTGAAATGGGGCTTTGATAAAAACTAAAAATAGTGTTTAAGGGGTTCCCAAACTGTTTTTGGCTGGGACCCCCATTGAAAATATTTCAGGCTGTGATGACCCCCCCTCAAAAAATGACGACCCCTGCATACCATTCCACCCTTACTTCTGCACTGCTGCTGGGGGTGGTGCTGCCTTCAGAGCTGTGTGCCTGGCCAGCAACCCCTGCTCTTCAGCCACCCAGCTCTGAAGAGCTTGGGCTGTCAGCCAGAGTACAGGCATGCGTTGGGGCTGAAAAAGCTCACGACCCCCCCCCCACCCCATAACCACCTCACGGCCCCCAGTTTGAGAACCACTGAAGCTCTTTGGTTGTGATGGCCTCAATCCATTATTTTGAAGATGACGAAACAGATGAGGAATAAAAAGAGGTTGCTTGCCTAACCCTAAATTGCAGTGTATGGCCTCTGCAATCCCAGCACCAGTGACCCAGGAACCTTCCACAAAGCAGGGCATGTTGGCACCCAGAACAGTAAGCCCGGAAATAGCCTTCCTCTAGGTAGATAAGGCATTCTTTGTGGAGTTCAACTCCATCATCTTGAAAAAGCAGGACACCGCTTTAAGCCAAACTTCTTAAACCAAGCAGCAACTGTGTGTTAGGTACAGCAGTCCAAATTCCAGACCAGAATAAAGGCTTCACAACAGTACAAAAACAGAACACACACTAAAAGCCACTACAACACTCCTAAAACATTAAACTATAAAACACTTAAAAGTTTTGGCTGAAAAGCCAAGCTAAGTTTTACATGCAATAAATGAAGGCAACTTATGGAAAAAGATTGGAGGCTGTTGGAACCCACAAGACATTTTATAGGTTCAGCTCCACCAACGGTATTTGTGCGTTCCCAACAAACACAGCTTTCTAGAGTGTTTCTGAAACTATGCTCTTCTGGGTTATTCATATCTCTTAAGTGTGAAAATGCAGATGCAATTCTCAAAGATAGAACACTTCAAGAGGTTAAGGGGGGGGAAATGTGAGTGAGATAGCATTGTGAACTTGATCGTATACCCATGTTGAATGACTTCCAGGACCCATTTGTCCATTGTTGTCACACTCCAAGCTGGTAAAAAGAGTGCTGAACACCCCCCAAAGGGAGTGGGTCAGGTGCACAGTGAGAGACAGTGGTTGGCAGCTCCCTGGTTGCATTCAGAAATAACGCTTCCAAAAAGACTTGAGTATGAGATGCTGGAGGTTGTGATGAACCTTCATAAACAAGAAAGGGAAATACAACCTAGGTGGAGCTACTGCAAGGTGGGTGCAATATTGGTTAGAAAGCTGTTCCCAGAGAGCAGTTATCAGTGGTTCACAGTCATGCTGGAAGGGCATAACGAATGGGGTCCCGGAGGGATCAGTTCTAGGTTCAGTTCTGTTCAATATCTTCATCAATGATTTATATAATGCCATAGAAAGTACATTGTGAGAGGGTCGGGCCAGATGGCTATAGGAGAGTGACAGATTAGCCCCAGGTTAAGTAGGTCCCTTTTCCCTGGGTAAGGTAACAGGGAAGGTTCCAGAATAATCAGGAACATTCTGGAAACAATTAAGGCAGACAGGCTGATTAGAACACCTGCAACCAATCAAGAAGCTACTAGAATCAAGTAAGGCAGGCTAATCAGGACACCTGGGTTTAAAAAGGAGCTCACTTCAGTTTGTGGTGTGTGGGAAGAGCTGGGAGCAAGAGGCGCAAGAAGCTGAGAGTGAGAAAGCGTATTACTGGAAGACTGAGAAGTACAAGCATTATCAGACATCAGGAGGGAGGTCCTGTGGTGAAAATAAAGAAGGGGTTGGGAGGAGGCCATGGGGAAGTAGCCCAGGGAGTTGTAGCTGTCACACAGCTGTTACAAGAACCACTGTAGACAGCTGCAAACCACAGGGCCCTGGGCTGGAACCCGGAGTAGAGGGCAGGCCCCAGTTCTCCCCATCCCTCCAACTCCCTACTTGATACCGGAGGAGTTGTACTGGACTGTGGGTTCCACCAGAGGGGAAGGTCTCTGGCCTGTTCCCCAATCCACTAGGTGGATCAGCAGAGACTGCAGTGATTGTTCTTCCGTTCCCAATGCTGGCCAGTGATGAGGCTACCTGAGTGAACAGCAGATTTGAGCCACGAAAGCGGCCAAACCAAGGGCTGCCGTGAACCTCTGAGATGAGAAAATTCACCAATAAGTGGAGGACCCACCAAGGCAGAGGATGAACTTTGTCACGACATTTATAAAGTTTGCGGATGATACCAAGCTGGGAGGGGTTGAAAGTACTTTGGAGGATAGGATTAAAATTCAAAATGATCTGGACAAACTGGAGAAATGGTCTGAACAGGATGAAATTCAAAGAGGACAGATGCAAAATACTCCATTTAGGAAGGAACAATCAGTTGCACACATACAAAATGGGGAATGACTGCCTAGGAAGGAATACTGCGGAAAGAGACCTGAAGGTCATAGTGGACCACAAGCTCAATATGAGTCAACAGTGTAACACTGTTGCAAAAAAGGGGAACATAATTCTGGGATGTGTAAGCAGGAGTGTTATAAGCAAGACATGAGAAGTAATTCTTCCGCTCTGCTCCACACTGGTTGGGCCTCAACTGGAGTATTGTGTCCGGTTCTGGGCGCTGCATTTCAGGAGAGATGCGGACAAATTGGAGAGGGTCCAGAGAAGAGCAACAGAAATGACTGAAGGTCTAGAAAGCACGACCTATGATGGAAGATTGAAAAAGTTGGGTTTGTTTAGTCTGGAGAAGAGAGGACTGAGAGGGGACATGACAGCAGTTTTCAAGTACACAGAAGGTTGTTACAAGGAGGAAGGAGAGGAATTGTTCTTCTTGACCTCTGGGGATGGGACAAGGAGCAATGATCTTAAACTGCAGCAGCGGAGGTTTAGGTTGGACATTGGGAAAAACTTTCTGTCAGGGTGATTAAGCACTGGAATAAATTGCCTAGGGAGGTTGTGGAATCTCAGTCAGATTTTTGGGAACAGGTTAGACAGGCGCCTCTCAGGAATGGTCTAGATAGTACTTAGTCCTGCTGTGAGTGCAGGGGACTGGACTGGACGACCTCTCAAGGTCCCTTCCAGTCCTATGATTCCATGAACATGGAGGACTGGGCCATTGGCTCTTCTGCCGCTTGTGAGGAGACTCATAGGACCACTGGTGGAAGAATTGGGGAGCTCTAAATTGCTGTGTTGGAGGCGGGTGATAGAATTTGTGTTTGGATGCTGGTGTGTAGATACCCAGTGATCAAAGAGTGGCACTGGAGTCTTTGAGGAGCGAGGGGAGTCATCAGTCCTCTGATTGAAGAGATGAGACTCATCGAAAGGGAGGACCTATATGGTGGTCTGGACCTCCCTCGGGAAACCTAACAAATATAGCCACAACTCCCTGCACATGATGATCCCTGTAGCCATTGTGTGCAAAGAATTATTTGCTGTGGCCGTGGCCTGTAGAATTGTCCTCACAACTAACTTCCCCTCCTCTAGGGTAGCCTCAAAGAAGGCTTAATACTGCTGGGGCAGTTTGTCTGTGAAGTCAGCCATCTTGCTACAGCTAAGCAAGTCACACTTGGTGAACAGAGCCAAATAATTGGAAATGCAAAATAGAAGGCTGGCAGACGAGAAAACCTTGTGATGCAGAAGGTCAAGTCCGCTGCGGTGGAGCATGGGCAGGGCTTAAAGTTCAGCCAGAGCTGTCCAGAGCGGAGCTCCAGTAAATATTTTCAAACCTGTGGGAGCCGCAGGCTCCAGGAAATACTCTGAGAATTTAAGCCCTGAGCGTGGATGTTGCTGCCGGGCCCGTTCCATCGCTGTCTGAATGACAAGGGAATGAGGAGTGGTATGGGGAGGGGTGAGAGAAGAGAAACTCAGATCCCTCTGAAGGCACATAGTACCTCTTCTTTGCCCCCTTGGGGGTGGGTGGGCAGGTACCTGGAGTGTGCCATACAATAGGTGCTGGTTGAAGAACACCATCTTTGATTGCTAGAGCCACTATGGCTGGTACTGAGGCATGCAAGATTTCGTGCAGCTGGTGCTGCTTGTCTTGTTCTTCCGCCAGTGAGATGTGAAGGGCATCCATCATCTTGAACTTGGTGGCAGCCATCCAGGGCTGAAGAGGGAGTCGAAGATATAGGAGACAATGAGGGGAATCACTTCGATTCTGGTGGTACTGTCAGAGTTGGACTAAGTGGTGTACCCTCCAACAGCAGTTCTGAATGCCTACTTGATGACTGTTGAAGGGGCAAGATTGGAGACTTTTCACAAGCAGAGTGGGAAGATTCTGATGGCAGATACTGTGACCACGAAACCCAGTAAGGCCAACCATGCAGATCCAGTGATTGCTGCGGAGGTCCCCAACGAGCAGGGTACCAAGGACCCCATGGCTGGGCAAAGGGAAGATATTGCCATTGAGTCAGCAGGACCTTAGAATAGTCACATCAGCAGTGTGTTGGGAGGTGGGGGAGGCACCGATGCTGCATTCCATCCGAGTCCTCAGATGTTGATAAGTCAGGGCCCGGTTCAAATGGTGGTGCCATCGGGACTGGCAGAACCATGGGAGCCATTGGGGAGCAGGGAGGGACACAGCCCGAAGGAGGCAAGGCTAATGTATGGGAGCTTACTCTCCTAATAGGCAAAGGCACTTGAAGGCATGGAGACCTCATCTTTGCCAAAGCAAAGAGTTTATGAGGCTCGGGGTCCGATTCGAGTCTTCCCCTGTGTCAGCAGCATGGACTCCACAGTCTGAACCAGAGCCAGAATGGAGGACTGCCTCAGAACAAAGGCATCAGCAGTGCTGACGTGGAAGAAGTTTACAGCTCAGTGGATGGAACTGTTGGATCGGACATCCAGTGTGGCTTCCTATCATGCTTGTGAGCCTTGGAAATGCTGCTTCTTCGTGGCCAGAACTGGATGGAGGACCATCCTTCTTGGGTCTGGAGAAAGATTTACTGCCATGGTTATGTGTATGCTTCCTTGCCTCACGGCTAGGCCCTGGTACTGATACCAGCAGGACTGGACTGGTGCTCCTTGGTAGGAGGTGCGCTCCTCAACTGCTCAGGCTGATGTATGGGGGGGAGGGAGGAGTGTCCATGGCCTGGATCCAACTGAGGCCTCATGCTGACCTCCATGAAGTGGTTCTTGAAGTGGAGGGCCCAGTCTTCCTGGGTACATCTTGGGAAGGAGAGGAAGATACTGCATCTAGATGAAATGTGGGCTTCCCCCATGAAGTAAAGGGGAACGAGCAAGGGTTGGAGGTGCAGATCTTGAAGCCCAGCATCTTTGGCATAATCCAGTACCCAGGCATAGGTGCTGGGGTGGGGTGGGGGTGGCGCACGCATGACCAGTAAAATGGCATCCCCAAGTCCTTAAAATCCTAAAAACTACTTCTGCAAACAAAAAACTACTAAAAAACAACAACTATATACAGAAATAAAACAGTCTTTTCTGTGTTATAGGGAAGTGAATCACAAGAGATGAGAGAACAGAAGAGGCTTCACTCGGACCATGTGATGCTGAGAAGAAACTGAGGGCCCTGCCCTTTATTGCCTTGGACAGAATCATGAGGTGGAGCAAGGGCACATGCGTGGACTAACGGACACTACTATTTTCAAAAATCTCAGGCTCCGAACACATGCATATAACCCTCAGTGGAATACAACATGGACCATCACTCGAAGAAGAACTATCTGGGTAAAGAAACAACATTTGTGATGAAAAGCTGGCCTTCAATGCAATATTGACAAAACAATGTAATGGGTGCACACCCAGTCTAATGTCATAGCTGTGTCCCCAAAATATTTACAAACACTGCTACATGCAGAATCAGGTAGAATTACAGGATTTTAAAGGTGAGGTTTTAAGGCTGATGTACCATATACCACAGAGCAGTGCTTCTCAAGCTACCTGATGTGGGGGACTGGCAATTTTTTTTTTCCAATGTGCGCGCAGACCGGCAGCCGATGGCTCACGGACCGGCATCGGTCCGCGGACCACCACTTTAAGTAGCACTACCATAGAGCACAAGAACGATTGTTTTAATTTTCGAAGATATGTTTGAATAGGTTGCTCACTCAGATATATGGTATCACTAGTCAAGATTTCCATGCTTCAAAACACATTAAGCCCACACGAAATCTTAAACCAACAACTTAGTTTTCAGTCACCAACATTTCAGTGTCCTTTCCAAAAAAAAAAGCAACATAAGGTAGGGCCTACCAATAATATCCACAGAAGTAATGTCATCCACATGACATAATTATTTACTTTAAACCCCAAGGATCTGTTATTTCAAAACAGCTGGCATAGTCCAACAGAAAAATTAAAGAATCCAGTTGCTCTGAATCTAGACATTACCTTGGATGATATAAAATGGTAGCAGAATTGTACTATAAATAGACATTATGCTGATGTGAGGAGTTGGGACCTATCAATTCCCATGTTCTAATTGTGGCTCTAATAATTGCCTTCCTCAAGGCAAGAGAATATAATTTGTGTGCATTTCAAATTCCCATATTACAATAGTTACACACCATAACCCACCTAAAAGGGTTTTTATAGATCAACAGTGTGCCCTTGTTGTCAAGAAGGCCAATGGCATTTTGGGATGCAAAAGTAGGGGCATTGCCAACAGATTGAGGGACGTGATCGTTCCCCTCGATTCGACATTGGGGAGGCCTCATCTGGAGTACTGTGTCCAATTTTGGGCCCCACACTACAAAAAGGATATGAAAAAATTGGAAAGCGTCCAGTGGAGGGCAACAAAAATGATTAGGGGACTGGAACACACGATTTATGAGGAGAGGCTGAGGAAACTGGAATTATTTAGTCTGAAGAAGAGAAGAATGAGGGGGGATTTGATAGCTGCTTTCAACTACCTGAAAGGGGGTTCCAAAGAGGATGGATCTAGACTGTTCTCAGTGGTAGCAGATGACAGAATGAGGAGTAATGGTCTCAAGTTGCAGTGGGGAAGGTTTAGGTTGGATATTAGGAAAAACTTTTTCACTAAGAGGGTGGGGAAGCACTGGAATGCGTTACCTAGGGAGGTGGTGGAATCTCCTTCCTTTGAAGTTTTTAAGATCAGGCTTGACAAAGCCCTGGCTGGGATGATTTAGTTGGGGATTGGTTCTGTTTTGAGCAGGGGGTTGGACTAGATGACCTCCTGAGGTCCCTTCCAACCCTGATATTCTATGATTCTATGAATTAATGTTTACAAAGTGCCCTGAAGATGGAAAGCATTTGTATAAGCACTAAGCATTTGTAATAATGTGTTGAAAGATGATGATGATTTTGTGAAGGCCAAAACTATAACAGGGTTCAAAAAAGAACTAGATAAATTCATGGAGGATAGGTTAATCAATGGCTATTAGCCAGGATGGGCAGAGATGGTGCCCCTATCCTCTGTTTGCCAGAAGCTGGGAATGGGCAACAAGGAATGGATCACTTGATGATTACCTGTTCTGTTCATTCCCTCTGGGACACCTGGCATTGGCCACTATCAGAAGACAGGATACTGGGTTAGATGGACCTTTTAGTCTGACCCAGTATGGCCATTCTTATGTTATGACATAGATGTTGCAAGGCTTCTAAAACAGCCTTCTCAGTGCTTGTTATCAACTCAGTGCTCTGATCAACTGTAGTCTATTAGGAAAGGGGTCAGGGAGCTTCTGAGAGACTGAGTTTTTCTGTTCACAAACTCCTAGATGTTAAGAGCTCTGCAGTGTATACTTCTTCCTTGGAGCTGTAATGGATTAGGAAACGTAGGCAAAGCCATATCACGGTTCACATAAAATACAATAGGTTTAAGGCCTAAACTTAGGGAGACATCTGACCATTATTCTGGGAGAAAAACACATGGCTCCGAACAAGACAGAGAAGCTCCCTATTATTCTCTTGTGGCAGAACAAAGCACTACGAAGAAAAGTGTCTCTGATGCTCTCCTGAGTATCAGTGGATTAAACTAATTTGGAATATGGCACTCTTATTTCAGAATAAGAGCATATATACACATAATGAATTTATCAAGAATAGTTATTCCAGAATGACTCCCCAGGTGGATAAACTCTTTAAATATCTGTTTACTTCATAATCTGTTACTAGAAGTCATTATCAAGACTGAAAGTACATGTAGGCTCTTCAGGTAGAAGAAAAAACTGGCAACAAGGATGAGGCTCTATTAAAAAACAGATCAAATGTCAGAGCATACACAGCGAGTATCACTCGGTAAAACCCTGTGTCTCAGATGCTACATTGATAGGGAACATACAAGTACATGAATATATGTGAAGTAAGTTCCTCCAAACTGAACAGCTTAACAGGAGACAAGGGTGCCACCCTGAAAGTAACAACATCTTTTAAGATCAGAGCTATATACACTGCAGACTTTGACTAAATTGCTATGTCAGAACAGTTAATTTACCAATCTCCCTTAAAATGTGTATATCTGGCCTAGGTGGGGTACTGTAAATTATTTTTTGGAAGCATACTGGCTCAAAATTTTACATTCTGCGAAGAGCTGCGAAGGGACTCAAAGTCAGCCTCTTTTGAGCTCCAGGGAGCAACAATAAAGCCAAGAAATTCAGCACATCTTGCTTGGGCCCATCCCATTTTAGCAGAGCAACTTACTTGTATCCTAAATAGCACCCATAGCCCATGTGAACTTAGCTTCTTATTCATTCACCCCCTTTTTGCTTTAAGAATGAACCCCATATTTTAAGGGGACATGTTAGCACCGCACATTAACTCTCAACCTCTAACAATTTAAACAAAAGACGCTCAGGTTGGAATACAGAATTATTGCTTTGCCAAACAAGACCAGATTTAAAAATGTGGACTCGGATTCAAGAGATCAGGGCTGTAGTCTCAGTTCTGTCAGTCTTCCTGTGTGTCTTTGGACAAGTTATTTGACCTTGGTGTCTCAAGGTTTACTTATTGGTAAAACTGAATAATATTTCCCTATGTCTGAAGTAAAGGTGAGGGTATATTCATCAGTGCTTGTGACATACTCAGGTACTTTATAGTGATGATCACCTCAGAACAGCATATAATTTAATTACAATCTATTTTTAATACTAACTGTTCAAAAGAAATAAGAGAAGTCTTCCACCTCTATCACAACTGTGAAGCATGCAATAGTGTATATATGAATGTTTTGAATCCTTAGTATCTGTGGGCATGTTTGATAACAGCACTATGGGGCTCACAGTTCATAAGTCTGCACGTCAGATTGGCCTACACAGAATGTCTTTGCTACATCATAAGAATTCAAGCAGCACAGTGCAAGAATACAAACCATGATAAATTCCTGAATGCAGCATACTAGATTGGCTGATGGGAAGACAGAAAGGACTAATGTGAGCAGTTGGAGAGTACTTACTGTTGTTGGTGCTGTTGCCATTGAAAGACCCAGGTGAGCTGCTGCTGTCTTTCTCTTTGTCTTGATTCTCAAAGTCCATGTTAAGGGACCTGCAGAAACAAAGCAAACTCTTAATACTCAAGTTTCAAACTCCCATGGAGGTTCACTGTTTGATTTATAGTTATTTCACAGATAATCAATAGGATACGTAATACCAGGGTACAAATATATAGTAATGACAGGGTAGTTCGCACGGCTGGAATGGAACTGTATGCGAAAGAAAGCAGAGTGTCAAATATAGTAAAAATCTTAAATGAATCAAATACTACAACAATCTCTATTGATCAAAATTCCATGCTTGAATAATAAGAGTATAGCAGTAGGAATAGACTACCGACCACCTGACCAGGAGGTGATGGTGATAGTGAAATACTCAGGGAGATTAGAGAGGATTCAGGGAAAAAAAAACAGAAAACCCAATAATAATGGGGGATTTTAAGTATCCCAATACTGACTGGGAACATGTCACCTCATGACAGGATGCAGAGATAAAATTTCTAGACACCATTAATGACTGCTTCTTGGAGCAGCTAGTCCTGGATCCCACAAGAGGAGAGGCAATTCTTGATTTAGTCCTAAGGGGAGGACAGGATCTGGTCAAAGAGGTGAATATAGCTGAACAACTCACTAATAGCGACCATAATGTAATAAATTTTAACGTCCTTGTATGGCGGAAAATACCAAAGAAATCCTTAACTTCAAAAAGGGAACTACACAAAAAATGAGGCGGCTAGTCAAATTGAAGTTAAAAGGAACACTCACAAGAGTTAAATGTTTGCAAACTGAATGGAAACTTTTTAAACACACCATAACAGAGGCTCGGACTATATGTATAACCCAAATAAAAAAAGTAAGAGGACTAAAAACTGCCATGATGGCTAAACAGAGTGAAAGAGGCAGTTAGAGACAAAAAGACATCCTTTAAAAATTGGAAGTCAAAACTCTCCTATGAGGAAAGTAGAAAGGAGCATTAACTTTGGCAAGCCAAGTGTAAAAGTATGATTAGATAAGCCAAAAGATAACTTGTAGAACAACTAGCAAAAGAGAAAAACTAACACCAAAAAAAATTTTTAAGCACATCAGAAGCAGGAAGCCTGCCAAGCAATCAGTCAGTGGGGCCACTGGATGACTGAGGTGTTAAAGGAGCACTCAAGAAAACAAGTGGTTGTGGAGAAGCTAAACTTAGGGCTTGGCTACACTTGCGAGTTAAAGCGCATTAAAGCAGGCTTGGGCGCCCTAGCTCACTCCCCGTCACACTGGCAAGGCCTGTAGAGCATTCTGACTCCATGGCTAGAGCGCTCCTGATACTCCACCTCGGCAAGAAGATTAACACTTGTTGCTGAAAGAAAAGGAGTACTTGTGGCACCTTAGAGACTAACCAATTTATTTGAGCATGAGCTTTCGTGAGCTACAGCTCACTTCATCACTGTAGCTCACGAAAGCTCATGCTCAAATAAATTGGTTAGTCTCTAAGGTGCCACAAGTACTCCTTTTCTTTTTGCGAATACAGACTAACACGGCTGTTACTCTGAAACTTGTTGCTGAAACGCTCTGCGTCAGTGTGAACAAGGTGTTGCAATACTGCGCTCTGATCATCCTCCAGAAACGTTCCATAATCCCCTCAAGTCAAGTGGCCACTCTTCTCATTGTTTTGAACTCACCTAGGAATGCGGATAATCCCTTTGAAAGCTCCATTTCTGCGGGGCAAGCCATCACTGTGGAATGCTGTGTGTGAAAGAGAGAGGCAGGGGAGGTCTGCTGCTGTCTGAACTTACAACACAGCACGCTGACATGTTCTCAGCCCCCCAAAAACCCACTCTCTCTCTCCCCCCACATACACACAACACACTCCCTGTCACACTCCACCCCACCCCATTTGAAAAGCACATTGCAGTTAATTGCATGCTGGGATAGCTGCCCATAATGCACCGCTCCCAATGCCGCTGCAAGTGCTGCAAATGTGGCCACGCCAGTGCGCTTGAAGCTGTCAATGTGGACAGACTGCAGCACCTTCCCTACTCCACTCTACGAAGGCTGGTTTAACTCAAAGCACTCTACATCTGCAAGTGTAGCCATACCTTAATTCTTTGCATCACTCCTCACTGCAGAGGATGTGAGGGAGACTCCCACACCTGAGCCATTCTTTTTAGATGACAACTCTGAGGAACTGTCCGAGACTGAGATGTCAATAGAGGATGTTTTGGAACAAAAGTCATCAGGACCAGATGGTATTCACCAAAGAGTTCTGAAGGAACTCGTATATGAAATTGCAGAACTACTAACTGTGGTATATAACCTATCGGTTAAATCAGCACTGCACCAGATGACTGGAGGATAGCTAATGTAATGCCAATTTTTTAAAAAGACTCCAGAGACAACCCTCACTATTACAGGCCAGTAAACCTAACTTCAGAATCAGGCAAACTGGTTGAAACTGTAGTAAAGAATAGAATGATCAGGCAGACAGATGAACAAAATATGCTGGGGAAGAGTCAACATAGCTTTTATAAAGGGAAATCAGGCATCACCAGTCTATTAGAATTCTATGGGGGAGGGGTCAACAAACATATGGACAAGGGTGATCCAGTAGATACAGTGTACCTGGACTTTCAGAAAGACCTTGACAAGGTCACTCATCAAAGGGTCTTAAGCAAAGTAAGGAGTCATTGCCTGTAATTCACTGAAAGACAGGAAACACAGGAGAGGAATAAATGATCAGTTTTCACAGTGGAGAGAGGTAAACAGGGTTCTCCAATGATCTGTACTGTACTAGGGCCTGTGCTGTTCAACATATTCATAAATCAGGTGGAAAAAGAGGTAAACAGTGAGGTGGCAAAATTTGCAGATAATAAAAAATTCCTCAAGACAGTTAAGTCCAAAGCTGACTGAGGAGCTACAAAGTGACCTCATAAAACTGAATGACTGGACAACAAAATGGCAGATGAAATTTAATGTTGATAAATGCAAAGTAATATACATTGGAAAACATAATCCCAACTATACATATAAAATGATGGGGTCTAAATTAGCTGTTACCACAAGAAAGAGCTCTTGGCGTCAAAACACACAAAAAAGAAGCTTACAAGACATGGAAGATTGGACAAATGACCAGGGAAGAGTATAAAAATATTGCTCGGGCATGCAGGAGTGAAATCAGAAAGGCCAAATCACACCTGGAGTTGCAGCTAGCAAGAGATGTTAAGGGTAACAAGAAGGGTTTCTTCAGGTATGTTAGCAACAAGAAGAAAGTCAAGGAAAGTGTGGGCCCCTTACTGAATGAGGGAGGCAACCTAGTGACAGAGGATGTGGGAAAAACTAATGTACTCAATGCTTTTTCTGCCTCTGTCTTCACAAAAAAGGTCAGCTCCCAGACTACTGCACTGGGTAGCACAGCATGGGGAGGAGGTGACCAGCCCTCTGTGGAGAAAGAAGTGGTTCGGGACTATTTAGAAAAGCTGAACGAGCACAAGTTCATGGGACCGGATGCGCTGCATCCGAGAGTGCTAAAGAGGTTGGCGGATGTGATTGCAGAGCCATTGGCCATTATCTTTGAAAACTCATGGTGATCGGGAAGTCCCAGACAACTGGAAAAAGGCTAACGTAGTGCCCATCTTTAAAAAAGGGAAGAAGGAGCATCCTGGGAACTACAGGACAGTCAGCCTCACCTCAGTCCCTGGAAAAATCATGGAGCAGGTCCTCAAGGAATCAATTCTGAAGCACTTAGAGGAGAGGAAAGTGATCAGGAACAGTCAGCATGGATTCACCAAGGGCAAGTCATGCCTGACTAATCTAATTGCCTCCTATGAGGAGATAACTGGCTCTGTAGATGAGGGGAAAGTGGTGGACGTGTTGTTCCTTGACTTTAGCAAAGCTTTTGACACGGTCTCTCACAGTATTCCTGCCAGCAAGTTAAAGAAGTATGGGCTGGATGAATGCACTATAAGGTGGATAAAAAGGTGGCTAGATTGTCGGGCTCAGAGGGTAGTGATCAACAGCTCCATGTCTAGTGGCAGCCGGTATCAAGTGGAGTGTCCCAAGGGTCAGTCCTCGGGCCGGTTTTGTTCAATAACTTCATAAATGATCTGGAGGATGGTGTGGATTGCACCCTCAGCAAGTTTGCAGATGACACTAAACTGGGAGGAGAGGTAGATACGCTGGAGGGTAGGGATAGGATACAGAGGGCCCTAGACAAATTAGAGGATTGGGCCAAAAGAAATCTGATCAGGTTCAACAAGGACAACTGCAGAGTCCTGCACTTAGGACGGAAGAATCCCATGCACCGCTACAGACTAGGGACCAAATGGCTAGGCAGCAGTTCTGCAGAAAAGGACCTAGGGGTTACAGTGGACAAGAAGCTGGATCCGAGTCAACAGTGTGCCCTTGTTGCCAAGAAGGCCAATGGCATTTTGGGATGTATAAGTAGGGGCACTGCCAGCAGATTGAGGGATGTGATCGTTCCCCTCGATTCGACATTGGGGAGGCCTCATCTGGAGTACTGTGTCCAGTTTTGGGGCCCGCACTATAAGAAGGATGTGGAAAAATTGGAAGACGTCCAGCGGAGGGCAACAAAAAGGATTAGGGGACTGGAACACATGACTTATGAGGAGAGGCTGAAGGAACTGGGATTATTTAGTCTGCAGAAGAGAAGAATGAGGGGAGATTTGATAGCTGCTTTCAACTACCTGAAAGGGGGTTCCAAAGAGGATGGATCTAGACTGTTCTCAGTGGTAACAGATGACAGAACAAGGAGTAATGGTCTCAAGTTGCAGTGGGGTAGGTTTAGGTTAGACAATAGGAAAACTTTCATGAGGGTGGTGAAGCACTGGAATGCGTTACCTAGAGAGGTGGTGGAATCTCCTTCATAGGATATGAGGGTTGGAAGGGACCTCAGGAGGTCATCTAGTCCAACCCCCTGCTCAAAGCAGGACCAATCCCCAATTTTTGCCCCAGATCCCTAAATGGTCCCCTCAAGGATTGAACTCACAACCCTGGGCTTAGCAGGCCAAAGCTCAAACCACTGAGCTATCCCTCCCCTCCTTCCTTTGAAGTTTTTAAGGTCAGGTTTGACAAAGCGCTGGCTGCGATGATTTAGTTGGGGATTGGTCCTGCTTTGAGCAGGGGGTTGGACTAGATGACTTCCTGAGGTCCCTTCCAACCCAGATATTCTATGATTCTATGATTCATTGTGGATAGTTCTCTAAAAACATCTGTCAAAGTGCAGTAGCAGTCCAAAAAAAAAGTGAATAATGTTAGGAACCATTTGAAAACGGAAGATGAGAAAATATCATAATGCCACTATATAAACAAATAGGATGCCCACATCATGAATACCGTGTGCTGTTGTGGTCGCCCCATCTCAAAAAAGATATATTAGAATTGCAAAAGGTATACAGAAGGGAAGACAAAAATTATGAGGAATATGGAACTGGAGAAATTAAAATAAGACTGGGACCGTTCAGGTTGGAAAAGGGATGACTAAGAGGGGATATGATAGAGCACTGGTTTTCAAACTTTGAGTCACAACACAGTACTGTGTCGCAGAATGCAAGGCACTAGAGGTTGCCTTGCTCAGCACTGAGGGACCCTGGCGGCCGCCCAGTAAAAACTAGTAGTGCTGTGCCCCGGAATTAGCCAGCAGCAGGTCCGGCTCCTAGGCAGGGGAGCCACAGGGCTCCGCGCACTGCCCCTGCCCCGAGCACCGGCTCCACACTCCCATTGGCCGGTTCCCAGCCAATGGGAGCTGGGAGGGGGGAAGGTGGTGTTTGCAGGTGAGAGCCATGCAGAGAGGTTTGCGAGCCTCCACCTAGGAGCCGGACCAATGGCGTAGCCAGGTGGAGAAAACGGGGAGTGGAGATAAAAAAAGATGCCACCCGCTTGTACTCACCCAGCGGCGCTCCGGGTCTTTGGCATCAGGTCCTTCACTCGCTCCGGTCTTCGGCAGCACTGAAGGACCCCCTGACACCGAAATGCCACCAAAGCCTGGAGCAAGTGAAGGACCCAGAGCGCCGCCTGACCAGCCGCCGAAGACCCGGAGCGCTGCCGGGTGAGTAAAAATTAAAAAGGCACCACTTCTGCTTGGTGGGAGAATGGCCACTCCCCCCCAGCTATGCTACTGAGCCAGACCTGCTGCTGGCCGCTTCCGGGGCGCAGAGCAGTCCATGATGCCAGGATAAATGGGAAGCCTGCCTCTGCACCCTGGCTGCGCTGCTGACTGGGAGCCACTGGAGATAAGCCTGCACCCCAATCTCCTGCCCCAGCCCTGAGCCCCGCCCTAAACCCGGAGCTCCCTCCTGCACCCAGGCCCCTCATCCCTGGCCCCACCCCAAAGCCTGCACCCCCAGCCCAGAGTCTTGACCCCCCACACACACACACCGCAAACCCCTCATCCCCAGCTCCATTGGGTCATGGGCATCAACAATTATCTTCAGCTGGGTTGCCAGAAAAAAAGTTTGAACACCACTGTGACAGGGGTCTATAAAATCACGAATGGTGTGGAGAAAAAGTGTTTTTCACCCTTTCACATAAAACAAGACCAAGAGGTTAGCAAATGAAATTAATAGGCAGAAAGTTTTAAACTAACATAAGGAAGTACTTCTTCACACAACACACAAATCAACCTGTGGAACTCATTGCCAGGGGATGTTGTGAAAGCCAAAAGTATAACTGGGTTCAAAAAAGATCTAGATAAGTTGATGAAGGATAGGTCCAACAATGGCCATTAGCCAAGATGGTCATGGACACAACCCATATTCTAGGTGTCCCTAAACCTCTAATTGCCAGAAGTTGGGACTGGAAAACCGGATGGATCATTCAAACTGCCTTGTTCTGTTCATTCCTTCTGGCACATCTTGCACCAGCCAGTGGACCATTGGTCTCATTCAGTATGGCCATTTATGTCCTTACTTTATTATAGAGTTATGAATCCTGATGCAATTTTAACTATGATCTTGTTACTGCTCCACCATAACACACATCATTTTAATATTAGCTATGACTATGAGCCACATGCTAGACATACAACTGCACACATCGCTCTCATTGACTATGGATGTGTCATCTTTAACCCAAGACCAGTCTCCAGTCTATCCTCCTTTGATGAGAGAGCAATAGCATCCTCCCTATCACAACAAACACAAGGTTGGTCTTCTGACTGAGGCACAAAAGTGAGTGGCCTGATGCCACAGTTCTATTCCTGGCTCTGCTACAGACTCCCTGTATGACCTGGGAAAAAGAAAAAAAAAATCTCTGGTGCGTCAGTTTCATATACAAGATGGGATAATACTTATCTGCTTCAGAGTCTGAGAGACTAAATGAATCAATATTAGGTATTATACTTCCATATATACAAAGACCTGCATGACTGAAATCCTATCTTCCTCCTATACGATCATCATTCAAGACATCAAAAATTTTACATCTAACAAATCCTTTAGCATCCAAAATTATTGGGCTCCCTCTCGCTTATTTCTTAAACCTTGTATACCTTTCAGTTAAGCTAATTATACTGTGTTGTTGAAACCATTTTGGAAATAGTTTTAAATGTCTATAGACCCAAGTGAGTCCCCAAAGCACACACCGTCTAACATGTAGTCAGCCGGTCAAGTTCCTGTCTGAACTGGCAAGGTATCCAAGGTTTAAAATGTCAGTTGTGATACCTATCAGACATTTATCTACTTTACACAGAAGTGTACAAAGTGAGGGGAATATGAAGAAAGAGTTGAAGTTCTTTTGGATATCATAACACTATTTCCACACAGATTTTTTTGCTTGTTTTTCTTTAACCGTAACCTTAACTTTTGCGTTTGACAGGTTTCAGAGTAACAGCCGTGTTAGTCTGTATTCGCAAAAAGAAAAGGAGTACTTGTGGCACCTTAGAGACTAACCAATTTATTTGAGCATAAGCTTTCGTGAGCTACAGCTCACTTCATCGGATGCATACTGTGGAAAGTGTAGAAGATCTTTTTATAAACACAAAGCATGAAAAAATACCTCCTCCCACCCCACTCTCCTGCTGGTAATAGCTTATCTAAAGTGATCACTCTCCTTACAATGTGTATGATAAACAAGTTGGGCCATTTCCAGCACAAATCCAGGTTCTCACCCCCCCGACCCCCAACACACAAACCCATTCTCCTGCTGGTAATATCTTATCTAAAGTGACCACCCTCCTCACTTTAGATAAGCTATTACCAGCAGGAGAGTGGGTTTGTGTGTGTTGGGGGGGGGGGTGAGAAAACCTGGATTTGTGCTGGAAACGGCCCAACTTGATTTTCTCACCCCCCCCACCCACAAACCCACTCTCCTGCTGGTAATAGCTTATCTAAAGTGAGGAGAGTGGTCACTTTAGATAAGCTATTACCAGCAGGAGAGTGGGTTTGTGTGTGTTGGGGGTGGGGGGGGTGAGAAAACCTGGATTTGTGCTGGAAATGGCCCAACTTGATTATCATACACATTGTAAGGAGAGTGATCACTTTAGATAAGCTATTACCAGCAGGAGAGTGGGGTGGGAGGAAATATTTTTTCATGCTTTGTGTTTATAAAAAGATCTTCTACACTTTCCACAGTATGCATCCGATGAAGTGAGCTGTAGCTCACGAAAGCTTATGCTCAAATAAATTGGTTAGTCTCTAAGGTGCCACAAGTACTCCTTTTCTTTTTGCACATACAGACTAACACGGCTGCTACTCTGAAACCTGTTAGATGTATATGTAACAAACATGAACACAGGGAAATTTTTAAACAATTCCCACAAATTAATACTATTCAGTTTTACTGATAGGACCTGACAACATATCTTCATGGATCCAGATCAGCCGTAACCCACATAAATATTTGTCATTGTTATGGTTGCTCTTTTTTTCAAAAATGTAGTTACTCTAGTGCCTTAGCTGAAATCTACCAACTTACATTTACCATTTTTTGGCCAAATTCCTTGAAAAAGTGGAACTTCAATTAAGGGCCTGTTGTGGTCAGCAATAAACCCTAGAAGAAAATCCAATCTAGTTCCACATAGAGGTAACACTAATTAAATCTGCAATGACTCTCTCGCATTTTGATATACTGTGTTAATCACAACTTAGTTGCTGACTTATTTTATTCAAAAAGCCATTATTGTGAGAACCACAAAAAGCACTGTGAGTTCTAGATTGATTCTGCAGCAACACTATCCAACAAATACAAAAGCATTTATACAGAGCTTTATTTTTCCAACAGTATAAGCATTCAACTAACATTATCTAACAAATACAAAGCATTTACACAGAGCTTTATTTTTCCAACAGTATAAGCATTAAACTATTCTCCAAGCTGAGCTGTCATCAGTGATCCTGGTGCACAAACAACAAATTTTGTTACTTCAGCTCCATTAGAAACAAAGGATTAATTTCAATATTTCCCAAACAGATTAGGACAAACATACCCTGTTAATTTTTTGTACAACTCTGCAGGTATTAAACGCTAACATTTAGTACACACAAATATCTACCTGTTGTAGTACACAGCTATGCCATTTTAAAACAATTCCTTAGTGTTGCAGGAAATTGTGCATTTTAAAACTTTGCACATGTGTCAACTGTTACTCAGTGAGATACAGACAAATGTGAAGTCTGAAGTTAACCACATAGGGAAAAAAAAAGGTTTTCGAGTTTTAAAAATATTTTGTTTCCTCTGCTTTGATTACTCAAGAGCACCTGAACAGATTTTGTTCAACTCACCTTTAGGCTCAAGCAAAGCATGGAAAAGTTTGTCCTAGACTTTAATTCTATACTCCTGTAAGCCTTATGAATTTAACTACTAGCTAGTTATCAAAAATACAATATGTATCATAGGGGTAAGTTAAAGTCATAATAAACCTCTGTTTCTGCATAGAATTTTTTTTACATAAGATTTTCAGAGACGGATATGGTGTTGCAGTTACATTGTGTTTTTCCTTTCTAAAACTTGCTTTCCATCCACGATAGTGGGCCATCTATAAAATTATGTCAAGTTGTGGCACAGTGCGGTATTTTAACACCTGTGGTGCAAAGCATGAGGCTGAAGGCAGGGTATCAGTCACCTGAACAGAGGTGACATTACAGAAGCAGGCATGCACTGAAGTGTCTTGCTAAGATTACCACATAGCTATGTTCAATATTAGAGAGAAACTATGGTATATACTCGTCCATTAGCCTGTTTGTTTATAAGCCAAACCCTCCAAGATGGCAGGCAAAAATGGCAAAAACTGGCCACAACTTCCCGTGGCTCCCATTGGCTGGGAACAGCGAACCGCAGCCACTGTGAACTGAAGGGCTCCATGCTTGAGAACGCTCCAGGTAAACAAAACAACAATGTATTAGATATTCAATTCAATAGAGCTTAAAATCGTCAAATTTTGGTGTAGACCAGTTGATAAGCTGACCCCCGCTCTTTAATGCTTCACTTTTTTACCAAAAAAATTTGGCTCATGAATGAGTACCTACGGGTAGTTTATACAATGTTTTTAAAATATTGTTGCTCCAAGAAATTTAAACAAAATTTAAACAAAACTGAAAAGAATGGTCTTTTCTTTGTAACTTAATGTTGTTTTCAGCCTTTTTTTTTTTTTTAAAAAAAAGTTCTCTCCACCCCACTTTTGAAGTACCCTCCTTGACATACACTCTACCTCCCTTTTCCTCTATGCTCCCATTTTTGCTTCCCTGATGTCTCCCCCATATATATATTGCAAGAACAGGCTCACAATACTCCTACCATTTAAGTGCTTCCAGGAATCGCTTCAAATCATTGAAGAATCAGCTGAACAAACTCAAATGGCAATTTTCTCAAAAATCAAAATTCTCTTCTTTAACATGCTATAGCTTAGTTGAGATCCTCCTAGCAGCCTTTTAATAGTGAGGTCAATAAGCACCATTTTGTAATTTAAGAAAAGAGCTAGCAGCCGGGAATAGGACTGGGAGTTAAAAATGAAGGAAGAAAATTGAGGTGGAGGGGCACACAAGGAGGCAGATGTGGACACAAAGTTATTTTCTACACAAAGTTGGAGAAAATATTTTAAAACATTAAAATTTTAAGAGTACATGGAACACCTGTGAATTGAATAGGCAACGGACATTAAGTAGGAAGGTGCTTTCAGCTAATATGACATGACACCATTTGCTTACTGGTAGGCATCACAAGATATCAGCACAGCTATTGACCAGTTAAAGGCAGAATTATCTAATGCCATTTTATAATTTGCCCTTATTCTACGCTGTAGAATTATTAACAAAATCAAAACTGAGAAGTGGTCAATAAACATCCTCTGGAAAAAAATTCAGTTCTCCACTGGGGAACAAGTTATACTGAGAAACTAAATGCAAAGTACCACAGCAAACAAACTCGCATGCTGGGTAAATTTAACTTTTGGTAGGATTCCAAAGGCAGAAGTCAGCAAGCGTTGCCAATTTGGAAACAGCAAGCCATCTACACAGTTGCTTGCACTGTATACCTTAACAGCACAATTTGGATAAGAGTACTAATGCCAGGTTCTTAAGCCACGGCTTAGCCTCCCAGGGAAACATTCGGTAGGTTTATACTAAGGCCAAAGTAGTGACTAATCTGCTGGCACTTTACAGCTACCAAAGTTCAATTTCAACCCTTGGATCACTTGCATTGTCACACTGCCTCAGAAAATTTGCAGAAAAGCTATTCTTAGGACACTAATGCCTTCGTATTAGCTCAATTTTTTAAAAGTACTTGTTTCACATGCAGCTAAAGAGATTCCTGCAAACACTGCAAAAAAAAAAAAGTCTTCCTTGTTCTGCTCAGAGAACAATATACTCACCCACACTGGAAGGCTTTGGGGAAAAAAAGAACTGTGAACCAGCCACAATACAGCCAGAATTCATTTATGCTACATTAATTAAAAATTACAGCACAAGGCCCAATTAATGAAGTAACAGCAGCTTAATTCAATCAGAACTCAACACAAATTTCAGCACTCAAGAAGAGACACGACCTAAAACCACTAACTGCTTGCAGGATATCCACTTTTAGACTAAAAGGCAGTACAACAACACAGAAGGACTTGCTGCCTGCCAGCAAAAAGTAAATACTACTGAAGGCCTCCCCAACACACCTGAGAATTGTGAGGATATCTTCTCCAGAAAAGCCAAAATACATAAGCAGTAACAATAGACCTCAAAAGAAATTTAAAAGTAGCTCTCTTCTCATTTAGTTTCGTGCGTTTAGCCCCTTCATGTTTTGTTGACAAAGACTGCAAGTACCACAGCAGTTGCTGGGCTTCCCATAGGACACATAGAGGCCAGTGTTTTTATCTTCACACACACTAGGAGAAAGTTCTTTCCTCTCAGCTGCAAGAAGCCAACATATTTACACACAAGGAAGGATACCTGACAATAAAGGCAGTTCCCTCCCACAAGAAGCCTGAAAGCACACATGATAGTGTGTTCAGACCATGTAGCCTCCACACATCATAAATATAAACTGTATAAAGTTCTATGCAACAAAAATATCCCAGCATCCTCTGACAAAGAAAGTTAAACAAACCTTTTTTTTTTTTTTAAATTAACAAAGAGAATCCAGTCTTCAGGGAGCATCTGTGCATATGTTTAGATCAAAAACCAAAACAAACAGGCAGAGAAGAAGCCATGCAAAAATTAGAGTATGACTGCTTTTACTTTGGAAGTTTTCCCCTTGGCTGGGAGAGATTTATTTATTCTTTGTATTAGGGTTTGAATATATTTAGTGGTCAATGGTGTTGCCCTTCTCCCAGTCAGCGATCAACATTCTATGTTGCTAGTGATAGCTCCCATTATTACTCGAAGAAGTCCAAAGTTAAAGATTTCTCTGGAGTAGGCCCTCATTATTTTATTTATTATTTGTCTTATGATAGTGTCTTGGCAATGAAATCCACCCACCTCCCCCTCCGGGCTTCAGAGCTTGAGCTTCACCCAAGCATCTACATCAGCGGTTTCCAAACTGTGGGTTGCAACCCCTAATGGGGTCATGCCACCAACAGATGGCATTGTAGCAATCTCTACTTTGCGAAGGATACCATTTTGACCTGCACAGTGTGCCTTGCATGTATGGTGTGTGTAAGGTCACAATGTATGAAGGACACCATTTTGCTCTACAAAATGGCATCCTCCATAAAACATGACCTTGCACGCCATACATACAAGGTCACATTGTGCAGAGGTCACCATTTTGCTCTTCAAAATGGCTTCCTCCATACAGGAAAGACTTCATTAAAATGGCATCGTGCCAGCAAAAAGTTTGGAAAACCTTAGGGTTTACGTGGCTATTTTTAGCACCACAGCAAGTACTCCACAAACCCAACTCTGCAGACCCGGACTTGGAGTCACTGCCATGGGGATTTTATTTATTTATTTGCCATGTAGACATACTCTAAGGAATCCAATCAGGCTCCCATCATAGTAGGTATATAAACACTTGAGGTTTTATTTAAAGGTTTACCTGTGACGTAATGGATAAGAATCCCAATCTTGTCATAAACTCTAACTCTGTAAGCCCCCAACCTAAAGACTACTTAACTGAAGGAATTTGGGCACCCATATAAAGCTCCCTGTGCTAATGAGTAGCCTACTGAGACTAAAATAGTACACAGCAATGCTAATTCCAAGTTGCACAAGTGCTAAAACCAGTGGATTCAAAGCATGATATTTGCAGATCCAAATTTTGAACAGGGATTTTGATGGTTAGGGATTTCTGAAGGTGCGGAGAGAAAAGGGTGGAAAATGGGCTTAATTTTTCAGTATTAAAAATTTACATAAAATATGCAGTTTCTTTAGAATATTTAGTGTCATATAATAGTTAATACAGCATCCAGCACAGATGACATGGTAATATGTGGCTGCACTATAGCTAGAGTGCTTTTCTTAAAACAGTCTCGTCAGCTAGCTTCGGAGTTTACAGCAGCACAACACGTTGCAATCGTATTGCTCAGAGTTTGGGTCCTCAGCTTCACAAAGCAGAGGAGGATAGGAATGTAGCACAAGCAGTGTACTCAGACCCAGGGTGGGAAATGCTGCCTCGTAACCTCCTCTGTTTGATTGAAAGGGTAGTAGCAAACTGACTGACTACTAATGGAAATGTACTCATCCAGCCTTGACAGAGGGAATGATCCAGTGCAGGATCTGATGCGGGGATAAAAAGAGAACTGGGCAAGTGTCTCTGCTGAAAATATTTTTTTTCTAAACGAGAAATATTAAGCCTTAATCCTGATGCATGGGATAGAACATCTCATGTGTAGCAGATATTTTTAACCACTTTTTTTTTTTTGGGGGGGGGACGGGGACAGACATGAAGTGGGAGACAGGTGATCTTTGGTTTTGTTAATTTAAATGGTGAAAAACACAGAGGTCTTTTTGGAACCCTCTGCTTCACTCTCAGTACAATTAATATGCATTCTAATGAACCCTGAGCATGTCCTTTCTCTAAGGCAACTTCACTGAAAAATATATACCTTGCTTCTCTGTAACTGTCAAGTTGCAAAGCCAACTATAAAGACACTGCACTTGAGCCATTCTATTTACACAGATGCTTTAGTTGCCCAAAGTCTAAGGGACACAAAACATTGATTTCTTCCTACAGTGTCTCTTGTAGCCATAAGGTAAGTTTAAATCTTCCATTGCAAAAATGGGGAGAGATTTAAATCTCATATCACTTGCTCTCATCACAGTTTAAAAAGACCTTTATTAGGACCTGTAGGGGTAACTTTCAAAGCAATATGCAAATAATTTTGCCATACAGCTCCCACTAGCATCAGAGACAAATCCCAATATATCATTTTGAAATTTTACTAATGTGTCTGAGAATATTTTGCTTATTGGCTAAAGAGGGTCTCTACATTTGAAAGTTGCACCTTCACAATAAAGAGATTGCACTACGGTATTGTGTATGAGTTGAACTGAAAAATAATTTTTTTTTATTTATATGATTTTTATTACAAATATTTGCACTGTAAAAATGATCATGTGAGCACTATACACTTTGTATTGTGTTGTAATTGAAATATATTTGAAAATGTAGACTAACACCCAAAATATTTAATACATTTCAACTGGTATTTCTAATTACTTAACAGTCCTATTAAAAGTGCAGTTAAACGCATTTCTTTTTTTTTCTAGTTAATCACATGAGTTAACAGCAATTAATCAACAGTCCTAGTAAAATAATAAACAGGTTCAGATGCTTGGGTTACAGTTCCTCCCAACCATAAAATGTCGAAAATCATCACCAGCTTGTCTAGTAAAGAATTGAGATGGCAGCATGAGCCAGTATGCAAGATCAGTTGGATCAATGGGAAGATTATTTCAAGATGCTCCTTGACTGTTCATCTAGTGTCCCTCTTCTGCTTGAAGTGAGATGGGAAGTCCTGATAAAGCCACTTTCTGTTAACCAAGAAGTGGTTCATACTACAGTTCCTAAACTGAAGTGAGGAAAGGCACCATGAGCTTGTAACATGACCCTTGAGTAGCTGAAAAAAGGAGAGAATATTATTGGGTATGCACTCTTCCAGTCCATCTGGCACACTAACATCATTCCTGACGAATGGAAGAAGGGCGTTACTCTCTGTTCAAAAAGGGTGATAATGGTGTATCAACTATAGAGAAATTATGCTGTTGTCAATCACAAAACAAGTGTTTGCCAAAATGCACACTGCTAATGCGAGAAATTAACATGGAAACAGAGGCCAGGATATTCATTGTGGATTTAGACCTTGTTGTGCCACTACTGACCAGATCTTTACCTTGGGACAGCTTTTTGAGAGGATGGCTGAATTGAATAAAGCATGCACTGCATTTTTGATAGATTTCCTTCAGACCTTTGAGCAAACTTGAAGGGATCTGATGAGGCATTCCTGGGAAGACAGTGTCATTCATAGAAGAGCTCTATAATGGAATGGAAATCTGTGTTTGGTCAAGAGCAAATACACAACATGGTTTCCTCCTTTCACAGGAGTTGAACAAGGTTGTGTCCTGTCACCGTTCTTCAGTAACAGCACTGATGGATAAGCTTGAAGAAGATAGCTGTCAGTAACATTGGGCTGAACACCGTTTTGTTTCAAGACCTCAAAATGGGCCGATAAAATGGAGAAAATACACTCAATATTTTGATTATATCATATCCCATATATGTAGAAGTCTAGCAGTCTCAAATTGGATTTGAGTACTCAACGCATTTCCATATAGAGAACTAACTTAAAAATTCACATTCAGCTCAAATGATAGCCTCATTGTAACTTGCTAATAGCTCTATAACTAATCTAAGTGAAGAGTGAGTCCACACTGGCACTAACAAAACTCTTAGAAAACTGATAGGGGAAAACATCCCTCTTTCTTTGATAGCCTACAAAAGTCCAACGGACCTCCCAAAGCAGTATATATTCAAGGAGGATTTAGTGTTTGACAGCAGTCTTCAGTACCATCCTGCCGAAGACCACATCAAGCATTCTGTAGTACCTAACGAAAACGTGTGAGGCGACAACTCATGATTTGATGAAGTCAAACCCTGAACTCTGAGGTTCGATCCACACACACCATTGCACCTGTTTATCATTATTTTAAAAACAGATTTTGTGAAACTGGTGACAACTCCTGTGTGGACATTCTCAAACCGATATAAGCCAGGTTTAAATCAAATGAAGAATGTCCACCCAGGAGTTTGCATCAGTCTATTTTAAAACAAATTTTTATTAACCTAGTGCAACTTTGTGTTTAGACTATTTAACCCATATATGGGAGATCACAGAATCATAGAATATCAGGGTTGAAAGGGACCTCAGGAGGTTATCTAGTCCAACCCCCTGCTCGAAGCAGGGCCAATTCCCAATTTTTGCCCCAGATCCCTAAATGGCCCCCTCAAGGATTGAATTCACAACCCTAGGTTTAGCAGGCCAATGCTCAAACCACTGAGCTATCCCTCCCACCCGAGATGAGATCAAGGATTTAACTGTTTCCTTGCGGCATTTGGGAGGCACTAGAACCTCGACGTTTAGACTGATATAGAAGACTGGAGAGAGAAAAAGGATAATGACAAGCAATTGTGTAAGGGTAGGTGGAAGTATTCAAGATATCTTGTAAGTTTTCATGTGAAATAAAATTGGCCCAAGCTGACTATTATACAAATGTGATTAAATACTCAACTTGCACATTTAATTCCACAGCAACATACAACTCCTTGAGCAATTCTACTCTTCCTTTAAGGAATCTACAATCTTGTCTATAAACTGAAGGAGTGGGGGGATTAGAGGGGCTGGAATTGAAACTCCTGAGTACTTTTTCACAAAGGAAACTGCCTTCTGTCCACACCACAACAAGCAGAAACTCAATGTGCTTTTGCCTGGATTGGGGTGCCACTATTCTTGTCATCCAGATGATTTCCTGGCACTTGTTCTTTGGGGAATTTTGATTAACTGTAAATCAAGCTTCTGAGTGGATTTGCTTTCTTCCCTTGGAATCTCCTCAACCAGATTAATCCAACAAGCACATGATTTTATCCCAATTACTCATCCACCCAATTCTTTCTAATCCTATTACTGCACTTCTGTTGAAGTCACCCAGCAGCACAACTATTTTCTTCATTCCAGACTGGAAAATTAGATTTCAAGTGTACTTCCTACAAAATAGGGGTTACTCGGCCCAGATTCCCGTCTTTCTGTCCAGTACATAACCTCACCTCTTCCCAACTTAAAGCCCCCCTAACTCCTAGAAAACAAAGGAAATTCCCTCCCCTACGCCATTTTCCAGGACAGACCTATTCTCTCACTGAACATTATTTGGCAGACAGGGTGGGCTCCAAAAGCTGATCTGTGTGATGATTGCTCATGATTTCTAGGAAGTACTCTGACTAAAGTAAATTATTTTCCACAAGTTTCTAAAAGGACAATTCTGTATCTTATAGAAAATTATTCAAGATGGAAGTATTTGTGGGTTTTTGTGTTTTGTTTTTTAATGAACGTAAGGAAAAACACTAACCTAGGTCTAGAATATCTGTATCCTGGCTACTGTTACCTGAATCAACCGAACTTGCAGAAAAATCTGAGACTCAACCCTGATTCTAATGACCCTCTCCATGTGAAGATACAGAACGTGGTATTACTGTCAATTTCCTCACATTCCTTATGACACTACTGTCACATTCTTGGATGTCCAGGGGTGTTCTTCAGCACAGCTGGAGAAAAGCAACAGCGTGCAAAGTTTAAATTACTGTATTTCTCACACTTAATTCCTGCTTTGCAGATAGAAACAGCAAGGGTTCAAAGGCCTTTATGGATGAAAACATTAAAGCTGTAATACTGTACCCTAAGCTCTAGTTAAACACGTCCTGTGACCCAGGATCTAGTATTGTGTCATTAAAAAATGAGAGAGAGAGAGACAGACAGATGGACAGACAGAACTAGAGGAACAAAATCTGAAGATGACCATCCACAGATAGTAGGCAATTTATGCTTTAACTTGGGCATTTTGCTGTCAGATATAAGTGGTCTCAAAATCACTAAAAAAAACAATACAAGGATAGTTTTAGTAAGGTCTTTTGAAGACCGGTGCTTTAGAACTAGTCAAAACTTGTTTATTTTGGGCAAGTTTGTATTGGTGCCTAACAGGTCTTTTCATAATCTTTACCCATGCTGCCTGCAAAGATAAAAAGATAAAAAAAACCACCTCCACAAGGAGCATGGCTCCCAGAACTGGTGCACTGTTAACACGGGCACTTTACAGTGCTGAAACATGCTGCGCTCAGGGGTGTGTTTTTTCACACCCCTGAGTAAGAAAGTTGCAGCGCTGTAAAGTGCCAGTGTAGACAAGCCCATGCTAAGAAGAAGTCAGGTCACCATCACCTAAATTAAGAAGCTGTAGTTTAAACCAAGATTAGAAAGTGGAGTAGGGAATTTAAGTACACCTCTCTGAGCAGGAAGAGACTGCCCAAAACAACCAATAGAAAGATGCTTCCATGTACTCAAAATAGAAAGCTAGATGTCTCTACCAGCATCAAAAAATTTAGTTATTCATGGTGATGGGAAAAGGAGCTTTCTGGGCTGGTATGGGATATTTTCTCAATTTGCATTTACCTTATGTTTATCACAATTATCCAACATCATTCTACCAACTCATCTGATTGCTACTAGTTAAGTTAGATTCTTCTATAGTTTTCCACAATTTTCCTTAATGACCCTGATTCCAATGCTGATGATTGGGACATACCAGTATCAGGTTCTGCCTATGCTGAGTAGCCATGTTGTACAACTGTTCCTTATTTACATGGGCTGATCAATAAGAGGACTTTAAGGAATGTTCTACTCTGAAACGTGATTAAAATAGCATTGTAAAGCCAGCACATTGCTACTAGTACTAAAGATCCTGAAAACCAAATAATGTCATCAGTAACAACTATGTAACATCTCTGATGCACTAGCTTTCTGCACACTCGTTATCCTGGGCCTAAACGAAACAGATAATCCAAAGTATGAGAGAATAGTCTCACTTGCAAGATTATTGATCTATATTAGTGACAAGAGAAGAACCCTGCTTGACTATCAGATCCCAAACTGATTTCACAAAGGAGACAGACCAGCTGTTTTACAGGGCAACCCACCCATGAAATCACTATGTCAACATGTTTCAGAGTAGCAGCCGTGTTCGTCTGTATCCGCAAAAATAAAAGGAGTACTTGTGGCACCTTAGAGACTAACAAGTTTATTTGAGCATAAGCTTTCGTGAGCTACAGCTGAAGTGAGCTGTAGTGAGTGAAGTGTTGTTAGTCTCTAAGGTGCCACAAGTACTCCTTTTCTTTATGTCAACATGGAAACTCCTCAATACCATTTTTAAGTCATTTTACAAAACAGAAACTGCGGTTATTTTAATAGCTACTTACAAAGAACTTGTTCAAAAGCCAATCTAACAATCCATTTTCCAATTAATTATTACCTAAAGTGTATCCAACAGCTCCCCATTTTACATTAGTTCACTATTTTTCTATAAAATAATAGTTCAGAGAAGTATACGCTTACTCAGAGTAGTAATGATTTGGTTACGGTTTATCCACGTGCTGTATTAAGCAGTCCTTAAAGTTTATGTGGTAGTGAGATGCGATTCACAGATCTATAGTTTCAGGGATCAGTATTTTCTTTTTGAAGATAGGAATGTTACAAATATTGCACCTTTCTTCAGGGACAGGTGCTGTTTTAGGAAATACTACCTATTTCAGCAGAAGTTCTCTTAGTGTTTTATTGCTTTATGAACTCCCAAATGAATACCATCTTGCAAATTACCATTGCACCTAAATTTCTTAAATAGCTTAACTATATCTTGGATGCTTCTGTTAACACCATACAATGATTTCCTGTATAAATCATTACATTAGCCTGACCAGCAAAGCAAAGGGGATGGAAATTTCTCTCCATCATCTTCCATACCACCACCATAGCAGAGATAAGCTGAAGTCCTATCAGTATAAAAGAACAGAGGGAGATACTGTGTAGACACACTCTGAGGACCCCTCAGTTTTGGAATTCACTTCCCAGTTTGGTTGTAATGGCCGAAATCTGGAGACCATCAGGACACACGGCAAAGCTCATCTTTTTTCTGGGGAATATATAAAAAGGGGTACAGTGGTGAAGGGGGGAATTTTGAAGGTGGAGAACTATTGGAAGAGGAGGGTGATTTAAGTTTGAGAGTTCCTGGCTCATTGCTGGTGGTTTATATTGCACTGTGCTGCTGTACTTTATGTTCTGTTGCATCTTAAAACAGTAATTTTAAGGTCTCCTAGAGTATATGGCTATGCACTCTTTTTACTGACATGTAAATCCAAACATCCAACCACAGTAAAATTACGAAGTTTACCCGTAACTTCTCCACAAATACAGTATTCACTTTAATTACCCCCTTGGCCATAAGCTAGATGGGTCCAAAACTCTCTAACGAATCTTTAAATATTCTAGGTGAAAATCATCTTAATATACTTGGCTATTTGTTCTCCATACTTTCTTTGCCCTTTTTGCTTATATACCTTCTGTAAGATTTTCTTTGACGAAAGGCTTCTTCAGCTCTAATACTATCCAATGTGCAATACTACCCCTCTGAATATCAAGTGATACCTGCCTAACCTTAATGATAGTGACACCTGCTTTTGGAATATTTAAAAAAAAAAAAGTGATTTTGTGATGCATTACTCACTGTAACAACGAAGAGTCTGGTGGCACCTTGAAGACTGGCAGATTTATTTGGGCATAAGCTTTCGTGGGTAAAAAACCCATTTCTTCAGATGCATGGAGTGAAAATTACAGATGTAGGTATAAATATACTGACACATGAAGAGAAGGGAGTTGCTCGCTGTGTATTTCTGGCTGTTTACCATAGACGTATTAGTAACAAGAAGTTCTGTACTATTGTTTTCCCAAGCTTTCTAAATAAAGCAAACATGTTTTTCATAATTTTTAAGATGTTAGGAGTGCAACTAACTAGAAATTACATATTTTGTTCATCTGGTACACCTTGTCTCTTTGCCATATTCAAAGTAGTCAAACATTTCATACTTGATGCAATACATTCTGTATTCCCTTCCTCCCTGAACTGCCACAGTTCAACTGGTTTCTCTAAACTAAACTGGAGGCCCCTAACACAATGGATAGTTACTTTCACAACTTTCCTGCTACGCAAGGGTCAATTAACTTAATATTTAAAGACACAAATATATTTTACAGGTTTCGGTTACATCAACCACCAATTCTATGATGTAGAAAACAGTGACAAGCAGTTATACAGTCCTCTGTGACTTTGCTATATCGACTATGTATCAAAAATACCTTATTTAATCCTTTTGTAGCCTCCAAGATAATTTCAAATGGATGGGGAAAAATGTGTCCCTGGCCAATTTAATCCATATATAGTGTAAAATGCTACTATGGTATACTTGATTTGCCTTCACATAGTTGATGCTACTGTGGTATACTTGAACCTTAATTTGCCTTCACATAGTTATACTTCAGAAACTGATCTTCCAAATACACCAGGTCCTTCCATTTTCTTCCTCTCCTTTATATCCTTCTCAGAACCAAAAGTAAAAGTTTCAAGCCCATTTACAACAAGTATCAGTCTGAGAAAGATAGAAACACACACACATACTAAATAAAGTCAGACCGTTAACTTCTAAGTATTAGTCAGTTCTTTGTTGTGTCTTCGAGAACAGGTCTAGCTCTAAGTGACATGTGTGTCTTCCCTCTCCTAACAAGCAGGCACTGATATGATTAATAAGCTGAATGCAGATGCTCTTCATGATGAAGTTTACATCTGAAATATAAATAGAAGCTTTAGAAAACAGTCTTACCTGAAGCTTCCATAGACTATAAGGAGAATGGAAATCAGGAATGTAGACACTTGGCTGGAATCCACAAGGGAATATGCCCTAGAATGGGGGAGAGAAAGGCACAATGTGTCACCACAGAGCATCACTTTTGGGTGTCATTTGATAACTTTGTCTTATATTAACAAAACAAATAGAGCACTGAATGACAAGTCAGCAAGGTAGCTATTCCCAGAATGTCGATACCAAATAAGAAAACACTTAAAAAGCTGACTAATTAGCCTATAATATTCAATGACAGACTCAAAAATTATTTGCAGCATTCAAACAGTGATCAAATATAATTTGTGGCAACTTGTGCCAAGCTCACCACACGGGAGCTTCTGCCGAAGCATGTGGGAGGAGGAAGATGCTTTACCTTTATCTAATGAAACCATGCCTATAAGATGCAGCCTTCTCATATATTACTTAGTTATAGGACTTAACTGGTAACGCAAAAGGTAGAAAGGTGATCAAGCATTATTTCAGAGAAAACAGGCTGCAGCATGCATTTAACTATACCCACATAATTGCATCCACATTATACCTTACATACAAGATGGAAATATTTTGATATACGACTTCTGATGGAGATTTTGGTAAGGACCAAGTCTTAAACCCACTAATGCCAGTTTACTTGCATAGATTTCCTCAGAAATCAAACTTCAGAATACATATGTGCATGGCTTCCTACATGTGTGTTTATAATACAGAACTGAGATTCCTTGTGTCCCTAATGCCTAAGCTATCTAATTTTTGGTTCTCTACCCCAAGAGGCTGAATTGTACTGTCTAGCTTATATTGCAAACTTTGGGGTAGGGATAGTGTCTTTGCCAAATTTATAAAGCAGCCATCTAACGGAATTAAGTATGTACATACCATCACTTGACAAATTTCAAGTTTTCATATATTTATCTATTTATGCAAGAATTTCTATTAGATGTCTAGCATTCACATTTTCAGGGTATGAGGTATACCAAAATGCCTCTAAAGTTAAAACCTGACATGGAACACTTAGCTATCACTGGGGTTGCTTCAGTTTCACTCTGCTGGAGAAATTCTGTCAGTACAGGCAATATAAGTTTTTATACCACTTGCATTACTATAATATTCAGGTGCCTTACACAATGATCCTTCCCCCTGTAAGATTATACCAAAAGGGAATGTCTAGGACATGGGAGATGTATGTCATAAGATTCCTAAAACCTGTACAAAAATTTAGAACTGAGTATTTCAGAGGTCTGACAGCTAAGAAATTGCTAATAAGCTATTGTAAACAAAAGGGAATGGTTGGAAGATGCCTAGCTAACTCTGGCTCTGATAAGCATTTAGGTATGTTTACTCATTTTTCTTCTACAATAAATGAATGGTGTGTTATTGGAGATAGTCAATTTATGCATATCTCCTGAACTACATGGTACAACATATCAACTCTAATATTTTAACATGCCACTGTTTTATCACCCTTGCAAACCCAGATAACTGGTTGGTGTAAGTGTAAGCAATTCTATTCAACTTTCCCTGTTACAAGAGTCACTATTAAATCATAACCCGACAGAGATTACTATAACCTAGACTACCAGCTACTTTGTACTTCAATACACAGGTACCATCAAGAGCTTCAGCAACTTCACCATACTGAACTATATAAATTAAATATACTAGAGTAAAACTATAAAGGCATCAGAGGATAACAAGAAGTGAGAATGGGAATGTATCCATTTCTTAAATTGGTTTATTCCTAGATCACTAGATTGAAGGTGAGCAACAGCAAAAGGACAAAAAGTACCCTTTCACTTCTTTATAAAGAACATAGAATGCCTGGGGTTTTTTGTTCTCTACTTTGCATGCTCTCAGTCACCCCGCCTTTTTTATTTATTTATTTTAAATACACAGAGGATAGCCAAAACCTAGCATTTCCTGGTTTTCCTTGAAGATACCTGTGACTAAAACATAGCCTTAAATAGAACATACACTCAGCAAGGTATTTAATACTTTAAGTTACAAGACAAGGCTCTATTCGTCATCATTCCTTCCCTCCTGCACACAAGGTTCTCCACTCTCTGATGTGCTATATGATAGATATGACAAGCTGTACAACAGCATATCAGTACAATTATCCAGCGTTTCTGCTTGTTCACAGAACACGGTTTGACATGTTTAAAAATGTACAAAGTGGGTGATTTTTTATTTTATGGGGCTCAATGATTTGTCTCATCCATAATACACTCAGATTTGAACCAAGTATGGTTTTTAAATCACGTTTATTTCACTACACTGAAGTGAAAAACAATTCTATATGAATACTGGAATCACCCTTACATAAGCCTATCAAAGCATTGCAGTGGAGATTAGCACAGTGACCTGTTGATTCTAGGCGGTAAGCAGTAACCGTGAAGGTGTTTCCATCCTGCATACAGCAGTGTTGCAGGTACAGCATCATTATGTATTCAAATCAGACAGTGGAGTGTTCCCAGCTTCCCTGCGTAAGGATCTTTTCAGCAAGGTGTTCCAAAAATAACTCAGACTCAGTACCCTATTGCCAGAACAATCCACGACCACAGGAGCTCTCAGCAGGGGAACCCCAAACAGGTCCAAGGGAGTCTCAAACATCCTTCTTTTCTTGATCACTTGACGGGAAGGAGTTCAAAAGCTTTTGTTCTGTCACATGAAGTCACGATATGAAAAATGCCAGGAACTACACTGCAGGATTCAAACAAGGAACTCTCTATGGCTACTTATCACAGCTGTAGTGCCACACTACAGAGACCCCTGCAGGGACACATGGCGCTTTTCTGTCACCCTCGTTAATCCAACCCTCGAAGGTGGCAGCCAGGTCAACGGATGACTTTCTTCCACTGACCTAGCAGTGTCAACACTGGGGCTCAGGTCCATAACTGCATCTCTGCAGGGTGTGAATTTTTCACACCTCATAGCCACCTAGCTAAGTCAACCTAAATTAAATGTAGACCAGGCCTAAGTCTTGGTGAGAAGTTCCCCACCATATTACAGTCCACAGGTTTACTACTATGACACTTCAAGTCTGATCCCATTAGAATTTCCCTTCTTCATACAGCCTGGAGACATGGAATGTTAAAGAGTATTGTTCAAGCCTGTGTATACAAACGTTTCCTGAAACCTGAAATCTTAAATGTCGGTCAGTTCGCTAATGAATTAAAACCCCTTGACCCCTAGACACCAGTTTTTAATCAAAAAAAGAAAAGGAGTACTTGTGGCACCTTAGAGACTAACCAATTTATTTGAGCATGAGCTTTCGTGAGCTACAGCTCACTTCATCAGATGCATACCGTGGAAACTGCAGCAGACTTTATATATACACAGAGAATATGAAACAATACCTCCTCCCACCCCACTGTCCTGCTGGTAATAGCTTATCTAAAAGCCATTTCCAGCACAAATCCAGGTTTTCTCACCCTCCACCCCCCCACACAAATTCACTCTCCTGCTGGTGATAGCCCATCCAAAGTGACAACTCTTTACACAATGTGCATGATAATGAAGTTAGGCCATTTCCTGCACAAATCCAGGTTCTCTCACTCCCTCACCCCCCTCCAAAAACCCACCCCCATACACACACAAACTCACTCTCCTGCTGGTAATAGCTCATCCAAACTGACCACTCTCCAAGTTTAAATCCAAGTTAAACCAGAACATCTGGGGGGGGGGGGGAGGAAAAAACAAGAGGAAATAGGCTACCTTGCATAATGACTTAGCCACTCCCAGTCTCTATTTAAGCCTAAATTAATAGTATCCAATTTGCAAATGAATTCCAATTCAGCAGTTTCTCGCTGGAGTCTGGATTTGAAGTTTTTTTGTTTTAAGATAGCGACCTTCATGTCTGTGATTGCGTGACCAGAGAGATTGAAGTGTTCTCCGACTGGTTTATGAATGTTATAATTCTTGACATCTGATTTGTGTCCATTTATTCTTTTACGTAGAGACTGTCCAGTTTGACCAATGTACATGGCAGAGGGGCATTGCTGGCACATGATGGCATAAATCACATTGGTGGATGTGCAGGTGAACGAGCCTCTGATAGTGTGGCTGATGTTATTAGGCCCTGTGATGGTGTCCCCTGAATAGATATGTGGGCACAATTGGCAACGGGCTTTGTTGCAAGGATAAGTTCCTGGGTTAGTGGTTCTGTTGTGTGGTATGTGGTTGTTGGTGAGTATTTGCTTCAGGTTGCGGGGCTGTCTGTAGGCAAGGACTGGCCTGTCTCCCAAGATTTGTGAGAGTGTTGGGTCATCCTTTAGGATAGGTTGTAGATCCTTAATAATGCGTTGGAGGGGTTTTAGTTGGGGGCTGAAGGTGACGGCTAGTGGCGTTCTGTTATTTTCTTTGTTAGGCCTGTCCTGTAGTAGGTAACTTCTGGGACAATGTATACCTTCAGATCAGCGGCACTGCTATGGGTACCCGCATGGCCCCACAGTATGCCAACATTTTTATGGCTGATTTAGAACAACGCTTCCTCAGCTCTCGTCCCCTAAAGCCCCTACTCTACTTGCGCTATATTGATGACATCTTCATCATCTGGACCCATGGAAAAGAAGCCCTTGAGGAATTCCACCATGATTTCAACAATTTCCATCCCACCACCAACCTCAGCCTGGTCCAGTCCACACAAGAGATACACTTCCTGGACACTACAGTGCTAATAAACAATGGTCACATAAACACCACCCTATACCGGAAACCTACTGACCGCTATTCCTACCTGCATGCCTCCAGCTTTCACCCTGACCACACCACACGATCCATCGTCTACAGCCAAGCTCTGCGATACAACCGCATTTGCTCCAACCCCTCAGACAGAGACAAACACCTACAAGATCTCTGTCAAGCTTTCTTACAACTACAATACCCACCTGCAGAAGTAAAGAAACAGATTGATAGAGCCAGAAGAGTTCCCAGAAGTTACCTACTACAGGACAGGCCTAACAAAGAAAATAACAGAACGCCACTAGCCGTCACCTTCAGCCCCCAACTAAAACCCCTCCAACGCATTATTAAGGATCTACAACCTATCCTAAAGGATGACCCAACACTCTCACAAATCTTGGGAGACAGGCCAGTCCTTGCCTACAGACAGCCCCGCAACCTGAAGCAAATACTCACCAACAACCACATACCACACAACAGAACCACTAACCCAGGAACTTATCCTTGCAACAAAGCCCGTTGCCAATTGTGCCCACATATCTATTCAGGGGACACCATCACAGGGCCTAATAACATCAGCCACACTATCAGAGGCTCGTTCACCTGCACATCCACCAATGTGATTTATGCCATCATGTGCCAGCAATGCCCCTCTACCATGTACATTGGTCAAACTGGACAGTCTCTACGTAAAAGAATAAATGGACACAAATCAGATGTCAAGAATTATAACATTCATAAACCAGTCGGAGAACACTTCAATCTCTCTGGTCACGCAATCACAGACATGAAGGTCGCTATCTTAAAACAAAAAAACTTCAAATCCAGACTCCAGCGAGAAACTGCTGAATTGGAATTCATTTGCAAATTGGATACTATTAATTTAGGCTTAAATAGAGACTGGGAGTGGCTAAGTCATTATGCAAGGTAGCCTATTTCCTCTTGTTTTTTCCTCCCCCCCCCCCCACCCCGATGTTCTGGTTTAACTTGGATTTAAACTTGGAGAGTGGTCAGTTTGGATGAGCTATTACCAGCAGGAGAGTGAGTTTGTGTGTGTATGGGGGTGGGTTTTTGGAGGGGGGTGAGGGAGTGAGAGAACCTGGATTTGTGCAGGAAATGGCCTAACTTCATTATCATGCACATTGTGTAAAGAGTTGTCACTTTGGATGGGCTATCACCAGCAGGAGAGTGAATTTGTGTGGGGGCGTGGAGGGTGAGAAAACCTGGATTTGTGCTGGAAATGGCTTTTAGATAAGCTATTACCAGCAGGACAGTGGGATGGGAGGAGGTATTGTTTCATATTCTCTGTGTATATATAAAGTCTGCTGCAGTTTCCACGGTATGCATCTGATGAAGTGAGCTGTAGCTCACGAAAGCTCATGCTCAAATAAATTGGTTAGTCTCTAAGGTGCCACAAGTACTCCTTTTCTTTTTGCGAATACAGACTAACACGGCTGTTACTCTGAAACCAGTTTTTAATCACTTAATCTAGACCCAAAATAAGGATCTGCAATACGTGGGGAAATTACACTGCGAGTCATTTTATAATCTACATAGCTTTTTGGACACCATTCAAAATTTCAGAAATCTGCAAACCCATTTATATTTGGAACAGACATCTAAATGAGAGTCTAATTTACCCAATCCAGGAGACAGGTTACTATGCATCCATATGTAAACGTTAACCAGATCACAACTGGAGCCATATCACTGGAGCGCCAAACAAAGTTGTGTTAAACATTTGTTTTCAAAAAAGGATGCAACCAGGAAAAGTAACAGGAAATTTCAGAGAAATTGTCAACCTTATGCATTCAAGTTCATCCCAGAGTTTTGTCTACCAGGAATGTCAGTCACATTAACTAAATGATTAGCAGTCAGAACAGTAGTGGAGGATTATACATGCAAAAAACATGGTCTCAAAACAGAAGCTACCCCTTGACTTAAAATATCCACTGAAAAAGCACTTTGTAGTACTTGTTACAATGCTGACCAGAATGGAAAGATTTCAGAGTAACAGCCGTGTTAGTCTGTATTCGCAAAAAGAAAAGGAGTACTTATGGCACCTTAGAGACTAACCAATTTATTTGAGCATGAGCTTTCGTGAGCTACAGCTCACTTCATTGGATGCATACCGTGGGAACTGCAGCAGACTTTATATACACACAGAGATCATAAAACAATACCTCCTCCCACCCCACTGTCCTGCTGGTAATAGCTTATCTAAAGTGATCATCAAGTTGGGCCATTTCCAGCACAAATCCAGGTTTTCTCACCCTCCACCCCCCCCCCCCCCACACACACACACAAACTCACTCTCCTGCTGGTAATAGCCCATCCAAAGTGACAACTCTCTACACAATGTGCATGATAATCAAGGTGGGCCATTTCCAGCACAAATCCAGGTTTTCTCACCCCTCCTCCCCCATACACACACAAACTCACTCTCCTGCTGGTAATAGCTCATCCAAAGTGACCACTCTCCCTACAATGTGCATGGTAATCAAGGTGGGCCATGTCCAGCACAAATCCAAGCTTTCTCACCCCCCCTCCCCGGGGACACACACACACACACACACAAACTCACTCTCTTATCATGCACATTGTGTAGAGAGTTGTCACTTTGGATGGGCTATTACCAGCAGGAGAGTGAGTTTGTGTGTGGGGGGGTGGAGGGTGAGAAAACCTGGATTTGTGCTGGAAATGGCCCAACTTGATGATCACTTTAGATAAGCTATTACCAGCAGGACAGTGGGGTGGGAGGAGGTATTGTTTTATGATCTCTGTGTGTATATAAAGTCTGCTGCAGTTTCCACGGTATGCATCCGATGAAGTGAGCTGTAGCTCACGAAAGCTCATGCTCAAATAAATTGGTTAGTCTCTAAGAATGGAAAGACTAGCTCCTTTTCCTGCTCTCATTCAGAAAACTAGCTGCTGAACAAAGCTAGGTAACTGGCTGCTGACTTCTGAAGGTTCCGGTTTAGTACTGTAGTTCATTATTCAGCTGTACACCAAATGAAAAACATTGCCCCAGCCCATTTCCAGTGCCAGACTTATGCGCAAAGAACACTGCTGAGAAAAGCACCACAAGCTTTCCCGTGAGGTTCAATGCTTAATAAGATTCTTTTGCTACCTTAGCCGCAATTAAACATACATTCTGCAAGGTGGGTTTTAAAGGATACTTAACCAGGCTAGCAGGGGCCCTGAAAATAAACTCAAGCTCACTGATTTTGTCAGGAAATATAATGGATAAAGCATTTCAAAAGCTGATGTTATTAGGCCATTACCAAATACACAATTAAATTTAATACTCTTCTCTCCCGACTGCAGACAAAAAAACATCCAAAAGTTTTCTCTAGGACTGAAGACCATATTCTGAACTTCCAGTTTTGCAGGGCCATTGCTGATTTTAATAACTGGCCTGCCATCAGACATCTCTATTCTAGCTGCTTTAAGGACAAGTGCTTACAACACAGAGCCTGCTAAAGGCATGCCAAGACAGACAGAGCAAGCACTGTTCTACAACATTGTGTGTCAGCCTTCTAGCTATACAAAGAGAGCATTCTTGTCTACACAACAATCCAAGCAGCCAGCTCTTTAGCCTGGCACAGATAGCTCCATAGACATTTACCTACAGAACAATTCCAGGAATACCAAGTTATTCAGCCACACAACCACTTCCACACTCCTCAAACACTAAGTGTGGAAAGCATGTACTATGGTACAAGCTACAGCAGGCAGTCCAAGCAATTCTTTCCCCCATTCTGAACCAACATGAATAACCTCTATATCCCCAGTAGTACATACACACACACACACACATTGTGCTCTGCTAGATAATGTTGACCAGCTAGTAAAGCGTCACAACAGCAAACCTAATGTAGTTAGACTGCAGGTATCATTTACAAGCTCTTTTCCTCCCACTCAGCAGTCCAGGGTCCAAAACATGCCTCTCTTTTCCTTCTTCCTCTGTGGTAATGTATCTTCATTCATTTGGCTTCCCCTAACCAGACTACTTGGGAGCTTCCAACAAAGTCTTCCTTCAACACTGTCATTCCTACTCCTTCTATCAACATGTACAATTTCTTTAATTCCTCAGACTACCCACTTGTATGCTACTTTCTAAGGCCTCGTCTACACTATAAAGTCGACAAACAGTGGATGCAGACACATTGCGATGCAACTTTCAGAAGCAAAAATGCACTGTTTTGATGACAAAATAAAACCACCCTGATATGAGAGAGAGAGAAGGCTTTTTGTGCAAAATGTTCGTAGACAAAGTGCCAGTGTAGACACCATGCTTGATTTTATTGCTTTAATTGGCCTCCAGGCGGTGTCCCACAATGTCCATCCTGACCGCTCTGGTCAGCCGTTTGAACTCCAACGCCTTGCAGCCAGGTAAACAACCATCTACCCCTCCCCTTTGGAAGCCCTAGGAATTTTTGAAATTCCATTTCTTGTTTGCTTGGTGTGGAGAGGTCTCATCCCACCTTCCCAGGTGACCATGGCAGGTTATTGCAGCATATGCTCTCCTGCTTGGACCACTATGGAGCTGCTGCATCTGCTCAGTATATGGGGAGAGGAGGTTGTGCAGTCCCAGCTGGGCTTGAGCCGTAAAAATGTTGATACCTACGGGTAGATTTCTCAAGGCTTGTGCGAAAGGGCCTATGATTGGGACATGCTGCAGTGCAGAGCGAAGATAAAGGAGCTGAGGCAGGCCTACCATAAGGCGAGGGAGGCAAGCCAGCACTCCGGTGCTGCACCTAAGACCTGTTGGTTCTATAAGGAGCTGGACGCTATCCTAGGTGGCAACCCCACTTCCATCACCAACAGCCCCCGGGGATACTTCGGCGGGCCTGGAGGCGGTGGAAAGAGCACCTATCCCAGAGGACAAAGTCACTGATGAAGAGATGGAGTTAGATAACGATGTGGAGCTCCAGGTGGGGTCGCCCAGTAGGGCGGGCAGGCAGCCAGGAACTGTACTGGCAGTGTCTAGCCAGTCTCAGCAGTTGCTCTCCAGTTAGCAAGAAGCAGGAGAGTAGACGCCTGGTAAGTGGCTGTGGTTTGTGTCGTGTGGAGATGGGTTCGGAGTATAGACATATACAAGGCTGGTTCTATTTCTATAAGCTGGACATTTCCCTGTGTAGCTAATCAGTACAGTGGAACAGGGTGTTGATGCACGCTGAGATCTCACAGTGATTCTCCAGAGAGATCTCTAGGAAAGTTTCCTAGAGGTACTCTGTAATCCTCTGCCGAAGGTTCCTTGGCTGAGCAGCTTTGTTCCTTCCCCCACTGGAAACTTTCCTGTGACATTTGGCAATCACTTGTGCAGGGACCAAAGCAGTACACAGGCGAGCAGCATAGGGACCAGGACGGAAGCCACAAGCTTTTAGTACATGTACCCTTGCTTCCTGGCTTACCCTCAGCAGTGAGATATCTGCTACAATGACCCGTACCTGTGTAAAAGTGTGGAAGAATTTTAGAATTTTTTTCCATAGTTGGCTGCACCGCAACCCTTGCAGAGTGCTCTTTTCCTTATGTAGAGCGCCCCCCAGCCAACACTCACCGTGCTTTCGGTGTTCACAGAGATATGTGCTTGCCAAGGGTCAGTTAGAAAGTGAGTGTTATAGTACAAAAGGTGTGTTTTACTGAAATGTTTCAATGCTGTGCATGAACTTAATCATGCTTCTGTGCATTGTTGCTTCTGCTTCAGCAGATGTGGCCTTCAGGAACACCCCACACACACCAGCCAACCATCGGCGCCAGATAAGAAAGAGCCCAAGACGGAAAAAAGACAGCGTGTTCCCGGAGGTACTGCACTTCTTCAATGCAGGAAAAAAAAGGGAACACGAGGAACGGAGGGAAGCCAAAAGCCAGGTGCCCGCCCTCCCCTGCAGCACATTCAGAACTCTTTTCCATTCCCCCCCATCCCCCCTCACACCTGGCCAAAAAAAAAAAAAAAAAAACAACAACCATGCCACCTGCACAGTCCTTTCCCCTTTCCAGGGCTTCTCGGTTTCCCCCTCACTCCACCCCCTTGGACAACCTTCAAAATGATAGCAATAAAAGCGAAGTTTTTGAACGGTAACTCATCTTTATTTGTTTCCTACAAATTGAGATAGCAGGTACTCCAATACGTACACAGGCAATTTCACCATTTACTTAATGAAATGTAAGGCCTCAAATGTCACCATTGCATTCTAGGAAAACTACATGTAATGTAACATTGCAGTGCCAAACACAGAGATATACATTACTGGTTCTCATTTTCAAAGTGTTGCCTCAAAGCCTTCCTGATTCGAATTGCCCCCCCCCAACCCCCCCGATAGCCCTGGTATCTGGCTGCTCAAAATCAGCAGCCAAGCAGCCTGCCTCAACTCTCCACCCCGAGCAAATCTTTCACTCTTAGCTTCACAAAGAGTATGCAATGTATAACATGCAGCTATGACCATGGGAATATTATCCTTATTGAGTTTTAACCTACCATAAAGGCATCACCAGTGCACTGTTCATTGGCCAAAGGCACATTCCATTGACATCTGGCGCCTATTCTGCCTGTTGTTGAACACCTCCTGACTGCTGTCCAGGTTTCCTGTGTAAGGTTTCATGAGCCATCGTTGTAAGGGGTACGCCAAGTCGCAGGATCGCTATGGGCATTTCAACAACATCCCCCAGTGTAATCTTCTGGTCTGGAAAGAAAGTCCCCGCTTGTAACTTTCTATATAGGCCTGTGTTACTGCTGATGCATGCTCATGCATCTTCCTGGACCACTCCACACTCATGTCAGTGACACACCCACGGTGATCCACAAGCGCCTGCAACACCATGGATAAATACCCCTTCCTATTGATGCACTCCGTTGCAAGATGGTCTGGAGCCAAAATTGGAATGTGTGCACCATCTATAGCCCCTCCACAGTTAGGGAAACCCATTTCTGCAAAGCTGTCCATTATTTCATGCACATTTCCCAGAGTCACAGTCCTTTGTAGCAGGATGTAATTAACTGCCCTGCACACTTGCATTAACGCAGCCCCAACAGTCAACTTCCCAACTCTAAATTGATTCATGACCTACCAGTAGCACTCTGGAGTCGCCAGCTTCCACACAGCAATTGTCAAACACCTCTCTACCGATAAGGATACCAGAATGAGAGCTGCCCTGTGCTGCAGCGCTGGGGAGAGCTCCGCACACAGTTCCAGGAAGGTGGCTTTCCGCATCCAAAAGTTCTGTAGCCACTGCTCGTCATCCCACACCTGCATGATGATACAATCCCACCATTCAGTGCTTGTTTCCCAAGCCCAAAAGCTACGGTCCACGCTCTGAAGCTGTTCTGTGAATGCCAAAAGCAGTCTAAAGTTGCTCATAGCACATCAGGCAACTGAGAGTCTTCTTCAGTTAGGAATGCCACGATTAACTGCACTGCCATTCGTCATGTCTTCATGACAGTTATCAGAGCACAGGAGAGCAGTCTGGGATCCATCCCTTCTCACAAAGATGTCGGGGTGCACAGCAAACAAGGGCCATTGGAAAATGCTGCGAAAGAAAGCCAGAAGACCCTCAAATGCTGCGACAGAAAGCAACACATCATTGGATATTGAGCCCGGTCCCAAGATGCGCCACGATCTGCTCCGCCTTCCCACAAGACCTAGTGACGGAAGGTGTTGAGCTGGACTGTGGGACAGGTACCCACAGTGCACTGCTCACACTGTCGATGTTAGTGCCCCAAATGTGGACACACACTGCTGGCAGAGGGAGCGAGTGTGAACATGCAATACCAATTTTTATTATAGTGCTTTTTGAGTGTTGACATAACTTTTGTTGACAAAACTCTGTAGTACAGACAAGTCCTAATTTCCCGCCTGAGGTTCATCCTCCATTGCGACAGCCATAAGGACATATCCCTTTATACTTTTCCCAACCATATATCTTTGATTCCTACATTGCAGCCACTCGATCCAGCTAATGATTTTAAAAGGAATTCCATAAAATCTTGTCAACGCTGCTTCCAGACTGATTGGAAAAGTCACTTAGGAAGTGCCTTGCATTGCCTTTCCTTTCAATTGGCCATCTGCGTTGAGTGCTGTGGCTCTGCAGGACACTCAATCCACAATGGACCAAAGAACAAGGCACCAGGACCATGAATCAAATCTAGATTTCTTGAACAACAGCACAGAGCACTAGCTACGAAGCAGCCTCTATATCTCAGAGATTAGGATGGTGTAATTAAATCCAATGAAAAACCTCAACCCAAAAAGCAATGACACCAGCAGTAAATGCCACCGCTCTGGTCTTACACCTCCATGGACACACAGGATTTTGAGAGAAAGAGAAAGAAAAGAATGCATATTGAATGGCAATGCCTTTATACATAAACTGCCCTCACACAGGGCCCCTTATACCCAGCAACAGAAAGGTTTGGCCACATCCCCGTTGTGTAGTTCTCCCCTTTCGTGCATTTATAGTATGCGTAACTGAATACAATCAATAGGGCAGCAATGGAAAGAAAATGACCATCTTAAATAGGATCCTTTCAGAAGCAGAGGCCAGCTGCAGTTCACCAAAACATACGTAAAGACAGAAATTGGTACAGTAATTTATTTTAATAGACATTTCTATATCACTCACCATAGTATTTGGGCACCTTTAAGATGAAGGAGGGAAAAAAAATCAAACAATTAAAATATAAAGCGGACATAACAGTTAGGCTAGCCTATGTTCATTAAAATGAAATACACAGGCCATTCATTTTGTTTAGAGGAATAGTTACACAAGTTTTAGACTTGTGTTAAAGCCTACATCTGTATCAACTTCTGACAGTGCAATGTTTAGTTTCCTATAAGGTTTCCATTGCTTTTCCTTGAGTCTCACTCACTGGATTGGCTTAAAAAACATCAGCCTTCTATATAGCACATATACATGGCTCAGCATAAGTACTTCAAATTAGGCAATTCAGCATCTAAAAAGTACTTGTTCAGTATTGTAATCAAAAATACTAATAAAGAATGTAAAATCCTTTTAGGATGCAACAGACAAAACATTTTAAGATATGACATGCATAGAGGTGAAAATCTGAATACGAGTTTCTCTGCTACTTGTTTAAACAGTTTTACAAAAGACTCAATTTATTCCAATCCACAATCTTTATTTCAGACAATGGAATATCCAGTGAGTTCTCAAAATGAACAGGACTTGACATTTAATTGTTTGACAGCTGACTCTCTCACTGACAATCAACTTGCGCACAGATAGGCATATGTAAGAAAGGGCATGTCTGAACAATTGCAATGTCCCACTTAATATAACCACTCACATGGTGAACAGATAACTGTTTCCTGGGGCACAGATTAAAGAGACCATTCAAAAAAAGCCTTTAACTTCGGGGCCTAGTATCTGTTACTAATGTGTGGACATTATCTAGGCTCAAGATTTACAAGAGCTCAAATTCCTGAAATCATTTCACTTTTCACTGGGTCTCCATTTCTAGAACCCTCCAGTATTAGGTAGGTTCCATTATGAATCCTCAACCATGAAAGTATAGGTAGTTCCCTTTTAGTTCAGCTCACTAGCCCATTCCAACTTCTGAAAAAAATGGCTATGCATGAAGCAGCTTCACAAAGCTTCACACACCCTTTAATGCACACTAAAGGCCTTACCTCATTCAAAAGAACTGAGATTCCATAGCAACACTTATGAGACACCACTTTTATCACCTGATCTATTTTATCTTACTCTGGGGAAGTGACAACTATCCATACCTTGCCAAGTCATCCAGAAGGTTACCAGTGGAAGATTTATCCTATTTTCACAAGTGAACGGAGAGCGGGGAAGAAGAAACTCAGTTAATCCTCCACCCAACCCCTCTCCCATGGCTCTCTTCCCTTTTGATGAAAAGTTCTTGTGCGCATTTACAAGCACTAGAGGAGATGAAGCATCACTCTACTATAGCACTTGCCACTCATGATTTTTTGAGCTTGTAAAACATGACCAAGTGGACGGTTTATTATGGGTTGCATCTCAGCAGGTGGACAACTCTTTCAAAAAAAATCCTCATCTGGAAATTTAGAGTCTGATACGGAGATCCCCTAATGGTGGAAAATTCCTTTTTACTGCTAGAGTTTAAGACTGATAAAGCTATTTAACTGTGTGGACCACCCTAAAGATTATCTTCTCTCTAGGTCACACAACAGCAAACAGACGATCCAGAAATCTTGGTGTGCTTCTTCCTGCCTTGGACTTCCAAAGGAAAATCTTGCATTCCAGATGAGAATTTTCACAATTACCATACAATATGCTGAACTCAAAGCTTACCTATCATTGGTATCACCACAACCGGCCTACATCATAAACATACTTTGTCCACATCAAAAGATGAGCTTTTTACAAGGGATGTGTTTTCATAAGTATGAATTTTTTCAGATTCCCTATTCCCTCCGTATTTCTCAATACTCTGCATCATATCACTTCATTTAAGGAAGTTACCAAGTTCAAGTTTCACATGAAGTGGGTGATGTTCTACACTTAGACGGAAACTGCTTCATGTATTGGTAACATTTAAGACAAACATCAGTTTTAGTCTGAGGACAAGTATACCAAATGCGAAAAAAAGGGTGGGGTTTTTTTCCCTTTTTTTTTTTTTTTGGGGGGGGGGGGTTGGTTTTTCAAGTATACTCTAGTAATGCCCAGAAGTCCCAGTCAAAACTATAGCCCCCTTTTCCTGGATGCTGTACACACATAGATAAGAGAATACCTACTCTGGACGACTTACAGTCTAAGCCTTGGTCTACGGTAGGAGTTGAGGTCGAATTTAGCAGCATTAAATCGATTTAACCCGTCCACACGACAAAAGCCCTTTTTTCCGACTTAAAGGGCTCTTAAAATCAATTTCCTTACTCCACCCCCAACAAGGGGATTAGTGCTGAAATCGGCCTTGCCGGGTCCAATTTGGAGTACTGTGGACACAATTAGACGGTATTGGCCTCCGGGAGCTATCCCAGAGTGCTCCATTGTGACCGCTCTGGACAGCACACTCAACTCAGATGCACTGGCCAGGTAGACAGGAAAAGGCCTGCGAACTTTTGAATTTCAATTTCCTGTTTGGCCAGCGTGGCAAGCAGCAGGTGAGTGCAAAGCTCATCAGCAGAGGAGACCACGCAGTGCTCATCAGCAGAGGTGACCATGATGGAGTCCCAGAATCATAAAAGAGCTCCAGCATGGACCAAACAGGAGGTACGGGATCTGATCACTGTATGGGCAGAGGAATCCGTGCTATTAGAACACAGTTCCAGTTTTCGAAATGCCAAAACATTTGTCAAAATCTCCCAGGGCATGAAGGACAAGAGGCCATAACAGGGACCCAAAGCAGTGCCGCGTGAAACTTAAGGAGCTGAGGCAAGCCTACCAGAAAACCAGAGAGGCGAACAGCAGCTCCGGGTCAGAGCCCCAAACATGCTGCTTCTATGATGAGTTGCATGCCATTTTAGAGGGTTCAGCCACCACTACCCCAGCCGTGTTGTTTGACTCCTTCAATGGAGATGGAGGCAACACGGAAGCAGGTTTGGGGACGAGGAAGATGATGATGAGGTTGTAGACAGCTCACAGCAAGCAGAGAAACCGATTTTCCCGACAGCCAGGAACTGTTTCTCACCCTGGACCTGGAGCCAGTACCCCCCAAACCCACCCAAGGCTGCCTCCCGGACCCACCAGGCAGAGAAGGGACCTCTGTTGAGTGTACCTTTTAAAATACTATACATGGTTTAAAAGCAAGCATGTTTAATGATTAATTTGCCCTGGCTCTCCTGGATGTACTCCCAAAGCCTTTGCAAAAGGTTTCTGGGGAGAGCAGCCTTATTCCGTCCACCATGGTAGGACACTTTACCACTCCAGGCCAGTAGCACGTACTCAGGAATCATTGTAGAACAAAGCATTGCAGTGTATGTTTGCTGGAGTTCAAACAACATCCATTCTTTATCTCTCTGTGTCATCCTCAGGAGAGTGATATAATTCATGGTCACCTGGTTGAAATAGGGTGCTTTTCTTAAGGGGACATTCAGAGGTGCCCGTTCCTGCTGGGCTGTTTGCCTGTGGCTGAACAGAAATGTTCCCCACTATTAGCCATGGGGAGGGGGTGGGGCTAGCCATGTGGTGGGGAGAGGCAAAATGCGACCTTGAAACAAAAGCACATGTGCTATGTATGTAATGTTAACAGCAAGGTTTACCATGGAAGAGTGTATCCATTGTTCTATAAAATGTGTCTTTTTAAATACCACTGTCCCTTTTTTTTCCCCTCCACCAACTGCATGTGTTTCAAGGATCACAGGATCTTCTCCTTCCCAGAGGCTAGTGAAGATTAGAAGGCGAAAAAAAACACACTCGCGATGAAGTGTTCTCTGACCTCATGCTGTCCTCCCACACTGACAGAGCACAGACGAATGCGTGGAGGCAGACAGTGTCAGAGTGCAGGAAAGCATAAAATGACCGGGAGGAGAGGTGGCAGGCTGAAGAGAGGGCTGAAGCTGAAAGGTGGCGGCAGCGTGATGAGAGGAGGCAGGACTCAATGCTGAGGCTGCTGGAGGATCAAAGTAATATGGCTCCAGTATATGGTTGAGCTGCAGGAAAGGCAGCTGGAGCACAGACCACTGCTACAGCCCCTGTGTAACCAACCCCCTCCTCCCCACAGCCGCCTCACCCAGACGCCCAAGAATGCAGTGTGGGGCCTCTGGCCACCCAGCCACTCCACCCCAGAGGATTGCCCAAGCAACAGAAGGCTGGCATTCAATAAGTTTTAAAGTTTTAAACTTTTAAAGTGCTGTGTGGCCTTGTCCTTCCCTCCTCCACCACCCCTCCTGGGCTACCTTGGCAGATAGCCCCCTATTTGTGTGATGAATTAATAGAGAATACATGAATGTGAAGCAACAATGACTTTATTGCCTCTGCAAGCGGTGATCGAAGGGAGGAGGGGAGGGTGGTTAGCTTATAGGGAAGTAGAGTGAACCAAGGGGCGGGGGTTCATCAAGGAGAAACGAACATAACTTTTACACCATAGCCTGTCCAGTCATGAAACTGGTTTTCAAAGCTTCTCTGATGCGCACCGTGCCCTCCTGTGCTCTTCTAACCGCCCTGGTGTCTGGCTGCACGTAACCAGCAGCCAGGTGATTTGCCTCAACCTCCCACCCCACCATAAACGTCTCCCCCTTACTCTCACAGATATTGTGGAGCACACAGCAAGCAGTAATAACAGTGGGAATACTGGTTTCGCTGAGTTCTAACCAAGTCAGTAAACTGCGTCAGCGCACTTTTAAACATCCAAATGCACATTCTACAGCCATTCTGCACTTGTTCAACCTGTAGTTGAACAGCTCCTGACTACTGTCCAGGCTGCCTGTGTATGGCTTCATGGGCCATGGCATTAAGGGGTAGGCTGGGTCCCCAAGGATAACTATAGGCATTTCAACATCCCCAACGGTTATTTTCTGGTCTGGGAATAAAGTCCCTTGCTGCAGCTTTTGAAACAGACCAGAGTTCCTGAAGATGCAAGCGTCATGTACCTTTCCCGGCCATCCCACATTGATGTTGGTGAAACGTCCCTTGTGATCCACCAGTGCTTGCAGCACCATTGAAAAGTACCCTTTGCAGTTTACGTTCTCGCCGGCTTGGTGCTCCAGTACCAAGATAGGGATATGGGTTCCGTCTATGGCCCCACCACAGTTAGCGAATCCCACTGCAGAAAAGCCATCCACTATGACCTGCACATTTCCCAGGGTCACTGCCCTTGATATCAGCATGTCTTTGATTGCGTTGGCTACTTGGATCAGAGCAGCCCCCACTGTAGATTTGCCTACTCCAAATTGATTCCCGACTGACCGGTAGCTGTCTGGAGTTACAAGCTTCCACAGGGCTATTGCCACTCGCTTCTCAACTGTGAGGGCTGCTCTCATCTTGGTATTCTGGCACTTCAGGGCAGGGGAAAGCAAGTCACAAAGTTCCATGAAAGCGCCCTTATGCATGCAAAAGTTTCGCAGCCACTGGGAATCGTCCCAGACCTGCAACACTATGCGGGCCCACCAGTCTGTGCTTGTTTCCCGAGCCCAGAATTGGCATTCTACCGCATGAACCTGCCCCATTAGCACCATGATGCCCGCACTGCCAAGGCCCGTGCTTTGAGAGAAGTCTGTGTCCATGTCCTCATCACTCTTGTCACTGTGCTGACGTCGCCTACTCTCCCGGTTTCGCTTTGCCAGGTTCTGCATGTACTGCTGGATAATGCGCGTGGTATTTAATGTGCTCCTAATTCCCAAAGTGATCTGAGTAGGCTCCAAGCTTGCCGCGGTATGGCGTCTGCACAGGTAACTCAGGAAAAAAGGCGAGGAATGACTGTCTGCCGTTGGCTTTCACAGAGGGAGGGAGGTCTGACGACATGTACCCAGAACCACCCGTGACAATGTTTTTTGCCCCATCAGGCATTGGGATCTCAACCCAGAATTCCAATGGGCGGCGGAGACTGCGGGAACTGTGGGATAGCTACCCACAGTGCAACACTCCGGAAGTCGACGCTAGCCTCAGTACTCCGCCGAGTTAATGCACTTAGAGCATTTTGTGTGGGGACACACAATCTACTATATAAAAACGATTTCTAAAAAACTGACTTATATAAATTCGACCTAATTTCGTACTGTAGACATACCCTAAGGGTATATCTTCATAGCACAGTTAAACTCTTACCTAGTGTTTCCCTACCAATCCTCCTGACTACACCCAAACCCTGTGACCAGAGTTTGTTAGTACTTTCAGCATTGAGCAGATGGTTTGTCTGGGGCTGTAGGCTAAAACCCAAGTGAGGCTTTCACCTGCCAACCATGCAATAAGGATGAAGATTAAGTCACTTGAGTGCTGGTAGTCCTCAAGTGTCTTCCCAAAATTTGCTCCTGCCCCCCTCCCAGAAGGATAGACCATTTCTCTCACAATTCACTTAAAAGAATTAGCCCTAGTCATGTTACTGCAGCACAAAGAACCATGGGATATGCCCTTAGAAGAACTAGTGAGATATACAGGCAAATGTCACACCAGTGAAGAGAGACTTTGCAGAGTGACTTTTCACATCCAGGTTAGACTAACTTGGGTGCCAATCACTTAAGTTAATTCTGCAGTGAAGACATATCCTAAAAAAATTAAGTCAGGTGCAAAACTTGGAAACAGCTAGTAAGTGCTCATACATTGCACTGCAACTTCTCTAAAGCTTACTCTCCAGAAACTCAGCTTCTATTTAAAACATATGTATAGCTATCACGATTATAGAGAAAACCTCAAAAACATGAACAGAGGGTCACCAATGCAGAATTGAGTCTGCAACAATAGACCCAAAATGTACGAAGTGTCAAATTCATCTCCATGAGGTGCTACCTCTCATGCTAACTGACAGTTTAAATGTCAACACTTTACTATTTTGTTTCTCACGTAAGAAACAAGACAATTACAGATCTGGATAATTTATTTTGAGTGACATCTCATTTTGGTGCCACAACTGTGTGCCATTTGGGAAATACCACTCCAGCACCCCTTTTCCCCCCTCCATCAAGAGGAGCCAAGCCCAAAGAGCTTAACAGCCCATCGGCATATTCAAGCTCCACCAAGGGGGAGCCCATCAAGGTGCCACGGGGAGCCAACCAGCACACACCATCCTCTTTTGAATATCTGCACAATTTACCATGAGTAGTCTTATTTTGGGTTCACATGAGTGGGAGGGGAAGCTCATTTTGTGGGTGAAGCTTGGAAAGTACCACTTTTTTCCCAGACTGACTCCTGATCAATTGTGTCTCACTTTGTTTCAGAAGCCCAGGATATGTGCATATAAGAGCCTTCTACTGGGCTTGCCACTGCACTACAGCTAAATCTAACACACTTGTAGCTACAATCAATGTTTTTGAAAAAGAGACATGGCACCCATAGTACTAAACATTTAATCCAAATAAATGGTTTTTCCTGTTAGAATCCAAAGGAACCTGGAGTAGTCTCCTTGCCTTTCCCATGAATCACACTAACAAAATCAGTCTGCCAGCCTCACTCAGACAAGAAACCTTAACTGCACATGGCTGTTAAATCTGGACAGTTTACAGCAGCACACAGGATTTGATAAAAACAAAGTATCAGTACACTTATAGTATCAGAAGTGTATCTCAAATCTCTCCTTATTCACAAAAGGCTTGCTCCACTGAAAATGAAAACAGATTTTCCCACACAGCTTTGGTTAGGACTCACTGAACATGTACATATTTCAAAGTAAAAATGGGGATTTACTGCATTGCATTAATTAATGAAAAGTTAATCTGTTTGACCCGAGATTTACATAGCACTAGAGACTGCACAGAGATATTTAGACAGACCATTCCAAAATCCAATACCCTCCTCATCTTTCAGTATGAAAGTAAATCCTGGAAATCATGTCCACACCTGAATGCCTGGCTACTAAGCTCTTAAAGAGCCACAGCTTTCCATGGTCAGTGAAATATGTATCCAGCAAAGCATTCAGAGAAACCCTTACAGACAAAACTGTTGCTGGTGCTGCCACTTGAGCTACCTCCTCTGGTTTACCAGACTGTTTGCCAACAGAGCAAATAAATGACCTGTTAAACAATGTTTAAGAATTACAGCAGCTGGAAATGTTCCAAATTTCATGTTCTGTTTTGAACACCCACTAGAATGCAGAAATGAAAGCACAAAGATTAACTTCTAACCACTGCATGAAAGGATCAGAGTATCTGACTCACATTATCAAGAGGATCACCTCTTCCCAACAATGTAGAATGACATGCCATCGCTTCAAAACCAGTCACATGCCAGGTGCAAGTTCTTTACTCTCTAAAGAATAGTACATTAATGATTATACATAACCGAGCTGCTCCTGAATGAATAATGGAATCAATGCATACAGAAGAGAACACATCTTCGAGCTAATTCTCCTGGGACACATGCAATTGATGGGGAAATAAGTTTCCAATCCAAAAATAAAAAGCACAACTGAAAAAGTTAAACTGCAATAATTTAAAAGCCACAGGATAAAACTCATATGAAATATACATTTTCATACTGCACATTATAAATATCTATAAATGAATGCGAATCTGGACATAAGTTTCATATCTTCCCCACACAAGCTAACCAGGATTTCTGGGTTTTAGACAAAGACGACCTGGGGATTTTCCTTCCTTTCTCTGAACAAAGGACAACTCAGTTACAGATCAAAAACAGATCACGCCACTACCAGACCACACAATATCACCTCCAAGCAGACATTAAAGTCGTACTCCACAGTCCTAGGCTTTGAAGTACTAAATTTCCTATTTGGATTTCTTAGCAGTTTTGTAGGTTTTTTAACTGCTTTGTTTACTGGTATCTGTTTACTCTGTATATCTTGGATATGGCAAGAGTCTGACTCAAAAATTATATCTATTTTAATGTGGTTAAACTCAGATTACTGGGTATTCTGCTGTTCCACAGAATCCATCCCTCCTTACAGAACTGTGCTCCAGAACTTAAATTTTCACTTTCAAAAAACCATTTTGAGCCCTAATTGATAATGCAGAAAACCTTCAAATGTCAGTGTAAGGCAATGCAGTGATGTCTTCAATAAGTGTGCAGCAATAACTGAAAAAAGTGAACTACCCATTTCATTTCAATAAGTTAAGAAAAAACAGAATATGGTGACACCATACAATATGTATTTAATATAAAAACAGAGGCTGGCTATTGTACTAATGTACTATTGATTTTCATATTTTAACTAAAAAGTCTACAGTTTTTAATTTAAATGAAGCTAACAAAGAATGTTCAAACTGCCACAGAATTTAGGCCCAATTTGCTGCTGAGTGCACGGGATCTTGGGTTATACTCTTAAAAGTAGTTGCACTGCCGTTAAAGAAGAGTGTGAGAGAGTTTAAACTCTAAAGGGGTTTAACTTAAGGTGTTATTTTAAACCAGTTTAGTTAAATTAGCGCAAAAAGATGAAGACACACTTCAATCAAATCTACACTACAATATTTGACCAGCATAGCTATGTCAGTCAGAGGCATGATGAGGTGATGTGACCAAAACCACTAATGTATATATAGCTATACTAGTAAAACGCACTTTTGCCAGCATAGTTTATTTCACTAATGGGAGGGCAGCGCCGGAACAAGTTATTCTGGCAAAAGCAGCTTTGCCTGCAGAAGTTCCATCCACAGTATGAACACTTTGCCAGTATACTGGTATAGGTAAATTTGCAAAGTACTCCTCCTATGGACCTGGCCTTATTTTGATTTAACTTAAGGCAATTAGGAATCAGTTTAAGATAAATCAAAACAAGCTACACTTCACTCTTACTTCAATTTGTCTACACATGGATTTGCACAGGTGTAACTAAATTAGGTTAAAAACAGATTTAAGTTAAGCCAGTGTAATTTTGGCACAACCAACATTTTAGATATTATGGCCTCTCAGCCTAGTTGGGGGGGAGGGAAGAACCTAAGACAAGGAGCAGCTCAGACTTCAGATGTCACCAAGTTACATGAGCTCTGAAGTCTAAGGGTATGCAGTGTACAAAAGACCACCTTTCAGGAAGACAGAAAAAGCTCACTTCAAGTGAGCTGTAGCTCATGAAAGCTCATGCTCAAATAAATTGGTTAGTCTCTAAGGTGCCACAAGTACTCCTTTTCTTTTTGCAAATACAGACTAACACGGCTGTTACTCTGAAACCTAAAATCTTCAGAGACATTTACTGAATCAAATCAGCAGTTTCAGAACTCTGTCTCATACTACAAAGATATCTTGCACAGCTCCAAGGCTAGAGAGTTCAAAAACTCCATTCTATCTGAAAAACTGACCGCAGGGGCTAAACATCTTACACGTGACCTTGATGGACCATGTTTTTTCTGGCTGGCTCAGAACAAGCTGGTCTTTCATCAAGCAAGATGTTTCAACACTCCCCCAGATTTGTTAACATTTCAGAAACAAGGCCACTACAAAATCTACACATTAGAAAAGCAGCTGTTTATTTGCTACTGATACCAAACTAAATTAAGAAATTAGCTGGATCTTTCAACAGTTTGAAGTGTTTACTCCAGTTGCTGCAGTAATCTGAAGCCACTGCAGATGCTACTTGTTCAATAAAAGCTACCTCATACAGAAACCATAGAGTTTCATTCTCTTTTCTTGGGAAGGTGGGAGTATGATGTGACTGTCACAGGTACAGGGCAGGCTGCACCTCTAATCCCTCCCTGGTTTCTATTAGTGCACCCCACCAAGTGATAGGCCTCAAGCCTTTCCCAGGATGGAACTGCAATTCTCCCACACTCTTAAACCAGGCCCTCAGCTACACTACCCTGTCTGACAACCATGCTTACCCAACAGATCCAACTGCATTCGGTACTTGCAGTTCTTTCCTTTGGGAGTGTGCAACCAGTGGTGAATAGTGACCAGGCAGCCTTCTTAAATCAACATACAATTTAATCTTTACAGTTGAAACAAAGCTTTACATTAGAGAGAGGATTTCAAAACAGTCTACACTCATATCTATCTTGACTAAAGAGAGAAAAGGAGGTTTTAGTTCCGTTATACAAGACACTGGTGAGACCTCACCTGGAATACTGTGTGCAGTTCTGGTCTCCCATGTTTAAGAGGGATGAATTCAAAACAGGAACAGGTACAGAGAAGGGCTACTAGGATGATCCGAAGAATGGACAACTTGTCTTGTGAAAGGAGACTCAAGGAGCTTGGCTTGTTTAGCCTAACTAAAAGAAGGTTGAGGGGAGATATGATTGCTCTCTATAAATACATCAGAGGGATAAATACTGGAGAGGGAGAGGAATTATTTAAGCTCAGTACCAATGTGGACACAAGAACAAATGGATATAAACTGGCCACCAGGAAGTTTAGACTTGAAATTAGACTAAGGTTTCTAACCATCAGAGGAGTGAAGTTTTGGAATAGCCTTCCAAGGGAAGCAGTGGGGGCAAAAGATCTATCTGGCTTTAAGATTAAACTTGATAAGTTTATGGAGGAGATGGTATGATGGGATAACATGGTTTTGGTAATTAAATATTCATGGTAAATAGGCCCAATGGCCTGTTATGGGATATTAGATGGGGTGGAAAGAATTTTCTGTAGTATCTGGCTGGTGAATCTTGCCCATATGCTCAGGGTTTAGCCGATTGCCATATTTAGGGTCGGGAAGGAATTTCCTCCAGGGCAGATTGGAAGAGGCCCCGGAGGTTTTTTGCCTTCCTCTTTAGCATGGGGCATGGGTCACTTGCTGGAGGATTCTCTGCTCCTTGAAGACTTTAAACCACGATTTGAGGACTTCAATAGCTCAGACATAGGTGAGAGGTTTTTCGCAGGAGTTGTGGGTGAAATTCTGTGGCCTGTGTTGTGCAGGAGGTCAGACTAGATGATCATAATGGTCCCTTCTGACCTAAATATCTATGAATCTATGAAAAGGTGGATGAGGTACTATTTGGACCATTTTCTGTTTGTGAAAGAGAAAAAGGCTTTTGAGCTACACAGAGCTCTTCTTCGGGTCTGGGAAAAATACTGAGTGTGTCACAACTAAATACAAGGTGGAATCGATTGTTTACCATAAACATTTTAAGGAATCATATTCCAAGAGATCATTCAAAGTGAAGTGGCCTGTTAACACTTTTGCAGACGACAAAAAAAAGGTGTGTGGGGGGGCGGGTTTAGTGGGTTACAGATTGTTGTAATAAGCCATAAATCTAGTGTCTTTATTAAGTCCATGATTGGCAGTGTCTAGCAGTTATGAATTTAAGCTCCAGGGCTCGTCTTTTGAAGGTGTCATGCAGGTTTCCTTTGAGGATGAAAACAAAGATCAGATATGGAGCAATCATTTTGTAAAAACTGTTCACTCTTGGGTGATTTGATGTTTTAGTCTTTTATCATTTTTTGAGAGAGTTCATTCGAGAGTGTAACGATTGTCTGGTTTCACCCGCATAGTTATTTGGGCATTTATGCACTGGATGAGGTACATCACATGTTGTGATGGACATGTGTAGTTCCCATGGACCTTGAAAGGTGAGTTATGGGCGGTACTGATCATCATAGCTGTGGAAGTAGGTCTGCAGATTTTGCATTTGGTATGGCAGGATCTGGTGGGTTCTGATCTTTGGAGCTTGCTTCTGATGAGCTTGGCAAGATTGGGGGCTTGTTTGAAGGCCAAAAAAGGGGATTCAAGAAAGATTTCTTTCGGTATGTGGATTCCATCAAGTCTGGATTGTAACTGTTTTATGATACCCCGCATGGGTTCCAGTGTGGGTGGTAAGTGACAACTAGAGGTGGTACGATCAGAGAGTATTTCCCTCACCCACCTACCCCTCGGAACTGAAGCAGGCTCTGTAAAGCTATTTGAGTACCCTGTTCTATAATGCAATCTACTTCTCTGGTGGAGTGTCCTTGTTTGGTGAAGATAGTTTTAAATGTGTTAAGGCATATATTCCGGACTTTCTCCTCAGAGTATATTCTGTGGTATCTCAGGGCTCGGCTGTAGATAGCAGATTTCTTGGTGTATTTGGGGTGGTGACTGGATCTCTGAAGGTAAATGTGGTGATCTATGAATCTCTCACATATCCATTGTTGGATCTGATCTTGGCCAGGAAGTTGATGCTGGTAGAGAAGTGTTTAGAGACAGTTTGACTGATGAGTGGTGGTTGCTGAAGTTGTGATGGAAATCTGTAATGAATTTAAGTCATATGTCCAGAGGATGAAAATATCATTGATGTATCTCAGGTATATCACTGGTTTCGTGGTGCATTTGTCCAGAAATTCTTCCTCCGTGTGGCCCATAAAGAGGCTGACATATTGGGGAGCCATCCTAGTGTCCATGGCTTCTCCCAGGATTTGGTCAAAGTGTTTATTGTTGAATGTAAAATTGTTATGGGTGAGGATGAAATGGATGAGTTTGGCCTTGTGTCTGGGGTTTATATCTGAGCGTAGTCCATTGTCCTGTAGATATTTGAGGCAGACAGCGATGCCATCATCTCTTCACTAAAAGCTTACCATCCCCCAGAAGGAAGCCTATGAAGTTCCTCACACTCCCAATTACCCTAAGCTCTGGGATCTCGGTGTCAGTCTGTTTCCCTTAATTGTCTTTCCCAGCTTTAGGGAGTATGTCCTCTTAAATCTAGTCAGGGCCTTTGTCCTGGGTTCCCAAGGTTGGAACGCGCACACACCCCTTGACTAACTAGTCAGGTGAGCTCAGCAGGGCATCATAGGTAGAATATCAAAGCAAATGGCTCTTGCAGTGTCCCTTAAGCTTTGGTGACTGGCTGGCTAGGTCAAGCTATTGTACTTTTTCTTCCTTGTTTTTCCAACAGCCTGCTATTCAACTAACCTAATATTCAAACAGGAAACATTTCAATTTCTAACCCAACACAAGCCACACAGTAAACATCCCAATAACCAGGTCAACATACTATATTCATTACAGACTGGATTTGATTTAAATCACTAGTCAGGAAGACTATTTAATCATGGTTTTTTTTACATAAAAGTGCATTCTTGTTGGTTGTTGTTAATAACCTTAATACATATTCTTCACAACTCAGAGATAGATGTAGGTTTCATTTTTAGAAAGTACACACTATGCATTTTTAAACAGTGATTTATTCTGAAAACTGTTCAGATTAGTTTTACAGCTATATCAGAAAATGAATGATTGGTTGGTTATTTCATTTACCAAAGGTAATTGAAGCAGATATTCATTAAGTCATTGGGAGGTGAACTCCAGTATCTCCAGTTCAACAGGTTAATCATTAATATTTGAAGGATTTTCTTGCCATGCTGTATTAGGAGGAGATCACCACGAGACAGACATTTAAATTGTTTTAGTTAACTAAAACAACAAGGTTAAGTATTCTAGATTTTTTTCTTCAACAGCAAACATTTTAACACAACAAGCCTATGTCCCTCGCTTCTCACATTTATCTCCAGACTTCTTCTCCTTGTCCAGATGTATTCCACCCCCAATAATCTTCTATTCATTGAACTTTTTGAAACTTTGTACTTTTAGAGAGAAGTAAGGGATTGACTCTGTGTACACAAATTTGCAGAGGGACAATAGAGTTGAGGTCTGTTATTTCTCACCTCTATATATTTATTTAAAACCTTTTTGCTGTTAACAAGCATGTTACCTCTGGAGACAAAAATCCACAGTTTGAGAACTTCAAAACTAAGGATCTCTGATGGTATCTTCTAGACTGAGCACTGCGTCCCATTGGGTAGATAGAGAGATTAACCTAAATAATCTATACAGAAGCTCCTGGAATCCCATAAAATTGGGTCCCTATTACATGAACTATTGGAACTCATTTACAAAACTTTTCTTAAACATTACATGAATATATTGTCTCATACTATAGAATTAGAATTTATAATCCCTATTCCATGATGAGATCTCTTTCATAATGTATCTTAACTAAAACTATCTTTACATAAGTTTTTTCCTCAAAAAGCACTTTATAAAAAAATCCAATTTAAATGAAAAAAAATCAAATAATTGATTTTTATCCACCCTGATTCATTAATTGTTACAGAGTCACAAGGACGATACAGATGTCCCTTTTACAGTTAAAAGGACAGTGTTATCAAAGTGTGGCTAAACAACAAGCCCTGTTGTAACAGTCCCCTTCATCGGTTCTCTTCCTCCAACAGTAAATGAGACTGGGTCATTAATAGAGTTGTACTCTAGAGGTATTAGGCTGGTTCTCTCTAAATGTAGCTCTGGCCTTAAATGGCTTTCCATGGGAGAAAAATATAATTTTAGATTAAATTAATGCAGAGTTAATTTATTCCAGTAATTCTAGCTTTGTCTACAATAATGAAATGCACTGTTGCGACATGAACTGGTTGCAGTCACACCACTGCAAATGGTCTTGGCACATTTTTATGTCATGGAATCCGTGACTTCTAGAGACTTCTGTGACATTTTCCGCTTCAGCCCCAAGGAGCTGCTCCTTCCTGCCGCGGGCAGACCCCAAACCTGCCCAGCTGCCAGGGCGGACCCCATAGCACCCAGCCACGGGCAGCAGGGCAAACCCCTGCACTCTCAGCTACCCAGGGCAGCTGGTCGACCCCAGAGTCTCAGCAGCTCCAGGTGCTGGATCCTCCTCCCTCCCCATTTTATCAGGAATATTTTTAGTAAAAGTCAGGGGCAGGTCACAGCTTCTGTGAATTTTTGTTTATTGCCCAGGACCTGTCCATGACTTTTACTAAAAATATCTGTGACAAAATCTTAGCCTTAACAATGACGTCCCTGCCCCAAGTTGGCAATCTAAGCCAAGACAAGATATAAGAAAGCTGTAGACAAACAAGGGGGAGGAAGGATGAAGACTAACCTCAGATGCCTTTGTTGTCCTAACAATGATTTAATCTGCAAAAGGGAAAAAAAACATTGGATTTTACTTTTTTGTATAGATTCCAAAAAGCAGGGATTTTTTGTTTTTGTCTGGGGAGGGGTTATTTATTTTTTAACACTAACAATGTCTTTATTTCCCTGGTTTTGCTAGAGAACTAGAATAGGAGACCACTTAACTGCAAGGATGGAAGTGGTGAAAAAATGGAGTAATTCTTCAAAGTATTTCTGAAGGCTATGAGTTAAACAGGTATTAAACAGCTAAAGATGTAAATGGTCTGAAAAATCTCTCCTTTTCATATGCTCAGGTTTCACTCTTCTATGGTAATATAATCTCAATAATTCTCCAGTCCTTTAACAATAGTAGAGAATATAAAAATCAAGATTAAGAAACCCTTCAAATCTTAAAAATTATAAACCAAAGAAGGACAATTCTGGCTTTTGTAGGGCACCTTTTTCTTTAAGCATCTTTGCCATTTTCTTTCACCCCCTTTTCCCTTCATATATGCACTGTTTTTAAGTTTAGCAAGAAATCCCAGACATCTCGAAAGAAAATTCCTGTCAGTGCTATGCTTCCTCCAATGGCCATCCTAATTTACCAATTATGTGAGAATAGTTTTTGAGTCTTGTTTGAGAATTGACAGTTCAATAATAAACTCTCTCTGAATTACTGATAGCTGGTACCAACTAATAGGAAGAAATTACTATAAGTCATACTCCACAAATAAAGGCTTCACAGGTAAAAGTTGTAGGTTGCTATAAGTCCCTTTTTTGGCACTTCTCAGTAAGTGACCCTACAATGCATAGCCTATCAGCAAGAAATTAAGACTGCTTTAACACGAGTTTGAGTCATTAATTTTCTGATAAGAAAAAATCAATCAACATGAACCTGCTCAAGACTGGAAAAGTGACATTAGTAATTTTCTCAGCACCCGCAATACACACGAGTACTAGAATCTGTTTCACTGAGACTGGCAGACAAACACTGGTTAGAACAGGGTCTGTATTTACCAACTATTAGCTCAAAAGTTAGAGCTGAAGTTGAAAAAAGTAATTTGTTCTAGACAACCACCTGCCTGCACTTGGAAGGCTTTGATAAGAATATGAGTGCCAATTTCTTGCATGTAGAGTAGTGGAGCTCAGTACACCGTATAATGTCATTTCACTGGCAATAATTACTCTCATGGCAGATCAATTAAAATTCATCAACTGCTCCCTCCGCCCACCCCAATGACATTCTGAGCTCACAGTCATTTCTGGCATGGAGGAACAAAAGCTAGACAAATATGGTTTATGGGACCAAACACTGAAAACCATGTCAATTTTAACTTAAAGTTTTAATTGTGTGGGGAAAAGTTGACCTCCAATCTTATAATATAAAGGATATTTTGGTCTCAAAAGGAGCTTTTCCAGTTGTGCAAAACTCTGATTACAGTCCCCTACAAGGGCAAGAACACACTTACCCTTTACTCCACACTTGAGCATACTTATATTATATTTATTCTCCGATGGGCAGTTGCAACTTCTTCTATACCAGGAAAGCTACCCATTGTTGACAGAAGCCCCGTTTACAACTAAGTTTTTCTGGAAAATCTCCACCAGTGCTAGCCATACTATGAGCACTAGGGTAGATGGGCCACCACTCTGTGCTGTCCAGACCTGCTCACAGCAGGATTGGATAACACGGTGGTAAAACTGTTGACAGCCAATCTATACTACCGCTCCTACCATTGCTAGAAATGGTACTAGAATAATGATGGGAAATTTGTCAGAAAAACCTCGGTGTAGACACAGCCAAAGGTGTCTCAGACCACCCTAAACCATAACTGAAATATGGTTTGGTCCAATGGACAAAGGGATCTAGCATGCCATTTATTAACAGGTGTAAAGTTTGCTTCTGCACTATAACCTTTTTAACCTTGATTGGGAGTGAGGAGTGGATCGAGAGACCTTAGTTAACCAGTCACTTTTTGTTTATTTGGTTGTTTTTCTGGTTAACATAGGGACTATGAGTAAAGCTAAGATTTTGTCATGGAGGTCATGGAAGTAATGGATTCCATGACTTTCAAAGACGTCTGTGACATTTTCTGCTTCAGCCGTGTCCTGGGGCAGCAGAGCTGAAGGTCCAAGCCGCAGCCAGGGGCAGCGTGGGCCCCAGAGCTGTTAGAGTCCCCACTCCCCAGACAGTCATCCCCCCAACCCTTATTTTTAGTGAAAGTTAGACAGGTCACAGGCTTCCATGAATTTCTGTTTATTGCCCGTGTGCCGTCTGTGACTTTTACTAAAAATAACCAGGACAAAATCTTAACCTTACATATGAGGTAGCATATCATCTCATGAAACACCAGGGTTTCCTCAAAAACAGATTGAGAGCCACTTCTGTCTGTATCAAAGTTTAGCTTCCACAGCTCCCCAAATGTATGGTTTATACTTGCTTTCTAATCTGTTTTCAATCAGTTTGCAATCCTTCCAGATAATAAGTACTGTAACAGCAGCCCACAGAAACAATCCATGGTTTTGTTTTCATTGAAAGCTGAACAAACCCAAGGATAATAGCAAGGAAGTATGTAACTGTTTTAAAATAAAGATAACAGGACCAGCACAAACCATCCCAGCCACCTAAAGAATTAATGCTGGACAGAACTCCAGCACTATTACTCACACAATCCATTTGTTATCTTTGGCAAACAAATTATGTAACTAATCTCTTTTTAAAAAAAAATCACTATAAATGTCTCCAGTCATCCTTTAATGTTTTTCTACATACCTATATATAGAAAAATAATTAACAATAAGACCCCAACACCACACGCACGCACCTCATGAGGGATATGAAAAAGCTTTGGAACGCTGCACTTTTCCCAATTTAGTATGGAATAAACTAAATCTACTGTCCAATTACATCAAGTGTACTGACAATATCAGCAAAAGATTAAGGCAGATGGGACTTTTAAATCACAGACCATCTTTGGAGTACTGCAAGAGGTGCATGTGGGAGAAAGTGAACTTGAAGTTAGTCAGTGAGGACAGGCAAGCCCAGGCACGGAAATTTAAAAGCTATTAATATTTTCTTGAAACAGAAATGTAGATTAATGAGCAGGAAGATTATATTTTCCGTTTGAGTAAAATAGGGAGCAGTTTTTCAGTAAAAAAGAAAAGTTAAAAGCAAAAAAATCTTATACTCTGGTAATTGATGATATTCTGAGGTAATTAAATAAGAGTTTCAAGTAAACACTAACACTTTCTTTGTAGGGATGTGGAAACAGGTTCTCATACAAACAGTAGGAAGCCAACTTTGTTTGGTAGGATGAGGTTGAGGTACCACTACTTAAAAAAAAATCAGACAGACAGAATAAATGCTATAAAAATTTCAGTTTCTAAAGATGACTAATAAAGAAAGTCAGTTCATTCAAACTATGGATGTTCCACTAAGTTCTTTTAAAACAGAAACAAAGAAGCACGTAGTCTTCACAGCCAATATATTGTTTACGTCCCAGATAGAAGCTTTCTTCTATTGGCTGGATCATCTTTTAGAGATATGCACTAAACTATATTTGATCTTGCAAAAATTGGTTTGAAGTCTAGTTCCAGGAAGAGGCAGAGAAAAATCCAACTCCAAGTGTGTCTAGACTAGAATTTTTGTTCCTATTATAACCAGAGTCTACTGATTGCCAATTAATGTCGCTAAAACTTATATAAGCTAAAACTTGACACTCCATAATCAGTTATCTTTAGTCTAGACAAACTGAGAAAAAAAATCAACTATTTTATATTCCTCAGTACAGATATAAAATGAACAAATGAAGCGTTGAAGGAGAGGGTACTCACCTCGTTCAGTAACTGGACTTCAAGATGTGTGTCCCTGTGGGTGCTCCACTTCAGGTACGTGTGCTCCTTATGCACCTTTGATCAGAGATTTTAGTAACTGTGCCGTTAGGCCTGCACATGCACGCCACACCTCCTTGTGCCCCATACCGAGGATATATAGAGCTGAGTGGGCAAATGGCCCTAGTTCCTTCTCCACTGCAACATCCCACAGACGCAAAGCAAAGGGGATGGAGGGCCGGTAGTGGAGCACCCACAGGGGGACACATCTCAAAGTAACTCCAACTACTGCACTTCTTGGAGTAATGTCAGGTGGCTTCTGGCCAGTACCCGTAAAAAGAGAAGGGAGCTTTGAAGCCGGATCTAAGACTGATGATTGAACTGCCATAACAACAGCAGCGTCCAACCTAGAGGTACATAGGAGGGTAGAGAGTTTTGAGAAACTGAACAGACGCCCAAAGTCCGGCTTCACAAATTTCAGTCACTAGTACATCTTTCAATAATGCCATGGAGGTAGACTAGAATCTAGCAGAATGGGCTGTCACTCCTAAAGGCGGCTGAGCATTAGCGGCCTTGTAGCAAGTGAGAATACAGCCAGAAATCCATTTTGTAAGTCCCTGAGTGTAAACTGTAGGACCTTTTGATCTCTCCACAAATGAAATTAACAGTCTTTGAAACCTTCTGAACAGTCTGTTTCTGCAGCAAAAGAAAGCTAACGCCCTTCTAAAGTCCAGAATAGATTCCCCTCTAGACTAGCGGCACTTTTTTGGAGGGGGGGGGGGAGAACGGCGATGACATAGGGAAGTGTAATAACCTGGTTGATGTGGAAATTGGAGGATATTTTTGGTAAAAATTCAGGATGTGGTCATAAGAAAACCTTTTCCTTAAAAGAAACTGTTAAGGGGTGGGTCTGACACTAATGCCCCCAGTTCCCTGACCCTGTGGGACAGAAGTTATGGCTCCCAAAAATGCCCTTTTCATAGATAAGTGTACCAGAAAACAATTAGCTAGTGGCTCAAATGAAGGTTTCATGAGGCAATGAAGGACTAAGTTAAAACCCATACAGGAGGAGATTTCTTATTTATGGGAATAGATTAATCAACCCTTCAATGAATCTTGCCATTGTCAAGTAGGCAAATATGGAGGGTCCCTCTACAGATGAATGGAAGGCTGTGAGTGCTGCTAAAAGAACTTTAGGAGAACTCATAGAAAGACATGACTTTCTTAATTCCTAAAGACAATCTAGAACAGCAAGAAGAGGAGAATGAATTTATGAAAGTTGTCGCTGAATGCACTAGTGATGAAACCTCTTCTACTGAAGATAAATAGTTCTGGTAGAAACCCTTCCGCAGTTTAATAGGACCTGTTGAACCTTGGTTGAACCATGGAAGAGCCAAGCTCAGTCAAAAGATGTCCAGATTGGGATGGAGAAACTCACTGGAGATCTGAGATAACAGATGAGCAACGGCTGGGGAGGAGTAACAATGGACAGGTAGTGATGCAAATCAAGTGAGATAACTGATCTCAACCATGTTGGTGCAGTAAGAATGACTTTTGTTTCATTCTGTTTGATTTTGTTCAGCATCTTCAAAAGCAGAGGTGTGGGTGGATATGCATAGAGAAGACCCTTCCTCAAGGAATGAGAAATGTGTCCCCTAGGAACTGATGGCCCAGACCCCCTCTTGAACACTATTTCCTTGCACTTTCTGTTGGCAGCAGTTGCAAAGTAATCCGCTTCTGGAAAGCCCCAGCTTAGAAAAACGTGCGTCTGAAAAGCCAAGAGTTTAATTCCCATTTGTAATCTTGGGAGAAGTGCCTGCTCAGATTGTCAGCCACTGTGTTTTGAATGTCTGAAAGGCAAGAGGTTGAAATGAGAAAATGGTTGGCTATACAGCACTTCCAGATCCTTATTGCTTTGACACAGAAGGATGGGGATCTCACCTCCCTTGACAACTTATGTAAAACATGCAGGTTATGCTGTCAGTAGTGGCTTTTACAGATTGACCCATGATGAGGGAAAAGAAACACACAAGCATTCCTGGCTGCTCCTAATTTTCAGGAACTTTATGTGAAGTTAAGACCCTTGAACAAACTATTGCCCTTGTGTGTATCTAGATGAGCTCCCCACCCTCAGCGAGATGCATCCTAAATTATGGTGACCCTTGGAGGAGATTGGTTGAAACGAACTCCTGCACATAGTTTGCATAGGTCTTTCCAGCAACTGAATGAGTCCAGAACCCTCCTGTCCAGCCTATTTGTTCTAATTATAAACTGTTTTGAGCCATCCCCGGAAGCAGTGAAGATGTAACCCAGCATCTTGGGTTACAAAAGTGCATGCTGCTATATGACCCAGCAGCTGGAGGCATTTATATGAATCTCTGAAATTAGGTTTATTAGTGTCATGAACCTATCTGCAGGAAGGTATGCCCTGGCTGCTACACCATTCAGGAAAATCCCTATCAAGTCTCTCTGATTAGCTGTGCTCAAAATAGACTTTCTGATGCTCTGTTGAAGATCTAAGCTGTGAAAGAGGGTCATGGCTATCTTTACAAGCACCTAATTGTCAAGGTAAGGGAAGATGAGTATTCCCATCTGCCAAAGCTGAGCTTTTACCACTGCTGTGACCTTTGAGAATACTATGGAGGTAGAGGACAGGCGAAAGGGAAACACTTGATATTAGAAGCAATCCTGATTAATTGTAAAACAAAGAAATCTCTCATGAGAAAGTTGAATTGTGATGTGAAAATGTGTGTCCTGAAGGCTGCAAACTAGTCCCTGGAATCTAAAGATTGAACAGCAGCTGCGAGTCACCATCCTGAATTTCTGTGATTTCACCAAGGCATTTAGGCACCTGGGAGCCAGTAACCGAGCTCCATCCCCCATTCTTTTTGGGGGGCCAGAAAATACTTGAAATACAATCCATTCCCCCTATGCAGAACTGCAACTGTTTCTATGGCTCCGCTAAGCATAGAAGAGATATCACTACCTGTTTCAGCAAGTGTATGTGAGACAAATCCCTGGAGAGAGTCTTGGACTGTTGGGGGTGAAGATTTGAGGTGAGAATATTCTGAGCCCTCGAACAAATCTATCAAAATTGACAGCTGAATGAAGATAAGGCTAGTTGGTATTATGCTGTCACTGGAGGAGGTTTCTTCTTCTGATACCTCAGCCTCTTTTTAGATGATTCAGTTTGCCTATAGTAATAGAAGACAATCATATGAGATCCCTGCACTGCTTGAGATCTGCTCAATTTTCTTTTGTTCACAGGAATACATATGTCAAGGGACCTGAATATGGCCCACAAACTTTTCAAAGTATGGAGAGATGTGTCTGTGGACTTTGAGAATAAGTTATGTCCACCAAAATGGAGGTTTTCCGTGGTATTCTGAACCACCGTCGGGAAACTGGACAGTTGCAGCCAAGACACTCAATGCCTGATGACAGCAGTAGACATGGAATAAGCCAGAGTGTCAGCTGCATGTGGGGAGGCCAGCCACAAGGTCATAGCTGAAGGTCAGCTTTTGGCAATGGCCTTAAATGCCTCACTATATCATACGGTGTAGACTTTGTATGGTGTTGTCTACAATACTCACTGTCTGCCTCCACAACTGAAGAATTTGGTGAAGGATGGGAAAATAAACATTCAGAGATTTTTTGATGGAACAATATTTTTTGTCAGCATGTTTACAAGTTGGTGACACCATCACTGGAGTCTATCACAGGGTTTTTGCAGTTTCCAGTAGAACCTCATTCACTGGTAACAGCACTCATCCAGAAGATGTGATGTACAGGATACTCAAAAGTTTAAGTTGCTACTCTTGGACCTCCTCTAAAGGAACTTGGAGCAAATCAGCAAGACATTTCAAAAACTTCTGAAACCACTTGAAACTGTCAGTCAAAGAAGGTGGTGGAGGCATTACAACCTGATCTGGTGACAATGATACTCTATTTGTCTGAGGCATCACCTGGTCTGCTCTGGCCTCTTGCTCCTCAACAATTTCCTCCTCAGGTTCCAGCTGTTAATGAGGAAGTGGAGGATCAGGCTAATGTATGTGCGCTCCATGGGAAAAACTAGGAGGCTCTTGAGAACTTCTGGTGATAGACACACACAGATCTCAAAAAGGCCACTGGGGGGGACCCACACGATAGGGAAGGAGGCATCCACTAACGGTCATATCAGTGAGACAGGGCTCAAGACTTTCTCCTTTTAAATCTTCCTTTCAGTGTAGGTTACAGGTCAGTAGTCCCTTTCATGGTAGATAGGAGCTCGCTGGACAGAGATCTGAGAATCAGCAAAATACTCAACTCAGACCAAAGATGGAGTAAATAATGAACAAGGGACAGCTGTCCATATGGTGCAGCAGGAGCCAGAGAGCTGGGAGGCATCGGGGAAGATCCCAGAAGATCCTGGAACCAAACACTTCATACTGGCTAGTAATGGAGACCCCCAGCTCCTCCAAAACACAACAGATCTCTGAAATATTTGGGGGGTACTGGGTGGTCTCAACTGAGGTTGGATGGGTCTCTGAAGTGATAAGTGTCGGTACCAAAGACAGCTGTGACTGTTGAGATGGTGCACGTCTAGTGGACGTCAGGACTGAGGAAGCTGCCATCTTCTGGTACACCAGTGTAGTAGTCTAATATACTGGTCTGGGTACAGAAGATGGTACGGACTTCAAAGCAGAATGTTTAGAACCTCTGCTGGAACGGTCATATCTAGTCAGTACCAAGGGAGATTTTGGTCCTGAAGTATGCTTGCTACTGAACCTCTAAGAGGAAGTCAAAGTCTTCAATGAACTCTCAGTACCGGAACCTAGAGCCTCAAAAATTTGTGTCTCCAAAACGGTTATTCTGTGAGGCAACAGATTTCTCTGAAGAAGAATCTCTGGTAGAAGATCCGGAACCCCTATTCCTTTGAGTCTTATTGGTACCGTCTGTGATCTTATCCCGTAAAGCTCTCGGTGACCAGGATACAGAGGTCTACAGGGCACAAGTGCACTTGAATGCTAATCTGCAAGGAGGCTCTCTGAGCCTGATCTCAGGTCTTGCTCCACCATGAGCAGACTAAATTTAATATCCCTGATTTTTCTATATCTGTTTTTAAACGATATGCAGATCTTACACTGAGACATCCATATACCAGCCAAAATAGCTGAGACACAGAGAATGACCGTTGCTAATTGGGATGGACTCCCTGCAGAAGAGGCAACATTTGAAGCCTTAGGATCCCAGAATACCCTAAAGCTGGCACCTCATCTGGAAGGAAGCTGTAGATAGAAAAACCCCAAATCATGCAAGAATGATCAAAACAAACAAATAAATTGGATAAACAACCAAGCTAAACTATCACTTAGAACTAAATCTAAAAAGGCTGGGCTACAGGCTACATTGGAGCAGGCATGTTAGATGTGCTGTCTCAGACCGAAGGGTGGTTGAGAAGGAACTGAGGGGCAGTTTGTCCACGCAGCTCTATATATCCACAGTGTGGAGCACAAAGAGATGTATAGCACACGCGCAGGCTGAATGGATGCTGCTACTGAAAATCTCTGATCAAAAGTGCATGGGGAACACCTGAACTGGAGCACCCATGGACATACTATTTAAACTATAGATGTTCCTCATGGGAAAAATTAGGAGCATATTTCTCCAAATAGGAAGCATCATAAGGATACACTGCAAAGGCATATGCACAAATCAACACACTATACCTCAAACTGTCTGTGCCAAAAGCTTGCTAATTTAATGTACTATTGGCCAATAAAAAAGGTAATAAAATGTGAACCTTAGTTCAGATTGTCAGCATAGAGCAAAAGACACATGAACACAGGATCCAATGCAATCAGTCTGTTAAGGCAGTATTTGACTTCAGTGCAAAAGAAAGTAAACTTAGTGTTCTAATCTAGGTTTCGGAGTAGCAGCCGTGTTAGTCTGTATCCGCAAAAAGAAAAGGAGTACTTGTGGCACCTTAGAGGCTATCGAATTTATTGAGCATAAGCTTTCGTGAGCTACAGCTCACTTAATCGGATGCTACTCTCATATAGTATCTGCAATTTATTTTTGGGGGGTAGGGTGTTGCACAGATCTTGCCCTTAAGTACTAGTTTACCCTGCTATTCCCCCTATTCTGGAGAAAGCCATTAAAGAATGCTTTTCTTCCTCCATTTGACTGCTCCAGACCTGTTCTCCATGTCTTGCCTCCTCAACTGCACATCTTTTGAGCTCTCCAGATGAGAGCTAACTGAAGAACCCGAGGGGACAGAAGTATAGTACCATGAAGAAAGAAGCAGGCAGTGGTATTAGGGTCAGAGTGCACAAGTGCACAACTGCCATGTCATGCATTTCAGAACTCAGCCACTGACCTGAACTTTCCACGGAGATACACTGAAGGGCTCCAAAGGGAAAACAGACTGACTAGAGAAATACTAAACCAGACCATTTTACTTGGATCATCTAATGTATCTAATAACAGCAAGCAAGAGTAAGACACTGCTCCTGCAGGTTGTAGAGTCCTGGCAGGAAACCAATCCAAGTACTACATCTAACCTTGGCTGGAAAGATGTCGGGGAAACCAATGGTCTAAAACAGTGGTTCTCAACCCGCAGACCACTTTGTGGCCCAATCAGCACACAGCTGCAGCCCATGTGACATCCTCAGGGCATTCAGGTAGTATACAGAGTGTGGATGTGGCCCACAGAGAGTTGCATATGCAGCCCACAATGGTAAATAGATTAAGAACCACTGGTCTGAAAGGTAGATGGTCAAGGCCAACCAGCTCTCAGTTCTTTGCCAAACTACTCTGGCAATTCAATTTGCCCTACAGAGAGAGAAGGCACCCTAAGACGCAACTTGCAATAGTTCCCTTAAAGGCAAAAAGGTGTGCTGCTACTCTTCAAAGGGAATGCTGTACACTGAGGAACTGGTTTACGCATCTGCAGCAACATGCCAGTAGTGCGATCTAAGATGTGACAGAGTTGAAGGGAAAAAAAGAGCAACTCTATAATGGCTGCCTTCAAAATTATGGAAATGGCAGGATGTCCCAGAAATGAGGATCAGACCAGTATCTAAGAGCCACTACCAGATGGAAAAGTATGCACCAGTGCATGCTATTTATGATTTAAGAGTGCATCCTTCTCTTTGCCAAACTGAGAAATCCGTAGTGATCCACTCTGATGGAATACTTTATGGATGGTGGGAAATAGGCAAACTGTTTATTTAAAGTTTAGTACATAAAATCTCCAACTGTCAATTGAAAACACATCAACAGTATTTCCAGGCTACACTGTGAAGGTTTAAAGATTTGGGAATCAAGCAGACCTGGAATCATTAAAACTAAATGATATTTGGTTCAAAAGACACAGAACTGGCCAGAATTCTGAAGGTACCTTCACCCTTAGGAATGAGTGTTTCAATTTGTTGCACATTAAACACTTTTTCTCCATTTCCTGAATACCCAAGTAAAGGATGGACCCATTTAAACTCCATTATCCAGTAATGACAGGTTTCAGAGTAGCAGCCGTGTTAGTCTGTATCGGCAAAAAGAAAACGAGGACTTGTGGCACCTTACAGACTAACAAATGTTAGTCTCTAAGGTGCCAGAAGTCCTCCTTTTCATTATCCAGTAAATTCCTTTCAATCCTGACAAATAAGACAGGGCAGGAAATTGTTCTCTTCTTGAGGCTAGCAGCTATTACCAATAATTCTTAGGCGACCAGAACTATGTCTGATCTGGGGTTAATGTTCTATTGCACCCACTATTCTGAACCACCAGAGTACCAGTTGGTTTAGTGAAACATGGATGGATTACAATATGCATCACATACAGTAAGCTTTAAACAAAGCTTTCAGAAGCTGTGAGGGTGGATAAAAATCAATGATTAAAAAAATTTTTAAAAAATCAGTTTTTTTATTTAAATCAGTTTCTGATAAAATGCTTTTTGAGGAAAAACCTATTTAAAGATAGTTTTAATTAAGATACATTATAGCTTAAAGATATCTCATCATGGAATAGGGATTATATATTCTAATTCTATAATATGAGACAATATATTCATGTAATGGTTAAGAAAAGTTTTGTAAATGAGTTCCAATAGTTCATGGATTAGAGACCCAATCTTATGGGGTTCCAGGGGCTGCTATATAGATTATTTAGCTTAATCTCTCTATCTACCCAATGGGACTCAGTGCTAAGTCTAGAAGATACCATCAGAGATGCTTAGTTTTGCAGTTCTCAAACTGTGGATGTGTGTCTCCAGAAATAACAAGCTTGTTAACAGCAAAAATGTTTTAAAATAAATAAATAAATATATAGAGGTGAGAAATAACAAACCTCAACCCTATTGCCCCGCTGCAAATTAGTGTAACAGAGTCAGTCTCTTACCTCTCTCTAAAAGTGAAAAGTTTTAAAACGTTCAATGAATAAAAGATTGTTGTGGCAGAAAAGATCTGGACAAGGTGAAGAAGTCTGGAGATAAATGTGAGAAAGGAAGGACAGGCAGTAGAAACAAAAGTGAAACTGTTTGAGCAGCATATTCCAGAAGTCTTGAGGTCTGAGCGTAGCCCTCATTGATTTGAGATTTACTATAGCATTTTCTCACTAGACAGGAAAACCTATAATGGCAGCAGGCCGCAAGAGACCCACTTTGTGTCTCATCTATCTCTGGGTTGTGAAGAATATGTATTAAGGTTATAACACCCAACAAGAATACATTTTTACGTAGAAATCCATGATTAAATCGAGTCTTCCTGACTAGTGATTTAAATCAATTCCACCCTGGAAGCTGCTCTGTTTATTAACAACAAATTCACAAATATTTTGAACATTACATCTCCCCCTTTAAATTTAAAAACATACCTTAAAAAAGTACATGCTCCCACCACCATGCAGGACTGGAAGTAAAATTTATGTTCCAAAAAGTTACCAAATCAGACTCATTTGAAGATTCAACCAGCCTTAACACAGAGTGCAAATTGGTTTGTTCTTTTCATTATTTCCCTGTCATTATGTTCTCCTTTTATACAATGACCACAGGAACCATCTATATTTGAGACACGCTAAAATTGACTGTCAGAAGCTACAGAAGCCTAGTGTGTAATGTTTCTGTTTCGGGGAACAATTCAAGAGTTGCTAGAAGTTTAAAAACGGAAAACTTACAAGGCTGCTTTCACCTAGATTACAATTTATGAGCTGTTTAAAGGTCAAACTCATTCTTCCATTCAGGGTGCACAGTGTAACACTACATAACAAAACAGGATCACCTCATTCACATTTGTCACATCTTGTGTTAATTTGGGATGATCACCCTGAAACACCTGCATTGGCTCAGGTCAGGTGAAGCCTCCTTCCTTTATCGGAGGTTTCATATTAATAGCATTCCATCAATTTATATTTGTTCTAATGTGTATTATATTCTATACTGAAATTACAAACACATGAAGAAGTGACTCATTTAAGAAATAATATCGATTAGTAACTTCTATGTCAATTTAATGTTACAACATCGTCAAATTATATCTTCAGCAGAGCTCTAGGTGAGCCAGAACTCCATTCCAGTATTTCTCTGGTGGCCACATCAGTTTCTTTAGGATTTAAAGCCATTAAAAACTACATTTCTGTAAAATCTTCCAGATCTGAATCACTGCAACTTCCTGAGTCTCTTAACCGAAACAATAATTCTCTGAGGACTGTGAACCAACGCCTTGTACTAACTCTGAAGCCCGTTAACAATATTGCCCTTTACATTTCTAACCATTTCAGATCTGATTTATTTTAGAAGAAACATTTTGTTTCTCTAGAGTGGCTAAAAATAAGTTAGAGAAGGAAAAGACCTACTGGGCCTGATTTTCAGATAGTTTACACACAATAGGCGTGCACGTTATCTTAGATGTGCAAGTGTCAGTGATCTGCTCAGGCACTGGAAAACAGATGCCTATCTAGTCCCATCCATGTATACATCTGATTTGTACAGATCTGCACACAAAATGGCATACAAGTTGTCTGAAAAATCAGGCCCACTATATTGTTAATCAACCCCACCGCAATGGAGATTTCCACGACCATTCCAGGGGGGAGGAGGAGGGGGGAGGATTGATCTCACTACTAAGACTTTTTCCTGATTTTTTTTTTTTTTTTGAGATTGCCTTCTGCTTCACTTAGTTCCATCCCAAAAGCGTAGGTCACAGGAGCGGGATGGAAAGAGAGCCTCCAGTTAATGGATGTGCAAAGGGGCACATGTAGAGTTCCATTTGCCCCCACCCTTCACCCCACTTTGCCTCCTTAATAAATGCCCATCTGTGCATCATTCTAGAAATTGTGGAATAGCACATCTTACCCCCATGAGCCACTACACACTCAGTGGGGTCTCTAGCCCATTACTGTAATACAAACAACAAATATTGAGTCTTGGAGTGAGTCTGAAGATTTGCAGCTGATGCTGTTAGAGGCCCAGATCTTCTAAACAGCCTTAGATGCTAGTACCCCAAAATGCTGATTTCCCAGGCAGCACTTCTTAAGAAATCCTTAGTTCTCCATATATTTTATTTACATTTTATTACCTTAATAAAAATACTGATTAAATTACAAATTTGGGGGATTATAAACAATATTTGAAAGGTTTCAGAGTAGCAGCCGTGTTAGTCTGTATCCACAAAAAGAAAAGGAGGACTTGTGGCACCTTAGAGCCGAACAAATTTATTTGAGCATAAGCTTTCGTGAGCTACAGCTCACTTTATCGAATCCTGAAGTGAGCTGTAGCTCACAAAAGCTTATACTCAAATAAATTTGTTCGCCTCTAAGGTGCCGCAAGTCCTCCTAATATTTGAAAGGACAGCTTGTTTTAATCGAAGATCTGTTAAACAGCTATACAATTCAGCAAAGTTTAATGTTATGTTTCAATAATACATAAGATATCAAAATTTAAGGAAAATGAAAGTTATTCACACTCTACAAGGAAGAATTATTCAGTTATTCATTTATAGAGATAGTCAAAACAATTACATTCTCTCTCTCTAATTTCTTAATTATTCTCTAGGCAACACTTGGACACTGATAGTTGAAAAAAAAGAAGTACTTGTGGCACCTTAGAGACTAACCAATTTATTTGAGCATAATGTTAGTTCAGGAAAGCTTATGCTCAAATAAATTGGTTAGTCTCTAAGATGTCACAAGTCCTCCTCTTCTTTTTGTGAATACAGACTAACATGACTGCTACTCTGAAACCTGTCAGTTGAAAAAACGTTTTTCTTCAGTTGCAAAATCCAAATTAATGGAGAAAAGTCCTAAAAGTAACTAAAGTTTTGAAATGTATTAGTGTTTTCATACTATGAATCTGCTGATTTAGCAATGTAGGAAATATATGGTCTTTTGCCAATGAGAAATCAAGATTTCTTTTACATTTCAATCTGCCTCAAAATATTTGGCCAAAACAGACCGAAAAAAATTAAGTTTCATAAACTGAAGTATCAAACAAAGCAAACAGTGGTATGTTTTATTCTGTACAATATGAGAAAGAGGGGGGAACTTCTGTTTAATGTAAGCGCCAATAAACACATTTTAGACTTCAGTCTTATCTGTTTGATTAACACAGCCTTCTGGAATTAGCTCCAGAATTTTCAGGTAAACCTAAAACAAAAATACTGCAAGGCCTCAAATCTGTTATGCTTAATCTCCATTTTTTAAGTGGAACAATGCATTATTTATAGCAAAAATTAGTATTTTTAAAACACTGACATTTTATGTCCCAGATTACTAATGTATTCTTCCACAGAAGTAACCTTTTTTCCTCAAATCATTAATTTTCAAATTGCATACATCTACTTTAGACTCCAAAGAATGAGAGATTCATATGGCCAAAAAGAGTTCTTATTTTAGAAATAGTTATATGATTCAGACAGGGAGATGAAATTTTTAATAAGCCCTTCCATCAACAGAAGTGGCTCCAGCTAAAATAGGTTGTACACAGGGAAGAAGAATCAGGAAATCCCTTCACAGAAATGGCTGTTACATATTCATCTACACACTATTCTTCCTTATTTCTTTGGAAGAGATTGAGACAAATCATGGAGGATTAAAATAGGAAAGCATTTTTAATCCCACCCACCCCCCAAAAAATTATGCATCTGAAAATTCTGAGAAATCACAGAGAAGCAAGATCACAAGTCTATTCAATCTGTATGCAGCTGAGTATTGACAAGTAGTCTTGGGGGAGGCTTTTAAAGTCATAAGGAGTACTGGGTACACTCCCTCTCAGCCCCTTGTGTTGATTACTTATTTTCTGTCCATATTCAGTCACTGAGTAAGACGCAGTCACTCTCTGAGGCCCAGAAGATAGGTTTTGCTGTTTTACATATATACTGGGAAACTTCTCCACTAACTACCCTGCCTTGAGAAAAATATGCTATTCTTAACCACTAATTAAAAATCCTGAGTACTAAAAGAGAAGAATCACACAATTTCTTTTATTTTTTCTGGTATCTTTGCACCACTGCTACTGCCTTCCAGGGAAGAATGTTAGGACTCTGCTTAGTTTCTTTCCTGTTTTGAGATCACTTTGTAAGCCACCCAAGTGGAATACTACACAGATGAATCCTTCCCAGAGCATTCAATAATCCTCACAGGTACTTTAAGCAACATCTTGTTCTGAAAATACCACAGTCCCTTGGGAAGCCTGAGATTATGTACTGATGCCTTCACAGACAGTTTATATTTCTGCTAATATGTCTAGCTCAGAAACAAAAACTGCTACTAAAAATTTCAAGGAAAGCAAACAGTGCAGTTTAACCTTCCCAGAAATAACTTATTTTCCCTATGAAATGGATTTACACCGTTTCAAAATACACCCCATAGGCAACAGCATTAACATCAGAACTATGGGAATGTGAAATTGAGGAATGGGAGAACAGATAAGGCAAGGTCCACATACACCAAACAACACATTTATAAAAGAAAATTATGGTAAAATGCTGTATCAATGGTACCTAACTCCCCTTAAAATGGAATAAGAAAAGGAGTACTTGTGGCACCTTAGACGAACAAATTTATTTGAGCATAAGCTTTCGTGAGCTACACCTCACTTCATCTGATGCATCGGATGTAAAATGGAATGAGTATGGTGCAAGGAAGGGGAAGTGCTGGAGAACATAATGAAAGAATTTCTCCACATATGGTGAACGTGACCAAAATTTAAGACATTTTGGAAAGCCACTGGAGATTCCATAAAGGACATAACAGGTGTCAGATGTCAGATAACTTTTCATGAAAAAAAAACAACGAATATGAAAAGGTTAAGTCTTAAGAAAGCCACGAAGAACTCACCACTCATTTCCTACTTGCTGCTAGAATTACCATAGCAAAGGGGTGGAAGATGTATCACTGCTATGAAAAAGGGGGGAACTCTGGTACTAGAAAAATTACCTCATGAAGTCAGAGTTCTGCACAAGAGAAGGAAAAAAGCTACTTAGAAATCTGGTGGAAGGTTTAGAGTTTGCTGGAAGACGGTCACTGCCCATCAAACTTGATAGATAGAGAACTTATGAATACTAAGGAAGGGAGAAACCCCTTCAACAGTCAAAATTAAATTCAAAATTAAGATATTAAAATAAGAAAAACAGATAGGAAGAAAAAGGAGAAAAGCTTAATATTGCACTGCATAATCTGTTTTTATTAGTTATCCTAAATGTAAGAAAATCATATGTCTGGATCAAAACATGAAAGACTAACCAACCACCACCAACTGGCAAGACAGAAGAGGAATACAAATAGTACAAAAGAATCAACCGTAATTGTGAACAATACCACAGAAATGAAGAAAGTGACTGGTAGCAGGTCTCATCAATATAACTTTAGAAACTTCATAGGCTAATTTGTGTGTCTATTAAGTTTATCTTTATTTAAGTGTAAAACAAGTTGTACAAAATTTCTGTTCTATAAGAACGAAATCAAGAAACCATTGGAATGTAAATTCACCCCCCAACTTTATACTTTGAGCATTTCGCAATATAAAACTGAACAAAATACATTAGCACTTTTTGCACGGAATATTTTGGGTGAACTATTACTTGTTGAGGATACAGAATGGCAGCCGTGTTAGTCTGTATTCGCTAATGTATTTGGTTCAGTTTTATATTGAGAAATGCTCAAAGTATAAAGTTGGGGGGTGAATTTACATTTCAATGGTTTCTTGATTTCGTTCTTATAGAACAGAAATTTTGTACAACTTGTTTTACACTTAAATAAAGATAAACTTAATACACACATAAATTGGTCTATGAAGTTCCTAAAGTTATATTGATGAGACCTGCTACCAGTCACTTTCTTCATTTTTGTGGTATTGTTCACAATTATGGTTGATTCTTTTGCACTATTTATATTCCTCTTCTGTCTTGGAGTCGGTTTTTGAAGTTTTTTTTTGTTGAAGCACATCTACCAATACATCATGTGCCAGCAACGCCCCTCTGCCATGTACATTGGTCAAACTGGACAGTCTCTACATAAAAGAATAAATGGACACAAATCAGACGTCAAGAATTATAACATTCAAAAACCAGTTGGAGACCACTTCAATCTCTCTGGTCACTCGATTACAGACCTAAAAGTTGCAATTCTTCAACAAAAAACTTCAAAAACAGACTCCAACGAGAGACTGCTGAATTGGAATTAATTTGCAAACTGGATACAATTAACTTCGGCTTGAATAGAGAGTGGGAGTGGATGGGTCATTACACAAAGTAAAACTATTTCCCCATGTTTATTGCCCCCCCTCGACTCCCCACTGTTCCTCTGATGATCTTGTCAACTGCTGGAAATGGCCCACCTTGATTATCACTACAAAAGGCTCTCCCTCCCCCCGCTTTCCTGCTGGTAATAGCTCACCTTAAGTGATCACTCTCATTGCAGTGTGTATGGTAACACCCATTGTTTCATGTTCTCTATGTATATAAATCTTCCCACTGTATTTTCCACTGAATGCATCCGATGAAGTGAGCTGTAGCTCACGAAAGCTTATGCTCAAATAAATGTGTTAGTCTCTAAGGTGCCACAAGTACTTCTTTTCTTTTTGTTGAGGATAAGCTTTTTATTGCTCTGCCTGCAGCCTGATAGGTTATAATTTTGCTTTGGTTCCTGTAACAGTGATAACTTTGTGAGCATATTTTGTGTTCATAATAATAAACAGATGCTGTTTCACTTTGCAGCAATATTTAGGCTTGGCTAGAATACTTCTTACTATATAGATGCATATAATTATAGATGTACAAAGTAATGAGCAAAGACTTTCAGACAAACCATCCCAAGATACAATGCACAAACACCATTTATTTTATATTAAATAAAGGAGAAGATCGACTGGGAAGAAAACACTTAAATCATCTGAAAGTTTTGCATACTATTTGCCCCTCACCGCTGAGGGTTTAAAGTATCTTGAAATATATTTGATTTTGTACATGAGAAATTAATATTTGTTGATAGTTTAAAAGTAACAAGACAGTTGGAATTTACAGAAGAGAATCATAGCATTGTCCATGTTTAAGTCACCAGCTTTGACCTTTAGTAGCTGTACATTACGTGAGAGAAACCACATTTTTCACTAATATTTGAAGTGGGTCCCATACTTCTGAATCATTTATATCATAAGTTTATAGGAAAATCCAGAAGGTGAAGACAGAAACACATGGCTTCTTCCAGGCCCTGATCAAAGAGTAATTTTATTATTTGAAGTTTACAAGTACCACGTAGGTTGGGCAACAGACTGATGCCAAGTGTGTGTTAAATTATTCAAAAAGTCAACTGCATGCCTGCCCTGCATCCTCTCAAGCTAGAACAAAAGGCTCTGGAAAGTCTGTCCCAGTCTTGGAAAACACACACACTATATAATTACTCAACCTTAGCTACAGCATTACTGCTGCAGTGCTAAAATAGCAAGTACCGTGGGCTCAGGAACAGGAAGCAGCTTTCACACATTTATCTCCATTATACAATAGTCTCCCCAGATCCCTACAGTGAATATGGAAGGGTGCACCTGTCATTTCACTGACAAGGCTCCCTGCCTCTGTAGCATAACCTTTTCCTGGCCCAGGGGAGACTGGCCTCAGCTACCCTACTCAGGGCTGGACTGAAGTGTGCCAAGGGGAAGGTTGGGCTTTTCCCTAGGACAAAAACCAGCAGAGATCACTACCCATGATCCATAGCTGGGAAGTGCACGTGAAGCAGGTTTTCCTTTCCACGTCTCTTCTTGTTTCTCTTACGGCCTGGGATCAAGCAGAGGCTTACAAGACACAGTGAAGAATTAAGCTGTTCATACCCCTCACCCCACCCCCCAAAAAAACAGCTGAAACATTTAGCATAGAACCAGCCAATTTAAAGTCAAACACACAAATAAAAAATAATTTAGATTTCAAGATAAGAGTTTTAGATACAAAGATCTCAATCTTCAGCAGGCAGGTCCCATACTATAATTGCAGAAGCAAAACAAAACTGACAAGCTCATAAACAAGGGAGACATACATATGCGCAAGCATCAGACAGGTTTGGGTTCTGCACCAAAAGCTTCAGAAAAGACAGAACACAATCATTTGGGAATTGCACACTGATTTGTTCATATGTTGCCCCTTAATTTCTCATGTGACATGACTAAAACAGTACAATTCCTGAAGAACCGATGAAAGCCGTTTCATCCCTAAAACTACTTCTAAAAAGATGAGGTAAAGTACGTTTTATTGCTAGTAGAAAAGGAGTACTTGTGGCACCTTAGAGACTAACAAATTTATTTGAGCGTAAGCTTTCGTGAGCTACAGCTCACTTCATCGGATGCATTCAGACGAATGTATGAATGCATTCAATGAAGTGAGCTGTAGCTCATGAAAGCTTACGCTCAAATAAATTTGTTAGTCTCTAAGGTGCCACAAGTACTCCTTTTCTTTTTGCGGATACAGATTAACACGGCTGCTACTCTGAAACCTGTCTTTATTGCTAGTGGGACACATTCATGGTGCATTTTCTGGTAAATGTTTATGTCGTTCTTTGGTATTATGGAACATGCTTGAGAAAGTTATATTTGTGCAAATAATCCATAGTTAGCTAAATTCTCAGTCATTAAAAGGAATTGCCAACACTTAGCTAAATAGACCAAAGGCTTAGCTGTTTCTTCAACTGTCACCTTAATTTTAAAACTTATTTGAAAACATCTTCACCCTAATGGATTTAGTGGCCCACACTCGTCTTTGTGACATGTGATCACAGCACCTCTAAAATAAGCAGCCACTCTGATTAATTCAGACTAACTTGGCTCAATAATTGATTAAAGAATTGACAACTTATTTTGCAGGTAAGAAATATCAGATATGTACTAGTTTTCCTTATTGTGTTTTTAGTTATCCAATCTTCATAATTCTTTCCTCTTTCAAAATTCTTCATAGATTCTGCCTGGGAAAAGCCACTGCAGAAATTACACCCATTAATGAAGACTAAGGCCTCTCCTGTTGAGGGCAAGGGCTGTCATGATTAAGAAAGAGATGGTTAAGGGCTTGCTCAAAAAAATCTTTTAGATGTTAAAAACTATGAAGCAAAATAATTGGGCTTTTTAGGGGGTAGGTGGGGAAGAGGGGTGAAGAAAAAGCCAAAATAGGGAAAGAACAAGTTAAAAAAAATGTAGATAAGTTAGATGTATTTATGCAGCAGGGCCTGATGAAATTCATCCCAGGGTACTTAAGGAACTAGCTGAAACAACCTCTGAACTATTAGCAATTATCTTTGAGAACTCAAGGTGGATGGGTGAGGTCTCAGAGGCCTGGAGAAGGGCATCATAATACAGTGAAAGCTCTGTTATCCAGCCCTGTACCAACCAGAAAGCTCTATAAACCAGCATTTCTAATCTTCATAGGCAGTCCGGTTTATAGTCCGGTTGGCACCGGGGTGGCAGGCTCCCTGCCTGTCTCCATGTGGCTCCCCGGAAGCAGTGACATGTCCCTGCTGCTCCTAGGCAGAGGAACGGCCATGAGGGGTTCAGAATGCGGGAGGGGGTGCAAGGCTGGGTCACGGGAGGGGGTACAGGGTGTGGCTCTGAGAGGGAGTTTGGGTACAGGAGGGCACTCGGGGCAGCGAGTTTGGGCACAGGAGGGGATTTGGGGTGCCAGATCCGGGGGGCACTCACCTTGGGCGGCTCCCCACAAGCTGCAACATGTCCCAGCTGCTCCTAGGCGGAAGTACAGCTAGGTGGCTCTGCACACTGCCCCTGCCCACAGATGTCACTGCCGCAGGTCCCATTGGCTGTGATTCATAGGAGCTTCAGCTGAGAACAAGTACACTCGTAACATGTTAAGTTCCCTTTTTAAACAGATCAGAGGATTTTGGAGTTTCCAGAAGCAGGTAGTTAGTATACAAAGGGTCTCTCCCCCAGCGCCTATCTTCAAAAGGTTGGCTTCAGAGGGGGAGAATTTGCATTGCCCTCATTTCATGGTGGTATAACCTTAGGATATCCACTTCACAAGTATGCCCCAAAAAAACCTTTGAAATTCCTCAGACCTTCCAGAGACGGCATTTATCTTGTCTCTCTGCTAAAGAAGTTCCATATAATCTCACCATAGAACATAAACATTTACATGTGTAATACAATGAACTCCAAAGATGTTAAGCCCCATTCAACAATGTTTAACTGAATTCAATAAACTTTATCTTAATTCCATAAGGTTTGTTCAAGATATCACAGCTTATTGTCAATCCATTACACATGGATTCGACAGATTTCCTTTTCTTCATTGTATCTTGTTTCAGAAATAAGAAGAGAACAAAATATATGGATACCACGACTGCTGTCATAGCAATGGAGAAAGATGCACGTATATGATTATTTTATTGGATCAAACATCAGGTCTTGATACAGGCAAACAAATACTTTGTATTAAAGTCTGATCCAAGAGGCGTAGATCGAACGACACTTCAGTGGAGTTACTCCTTCCTCTTAAAGGTCATATGGTAATCCTGGGCAACTTTTCATTCCCCAACAGCCTTAATATGCAGCATACCACAAAATACCACTCAGTTACACCTGCTCCATATGCAGATAAAACTATTGAGAGATGGTGACACATTCTGGGCTACAGCTTTTCATTAAGCCCAAAGTTTACGACAAGGAACAGGATAAAAGTGAACTGCACAACCCAACCCGGATAAAACTGGAATGATCTGTATAGTAGCACTCAGAGAAAAAGGAAGAGGCAGAATCTGCACTGCCTATCCTTTGTCAAAATTATTTGCAGCTGCAGGGTCCTATTCAATGCATCTGTGAACGAGTGAATTCTCACCAGCACTAGGGAATCTGGCAGACCATCATTAGCATACTAATATTTATAAAAGGGGTACTTAGTTTATCCTCTACCCTTAAAATATGTAGTCCCACATTTCCCCATAGTTTGCTCATCTCTCAGCAAGTCCAAAGATTTCTAGAGAGGTAGGCCCAGCCTGTACCCAACTTTCCCCAAACTCAGTACTTTTTTCCTATCAGGTGTTTATCTCCTTCCTTACCCCTTTCTGGAGCAGTTTCTTAGGCACTCCTAGGTAATGCTTCAGCCTCCCAGGCTTCAAAAGCGCTGCCTCCTCCTCTCTCTCCTTGGAATGAACTGTTCCCAGGCAGGAACTGTTCAGCAGCAAGCTGGCCTCCTCCATGGCAGAGGATTTGTCCTCCGTCTTGCAGTCCTGGCCCGGGGTCTCTGCTCCACTGGGGCAGGACCACAGCCTTCCCTGCACCCTGATATCTTGGGCCCTTTGGCCACGCAGTGAGCACCTTCAGCCATACTGTCTGTGCTGGGAATCCCTCCAGCTCTGTTATCAGTGCTGTCCTAACCCTATCGCTGCCTTAATTTCCAGCCGCTGTAAAAATAACTGCTAAAAATTTCCTAAAAATAAAAACTGTTGATAAAAATCTTAATAAGTCATTGATCATCAAAATTAGAAAAAAAATTGTATTCTGCCAAACCTATCTACATCCCATCACTGCCGTTAAAATTGGCTAGGCAACTCCCACTGTGCTCCTGGGGTTGAACTCTCCAGGACTGGCTTCAGGGCCATTTTAGAGAAGGGCCCCTTTCATTGGAATTTTTCTCTCTCTGCAGCATGCCAGAGCTTGTCTAACTTAGAGCACAATGCACCATGTTTGATAATGCTTTTGGTTTGATTTAGTTTGTCTTTACTCCTGACAAAATGAAGTCTTTACCTCTGTAAGAAAGCAGCCACAATGGATCTTTGCTACTACCTATAGTAAGTAGATTTTATTTACATTAAAGTTAGGGGACGTTGTTTGCTTTTAATTCTTACACTAAGCAATTGGTTGTTTTAGCAATAGCGCACTGTAAAGTCATAACATAACATATAAACGTTTGTGTAATTCTAGAATTAGGCCATAACTCTGAATTAATAGCTTCAATTATTTGCCATGATAATGGGATGATGTGCTGAAGTACCTGACTGTAACTCCACTGTAGGGCCAAGTAGAAGACATTAGCCAGAGAAACACTCAACCATATTTAGTATTTTATTAGTAGAGGGAGCAGAAAAATACAACCATCTTTGTATGATTTTATTTTCCCCACTCTCCTAACAACTTTACTCAACGAGGAAAATTACTTTAAAACACAAGAACACTACGAACTACTACTACATCGACTATTACAAAACTAGGTGAGTGAAATCTGACACACCCGACACACCCTCTTGATCCCGTGTTCAGATCTCTTCTATGAGTAAGCTGTAACAATGCAGTCCAGCTACTAATTACAGCTCCTTAAAGTTATGGGGTTAGTGCAAAAACCTACTCCAACAATTGCTTCAACTTCTGTACCGACAGCAATAAAACTACTACTCAGTGCAGGAGCACCTCCCAAAATAGCCTTCCTTGCAGATTATCGGATATTGTTTTCAATCAAATCTAAACATTTCTCTAAAATCATTTCATAAAGAAATGCTTGAAAATAAGACAGGCTAATTTCAAAAATCATTGCTTCAGAAAGCTTTTGGGTATAAATAGGCAACATTCTACAAAAGGTAGCTGAGAATTCAAGTCTCAGGTAATCTACAAGAGAATATCCATAGGACTGAATAGAATATCTGAGAGTATTAACAGGTATAATAGAATTCCTTTGGTCTGTTAATATGAATAAAAAATAGAATTGTCTTTCAGTTTACAACACCAGAAAAAACATCCTGGTTTTGTACAGGAAGAATAGTCCTTATTACTCTTCCATAAAGAAGTTTGAGAACTACTGTTGTATGGATGTTTCTCTTTAAAGAGCAATAAATCCATTTTAATGCTCAATATTGCATTTCTGATTCTCATAGTAGTAATCTGTGGAACTGCTCATATTTCCTTAAAGAGTTAACAGCAACTATGGGGAAAAAAAGTCACAAGGCAGCGATCTTACAATTACTTTCAGTTCTAAGACAAAACTCCAGCAAAGGCAATACAAAGGTGCTGCTTAAGTAAGCAGAGTCTTGACAAAGTCTGCACTGCAAACTAAGAACATAAGAATGGCCATACTGAATCACACCAGTGGTCCAACTAGCCCAGTATCATGTTTTCTGACAGCAGCCAGAGCCAGAGGGCACAAACAGAGCAGGGCAATTTATCAAATCATCCATCCCCTGCTTCTCGCACAGTCATAGGTTTAGGGACAGGTAGAATATGGGGTTGCTTCCCTGACCATCTTGGCTAATAGCCATTGATAGACCTATTCCCCATGAACTTACCTAATTCTTTTCTGAATCCCGTTATAATTTTGTCCTTCACAACATCCCCTGGCAATGAGTTCCAGAGGTTGATTGTGCATATTGTGAAAATGTACTTCCTTGTGTTTGATTTAAACCTGCTGCCTATTAATTTCATAGGGTGACCCTTAGTTCTTGTGGTACACGAAGGGGCAATAACACTTCCTTATTCACTTTCTCCAAATCATTCATGATTTTATATGTATCATATCATTTCATCTGTATCATATCCCCCTTAGTCATCTCTTTTCTAAGCTGAATAGTCTCAGCTCTCTCATATGGAATCTGTTTCATAACCCTCATCATTTTATGACCCTTCTCTGTACTTTTCCCAATTCTAATATATCTTTCACTATGGAGTGACCAAAACTGCATGCAGTACTCAAGGCGTGGGTGTACCATGAACATATATAGTGGCATTTTTATATTTTCTGTCTCATTATCTATCCTTTTCCTAACGGTTCCTAACATTGTTAGCTCTTTTGACTGCCACTACACATTGAGTGGATGTTTTCAGAGACCTATCTATGCTGACTTCAAGAATTCTTTCTTAAGTAGTAACAGCTAATTTAGACCCCATCATTTTGTATGTCTAGTTGGGATTACGTCTTCCAATGTGCATTACACTTTGCATTTAACATTGAATTTCATCTGCCGTTTTGTTACTCCATCACCCAGTTTTGTGAGATCTTTTTGTTGCTCTTTGCAGTCTGCTTTGTACTTAATTATCTTGAGTAATTTTGTATTATCTGCAAACTTTACCACCACTATTTACCCCATTTGCCACATCATTTATGAACAAGTTCAATAGTACACATCCTAGTACAGATCCTTAGGGATTGCTGCTATTTTCTTCTCTACTCCGTGAAAACTGACCATTTAATTCCTACCTTTTGTTTCCTATCTTTTAACCAATGACTGATCCATGAGAGAACCTTCCCTCTTATTCTATGACTGCCTACTTTGCTAAAGAGGCTTTGATGAAGGACCTCATCAAGGGCTGTCTGAAAGCCCAAGTACATTACATCCACTGGATCACCCTTGTCCAAATGTTTGTAGACCCCTTCTTAGAATTCTAACCAATTGGTAAGGCATGATTTTCTTTTTAAAAGCTGTTTTGCCTCTTCTCCAACATATCTTCATCTGTGTGCCTGACAATTCTGTTCTTTATTACAGTTTCAACCAATTTGCCTGATATTAAAATTAGATTTATTGGCCTGTAATCACCAGGATCTGGAGCCCTTTTAAAAACTAGCTTTACATTAGCTATCCTCCAGTTATCTGGTACAGTGCTGATTTAGCGGATAGGTTACATACCACAGTTGTTAGTTCTGCAATTTCATGTATGAGTTCCTTCAGAACTCTTGGGAAAATACCATCTGGTCCTGGTGACTTATTACTGTTTAATTTATCTATTTGCTCCAAAACCTCCTCTACTGACACCTCAATCTGGGACAGTTCCTCATATTTGTCATCTAAAAAGAATGGCACAGGTGTGGGGACCTCCCTCACCCACATCCTCTGCAGTTAAGAGTGATGTAGAGAATTAATTTAAGTTCTCCACAACCACCATGTCTTCTTGAGTGCTCTGTTAGCTCCTCGATCATCCAGTGGCCCCACTGATTGTTTGGCAGGCTTCTTGCTTCTAATGTGCTTTAAAAAGAAGTTCTGCTGTTAGGTTTTATGTCTTTTGCTAGTTGCTCTTCAAATTCTTTTTTGCCTGCCTAATTATACTTTTACACTTGACTTGCCAGAGTTTATGCTCCTTTCTGTTTTCCTTAGTAAGATTTGACTTCCAATTTTTAAAGGATGTCTTTTTGTCTCTATCTGCCTCTTTCACTCTGCTTAGCCATTGTGGCCTTTTTTAGTCCTCTTACACAGTTTGAGATGATAGTATTAAAATGTATGTGTATACTTTTTTTTTTTTTTTAATTTGGGGGTCTCTCATTTTTGTGTAGTTCCCCTTTTTTAAGTTAAATCCTAGGGTGGTAGGTTTCTTTGGTATTTTCCTCCATACAAGAATGTTAAATTTTAATTACACTGTGGTCCCTATTAGTGAGTTCTTCAGCTATATTCACCTCTTGGACCAGATCCTGTCCGCCCCTTAGGACTAAATCAAGAATTGCCTTACCCTTCGTGGGTTCTAGGACTAGCTTGTCCAAGAAGCAGTCATGTATGGTCTAGAAATTTTACCTCTACATCCCATCCTGAGGTGACATGCTCCCAGTCAATATGGGAATAATTAATATCCCTTATTATTATGAGGTTTTTTGTTTCTTTAGCCTTTCTGATCTCCCTGAGCATTTCACAATTGCTGTCACCATCCTGGTCAGGAGGCCACTAGTATATTCCTACAGCTACTTTCTTATTATTCAAGCCTAGAATTTCTACCTATCGAGATTCTATGGTAATGTTTGAAGTTTGAACTAAATCAAGAGTTAGCCTCAATAATACTTACCTTGTCACTTCCAGTCTGCATTACAGCAATGCAAGGTCTCTTGCCTTAAAAGCATCAACCCAATGAAAATTGAAAACCGGTGCAGAATGCAGTGGCTTCCTTTCTCAGCGAAGCAGGTTACTATGAGTATACCATCTCTGTACTCCACTGGGTTTCTGTATATACCATGTCGAACTTAAGGTCTACGTTCTCATTTACATAGCTCTAAATGGACTGGGCTAATGTCACTCAGACCTCAGTTGCCATCAATAAGTCTCCTCCTCGGGTATTACGAAACAGTCTATTACAACAATGAAGCCTGTTTGTGTAGGAGACGAGTTTTTCTGAGGCTGACCCAAGGTATTAAAACACAATCCCACAGGAACTAGAACCACAAAGCTCATCACTTTCCAGCACAAATGCAAAGCACACTTGAATCTTGCCTGTCCAACACCACCCCCTGGTATATCAAGTTAAAGATTTTATAATCCATGTACGTGCAATCTTTCCCTAAGGGAGAGGAAGACAAGATCCCCACTTAATAGAGGTTAGTCACTGCTTATTTTTAACTGTGGAAGGCATTCTGGTACCATGGTAATAGGCATGGTAAAACACTGAACAGAACAGAAATAAGATGACTTTTGCTATTGAAAAAGCAGATAGAATTGCAATTTATGCAGTATGAATCCCCACACTGGAGAAAGCAGAACTCTGATGAAGGGGAGGGACTTGGAGGGCTCAGCCTCCTTGAATGAGAAATTTGGACTCCCTTTGCATTGACCTAGCAAACCTGCAGAATAGTCTCATAGAATGCAAGTACTCAGCAACAATCCACACTACATAAGAGTTTAATCTGTGGACATTTTGACTGAAATCCTCTAAAATTAGTTAAATCCCCAAATGTCACACCACTTTAAAACATACTGATGTTAAGAAGATTTAAAATATACAGAAAATTCTGAACCATTCATTAAGAATTAACTTACTTATGGTGTAAAGCCATCCAGAGAGACTAGGATGGAAAAACTGAGCTGTCACTTGCAGGACTGTTTCCAATTTGTTAATCTGTTTCACAAAATCCCCCTACATTAGCCCAGACAAATGCATTCATCTCCTCTCCCATGACATTGAGACAGAAATGTTAACAGTTAATGGTCCTATGCCCCCCATGATAGGGGCTAACTTCATTCAGGCCTTGAATACGAAGTTACACTGGAGTAACTTGAGTTTGTTCACTTCAAAATGCCTTGCACTCCACATCTTTTCAAGTTAATTATGTGGCGTTTTTGAGCACAATAATCAATACTCCTTGCAATAGGAGTAGCTCCACTTTTAAAGTGAGTATACTCACTAAGGTTCACATGGACATATTTTTAACTACTCCACTTCTGGCAGTCCTCCCGCCAGATCACACCTGGATCAGTCTATGTACCTGTTTTCCCTTCCACTGTTCCATAGTCATCTTGACTTTATCACAGGGTGGATAAAAATCAATGATTTTTAAAATACAAATTAAAAAAAAAACAGATTTTTTTGATAAAATGCTTTTTGAGGAAAAACCTATTTAAAGATAGTTTTAATTAAGATACATTATAGCTCAAAGATATCTCATCATGGAATAGGGATTATAAATTCTAATTCTATAATATGAGACAATATATTCATGTAATGGTTAAGAAATGTTTTGTAAATGAGTTCCAATAGTTCATGGATTAGAGACCCAATCTTATGGGGTTCCAGGGGCTGCTATATAGATTATTTAGCTTAATCTCTCTATCTACCCATTGGGACTCAGTGCTAAGTCTAGAAGATACCATCAGAGATGCTTAGTTTTGCAGTTCTCAAACTGTGGATGTGTGTCTCCAGAAATAACAAGCTTGTTAACAGCAAAAATGTTTTAAAATAAATAAATAAATAAATATATAGAGGTGAGAAATAAACCTCAACCCTATCGCCCCTCTGCAAATTAGTGTAACAGAGTCAGTCTCTTACCTCTCTCTAAAAGTTTTAAAACGTTCAATGAATAAAAGATTGTTGGGGGCAGAAAAGATCTGGACAAGGAGAAGAAGTCTGGAGATAAATGTGAGATAGAAGGGACAGGATGTAGAAACAAAAGTGAAACTGTTTGAGCAGCATATTCCAGAAGTCTTGAGGTCTGAGCGTAGCCCTCATTGATTTGAGATTTACTATAGCATTTTCTCACTAGACAGGAAAACCTATAATGGCAGCAGGCCGTAAAAGAGACCCACTTTGTGTCTCATCTATCTCTGAGTTGTGAAGAATATGTATTAAGGTTATAACAACCAACAAGAATGCACTTTTATGTAAAAAGAAAAGGAGTACTTGTGGCACCTTAGAGACTAACCAATTTATTTGAGCATAAGCTTTCGTGAGCTACAGCTCAATTCATCGGATGCATACCGTGGAAAATACAGAAGGTGTTTTTATACACACAGACCATGAAAAAATGGGTGTTTATCACTACAAAAGGTTTTCTCTCTCCCCCCACCCCACTCTCCTGCTGGTAATAGCTTATCTAAAGTGATCACTCTCCTTACAACGTGTATGATAATCAAGGTGGGCCATTTCCAGCACAAATCCAGAGAGATTGAAGTGTTCTCCGACTGGTTTATAAATGTTATAATTCTTGACATCTGATTTGTGTCCATTTATTCTTTTACGTAGAGACTGTCTAGTTTGACCAACGCACATGGCAGAGGGGCATTGCTGGCACATGATGGCATATATCACATTGGTAGATGTGCAGGTGAACGAGCCTCTGATAGTGTGGCTGATGTTATTAGGCCCTGTGATGGTGTCCCCTGAATAAATATGTGGGCACAGTTGGCAACGGGCTTTGTTGCAAGGATAGGTTCCTGGGTTAGTGGTTCTGTTGTGTGGTATGTGGTTGCTGGTGAGTATTCGCTTCAGGTTGGGGGGCTGTCTGTAGGCAAGGACTGGCCTGTCTCCCAAGATTTGTGAGAGTGTTGGGTCGTCCTTCAGGATAGGTTGTAGATCCTTGATAATGCGTTGGAGGGGTTTTAGTTGGGGCTGAAGGTGACAGCTAGTGGCGTTCTGTTATTTTCTTTGTTAGGCCTATCCCGTAGCAGGTGACTTCTGGGAACTCTTCTGGCTCTATCAATCTGTTTCTTCACTTCAGCAGGTGGGTATTGTAGTTGTAAGAATGCTTGACAGAGATCTTGTAGGTGTCAAACAGCCACACTATCAGAGGCTCGTTCACCTGCATATCTGCCAATGTGATATATGACCAATCCACCCTGCTATCACCTCTCCAATTAAATGTTGGAACTCAGCCAGATTGTGCCCCTTTGAGACCAGGTAGTGATGAGTTTACACACCCAGTCATATACCGATTATAGTAACCATAACATCCCCATGCTTCTGCATGGACCCCACTAGAGCTCCTGGATTTTATTACCCTCTTTGGAGACCTGCATGTACAATCCCACCTGGAGAAGAGTTGTCAGAATGCAGACACATATAAGACATGAGCAGAGAAAATGAAGAAGAGGGAATGCAGTGCCGAGTCAATGCAAAGGAGCTCCGGTAGAAGTACCTGAAGGCAAGGTACAAGAAGAGGACCTCCACTAATGCTTCCACTACCTGCCCACGCTATCAGGAACTGGACAGCACTTTTGTTAGCAATGCCATCACCATACCTAAGAAGGCGTGGACAGTTTTCCACAAAGCACCCCAGACAACACAGCAAGAAACAGCCTTTGACACCATGTTGACCAAGATTTTCCGGGGCAGCCAAGAACTGTACAACATGGCAGATTCAGAGATTACATAAGACTCCCATGTGGACAGCCATACTCACAATCACCCAGAAAATGCTGCAGAGTGGAGCTGTATCATTCAGTATTATGCATTGTACTACAATACAGCGGCACTGGGAAATTTAAGATACTGTTCTCTTACTGTTCTCTGGGTACTGGCTCCCTACCACCACGTTCCCAAGCTGCTTCCTGCTCACTCTCCCTCCTTTCCCAGTCCACCATGCCCCTATTCATGATATTGGCACCACAAGGATTTAAAGGAAATGAAACACTGCATGGTAGGCATGTTTATTGTAGATGTAGATATAGAAAGAGAAATGGCAGTAGAAATAGTACTTTGGCTCAGTCATTAATGCCCCCAGTTTTTAGGAAACTTCAGATTTTATACTGTAAATTGCCCAAATTAGGCTACACAGATATTTAAAGTGCATATGGATTTTAAGCCATTATAAGGCATTAATGGCTACCTGAACCCCTTGGGTTCAGATCAATTACTGCAGAATTTTATTCATTTCATAATGCACTTTATGCTGATTTGTGGGTGTCAAAGAAGAGAACTTAAGGCAAAGATTGTGCTCTATTTTGGCATGCACACTGAAAGGCAATGCAGCTTTCTCAAGACAGAAGCTTCCTTCCATTCCTGTATCAGCAGAAGGGACACCATCCTGGTAAATAGCAGCACTGCATACCTCTCTGGTTTGCCCATTGTCTTGGTAAGTTAAATCACTTTGATTTAAATCAGTTCACCCTGCTGAGGGCTGACCTGGTAATAGTCTTCAAATATGTTAAGGGCTGTTATAAAGAGGACACTGACCAATTGTTTTCCATATCCACCTGCAGACAGGACAAGTAATCAGTTTAACCTGCAGCAAGGGAAATTTAGGTTAGATATTAGGAAAAACTTTCTAAACATTAGGATAGTTAAACTGGAATGGGTTACCAGGGTAGATTATGGAATCCCATCATTGGAGCTTTTTAAGAACAAGTTAGAGTATGTCTACATAAACACATTTTCCAGCAAGCTGGAGTGTAAACTACCACACGCTGTTTGTTTGGACCCTGCCGCTTTGCACTAAAAGTTTAGTGTTTTGACCTACCCAGTTTCAAAGCAGAGGAGAACCAAGTGCAGTAGGAAGCTTCTGGTGTGTGGCAGCAGAGCCCACGCAGACACTTAGGGTATGTCTACACTGCAATTAAAACACGCAGCTGGCCTGTGCCAGCTGACTCAGGGCTCAGGCTAAAGGCCATTTAATTACAGTGTAGATGTTTGGGGACCCTTCCACTTTGCAAGGTCCCAGAGCCTGTGTTGCAACCCAAGACCAAACATCTACACTGCAATAAAAGAGCCCCTTAGCCTGAGCCTAGCTAGCCTCAGCCAGCTAGCATGGGCCAGCCGCAGGTGTCTAATTGCAAGGTAGACATACTCTAGGTGTCTGTGTGGGCCATGCTTACATACACCAGAGTTACGTACACTAGTGCACTTTGATCTACTCTGCTTTCAACAGGATAGATAAAAGAATGCTAGAGAACTTTTAGTGGAAGTACAGACATTCTCTTAGTATGCAGCACATTAGGGCAAGGCAGATTTACAACCCAGCTTGCCATGAACTAAATATTCATACAGAGAAGCCCTTAGACATCTGTCAAGAATGATCTAGGTATATTTGGTTCTGCCGCAGCACAGTGGGTGGACATAAACTAGATGACCTCTGGAGGACCCTGCCATCCCTAATTAATACGATCATATGATTTCGCACTCTGAGCACTGATTCTGATCCTGAATGTTATACGTTCAATAGCCCTAGAACCTTGAGAGAGATTCTCAGAGTTTACATTTTTTTCAGCAAGACTCGTCTCAAAATTACATGGCATTCCATTAGTTAGGAGTGTGAAAACTCCAACTATCCCTCTTTTTTGCACAGAGCTCAGTAGATCCCCTGAATATTATATGAAATGGGATCACTGACAAATCAAAACATACCACAACAGTGGAACTGGCAGACAGGTGAGGAAGAAGAGACCAAAAGCAAGCTTGAAAAATAAGAACAGCATTAGCTCAATTATTTTCCTATAAAAAGCATGAAAATACCACTAATACATCTTAATACTTAGCACTTATAGTGCACTTTTTATCCTTATATCTCTTCAAGCACAAAGACCGGCACTATTTCCATTTTATAGATAAGAGAGCTGAATCATTAAGAAATTAAGTGACTTGACCAAAGTCACAGTGGCAGAACTGGGAATAGAATCTAGGTCTCCAAGATCTCAGCCAGCTTCACCTCAACCATTTTAGACCTGGTTCTATTCCCATCTCTGTTGTTATAACCTTGGTCAAGCAATTTAATCTTTCAGTGCATCATCTGACAGTCTAACATCACACCTTTATGTCCTGTTCACGACAAGGCCTGAAAGCACATCATCTCGATGCTCTACCCACCTCCTCTGGCTCCCAGTTCTCTTTCAATACCAGTTCCACATCCTCATCCTGATCTTCACTGCTATCAACAGATCTGGCTCCAGCTGCATCACAGACCACCTCTCCATCATCCATAACCCAGGACTGCTGCAACCTTCTGGAACAATGTAGCTAACAAAGCCCAGAAATAAACACATGAGAAATAAGAGTTCTGTTCACATGCTTCTTTTATGGAAAAAATTACTAGAGATTAGGCAGAGCCAAAGTCTGATTTCTGAGCATGCTGCAAAACACATCTATTTGAACTTGAGAGGGTAGACAAGCACGTAGAACATGACCATTCAGATTTAGTTTATCTGCGAAGTGCTTGGATATGTTGGCAACGAGCACCGCAGAAAAGCCTACGATACCCTCTGATGGGTAGGAATTAGTGTCCGGGCAAGTGGAGGATGAAAGGAGGAGAACTGTGTATACAATTTCCTGCAAAATTTTAGCTTTTCTTTTAAAATGTTTCTAGCCCTTATGGTTGCAAAATTTGCCTAGTGAAAATGAAGCAAATGTCAACTGATGCAATGTTCTCCTCAGGAATATAAAAACAGCTTCAATGCCTTTTGTTGCTGTTCAGAGCTTTCACTGCTTTGCAAGTTGATAAGACTTCTCAGGTTCACTGTTATTCAATACCCCAGGGCAACAGAAAATCTGACAAAAACGGTGATTTTCTGCTATTGCTTAGGAAAGCTAGACCAGCAGCAGTCAGGTAATGCATAAAACCAAAAAGGTGTCTGAAGGAAGGGTAAAGTTGCAAAACCATCCACTGCTTCGTAGCACTAGGAAAGGGGTGGAAGTGATATACTGTCATAAGTCTCTTAGGAATGCTTCTACTCTTAAAACAGCTGGGAGTGAGATTTGGTTCAAGTTAAAAAGTGCAAGGTTGATATCAAAGATGAAACCCCTCAGCAAGGCCCAGCCTGTTCCTCCTTTCCAGCAGCCAAGGATTAGGTTTCACCAATGTGTTGCTGTTATTTACACATTCACATGTTCTGTATCATCCTCAGCTAGCAGGAATTTGATGCAGTTGTCAATCTTTGCTATGATGTAAAATGAATGCTTGTAATTCTTCCAAAACTTAAGAATTTGCTGATAGCATTCTCTGCCCCAGATGTGATGTCTGAAATGCTATTTTGTTAGTTAAAATGTTACTGGTCTTCTTGAAGAGCTTCTTTTGCCTTGGCTGTGGGTGGGGAATCTAGTATTTACTGGACACCCAGCTGGTCTTCCGTCACTGTGGACCTCTCCCCTCCCTGGAGGGTCCTCTTGCTCCCTAGAAACACATCATTGTTACTGGCTTACTTCCGGATCCTCAGTAACACATCTTCCCAGAGGAAATTAAGCTAAGTGGAGAGGAGTTTGTTTTGGGGAAGAACAGATTCCTTTTCCCCATCTCTCTCTCACCCCATTTCCACACAGACACCCCCACCCCCCCGTTGTTTTGTTGTTGTTGTTGCTTTTAATATCCTAGATTTGGCCTAATTTCAGTATGGTGAAATGCAGAAGACTTTGTTCTATTAGAATCTATTCTCAGCTCTGTTAAAAATCAATGTAAGCAACCCATCAGACCCTCAGTTACCTTATCCATAAGACAAACAACCTAAAGCGTTACTCAGTAAAAACTGTAAAGCATACAAATTTACACTAGTCAGCAGAAAAGGTAACCCATGGTATGCTGGCTCCCAATCCAGTGCACTTTGCTATAGGCTCACGAGTACTCTGTGAAGGATGGTCTCTTTCAGAGTCATCCTATGCTGACACTGCTGAACAATGGCAGCTTAGTTTTGTCTTTTTGTTACCAGAAGATGTCAAATTTTAGAGAAGAACTAGAAGATTTGGGGAAAATAAAGTTAGTCATTTGAATTACAATGAGCCACCAATGTGATCTGGCTGTGAAAAAAAGGCAATTGTAATCCTAGGATGTATTAGGCAAGGCATTTCTACTAGAGATGGACAAGTATTAATGACATTATATAAGGCATCCATAAGACCTCATTTGGATCCTGTGTACAATTTCAGTCACCCATGTTCAAGACAGATTAATTTAAACTGAAACAGGTCCAGAGAAGAGCTACTAGGATATGGGGATTGGAGAGCCTATCTTACGAAAGGATACCAGAAACGCTTGGCTTGTTTAGTCTCACAAAAAGAAAACAGAGGGGATAGGACTGCTTTCAGTACATACATTAGGTACTCCTGGGGGAATTCTGCACCACTGTGCATGTGCAGAATTCATGTCCCCAGGAGACTTCTTTGCTTCATCACAGAAAAATGACTTCTGACAGGGAAGCAAAGGGAAACTGCATCAATGGTCATGCACCCCTCTCGAGCAGCCCGGGCACATCGTTTCAGGCGTCCAGAGCAGCAAACAGAAAGGTAAATCACTGCAGGGATGGGGAAGCCCTGGCCAGCAGATCCTATCCTGCACCTGGCTCAGTTGCTAATTTTGACTGGGGCTGGGTCAGATGCACCCCCAGCAATCTCCCCCAGTGCAGGAAACTTCCCATCCTCCCCTCCTAACTTCCAGTCCCCATTGCTCCTCAGCTGTGGGAGGAGCGGTCACTGTGCAGGGAGCTGCTCCCCTGTCTGCCCAACCCCCATGCATCCAGATCACTCCATACCCAGACCCCCCTGCAAAGCCTCAGCCCGCTCAGAATCCAGTCACGAAACCCCCTCCACCTGGACCCTCACCCCCTGGCACTTGGAGCCCCCCGCCAAGCCTCATTCTCTCACACACAGACACACATCCCCGCTGAGCCCCAACCACCTTCACATGGACCCCCCTGCAGAGTCCCATTGTCCCTGCACCTAGAATCCCCCAACAAGCCCTTGTGCATCCAGAACTCTACTGTATCCGGACGCCCCACCGAGCAGCCCTCACCCAGATTGCTCAACACAGAACCCTCTCACCCCACATCTGTAACCCCCTCACACTACCTTCTCCACATGTGGATCCTGCTGGGCTGAGCCTGCCTACCATACCTGATGTGCCTGGTGTGGACGGGCAGGGCCCCAAGATGTTTCTGGGGCAGGTCTGGGCCTTGCGCTGTGTCATGGCCTGGTGCAGCCTCACTGCCAAGTCTATGTCCCCAGGAGAAGGGGGGAACTGCACAGCGATCTCCGACATCTGTGCAGCCAGTGGGCCTGTGTTCCCCATTGCCATTCTGTAGCCTCCACATTTATTTATTGACAAATAAAATTGGTAGTGTATACACCAGGGCTTAGATTGGCTTAAGTATATCGCACAAGGTGTGCAGCATAGTTAAGTCGACCTGCCCTTCTAATGTAGACCAGCTCTAAAACTCTATGATTCTAAATAAGAACATTTAGATCTGTGAAGTTTGAAGTTGGTGAGTGCTATAGTTGGTGTAAAATTAAAATAAAATTTGGTGCCATACACAGTGAAAAGTTTGAGACTTTTTTTGTTTAAAATCAAAGTACAGTCCCTGCTAACCAAAGGGGAGAAAGGGAAAAATTTTACATTTAGACAGATAGGACGTATTGCAGTTGGCTCTAATAGCCCTGAAAAGAACGTTTTAAAGAACGCTTTATACAAACATCTATCAGACGAAATAATACAGAAGTAAAAACTGAAGAAAGTTGCAGTACCAGCACTGGGAGAGAGCTCTCCCAGTGCTGTAAAAAACAACCTCCATGAGGAGAATGGCTCCCAGCACTGGTGCACTGTCTACACTGGCACTTCACAGCACTGAAACTTGCAGCGCTCAGGGGGGTGTTTTTTCACCCACCATTATACTACCTAAGCACTAAAGAAGTCATTTAGTTTCACAAAGAAGACATATCAGAATCTGACCTTCCCTTCTTCCAGGGTCTGGAGATACTTTCTCACCAGTTATTGCAGGAAAGGTAAACTAATGTATGGACTTTGAGGCATACTCTGAAGGTTTTTGCTCAATCTTATCTCCTGCAGTACTTCATTTAATACTTCAGCACTTTTGAGAGAATGCGTTAAGTCTTGATCTCAAGCTTCATCCTAGGCTTTATCAACCACACTGCCAAAAGGCCATTGCTTTCTCATTGTGAAAAGAAAGAATGGCTGTCCATGATACTGTAGATCTTGACAATCAAGCCCAAGGCCTTACTCAATCTGAAACCAATTCATGCATTCAGAACTCACTTCTAAAAGAATTTGCTATCATACTAAGTGTCAGCAGATCCTGAAGATTCATTTTAATTGGTCTACAGAAGTTTGAAAACACAATGCAGCACTTCCATTTATATCCTGGATTCAGAATAAAAGTATAAAGAGCTATGACTATGGTAAATGATCAAAAGCAAAAGTTAAAACTGAGTAACTGATCAAGAGCATAACCTGTGTTGGAGAGATGTGCACTTGGTCAGATACCATTTTGCACTTTCGAAGTTTATGGGGTATTTTTCTGACCTGTGATTAACTGATACTATCATTTCTCTGTAGCATTTGAATTAGACCAGCGGTTCCCAAACTTTAACCATCATTAGAATGTCAAGTCTCGTGAACCCCCTCCTAAAAATGAATATTTCCAGGGATTTTCTCCTTTACCTGACTATAAATTATAACAGCAGTGATCTTGGAAATATAAAATTTGTTTTTATGACATGCTTATTACACATTATTTATTATTAATTACTACTTATTACAGTATTTTATTACATTATGAAAACGGCAACACACTTCCAAGATCTCACTTTCGTAGCTTGCATCACTTTGAATAACCCTGTTATAAGACAAGGCTCCTATGTTTCATCAAGAAGTATCAGATGTGAAACAGCATGAAGGTATTTAAGAAGCCAACTCAATGAGTTCCTCCTACGCAAGCATTCAGGTCTTGAGCAGTCCAGGCAAACAACGCATGTTACAACACAGCTTAAACTTGTTCTTCATAATAATTTTTAAAACAATACTAGCTGCCTATTTAATTTTTAAAACAGCAAAAAATATCCACCTCCCTTTCCATTTCTTCTAAGGAGTCTTGAAGTTTAAATCTCCTCAGTGTGATAGATATGCTTGCTTTGATCTGCTTAGCTCTTGGAAGTCCAGGGGCTCCGGACTGCTGGTCCCATGCTGCCCATGGTTCCTAGGGACAACTCTATCCGCCATTAGGGAATTTTTTTCCCAAGAACCCCCTGTAACATTTCGCGAACCGCAGTTTGGGAACCACTGAATTAGGCTAAATGGAAAGAAGTCAGCCAAACAGAATACAGAGATGCAGTATGGTTACTGAATTGGTTACTACAGTCTAAGCATGTGCAGGAGGGGAAAAAAAATTATAATGATCTTTTTAATCTAGCAGAGAAAAGGATAACAATTCAAAGGCTGGAAGTTGAAGCTAGTGAATTCGACTGGAAATAAGATGTCAATTTTTAACGGTGAGAGTAATTAACCATTGAAATAATTTACCTAGAGTCATGGTGGATTCTTTATTACTGACTATTTTTAAATGAAGATTAGACATTTTTCTAAAAAGATATAGTCTAGGAATTCTTTTGGGGAAGTTCTATGGACTGTGCCATACAGGATGTCAGACTAGATCACCACAATGGTCCCTCCCAGCCTTAGAATCTAAGACTCTGTAAACCTATGAATTCACAACTGAATGAGAGTTTAGTTCTCAAGAGAAGTCGGACACTTTAAAATATTTTGCTCTACAATAGTTCTGTTCCTTTGAAGCAGAGAAATCAATTTACAAACTATTAACTAATTTCATTCAACACACCTGTAAAGTATGTAAGGGTAAATAATAGGGCTGTCAAGCGATTAAAAAAATTAATCACGATTAAATAATAGACCACCATTTATTTAAATATTTTTGGATGATTTCTACATTTTGAAATATATTGATTTCAGTTACAACACAGAATACAAGGTGTACAGTGCTCACTTTATATTTATTTTTGATTATAAGTGTTTGCACTATAAAAAAGTATTTTTCAGTTCACCTAATACAAGTACTGTAATGCAATCTCTATCATGAAAACTGAACTTACAAATACAGAATTATGTACAAAAATACTGCATTCAAAAATAAAACAATGTAAAATTTTAGAGCTTGCAAAGCTACTCAGTCCTACTTCTTGTTCAGCCAATTGCTCAGACAAACAAGTCTGTTTACATTTGCAGGAGATAACTCTTTCCCCTTCTTGTTTACAATGTCACCTGAAAATGAGAACAAGCATTCTCATGGCACCTTGGTAGCCGGCATCACTAGATATTTACATGCCAGATGCGCATGCTTCAACCACTTTTCCAGGGGACATGCGTCCATGTTGATGATGGCTTCTGCTCGAAAACCATCCAAAGCAGTGCAGACCGATGCATGTTCATTTTCATTATCTCAGTCAGATGCCACCAGCAGAAGGTTGATTTTCTTTTTTAGTGGTTCAGGTTCTGTAGTTTTCGCATCGGAGCGTTGCTCTTCTAAGACTTCTGAAAGCATGCTCCCTACCTCGTCCCTCTCAGATTTTGGAAGGCACTTCATATTCTTAAATCTTGGATCCAGTGCTGTAGCTATCTTTACAAATCTCACATTGGTACCTTCTTTGCATCCGAGGCTGCTGTAACATGAAATATATGGCAGAATGCAGGTAAAACAGGGCAGGGGACGTACAATTCTCCCCCAAGGAGTTCAGTCACAAATTTAATTAACGCATTATTTTTTTAACGAGCGTCATCAGCATGGAAGCACATCCTCTGGAATGGCGGCCAAAGCATGAAGGGGCATATGAATGTTTAGCATATCTGGCACGTAAATACCCTGCAATGCTGGCTACAAAAGTGCCGTGCAAATGCCTGTTCTCACTTTCTGGTGACACTGTAAATAAGAAGAGGGCAGCATTATCTCCTGTAAATGTAAACAAACTTGTTTGTCTAAGCGATTGGCTGAACAAGAAGTAGGACTGAGTGAACTTGTAGCTTCTGAAGTTTTACATTTTTTTTTGTTACGTACCTGCACTCAAAAGCAAAACAATCTACATTTGTAAGTTTCACTTTCAGGACAAGGACTGCACTACAGTACTTGTATGAGGTGAACTGAAAAATACTATTTCTTCTGTTTATCATTTTTACAGTGCAAATATTTTTAACCAAAATATACACTTTGATTTCAATTACAACACAGAAGATAAGATATATATGAAAATGTAGAAAAACATCCAAAATATTCAATGAATTTCAATTGGTAGTCTTGTTTAACAGTGCAATTAAAACTGCAATTAATTTTTTAATAGTGATTAATTTGAGTTAATCGCATGAGTTAACTGCAATTAATCGATAGCCCTAGTAAAAAATGATCACTTCCCCACTCAGATGCTCTCATCATTGAGGTGAAACAAAGTGGCTGTTCAACTATCCATAGCAACAGTTAAAAAAAAAAAAAAACCACCACACTTCACAGGACATGAAGAACGTAAGCTGAAACTGCAAGGAAAATTTAGACGGAAAACTTTTACTCAAGTTGGAATCTAATAATGAAACTTGCATTAATACTCCTACAATCTCCTTTAATCTCTTTAATGACTTCGGGACCCCAATTTTTACATCTAAGCCAGCAGACAGTATCACCTCCAGTTGTTGTACTATACCCCTTAACACTATTGGGGGAGATTGGCTCAATATTGACTTGCAAAGAAGACTGCCACCCACAGAATCACCAACACCACCATGCCTGCAGCAGTACATCTGCAGCTTTTGGAGATTTCAAACCCAAGTAGTGGTCCTACCTATCCCTATATAATTTTTACTTCAGATGGGGATCACAGCAGAACGTGGCATTGCTGCAGGCCTCTAGAGGCCATCTGTCTTTAATCCAAGTTGAAGTTATTACAAAATTTGCACTGTGCTCAATTTAGTCCCCACTGTTTTTTACTTCATGATCAGGAAACAACTTCGAGTTATTTAACTACATAAATGCCAGTACTACTCCCTGCCCAGCTTCAGTTGACCCCATGTTCCTTGTCCCGAAGTCTTTTTCAGTCTAGTCCTGCCTAGATTAGCGCACAGTCTAAAAAAGCAAAGCATAGGGGAAAAGGGATTTAACCAATGAGCAATGCAATAAGGGTGGAGATAGGTACATAACTCATGTTTGTTATTCCAAATTTACTATAGGTCAACTCCACTGATACCAGATAATACAGATTTACAATGGTTAACAGTGAAATTTGGCTGTAGATTTCAGTTCTTGACAAATTTAAGAGTAAAAGTTAAATTCTATCTTCATATATGAGCACAACTCCCACTGAAGTCTTCAGGTGATATGACTAATTAGGGGTAGAATTTAGCCCTGTATGTTTTGTGATTCCTCTCCTAAAAAAGTTAGTATAATAAGAAGGTAATTTTTAAATTTTCATTTATTGTAATCAGCCTCACACTCCCAAAGTGTCCTCACTGCAGAGCTCACTCAAGTTAGCCTAGCTGAAGTGAGAGCAGCCATGCTACAAAACGACACTTGAGCTGCACAGAGTGATTTTCTTTGCAGCTGAGGAACTGTGCTAACTTAGGGCATGGCTACACTTGCAGATGTAGAGCGCTTTGAGTTAAACCAGCCTTCGTATAGCGCAGTAGGGAAGGTGCTGCAGTCTGTCCACACTGACAGCTTCAAGCGCACTGGCGTGGCCACATTTGCAGCGGCATTGGGAGCGCTGCATTATGGGCAGCTATCCCAGCATGCAAGTGACAGCAACATGCTTTTCAAAGGGGAGGCGGGGGTGGAGTGTGACAGGGAGTGTGTTGTGTTTATGTGGGGGGACAGAGAGTGGGTTTTGGGAGGGCTGAGAGCATGTCAGCATGCTGCCTCGTAAGTTCAGACAACAGCAGACTCCTCTTCCCCCCCGCCCCTCCCTCTCTCACACACAGCATTCCATAGTAATGGCTGCTTTGTCTCGGAGCAGATAAGCAGCTGGCTGTCAGAAATGGAGCTTTCAAACGGCATATCTGTATTCCTGCAGCAAGTTCAAAACAATGAGAAGAGTGGCCACGTAACTTAAGGGGATTATGGGACGTTTCCGGAGGCAGATCAGAGCGCAGTAATGCAGCACCTTGTCTACACTGGTGCCGCGGTGCTCCAGCATGGGGGAGGGGGGCAGCAAACGTTATTCTACTCGCTGAGGTGGAGTACCAGCAGCGCTGTAGCCGCAGAGTCAGAGCGCTCTAGGTGCCTTGCCAGTGTGGACGGGTAGCGAGCTAGTGCGCCCGGTGCTCCTTTATTGCGCTGTAACTCGCAAGTGTAGCCAAGCCCTTAATCTATAGATTAATGATGGGCCAGCCTATTTGAGTTAAAAGCATCACACCAAACTTGAGCTAAACACCTTTTTTTTTTTTTTTTTGGGGGGGGGGGGGGGGGGCTGGACCTGAGCTGGGGCAACACTGAATTAACTCAAGTTACCTATGAAGTGAAGCCAAGACCACAAAATTTTGAATCTAAATACACTGTAAACACACAGCTGATTAGAAATCACCATGGGACAAGGATAGCATTGTGTGTTTATGCTTATTGGAGAGCACCTTGCCTGCTGACTGATTTGACAGTTCACAAAACTGAATTTCCATATAAGCATACCTGTCCCATTTCTTTTAATATTAACATTTGATAGACACACCTGGTACGCTAATTTGTGTATTCAGAGATTTCACTCAATTTAATAAAATCACTAAAAACAACATCATGGGTACTGTAATGATGCTGACCCCATAACGTGAACACCCTGTTAAATAGAAAGCTTTCATTACTATACCTCTGTATAAAGTCTCCTTAAACAAAATCTTGCTGTTGTAATGGCTGTTTTGTAACCGTTGTTTTGGTTACAATATTTACATGGTAAGGATTAACCTGTTAATTCCTAAATAAATGTAATAATTTTATTAAGATATTGTTGAAGTAAAAAGAAAATGGTACAGAGTTTAGGCATAGAAGTTTCTGGTTATCAGGGAATAAGGTACGGATAATCAGGGGGTGAGAAATTCGGTTTACGAGCGGGTGGCGTAAGGAATACATAATCTGCAATCTCCCCGACTGGGGGTATAAGTTTAACAGGTCAAAGTACAGACATTGAGCTATGGGGGTATGTTGTCCATATAATGGCTATATTCAGCTGTGGAGTATAATGAGCGGATACGATGATGAGGATGGATCTACCCTCATTTGGTGGGATTTAATGTTCAGTGAGTTTATGGTTCCAGTTCACATGGTCCAATGGAAAAAAGTCTCTCAGTCCCTTTCCCATAGTTGATGCACGATGTCGTACCGGCTCACACCTCCTGGTACTGTCGGTGGCTGGTGATGTATTCGATGTAGATGTCCCTGGACCATCGGATGGCGTCTGAGACCATGAGGCGCCGCACGAACCTTGCATAGCGTCGACCGATCCCACAGGTCCGAAGCACACGCTCGTTGCAGGGGTCTCAAGCACCCAGGGCTCCGACGATCAGGGCGTCCAGCTGCACCTCGTAGCCCTTCGCTCTCAGGGTGTCGGCCAGGGGGGCATATTTTTCCAGCTTACGAACTTGGGATTCGCTGAAGGTCGGGGTCCTGCTCTCAAAGGAGACCGTGATGTCGACGAGGATGATCTTTTTCTGGGCCTCGTCGGTGACTACCACATCAGGTCGCAAATGGCTGTCAGTACTGGGGATAGCACAGTTCACGGTGACCTCCCCCAGGCGTGGTGCGATGGCTTTCACTACGCAGTTCTGGATGGCGTTGTGGAGCAGCTGCCAGGCTCTGGAGTGGGGCTTGCAGCTGCACAGGACGTGGGGCAGGGTCTCGTTGGAGTAGCCGCACTTCCTGCAAAGCTTGTCTCGGTTCCCGTGGCGGACGGCTCCGTTGAGCGGGACGCAGTTGAGCCGGGCATGGTGGATGAACCGCCAGTCGCCGAAGGGGGTGAAGCCACCCCCGGCGAGGAAGTGGTGCTGGCATCCCACTTGCTGGTCAGTTCGAAGGCTTTACCCTGGTCTGGTTTACGCTCAGGGCTTCCATGTACAGCGAGTGGATGGCCCCCTTCAGGGTCCTCTCCAGCATTCCCCTGGCGCTTGGGGTGACAATGGTGTTGTCGTCGGACCTGATCTGCAGCACCAGGACTCCCAGCTCCTGGCGCTCCTCGCACCACTCCCAGCAGCAGCTGATGCGCTTCCCCAGGTGACGCGTGGCATTGCGAACGCGGGACCACAGTGAAGTGATGTCGCGCCCATCCCGTCCGAATTCGCCATCCAGGGAACCGCTCAGGAAGCTGGCGGTGTCTTGGTTGGAGGGGGCTCTGCCAATCCGCTTCTTTGTTGCGTCATGGAGGGCATTTGCTGCGATGTTCCTTACCATGGCGTTGGGACACGTCAGCAGGTGGAAGGCGTGGGTGATCACCACAATGTCACATAGGTCACCCATGCGGGGGACATTGGCACCACCATGCCTGTGGGCGATACAGACCAGCTCGCTGCTGGCTCTCTGGGGAAGGAACAGCCACTTCTTCACCAGCTGCCGGTTGATCTTGTCTGCCTTGTTGAGGGGTACTTTTGCCACGGCGGCTCCCCTTAGGACGAATGAGATGCGGGGGATCAGGAAGGTGTTCAGGGCGTTTATTTTCTGCCACGGTGCTAGCAGGGAGGCGTTGATCTTGGCGGCATCCTGCAAGATCTCCTGGATGGTGTCCTCGGGCGTCTGCCGGACATGGAAACCCGTTGGCATGCCGAGGTGCCGGTACACCTGCCCCTCTGCCAGGGGGATGACGGGCTCGCCCTGGATCTGGAACCCTGTCGTCTGCACCAAGTCCCTTTTGCTGCCGTTGATGTGGAGAGAGGCGCACTTCTTTGCATTGAAGCGGAGCCCCATCCAATCAGCAGCTCTACTGCCAGCATCTAGCATACGTTGGAGCTTCTCTGGGTCGTCCGTGGTCAGGACCAGGTCCTCCACGTAAGCCAGGATGCTCACCCTCTCACTGTGGAGGTTGAAGCCAACTACGCCATTGGAGATCGCTCGCAGCAACGGCTCTATGGCGAGGTTAAAGATGATGGGGCTGAGGGGACAGCCCTGCTTAACTCCCCTCCGGATCGGGATCTCGGCGGTCTCCCCTTCGACCGAGCAAATGGTGATGCTGCATCCCTTGTACACCTCTCAGATCATACGGAGGAAGTTATCTGGCATCCCAAACTCCTAGACCGTGGCAAAGATGTGGTGGTTGGGCATGGACCCAAAGGCATTAGCCAGGTCGAGCCATGCTACCGTGCACTGCCTCTGCGCCTTTCTGGCCATTTACATGGTAAGGATTAACGAACCTGTTAATTCCTAAATAAATAGTAATAAATTAATTTCCATCTCTTCTGTACTGGGCCGAGAAGCCTCCTCCTAATACTACTTCTTCATAACCCAAGAGTTTGATGCCAAATATAGGGACCATTCCACTGCCTGAATCTTCATCCTGAACTTTATAAGTGACCAAATCAGAATTAAAAGGCTACTGACTGAGTACAGAATCTGCTTTTTCACTCTGATCCTTCATCCTCCCCGACTCAACACTCACATGGAAAATATTCAGACACACAATGTTCTATGTTACACTTAGCCATAGTATTGGCAGAGGGTGAGACTGAAGTTATAAAGGAAATAAACATCTGTTGTGTTAGGTGGAATCCTCATTCTCCTTGTCTTCTGTAAAACCAAGTTTTGGAGAACCTTTTATGGCTTCAGAAAACAAAAAACGAACAGACAAAGAGACCCATTTCCAGAATGGGTAAGAAAAAGGGGGACTTACATCAGGACTTGAAAATTTAGACACCTGCTAATCAGAGACAAATAAAGAGATGCATGCTACTTTCCCTTCCAAGTAGGATCCAATGGAAGCACCCTAGAGAGAACAGCGTACTCTTTGCACCACAAGCTGCTAGGAAACAAGGAGGGGCTGGGCTTTTTCCACAAAGTTACCATCCACAGATCCTGCTGCCTTCATCCCCTTCTTTTGTATTGGTGTCAACTTTTGTATGTCTGAAGTTTGAATCTTCACCACCTATTAACCTCTGCCACAGAGGCCCCTGCAATTACTATGATGGACAGCCACTTCCCCCTCCCTCCCCCTGGTGCTCCTAAAGAGAGAAAACTCCTTTCTGATTGATGAGACATTCTCAATACATACCCACTTCCTGGCTTGGAAGTTAGGTTGGGGAGATTCCCACTCTGCCTCTACTCACACCCTTTGCAATACTTCTGCTGTCACCTTCCACCAAAGGAGGAGTAAGCTCATAACTCTGATGCTCATGAGTTTCCAGAATAATTCAATGGTAAATGCATCAGTTCAGTTTCACTGTTGGTCAGAACTTTAAGCAGTAGCACTGAAACAAACTACATTCTTATGAACTTCATTTGACTACTGCAGGAACTTGACAGAAAAAGTCTCCCCACTCACCATTAGCAAGCATTTTCATTCAACACTTTTTAAAATAACATTTCCTTCTGCCACTTGTTCCACATTGCATATCAAGATTAGCCGTTCCCAGGAAAACAGTATTCATAATCACCCCAGAAAATAAATTCTTGTCACTCATTTTGAGGCTAGTACACCTAGTATTACAAAGTTAAGTGACTATGATTAACTTTCAGAGTAGCAGCTGCGTTAGTCTGTTTTCGCAAAAAGAAAAGGAGTACTAGTGGCACCTTAGAGACTAACCAATTTATCTGAGCATAAGGTTTCGTGAGCTACAGCTCGCTTCATCGGATGCATTTTCCACTGAATGCATCCGATGAAGCGAGCTGTAGCTCACGAAAGCTTATGCTCAAATAAATTGGTTAGTCTCTAAGATGCCACTAGTACTCCTTTTCTTTCTATGATTAACATTGATAGTTATGCATGGTAAGATGAGATGATCAAATATTATGCTTCAGGACAGAAGATAAGCCCCGTAGGTGTCAGAAAAATCCTACAACCTTACACCTACAGCCATCCAGTAGGGAAGGTGTTTGGGGTTGGCTGCTGTCAAGGCAGGATACCCAACATACTAGAAATGGTATTATCCTATGGGACAGAAAAGCCATTCACTTTGATAAAGCTGCCCATTAAAGCACAAAAAGAGGCTTAGATCTAGCACATGGAGGGGAAATGAACCACCAACTGCAAAAGACCACAGCAGCATCACGTATTCAACAGCTTTCCCAAGAAACACTAGTTTTCTACTTTACAATAAACATACTACTAGTACCATTAGAAGATTGTGTACAGAACTGTATTACCATACTTATATAAAGAAATCCAGAGATTGTTGACAGCCGTGATGAGTAATCAAACGTTTTGCGGGCAGAGAAGAGTGCAAAAGCTATAATAGAATTGTTCCATTCCAAACTAGGTCTTTGCCATTCTTCTCACTACATTTCCCATGCTATGTTGATTAAAGCCCTACATATAAAGTGTAAACACCAGATACAGTAGATTATATCAATAGATATAAGTAAAAGCAAAATACTCAGTCTGTTCTGAGACTCACGCATTATACTGCTATAGCAAGAAAGAGCCACAGCTCTATTAATGTATCAAGTGGTTAAAATCCTAGCTAACTCCTATCTTCCACTTCACTTGCTTAACATATGTAGACTACAGAAATATTAATCTCCTCTGGAATAAAAACTGAAGTGCTTTCTGCGGTTATCTTTAGTATTGTTCTAAAAACAGAACATGTAACAATAACACCACACCTATTTAAAAGAATCAAATCAAAGGTAGTGATAAAGATTTTCAGAAGCATTTAGAGTGGAAAGGTTCCTCATTGGCTCAACTGAATAAATGCAATGGCCCCTCCACATATGGTACACCCTAAAGTCTAAATTCAAGTTTTTCTTCTTTTAATAATAATCTCATAAAACTTTCAAAAAACATAAGAACTCTCGCTTTACAACAACAAAATTGCTTAAAAATATGGAAGAGTAAAGCAGTACAACCCAAGTACCGCAATATTCTTCCAAGCAATTCAGCTGTTCCTTTGGCACCTTTGCACAATTAGACTATCTAAAATATTTTCCTTTTTAAATCCTTTAAATCATCAAAAGCAAGCTATGGAAGTCATCAAATCTTGAATCCCAACCAGGCCTGACAGAGGATCAGGACAGACACACAATGCCTCCTATTCTCTGTTGTTCTGTTTCACTTCTTCCCACAGAAACTGGCTTCTTCACCCTGTTTTTTTATTTCCTGAAGACAATATTATCAGGTTTCAGAGTAGCAGCCGTGTTAGTCTGTATCCCCAAAAAGAAACTGTGGAAGCGAGCTGTAGCTCACGAAAGCTTAGGCTCAAATAAATTTGTTAGTCTCTAAGGTGCCACAAGTACTCCTGTTCTTTTTACAGTATTATCAGTATGTGAAAAAAAACTCTGCCAGTCTTATCAAGAGAGCTCGTCTGACCTAGTAATGGATCTGGAGCTAAAGTTAGGGAGAATTAATACCCACTACCTTTTAACTGCAGGAAGGATGGCTCCCTCCTTACTCTGGGTCTCAGAGGAGTTTAGTGTCACACCTATAGCCACGAACGTGCCCAAGTACCCTAAAAGGACTTCTTGCTGCTACAAAAGCGGCTGAGAGAGCAGCACTCTGTGTTTATAGAGAGGCCTACTTACATTTGCAGCCGTTCAAGGGAGTATCTCCGGTCACTCATTTCTATAAACGCCGGTGCAGAATAAGCGCCCAGTTCCGCAGTTACAGATTTACCCGACACCACAGACCTCGCGCCCAGAGCTCCCCACTGCCTCCTCTGTGGGCTCTGACACACTCCCTCCAGGAAGGGACGAGGCCTTCCAGCCCAGCCTCCGAGCCGCCGCTCCATCCCAGAGGAGAGATGCAGCCCCGGCTCCTTACCCACCCGTCCCCAAGGACGACACCTGCTCCCCCGCACCCTGTCACAAGCCCGTCCCCGCGGGCCGCCTCCTCTCATACATCCCCGCGCCCACCACACAGCCCTGCGCCCGGCCTATCCCCGGGTCCGTAGTAGTCCCCGCCGACCCTCCCCCTGCTCCGCCGCCCCGGGGCCTCCTCCGCCGGCCTGGCCCAGCTGCTCACCAGGAGTAGGTCTGCTCCGCCATGGCTGCTGCTGGGCGGCCGAGCTGCGCGGCGCTGGCCAAGCCCCGGCTCCTCCTCCTCCTCCTCACTTGCTCCGGGGCTCAGTGGCGGCCCCGCTGCGGCTCCCGGCCCAACATGGCGGCGACTGTAAGCAAGGAGGGGAGAGAAGGGGTCCCCGCCCGGTGGGGGGGCTGCTCAGTAGCCGCGCCACAGGGCCGTGCTCGGGCGCCGACGACGGGCAGGCCTCATGACCGAGCAGCGGCGACGGCGTCCGGGCGGGGAGAAAGAGAAGGGAAAACTCCGCGTACCCAGCTCCAAGGCGAGGCCGCTCAGACTCCGCTCGCGCACAGGGGGGGGGCGGAGCCTGCGGCCGCGCAGGTCACATGCCCACAACACGCTCACGTGCCGCCGCCAGCCCATTCGCGCAGAAGTATTACGGAACCTGACGCGGTTGGGCGCTGGGCCTGCCCGCACTCCGTTCCCTGGGGTCCTCCAGGGCGGAGAGGCAGCGCCTTTTGCCGGGAGTGCGACCGGTTCACTTTCTCTGGGGGTGAGGTCGTGTTGCCTATTTATTCCCCGCTCGAGAACTGGGGACAGGAGCCATCCCGGGGGGAGAGTCTGAGCTAGTCACTCCCCTCAGTGCTGGGACATGGAGCCTTCCTGGGGGGTGGGGGGAGTGTCTGAGCTAGTCACTCCCCTCAGTGCTGGACATGGAGCCTTCCCGGGGGGGCGGGGGGGAGAGTCTGAGCTAGTCACTCCCCTCAGTGCTGGGACATGGAGCCTTCCCGGGGCGGGGGGGGGGGGGGGAGCGTCTGAGCTAGTCACTCCCCTCAGTGCTGGGACATGGAGCGTTCCCGGGGGGGGGGGGAGGGGAGCGTCTGAACTAGTCACTCCCCTCAGTGCTGGACATGGAGCCTGGCGGGGGCGGGGAGCGTCTGAGCTAGTCACTCCCCTCAGTGCTGGACATGGAGCCTTCCCGGGGCGGGGGGGGGGAGCTAGTCACTCCCCTCAGTGCTGGGACATGGAGCCTTCCCGGGGCGGGGGGGGGGGGGGGGAGCGTCTGAGCTAGTCACTCCCCTCAGTGTTGGGACATGGAGCCTTCCTGGGGGGTGGGGGGAGTGTCTGAGCTAGTCACTCCCCTCAGTGCTGGACATGGAGCCTTCCCGGGGGGGCGAGTCTGAGCTAGTCACTCCCCTCAGTGCTGGGACATGGAGCCTTCCCGGGGCGGGGGGAGGGGGGGAGCGTCTGAGCTAGTCACTCCCCTGAGTGCTGGGACATGGAGCGTTCCCGGGGGGGCGGAGGGGAGCGTCTGAACTAGTCACTCCCCTCAGTGCTGGACATGGAGCCTTCCCGAGGCGGGGGGGGGAGCGTCTGAGCTAGTCACTCCCCTCAGTGCTGGGACATGGAGCCTTCTCGGGGCGGGGGGGGGGGGGAGCGTCTGAGCTAGTCACTCCCCTCAGTGCTGGGACATGGAGCCTTCCCGGGGCGGGGGGGGGAGCTAGTCACTCCCCTCAGTGCTGGGACATGGAGCCTTCCCGGGGCGAGGGGAGCGTCTGAGCTAGTCACTCCCCTGAGTGCTGGGACATGGAGCGTTCCCGGGGGGGCGGAGGGGAGCGTCTGAACTAGTCACTCCCCTCAGTGCTGGACATGGAGCCTTCCCGGGGCGGGGGGGGGGGGAGCGTCTGAGCTAGTCACTCCCCTCAGTGCTGGGACATGGAGCCTTCCCGGGGCGGGGGGGGGTGGGGGGAGTGTCTGAGCTAGTCACTCCCCTCAGTGCTGGGACATGGAGCCTTCCCGGGGCGGGGGGGGTGGGGGGAGTGTCTGAGCTAGTCACTCCCCTCAGTGCTGGACATGGAGCCTTCCCGGGGGGGCGGGGGGGAGAGTCTGAGCTAGTCACTCCCCTCAGTGCTGGGACATGGAGCCTTCCTGGGGGTGGGGGGAGTGTCTGAGCTAGTCACTCCCCTCAGTGCTGGACATGGAGCCTTCCCGGGGGGGCGGGGGGGAGAGTCTGAGCTAGTCACTCCCGTCAGTGCTGGGACATGGAGCGTTCCCCGCGGGGGGGGGGAGCGTCTGAGCTAGTCACTCCCCTCAGTGCTGGGACATGGTGCTTTCTGGGTGCGTGTGACCTATTTATCCCAGGTAGGTGGAGGACTCGAGACTGCTCATTCTGAGATATTACATTTCCCCTGTAGTGCAAGAAAACTGCCTAGGGAGTAGAAGTAGGGTGGAGCCTGCACCCGGCCCCCTTCTTCGCAGCTCAGGGGGACAGTATGAGCCCGAGAAGCCACGCCCACCGCGTAAGGGGCTCCGCCCAGCACGGCTGCTTTGGGGGCGCGGTTCTCCTCTCCGTCTGCAAGGAATTACCTTCCCTGCCCGGTGCAACTGCCTTTGCGGCGGGATGTTGCTACGGGCTGATCGCCTCTCAGCTCTTCAGCATTTATATGTAATCGGAGTAAACAACGTATTAGGAAGGAGCAGAGAGAGTCTTGTACCTGATTCGAACCCTAAATGGTGGAGACAGAACAAAACTGGGCAGAATTCTGACCCGTCACACATCTGGTTTGTTTCTCTTAGTTCACTTGAGTTCTGCTGGCAGTGAAAGTCTGACTACGTGCTGGAAATCCCTCCTTCCAACTGGAAAGCTGTTTTGGGAAGTGTTAGCTGCAGTAGTTGGGAGTCTGTATGGAGGGAATGGCCTTGGTAGTATCAGGTAGACTGGGAAGCTCTTACAGTGTACGATCACTCTAAGAAAATGGGGGTAGACTCAGTGGAATGGGGAAATCTCAGGAAGTCTTTTAGTAGTGAATAGGGTGAACTCTGGGACCAGAGCCTACACATCAGCAGTTTGAAGGTGACATCCATTTTAAGGAGGGAGGATGTGTCTGAGTCTAATTTATGCATATCTTTTTCTGACATGTTGCAGTTTGTGAGCCCTGAGAGTAATAGAGCCAGTTTAATAATTTAGGGCTGAGATGCCTAGGAACATCAGAATTGGCATATGAGATTAGACCTATGGTCCATCTAGTTCAGCATCCTATCTCTGACTGGCCAGCACCCACATGCTTCAGAAGAAGATGCAAGAAACTCCACAGTAGGCAGATGTGGGATAATCTGCCCTTCTCCCATGAAAATCTCATCCAAATCCCTAAAACTGGTTTAAACCCAGAAGCATGAGGTTTTATATTCTGTCCAAAATTTTTGTTAGCATTAACTGTTAACCATATAAATGTCCAATCCTTTTTGAATCTTTCTAAAGTCTTGGTCTTAATGACGTCCTGTGACAATGAGTTCCACGGTCTAATTTTGTTTTTTTTAAGTGTAAGAGGTTTTCCTGGGTTTCCCTAGCCACATTTCCACCTTTCTCATTCTGCTTGTAGAGTGCCATGTAATTGGTTGGTTGCCACCTTCCCCAGAGGTGACAACATTTGAGTGGGGTCATGGGTAGATCTAGGACTCAGTCCTGTGAGCTCATGAGCTTCCTCAGTCAAAAGAAGTTGATAGTGAATGCTGGGTTTGGATATGTTTAGATATTTATTTAAAAATCTGGCGTGGTAAATGTAACTTTTGTTTCAAATCAACTTGGTTTTTGTCAATAGGCAGATGAGATATGGGATCTGTGGACAGAGAGATAACTGCACTCCTCACAGTTCCTGAGGTTGCTATTCTGTTGTCTCCCTCATTACCTGGAAATGCTGAATTTATAACAGAAGATGCTATTGGCATTTAAAATGGATGTGCCAATCCTGCAATGCATGTATCTCATTAGCTTGTTTTTATTACTTCTCCTTGCTCAAGAAATATCCAGTAGTAGCTTCTATGTGATTCTTCAGTCCAAAAAAAAAAGAAAAAAAAGAGGGAAACTCCCCTCCTCCCCAAATTTACCTGCAGAGTGATCTCCTTCCAGTGCTGGGGGAGAACATGAGAGAAACACACTTACAGGGACTGTGGAAAGGAGGGGCTACACATGCATGCACACAGCTTGTCTTTTTGTCTATAAAGGCCAGACTTTATCTGCCTTGGGGGAGGGGAAACAAGCTAGAGGCCCAATCCTGCAATCCTAACTTCAGTGGAACTACTGGGGTGAGGAGGATCACACCCTAATTTAACGCAACTATATTTCTATTCCCTCTATTACACACCCGGATATACATATTGAAGCCTTGAAAACCAACTGCTTTTCCCATTGCTGTTTCAGTTCCACAAAACTCGTGTCACTTCACAGGGATGTGCTACTTCTGAGGAATGTGTGTTTGTTTGTCGGAGGAGGGGCAGTTGATAAATATTATGTCTTTGGTATAATGATTCTGAAATTTTAGAATTCTCCTTTAATTACATTCCCTAGTACGTTTCAGAAAACTGACACTTACAGAGACATCTTTGATTTTTTCTTTAAAGACAACAAAGGAGATTAAAGAAACCAGAAGCTCAAGATTCTTTTAGGAAAGCCTGCAGGGGGACAAAAGAACATTCAAAACATCCAAACATGCTGAGACAAAATGCTAAATGGATGTCTCACTGTAACACCAAACACAATGTCAAAACCATCTGTCAGGGAGAAAACTTGTCACCTGTTGATATGACTTGTCCCTTCCCTCTTCTCTGTCTGAGCCCTGGTCTACACTACGAGTTTAGGTCAAATTTAGCAGTGTTAGATCGATTTAACCCTGCACCCATCCACACAACAAAGCCATTTTTGTCAACTTAATGGGCTCGTAAAATCGATTTCTGTACTCCTCCGCAACGAGGGGATTAGTGCTGAAATCGACATCACCGGGTCGAATTGCCAAAAAAATCTCCAAGGGCATGAAGGACAGAGGCTATCACAGAGACCCGCAGCAGTGCTGCGTGAAACTTAAGGAGCTTAGGCAAGCCTACCAAAAACCCCAAGAGGCAAACGCCCGCTCAGGGTCAGAGCCCCAGATATGCCACTTCTATGATGAGCTGCATGCAATGGGGGGGTGCCCCTACCACTGCCCCACCCCTCTACATGGACTCCTGCAAGGGGGGAGCCTCACACAACAGGGATGAGGATTTTGGGGAGGTTGAAGATAGCACACACCAGGCAAGCGGAGAAACCATTCTCCCCGACAGCCAGGAACTGTTTATCACCCTGGATCCAATACCCTCCCAACCCGGGCTCCTGGACCTTGAAGGCGGAGAAGGCATCTCTGGTGAGTGTACCTTTGTAAATATAATACACAGTTTAAAAGCAAGCATGTTGAATGATTACTTTGCCCTGAAGACTTGGGATGCACTGGCAGCCAGTACAGCTACTGGAAAAGTCTGTTTATGTGTCTGGGGATGGGGCGGAAATCCTCCAGGGACATCTCAATGAAGCTGTCCTGGAGGTACTTCCAAAGCCTTTGCAGAAGGTTTCTGGGGAGGGCAGCCTTATTGTGTCCTCCATGGTAGGACACTTTACCACGGCAGACCAATAGCACGTAGTCTGGAATCATTGCATAAAGCATGGCAGCGTGTGGTCCCGGTGTTTGCTGGTATTCAGGGAACATCCGTTCTTTATCTCTCTGTGTTATCCCCAGGAGAGTGATATCATTCATGGTCACCTGGTTGAAATAGGGGAATTTTATTCAGGGGACATTCAGAGGTGGCCGTTCCTGCTGGGCTGTTTGCCTGTGGCTGAAAAGAAATCATCCCTGCTGTTGCCACACGGTGGGGGGAGCAGTGACGCGATCATCCCAGAGAATTGTGTGTGAGGGGGGTTAGTTGGGTTTGTGCTGCACGTTAACCCGAAAACATAAGCCCCTACTTTTAAATGGCCAATGTGTTTTTCAGTTTTAATCTCCCTTTTTTTCCTCCCACAGCTGCAGATGTTTCAACACTGCGACTAGCATCTCCGTCCCAGAGGCTAGTGCAGATAAAAAGGTGAAAAAAAATGCACTCGCGATGAAATGTTCTCTGAGCTCATGCAGTCCACCCAAACTGAAAGAGCCCAGCAGAATGCATGGAGGCAGACAATGGCAGAGTCCAGGAAAGCACAAAATGAATGCAAGGACAGATGGCTGGAGCAACAGGAGAGGTGGCGGCAGCATGATGAAAGGAGGCAGGATGCAATGCTGAGGCTACTGGAGGATCAAACTGATATGCTCTGCCATATGGTTGAGGTGCAGGAAAGGCACAGACCGCCACTGCATACCCTGTGTAATCAACCACCTTCCTCCCCAAGTTCCATAGCCTCCTCACCCAGACGCCCAAGAATGTAGGGGGGACCTCCGGGCACCCGACCACTCCACCCCAGAGGACTGCCCAAGCAACTGAAGGCTGGCATTCAATAAGTTTTGAAGTGCAGTGTGGCCTTGTCCTTCCCTCCTCCCCCACCCCTCCCGGGCTACCCTGACAGTTATCCCCTTATTTGTGTGATGAATTAATAAAGAATGCATGAATTTGAAACAACAATGACTTTATTGCCTCTGCAAGCGGTGAAGGAAGTGGGGAGGGGAGGGCGGTTGGCTTACAGGGAAGTAGAGTGAACCAAGGGGGCAGGTTTTCATCAAGGAGAAACAAACAGAATTGTCACACCGTAGCCTGGTCAGCCATGAAACTGATTTTCAAAGCTTCTCTGATGTGCAGCGCACCCTGCTGCGCTCTTCTAACTGCCCTGGTGTCTGGCTGCGCGTAATCAGCTTTGTTCACTCAGATAAACTTTACTCCCTGTTACTTTGTTGAAACTACTCGCCTGAGTAAGGATTTTCAGGTTTAAGCCCTTGGACATCAATCCAGCCTTGCAGTATTTTTCACTATTCTCATTAACACGGCAGAGAGTAAAGAGCTAGTATTAAGTGACAGGTGGCTGTAATGTAATTGCCTTAGAGATGGAAGAGCTCCACCTAGGCCTGGAATAAATAGCCCTTATAGTGTATGTTTAAGGTACATGCAGAGACTGCACTCATTAATATAATGTTAATGACTGTAATTATAGTATTTTTCTTTCTGCTGTTGTCCTCAAAAAGATTTAATAGGGTACTAGAGCATTCTCCTTACATGCCACATCCAAGCACACTTAATTCCTCCTGAAGTGGACAGTGCAGTATCAGGAGCTGGGTTACTTGGTCTTATTTGGATGGGAAAGGATTCAGGACCTATAATTTTGTCAGTCTTATTTATTGTATTGAAACAGAGCAGCTTTGTTTCAGGAGGTTGACCTGTGGTTACAGAATAGGATTGGGAGCCATGGGTTCTCCTCCCAGTTTTGCTACTGGCTCTCTGTGTAACCTTGAGGAGAGTCACTTCACAACTTTGTGGCTCAGTTTCAACATCAATCAAATGGAGATAACAACTCTTCCCTACCTCACAGGGGTATTGGGTGGACTGATTAGTAACTTATAGTAAAGCTCTTTGAAAAAGGAAAGTATTACATAGGAGCTCAGTGCTATATAAAATATTTGTCTTTCCTATGAGGAGGAGGGAGCACCCAAAATACCTGTACAATTAAAATAGTGCTTATTAATAAAGATGACATTTGGGACTTGTTTGAGGGCTTCTCCTTCTCTGTCTGTGCCCCTAAAGTACCACATATCTATGCCATGAAAACTGTTAAAGATGCATCATAGATGCATGATGGAGTGTGGAATGTCATCTCCTTCCCCTCTTTCCTTCAGAGGTCTTGGACTGAGCCAATCAACCCTGCAATGTTGCCACACTTCTACTTCTAGACCCTCTGCAAAAACTTTTTGCAGACCAAGGTATCCTGATCAGACAGTAGAGGAAAAGCCAAGGAACATCTGACCTAAGTAGCATGTACCCATACAGCTCGTAAAGCCTGTGAAAAATTAGTACTATAAAATATGACGTAGAAATACTTGAGGAGGCACTTGCTCAGTTTTCATTCCCGATGGGGGAAAACTGTGGCAGGTGGAGGCCCAGTCACCACTGGAGAGTTGAGTACAATCATTCATCAATACCTAGCAGCTGCACAGCCAGGAGCTAATTGTGCTGCCACTGCTGAAAAAGTAGTGGGTCAAGGCATGAACACAGAACAGTAAGATCCTTTCTCTGTACCCCACCAGGAAAGGGTTGGGATGCTAATACAATGATTAGTGCTCATGTGACAGAATCATATGGCATGGAAAACAGCCTGTTCCTACTAACAGTTATGGTGATAAGAGTCCACCCCCAAGGAGGGAAAAAGCAGGGGATTTTTCCTTTAAATCATCCCTGACTGGGCCACCTTGCAGCTTCCTTCTTTCTATTTAACAGTATATTTCCATCTGCTCTTCCGTTAGGTCCCTCCTCAAACACACATATACTATTTCTGATACATTCCCTATTCCCACCCCAGCAGGCATGGGACAACAATTTGGGATAGAGATGGGACAAGAATGGAAGAGAAAATCACAGTCAAAATCTTGGGCTATGGAGCTTGAATAGCTTTGCAGGGAGCCCAGATAAGCCCTGCAAAATACACGCAGCAGGACCTCCTCTCAGGGGAAATCATTTTCTTTTCCCTGAACAGTCTCACTCTTAAGTAGCAATTCACTATGACCAAAACTGAAATTGGAAAACTGTGACATAGTGAGGAATTTGGGACTTTTCGTTCTACTGCGCTGCAAATAGAGTTTCACTGGGAGCAATTCCCACCATACTATGCATCAGTTTGTTCAAACAATTTATTTTCACAAGTCTTTACATGCAAGTAGAGCATAATCTTCTGCTCTTTTCCACTATCCGAGGGGAGTGTAAATCAATACTTCAAGTACTTTTCAGTTCTTCAGATTAGTTTCCTGGACTCTTCTGGGACTGGGGCATAAAACAACAATTCTGGTATCCATACAACAGCAGCATGCATACTGACTACCCATGCTGCAATGGTTTCTAATTGTACAGTCTTGAAAAACTCTACTTACCTGAAGTGACCTGTAGCTCACGAAAGCTTCTGCTCAAATAAATTTGTTAGTCTCTAAGGTGCCACAAGGTGCCTCCTTTTCTTTCTACTTACCATCCTAGTTTGAAGCACAGGTGATTTTACCTGATGGGCAATTAACGTATCATTAGATTTTCAGAAGCAGCATGGTAAAAGCAGGCAAGTAGAGTTTGTGCCTAGGCTAGTAAACATTCATGACGATTTTGCAGGCATGCTCCAGCAGCATTACACAGTAACAATGAGAACAGTTCACAGGGCAGATGTATTCCTTTCTGCAGATCCAGCACGCACACACTCTTAGCAGTGTGGGGTGGGGCATTGCTTGCATTCCCCAGATTATTTTCTTATCCTATATCTCTCTTTCACAGAATCTCCTCAGACCTGAAAGAGATGGAGAGCTTTATTCTGAGTTTCAGTGATATCAGAGTCTGACATTACAGTCGCTCTTAAAGAGAGCTGCACGGCACTGTACCGCATCTTGAACACAGACTGCTGTAGTGCCTAGACCTGTCAGAGCCATTTCAGTGCTGGTAGCAAACAAATAAGATCCTTCTTTGTCCCTGTTTGCATAAGTAGCTCCCAGGGCACAGTAAGGTAACAGCCTGGGAGAGAACTGATGGTAGAGGGGAATCAGATAGCACCACTGACGGCACAGAGCCCTCCCCCATCACCTAAAAAGCTTGGCTTTTATCAGGTGTCAGTCTAACAAACCCAGTCTTGATTCCTCACTGATGGAAATAGAGAGATAAGAGCGGAGGGCCTAGTGTGAAATGACCACCTTGCAGACAGAGACATTACAGGAATGGTTGTCAGCTCTGTGGAGGTTTGGGGGGAGAAGAGAGGATGGAAATGAGCAGGGAAAGAAGGCAAAAATCAAAAATCCAGTCTTAGAATTTATCTCAGAACTGCAATGGGTTCTTCTGCATTCAAGATCTTAATATGAATCTCAACAATGTAGATGGTTTAAAATTGTGCTCCTACCTTTGTTTATCCAGGAAGGTCAAAGAATGAAAGGATGGCATATTTGCATGCACATCCTCCTCAAGAGAGAGAGGAAACTTGAGATAAATGAGACTTGTAGTTCATCCCCTCCATCTCCCTCAGGCCAGTGCCGGGTCATTCCCTATGACATACTTTCTCCATTCTTTGTCCAGTCTAATTTTACATGTCCGTTAGATCTTCAACTATTTCCCTAGAAAAATGGATTGTCAGGGAAGGGCATCAAACACCTGTTTTCTTGATCTTAACTGCTCCCTGCACCATGAGGTGAAGGGAATTAAAGAGTCAAGACATTGCTCTGCTGAGGACAAGGCTCCAGGTTCGGTACCTACCAAAAATTAGCTGGTTATTCTCCTGCTCTACTACAAACTAATTTCCCATCATAATCCCTTCATAATCATGTATTTTGGTACCCCTTCCATCCAGTGAGGTGTTCACAGTTTGCACGAACAGCTGACATGTAACCCTGTAAAAAAACAAAACAACCAAACGTTATCCAGGATTTCTCACAATCCCACATGTTAATTAAGAAAAGGAGTACTTGTGACACCTTAGAGACTAACCAATTTATTTGAGCATAAGCTTTCGTGAGCTACAGCCCACTTCATCAGATGCATACTGTGGAAAGTATAGAAGATCTTTTTATACACACAAACCATGAAAAAATGGGCGTTTACCATTACAAAAGGTTTTCTTTCCCCCCACACCCCACTCTCCTGCTGGTAATAGCTTATCTAAAAATCATTCTCCTTACAATGTGTATGATAATCAAGTTGGGCCATTTCCAGCACAAATCCAGGGTTTAACAAGAACGTCTGGGGGGAGGGAGGGGTAGGAAAAAACAAGGGGAAATAGGTTACCTTGCATAATGACTTAGCCACTCCCAGTCTCTATTCAAGCCTAAGTTAATTTTATCCAATTTGCAAATGAATTCCAATTCAACAATCTCTCGCTGGAGTCTGGTTTTGAAGTTTTTCTGTTGTAATATCGCAACTTTCATGTCTGTAATCGCGTGACCAGAGAGATTGAAGTGTTCTCCAACTGGTTTATGAATGTTATAATTCTTGACATCTGATTTGTGTCCATTTATTCTTTTACATAGAGACTGTCCAGTTTGACCAATGTACATGGCAGAGGGGCATTGCTGGAAATGGCCCAACTTGATTATCATACACATTGTAAGGAGAGTGATCACTTTAGATAAGCTATTACCAGCAGGAGAGTGGGGTGTGGGGGGAAAGAAAACCTTTTGTAATGGTAAACGCCCATTTTTTCATGGTTTGTGTGTATAAAAAGAGCTTCTGTACTTTCCACAGTATGCATCCGATGAAGTGAGCTGTAGCTCATGAAAGCTTATGCTCAAATAAATTGGTTAGTCTCTAAGGTGCCACAAGTACTCCTTTTCTTTTTGCGAATACAGACTAACACGGCTGTTACTCTGAAACCTGTTAATTAAGAGTGAGCTCCCAGGGCACAAATCATCATAATCATCATCCTTTGCACGTATAATAGCTCCTTTTCACCGTAAAAGGGGGATTAGGAGGAGGAGGACAGCTTCCCTATGTGGGAAGAGGAAGGATAGTGAAGTTAAATTAATTCATGCCAGTAAAGTACTGACACACTCAGCTAGAGATGTAGTAAAATAGTAAATGATTATTAAAGGAACTATTGCCCTGTTTTTCCCTTGCTAATGTCACTGTGGCTGTTACATTAATGGAACTATATGGGCTCCGTCTGGTGATCTCTTTATTATAGGAAGATATGTGTTTGTTCCTTCCCCAGATGTTCCTTGGAGCCATGATGTGGATAAATCAGGGGCAGACTTTGCCATAGAAAACTGCAATGTTTATTTATCAGCACGTATAAGAGGAATAGTTGAGTACGATGGATGTAATTCAATACAATGGTTACAATTTATGTTGTTGACAGAACAAATCAGATGTTATGGGCCTGAATTTGCTCTCAATTCTGTTCAAGCAACCTTCTGATTTAGGAGTAGATGGCTGTAAAGAGCAGAATTCAGGCCAACAGCTCTAAAATAAGAATAATACCTATATAGCACCCCCACATGGTACTTTCATGTCATGGCATTGATTGCTAATCTGCAGTTAACTACTTTATTAAATATTCTTGACAAAAGCAACAATACTAGAATGGTTAATCAAAAATAGAGTATTATTATTCAGTAGAATAGAATGCCTCATTCAAGATACAGGAGATACACCTTGGTCCAAAAGTCTGTCAGGAAATGCCAGCAATTTAAACACTGTAAGACAACTCCAATGCAGTGCACTGTCCTATCCACTGTTTGGGAGGAAGTGAAGGAGATTATTCATTATTAGCTGAAAGTAACATGCACAGAACTTTAGAAAGGCAATGTCATTTTTTTTCTCTCACCCTTAAAAAAATACATATTGAAGGTTAAACCTAAAATCTGCTTCCTTCTTGATTTATTTCTCCTTTATGCATTCACACTGATTTGTTAATGTAAAGTTGCTTATGAGCACTGGATTGAGCAAACTTCTTTATTATTGTAGGGTTACCTATATTATTTTGTCACTGAAGGGTTCATCTTCAGCAGTGGGCTGCTGTGACTACATTTATTCATAATTGGGAGGAAAACAGTAGTGATTAATTTTGCACAAAAAATAGACATTAAAAAACAATAAAATGGATGTTGAAAACAGATATAAGAAAAAAAGACAGGTGTCATTTTGAGCCTATGAATCTTAAACGCTTCCTTTCACTAGTAGAGCTGCAAACATCATATGAGGCATGGTAACTTAGTTCACATTACAGCCTAAATTAATCAAGTCATTCACAACTCAGTAAGTTAGTGATTTCAGATAAGGAAGTCAGCAAACACTGAACATTTATATTAAACAAGAACATTGATGCAGCAAAAACAAGTCCTTATTATGCAAATATTCATTATAATGGCAAAAGCTGCCAGGTGCTATGCCATTAAGTCACAAGAATCTCTGCTGTCCAAATTTGTGCCACTGTACATTTTAGTTCTTGTTCTAGTAGTAGGACTGTAACCTAGCTGGGTATAGCACTTCAGCCTCCTCCTTTAACCTATGCCACAACTATAACGTCCTCATGGGATACTGCACCAGTTGCAATAATCAGAGATACTTGATCTAGCAAACTCTTAATTTAAAAGGAAGAGCACTGCTGGTGAGGTTGTCAATGAAACATTTTCTCCCTGCCCTCTTGCTTTGCATCTGATAGAGCCAGTTTTTCAATTGTAGGACATGTTGCAAAGCTCATCTTTTCTCTTGGGTTATTCAGGAAGGGAGGATTTGAGGCGGGGTATTAGTTTAGGGGTTCTGAACTGTTTATCAGTTTATCTGTGATTTGATGGATTGTGTGGGGAAACAGCTTTTAGGCAGTAACGTTTTTATATTAAAAATGTTTACCCTTCGATTTTTTTTTTAATTATTTGTCCAGGCATCTGGAGTTTACAATAGGCACCTCTGAAAGATTAAAAGTAGTAAATCCTTTGGTTCCAACTGGCTTTCAGATGCAGCCATTCTGAAATTTTCCATGTCTGGAGCTTGCAAGGGGGACCAGAACTAGCTGGGAGATGGTTTCTGAGTGCATCAAGAAGCTATATCCTGTGGTTTTATAGAAAGATTATTGGATATTATCTTCCTCACTTGTGTCTTTCAGTAATGAGTCCAGATGTTGGCTCCTCTTTTCAAGAGCGGGCTCTTCCCAAGAAGCAACTAAGAAATCAAACGTGTCTAAGTTTAGGTGGTGGTCAGAAGAAATGGGGGCACTTCCTGGACAGGTACGTTTGTGCCCAAAGTACTCAATTCAAGGAACGCTGCTGTGTAATACAGAAGATAATTCTCTATGCTGCACAGAATAGTGAGTTCGTTACACTACACTAACAGAAGAGCAAACTCTAAAAAAATAAAGAAAAACATAATACTACACTAGGCACTTTACAAGTGTGACAGAGAAATGTTAATGTCTTAAATATAACTAAATAGAATAATTCACAATCAAATGGGAAGCCGCAATCTTCACAGTATGATGATATAGAGCAGGATTTGGGAACATAAATCCCAGATGTATTTTTAAAAAATTGGTCTCAATCACTGTAAAATTAACCTTCCCCTCTTCACGAAAATATAGAATGCAATTGCATTATCTGCGAAAGGTTTAATAAGGTTGTGTGGGACTATTATACCTCTTCAGAGGCTCTCAGTAGTGGCAAAAATGCAGATGGCCAGTTTACACTTTGCTCCTAGTTTGTGTCAATCTACATCCAAACTGATAAATGCTGCATGTGTGAAGTTTGCTAAGAGGTGCTAATTGCTACAGTAATTCCCACCTAAACTGACCAAATGGACGCAACTGTGATAATCGTATCTGTCCATGGGAAATGTGAGCTGTACCCCCAAGTTGTGCTGTCTGGAATCCTCCCACACACAATCTCCCAGGATTGTGCTCTGTCCATGGTAGCCATTCAGAGAGGTAGCTCATCACCTTTTTTCACCAGAAAATAGGGTGTTTCCCCAAGTTATTGCTTACTCTTTATTCCTTTGCTGTCTCTTGCACGTTTAAAGACTGTGAGTCACAATTACCTTTGCTTTGATGAATAAGAAGTGGAGATGGCTTTCTCAAGACCCAACCAGCTCTGCTCCAAACCTCAGCCAGAGCAGGTCATTGGACAGTGTCACACAAGACTTCAAGTCCCCAACATGAGCAGCAATCTTTTTATGGTCAGTGTCAATTCAGATTTTTTTTAAGCATCTGAACTCCGAGGAGTCCCAAATGACAGGAAGGAGGATGATCTTGTAGTTCAGGCTTGGAGAGCTGGCCTCTATTCGTGGCTCTGCAACATGTTTCCTACGTGACCCTGGAAAAGTCACTTAACCTTTTGGTACCTTGGTTTCCATCTGCAAAATACCTACATCATAAAGCAATTTAAGCTCTGCAAATGAAAAATGCTATATAATTATTTTAATTCATCTACCTTCTCAGGGTATGTAATTGTGATACTTAATTCACTGATGTTTATAAATCACTTTGAGGTCCACAAATGAAGGCATCTGATCCCTGTCATGTATCATTTTTCAAAACCTTGAACTCCCTACAATTGCCAAACGCTGATGATGACTGGAACTTGGGCTCCTGTGACTTGGCTGCACCATAATGAAGCCATTTGGAAGAGAGATTCCTCAGTTTATTCCCACCTACCATGAATATGGAACCTGAAGGTTGTTTTTTTTTTAACTTTAGTAAGAATGAGACCGAGATATAGAATAATCTGTTTTAGTGTAGGAGGAAGGGATAAGCCAGTGGTTTGAACATTGGCCTGCTAAACCCAGGGTTGTGAGTTCAATCCTTGAGGGGGTCATTTAGGGATTTGGAGCAAAAATTGGGGATTGGTCCTGTTTTGAGCAGGGGGCTGGACTAGATGACCTCCTGAGGTCCCTTCCAACCCTGATATTCTATGATTCTATAAAAATGCAGTCAGGGAGCAAGATTCTTGTAATGACATGAGGCAGTCCCAGAATCTCCATCTCACCCTGGGGCCTTCCTAGCATAGTTCCAAATTCCTTTTTTGAAAGGAAAAGTGTCAGGTCAAATTAAGTCTAGAATTTGGGGTTTTGTGGTTTTAAAGTAAGTTTTACTAAATTTAATATTGATATAAATGATCTAAAAAAAAAAAAGAACAGTAGAATGAGTTTGTTTGGATTTAAATCTTCCTCTGCAGTGACTGCAGCCCAGACATTACAACACTGTGATAGTTTCACTTTCAGACCGTTATGCACTAACAAACAGAAGTGAAATTTACTATTATATTTTAATTGCCCAGGAAATAATTTTCTATTTATATGAAAAGGGGTATTGGTAGGTCAAAACAGAGCCCAAACTTGTGATGAGAAAAAGTTCATTTTTACAAAACCTAACAATAAAAATATTTCCAAGGTTATTTTTATTATTATTGCTGCAAAGAATAAAGTTTATTTTAAAGAATAAGATTCCTTTTCAGCATCTTTGTAATATAGATGAACCAGAAAGTGAAATTATAGGAAACAAATATGAACTTGACTAGTCTAAGTTCATTATTTACTTTTTTGCAAATCAGAACAAGAACAAATGGATATAAAACTGGCCATGAACAAATTCAGGGTGAAAATTAAAAGGAGGTTTCTAACCATCAGAAGGATGAGGTTCTGGAACAGCCTCTCAATAGGAGTTGGTGCAAACAACTTAATTAGTTTTAAGGGAGAGCTGGACAAATTTATGAGAACTGTATGATAGGATTGCTTTTGAAGGTGGAAGTAGGTCTCACTTCTGGTTTATGTCATATGTTCCTAAAGCTCATGCGTCTGGGTTTCACCTGGCAACCAACGGGGATCAGGAAGGAATTCTGCCCCCAATGTATTCTGTGAGAATTTTGTTGTTTCTTTCCTTTGAGGCATCAGGGATGACCATGGCTGGAGATGAGACATCGGTGGGGTGGGCCAGGGTTCTGAGGTGGCACCACCTCCAAGCATTCTCTTTCTCAAGTGTTTGGGTGACTGATTCTTGCTCATATGCTCAAGGTCTAACTGATTGCCATATATGGGGTTGGGAAGGAATTTTCCCACCTGTCAAATTGGCAGTGACCCTGGAGGTTTTTCACCGTCCTCTGCAGCATGTCAGTCACTTGCCAGGCTTATCTGGATATATCTCATGTAATCATTTCCCTGCCATTACAAGGGCCTTGAGTAATGGTGTACCTTGGTCCTTCCTAGTCTTCTGTGGATCCTAATACTTTAGGTCTCATTTGGATTTCCTGGTGTTGGTGGCCTGTGATATACAGGTCAGACTAGGTCCCTTTTGACCTTAAACTCTATGAAATTATTTCCGGTTTTATCTAAAAATGTAACCCAGGGTAGGAAACACATCATTTTTAACCTGAAAGAGTCCTTTCAATGAGTGTTATATATTTCTATACACAAAGAGAATGCATGCACCATTAACCTACACTCCAAATCAGAACTGTCATTTAAAAAAATAAATAAATTACTTTTCTGTTTTTCCCTAAATACTGAGGAGCACCTTAGACCAGACAGAAACTTTAAATGTTTCCCTCTAAAGTTTTCCACCCACAGTTGTTTGATCGGAATGTGAACTCTCTTTGTCTAGACATTGTCCAATCTGCTCTTTATTTTGTTGTATGTTTGAGACAACAAATACAAACAAACATTCTTAAAATAAAAAATACATTCAGTCTAAATGATTGATTTTAGTTTAAAGAAAACACCACATGAAAGAACAGCAGTAAAGAGCACAGTGTACATGCATCTCTTTTGCAACATGCTGCAGCAACTCTGGGAACACTATGGCTGTTGTCTCTGCACGCAGAGGTCCTTGAGACATAAAGATGCAACACACAGAAAACGAGGGGATTGCAGTTTCATAGCTACATGCATCACAACTGGGTTTTGTAATTACAACAGAAGCTTTCCAAACTTACAATTGGGGCTCAGACTACAGTATGCTGTGCCTTTAACCAGGCTGAGGCTGGGTTCCAGGACCTGGTCAGCCATGTTAACTTTACTTGTGTATTCTGCCCTGTGCCAAGGAGTGGAGGTGCTTTCTGGAGCAGACTTCATCTGAAACAAAGGCAAACTATTAGTGAAAATCCCTGCTGAAGGGCTGACCCAGCGATCCACTGATGATTTGTTGTCAGAAGCGGCCCTGGGAGTATTGCTGGCCATGGCAGAAAATGTTTTTAGTGTCCCCTATTGTGGCCAAACAAAAAAAACACCAAAGAAAAACAGAAGCCAATCAGCCAAGTGGAGAGAAAAAATACCACCAAAACCATTAGAACTTGCCAGTAAGGGCAAACACCTTCCTTGCCCATCCCTAGAACTGGGCCTGCTTGTTGTGATGTCATAATGGGGATCCATTTTGAAAAGGAGCTTTGTCCTTCGCTGGCTCAATATGCAATTGAACCTCTACAGAGTGAGGCTTGAGAAGCCCCCAAAGGGAAGCGAGTGCCCCAGGTCACTCCGCAGCATCACCTTTGGTCCGTCTTTGGGCTGTGGTGGGAGCTCCATCCAGCCCTCCTCAGCTTGGGCCTTAGAGGGGAGCATATAAAAGGGGGACAAATGTGGGGGAGAGAATCTACAAAGACCCCCATTCTGGTTAAAATCCTCCCCTCTCTGATCCCACCAGGGAAACAATCATCCATTCCCGGTCAAGATGGCACAAAATATAAAATCAGTATTGGGAGTTAGAGATCAGACTATTACAAATTGATAATTTTAATTATGCCTTCTGTTTGCCAATCAGAGTAGATACATTCATTCACAGGTGTTAAGGTGAAAAGGAACCATTATTAACATCTAATCTGACTTCCTATACAACAGTGACCAGAGAATTTGACCAAGTGATTCCTGCATCAAGCCCATACCTTTTGGGATTAACTAGTGCATATCTTTTAAAAAGACATCCAATAGTTGGGAGTAGATCCCTTAAGCAGACTAGTATCAATAGGGGTGGAACTATGGTGTTGATAAATGAAGTCACTGTGGGTGACACTCATAGGGAAAGGAGGAGCAGTTGTAGGTACACCAATACCCAGAACACAGCTTGCATGTTTATTTTGTTTGTCTACTTAGATTGTAAATTGAGTGGGGGCAGGCCCCATGTCTCCTTTATAATCTGAGTACACAGTGTGAGCACGCACCCAATGAATAATAAAGGCAGTAGGTTACAATGAAGAGAAATGGGGACAGGTAAGTGTCAATGTGGGGAACTGGCTCAGCAGTCATTTAGTGCCTCAGCCTGTCCCACTGAAGTCAATGGGAGCCCTTTGAGAGTATTAGAATAAATCCAGAGGTCATACTGGATGCCTGGGGTGTGGTGCACAGAGATTGGCCCAGCTACTGAGGCCGCTAATTCCCAACCCAAAGGTTTTGGTGGGGCTTAGCCCCATGCTTCTGGTTCCTCAAGCCTAACCCTGCTCTTAAACCCATAGGGGCAAGAACCAGTCAGACTTCTCCACTCTCACTTTCTCATTCAATTTTCTTTCCATTTCTCTCTTCTATCGGTCTCCCATCCTGGCTTTTTCTCTGTCCATTCCTTTTCTCTTCTGCCGCCCTACCTTTTCCCCTCCCCCCCTTGCTGCACTTTGTGAACTGCTGCTGCAGTGCTGAAGTCCAAAGTTCAGTAACTTGCTAAGCACACGGATAAATATGAACCTTGGAGAATTTACACTGCTCCAATGTAAACAGATAGTCAAGGGTCCCTTTATCAGCACTGGCTCAGGACAGTTGTGGGGGGTCTGAAGTGGCTCATTTTTGTATTTTGTTTTTTTGGGGGGTGCAAAGGCGGGAGTCTATGCCATTCCCACTCTGCTGACAGTCGGGCGTGTTACCTCAGGAACATGGTGTAGGGAAGGCTGAAGGCAGAACGTGCTGAAACTCAAATCCAAGGGACACCAGACTGAAGACCATGGTCTCTAAGCTGAGTCATCTTCAGGTGGAGCTGCTGGGAGCACTGCTGGAGTCAGGGCTAACCAAGGAGACCCTGATCAAAGCGCTTGGGGAAGTGGACCCCTATGCCCTCCAGAGTGAAAGCCAGCGTGCCATCAGTGCCATCCAGGCAGAAAAAGGGGAACCCTGTGCTGAAATTCCCAATCTGCCCAATGGGATGGAAGAATCCAGGATGTCCGAGGAGGAAACCTCCGACGATGGGGAGGAATTCACCCCTCCAATAATGAAGGAGCTGGAAAACCTGAGTCCAGAGGAGGCTGCTCACCAGAAGGCTGTGGTGGAGAGACTATTACAGTAAGGACATTGTTTTCCTTTCCCCTTCTTGCTCTCTGTTCCTTTATTTCTCTTTCCTTCACCTCTTCTGTGAAATACCTTTGGGTTCACAGTTGATCTAAGCGTGCAGATTCTGCCCATCAATGCCAGCCCCCAAAACCCAAAATTCACTGAACTGACAAGGTTCATGTTCCTTAATAATGTTCAGTTTCCTTCCAATGACATTTCAAACATACGCACACACAAAGCGCCATGGGGCCCAATTACATATTAAAAGTGATATCATCTGGGAAACAAGGACTTCAGAAAAATCTGGGAGTTGTACAACTTCTGTCACTTTAGCCGTCCGTCAGTTTTTACAGAAGCCACCGTTTTAGTTATTAGAAAAAAATAAGAAAAGAAGCCATCATATTAGCTTTCATCATGTAGTGTGGGAATTCTCACCATAGGAGGGGAAAATACTCCTAAGTTCTCTTGCCATTTTTACTGAGATGTTTTTATTTTATATTTTTATTTTACTGACTTTAGGTAAAGTCAAGTATTTGTCAGTAGAGACAAATTAAGAAAGCCTGATCTTCATGTCTTTGTGCACATAAGACTCCCGTTGTTTTTAGTGGGAATTTCAGATGAAGGACTGCAGGCCAAATTGGTTGGCAATCCAGGTCAACATACCCAATGCTTCTATCCTCCATCTCCCATCATGAACACTGAATATAGACGAGTGTGCATTCTACAGACTAATGTTGTATGACTTACCTTAACATGCAATTATTTATTCTTAATAGCAAAAAAAATATGAGCTTCCTGAACCAATCACTCTCATTTCACTCCAGTAAGCACATAGACAAAAACAGAATTGTGCTCCTGCAATTCTAACTCAGCAACATGAATTCTAGGGATTCCAATGGCTGGTCTGCCTGAGCAAGGACTTCAGGGTATCGCCCTTCAAATCCATCTAACACAATTAAATCCTTAGCCACAAAATCTTATCTGTCTGTGCTGAAGCTACTCTCCAAGATTAGGAGCAGACAGGAGGCACAGGGTGACTGCAATGTTCTGGAGACTCAAACTGCTACTCACAATCTTTTTTGGGAAAATTAAACTCCAGTTAGAGGATTTACCGGCTTTGCGGCCATTCCTTTTTAATGGGGAAAGGATATATTAATACAAAACATAATAAAAAAAAGTATGCACAAAACCCCAGCAATAGCCCCAAGGTAGAGAGATAGCACAGTACTTAAAGGGTTAATATTCACTGTAATATTTCAGAGGGGATGGTTCTATTGCCTGACCTCTAGAGAGAGTCTGGGCAGATTTGGAGCTGATCACATTACAGTAGCTAAAGGAATAAAATACACTGGAACAACACTTACCTGAGAGGAAAGATGTTCCCCATAATTCAGTCTTCTTTTCCATCCAATAAACCCCTTTCTTTCTCTCCCTTTTCATTTTGTCCCCCTCCCTCTTTCTTATATCCTTGCTGTTTCCAACTCCCCTGTTCTATGTCTGTTTTCCTCAGATTCTCCTTTCATATTCCCCCCCCACACACACACTTCTCTCTGTCTCTCATCACCCTATTTCTAGGTCTACCTGTCTGTGAGTGTCTGTCTGTCTCTCTTTCACATTGCTCTTATCCATCTCCTTCTCTCTCTCTCTCCTCCCTAAGCCTGTGTAGAGATCTTGGGGCAGTTTGAGCTCCAGTTGCACCGGGCGGGCCCTGGCTAGTTACTAATTATCCAGTGGCTTTATTATTTCTCTTTTGTCTTATAAATTTATAAACAAAAAGACCCTGATAAGCTTTTTGATCATTAACTTCTGATGATTTATCAGGTGTCTCTCCATAGAGAAAGCCATGGAAGCTAAAGAGCACCTGGCTCTATCTCCTCTTTAATGAATGGATGAAGCAGGAATTAAACTCCATCCACTCTGCTCTGGTAAAAAGAATTTCACAACCGGAGGGAATTCCTATCCAGGAGTTGGGGATCCAGTGTGGTCCTTCACATCTCCCTTCACCTTGGCATAAACTCTGGTTTCTGATCTTTCCCATCTTTCCAGTTGCCCTGTGGTTCCTGTCAGTTTCAGCACTAAACTAATTTCTATACCACATTTTTACAGTAATGCTGTGCACTTCTTCAGCATTTTCTAATGGAGGATCTCAAAGCTCTTTTAAACTGTAAATGAGACATCATTCTCATTTACAGATGAGGAAACTAAGGCACGGAGAGGTTAAGAGCCTTACCCATGGTTACATGGGAAGTTGGTGGAAGGGCTGGAAATAGAACCAGGATCTTCTGGAACCTGGTTCTGTGTCTTAACCATAAGGCAAGCAATAGCTAACAACTAAGAAGCCCCTTCAGGAAAGAAACCTTCTCTTACTAGAAGAAGGCCTGATGGGCCATGTCCTTAGAATAATAATAATAATTTATATTATATATAAATCTTAAATAATGTAGGTGGTTTTGAAAATGCCTCAATTCACTCAACAAAGGAACAGGATTGGAGGTGTGGTAAGAAGTCAAGACATATTATACATAGTACAAAAATGGTGTATGATAGAAATCACTTCCCACCAGCTGGGGCACAAGAAAGGAGAGTAGCCTCACTCACCAAGCACAACAGCATGCAGAACAGAGCTTCTCTGCTTGCAAATTCAAGGTTGCTCAAAAACCCAAGTGCACAGTTTTGTGGTATTCAAATACACAGGGTGAACTGAGGCACTATGAAAGTGACAAAACCTCCTTGTGTGTTACCAGCAGTTTTCAGACTATTGTAGATCACATCTCAATCAAAAGATTCTCTCATGGACACCTCACCTCCTGTTCATGGTCACAATAACTTACTTGCTTACATGGGAAAGTAACACAGGAAAAGGTTTAATGTATTTCTGTGCTTTTGTTGTACTGCCTGGGAACAAAAAGCACAATGTGACCAGTCACTTTTCTGCAGACCATTAGTATGTGCTCTGTGAAACAATAGTGATCCTACAGAGCAGTTTGTGAACCACTGTATTACACTGAGTAAATCCAGTATGGAGGCACTTGCCCCCCTACATAGCTCTAAGTTCACTTGCTGGAATCCATTACCCGTTGTCCCTACAGAATACACTGAGAATGCAATACATAGGGAGGTTTCCTTAGTGAGGAGCTAGTGGGCCAGCCATTCACCCACTACACTGAATCCCAGAGGAGAGATAAGGGATGGGATTTTCAAGAGTACCTCAGTGATTCAGAAGTACAAGTCTCATTGCTCTTCCATGGGACCCACAATCCTAAATAACGTAAGTGTTTTTGAAAATGCCTCAATTCACTCCACAAAAGGACAGAACTGGATGGAGGAGGAGTATCAAGTCAATAGTAAATTAATTCATTTGTGGGGGGAGGCTATGGGGTAATTATTAGCTATTCCCTATGGAGAAGATAGAATACAGATTGTCTTTGGTGGGGGACAGGGGAAGGAGCAGACTTCAATTGGTGAGGGGTATGCGGCCAATGTATAATGAGGAGTCAGGATAAGGGCTGTTACCTGTGGGGAGGTATAGCAATTTTTCCCTCTAGGGCAAAGGGTAGAATTCCACAAGGAAAGAGGGAGGTTGAGATAAGATTTTCTGGGCATATTTTCTGAAGAGGAAAAAGGGAGATGTAGAGGTAAAAGGCCCAGCCCTTTCCCCCAGGGAGCTGGTTGCTGAGGGGCCCTGAGATGAAGCTATAACACCCCTTTTATGTCAGCATATGATTGTATAGGCCAAGCTAAGGCAAACCAAGCAAAGTTCAAACAGAAAACAATCATGCTAGGGCTCCTCTTACCTTCCCTGCTCTCTGCCTATCTCAGGTCCAGTCTGTGCATTGAAACCGGCGAAAGATGTCTGGCAGTCTTCAATGGAAAGGACTGGAGCAATGATCCTGAGCACTTCAAAGCTCTGGATCTCCTTTGAACTTGTTTCCAGTTCAAAGCTGGAGGAATTCAGCACTTGCCTCCAAGAGATCAAATCAGATCTTTTGCACAAGGGAATCTGAAAAGGATCAGACATTGCTGCCCTGAGGTGGTGGAGAATAAAGTAAACAGGGTGGACAGAAAGACAGAATGAGGACCAAAAAAGGAAAAAGACAGATTGGGAAGAAAAATCAGGGAGAGTGAAGGAGAAAGAAGGTCTCCTGAATGTTACATCCCCAGCTCTCTGCATTGGGTTTTCTTTAATGCGAACAACTTGATATTTACTTTCCATTTAAATTTGAGATGTTGCTATAAATTATCAACTAGCCTCTTGTTCCCTTTGAGTTTATAACTAACTACCTGGGTTACTTATTGTTCAAGTAACAAAAGGGAGGTGAAAACGCCCTCAAAAAGCAACCTCACAACTGAGGAAAGGAGCAGCTGGAATGGAAGAGATAGGACCCCATACCCCAGAGGTTGTATAGGGCCAGGGAGAGAGCCTATGCTCAGGGGACAAGGAGAAGCTGAAGGCAAGAGACCAGGACCTAGAAGATGGGAAGGAAAACGTGAAAGTCTTATCTGAGGATAAGAAAAATCTGGAGATAGACCCTGAAGAATGGTAAAGCAATGGAGGTAGAGTTTGTATTTGGGAAGAAAGGGAAGCTGAAGCCAAAATGAGGCAGGAAGTGGTCAGATGTTGAACAAGGCTTGGATCCTTTTGCCCTCCTGACTCACTAAATTCATTGGGCACTTTGCCCAAGTAAGACTAGCAAGATTGGGCCTGGAGTGAAATCCTACTCCTACTGAAGGCAAAGAGAGTTTTGCCATTGACTTCAGTGGGGAAAGGATTTCACCCCTGGTGTTTGTGTCTATGGGGAAGGCACTATGAGGATAAGTGACAGTCTGTGAGAGTGTTCAACTGACCTAGCAACAGCCTGATTACACTGAGTGACTAAGAGAAGCTTCCAAAATAATGCCAGAAATTTACAAGAAAATAAACCTTCCGTGATTTTTTTCCCCGAGTCACATTGAAATCTTGTAGGATTCTGAGTTTTCTCCAGTGTGGGAATGATTTCTTCTTCCTAACTATTTCTTCAGGGACAGTTACTCCAAATTAAACCACCTGAAACTTCTATATCTATCTTTTTAAAATGTTTGCTCCAGAGACACAAGTAGCCTTAATAGCGGTTTGTGGCATAACTGAACCGTACCTTAGGACAATGGGGGAGGGAGGGGAGAGAACTTAAAATAAATGCTAAAAATGGAAAGAAAAAGAAAAAAAAACAGCCTACTCTACAGTATAACCTAGGATCATGAGGTTTCTTTACACAGGAATTAAAGCGTTGGCTTTGACAGTGCATGTGGACACAGTTAAGGCTTCATCTATGCTACACCATGAAACCACCCTTTACCCATGTTAGGGGACATCCATGCTGTAAACAGCTCCCAAGTGCAGATGCACTTGAATTGTTGACACACCTTGGGAATGTGTGTCTACCTTGGCACCCCATAGTGTTCTAAATTATGAAAGAGTGAGAGTCTCATCCTCTCCCAAGTACCTCCCTACTCCTTCCTGACAGAGAGCTGGGGATTCTGACAAGAGAGACGTAAGTAAGTGGCTCAGATGCCAAGTGGGAAGGAAGTTAGTATGTTACAGAAGCTTCTATGGGGGATCATGAATCCCCCTCCCTTTCTTCGCTAGCTGACCCAGAAACATGATCTGAAAGACAGGTCAGAAGCCTTGCCCTTGAGCATCTAATCTATCACTGTACAACAGAATCCTGGGCCAGCTTGGGACTGTTGGGTACCTCTTTAAAGAAGGAAAGTGCCCAAGGCTCAGCTGCAGGCTAGATTCATAGAGGCTGTGTAAAGAGAGACCACAATAGGGAGGAGATTAGTCCTTGTCTCAAAAGGTAGTAGAGCAAACACCAAATGCTTAAAGCTCAGGAATGGGAAAAAATAGGCAGTTGGGCTGCCCTAATTTGGGGTCTTTGAAGAGTACAAGGGTAGAGGTGGAAAATGGAGCATTTTGGCACAGTTCCACCATCAGAGAGGAACCTGTGGTGCCATTTTAAGAAAAGAGATTTCTCCAGAAAACTGGCCCTGTCTCAGCCTCCTGCCACACTTTAACTGCAGTTGAGCTTGCTCCTTGGACCGTCTGGTTGCTGTGGAAGAGGCTGCAGCAGGAACAGAGATAAGGGTGTTTGCGCTGAGAGAACAGGTGTGGACTTTGTCCTCCTTATCGCTTTTCAGCTGCTGACAACCCAGAGTCAACAAAGCAGCTCGTGCTCAGGCTGCTCTCTCTCCCTCCACCCCCAACTGTCCTGCTGTATTTTCCCCATAGTCCTGGGTATTTTTCTCTCATTCCACCCAGCTGCTACTTGTATTTGGAGAGGACATCAACATTATCATCTATACCATGTTGGGATCACGTCCAGTCCAGTCAGTCCCTCAGGCATTTCACATTAGAAACACAGAGGGAGGCTCCATGTTACAGCTGCAAAGAAATAAGACATTTCTCAACACGGGGGTTGTTCATGCAAGAGTTTTGTTTGGTTCTCAACTGCTTGGTTCAGATCTTTCAAGTTTTACTGAGCTTCAGGTTCAGTCAAACCGAAACCAGTCACCAAAATTCAATCATGATCGCCTTAGTCAGCCCCATGGTTACTCAAATGTTCGGGAACCTTAACAGACATTCTGATAAACCCTATCAGATTTACAATTTTGGGGTTTTATTCATGCACAATTCTACTCTTCTTAGCTTGTACAATGGAGTGGCTGGAATTGTAAATAGGTGTTTATTTTTTTCTCTAAGTATGTAGATGCAAAATGGAAAATTTGAAAGAGCAGATGTATGGTTATCTTTATGTGTACATGCAAAGTGCCATATGTGCAAGGACATGTGGGTGGTGTATATGGTTGGTGTCTGGATACAGAAGTCTCACGTGCACAAGTATATATTGTAGAGGAGGAGGGTTTCCTCTTCAGTTCTTGAATCATTTCCAGTTATTTTGGGTTTGGAGCTCCTCTATCTCTTGGCTGCTCCACTGTGGGTTACCCCAAGCTGGATCAGAACCAGAGTGCAAGTGAGGATGAGTCGGTCTGATATTAAAGTGAACCCAGTTCAGGAAAGTACACTGCATTATCTGTGAGCACACATCCCCCACAGACAGGGAAGCAGGGTAAAAGAGACCCACCTCCTGAAACTGAAAAGCAGAGCCCAGAACATACAGCATTGTGAGAAATGGAACCCTGGGACATCATCTGCTCCACCAGTGACAGGCTCTTGGTCAGAATTGAACTACATAGGAAGCATGGCAAAGAGGAAATTGTCATCACTGCTACTCCAAGGAGTTCAGTCTCCAGGGCTATCAAAAATACTTGCCTAAATCTTTTAATGAGTAAGTCATTTAGCTTGGAGGTTGGGTCAAACCACTGCATAGACTGTCACACTGAAGAGGAGATTTCCTTGGAGAGATGAACGGCTATTATACAGCATACTAAATCTATCCTACCTGCCTCATCAAAGGCAAAGCGTGAACAGAGGATTCACCTCTCTCATTGCTTCATGCAAGAAGTGCTGGCTGACATTCCTTGAATCCCTTCTGTACAACCTGGATACCCAGAGAAGAATTCTATCTTTAATGAGGTGCATTTTCTGTTCCTTCTAGAGAGGATCCCTGGAGAGTAGCAAAGATGGTAAAATCCTACCTCCAGCAGCACAACATCCCTCAAAGGGAGGTGGTGGACACTACAGGTTTAAATCAGTCTCACCTCTCACAGCACCTCAACAAAGGCACACCCATGAAAACCCAGAAGAGAGCTGCCCTCTACACCTGGTACGTCCGCAAGCAGCGAGAGGTGGCCCAGCGTAAGTACAGCAACAGCAAATCTGCTGGTGTCCTATAGTTCCCCCTACCCTCATCTGCAGTGTGGAAGGCAGGGGAGGGGGGGCCCTTTCTAGCAATAAGGTTAAACAAGTCCATGTCACCATTCAATAGGGGTGGCCAAACTGCACAAAGGAGAGCAGGCTATAGCTCCCATCTATCGGTATATCCAAGTGGAGGCATCGATTTGGACTAAGATAGAGTACTGCCCAATGAAGTGCATTTATGTAAGCACAGACAGCATAGCTGATCACCAGCAGTGATAGAACCCAGGACCTTCAGCACCAGAAAAGAGTTTTCTGCAATTTCATCTAAAGAAGTAATTCATTTAGCCATGAATAAGTAGCAGGCTGTAGCTCTGGGGTCAGCCATTAGTGGGATATCATCTCACACATACTAAGCCAGCATGTTACAAATACATGCTTAAAAAGGATAGCCTTTGCAGCCTCCACCTCCATATGAACGAATGTGGCTGTAATCTGTTTAATTTTATACGTATTAGATGAGCCCCTAGTAAAATTAATAACTTGGCCTTTGGTTGGCCTAGAGCGTTGGACTCTACATGAGCTGCATCCACCCCAGCTCCTGCTGCTTGTTCCATTTCACTGCTTCACACTAGAAATCAAGATGCAACATGTCTGATGGTCCCATTGGGGACGATCTTACCCATTTTAGACAAATATAGAGCTTTATTTAAATCTCATCTAGATTTTGCACCTGCATTTGTTCAATAGTAGGAGACGATGAGTGGGGATAAGCTGCTCTGAGCCAGTTGAATTCCAAGCAAGAGAACATTATAGAAACATCCTATCAGCAAGCAAAGCCCCTTGCCCATTTGTGTTTGCAGAGTTCACACATGCTGGTCAGGGACTCGTGGCAGAGGAGCCCATGGGAGACGACCTGCCCACCAAGAAAGGGAGAAGAAACCGCTTTAAGTGGGGTCCTGCCTCACAACAGATCCTATTCCAAGCTTACGAGAGACAGAAGAACCCGAGCAAGGAGGAGAGAGAGGCATTGGTGGAGGAGTGCAACAGGTGAAGGAGGGCCTCCAGTGTTGATGGAGGAGGGGAAAAGAGAGGGTTGGAATGGGCCTTTGTGTCCTCTTGCTATACTGCCAGAAGCCATACTCTACTCTGTGTCAGGGCAATGTGGTAGCAGTGGATTGAGATCTCCTCTTGTTCTTTCTTTGGGATACAATTTGCAAAACACTGTGTAGTGAAATCCCAATACACAGACAGAGCAAGAGAATGATTATCTAGAGCCAGCTTTAGAACAAGCTTCCAGCACTGAGCTCTCACTGCCTGTTATTCCCGTCCTGGGCTCCAACAACCTGGCTCTCTACCTACTGTAAAGAACAGCCTGCTCATCCTGCCCTGAGCCTCTGCTTACAGGTGACCAGGCACGACAGCATGCATACAGACACCAAAGTCATGAACACACCACACACTCATATAGAGCATGCCCCTGCCCCCACTCCATGAGTGTATCATCAAGGGCCTGGTGTTATAGAGACCCTGCCTGGTCACAGGAGGCACCCCAGCATGTATTGGCTGATTAGGGAGTCAACCCCGTGCTATCAATCATTCGACAGTGCTCCAGCTCACCAAACAGAAATAAAGTATTTCCTAACGCAGGAGATCACCAAGGTCCTTCCTATGCTCTTTCCTGACAGGGCAGAGTGCATTCAGCGTGGCGTTTCCCCATCCCAGGCCCAAGGTCTGGGCTCAAACCTGGTCACCGAGGTGAGAGTTTATAACTGGTTCGCCAACCGTAGGAAGGAGGAGGCCTTTCGGCACAAGCTAGCCATGGATACCTACAGTGGGCCGCAGCCCAGCTCTGCTCCCCCACTGACCTCTCACAACTCTTCCTCCCTTCAGCCAACGCCTGCTATCTCGCCAAGCAAAGTACATGGTGAGTACTGACTACAAAGAGCGAGTTCTGGAATTGAGACTGGTGAGCCTGCAAGTTCAGGCACCAAGGCCATTTCGAAGCCTGTCCCTTCAGAAGCTGCTCAGTAGATGAGAGAGCCAAACTGATGTGGGGTTTACACAAGATGAGAGTGTAGGTGATAAAGGGATATCTCTGCATGCACAAAATGAGGGGAGAAGGGTGACAAGTGGAGTGAAGAGGACATTGGAAGCTTAATGCTGAGGGAGTGCCTTATAGTCAGTTCTCATTCATTGCTTGGTCACAGCCCCCTGTGATGAGCAGCAGTCAGTAATCCCTATTTCAAGAGCTCACCTGTTAGGTTGTATCAGAGGTTAATTGTATACCCTTTCTTCTCACATGCATGCCTCCCTCTTTGGGAGCCTCCAACTGCCGTAAGTTTGGGACATAAACATTCTTGGCTGAATTGTTAGAAGTTACGAAAAGTTACCCTCTGCGTCCTCAGCAAGCCAAAACAGACTGGCAGTTTTCATAATCACTGAAAGCAGAAGAGTGGCATCTCTGCCTCCTTTCTCTGTGGTAGCCAGATGAACAAGCAACAAATACCTGTGTTCAGCAAGCTCACTTTTCTATTATGTAATGCTCAAATGCTTTGTCCTTTCTAGTGTTTCTAGGCAAAAGTCCCTGAGATGTCAGTGTGTTAGTGAAGTAGTACCAATCATCACCGATCTCCTGGTCTGCAAGAGACACTGCAACTAGAGCACAAGTGCAAACTCCCCTTCTATGCAGGGAAGGGAATAATGCTGCTACCTAACCTGTCCTCAATACTAGAGCAGGAATTTAATGGTGGAAATTCCATCATCCCTCTCAGAGTAAGAGGTTGCTAGCAATCTCCCTTGACACAATAGAGTAGAGAGGGCCTACCACTTAAAAGTCTAGAAGAAAGAATTCCCCTCTCCCTTTGATGGGTGGTGGTCTCTCCAAGGAAGGATTTGGGTCTATTGATGAGGCCAGAAAAGCCCAGGATTGAGTGAACCTGGAAGACTGAGTTTCCCTCTCACTTTGGGGTAGATGCTATCACCCAGACTCCCTTCCCTTCTATATTTACTCCCAGGAAGAATTTCTACCCAACTTAGCTATACAGCTTCTTTCCCACAAGGATACTCAGCCCTGCACAAAGCCGGCACATTAGGAGATTACTTGTCCAAGGCCACCCAGCAAGCTACTGGGAGGATTAAAACTTCGGCATGTTCTTGGTTTCCAAGTATCGTGCTCAGTCCACACAGCCCCTCAGCTCCAAAACAGCACCAAGGAAGGAGGGCTGCCTCAGTGCACCTGGCACTTCTAAGGCAAATGCCTAGAAAGGGAATTGAATTTATTGCTTGTCCTAATTTACTAGATCAGCCTCATCTGTGGGAACCAAGTCTCTCCTTTTCTGACATAGGAATGAGGTACAATCAGCAGCCAGCCAATGAGGCCGAGTCTTCCAGCAGCAATCATCATGGGAACAGCTCCATGGTGACCACCCAAACCATTCTCCATCAGGTCTCTCCCCCTGGACTGGAGCCAAGCCAGAACCTATTGACCACAGACACTAAGCTGGTGAGTGACCTATACTCTAGTCCTGGTGACTCCATGATGACAGAGAATCAAAGAAGAACCCCGGGTTTGCAGAGGACAATATTTAAAAATGATATTTTCCAGACTGCTGTTAACTCCCCACAGCAGTACCAAGTCCAAAAGCATTCTTAGGATTCTCACACCATGCCACCTAGTGGTGGGGGTGGGTACTGGGAGCATGAAGACTAAGTAGGACTACCCTATCCAGTTACTGCCCTGGGATTAATCAAAACAGTATGGTACACCTTTCAGTAGGAAAACAGGGCCCAAGACATCTAATGACACACCTGTCTTTAACCTCCCCATCCCAAAAGGTCTGTTCCTCTCCCACTGATCAATTACCTCTCACTTCTGATTGAACTCCACACTCAGCAAGATAGCTGAAAAGAATCCAGTGGGATTAACAAAACAGGGACTGTTACCTGTCCTGACCCATTTGTAAAAGTTAGGTGCAACAGACCCATCTTGCATAGAATTCCTACCAATAGGTCTTGTACAGTAAATCTGGATTGGACCAGCCTAATCATATTCATCCTGAGGCAGATCTCCTTTGGATATCTTTCATTAACTAAGCCTCCTCCCATGTGGTTTGTATCGCTATGCTAAGATTATATGATTGATCATTCTTGCCTGGTTTGCACACTTCACTTGGATTGTATGCTACGTAGAAAACCTGTTAGCAAGAAGTTTGTATTGCTCCACAGCTGTCCTGGGGCAAAGTTCAATTCATGAATCCAATTAAAATCTTTACAGTTACCCAGTCACCTTGCTGATTTTCTGGTCACTATTGTGATGGAAGTCTTTCCACAAGACTTTGAAAATCTCCTTTTACTGCTGTATACAAAAAGGGACACTGTCAAGATGGTTAGTCCAACCATTTACCCTATTGCTCCTTAATCTTGTTCCAAATTCAATGCAAATGTTTATGTTTAAGTAGTTCCAATTTATTTAACTATATATATTAAGTGTTCAGCTCTGGCAGCTTAACACTTGTGATACTTTTATAGGACATTTTAACTAGGGACCTCACATGGCTTACGGCAGGGGTGGACAAACTACGACCTGGAGGCCACATCCAGCCCTTCAGACGCTTTAATCTGGCCCTTGAGCTCCCACCAGGGAGGAGGGTCGCAAGCTTGCCCTGCTCTGGGTGTGCCATGGCTCCCGGAAGAAGCAGCATGTCCCCCTTCCAGCTCCTACGTGTAGGGGCAGCCAAGGGGCTCCACGTGCTGCCCCTGCCCCAAGCACCACCCCACCCATGGGTTCCTGGCCAATGGGAGCTGCAGGGATGGCGCCTGCAGACAGGGCAGTGCGCAGAGCCCCCTGGCCGTGCCTCCACATAGAGCCAGAGGGGGGACATGTCGCTGCTTCCGGGAGCTGCTTGCAGTAAGCGCCACCCAGATCCTGCACCCCTGACCCCCTCCCACACCCCAACCCTCTGCCTCAGCCCTGATCCCCCTCCCACCCTCCGAACCCCTCGGTCCCAGCCTGGAGCACTCTCCTGCACCCCCAACCCTCATCCCCAGCCCCACCCCAGACCTGCACCCCCAGCCAGAGCCCTCACCCCCTCCTGCATCCCACCCCTCAATTTTGTGAGCATTCATGGCCCGCCATACAATTTCCGTACCCAGATGTGGCCCTTGGGCCAAAAAAAAAAAAAAAAGTTTGCCCACCCTGGTTTACGGACTACAACCCTCAACCTCACTAGAAGGTAGATATGAATTATGAAGTTAATCTGAGAGTTTGAAAGCTGAGACACAGACAGGTTAAATGACTTGACAAAGGTCACAAATTCAGTCAGTGACAGAACCAAGTCTAGGACTTAAAGTCCTGCTCTACCCACTAGCCAGATATGTTCCCTCTATCTGTAACAAGCAACCCTGCAATAATGCACACTAGAATTTACACCCTTCTGGTGCGTACTAACATAGACTGTAGAGAAACCCTAAGAAACGAAGGACTCATGAGTTCCTTAAGTCACTTAACCTCTCTGTGCCTCACTTCTCGAACTCTAAAATGAACTTCATATCTACCTTCTAACGGGGTTGTGAGCGTTAAAGTTTGTACAGCCTTCTGAGGTCCCTAGTTGCAAAGTGCTAAACAAGTATAAGTATTAGGCTGCTAAAGCTGAACATTTTTTTTTAACATATTAAAAACATTGAAACTTTTTTACATAAAAATTTGCATGGAATTTTTAAATATGATTAAGCAGCAATAGGGTAAATGGATCGACTTCTGTACCTGATTTTCTCCTTCCTAACATAAACTGAGGAGAATACTTCACTCTATGGGAACAGAGGCTGAATTCACAAATATTTCTAATGCACTTTGAGATTCTCAGATGGGAGTAGACTGACCAGGGAAAAGTGCTACTGTTCATACCGTGACAGTGTTCTTTAATGGTTAATTAATCAGCATGGAAGCAGCATCAAAGGAAGCATACAAACTGTACTCAGCTAAATGAAGTCCCTTCCAAACGGTCAGCAGCTGGGTGGGAAACTGATCACAGATTGGAACTTTAAAGTGCTCACCATACTCCAGCTGTTGTGGATGGCATTTTCACAGCTCTTCTTTCTTCCTCATGCACAGATCTCTGCTCACGGGGGACCTCTCCCTCCTGTCAGCACCCTGACCGCTTTGCACAGCCTAGAGCAAAATCCACACACATTGAGCCAGCAAACCCAGAATCTAATCATGGCTTCACTGCCTGGTGTTATGGCAATTGGAGCTGGTGAGACCTCATCCCTGGCACCAGCATTCACCAACACAGGGGCCTCCACCCTGGTAATAGGTGAGCAGTGAACAATGTGGGGACGGTGGAGGGCTCATTGTGGTTTCTATCCCATGCTCCGTTTATCAGGATTTACCCAGAAAGGAAAAAAAGGATCTACGATCATAATTGTTGCTCATTTCCTGAGTCAAAAGCTTTGAGGCTGCAGGGAAAAATATATGGGTGGGGGAGTCAATCACAAATATAGGGATTGTCGGAGCTCCTCGGAAGCATTAGTACTTTGCACCAGTCCACATGATAGGAAAATGTTCTGCTCCTGTAGAGTTTACCAGTTTAAATGTCACAAGTGGGGAACGGATGGCTAAGGAACTTGAGTAAAGGGATATAAAACCTTTTGTCTCCATGTCATTGGTTCAAATCCAGCTGTTTGGCAGCCTAAACAAAATGAACCCCATGAGTCTAAATTCAGATTGTTGTGGTTAGTTACACATAGCACACTTGCCTCTCTTGCCAGCAGTCTGAGGTGAGGTTAAAATAATGACTGGGCCATTAAACTTCACTCTCACTTTTAAAGAAGGTCTCTCCAGTGAAGGATAACAGCAGATTTGAACAGAATTGCATTGCGTGATCTGTGGCTGAACAGGATGCCTCAGCTCAGGCACAAGCAGTGGTGGTAAGAGCTGCTTGCAAGGGGCTTTTCTGCACGATAGGTTGCTCAGACTACTGTTGATAGACCTTGACTTTCTGAGACACTAAGTTCATTCACAACTCGACAAGGCACAGCTGTAAAGCAGCTCCCCCTGCCCCAAAGAGTCCTAGCTCATACTACTATTGTAGATTAGGCACAGCTATGGAGAACACTCCAGAATTTCTGCAGACCTCACTTTAGCAGAAGGAACAGTCATGCACTCCCAGTATGAGATGAGATGAAACAAGGAACTGAATATGCATGTCTTTATTTCTCAGGCCTAGCCTCCACCCAAGCTCAGAGTGTTCCTGTGATAAACAGCATGGGAAGCAGCCTTACTACCCTTCAGCCTGTCCAGTTCTCCCAGCAGCTCCACCCATCTTACCAGCAGCCCATCATGCAGCAGGTCCAGAGCCACATCAATCAGAGCCCCTTCATGGCCACCATGGCCCAGATACAGAGCCCCCATGGTAAGGGTTCAAACTGGATTTCCCAAACTCCACAGTCCCTTTTGCTTGGGAGGTTATTGATGGCCTCTGGGCTTGCAGCACTCTGTTTATTATCAGAAGAACAACAGAAGAGGGTAGGTGATTCCTCTCCTGGATCCATGTCCCACTGGTTGTGTCTGAGATTCAGGATTGACTGACAGCAGATTCATGTTGGTGTCACTTTGGCTAAATTGATCTCCCATTTAACTGTTCCTGGTTACAACTCTCAGAGCTCCAGCATCCACACAATCTTGTTTTCTTTCATTTCTAGCTCTCTACAGCCACAAGTCTGAAGTGGCCCAATATGCACACACTGGCCTTTTACCCCAGACCATGGTGATAACTGATACAGCAAATCTCAGTGCCCTGACTAACCTGACACCAACCAAACAGGTAACAAAGCAGGGAATAGTGTTTATCATATGCCTTCATTCCCCTACTTAAAACTGCACTGTGTATCACGTAGCATACTGCCTATGCCAGTACAGCATATCTGGCCCCCTGTCCGTGCCACTCCAGCAGGACAATCTTCCTCACCCCAATACCAGCTGGAACACTGGGAACATTAACCCAAGCTTCCTTTCTGCATTGCCAAGCAGCAATGAGTCTCCTTGGAAACAGGACCCGCTTGCTGTTTCCAATCCAGCTTGCCCATGTAAGTGCCTATTGGAAGGCTTATAGGAGACAGATCTGACCCAGGCACTGTTCCAAAGCTTAGGAAACATTAATTTTCTCAGGTGTTTACATCTGAATCAGAGACCCATACGGAGTCCGGGATCCACACGTCAGTGTCACAGACACCAACAATACATTTACAGAACCAAGACACAACCATTCAGCACCTTCAGCCAGGCCATCGCCTCACCCCAAGCCCAGCTGGTAAGATCAATAAACTATCATTTTATACTGTCCCTCCATCCACCAATACCCCAATGGTAGGACATGAAATAGCATCCAGGACTTCCTATTCTGCGACACAACTCCAACCAGGTCCTGGGGGATACAGAAAATGACATCATGAAAGGATGGTCTAAAGCACAGTCCATAGCAGGGACTTTTCAGCATATCCAAAGTGAGGTCTGGGTGTGGATATGGGGCCTATTGAAGAACACAGGCAGGAATAGTGTCCCTACAGAAACCTGCAGAAGGCATTCAGGGCTGGGGAGGCAGAGATTCCTTCGGGGATAGGATATAGGGTAAAGCCTACCAACTCTGAGAGGACATTAGCAAGTCATTTTAATTCCACATGGGTTGATCCCCATGATACTTTGAGAACAGCTTTGGATCTCGGCACGCAAGTTTTTGCATATGAAATAGGAATGGGATAAAGGAGTGAGGGCTTGTCTATAAAACCACCGAGTGTGCACCAAACTGGAGCGTAAATCTACCCTGCTATGCACCCTGTTGCTGCACACTGGAAGTTCCACAGTGTGCTTTAATCTACGCCTGTTTCAAAGAGGCATAGATCAAGGTGCACTATGGAACTTTTAGTACACTGCAGCAGGGTCCACACAGACACTTACTGTGTGGCAAGCTGGTGTGGGGTAGATTTACACCCCAGTTTGCTGTAAACTCAGTGTTTGTGTAGACAAGCCCTAACTCTTCAGTGATGACAGGAAGATATCAGACCGTAGTGTCTGAGATGAAGAATCCTGAGATGCCATGTAGAAAGAGGGAAAGAGGGAGGGAAGGGAGAGGGGAATTAGAGAAGGAACAGATGAAGGAAACTACCATGCTAAAACTGCATGTTTTTAACAGTCTCCTCTAGCAGCCTGGTGCTCTACCACAGCTCTGACTCCACCAACAGCCACAGCCACTTGCTGCCATCTACTCACAGCGTTATTGAGACCTTCATCCCCACACAGATGGCATCCTCCACTCAGTAACCATGGTGACCAGTTCACAGGCGACTGCAATGACTGAGCCATCAGGAGCACCTCCATCTGTGTTTGTGATTCACTGTCACTGCTGCCTTCCACAGGGAGGTCCGGAGGCCTCCAGCCCCTCTCCACTGCCTTGCGTAAAGTCCTCACCCTCATCCAAACACAACACAGGAGGGGGTTTTTCTTGAGAACAAAGCTATGAGCACACATCCAGAGCGGATGACAGAGGAGGACAGGGCTGACACCACTAGCTTCCACTGCCAAAGGGAACAGTGGCCAGCATAGAGACCAGAAATTGAGGACTTCCACCAGGATAAGGGTCTGAATGGTCTATGGCAAAATTGCAAAGGGATAGCTGGAATTTTCATTCTTCTTAACCTTAGCTGGGCTGCATATATGTAAACCTGCCAATTCCACAGCAAGTCAGTAGAGCTGAGCAGCTAACGGCAGGTGAGCACCGCTTAAACACCCACCACTGCTGCAAACAGACTGATGGAAACTGAATGAGAGAGAAACTTTTCTAGGGGCAGACAATACAAGAGCCCGAATACTGGCCTTGCAGCTAAAAAGATCCTGAGAAACAGAGCCAGGGATCACATAAGAACTATCCTCTCATTACAGAGCCACTAACTAAAAACTTGCCGTTTCTTTAATTTAAAAGGGACGCTGTCAATTTATTTAGGTTCAGAAATATGACCTACCCTAAAACAGCCCTGGCCTAGTGGAAGAGGCCTGAGTATTGTCAATAGTTCTACTTTGTTTTAAATTCAGAAATTCAAGCTGAGGAGAAAGGAATGTTTATTTCTCCACATCAGCAGGCTTGATTCTTGGTCTCTCACGCCCCTCACAGGGTGATCAGTGGAGCCGGTGTGGTCAGCATTTGGGATGGGGAGAGAGAAAGAAGTGGCTCAACAGAATACATCTGAAAATAATGGTTCAGAAACAAGGCTCTTTAAGCCCTGTCCCTCATGTTACACCATTGCCCCTTCTAACAGGGATTGTGTGTATTGGTCTCTCTCACACGTATCAGACCTTCTCTGTAAAATCTCCATATAGGTGGATTGTTTTAGTATGAATATAGTGTAACCACATCCTTAATTCTTAGCCCTTCACTGTGTGCTGATGCTACAGCCCTCACTTCTGTGAATAACCCCTCAGATTTCCATGGATCTATTTGTAAAATTGAACACTTTGGGTCCTGAGTCCCTAGTTATAAATGCTTCTAGTAATTCCTCTTCTTCCTTGTTGCTTGTACTTTCATATCACTGAAGAGCTGCAAACAAACATAGGAGAAGCCATCATAAACTTCTTTCTGGGGTTCTAATGGAGCTGAAGCTATCAATTTACACTGTAGAGGGGACAAAACCCAATGAGGGAAAAATATGATCAAGCCTCTAAAAGGGTAAGAAACAATGGAGAATAAAAGAAACCATACAAATAAGTTGACAGTGTCCCTATAGCCACCATGTCTTATGACTTAAAACATATAGATGTAATTTGGTGCCAGTATTCAGAAGACTTTTTCCCTGGACTCTGATATTATGAACTATTAGAGCCTAATTTCAGTAACCAAAAATCTCAATGGAATTTGTCTCTAGGACTGATGCCCCTCTCCACTCTGTGTTATCCTGTAAATATATTTAACTTTCAGTAAACTGAAAGAAAACCATTTGAGACTGTTGTATAAGTGAAGTCAAATTTATGAGGAATCCAGAAAAAGTTTTAAAAGTCACATGATTTTCAGAAGTTAAAATTACTTATAATTGTAATGAAGGCCATAAGGCATGGGATTTCTGTTGGTGTATTAGGTTAATTCACAGGCTGATTTTCAAAATACTTTTGCAGTTTAGATGCCTGCAGGGCATTTCCTTATGTGAAAAATATTGGGGTTCTTGCACAAAATGTAGGTGACTCCCAGGACCCTACAAGGAGCAATATTTTCTCACTTTAGCATCTCAAGTTCCTCCACCCATCCAAATATTAGGTCTTTCCCTGAAATCTCAGAGCTGCAGGCCAATATTAGGAAAATAAAAACAGTACTGAAAGCTGCCAAAAACTGCTGCTGCATCTCAGAGAGACAACATAGACCTGGTTGATGAAACAAGGACTTAAATGCAGTTACTGCCATGCTGGGCTCAGAGACACCTGTTTCTGGCAGTTCTACAGCATCATCAAATAGCTACAGACAATTGTGCAACTAAAGGCACATATGATGTGCAATACCTCTGTTAGCTGTGCCCATCCTAATGGAAGAAGATGGCAGTTGTGCATAAGACATTATATTAAATGAGACTATGAGGCATTTATTGTTATTGAATTCTACTGCACACTGGCAGATGTAATACCGTGAAAATAAAGCACTGAGGGAGTCAGTTTTGAAAGAAACACCTGCTTATAACGATGAAGTGACACCATTGCACAATCTTTTCATAGTTCTGCACAGGACCCCCGGAGAGGTGTATATTCCATGGGAATTAGTAACATGGCAGGTTTCGGTAACGTACTTCTGGTGATTATAGGAGAGGTAGGTGGGTCCCCAAGATTTGCCAGGATATTTGTGGATAAGTCAGTCTCTCACAGCCTGGAGCGTTTCTCCCATGATTCTGACACCAGGTGGTGGGAGAGGTGAAATAGGAACTGATTCTCTATCACCATCTCCACCAAAATCAGTTTATCACACATGTATACTAGCTCTGGGACACAGGATTTGGGCTTAATACACAGAAGGATCAGACCAGGGCGGAGGTGACTCTCAATATGTCCCTGTATCGCCCAAGTCTGTGCAGAATACAAAATCCTTCAGTGCAAGGTCTGCATAACCAGCAATGCAAGTAATTGTTTTGTGATGGAATGGAAAAGGGGAGTTCCCCAAGGGATGCCCCCAACAAGGACAGTCACTTAAACTCTTACTCCTTTGACTCCCTTAAAACAGAAGCTTTGCCAATTGTTTCTGCACATTTCCAGCAGAGGACAACGTGCAGGAACTACCTTTGTTAACTTTTCACCATCCTTCTTCCATCCGTGGTTCACAGAGCGGAATCATCATTCGCTTCTTTTCTGGTAATCTTTTTCTTCTTCTTCTTCTTCACTACTCTGGGCAATGTTGTGTCCTCTGTACATCTGCCTTCTTGCCTCTTACACTCTCCATCAACGGAGCACAGAGTCTCGTTGCTGATCTGGCAATATCCTGCTGTCTTCTGTTCACTATTATGCTCTCCTCTAGCTTTCTTCTTTCTTTTCTTTTTCTTCTTTTGGTCGTCCTCTGTGCACTCCTGTTTGTGAGCCTGGCTGGAATCCGGAGGCATCACAGAAAAAGCACTTTGCTTCAAGATATCTGCTGCTGACACAGCAGCCTCTTGGTATTTCTGCCATTCCTGGTCACTGTCCAGCTCACTGGAAGGGTTGCAAGCAAAGTGGGAGGTAAGTATGTTACACTTTCATTCTGAATTCACCCAAAACACAGACTCTGAGATTAGCATAATCGTGATAAATGTAATGGATTTGTGACTCAAAAACATATTCCAGTGACCACTTAACCAGTCTGTACTCCAAGCTGCCCTTTAAATGCATTATGTGCATTGGAAAAATGAATGCAACCTCTAGTTAAAATTCCTAGTTTCCCTGCACTAGGAAAAATCTTTTTCCAAAGTCAAATGTAAAAGGAATCTCTGAAACAGCATGGAATATTTTTAGGAACAAAGTAGCAGACTAACATCTCACCTAGAACTAGAAGGTCGTCGCCTCCTGGCTAAGAGCGGAGGTTTAGATTTCCCACTATCTCCTGGAACAGATGAAGAGAATAAGCGAAAACCTAAGAAATACAAAAAGGAACAGGGGGAAATAAATAGGTTAGCAAACGATTTTAGCCAAGATATAAAACAGTCAGCAGCAGCAATCCCTCTATGAGGCAACAGTGGTGTCAACCCTCACATGGAATTTACGTTGGCCTGAAGAACTAGAAGGTATTAGTTAAGCTTTCTGCACTATTACATAAAGGTAACAACCCCTGCTGATATTAACAGGAAGTTCTTCTACCGCACTCTTTCTTTAATCTAGAGCACTGTATGAGCTAATACCAGATAGAATTCATTACATTTGTGCCAGTGGAGAGCTATTAGATGAGTGCTGACAACAGTGATTGTACTTGGAACTCACCATCGTCTTCAGAGTCAGCTGTTTGCGTGGAATTCCGTGCAGGACCTGATGAATCCTCCAAGACAGTGATGTAGCTATAAGGAAGACCACAGTCTGATTTTAGGAAAGGAAACAAATATTCAATTTTATGTAGCCAGGCTGAGTTTAAGAAGTTGGAAATGTTAAACAAGATTAAAGTGAGCAGTTAAGTAACCTTCACTCAGTTCATTTCAATATTTTTACTTTCACAGCTAACTCCACAGAGCACAGCCATTTCATTCAGAAGTGTGGCACATAGAAACTATCGACATGCAACATTCCAAGCAGCCAACCCACATTGTATCCGAAGCCCATTAGTTCCCATGGGCCATACTTCCACATTAAAGAAAGGCAGCAGTAATCTGCAATTAGGCGAAGTCTTTGAACACCTACCATTATGCCAGCACAGCTCTGAGTTAGGCTGAATTTGTTTGTTGTATGGATACGTTGAAAAAAAGATCACACACGTGGACTAGATAATTTCCTGAACAGATTCAAAGCCTGGTCATAAATGGAGGTGGCTCTGATGAATCTCAATCCTATCTATTCCCTTCCCAACACAGAACACTGAGCACTGAAGCTAACAAGAAAGGCTCTGTAGCACACACCAGGTCTACTACATTACCAATGGGTGAATAGGACAAGGGTCAGTTCACGAGCATTAGGAGCTCAGTCACAAGCCAGCAGTATGCACAGGGATGTAAGAAACAAGAAAAGAAACAATCTTTCCTCAAAATACAAGATGTTTCCCATGGAAAAAAGATGTATTTAACTCTTCAGTTATTCACACTTCTACCACTCAAGGGTATTGACACTGCTCTTGCAAGGGAAGGTTCTGACTAAGGCTGATTTAATCTCTTAACGCTGTGCTTTGGTACTGGTTACCTGTCTAATATTGCTCCCAGTTTCTTTGCAACATGTGCTCTGAACTCTGGTGTGGTCTGTAATTCGTTGCCATCTCTGTCATGGTCATTCACCTTCTGTCTGTTTGAAATAAAAACAATGTGTGATCTCCCTCAGACCCAGTAACCATCTGCTGCTTTCACCTAAAACTGAAGACTGGGGACTGGCAATGGGATAGAGCACCTTAGACCACTAAGTGAGCGATTCAAAGCCAGCTCAGACTGATAGTGGCCAAAAGCCACTACCATCAGAAGACTGTTCACTAGGATGTGTGAAGCTAGCTTGGGTGGTCTCAGTATGGTTCCCAAAAGACAGATGTCCACATTCCCTAAGCATCAACAACATAACTGACCTTTTGCTGAGAGTCTCAGCAGCACAGGCCAAGGATTGGAGCTTGAATGCTCCTCCCATTCCTTTGTCCCTGAAGAACAGAGTTGGGGGTATATCAGCAATGTGCTGCTGCTCACTCCAAACCTGCCCCTGAAGGGAGGACTTTATTAAAAGTTGCCAGATTGTAAGCATAGTCTCCAAGCCTATCAAAGAAAAATATTGAGAATGAAGACAGGAGAACGTGGACTCCACCACAAGGCTTCTAAACCAGGGATTACTTCCCCCATTGATCAGGGGAAATATTTGGTCACTTTGTCTTTTGTCCACAACTGAATACTATGTCTTATAATGGAAAGGGTCAGGTAACCTTAACTACTGTATAGGCAGCACAAGTTCTGCCTATAATCACTATAATTTCATTTTTCTTCACGCAAACAGCACTCTGAAATCCAGAAAAAATACCTGAGACTGGGCTGAACTGATAATAACTTGTCCTTCCCAAAGCCACCTGATAAAACAAAGCAAAGGCAAATTAGAAATCTCCAAGACTAAAACATCTTTAATCCTAATTCCACTGTAGATGATTTTACAGCGCAAAAGTAATTTTTGGAAGATAGAATAGTGGTCGCATTCAAAGGAGGATACGGATATGATTTGAAACATTTTTCAAGCAAACTACATGTCAAGTGACTAACTCCACTTGCTAAAATAATGCAACACGAGTTTAATACTGAACCCAACATCTACTGGAGGGAAGTATCCAGCTATGGCAAGAATCTAATATATCTTTTCTATTATGATCCTAAATGGAAGGCAAGCCAAGTCCTCCATTGATAGTACCATATATCACATACTCTATGACACAGAGCCCCATGGAGAGCCAAACTTTGAAGTTTGAATTCTGGGGCTTGACAGAAAGGCTGCCAAATCTGATTAGCATTTTTAGATGGGCTTCCTAGAAGTAGGGTGAGGTACAGATGAAGGTCACTGGCAGGGTGAAGACACAAGATAGAGTAAGTCTAAAGCTATCTGGCTAGTTAGCTACTGATTAAGTTACCCAGAAATTCTGTCTGGATTGAGTAGCTGGATACTATGTCTGGTTTAAGTGGAACCTACTGATTTAATTTATATAAAGATGATTTTTTTCTTTCAGCAACCTCTGTATTACTGGGCCTTTGATTTTTTACATTGTACAGGCTCATTTTCTAAGAAAAATCGAAAAAGTCTTCAGTCACAACATGTCAAAACCTCTGCTGAGAGTATAAAGAAAGTATATGGTTCTCTCACAGAGACAAGAACATTAGGTAACACCTACATTTTAAACCTTCTGTCTGATTAAACAGCAGAGACAAAGCATTGTCCAGCGTTTAATATGAGGCAAGGTTTTTTTTGTTTTTTTTTTTGTTTTTTTTTAAAAACAGGGCTGTTGAGGGTCCTATCCAAATTGTAACAAATGACTTTTTTTTGGTGGGTGGGTTCATCTGCAATGCTAGAGAACTATTGCAAGAGTCACTCTGCAGCAGAGAGGGAGCCAAGATGCATATTCCCAAATCATGTTACTGTCCTAAACGGTTAAAGCTTTAGCATGGTCAGGAACATCAATGGATGCGGTCTACACTCCAGGACTGAACTATATTTTAACCATAACAAGGGAATACTGTATTAAAACCCTGTCTACAAAGCAGTAGCTATCAAAGTTTAGACAGGATCTTAGAAGATTTCCAGATTTTCTACTCTCTCAGCATTCAAGCAAGCAGACTTGGACAGCATGCAAGACACTCTTTGCACTTATCCAGAAAAACAGTGGTAGGACAGCATGGGGAGTAAGGAGCCAGCATAGCAAAAAGATTTTTCTTCTGTATATTAATTCCTCAGATGTAATTCAAAGTATGATCCATAACTCAACTGTGTGACTTATACCAAGGTCAGGTACAGTGAAGAAAGGTAGACAAGACACCAGACATGATTCATGATGCTAGAGAATCCTCAGTCCTCCCAATTCTTTCTTTTTGAGATTCATTATTTCCGACTTATTTTAAAGACCGTTTTTAAGAAGTGTTTTCTTACAGAGAGTGCAGGTTAGCATGAGATTTAATATGCCACTTTTTAATTTTTTAACATAATCTATCCCTGCTTGAGTCAGGTCTGAGTTCACCATTAGTTTAGTTCCTACACCAACTGTACTCTAGACACAATCATAATTACACATAAAGCTGCTCAGTTAGTAATGGAGGGGCAAAACTGCCTTTGAGAGGCCACACTGTGGGGGGCAGGGGCTTGCACCCACCTACTGTCCCTTAAGGCCCTCCAGCACCCAAAATCCAGAGCTAGCCACCTCGCCTGCTTTGGGGTCTGGCTGCTCTTACTGAGATGTGGGCCAGCCACAGGCTCGGCTACTACCCAGGGACCAGAGAGGCAGGAACGGAATTGGGGTGTGACAGCCTAGGGCACTCCACCGGATCAGGGGAGTCCAGTCCCCGCTTCCCTGGGTGCTGCCCCCACCCATAGGAGGGGAAGCGCCTGCTCTCGGTCGGACCTGTCGCCACCAAAATACAGGACCCCAGCGTCACCCCCAGCCGCCCTACCGCTGCCGGGCTCCGGCGGAACCACCGCCGCCCGCCACCCAGCCGGGTCCCAGGCGGCCTCGCGAAACCGCTCCAAGTCCTCCGCGCTGCTGCTCTCCGAGTCCGAAACATTCGCGCCACAGCCACCCCTGAGCGCCGCCATCTTGGAAACCCCAGAGCATCCTGGGACTTGTAGTCCAGGCCACAGTGACAGGGGACCGAGAGCTCTCTGCTGATCCCATGCGTTTGCAAGTTCCTGCTCCAGCGGGGAGACTCTATGACCTCGCCTCTCCCTCAAGTGGAAGGGGTGAGGGAGTGGAGAGCACTTCCTCAGTGGGGCTGGCTTGGGCTGGGGGGGTTGGCATGCTTGTATCTCCCTCTGCAGGGGTCCTGTTTCATCTAATCCATTTAAAATCTGTTCTGAATGATCGTTTAATTGAAGGGGACCATATGAAGATTTATGACAGTGTTTCTCAACCTTTCAGGTTGGCAACCCCTTATTCAAAGTAAAAAATAAAAATAAAAATCATTAGCTGCTTACATTTACTATAAGAGTGAAAAATGTATCAATGACAAGCCTATGTATTTGTGTATGTGTTTTGAGAAGTTGACAGAGAATCCTTGACCTTGAAAGGCAAAGGTGTGCAGGGACTGCAGGGATGAGATTTTCTTTGCTTTAGATTGTAATGGAAATGTTCAACATCTCACTACCAGCCTTGTTGCCTTTTTTGATGTCCCTGGGGGGGGGTGTCACGATCCACTGCGTGAAAAACATTGATTTATGGCATTCAAAACCAAGTGTTGATGTACAGTCATCCACAGCACTCTGATATCACAGAGGGAGCAGAAAGTGTCTGCTAGGATTCATCTCATATGATAACCTTTCACTGCATGGTTAAGTGGAAGGAAGTTACCTCTCAAAAGCAGATGGGGAGAGGGTCACAAGGTGCATAAGAATCCAGTAAAACATGGAAAAAATGTCAAGTAGGCAGTATCTATTCTGTATCAAGAGGGGTGAAACACATTGGTACTGCAGTGTAAAATAAATCTGCATTGTCACTACCTGTCGTATAACAGTTCTGTGCATACAGAGAAGACAGTCTCCAAAGATCTCAAATAGGCAGACACAATTTACTATCAAACTCAAAACTTGATTAAAAAAAAAACACAAAAGGAACTGCACTGCCTTCCACTGTCAACCAACCTGCTTAAACCATCTCTGGACCTTTCCCCATGACATACTGTATGCTTTGTAGCCATTTCTTACAACTGCCAGTTGTAAGACTTTGATGTCTATTATTAGGAGAATTGGAATTTCCATAATGGATCACATCAGTAGTTTTAGTCCAGTACTGTGTCTATGCCAACGATGAGCACCAGATGCTTCCAAGTGCAGTGTAAAAACCTCCTCTGACATTTATATGATACCTGTTTATACAGGACTTACATGGTTTAGGATGCCAGTGATGGCCCTGTCCCTTTAGAGATGGGGATTTTGGAAGATATATATAATTCAGAAAGATAGCTGGGAGCTAAAGTCCCATAGCACATGATTAGGAGCAAGCATGTCATCTGCAGAAGACAGGATATAAAGCTTCCTCTTTCTCAGGCAGGGTCTTGTAGACAAAGAGACCTGCAGTGAGCAGAAGGTCCTGGAGAAGGACCCTTGTTGACCTAGGCAGAAGGGCCTACGAGAGATGGAAAGTACTTAGTATAGGAAGGGCTGTAGGGAAGATGCAGGGAGAGCAGAATGTCCCCAAGTGTGTCCCAGTTAGGGCATGAAGATACTTCTGATCTGAGAATGTCAGCAGTTTAGAGAACTGATAGGAGAAAAGTCTGTATGAGATTCAAAAGGACTTGAGGAGCCCTGGCAAGTGTGAAGGGTTGTTTACATTCTGGTAATAAAGAGAATCCTATGAGGGGAACTGATTATGTTGAATGCCACTATTGTGTTTGACCATCTACAAAGAAAGGCACTGAAAAAGGAAGGAAATCAAGGCACAGCAGTATACCCAGATGGGGATGGTATAGTAGCTTGGATAAAAACTTGTAATGTTCTCATTAACCATATAAAAATATATAACCCTCTGAACTCTATTAAATTCTTGGCTTTAGTAAGGAAAATCTTTCCCCGTGTCATTTTTAAATTTGTTGTCTTTCCATTTCATTTGTGTTCCTTGCTTGCTAATCTTATTATGAGACTAGAAAGAGCCCCTGCCCCTGAAAGGAGCAGATCATCCTGTTTTGCACCTCTCTCCCTACGCACACCTGAACATTGTCCAGCCCCACCACAAGTTCTACCCTCTATACCCTTGCAGGACATAACCTCATCTCTGGACACAGCTACTCCTGCAACAGCTGGAAATGATTTGAGCTGATATTGGTGACAGTAGGCCACCAGAATCAGTCCCAGGGTATTTAAAATGGCAGCATTTGCCTCAGGATAGGAGCCAAGCTGCTCATGACTCCAGGTTCCAGATGCTGCCTGGCCTCTCCCATTAGGAATGGTGCAATATTGCCAATTCTCACGTTTTCCACAAGGAACAGGATTTTGCCTGGGCTGGAGATAGGGTGATCAGATGTCCCGATTTTATAGGGACAGTCCTGATATTTGGGGCTTTGTCTTATATAGGTGCCAATTATCCTTCCACCCCCCATCCTAATTTTTCACCCTTGCTATCTGGTCACCCTAGCTGGAGACCATCTGGCCATAACAGGAGGAATTCCAGCCCTCAGGTGAATTTGAGCTCTGCCTGAGGGAAAAATCCCTCTGACTGTCTGCCTGTGCCTGACCCACCTGCCTGCCTCCTGGAGCCCAACAACCAATCAGAGCTGCTGTAGGAAAAGCTCCCTCAGAGCGGATCTCATAGGAGGAGAGAAGGGAATTGCAAATGCCCAGCTGCTCTGCTCCCTCCTATCAGCAATGCAGCCCCACAGGTTTGGGAGCGGGTGAAGCACCCCAGGAGGAACAGAGGTGCAGGGCACTGAACTGATTGTGGGGGCAGAATTGATGGGGGGACAGGACTGATTTGGAGGTTGGGAGTAGAATTAATTGCTTGGCAGAGGATGGGCAGATGTGGGGGTGAGAGATCCTGCATGGAGGCCAAAATCACCTTATCCAATAGATTTAGGAGAGTGGGCAACACTAATTGTCCCACCAACTGGGGATTAGCAGGGGAGTTCAAAATCAGAAGACCAGCCAAAAAAACCCCCACCATATAGTTACAAAAAAACCCAGACCTCAAAATTCTTGATCTCTTGAGGCTACCAGTACTGGTGGTGCCACACTAGCTTCCCAACTTGATTCCTCCCTGCCAACAGCACTGATCACTTGCTCAGAGGTGTGGAAGAAGGCCTTGGGATCATTTTCTAGCTCCAGCTTCACCAATCCAGGGCCAGGCCTACCTGAGCTATCTTCTCCAGGTCTTGTAAAACTTCTTGGAGCCCATTTCTCCAGGTATTGCAGGACTGTCTCCAGTTGCTGGTGTTGGGTATCCTGTCACTATTGAGACAAAGTGCACATCCTCCTGTTTTGAGTGACTCAGTGCAGGGAGTGCCTGGGTCTGTTGCTGCTGTTCTGCCAGTAGAGGGATATCTTCCATCTTTTTCCTCCGTACTAAAAATCCCAAGGAAGGGGAGGGTCCACCAGAAGAACCCTTCAGCTGTCTCTTCTGCCTCAAATAAATTGGTTAGTCTCTAAGATGCCACAAGTACTCCATTTCTTTTTGTCTTTTCTGTAGCTGCTTTTGTTTTCTCTTTCACTTTCTCTTCTGCTGCCTCAATTTTGCCTCGGTTCCAAAGGCTGATCACCTGCCCACATTCTCCACCACAGATAGGATGCTGACCTGTCTTCTCAGCCCAAGAAGGACTAACTCAAGGCCCAGAGTTTTCTCAGCTCAGGCCCTTCCTTCAGGGCGTAGTTTATTCTTCAAACAAACAACAACAAAAAATCACAAAATAACACCAAAACAAAGCAATTTCCCTGCCCAAAGCAGTCTGTAGGGGTCTAGAAACTGCTCCGCCTCTGGTCTAGGGCCTGCCACAGGAGTCACAGCAGCTCTTCTTCAACTGAGCTCTTAGCCCTTTAGAAGTCACCATTCACCTGACACTTTTCCAGCAAGATCTGATAACCAAAGAGGGCTGGCTCTAGGCCCTTAAGGGGCAGACGACCTTGTTACGTCCCTGTTCACTTTCTATGAACAATACATTGAATAACATTTTTCTTATTCACCTTCTCTCTAAACAAGCTTAACTTTTTCAGCTTCTTCTAGTATGGAAGTGTTTCCACACTGATCATCTTTGTTGCCCATCTTTGGATCTCTTCTATTAGTTATCTTTTAAAAGAGGAAATGATGTCTACAAGTGAATAGCATTTCAGATGAGGAGGTACTATGGATTTATATGGCATTACAGTATTTTTAATATTGTTTTCTATCCCATTCTTTTGATAAATTAACATCTAATTTATTTTTTAACTGCCTTAGTGCATTGAGAAAATTATTTCGTTGAGCTGTCACAATGATGCCTAGGTCTCCTACCTTCTGGCAAGAGTGGTAACTATACCACTCAGGAATCAAAGAGACAACATTTTTGAGAACATTAACTTACTTCCATGCTTTTAAAACAACAGAAATAAAAAACAGAAACTTTTATTTTGTAATGAAAACCTATAGGAAATTTTTGAGACAGTAGTTATATGGTGATTGTTGCTGCCTTGGTCCAAGTTTTCTGGGATCATCCCAGCTTTAACAGGGCTATCTCAGAATCACAAAAGTACCTTTGTGGCCCATGTAAGATCTTAATTGTTTGATATGGCATCAGAGTGTTGAAACTTACATTTCCAGCACAAATCCAGGTTTTCTCCCCCCCCACAAACAAACCCACTCTCCTGTTGGTAATAGCTTATCTAAAGTGATCACTCTCCTTACAATGTGCATGATAGTCAAGGTGGGCCATTTCCAGCACAAATCCAGGGTTTAACAAGAACGTCTGAGGAAGGGGGGGAGGGAGGAGTTAGGAAAACAAGGGGAAATAGGTTACCTTGCATAATGACTTAGCCACTCCCAGTCTCTATTCAAGCCTAAGTTAATTGTATCCAATTTGCAAATGAATTCCAATTCAGCAGTCTCTTGCTGGAGTCTGGATTTGAAGTTTTTCTGTTGTAATATCGCAACTTTCATGTCTGTAATCGCGTGACCAGAGAGATTGAAGTGTTCTCCAACTGGTTTATGAATGTTATAATTCTTGACATCTGATTTGTGTCCATTTATTCTTTTACGTAGAGACTGTCCAGTCTGACCAACGCACATGGCAGAGGGGCATTGCTGGCACATGATGGCATATATCACATTGGTAGATGTGCAGGTGAACGAGCCTCTGATAGTGTGGCTGATGTTATTAGGCCCTGTGATGGTGTCCCCTGAATAGATATGTGGGCACAGTTGGCAATGGGCTTTGTTGCAAGGATAGGTTCCTGGGTTAGTGGTTCTGTTGTGTGGTATGTGATTGCTGGTGAGTATTCGCTTCAGGTTGGGGGGCTGCCTGTAGGCAAGGACTGGCCTGTCTCCCAAGATTTGTGAGAGTGTTGGGTCATCCTTCAGGATAGGTTGTAGATCCTTGATAATGCGTTGGAGGGGTTTTAGTTGGGGGCTGAAGGTGACAGCTAGTGGCGTTCTGTTATTTTCTTTGTTAGGCCTGTCCTGTTGTGTCAAACCATTATGTTACCTTGACATGCTGCTTTAAGTGTCATAAAACTGTGATGAATGAGTTTGCCTCCTCTGACCGATCTCTAAAGACAGCAAATCTACTAGTGTAGGTAGAAAGAAAAGGAGTACTTGTGGCACCTTAGAGACTAACAAATTTATTTGAGCATCAGCTTTCGTGAAGTGAGCTGTAGCTCATGTTTTAGATACTACACACATCTTCACCTTAACTATGTGTTGGTTGATACACCTGCATACAAGTGGAAATTCCAGCATGGCTGCTTGTTTGTAGCATTGCTGTGGATCTTGCGGTAGACATCTGCTACTGGTGTTGACTTCTTGGCTCTTAGGGCTTCTGCTTTCCCAGTCTGAAGCCATAGGTTAGTTCATGGTCTGTTTAAAAACAATAAGGCCGGAGGTGGGGGGGTTGGACGGACACTACCGCTATGGCTTAAACCATCTCCTCTCTCTCTGTATGTAGACCCATGCAGAAGCTGCACTCCTCTCCCACCGCCACGAGGCCCGTGTGTGTGGAATCCAGGCTCTGAAGCGTGCTGCGCTGGTCTGGTCTCTCTAGTTTAGTCGAAACAATACCATTGTTTGGTGTTTAACCCCAAGTTAACCCCGCTCCACTGCCCTAGGAACCAGTGTGTGTGGAACCAACCTCCATTCCCCGCTCCCCATGTGGAAGCTGCACTCCTTTCGCCCCGCTCCCCCCGGAGCGTGGGATCTACGTGCCCCGTCCCTCGGGGCGCAGAGCATTTGCCGCCCCCCCTCCCTGGCAGGCGGAACCCGATGCTGCGGCCCCGTGCGCAGGCCGAGACGCTGGTCGCGGACAATGCAGGCGGGGCTGGGTTTCCGGGGGATCAGGTGACAGCGGCGGCCCAGGGAGGAGAAGCTGGAGCGCGGATTGGAGCCAGCTGGGAGTCTGAGACTTGGGGCTGTTGTAGTTGCCGTGGGGGTCGCGGCACCCGCTACTCAGGTAAGCACCAGGGGGGCGGGCCTGAGACTGCCGGGGGGCGGCTTCGAGGCCCTGCCTGGGGCTGCGGGCGGGCCTGAGGCGGGAAGCGGGCTGAGGAGGGGGTCTGTGGGGCGGGGCTATCGGGTGGGTGTGTTGGGCATCCTGTCAAGTCAGCAGTAGGTGGCCGGGAGCTGAAAGAAGAGCCCGAAACCTCTGGCTCCTCAGACAGGCGCCTCTCGCCCTTATTTTGTCCGTCCGTTCGTGTGCGGGGTGGGGGTCTCCTCACTGATACACTGAACTTACATTTACTTTTTATTACCTGAGACCATTAACTGGGTAACTCATAAGTCTAACAAGAAAATGCTTGGAAATCACAGTTTGTTAATGCATCCTCTCCCAAACTAGCACAAGGCGTCCCAGTATCTGGCTTGAGTCAGGAGAGAAATAACTACCCCCACCCGTCCTCTGTGTGTGGCTCTTTGTAAAATGTTCTTTGGTAAACAGTCGCTTGTTCCAGTTGCACTTCTTTCTGTAGCACTGAGTGTGTTGTGACAGGTTTCAGAGTGGTAGCTGTGTTAGTCTGTATCAGGAAAAAGAATGAGGAGTACTTGTGGCACCTTAGAGACTAACAAATTTATTAGGGCATAAGTTTTCATGGGCTAAAACCCACTTCATCTGATGCATGCAGTGGAAAATACAGTGGGAAGATATATATATACACACACATATACATATATACACACACACACAAAACATGAAAAAAATGGGTGTTGCCATACCAACTCTAAAGAGACTCATCAGTTAAGGTGGGCTAATAATAATTAATAGCCCACCTTAATTGATGAGTCTCGTTAGAGTTGGTATGGCAACACCCATTTTTTCATGTTCTCTGAATATCTATATCTATATATCTTCCTACTGTATTTTCCACTGCATGCATCTGATGAAGTGGGTTTTAGCCCATGAAAGCATATGCCCTAATAAATTTGTTAGTCTCTAAGGTGCCACAAGTACTCCTCGTTCTTTTTACTGACTGTGTTGTATTCCTCTCTCTATTTGTCTTACATTTCATCCTTCGATTTTCTTGTCGAAAATGTTTTGAGATTCTATCAAAACAGACTAAGATCGCTCTTGTCTTTTCTTTAGTGAATTATAGAATAGCAGATAGGTTTATATGTAACAGTGGGACTTCATGATTCTTACTTTTGTAACTGAGGGAGATGGCACAGCTTAATGGTTGGAGCAGGAGTCCAATAGCGAGGAGACTTGGATTCTGTTCTCCTTTTTGCTTCTGGCTTCCTGTGTGTCTGCAGGGAAACAATTCTTTGTTTTACCCATCTGTAAAAGTTGGGATAATTTACACTCCCTTGTAAAGTGCTTCAGCCTCTTAACATTATTTGTCGCTCTCTATATGTAGATTTTTTTTCTCCCCAGGGACCTAAAATGTGTCATAAGTGTCCCTCAAAGATGTGGCTATTTATAAATAGATTCATATTTGGGTTTTATTTCTTATCTTCAAAAGTAGTAACTTTTGATATATTTTAATAGCCATCTGGGATTGCTTTATATGCTTTAAACCACATAAAAACAATTGAGTCTTTTATTTTTTTAATTTAAAATAAAACCTCCCCTGCCAACCTATAAAGTTCTAATAATTAGTCCACATAGTACATTTATGACTGATGTAATGCTATAAAACATATTACATAATCTAATGTCATCTGAATATTTTTCTGGAATTTTCTAACTGATTATATCAGTTTTCTTTATCCCTTAGATTTGCCAAGGTTTAAAAAAGAAGTGTGTGCATAGGCTTCATTCCAAGTTCTGTTTGAGTCTTTTATCTGTTTAATGGAAGGGAGAAAGCTTTGTTCTGTTTTCCGCTATCTTTGTCTTTTATATGCTTGGTGTTCACAATATGTTCATATAAAAAAATAAGAACCTTTTATTTGTATAGCACATTTCATCTCAATGGATTCCAAATTACTTTTTAAACATAGGCCTCAATCCTGCATTCTAATCCCCTAGCACAGGTCTGTGAAGAGTCCCACTGAATTAAATGTGTCTCTGTATTGCTGCATGGGTCCCTGATAGTAGATTAATATGCAGGATGGTGTTTTAAGCTGATGTTCAGCCTATATGTAGGGACCACTTCACATAACACTGAAAGGCATATAGAGCACAGCAACATAAAAACCACAAAAGGAGAACAGAACATGCATGACAGGTTATGTTTCGACTCACTCTTTAGATAATCAATCAGGAGATGGGGGAAGGGAATAAAGAGGCAACTAAGTAAATATATGTTTAATAATTAACAGTTTTACTTCAGCAGGAATGTACATGCTGAGAATGTCAGGAAATAAACTTACTGTTTTTCATGGGGCTGTCAGCAAATGTCAGCTCTTGCAGAAAAAGTGACCTGTGACCATATGTTAGGTACGCTTAAAGTTCAGAGAAGTCTCACATTGTAGGTTTCAGATTTGTGTTTGTTTTATGTGTGAGGGTATTCTAAGCCTAGTGTCAAGAGAGAGGTTTTCTTGAAACTTTTATTATAATAATGAAAACTGATTATTTTTAAATTTGGATCGCCATATTTGCAACAAAAACATTGTAATATTGTGTGAGTACATCAGAAGAAAGTGAACCCGAAATTTTCATTGTCCAAGCACAGAGAAATTTAGAACCTGTACAAAACAGAATCTGTCATGAGAAGCAAACTAGACTTGAAGAATTCTTTAAATTTTAGTAATCTCTTTAGTAATGTAACAGTGTGACATTAGTAAAGGGAGCAAAGAAACTTACTTTTCTATACAGGTTTTTTAATCTGACAGTGTTCCTTTAAATTTCATATGTAAGATATACAGCAAAGAGAAATAATAATTAAAAATGTTAATCTGTAGTCAGTGACCTAGAACCCAATTGGAAAGCAGTTATTCTTAATATTTATGAAATAACTAACATTAAAAAGTAAACACTTCTAAACATTTTATATATCCTACAAATACAATTTATAACTTAGGTGATGTTATTTTTTGATGCTTTCTATCATGCACTCTGAATTATTGTCTATCTTTGCTCTTTGTCAATGAGATTTTTGGATGCTTTAATTTAAAGTGTCATGATCCCTTTTTTTCTGTGAAGTTCCTCATAATTTTCAGAGGCAAATCACTGTATCTCTGGCAAATCTCTCATTCCTCTTAGATTCATACACTTGGTCTCTTTCACTGTCTGATGCTCCAGCCCTGCATTTCCTGGTGCACCACTCCCCCAATTCTCTGCTCCACTCTGTGTCCTTAGAATATATTTCCTAAATATTTTGTGGGTATCTTCTCCTCAGTTGCTTCTTGCAGGCGCACAGATGAGCACATAAACCTCACCAGTCTCCCACGCTATTATTTCCTCCTCAATCTCTCAGACCATCTGTTGCTCTCAACTGTCATGGAACCTTCAGGCCCCAGAGTGCCATCTGCTTCTTAAAGCCCCCCTTCTCCTCAAGTATTCATCTGCTCTTTCAACCAGATAACCAAAAGGGAGGCATGTTATATCCCTTCCCATATATCTTCTCTCCCCTCTGCCCCCTTTTTGTTTATTTAAGGACATCTGCATGAAAACAAGTTACTTTTTTCTTAACAGTTCATCTGTTCCTGCTGTTTGTTCCCCATGTCAAGTGGTAGTACACTGTGATATAAGTCATTTCCACAGCAACCAGTTGTAATATCACAGAGGATGGTGACTTCAAATGGGGGAATAAACAGCAAGAACAGATGGACACTTAATAAACAAATATTTTGTTTTCATGGAAATGTCTTGATAACAAAGAACAAGGGAAGAAAAGTGGAAAATCTTTGAAAACTTGCCATGAGGTCATAACTAACTCTTGCACCTTCTCCTGCCTTCAATTTCTTTAATGGTCCTGGTATTTGTGAAGTGGGACTTGAAGAGCTGGTCAAAAGGGCAAAGGTTTAGCAAACCTAGATTAGTACTGTTGCCGGCTCCCAGCGCCAGAGGCGAACAACAGCAGGGGTTTGTTACCCGGTGTGCGTCACCCAATAATCACAACGGGGTGGAGAAGCAGAAAAGTTTATTTGCACTGCAAACAAGGTACAGGGAGAATAGAATTTCAAATCCTGCACACAGAGCAAAAAGTTACACAGGCTATTTTTATATATATTATTTAATATATTTAATATATATTAAATAATATATATAAATATATATATATATATATATATAAAATTATTTAATAGCAAGCTGCCCTAAGTATTCATATAGCCAGCCAATCCAGTTACCAGCTAGTTTCCTTGTTTTATTATACCATCTATTAAACCATATATAAAGCTGCTTTATTTAACATTGTTTTTTCATATTTGCCCTGTTTGGCCTTGTTTAGTTTCAGGCAGTCTAACTCTGCAACATATTGTTGCAAATCCTCAGCATAACTGCTACCAGTGCCTCCAGGCAAGGGGGGCCAAGGACACTTAAGCCTAGTACGCATAACTGCTGTGAGTGCCTCCAGGTGGGGGGGGGGGCAAGAACACTTGGGCCTAGTGCAAGAGGGCTTCATCAACACTCGTGGTCTTCCACCCCCTCGAGTTACCTAGTGGCCATGCCCAGTGTCCCCAACAGTACCTTTGTACACCCACTTTTAATAAACACTTTTGTGTTTAATTTAACTTAAAAGCAACAATGGATCCTGAGGTGCTTATGGTGTCTTCTTCATCTGAGCACCGAATCAAATACAAAAAGGGGTTGGTCTGGCCTGTTTTAGTTGATTTTTTTTAAGTCTATTTCTCTGCTTAGCATTTCTTTTAACAAGCTCAAGTGCTTGACTGAAGCTGGTATCATCTTGGAATTTACTCTCAAACTTATGAGTCTGTTCTAGTTAGAACATAAGTGATCGAGTTATTATGGAATGATCAAATATACTTCTTACCCTCTGGCTATCAAATCCTGTCTCACTTTAATTTCAAATGTATAAATAATAATGTTTGTACAATACCATAGGAGTGTGAATGGTGCTTTACAGACAAATAAATAAGATTGTCCCTCCCTGCTCCAAAAAGTTTATTACAAACTAGGTTAAATAAGACACATTTTGCCTCAGTGAGAGATTACAACAGAGAAGTGGGTGGGAATGAGACAGTCTTGCACAGTACATGCTCATGAGGTTACTTCTTTTCTTATTGTCACAGCTTATTAATTATGTTTGTAATATTTTATTTTTTTTAATTGATGAATTCCTAATGGGGGATTAGAGCCGAAAGAGGGTACTGAAGAGAGACTTGAAGGAGGTGCAGGTACAGTGTCAGGAAGCAAAAAGAAAAGGACTACTAGTGGCACCTTAAAGACTAACCAATTTATTTGAGCATAAGGTTTCGTGAGCTACAGCTCACTTCATCGGATGCACTTCACTCCATGTGTCAGGAAGGTCTTTCCAGGAGTATGGGTAAGCATTGGAGAAAGTACAAAGACTTTTGTGGGAGAAAAGATGTGAAAGTAAGCTGAACTGGGTCACCTGACAACTCAAGTGAGGTGAAGGGAGATATTGGCTGGAACAGAACTAATTACACCCTTTTGTTCATCTGGATTCTCTCTTGCATTATGACCAAATCTGCTTTAAAAAGAAAATTAAATTAAAGGTCTGAAAATTCATGCTATGGATCCCCAAAGCTGTAGGGGTAAATCTTCCCCCCATCTCTCCTCCTAAAATATTAAACCAGTATTTAAGGCAGAATACCATATGAGCGAAATCTGGAACTTTGAACATTAATTTCTTGCTTCAGTCTTGGATTGTTTTGTTATTGGGGTTCATTTAAACGTTCATTATCTGAGCAAGATAAGCTAATGCTGCTAAAGATTCTGGCCGAAAGGATGCATGAGAACAGTGAAAATTGGGAATTGGTAGCATTTCAACCTGTACTGTACTAAAGCATTTTTTTTTAAATGTACGGCAAACTGCCTTGCTGATGAGGGTAAGTGAAGCCATGTTGTGAAATGCTAGGAGTCAGCAGTGCTGAGAGGCAGTGTGCATTAAGGCATAGTAGTTGTGAACACTGAGCTGTCCTTCTGGGACCCCATACAAAATGATGTAACTGAGTGAAAAAGCTCTGTAGAAATAAATCTCTTCTCCTTCCCCATTTGTTCTGTTGTGCTGTCATTAATGCAGTACTTTAATTGGGCTCCGGATTGGCACTTCTTTAGTCTTGCAGCGGAATTACATTGTATGAAAAGAACTCTTTGCAATAAAAGCTGGAGAGACTGAAATTTTGTTTTACAGCTCCATATGTGTGCTTCAGCATTACTCAGGAAGCTGAGGTGACCTTTTTAGTGCTTGTGGGGTAAGTTTTGCAGTCAGTAGTTTATGAAAGGTTCTGGTTGCCCTTTCCAAATACTTAATTTCTGTGCACTTGTGAAAGTTTTGTACAGTCATCTGTTTCTCTGTCTCATATGGGTATCTAGGATTTATAGACTTTCAGCATCTTGGTATCTGAGCTCCGTATTTTTCTCATGGAAAGTGCAATGAACTAAGATTTAAATTGTTCTGTCTTGGTTAATTGTGACTGACTCGGCAGGTATAGATTTGTTCTTGACTTTTGGATTAAAAAATCAGAGTAGACTTTTGGTATTGGTATTGGACAGTAAAAGTATCTCTCTATTCCCTGAGATGTACATGTCTTTTGCCCATGCTGTCTCCATTCTGTTAAGTGCTTTTGGATTTGCATGTTCTGGAAATCCCATACTAAGGTTTATGGCAGTTATGTTTTAGCAGAAAGAAATAAAAAGAGAGAGAATCCTGTTGAGCAGACATACATGATATGTGCTGCACAGGTAACATGTTAACATGAGTCAAGAGCATGTGAGCTGTACAAATGACTGGGATGTTCAGTCCTCAGTATATCCTGGGTGCTTCTGCAACATAATTGCTAGAAATGTTTACTGCTCACTTCCTTCCACTCACACCATGACAGCAGTGGGAGGGAAGCGTGGATAAGAAACTAAGGATGTTTTAAAATAAATATATTGGATTTTTAAGTTTTAATTCTATATTTATTTTAAAAAAACATAATTAGTTAAATTTGAAATTTACAATCTATGTTAAGGCCTAAACTTGTTATAATATATTTAAATAATTTAAAATTAAATACAAAAAATATTAAGCAGTACATGTTTGCTGCTGAATTTCAAAGAAAGTTGGACTACTGAAGTGTTGTAAGTTTGTCGCTAAGCGTCTGGAACCAAAATTTGTTGAAGTGCTGAACCAGATTTTGAGAGCAGATTCTCTGCACCTGCAGAAGAGGCTAACTTTTTACATTTTCATGTATTCAGCTAGTTCAGTCAAAGTTAGGAAGGAAAAAACAGGAAAACTTGTCTTCCTCTCCCAATCTAGGAATAAAAATCAGGTATGAGAAGATGAGATCGACTGGTTTAAAAATCTTGAATGACATGGTGACCAGAAACACTCACGTCCATTCACTAACTACAGATCATACTTCCTTTGTTTAATACATCAGCTAGTTTAAAATGCAAAACATTACTGATCAACTTTTTTTTCTTGTGAATCCAGTACATTTAAGGTAGTTCTATTTAAAAACAAAATGTAAAATGCTGTTTGTGCATTTTAAGTGAATTCCACTCAATCTCCAAAAGGAGCTTGACACAAATCACAAGTTAAAAAAAACAAAAACAAAAAACTTATCTAGTAAATAGGAAAAAAACCATTTACCATTTTCTAACATAATAAAAATGTAAAAATTAAGAATCTCCATAAATGTAAATTAAGCTGTATAATTGCTTAAATAAATGTGTATAGATGCACTGTATCCCATGGTTAGCAAAAAGAAGTACCAAATTTAGCACAAAGGCTGCAATTCAGTTGCAAGTCAACATGTTTTAATTTTTACCAACCAATGAGAATCAATCTGTCTTTAGAAAAATACCAATGTGAAACGCATCTAAAATTGATGATTTAAATCAATCCACCTTGGTATGAAGATCACTTCCATTCACCTTCTTTTTCCGGGCTCCTGGTAACCTGAACTAATGGACGTAAAAAAAATCCTAGTGGCATTGAATGACCAGTCTGTTCCACCTGAGTCTGTGTGGGTGGGGATAAAAAAGACCTCTTGAGTTTTCTTGTAAACCTCACTGAATTCTGGAAGAAAGGTGTGACTTGCTCTCCTGACATGGACCTCTGTTAAACTCTTTTTCAGGCTGTGCTCAGACATTTGTGCCCTGTACTGAACTTTGGGAAGAGCACATATGATTAAATGTACATGCATCAACAATACACTTGGCAAAGAGTAACTGCTGTTTGGTAACATTTACAAGAAGATGGAGATGGGAAACCTGTCTTAATTTTCAGCCGTGGGGTTGAGTGTGCTAGTCAGTCAGTGCACCCAGAATTTTAAAGTGTAGGTGATATCAGCAGCTAGGCCATATGACAGATAGTCAAGACAGCTTAACTTCTAAAAAAGACTCTTCTTGGCTACCATAAAATTGAGATGTTGGAATCTGGGATCCAAATGGTCTTTGGGCAAGTAATCTTGATAGTATTTTTCTTCTTTCAGTTTCAAATAGGACAAGAATGTAACAGTGTAATGCAAGTGGAATTTCTTTTTCTGTCTCATAGGATTCCAGTTGGAGGATTTTACTGACCTTGGATCTAATTAATTCCTGAAGATGGCAAGTAAAGGGCCCACGGCGTCTACATCCACTGAAAACTCCAGTACCGGAGGGACCAGTGGCAGCAGCAGTAGTAACGGTGCTGGGGACAATACTAATCAGGACAGCACTTTTGAATGCAACATCTGTTTAGACACTGCCAAGGATGCGGTTATCAGTCTCTGTGGGCACCTCTTCTGGTCAGTATACTACTTTCCTTAGGTAGACCAGAATATGGGGCTGGGACAAACACACTCTCATCATCCAGGAGTCGAGGCTATAACGAGGTTAAATGTCAGATGAAAAGTCCAGCCTTGCAATCTTAAAATGTGAATGGGATTATGGATTTGGAATTGAATGCTGTAAACAGAAATTTGCTAATTTACTGTTCTGTCCTCAGATCCATTTTTCTGTTAAATATGTAGTTACTCCAGACTAGTGCTGGTCTCCATAAGTTTTGCTTTTGGTAGTCCTCTGGATTGTTGTGCTAAAAACTGAATTGCACAGCCTTGATTAATATAATTTGGCAGAGCAATATTATTCTCATTCAGGCCTTCTGGCTTGGCACACACCCACTGTATATGGGTTTAAATTCCTTTGTAACCCACCCATACCTGGAACTGCTTTGCATCTTGTCCTTAAAGCAGGCTCCAGAGTCGAAATTATGAATTTTTAGGCAAATCACACTCTCACCACAGGCTTTCTTTCACTGCAAGTGCTGGCAGAAATGTTGTAGAGAGCCCGTTTTTGTTGTGAAGTTATTTTTCTTTCCCCATACCATCATGGCAGTGGCACTAGCTCTTCAGGTCCACCGTCTGTCCAATTTGGGCAGATGTCCCAGAAACACGGTGAAAATGTTATGCCTCCCATGTGTCTTGTCTGGGTTTGAGCATTGAAGTAGATTGCCCTTCTTTTCCACAATACTTCAGTGGGCTGCAAGGGTATCTTTTTCCTCAAATGTTACTGTTTTGGTGTAGTTGAAAGATGGAATTATACAGGAAATAACCCCCTTTCCCCAATTTTTTGTTAAATGTAACAGTTTATCAATGGTTGACATTGCTAATTGTGTGGGGTTTTAAATACTATGGATTAAATTCAGGTCTCAGTTAAACCTGTGTGGTTGTATGGGTGTAAGTAAGTAGAATTTGGTATCAACTGGAGGTCCTTGTTACCTCGCTTTTCTTACAATGAAACTTTCTTGTGATCACAGCTTTTTGATGAGACCACCTAAGTGGGGTGACTTTTTACACCAGGATTGAAGGTCCAATCTTCCGGTGGACAATCTGCATATTGTTTATACCACTTGGAGAGCAGTTCATTGCAGTGTTTTTTTATAAGTAGCCTTATCTTGTGGCCTGTTTTTGTTTGGTTTTGACTTTTTTAAAGTTGCCACAAGGACTTTAATTGAAGTAAAGTGTCTTAAAGGAGAAATTAGAATAACCCTATTCTGTTCCTCATACTTTGTACCTGTTTTAGAATTAACAGCATGATGCATAATGTACATTTCTCCAAATCTCTCCCAATATTTTAGCCACGTGTTCCTCCCTATAATTCTTAAGATTCTAACATCATACTGTTGGCATCTTTCTAATTTGCATCTTTGCCTAGGACATGAGTTCATGGGATTGGTGAGCAGAATCGGTGCAAAAAGGCCCAGAAAGATGTATTTAAGCCTTTGTGTATGCCTTTTGTGCTGATGTCTAAGGCTGTGGAACTCCTAGATGGTGAGATTACAGGGACCAAGAGTTGTGATGTGGTTTCTGTCCATTTGGCAACCTAGTGTCAGATTGTATAAACTGGAAGGGCCAGAGGAGGTCTGACTTTGGCTATACTTTCAGAAGTTCAGTTTGTTCTAATGCAAAGTTATGGTCCTGACATTGCTGATTCTTTAACCTTCTGCTGTCTCTTAGGTGTGCTGTCCCCAATATGCTCTCTATATTTGCCAAATCTCAACGTAGGTTACTAACTACATTTTTTCCCTTTCTCTCTTTCTGCACTGTTATCAAATCACCCTGGGAATACCAACAGTTGGCCTTGTTTACACCAGGTAAGATCGTTTTCTTTTTACTTTGTCTTTCATCAGCTCCTATTACACAATAACCCCCTCAGTCCTCTAGGGTGTTCTGTCAGAAGCTGCAATATCCCCTTCTCTTTCTAAGCACACTTCCTTCTCTCCAGGGCAACCAGAATGCACTAATTACACTTAACATGCAATCATTTGCAATCCACTTTTCCAGAGAAAGAAAAGTATAAGCCAAAAGTCCATTTTTTTCAGGGTCTTGACCACTCAAATATTTCAGTGATCCAGGGAGGAGAGGTTACATATGACAGCTGAGGGGGCTTAATATGTAGATTGAAAACTTGAAGCTCTCTTGCCACGCTTACTGTTACACCCCTACTCTGTGTGTTAGAATCATAGAAACTAGAGATGAGACAAGACTAGTCCTACCCCAGGCCAGTGCAGGGTTGTTTCTACAGTATAGTTGTCAGAGTTTTCCCAGCCAAATTACAAATGTACACTTCAGCAGATGTGATATAGCAGTGTACTATACTAAACTACGGCAAGTACTGCCCAAATCTGAGGCACTTCAGCATTTCCAAAGGGTAGGCAGTTTGCCTCCTTGTTTTTCTGAATAGCTGTAGAATTCTATTTGGCTGGCTTTTGTGTGGCTGTGTGAGATACATTTGCATGTTACTATTGTTCCATTGTTCTCATGGTGCCTTATTTATTTTGTTTTATTTTTCTCTCTTAGTGGTTAGAGACCAGGCCAAACAGGCAGGTGTGTCCAGTATGTAAAGCAGGAATCAGTCGAGATAAAGTTATTCCTCTGTATGGAAGGGGTAGTACTGGGCAGCAGGACCCCAGGTAAGGAATCCAAATGCAGCCACTTCTTTGTGGAAACCACAAACCTAATTATTGTTCAGGTGATGTGTCAGATAAGAGATGGTTAAACCTTAGGTGGAGATGATATGTCTGCCAAATACATCCTGGCTCTCCCAGGGCCTGGATTCCCACACCCCGTTTCTTGCTTATCTGTGGAAATGTATTTTAACTGAATTGAACACTAATTACTAACTGAAGATAGCACATTGTGCAAAATATTACCTGACTCGGGCAACTTGGACAAGACATTCATGGGACTGATCACAGTTTTCAAGCTCCCTTGATTGTGAAATGTAACAAGGATGTTGCTGCACAGAAATGTAGAATCTCAATTTGTGGATTTGGAACTGGAGTTTCAACTAACTGGTAGGCCTGCTGGCTCCTGGTAGTAAGCTAACTGCACGCAACTTTGCTGCAACAATTCAGTGGTCTCTGGACATCTGTGAAAGAGCAATTAATGTTTGTTCTATTTTACTAGCCAGGACAGGAAACAAATATTACACTATATATCACTATGCTTATACTAACTCTACTGTCTTTTCCAGAGAAAAAACTCCACCACGACCACAGGGACAGAGACCTGAACCAGAGAACAGAGGGGTAAGTAAAACACAAGTTGAAGTGGAAAGATGGGATTAGGATTTGGGGGGGAGGGAGACCAACTGTGGAGATCCTTTTATATTGGCTATTTTAAGTGTCTTGATACCTGATGATGTGTCGTGAATGCCTCCATTACTCAGCATTCTACAGCATGAGTTAACTTTACTCAAACTTTACAATTAAAGTGTACAGTGTGGTGTTGCTGGGGATGTTATCTTTCATAATCAGAACATGCTCCACATGCATAAGTGGTGCAGTGCTTCTGAAAATGGTGCGGGACATATCTCTCCTTTTTGTCAAATGAGAGGTGTCCTGGAAATGTACACTGGGTCTACTTCTGTCACTGTATGCCAAAGGTCCCCAAAGAGTGGGGCGCACCCCCCTAAGGGGGTGTGGAGGAATGTGTAGGGGGCACATTGAAGTCCAGGCTAGCCTCTATGCGGGGTGGGGAGGGAGTGTCATCCAGCCGCTCCACACCCCCAGCTCTGCTCCGTTCCTGCCCCCAGCCATGCCCTGTTCCTGGCCGCGGCTCCGCTGATGGCCCCACGCCAGCTCTCAGCCTCACCACTAGCCATGGCTCCGTTCCCAGCCTGGAGCCGAGGCTGGGGGCAAGGCTGGGAGTGGAGCCGTACCTGACTGCGGGCCCAGCTGCCAGCCTACACCACAGCTCTGCTGTGGCCCCACTCCCGGCCCTAGAATTACCCCCTGCTGTGGCCCCAGCCTCGGTCCTTTCACCCCTGTCTGTGATCCTTCCTCTTCTCCCCGACTCCCCCGGAGCTGCAGCCATGCTCCTAGCTCTGGGGGTGTGTGGACAGGGGTAGTATGTGTGTGTGTGTGGGGGGGGGGAGCGCGATCCTCAAAAGTTTGGGGACTGCTGCTGTATGCTGATAGCCACTTTGCTATAGAACATTACTTAACCATGTTTATGTATACACATCCGAATGGAGTGGGGTATGTGTATGCAAACAGCAGCCCAGGTATGTAAATACGGTGAATATAAATAGTAGGCTGTACATGGGGAACAGTTATCAGGATTGACCAGAGTTTCCTGGCATAGTAAGAAGTGAGCGTGACCTGATGAAACACTTGCATATTTCCATGTAATTCAGCTTCAAGTCCCCAGAGCCCACTTGTATACCTCATTGCTTCAAACAAACAGCCCTGCTGGATATGACTAAGGAACATTTCTATATTGAATAAATGGGAGCTCAGTAGTTCTCTCTCCGCGGAGCGTTGCCTTCTTATTAAATCAGCTGCTGTGTCTTGGTGGAACCTTTTAGCAGGTGCTGCCATTAATTGGAGGAATCTGACATAAAGACATTGCAGCAGTGATGCTGCTTCTCCAGTTTCTGAAACTGCAGGAGCTCCCATGCAAAGAAGCATCGCTGCAACTGGCCCCTTTTATAGGGAGTTGATGACAAGACAACTGACAACATAGGCAGAAGAGTCAGAATCTTTACTAATCAAATCAAGGGGTTAGTCCAGAAACTCTAGGTCTAAGAATTATGTCACTGGGATCAGTTCTGTGTACACTCAAAGTTCGATGGTTAGAAATTAGCGTATCCTCTGGAACTGATACCACTGGCATAATTCTGAAACAAGAAGGCAATCTTCTGTGGATTGGTGGAGTCTAGGACTAGGCTAACTGCTCTCCCACAGCCATTAATTACAGTATCATTGTTTGTTTCATACTAGTTGTTTCCTAAACATTGCATCCATTTCAAGGATTTGGATGTTCCGTGATTCAGGAGTTTCATCTTTCTGCTTGGCTAGACTAACCCTGTAATTTTGCTTTGGACCCTGTTCAGTCAGTCAGTCAGTGATGTTGGATCATAAAGCAACCCTTCCTTCCCTCCCCCTTCCTTGATGTCACGTCTCCCTGCATCACATTATGTTGTATATAACCTATATTGTAGGCTCCTTGGGGCAAGAACTCTTCTCCCTCCTCCCCATAAAGCTTCCTATGGTGCTGTAGGAACACAATTTTAAAGTGACTATGTGCAACACTTTACATATATCCCGAGGAGCAATGTTGGGTAATTTTTGATGTTACTTTTGTTTTAGATTAATTATGAGTCAATATTTGCTATCCATCAAAGCTTTTTAAAAAAACAAACAGTAAGTGATATCCACTTATATAAATGATGATACAGTGTCAGATATCTGGTGAGAGAATTACAAAAACATTTAGCATTTGCTAACCTGTAGACCTCAAACATGAGCTGCAGTGAGGTGTGGTACCATACAGGCACAAACTGAAAACTGACAGGCACTGTGATCCTCATTTAGCCTAAAGAAGTCCAGTGACAGGGAATATTTGGCTTTTACTCTGTCTTGCAGTATAAATGACAGTATGTTTCACTTCCATTTTTTTCTTCTCTGCAGGGATTCCAAGGCTTTGGGTTTGGAGATGGTGGCTTTCAAATGTCATTTGGAATTGGGGCATTTCCCTTTGGTATATTTGCCACAGCATTCAACATAAATGATGGGCGGCCTCCACCAGGTATTATGCATCTCACCTTCTGGGGAAATCCAACAGGAGAATAAATTTCATATAGGTTAATTTGTATCTTTCAAGCAAAGAACCTTTTAAATCACTAACTTGTCTGAATGCCAAAGTAACCCAGTGAAAGCAACATGTCGGGAAATACCCTTTTGAGCACACAGTGTTGGTGCACTGTAGAGCTAATCATCTAAGGGTGAACAACAAAGGGAAAACCTTTGCTGTGTTTTTATTATATAAAATACATACATTTTTAAAGGTTTCAGAGTAACAGCCGTGTTAGTCTGTATTCGCAAAAAGAAAAGGAGTACTTGTGGCACCTTAGAGACTAACGAATTTATTTGAGCATAAGCTTTCGTGAGCTACAGCTCACTTCATCAGATGCATCTGGTGAAGTGAGCTGTAGCTCACGAAAGCTTATGCTCAAATAAATTGGTTAGTCTCTAAGGTGCCACAAGTACTCCTTTTCTTTTTACATTTTTAAAGGTGTTTTTCTGGTGGTTTTACATTAGAAAATACCAGCTTATGACTTTTCTCTCTGTTTTGCTGAAGGACTTTTTGGAGGATTGAAGAACTAGAGAGCAATAGTGACACTACAAGTTAAACAGGTTTTAACAAAAAACTTTTTAAAACAGTCCGACTGAACATTCCTTCCCCTCAAGTGAGAACTGGGAAAGCCCCTTCAGTGATCTGAGCGCTTCCATTCCAGTCCTCCAAAAGATTCTCCAGGAAAACCAGAGAAGTTGAGACCTGAATTTCTAGCATTTTTAAAAAGAAGGAAAAATCATATTTTGTATATGTGGGAGAACTTTTTTGGGATGAAAAACGTTGTCGGTCTTTATGTACCATAAAGAAGAAGAAAAAGCAAGAACACTACTTTCTTTGCTTTGCAGTTCATCTTCAAGATGATCACCTGTATGCTACAACAAATAACTTCCTGGTGAATTAATTTCAATGCTGTCAATTGAATAAAACCAGTTGGGTTACTTTAGTACAGTGGCTTCATTCTGAGGATTGCCAAACAGCCTGTAAAGCTGAACTTCTCCTCCTCTGCACAGTAGTTAAACTGCAAGAGCCTGCCTGTTCTGGGCAGAAAATCTACAGCCCAAGATTTCCAGGGCTGCCTATGTTAAATCTTTTAGCCAATAGTCTGCCATACTGTGTTTAGAGTAAAGGAGTCCCAGTACATGTATTTCATTTGGAATAATGAGAGAAAACTGAACTGGATTCTTAAGCTCTTGAAAGGGCTGCTAAGTTGTATACCCTTTGGCATCTTAGCATTTAGCCCAGAGGTGGGCAAACTACGGCCTGTGGGCCACATCTGGTCTGCAGGACCATCCTGCCTGGTCCCTGAGCTCCTGGCCGAGGAGGCTAGCCTCCGGCCCTTCCCCTGCTGTTCCCCCTTTCCCTGCAGCCGTGCCGCCAGCGCTCTGGGCGGTGGGGCTGCACGCTCCTGCAGGGCAGCACATCTGACTTCAGCAGGACGGCGCGGCTGCCAGACATGCTGCTCTGAGCGCCATGGTAGGGGGGCCGGGGGGTTGGATAAAGGGCAGGGGGTCCCGGGGTGCAGTCAGCGGACAGGGAGCAGGAGGCGGTTGGATGGGGTGGAGGTTCTGGGGGAGGATCCTGGGGGAGACGGTTAGGGGGCAGGGGTGTGGATAGGGGTCAGAGCAGTCAGGATGGGGGGAGGGGTTTGGATGGGGCGGGGTCCCAGGGTGGGGCGGTTAGGGGCGGGGGGTCCCAGGAGGGGGCGGTCAGGGGACAAGGAGCAGGGGGGTTTGGAGGGGTTGGGGGTTCTGAAGGGGGAAGTCAGGGGGCAGGAAGTGGGAGGGGGTCGGATAGGGGGCGGGGGCCAGGCTGTTTGGGGAGGCACAGTCTTCCCTTCCCAGCCCTTCATACAGTTTTGCAACCCCGATGTGGCCCTTGGGCCAAAAAGTTTGCCTACCCGTGATTTAGCCCATTAGTTGTACCTTGCTTTGTACTATCTGCTTACGTAAGAGTGTGTCTGTTTGGAGCTAGAGACCATGTGGATTTGTGGTGGTTCGGATTAAATAAGTACATAAGAATGGCCGTACTGGGTCAGACCAATGGTCCATCTAGCCCAGTAGCCTATCTTCTGACAGTGGCCAGTGTCAAATGCTTCAGAGAGAATGAACAGAACAGGAAATCGAGTGATCCATCCCTTGTTATCCACTCCCAGCTTCTGGAAATTAATGATTACCAGTAATCCTTTTTTAAATCTGTTGTTCATCTGCAGGCTCAGTATTTTGTTCCGGGGGGGACACTTAGTTTTGAGCTCCTTTAAGCTTCCCACTAGTTTTATTGGTATAAGACTCCCCTTAAGATTTTCTGTCTGTTTATAACTTGCTTATTCTGAGGTATATTCCTCTTGTGAAGGAGAAAGGTCCTGGTGCAAAACTTTGTAGTGTAGAAACCCCTGGCTGAGGTAGACTTACTTCAGCATTGTCTTCTGTAAATCTCTGGTGAGGGCTGCCTGCTCGAGTAGGGTCACGTCCCCAGGCCTACTTAAATCTTGCTTTGTGGAGCTGACGTCCTTCCTAATTCCCAGTGTGAGCGAGGCAGTCTGAATCATTCCTGTAACAGAGAAATTTTGCCAGTAACAGTCGGTCAGCTGGTGGGTTCCTTGCAAATCTCACTAGACTTATGAATATGCTATGTGCAGTATATACTACATCTTGAAGAAGAGGAAAGAACTGAACTGTTTTACTTCCTGTTTTTCAGCTGTTCCAGGGACTCCCCAGTATGTGGATGAGCAGTTCCTATCCCGCCTCTTCCTGTTTGTGGCTCTGGTGATCATGTTCTGGCTGTTGATTGCATAACTGCTCTATACCCTGTATATTCCTGGTCATCAGGGTCTCTGAACTAGTTAAAAACTGCTCCCCCATCCCACTTTAAACCTTTTGGTGTCTGGTTCCGTAGCTAATCACAAGTTCCAGGAATCAGTGGTGCCACAACACACTGAGGAATCTCGCATGTTGCACCAGAACCTTGGAATTAAATAACAGTTAAAAAGCATATCTTACCTCAGCCATGTGTCATACCACTGGTATCCGATACAACCATGGACCTAGCTTTGAGCTTCACTCTCAAAGGGAGCGTTGCTTTGAAATCCTGTGCCAATCAGCTAGGCCAGGTTTATGTGGAAGGCACTGGTACTGAAGGAGTGTGGGCTGGTGAAGAAAGGAACCTACTGCATTGTTCATCAGTATCACGTGTGTAACATCCATGATTGGAAAGAAATGCATCAATTGAAGTTCCAGAACATTTTTTAATCTTTTTATATCAAAGTCCAGTTCTTGCCAGGAAATATCTTGCAGCACCAGTAAGACTTCTTTGGGAGGGCATCTGCCTGAAAATGGAATCAGCTTTGGAGACCAGTGTTCGATACTTGCTGTTACTCACCAGAGTTGTGAAAAGTCCATGGCACTTGAATGGCTGTAACATGAGGGGTTAAGAAACTTCAGCCTAAAATTGTAAAATAATCTGAATTTTCTGGAGCTAGACACTTGAAAATTCTCTCATCATGGGGTTGGGTAGGGTTGTTGGACAGTAGAGTACCTCTCTGGTCACATGCAGTGCTGTTCCTCAGTGACAAAGCAGTGTTTGTTTTTTCTTGGGTTTGTGCAGCGGTCTTTACTCATGGATAGTACCTTCATAACTCTGTTACTGTAGCTGCACTCACTCCTTCTTCCAAAGTTGAGACTTCCAGGACTATTGTGTACTCTGAATAAAATCATTTTACAGATCTTAGATCATCTTGTTTTGGGGGAGAGGCCACAATGGGGATTTATTAAGTGAGTTGTGAGGTTAACTTTTCAAACACATTTATTTTGGCAAAAAATTAAATCTAAACTTGCCTAGCAGGTGCCACTGTAGGGAATAGCGTAAGACCATTTCCTGTACGGTAGTGCACAGCTGCTTCCAGCCTATAAGGAATGGCTGTAGTGCACGAGCTCCTGCAGGTTTACCAAAGATGATCATTTGACGGACAGCAGATCATAAATATTTTTGTGCCTGGAGCAGGATGTTGCAGAAGGTGTGCCCACAACTCTGAAAGCTTTTATGGAATTCTGTTAGGTATGAAGCTTTAAAAATTGTTTCTGATTGATTCTCTGGATCCACAGTACCTGAAATATGAGGGATTTTTTTACCTCTGTTTGATTTTCTCCTAATTCTAACTGGACACTTTCAAAAGGATTCTCTTCTGTTTTTATTTTGAGGTGCTGTTTGTTTGACTCAGATCACTAGTAGTCAGAGATTAACCTTCTGTAGAGAGGAATTTTGTGACTTTCTGGGCAATAAATCATGATATTTGACAAAACAAATCAATTTATAGAATTTCATTCACTTGCTTCAGGAGCTAGGCTTTTTTGCATGTACAAGGATGAAGTGCCTGGGCAGGACAACCGTGAGCAGTAGCAGTGAAACTTACTTGCCTAAACACAAACTGTTCGTCCATCTGTAGCATGATGATGTGGGAGGAGCAGTTAGGAGTTTTGCTTGCCTGCCCCAAAAGTCTCAGCAAGCAGGATTTTGTAAAGCTGGCTTCTTCAATAGTTTACCTCATCCATCGTATACCAAGATGCAAGATCTGGTTGAGTATAGGTAATTCAAGTGCTGCTTGAACAGTGCAGGCACTTTAGGAGCTTCATCCGTTCTAATTGGCTTCTGTAGTGCATATTTTGGAAATTAAGTGCATTTTTATCATCAACTGGCCACATTATGAAGCTTTTTCACTGGCTTGATGTTTTATTGAGAGGCAGCTCCACCTACTGGTGAAAAGGGAATGTTCATCTGCTAATGTAAAAGGGATTTTATTTCCTTCCCTTCTCCCATTATTCTGAGAAACTGCTATGCTAGGAAAGAGAGAGTGTTCTTTCGGAAGTAATCTGCTATGAAGTTTATTTCTTCAAAGCTTTTATCCTTTAAAGATGACAGTGAGAAATTCAGCTGTAACATGAACAAAAGAGGTATTAAACCAGACAACATTTTTTTATTTTAAAATATAAACTTTTTAGCTTAATTTGCCAGTTGCTCTTGAGAAACTGAAGGGATGAAGACTGAAATGGCTGCAATGATAGAATTTAGAGTCGTTAGTTTCCTGGCAATCCAAGAATGAGATAGCTTAAGTGTTAATGCTTCTGATTTTCTTAGTGTGCATTTTGTATTGTATCATTTTTCCCTTCCTTGTATTCAGACTGCACATGGCCTGCAGTTAGAGAAAGATGGCACATACAGTGCAACCCTTTACTGTTCACTAATTTTCACTGTTGTGAAAGTGATTTAGAATAAAAAATGGTTTTACATTGACCTAAGCCTATGTGGATTCCTTTTGTGTAAGGAAGTGCAGTGCCCTTGCCCTGTGCTACTTAGAATTATCACTGTAGGAGGCACTACTGTGAACACAGTGGCAGAAAAAAAAATTATAGCTATATTATTGTGGGAAATGTTAGCAGTATCAGAGCCGCTGTTGGTACACCTGCTCTGTAGATGTACGTCCATGATGTATTCTTCATGCAAAGAAGAAACCAGCTGTTGCTGTCTTCTGATAAATGGCAATGAAACAGTCTTTGAGACTGCTGGAGACTAGACGTAAAAGGTTTCAGAGTAACAGCCGTGTTAGTCTGTATTCGCAAAAAGAAAAGGAGTACTTGTGGCACCTTGGAGACTAACCAATTTATTTGAGCATAAGCTTTCGTGAGCTACAGCTCACTTCATTGGATGCATACTGTGGAAAGTTTAGAAGATCTTATTATATACACACAAAGCATGAAAAAAATACCTCCTCCCACCCCACTCTCCTGCTGGTAATAGCTTATCTAAAGTGATCACTCTCCTTACAATGTGTATGATAATCAAGGTGGGCCATTTCCAACACAAATCCAGGTTTTCTCAACCCCCCCCCCCCCCCCACAAACTCACTCTCCTGCTGGTAATAGCTTATCCAAAGTGACCACTCTCCTTACATTGCGTATGATAATCAAGGTGGGCCATTTCCAGCACAAATGCAGGGTTTAACAAGAACGTCTGCGGAGGGGGGAGTTAGGAAAACAAGGGGAAATAGGTTATCTTGCATAATGACTTAGCCACTCCCAGTCTCTATTCAAGCCTAAGTTAATTGTATCCAATTTGCAAATGAATTCCAATTCATCAGTTTCTCGCTGGAGTCTGGATTTGAAGTTTTTTTGTTGTAAAATAGCAACTTTCATGTCTGTAATCGCGTGACCAGAGAGATTGAAGTGTTCTCCGACTGGTTTATGAATGTTATAATTCATGACATCTGATTTGTGTCCATTTACTCTTTTACATAGAGACTGTCCAGAGTGACCAATGTACCTGGCAGAGGGGCATTGCTGGCACATGATGGCATATATCACATTGGTAGATGTGCAGGTGAACGAGCCTCTGATAGTGTGGCTGATGTTATTAGGCCCTGTGATGGTGTCCCCTGAATAGATATGTGGGCACAGTTGGCAACGGGCTTTGTTGCAAGGATAGGTTCCTGGGTTAGTGGTTCTGTTGTGTGGTATGTGGTTGCTGGTGAGTATTTGCTTCAGGTTCGGGGGCTGTCTGTAGCAAGGACCGGCCTGTCTCCCAAGATTTGTGAGAGTGTTGGGTCATCCTTCAGGATAGGTTGTAGATCCTTAATAATGCGTTGGAGGGGTTTTAGTTGAGGGCTGAAGGTGACGGCTAGTGGCGTTCTGTTATTTTCTTTGTTAGGCCTGTCCTGTAGTAGGTGACTTCTGGGAACTCTTCTGGCTCTATCAATCTGTTTCTTCACTTCCGCAGGTGGGTACTGTAGTTGTAAGAATGCTTGATAGAGATCTTGTAGGTGTCTGTCTCTGTCTGAGGGGTTGGAGCAAATGTGGTTGTATCGCAGAGCTTGGCTGTAGACGATGGATCGTGTGGTGTGGTCAGGGTGAAAGCCGGAGGCATGTAGGTAGGAATAGCGGTCAGTAGGTTTCCGGTATAGGGTGGTGTTTATGTGACCATCGTTTATTAGCACTGTAGTGTCCAGGAAGTGGATTTCTTGTGAGGACTGGACCAGGCTGAGGTTGATGGTGGGATGGAAATTGTTTAAATCATGGTGGAATTCCTCAAGGGCTTCTTTTCCATGGGTCCAGATGATGGAGATGTCATCAATATAGCGCAAGTAGAGTAGGGGCGTTAGGGGACGAGAGCTGAGGAAGCGTTGTTCTAAATCAGCCATAAAAATGTTGGCATACTGTGGAGCTATGCGGGTACCCATAGCAGTGCTGCTGATCTGAAGGTATACATTGTCCCCAAATGTAAAATAGTTATGGGTAAGGACAAAGTCACAAAGTTCAGCCACCAGGTTAGCCGTGACATTATCGGGGATAGTGTTCTTGACGGCTTGTAGTCCATCTTTGTGTGGAATGTTGGTGTAGAGAGCTTCTACATCCATAGTGGCCAGGATGGTGTTATCAGGAAGATCACCAATGGATTGTAGTTTCCTCAGAAAGTCAGTGGTGTCTCGAAGGTAGCTGGGAGTGCTGGTAGCGTAGGGCCTGAGGAGGGAGTCTACATAGTCAGTCAATCTTGCTGTCAGGGTGCCAATGCCTGAGATGATGGGGCGCCCAGGATTTCCAGGTTTATGGATCTTGGGTAGTAGATAGAATATCCCAGGTCGGGGTTCCAGGGGTGTGTCTGTGCGGATTTGATCTTGTGCTTTTTCAGGGAGTAAAGGGATATCCTCTATACTCACTGATCCTTTTACACAGAGTATGTACCTTAGAGCTGAAGGTGTTACCTGTACAAGCATATAGGTCAGCTATTTCTAGTCTAAACAGGCCATCTGTGAGATTGAACTATGCCTCTTTCAACAGAGAAAGTAAAAAAGCAGGCATCCCTTTGGTTTATTACTTACGTCTTGAGAAACAAATAATGTAACATTAATATTTTTTAAAATAGGGAAGCTATCTTGCCTATGGGGATGAATCTGCTCAAGGGTGGGGACCCATGAATGGCCTTTTCGCACTTCTGCCTGGCCTCAATCTTTCCTATCCTTTAATGTCATTTACATAGTTGAAAGAGTTGCACCACCACTAACAGTCCTGCGATTTCAGAGGAAAACCAAAAAACCTAAACCACAGGATAAAAGTCTGAATGGGGGAGGGGTTGAGCGGAGTAGAAACCGCTATTGAACAGAGAAGGAACACACACGCACCAGATTAAAACGAGGAGGGCCACAGGGGGTATCAGGAGAGGGCATGAAGCCTTTCCCATGCTGTTAGAGAACAGGAAGAGGGTCGGGGTGCCTGGAGGTGGAATAGGAGGGGGGCTGGCACAGCTTGGGAGCGAGGTTTGGGGTTGAGAGTAGGGCTGGAGATGGGGGTCGATCCTTTAGTGTCTTCCCTTTACAACTTCCCCCGCTCACGGAGCGAGAGCGGCGGCGATAGGATGCAGCCACGTCCCGCCCCCAATCTCCCAGCTGGTTTAGCACGTGTGGAGTTAGGGAGGAGGTGGGTGCGGGCAAAGCCGAGCTGTGATTGGCCCACACCGGAAAAGGGGGTAGGCTGTGGCACGGAAGTGGCGGGGCTTCTAGAGGTGGGCGGGGTTGTGATTGGCCCGCGGCGGGGAAGGGGCGGGGCGGTGTTTGCCCCGGGGCGGGCGTTGCAGGCCCCCCGGGCCAGGTGCGGTATGACCCACCCCGCGCTCCGTAGAGGCTGACGTCACATGTGCGGGTGAGGTCTGGAGACCCGCTGGAGGCGTGGGGGTGCTTTGGTTGTGTGCCGCACTGAGGGGAGCGAGCCCGGCCGGGCGATGGAGGGGCCGCCAGGTGAGCTCCGGTCTCCGCGCTGCCTCGGCCCCGCGCCCCGCCCTGGGACTGGGGGTGTCTGGCCCCGCTGGCCCGGGCCGCTGCAGGGCGCGGCTCCGTCACTGGCTGGGCTGCCGGAGGGGCTGAGCGCTCTGCGCGCCGGGAGCGCCCCAGCCGGGACAGGTGCTGCCGGCGGCTGCTCGCCCCAGGCAACAGGCGCTGGCGGGGAGCTGGGGCCGCTGCTCTGCGCCCCTCTTTTCTCCCCCAGTGTCTCTCCTCTAGGGTCGTGGCATAACCTCTCTGTCCTGGGACTCTGGCACAGCCCCTCCCCCTCACATCCCCCCGGAGTCCGGGCGTAGCTCCTTTCCTGTAGTCCGGGTACAGCCTCTCCCCTCCCATCTCCCCCCCGGAGTCCGGGCGTAGCTCCTTTCCTGTAGTCCGGGTACAGTCTCTCCCCTCACATCCCCCCACCCCCCGGAGTCCGGGCGTAGCTCCTTTCCTGTAGTCCGGGTACAGCCTCTCCCCTCCCATCTCCCCCCGGAGTCCGGGCGTAGCTCCTTTCCTGTAGTCCGGGTACAGTCTCTCCCCTCACATCCCCCCACCCCCCGGAGTCCGGGCGTAGCCCCTTTCCTGTAGTCCGGGTACAGACTCTCCCCTCACATCTCCTCCCCGGAGTCCGGGCGTAGCCCCTTGCCTAGAGGCCTGGGGTAGCCTCTCCCCTCACATCCCCCCCCCCCCAGAGTCTGGGCGTAGCTCCTTTCCTGTAGTCCGGGTACAGCCTCTCCCCTCACATCCCCCCGGAGTCCGGGCATAGCCCCTTCCCTGGAGTCCTGGCGTAGCCTCTCTGCTCACATCCCCCTATAGTCAGGGTATAGCCCCTTCCATACCCTTTCCATGGGGTCCTGGCGCAGCCTCTCCCTTCACATCCTCCCTATAGTCTCCACACACCACCTTTAGGGCTTGGTTGACAGGGCCAGCCAAGCCATCTGTATGAGTGTTGGGCTATAAGTTTTTGCTTTTTCTCCATCACGAGCACACTAATATGGGTGGGTGGGAGAGACTGGTTTAGGCTGTGAATTGCCAGCTGAGTGCAGAACAGCCTGACACAGAAGTGGATGCATGGTATCAGGAAGTCACTTATAAGCTTATGCATAATAATGACCCAGTTAAAGGCTGGGTGTGGAGCTCCTTGAACTGCTGCACATGTCATAGCTGACATGTAAGTTCAGAGTGACCCTGCTTCTCTCTAGTGGTGGAGACTGCAGATATTTTTATGTTTTCCAGTTTCTTACATCCTTTTCTGGGCAGTGGAACCTGGGCATCAACTTGAGGCTTAATTTGTGTGTGTGTGTCCCCGGGGGGAGGGGGAGGGGGGGGTGAGAGAGCCTGGATTTGTGCTGGACATGGCCCACCTTGATTACCATGCACATTGTAGGGAGAGTGGTCATTTTGGATGAGCTATAACCAGCAGGAGAGTGAGTTTGTATGTGTATGGGGGTGGGGGGGTGAGAGAACCTGGATTTGTGCTGGAAATGGCCCACCTTGATTATCATGCACATTGTAGGGAGAGTGGTCACTTTGGATGAGCTATTACCAGCAGGAGAGTGAGTTTGTGTGTGTGGTTTTTGGAGGGGGGGTGAGGGGGTGAGAGAACCTGGATTTGTGCAGGAAATGGCCCACCGTGATTATCATGCACATTGTGAAGAGAGTTGTCACTTTGGATGGGCTATTACCAGCAGGAGAGTGAGTTTGTATGTAGGAGGGTGGAGGGTGAGAAAACCTGGATTTGTGCTGGAAATGGCCCAACTTGATGATCACTTTAGATAAGCTATTACCAGCAGGACAGTGGGGTGGGAGGAGGTATTGTTTCATGATCTCTGTGTGTATATAATATCTGCTGCAGTTTCCACTGTATGCATCCGATGAAGTGAGCTGTAGCTCACGAAAGCTCATGCTCAAATAAATTGGTTAGTCTCTAAGGTGCCACAAGTACTCCTTTTCTTTTTGCGAATACAGACTAACACGGCTGTTACTCTGAAACCTGAAATTTGCACAGTGTTACTTCTGCTGAAAGACTATGTAAATATCTCCCTTGGTAATGTAAAATTGCTGTTGAATCTTTATAGTTTCTTTCATTGGCTATTGCAACTCCCTCTTGGTCTTAAATTTTGATCTATAACAGTTTTTTTTAAAGCTTTGGTGAAAATTTCAGCAGAATTTTCCAACCTGTCCTGCAGGCATAGCGAGCTGGGGATACAGACAGATCTGTTGAGATATGTTGGCCCGGCAGTCATACAGAAAGCTTGAAAGAAAGAGTAGAATTCAGTGGTGACTTGCGTTGTAAATGGCTTTCCTGCCCTGGTGCTCCATAAGTGGCTGTTTTCTCTTTCTCTGTGTAGGCATCCAGACTAATCTGTTTTTGGCACTCAGTTGTGGTCTTTTATTGTGTCTGATTTCTCTTTACGCAGAGACTTGCATTCCTAGACATGCAAAATCCCAATGGGGTCCTTTGTTGTTGAGGTTCCACCCATGCTTTATACTCCTCTCACTTTGAGATATTCCGTTGCAGCTACCATCTTTCTAGTTGAGGGTTAGCCTTACAGATTATCTGCAGAGGGTACACTGCTAATCAGTGAGGCACTTCCTTTGCTCCTTCATCCAGCAGCATTCTTGTTGTCCAGGGGGAATTTGAGTTGAATGACATACTTTGTTGATTACATACTTCTGTTGTCTTTTTCATCCTCACTGTTTCTCCTGGATACTTAAGCCAACAAGAGGTTGCTTCAGCTGAATACAGAATTTTTCACTTGCTTTCCTAAATGATTGTGTAGTCTTGCCACTGCAATGCAACAGCTGTTTAACATTGCCTAGCAAGTGAGGTGATTACTGAGAACTTACTTGGATTTGTAAAGTCCTGTATCAGCCTTTTGGATGACTGTCCGTCACTGTTAACTAACAGCGTGGTAACTTGTGCCTTTAAACTCCTCGGAGCGAAGGCTCTGTTTTGTACAGTACAATTGTATGCTTATGGCACTAAATAGAGGGAGTTGGATGAAAAGAATATGTATCTCATGCACAGAGACTGTTTTATCCAACAGGAAGGCAGGAAGTCCAGAACTAGTTCACCTATTGCATTTTTTATTTACATTTTTGGGGAAGTTGAGCGGTTTTGTTCCCTGTCCTCATGTGTAAGTTTTCAGGCACGTGGGTTCGGGGACTCACCCTTTACTCTGGAACATGCATTCGGCTTATTGGAAACTGAAACATGCATTCCTATACTGAGTGAATGAAGCAGAGGCTGTGGCCTTCTGCAGCTTTCTTTTGGGTTTTAGATCAACATGGTATCTGTGAATAAGGTCAACTGGAGTCCTATATTCCAGCAGAAAGGGGTAAAGAAGCTTATGGTACTGAGCCAAAGGTAACTGGAGGAAGAATTGATTATGTGATACATTTGTAGCTTAGATGAGCTTGACTCAGTTTGTATGGACAGTGTCACTTAAACTAGCAAACCCTTTTTTGTTAGGGCGGGTCTTGTTAGTGGCTTGAGTTACATTGCTGCTGTTTTTGAAAAGTTTAGATACGTGTACATATATTGATCTCTGCACTAAGGGTGAGAGACTCGTGACTTCCTATCCCTTGCAGCTTCCTGTCTCATTACGAATGCTGAGGATGAGACCAGGAAACTGAGTTAAATATCTGTTAATATTTAGAAAAGCCATAAGCAACTTAGGGGGAGAGGTTCTTCAATGAAAGATTCTCCTAAAGGTGCTTGAGGAGAGTACCTAGAGCAAATGTTAATAATTATTTAAGTCTAATTAATGGTTTATAGAATCAGGTTTTTCTTCTAGTTTTGGCTCCTCTCCATTGTGGTGCCCTGCCTTGTCTACTCTTCCAGGTTCTTTCTTTGCCGTAGGTTGTCAGGAAAACTCTACTCATCTGTTTCTACCTGGTGCAATAGAAACTAACTGCTAGCTCTTGAGCTGTCATGAATGCACAAATTCTTTGTTCATTGTCCTTGATGAGCAAGTTGTTGACCTTTTCATCTGAGGTGTGCAGAATGCACTATGCCTAGAGGTCCATGGCAGGTTATTTAGATTGGCTTCTCGTATCTGGTGATTGAAAATTCCCTAGCTATTAGATGTGATCCAAAGAGCAAGGCTGAGAGTGCAATTGAGCTGCCTCGTCCAATATGGACTCGCAAAAGAGGGCCATAGTGTTTCATGAGAGAGCTTATCGGCCTGAGTAAATTGGAACAGTTCAGTCTCCTTCATAATCCCCACTGCCACTCTGTTTCCAGGAGTGCAGCTGTTGGGATGTTGGAGGTTTCTAGTGCTGACACTGTTAAGGGAACTGCAGCCCAGTGTCATGCTCCTGCTTTTGTGCTTTTAATCATCCTTTTGAACAGTACCCTGAGGTGTGATCTCCCAAGCAGTGTGACACCAAGGTAATAGAGATTAGTTCTTCAAAGCATAAAGGAAAGCTGGGACACTGGAAATGCAACCCCCCCCCCGCCCCCAATCACTACTGTCGTGTTTTTGGATTGTGTTTTTAAAATTTCACTGACATGAACCATCTAATGGTGCTGAGAGGGAATAGTTACAGTGGGGCCACTCATCACAAGCATTTAAAGACAAGGGAGCCTTTAGCTTAATTGCAGCTGGGCAAGAGGATCACCAAAAAGGCTTGACCCTGAAGCAATTTATTCAGTGATGTGAAGTGTGCTGCTTGTTGTGGCATCTGGGCTCATTGAGAGATGCTATCATTCAAAATGTCAGTTTAGGCGCTCTAGTCTCATGGCAGCTGGGTTAACTTAACTCTTTTAAAGTGATTTCCTTCAGCATTTTGTGTGGTGCAGCATAGTTCAATAGATAGAATATGTTGGGAAATAGCCAGGAACTGTGGGTTCGCATCTCAGTTCTGCCACGGATTTGCTCTATGGCCTTGTGCAAATTATTTCCTGTCTCTGTGCCTCAGTTTCTCCATCTGTAAAACAAGGGTAATTGTCCTCATACAGGAGTTGGCTAGTCCGTCATAGAGTGCTTTCAAACTCTGAAGAGCTATGTAACGGCTAAATATAGTCTTGGTTCATTCTTGTTCTAGACAAGCATTTCTCAACGTGCGTGGGTTGTTGTGGAGATTGAGAGTTTGATCTGGCAACTTCATCTCCATCCCAAACCTTGATGTTGGAGAACCAGGCAAAGAATTGACAAGATGAGGAAATAAACCTGACTCCCTTTGACACCTGGGGTTGTTTTGAAAAGAGACTTCAGTTGTGAATCCTGAAACACACCAGTGTGTTCTCCTTTCAGCATTGGACAATGGAGTGTCTCTGTTGGAGTTGATCATACGTGAGGAGAAAAGTAACATAGGAGCTCTGTTCTGCTTGGTCTGGTTACCTAAGCATGTGAAGGATGGATTTCAGGCATTAAATTTCTTTCTTTCTAAGTTTCTAATGAAGAGTAGAAACCCTGCAGTGTTTGTGGTCTTATACCCAGGGTCTATGTCTCAAATGCAGTATCTTGAAGATTTGGAAAATACAACCTGTAAATAGATGCATGTGCATCCTAGTTTCTAGCCCTCTGAGTCCTTCAGAGTGATTAATGCTGAACCTGGGGCTGGGGGATCCTGAGTGGAATCTTTGCTTCTGCGTCTTGAGCAAACAAGGAACCTGCAGTTTGAGAGTCCCAGAAAAATTAATCCACTGAGCAGAAACTCCGGCTCCCGTAGCCACTCTTTATGAATGCACAGAGGGTGGTAACTGTAGAAAGACATTTGGAAATGGCTTTTGCTCCCCAGGAAGCCATTGCATATGTCAGTGCTGTACCCTGCCCAGTTCTAATTTGCTGCAGACACTCAGTGCTAACAGGTGACCCTGAACAGGAGCCAACTCTTGTTACATGTTGCTCAGGGAGGTGGTGGTGGTGAGGTTGACTGAGCTTCTGTCAGGCTTTCTTGTTCTCTTAAAACTGGCTGCTCATAAACTGGAAGTCTGGCCTTTGAGATCAATGCTTGGTTAACAACGAGTGAGTTTTTTCTTTTAGCATATCATTTCCATGCAACCTCAACTGAAGAAAACTTTGGGTAGAAAAAAGGTGCATTTTTAGAACTGCCCAGTTATGTGCCTTGTCCTTCCACACTCTTCACACCACCTAAACTTTGCTCTCACTTCCCAATCATCTCTTTGCCTCATAGATGGATAGACTTTCAGGCCAGAAGGGACCATCATGATCATGTAGTCTGACCTCCTGCACATCACAGGCCACAGAACCTCCCCCACCAGCTCCTCCTTAGTTTCCTTTAGTCCTAGCTTCATGACTGCCATGCTGCCCTCTACACTTGAAGTAGTCTGTCCTCCTACGCCAAGCACACACTCCCCCATCCTTAAAATCCTTTTGTTGTTCAAGCTTGTAAACTCCTTGGGAACTTGTCATATCATCATGGCTGTTCTAGTAGAGGCCTTAAAATCCTTCTGGCAGTCTCTAGCTGCTTCTGAAGGGTTGGTAACCCCAGGAAACAGTAAGCCTATGGGATTTGTTAATCTTTTCCAAAACCCAGTTGCCGCTTTCAACTGGAATTGTCTTTAGGCCGTATAAATACCTTGTAGTAGTGATGTAGCTCTCTTGGTCCCAGGATATTAGAGAGACAGGATTGGTGAGGTAATATCTTTTATTGGACCAACTTCTGCTGGGGAAAGACACCAGCATCAGTTCCTGAAGAAGAGCTCTGTGTAGCTAGAAAATAGCATATAACGCTTCTGAGTAAGAGCTGAAATACTGAACCAGTTTGTCCTTGTCATTTCTGTGCATGGGAGAAAGGCACCCAAGTGTGACTGCTTGATTTATTTTGCTGAGAGTCCTCCTGCTTTATACTGTAGAGCACAATGACACTGATGGCCATGACAGTGAGGCATACAGATGTTTGGACAAAAATGTGCACAAGTGTGTTAAGGTTCCAATTGGAAATGCCCCCCATTTTCTAGGGTTGGCTGTCAGAGAGTGGCACTGGCTTTTACTTTTCTATCCATGGAGGAATTGACATTGAACATGTAACTCAAGGATTGTCCTAACAGAGGTTATGGGAATTCTTGCCTGATAGCATGAAGGGAGCTTATGCTGTTTGATAGCCATTCTAATAACCCTATGCTTTCGTGTGTAGGTGACGAGGTCTGGAGATGTCTGGGCTGTGGGGACAGCATTGCTGCTGGTGAACGACTGTATAGGACTGTTAATGAAGCTTGGCACAGCTCCTGCTTCCGGTAGGTTAAATCTAGCCTGTTTTTAGACATTACTTTTTCCTGTGTTCATCCACCAGTGTGTTAGCCTGTATGCTGAGTATTGACACTTACAGGGTTTAAACTGGCTGCAGTATTTTATGCCACCTTTATGCCTAACTCAGGAAAATCTTGCAGAATGATCACGTGCTCCTGCTCGCTACCATATTCTAATGCTGGCATAGCACTTTGAAACTCGGTTGCAATTCTAATAGCCATTTGAAACAATCTGGAGAAGTGCTGCTTACACATGTACAACACACAAACTAAGATTAAACTAAAAATGAAAACTCTGATTTAGTGGTGGAAGCAGATAGGTGAGATGCTGCATATTTCTCTTCAGCCACATCCCAAGGTAGTGCCAATTGAACTAGGTAGAGGCAGTTTGAGTAGCTGTGGTTCCCTCTCTTTGCCATATGTCTATGGGTTGAGGGAGCTATTGAGGCTTGGCGGGGAGAGGTGCTGATGTGCAGGAAGGTTTTGAGTTCCCCAAACATACTTTCTTCCTGTCAAGCTATTTATATCTAGAGTTTGCCATAATATCCTTTGGCCACATTGCTAGCAGCAGAGAGTGAAGAGGCCTTTGAAATCCTCTGCTCCTTGGCAGCAGGATTTCATGCATGTAATCTGTTCCATGAGCAATTTATCCAATTCTTGCTACATTAATTGCATTTTCTAAGGGGTCCTGATTCTGAACCCATGCAGCTTCTGCTGACTCCACTATGAGTAGCAGTTGTATAACAGCTGTTGATCTGTCTCTTAAGGTTCTAGCTTCATTTGGCTTTTTCCTTTCACCCTTGCTTATTTTGTCTGTGCCCAGGGAAAGGGGGGTTTGGGAGCTGGGTGATATGTGCCAGGAGAAGTGTCTGTCCTGTGTTTTTAAAGTAAAGATCCTACGTTCTGGTTACTGGTGTCCAGAAAAACATATTGGGCTGGCAAAATGTTTCTAGCTCTGGCAGGTCATAAGAGATGTTAATTTTAGTCATTATTTAGATTATCTCCCAGTTTTCAAATACTGGAAACTAATACTTTGTCAAATACCGTAGCACTGGAGAGCTAGGGTTCAGTGGCATAATGTCAAGTCAAAGGTACTGGACGATAAGCGTCCCAGAACTCTAGTCTTCTCTTGTCCACACTCAAACAACCTTGGGGTTAAGCACTCAGGCTTCCTCTCCCTTAGCCCCTGCCAACTTGGTACCAGTAGTCAAACTCAGATGTGCATGACGGTACAGAGCACCATCACAAAGCAAAGACTTCCCTACCTGATGCCTGTAGGGCTTCCTTGGAGTAAACTAACTTTGAATACAGGTTTTAGCTTACACTTGTCTAAGTGCTTTTTGCTATGTGACCTTTCAGGCTACTATGCAAGATGTGGGGCAGCTCTCAAGTGATGTCGTAGCAGATGTGAACCACATGATCTTCATAATGGGCTGATGGAGACAGTCAAATTCTGCCCTTAGTGACACCTGCGCAGCCTGCATGGCCTTCAGTGGAGCTGCACAAGTCCACGTAAAGGCAGGATGTTGTGCTGTGCTCTAGCTTGATTTCCTAGTGAAGAGTCTAATCATACCAGGCCAACAAAAGATGCCAAACTCTCCCGTCCTGTGACATGCATCAAATCACTGGGTCTAATTGATGTTGTGCTTCCCTTCTGCCTTGTTCCCTTGACTGGCTACAACACTTGATTAAGCTACTGTGCTGAACTACACTACACTGTGAGAAACTACAATCAAGGAAACTGCCTTTCCCTTTCTTCTTGTTCCAGGGAGGGGCTGTGTGCTAAAACAACAAATTCCAGGTTTAATTGACTGACTCGCCCTTTCTCTTCTTGCTCTGCAGCTCAGCTTGTCTCTAATCTTGTGTTTAATATCCCAATGCCAAACTTTAAAAGGCCTCTACTGGAAGGAAGACTCTGGTAGCTGAGAGTTCCGGCAGGTCTTCTGGAGAGTTGTTTACAGGCTTCCTGTGGATTAGCTGACTTTTTCGCCTGGCACATAATTTCCCATCATGCAGATTGGCGCCTCTCCAGGCCCGTTAGCTTTGTTTATCCTCAGTCAGGCTAGCCTTCTGATAACACTTCAAGCTGGTAGCCACTGACACCTGTGCATCTCTGAGGATTTAAACTTTGTCACTTCCCTCCTTTCTTGAATAGCATGCAAAGGCTGTGTCCGTAGATTCTGTATCTTCTGTAGGTATGGCTGGAGAGGAAAGTGGTAAGTTCCTATTTGACATGTAGCTTGGACATCTTAAATTGTGTCTGTTGGCTAGCTAGTGGTTTGGCTTGAACCTACTGAGTTATTTGCTGATATTTTTTAGGAGAGGCATTTGTCTATTCTAAATATGCCTTTGGATGAGGCCATTTCCACCTGTTTCTGCTTCCAGATGTCCCCAGCCACCACTGAGATTCAGTCCCATGGGCAATGGCCATATGAGGTCTTGCCCAGGTTTCCATTAGTCAGGCTTTCCTTTAGATTTCAGGAATGTCTGAATAGGCATAGTGGTGTCCCCTTCTTGCTGATGCTTATGTCTGAATTATCAATAGGATTACTGAAAGGAAAATCTGTTTAATTGTGTCTGGGCATAATTTTAAACTTCCTACCCTAGCAACATAGAGACGCAAGATCTGTTGCCTTCAGAGTGTGACTTTATTCCATGGTATCACCTTAAGGTAGGTAGATCACCCTATGCTAGACAGTAGATAAAACATCAGGCTACTGATGGCCTGCGTTGGTTACTTGTTGCTAGTTTCTCTTCCTTGTTCCTAGTTGAAAATATCCTACTAAAGCTAAAAATACGTCACCGATATTGCTTTTCTGTATAAAGAATTACGTTTCCCATAGGGATATTGGATGTGTTTTGAATGAGAGTGGGTGATCAGAAATGGGGGGCAGAGGTGAGGGGTGAGCTGGCCATCTGAAATGAGTTCTGTAGTTTGAAAGAGATAAAAACAGTTGTGATAAAGGATGCAGTGTGCTGTAGTCTCTCTGACTCTCTTCCTTCAGGAAAGTTTGGGGTGGGGGGGGAAGCTCCTAGCACAATTTTGTCATAACTGTGTCCATATCTTAATGCTGTCTACTATTGGGGACAGCAACACACCTCTGTGACCATGCTGAGGGGTAGTGTTGTATTGCAACCTCACTTTTAAAGTAGCAGTCTGGTGCTTTCCTCCATTGTACTTCATAGCTACCCCATGGAGCAGTGTGAAGTTGCAACATGAAACAGGAAGACACCACTGCATCATGGAAGTAGAAACTTTTAAGTTCGTGCTTAAATTTAGCAGAAATTGACTTAAGACTCCACACTTTCCAAGAAAATCTGCTTGCCCTCCACTGACAAGTGGTCAAATAAATTAAAAAAAAAATTTTTTTTTTTTAGTTTTTTGTGGACAGGATTAGGACTTCAGATGGCTCCAAGGCTAATGTGCTACATTTTGTGGGATAAAGATTCAAACTAAAGAATATAGCATGCAGTTTAAGATGTCGGACAGATATCTAACACTTCCTCTGGCCTTCTTTTTGCTGTTTACTTGTAAATACTACCAGGTTTGTGTGTGCTGCAGATATAGTTAGGGCTGAGATTCATTATGTTCCTTAAAGAAAAGGATGCATCCGATGAAGTGAGCTGTAGCTCACGAAAGCTTATGCTCAAATAAATTGGTTAGTCTCTAAGGTGCCACAAGTCCTCCTTTTGTTTTTGCGAATGCAGACTAACACGGCTGTTACTCTGAAACCTGTCATTATGTTCCTTGTAATGAAAGGAAGTTACAAAATGCATCATTTTTCATCTCTACCCGCTTCTTGTCCTTTTTCTTCTCTTCTCTTCCTCCCTTCCACCCCCTTGCATATTCTGGCAGTTACAGTAAACTCCTGGTAGAGTTCCAGGGGTGAAAGGTCAATGCTTTATCCAGTCATCCTCATGGGAGTGTCTCTTTAGAGATGTCTGGGCAGTGGATGAGGTGTTTAGCTGTTGAATCTCACTCTGGCTATCTGATTTAGAGAGAAACCGTTCCTAAGTGCTTGTTTGCCCACAGGTCGCCCTGAATTTTCATTGGGGTTAAAAAAACAATGAAGCACTTTGCAGGTGGTCTGTCATCTGAATAGTTAGAATTCCTCAGGGAGGGTGCAGCTGCTGCAAGATCTCGGTGGCCACTCTATATAAGGTAGAGTTGGATATTCCATTCTGGGCTTTTATTTTCAGTTGTCTAGTTCAGGTTGTCTTCCAGGGCATTGTTATCAAAGTCATTACTGACTGTGCCCGAAGTGTGCATGGTGGTTTACAAACAAATGAGACAAAGGGCTGCTTGAAGAATTTAATCAAAATAGACAAAAGCTATGGGTTGGGAAGTCCCTAAAGCATGAGGGCAGTGAGGTTAGTGCACATTCTGTTACTAGAGATGTGCACTGTTTACAAAGGACATGTTGCTGTGCCCAGAAACACATCTAATAGACAATTACAGAATTTCTCTTGCTTGCTTCTTAGCATGCAGATGAATACATTCAGGAAGCTTTTAAGCTTTCTGAGTTAAGCAAGTGTGTGGTGGTGGCGATGAGAGAGATCCATCTGTTGCTGCTTATTTCAGATGTTCATTCTTTGAGGATCGTGCTTATCTGTGTACCCCTATGAGGAGCTGTCACTCACGGCTTGAGAATGTTATGGTTTAAAGTTAGAAGCAATAGGTAATAACATAGTAAACGTGTGGTACTTCATTCCCTGTTTTTGTACCGTTTGAGAGGTATGACTGCTTACAGGAGTTTCACTCGGATACATGATGAAATATTTCAGTAGCTGATCACTGCGATCAGACCTTCCATTATACCATATGACCCCTGTTAGGCACATCTTGTGTTGTAAATGCCTTGGAAGTATAAGGAGGCATTGGGTCTGCATCAAGACACTGGGGGTGCCTCCAGGACCAGGAAAAAAAGGCACACTACAGCCTCCCCAGTAGATGGCAAGCCTGCTTAGAGCTCCTCCTCCTCCTCCTCCCCCAGTTCCTACCAGTCCCATGAATAAACTGAAGTGCCCCTCTGTGCATCGACAGTGATCTGCATATCTTATAGGACGGTGGAAGTGCTGAGGAGTCCCACAGTCCATGGCTTGTTCACTACCATCCCTGGCATCTAAAGTGCCACTTTAAAAACCCCAGAGCATTTTAGAATGTGCAGCATGTAACTCCTTGCCATTCAGAACCCCTAGGATTATCTGTTTGAGTTCCTAAATCTAAAATGATCTAGTGGGGAGCCTGGAAAGTGATTTAAAATGGAATTAATTTGTAAATGGAAATTTTCCTTTTACCTGTCAAGGCCAGAGTTCAGGTTTCTTTGTTTCTCTTGCAACAGTTAATGTCAAATGTCTAAAAGCATTGTAAAGAAAGCAGCCTCTATTGTGGCAAGTTTGTTAGTGCATTCTGTCCCCAACCCTTGCAGGAGAAACACAGAATTCATGACAACCTCCCAAAACCAGATAAAGATGCAGTTTGCAAACACACACTCTAAGGCCACCTATGTGAATTATTTTAAATGCACAAGCTGGAAATATTGGCCCCTGCCTCAAAACCCCACATTAGGTGGTCCACCTAATTTAGCTGTAGGAATGTCAACTTTGGAATTTCTTGACTTTTTTGTGTGTTCACCTTTAGTGCAACTTGTTTGTCCAGCAGAGATTAGTGGTAACTGCAAAGTTACCTGGGGAAGATTGGTGGTTCTGGCCAGGAGTTCAGAACTAAAACCTGAGACGTAAAAAACAGATTAACACCTCTTTGAGAGAAACCCTTTTATCAGAGCTATAATGTTCATAATTGGTTGATAAAACAATTAAGAAGGGAAGTAACTGCTGCTGCCTGATGGCCAGCATTTGTTTCAAAAGTAGAATTATTTTCTTGATAAGATGTTTCCTGTTTAAATAGAAGATTGAATATATGTTCCCTAGCTTTAAGGAAACCCCAGACAAAATCTCTTCCCAGTTTCTTAGCTGTCTGGGTGCCTTTTATTACTTTGAAGTTGGGTTTTATCTGTTGGCTTCTTTCACAGACTAGTAGGCTGCTTATCATATCTCTGGATCAGATCTTCAAAGGTCTAGTCTGAAGAGCCGAGATTTATGGGGTCACATGGACTCAACCATGGAGGGGGTTCAGTCCATGACAGCGGCATTAAGGGGGCTGCTTTTGTCAGGAGGTGATATGGAGTGGGAGGAGGGGCTCTCCAATTTTCCATGGTGACGCCTGTTCTGTGGTGTGGCGTTGATAGTAAGGGGGCACTGGGATGTGAGCACTGGCCCACTTTCAGCATACAATGTATGTGGAATGTGGGAGAAAGGAGTGCATTCCTAGACACAGACTCACAGCATTGCTGCTTCCAGTGAAGCTGTCGGAAATGTCAGAAGGAATTAGACCTGCATCAGAATTGACAGCTGCTTCAGGCTTTACAGTCCTGGTTCTCTCTGCACTCTCTTAGTCTATGTTAAAAATCAAACTGAGTAGGAGAAACAGGCTTCTTTTTTCCCATAAATGTAGCTGTATCTTGTCATTACAAAATCAGGTGTCTGGCTCTCTAATGGAGTTGAAAAGCCAGCCACAGCTGTCAAACCTGCGGCCAGTGCCTCTATTGAGCAGAGTGCCAGCTGTGTGAGATGGAGGACCTTCAGTCAGAGCAAATCTGGGAACTTTCATCTCTGGTGCACGGCAGGGTTTTGAGACTCTTGTGAGAAATGGCAGGTTTTATTGACTGCACAAATATGGGGAGGGCTAATAGCAGCAGTAGCATGTGTAACAGGCTAGCCAATCGACAGAGCACTGTACAAACACCAGTGCTTTGTGTTGGGTAGACCAGGGCTCTGAGTAGAACTCTGTCCACTGATCAGTCAGTGGCATGGGCAAGGCCGAGCAGGTTGAAGCAGTTCTCTGTGCAGCTGTTGCAGCTTTAAGTCAAGGATCAAGTGACTTGTTTGCTCTCAGATTAACCAGTCTTTGACCTGTCTTAATGTTACATCTTGCACTGCCATTCAGGAGCCCTGGGCTGGGTTGAGCTGCCAGGCCTGGTCTTTTCTTTCTGCTCTGAGGCAGCTGAGGCTGTATCTTTGGGAGCAGATTAGCCTTCCTCAGAGTGAAGCGCATTGTGCAGCAGAGGATCAACAAGCAGGTTGGAGGGACTGTAAAGGGTGGAACGCGCACACTCCACTGTGATCTAGGAAACTGATTAGCATTTATCTGATATAAGCAGAGGCTTAACTCTCTGCTTTTGACTCTGCCCTTGCTTGACTTCAGTATCAGTACCATTAGTGTACTGAGAGAGGAGCTTTGTGTTCATACACTTGGCTTTTGTTGTAACAGAAGTTCCAGACCTTTCAGGGTGTCTGTCACATAGCCTCTCTCTGGCGTTAGATCACAGCTCCACCCCTTGTGAAAAGGGTCTATTTCCTTGGTGCTTCTAACTGCCCATGTTCCTTTTGTGAAGGATGACTCCTCCCCTCGCACTTTCAGGGGTGGAACCAAAGAAGGAAAAACTAACTTGACAGCAATTTGTTCTTGCAAACTCTACCAGCTCCTGCACAAGAATGTCAGAATTTTAGCAAGGTTATTGGTTATGCTATCCCACCCAAGGGTGCAATTGCTGCTGAGTGGAGGAGGAGGAAATGGTTACAGCCATGGGAGCCAGGAAGGATCTGAAAAGAAACGAGTGTCTGAGACCTGGCACTCCTTAGGCAATTTCAGAAAGGGGAGAGGAGCCTGAATCAGCACAAGGTGAAGTGAGACCTTCCAGCTGCCATGCTGGCCAAGTGGAGTTGTTCAGAGGCAGTTGGACAGGTTTGCAACTGAGCTGGTTTATCCAGTACTTGAAGATGGGAAGTTACTTGTCTGCCCTAGCTTATTTCACTCCCAAGGATCCCTTTCGGTAAGTGTTTTTTCTCACGGATGATTTCCTTCCAGTTCTTGCCTCCACTTGGCACCCTATAATGTCGTCCTAGGTGCCTTGTGTTTGAGATTCTCGGAATGAACTTCATCTGCTTGTGTATGGGGAGCAGCAAGCTTGAAGCTAGGAGTTCTATGACTTGTGAACTGGAAGGGACTAGGCAGAGTTCTTGAAAACTAATCTGTATACATGTTCTTATTGATAAGAGGGGGTGGCATGTGTGTATATCTGTTCAGTAATACTGTGCTTATGTGCACAGCCCAAGCGTGTGCTGGCAGGCTCCCTTTCAGATTCAAACCATAGATGTCAGCTTCTTCACTGTCTTCCAGGCAGCAGCCAGAAAGAATAGGATTTCATGGAAAGCTCCTGATGTATAGAAAGGGAGACGGTGTGTGTCCATGGGAATGACACAGAATATGAGTTCTGTGAGTGCCATATGCTCCTCACTGGGATGAGTTTGGGAAGGTGACATAATCCATAGGCAGCAGGGTGTGACCATATCTAATGTATGAAATCAAGTGTTTTGCAGGCAATTAGTAACAGTAAATGCCTGGTTATCTTGGAATGAGCTCTTATCTCAGATGTTTTGCTTACATTAACCCCTTTTGTTTATCTGAATGTCCAACTTCAGTCCATTTAAATGACTCAGGGTTGAGGAAGAAGATGGCTACAGAGCAAGGCCTTGATTGCACTGGTTTCTCCATGTTAGCAAGCCAAGTTTGAAATTGTTCCCTCAAACACAGTTATGTTGGCCAGTAAGGCCTGGGAAAACTCTGCTAAAAGGGTCTTAAAATCCTCAAGACTGAAGTTCCTATCTCATGTGGAACAAGGGCAGGCCAGTTTAGACACGACTGACCTAACTTCACAGGCAGGCTTCTAAAAACCCATTTCCTACCATTGGGAGGAAGTGCAGTCAGAGCCATAGCCCTCTAACACTATGTAGAGTCATACTAGTATAAGGGATATATGGGGATTATTCACAAATACATGCTACAATTGCTGATGCCTAAAAAGTGCCACTGGAGAGGTGCATGTGGAAGCTGAGCTTCTATGCCCCGCCTTCTGTCTGTAGCACTTTAGATATGCTTTCTGTTGTCTCTTTGCCCTGGAGGTTTCTGGGGCATTAGCCAGTTTGGTGCTTCAGTTTTAGGGAAGCGCTATGTCCTGAAAGTGTCCTTTTCTCAGCATGGCAGTTCTTTCACTTCCCCATCTTTGGAGATGTAGACCTAGTGTAAGGGTGACTACATGTCCTGATTTTTATAGGGACATTCCCAGTATTCGGGGCTTTGCCTTATGTAGGCACTTATTATCCCTCACCCCTTCTCGATTTTTCACACTTTCTATTTGGGCACCCTATCTGGTGTATGGTTGACCTATCTCACCTGATGATCCATGAGGCTTTCCATTAGTGACCTTCACTGAGAGGGTTTCCATTAGTGACCTTCACTGAGAGGGTGCAGCCGTTTCAGTGCTAGTGTGAGGTTTCTCTTCATTAAGATACTGGCTTCCTTTTAGATGTAAAGGAGACTTTGTCCTGTGCGCTGAATCTTCACCCTCACCCTCGATCAAGTTGGTTTCTTGTTGTAGTCTGATCCATTTAGCATCCCCCAAAAACCAAACTGACTGCAGGTGAGAGTTTGACATCTCTGTGCCTGCTCAGTTACAGAACTCAGCAGCACAGACACAGTAACACCCAGATCCACACCAAGATGTGACCAGTTTTCCAAGTACCATGGAGACCTAAAGCGGACCTCCGGAGTTTTGTGTGACTATTACACTTTGACTCACAAAACCCACATCACAGTTGAAGTGTTTTAGAGTAACAGCCGTGTTAGTCTGTATTCGCAAAAAGAAAAGGAGTACTTGTGGCACCTTAGAGACTAACCAATTTATTTGAGCATAAGCTTTCGTGAGCTACAGCTCACTTCATCGGATGCATACTGTTGAAGTGGTGTCTGTCCTGTGTGGCTGGCTGGGCTTGGCTCCTTGCTCCATGCACTGCAACCTGGCCACAGCCCATGGGGTCACAGTGCTGCTCTGATTTGGCCTGGCTTGGCTCCCCTGATGGCGAGGGAATGGGCAGCTGGGCTTTGAATGGCACTGTGGGGTGATGGTGAGGCAGGCTTACTCTGCAGTTCCTACTCCCTGGAGGCAGAACTCATCCTGCGTTAACTACTTTAAATGTTGGGAGGTATGCCTAAAGCATAGGGACTGAATGGGCTATGGTGGGGATTGGGCATTCAGGTCAGTTACATCAGTGAGTGTCTGCTTCATTTGTAAAACCTTCCCTCCTCCTGGGGCCACTGATTCTCTTGCTGCATCTTCCCCCTCGCTCCCATGTGAGGTAAACAAAGGTGTAGCCTTCCAGAGGCAGCTATTAAAGGACTATATATTTGTAAAATAATTCAATAAATGGTCATTTTAATGTGGCTTTAGAAAAGTTCTTTAGAGTCTTAGGAATGATGGATGGGGAAGGGAGGGAGTTGAGCATGGAGTGGCACACACTTCTCTGTCTGGCTGTTGCTGCCTGCTGGTTCAGCTGTAGTTTAGTATTCTTGATTATATGATTGCCATGGAAGCAGCTCCAATACCTTTAAATGCAGGTCTGTGGCATCATTAAATGAGTAGGTAGGAGCTACCAGTTTAAAGCCTCTATTCACATGTCATGGTTGTAAGTGATGGCAAAGGCAGCATCAAAGCCTCTCGAATTTAGAAAAAATTTAGGAGGCTCGGGGATCCATAGGAACCCCAGCTCTTCCCCTTCCATAAGGCCCGTGTTATGGCACCCTCCCTCTGAGTAGGGATGGTTGCAGCTCCCTTGGATACTCATCAAGGTTGTTGCTCCATCAGTCATTAGAACACTTGGAGGGTTGTGTCTTCCCTTGGGGTTTGAACATGCTACTCCCACAATGTTCCTAACCTGTGGGAGCTCAGTGTCCAAACTGGCTTCACCTGATCCCTTGGCAGCCTGTTGTGTTGCCCTAACCCAACCTTGTTCATCTAAACCCCAGTAGTGTTGGATTTTCACACTTAGTGGAGAAGTGGCTGTGCTTTTCAAGAACATGTTTAGTCAGCTGATGTGGGGATGGGGGGCTTTCACATGTGCAGTGAAGACCTTCCCTTGTTAGGCCTAGAGGGTTGTTGTAGCCCTCATCTCCTACTTTGCCGCTGCAGGACTGGATAAGAATCCTCGCCATTAACGATGTCCAAAAATCAAGAATCTTGTCTGGGATGCTGGATCAATTTGTATAGAGGGGATGCTGAGAGCCATTGAATCAAACCGTAAACCCTCTATATGATAGAAATTGCTTCAAGCAGCACCCCTAGTTCCAGCCCCTGTGAATCTTGGCAAATATGACCCCATGTCTGCAGCTCCAGGAAAAATGGACTGATTGAGAGCTGTTCATGGAGATTTGCTTCCCTTACCAGGGGCTCAAGCATGCTACCTGATGGAGTGAGAAGAGAACCTGCCTGAACTTGATGGGGTTAGCAGCAGCCAGCCAGCAAGGGGGACATGATCAGGTGTAAGCTGTGGTAGTTTCCAGTCCCTGAGGTATGGGTCATGTTTTGGATATTCTCTCAACACAGTGGAGAAAAGTAAATCTGGGATTAGACCTTCCCATTGTCCATATCCTGAACAGAAAAGTGAAATCAGCCTTGCTTCTGGATGTGGTGACCTAGAAAGATGAACCCATAAACGAACAGTGCTAAAGTTAATGCACATCAAGTGAGATGGAGGGGAGTTTGTCCCACTGTCTTGCATGAATAAAGATCCCCTCTTAATCTTTCTAACTGGGGACTTGAGGATCACATGGTGCCTCTGTAGCCTGGCCAAAGACATGATTTTAGTCAAAGGGTTGGCTCTGGTGACTAGCTCTATGCTATGTACAAATTTTCAGACTTCAGATTTCTTTAAGCATCTTCCTTGTTAGAACATATAAAGTGTAATGGTGGCAGAAGGGGCTGCGTTGTGGTGTGTTACTCAGTGAGGTAGTTCTTGCCAACAATGATTCATGACTGAGGCAGCCAGTTAGCACCGTTGAACAAAGTCTTGTCTCTCTGGGACCTGACACACTTATTGTTGCCTCATTGTTCTGAGTGGGGTGTTGAGCCTTCAGCTGCAAATTTATCTTGCCCAGATTTGTTTAATTACATAGCAAAGAGCTGACTGCTTACAGACTCCACCCCCTTTCACCTTCTCTTTACTATGGATTTGTTGCAACAGCAGTATCCAGAGTTCCTATTTCCTGGTAGAAACTGCTAATCACACTGTCGTAGGGTTGGGATCAATTGCTAAATCAGCATGGGGAAGGTAGGGGAGCACCTTGTATGCCCCCTCCTTAAGGCCACGCCTCTGTAGCATTGACTACAGTGGCATAAAACTAATGGCACCATAGCCAGCATAACCCCATTGTGTAGATGCAACCTACAGTGACAGAAGGGTGTTTCCATCAGTGTGGAAATGCCACCTCCCCAAGCAATGGTAGCTAGATTGACGGATGCATTCTTTCATCAAGTCTACATGGGGGGTTAGGTCAGCATATGTAGGTCACTCATGGGTGTGGATTTTTCAGACCCCTGAATGATGTAGCTATATCAGCCTAAATTTTAACAGTGGATCCAGTCTAAGTAATATTAGGGGAGCAGCAGCACTGCCTAGAGCTGCAGCCATGTTGCTCTTACTGAAACTGGGGAATTACAGGAAGGAAAAATATCGCTGAATTGTGACCTTGCTGGGTATTTTCAACACTTGGGTGTAACTTTTAAGTGGCTGTGTAGGTGTTTCCTGTCCTCTCCAATATTACTGTCTTCCTCTCAAGTGCAAGTCTGATCATGGAGCTTTACTTGTCGAAAGCTGTAATCGAGCTCTAGGTTTTCACATTGGTACAGGCATGCACATGGAGGTGGGATAACTCTGAAGGATCTTATTTGCTGGTGTTAGACCAGATGTTCCTGCGGTGTGTTGCTGATGCGTATCTCTGCTGTTAGTCACCACTTGCTCTTTTCCCTCCCACCCGCTTGATCATTGAGCCAGGTATGCTTACAGCTAATGAAAGCCAAAGGCTATCGGGTGAAGGAAAGACGTTGTTCTGATGCCCTGCAGGTGGAGTGTATGCATACCATTATGAGGGTGTAACTCTTACAGTGCCCCAGGTCTGGAGGCTGTAATAACAAATGCACTGTGTATCTTAAGGCACAAAGAGTCTCCTCCTGCTAATGAAATTGTCAGGGCCTATTGCACATATCAAAGCTCTGTCCCCTCATGAGGGAAAAGGATTTGCGCTCCCCAAGCTGGGAGCATCTCTATGTTCACAACATTCATGAACCATTAATCTAGTTTGGGAGGAGAAGTTTATTCATCCATGGGGGGGGAAATGGCTCCAAATGCCTCTTACAATGAAGTCACTTCCCTCAAACCACTGGCTATCTGTAAGCAATTTCATCTTGTTCCTTCTGCATCCATGTGAATGGAATGAAAGTGGATTTTCATGTTGAGGCAAAATCTGGTTTTCCTCTCGGAATATGCACATTCCAATTTTATCTCTACTAGCTGGAATTCCCAAGTGGAAGCTTAGCACAAATTAACTTAAACTTCCAGGAAGAGTCTTAAGGTAGTGCTTGTGTGAAGGATGACAGGGTGATACTGATGGCAGAGAGTCTATCTGCAAGGTGACTGTAGTAACTTCCTTCCCAAGAACCTGGGAATTTTATCTTTAGGAGGTGAGAGCGAATTTGTCTCCATGGTCTCAGGACTGGTTTGCACTGAAAAGTTAGGTCAACAGATTACGCTGCTCAGGGTTGTGTAAAAAGCCATACCTCTGAGCGACATAGTTAACATGACTTAACTCCTGGCATAGACAGCACTAGATCGACACTTATTCTGTCAACCTAGCTGTCGCCTCTCCACGAGGTGGATTAATTAGGGTGATGGGAGAACCCTTCCCATGGCTGTAATGAGTGGGTACACTGAAGTACTACAGCAGTGCTGCTGCAGTTGTCCCCCTGTAGTGTTTTAAGTGTAGATTAGCCTTCAGTCTTTGGCCCCTCTGCTGCCAAGGGAGTCAGTCAGTGCCAGTAGTGCCATAGACATCTCCTGTGAATTGGTCTAATATTGCAAGTACGTAAGAATGGCCCAGTATCCTGTCTTCTGATAGTGGCCAGTGCCAGGTGTGTTAGAGGGAATGAACAGAACAGGTAATGATCAAGTGATCCACCCCCCCCCATCGCCCAGTCTCAGCTTCTGGCAAACAGAGGCTAGGGAAACCAAGTAGATGATAGTCTTGGTCACTACCAGCCAGGATAAGATTTTATCCCATTACTAATGGTGAGGCCGTCCAATGCCTGCCTCATGGATCTTAATGAAAATGTCATGTTAGTAAAGCTGTTGCTACTCTAAATGATTCAAGGTATTCTTTTAATCTGTCTAGTGCTGTGCACGATCATGTGAATGGCTAATCTTGCTTCTCAGGTTGAGGGGTGAATGTGTACTGCCCTGGGCAACAGGGTGTTCAGCATGCATTTTTCAGCAACACCCCCACCTGTACAGGCCTCCTAGCTCAATGAACGTCACATGATGCGAACTGAGGAAAGGGGGAGAGAGCATTTAAAAGAAAAATCTTTCTTTCTACTCCAGTGCATCTGCTAAGAACATAACAGTAATGTGCTTAAGGAGCAGCAGAAGGAGCCTGCAGATTTGGATTCCATTTTGTATTTTTGCTGCAGATTTTCCTTTTCGGCAAATTGTTCAATCTCTGTGCCTATTTCTTCATCTGTAAAATGAGGCTGATTATATTTGTCTGCTTGACAAAGATTTTAAGGCTAAATTTATGTCTGAAGTGCATTGAAACCCTTGGCTGGAAGATGCTCTAGAAGTACTAAATCTTTCCTTGGGGTCGGTTATCGACATGAGGAAGGAGAGTGAATACCTGCAGCATCCACTACTTTATGTGAATAAACATGAGCTTAAAAGGATAAATGTCTTGTGAAGCTCATTCTTCAAAGGATAAAGTATTACACAAAAAATTCAGGAGCAGAATTCCTGCTCACTACAGGGTTCCTTCTGCTTGGGGTGATTTTTAAAGACTGGCTGGAGGAAAACTAACTCTGACTGGGGCTAGTCCATGATGAACAGTTGCTAGCCATGTCCCTTTGTCATCCTCTAGGTGCTCTGAATGTCAGGACCCCCTCACTAACTGGTACTATGAAAAGGATGGGAAGCTCTATTGTCACAAAGACTACTGGGGGAAATTTGGGGAATCTTGCCATGGCTGCTCTTTGTTGATGACTGGACCTGTGATGGTAAGGACTCTGCTATGCCTCTTTCTGCCCAGCCACCCCTGACTGACAGGAGTGTCAGTCACCAGGTACCCTGGTGACTGCAGCAGCCTGGAGGTTTTAGTCTTAAAATTCAACTGTTGATATGAAGTGTTAAAGGTATGCACAATCTATGCATCTTTTGGGATATAGATGACCTTAGGTAGGCCAACTTGTGAAGGAGGGGTGTGAGGACCAGAAGCGTTTTGGGGAAGATGACAAGGAGCTGAAATGCATAGAACCCAACAAGATGAGGCAAAACACTTTCCGTCCTGCTCCCAAGCTGTGCGTCAATGAAAGTGATGTTAAGGGAACTGAGACGCTCTTGTCGCCTGATTCTCAAGTTCCTCTAGAGGAGTTAGTCTCCTATCCAGTGAGGGGTTACACTTTTCTTTGCCTTACGAAAGGCTGCAATTGTCAATTTGCAGTCTTACGCTATGTCTACATTACAAATTACTTCAGTATAACTTAATCCACTCCCCGAGTGATGTAAGTTTTATAATGACCTAAGCACCGGTGTGGACAGCGCTATGTCGGCAGGAGAGCTTCTCCTGCTGACATAGATACTGCTGCTTATGGAGGCAGGAATTAAGCCGACTGAAGAACTCTCTCCCATCGGCCAAGAGCAGCAGTTCTCGGCCAAGAGTCCGGGGCCCCCTGGGGGGCTGTGAGCAACTTCAGGGGGTCCACCAAGCAGGGTCAGTGTTACTCTCTGGGGTCCAGGGCAGAAAGCTGAAGCCCATCATGCGGGGCTGAAGCTCAGGGCCCTGAACCCCACCACCCAAGGCTCAAGCCGAAGCCTGAGCAATTTAGCTTGGTGGGACCCCTGTGGTATGGGGCCATGGGCAGTTGTCATACTTGCTACGCCCTAATGCTCGCCCTGGCTTGTATATGCAGAAAAACAGTTGTGGCACTGGTGGGCTGTGGAGTTTTTACAGTATATTTGGGGGGGGCTCAGCAAGAAAAAAAGTTGAGAACCCCTGGCTTAGAGCATCTTCACCAGAAGCACTACAGTGCTGCTGCTGTAGTGTAGATGTAGGCTTAAATTGAAGCATTTCTGAAGCTACATGATAAAATGGGACCATGTCTAAAAATGGCTTTCCAAGCCCTCTAGTGGCTGGATGCAGAGCCACAGTCCCTCAAGCGTTTCTAAATGATCGAGCACCTCTCACATGTTCGAGTGTAACAAAATATTGTCTTGCCCCAAGTAACCCACCAAAATGGAAATCCTAACCCTCTTAAATCAATCTTTGCCAAGAATGAAAAGTATCCAATATTTAGGTAGGCTAAATAAAAGCAGTATATTGTGTACCAGCCAACCAACACTATTCTGGAGGCGGTACCGACATCTGCTAGTGAAAATAGTGCAGATGAATTCTCACTATTAATGGAATTTTTGCCAAAATACAAACAGTAGGGAATGGTCTCATGTAAGAACTATTGCAAACCATGGAATATGAACAAGCCAATTTTTTTTTTAAGTCGTCGTCTCTGGTTTCTGGTAGCTGGCGGCAGTAGCTGAATCTTGTGCATTAATACTAGTCTTGCAAAATCATCTCTCAGATTTATCAATTAAGGCTTAATATCTACTCTCGCCTGTATCGTAACTAGTGGGAAGTCTAATATTCACTCAAATACCTACTTTGCTCCAGGCTAATAAAATTTAAGAGCAGTGTACTGTGACCAAGGCACTGAGGGAGGGGATTTAGCAAAGGCAGGGGGGATTTGCATTGCTTTGTCTGGTATTTAAGAATGAACGCTGCTTAGTCTTGGAGTCCATGTAGACTTACTGTTAGTAGGTGCAGTTATTGCTTCCCAAGCCCCGATTTAACAGTGTCCCCTCCTTGATCAGAACTTCCTCTGCTTGTCTGTGTAGGTGGCTGGAGAATACAAGTACCATCCTGAATGCTTTGCTTGTATGAGTTGCAAAGTAATCATTGAAGATGGAGACACGTATGCGCTAGTACAACACTCCACACTCTACTGGTAAGATCAGGCACATGACACTCCATTGCTGTCCTGTTAAAATGATCCTGTGGTACTGTGCGCTCCATTGCCTGCTGTACGTGCAAATCACTTCCCCATTCTGTCTAGTGGGTCAGTGTGGTTTAAACACAGATGGATGTTGAAAAATTGGAGAGGCTTCAGAGGGTTCTCAATCATAAGAATGATTATAGGATCATAAAACATGCCTTATAGTGATGGATTCAAGGATCTAAATCTCTTTATCTTAATAGAGAAACGGTTAAAGTGTGACTAGATTAGTCTAGAAGTATCTGCATATGGATCACATTGAATAATGGACTCTTTAATTGAACAGAGAAAGGTACAATGTGGTCCAATGGCTGGAAGCTGAAGCTAGACAAATTCAGACTGGAAATAAGGTGTAAATGGTGAGAGTAATTAACCATTGGAACAATTTACCAACAGTAGTGGTGGATTCTTCATTCCTGACTATTTTTAAATCGAGAGGATGTTTTTCTAAACCTTGTGTTCTAGGAATTATTTTGGGGAAGTTCTATCATCTTGCTTATACAGGGGATGAACTAGATGATCAGACTAGATGAACGCAGTGGTCCCTTCTGGCCATGGAATCTATGAATCTGTAAACACCAGAATGGAATGATCAAGTACATTTCTAGGGGTAGGGGAGCACTGCTTGAAGCCTTGATAGCTGATAAGAACAATCACATTGTTCCAACCTTTTGGGGCAGCAGGATCCAGCTACATAGGTTGGCAAGAAGGGATGGGAAATGGCCAGTGACTCTCCTCTGTTCTTTCTGTAGTGGAAAATGCCATAACCAGATTGTGCTGACACCAATGATAGAAACTCTCTCCACGGAATCTCTGCGTGAACAGCTACCATATACACTGACCCTCATCTCTATGCCTGCAGCCACTGATGGCAAGAGAGGGTTCTCTGTGGCTGTCGAAAGTGGCTGCTCCAGCTATGCCACCAGTGTCCAGGTGAAAGAGTGAGTATGAAGAGGCCGTAATAGCTACATTAGTTGTAATTGTGCAGAGGTATCTGGGCAAAGGAAAGTGGGAGCTTCTGACTAACTTTTATTTCTATGAGAATCTCTCCAGTTGCTGAAATAGAATTTCTCATTCAGTGACCATGTGGTAGGAATGAGATGCAAATGAAACCATGAGTGTTTCTTGGTGGGGCAGTCTTTTGTTCTCCCACATTGTTATGGCTAACTGAAACTGTGGGATTCTCCCCTGTCCAGAAAAAAATTACAGGATTATAGCAGTAACAAATAAAGAAGCTAGTTACCTTTCTCTATGGCTTAGCTACTGTTTGTTTCCCTTTCCTGTGGGTATACGAGAAGGTCCTTTATTCGCCAAGCTTGCTGAGGTCTGGGCACCTCAGAGAATGCTTACTGTCACAGCTTAGTGTTATCTCACATTAGCAGACCTGAGAACACTTCACTTATTTCTGGATCCTAAAAGGGAAGAACACTTCTGGGAAGTAGAGATCCATTGAACTTCTGGTAATCTGTGTTTAGGCGGATTCTCCAGCATGACTCTTTCCTTTGACTTTGATTTAGAGTCAACAGAAGACACATTAGCCCCGATGTCCAAAATGCCATCCACTCTGGAGACCGGATCCTGGAAATCAATGGAGTCCCTATTCGCACATTACGAGTGGAGGAAGTAGGTTTAGTTTTATCTTGAGTAATCCTAAAGTCTATACTCCAGACTGATACCCCGCTCCCCCCCACCCCTTCTACCTTGGGACTTTTTTTACAATATTCCCCCCATAGCAGTGCCTACTGCATGGGGCTGTAATGCTGTCATTGATTTGTACTACAGAACAATCCATTGGCTCTGAATGCAAGAGTAAGCTTTTGCGGCCTCTTAGTTTGGAGTCAGCATCTAAGCTCCATTGGGGAGGGGAAGGTGGCAGCTGGGAGAGGGCAGTTAAGAAGCAGTTTAGAATAGAGGAGGTGAACCTCAACAATTAGTAAGTGGTTAAGGAAGCCTGGAGTGCAGGTTGTCTCAAAGGGAAAGAGTTTGACCAAGTGACTGAGTTGAAGGCAGTGTACATGTATCATCAGCCAGACCTGTTTTGAGAGAGGACAGCTGCCAGGCATTGTCAATTGAGAGTGTATCTGGAAGCTGTGTATGGTGTAGCAAACGACCAGTTTTCTGTCTTCATTTACTATATTAAATGCTTTATACAGCTAATCACTTTCAAGGTCATGCTTGAGCACTCAGTGCATGATATTAGGCTACCCTTTTGGTCGCTAGACAAATACTTTTTGTCTGCTGTTGATGTTGGCTAATACCTTGAGCCTTCTCTTCTAAAACAGAATAATTAGATCTGGGTTTAGACACCTGGATAGCTTTACATTTCCCTTATAAAAGTGTATTGATCAGCGTTAGGCATGATCTCCATATCCTTGGACTTGCTTTCTTCAGTGTAACATGTGGCCTCATTCCAGAAAAATAGTGAGTTGGGTCTCCTGTAGCTGATCAGAGCGGAAGAGGCACTAGCTAGAATGAAGATCTACATGCTGCTAGACTGTGACTGGTCTGGTGGACACTTAAATTGTGTGTAACTAAAACACAGCCACAGTGACCTGGTTGAGGCACTGTAGATTCTAGTGGTCTACTGAAGGACATCCAGGTGGCTTCATGTTTCTACAACAGTCCCCTTCAAAGGCTCTTACCCTGCTCTTGGATTTGTGTTCAGGTGGAGGACCTGATTCGCAGGACAAGCCAGACACTTCAGCTGCTCATAGAACATGACCCTGTCTCTCAGCGACTAGACAGACTGCGTCTGGACCCTAGGCTCCCAACCCACATAAAAACCACCACCACCTCGCGCTCCATTTCCCCATTGGACATTAAGGGGAATCTGGAAAGAACACTGCACAGGCACTCCCTCAGGTACCAAACCCTAGGAAAACTGCACTGCAGCTAGTGCGTCTAGAGCAGCAGTTGCCAATCTTCTGAGAAACTGTTTTTTCTAGACTCTGAGAATACCACCACTGACTGTCGCCTCTCCTCTAGCTATGTGTGTTTTAGCGCACCCTGGAGCCTGGGCTGTACAATGCTCAGTCTTGCAATTGCAAATGGCTGAGTCATGGCCAAGCCTGGAATGAAGCATTGCCCAGGAGATGAAGCTGCAGATCCCTTCAGTCATTCTCTATGGACTCCCCTTTGGGCTGGCTTGTTTAACAGTGTTTAGACAGTTAAATAAAGGCTGAATTGTGGGCTCTAAATCTGCTAACCACTTGAAATAAAAAATTGAAAAGTCAGATTTCTGCCAGGCTCAGATGGCTGTGATGAGAGCTTACCCCTCAGGGACTGGCCCCTGCTAAGTGAGGCTTGGGTCTTCAATGTTAGAAAACCTGCCCTCCCCATACTGGGGTCCTCTGTCCCCCACCGACTTCCTTCATCTTACAAAAATTGCAGATCATCTAGAGTCACTTCCCTGACACCTAAATCCCTTGCTCAGAACGATCAGGAGTTGTTCCTTGTAAGGTGGAAGTCGGAATGCAAATGGATAGAGATGTGGAGGCTGGCCAGCATTGACATTGCTGTTGGCTCACTCAGGAATTTAGGTACATGCTGCAGCACCTTCCACATCTGCAGAATTGCGGGAAGCTAGTGAGCTGGATGGTTACTAGCATGCACTCATTTAGGGTAATACCTTCCTTGCAGCTGACCTAATCCTCCTGTTGGTTTCACTCTCCAGGCGAAGTAACAGTATTTCCAAGTCTCCTGGACCCAGCTCCCCAAAGGAACCTCTCATTTTGAGCCGTGACATCAGTCGCTCTGAATCTCTGCACTCCTCCTCCAGCTATTCCCAGCAGATCTTCCGGCCCTGTGATCTGACACATGGCGAAGTACTGGGGAAAGGGTTCTTTGGACAAGTTATCAAGGTGAGTGGGCAAAACCATGACCCATGAACTTACTGCCAAATTCCCAACTGAGAGGATATGCCTCCTACAGAAACTTTCAAATGTCACAACAAAATCTTGAGTGACTTTTATTTCCTTCCCAGTAGCATGCTTGGTCTGGGGGCTTGATTGGCTGTTTCACCATATTCACAGTTCTCTCTTCTCTTGTACTCACTCAGCTTGAGTGTAGCTGGTATCCTGGAGAGATGGCTTACATTCTGCTGGAGAGTTTGACTGTCCTGTTTAAATTGCAGCCAGTCTAACAAGCATCTAGTGTGCTGAGGTGTTTGTGTATAACCAGAGCTGCAGAGTGAATGGGTCACACCTCAGTCAAGGGGGGCAAGAGGAAGACTCACTGTTACGTTAAATGTGTCTTCCTGAAGGTGCTCGCTCAATCTCCCAATTCAATATTGTGGAGTTCCCTCGGTGCAAGAGTCTGTGCTAGACAGACTGGGACTTACAAGGGATCCAGTGACCGTTACTGTGGTAAACTGTTTAACAGTCTAACTCTACTCCCCCGAGGATTGACCACATCTGTGCACAAGTCCCTTTGAGAACAAAAAGCTCTTGCAATAGTAACTCTACTCTCCACTTCCCTGTATTAACTGTCTGATCTTCGCCATGGAGCGTGGACCCTTCAGGAGCACCCTCCCTGGCATTCTGCAGCAACAGATTTCCTCCCGACCCCTGTAACTGGAGTTTCTGCAGTCTGCTCGGGTTTCTGGTATTACTGTAGCTGACCCTTGAGTCAGTTTCCTGAACGCTATCTACCTTCCAAGGGCCAGTGTGACCTCTTCAGTACCCTAATCTCTATCCTACTATGCTGTGGGAATCAGTTTCTCCTTAACCACTGTTGTATCAATCCTCCTCCTGTGCTGCCTTGGGAATATGCCAGTGTGCTCTGGGATTCATAGCACTAAGTGTTCAATCTTTGATATGGTACTATACTAATTGGCATATTTCTTTTCTCTGCTCATAGACAAATAGCATGTCCAAGTAAGCAAACCTTTTCCTCTACAGCATGTCTTGCCATCTGCATCCCCATGGGGTTAACAGCACAGAGGCATTTCCTCTCGTGTTGGTGCATGCACTGGGAGATAAAATCTCCTCAGTGAGTTCCATAACGTCACTGTTCTTGTTAAGTTTGTTTGATACCAGCCTAAAGAGTCCATTTATGTCTTCATTACTTCCCTTCACTTCCCTTGCCTTTGTGACTGTGCTTTAGACACTTACACCTCTTTGCGGAAGGTGATGGCATACTGCTCCTCAGCACTCGGCTAATGTTTGGATGTGTTACTTTGTATAGGAGCAAGAGAAGGGATGCTGTATTGCTGCCTGGTCCTGTTATCTACGGCAGAGTCTCCAGGCTTTCACACTCCACCTAGATCAGAGTAGCGCTGAATTCTACTGCTCACCTTTGAATCTATGCAGCATTAGTGTGCACTGGTGTCAAGGCTGAATCCAAGGGAGCTACCCCTTCTCTCCTCTTTCTTTCTCCCCCCACCCGCCACTTCCATTTATCACAACTGGTCTTTCCATTACAGCGGTTTCCCAGGTTCTCAGAGCTCGTGGCCCCTTTCCAGCCTAATGTTCTTTACAACACTTGTCTCCCAAGACCTTGAACTCTAAACATGAGCAGGTAAAGCTTTGTAGCCACAACATACCAGAAATTATTTAGTAAGCTTCACAAAACAGAAGTGCAAAAAGGACCCCATCATTGTGAGACTGAGCCTGTTTTTACTGATGTGCTATGTGCATTTCAGCTGGGGAGTTAGTTACTTTTGATCAGCAGTCAGTTGTGATGCTTCGTTTATAATTGTAATTGAAGAGAAGCTGGACTCTGCATTTCATTCTCTTATCTATGAGAACTTCCATGGCTTCTGCCACTACTGCAGAATTACTCCTTCAAGTCCCCCCCACCCCCCCAAGAAAAAAACCCAAAAACCTGAGCTCCTGGCTAATGTAAGTTGCCAGGGTCTCCCAACAGAGGCTTGTCTTTAATAGCCAAGTCAGCACTGCTGACTGAATCACTGTTTCTTGCATGATGGGGGTTGGTCGTTCCACTACTTTTCTCTTTGGGTCACCAGGAGAATAGTCCTGCAGCTGGATCTCATGTTCCTCAATGCTGAGTTGAGGGCCTGAGAGTTTCTGGTGGGTTCTTCAGTTCCCACAAAGTCTGAAACAGGAAAGCTATTCTGGTTTCCTCTCTGAGACTAAGACCAATTTCCAAATGTTCTGTTGAAAGCTTCTACCCTGTTCTGTATGGACCGAACATTTATCATCTCTTTTGAGAGAAGAGGAGATTAGGTGCCCAGAAATGTAAGCGAAGTAGACTCTGCCACCCAAGCTGAATTACTGAAGGAGTCAGCAGCGGGAGAAGTTCTTCCAGAAAACCTGCAGTCGTGCTCTAAATCCAGTCAGGTTGATTTCGGTGTGAAAGGAGTTGCTGGTTAAAAGGCACCCAAATCCTCACAGAGCAATGTGAAAAAAGTCAGGAATCATTGGGTAAGACTTTAACAACTTTCATGAAGGACCTGGCACAGGTTTTCAGGCATTTAAGAGCATGGTGGTCTGAGACACAATGAAGCCATGAGGCTTTAGGTACTGTCTCACATGTCATCACCTTGGTGCCATCCTTGGAGATTGCAGTACACTGTTCACACCAAATGTGGAACCTTGACTGCTTGCTGTCGCAACTAGACAGTCTCCAGTTGTGCATCTCCACACAGCATTGTAAAAGAACAAGTTTTCAATAAGCCCATCAGAAACCTAGCACTTGCTGGAAGCTACGTGACAGCAGGGATACCTGTTGACTTGGTGTGAATTGCTTAGTAGTTGTTCTTGATCCATGAAAAAGGGAACCATCCTCAGTAATTTCACGAATACAAGCTGAAGTGGTTGGTTAAGGTCTGTGCCTGGGGACCTGCTTTTCATGTTTGTTCAGTGTTGCTTGTATGGTTTAAGGTAGTTCCAGGCACACGCAGAGGCTCTAGCAGCCTGCAGCACACATTCAGATCCTGCACTGATTAAAATTGGACCACTAACTGGGGTTCTTGGGATACAACAGTATTGTGGACTCAAAGGGCCACACTACAATGGGCCTTTGTGTGTCTATTTTCTCACTTTCAACTTACAGAATCTTGTTTGGGGGGGGGGGGGGGGGAATTTTGGTGGCAGTTTCCTGCAACTCCCTGGACCTGGTCCATCTGAATTTCCTCTCTTCTCCCTGCTCAGGTGTGGAGGGAGATGTGACCCACAGTTTGGGAAACCCTGCTCTAAAGCATCTATAGGTTTCATAGGGCTTTCCTTCCTGCTGGACAGTGTCCATTTCCAACAGGTAACGCACAAAGCAACAGGGAAGGTGATGGTGATGAAGGAGCTGATTCGCTGCGATGAGGAAACCCAGAAGACTTTCTTGACAGAGGTAGGAGCAAGATCTGAAGTAAGGCCAGGCCACTTGTGTGGGGGTTAGAGCTCCTCCCTGCCCCTTGGTAGTAATGCATACCAGTGATCTTAGCAGGGAAGCAGCATGTTGAGGAAGAACAGACCTGGTTGAAAATGTATGTCACAATTAGACATGACTGACTAATTCAGAAAACAAAAATGACTTATCATTGAAAATTAATGAATAGGAAGTCTAAGAGGCACTCTAAGCCTAAGAGGCTATTTGGTTGAATTGTGCTTAGTGAATGTAAGTGTAAAACGTTGTAGGATGCATTCTGTACAGCGAGCTTTCCAGCATAAAACATCAATAGGAAACAGCTGACTCAATGACTAAGATCTGAAAGATGTTCCACTTAGTTACACCAGAGAAGAGGATTATTAAATCAACCAATTTGAATGGCTGCTGTCCTTGTTCCCCAAAGTCAGGCTTATCTGAAAAGTAACTTCCTAATGCTTCTCTTCCTAATCCCAAATGCTTCTTTTGTGGCCCTAACTGTCATAGAGCACACTCGCTGCAGTGTGGAAGTTTTGTCCACTAAACCATAACGAGCCTAGGAGCTCTCCAGCCTGATCACTATCTTTCAAGAATCAAGTGATGATGGACACAAAGGGGCAACAATGATCATTGAATTGCCTTAAAGTTGGGTTTTGAATGGACTTTCCTCTGATACCTCTGGTTGCTGCAGTGGGGCTCCACAGGAGGTATGTGCCCCTTCTCTCCCAGTGCAGGCACCAGTAAGTAAAGCTGCTGAGAATCTCAGGAAGGCCTATACCAATTTTTCATGGGGGTTCGGGGGGATGTTTCTGCCTCCGCAGGTGAAAGTGATGCGCAGTTTGGATCACCCCAATGTGCTGAAGTTCATTGGTGTACTGTACAAGGACAAGAAGCTGAACCTTCTCACAGAATACATTGAAGGGGGGACTCTAAAGGACTTCCTCCGCAATGCAGTGAGTAAATGCCTCCTGGAGCATGTATAGGCTTCCTGATGGCTCTCTGGCCAGTGTGAAATAGGTGCCCTGGCCACACAACACTGTCTTTCTGCTTCTGAGTGTCCACAAAGAGCCCAATTAGCTAGATTGTCTTCTCTCCTTTGAAGCTGATTCCTCCAGGTGAAGGGAAGCTTCCCCTGCTTTTGCCCATGCTGTAGCTGGCCTGTGAATAGATCATCCTGCTCTCCAGGACTGTATCATCTTTCTCAATCTAGCAGGAGGTGGCCAGCTAGTGAGATGAGACCTGATCACTCAGGAGTTGTCATTGTTTTGCAGGACCCTTTTCCTTGGCAGCAGAAGGTCAGCTTTGCCAAAGGAGTTGCTTCAGGAATGGTGAGTCAATCTTCTGTTGAGACTGCTTCTTCAGGATTCTGGGTTGAAGCATGGAGGGCTGATGTAATAGTATGTTATATAATGGCCTGCAGAAGCTGTGTGGTAGCTAGGGAAATACTGAGTGCTTATACCAATGTTTTGAAGGGGTTAACTCCAAAGGATGTATTCACGAGACTTGCTCTAACGCTGCTTTCTGTCCCTCCTTTTCAGGCCTATTTGCACTCTATGTGTATCATCCACAGAGACCTGAATTCACATAACTGTCTGATCAAACTGGTGAGCTCTGGAACATGGTCCTTCCTTTGTCTTTTCTCCTCTCCTCTCTCTGCTCTTCTACATGTAATGTTAACTTCCATGGACAAGCTAGGCCTTCTGGTTACTGTCCCTGGCAGCATGAAGACGATTCCTTCTTGTAAACCTAGTGTGTATCCCAGTTTTCATTTCAATGTCCCAATAAATGACAGTTCAACAGCCTAATCTTTTACTTTCACCCCATTAATCCTGGTCCCACCCTTAAGTCCTCTCCCATTTTTAAACCCTTTATACTCTGTTGTAGCCTCTTCCCCACTAGTTGTTGCTTTGTGGAGCTATATACTTGGCTCTCCTAACCTTTGTCCATCAATTGCACCCACCATCCCTTTTGTTTCTACTCTGGTCGTTCATTTTGTCTCACTCATTGCCCAAGAATCCTGGGGTGTCTCTCCATATTTTAACATGCTGTGAGATCTCAGCTGAGGACTTCATTCCCTCAGCCCTGGCTCTCAATGTCCCCTTAGTCTGAATATTGGATCTACCTCTGCGTGGCAAACCCCAAGGGCAAATCTGAGCAGAGAATTTGCTAGGAAAGATTTCTGGGTACAATTAGATAAGCTGGATAGAGAGAGCCAAATGCATTACAGCAAATGTAAACAAGTTAATGGAGTTAAAACTCCTCCTTCCCTGCACGAGGACTCATGGGCTGTCTTCTCTCCTTACTCACCCTCTCTGATCTGGTCTCCCTCTACCTCTTCCCCTACTCCCTAGGAGATTGCTGGGCTCCAATGTTCACTGCATTCTTCCAGCTAGCTGCAGGAGGCTTCCTTATTGTCTGCCTGCAAAGCTGCGGCTATTATTACATTTAATGTGCAGTTTATAAGTGACAGGAAATATTATCGCTCTGTGCTAATGAGTTACTTCTGGGAGGAGCTGAGGGGGAATCAGTTGTTTGTGATTAAATCCCTTGGCTAGGATAACACTGTGGTGGTTGCTGATTTTGGACTGTCACGGCTGATTATGGAAGAGAGAAAGAAACCCACCCTGGAAAAACCATCTGTCAAGAAGCGAACCCTACGCAAGAGCGATAGGAAGAAGCGCTATACTGTGGTCGGGAACCCGTACTGGATGGCGCCGGAGATGTTAAATGGTAAGATGCTCATACTGTGGCAGGTGAGGAGCCACCTCCAGGCACGGGTGTAGGGATGACAGGATTACTGGAAACTCCCGCCATTGGCAGCAATCAAATCTATTAGTTGTCTTGGGCTTTAGACCTGCTAATACATGAGTTTTTCTTGTCAACACATCTGGTGAACATGCTTTCCCTTGCATGTCAGCCCTGCTAAACTTCCCTGCTGCCAGTAATGTAAGCAGCAAGAAATGGGGAGCCCATTCCCGGGAGTTGTCACGACTCTTTGGGAGGGGAAATGGGCCTATACCTGCTGCTATCCAGATATTAGAGGCAACAGAACAAGAGGCTTGAAACAATACGACTGGCTTTGAAATTCACTTCAGTCTTGTGTCTCTGACATCCTTAGGGATGCAGTGAATTGGCTGTGCTTCGTAGAAATGAAGTACAATAGGACTGTGGGGCAAACCTGTAATGTTGAGTGTTGGACAGACTAGAGGGGAATCCCAGCTGTTGCGTGGTTCCCCCCACACTCAGAGTGAGGAGGGCAGTGGCTATATGTCTTGAGGGGCAGATCTTCCCTGGCACTGGGTTAAGGGCAAACCCGTGTCCCCGATTGGATCTGCTGCCTGTGTGGGACCTGAGTGAGGGGAGAATGCAAACTCAGCTACTTCTGGTGAATTGGGCCTCCTTGTGGCCAGGGCATGGCTGCAAGGCAAACACGTGAACAACTAGAACTGCCACTAAATCCTCCAGAAAGAGCAAACAGGGTCATGGTCGCACTATAAAGTAGTGTCCAGCTGACTTCAACATCAGGCTGTTCTTAGAAATCTCCTGGGAAAGGGAAGACTCTGGTTTTATGGCCTCTACCCTCCCAATCCTCTCCCCTATCCTGCTGCTGTCTGCTACCACTTTCAATGTTGCTCTCTTCTTCCTCTGAGCTCTGTGCTGTCGAGCCCTTCGGAGCCTGGCAACGTGTTATCCTGCTTTTCCAAGGCATTAGAGTAGTGATGCAGGAACACTAATGTATAACGTGCCTGGCACTTGCCAAGAGAACTGCCAGCTGTGTCCCCAAGGTAGCATATTAAAAAAGAGTCTGCTCTGATGTCCTATCCTGGGGTACCAGAGCTCTTCCCAGATGCAACCCTCGCTTGGCTCTGCCACAGTTCCATTCCTGTCTGTGGAGGGAGGCCTCTATCTCTACCTGGCCAGACCAGCCATGTGGATCCTGTCTGCTCGCAGAGGCCTGCTTTCCCTGTCTCAGCCCTCTGCTGTCTGAGATCATTAGTACTTAATTTATTAAGTCTGCAGTCACTGCAGCAGAAACTGGGCATCCAGCTTCCTCTGCGGCCAGCACTGGCTTAGCGTACCATAGAAATGCATTGAAAGGACTATCTGTGTGAATGGTAAAGGGTCTCTGTTTAGACATCAGCAGTCACTTGAACCCTGGGGCCCCGTTTAGGACTCTGCAATAAAACCCTCTCTCTTCCCTTGAGCTCCTTTTTCTGCCCTTGAAACTGGGGCTGTATTATAGGCCTTATGGAAACGAATTGTTTGTATGTGTAATGGCAGTGAAAGAAAGCTGATCTTAATGATGAACATTTTTTGGCTAGCCACAGACTGACTACAGCAGTGGCAGTTTCCACCCCTGCCTCTCCACTGTGCTGCTTGTTCTCTCTGAACTAACCTCCGTCTAAGCAGTCCTTCAGCTCCATGGCCCATTCCCTTCTCTGCAGTCTGTGGATAATGCCAGTTATGGTGGAGGCTCCTGTGATAACTGAAGCCAACAACCTGTTGTTGGATGGTGTCTGTCATCCAGCTAAGATACTGTCCCCATTTCCCAGGCTCTGGCAGGAATATGGTTGGTGCACAAACTTCCTTGTGGTGGTCTGTCAAAAGTTGCCATGGAACCTTTACTGCTTTATTCTGCTGCCTGGAATCCTGCTCGTGCCTCACTCTTGCAGTAACATGCTTCCATTCCTGCAGTGGGGAATATACCTGACCTTTCCAGGCTGCATCCAGTAAGTTTGGAGCCAGCAAGTGAATTTATTCACTGCTACTTTAAGCCAGCACCACAACAGTTAATCAGAAATGCTCAACAAAGGCTGGTGGTGCCAAAACCAGAGAGCTCTGCCCTCACAGAGCATCCCTTCAGAAACATGGAATGCAGGAGGGCTGTTGGCTACTTCAGCCTGTACCTGCATGATAAAGAACAGCTAAGGAGGGCATTGAACATAAGACATAATTGGTTTTTATTCACTCATTTCCTTGCAAAATAAGCACAGGGGAGCAGCCACCAGGCTCTGAAACTAGATTCAGCTGCTCTAGATGTACATGAATTGCTACTTTGCCATGCTAGAAACTCTCGTGCTCCCCCACATCAGTGACTAACCCCAGCTCTGCCTGGGGAACCAATCTAGCCTTGTAAAATGGTCCTGGGTGCATCTGTGCAGGCAGGGAAACCTCTTCCCCCACCCTTACCAGGATGCCGCTGAGAAAAAAGTCACATTTTACTTGGCTGAGCATGGCTTTGCTTGACTCCACTTCGGAGCACTCGCTGGCCCACTAGGCTGCCTGGGCCTGGATTGGGACTCTGCACTCCTTCCTGGTGCTGGCATAGAGGCTGCTGCATCATGGGATGCTATTCGGCCTGACTGTGCTAGGAACCCCCCAGCTCACAAAGTCGCCTGTCTTGTATTTCCTGCAGGGCAGAGTTACGATGAGACTGTGGACATCTTCTCATTTGGGATTGTTCTCTGTGAGGTAAGTCCAGGCTGCACTAGGGTGTCCAGGGGGTCTGAGCAAGAGGCCTGTCAAACATCATCAGGGTCCTACCTCTTCCTCTCCATACACAACAGAAGGCAGCTCTGTGCAGCTGAGTCTGGGGTTCCTGACTCAGATGTACTGTGGGTAGGACTAGAGTCTGGGGAGTTACACTTTGCATGCCCATCTCACGCCCACAAGTGAGGAGGTGGGAGGGAAGAAGGCACTTATTGCTCTGTTGGTGCAGTTCCCTCCTTAAACTTAGAGCCGGTGCTGGGAAGGAGACAATCTGGCTCTAGTGCAAAAATCTTGGAATTTAGGTGACATCTTCCAGCAACATGGGAGCTTAGAGTTGAGATTCCTTCTCCCTCCTCCTGAACCCTGGGTCTCCAGCTTGTAACTAGCCATAATAATTCAGGGCCTTTTGTAAGAGTGGGATTGGACATTAGCAAGGTGGTCAAAATCTGTCTGAAGGTGAAAAGTGGGGCTTACTTCGCAGATCCCGTTTCTGGAAGGAATCTGTCTGGTCTGGCTGCACAGCCAGACTTCTCTGCCCCACTCCTGCTGTGTGTAGAGAATAGGCCATCTCTTTTCTCCATGATATGAATGTCTGATGCAGATCATAGAACCAATATCCTGTGTGCCTAAAACGTCTCCCCACCTCCTTCCCTTGCATCACCAGACTGTTCCAAAAGGAAAGCACAGCCTTTTAAAGTACTCAGCGTGTATAGAAGTGAAAGCAATCAGGGCTGGCAGGGAGACCAGAATTGGAGTTTTCCTCTTAATGCTTGGGTGGCGAATATGGAAAAAATGTCCTATGCATGAATGGTGCAGCCTCACCCAGAGTTCTGCACTGGTAACCAGTGTTCCCTCTCATTTTTTCTGTCCGTGTGTGGAATGTATTTTGTTATGCGCACCAATAATGAGGTGTGCGTCACCAGTAGGAACAAAAACCTAGATGGGGGGTGTGTGTTTATATTTGTTAAAAGTTACCATAGGGATAATTACTCCAGCCAGGGCAGGTTAGGAATTTTAAAACCCACTCCTCAAAGAATTAATTTTAAGCCTGAGAGAGAAATAAAATTTATGAAATGCATAGACCAGTCAAACTAAAATAACAGCACTTGGAAAGAATAAAATTACAGAGAACATATATGTGCATTGCAGGAAGTACCAAGAACTAAGTATGTGTTGGGAAGTGTGTGTCAGAGACAGTGCGTGTGTGCTGGCTGCTGGGGAGGTCTGAGACACTGCGCTCTGTCTCTTTAAGGCACTCACCAGAAGGCTCAGACCGCAGCAGCTGAGCTCTCCTGCTCCTGAGACCTGTCCCTGCTCTGCAGAGATGGGGTACAGGGGCTGGGGGGAGGGGGACACCCTGACATCAGCACTCTGTGTACCCCCAACCCCCCTGCTTTGCACAGCAAGCAGGAAGGTCCTGGGAGCAGCTGGCCAGGGGCTCCAAGGGAGAGGGCAGGAGCAACAAGGCTGCAGAGCAGCAGGGGGAAGGGCCCCTGAACAAGCGCTGCTGTGCATGGCTCTGCTAATCAAGTGCACAGCACTTGATTCACTTCTGGGTGGCCGTGCGACTGCGCAGCTTAGAGGGAACACAGCTGGCAACCCATCTTGAAGGTTAGTGCAAAATTGCAGATGGGTTCAGAGAACAGTAGCAAGAATGAATAGGGGCCTAGAAATTTTTATAGAGAGGGATTGAAAAGATCTAGTTTGTTTACCTTAGAAAGGAGACACATAAGAGGAAACACGATAGAATATATATGATAGAGAGGTTTTCTTCCTCCTATCTCATAACACACGCACACACAAACAAATGCACACGGGAACATTCAATGAAATTGAAAGGTAACAAACTCAAGTGATACAAATAATTTTCTACACAATGTATAGTTAGACTGTGGAACTACTTGCCACATGATGATGTGGTTGTGGTCAACAACTTGGCAGTATTCAAAGAGGGACTGTATTTATATGGATAACAAGAACATCCGGTTAGCATAAAGTATTGTAACAGAGTATTGGAAGAGAAATAAAACCTCATGTTTTAAATCAATCTAGGTGTTAGGGATTAGGCTGAGACCTTTGTGGGGGCAGATTATCACACATCTCCCTGTTCTGGGGTTTGTTGCACATTCCTCTGAACTATCTGCTGTTGGCCACTGTCAGAGATGGGATTCTAGACCAGATTGACCACAGGTCTGAACCAGTCAGGCAATTACATTCCTAGACTTTGACTGGTGGCCTTCTGTATCCAGGATGATTGTTATAATTCAATGCAAAATGTCTTCAGTGTAAGGAGTCCTTCAGTTAGAGGGAGAGAACCGAAGTAGTGTCCTGTGTGTTCTACAGTCTTCTCCCCCATTTCTTTCCTCTGCTTGGGTTTCCCTTCTGAGGTTTTCGATTGGGTCCCCATAATAATGTGTTTGCACTATTTCTTTCTCTCCCTCCTCAGTACTGAAGACACTGTTGCTCCTGCAATGTACTTCAGAGCTCGCTGCAAATCCCTGCTTGCCCTCCCCCAGCTCCCTGGCATGTGAGCTGTGTTGGGGGAGGGGGTTTTTGATAGCATAATGACATCATGGAGGGGTGTGTGCATGCTAGAATGTGTTAATACCCTGGGAGCAGAGGAATTGCTTCCTGCTTCAGTGCATGGACTGATAGTGGCTAGGACACTGCACAGTCTGCATTAAAAGCTAAGGTTGTGTTGTACCCCTTGCAGCAATACCCTAGGGCTTGGATTTCCTCTGCTATAGCAAGGAGAGACTTCTAGGGCCAGCCCCTGTACTGCCTGTGAGGTTTGCCTATATTAAATGGTGTTGGGCTTGTTCCATGAAGGAGGATCAAGGCTTCTGTAGATGGGAACTGGTACAATTCTAGCTCTTCTCCCCCTGCCCTGTAATCAGACACTAATTATGTTTCCAGTGAGCTCAACCTAACTCTAGAGACTGAGCAACCCCCTCCTGTTAGCCCTCAGATCCTGTCCCTGGTGCTACAATCGCTGTACCTGAGCAGTTCTTTCCCCTCTAGATTATTGGGCAGGTGTATGCTGACCCTGACTGCCTCCCTCGCACACTGGATTTTGGCCTCAATGTAAAGCTGTTCTGGGAGAAGTTTGTTCCTGCTGATTGCCCTCCAGCCTTCTTCCCTCTGGCTGCCATTTGCTGCAGGCTGGAACCAGAGAGCAGGTAAGGTTTCAGGCTGATTGGGGAGTGAAATGCTGGTGAAGCCCCTGTGTGAGGCATGGGTCTAATTTCTGGTTCTCTTGTGTGTCCAGTTTGTATCTTTGCTTCTCTCGGGGGCTGGAGAGTGCCCTCTCCTCCTGCCCCTGCTGGGAAGGTGTTGCTCTGCAAAGTGGGTCAGAGGGGGATGGCAGGCATGTGCTAATATCCAGGGCAGTTCGGTTGCTGCGTCCTCACTTCAGGGGGGAGTGTTTTTTGCTGCTCTCTTCCTTTCCCCATCACTGTCCCAGGAGCTAGTCCGCTGCTGTCCTACTGACCCATCTCTCTAGATTTGCTCCCCGCTCACTTGTGTTATCACTTCTTTCTAGGCCCCCGTTTTCAAAGCTGGAGGATTCCTTTGAAGCCCTCTCTCTCTACCTGGGAGAACTGGGCATCCCCCTCCCTTCCGAGCTGGAGGAGCTGGACCACAATGTGAGCATGCAGTATGGGCTGAGCCGTGACAAACTACCTGAAAGCACAACCTAGGCGGCCCATCCTGCGATCCGTGCTACTTTTCATGGGACCCCCTAGGAGTGGTGTGGAGGGGAGATGTACTTCAGCCTCCTACAGGGCATTCAAAGGGCACCATCTGCATAGTTGGCGCATCACCTCTCCCTCCCGCATGAAACTTAAACCGCCATGTCCGTTTGATCTCCTGGGTTCACTGTAGATTTATGACGTATTTTGCAAGTGAAAAGGGCTGTTTCCTGCCTGCTGCACCAAAGAGAGCTGCTCAACACAAAGGGGAAAACACAATTCTCTGGGGCCTGTCTGGCCTTATATCACTGTGGTGCCTTAGAACTTGACATGTGACTGTAAGCTGTGAAATAGTCCTGGCCTATCTGCCAGGAAGGGAATCACTATAGGAAGTCTTTGTTATGAACTGCTTTCCTGGAATCACTTGTCCCCGACTTTTTAGTGACTGCACTCTCCTTGGAAGAGCTGGAATACACTAGAACTGGGAAAACCAGGCACCTGGCAAAGGGCTCAGTCAGGGACACCATTGCTTTTCTACATGTGAAGGGGGGAGTTCCTGAGCTGTCTAGGGGTTGGGAACTTGGCTCCCTAGTCAGGGTGGGAGAAGCTCTAGGAACTGAGTCGAGCTTGAACAAAATGGTTGTGGTATCATGTCTGTGGGTAGCATGTGTCCTGGTTAGTGTAGTTCCACCATACCCAGGCCCTGTTCGGAAACACTACAGCCAGTGAAAACTGGGCTTTGCTCCCCCTTTTGATGTGAATGAGGCTGTGATCTGAGTCCAGAGGGTAAGAAGGGGGAGACTGAGTGGCTCTCAGATATGCTTTTAACTCTACAAACACCTTCAGCTACTGACTCCACACAACCAGTCCCCCAGGCTGGAACCTCAGATCAGGGAGGAGGACACACCAGCACTCTGATCCTGATGTGCTGTATAAATGGGAGACTTGTCCCCCAAGAGCTTGTGCCTGTTTCTGGGCATTTGGCCTGGTGCAGTGAGATACATGCCTCATAACAGTGGCAGAATATACCTTGTGGAGAGCTGAATAGCTCCAGGCTGAGGCATGTGGCTTGGACTAGGTGAGTGTTTGTTTGAGATGGACAGATGGAATGGAAGGAATTTGAGGGCACACTAAAACCGTTACTCAAGGACAGATGCTGGTGAATTGGAGTCTCATGTGTTCCATCCTCTGCGTGTACTAGTTGGAGTATTTGTAATTCAGTAGTTATTACTGCCCTTCTCCAGCAATACCTGCAGTGGAGGGGAGTCCCATGAGTGGATTTGCCACTCAGTTATCTGTTCTGGAGCCCCTGACGTAGAACTTGGTCACATTCTCCAAACAGAGTCCTTCTCCAGTCATCCCTCTCTTCGCACCATGCGTGCTGAGGGAAGGAGGCAGCATATTCACTGGGGCATTAGAGGGAAATGTTGGAGGAAGGAAACAGCTTCCCCAGTAATATGTGGCTGGTGTTAGCCAGTCAGAGGCTGGCTGCTGAGTCCACTTTGAGTTCCATGCCCTCTTGATAAAACTGGATTCAGTCTCTGCTCTCCTTTGCAGCCCTATAATCTAATAGTGAGGAATGTTTGTTCCTCTATTCCCTAAGGAGTTGGGAATGTGTGAAAGCCTGACCATAGAAATTACATGGGACCAGCCCTCATGTCAGTCTTAAGTTGGTTGTGTTTAACTTTGTGGTGGTGGTTTTAGAAACAGAGAAGTCCTGTACTGTGAGCCGGTGCGGGAGTTGCCAGTTGGGTCTGGGGGAGTCAGGCATTCTGATTGTTACAGGACTTTCTTCCTACTACTTAGTAGGATGAGGAAACTCAAGGGAGGGTGATGTGTGGGTGGGGAGTCTTAACTCAGTGTGATTGCACACCGCAATGTTTGTTGACTAAATTAAAAGCAATAAATATATCCTAGGGATGTCAGGCTGTTTGTCTGCTTTTGGAGCTTATCAAAAACATGAGGCTGCCACAGAATGGGGCCCCTCACTCAGCTGTTGCAGGACTGCAGCAGTGCATCACCAGGGACATCTAACTGGTAGCTGCAGACTGACTTGACAAGGACTATATAGAAAGTTAGGCTCGGAGGCCTGACCTATGCCCAAATCTGCAACAGAACTGCATTTAGCTCGGGTCATGGAACAGGTGGCGGTGACAGCAGTTCCTGTCCGGCCTAGCCTTTAAAAATAAACAGCATTTGCCAGTTTTGCAATCACCTGAACTCTAGCTGTGCTGCCTGCTCTTAATCCATGCCAGCCACTGTAACCTCCTGACTATGCCTTTATACCAACCTTTCCAAAGCAAGAGCCAGAGGAACTGAGCTGCCTCTGAGCAGGAAGTAAAGCAAAATCCACTTCCTTCAGAGCAGAAAAGGAATAATTAGATCATCTCTCCCCAGGCCTAGCCTGCTTCGTCACAGCAGCTTGTTCTGGGCTGGTGACTAGACAGCTGCTTTTTTAGGAATGCTCCGCTCCACTCTGCTGCTAGACTTGGCCAGCATGTCCAGAGTCAACATCCCATGGTGTTAGCTATAGGTAAAGACATGTTCTGCTCTGAATTGCTGAGGAGATTGTGGCTTTGTGTGTGTCTTGGATGGGGCTGTAGCTCTAAATAGAGCCAAGGGTGAACTACAATGGTCTTGCTTATTCCCTCCTTTCACTGCTTTGCAGTTTGGGGTAGGGGGGCCTTTCCCGGGTTTGAGTAATGCTGTTAGCCTGCTGGTGCAGCTAAATACCCTCAAGGAGCTGAAACGTGTTCAGAAAGGCAGGCTGAGCTGGTCACGTTTCCTCGGTGAGCTGCTAATTCAACTAGAGCCCACACAGGTTTCCACAGAACCTTTTTATTTTCCTTTTTAAGCTTTTAATACAAGGCAGCATAGTCTATATCTTTTTTATTATAATGAGGTATTTAAAATATTTACAAAGAAATGGTATTCAAAGACTTAAAAAAAAAAATCCCTTTTCTGACCCCTATAAACATCAACACTTAATCTCTGCTCAGTGAGTCCTCTTAAAGTAGATGGGTAGAAAAGCTTATTTGGATGGCTTGAACCCTACTCAGAGGGGGATGTGCACTTCTCTGAATTAGTCCTACACAGATGATGAACTACCCCACTCTGAGAAACAAGTGGTTCTTGCTGACACACCTGCCCTAAAACCTTCATCTGAAGGGGTCAGTTTGGATAAACAACCCCTGCAGCGTGACCTCCCCTGCAGCCTGTGCAAGGGACACAGAACAGGATGCACAAGGCCTTGATGTGCCTGCAGCAGGGCAGCTGGCTTGTCCTTTGCTCAAGTGCTCTCCAGTTGCCTTCACCCTAGGACTGGCTTAAACTCTTGTTTGCTGGAAATACACATTCCTGGGGGAAGTCTGAAAATGGCTACTATCCCTTTAAGCAGCACAGAGTGTGGCCACTCTCCCTGAAGCTGACTGAGGGGTTTTCTACTTTCCCTCCACTTTTGAAATACTTCTGCTCCTCTCCTGCCCTAGCAGACGGCCTATGTGGCTGCTTTGGAACCAGGCTCCTGTTGTACCAGCCAAGGAGAGTGGGAATGTGTCCTGAGCACTGGAAGACTTTGCTTTATGAGCATCTTAAGATCTCTTAAGCAATGCTAATTGGGGCTAAACATCTCCCTCACCTTCAACCAAAACCTATCTCCCAGCTGAAGCCAAGCTCTTCGCTTGCACATAGTGATGGTTCTTAGTTGACACCTGCCCTTCTCTAAAAGAAATTTGCACAGGACAGCTTTTTCCTCAAGCTTTTTTCCTTCTAAAATAAAAACTACATTCGGAGTCTCTATATAACCCTGCGATAAAGCTCCCACCAGTCCCAGTGCTACTGATGTAGTGTCAGATCACAGGCTCAAATGCAAGTGACGCTGCACTGTTCAAAAGGGAAGAGAACAGAAAAAAGGATGCGGAGAGTTCCCACTCTGAAATATGGGTGGCTAGGCCAGCGTGGCACAGTGCCAGCTTGGGAAATCACTCCCCCTCCCCTGCTGCAGTAATCCCTGGAGATGAGAGGAGTTGCCTGAGGCTGCAACTGCACCAGTCCCCAAGTGAAACATGTCCTGCTAGCCACACAATGAAAGGTCACTGTACTGGACTACACTGCACAGCCGCCATTTCAGTGCATCTCCAAGTCCTGTCGCTTGCTGGAATTCATCAACAAAAAAATACAAATGAACCCTCGCTCCCAAAACAAGAGACTAGGGTCTTCGCCTCAATCGTTTCAGTCTGCCCTCCTGGCCCTAGCTCTTCAGGCACCAGGAGTACCTGCCTGGCCCATGAGAGGTGCATTGCCATCATGGGCCTCCTCTACAGGGGTCTGGTTGGTGTGCACCACTATCGTGTTTTCATCCACAAGCTCACAGGCCTGGTTAGTGAAGGCAGAAAGTGGAAGGGTGATGCGCTGCATTTCTCGCTCATAAACCTTCTGCTCGTGCTGCTCCTTCAAGTCTTTGCCCCTAGAGAGAAAACCAGAACAGGTGCTCTGAGTGCTACTGCAGTAAGGTCATGCCCTACAAGTGGGCACTGGCCTAAAGGCACTGCAGCAGAAGGGAAGAGGCTACTGCTCCAACAAAAAATCAGGCCTTCAACATGAATGTGAGGTGCTGGGTTTTTCCCCAAACTCCCAACTACAGTGCTGAAAGCACCCACGCAAACAGAGCTGGTGGGGGTGAAATTTCCAACAGTCCTTGCTTCTGACTGGTTCATCTAGTATTACAATGTCATGGAGGTTAAAGCCAGGCCCCTCCCACCTGTCACTAGACTCAAGGCCCAGACAGTAGATAGGGAAACAACACATGTGGCAGCAAACTGAATTTTAGTTTATAGCTCTGTCTTGAGTCCCTGTAACATGCATGACTGCTGAGTCAAAGCAGGAGCCACCAATGTTTAGAGAAGCCATTAACTGTGAATGGTAGGAAAGGATGCAAGAGCTCTGGGTGGTAGCTGGCATTTGCACAGGTGAGGAGAGGTAAAGACACTCTTTAGGCACTGAATATCTTCCAGAAAGCAAACTGAGTTAATGGCACTGCTCAGAGTAGGTGTGTAATGAGCTTATGTGCCTACTGTGTTCCAAAGAGACTTGCTTCTCCAAACTACCTGACCCTTCACATGACAGCAAGGAAGGTGACAAGTCTTCAACGTCTGGTGCCAAGAAGTGGCTTTTTTAAAAAAAAAATGAGTGACAGGTGTTATTGAACTCTATAGTGAAGGTAACAAGTGCTTTAGTTAATGAGAAAAACCCGGGTTTTGTTGTTGTTTTTAAAAAAAAGTGCTACATGCAAAATGTAACTCTAACGGGGAAGCAAATGCTCCTGAATATGGCTGTCTGAAAAGGGAAAAAACTGAAGCAGCCAGTGCTGACCCTGCCTTAAGCTTGAACTTGGGCTATTTTGAATTAAGGGAGGAGCTACTAAGAGTCAAGCCTCCCCAAAATCCAAATCTTCTCACAGCAAAGACAGTCCTGGCAGAGCCAGGCCACAGTTCAACGGAAGTCTGGTGGATCAGAAATTACATCTCAGACTGTACTCTGCTTGAGCCCTGCAGTAGTCAGCTCCCACTCAAGGGGCTAGAACAGCTTCCAGGGTTTACTGCCAGACAGTTCTAGTGCAGTCTAATGTTCTTTCTTCCCTCCACCCCTGCCAGTCCTCTCTATCTACCTTCACTGGCACCCTGAATCATACTCATTAGAAAGTGCTAGATTTGTGCTTTAATCTTATGTAACACTGATCGAGTCTCTGCTGTCCAAGCTTGCTGATACATCTTATTTAAGGACTTGGCTCAGCCTGGGAGGGACTCATTCTGCTTCACTAGGAGAGGTTGGCAGCTAGAGCTGCAAGAGTTAAGCCCTAAAGCAGGGATGTGATGATCGCTCTGTGGCTCTAGGATGTCTGTCTGGAATGCTATAGACAAACTGCAGGCCTGATCAGCCTGTCAGGTGCACACGTAACTCTGACTGAACTGAATGGGAGTTGAGTATGTGCAGCTGTCAGGCTAACTAGGCCATGCAATTCAAAGGACGAATTTAGGAAAGGGAAAGAATTATGATTCTACCCTGTTTTCAAATAGATGAAGGCATAAACACCCAAGGGACAGATGGTTAGACTGCCATGAGTAGGAAGGGGAAGAGTGGGCTCAGCCAAGGGAAGACACAGAACAAAGGGCAGGTTACTGTGGTTTGGGTGTTTGTTTTTAAATACAGTTGTTATTACTTTCCCTGTCTCACTGTGTTAGGGCCTAATCATATGAGGTACTCAACTCCCACTGATTTAACAGAGTAGCCAGTGCTCAGGCCCACCCATGATCAGGTGCTTATGACACTCAGATGTGTTGGCAGGTCCATATTGGGGAACCATAGGCAGACTGGCCAATGTGTCTACGTAACTGCAGCCCTGCCAAGGGCCTCTGAATTGCAATAATGGAATGAAATTCCAGAGGTTAATAAGTCTTGTTTCCAAAAAGTTTCACAAGGCAAGTGGTGAAAGCTCTATCACTCAAGACATATAAAACTATACTGTGCAGCATCCAAGAGGCTGTACTTCAAGGGGAGTGGGCTCCTCCCCTGGCCCTGGAGGATGGGGGGTTTACTATGGGACCTAATACCTCTGTGTTCAAATGAGTTCCATCGAGGCTATGACAAGACCAGATCTCACAGCAGCACCACCACTAATGTATAAGAGCCTACACTTCCCAGAGTCCTGCATGAACTGGGACTTAGGTGTTCTCTATAGCAGCTCAGAATTTCCTGACTTTTATAGGCCTGTATCACAGCCACAATGCAAACTCTTGATCCAGAGACTACTTACCTTTTGTAGATGTAGCCCACAACAATGCCAGCTCCAATGGCAATGATTATCACCATCATGATAAAGGCCATCACAGAGCCTATGGAGAAGGAGCAGAAGCGACAAAATTAGGAACAAGACAGTACCTCAGTCTCTATATACAGCGGTGGCTTTAGGATTCAGAAAAGAAACATCCTGTTGTAGTCCCACTGAGGAATCTAGAGAATGTTCCTGGAGGTCATACCTAATGTCCCTAAGTCCTTCTTTTCCTTGGAGTTCATCCGGACTCTCTGACTGATCCCAATGACGGGCTGCACAGCAGCTGCCTCGCTCCGAGCTGGTAAAGTATCAGCTGGTTCAAATACCTGGTCTATCCCCTGAGAAACCTCAGCCACAACTGTAGGGACCAGAGTCTTTGTGGAGGAGGTAGCACCTGTTGGGGAAAAAAATACATTAAAATATTAAAGTGTGTCACCAAAGTTTCGTAGCAACACCTATCTTGTGAATGGGGCACAAACCCATCTCAGACCCAGAACCCTGGGACCTTCCTCATCTTAGACTGACAAATACTCCCACTGCCCCTTAGATATTACAGTGCCTCCGGACAGATGGGAGAAAACACATACACTTTTCAGTTCAACTGCTGCTCAAGGTCAAGGGCAATCTAGGCAACTGGCAGAGCAAAGCACCAAAACAGGAGTAAGAGAACAGAGGTGAGAACTGAACCCAGAGCATTAATCAAAGGGCCACCAGGTAAATCCATTTATAGCTCAATATACAGAGAAAAACAAACAAACACACTGAACAGAAATGACCAAGCTGATCAATATCCCCATACTGAACTCTTGTAGGAGCTCCCGCTGTTGTTCTATTTCCCTCCTGCCTCAACATTCTTGAGCAGGAAAGGCCTGCGTGGGACTGGTCTATGAAAGAATTTAAGTCCATCACCGCTCTCTTATCATGTACAGCTTGCTACCAAACAGCCCTTGTGAAAGAGTGAACTGAAGATGATGGGGAATGGAAGAGGGGGAGCACTCACTCTGGGGCCACCATCTAGCTCACCTTTCATATTCCTGACAAAAGCTAAAGGGGGTGTCACCTCAGGGCACTAGCAATATAAACCTTTCACATCCTAGCAAAGCATCATCCATGTGGCTCACTAATCTTCATATTCCATTTCATATGACCACTCTGGAGTACCAAAGGCCATATCAGCAGGACACGCTTCTACTCCCAATCTGGGCTAACCCTAGACAAGAAAAACTACCTTTTTAGAGGAGACCCCACACTCAATATGCTGCCATGACTGAAAGCCACCCTCCAGAGCATCGTTTCAGAATGCTCCTCCCACACATATGATGGCAATATTCCTTCCTCTAGGCATTTTTCCTTGGAGCATTTTGGTTCAATATCTCCCCAGAGTCTGTGATCATCCAGACTGACCTCCCGTATAACACAGACCATAGGACTTCCTTGAATTAATTTCTCTTTGAACTATAGCATATCTTTTAGCAAAAACTATTATGTGATAAGGATGGAGGGTTGGGTTAGTAACAGGCAGGAGACCACCAGGAAATAAGGGTCCCTCTGCAGAGGGATGTTACTTCACACAGTGTCTTTCAGAAAAAAAGAGCACAGGATCTGGCAGGGGCTATTTCTGGGGAAGAGAAAGCACTGGGACAGCCCCTGCCCGGGCAGACATACCACAGCAGGGAAGGTGGGTTTAATCTGACAAAATGGCTGAATCCCTGGCAACTGCACTAATTGCTCAGCATATTGGCTCCCAATCCCAGGCAGTTCCCCAGTCCTAGGACTTTTAAAAAAAGAGCCATAAACAGGGAACATCTACTCTGCTTTGTCCTTAATGAGAAGCAGTCCAAGGGTAGGAGGATTGAGAAGACTGAGGGAGGCAAGAATTCTGATTCCTGCCTGGGGTGGGGGACTACATTCAAGGAGAGATATGCTCTCCTGCAGAACAAAAGGGTGGGTAGAAAGACATGCATGGGGTCTCCTGGAAATCCTCCAAAGCACCTGCAATCCTCCCAGCTTGATATTGTCTGTAAACTTTATAAGTGTAGCCTCTATGCTATTATCTAAATAACATATGAAGATATTGAACAGGACCGGACCCAGAATCAATCCCAGCAGGACCCCACTCGATAAGCCCTTCCAGCTTGACTGTGAATCACTGATGACTACTCTCTGGGAACAGATTTTTAACCAACACAAATTTTGGAATGAAAGATGGGTGACTCTCAGACATGAGAGAGGAGAGCAAACAAGCAGATAGGTCAGACAGGATCAGTGCAGATGTGTTCCGTATTGTGCATGTTCAAACTTTGTCGCTGAAATAGTCCTAAACAGTAGGTCTCTCACAAGATTATTCTCCACTCTAATACCTCTATCAGGAAGATTTTCCTGGTATTCCAGTTCTTCCCTTTCTTAATTTCTTCCTGTTAATCCTAATTATTCTCCCATCAGACAATTCCTCTCCATACCTGTAGGTGGCTAGCCCATGCCCCTATCAATCCCCTGGTGTCCATTCTGGATAGCTTTACTTGTTTAATCTTTGCCTCCAGCCCCTGTGGTTTCCGGGGTGCCCCAGCTGTTTGGGAAGCTCTCCACAAGCTGGTGCCTGAGCCCTGACATTCTGCTGCTCTTGGCTCCCTCTGGTTTGTCAACAGCTGAGCTGCCCACCCTGACATGGCCTTTCCCTGCAGTGACCTTAGGGCAGGACCACGTAGGACCAGGGGCTGGTGGGGAGGGGGCTGCGCAGAGGCCCTCTCTGGGGCTCGAGACACAGCCCAAGGGGCAGACCCACACCTGGGAAGGGCCGGGATGACGTCACCGGAGGGTGCCTTGGAAGGAAAGGGGGAGGCTGGCTCACTCCACGTGCAGGGGGCGGGGCCAGCCCCGCCCTGGGGGGGCGGGACTAAATTGTTTACACGCCGATCTCTCGCCGCTGGGATGACATCACCCCAAAACAGGAGACCAATGGGAAGCCCCTAGAAGCTCGGCAACAGGGCAGCCAATCCCGCTGCAGCAGGGGTGGGGACTGGCAACTGCGCCCCCTCGTTTTTCACCGGAGGCGCCCCTCTCCGCGCACGTGCCCGGGCCCCGCTGACCCCACGCGGGGAGAGCAGCGGGCACGTGGCCCTGCAGCGGGCGGGGACCCCGGACTGGGGGAGCGGGGCTCGCGCCAGCCCGGGGAAGCGCGCGGGCAGCCCGGCGCCACGGGAGCTGGGGGCGGCCGGGCGGAACCCCGCTCACCTGGGCAGGGGGCGATGGCGCAGAGGCTCCGCTCCGGGGTCCCGGCCGCGCCGCTCACGTAGCACCAGGGGGCCGCGTCGCCGTCGGGGTTCCGGCAGCTGCTGTGATCCTCGGAGACTGGGGGCCGGGAAAGACAGTTACGGCGCTGCAGGGGCTGGGCTTGGACCCCCCGGTGCGGGAGACCCCCCTCCCCAGCACGCACAGGAGCGGGGAGCTGCGGGGGGTGCGTGTGTGTGTGACAATAACACAACCGACCAGCTGTTTGCCGCCCCCGCCCTTGCAATAAAACCCAACCACCGCCGAGCAGGAGCCGAGCGCACCTACCTGCAAGCGGCGCGGAGATGGAGTTTCTCTGCACCGCCAGCCAGTTCAAGCAGGGGACACCGACCGTGGCGAACTGTTGGTTGCCCCGGTAGGAAACTCCATTGCCACGGACACACTCTGGAGAGGACGAGAGACCCCCACAGGCCCTGAAACCGCCCGCACACTTTGTAACCAACAGCAGCCCCCCCGCTTGTGCTCGCCCCCACGCTGCGTCGGTCTCCTCGCCCCTGCCCTCAACGCAGCTCTAAAACATCAAAGCACCGAACAGCCTCCCTGCCGCCATGACATTTCCGATGTCAATAGGGGCGAACAAACTAGATTCTAAAAGGGGGCAGCAGAAAGGCGGTCAGCGCCGCCAAGCCACTCGGACACGGGCTGCTGCTTCCACGCGATTTTAGACTCCGCAAACCGCCCAGCAGGGGAGGTTTGGGCAACCAGCTCCTCTGGTCTTCAAACGGGCATATACAAGAAGTCCAGTCCCCTGGAGTGCCGGGGACTGGGGGAATGACCCTCTCGAGGCCCCTACCAGTGCTGCGAATAAAGGGTAAAAGAGACGTGACCTATCTCCAGGCGCAGGGACAGTGGGGTGCTGAAAGTGGAAACCATAGATTTGGCTGTTATTACAACTTCGGGCCAGGGAGAGCAGCCGCGCCCTGGGTCCAGCACCCCCGTGAAGGGGCTCCACGGGGAAAGGGGAGAGGGGGATGCTTCCCTACCAATGTCATCCCCTGGCAGAGAAAGGGGGATTTTCAGGAGGCTGAGATTTGTCTTTGTTCCTGGTAACAAAGATGGAGCTCGGAGTCCCTCTCTCCGAAGTCATACGGAATAAGACACCCCCACCCCATACCAGGGCAATGCGGGCTCCTTCGCCGGCCCCCCGCGCGGCGAGCTCCCGGGAGGTGGGTACGTGTGTGTGGTCCCGGGGGGTTCTCGGGGCTTTAGCGCTCACCTTCGGCGGCGGACGCTGCAGTCAGCAGCGCGGTGCTGAGAAGCAAAGCTTGCCCCCAGTCCAGCATCCTCGGTCCCGCCCGTGCCCAAGCAAAGGCTGAAGAACAATTAGCCGGGGAAGTCTCGGCGATCTCGCTCCGCTTTCGCCTCGGCCCCGGCTTTGCAGCTGGCAGATCTGCCCTTGTTGTTTTCTCTTGTGGTAAACAGCCCCGGCTGGAGCTCCCTGCACTCGCTGCAGCGCAGGCTCCTCCTCTCCAGAGCCTCGGCAGGCTGCGAGAGAGAGAGAGAGAGAGAGAAACAGCCGCAGCAGAGAGCGTGGCGGAGGGCAGCGGGCACCTCGGGGTCTGCCGCTCCCGGCCCCTGGGTCTGGGAGTCTCCAGGGTTCAGTCATATAAACGGTGACATAGACGCTCGAAGGCCAAGCTCCGGCCACCTGGGCTTTCACGGACCTCCGGGGGTTTTGCACGACTCTGGGATCGGCGAGGGGCGCCCAGGAACCAGTTATAGCCGGAGTTAAATCGCACTTAACCCTTCCCTCGCTGTTGCGTGCACACAGGCGTCGTGGAGCCGGTTCAACTCCTTCGGCCCACTGCCTCGGGGCAGGGGGTGCGCTTCTGGTCTGCGGCCCCCCTCACAGCACTCTCACCCTCTGCTGCAATCTCTTCGGGGACACTCCTCCCCAGGCCCACAGACACACCAAGGAATACACACACCATTCAGAGATGGAGAGAGAGGCAGAGCCTGAAGTAAACTTGCCCCCCTTTAAAGTAGTCTCGTTTCAACCCCTCCATCCAAACTTTGTATATTATGCAAGATTCATGTTCCAAGAGGGCTGGAGAGAGTGTTCTTGGGAGTCCAGCAGTGGTGCTCGCTGATCTGTCTGCAAAAGACACTATGGTAATGGCAGGGCCTTCCCCGTCCCACCTTCAGCAATGAATCCCTCTGTGCCACTAGGCACCCAGGGAGGGAGTTAGGTAAACTTGATTTCCTGTTTCAGAGTAGCAGCCGTGTTAGTCTGTATTCGCAAAAAGAACAGGAGGACTTGTGGCACCTTAGAGACTAACCAATTTATTTGAGCATGAGCTTTTGTGAGCTACAGCTCACTTCATCAGGTTTTCCACTGAATGCATCCAATGAAGTGAGCTGTAGCTCACGAAAGCTTATGCTCAAATAAATTGGTTAGTCTCTAAGGTGCCACAAGTCCTCTTTTTCTTTTTGATTTCCTGTGTGACAACGCATGTTATGAAACAACGCCATTAGATGGTTTTTGCTAGTCTAGTGGATTGATTGGTATCTGTGCGATGATAGCCACAGAAGGGTCCCACAGGAGTAGTGCCATGGAAGTGGGGGTTTGAAGAAAAATATTCTAGAGTGAAGAAAGGTGGATGTTATTCTATTCAGGTCTGATACAGCAGTGCTGTGGTATCTGAGGGAAGGATACTTGCAAAGTAGAAATAAAAATATTTTTGCAGAAGAGTTGGCAGGAAACCTGGTAGGGTTCATCTGTAGTATTGAAAGCAGGGTGCATGTGTTTGCCTGTCTCAGCTTCTTCCTACAGCCTTGAAATCAGTGAAAGAACATGTCCGCGCAATGTGGTAGAGATAGACCCAGCTTGGCACCTTTTAGACAAGACCCTGAGCTTAATCATGTGCAATTAATTTGTATATTGGAAACAAACCTGAGCTGCTGGAGTTGATGAAGGTGTTTATAGCTACAATAGCTTGTTATTACCAAAAATATTTACCTTACTCTAACAGCTCAAAGAGGGAGAAAAAAATCATTTGTCTCACAAATGCAGCTTCCCTATTTTCACCTACAGGATGGGTCACAGGCCCAATTTTACACACTCATGTGTGATTCCTTCCAATCTCTACCAATCTGGATCCTTGGCCTCTATATTTATGACATCTTTGGTTTTCCCAAGGCTCCTAATCCTGCCCTCTTTAGTCTGGATCTGAAGGGGAATTTCTCTCTTTTATAAATTTACACAGGGGGAGATGGCCAATGAAGAGCTCCCTATTCACCTGTAACTACCAAGGTACACCCTTATTTCCTAATTTGGGTTCCTCTGAGCTTGCCATAGTAAGCAGGAGATCCCAAACAGTGTCACTAAACATAGTGGCACTCACTAACATACAGGCTATGCTTTCACCTCAAGGACATCAATTCCTGTAGCTTCTCTGCTTTTCTTTATTTAATCCCACATCATTTAGAATCTGTGGCTCTGGTCCTAGCTTTCTGGAGAAATGTTCACAGCAGAATAAGAGGTGAAAACTCCCTGAAAAATACTGTTAGTGTTGGTTCCATTGCAGGCATTCTATCAAAATAATGCAACCTTTGGTAGCAATTTCGGACAATAGGTTTAAAATAGTTGTTTCTATTTTTAAATATGTAGGAGGCACTCAGATACTGTGATGAGGGTAACCATATAAGTGCCTAGATTGACAGACTGTTGTTTCCTATTTTAGACAAATGAAAAACAATCAGCTAAAATATTCAGCCCTTCTGGATGGTAGAAAGTCTCTAAAAAGGTCTAGGGAGGAAGGATGGGCTTGTGGTTAAGGCACAAGACTGAATACAAGGTACTATTTCTGGCTGTGCCACAGACCTTGTGTAAGACCTTCGGCATTCCACTCTCTCCTCTGTGCTTCATTTTCACTTTCTAGAAAAATCGGGGTAGATAATCATGATTTCCTACCTTAGAGGGATGTTGAGAAGATCAGTGCTTATAAAATGTTTTAAAATCATCACATGAAAGCCGCTAAAAGAGTGAAAAGTATTTTTGCACCAGAAGACTACATGGCCTAATGGCTAATGGGTGACTGGGCATCCAGCAAGTGTATATTCTACTGGTTCTCCACATGATCTTGGTCAAGTTAAGCTTCCTGGGGCTTCAGTTTCATCACTTGTAAAATGGGTATATTAGTACTCACCCACCTTTAAAGGACTTTGACATCACTGGTGAAGGAAGCTGTGTAAGTACTGGTTCCCACTAGCTGAAATGTCTGCTCTGTTTAAATGCTTTATGTTTTACTGTGGGCACAGACTCTTGCTGAGCCAGATTCTAAGGTCTTTTTCTGGCAGCACTTTCACTGAAGTCTGTGGAAGTTTTGACTAAGGCTGTGAGATCAGGCCCTCTGTCTCTTATGAGTCTTCAAAAAAGATTTTAGGGGCAAAATTCTGCCCAGACTAAAGCTGATGGGAAGTACATATAGGGATCCAAGGGTAGAATTTAGCCATAGCTGTTTGCAGAGGGTGAAACCTTTGTTAAATCAAACTGATTTCTTTTAGCTCATCCCATGAGACAAAGTAAAGCTTCATAGCCATCTACACAAGAGGCAACTCCTTACCCTCAAATTGATCCAGGAACTGCAGGGCTGGGGAGCATCTGTGGAAACAAAACTCAAATTTTCCCAATCCTGCCTCCTGTTATATCAGGGTATGAGCTGTGCTTCTTATCCCACACAACTAAGTTCTCTCAAAGCTTTATGAACTTCCAGTCGAATCAGGGAGTCTATGAGGGACTCAAAAGCCCTCAGATTACTAGGAAAGCAAAATAGCCTTTTCCACCTGTCTGACTTGTACACATTTCTTTTTTCCTTTTATCTCCAGTTTTTCTGGGGTGCCAGAGCAGATTTAGGTCCTGCAATTTGACAGAGCAAAGTCTAATGAGATGCCATGGCACACCGGGTGGGGGCACAAGGGAATTAAAGGCTGTGCCTGCTCATTAGGAATGGGTTGAATCTATTTGTTCTGTTCTTACAGTTGAGAGTTTCTGTTATTTTCTAGAGACTTTATTTGAAAGGAGCCGTTCCACTGATTACTGGATGGATATCTCTGTGCTATATCCATGGCACTTCTCAGTCAAGGATCTTAAAGCACTTCACAGAAGTACCTAGGTATGCCATTTTACAGATAGGGAAATGGGGAGAGAGAGAGAGGCTATGTGATTTTCTCAAGTTTGCATTGTGAATCACTGATCTAGGTTCTGTTCACAGCTGTGTCTTGTGCTCAGTTTGGTGCTTTAACCACTACACAATACTGCCTTCCATTGATATACCTGTATCCCCAAATGCAGACAGTGTCTGTACAGGCTGATATTATGGCATTTACCTTATAGTAGCAGACCAAACTGTCACAGATGTCTTCTCCTTCCAGGCTGTCCCTTTGGTTTTCTTTGTTCTACTTCTTCACCTGTGGAAAAACTTAAAGTTTAAAGAAAATAAATATTCCAGGGTAGTTAAGCACTGGAATAAATTGCCTAGGAAGGTTGTGGAATCTGTCATTAGAGATTTTTAAGAGCAGGTTAGATAAACACCTGTCACAGATGGTCTAGATAATACTTAGTCCTACCTCAAGTGCAGGGGACTGGATGAGAAGACCTCTCAAGGTCCCGTCCAGTCCTATAATTGTATGAGAATAAGTTAAGCTTACCTGCCACACAGGGTGCTGTGAGAATGAAGCAATGTTTGTAAAGGGCCCAGAAAACAGAAGGCAACAAGTATACTAAGTGTTACTAAGTACTTACACTCCAATAAAATAGAGATAATTCTGCAAACCATTCCTACTCCCAGCTCGATCATAAAACAATGTAATGGTTTCTCACCTAACAAAGTCATCCTTACAAGATGCTCCAGGGGACAGAAACAAATTTCAGTACGTTATTTCTGGCTTTCAAAAATGATGAGTAGGAGTCAATCACAAAGACTGGGACAAGGGGACTCCGACTAAACATGGAGTTTATGAAGTTGTGGGCCAATGTGCAGCAGCAGAATTACAAGACAGAGAGAGAAAGCATGCCTTACGGGTAGGGTGACCAGATGTCCCAATTTTACAGGGACAGTCCCAATTTCTGGGTCTTTTTCTTATATAGGCTCCTATTACCCCCCCACCCCCATCCCGATTTTTCACACTTGCTGTCTGGTCACCCTTATTACAGGTCAGAGGGGAGAGAGGGAGTGAAAGTTCTGACTCCATTACTGGATCTCCCTGCTGGCATGTTAAAGAAAAGGCTCTCCCCTCCCCCTCCAATCTGAGAGCAGGAGCTACTGCCAAGTTAGTGCCAGCAGAGCCTCCAGGACTAATGAGGAAGTCAGCAGGAGCAAAACAACCTGGAGTGATATCTGAACTGGTTTGGACAGGTTCAGAGAGTTTGCTCTGCTTATTCAGAGTGCCTTCGCTGATGAGTTTTCTGCATGGTATATAATGAAAGGGTAGAGGCTCTAGTAGTGTAATCTGGGTCCTGCGGTTCAGAGGAGGACAAAATAGCCTCTGTGGGTGACTGCAGGGCTTGAAGGGGGAGTTATATTCTTCCATCACAAAGGGGTCAGTGCTGAATGCCTTCAGCTCTTGCTGGCTACATATGGTGTCAGGACACAACCCACAGCATGATGGAACCCTTCAGACAGCAACAACATCTTTCTATTGTGGCCTCTTTTGTGATAATTTGTAAAGCATTTTACTGTGATACTAATCAGTACCACTCCTTATCACTAAAGCAAGCAAGCAACCCAGAGTTATTTGTATTCATGCTGGTCTGACTATTTTGTAACAGACTCAACTTAGATTACTGTTGTCCTTGTCAGAACTCCCCCTTCCTGGTTTCTGGGCCAGGCACACTGAAATAACAAAACTGCTTGGATTACATAACCTGTTGTTTTTACTTGGTCTGTGTCATGGCAGGATATCACCAAACCCTAGCTGTGTTATTAGGCGCAAGGCACAGCTGTCTGAGGAGGGGGTGATTTCCCAGCCTAGGCTACGCCTCACACTACTGCTGGAAAAACAGAGCATGTCTCTTTAAGGGTGGAGGAGAAATGCCTCTGTGAGGAAGGCAGCATGGTTTTAGTAGGGAGGCACTGCGATATAAGGGGTGAAAGCACAGGCCTTGAAGTCAAGAGCTCAAGATTTATGAATGTTAATTTTTTAGATCTAGTTTTTCCTACATCCCACATACACCCCGTTAGCTCGCCACTTAGGGATCTTCCCAACAATGAAACTAAAGGTTAGAAATGCTTTTCACTTTTTTTTTCTCCTCTCTCTCTCTCTCTTTTTTTTTTTTTTTATAAAGGAATTGTTCTCATATTTCCTCCTCCTCGTCTGCTGTTTAGCGTCTTCTTATATTGGAGTTACTTGCCTCACATTTTAAAGGCTGGTGCTGTGTGTCTGGGTCCTGGGGAGCGCTTAGGCCTCCCCTGGTGCCCTTTTTGATTAACCAACCCAAATGTAACACTAACCGTTTCACTTCTATAGTGACACCTCGTTCATTGCAAGCCTAGTAGTCAGCCAAATTTTTTTCCTTCGACTTCAGACTTGGATCTCTTCTGCAGCCTTCCTTACATGCCAAGTGATTCTGCTAATTATCAAGCAGCAGCAGGTACAGATGCAAAATTGTAATCTGAACAATAGTTTTGCAAGGAATCTCGTAGAATTGCTAGTTGTTTGATTACTTGATGCAAGTAAAATTCTACCGCTTGTAAAGTCTTCCTTGCTCTGTTAACTTCAGACAATATACAATGCCACACCACAAAGCTGCACAGAAATGTGAAAGTAAGCATTTGTCCAGCAATGGTTGGTGCTTCTGCATGAGATTTGGTTCCAGAGGTACCAACCGGTGTTGCATTATCAGCTACGGATAGCAATGCATCATACACTTCTCCAGCTTAATACTTCATGGCTCTTACTGCTTCAACTCTGCTTTCCATTCTTCTTTCAGGCAGTTGTTTCACTGTAATACCAGAGTGTCCAATGTGTTTCACAGCAATATCCCATTGACAAATGGATTGAAAATAAATGAAAATAGCCTGAATGACCCCCAAAAGGTTCACTCCTTCAGTACAATAGCCAGCAGCATTGCTCAGTACCAGGCTGATAGAATGGGTGCTACAGGGCACAAAACTGTTCAAGAGAAACTCACGCATCTGTCTCTGTACTCCACTAGTCTTTCCTTTCAGGTTAGCTCTATTGTCACAGTGTTGCCCTCTCACATCTGCAAGAGGCAGTCCCATTTTATTTAACTTCTGGAGAAGAACTTCTGTCATGCCTGCACCACTTGAATCATCCAGTTTCACAAATACTAAGAAGCGTTCCTGTATTTTAACATTAACACCCTGTTTTCCAAATCTTGTGGAAATAAATCTTACAATCACAGCCATATTACCACTTGGCTATTATCCAGTGTGCAATCAAGGACAACTAAGGAATATTTTGATTCCTTCACCATGGATAAGATTTTGCCTCTGATTTCTGATGCCAAAAAGTCAGCTTATTCGAAATGTTTTTTTTCCAACGTAATGAAGACGGGACTATTTGACGTCTTTCATAATGCCATCAGACAGGATCATCAACTCCAAAAGTTTTAGGAAGTTTCCATTATCTGGTTCCTACAGCCTGTCTGAATGGCCCCCAAGAGCCAAATTCTGAACAGCAAGTGTCCAAGTAAGAGCGACAAGTCTATGCAGAACATCATGCCAGTGTTCTGTTTATACACTAAGTAAATACTGATTATTTTGATCAGCTATTACAGTTTAATCTCTCCTGCAGTCCATTCCACATCTGAATGACGAAATGTGATCAAGAGAGTTTTCATGACTGCTGAGAGTGGCAGATACATATTTCCAGTTTCAGACGCCATTGCTTGCCAGTTTGGATTTGAAATTCAAAGTAAAGATCTTGCAACAAAGGCAAAATATATTATCACTGCCACCCCATCTCAGCCCTGCACCTGGAGCCTTGGCCTAACCTTGCACCACACTGCTGTCCTCCCCCCTCACTTGCCCCCCTCCAAATGCACCACCCCCAGCTGACCCCCCCAGCAATCCCTGCACCCACCAGTTTGCCCCTCAGGCCTTTCCAGCGGAGCTCCTTGCCCACACACTGGCAGCACTGCCAGAGACATGGTGGAGTTAAAGCAGTGGCTGCCGTGCAAGTCCAGGGCAGCAGCCAGGGACAGCCCAGGCAGCAGGGCCGAAATGAGGAGCAGCAGGCATGGACTGGGATCAACAGGGAGCTGAACGCATTGCTGCACTTGGGGCGCCACCATCTGAGCTGCAGCCGCAGTCTTCCCTGGCAGCCCCTCCCAGCTTCATCCCCCACGGCTGTTGCCTCTCTGCTGCCCTAGTCTTGTCCTTGCAGAAAGGCAAATGTCTCTGGTTTTCCTCAACTGTGCACGTCACAGACATGTGGAGACAGCACATTTTATAACTCCTACAATATGTAAAACCTCTCTGCAGCCACTGCAAATGTGCAGAAGCCAGCCCCGGGAAGAATGAGAGCCCCCCCACCCCCTGCAATTCTGGTTTTGAGTTTCATTGAATCATAGAAACGTAGGGCTGGAAGGGACCTCAGAAAGTCATGAAGTCCAGGCCTCTGTGCTGAGGCAGGACTGAGTAAACCTAGACCACCCCTGACAGGTATTTGTCTAATCTGTTCTTAAAAATCTTCAGTGATGGGGATTCCACAGCCTCCCGTGGAAGCCTGTTCTAATGCTTCACAGCTTTTCTAGTTAGGAAGTTTTTTCTAATTTCTAACCTACGTTTCCCTTGCTGCAGATTGAGCTCATTTGTTCTTCTCCCAGCTCTAGTGGACATGGAGAACAGTTGCTCACCACCCTTTTTTTAAACAGCCCTTCGTATATTTATCAGGGCCCCCAATAGTAAACACACCCACTTTTTTTTTTTTTTTAAACCTTTACTCATAGGTCAGGTTTTCTAAACATTTTATCATTGCTGTTGTTCTCCTCCTCTGGACTGTCTCCAATTTATCTATGTCCTTCCTAGAGTGGGGCACCCAGAACTGAACACAGTACTCCAGCTGAGGCCTCACCAGTGCCGAATAGAGCAGGACTATTACTTCCCAAGTCTTACATACAACAGTCCTGTTAATACACCCCAGAATATTAGACTCTTTTGCAAACGCGTCACATTGGTGACTCATATTCAATTTGTGTTTCACTAGAACGCCCAGATGCTTTTCAGCAGCACTATCACCCAGGCAAGTAGTCCCCATTTTGAAGTTGTACATTTGATTTTTTCCTCCCAAGTGAAGTACTTTGCACTTGTGTTTATTGAATTTCATCTTGTTGACTTGAGACGAGTTCTCCAATTTGTCACAGTAGTGTTAAATTCTTAATCCTGTCTTCCAAAGTGCTCGCAACCCCTCCCAGCTTTGTGTCATCCACAAATTTTGTAAGTACATTCTCCACTCCAGTATCCAAGTCATTAATGAAAATGCTGAATATTGGACCTAGGCCTGACCAAGGGACCCCCATTAGATACATCCTCCCAGTTTGATAGCTAACCATTGATAACTGCTCTCTGAGTATGGTGTTTCAACCAGTTGTGCACCCACCTTATTGTAATGTAATTTAGACCACATTTCCCTACATTGCTTATGAGAATATTGCACAGGACTGTGTCAAAAATCTTATTAAAAATCAAGACATATCACGTCTACTGCTTCCCACCCATCCACTAGGCCAGTAACCCTGTCAAAGAATTTGCCATCTTCAACAGCAACTCTGGTTGTGAAGTGAGGGTCCCAAGCTGCTGTATGAGGAAGACCACAAGGATCCAGAAAGGCCTTTTCTCAGTGGGACAGGCAGTGTTACTTTGTCTCACCACACTATTTCTTACAAAATAAAGACACTGGGTTAGAATGCAGTGCACTTGATTAGTGAGCTAACACTTGGCATGGGCAGGCTACAGGGCTATTTCTTAAATAAAAGCATGTTTATTTTAAAAGTACCCTTTCATCTTCATTCTCCTCCTGGTATTCAGTGGGGATGGCCAATGGATTGCAGCTGCTCTTTCACACAGACACTTGTTGCTGGGTCACCTTCTCCTGAAGGAGTTAGAGAAATCTAATCAATCAGGCACAGAGAAAGGAGTTTGTGTGTTCAAAATAAGCCTATCCTCACACAATCCTGTGGTGGCAGCAAGAGAAGCCCTTGTAAGGCTGGCAGGAGCTGTCCCTGCAAAGAGGGAAATTCAGAACTATGAAACTTACAGGCTGTCTCTCCCTGCACCCTGGGCTTCTATAGTCAGGCTCCAGAAAATAAATGCATGCACCCTGCAGGGTTAATTCTGTTTTGGTTTATTACTATTTAAAATCAGTCTGTACCCCTTGTACAGAGGCCTCAACTTCCAATAGAACATACAAAAAATACACACAATAGAAAAAAATAGCAAAAGTAAAAGTAATTGCTTGATACAAATGGGTCCCTAAGACGGCTGAGGTGGCTCAGTTTCAACAGAGGTAGACCTATAACTAGGCAAGAAATTTAATTCAAGTAGGGAGGGAGTCACCCATCCTTATCAAAGCCTCACCTCCTGCTTCCTTTGAAGACAGTGGTGAAATTCAATGGCAGCAGGATTGGGGCTCTTCAGAGCCAGTGGCAAGCTTCTCTGCTCCCTCCCTTCCATATGTTACCGCATCAGAAGAAACATACCAGCTTTCCTGATTTACCTTTCACATGCCATACATCAGTCATTCAATGTTTTGGACTTCTGAGAAAAGTCTTTTCTTCTTAATATACCCTGTATCAGCATTAATTGCAGCAACTTTCCCACTCTGCCTTACCATTGCAGTCTATCTCCCAATCCATGCCCTTGGGTTCTAACAGTTAGCAAGCATGGATTAAGCCTGACAATTCTGGGGAGACCACATAAAAGCTGCTTGGAGAAGGTACCTGTCTGTAGATAAAGCAGCCATAAAGCAATTAGCAAGAATGAGACACCAATTTGCCATACAAAGCACCTACCAGAGGTGTGCGTTTACTACACGATTGCAGGTAGCTTAGAAGTTTATACATCAGCCAGTGTCTTCATGAAAGGTACCCTCCAGCCCATTTCGCACAAGGGAGTCACTGGAATGTCAATTAGGCACCAATTATTTCCTGTAGTGAACAACTCTCAGAGCACTTCTAGGTCTGCAAAACTGCAAAGGTCACCCAGGAAAAAGTACATTCAGCTGTACCCAAAGACCACATCAGTAATGCCAGACAGCTTTTAAATACTGCACATTTATGTTTGTCCAACTTTTTATCCATTACATCTGCAGTCCATGGTGCTGAACAGATGAAAGAGAGCAAAATTTGGCCCATTAACTGATCAGTCTCCACAACACACCAATGAAGTATGGTTACTATGCCCTGTTTTATGGAAGAGGAATGAAATCTAGGAAGAGGGTAAAGAGTAGATCCTCCCAGGTGCTAAGCCTCCTTCACTCTCAGTGGTATTAATGGGAGTTGAAGGTGGTCAGCATTCCACAGCTTCAGAGCCTGAATTACCACAGTGCAAATCAATGAGAGAGCCAGGTTTACAATTCAGGATCTCCAGCCTCCCAGTCCCATGCTTTGAATACTGATCACATTTCTTCTTAGAGGAACATGGACTAGCACAGCAGTTCTCAAACTGTGGGTCAGGACCCCAAGATGGTCCTTTGAATATGGTCACCAGGGCAGACTTAGACTTGCTGCCCAGGACCAAAGCCAAAGCCTGAGGGCGTCAGCCCTGGGTAGCAGGACTCAGGTTGCAGGCCCCGGGCCTGGGCCTGGAGCCCTTAAGCTTCAGCTTTGGCCCCCCACGGGGGCAGTGGGGCTTAGGTGGGCTCAGGCTTCAGTCCCCCTCCTGGGGTCACGAAGCAATTTTTGTTGTCAGAAGGGGGTCGCGGTGCAATGAAGTTTGAGAACCCCTGAACTAGCAGATTGCTGTGAAAACCAAGTCCTATGGATCATTCACACGGGCCTAGTGGGGCCTTGCTTTTAAAAGGGAGGTTTGCTGAAATGGAAAAAGGCAGGGCCCAGGAGAGGATGTCCAGACAACTCTAGTTTTCATCTAAGCTTTATTATCACTCCTCCTCCCATGCCAGCCCCTTGCTGATTTGTTCCTCCTCCTCTCTGGGATAGAACTGGGTCTACAGGCTCAGAGATTCAATATTGCTTCACTCAAAATCAAAATTCAGCACAGCGCCTAGGCAAAAGGTAAATGGTACAGAGCCTGCTTAACTGATGTGAAGGGATTCATCATACTGATAAGGCCAATACACTCCACAGTCTAGTTTGGCACTTCTCTTATATTTTGTCACCCTGAACAATTGAAAACATGTAATTTTATTTTTATGGGGTAATAAAAGGAAGCCTTTTCTGTTTCATTGTTTTTTGTTTTTGCTTTTTTGGGGGTGGGGGGGAGGAGGGGTGAATCTGTAACTTCTTCCTGTTTTGGCTTGACTCATTTTATATGTAGTGAAACCCAGATCGTTTTACTCATTCTTTCAAGGTCGGACAGTAGTTCTTTTGAAATGTACTTTGGCATCACAAGTACTTTCTCTTTTTGTATTAAAGCTGCAGATTGCGTCACCCTCCAGACTTAAGACAGGCAACGGCTTAAGTTCAGATATTACATTTTAAGAACTGAGGTTTAAGGATAAAACAAGACATTAAAAAGTTACGACAGACCCTACAAAATCTTAGTTTTCCTGCTATTAATCCAATCAGCTGAAGAGTTAGATTATTCAGTCACATAAGTCCTCTATTTCAAGTAATTCATTATTAAGGATATTCAGTTCAGGGAGTGACAACTGTAGGAAACTGTGGGGAAAGAAAACACATTTCCTAAGCCATTGGCACTCAGAAAAGAGGTCTAGTACCATGACCAGGCATTTACAATTATACCAAAGACTGGTATGAAGATAAAGTCCTCACCACCTTAAAGTCCTATTGCTATGCTTTGAGAAAATAAAACATCTGTTTTGCTCTACCTGTTTTATCCCATGTATTTTTTTCTTGTTGTTAAGGCACTGGACTGGGACTTGAGAGACCCAGGTTTAATTTCTAGTTCTGCCAAGGACTTCCTGTGTGACCTTGGGCAAATCACTTAGACTCTAAAAAAAGAAAAGGAGGACTTGTGGCACCTTAGAGACTAACAAATTTATTTGAGCATAAGCTTTCGTGAGCTACAGCTCACTTCATTGGAAACCTGCCACTTAGACTCTATGTGGATTGCTGAATTAGATCCTTAATCCATGCCTGTTACCCACCTTTAAAATGGTGATAATGCGCCCTCTCTCTCACCCTGTGTCTATCTTTGCTATATAAATCTTTGGGGCATGGACTGTCTACTACATTTGAATGCACTCTCAATCTGTTAGGAGGCTGGAGGCGCTACTGTAATACAAATATTTCACTTTGATTACCAAGATATATATAACTGAATGTTTTCCTTTCGTTAGCCTCCTCCTAATGCCTGTGTTTGTGGCATCTCAGTCCTGGTCTCTTGGGAAGGAATTGTGAAATCTCAAAAACAGGATTGTAGCCTCACCAAATGAGGTGGGAAGGAAAGGGAAGCTCTTTCTAAAGGAGAGTTTCTGTTTACACAAATATGGGCACTCAGTGTCTCGAAGGGAAATAGAAAAAGTTGGGTAACGCTGCCCAGAGTGCAGCTGTGTTCACTGCAAGATCATGCAGAAACACTCATCTGGTGATTTTTTTGTCCAGATCTTTTCAGTTTTATTAGAAGTACATACTTCCCAAGTACAAAAGCATGCAGAATTGTTCTAAACCAGCAACGTCACAACAACAAAAAACCACACCCCATCTGAAATTAACAATTTGCCCCAGAAGACGCAAGGAACCATAAAATATTCTTGGCAAGCTGCTTGGTTTCTACATTGTTAACAAGCCCACTCCAGCCACCACGTCAGTGTAAATCTCTCCCATGCACACTGGGACCAGTTAGAACATGGATCAGCAACCTTTGGCCGCGGCCCAGCAGGGGCCAGTTTGTTTACCTGCCACGTCTGCGGGTTCGGCCGATTGCAGCTCCCACTGGCTGTGGTTCGCCGCTCCAGGCCAATGGGTGCTGAGGGAAGGGCAGCCAGCACATCCCTCGGCCCACGTTGCTTCCCGCAGCCCCCATTGGCCTGGGACAGTGAACCACAGCCAGTGGGAGCTGCCATCAGCCGAACCTGTGGACGTGGCAGGTAAACAAACTGGCCCTTTGATAAGAAGAATGCATGGTGATGCTTTTAGAATGCTCCTTTTTTAATAGAAGCTCTGCACCTTTTATCACATCAAGTCCAGTTCTGCAGCACTCAAAATGAAGTTCTGATGCAACCAGCCAAAATTCATCCCAGCCGTAACTCCAGTGAAATTTGAATGAATTTGGCCCACTGTCTGAACTTCTCCCCAGGCTTCTGCCTATTGTGAACAGAGTGCCCTCTCGGAGTATTCATGGAAACAATAAATGGAGATACATATGCTATGTTGACTTTTCTTAACTGGCCTTTCTCCTCCAGCTCAAGTCTAGCAGCAAGCTCATTCCCAAATTGGCAACAAAGTTCTTGCCAAACACACTACCCAGTTTACATCCTTCATCAACATTTTCCTGCCTACTTCCTCCCAAGTCCTCCAATGTGGATAATCAATAAGAGTGAGGATGACTGGAGTTGCCAATCTCTGATCCTGGCTTACCCCTCTGCTGACTGGAAAGCCTGCTATATCTTGACATGCTCCTGGTGAAACCCCTGGCAGCTCACAACAGTTGTTTGATCAAAGCCTGATTAGTAAAATTTTAAGATGTTTTATTACCTTGCCAAAATCTTATTTCTCTACTGGTCAGAAAATGTAAAATAAGGTAAACTCTAGAGATCAATACATCAATAATAAAAACAACTCTCAGCCTGAGCCAGTTGGTTTTAAAATTGTTGTTGTTTTTAAATGAAGACTGATCTATTCTGAAAGGGTTTTTTGCTTGTTTGTTTGTGTGGGTTTTTTTGGGAGGACAGGAGAACAATCTGCCCCCCAAACTAGCAGCAACTTGTCAATGTCATATCAACAGTGTGTGACAGCAGCTCACCTGTTTGGGTGGGGCTTGCATTGTACAAAATGGGCCACAGAATATCTGTCTTTTGGTTTAGAATACTCAATACTGTTCACAGTACAAAAAATAACAACTTCCTGCATGAGTGAAGTCATGATTTTGGGGTCTTTTTGGTGGCTGGGGAGGAGGGCGCTCAAAATCACGAAGAAACCCCAGCCATGAGGCTTTTTGGCAATGGCACAGGTGAAAAATAGCAAGAAAATGTCTTATTTCAGCTACACTATAGCTACAGAGTTTAGATTAGGAGCAATCAAGCACAGCACAGACAATTTTATGAAGCAGCTCACGGTTGTGCTCATCTTTAACACAAAGGTGCAACCCACAGAGAGTCAGGTCCCAACATGCAATGCTCCATCTTGATCCAGCACAGTGCTGCATTAAAGATGGAGGCAGCTATCGTCACCACTGTATGCAAATTTGATGTGGGTCTCAGGCTCCATAGTTTGGCAGATCTAGTAATACTCAGCACATACGTAAGCATCTTGCATTTCCAAAGCATTGTATAAACCTTTGTTAGGTTAATCCTTGCAACACTATTGTGACGTAAAGAATCTTTATTTTGCAGATGGGGAGTTAAGGCAGAGGTTCAGTGACTTGTACTATAAGATCTTGAGCATCAGTGGCAGAACCATGATTAGAACTCAGGAGATTCCTGACTCCTAATGCAGCACTGAGTTCACTAAATCATCCAGACACTCGGTTTTTGGTACATAAAAAGTTCATCAAAGTTAAATTATGGGAAGACTACAAAGGGATATTCAGCCTCTCTACATAGGCATCTGTGTTCATCTACAACACAGCATCCAATGCTCTAGAGCTCAACTCCATAACATTTTATATCAGCTTTTTCTTCTGAGGTGTGCTCTGATTTAGATCCCTCCCTTTGAGGGTGGAAACATTTCTTCTCTAGAAGAAGAAAAGAAAATAGGATTGCTGTGTGAAAACCTGAGTAAAGGGGAATCAGGAGTGCTGCGTTGGAACCAAGAGGTCCAGGTCATTAAGAGTATGTCACAGAGAAGGACTAGTGTCCCATTTCCTGGATCTCAACTGCACACCTTTCAAAGAGGTGGCTAAATTGCTCAAAAACCAGACAAAACAAGGGGATGTAAAGTAACATACTAACTTCTTTAATACAGTCCAATCTGATTAATTCAAAATCACTCTGTGAACCCTGGGTTTATTCACACTAAACAAGTCAGTGGTACAGATAGTTTACCCGATTGCTGACCATGTTCATCTTCTAGGTACCCACACATCGAATGAGCACCAACCAACCAGACCACACAGGTATTTTCTTCCTTTTTTGTTTTTTTTTGGATAAAACTATTTCTTCGATAGACTTAAAACAATTAACTAGCCAAGTTATTAATTATGATACATCTAAAAAAAATTAATACTAACCCTAACGTGACTGCTGCTTTAAGAGCGCTCTGTATATCGCCTTAGTCTGGCTTTTCAGTAGCAATTCACTACAACAGGTCCTAAAATAATAATAATAGAGAATTAAAAACCTGACAGCAAGTTTAATGGTTAAAATTTAACAAAAACAACCTGTTTTGAATGGTGATTTTCCTCAGCAGGTTAGTTCCTGCTGCAGCACTCACAGCCTCACAAATGGCAGAAGGGTCCAAATTCTTATGCCTTCTCAAAAATCAATTTTTAAAAGGACATCTGCACCGTTACCTGCTAGGTACCACAGGGCTTTTGTTTATATTATGAGCAGTCAGTAATGGGTGTGTGTAAAAAACTTACTGTGTTTTTTTTTTTTTTTTGGGGAGGGTGGGGGGGGAAAGAGGGCAAAGGCATAAAACCTAGTTCCCCACATGTTTGGATCACTAGGGCTGTTTACAATTCTGACCACCATTGGTGGCTTTTATTTATTCTAAAAGACCACACTGGAGCTCTGGCACTCCATGTTGTGTTTTAGGTCACATCTCTCATTCAGGGTCATGCAGATTTTCTGCAGGTTGTCAGGCAAGAAGCCTTCTTTTCCCTAAAGAAGGTTTAAGGAGGGTAGACAGGGAGGGGAACTAAAATGAATACAAATTTCTCAACTATAGAACCAAATTTCATTATTTCTTCTCTCATTCACAGCGTCTTATAGGTATAACCAGACGGCTGCTTTGTTAAGGTTAAACTGGTCTCATTTCCCCTCTGGCCCCATTGGTTGCTGGTCGACCTCTGGATCCACCAGGGATGATGCAAATGCTGACTGGACGATCTGAAACCCAAATGACTCCAGAAGAGACATGTTCTGTTGGGGTGAAAAGGGGGACCCTAGAGCAGGACCCAGGTCCCCCAATGGGCCCCCAAGGGCTCTGACGTGAACTTTCTGTATATGTTTGTTCAGGTAAGACTTGGATCTGAAAAAGCTGCCACATTCAGGGCAGGGGTACTTCTTCTCTCCCTCCGGCTCCATTTTGTTTTTGGTGACTGCCATATCGCAGGAGAAGGACCCATTGGCACTCTGTTTCTCAGGAGTCTTGAGGTCACTGGCATCAGAGAGGTCGCCGTAGGAATCAGAACTCTCAATCGGGTCCGAATGTGAGCATTTCTGGCCTTCTATGGAAAAAACAACAAGACAAGTTTTCAGAACCTTATCTCCCAAGAGTGCTATTCTAAAATGCTTTTAAGTAAAAGGTGTAGTCACCAGCTGATTCACTATTACCCAAAATGACAGAATGCTACAGACCTACTAGATATACTCCTCCATGTAATGAAGCGCTGTGCCCCTTTAGGTCTCTCTTCTGCAGAGCCTGGACATGCTCCATCTCCCAGCACCCTGAGTTTATATTACAGATTTGTAGTGATAGTGGAGGTATCCAGAATATCCTCTTATACTTATATAGTGCCCTTATGATGCCCCCTTTGAGATGTAAGACACTATATAAATGTACAGTAGAACCTCAGAGTTATGAACACCAGAGTTACAAACTGACGGGTCAACCACACACCTATTTGAAGCTGGAAGCATGGAATCAGGCAGCAGCAGCAGACCAAAAAACAAACAAACCAAAAAACCCCACCACGTACAGTATTCTGTTAAATGTAAACTACTAAAAAAATAAAGGAAAAGTTTACAAAAAGATTTGACAAGATAAGGAAACTGTCCCTGTGCTTGTTTCATTTAAATTAAGATGGTTAAAAGCAGCATTTTTCTTCTGCATAGTGAAGTTTCAAAGCTGTATTAAGTCAATGTTCAGTTGTAAACTTTTGAAAGAACAACTATAACGTTTTGTTCAGTTACGAACATTTCAGAGTTACAAACAACCTCCATTCCCAAGATGTTCGTAACTCTGAGGTTCTACTGGAGATATTATTATGCATGTTTAGATGCTGGAGTCACTTCACCCAGCATTGAAATGAAGCAGGCACTTCTAGGTGGAATCACAGTGCACAACCGTTTAGGGCAAGAGGTGAAGAAACCTGGAACTATTCCATCACCAATATCCCAGCATGGGAGTAGGGGTTGCTCTGCTCCTGGAGATGCAGTTCTATATAGTCTCAAGAGGCTCCTCAGAATAAAGTGCATTATTCTCAGTTACTTCAACACATACCCTAGCCGTGTCACTGGTATGTTTGGGGTGTTCCCCCATCCTATTCTGGCAATGTACCAAGAAAGCTTTTCTATGATCCTCTCTCATGACATATGTATAAGCATGGCAAACCCAGACATACTCCCCAAACAAATCTCAGAATACAAACTTAATTCTACTCCTAACCCTGAAAGGCCATGTTTCATAAGACAGACTTTCTGTGGAATCAGCATTAGCAATCAAAACAGGACATGCATGAAATCAAGATCCCACTAGGGAGAAGCACTTTTTAAATCAGCACACAACCTAGAACCAAGGAGCTTCTGGAGCAACTCTGTGAGGACTCCCATAGAAAGAAAGCTACACAACTGTGACATCCCATCAGCACAAGACAGAGCACAGGGTATGCTTAACTCAGCTCTGTTCTGATCTCCAGGGCAAAAGTAACCCCAATTTTTTGGGACAGCCATGGTTTCCGATATCAGAGAGAGGTTTTCTGCTGTTCCAGCTTCGACCAAGGATACAGATGGTCCAAAACTGAGAGGCAAAAAGGAAATTACTGTGCACATATTAATAACTAATTTTACAGAGGATATTTACAAATTAAATAATTTTAACCACTCTGAAAAAGATAACTTACTTTAAGCAAAAGCAAAACTAAATATTAGTGACATCTAAAAAGAAGCAGTCAATATCTTTATCCTTCTTCTCAACCACAGTGTAAGAGAGGCAAAAAAAAGTTTAACTAAAAATATCTATGTGGCTCCTCACCTATTTGAGCTGAAATAAATGGACTGTCATGACTCCTATCAGACAAGCATCTTCCGGACTTTCCCTCCACAGGAATCAGAAATTGGGCTATACAGGGGTTGTAATCAGTCTTGGATCATCTCAAGAGCAACTGGGGAATCTTGGCAGTACCAGATTCTAGACTGAGCTATAAGTTTATACTTCCCAACTCACAACCCTCAGGTAAGATTCAAGCACAATCTGCTCACAGGAAGAGGAGCTGGATGACCTAACAGGTCTTTTCCATCTGTAAAGTTAAGGAAGCTACCAAAAGTTGAAGTATTTCTACTACTTTCCCCAGTAAGGTACCCAGAGAGATCCTTGCACAAACTATAGAAATTAGCTCTATGTAACCTCTCCACTTCTTGCTAAGCTTCTCCTTAGGACTACCCAGTCTTTCCCTCCTCCCCTTTCCCATGCCCAACCCAGCCCCCCACAACACAAAGTCCTGTGCAAAGAAGCAAAGTGCAGAGCAGGGAGTCGCTTGCCTTTGATGCCATAGGTCCTGACGCAGTGGAACGCTGCTCCCCCATTCGGGATGGGCTCCTGGTGCCTGGAGACCTGGGGAAGGGGAACACCGTGGTGGGTTTTAACATGGACCTTTAAGTAGGAGGCAGAGGAGAAACCTAAACAAGATAAAAGGAGATGAGATCCTGCCACCAGCAAAGACACACATCTGCCTTCCCTGTTCCTTTTATCCTTCTCTCTCTCCCCCCTAGTCACCCGTAAGAGACTCAAACTAACTTGCTGAAGTAGGACCCTTATGTTAGATCTAACTAAGGATAAATGTGAAATAGAGCTTTCCACAGAGGATTTACCGATTCTGTGGGGAGAACAAAACTTGCGCATGAGTGTGTATACAAAATGTTACTGCAAAGAAGAAGACACCCTAGAATCCTTCAGCCTTGTAAAAGCAAAGTCCTGAAACTTTCTGCTTATGCCGAGTATATTATAAGAGAACATATTAAGAGAAATTACAAACATAACTGTTATTTAGAACCTGCCAGTAATTCCTTGCCACTTTCCTACGGTTTTAAGACGGGCTCATGTTTTGGGGTTCACATGTTTCACCTTTCCCTGTAATGTGATCATTTATCTAAAATATTTTTGTTAGCACTCTTTCATTAGCTTTTAGAAGTTGTGGCAATTACTCTGAGGATCATGAGGCCCATAACTGGATGATAAAGAGGCCAGATATTTGAGGAATCTTTCAACCTTATCAATAAAGACTTATTGTGGTACTTATCAATAACTGATGTCATTGTGGTACTTTCATATTAGAAACCTTTCCCTGTAAGAATCACAATGGGGCACAAGCTCCACCGGTACAGTCACATGAGCAGAAACTTACTCTTCTTTTTGCTTGTTAAAAACAAAAAAAACAAAACCAAAACCCCCCAAATGTACAGAAAAGAGAATGAGATTTACATTTTGGCCACTAACATAGGCCTGGTCTACACTTGAAAATTGTACTGGTATAATTATGTTGGTTTGGTGAGGTGTTTGGGGTTTTTTTTTAAACCAATATAGTTATACCAGTACAAACCCTTGTGTGGATGCAGTTATATTGGTATAAAGGTACCTTATACAGGTATAGCTTATTCCCCTTCCCATACAGGGATAGCCTATCGTGGTATAAAGCACCTTAATACGCTGATATAAATGCATCCAAAGTAGGAGGGTTGTCCCACTTTAACTATAGTGGCACAACTTTCTAGCATAAACAAGGGCCTTAATAGGCAAAACAAAGTAATTTACTCCAGGTATTGACTTTAAACTGAACTCTGTTTCACAGTAAAAATCCCCATACCTGTCCTACAGAATGGCTCTTACTATGCAGAGACTTTCACTAGAACCCGAAGTTCAGAAAGAATAATGCATCATAAATCCTTAACGATCTCAGAGGATTTAGTTACAAGCCCAATTACAGAATGCCCATAGCAACCCACTGGAGAAGAAAAAGGAAGCGGACAGGCTGCTTTTATCCCTGGGGTGGAACAAGGACTGTCTCCTGAGAGCAGCTGAGCTGCCAAGAATCAGAATATGAAGACAGCATTGTGGATCCAACAAGAAAACCACAACAGTGACCTAGCAAAAATATTCACTTTTAAAAAACCAGAGCAGTGGTGTCTTGGCCAAATCAGTTGTCAAAAGCACTGAAGGGAAGGATATATTCCTCTGAAATAAGATTTCTCCAAGGACTCAAAGTGCGATACTGAGTACATCGCATCGACAATGAAAATAGACTCCTTCCTCTGCTAAAATTCACAGCAAATGAAGAAAGAATCAAAGTTGGGTTGTGAGTGAAATGGACATATCATACAGATGTGATGGTTACACTTCCAACTAGGCTGCAAGCTACTTAGGAACAGAAACCTTCTTTCCTTATTTCACAGTAAGTGCGCCAGAAGTATGTGGATGCTGCAATATAGCAAACTCAGAACCAAACTGTGAAAGAGGATTATGAAGTAGGAACTTATTTTCAACTTGCCAGAGATTTCTGTGTTAAGTACTGTTTTAAAGTCTGTGTTTCGTGTAATGGCAGACACTAAAAGGAGACAAAGTGCTTATATACCAATGCTAAAAGTCTAAATAATAAAATCGGTGAACTAGAGTGCCTCGTATTAAATGAGGTTATTGATACAACAGGCATCACAGAAACTTAATCAATGGGAATCAGTAATACCAGGGTAAAAATATATCGGAAAGACTGAACAGGCCGTGCTGGTGGGGGAGTGGCATTATATGTGAAAGAAAGCATAGAATCAAACGAGGTAAAAATCATAAATGAATCAAAATGTACCATGAAATTTCTATCCACAGAGATTCTATGTTCTAATAAGAAGAAGACTGTAGTGGTAGGGATATATTACCGACCACCTGACCAGGATGGTGAAAGTGACTGTGAAATGCTCAGGGAGATTAAAAATTAAAATAGGCTATTAAAATTAAAAAAATCACTAATAATAATGGGGGATTTCAATTATCCCCATATTGACTAGGCACATGTCACCTCAGGACAGGATGCAGAGATAAAGTTTCTTGACACCTTAAATGACTGCTTCTTGGAGCAGCTGGTCCTGGAACTCACCAGAGGAGAGGCAATTCTTGATTCAGTCCTAAGTGGAGCACAGGATCTGGCCCAAGAGGTGAATATAGCTGGACTGCTTGGTAATAGTGACCATAATATAATTAAATTTAATTTCCCTGTGGCAGGAAAAACACCACAGCGGCCCAACAATGTAGCATTTAATTTCAGAAAGGGGAACTACACAAAAATGAGGAGGTTAGTTAAACAGAAATTAAAGGGTACAGTGCCAAAAGTGAAATCTCTGCAAGCTGCATAGAAACTTTTTAAAGACACCATAATAGAGGTTCAACTTAAATGTATACCCCAAATTAAAAAACATAGTAAGAGAACCAAAAAGGAACCACAGTGGCTAAACAACAAAGTAAAAGAAGCAATGAGAGGCAAAAAGGCATCCTTTAAAAAGTGGAAGTTAAATCCTAGTAAGGAAAATAGAAAGGAGCATAAACACTGGCAAATGAAGTGTAAAAATGCAATTAGGAAGGCCAAAAAAGTATTTGAGGAAGTTAGCCAAAGATTCAAAAAGTAATAGCAAATATTTTTTTAAGTACATCAGAAGCAGGAAGCGTGCTAAACAACCAGTGGGGCTACTGGATAATCAAGGTGCTAAAGGAGCACTCAAGGACGATAAGGCCATTGCAGAGAAACTAAATGACTTCTTTGCATCGGTCTTCACAGCTGAGGACGTGAGGGAGATTCCCAAACCTGAGCCATACTTTTTAGGTGACAGATCTGAGGAACTGTCCCAGATTGAGGTGTCATTAGAGGAGGTTTTGGAACAAATTAATAAATTAAACAGCAATAAGTCACCAGGACCAGATGGTATTCACCCAAGAGTTCTGAAAGAACTCAATATGTGAAATTGCAGAACTACTAACTGTAGTCTGTAACCTACCATTTAAATCAGCTTCTGTACCAAATGACTGGAGGATAGCTAATGTGACGCCAATTCTTAAAAAGGGCTCCAGAGGTGATCCCGGCAATTACAGGCCTGTAAGCCTGACTTCAGTACCGGGCAAACTGGTTGAAACTATAATAAAGAACAATATTGTCAGACATACAGATGAACATAATTTGTTGAGGAAGAGTCAACATGGTTTTAGTAAAGGGAAATCATGCCTCACCAATCTACTAGAATTCTTTGAGGGGGTCAACAAGCAGGTGGACTAAGGGGAACCACTGGATATAGTGTATTATAGTGATATAGATTTTCAGAAAGCCTTTGACAAGCTCCCTCACCAAAAGCTCTTATGCAAAGTAAGCTGCCAAGGGATTAGAGGGAAGGTGCTCTCATGGATTGGTAACTAGTTAAAAGATAGGAAACAAAGGGTAGGTATAAATGGTCAGTTTTCAGAATGGAGAGAGGTAAATAGTGGTATTCCCCAGGGGTCTGTTCTGAGACCAGTCCTATTCAACATATTCATTAATGATCTGGAGAAAGGGGTAAACAGTGAGGTGGCAAAATTTGCAGATGATACAAAATTACTAAAGATAGTAAGACCCAGGCAGACTGCGAAGAGCTACAAAAGGATCTCTCAAAACTGGGCAACTGGTCAACAAAATAGCAGATGAAATTTAATGTTGACAAATGCAAAGTAATGCACATTGGAAAGCATAATCCCAACTATATATATAAAATGATGGGGTCTAAATTAGCTGTTACCACTCAAGAAAGAGATCTTGGAGTCACCGTGGATAGTTCTCTGAAAACATCCACTCAATGTGCATCAGCAGTCAAAAAAGCTAACAGAATGCTGGGAATAATTAAGAAAGGGCTAGATAATTGGACAGAAAATATCATGTTGCCTCTATATAAATCCATGGTACGCTCACATCTTGAATACTGTATGCAGATGTGGTCACCCCATCTCAAAAAAAGAGATATTGAAATTGGAAAAGGTTCAGAAAAGGGCAATAAAAATGATTAGGGGTATGGAAAGGCTTCCGTATGAGGAGAGATTAATAAGACTGGGACTTTTCAGCTTGGAAAAAAGAGACGGCTAAGGGGAGATATAATTGAGGTCTATAAAATCATGACTGGTGCAGAGAAAGTAGATAAGGAAGTGTTGTTTACTACTTCTCATAACACAAGAACTAGGGGTCACCAAATAAAAATTAATAGGCAGCAGGTTTAAAACAAATAAAAGGGAGTATTTCTTCACACAACTCACAGTCTACCTGTGGAACTCCTTGCCAGAGGATGTTGTGAAAGCCAAGACCATAACAGGGTTAAAAAAAGAACTAGATAAATTCATGGAGGATAGGTCCATCAATGGCTATTAGCCAGGATGGGCAGGAATGGTGTATCTAGCCTCTGTTTGCCAGAAGCTGGGAATGAGCGACAGGGGATGGATCACTTGATGATTACCTGTTCTGTTCATTCCCTCTGGGGCACCTGGCACTGGCCACTGTCGGAAGACAAGATATTGGGCTAGATGGACCTTTGGTCTGACCCAGTAGGGCCATTCTTATGTTCTTATGTTTCACTGCAGTTCACAAAAAAGAAAGGATCTAGATTGGGAACAATCATAACATGGTAGTCTTTGGGAAGTTCTGTGATTTCACCTGCAGGAAACACTTTTTTTTTATACAATGAAAGTTTATATAGTGAAAGTTTCCTGAAAAGTACCTTGATTTCTTTTATGCACTTGGTAGATGAAGGGGTGAACCAGCAACTTCTACCAAAGCAGTATGAATAAAAGCTACTTCATGGGCAGCTAAGATAAAGTGAGATTTTTAGCATAATCAGATCTTGAGAAAGATCACAGTCCAAGATTTACATAAGGCCAGAATTATAAATAGGTACGTGTCTATCCTAGCAAGAAAGGTAGACGATTCCCAAGGGATAATCCATCACTTCTTAAACCCTTCTTGAAAACAAACCATGGTGAGATTTAAAGAGTCTTAAAAAAACAAAACAAAACAAAACAAAAAAATACCCAACCCCTTCTCATCTACTGCCCTATCCACATACACATTTCACAGCTCCAGGGAGCAGATCCTGCTTCTTCTTAGCATTTTAAGCCTTTCAAACATGCACAGGAACAGGAAGGAAATAGCCTACCTCCTACCAAACAGAAGTGTTTGGTCTGTAATGAACTCTTCCCAAGAAGAAATGCAGGATGCACCCTGTTCATAGAGTCTAAACTGCATATAGCTAGATCAGCAGGCAAATGCCTCCAGCCCCTGGCCTTTACCAATCACTTTACGCCCAGCAGGAAGAATGGCAGGAATTCATCCTTCTATCAAAATAATTACAACGTATTCTCAGTCTGAACACCACACCTTACATAGAAGGTGAGTCCACCAGGAGCAGAACCTGTGGCATTAGTTGACTCATTCGATGCCTGTGGCATGGAAACTGGACATGTACTTAACAGGAAGTGTCTGTCTTATGTTGCACTTTCTGATCACCATATCTTATTAAAAAGAATAATGCTAAGATTGTCAAAGGAGTCTAAGGGTGTTGGATGCTTACCTCCTCTAGCTTCCTTTGAGCCTAAACCCAACCTAAACCAGTACATAACATTTCTAAGGATCTTAGAATAGAATAAGAGAAAATATGTAACAATTAGACAGGAAGCAGCAGTTGACAGTTTGATTAAGTAAATAAAATTAATTTGCCTTTATAAAGAATATTTTGATTAAAAAATAAGTTTATTAAAATTAAGTTAAAGTCGATGTATTAACTGTTCAGTTAAACAAACCAATATTAAAAATGAACTTACAGAACTTTCCTCACAGCAACTTTTAAATCTCAGCGTCCAATACTTCCTTTTGGCAAAACCATCTAAACCCTACTCTGTGTCATCAAATGGAGCCCCTGTTGACAAGTATCAGCAAAATGGCTGCCCCCTCAGAGAGAGAGAGGAGTTCCAGTCACTAAACAGAGATACTGACAGTGATAGATTTTTGAAAACTGTTTTCTAAGTACTTAGATTTCTAAGGTATTACAGTTCCTCTGTTGCACAACTCCTTTACAGAAACCCCTTCCCAGAAAGTACACCTGCCCAGGGTAAACAAGATTAATTATGGATGTTAATAATCATTCTAAGCATTAACATCCTAATTATACAAATCTCCTTGAACTGACTTGGAGGTGGTGATTTTTGAAGACCATATCTTTCCACTGTAAAAGAAAATAAAAATTTAAAACCAGGAAAGATAAAGATGCCCTAGGTGTCTGTGTGTAACAGATCTGTGACTGTTCCTTCCAAGTTCCAGGAAGAGTCCCCAATACCTTTAGGACAGCAAGATGCACATCACTAGCTTTCCATAGAAAACCTCTCAGTCTGTCAGAATAAAACAACGAATTAAGCCCATATTTTCCATCTTCACTTTAACACTAACATATATGTGTACACACAAGAACCTCTTCCTCATCTGCCCAAGAGTCCTTGCTTTCTTCCTCCTCGGCTGCCCAAGCTTGGACAGAATCTGGCCCCAGATTCATTTAAAAAATTTTAAAAATCTTTTCTTCTTGCTCTACAGTTACCAAAGCCAGCATTACTTAAGTTACCATTCCAAGGAAGCAGTGCACCAAAACGCATTTAAAGGGGAAGATCAAAATAAACTATTCTTAGCACAATCACCTCCAGGGAGGAAGAAAAACTTCCACAGATTCTGTTGACATGAACCTCTATCATGGCTTTTTAGTATGAAATTTTCCAGTGTATTTCATGAGCATTGGCCTGCTAAACCCAGGGTTGTGAGTTCAATCCCTGAGGGGGCCATTTAGGGATCTGGGGCAAAAGTTGGGGATTGGTCCTGCTTTGAGCAGGGGGTTGGACTAGATGACCTCCTGAGGTCCCTTCCAACCCTGATATTCTATGATTTCTCGCTGGTCTGCAGTTTATAGGACTTCTAGACAGAACAGTTCACATTGTCTACTGACTGTCATCAGACATCTTGAACTAGGGCTTTCAAACTTCTTATCCATGTCAATTTTAAGCAGTAAGTATCCCACTGAGTTCTTACCATATGATGCCACAATTGCTCAACAAGTTCAGTCTGTACTTAAAAAGATTAATAAGCTTACTTCCTTGAATTTTAGCTGCAGATGCCAGTCTTTAACAGATTAACTATTATTTGAAGGTGCTGGTAGAAATTTAAGTTCACAACAGCCTAAATGTCTCTCTCTCTGACAAAGCATATGAAGACAGTGAACTGTAGAAAAAAAGCAGCACTTTTAAAAGCTGTCTGCTATCTTGGATGCTCATCAGACCCCTCCACCTTTCCACACACACCCCCTCCTCCCAGAACTTACATTTTATTTAGATTTCTGCTTAAAACTGTATCGTTTAAATAGCCTTTATTAATCACTGTATTGTTTGATGGCCAAACCAATGCCTTTGTTTTCCTGGTTGAATTTTTGAGGAGCAGCAGTGACATCCAGTGGCTGCTAGGGTGAATCCCAGGTTCTCAAATCCAAGAAATATTCCAGTTCCAGTTAACATGAATGAATTTTCAATGTGCTATCCATCAGATTTGACTGAGGACATAGCTGAAGAGAGAGCTTGGATCAGGGGCTTCTGAATCTCAGTGCAAGAGTTGTCAGGATAAGTTCAAGGAAAGTTTTTCAGAAGTCAGGCTCTCCCTTGAAGGAGGCCTATATTCATTTTAATATCCAAATCCATGGAATTTAAGAACCCCAAGGATTTCCTAGCAAACTGGTGTTTCCATGCAAAAGCTTAATTCACTTTAAGGACCCAATTCCACTGTGGACAATGGCTCTTTCATAATTTAATAAGTCGCTCACTACTCATCTTTATCTACTCTAACCACCCAAGTGTTCCTATCCTGCACTCTGTCCCCAACCTTTCAACTATGTAACTATATTCTCTCAATAGATATCAGCTCCCTTCAATTGGAAAATGGAACTAAAAACAGACCCCTTCAACAAACCCAAAAGACAGTCCCATAACTGACAACGGCCACCTCCAACACACCAAAAGTGTTCCCCCACATGAAACCAATCCATTCAACAACCTAACAGGTTTTACTTTGTCCAACACCAAGTTCATTCCATGCAGAAATATCCCTTACCTGTAATAATTGTTATAAATTACTAGCAGGTACACTTCAAAAATTAGCGAAGTGTTGGTCAGGGTTCTGTGCAAGCAATAAACCAGTGTATAGCTAGATATGTGAAGTAGGAGCCAAATGTCTCTGGAGACCAGAAAATACAGTGCTTTTGATATAATACCTGGATCAGTCCTTTCCTTGTGTGTCAGGAGTCCCTCTATATCCTACCTCTTCATTCTGGGAATCCTTTTGCTCTCTTTTACTATCTCTGAACCCTTTCCTAATCACTAACTTTGATGCTTCCTACATAGATGGACTATTCGAGGAAATCCTCTAGTAGGTATCTTTTCACCCTCCCTGAAAACCAGTTGTTATTCTACCGCTGCTAACAGAAGTGTGCAGACATGCACAAGTGTATTTGTGCTCACCTGGCACCAGCCGCATGTCTCTTTTGCAATCTACAGCATTGTTCTGAAGTAGCATCTTTACTTCAGTGTTTTAAGAGTCTCATATCAGTCAGTCAGCCTGGTCTTAAGACTCCATTACCCTTTAGCTTCTTTCTTCCACAAAAAGAAAAGGAGTACTTGTGGCACCTTAGAGACTAACAAATTTATTTGAGCATAAGCTTTCGTGAGCTACTAAATTTGTTAGTCCCTAAGGTGCCACAAGTCCTCCTTTTCTTTTTGCGGATACAGACTAACACGGCTCCTACTCTGAAACCTTCTTTCTTCCAGAAACTTTGTCTTGTTTATCCATAGCCTACCTTCAGGTCCCACGCTACCTAAATCTGCAGGCCTTGCTCCTCAGTTTGTAGAAAGTACATATGTAATGGAGAAGTTTAGCTTTGTTTGTTTTATAAATGAAAGTCTGTTTCTGGCTCTTTTTCTTACAAAGCCAACCTTGTAAATGTAACCCAGCACAAAACAATTGCTAGGGTTCAAATGAGAGAGCAGCTGAGCTCCACTTCTGGTGCAGGAGGCTAAGAGGGAATCAGGATATCACATATACTTATGTAAAATGAAACCGAAGATCTTCTCCCAGACCCTCCCCAGGGTAATTAGTCCAGCCCTGTGACAGTGAGCAGGTGCACAGTGAATAGTGTCATGGCAAGCAGGAACTGGTTACTTTGGAGGGATGTGGGAGGGGATTTTGGCAAAAAATTGTAGATCCATCCAAAAATGCTAGGCTCTGCATTTAATTTAAATTTCATCAGAGAAGGAATATTAAACACCTAGTCATGTCCAAAGGCCAGGCCAATACTTTCATCAATTTCATGATGTTTATTGTTCATTGAGGAAAACAACAAGGGAAGCTATGGTATGATCTCTTCCTGCTGCAGACAGCATTACAGAGCTTAGTGCTGTCTCTGCCTTGCACTAGTCCCCTGAAATAAAGAGACAGCTCATCATTACCTCGGTTACAGATAGTGCAGAAGTTGCTTGGTCCTTCACTGTGTTTCTTCAAATGATCTGCCATGTATGCTGCCCGCAAGTACTTTCCACACACCTGGCATGGAACTTTGTCTTCATGGCATGCTAGGTGTGAGCGCAGTCGGTCACGAGTGGCAAAGGAAGCATTACAGGTCTGCAGGTAGAAGGAGAACAGTGTGAGTCACCAAATCTACTGCAAGTGTTCATATAACCATATCTACGCTACGTGACCCCCACCGTAAGACTCTCAAACCCTGCATATGGACACAAGCGACAATCATGAGTTAATTTTCCCCAAACAGGCAATCCAGGTTACCATCACACTGCAAAGGATGCAATGTTACTGCTCAAAAAGGAGCAGGCACCAGGATTAGGACTTGACATAAAGAAAGAAGCTTTGAAACAATATAGTCTGTAAAATGTGAGTAGAAAAACAGGTCTGAAACGTCTCAGCTCCTCATTGAAATCTGTGTTACTAAAACGTCACAAGTTATATTTAGTAACATAAATAGATTTGCCATTGTCCTTCTTGAAAAGTCCACTCCAGTCACATTAGAGTCTATCCTAGCTCATTTTATGGTGATATCATAGTCACATAAGCCAGGCTCATGTCAATCCCTCTATTTCCTTCCTGCATTCACTTTGTGATCTCATCAATTTGACTTTAGTCTCTATGGTTTCCCCAATGATGTATAAACAAAGCATCAGAGACCAGAAAGTAAGGTTGGATTGACAGGATCACAGAGGGCACTACAGAAGGAGAACCATGTTGGCATCCATAGTCCAGAGAGACCTCAGAATGGCACTGTGTAATCTGTTTACAGTGGATAACTTGATCCCTGTTATGGTAGCATACTCCAGTTACTATTACGTAACAAGATGAACTTAGGGTAAAACAACAATAATTATAATTATAACTATACATGTCAACCTTGCAAAATTCTACTTGCCCATTCACACCAGGAGAATAATTTGACAGGTGAGTGAGACATCCATCCCCACCCGCATCATCATCATAATCGCAGAATGTAGGCAAGCAGATTTTGTGCTTGGGCTAGTATGTTTTTGACAGTTTTGCAAGGCTGATCATATCATTAGCATACATGAAAGCAATCAAATCTTTACCAACATGTTATAGAAAAAAATGCAATCTGAACACATTGCTCACATATGGAGGACAGAGAAAACCAGAAATATCAGAGCGACCAGCCCAATTGGATGAAAGCAACAAAATTCAAGGTTGCGCCGTGACTGGCTTGTACCACAGCACCCTTTAGGTGAAATATTGAGACACATGGTTTATATCACAGCTCCCTAGGAGATTATATAAATCCAGTAAGTGATCTAGGGAATGATTTTTTGGCTTTTCAGAAGTAGTGGTTTACTTTTTAGGCAGCTGTTTCACTGTAAAGTAGATTTTGTTAGGATAACAACGTAACTACTGCACTGTGATTACAACACAGTAGCTTAAAAATAAATGAAACCGTCAATACAATAGAAGTTCATCTGTAGAATTTTACATAGCTGTCACTAAGTGCCTGATCCTAAGCCCACTGAAGTTATTTGAAAGGCACCTGCTGGCTTCAGTAGGCTTTGGATCAGGCCCTAACGGGTCAATCTTGTGAGGTGCTAAGTACTTTATTTCAATGGAAGTTGAGGGTACTCTGCAACAAACAGAACACTCAGTACCTTGCAGGATCAGTCCCTAATATAGTTAAAAAAAACAGTGATACAGACATGGATTGCTGTGATATATGGAATTTCACTGACCTCACTAGAGAAAAACTTTTAAGTCACAAATGATGAAGGGAAAAAAAGTAATTTCTTTAACATGAAAGAGAAAGAGATTTCTCCTCGTATGAACTCTCAGGACACAGCGCTGAGCAAAATAGGTGTAGCTTTCATTTAGCAAAATGCTACTGGAAACAAATAAGTCTTTAAGTAAGGACTGTTCCAACAACAAATCAACCTGTTGGAAGTAAAGTTAACGTGTGTTCCTGAGCAGCGGAGCATGAAAGTCAAAAGCTCCATCACCAATAATTCAATATCAAGTGACAGCAAGCTTGTGTATAAATGCATTCAGAATATCTGGGCATCAGTTCTATGACACAGACACAAATCCTCATATGTTAAAATTAAAACGATCATCTATCCTACGTTGAACATATCAAGTGGAAAGCTTAGGGTGGGGGTAATACAATCGTATTTCTGTTTGGTAATCAGTCTTGCTGCCAATTTTTACAGAGTCCATTCCTGGATAAGCTATGTACTGATCAGACATGCAAAAAAAAAAAAAAAAAAAAGTCTAAAAAACAAAAATAAGGGTCCAGTTGAGAAAGCACGAACCAGTTTAGCTGAATCATACAAGGGAGACAGGACCAGGTTTGGAGAAAACCTCTTACAGTTAATATTAGTTAATGTTTGTAAAAGGCTTTAAAGATGTAAAGTGCTAAATGAGTGCGAAGTATTTATTATTAAGGTTATTAATAATAAAGGAAAAGTCCAGTGCTTTCCTATCAAACATTGCATAGGTAGATAAATAGACCAAAAAAGAATATATAAAAAAGTTTAAAATAACATTGTTTAAGAAATACCTCTTGAAGTTTCAACTTTTCTATGGCTGTGGATGTCTCTGAGCTTATTCCAGGATGGCTGCCATTTTCCTGCTAATAGGCAGGAAGTAAGAGAAATTAGGACAGGAAGAAACTCATTCTGCATTGAAATCAAGGGGAAAAGCACTGGATTTGGAATGCCAATTTTAGGTAAATTTCAATAAATAGTTTTTATTTGTATTTTTCAAATAAATGTAGCTTGATTTTTAACAACTTGTATTTTCTCTTGTTTATTTAAATTGCCAGATGTTAACTAGGACTGTCAGCTGTGCCTTCTTCCCTGAGAAATAATGAACCTCTGATCTCTCTCCCCCATCTTTCCCCGATAGTTCAGTCCACATTACTTTCAAACCATCATTCCTCCCACCCTGCAGCCTGACGTTAGTACCAATCCCTACAAAGTAATCAACCCAGCAGGTAAAGCACCTCAATCCCATGTCAGGCCCCTAGGGCAACAACCTGAACTATCCCATTATGGCCAGCAAACTGACTTAGCCCTTCTCCCATGCCAAGCACTTAACTGACAGATTAAAAAAATTAAAATGTTACCAGGGAGAAAAAGTATCCAGAGTTCCATTTGGTGTCTGCCTTGGACACCAAAGCAACTTATTGGATTGGATTTCTCAGATTACCTGGCTCTATAGAGAGCATCCTTCCCCATTCGGAGTCTGTTTGAAGAGGAAGGGAAAAGGTGGAATCAGGTGCTTGTCTGCAGAGACAAGCTCTCTTTTTAAGTGATGTAGGTGCAGTGTTGTGTGCGGACTAATTCTAACAGTGATCTGTATACATGGCATTTAGCACATGGCCATCTCCTCCTCACCACAGATTCATTTCAGCTGCCCTGAAGTTATGTTTGTGTTGATGGCTCAGAATCCACAGTGCTGTGATACCACTTTGGCACCTCACGGGTATGCAGAGATGCACGTAGGGACTCAGGTAAGTGACAGATTGTACAGCACCGTTCTGAAGAACGTCTTTAAAATAGAGGAGCCTGGAAAACATTTTTCTCTTTGCCAAAACAATACTTCTCTTTTGTAATTACGATGGTTCAAGGATCCTTGTCACTTGTACATAACAGAATTCTCAAAGGAACTCTAACTGCCACTAGGGGGAGCTAAATCAGCTTCACTGATTTTCGAGTGAAATCAAGGAAAAATGGTGGTGGGGTGTGGAGAAGCAACATACCAATACTGAGCTACTTTGCTCCTCCGTGCCCAAACTTGGTGACTAGGAAAGATAATTCTATGGGAGGGAAAGTTATTTCTCAAGAGATAACTAGAATGAAAGGCACATTAGTATATAGTATATATTTTAGGTTTGAAACAAATTTACAGCACTGTTTTCCAGAATGATATCCTTTCTGTGGTGTGTATGCAGAGAAACGTTGTAATTCTGACAGGGTGCTGCCAAGTAGTTTTTGCAAAGACAGATAGTAGGTCTTCAACAAATCTTCTACATCTTATTTATATTAAATATTATGGCCACATTAAGTTCGAACAATTAAGCAGTCAAAAGTCAAGCACAAGCTATTGTTGAACTTGCAGTCTTAATTCTGTCACTATCCTAATAACCATTAATTATACCATTTTCTTATATAATATCTTGCGGCATTTTCTACAATTCTAGAGATAGGAGATTATTCTAAGAAACTGTGCTCATGTAATGCATATATGTAAAGGGCAGAGTTAAGGTTGTGTGTTGAACCTTAACTTTTGTATTTCTTGACTTTTGAGTGCTCAATGCACCCTTAGATTTGCACGAATTTAGTTGTTTACATTTAATACTCCTAAATGAAAGAAAATTTCTCTGTTTCCTAACAGGTATCATTTAGCAAAGGACAATTAGTGATTATCAGTGTTACTAGTAAACTGCATACTTTCTGTAAGCTTCACACCAGCTGGCCAAAGAATGATGAGTTTCTGCTAGCATTGTAGGCTAAGTACACATGTCCATACCTGTGTATGAATATCTATATTATATATAGATATTTATACACACACAGTTAAGTGTGCATTTAAAAAAAATCTTTAAGGCGTCCTCACTACATACAACTAGTCACCTTGTTTTTACAATAATTGTGGTTTGGGAATTCTTCTGATTTAACCTGATCTATAGCCTTATATCATCTTAAGAAACTTAAGCCAATTTAAGACTTTAGATAGGTTTAAGGTGTTTAATTGGTTTGAAGGCCCTATGGCCTGATTTTCAAAGGTGCTGAGCTCCTACAACTCCCAATGAGGTCAATGGGAGCCTTTAGGTCAGGGGAGGACAAACTACGGCCCGCGGGCCATAACTGGCCCGTCAAGGCTTTCAACCCGGCTCGGGGATTGCCAGCCCTGTGGTGCAGCGGGGCTAAGGCAGGCTCCCTGCCTGCCCTGGCCCCACGCCACTCCTGGAAGCGACTGGCACCACATCTCTGTGGCCCCTGGAGGCCCCGCAGCTCCCATTGGCCAGGAAAGGGGAACCGCAGCCAACGGGAGCTTTGCAGATGGTACCCGCAGGCGAGGGCAATGCATGGCAGCACTGCCTGCCCCACCCCAAACCCAGGAGCCACTGCCGGACATGCTGACCGCTTCCGAGAGCGGTGCAGGGCCAGGGTAGGCAGGGAGCCTGCCTTATCTCCACTGTGCTCTGCTGCCACCCCTCGAGATAAGCGGCACTGGGCCGGAGCCCGAACCCCTCCTGTATCCCACACCCCCTGCCCTGAGCCCCCTCCCGCACCCCAACCCCCTGGCCTGAGCCCCCTCCTGACCGCGCATCCCAACCTCTTGCCCTGATCCCCTTCCTGCAACTGCACCCCCTCCCGCACGCCAACCCCCTGCCCTACATTCATGGCCCTGCATACAATTTCCCTCTCCAGATGTGGCCCTTGGGCCAAAAAGTTTGCCCACCCCTGCTTTAGGCACTCTATATCTCTGAAAATCTGCTCATTGGATTACTTTAAACTGCAAAAACATCCCACAATCCCCCACAATTTGGAAGAAAAAACAGGGGCATGTGTCAGGAGACAGAAAAATGCAGGTTAAGAGGCAACAGTCAGACAGGATGGGGTTAGAATTTTTTAGAATGGAAAAATTTCTCCCCCACCCTCACGGACCTCAAAGAAAACTGACGGGATTTTGCTCCAACTTTCTGTAAAATTCACCTTCCTTCAGACACCACACATGGAAAACTTTAGTCCAAGAAGCAAATATTTCAGAAATTTCCCATAAAAGTGTTTGAAGACAGGGGGTCATAATGGAAACTGTTTTGCCTAGGTGCCTGTTAACTACTCTCCCACCCGGCCAGCAAATGGATGATAAAAGGTCAATCTTGATTTGGTTTTAAACCTTAATGGAAGACTTATTGTTTAACTATAAAGAACTATGTAAGTTGATATTACACTGCATTTCAAAGGATACTGTGCTGATGTCACCCATATCCTTGCTGAAAAAAAGCTTCCAGTTTTGCTCAGTGCAATGTTCTGAAGGCTATGTGATACAAAGAGCTTCACGGCAAGTGAAGTTAAATTATCAACTGTATTTGAAATTATATTAAAAAATTAAAGCCAGAATTTGAGCCTCTTGTTAGTGGCCACTGAACTACAGAAGAGAAAAAGGGCATCATTTGAGACAGCTAGGGACAAAGCAGCAGGGTAAGGTTTCCAGGGTGGGGACTGGGATAGAGCAGCAAGAAAGAACATCTGGTAGAGGGGGAAGGGAGACAGGAGGACCAGAGCAGCAGGAGATGCAACAGGGAGTGGTGGGGGGAGGGTAGAGAGAGGAATGTAAAGCAGCTGTCAGTTTGTTGACCGTGATTAGTTACAAACATATTTATCTCAGTTCACAATACATGATATTTCTATCAGTGTTTGATCATTCTTTGCACACATTACATTCATTGCCTTTTTTTTTTAAATAAAAAGATATAAACCCTCATTTATCCCCCTGCTCCTACCTGACACTTATGAGGTCTCTCCGACGTGTGCACCTGTTTGATGTGCCCATTCAAGTGGTCTGGCCTTAAAAAATATATATATGTATTTATATATGTATATAGACACACACACACACACACATATATACTTGAAAACAAACATTAAAAAATAGAAGCCACTATTGCATCCACTCCAAGAAAAGTTCTCTCTGGTGTGTCTGGGCTCCAGTTCATTCAAACAACCCATTACATTTTACTTCTGGAGACAAAGATCAGAAACAGTCAGAGCTCTACCCTGATCAATATCCTGCCATCCCTCTGCAAGGAAATACTGATCAGAATAAGCAGGAGATCTAGGTCAAAGTTTTCATACTGGGATGCCTACAGTTGGACTTCTAAATTCATATTTAGACACCTAAATCAAAGTAATCTCAGTGTCAGAAGTGCTGAGCATTTTAAAGTCAGGTCACTTTGATTTAGGCGTCCAAATATGGATTTACAAAACCAACTTTAAGCACCCCAGTATGAAAATTTTGGCATGACGTTCCACTTTTGTCTCTCAATTTCTTCATATATAACATGGAAAAAATACTGTCCTCCCTCACAACTATGCTGTGAGGCATTATTAACATTTGCAAAGTACTTTGAGGGCCTCAGCTAGGAGATGCTGTAGAAGAGCAAATTATTATTGAAAGAAGTTAGTCCATTCCCAGTGATTGGTAAAGCTTGTTTTGAAGGAGGGAAGCCTGAATAGCTAATGATTTTCCTAGTGGGTGCTTCTCTGGGTGGAAAGAAAGCTTTTCATTGTATGAGGCCAAACCTGCTTGGAAACTAGTTCTCCAACTCTCCTCCCCCAACTTTCTAGTCTCAGCCAGTCAGAGAGAGCTGAGTGGAATTCAGTTCTGGAGACTGAAGACGGAGTTAAATCCACAGTTAAGCTGTTAAACCTGATGCCTGGGCAGGTGCGCTGGGGCTATTAAACTGGAAAGACTAATCAGAGGTTTAAACTCCTAGTACATACCTATGGACTTCAGGGATGCCCCCTGAATCAATCCTTGAACTAAAGGCATACTGTAAAGTTAAACGTCACACTTCTGTCTGATTTATTTTGTTTACACACTTTTGTATAACACTTAAGATTACTAAAACTAGAAGACTAGAGAAAAAAAAAGATTCTCTATTTTTCAGTTTTTTATTTTACAAAAGCATGCAGACATTTTCACTGTTCCCCCTTTAACATTAGGCCCTGGTTTTCTGAACTCAATGGGAACACTGAATTTTCAGTACCTTGGAGAATTAGTCAGTTACTTTATTTTAGGCGTGGAAGTCTTTCAGTACAGCAACAGCAGGGAGATTTTTCTTTTATTAAAGTGTGATTGGAAAATAAAAACTGGCAGGGGATCTCAGGGGCAGGTACAGGACGTGAAAATACCTTTATCTTCTCATGGTGACTAGATTTCAAGTTGACGCTGTTTCTGTATCAAGTTTTTTGTCTTAAAACATTCCTGAACTTGCCAGTTATTGGCGAGCTCATCTTTATCACTGATTTTGTTTGTTTGTATAGCAAAAAGCCCTTGTCCTTATTACCAGAGCAGATTCAGCAGGGTCAAAGGTTTTTAAGTTTCTATTCCTGGGGTATCTTTATTGAAAGCAGAATTCTACTGCTTACTGGTTAACATCTCAGTTCCTTCTCACCAGCCAGGGCAAGTGAAAGAGCTCAGATCCATTAACTAGGGATGTTGTAGAAGTAGGAAGGCTGGTGTTGACTCTTTTCCCTTATCTACCCTATCCTCAAATTGAACACTGAACTTGAGAAGGACCCAAGTCTCAAATTCATTCCTGAACTCAAACCACAAGATACACACAAGCCATATTAAGACAGTATCAAAGATCTACTTGTTTGTGGGAGTTCACTTAAGTGACAACAAATATCAGCCACATTAAATGCACAGATCTTATGTATACTGCAGTGTAGAAACAGGATCCCCTTCAGGATGCTGTAAACACAAAGGACACAAAGACCATGTGTTAAAGAGATAACTGTTGCCACAGACTTTGAAATATCAACTCTTCATTCATATCTGGGTGATTACACACTAGGATAAATGGAGTGAAGTTAAGACAATGAAAATGTAGACTGTTAATCAGAAAAAAGTCATTTTAAGATCTATTAATAGTTTGCACTTCAATAGCAACTTGCAGTGGAGGGCTTCAAATCACTTCACAACCCATAATTAAGCCTCTGAACACCCAATTATTTCAATACCCATTTCACAGAAGGGTAACTTGCCCACTATCACGACAAAACTGGGAATGTTACCCAGGACTCATCCAACTCCCCATTTTGTGATTTAATTACTAGTTAACTCTTCTACAGAGCGGTAAAATAGTCTCCCCAAGAAAGTGATGAAAGTCCCATTCCTTGGGGTACTTAAAACTAGCAGCGTAGGATTCTACACTGGTCCTCAAGAGGTGGACTAGATAACCTTCTGGGTCTTTTCCATTTATGATTCACACCAGTGTCCTCTTACCTGGAGAAGCCTTTTCCACAACTCTGGCAGATGTAGGGCTTTCCCACAGAGCCATCGTGAGACCGAACATGATAGGACATCCTGTCTTTCCGCTTGAACCGTAGCCCACACACTGGACAAGAATATGGCTTCTCGCCGGAGTGCGACAGCTTGTGCCGATTCAGGTGGTACACGTCCCGAAAAATCTTGCCACAGATCTCACAGGCCACCTGCTTCCTTGTCCTGCTCCTCTTTCGGGGGGCGTCAGGATCATCCTGACCAGGCACCCCGTTTTCACCAAGCCTTGGCGGTGGGATGTCTATGTAACCCAACTGTAAGCTGGTCACCCCATGCTGAGCCTCATGCTGCCGCAGACGATTGGCGTCGGTAAACACTTTCCCACAGAGGCCACAAGGAAGGATGCCAGCCTCTCGCAGGCCCCCTGGGGTACCAAACATCATAGAGTCCAAGAGGTTTGCTTTGCGGGGACGCCCCCTGCCCCTCTTGGTGCCCAAAGTGGGGGCACTGGTGCCCACGTTCTGGAAGGGCGAGGCCAGCAGGGGTGGCGACAAGGGTCCCGCCACCATGGGCAAGCGGTCGACGCCTTGCAGGACGGGCAAGGAGGACTGGGCGGCGGTGAGGGCGGCCCGCGTGGCCTCGTCTTCGGGCATGCCGGCGATGCCGTTGCCATTGGGCGCCAGGCCGGCCCCGTTGGTCATGTCGAGGGGGAAGCCCAGGTCGGCGGCGCTGGGGCGGAAGAGCATGATGTCCGGGCGGGCGGGGGGCACCAGGATCTGCACGTTGGACTGCTTGATGACCTCCTGGCAGATGTCGATGACGGAGCGCATGAGGAGGAACTTGGCGGCCGTCATGAGCTCGGGGAAGCTCTCCAGCCGCACCACGATGCGCGAGGTGTAGGCGAAGTCCAGGATGTCCCCGAAGACCTTGGAGCTGATGGTGTGCATCTCCAGCTCCCGCCCGCCCGCGGCCGGCCCGCCGCCCCCGCCGGCCCCGGCCTCCGCGGCGCCCCCTTCCGCGCCGCCCCCGCCGGCCCCCTCGCCCAGCTGCGCGCTGAAGACCGACTCGAAGTACTCGCTGCAGGCGGCCAGCACGGCCCGGTGCGCCGGGAAGCTCTCGTCGCCCACCCGCAGCAGCACGTCGCAGAAGCGGCCGCCGTTCTTGCGCTGCTGGTTGAGGCTGTGCAGCATGTCGGCGCTGTGCCGGCTCACCTGGTAGGTGTAGCAGCCCGACGACGGGCCGCAGGCGGCGGCCTCGCTCACCCGCTCCATGGGGCTGCGCTGCCCCCGGCGGCCTGCAGGCGGCGCTGGCTCTCAGGCTGCCCGGCGGCGCGCGCCGCTTCCTCCCCCTCCCCGCGGCTGTCCGGGCCCGACGGCGGCGGCGGCGCGCGCTGCCTGCAAAGCGCGAGGGGATTGGGGGGGGGGGGAACAAAAGGCTGAGGCGGCGGAGGGGCGCGCGCGCAGCACGGAGCTCGAGCGGCAGCAGCTGAGGCGGCGCGAGCTCGGCCCGGGCCCGGCCGCCACGAGGCGCGGAGGCCGCAGCGGGCCGGGGCGCGCGGCGCGGCTGCAGCGGGCAGGGCGGGAGGGGGCTCCGGGCTGCCGGCTCCGTCCGTCCCTGTGTGTTTGGAGCGGAGGAAAGATGGCAGCGGCTGCACTTCCTCTTGCACTTTCACCCCTGGGGGGAGGAGAAGGAGGGGGGCGATACCACCCCCCCCGACAAAAATCCAGCGGGGGCCCCCCGGCTGCTGTTCCCCGACCAAGCGCCGCCGCCGTCGGGCCCGGCCCCGGCCCCGCCTGCCTCGCTGCACCCGCACCAGGAGCGCCGGAAACTTTCCTCTCTTCTGGGGTTCTGACGCCCCCCACCCTTTTCATAGAGACCCCCCCTCCAGCCACTCGGGCTCCCCCCACCCCCCCGCTTCCTGCCCCCTCCCTCCCTGCATCCGCCAATGCAAGAGCAGCCAGAGCCAGCAGGCCAGCCCCCACCCCGCCCGCGGGGGCTGGGGGCTGCAGCCTCCCCCCTCCCCAGCTGAGATCCTCCAATGCCGAGCCAGGAGCAAGGCCCCCGCCCGAAGCATATGGGGGGAAGGGGGCTGCACTCACCCCCTCCCCCAAACAACCAGGCTGCAGCTCGCCCCCCCCATCCACCCCGCCCGCAGGAGAGAGGACGGGGGGGGCAGCGGTCTCACCCCCCCGCAAGCGCAAAGCGTCCAATGCAAAACCCTCCCTCCTGGACTCGCTGCAGAGCGGCCCCCACCTATTCTCCCCACGCCTGAGGAAAGCTAATCCTAAAGGGACCAAGGGCTGCAGGGAGAACAGCCCCCCCTTCACCCCACGCACTTAGACCTTCACTGTACCCCCTTCTCCGCCTGGGCAGGAAAGCTGGGCACAAGGATGGGGGGGAAGAGACAAAAACGAGTACAGGAGTTCGCTCCCAACCCAGGGCAAAATCCCTCCTGAGACGAACAATTGGGGAAGCGCTGCTCGGGGGCGGGGGGGGAGCTGCACGAGGCAGCCGATTACACAACCCCGCGTCCCTCCATGTTGGGGAAACCGGGACTGCCCCGGTTTAGCTTTGTACTGACCATTGGGATCGTGGAGCTGAGCAAGCCCCAAGATCCGTTCATGCAAGGCTCCCTCCACGGTGAGGCTGGGTTCCTCAGGCCCTGAGCTCTCACTACTTTGGTTTAATAAGGGGCTTTCTCTGGACTGGTTTCCTTCTGCCCTCAGGGTCTCTCCACGATAAAATCCTATTTTAATGGCTTCATAATAATTCAGTTCTGGATTAAATTTAACTTGTTCGGTCTTGGTGTGGGAAGCAACAGCAGTTTGTATTTGCACATGTTCCCCCTACTTCCACCACTCAGTTCACATTTTGTTCTAAGGAAGTATTTAAAAAGTCACAGGCTTCAAGTGTACTCTTCTACACTTGTGAAATTGAATTCGATCTGGTATTAAAAACATTCCCAGATGATCAATTGATAATTATGGTTTCTTCACTTAAAATGTTATACTGGGGAAAATATGGAACTTTGTTCACACAAGAACATCCCAAACTTTCAGTTTTTTCCCCCCAAGAGCTCAGACCAAAGCACATGTATAAAATACTGGTGGAGCTGAAGGAGCATTCTGGGTATTGATGTGCAAATGAGCACACCAAGCTTCCAACTTCCAAAACAGAGTTATTGTAATAACACTTAAGGCCATATAGTGCCCTCAATCCGTGTGCTGTATTTCTGTTGATGTCAGTGGGAGTTGCTTGTCTACACTGAAGGCAGAGAATTGTCAGTGTAGCTTTTTACCACTGGATCAAGGTTTGTGTGTATTACATATAAACACATGCAGTTAGGCGATTTGACTATTTGGATTCAACTGTGACAAATCCACTTTAAATATTCACATGTTGCATAGATACTACATGCTAGTAATATTGTTCTCCAGATCTGTTTGCCAGTCACAGAAACAAGAGTACTCAATATAGTGAGGAAAAAATATTTGTATTTAAGTATACATGTCAGGCAGCAATTCACAGGCTTCACACACACAGTGCGAAGATAATCAGGAACTCACTATCTTTTCTGGTGAGTTTTAGTCAGTTCTGTGTCTTTTCCCCTGTGGTTCTGTTGGTTTATTTTTCTTTTTGCTTTATTCAGCTCCCTATTCCCTGACACGGTTCTTCTCACCCGGCTTCCTATTAAGGTTCCCCCCCTGCCTTTTCTTTGTCTCTCCTCCTTAAGGGGGAGGGGAGCTGAATTCCTGCTGCTGACACTCCACTTTCTTCAGAAGACCTTTCTCCAACTCCCATGGAACCTTCTGGTTCCAACATTCCATCTCTTCCGGCAAAGGGGCATCACCCAAAACATGCTTCCTGTTATTTGTTCGGAAAGTTAAATATTCAACTCCAAAGTGTTGTTATTTGTGGAAAGTGAAGCCAGTCATTCTTTCCATTAAATAGTGCACTGGATTAGCATTCTTCATACTCATATTCTAATTAATGTATCTTGCCTGTTAAAGATCATCACCTGCAGCCTTCTGCAATCCCAAGAGCAGCACAGAAATTTAACTGGTATCTTCACCTCTTTTACATGACAGAGGTTACTCTTGCAGTGTTAAGGCTGAGATCTAATCTATTTTATTTTCACCCTATCACTCTTAATACCTTGGCCTTCATATATTTATGGTCTCTCCAGCTGTTAAAGCACCACTCATAAATACCCTCATGTAAAATGTAAAGCAGTTTATTCTTAATGCTAATATAGATTTAAAATACATACATGTTCTATCTCTATTTAACTTGATCACTTAATTGCTACTCAAGTTAACTTTATCCCAAGCTTGTTCTGTCCCAAACATAAACATATACAATCACAAGCCATCAACCCTCCCCTCCCTACCTTATAGTCCCCCCACCCAATCCTCCATCTGATCAACTGTCATTTCCCAACTGTCTTGGAGCTTTCTGAATCCAATATTTTATTCCCTTTATTAAAGGCATATCATCCACAAAGCTGCTTTCTTGCTGTTTAAACCAGAATAAACCCAAAGACTGAAGATTCAGAGGGTGGTGGGGGGAGAGAAAAAGAATATTGCTATCGATAGATGATTAATACTTAAATCAGTTAACAAATGCTCCATACATTACTTGTTTTTGTGAGCTTTGCACTTATTTATTAGATAAATATGCTTTTAATTAAAAGGATTCACCACTCACAGTAGAATAGATACTTGACCCATTTACATTGCTTTCTATGTATTTTTAATATTTATAAGAGTTCATACGAGACTACAGTGTCTGGCCATGACAGATTTATTGTATCAACATTGGAAGGTTAAATATATTTCAGGCTACCTCATTTAAGATGCAATATGTACTATTAGATTGTAGCAAATTAGCTGTTGAATAAGGCATGTTTGATAGAATTTAACTCCATTTCTTAAAATTTATATTTAAGACAAGTTGTGCATTATTGGCCTGAGACTTGGAAGACTGAGTCCTTTATTCTTGAACTGGTGACTGCAATCTACCTCCCCACACCACATCGTGTAAGTACCTTATTTGAAGTATTATCATCCTGTAACTTGTTTACCTTCATCAGAACCAGCAAATTACTGGTTTGGTGATAATGTACTAATTGGAGTACAAATAACTAGTTTTATATTTAAACGGTTCACACCCACCTTCAGTGCAGGGAGTTCACTTGCTTTTCCAGGTTGATCTCTCAGTCCATTTAAAAGAAAAGGAGTATTTGTGGCACCTTAGAGACTAACCAATTTATTTGAGCATAAGCTTTCATGAGCTACAGCTCATCCGATGAAGTGAGCTATAGCTCACAAAAGCTTATGCTCAAATAAATTGGTTAGTCTCTAAGGTGCCACAAGTACTCCTTTTCTTTTTGCGAATACAGACTAACACGGCTGCTACTCTGAAACCTTTCTCTGTCATGTTCTCCCTAAATCTCTCTTTCTTGATTATGTTATTTATTTTTTGTTCAATATCTTTTTGTCAGCAGAAAAAATTCTTCTCATCCACTTTATCCAGCTTTTCTCTGTTGCTCTCTTCCTGCTCCTATGTTGTCCCCACATCTTTTTTTGATGATTTTTTCTCTTTCGGTGACCAGTCCCCAATCAAGCGCTATATCTTCTATTTGAATTGTAGCACACAGGAGTTTTATTAGCTTTTTAATAATAAATATAGTCTTAGCACATTTCCCAGTGGCCCAATTCCTGGTCACTTTACTCACACAGGTGTACCCATTAAAATCAATGGGACCCACTAATGTAAATAAGGCGGGTAGAATTGGGTCCTGCTGGGTGACGAAGGGCTTAATCCTCTCAAAGAGTTGTGCATCCTCAACTTTCATGGCTTTTGAGAATGCTCTGCACCTTGTGAGGTTGATTCAGTTATGATAACCTTTAAGTTAGTTAGTTGGACATTGTTCTACATGGATTACAACATGTTAGTGGAGTAATCCCTAACAGACAATTGAGTAATTTATAATAATGAGTAGTCATGTGACTTGTTTACTTTTTAATTCTGTTTCACTGAACTATATAGTAAGTATTTAGTTTACTATATGGTGACATATTTTCACTTTTAGTAACTCATTATATCTTTCCTGAGTTTTCAGTGAATTTAACTCCTGTCAAATACCACTGTTCTAATGGGCAATGAATTCAGCATTCATTACTTATTAGTAGGGCCCTACCAAATTCATGGCCATGAAAAACATGTCACCGACTGTGAAGTCTGATCTTCCCCCATGAAATCTGGTCTTTTGTGTGCTTTTACCCTCTACTATACAGATTTCACGGGGGAGACCAGTGTTTCTCAAAGTGGGGGTCCTGACCCAAAAGGGAGATGCAGGGGGGTCACAACGTTATTTTAGGGGGGTCACGGTATTGCCACACTTACTTCTGCGCTTCCTTCAGAGCTGGGCGGCTGGAGAGCAGTAGCGGTTGGCAGGATGCCCAGCTCTGAAGGCAGCACCCCACCAGCAACGGCACAGAAGTAAGTTTGGCAATATCAGGCCATCCTTACTTCTGCGCTGCTGCTTGCGGTGGCTCTGCCTTCCGAACTGTGCTCACAGCCAGCAGCCGCCGCTCTCCAGCTGCCCAGCTCCGAAGACTGCGCAGCCACCAGCAACAGTGCAGAAGTAAGGGTAGCAGTACCGCAACCCCCCCTACAATAACTTTGTGTCCCTTGCACAGCTCCTTTTTGGGTCAGGACCCCTACAATTACAACACTGTGAAATTTCAGATTTAAAGAGGTGAAATCATTAAATTTATGATTTTTTAAATCCTATGACCATGAAATTGACCAAAATGGCCCGTGAATTTGGTAGGGCCCTACTTATTAGGCTGATTGTCACTTTATTTGTATTACCGCGGCACCAGGACCCCACTGTGCTAGGAACTGAACAAAGAGAACTAAGAGAATCCTTGGCCCCTAACAGCCTAGTTTTACAGGTTACTGTGAGTTCACTATTTTTTGACAGGGAGGCATCCCATGGGAATGCTGATCCAAAGAGCAAGGGTTCTCAAGTTCTGTGGTATTGTGGATTGCATCTTAATACTGATGGTGGTTGGTGGTATACCAGCCCTCTTATTCACAAGCATGTGAACAGTTCTTCCCATTCAAGAGGGCATAACATTTCTGTGACAACTTTAGCAATTGTTTACATGGATTACCTGTTCTGTTCATTCCCTCTAAAGCACCTGGCATTGCCCACTATCTGAAGATGAGATACCGGACTAGATGGACCTTTGGTCTGACCCAATATGACCCTTATTCTTGAAAAGTAACTGGGAGTATATGTAGGTATTTTAGTTGTCTTTAATGTGGTAAAAGTTCTTTTGAAAAATGTTAATTGCTTGTCTACTTTTGCTCTTTTCCATATCTTCCATTTATCCCCTGCCCTTGCTTTCACTGCACATGTTTCTTAGCTGGCTGATTTTAGTCTCCTTATTAAACTCTATACACTTCTCTGGAATTTGGTTCCTTCCTTCCCTGCTTCTTGGTTGAATCTCTAGATGCTACTGTAATACAGATAAATTGGTTCTACATTTTCTGGATTCCAGAGAATTTGAACTATATGGAATAAAAATAAGAATGGAAAACATTAATTTTATCAGTCCTATTATGCTTCCTAAGGTAAAGGGAAGGAATAAGTGTCTGATTAGGTCTTTCTTAAAGAAGTTTGAAAAACTTAATACTTTTGTTGAAAAGAGGGTATTTGAATGTATTAATATTCTTAGAACTTTGTTTTCCTGGATTCAAAGTCCTGTATTCTTAATGGTGGGTGTCTTATTGTCAATCTTAATTTTACTTATTTTGTATCCAGAAATTAATGTGAATGTGTGACAGGTAGATTGCTGGGACATGTATTTTAGTGATGTATAGTCATGTTGGTGCTTATAGAAATTTCTTATAGCAGTGTTTCTCAAACTGGGGTCCCCAAGGGTACTCCAGGGGGTCCACGGGCACCACTGATCAACTCCTTCCCCTCTCTCCCAGTGCCTCCTTCACACTGGGGAACATTCCAGCGTGAAGGAGGTGCTGGGAGGGAGAGGGTGGAATAGGGAACCTGGTTCCGCACCGCTCCTGGAAGCGCCCAGCATGTCCCAGCATAGGGCTGAGGGGAGCAGGGGGGGTCTCTGCACGCTGTCCCCAGCCTGAGTGCTGACTCTGCAACTCCCATTGGCCGTGGTGCCTGCAGGCAGGGGCAGCGTGCAGAGACCCCTTGGCCCCCTGCCTAAGAGCCACTGCCAGAGGGATGTGCTAGTCACTTTTGGGAGCTGTCCGAAGCAAGCGCTGCACCCCTCACCACCTCCCGGACCCCAACCCCGTGCCCAGCTCAGAGCCCGCATCCAAACTCCCTCCCACACTCCACCCCTCTGCCCCAGCCCTGAGCCCCCTCCCGCACCCAAACTCCCAGCCCAGAGCCCGCACCCCACTCCCTCTCGCACCCAAACTCCCTCCTGCACCTCACCCCCCTGCCCGAGCCCTGAGCCCCCTCCCACACCCAAACTCTCTCCCAGAGCCTGCACCCCCTCCTGCACCCAAACTCCCAGCTCAGAGCCCGCATGCACTCCTGCACCCAAACTGCCTCCCAGAGCCTATACCTCACACCCCATCCTGAACCCAAACTCCCTGCCAGAGCCCACACCCCCTCCCCGGAGTCCTAAAGTTTGAGAACTGCTGCACTAGAGCATTGATTGCAAAACCTTTTTACTCTCAAATGCCCCAAAATCTGATCTGACATGACCATGAGTGGCCATCTTAGATACAAACATTCTCTTTCTCCCGGTGTTCCGTCCTCCCTTCTTTCCTCACTTTATCCCTCCTTTCTGTGCTTCCAAACAGTTTAGAGTGGAAAGGCTCTATTTTCAGTTACCTGAGTGGAAGGAACCAGTTTTTAAATCTGATCTCTTCATTTAGTCCCAGAGTGACCAGATTTAAAAACAGGAATCCTGTAGCAGAGATGGGAATATAATAGGATTGCCAACTTTCTACTTGCCCTGCCCCGCCCCTCCTCCCGAGGCCTTGCCCCTGCTCACTCCATCCCCCTGCACCCCATTGCTCACTCTCCCCACCCTCATTCAGAAATGAGGAGTTCAGAGTGTGGGAGGGGGCTCCAGGCTGAGGCAGTGGGTTGGGATGCAAGAGAGGGTGAGGGCTCTGGCTGGGGGTTTGGGGTGCAGGAAGGGGCTCCGGGCTGGCAGGTAGAGCCAAGGGGTTCGGAGCATGGGAGGGGGCTCTGGGAAGAGGCAGGGGGTTGAGGTGTGGGAGGAGGTATGGGCTCTGGCTGGGTGTGCAGGTTCTGGGGTGGGGCCAGAAATGAGGGGTTCAGGTAGGGTGACCAGATAGCAAGGGTGAAAAATTGAGACGGGGGTGGGGGATAATAGATGCCTATATAAGAAAGAGCCCTGAATATCGGGACTGTCCCTATAAAATCAGGACATCTGGTCACCCTAGGTTCAGGGTGCGGGAGCTGGCTCCGGGCTGGGGCAGAGGGTTGGGGGGTGAGGGCTCCAGCTGGGGGTATGAGCTCTGATGTGGGGCTGGGGATGAGGGATTTGGGGTGCAGGAATGGGGTCTGGGGTGGGGATGAGGGGTTCAGAGTGCAGGAGGAGGCTCTGGGCTGGGGCTTGGGGCACAGGGATGTGTGAGGGCTCTGGCTGGGGGTGCAGACTGGGGTGGGGCTGGAGATGAGGGGTTTGGGGTGTAGAAGGGTGCTCTGGGCTGGGACTGAGGGGTTCAAAGGGCAGGAGGGGGATCAGGGCTGGGGCGAGGAGTTGGGGCATGCTGAGGGAGTGAAGGCTCTGACTGCGGGTGCAGGCTCTAGGGTGGGGCTGGGGATGAGGGGTTTGGGGTGCAGGAGGATGCTCCAGGCTTGGATCGAGGGGTTTGGAGGGCAAGTGGGGGCTCTGGGTTAGGGATGAGAGGTTGGGATGCAGGGGATGTGTGAGGGCTCTGGCTGCGGAGTGCAGATTCTGGGGCAGGGCTGGAGCTGAGGGGATCAGAGGACAGGAGGGGGATCAGAGTTGGGGTGGGGGCCCAGGAGGGGGGCAGGGGTGCAAGCTCTGGGTGGCACTTACCTCAAGCAGCTCCCGGAAGCAGCGGCATGTCGCCACTCCAGTTCCTGTGCAGCCAGGCGGCTCTGCATGCTGCCCTATCTACAGGCACTGCCCCAGGAGCTCCCATTGGCTGCAGTTCCCGGCCAATAGGAGCTGTGAGGGAGGCGCTTGGGGTGGGGGCAGCATGTGGAGCCCACTGGCTGCCCCTGTGTGTAGGATCCAGAGAGGGGACATGCTGGCTGCTTCCTGGGAGCTGCACGGTGTGGAGGCTATCAGAGAGCCTGCCAGCTCCGTTGCACGGTGCCACCAACTGGACAGTCAACAGCCTGGTCAGTGGTGCTGTCTGGAGTCACTGGCATCCCTTTTCGACTGGGTGTTTCAGTCAAAAACCGGACACCTGGTCACCCTAGAATATAATCTAGGTGTTCTGACTCCTAATCCAGTGTCTAACTGCTGAACACACCAAGAATTGGGCATCCCTGGGCAGCCAAGCTACCTCTAGATAGATCTCCATTTCATAAAATGTGTTAGATAGTAATTTAAGTAGGCAACAGTGCTTAATGTCTGACATTTACAGATTAACTAGTCAAGACATGAAGATTATCTGCTCTTCTGAGTAGGAAAATGTATCAATAATTAACGGAGTGTAATTGGCATGAAAGATTAAACTCAATAAGAGACATGACAGAGTGTGTAACTACAGTGGCACACATTCATTTCTTATGGGGCTGAGCAGGCAGACGACTTTTGGCCTTGTGCCTCAAGACTTACCTAAATGGTTGGGTTCACTACAGAACCCTGTAACACTCCATTGTGAGCTTCCAGAGTGGTCCTTGTGTTAAAGGGAGTATTTTTCAGCACTGTGAATAAACTACTTTTTCATTAAGGGTTTGCCTTTGCAGTTATAGAAAACAGTCATATAACTGAAGAAATTAGTTAACACAAAATGCTCCTTTAAAAATAAGTTTTACATATGACTATAAATAAGGCAGAGACTACAGACATTTACAGGATTATTAATTTTATAATCATACAATCATCATTGCATTCTACACCAGTTACCCAAAATCCTAAGATCCTTACTTAATTTACTCAAAAATGTCAATTGGCTTCTGTAAAAGTTTTACCTGCGTAAGGACCTTGGGCTCTGGCCCATTAAGAATAAGATTGTTTATAATCAGAGATTTGGTAAAACTTGTGTGCATATAATACATATCACCTATCGGTGTTATCCTACTCATTGCTGTGGTATCTGAATATCTTACATCTGAGGATCTAAAGTGCCATACAGGCATTATTGAATTAAGCTCAATACTGCTGCAGGGCAAGTAAGCATTATCTTTGTTGTACAGCAAGTGAAACTGAGGCACAGATAGGGGAAGTGACTTGACCAAAAATCACACAGAGTGTTAATGGTAGAGTGAGTGAATGGTAGAGCTGAGAATAGAAAATAGATCATCTAACTTCCACTCTGATTTTTTTTCCACAACACCCCCTTAATCTTTCATGACCCTAATGGGCTGTGGTTGTGTACCTGAATATGTGGTTTTATGCCTTGCAGTTCCTTATTCTAGCAGTCATGACTGAAACCACACCGTGTAATACCTCTCAACTGTTTGACAGAGGAGCACCTGTTATTTCAGATACAAATTTGCTCCCCACCTACACCATCTTGTGATACCTTGCTTTCATTATCTTATATTATTGATAAAGTTTGATTAGAGAAGTTGAGATTTTACACAATGAGGGAGACAAGGTGGGTGAGGTAATATCTTTTATTGGACCAACTTCTGTGTGTGGAAGAGACATTGTTAAGCATAAGAGGTTCAATCTGTCCCACCTTGTATTTAGTTTTGACCTCTGATTACCTTCTCTATATCTGAAGAAGAACTTGGTGGAGCTCGAAAGCTTTCCCTTACACCAACTGAAGCTGGTCCAGTAAAAGTTATCCCTCATCTTGTCTCTCTCATATCCTGGGACCAATTTATTTACACTGTCCAATTTCTACTACTCTTAAAGATACTTGTTTATTTTTTGTCTCCCATTTTGGGTCTTCATCCCTAATTGTGTCCCATGTTTAGGCACTGGGCGAGTTGAGAGGTTGATCGTGTTACATAATTACCTCTGTAGTGGGGATATCACCCTGAATCCATTTACATTCATCAGAACTAACTGCCTTAGGGAACAGAACTTTCTCAGCTAAAAGTTTTGTTTTTCTATTAAAAAAAAAAAAAAAAAGGAAGACAAGAGGCAGGTAAAGCAGCAACTCACATCCTCCATGGCCCCTCAGTGCAGGGAGATAATATGGGGCTCAGTCAGACTTTCAGGTGGATTTTTCAGTGTCTTTCTGACCCTTTCTCTCCTAATTTTCTCCCAGGTTCTATTGGTTTCTTCTTCCCTTTTTCTTTCCTCATGTCCCTAACATTGTGCTCCTGACACGATATCTAGCTTTCTGTTAACATTCCACCCTGCCTGTTCCCAGTCTCTCACCTTTTCAAGGGCCCCCTTGTGTTGTCTCTGTGCTCTAGTAGTATCCTCTGAATTTTTGACTGCTCTGTTCCAGTTCGCCAGTTCTAGCCAATCCGCTGAAGGGCCTAATACCAACTGTGCCTCCATATGTCCATTCCCAACTACCCAATCCCCAACTATTTACTTCTTAAACAGTCACTTTCTGAGATGTCCCAACTGCCATTCTTACACCTGTCCATTTTCATGTCAGTCTTCCAATATCTTCTTTGGATTTAACCATTCAAATATATTTCCTGGTAGGCTGGGATCACACTAAAGAGAAAAAATATTACTCCGTGTATAACCCATTATTAGTCTGCTTTGAATAAGCCTTGTTGCACTGTAAAAGGTTATGTTGCAGGCTGGTGGTGCTTGCCTGAAACACCATGCTCTGTTACTGTTGGAGATGTTGATCCTATTGGGAAAGGCTTAGGAGGGTTCCGCCAGCTCAGAGGCAGGTAGCTCCTTATTTCCCCTGGACATAAGAGAGATGAGTTACTTTCTGAGGGTCTAGGCTAAGCAGTTTTGAGGTAGGAACCCTAGGAGCAACTAAGCCTAAGGAACAAGCTTAAACAGAGCTATTGTTAGTATCTTTGTTAATTAAACCAAAATCTACAAAGGGGTGAGTTTTTAGCCAGATACAATATGTGCCCTTAAGTTTAGAACCAACTGGACAAGCACCTACGCTTGTATGTTTTACACCAGTAATAGAACTAGGAATTATTTGGTCCTGAGGGTTGGTTGTTATGTTAGTCTTAGTAATTATGTTTTCAGGATGGTTATTGACTTTTTTTTTTAAACAGGACAGGAAGTATCATGTGATCAGAGCTGTGGGGAGACACCCAAAGGTTTGGACTGTGTTTTTGTGCAGCACTAAGTCCTTGTGGTATATCAGAGACCCACAGGCCTCTCCACAAGAGCCACAGAACATACTTATTAGGTAAGAGGTGGGTGGGAATCCACTTTTAGGTAGTACTTTAAATTTATTTTAAGGGCTAGTGTAACCGCTCTTTGTAAAGCCCTCAGTTCCTTGGACTGCTTAAGAAACTAAATTTTCAATACACAATAAACCAAACAAGTATCTATAGTAAAGAGCTTCCCCTTTAAGGGATAGTAACTTTTCCTTTATTAGTTGTCCTCCAGAATCATTTGGCTTCCAGGTCCTGTGGATCCTCCCCTTAGGCTAGGGAGAGGTCATTTAGCAGGATCACTTTAGCACTTCCTGGATCCCAATAGGACCAAGAAGCCACTATTTACCCAACCTGATCTGTTTTATATACATATTAGCTACAGCTGCCCTGCCCTCTTACCTTGAGCTCTGAAGGGGATTCCTCAGGGTCCAAGCTCCCTTTCTCCATGCAACATTTGCTTTGATTTATTTGGGAAACTGGGGAGGGTTATGCAGCCAAGAAGGCCTATTTTAAGGGCCCAGAGAGCCTGCACTGCTCATCACAGTCCACCTTTTTGTTTACTGATAAGATTTACAGATCCACCATGTCACTCATATGGAGGGAGATGTCTTTCTTTTGTAGTTTTAAAACCGTTATCTTTTTATGAAGAAAGATTTTGCTGTGTGCTTCAGTGAGACATTTAAAAACTCTCTCATCCAACCTTGAAATCTTCCTCATACAAATTGTCATAGTTTTATTGCCTTGGAATTGCAGCTGGAGGAAGAACTAAGAGAGGGGTCCCTAGGTGCTATGGTAATACAAACAACAGCCATAATAGAAATAGGAGTATGTTTTCCCACAGACTCATAATTTTCTGGCACCTGACTACTGATTGAAGGTTGTGTAACCCACTGGGCCTGTAATCTGCAGAGGACATGAGTTGTTACATTCTCCTCAGCTAGAGTTTTAGCTCAAGCTGTAGTGGCCTATGCTTTTAGTTACACTGGGAAATCCCTGGTTCAATCTCTGCAGCGCATCCGCTGCCTTGCAGCGGGCAATCAGGATTCCCCAGCCTCTCTCCAGCCATGCCTAGTTGGTAGAAAAGAGGAAACCCTTGAAGATATTTTATTTTCTCTTAATGTCTCTGAAGCAACTAGAGCTGCTCTTTGACTGGCGTGTTTCCATTCCCCCCTCCCCGTGCAGGTTGCCAAGCAAAGGCACCTAGTAGGAGGTTGGAGACTGAGCGAAGGATAGGAGCAGGCGGGGGGACAGCTTCCCTCCAGTGTTGTGCCAGGGCATCTCTAGGGTGGCCCACTCTAACCACACTGCAGACAGCGCAGCGTGCCAGCTACCCACATCCCACGCCTTGAGGCTTACGTGAGGCCTAGGGAGGCTGCGCGGCGCAGAGGGCGGTGCTGACGCCTAGGGGGCGCTATGGCGCTCAGCCCGCAGACCCACTAGCTCTGTGACTTTGAGGCTCGTCCTCCTCGGGTTGGAGAGGCGGTTTTATGAGAGGGAGGGGCTAGGGCGCAGTTTCGTGTGCGGGCGGGGCTCTCCTCTGGAGGCGGTGGCTTTGGGGAGAGGCGGAGTTATCTGCCGGAGCGTGGGTAGGACTTTGGGCGTGGCTTTGGCTCGTAAGTGGGCGGGGCTATGTTCCGGCGGTGGCCGGCTCCTTTGGCCTGCTGTGGGAACTCGGTGGGATCTCGCGAGTGCTGCCAGGCTCCCGCGAAGCTGTGCGCCTGCGCAGTGCTGGGGCTGAGGAGCGGAGCCGGGGTGGCTGGTCGCCGAGCGGGCGGGGATCGTCGCCAACATGAGCGGGACACTGGCCAAGATCGCGGAGATAGAGGCTGAGGTACCTCCCCTCCCCCCACCCGCTGACGGGGAGGGCCGATCTGCCGGCTCCCCGGGGAGCGGCCGGGGGCGGCTGGCTAGGCCAGCTGCGGGTCTCCCGGTGCCGGGCGCTGCGCCCGGCTGCTGCCCCCTCCCGGCCCCGGGAGGCCGTGGTGCTCCCTGCGGGAGGCCAGGCTCCGCGCCGGGGTGACGGCCCCGCAGGCTGCTGATGGGGGATCAGGGCTCCTGGGTTCTCCGGCCTACTCGGGCGGCTGGAGGGTGCGGGGGGCTCCGCGGGCAGAAAGTGCCGGGCCCTGGCCTCCCCCCGGCTGCCTCCCCGGTGGGTCAGTAGCGTCGCGCTGTGACTTTCCGCAGATGGCCCGGACGCAGAAGAACAAGGCAACGGCTCACCACTTGGGGCTGCTGAAGGCTCGCCTGGCCAAGCTGCGGCGGGAGCTCATCACTCCGAAAGGCGGCGGCGGCGGCGGCCCCGGAGAAGGTGGGTCGCCCCTCGGGGGCGCCGCTCCAGAGGCGTCACTTCCCGTTTCCGGGGGCAGTGTGTGGTGGTAGCTGAACCAAAGGGGCGTCTGTTGACTTTTGGGTGCCCTAACTTGCTCCTAGGGTTTGTCCACACGGCCGCTGGGAGGGCGCTCCGCGGTGCTGGTGGACAGACTCACTGGATCCGCTCCAGCGAGCTACTAAAATTGGACTTGTTAGTCCGTATTCGCAAAAAGAAAAGGACTTGTGGCACCTTAGAGACTGAATCCGATGCAGTGAGCTGTAGCTCACGAAAGCTCATGCTCAGATAAATTGGTTAGTCTCTAAGGTGCCCCAAGTCCTCCTTTTTGTAAAATTGGACTGTGGCACTGCTGCAAAGCATGTCCCCGATAGTCTCAGAATAGTGGTGGCAGCTACAGCGAGGAACCAAGTGAGGTTTTTTTTCTTTGTTAGATACAGAGCCTCAGACAGAAATTGCTTTAATCTCTAGGTATTTGGTATGTAGATTTATTGAGGATGTAGTGAAAGGGCTGCATTAGCAGAGACCTGAGATTGGCAATTAATGGAGCACCTTGCAGTAGCCCTCATTTTTAAATGTGAAAGTGTAGTCCATGTTAGGTACATCTCTCAGAATTGATACTCCATATTCACCGGAGTAAGTAGACTGTGCCTCCATAGTAAAGCTATATGGACTACATTTCCTTCCCTTGGAAAGTATACGTCATACTAATGGGCCTCCTCTCCAACATCAGAGGACCTTTGAATTTTCTTGTTAATTTTTTTTATTATGTTGTAGGTTTTGATGTTGCAAAGACTGGTGATGCTCGAATTGGGTTTGTGGGTTTCCCCTCAGTGGGGAAATCTACTCTGCTGAGTAACCTTGCTGGTGTGTATTCTGAAGTGGCAGCATATGAGTTCACCACACTAACTACTGTGCCTGGAGTCATTAGATACAAAGGAGCAAAGATACAGGTGAGAACATTTTGCTCACAAGGAGGGGTGTATAGCTTGGCTCTGGCTGTAGCGAACTATCTAGTCTGATGTTAATAAGTTAGAGGTAAAGTAGTATATGGGAATGTTTTGAGAAGACACGTCTAAAAACCTTTTTTTGAGTTTTAACTTTAAGCAGTTGTCAGTACTTCTCACTGTGCTTCAGTGGGAAAGTCCTACAGCAGGGGAGTTCTTCCTCATTTCATATAACACAAATCACCATGTTTCATTCCACTAGTACAGAAAGGGAATTAAAGTTTGGGATGTTGTGGTGGATAATCAGCTGAATATGAGCTCCCAGTATGATGCTATGGCCCAAAGGGCTAATGTGATCCTTGGATGGACAAATGGGAAATCTCAAGTAGGCGTATAGAGGTTCTTTTACTTCTGTGTTTGGCACTGGTGTGACTGCTGCTGCAACACTGCATCCATTTCTGGTGTCCACAATTCAGCAAAGATGTTGATAAATTGTAGAGAGTTCAGAGAAGAGCTACAAGAATGAATAAAGGATTAAAAAACATTCCACGTAGTGATAGACATAAGGAGCTCAATCTATTTAGTTTAGCAAAGAGAAGGTTAAGGGGTGACTTGATTACCATGCCCGAGTATCTACTTGGGGAACAGATTTTTGATAATGGGCTCTTCATTCTATCAGAGAAAGACATAACATGATCCAGTGGCTGGAAGTTGAAGCTAGACAAATTCAGACTGGAAATAAGGTGTAAATTTTTAACAGTGAAAGTAATTAACCATTGGAACAGTTTACCAAGGGTTGTGGTGGATTCTCCATCACTGACAATTTTTAAATCAAGACTGGATGTTTTTTCTAAAAACTATGCTCTAGGGATTATTATGGGGCCTATGTTACACAGGAGGTCAGACTAGGTGATCTCAATAGTTCCTTTTGGCCTTGGAATCTATGAAAGCTATGTGTAGTATTCAAAGGGGAAATAATTGTCTATTATTGTTTATTCAGATTGCCAATAGATTCAGTTAATATTAGAAATGGGATGAGGTCTTCTTCCTTTGTGGGAAGAGAGGCATTCTGTAAATAATGGATTTCCTTCCTCTCTTCTAAACACACAGCTTCTTGATCTCCCAGGAATTATTGAGGGAGCTAAAGATGGGAAAGGAAGAGGCCGGCAGGTCATTGCAGGTGAGTATTGCAGGGCTGGAGGAAGCAGTCAGTCGCCAATTTATCCATTATCTTTCATGCTGGTGGAAAGGCCAGGTTTCAGAGTGATTGTTGTATGGGTCTGAGATGGCTTTCTGGGCCCTGGAACTCCTGATATGTGCTGTCAGTATTTCTAATGCTGTGGAAGCATTGGTTTCTTTTTATGATGAAGTGAGTTATTTAATTTGTAGTCAGTGGAGGCGTAGCTATTTTCCACTTGCATGGCTAGATTGCCTGAAGGTTGGGCTTTTCCTAGTGCTGAGATGTTTTGTGTCATCATGGCTTCTGCCCTGAAGTGCACTAATGCTTCAGAGTCCGACACAATTTCACATTAAATAAGGCTGTTTTTAATTTCTCTCTCACACTTGTTTCCTATGCCTATTATTGTGGTATCAAAACATAGACATCAGGGTTATTTCAGCCACTTAGACTCTGACCTAAAGAATCAAACATCTGCATTAGGTGACATTATTTGACCAACACTTAAAAGACTGGTAACGGAAAACCAAATAGATTATAGGCCAGAAAATATAGTGATGCTTTAAAAATGTGACATGACTTATTCCTCATTGGTTCTCATGGGTTTCACTAACTTCATCATGCCTCGTCTTAAATTCAGCCATGAAATAACTTATTGCTCACCCAAAGTGCCAGTGTAGTGGCACTGAAGATTGAAGTTCTCTGTTAAACTGGAAGTACAGCTTGGATAGTGGGAGTAAGTGTTCCCCACATTGCTTCCCCAGCTGACTTCAATTATTACTTCTAGAGGTAAAAAGATAATTAATTCTCCAGGGCCATTCAATCATTGGCCTTTCAGTGTGCTATCCAGGGTATTAACTAGGTAGGTTTAAGTTCAGACTAGATGATTTAATGGTCCCTTTTGACCTTAAAATCTCTGAACTATAAGATTGCCATTTTTGTGTGATGTAAACACCAGAAAATAGACTGAGACTAGAAATTCAGCTCTTGTAGACCTCTGAACAAAGTTCAGAGGGTAACTAAATTGTAGTTGCTACCAACCTAGGTATGGTTCAGCCCACTGATGGTATCTCACCTTGTCACCAACTTTGATGGATTTTTGTTTGTTTGTTTGTTCTACTGGTATTTGAAAGGGTGTGTTTATTTACCCTTTTGAGGAACTTTATTTTCTGATCCTCAGTTGCTCGAACCTGTAACCTAATTCTGATTGTTCTGGATGTACTGAAACCACTGGGACACAAAAAGATAATTGAGAATGAACTGGAGGGCTTTGGAATACGGCTGAACAGCAAGCCCCCCAACATTGGTTATAAGAAGAAAGATAAAGGTGGCATCAACCTCACAGCTACTGTAAGTATGGAAATTGCAACAGGCTGTTACGATGAGGGATTCAGAAAGCTGCTTGATTCTAGGAAGATGCTTTTGCCATGAATGGAGAATCTGGAGGCACTGGTTCTGTGATTAGGAAAGGGTCTTTCTTCTTGCAGCAATGACCTTTTTGGAGGCAGTACTTGTTGTAACTAAGTGAATGGAAGTGCTGCTTCTGAAAACATCTTACTACAGCCATTAGTGGGACAAGTGGGATCAATAAGATACTACTGTGAATTGAGGTTCCTCTCCACTGGCCAGAACCCATCTATGCCAAAAGCATCCGCTCCAGTGATGTGCAATATATTAATTATTTCTGGTTAGTAGGCACTTTGTGCTAGGTGCTGGCATCAGTAATTGTAATAGCTGACGGAATGTAAACTCCTCCATTCCCTGTCTAACTTGTGTCTGTTACAGTGCCCTCAGAGCGAGCTAGATGCTGAAACAGTGAAGAGCATCTTAGCAGAGTATAAAATTCATAATGCTGATGTCACACTGCGCAGCGATGCCACTGCTGATGACTTAATCGATGTTGTTGAAGGAAACAGGTACTGTGTCAGGGCATGGAAATCCTGCTGGGTAGCATGCCTACATTTAAATTACAAAAAAGCTATTCTACAAAGTCTATTTCCAATACAAGCCAAGATATTGATTGCAGTTTCACTAGTCCTTGTTTCATACCCACTCTCAGATGGTTTTTCTTATGAGAGTAGAAGGAAGTAATTTTGGGTGTTGCTGACATCCTCATACCGCTGTTTCCTTCTCTTTGCAGAGTTTATATCCCATGTATTTATGTGCTGAATAAAATTGACCAGATATCCATTGAAGAACTGGATATCATTTACAAAGTGCCACACTGTGTACCAATCTCTGCTCACCACCGCTGGAATTTTGATGATCTGTTGGAGAGAATTTGGGACTACCTGAGGCTGGTGCGAATGTGAGTTCTCATGGCTGCTGGATTAGCTGGGAGTCCTCATTCATCCATTCTAGATATAATGGCTTCTTGCAAGCAGGTACAGAACATTGTCATCAAAAATCTGTTTTATTTGATAAGTAAATCAGAAGCCATGCAGTTTGTCTGCTGTACAATAGGGATAACAGACAAGAGCTGTTTCCTCGGCTTTGGGATCTGTGTTGCCTTACTTCCTAGTAGGAGGATGAAAGAGATGCTGTGAAACGATAACTTACAAAAAATCAGGACTCCCACTACAGTCTCAAGAATAATTGTTCAAGATGTGATTTAGGGTGGTGTGGAAACAAGACCCTGCTGTGTTAAAAGGAAGATTGGGAGTGGGGGGAAGGGAGGTAGTGCTTGTTATTGGCTGATTGGTCACTCTGTATTGCAGCTACACCAAACCTAAAGGACAGTTACCAGACTACACTTCTCCTGTGGTGCTTCCTGACTCCAGAACCACAGTGGAGGATTTTTGTATGAAGATTCACAAAAATCTTATTAAAGAATTTAAGTAGTAAGTACTGTCTGCAAAAGACTGTTACCATATGCCAGAAATGCAGTAACCCCCCCCCACCGCATTGTCTTTCCAATGGTATATACTGGGCCAAGTTTTTTTTACTTATTTCCCCCCAGTATATTTATAACTTGAGGAAACTGCAGGACTTGACTTTCTAGCCTGACTGGAATAGAATTCTATTTGTCTTCCGTTACTGTTGGCAGTGGTTAGACTACATGACCCTTGTGGTCACTTCTAACCGAAGTTCCCTGTAAGCTGTGCAGCAGCCTGTTCAGTGCCATGCAGGTGCTCAGGGAACCTGCCGGGGAGGGGTGCCCATAGGCGCCAACTTCCCCTCTAGTTGGGGGGTGCTTGATTTTTTTTTTTTTTTTCCCCCTCTCCACTCCAGGCCCCGCCCTGCATCTTCCCTGCTTCCTCTCCCAAACATGCCCCATTGTTGCACTCCCTTCTTCCCCCCCACTCCCAACATGCCACAAAACAGCTGTTCATGGTGGGTGGGAGGGAGGGGGAGGAGTTGATCAGTGGGGACAGGACGGAAGGAGCTTGGCTGCCAGTGGGTGCTGCTGCTGAGCAGCACCTGCTAACTTTTTTTTCTGGGGGTGCTCTAGCCCTGGAGCACCCACAGAGTTGATGCCTATGGGGGTGACCCTTCCCCAGCCCCAACTCAGCCCTGGACCAGCTGGGGCGCCAGCCTGGCCTGGACCTGCTGTGGATGGCAGGGAGGTGCCTATCCTGCAGCCCCAACTCTGGAGCTGCTGTGGCAGGGAGAGGTGCCTCTCCTCCACAGCCAAGGTGCTGCTGGGCAGAGTTCTCTCTTCCCCCTGCTGTACTCCTGGAGCACTCTCCTTCACCCCCAGCTGGAGTCCTCACCTCCCCCCCACACCCCAATCCTCCTGCCCCAGTCCTGAGTATGCCCCCAAACTCCTTTGACCCCATCCCCACCACATGAATTTTATGTGCACCAATATGAAGGTGATGTCACACATCACCTCCATATTGGTGCACATAATTCATTCTGCACGTGTGGGAAAAATTAGAGGGAACACTGCTGCTAACACTATGATTCTATGGTTAGATTTAATGTTTCTGTGCTATTCTGTCTCTGGCTTACTTGCAAAATGCTCTCCTGGGACTATATATGTTTAAAAGCCTGAAAATAACTAATCCACAGCATGATAGGTACTTTACCTATCTGTACAAGGGCCTGTTTTGTTTTGCTGGCTTAATAATATCTGTGGCTGCTTCTACTCTTCAGGTGGAGTTGAGACAAAGACCTTTTGCCCATATATGAGTACCTGCTCAAATGATATCCTTTTAGAAAGCAACCTTCTGTATATACAGAATAGCACCTGCCTGTCACAGTAAGCAGGGTGTTTGTTATGTGGCACTGCCATGCCTTGTAAGTTAATTTTTTTTTCTCTCTTCCCTTCAGTGCGCTGGTCTGGGGTTCGTCTGTTAAACACAATCCGCAGAAAGTTGGCAAAGATCACACACTTGAGGATGAGGATGTCATTCAGATTGTGAAGAAATAAAATTGTTCCTGCTAACTTGCCATGGGGGCTGACTTTCAGTGTGACTTTCTTCCCTTATGCTCAGCTGTGAGTGCTGTGGAGGGGGAAGATTATGTTGACAGTTGCTTCCTTTATAGTGATAGACTGCCAAGGCTAGAAGGATGTTTGATTACTGTCCGGCAGTATCACAATCCTGATAAAGATCTGAGAAGTTTCTTTTGGGGACATGGTGTGAAACTAATGTGTTAGGTACTTGCATGCTTCACAAGGGTAAAAGGATTAAAATAAAGCCTTGCGAGCTTTGAAAGTTGTATGCTTTTTGGCAGGAAGAAGGGAATTTATACAAGAGTGAAACTAATTGTTCTTTACCAATGCAGAACTCATATGAACCCTACTTTCAGAATAGGAAGGCCTGGTTCTACCAGCCTTCACAAAAGGTGTTTGTTTAAATATTTAAGGGTTTATGCCTTGCAGCTCTGCAGCTGATTCCTCATATTTGGCTGTTGCTCAATGATACAGAGTACTGAGGGATGTTACCATCATCTCATTAAATATTTAATTATGCTGCTTGGTAGGGCCATTGGTCTACATTTCACTTTGTCCACTTAAGAATTTACCTTTCTTGGTGCTCTTTTGTGGTAACTTAAGTTCTACTTGGGTAGTAACAGGATGCCCTTTGTTTAGCACTGAATGGATAATTTTGGATTACAGGGTGCAGGGATATTCCTGTAGTGTTTCTCCAAAGTTCTGCTACTTGATATTACAGGAGAGTCTTCTGAAAGTTAATTTCCCTTTTAAGATGTAAAGCCTTGCTAGTTTCTCTAGGGAGATCTACAAATTGCTATTAAGATTAAATGTTTAGGGTAAAAAAAAGTTTTAGATTATGGAATACTTCTGTCTGTCCTCTAAGGCAATAAGGTCATAGGAGTTTTTTCCTTCTCAGAAGTATAACTCTGACTTTTGCAATGTAGAAGTGGAATATTTATGTGGTCTACAGTACCTGTTACTGCTGCCTTTCTAGAAGCAAAAGCATGCTGGAATTTACCTAATGCTAAACAAACTTAATCTGGTTAAAGAACAATCAGTGGTGAGTGCTCCTTGGCTATAAAACTAGCCAAGAGATACAAATTTAACATCTCTCAACTCTTGTATGTTGGCTTGATAATCAAGAGATAACAAATGCTGGTGGAAGCTTTAGCCTGTCTTACTTTTATACCTAAAAGTAAGCTAATGGTTGTGGTGAAGGTAGTAGAATCCCTTCAGTAACAGCCAGCTAGAAAGTCATTTGGGATAACCACTTTCACTGGTAATTTGCCAATGAATTATACAAGGTTCCCTCTGCATAAAGGCCTATAGCATAGAAGGATATTACAGTAGCTTCTCTTCCTGGCTGAGAAGGACTAGTAGCATGCCATATGGAATTCATGAGACTACTAGTCTCTTCCATATTCAGTCTAGAGCTGCATTACATAGGTACAAGATTATTTACTAACATTCTAGCTCCAGTTAAGTGTACTGGAGCATTTAGGTTGTTTAGAGTAAGTGACCACCTCCCTCTGCCCCAACACTAAAGCCTCATTGAAAGTGTACAGAAAGGGAGTTTGTGATAGCTTTTATATTGTACAAATGAGCTGTATTTACTGTACTGCTCTGGAAAAAGGTTGTAGTACCTACAGTCAGTCATGAGCTGGAGTGCATGAACCAGTTAAATTTTGAAGCTGGTTTAGAACTGGTTGTTAAAGGTTTAGGCAAACTCCAGCCTGCAGGATGGTCCTGTCTGGCCAGGTCTTCAGCAGTACAGCCCTCAGTGCTGCCAGAGACCCAGAGCAAGTGAAGGACCTGCTGCTGAAGTGCCACTGAAGACCTGCAGCAAGTGAAGAAATTAGTTCTTTGGATTTTGGCAGTCTACAGTCCTTATTTTATCACTAGGCTAAGGCTTGCAACACAGTATAGTAGTGAAGGTTTGTTTTTTTTTAAGTTCTCTCCTTTTCTCTTCCCCCCCAAAAAAGTAGGTGGCCTGGTGATTAAGATTAAGGTGCTTTGCAGGATTCAGTAGCCTTCTGTGTTCTATAGCAGGGGTTCTCAGCCTCTTCCTTTGAGCCCCCACCCCTATGCTATAAAAACTCCACACCCCACCTGTGCCACAATTCTTTCTGCATGTAAAAGCCAGGGCTAGCATTAGGCAGTAGCAATCAGGGCAACTGCCAGGGGCCCCATGCCCCAGAGCCAATAGCTCCAGCTAGCTTCTCTCATACTATAGATAATTTGCAAAAATATTAGCAGCACAGCCTTGGCAGCTGGAAAGACCAACCTAGGTGTTTTTTTGCTTGAGCTAGTTGACCAAGGAAAAACTTTGGCACTTGACTTCCTGAAGCTAGTGATAGCTTGAAGTAGGCCCACTTTTATATGTCCCTGTACCAGTGGATTATTCAGACCAGAATGAATAATCTTGTTACAAGATATTTTCACAGAACTTACATTTACAGTGTAACCACAAGGCAGTCAGAAATACATGACGAAGGAACTAGTTACTGCATTTGGAAATCTTAAGTTAGGGTTCTGGTTTACAGCTATTATCTACAGTTATTTTTTAAAAAGTGAGTATTTTTGCTTAAAATACCCATGGAAGAACATGGCAAGAAGCAAGTCACAGCAAAAGGGCAGCTGTCATCTGAAGGGACAGTTCTGTTTAAGAGCAGTTGAGGCAGAAAGCTGGTAGAATTGACTTTTATTTACAGAATGCTATTGGGAAGTTAAAAATTTATGAAAAGTTTTACAAAGATGAGCGGTGATTGTGTTTTACATCATTGACCTTGTTGAGTATGAGTAATAACCAGTGAGACTTTATACTAAATAGTTGTGATCCCAATAGATTCCACATTAAAGGTGCCCACCTGCTCTTTCTGCACAAAAGTCTACTTATCTGAAACCTCCTGCAGCTTGCTGGCAGTTTATAGAATAGTCAAGTGATTTTCTGCTGCTGGTTTTGCATTCAGAGAAGAGCAAATCTTGGTGAGAACTTTGAGTTTGCTTTCACCTTTTAAAAAAAGGTACAATGTCTGATAAGCAGGTAAGGCAACAGTACTAGACTCCAAGTGAGAAAGTGAATGCAGGAATCATGCAGTAGAAAGATGGGAGTACATACACCACCTGATGAAACACAGGCTTTAAAAAACCCATTTTTAAAAAACAAATATACACAATAGGCTCAGAATACCCTCACCCCTCAAAGCAGAAGAAAAAACCATCCAGATTTCACAGTAACTGCATCAATGGATGCATGCTAGATGGGACATGGTGCTGGGACTCCCCTCTACAAATAGAGCTGGAGATTATCATAGAACAAGTTACTGTAGCTATGGTTATGTAAAGAATTAAGGGTTCTAAGATGCTGAAGAAAGTTAAAGGCTCAATTTGTTGACCTTTAACTTTGGAAGATCCAAAATTAAAACAATAGTGCAGCTAACAAGAGGACCAGAGCCAACCCTGCTGTGAGCACTATGACAACCAATACAGTATGCATTTACCTTGACTGAATATGGAGCAGTGTGCAAAGTCTTGGGCTGCAGACTAAAGGACTGACCCTTTTGGCTCACTGCACCACGTCTCCTCTTTGAAGCAGTTTCAAGAAACTATTCCTGCCTTTGATGGAAAAACCACAAGGAATCAGACATTTGTTGTACAAGGATCAAGTTGTGGGCTTTTACTTCAATTTTAGCTACACTGCATCTGCACATTACATAAGACAAGGAGAAATGTGCTGAGAGGGAGACATGAGAGAAACAGCAAGAGGAGAAATCAGCTTTATCTTGTTCACTCACACACTTGGCATTTGCAACTTTAATCTTAAACAAAAGTCCCACATGTACAATGGAGCGATCCAAACCATAGGCACAACTAAAGCTCAACTTATCAGCTACTCTTATGTACAGCTGTATAGGTTCAAAAAAGCTATCCTAGGTATATATACAAAAGATTGTTTATACACAAGTTTTTACACAAGGGTCTATACATTTAATTTTCTGCAGGAGGAACCCTTAGCTGCTCCCTCTACACCAGAGGATATCAGCACTTCATTCACATATTTTACAAAAACAAAAAATAGACATTTCCAGGATTAAACTGGCTTTGTATTGCATCTAAATGTCTTCAGGCTTCATGGTTCAAGCCATATGGATCCTTCAGTCTTGACCCAGACATGGAGACCAGGACAGGTGCCATGTGCTTTAGTCTCTTGAAAAGAAGTTCTGCACAGAGTGCTAAAAATAAAAGCCCCAAAACAAACAGGTGAAGCACAATGTATACTATCAGGACTCTTTTTCCAGTCTAAAGAAACAGCTACCCAGCCTCCTAGAGGTCACTGCTCACTGCCGATATTCCAGTTCATCTACACTGATGACTTTGGATGGCATGGAAGGGAGGGGCTGCTGCAAAACATCTGAACCAAACCATTTTGCAAGGCCAATAGGAGAACCACTTCTCTGGCTGGTGTGATGGTCAAGCTGTGAGTGTACATGAGGCAGTCCAGTCCGAGATGGCACATTCTGAGGTGTGGTTTGCACACCAACAGCAGATCCCTGTGCTCCAGAAGCTGGAGAGTGGAGAACTATTAGGAAGTAGGAGAAGGGGGGAGGAGGGAGAGAAAAAAGTAGAGTTAAGGCCAGGAAACCCCTTTTTTGGTCCTAAGAGGAATTGTGAATGAACAGCTAATATGGAAACTGGACAGGGCAAATGTGAGCTACTATGGAGTTCAGTATTTCCCTAGCCTAATAACTGCATGTTGATCATACTGATGCCACTGTGCAGCAGCAGCAACTCAAATTAGTACATTTACGACTAGAGGAAACCACATCCAGATCTCAGCTGAAAGACCATCAGCATGAGTGTCAATCTCAAAGATTAGAGTAATAAGAGTTGTGGGTTATCCAAGGCCTCCCAAATAAGGGAAAAAAGGTAGAGGAGAGGCAGCTGCTCAGCCCAAGTAGATGGCAGAAGCACTAGGAGGTGAAAAACCCACTCCAGCAGCTGAAGGAAAAGGCCAAAAAAAGTCACCCCCATGATCCAGGGAGAGAGTAATCATGCTACAGTTAAGTGGAAAGGAAGGTTCCGACTTCCCAAGCTATCTAGGGAATTTACATTCTCCCCTGAAGCCTAGTTCTTGTGGATGACAGTTTCCTACTTTGAAAGTTTTAACTGTAGCATACAGATACCAGGTGCCTTCAGTTAGCTAAGTTCATTCATTGAACATGGGACAGTACAAAGGAGTTCCTAGGGTGCAGATCTAGTTAGGTCTAGAAGGCCATAATTATCTTTGATTCTCTTGTTTAACCTACCTGATCGCTGTAGTTGCTGTTGCATCATTGCCAACTGCAGAGGTGTCCCAGAGCGTGGGTTTAAGAGGTGATGGCCAGCTGTTGGTAATGGATAAAAAGGCTGGCCGAGGATGGGAGTAGATATTCCCTGTATGTGAGACAAGTCCATCCCTGGAGGAATCATACCTATTGAGTAGACAAGGTTGGAGAAGCTCATTACTTTGCTTTATTAAAATGTCAGAAATATAAAACAAGGAGCTTTATTTACAAGGAACACTTGTTTAGTAATTGGTTTGAGAGAGTACCGTCAGCCTTATGAAAGGTGTTTGTTGTATAGGGAAAATAGCCTATTTGTAGCAATCACCACATGTCTTAGTCTTGCATTATGTAAGGGTGTCTGTGCTTCTTTGAGGCTAAGAATAAGTTTATTTTGAAGTTTCACCCTTGCAGTTAAGTGGTACAAGTAAAAGGATTACCTGCTTGCAGCAGAGGAAGATGTTGTGGATGCATCCCCTGTGCCAGCATCCTCTGGACCAATCCTGGATGCAGTTGATGAGTAGGTCGTACAATTGGTACATGGGGAACAAGGGGTACCTGGTGAACAGGACGAAGGAAGGGAGACCCTGGTACAGGGGAGGCTGTTGTAGGAGTCTTTCTGCCAGTTGATTTAGGCCTGTAGTCTTGTTCTTTGGTGCAACGGTTTGGCTGAGAAAGCGGTGTAGAACATGCAGAGCGTTGCAATGCAGCTAGTTTGGTACCTATAGCAGGTGAAGGATCTTGATCTGCATTCTCCACCAAGCTAGCTGATAGTAAGTTATCTGTAGTCAAATTAAAATAGGACTTAAATCTGATTTCTAGTTGTGCAATGTACAAAAGGCAGAAATGTCTTAAAGCTAGGTATGGTATTTGCTAGACTATCAATTTCAAGTCTGGAAGATATACAAGAGTCTGAATTTAGTCAGGTGTCTTCCTACCACTTGCCTCCTCTGTCCTGGATTCCTTCAGAAGTCAAAGGAAAGTTGAGGAAGCAATGAGAAGAGTCAGTATTTGAGTTAAAAAATCCACTGTTAGTGTCTCAGCTTTATTAAATTCACACTGAAACACTGACAAGCTAGGTCTGAAAACCTAGCTCAGTACAGTGATGTCCTTCAAACCTAGGTTCTTCAGATTAGCTACATGAGCCTACCAACAATGCCCTTGTAGCTCCAGGATTGGATGCAGTCTTTACTGATAGAGGAGCATGCCTGGAAATCCAGTTGGATAGGTTATAATTTAGAAATACAACTAAGTTTGATTAAGTGATAATTGTTTTGCCAGTAAGTTTGTATTCTTGGGGAGACACATCCAGTCTTAACTACTGGAATTAATCACATGCAAATTGGAGGCAGTCCTTACTTTTAGCACTCAGTCCTTAGCCCCTTGGAGACTGAGGCACCCACAACCACACAGAATATTTCTAGAGTTAGGGGGGGAAAGAATGCACAGGATTATCAGTTTTCCCAAAGATGAAAAATTTACAGGCAAGACAAGCTTCTCATCTAGTAAGCCAACTTCCATAAAAATTTAACTGCTAGGAAGTAGAAATGAAGAAGGATCAACAAGTGTGTTGAGGAATAGAAGTAGTTACACAGGAGGAAATATCCTGGTAACCAAGGGCAGAGTCAACTGAGGATGCCATGTCCACTAATGTTTAGTGAAGGTGAAGAGAATGAAGCTTCAGCTTTTCAGATCTTAAGAGGTCTCTCCTCTCCTACAGAGGCTCCTCCATTGCAGCAACCTCTAAGCCCAGTCCTCCATCAGTGTATACTCATGCCATTTTTAAGGTTACTGACTTAACAAATACTCCAAACCCCAGCTCAATTTTGTAGTCAAGTTATAAAGTTAATCAGTGGATGGAATCTAACCATGTGAGGCAGAAACATCTGAATAAGAGGTGCTGTAAGGCTATTTACATCTAGCCACATTAAATTCTAAAATGCAATGTGAGAGGGGTAGATGTTTTACCCAGGTATTCATCTTAAAGAAATCTTGTCTGGCTCTTGATGCCATTATAACCACTTTCATCCCTGCAATCTTCCATTGCATTTGAAGCTGGTTCTACAAAACAAAAATCCTACAAGGTGCAGCTGAGGTATCAAAAAAACAAAACAAAACTGCTACTGGATTACTGTGGGAGTTAGAAATCTTTTACCAGGCTATATTTAGTCAGCTGAAATGACTGTCAAAGGGAGTAGAGAAAAGGGCCATTATTTCGTTTGTGACTGGTCAGAAGCAGTTGCAGAATCTTCACAATATAAATTTCTCAGTTCCAGTTTACCCTTCTACCATACTATTTTTATTGGGTCAACCAGTTACTATTTTGAGCATTTCTTCTTAACTTCTGCTTGGGACATCCTTTAAACAAGGTGACAAGTATCTGCTGAATAAAGTCTCAGCTGGCAGAGCAAGTCATTTAAGGGCAGTCTCAAGAGTTCTAGATTGCACCTGATCCCCAAGAACTCTTCTCAAATAAGGAAAGGATGGAAGTGTGTCTAACATGGGAAAATACACAATTCCTACCAACCTACCCTTTTCTAATAGGTTAGAAGCCAAAAAACCCTGTTTGCAAGTCTAAGCCATCATCAGCATTTAGATTTTTCAGGTCATCCTTTTAGACACCACTGTGCAACTGTATCCAAGAGGACCTGACCTTCAGGAAAAGTGAGTTTATCAAAGCCCACAGTGGTGGGATTTTGCTCAGGGAGAGGTCAGTTAGGTTCCTAGTAAGAGGTACAGGAAGTTTGAAGTACATCTTCATAAACACTGTCCTGGAGGTTGGGAATGTCTTAACACTACTTTAGAGACCAGACTTTAATTTAAGGAGCAGGAATACACAAGGCTAGAATCAAAAAAGTTGTGAATTGTGAATCTGCCTTTAAGAACAAAGCCATTATAGTACCTTCGTGTGTCCTCTGACCTTCATCTTTACTATCACTGGCTTTTATTTTCCCAGAAACTGTCTCCTCCTTATTTTTTTCTTTGCTTTCATACATCTTACGAATCACTGAGGTAGGCGTGAAGGAAGGAGAAAGCTGTGAAAAGAGTAACTGACAGTGAGCAAATGATACCCAGAACAGTTAGTATAAGGTACAGTAACTTCTCACTTAAAGTCATCCCAGTTAACGTTGTTTTGTTGCTGATCAGTTAAGGAACATGCTCATTTAAAGTTGCACAATGCTCCCTTATGTCATTTGGCAGCTTTGTCCACTGCTTGCAGGAAGAGCAGCCTGTTGGAGCAAGCTGGTGGGGGCTTGGAACCAGGGTAGACTGGCAGCCCCCTTATCAGCTCCCCTAAGTTCCCTGTGCTGCAGCCACCCAATTGCCAGCAGTTGAGCTCTCCCTCCCTGCACTGCCATGTGCTGCTCCTGGGAGCCTCCTGCTTGCTGGGCAGGGGAGGATAGAAGGGGGGCTAATGTCAGGGTATCCCCTCCCCCTACTCCTGCCCCCCCAGTTGCTTACCCCTTCTCCATATAGAGCAGGGTGGGGACAGGACAGAGAGCTTGCTGGCTGCAGCTGCTATCTCAACTTCCTGATCTTTTTAAAGACAATGTACTTAGAATGCCATCAGCATACTTAAAGGGCAATGTGCATCTCTCTCCCCCACACACAGGGTGTGGGCCTGTGCCGTGCTGTCTCCCCTCCCCTCATTTGTGCTGCCTTGTAGAGTGAGAGGCTACATTAAGAACAAGGCATTCCCTGGGAAATATCCAACCCTCTTACTTCACCACCTCAACCAAGCTTCACAATCATCGCTGTGTACAGTATTAAGTTGTTTGAGTGAATATATAAGTGAGAGTTTGTCTGGTGAAAACAGTTTCCCTGGAACTTAACCCCCCATTTACATTAATTCTTATGGGGAAATTGGATTTGCTTAACATAGTTTTGCTTAAAGTTGCATTTTTCAGGAACATAACTACAATGTTAAGTGAGGAGTTACTGTATTAGGCATTATATCTGTCAGTCTGCAAATAGAGAATTTTTTTTTGCGACCCTGCACAAGGTCACATGCATCCCAGTAATCAGTATTTTCCCTTCAAATAAACATTCCGCACTTAAAGGCAACATTTCCTGTCATGCCTAATGTGGTTGAGCCCCCAACCAAGATTGTTTTGCTTGTCTTCACTATTCTGGGTTTATTTTCTGCTTTTACTTTTTATGAATCTCATTTTACCAGAAGTGCATGAGTTTACTTTGTACTAGAAGAGCCCAGAGATTTAGAACAAGGGTTCTCATTGTGTATACTTAAGGATTTGTCTGCACTTGACAGGCAATTCAGATTAAGAGAGGGTGTGAATTTAAAGCACAGTAGCTATTCCTGAGTAACTCCATATGGTGACAAGAGGGCCTTATTCTGGTTTAGCTCTAATCCACTTTCAGTGATTAACTCCCAGTGTAGACAGGCCCTTAGATTCTCATGACAGGCACTTCCCCTCCCAAAATTACACATCTTTGTGGCAACTATAAGAATTGCTTACATGGAACCAATTAGGTAGGTGTATTTTTAGCTGTTTGATGCAGCAGCTTGAAAGAACCAGAATGTGGTGGCCAGACTTCTTGCTATGGGCCACCAGAAAGTGCTCTGCAGACCAGCTAGGGAACTATTGTCCTTATATCAAGAGGGGACTTTTCTGTACTGTAGTGCATATTTTACTTAAACTCAAATGTCAAAACCTTTATTTTTGTTCAATTGTGGATTAACTGATGACAAAGCTACTTTCATAGATTTAAGTCCTACATAATTTCAGTTGAATTAATTGCCATTTAATGTTTCTAGTAAAGGCCCAAATTCAAGAGTAGTTAAGATTCTAGATTCTTAACTCATGATCTGATAGAGCAGGAGTGGGCAAACTTTTTGGCCTGAGGGCCACACTGGGGTTCCAAAACCGTATGGAGGGCCAGGTTGGGGAGGCTGTGCCTCCCCAGACAGCCTGGTCTCTGCCCCCTCCCTGGGCCCTCCTGCCCCTAACTGCCCCCTCACCCTCTATCCAACTGTCGCCCAGAGGGCTGGCAGCTTGCAGCCACACCGCCCAAAGGGCTGGCAGCTAGCCTCCTCAGCCAGGAGCTCCAGGGCCAGGCAGGATGGTCCCATGGACTGGATGTGGGCTGTAGTTTGCCCACCACTTATGTGATAGAATGCAAGTGCTTAGTATTTGTTTTTTTTTGTGGGGGGCAAGGAGAGAGGGAGAGAACAGGGTGGGACAACACACACTGTGTCCCACGTTGGGAACTCAAACATTAAGACACCTAAAAATCACTAGTCATGAAAACCTAAATTTCAAGGATTAACATGAAGGCCTGAATTTTCATATTAAATCAATGAGAGGCTGAGGACATTGTTCCAAACCTAAGAGGTAATCTAAATGAGGTTAAGGAAGTAGAATGACTAACACTTGGATGACCATATTGTATATGGTCATCCAACGTGCCAATAGAGATGAACTCATCCAAGCCACAAGTAGTTATTCTCAAACTGCATTAATCCTACCATAAGTTATTTACGAGGTATTTCAAGAATAGCATCAATGGCAAGGTATTTCAAAAATGGTAGTATGCTGCTTTAAAGTTAACCCTCTTCCTCTCCATATTAAGGAAACATTGATGCAAGTACTGACCATGCTAGTGATGGATGCACTAGGAGCTGGAGAAGATGCATTCCCTCTGTGGCCTGGTGCTGGAGACTTAGTCACTCGCTGCTGCCTATGAACAGACATGAATGTTAAGAGGCGAAGGCAGCATTATAGTCTTGGTAATCCTGCTTTTCACCTTTTTGATGCTAAAAAAATAGGTATAATTTAGGATATACCAAAATTAGTGACTGCCCAGGTATCAATGCAGTATCTTGAAATTTCACCCTTTATAGATCACATTGCCATTTAAGTGCAAATAATAATTTCCAGCTTCAAAACAATGAAGTAGTCATTGTGCTGTTCAAGAAAAGCCTGTACAGCTGATTTTTCCTAATTGCTATTTTCACTTGTGGGTAAAGGAGGACTAGATTGAATTTTCTATCCAGTAGTTTTGGTGTTTAGTTAAGATTGTGTGAAAAATCTTATTTTATAGTTCTGGTCTTTATAGCCATTAGCTTCTGAATAAGCTTAAAATGTCATGTATCTTCCAGTAGTTTTAGTTTTTTTGGCTTCTCATTCTACAAGTTCTAATTACATTAGAAGTAGACTCAAGATGTGTGCTTTGCTGTAAAGGGTGTTTAATATACCTCAGTCCATGAAAGCCAGCCAAGATGCTAGACAACCAGCTTTCAAGGTGGACATAGCAGGTGAATTATCGAGTCCTAGCAAAGAGGTTATATGTAAAGTGGATGGCCTGTTTACCCACAAAGATACATATTTCATGCTATGCTTGAGCTCTATTGCTTAGCAAGCAAATTCCAAGATCAGCCTTATTACTTTGGCCTATGGCAATGCATACACTTGCCTAGCCACTGAGCCACGAGAACAAGGTGTTTTACTTGTCAGCTGCAATTACAAGTTCAGGTTTTTCCATATGATGATGTTTACTAGGACTGTTTCTTTATCTTCCATGACATAAGTTCTGAAATCCTATTTTCTAGTCAGGCACATTAGTCTGCTTTACATCACACCATAAGCCAATTTAACTTCCTGGCAATAAGGCTAGAATAGGTGCCTTGAAACCAAAGTACATCATTATTGAGGAAGGGTAATGAGCAATGGACTCCACTGAAAAGGAACGGGGCATAGAAAAGGTGAAAGGCACGCACTATCATAAATAAGTATTTTCCAGTCAAGCAAGTTTAGAATCTCACCTGTTCCTGAAGCCATCTCTGCTTTTGTCCATTTGTGGTTTGCCAAAACCTGGTTGGTAGAAATTTGCTGCCTGCATGGCTAAATCATGTGGTAGAACTAGTCCCTCTAAGGCAGCTTGCTGCATCTCCAGTGGACTCATCTGAAGTCAAGGAAGAGGAGGTGGCATTAGAATCTTAGTGAAACTTACTTATTTTTTATCCCAGATCTTGCACTATTCCATAAAAGGAAATACAAAGGTTTGAAATAGTTGAAAGTACTCACAACTACACAGTCAACAGGAGTGGCAGACATTTTAGTAAGTTCATCTGAAAGTTAAACTTGCACCACTGAGTTACTGTCTCCAATTCATCTCAATATACTGTTGCAAAAAAGTACACATAGTTCTAAAGACATTTGAGAATAGGCCCACTGGGCCCAGCAACAGTGTTATCAGACTGGAAATGATGGCAAGTGCATTCTCACGATCCAAGGCTGAAGCACATCTCCCCCAGGAGTGCAAGAGTGAGGTGCTGAATATCATGCTTCATCAGAACTAAAGATTGAATCATAGAATATCAGAGTTGGAAGGGACCTCAGGAGGTCATCTAGTCCAACCCCCTGCTCAAAGCGGGACCAGTCCCAATATTTGCCCCAGATCCCTAAATGGCCCCCTCATGGATTGAGCTCACAACCCTGGGTTTAGCAGGCCAATGCTCAAACCAATGAGCTATCCCTCCCCTCCTGATTCAACTACAAGTAGCATCTTCATGGTGACTGCCAATATGAAAGAATTAGCATTCCATCATTCAAACCCCCTACATTCCCAATAGGTCCTGCAAGAAATGGTTAAAAAGGTGCTCATTAATATTTAAGTTTCAGAAATCACTGAATCTAACCTGTGCAGCAACTGGGCTCATTGACTTCCGCATCCCCTGAAATGGATCACTGAGCAATTGCTGAGAACTTGGTCCAAAACCTATAGAATTACGACAACTTTATCTACAAGTTTTAGAATAGACATTTATCCTCCCTTGACTCCAGCCCTCTCCCCAGTTACCTTCCTTGATTCAAAAGGTGGTTAGATGGATTGCTTTTGAAGCTCCTCAATACCACTCTAGCTTACTTGCAGATCTGTGCAAAGCATCAAGGCATTTGTCTCAGCTGCCCTGGGAAGCAAGCTATGCTCTTTGCACTAGACTGTGCCAGCCAGTGCCTGAAAAAGTATTTTCTTGTTCATAGCACTGTGGTCTACAGTATAAAGTATAACTGATCTTTAATTTGCAGTACTATCAAGGTCCAACCAAGTCAGTTGGAGTTTTCAGACTTGCATCAGCAGCAGATGGGATTCTTTGAAGAGGCAGAGGAGACAGATGGCCCTTAAGGTGGTCACCCATTAAGTGTTAGATGTCACTGACCAAAGTGATTCTCTGAATTCAGCTTTAAAACTGAAGCTTCAAAAGAAAATCCATCTCCTCTTCCCTATAAGAAGTTCTGCATGCTAGAAGCAGTCTCTTACCAATTGGTGAGGGGATCCTATGACGGAGGTAGTCTGCAGAAGCAGCCCGAGTTGGAAACACCTGTGAAATTGGAGGGGAAAGTGCTCGTTGGCTCAGCAAAGATGCTGCAGGTTCCAAGCCACCTATCAAGCCACTAAGAACATTGGATGAAGCAGGTCTGGCAATGGGTGGACCAAGAAGTTCCTTGGAGAAAAAAAGTAATGAATAGCGGTCAAATATTGACATATTTATATAGTTTTCATACAATCTGCAGACAGTAGTACTTGTGCCACATTGACAGCTATACACATACAACGTAAGTGTGTACATGCAGTCTGTCAAGTTAAGTTTAATGGCCCATCCAGCTTCTCTTTAACAGAAGAAACTAATCTCTGTAATTTTAGTGTTTTTCCTCATATAAAAGTTCTATTGTCTGGAAAGTTCTGTTCCGATATTCCGGACAGTTGTCTGTGGCAAGTTTTGAATAGCTAGTTCTCAATCTTGTCAATGATTTAGCATGTCATCTCTCCTATACGCTTTTTCCGCTTCTGTCTGGTGGGAATGAATCTGACTATTGATATCCCTATTGCAATCCACAATGTGTGTAAAAATCACATTTTGGGATGATCTTTTGCTTCTCACACAAGAGAGTAAAGGAGCATTTCAAGGTGACAATCTCAAAAAGAAATACCTGCAAAATGTTCTTTGGGAGAGGTTGGCCTGGGATCTCAGGAGGAGACATCAAGTGGCTTTCAAGGCTTTGCTAAGTTAAAAAAAAACAAAACAGTTTCTCACATCTGCATGTAGTTTGTAAAGATTTGATTATAATAAGGAGGCTCAGAACCCACACCATTCCCATAACTTAGGGGACATCCACCACAAGATGTAGTGATAAAGATCCTTGTACATACTTCATTAAGAGTCAAACCACCTTCTTATCCCACTGATAATTACAATTTCATAATTTAAGTCTTTGATAAGCACTGCTAGCTAAACAGCTCAGATGGGTCCCAGTTAAAACTGCTGATTGTAGGTCTGACTGAGGTCCAACAGATTTTCTAAATTGTCAAGTGCTCTCAGTGCAGGCTTCACTAGCTTTTATCTGTTAAATTGCATAGGTAGCTAAATTTGTGAAATACTTTGTAAGTTATGCTATAGTTGCCATAAGGATGATAGGAAATTGTGGGTGACAGGGGAGTCAGTCCACCATATGAAAAGAGGTGAGATCTGATCTAGAATACTTTGAGTCCATTTCTGATGCATAAAATTGATTATCTTGATGCTTGCATGGTAATCTATGGGGGATGTAAAAATTAACCAAGTGATGAAATAAATTAAGATGCCCGACATACCTTGCTATAAAAATCTTCCCACTCACCCAGTTTGCTTCTGATCAAATACAATGTTGAAGCTTGAATGAGTAGTCCAGCAAAACAAAAAGATACAAAATAGCGAAATAACCTTGTCCTCTCATCCCTCTTTCCAATATGTGTGAGTGACAATTATGTTGAAATTTTTTAATTTTGGTACAACATTAGTTTAACTTGTATGGTTACAAACTTTGTAACCATACAAGACTACATGCCTTGATATTGTCAACATTTGGAAAAAAATCAAAGGGTTTAATAGACTGGGACATGGAAAAGCCCTCCTTTTTCCTACAGCTATCATGCACATACTCCAGTTCTTAATTTGTGCAATCCATTATCCCAGAGAAACTTCCAATTCCAGCAGAGAGACCAGTACTGAATGAGTGCATTTATAGTGTATGAAAACCTCTATTGCACTTACATGGAAAGAGTTTGTTTCAAGAGTCTTTAGAGACCCACAAGTCATAAACCCCAAACCTTCCAGATATGCATAAACTGGTGTTTGCAGATTGGAGAGAGACTGCACTGGACTAGATGAGAAAAGCTGAATTTTATTAAAATCACAACAGTGTGGTTCTTTTGACCTGCGTCTAAAGACAGTAAGTGAGTTGTACGTGTGTCTTTGTGCCTTCCAGATTAACTATGCTCAGTTTCTGCCATGTGTTTTGCCATTTTAGCAAGATAATGCCTGACTATAAAATAGGTTCACAGCAATAATTCTACAGGCCAAATTCATACCTCAAGTTACACTTCTGAAACCCCACTTTCTTAATTTTGCCTTCATATATGGTTCTGCATAGAAAGTTAGAGGTTGGATAGGTATAGTGAAGAGCATGAGTTGTCCTGAGAAGTCTTACTAGTGATTAAGAAAAATAACGAAGTTGACTTTCAAATTCCAGGTTGTTTGCAAGTTTGGAAATTAAAAACAAAAAAGTCAACTGACTTGATCTGAAGTTAAACAGAAATACATAAGACACCATATTCAAGTTTTGCCACCATTTTTACAATAACTAAAGATCCATTGGTTTAAAGTGCATTTATAGTCTGAAGTCACAATAATGCATCAAATACTTCCTACTGGATACAGAGATCACATTTGTTTTCTGAAAGATTAAAGTTTAGTATAATTCTCAGTCTACCTCATGTTAGAGATAGTCATGATTTACTCCATTAAGTAAAAGACGTGCTATTTTAAAATTTAATAGTCTTAGTATTGTACACTGTATCTGTGTTAACACAATTGTACAAATACTCATTAAAGCCAAGAGGTTTCAGAGCACCTATTACAAGTATTACTGCTATCATCTGAAGTAGTGCAGGAGGCCAAACTGATCTCAGTGTTTCTACTGGGGAAACTGCTCCAACAGTTCCACTAACACAAAGAGGAAACAAAGCAGTATTAGGTAGTGTTCTCTATGAGGTCATTAACACATGTGCTTTGTGCGATGTGCAACAGAAATAAACCTTCAACAGAAAGATACAAGTTAACCCTTCAAGGCATAACTTTTTGGGCAAGACTAAGTGCAGAGATAAGCCTTCTCCCCTAACCAAAATGGCCAATTTTTTGTAACATGAGATGTCATTTTTGTCAAGCAAGATCTAGAACTTTGCCTGTTAGCTTGGGGGTCAGACTGAGCAGTCTTCCTAAATCTTCAGTTGAGGTCCACTTGTGAAGTCTAGCATCTGTCTGATTAGACAACACTATTAGATTTTAACTACTAGAAACTTTGGAGGTGTTCAGCTACAGACTAAACTGGAAAACATGCACATAGCTCTTCTGGTCAGTGATCCCCTACATGGAAGGGGTCCAGTTGCCAACATCTCCCCAGAAATAATCTCACTTAATATTACTAATTTCATTCTCAAGGCCAGTATATTTACCATCACCCCATCATATCCAACCAATGGTTAATATGAAATCAGAGAGACATGCGAGGCGCTTCCGGTTCATTTCCTGTACCTTGTCATGGATCCGTTTATATTTTATTGTCAGGAATTTGTTACTTACATTGACCTTGGGCTGTGATGGTAGAGTCCCACTTGCCTTCATGCTGCTGACTAATTTATTAAATGCAGACATATCTCCATCTTTCTTGAGCTGTCTGGAGCCAGCCACATTCAGGGCTTCCTCCATCTGCTGTGCCATGAATGGAGCAGCATTTTTCCCCTCCTGGTCCATTTTCAGGCCTTTTAGCCCAGCTTCTACTTCTTCCACTGAAAGTACAACTCCTGAATGTGCTGAGAAGTGGAAGGGGAAGACAGTTAAACTAGGTGCTCACTTTACAAGCATATGCACCAGTGTATAGAACGGGTGGAGGGGGGGAGATCTGGTGATGTGTCATGAATATGTGAAGCTAGTTCTGGCTGTACCTTTGGTTTCAAGCCACTGTTTGAGCTACATTACAATATTCTCATTCAAATTAAAAATAACCTGAGCCATGAAAAATTAGGCACGCAAGTCTTTACAAGCATCTTTAATTTTAGCTGAATTTTTAAAGTTCTTCTTTATCTTGAGACTTGGAAGTTTAGGAAGGGAAGACATTTCATTCTGCAGTTTTGACAGACAGTGAATTCTTAGCAGGAAGTACAGTCAGCAAATGTATTAGTGAGTTTTTTTAATACAGATTATTGTAGATTTAAATAAAGTCATTTGCTATTGTTACAAGTATGCATGGATTATAATTTATCTTATACTTCAGGAAACCAGACTTTTACAGCCATATAAGTGATGGCTATTGTTTGAAGAGAAAATACATACCTGGAAATACACACACTTTAGACAATCACATGATTGGAATTTGAACTGCATACGTTTTCAACCAGGCTTAAGTTTCCCAAAGAAAACTAAAGCCATTGTGGGTCATGGGAAAGATTTCTAGAAGCGCCAACAAAATAAGGAACAAGCATCAGTAAGTACTGCTTATTATTTTCTCCATATACCAGTGCCTGACATCCTTTGGTTATGCACGGATGTGAACAGATGGCAACATATATGGGTACCTTGAAGATTAAGGGAGGAAAAAAGATAGGAATATCCAATGGGTTTCTGTAAGAGATGCTGATCTGGAAAGTAGAAGACTTACTGGAAGTATGGCCATGAGACAGGAGAGGGACTTCTGACATGCACTACAGGACATGAGGGAAAAAGGCTGAATGCTGGAGGAGAGACTAACCAACAGAGAGAAAACACCAATAATTTCTCAAGTGCTTGATTAGTATTTTGTCATTGGGGATCCCCATGTCAGGTACTTTGACATAAGAGTGAACAGAAGTCTGCTCCATAATCTGTATGTCTTTATCCTTGTTCTGTGATGAATATGTAACAATTAGAAGGCTTTTGTGGTAAAGGTAGAAGTCTGAGCAGAATTCTACATTCAGATTTAGTTCAATATTTGAAAGCCAAATTGGGGAGAGCTTTCCTCCAATGTTCACCAGGCACTTCCTGCTCCCCAAACTGGATGCTGGTCAGAAGTGTTTGCAATACTTTTGTTGGATGAATTCCTGTTCCTCCATATTTCCATCACTCATATCACGCAGCATTTCAAGTTTTGCTTAGCACAGCAATTTAAAGTTTACATGGCAATACATGCTGCTTGCCAATACAACTGAAAGATTTGGCAATTAAACCTCAAGTTTCACAACAGTATGTGCACTTATGTTCTGTTTGCATATGCACATGCACCAGGCCCAATGAGCATGCAAATTGGCAATGTGTATGCATGCACTTAAACCTGTGCCTAGTTAAAACTGGCACTGAATCTACTATAATTAATATTGAAAAGTTTGTATCTGACTTCAGTAGAATAGAAGCACTATGGAAGGAAACAATTCCCTTCTTAATTAGATATTGGTTTAACATTGATACAATAATAAAAGTCAGTTCCAATCTGTGTTGCATTCCTACACTACTGGAGTTGTTTTCCCTAGTAGAGCTGCTTCTGAAAACGTGTTTATGAGCCACAATTCTTTGAAGACTTAAGTGAACTTTTAGACTATTGTGCCAGAAGTGTTGGTACAGTTCCCTGAAATAGTTTATGGGAAATTTTACCAGATATACCTGAAAAAGCTGCTCTGGGCCCACATACACCTTAAATTCATTGGTCCCATTTTAGATACTGAGACTCCCAGGATCACTTTGTGATCCAGCATACAGGTTCTTGGCAAAAAACTCATGGTGCAAGTTTTAGGAAGAGCTGCATAATAGGAATTCAAGTGTCAAGTAAGTTTAGGAATGCTGACATTTTACCACTGTCTAATGTGAAGACCAGTCTAGATGCCAGGAACAGTAAAGCTGGAAACTCATTTATACATCAAGATTTGCACAATCTTGATGTATTAAAGTAGCACAGGCTAATGAGCATGTTCATGATGAAAATCCTGCTGATGTCATCCTATGATTAGGATGGAAAGAGTCAGTGATGGAATCAACATAACTGAGATTTGTGGGCCAGTGGGTTTTCTGAAGTGTAAGTAAACTTGTAGTACTTCCTACTTCTGAACCTCAGTAATCAAGGTTTGCCAGATCAAGGCAAAAGGTTTTCCAGAATGCCACCACAGGAACTCCACAATATCTGAAGAGGCACTTACTGCTCTCTCTAAGCTTTTCCTTGTTGGCTGAAAGACTTGAGAGGAGAGGTTTTAAGTCCACTTTGGCTTTCTGTAGCATCTCAAGGATGTCCACTTTGTTTTCAGAATGGTCTTCCAATGGAATGGGAGCAAAGTAGTTTCCAGGGTTCTGGCCAGGGGAGAGAATTGCTTGCTCTAGACCTGAAACAGCAAAACCAGGAGCACTGCCACATCAATTTACCAACTAAATGTCTCAAGATGACTACATACTGGCTACTAAGCTTAATACTTCACTGAAAATCATGACTCTCACCCCCTGCCTGAGATCAGCTGGAAAATAGAGTGAGAAGTGATGGGATCTTTTGCAGATGAGACTAAAGCTGTACACTCCAGCTGCTTCCAAAAGGACATTTTTTGAATGATTAAACTGTGGAAAAGTTAATTACCGTATATTCTTATCTACCACGTTCTCACTGAAAGAATGCATAGGGAAAAATGTGGAGACATGAGTACAGAGATTAAATGACACTACAAAAGTTAGACAATTTTACCTGCTAGCCTCTCCAGTTCTTCATGTGGTGTGGATCTCAGGCTGCTAGAGTGACTTCCAGAACGACTAGGATTAGAGAACCACCTACTGAACCTGCTAGAAGACATCGAACCTTCCCCCAGCACATCTTCTATCATCTATATCATGGGGAAAAGAGAAAGTTTTAGACAAAAGTCTTAACAGAAGAAAGAATGGGAGGGTTTGAAAGATGAGGGACACTTACTGTGTAACTTGTAAAATTCCTTTGCTGCTGCTGACCTGATGTTACGCTCCCAGAATTTAGGATTTGAAGTAGGTTTTAAGCTATCATTTGTTTCCCCCGCTCCCAGAAGTTGTACCATATTTCTGTGTAACCAGTGTGCTGGTATAATCAATCATGCATTTTCTATCTGTACAAAATGAAGTCTGTTCCATATTTTATATTCTGAAACTCTGATTAAGCCATTATTGCAAATTCCACTTTACCAGAACAGCTGACAGATTGAATATTCAATTGCCAGAATCTTCAGTCATTGGTCCAAAAATTAACTACTCTCCCAAGGGCTAACACTTGACTCCATGGCTCAATGGCCTATGATGAGCACTCAGGTTATACGAGTTCAAGTGAAGAGGGGCCCACATAAAAACACAGTATCTTCTGCAGAAACAGGAGGTAAGCCTCAGTGAAGAAAGATACTCTAACACTTAGAAGTTGTTCTTCAGGAGAAGGAAAGGCATATTGACAAGACCCTGTATGGAAGCTTATACTACCATCTGTGTTCTACCATGTTGGTTATCCAATCACTTTCAGTTCTGTCAAATATTGTTTGCAGAAGTAGCAAACAGGAAGTACCTTACTCTAATGAACAGAGAGCAGTAGAGAGTTCATTCATTCTTGGAGATTACTGACGGTCAGTTTAACAACTGAAGCTTTTTAGAAGCTAAACAGCCAAGTACAATTCCAACACTATTGTCAGTATAAGCCACTTTGTCAGTTCTACACTGGTTGCTAGAAGTAGTTCAGAAGCAGTGATATGTGGCAAGGGACCTTTTAAATATAAGCTAAAGCACTTCCATTTTGCAAGTTAATGCATATTTGACTGGTATAAAATTAATTTTTCAAAAAACTCTGCCAGAGTCCCAAGAGCATCAAGTTTATCCCAAGCAACCTTTACTATCTCACAGTGTGGGACCTCATTCACAGTGTAGACAATACTTTGTTGATTTAATTTCCTTGGTGTTTCATTCAGTCCAAGATGAGAAGAAACTCAATTCTTTGTCAGATGAGCCAAGCATGAAACCATTTACTTGTGGTTGGCATCTTGATTCCATTTGATCATACATGTAAAGTTGAAAAAAGTTGAGCTGGAAGAACCTGAACAGTCTAACAGTTCTATAGAAAGGTATAATCTTTATCCATTTCATATACATCTATATGGTACAACTGGGAAAGTAATGGTCACAAGAAAGCCTATGGACAGGACAACTGCTAATAGGTGGAATAGCTTTTCGAGCACAACATTGTGCATAAGACTATAAATTTTTAGGTAGTTGGAAAACTGAAATACTAGTTTTCCTACTACGTGGTCACTGAATCAGCCACTGAAGTTTCTGCCTTTGAACAAAAACAGGCATCATCCTGAAAGCTCACAAACCAGACAGACAGACAATCTGGTTTGTCACCACCCCTATAGACTTAAAATTCCTGTCCTCTGTTAAATTTGATGCACCATTAAGAACATTTGAAGGCCTTCCTGTACATTATACTAGAAAGTTACCTTTATAACAAAGTAGGTAACGGTTTCAGAGTAAAGTAGGTAAGTATATTCTGTAGGTATATTGAAATGTAGCAATAAAGTTGGTTCCCACCACACAAAACATTAAGCCAGGACTCAATTTTCAAGCCCCAGTGTTTGCATTTTGCAGCCTAATCACTCACTTCCTTATTTAGGATAATTTGTTTCAATAATTCCACTTCCAAGGAAACAAATTTCTACTCCCCCTCCCCAGTGAAAACCACCACCCGCTCACTATCCTTTTCAAATCCTTCTGTAACATTACCTGATCTAATTCTGACCAGTGAATTGGGATTGAAAAATAATTGTTCCTCCTCCCTAGGAGTTTAGTTGGCTCAATGCTGGGAGGGTCAGAGATAAATATGGATGTGTAATTTATACTATTACTAGCCTCTTATGAAGTAGCATTTCAGCCTATTACTTATTTTGTCCTTAAGTCACAAGAACTAGTTCATTCACAGTGACATGAGGGAAAGGCAACTTGTAATGAAATGGGCCAGTTGCAGTTTATGACTTTCTAGAGACAATTATGGAAGAGGATTTTGCCAGTCTATAGACAAGATATTGGACCATGATTTGCAGGCCAAGACTACTTGTCACTGCAGCCTCTGTCTCTGTCAAAAGCCAAAATAAAGTCCATCAGTACACAAGAACTAGGGGGCTACCAAATGAAATAGGCAGCAGGTTTTAACAAACAAAAGTATTCAGAAAATGCAGTCAACCTGTGGAACTCTTTGCCAGAGGCTGTTGTGAAGGCCAAGACTAACAGGATTAAAAACAAATAAACCCCCAACTAAATAAATAAATTCATGGAGGATAGGTACACCAATGGACCTATTAGCCAGGATGGGAAGGGATGGTGTCCCTAGCCTGTTTGCCAGAAGCTGGGAATGAGTGACAGGGTATGGATCACTTAATGATTACCCGTTCTGTTCTTGCATTGGCCACTGTCAGAAGACAGGATATTGGGCTAGATGGACCTTTGGTCTGACCCAGTATGGCCGTTCTTATGTTCTAAGTGATTCAGTATTGAAACTCTTAACAGTTGACTTCCATTTGCACCACAAGTTGTGTCTTTCAAAATTGATTTAGTGACCAATTACAGTTTATGGACCTCAGCAACATAGCATCTATCAAAACCTCTACTTATTTTGTCAGTCCATTATCAAAATGCAGTAACTACTCCAGATTTTCTTATAGAAAGGAATCTAGTTCTAGTTAAGTGAAGATTTTCTAGAACCACAGGGCAGGCTAATGCTATTGGCACAGCTTCATACTCCTTCAGCCTATAATCTGACACTTATTACTTTTGGTATCCATCCTTCTACCTCCCATAGGGGCTTGGTTAGTTGCATTTTATATGGAACAGTGCCTCTGGACATTCCTTATAAGATGAAGCCATGTTGGCCCATAAGCCCTGTCAACTAAGTATGAGACATATTCCCATGTCAGTTTATCCATAATACTACCCAACATCTGCTATATAATCCATTAACTGGATTCAAATTGAATCAATCTTCAAAGGCTGATTTTAACAGGCTCTTCCTTTACTGTACAAATTTTCAGAGGTTGTCTGCCTCTTATTCTGAAGTGTTTGAGAATCCATGATTAAGATGGATATATTCTAATAGACTACAAAAACGAGACAGTGAGTTATATTTTTAACCCAAGTACAGTGTCTGAAGGAAATCCAACCAAAAAAGTTGATGGGAAGTCTTTAGCTCCACCATAACCATTCCCTGCAAATACAGTGTTCTGGAACTCCTAGAAAAGAGATCCATAATATTAACTCATGCAACCTTTACCAAAAGGGTGAGAAAAAAAGGAATTAAGTTGTGCCACATATTAAGTGCTTCTTTTAAGCCCAGATAGAAATAGTAATCCAAGAAGGAAAAGCCATTTTAGAAGCAACATCTTAATGTTTTACTAAATGGGCTATAATATGTACTTCATTTGACAAAATCAGGATGAGAAAGTTTCTCCAAATCTTGAATATTCACTGTTTAAAGCGTCAGTATTTACAAGGACCAAGAAACTTTTCCATAACAAAGTAATTTTAGTTCAGAAAAAAAGACAGTAGTAGCTAAAGATGGTGCTTCTGCCACACGTACATACCTGGCCTAAAACCTCACTCACCGAAGCCAAACCAGGAACACTCTTATCCAGGTTAAAGAACTCATTGAAGTCAAACTCTCCTGGAGCTGGTTCTTGTAGAACAGCTTCCCTGGGAACTTCCTGATCTGCTGCAGTTTCATGGGCAAGGACAGACTGCACTTCATCCTCTTCTGCCACTCCACCATTGCATTCTATTCCTTTGAGAATAAAAGTATGTAGTTAATTGCTCCCAATTAAGAGACCAGAGAATTATCATCTACTGGTTAATCCATAGGATTGGGGTTCAGATGTGGCTTTTGTTCCAGACTTTGATCTTGCTAACTGCATGAATTTAACCCAATTTATGTTGCAATCAGTACCCAAAGAACACAAATAGGAATTGGGACTCATTGTGCAAAGTAAGCTTTGTACAGATACAAGAATCCCTGACATTAAGATCTTAGAATTGGTTTCACCTACTTCAATCACTATATAAATGAGGTACAAATCCTATTTTTAAACAGCTTTACTGAATTGCCACAAGCTGTCTCTCTCAGGTGTCCCCATGAGCCTGCTGCATCATTGCTACTCGTGTATCTACTTCTTTACCCTGCCTACTCCACAGAAATAGACAAAAGCCAAAAACACAGCCAGATGTTTGTTACTGAAAGCGTCCACAAGTTGTCTGGCCTCTTCAGCCCACTGCACTATGCTGGCAACTGCCACTCCTTGTCTGAGGTGGGGGAAGATAAGCTCCTGCTGCTTTTCTCCCTCCAGGGAGGGCCATTCCTGTAAGGGCAAGCATCATCTGGACTGGCATCTGCCATGATTATAAATATTCTATTTAGGTACTTATGGTCCCATCATTGGGATAACAACCAAGAACCTCTCAAATATTTTCTGAGAGTCCACCAAACAAAAAAGTTATTGGTTTATAGACTATTGTACAACATCTGAGACTTATATGCCTTACAGGAGTGCTCTGAAGAAGCAGTAGTGTGTGTAGTGCTGTCAAATGCATAAGTATCATATAGTTTATAGTAATCAGAAAAATCTCTTCTGGATCTTTAAAGTTGACTGTGTCCCTTTCAGAGCTGCAATAATCCTATTCTATCGAAGGTTAGAAGACATGATTTCCTCCCACTGTTCAGTCATGTCTACAGTTTAGTTCTCTGAGTTAATTATGGCTATGTGGTTTGCTAGAGAAGTTAGCACAGAGTCATAAGGAGTTTATTATTTACTTCAGGCATGTTTAGGAAGTCCTCAGGTCTCTACAAGGCCACCACTGTGGGCCTGGCATTTTGCTATGAAGTACACTTTATTAAAGCAGCATGCCCAGTGCTCCTACTAGGAAAGGATAATGAATACTGCTGTTCCAACCTCACTACCATGGCAGCCTTCTCAGATTTGTGTGATGCTTCCAAGATTGCTTCTTCAACCAAAGCAATATCTAAGGACTAGAGAGCAAAGCCAGATGTAGTCCAGGTGGTAGAATGCATACTATCCCAAAGGACCACCAGGCAAAGGTATTACTGTAAGAATCTTACAATCTTCTCCCCCTTGAGAGGTTGTACATTAGTTACCTCATGACCACCACCACATTATGACACTCCCAGATTTGCCAGAAGGTTATGTTATTTTTACAGCAAAAATGATAGTTAGAACTGGCCTTAAGTTCTGTCCTTCAGAATGATCAGAAGCCAAGTCATAGGATGCACATTTTCCAACCCATATAGTTTATCATTACTCAATGAAGGACTGAGGTTTTTGGGAAAGTGTGAATACAGTTGCAGCCCTCAATGCTGCTAAGTTAAAAATCCAAGACTGCTACATTTAATTTAGTTTTCATATCTATATACCCATTAGCAAGGCTACAATGATGTCATGGAGGTCACGGTTCCAGAGACCCCCCTTCAGGGTCCCCCATCCCCAGCTGATGTATGGTGCTGGACCCTCCTCATTTTGTCAGGGACAGGTCATGGCCTGTCTGAATTTTGATTTATTGCCCATGACCTGTCCATAACTTAATAGGTAAGGCTACAATTTGTCATGACTATTTTTAGTATTACCAGACAAAGTTTTCCTTCCAACTTTAAGTCTAAGAGAACTCCTCTTGCCATTCCAATTTGCTTGTTACATACCTTCCTTCAGAGAGGTTGTGCGTCGTCTTGTTCGTTTTCGTCCTTTATGATCTTCCTCTAATATTTTATCATCAAAGCCAGTGAGCTCAATGGTTTCAGACTGACTTGTAGGTCCAGCAGAGAACCACTCTGGCTCTTCCTCAGTGTAGGAATCATTTCTTCTACGTTCCCCAAAGACACGTTTACTATCCCCAAATTCCCTCTGAAGTTGGTAGTTATAGCATGGAGAAGGAAATCAGAAAAAAGAAAGGTAATTTGTATGTTTCTCAAGAGTTTGTTTTCTTCCTGTTGGTTTACAAGCAACAGTTCTATTTTAAATGTTTGCAGACTAGAGAAATTGTAGATAGAATGAACCTATGAGATCTTTTAATGCATCTCCCTGCCAATGGAATCAGTATGCTTTTTAGCACTCTATCCAATTTTAAGTAGATCAGTGAGCTTCTGCTACTTAAAAGCAAGATCTATTAATTTGTAAACTGTATACAATTGAACTTAAGTCCTATCACCTACTCTTAATTCTCATACTCCTACTTAAGTTAACTATTTAGAACTCTTCCCTGACCTGTACCCCATGGTATTTATACAGATGTTCAAAAAAAGAGTATACACAGTAACATTCCCCTAGTATGTTTTGATGAGTTATACATTTAGTTCTTATTCTCCATCCCCTAATCATTTGTTGCTCTTGTCAACATACTTCTGGTAATGAGGTACTTTGTCTGGCCCTAGTAATGTGACTATAGCTCATCTAACTATTCACTTTGCAGCAACATACTTCGACTCCCTAAAATTGTGTGGCTTTTTTGCTAGATTTGAATCAGAGTGATTCAAGTCAACCATTTAAATCAGCAAGCAGGAAACCTGGATTTAAATCAATTTTAAAGAACAGAAAAACAGGATTAGTTTCTTTATGAAAGAAAGGTTGATTCTCATTGGTTGGTAATCATTAATATGCTGATTTGCAACTATATATAGCTTCTGCACTAAATTTGGTATCTAAACACCACATTTATTTTGTTAGAAAACAGTACATCATTTGTTTATTAGATAAAGAATTTTCCTGGTGATTTGTATTAAGCTGTATTTGGATGGAAATTAAAATGCTGGTTTTATGCTTAATTGAATTTATAAAGCAAAGCTCAAGTGTGCTGATGCAAAACATGTTTGGATAAACTTTTCTTGTGTATTTAAAACTGATTTATTAAACAATGGAAATATGATCTTTAGTTAACAAATTGAACAGCTTGTTTTTGGTTACTATCTCCTTTAACATTTTCTAACTAGTAAATCGTATCCTCTGACACCCAGATTTTATCCATAGATTGGGAGAGAAAAAAACACAAGCTTTCCTGCTTTTTCAACTCGCCATAACTTGGAGCCAACTAGTCATTCAACTGAACTACCTGAATAAACTCAAAGTGTTCTCTGAATCTTCATAAGCTCCTATGGTCAAAAGCTGATTTAGCACTTCAAACAAACTGGTTCCAGATGCTTACCCAGCAAGTTCCACCAGTCCAGCATTTCTACTTCCTTTAAAGCTTGGCAGCAACCATGCTTATTTTTTATTTAACTTAAAATGATTGGTAAGTTTAAACCTTAAGTTAAGTTGCCTTTTTCAAATTAACTAGGTTTATTTAAAAAAGTTTTTTTAAATCCACCCTGTTTGTTACCACATTACAATGCAAACTTGTTCCCCAGATATGTTAGTTTGTATTCCCCACTTTCAAGGAGAATGTTTTCTGCCCATTTTTCATGGCTCTGGGCCTTTGTATTACTTGTGTCAGCTGTATTTGCAACATCACCCAATTTAGTATTGCAGAATCATTAAACACATTCTCTCAAACCAATGAGAGCACTAGACCTAATCTAGATTCCTGTGATACTTTACCATTCCATATAGTTATCTTTTATCCTACTTAAGAGAATACATTCAATCAAATGCACAAGAACATTTAGTGAAGCTGAAAGGCAGCAAATTTAACAGCCAAAAGAAAATGCTTTTCCACACAATGAACAGTTAGCTCAGGGATGGCCAACCTGTGGCTCGGAGCTGCATGCGGCTCTTCAGAAGTTAATATGTGGCTCCTTGTATGAGCATGAGTTCCACAGGCTAAGATACCATGGAGGTAAAGATCTTAACAGGACTGGACACCTATATTAATATCCACAGTTGCTCTAAGGATTAAAACCAAGTTTTGGAAGATATATACACATGTTCATATTTCAGGGCACAAGTCACTTCCTAACGGTGGGTAAGAAACTTAGCTTCCAATTAAATTATGAAATGGATTTCTTAAAGAACTATGGCAAGAGAGCATGTCACCTTCTACAGACAAGAAGAAATTCTTTTCAAGACACATTAACTCAGCTTTCTGATAACAATATACACTAGGCAGGGTTCTACTCTGATGGAGCAAGAACTGTCGAACTTTTGGGGTACCAGAACTACCAAAAATTCCTGAGTCGTCTGTTTCACTCACTCAGGTTATTGCCATAAAAAGTTACCACCACCTAACAGCTGTAAAAAGGAAGCTTAATCAAGCTCATCTAGTAGATGGATAATCCAACACCAGAAGCCACCACAGTTGATCATCTCATTTGAAAGACCAGGGACTGAGACCACCCCATCATTAAAATTATGAAAACAGTCACGAGAACAAACCCTGAAACGCTTGTCTTTGTAGTCCCTTTCACGATCTCTGTCCCTTGTGTCTCTAGAATCACGCATGTCCTTTTCACCACCCCGGTGGTCTTTATCAAAATTGCGGGCAGAGATGATTCTTCCACTTCCAATCCTACGTCCACCAACAACACGAACACCATCATTCTCCTTCTCCAAAGGGCTCCCTGCTCGACGTGAGCTGACAGCTGCAGTCACATGGCAGCCTCCTCCAAAGCTCCGCCTTTGGGGACTTAGGACTACATCCAAATCATCTTCTTTCACCCGCTCCCTAGGATCTGCAGATTGCAAGAGTAGTATTCTAGAGAAGCTATCTGTGTTATTTTGAGAACAGATTAACATGAAAGCTGGACAAGTAGCCAGTGGCATTACAGAGCCCATTTGTAAAACACTGGAATATACTCCAGTTTTAGCTACAAGTACTTGAAAATGGATGTTTCTTCCCCATACCTAGAGAAACACAAAGTGTTTAAGTTAAAATGGTTTATATCTAATTCATGTCTATAAAACCATAAATCATTTTCAAGTGGTTCCTTGCTTGAATCTAACCTCAAAGTACTGCCACAAAAAGCATGATGAGAAGTGAAGCATTATAATTTATCATATTGATGGAATGATATCCAAAAAGATCAACACAAAACTAGAATATAGAGGGGTTTTATTAATTTAGACAGACATTGAGGAATTACTGCCTTTAATGCCCTAGCCAAGTTTGAGGCCTTAACTTCAAACACAGTTACAGGGAAATCCAATAGTGTATTTCCACTAGTAAAAGCACTAGAACAGACCAGCAGCTGGTGCTTTATTTGGGGGGGTTGGGGGGGAGAAGGGGGAGGGAACAGAACAAGGTAATTACACAGTGATAAGAATACTAGTGGCCAGTCTACACTAGCACTCCCACTGTTGCTAAAGCAACTGAGATTTTGCTGAAGTTGTAGTTTTAGACCTCTTTCCTTCAGGATTATATCTAACACTTCCCTCACTCAGTTTTATACCACCACTGTAAACCATGAGGGAATAATTTTGCTAGTATCCTAGGTTCTTATTGAGCACCCCATATTGTAAAAATGGTGCACTCACCAACTATCCTGCGCATGAGAGAAGTCCGGTCTGAATCCAAGTCTTTTTTGAACCCTTCCACTGGTGAGGTTCGCCCTGAACTTGGGTACAGAGATGCATGCCATTTCTCAGGGTCCCACACTCCGTCACTAGGAAAATAAAATTACAAAGCCCTTTTTAAAGAAAGTGCTCACTTTAACAAAGACAAGATGTACTTTAAGCCACTAATCCATTACAGTAATACTTAAGCGAGAAGGGTTGCACTCAGACTAGTGATCTGTGTTTCTGACGTTTCCTACCTCAAACTGGTCCATTTACATGGTATTCTAGATATCTTTATGAAGGTAGCAAAATGTGGAAGAGTTCATCAAATATCAGTATAAAGATAACACAAGATACGCAAAGTTGTATGAAACATTGAGTTCACACTTGACAGTTCCATCCCCAATTTATCTTCCAAGAATAAGATTTGTTCTCTTCCAATCTTGTTGCGTTAACAGGGCTTCCTTTCACACCAATTACAATTCTGTCATTTGCCTATGAGGCAGGTTAAGACACTAATCTGACCACTATACAGATTCTTCTTGTAGCATGAATGATTTGCTCAAGCCAGAAATTCATGTGCCTTCAATCTTAAAGTGAAGGAAATGAGAAATCAAAGTTGCCGTAACAACTCATGCTATATGTTGCCAAGAAATCAGTAAAAATTGTTTATGCGCCATGTCAACATACACAGGAGTAGTATAGATACCAGCTATAGAGCTAAAGATACTTTGCTCAGACTACCCCACCCTACATCTATTTTCTGAAAGGCATTAGCTTAAAACAAGCCTTGGTAGGGGACTTAAGATAAACAGTTTTAAAAGTACTTTAAGGATTTTTCTTGTGGAATTTTTAAAAGATTATCCAGTTAAAGATAGTCAAGTTTATTTTAAGACCAGAACATACCTGTCATATTTTTCAGAAAGACATGAAGGCCTCTGTTTAGAGTGGGGACGCTCTTTAATATTCAAGAGTTCTTCCTAGAAAGGAAAAGATGCAAGTTAGTTCTGACTCTCACTTGGATAGGATATAAACAGAAAGCAAAAAACTTGTTCCAAAGCATACAGGTTTATTTAAATATCATAGATGAAGTTAACTAATCTGAATGGTTTTCCCAAACTATTGATCTGTTTTTTGTTCAAAGTACAATTCAATTACCATTACTGCAATACTTGAAAGATGCTACCAACAGGTCTATTTTGGGTACTTGTAGGATTTGCTATTAGTGTCAATTTGAAACAAGACAATGTAGAAAAACCAACTGCTGTGCTGTTTCTTCACAAACATTTAAGTTATACTATATACATCAAGAATCAATACAGATCTGTCTTAGAAGTTTCACTGGAATTTAAGTGTTCTCTGCCTATTGAGACAAGTGATAGCTTAGTATTCCAGAAAAGCAACATTAGACAGATATCAGGCAGATGGCATTCCCAAACAAAGGATAACATTAGGTTTGGTGACAGATTCAGTTTGATCAAGAGCAACAACAAGCTACTTTGTCTCGATGCTGGGGCAGGCTTGAGTGAAATGAGATTGTTGAAAGGGATTGTCAGAAATTTAAGCATTAGGTTGTACAATGTTGCCACAAGCCAACCCAATGGGAACTCTTTCAAATTGCTTATCCTTTGAGAGACCATGCCTTTCTGACCATTATGATGCTGACTGAACAAATTGTTCAGAGAACTGAGTTTAACATGAAGAGTTGAAGCAGAGGATTCAGAGCTATTTTAAAACCAATTATGCGCTATTGATGCTAGGAGCAAATAAGTCACATCCCATGGTAATGCAAAAAATTAGAGTTTGGAACATACAGATTCAAAGTTAATGAAGACAGAAGCAGTGGTAGTGAAACTTCATTAATTGCAGGAAACTCTAAGACTTAATTTTTAAGTGGACCAGAAATTTAGGAGATACAAATCCTTGAATAATTCGAGGCCAGTTATATCCCTCTGCTGAAGCACATTAAAAGGATTTAAAAAATGGCACAAATCCTGAACCGATACAGGATACACTGTGTAAGCTGCATCCAACACTATGGGGCTATTCTGACATGGGTGCTATAGGATTGACATGGCCTGAGAGGTCAAGAGGAGCTCTTTTTACTAGTTAAACTTTTGAAAGCTAATTGGCAAGTAGATAGTTTATTCTGAAAAAAGGGAGAGAGTGTCACAATGAATTAAAATACTACATATTCTGGAATCCCAAAGCTGTTCTAAACCACATTTGAGAATAGTGAATGAAGAATCCTTGCCTTCAGATTTTTAGCATTGAATGTCTGAAAGAAAACTAATGCTAAAAAATCCTAAAGGATGGACTGAGTGCATCAGTCCATTTACAAATAATTTTTACTCATTCAGTTACTGGGCAATTCCCCAGCGTATTCATACTTCCACATAAAATTTCAAGTCATGCTGCTGTATACCAGCTAAAAATAAAAAGTTTTTAGCCTATTACTTTTCAAATGTTTAATTACTGCAATGTTTAAGTTTAGTTGTGAAATATGTGAAAACAGCTATTCCAGTCACACAGGGGTAGATTACTATCTAAACTTAGAGGTATGGTTTTACTCAGCCAGAAACAAGGTTACAGTGGACATGAGATGCTTTTCCTTCACGTGGAGCTACAACTTGTTTCCAGGTTCTCCCATATTTTCTTAGTTGCAGCATGTTGTGAAACTTGTGTGACTACAGCAAGTACAGTACTACATAAGTAAGTGTTTTTATAAAAGCTTTGCAAAATTTTACTCATTTACCTGCTGGGGAAAATATTAGTATCACCAGTGATTGTAAAAAGGCAGGAAAGTAATTGTCATGCTAGGTTTACAGTTATGTTAAAATTTGATGTTTGAAGTGCTGTGAAAATATTTACTAAACAATTAGTCACTCTTGTGAAGCAGACAAGCTTTATCCCAATGTTATGATTAAATGGAGGCAGAGCAGTGAGTAAAATTCGGAAGCCCTTAACTTAAACCTGGTCATTCCTCTAAACCAGAGGGGGGCAAACTGGCCCTTGGGCCACATCTAGCCTGCAGGACCCTTCCCTCTGGGCCCTGAGCGCCTGCCAGGGAGTGGGGTCAGGACAGGCTTGCAGAGGAGCCTGCCCAACACCCTGGCAGCATGGTGAGCGGGGCAGAGGCTAGCCCCGACCCCTCCCTCCCAGTCACAGTCCCCCCCAGCACTTGGGCAGTGTGGCTGCAGCTCTGGCCAGCACAGCTATAGCGCGGCCAGACCTGGTGTTCCAGGGCAGCGCAGTCAGGAGGAGTTGGCCCGGGGGGGGGGGGGGGGGCGCGCGGAGGAGAAGAAGGCGAGGAGCAAGGGGGTGGTCAAGGGGCCTGGACCCTGCTGCTGGGGACAGAGGTAGAGCAACCGCAATCCCCACCCCCCCCACATGCTTGGCCCCTGTCCCCAGCAGAAAAGCCCAGACAGGGAGTGAGCTCTGCCCGACTGCCAGGGAGAGCAGCCAAATGAACAGGAGAAACACAGGGAAAGGACTGAGCCCCCCTTTCCCCCATACCACAGGTAACATGGTGTGGGGGGAACAGGGAGGGTTGGATGGGGGCAGAGAGCAGAGGTGTTTGGATAGCATGCAGGAGTCCCAGGGGGCAGTCAGGGGTGGGGAGCAGGGGGTGTTGGGTGGGAGTTCTGGGAGGCTGGAATGGGGGCGGGGGCCAGGCCATGCCTTGCCATTTGGGGAGGCATAGCCTCCCCCAGCCTTCCCTACCCAGCCCTCCATACAATTTCTGTACCCAATGTGGCCCTAGGGCCAAAAAGTTTGCCTCCCCCTGCTCCAAATAGCACGGAGTCCCCTCTAGATATACTGTTTATACTATAAGTGGATATTGTACAATAGTTATTCATAATTCAGCATTGGGTAGAATAAATATGCCACACATTTAAGTTTTCCCCCTTTACTATTAGGATTCAAATAAAAAACGTCTACTACAGCATACTTTCTGAAGTTACCTTTAAGATAAACTAGAAGACCAGCCATCATCTTTCTGATTTGCTCCATTTAAAGCACAAAGGAGCAGCATCAGTTCTTTGGACAGCAATTTACATCACTGTAGCACTGACGGTGTTGGTTTCTGATTACCCCTACTCCCTCCCGAGTCGTTTTCATTCGGGAATCAGGGAGACAAACTGATAATACTGAGCAAGAAGGAGCCAGAAGAATAAAGGGATCCTAGCAATAGCCAGGACGTGCAGCACCAAGCTAGCCTGAAAAGGAAACTTCTCCCTAGCATTTAATGATTCAGTGCTTCTTCACACAATCCAGTCAGTCAACCCAGGGAACTTAATGCAGGAGATGTGGTGAAGATCAGAAGTGTAACTAGGTTCAAAAACATAATTTGATAAGATCATGTAGCATAGCTCCATAAATAGCTATTAATCAAGATGGTCAGGGATGCAACTGCACACCCTGGTGTCCCTAAACCTTTGACTACCAGAAGCTGGGCTTGGACAACAGGGGATGGATCACTTGATAATTGCCCTATTCGGTTCATTCCCTATGAAACATGGGCCACTGGCGGAAGACTGGATACTAGACGGACCACTGGTCTGACCCAATATGGCCACTCATGTTTTTTTAAATAAGTTTGAGGCTTGTGATGAGTGGATTTAAAAAAAAAAAGCGTTGAGCCATCTGACAGCCACTATTAAGTTTAAGCAAATTAGAAATACCAAAACACACCTGGGGCTGAGAAGCTGTACCTTATTTACCTAAGGAACCTTTACCTTTGAGTGCAGCAAGACCATCCAAAATATAGGACTTGATATCTAGAGCAGATGTCAGCCAAAGATTGTCTAGCCTACTGGGTAACATCCATAGCAATGTACAACTATATAGCACCACAGCTATGCTGCATAATCCTGTACTGTTGGTGCAGGCTGCATCTCCACAAGGGGTTTTTCCATCAGTGTAGGAACACCACTTCCGAGTGATAGTAGCTAGGTCAATGGAAGAATTAGCTGCATCTACACTAGAGGTTAGGTCAACATAATTATGTTGCTCAGGAGTGCAAAAACTAAAAATAATAAAAAAAAAATCTACAATTCAATTTTAAGTGTAGACCAGGCCTGAACAGTGTAAGTTGGCCAAGTTCTCCACAAATGGAAAGTTCAAAAGCAGCTACTTAGTTCACTGGTTTAGACAAAGCATGAGACACCATAAGCTATAATAATGAGCCTTGGGTTGTTAGTCAGGAGAATGTGTGTTCTAGACCAGGCTCTTTCAGTGACTGACTATGCGGCCTTTGAGATGCACTTTATTTATGAAGTGGGAATAACACTTCCACTTCTGTTAGTGATGGTGAGGATTAGTATCTGCACAGCACTTGGAACACAAATTGTAAGTGTTAAATATTGCTAAAAAGCTACATTTTAGTTCTAAAACTTAGACTGGTCACCTTTTGAAAAAAATTAGATCAAAGGGTTTGCAAGCTTTCATGGTGTGGACCAACTGCCCTCCCACTTTCTAATTACGTAATAGCCCTGCAGTGACTGTTTACACAGTAGATATTAAAATCACATTAAACGATGCTCCTAGCAGGTGGAAACAGGGAGAATAAATAGCCATTCTCCACAAACCACCACTAGGTGTTCTGGACCATCAGTGCTTCAGACTAGTTTGGAATCTGGTGACTTGAATCATTTTTTTTTAATATGCATTTAAGGTGCTCTGGCTAAACCCTAGAACCAATCCTTTTACTTAGGAGAACAGATAACCCTTTAAAAAAAAACTCACAAAGTGAGGAAATTACAAGAAATGTTAACCTAAGGACAGATGTCAATTGCCACTAAAACTGCAGTATCAGTTGAGTGAGACTAGAAGTATCCTGCCATTAGTTTAACAACTGCATCCTGATCAAAATTAGGGGCACAGACATATATATCACTAGTATTGTTGGTTCAGGGAACACAGAAGCAGTGGTAGCACACTCCTGAGGCAGAGGAGTGAAACTCCAGGGCATTAGCAGTCTAGGTCCCACACATCAGGATTGAGGACCAAAGCTTGGATCTTTGTTTCCCATGCCAGTAGGAACTGGGAGCAAGACAGAGGCACCCATTTAGCTTTTGGGCAAGATGTACCTCGTTGACTATCAGCCACCTCAGGCCAAACAAATGATATGCATCTACCAGAATCTGAAGGAAGCCTCATACAGTACTCAGTCTTAGGGAAAACTGCTATACTTTGCATTCCCCCTCCCCACCGGCCATCTCAAACTACTGAGAAACCTAATACCAAAGGGGACTGGGCACACTGGCAGAACTAAAGATTGAGGGGAAGACACGCACAAGATTAAGCGGCTTAATTGCACCTCCCTTCTCAAAAAAATTGTTTTGGCAGTTGACAAGTCATTACTGCTGTAAAGCCACCAATAACCCTGCCTCATCCCAACAATTCAGTCCCTCACTTGAAGTTAATTGTATCATGGGAAAGAATGACAACATATTATACATAACAGAGCACAGTGATCTGCAGACAAGTAAAACCAATACAGATAGAGGGTAAAAGGAGCCTAGGTCTTACAAAAAGTAAGGATCTTTGTACACATCTTGCTAGTTCCTAATTTTTTTTTACATATATATATCTATAAAAATAGGTTTTGAGTCAGTGTTAGAAGGCATGCTGAAAGAAGCTAGGCTTTCATTTAACGGAGATGAGCAAACTTGCAAAAACCTTAGAGATTAATAAGAGTCTTTCTTAAAATAGAGACATACTTTCAAGAGAGTAATGGAATCAACTCACATCATATACTACCTAGCTTATGTAACTGCATTCTCCTCTAACTGCATCCTTTTATTTATTAAGCCCACTTGTTGGGCTTTGTCTTATATTCAGATTGTAAACTTTCCAGGGCAGGAACAATTTTTTTAATCTGTTTGCACAGCACCCAACATGGTTAAATCCTAATCACCACAGTAAACAAAAGAGTTTCCTCATGTCTTCCCACAGTGAAGCAAACACTTTCAGCAATGCTGCCAATGCAGAATACCAACATTAGCAGAAGCGGGCTACCAGTTTCTCCAATATATAAGAATTGGATATAGTTTGCAAGTGCATGAACCAATAAGAGTATGGTGAGAACTATAAAGCTTAAGCCATATCTAGACAGTGTCAATACTTGAAAGTTTCTTCCAAAATTAAATCTCTGTTCCTGTCTTATGTAGGGCCTCAGCTTTCCCCTGCTTCACAACTGAACTCACTTCATAAGTCCTGAAACTGCATTCACTGCACAAGGCATCTATGTATTTAGAAGCCAAGTTTGATACAGCTATCCACATGAGAACTAAACATTCCAAGGAGACTATACTATCCTTCCTCCTAGAAGGACTCTCCTCCATGTTTGGTATGATGTCTATTTGGACCATGACCAGACTAGAATTTAAGACATGTTATGCATCACATTTGCCAACACATTTTAAAGCATAGTGGAGGGCAAGCATAGGCTTCAACTTGATCAGTTTAGCACATGTTGTGGGGCACAGATACTACAGTGAGGTGATGGTGTCCATTTAAGACAGCATTCCTTGTTTAAACTAATATATAGCTATAACACACCTTCAAATCCTACTCTGGACCAGGAGGAGGAGGAGGAGGAAAGTAGGACTTTTTTTTTTTCCTGAAATTGATCACTTTTAATCCATTTAAGTGTTTCATAAACACTGAATTCATACAATTTTTAAAGAAAAAGGTTAGCTTACTTTTGTGTAACGATGAGATTTTACTGTTATTCTGTTCAAGTCAAGGAAAGTGTCCCCATTTTCAATTTCTGCTATAGCCCCTCTCTTATCCATGGCTACTTGAAAGCCTTGACTATGGACCTGATTAAAAAAGAATTATGTTAATAAAATAGACAACACAGCTGAAGGCTTTATGGTGTACACCTTCCTTACTGCCCATGGAACAGTCATCAATTTACATTTAACATAAGAAATTACATTCCACAAAAAATATTTTTACTGTTTGATGTGCTGGCTGTTTTGTGCCTCCAAACTATAACTGGTTGTAAAATATCTTAACTAACAGCTCTAGAACAAATATTAATTAAATCAATCAATCATAGGAGCCTAGACTCCTTTGTAATTCAGAGACCCAGCTCTTAAGCAGCTTTAACACAGAGATTAGTACAGGGACAGAACCAGAGTACAGAAGGGAAGTTCGTGAAATGAAAAAGACAGATTGGATAGGAAGCCCTCTCCCTCAGGCAGGGAAGTCCTAGATGCCTATGCCACCTGGCCATGACAGTCACTTGCACCCCATTTTGTGGCATGCAGGACAGTAGACACACAGGCATACCATGGAGGGGCCTGGGCCTCCAAGCCATGGCTTGCAGAGCCAACAGAGCCCTACACAGAGAGCCAGTGCCACTGTTTCTGTATGGTTGCCAACACTGTATTTCAAAAATACAGACCAGTTTTCTTAGCACCCCTACCCCACCTCTCTTCCTGATATTATCATAATCAATATTGTTGTGAACACCACTTATATTCACCAGAGATACTTCTTGCTGCTTTTTGCAGTGCTCTTATTGTATAGAGAGGAAAAAATAGGGGCTGCCCCTCGTAATAAGGGGCTGTGGGCAAGCCTAGACAGCTGACAAGGCAGAGAGAGGGCCCCAGGCTCATGGCTGGCAAGACGAGACAGAGCAGCCCCCCCGCCCTCTCCACCTGCCCCATGGGTGACCTGACTCTCACCGCGATAGGAGGCCCTCGTCTGGGATGGGGACGGAGAAAAGAGGACCCAGGGCTGCCCGGTCTTACTAGGCCCAGCCACCAACAAACCGGTGGCGAGCGGCAGGTAACGCCTCACCTGGCGGTAGGCGGCCCCAGCCCCGGCCAAGAGGATACTCACTGTGCAGAAGACGAGGTCCCCTCCAGAGCGCTCAGCTCCACACAAGGCCTTGCCGCCGCCCGCGGCGTTACTTAGCCCTAGTGACCGGCTTCTCTCCCCTCCCCCCCCAGCAGCGCCCCGCGCCGCGCTCGCCACACACGGCTCCCTCCCCGCCCAGCCGCTTGCCCGCCCCCGGCTCGCGCCGCCGCTACTCCCCCACTGTTCTCCGTTCCCTTCTCCAGCTCGCTCGCTCACGCGCCCTCTCCCGATTTGCCCGACTCTCGCACTTTGTCTCTCCTCAGCCACCGTAACCGGGGCTTTCTAGCGCCCACCGCTCACCCCTTTAATAGCCACCGCGCAGGCGCGGCCCGCTCGCCCGGCCCGGGAGCTCTCGGCTGTAATGCCTGACTGAAAAGCACAGCCTCCCGCCGTATGGCGCCTCCTCGCCTCTTTATAGCGAACTTCAAAAGTGAATCACGGCCTAGTACCGATTTTTTTGTAGACATATCCATAGAAGACGGATGGTTTGACGAATTGCGAGGACCCCTCAGGCACTATCACCAGCCAGCCCATGCTGCGGGGGCGGGAGTATGGTTTAAGGACCATGTGCACCGAAGCTGACAGACTTTTTTGTTTGGTTGGGGTTTTTTTGACTCCTGCATTTATCATTTCCTGATGTTTTATTTCCAGATTCCCTATACGGGTGAGTTTGTACTAAGAACTCAAGCTCTCTATACTAATTTCCCCTTACTGTTACTCACACCTTCCTGTCAACTGTTTGAAACAGGACACCCTCATTACCACTACAAAAGTGATTTTTCCTCCCTTGGTATTCTACTGTTAATTGAATTGTCTCGTTAGCACTGATCCCCCACTTGATAAGGCAATGCTCATCTTTTCATATACTATGTATATATACCTGCTTCTGTATTTTCTACTCCATGCATCTGATGAAGTGGGTTTTAGCCCATGAAAGCTTATGCTCAAATAAATTTGTTAGTCTCTAAGGTGCCACAAGGACTCCTTGTTGTTTTTGCTGATACAGACTAACACGGCTACCACTCTGAGTCCTTGTGCTGTGTATTTATAAAGATGCTGTTGAGCCTGTAAACAATTTCCCATGTTGTGTGAGTAGTGCTAGGTGATTTTCATATGCAAGAGAAGGGATGGGCCCCTGCCCTGCGGCACTTGGAGCCTAAGAACAGAGAGACAGAGGTAAGGGAAGAGGAACAAGGATTTTCTATGCAGGACAACTGTTCTCTTAGGAAGCAGAAACATACCTTTTAAGAGGGACTGAAAATTGGAGGGGACAGTCCAGTCCCACCTCAAGTTTCTCAGCTCTGTGTTCCCCTTTGAGCTGAAAAAATAAAAAAATAGCTATGGAGTCAAGCGTGCAGCCTGACTCCCTGCTAGACCAACTATACCAGGTAGTGATTTTAAAACAAGCCCAACTGTGCTGTTAATGATGGGTTTTTAGGCAGGGCCAGTGCTTAGTTCCAGCACAGGGTTATTTTTGTTATTGTCTGTATGTGGGGTGTTTTTTGGGGGGTAAGTGGGGGGGGGGGAGAGGGTCATGTGCACTGTACTCACCTGTCAGGGACCCATATACACACTGCAAAATCATTTTTCATCAAAGACCTGTTTTAAAAATTAACCTTTAAATCAGTCCAAAATGAGGCATTTCCCTTCTCAAATGAGTGAAGCTTAGTATGTCTTCATAACAGGAGGAAAATAAGAACAGGGAATTGTATTACTTAATCTTTCTTATTCTCAGTCTTCTGGTACACCTATGCTATTAGCAAGAAATAGAGAATATATTTCCAACACCTGTTTATAGAACTTTTTTAGACAACATTCAATTAACAGCATCTGAGACCTTGATCTTGCATTGAGTTCCAGGTAAGTGGACCCTCTAGGTCCACAGAACTCCATTTAGGGTCCCAGATGTGAAAATTGTTCAGAATAGGAGCCCTGTTGAGTCAACTCTACATAAGTACAGGGATCTGCCTTTGTGGAGCAACTTGCAGGATTGGGGCAAAAGTCAATATCTTCAACTATTTTCCAATTAAACAGAAGGTCCATATTAAATAATACATTGACATCAACCTTTATTGTAGAATGAAATAATATTATATAAAGATTTCTTACATTACAAGTCAGTGATATCTTTAAACATACATTTAAAAATGGCCACCATTTGATACCTTCCATGTACAGTAAGTTTGCCAGGCTGATCCACTCTTTGTCCACCTTAATTAGCTTACTGCATGATGAAGACCTCTTCAGCACTGCTCCAACTGTCATACTTGAGGGTTAAGCAAGAGCCCTACAGGGTATAGTGTTTTGAAGGGCCCACTATAAGGTAAGGCTCTTTTGAGAAACTATGTAGGTAGACTCTGTGTCTGCACACAGACCCATTGTCTTTCATGGGATTCCACTCAGTTATCAGGGTCCACCTGCTGTGCAGTTCTCAGTGCGGGATCAGAGCCGAATACATGTGAGGTTTGAGGCAGATATCTGGAACCACATAACACTTCTAGGGTTGGGAGAAAACTGAAACTGAGTGGATCAGGGATATTTGTTAGAAGGGAGACATGATAGATTTTACAAATTAGGGCAGGATAATCAGGGTACTTCCCATTATTGCTACTATAGCTGTTTGCAACAGATATATTATGTCTGATACAATTCTCCAGGGCTGTCAAATAGACTGGCACCTTTTGTGAACTTTAAAGTAACTAATCATGTAATCTAAAAAGAACAGTTTAACCAGGGTTTTCTTTAATGACTGTCTATGTACAAAGATTTATTTATTATTATGCATATAGATTTAGATTTTTTTTTAAATAATGGTGAATGTACAATGGATTCAGGAACTGGAGTCCTGCTGCATTTCTTAGTGAGCAGAAATTCTATTGAAGGCATCTTTCTGTAAGAAAAAACGTGTAATGGGGGAAGAAGGACTGGAACAAATACACTATTAGAATAGATAACTAACAGGTATCCATGGATTTTTTTTTTACTTTGCATTTGTAAAATACTTTAGATACACACTTTGAAATGGATTGCAAATTTGTTTAGTTTAACTGTAGCTTTTGTAAATATCCCTGCATCCTAAGCTAAAATGCTATTTTGTAACTTCTTATAACACCTTAGAAAACAGGAGATAGCCATACACTTCATAAAACAGCAATATATAAAAGGACTATATTTTCCTCTTTCTACAGCTATGGCAAAAGGTGACTAACCCAATGCAATACTGTGTCAAGTTTTTACGCTGATTTTGGACTTGATTTTGTAGTTCTCATGCAGATACATTTATTTCAGTGGGAATTTTGTCTGCATAAGGACTGCATTCTTTAATATGCTGTGTGCTTAAAAAGCAAGTTTCAAAGTGATGTCATGAAGATGGCTATAAAAGGTGAGCCCAGATTAACCAAAGGCACTCAGTGCACTTGCACAGGGCTCCCACCTCAGGACACACACACACACACACAATGAGGGGGCAGGGGAGGGTCCTACCTACATACTGTGGAAAGAGCCAGAAAAACAGGAGTTGGGAGCTGCACCAGCAGGAAAGGACTGAAGTCACTGCAGGGTGAGTGCTTGGAGGCTTGCTCTCCAACACCCTCCCTGGTCCTCCCATCCACCTGGTGACAGGGAAGGTGGGGTTCCCTCAATTGCCACTGTGCACAGGGCCCCAAAATTCTTTATTTGGACACTGACAGATGGCTTCTTTCTTGGCAGAAACCCTGTGGAATTTTGCCTGTATTGAAGTACAGGGGATCTCTGGGTTCATGAATGGGCTTGACATTTTGGGGATCAAGCTTAGCAAATGGTCTGAGAGGGACATTGTCAAGCTTAGAAGGAAGGACACTGGTCACAAGAAGTAGATTATTAGCAAGGAAAGTCATTCAAAATGACCTGCCCTCTCAAAACCAATAATAACTAATAACTAAATAATAATATATCTTGCTTACATTAGTATAGCAGTTTTCATCCCCAAAGTCCCTAGAGCATTTTAGTCACATATGCTCTCTCCCAACTCTGCCATTGGCTGATTGTATGACCTTGTCTCTCTGTACCTGAGGTAAAGAGGAATAATGGTTAGGTCTGCAGATGTGTTGTAAGGATCAGTTCACCTAGTGCTGAAGGTGAAGAGATCTAAGTGCTATTAGCCGGCTACATGTAGCACCCCTAACCTGCTGCTGGAGTGGGGACATGCTCTGAGTGGTGTTCCCAGAGAATGTGCCATGGGATTGTTTGAGGTTACTCGGAGCAGGACGTGGGTGGGTGTTTAAGATCATGTCCTTTGCCCCGTGGCTGCTGGGCCTTATCATTCACATACCAAATAGCCATGTGGGAGCTGGCACGCACTGAGGAGGCAAAGGAGACATGATGGGGCTTGGCTGCGTTTCCTTCTCGCCCATTCCCCTCCCAGGCGCTAGAGGCCGCTGCGGGGCCGCATAGCTCAGAGATACGGGCTGGGGTCCTGCTGCTGCTCGTCGCCATGGTGATAGAGGCGGTGCGTCGGGCGGGCCTGGAGGCTGCGCTGGGGACTGCGCGGGAGGAGCCGCTGGGACACGGCTAGGTCCCGGTTCCGCCCGGTGTCTGCTGCGAGAGATACGAGTTGCCTCACTGGAGGGGAGGGTGGGGTCCGGCCCGGCCGTGAATAGTCCCCCTGGTTACACAGCCCGGGGGTCTAGGGCAGTGGTTTGACCGCTCTCCCGGTCCTATATCTGGGGGGGGGTGGCGGCGGCTCTAGGGCAGTGAGTTGCCCCCCTCCCGGTCCTACAGCTGTGTGTGTGTGTGGGGGGGGCTCTAGAGCAGTGAGTTGCCCCCCTCCCGGTCCTACAGCTGTGTGGGTGTGTGGGGGGGGCTCTAGAGCAGTGAGTTGCCCCCCTCCCGGTCCTACAGCTGTGTGGGTGTGTGGCTCTAGAGCAGTGAGTTGCCCCCCTCCCAGTCCTACAGCTGTGTGTGTGTGGAGGGCCCTCTAGGGCAGTGAATTGCCTCCCTGGGCCTACAGCTGTGTGTGTGGGGGTGGCTCTAGGGCAGTGAGTGGGCCCCCCCATCCCATTATCCCACAGTTGTGGGGGGTGGGTCTCGGACAGTGAGTCAACCTCCCTGTATAACTCAGTCTCCTGCTGGAAGACAGGTGGATCGAGCAGCAAGTTGGTTCCCTGTCAAGGTAATCCTGGTCCTGCTACTGGAGGAGTGGGTTATGGGACTGTAAGTTGTACTCCGCCTCCGTGGTCCTGCCTTGTGACTGGGGAGTCTAGCCATCCTGTGAACTGCTGAGTCTGCACACGGTCTCCTGTAAAACGTAGGGGCCCCACAAGTGTTCCTGGTTACTCCTAAAAGCAGCTGAGGGGTTACAGTAGGGCTGAGCTTGGGCTGTGAAGCCATGATTTTCCCTTCTCCCACTTTTCAGATCCTTTTCTGGGTATGAAAAGGGAAAGGCAAATGAGAGTGAGGGGTTTCTAATGCTAGATGCTGTGCCAGAGGAATCCGGACTCCTAGGGATTGTCTGCCGTATTAACAGGATTGTTCTGAATCTATGACACTTCCCTGTAGTGCCAGCGGAAATAGAGTTTCCAGAGGATTTGTGAACTCTCACAAATGGAATGGGATTGGAATTCAAAGTGAGAAGTTGCCCTTCCCAAGAACTGTCTGGTCAATATAAAGCATTAGACTAGTTTTGTTATTAACGTTTTACAGTCCTTTAAATAGGGAAGGTACAAACACCACAGAGACCAGCACAATACAAATATCTTCATAGTAGATGGGTTACGATTATTATGTTACAGCCAGGACCCCAAACATAACATCTTAATTGTGTTTATTGCAAGGGTTTGGATCATTACCGTGTAGTTCTGTAGTATATGTGTGTGTGTTTTTATATTTTTATATATATATATATATATATATATATATATATATATACTGTAGCATATATATGAACATATATGAAAGTTTTGATTGAAAATGAGTATATTTAGATTCTTCAGCCCTGATCCCACAAGGAGTTTACTGTGGGCAGAGCCCCATTGACTTCAGTGACTCTCTCCATTGGCACAGGGGTACATCTTCACTCATATCACTTTGCGGAATTGAGGCCTTAATGTCCCTTTCATTCCAGTCTTTCATGCTTTGCTCAGAGAAACTTTTCTTTTAGATCCTAATGCTACAGTGTGCTCTGTGGAGACAAACCCCTTCATCTTCAGATCCAAATTAATTTTAGTCAGACTCTGTACTGGCTAGGGGTCCACTTGCACAGAGTTCGTTACAGGATCAGGGGTTGTATTTGGTATTCCATTTTCTTCATTTGTGTTTGAGGCAGTTTCACCTGTTATCTATTTCCTTGTATCTTGGCTCATAACTAGTACGTCTCGGTACTGGGACCTAGGTTCATATAAATACCAGGATTTGATTATACAGCAGCAGTTCTATTTAGACAGCCCTTGTTGTCTCAAGAGTTAAGTAATCTTGACTGATGTTATCATTAGGGTGTCTCAGTGTTTCATCATAACTGTTGATTGCCATGGGGTTTATAAACTTAGCATACACTATTCCTTGTAAGTTAAAATTTGAAATAAAAGGTCACAATCTGGGAGGTATTTTTCTGTTAATCAAAACTGGGCAAAATTAGCTTTGAAATTTGTATTGCAAAAAAGCAACAGCAAACAAAGAGCCTATTCTAAGGACCCCCCCCCAAAAAAAAAATTAAGCTGCATTTTCCAAGCTAATAGTCTGCAGCAAAGATCATTTGCTCCGTTTTAAGAAAGTCGTCTTTTCAAAGAGCAATAAGTATTATGTGTCTGGCATGATTTGATGGTTCTTTAAAGCACAAATCCAAAGGCTCCTTGACTTTAATCACCTGAGAAACAGAGTAGTCCTCTATAAATTCAATGTATTAAGAAATGCAGCTTATTATTATAAAGAAAACAAATTAGACTTGTGTACTTACTGGGCATTATCAATATGGTCTGATATCCCTGTCAGCCAATCAGACTGCTCTTTTTATATCCAGCTGTCAAGTTCTTTCATGCTTCTTATTTTTCAGTTCCTTTGTGTATGGGGCAATCAACAAAATATATCAAATTGTTTGTGATATTGATACATATGGACCAGGTGTCACTAAAAATTCTAACAGTCCAATTGCATTATTTGACTAAACCAGTCTGTTGAGCACATGGAGATGGGCACATTAGAAATGCATATATAGAACCTTATCATGATATTTGGACATTTATTCACTAAATAAACCCATTGAAATCAACTTTATAAAATCAGAGGGTTGTGAATGTTCAGCAGTCCATCATTCTGACTGACTGAACATCTAGAAGTTTTGTATACTATTTTATTCAGGTGAGTTTGCGTGAGAAGTGGTTGGGGTGCACCTGAGAGATTATACAAAATGTACGTGTCATATGAGCACCACTGATTCACCAAAAATAACTCAAAATAATTCTTATATATTGTCCAAAGGTGTTTGACTGCTAACACATGAGTTTCCAGTGCAGAAGAGTAGTGGATTTGATTATAGAGGACCCAAGATTGGAGGAAAGATGGAGAAAAAGTCCAAGGGCAGGTGAGGAATGGTGGATAGGCACTCCCATGTTAAAGGATGCAGTTATATTATTTTGTTTTTATATCAATCCAACTCAATTGGATCTAAATAAAAGTTGTGTTACCTGTGTATTTTACTCAGAAGATGCTACTAACAATGTTTTGTAGACGTCTGTTCAAAAGTTGTTCCACTTTATTTGTATAGATGAAGCCTCTGTTGCCTATTGGGGAGCTCAGGAATGTGTTTATAGTTCTAATGTTCAAATCTGGAGGGTGGTGGCGGTGTTTGCTTCTGGGAAGGAAACTTGGATGCAACTGGTTCAACAAGTTGTAGCTGGTCTTAAATTGTGGTTGTTATCATAAAGTCAGTCAGGAATGTTAAACATGGAATCCCATAACACCATTTTTAAAGTCACTTTTCAGAATGGAACTGCATTTTGACTGAGACAGACTGTTTAAAGATGACCCACAAAGGGGAAAAAATGTTTTGCCTAGTTTGGCTTCTTTATGATCAATAAAGGCCTGAAAGATTTTTTTTTCAGAAAAGTTCATTTTTTCCCTGCTTGTTTTTCAGTTCAGGGCTCATCTGCACCAGCTTTCCTGTAAGACTATATGGAACACTGGAGAATTAATAGGACTGTGACATCACAAGTACCAAGAGACAGGAAGGGATTTTTAGTCCAATTTCTTAAAACTACTATTATTTATTTAATTATTTAAGAAAAGCATATTTAACTCATATCTGCGCACAGCTAGGAGAAAGGATCTTTTTGTGAAAGATCAAATGCTTCTTGCCCTTTAACTGAAGGTTGAGAAAGCTCCCACTTTAGTACTCTAGTAGGAATCTTTCAGCAAAAATAGAAAGTAGTAGGTGGTAATATTGTTGTTATTATTCTGAGGGTAAAATATAAGCAGAACAACAAGTTTAAATCCACCTGAACAAAAGTTTCAGGACTTTATAAATATTAACAAAGTGAAAGAGAATACAAACCAACGTTCTTTCTTTTCCATGTCACCTTTTAAAGAAAGAGGAAATATGAATGGGATGATTGCACTTGGACCACTGTGCTCCCATCACCATGTGTTTCTGCAGCTTTTGGGGAATGACTGAGAAATTTCAGGAGACCGTTTACTGAGCATGAAAATGAATCAAATGAAACTTTTAAAAATACTGTCTGCAGGTGTTAACTTTATATGTGATTTTAGTGTGATACTTTTATATGGATGAGGTCACATAGACACTAATGTCTGCTAACTGTGAATCTGACCTTACAAGTGATATTTCTTTGTCTCTTTTCTTTTAAGTTTAAGATCTTTCCAGAGAGATGCAGCCCAGAAATTGCATACTAGCAAAGTCCATACATTTGGACGATCTGTTACTCCCCGGCCTGGTGGGAATCAGTGTTGGAATGGGAGTCATCAGGTTCCGTATCAGGTCACATACACCTGGAACCGAGGTGGGAGGTTAAAAGAACTCCGTATCAGGTGATAGTGAAAGCTGTGCTCTGTATGCTTTGGTTTTTTAATCCTACTACGGAAGGGAGCATTTTCTAGTGGTTGGAGCAGGGGACTGGAAGTCATGAGACCTGGGTTTTACTCTCATATTTGCCATTGATTTGCTAAGTGACCTTGGGAAAGTCATTTATCCTTTTTGTGGCTCAGTTTCTCCATCTGTTAAATAGGACTAATAATATCCACTATTTTTGATTTCCAGAGGAAAGGTGCTCACTAAATACAAAGTAGTACTATGAGTGTCCTCCTCACTGTGGCTGATTCTGTATTTTGAATGGTTTGCTTTATGAGGCGTTTGATATCTTTTGCTATTCCTCTTGTAGGAAAATGTAAATAACTAGTAGTGAATAAGATGCATATGAATAGAATATAAATACAGGAATCTAGCCAAGCATTTTAACTCTTAGTTCTGTGATCTAAGACCCACTCTACAAATTGTTTAGAAAAAGCCATTCTGTTATGGGATCAGATAGAGTCACTATGCAAATGAAACACAGAAGGGCCTAAGCTCCATTAAATCACCTGACGGCATCCCAATTAAGCAACCATCATTGTTATTTAGTATCATTAGGTGTAATAGATTCCAGAGGAGACATCTTGTCTACATGGATTTCCCAGCTAAGTGTGTCCCATACACATGCCTAAATTAATGGGACAACTTACACGGTTAAAGTTAAACATGTGTGTAAGTCTGTGCAGGATTGGGACCTTAGTGTTGTGTATTGTAGTTATTATGTATCAAGCTTCTGAGTCTTCAAAACCATTGCCTGGAAATTAAGAGATTGAGTACAAACATGCAGAAAGGCAACTAACCTATGTTTGTCTTCCAGGCATCTGGCCAGGAAGTTCCTCTATTTGTGGGTGAAAAAGACTTTTGGACAAATTCTTCCTTCCAAAGCCAGGTAATTGAAGCTCCAAGTAGTAAGATTCTGCCTTGACATGGCTGAGCATTTGTATGGCTAGGCAAAGGGATACCTGCTTTGCAGGAAAATATTTGCAGATGCCTTCTGAAATTATTTGAGATCCTGTCTCTGAATAGGAGTACTTGTGGCACCTTAGAGACTAACCAATTTATTCTACTCTGAAACCTGTCTCTGAATATTATTCTTAAATAATTGTGGCCAAATTTTACTTTAACTGTAAATCGAGAGAAATTGCACTGGTTTCAGTGCAGATTTGCGGGATTTACACCAGTAAAACTGAGAGTAGAATTTGGCCTTTGATTTTCATTATATGTTTTTTAAAATTATAATATTATAAACAGTAAAGGTGGGAAAGACCCAATAGATCATTTAATTCACTTCATCCTGCAGTATACAAGGTTATTCTTGATGTGTATTCACAAATGCTTTGCATATTTGATCTTTGAACTGCTACAGCAATAGAGCTTCTGAAATTTGGTTTTAAATCACTACTGAAAAAGCAACACTCTTGTTTGGAATGTCTTCCTATTTTGCTTCAATTTGCGTGTCCACTCTTGCTTGTCCTTGCTCTACGGCAGAGGTGGGCAAACTACAGTCCGTGGGCCACATCCGGCCAGTGGGACCCTCCTGCCCGGCCCCTGAGCTCCTGGCCCAGGAGGCTGGACCCCGGCCCCTCCCCTGCTGTTCCCCCTCCCCCGCAGCTTCAGCACGCCATGCCATTGGCGCAGTGCTCTGGGCTGCCGGGCAGTGCAGTTGCAGAGCCGCAGCCTGACCCAGTGCTCTGGGTGGCGCGGCTGTAGTGCTGCCAGCCACCGGTGCGCCAAGCAGCGTGATAAGGGGACAGGGAGCCAGGGGGGTTGGATAGAGGGCAGGGGAGTTGGGGGAGGGTGGTCAGGGGGTGGGGAGGTTGGATGGGGCAGGAGCCCCAGGGGAGCCATCGTGGTGAGAAGCGGGGGGGTCGGATAGGAGGTGGGGGCCAGGCGACTGTTTGGGGAGATATAGCCTCCCCTTACCAGCCCTCCATACAATTTTGGAAACCCGATGTGGCCCTCAGGCCAAAAAGTTTGCCCGCCCCTGCTCTACAGGCATAATCCAGTTCCTATTGAAGACAGTGGAAGACTTGCATTGACTTCAGTATGAGTTAGATCAGGCCCCAAGTCATCCCATTTGATTCCAGTATGAGGAATATAAATTCTTACCAAGACTGTATTAGCTGGTGAACATGAATTGTTCTGTGAGCCAGAATAGTACTCTTCCCCTCTTCCTCCCACATATTGGGTGTGCATTACTTGCTTTGGCAATGTGCAGATCCAGTATAAGAAGTCTGGTAAATGAATGAAAATGCCCTTTTTGAAATCTAGAGCTCAGCCAGCTAAATTAAACCAAAATAACTTTATTTTAAATTTAAAAAATATTGTTCCCAAATCCAGGACCAGATCTAGGGTCACATTATTAGGGGAGGGTATTTTTGGGCCTTTGAATGTTGTAATTTAAAAAGTGAACAACCTTTCAAGGAGGTAGTTAAAATCCAAGACTTTCCAGGGATCTAAGAGTTTTAAAAAGTGAAATTTGGCTACTGTGTCCGTATTTTGCTATGATTTATAATTTAAATAAAGGATGAAGGCTGTACGTACATATTGTACATATTTTGGCCTTTCTGACAATCATTTGGGGCTCCTTGAAGATCATTTGGGGGAACAAAATGTCTCTTTTGCCCCACTGATAGTGCCAGGTCTGCCCAAATCCCATGTTGCCCTGGTTCACCACCCTCCTGTTGTTTTAACAATTCAGCCAATCTGAAAGAATAACCTATGGCTCTTTTATTTTTTCCTGCTTGAGTGCTTGGAATGGCTTAGCAGCTTGGTTTGATGGGGTAGGTAGCTTTGAATTGTAATATATGGGATTTTTTATTGTTTGTTTGAGCGGGGGCTGGTCATTTTGATCCTGATCTTGCAGTCCTTACACATTTGAACAGCCCCATTAACTCGGTGGGATTCTTCCCGTGAACAAGGACTGCAAGACTGGGCCCATTGTTTGTTTGCTTATCTGTCTCTGTTTTCTTGCCTATTCTTAGGTTGATCCTTCCATTTTCCTAATCTCTATGAAAAAAATATGTAGATGAGAAACATGAGGAAATTATTCACACTTGCACCTAGTGCAACTTTACATTTTTCAGAATATTAGCTATGTCATTTTGGCCAATGATCATTTTCCCAGAGTAATGTTCAAGTGAAGTGAGGTATCTCAGGTAGGGACAATAGATATACTGGTCATTGTTATTTCTAATTACAGAGAATCTTGTTATTAGAAATCCCTCATCTGAGTCCCAGTTCCTTAGTTCAAAACCTCATCCCATCTGAGTTTTTATTAGTTTAGCATTAACATGAATGTTCATGTAACACCGTCCGCTGGCCTGGTCATCTGTGGGAATTGAACCCAGGATCTCTGGATCTAAAAGCAAAGACCTTTATGGCTTGTGCTAAAGGACTAGGTTAATAAACTCAGAGGCAGTAGCTCATTCATAAACCTTTATACATGTCAACTAAAGGCTGACAAGCAGCCACACTGTTAAACGCACATGGTGCATGTAGAAAGAATATTATCTAAGGTTTTTAATCATCCCTTTTTGGAATTTTAAATTCAGAATAATTTGTTTCACGGAGCACAGTTGGTATATTTCAGAGAAATATAAACCTGTAATCCGAATTAGTTACAAATATACTTTTAAAAATTAAAACAAAAGTTAGCTTTTGGAAAAAACATTCACACAAACCAATACCGAGCAAGACTGACTAGAGATGTAAATGTAGCAGAGTGTTGTCTAATGGTTCGAGGCTTGAGCATAGCTCAAGAGATGAGTTCTATTCCCAGGTCTGCCACCAACTGACTATGTGATCTTGGGCAAGTCGCTTAACCTCTCTTTATTTTGTTTCTCAATTTTAAAAGAGGGGTAATTATTTACAAGGGTTGTGTGAGGCTCAATTAATTGTATCTTAAAGCACTTTTTAGATTCTCAGATTAAACGTGGTATAGAAGGGTAAAGTTTTGTTATGCAGTTAGGTGTGGTTGGGTTAAGCAGCTAATACTGGAAAAAGGAGAGGTACATTTTAAAGGAGACTGTATTTTTTTATTGACTAAGATATTTTTACAAATCTTCCCATCCTCAAAATCTTTTAACTGTATAGATGTCATTATGATCGGAAGATTCTGCAAAAAACCTTTGGCGAGTGGAAGGAGGAATGGTGGATTGTTTGCAGAGAGTGGAAGCTCAGCTTCAGAGCTGACTGCCATTACAGGTCTGTGAAATGACGTCGTATTGTTGTGTCCACAGCGGTGTGAGAAATCCTCCCTGGGTCTTGGAGGATGGTGTGTATGTCAGTAAACAAACTACCCCAGCAGCACTGTTAGGTGAGGAAAGGCCAATGTTAATGCTTTCCTCACTTATTATTTACAACTTTTTCTTCCTTCCTTATTGCCACCCTTCATCCAACAAACAGTACATTTTTCTTTCTTTGTCCTAAGATGAAATCAGATGTCACAGCTCAGGTGTCTTCAGAGTACTGTTCGCCTTGTATGAATCAAATTTACTGATATCTAGGAATCAATCATTAATTTAGATCACTCTGAACATGTTCATGTTGATATTCCTCTCGTCTTCTAAGTGGCCAAGTTTTCTTGAGGTATGCTGTTATTTGACTTTGAAAGAAGGAGCAAATGAGCAGCTGGACGCTTGTCTTTTGTGTTCTTTTTTTATTGTGTCAAAATGCAAAGTAATTGCCATGCCTCTTGTCTGCTGCTCACATGTTGACTAAGATTTGGGAACTTGATCTCTGTCTTGCTCCCAGATTATCTTCCATGTTGGCACAAACTCTGAGCCCATTAGTAGTGAAACAGGCATTCTAGATCATCTTCTGCTTATATTGCTGTATGATGGGACAAATTAAGTTTTCTTTTCAAGAGGCTTTTATATATCCTGAGTAACCATATAATCCCTTTATACCTTCCCCTCAACCTCTTAACGTAACATCAAAGCCTCCTGTACTCTTCTCTCTTTCTCACAAGGCTTTTTTGGCTATTGTTCATAGGAACAAAGGGGTTTCTTCTTTACTCACCTTGTCTCAGAGAGTGAGGAGTTAATGGATACCCTAGTTCTGTCTCATTTTTACATGGTCTCTCTGTGCAGTCCTTTTCAGTTTGAGAAAGCTTTCAGAATCCTCTTGTTGTTAATGTCTCAGTATGGGGCAGTGTAATTATTTAAAGGTAGACTGGAACATTGATGGATGAGTGATTGAGAGTGTAGGCCACACACACTCACTAAAAATATCTCTGTGAAGATGTTGCCTGTGCAGAATGGGTGATCCAAAGGGCAATCAAAGTTGATCCAAAACTTTTTCCCCTTGGATATTAAGAAGCCTCACTTTCCTTGTGCCACCATGACTTTTCCATTGAATGGCAGAAGAAAAAGTCCAGATTCTGTGCTGCGAGACACTTCCCTTTCAGAATCAGACTATAAAGTCTCACTAGAAGCTGCTCTGTGTGATAGGAATCTCTCCTGCCCATTCCAGAACAATTGAGACCAGGTCTGCTGTACAGGAACTAGCTAGATTGGATCAAGGCTTATGATGGATTCTTTGTTTTGTTTTGTTTTTAACATGCGAACATGGGCATGGCCATAGTGGGTCAGACCAATGGTCCGTCTAGCCCAGTATCCTGTCTTCTGACAGTGCCAGTGCCAGATGCTTCAGAGGGAATGAATGGAACAGGGCAATTTATCAAGTGATCCATTCCCTGTCATCTAGTCCCAGCTTCTGGCAGTTAGAGTTTTGGGACACCCAGAGCATAGGGTTGCAGCCTGGCCATCTTGGCTAATACCATTGATGGACCTGTCCTCCATGAATTTATCTAATTCTTTTTTTAATCTAGTTATTCTTTTGGCCTTCACAACATCTCCTGGCAATGAGTTCCCAAGGTTGACCGTGTATTGTGTGAAGAAGTTTTTCCTTATGTTTGTTTCAGACCTGCTGCCTATTCATGTTATTGTGTGATCCCTGGTTCTTGTCTTCTCTGAAGGGGTAAACAACACTTTCTTATTCACTTTCTCCACACCATTCATGATTTTATAGACCTCTATCATATTCTCCCTTAGTCTCTTTTCTAAAATGAACACTGGCAGTCTTTTTAATCTCTCCTTAATTTCCTTGAATCATTTTTGTTGCCCTTCTCTGTACCTCATCCAAGTGTAATATCTTTTCTGTTGTTCAGATATTTCCTGTACAACCTGATATTCCAAGCCTGGAAGACTTTTATATGCCAGCAGCGAGAAAAGAGGTGCAAGTATCGTGTCGCAGAGGCTCATGGTGAGAGGGGAAGGGGGAGCAGCTTTCTTAAACATAATGTCAGTTTTTCAAGGACGTATTTCCCTGCATGTGTTTGTGTATTTACCTCCCCGACTCCTGTGTGAAAGTGTAATTTACCAAGGCTTGTGGTATGTTCTCCATTACTGGTAATTTTTAAATCAAGCTTGGGTGTTATACTTTGGGAATTATTTTGGGGAAGTTCTATGGCCTGTGTAACACAGGAGATCAGACTAGATGATCACAATGGCCTTGGAATCTCTGAATCTTATGTACAGATGGTTGTCAACCTAAGGCTAGCAGGGGAGATTGCTCTTAATGCATTGTAGTGTGCAGCTATACAGATAGTTACGGATGCCAGTGAAAGAGCTTAAGGGACTCTCTATCTGCTCTTCAGTGTGGGTCTGATCATTGGTACGGTATGTATTTGAATGGGTATTTTCACAAGAACAAGTTACTGGTGGAGTTCCTCAGCTGATGTAGGAGTCAACTCTGGCTTCCTCTTTGTGCATATGTTGATTTTTACCCACCTTATCCTGAATCCCCTCTCTTTTTAGAACATGTTACAGGTGAAATGAAGCTCATAACATTTTCACAGTGAAATAGAGTTCTGACTTGATCTATGTTGAGTCCTGGATTCTGTAGCTCCTAAGTGCACTAAAGCAGGGTGCACATGTTCTCTGGTCTACTGTGGCTATGAAACCCAGCTGGGGAATCGCACGTGCGAAGGGGATATATATTCTAGATGCACCGGAGGAGAAAGTTAGTTTTCTTTGCAAATGCCTACCTCACTGACCCACTTGCCTGTAATGGTCTCAACTTCCAGTGACTACTGACAAAGATAGTGATTCCTTTGAGATCAAGTGGTAAATGACTGTATTTTTAAAGCTGAAGTCAAGATTTTTGTCCCATACTGCATGTCCAGTGGGAGGTTAGCTGACAACTAACAACTGGTGTTTGTATATGTGTGCAACCCTGGAAAGTTACAGACCAGCACCTTATGTCGGGTATAGTAGACTCAAAAGAGACTCATCCACCTTCTTGTGGAGGGAGGTTCTTGTGGAAGTAAATGTGTCCCTTAGGCTAAGTGGCAGCTATAAAGTGAGGCCAGTGGTGAGGAAGGATTCTGTCCTCCCCGACTGCTGCAGATGCCCCTATCCCAAGCCAGTTTACTTGATCAGGTACAGGGACTAGGACCTGGCTGTAGTTTGTAAAGCACTTGGGGATCCTTCAGGATGGAGGGCAGTAATATACGTGTAAAATATTTATTGTTTTCCCATCACCAAGTAAGGAGGCCAGGCATTAACATGCAACCCTACTTCCATTTCCACAAATTGCATCTCGAGCTGTTGATTATGAAACCTTAGAATTTACAACATTGAAGAGGAGAAAATGGAGAAATTACTCCAGTAGCTCTGAGCAATGCTTTTAAATGTTAATACCACATATCCAATTAACACAAATTATTTGGTTTACAAAGAAAAATAATAAACCTCCCATTAATTAGTCAAAAAGTGAAAAAGAAGTAATCCCCTTTCAGATATGTTAGATCTTGGCTCACTAGATTTTGGAGGACGTTGCCATAGAAAGATATAAAATTAACCAGCTTGTGTTTGGGGAAAGATACACTTTGGGTCATTTCTCATTAATAATAGTCCAAATCAACATCATCAGTCTTGGGCTAGGGGTTTGTTCTAAGAGATTGAGAGGGAGGCAGTTTGTCCTAATGGATAGACCACTGGACTGTGACTCAGGCAACCTATGTTATGTTCCTGGCTATGCTACTGAACTTGGGCAAGTTCTTATCCTCACCTCTCTGTGCCTCATTGTACCCATTAAAATGAGGATAATGCTCCCTTGTAAAGTGCTTTGAGGACTGCTGATGAAACGCTATATAAAGAACTAGATATATTTTTAATTTTGTCCAATAAGCCAGATATGCTGAGTAATTTCATACTCTTAGGAGATCTGGAAGATTTTAAAAGATGCCAAGCACTGGTTTGTTCTATGTTTGTACAGAGTCCAGCACAATGGGTTAGTGATGGGCAGCTATTGCTATACAAATAATATTTCCTCAACATTCTCAGTAACTGTATCTGAAGCTGCAGTATGTGCCCACAGGAATTGTGCAGCCTGAACAAAGTCATTAAACAGTGTTTTATTTATACCTTGCAGGTTATTTGAAGCTATTGATATTTCAGATCTTATCTTAAACCCATCTCCGTTACTCTGCCAGCAGCTAAGGGGCTTGTCTACATAAATTATTCTGGAATAAAGTATATGAATTTAAAGTGCAATAGCAATTTTGCAATAAGTCTTCATGTGGACACTCTTGTTCCAGAATAAGAGTGTCCATGCAGGGAGCTATTGAGGAGTAGCTATTCTGGACAATTTCCTCGTGCAGACAAGGCTTATCTGTGCCTGCCTCTCTCTAACCCCAGCTCGTGGAGTGGCTGCAGTTTTAGATTTTCCCGGTAGGTGGCAATGTAAGGCTGATAATGATTTTAAAAATACCAAATCCTTGTATGTCATTTAAAAAAAATCTTGTGACCATTGCTGTGCACAGCGGAGAAGCAGAAGCTGCGCTGGACATGGCAGCATTGGCTGATCTACATTGATGTTCGCAGGACCAAGCATAGGATGCGATCCGAGGCATTGGCGTTCAGGGAAACAAGCACTCTGCGGTGAGAATGGGTTTGAAACAGTCACATGTTAATCACAAACACCTTCTCTGTCCCATGATCTGTTCCTACATTGTATCTTGCTGGTTCATAGTTATGGTTTTGTCTCAACTGCCTTCTCCCCTACCCCTCAAAGGACCACATAACTCCATCTAGAAAGCAGTGCATCAATAACATGTGTATGTAGAGCCCTGCCTTTCCTGATGAGAGGAGGTTAGTTCCTCACCCCACACTGCAGAATTAATGGGTCTTAAATGCTTTTGGCAGCGTGTCATGGAGAGTGTGGACAAGACGACTGTGCCAGAAGTGTACTGACCATGAGATGAATACTCTGGCTCTGCAGCACTGGGCCCAGAGCCTGCAGTTTCGGGTAAGTCCTTCAAACCCAGACCCTTCATACCTGAGATCACGCATGGTTGTGAGTAATAGCTAGCAAATTAATAAAGAATTCTCCACCCTCAATAATCCCTCTGTACACTGAGATACCTCTAATGAAAGGATGTTTATAGATTGGGTGATGCGAGGTATAAGTTTTACCGTACCCCTCCAGATGTGCATGTGCATCTTACCTGTGAACTGCTTCTCAGTTGTGCAAGTAAAATAGAACCATCCCCTGGTTCTCTCCACATGGGGTCCTCAAACATCCTTCTTCTCTACAATGGAGGTATAAAAGCAACATGCAGGCTTTTCTAGAGTTCAGTGTATTTCTAAGTTGCTGCATGGCCAAAGGGAATTATTATGATTCTTTACACAATGCCCAGGAAGATACCAGATGCTTTATAGAGTCATTAAAAAGACAAAACATGGTCTCTGCCACAAAGAGCTCCCCACTTTAAAACAAATAGATAAATAAGAGGTGGAGGAAAATGATTTTTATTACTATGTTTCAAACACATGGGCAAAAGGAGTCCGTCATCTTATCTTCCTCGCTGGGTCATTTACACTCACTACCCAGCAGAAGTGAAGTGAATGTAGGACAATCATTGTACAATGGGCAGTTAATCTTTTGTGAAATCCAAAGTGAAAATAATTTGTCAAGACGATATATTTTATTTCCTGTGCCCTGGAATTGTTCAGCCTTTTTCCTGAAAGGTTGATGGCTGCTGTCATGAGTTTAGAACAAGGCACTTGCTCTCTTTCCACTTGGGTAGGGTGTGGTCTTTGGTTCCTGCCTGACTGAAAGATGGCAACCCTGCATGGAATCAGCACTTTGCTAGGGAGGCTGGTCCCATGATTTGGGAAACACTGTTAGGACTTTAGATATCTGCCTCCTTCATCTCCTTTAAATTAAAAGATTGTACTTGGGAGCCCATTATTCATTCCCAGAAAGTAGCATTCTGCCCTTTAAAAGGAAGAAATGATAGTGTAACTTAAAATTTCTCTGGCTGTTGTAATACTGACCCTGGAATTCCCTGTTCCCTCTCATCTTCCACTCTGCAGTATGCTTTGGGTATAGAAACAGCTCAGTGCTGTTGACAAGGTGAGAGGAGTTTGGTTGCACATGTAGGGAAAGCCAGGGTGGGAATGAGAGGGAAGGAGGAGGTGGTAAATGAAAGTCCTGGCCTAAATAGATTGGAAATGGCCAGTAGAATTGAACATAAATGATTGCTTCCTGAAAACCTCATGGCTCCTTTATTTTTGTCTCCTGGTCGCTGTTTGATATGCTCTCCTTCTTCGTTGCCTTTGGGCTTCCTTATCCCCTTCCTTTGCTCTTGCCCATTCCCTCAATGTTCCCTTGCTTTCCTCTGCTTATTCTTGGCTGACCCTCCTCCTCATTTTTTCTAATTTGTATTGTCAGGCCTGGCTACAGTGGATGGAGCTGTATTTGCACATCCAGCATGACAAGCAGAAGGAGGCCTGGGCAGTGAATCATCATCAGCACTGGGAGCTGAGAAGATGCATGAAGGCCTGGCTTGGGCATCTGCAGCTTCAAAGAGAAAAGAAGCATCAGGACAGTGAGTGAGAATCATAGAAATATAGGACTGGAAGGGACCTCGATAGGTTATCTAGTCCAATCTGCTGCACTGAAACAGGACTAAGGATTATCTAGACCAGCCCTGACAGGTGTTTGTCTAACCTGTTCTTAAAAACCTCCAATGACGGTGATTCCACAACATCCCTAGGTAATTTGTTTCAGTGCTTAACCTTACAGGTAGGAAGTTTTTCCTAATGTCTAACCTAAATCTTCCTTGCTGCAATTTAAACCCATTACTTCTTTTCCGGTCCACAATGGTTAAAGAGAACAGTTTATCACCCTCCTTCTTGTAACAACTTTTTATGTACTTGAAGACTGTTATCATGTCCCCTGCCAAGTCTTCTCTTCACCAGACTAAACAAGCCCAGTTTTTTCAATCTTTCCTTGTAGGCAATGTTTTCTAGTCCTTTAATCATTTGTTGCTGTCCTCTGGACTTTCTCCAGTTTGTTCACATCTTTCCTGAATTGTGGTGCCCAGAACTGGACACAGTACTGTAGCTGAGGCCTTATCAGTGCTGAATAGAGTGGAAGAATTACTTCTTGTATCTTGCTTACAACAGTCCTGCTGTACATCCCAGAATGATGTTCGCTTTTTTTGAACCAGTATTACATTGTTGACCCCTATTTAGTATGTGAGCCGCTATCACCCCTAGATCCTTTTCTGCAGTTCTCTTCCTAGATAGTCATTTCCCATTTTGTATTTGTACAATTATTCCTTAGTAAGTGGAGTGCTTTTGTCTTTATTGAATTTCATTCTATTTAAGTCAGACCATTTCTCAAGTTTGTCAAGATCATTTTGAATTTTAATCCTGTCCTCCAAAGTGCTTGCAACCCTCCTAGCTTGCTATCGTCTGCAAACTTTACAAGTGTATTCTCTATGCCATAATCCAAATCATTTATGAAGATATTTGAATAGAACCAGACTCACAACAGATCCCTTCAGGACCCCACTCAATATGCCCTTCCAGCTCAACTGTGAGCCATTGATAACTACTCTGAGTATGATTTATGAGCCAGTTGTCCATCCACCTTATAGTAGATTCATCTAGCCTGTATTTCCCTAGTTTGTTTATGAGAAGGTCATGTGAGACAGTATCAAAAGCCTTACTAAAGTCGAAATATATGATATCTACTGCTTCCCCACTATTTACAAAGACTATCCTGTCAAAGAAGGATAGTAGCTTGGTGTCACATGATTTGTTCTTGACAAATCCAGGTTGACTATTACTTATTACCTTATTTTCTTCTAGGAGCTTACAATTTGATTGTTTGATTATTTGTTCCATTATCATTCTGGGTACTGAAGTTAAGATGACTGGTCTATAATTCCCTGGCTTGTCCTTATTCCACTTTGTATAGATAGATACTATATTTGAATGGAGAGATGGGACAGAATAGGGCTTCACTACCTAAACAACTCATTGCCACCAATAGGAGAAGTTGATATATTTTCCCATTTAGGAGACACTTGGATGCTTCTGGTTGGTGGTTCAGCAGCTGAAGAGTCGTGGCCTGGTCTAGCAAGGATTGTGTGATTTGTGTACTGATGCATCCAGAATGCTGTTGCCTTATTGTGGAAAGAGGATGGATATCATCTTAGAAAGGAAATTGCTCTACTGACCAAAGCTTACACATTGTAGTGTGTACTCTCGTTGGGGTACCTGACAGGAAGAAGTATGAAGCCAACTTCAGAGCTAGTATCAGTTCCTGCAAGGATTTCCTGAATAACCAGAACAATGTCAGCTAATAGGTGGTGGTAAAATTCTTGGTAAAATTCCCATCATCCCTTGCTGGTACTGGAGATTCTGTCACTTGAGAGCCTAGAGTTTGCATGTCATTGTCTTGTCCTGACATAAATGATGCAGGAGCAGAGACAGCTGGTCATGTATAATTCATGTCCGTTGTTCTAGAAGTGGCTCAGCAACATCACCAAGTCCATGTGCTCCAGCAATGTTTCTCCGGCTGGCAGCGGGCCTGGGAGCACAGGAGAAGCATGCAAATCCACCAGGAGTGCATTGGTGAGCTAGCAGCAAGGGTTACCTTACGGAGAGTCTTCACGCACTGGAAGCATTGTATCCTTTGTGTATGCTACCATAGAGATGCCAGGTTCAAGATACTCCTGCAGGTGGACGGGACAGATGAGCAGTAATGTAAAAAGCAGCATTTGGGTCAGGCATGGTTGGACTGAAAAGCAACTGTTCATTAGAAAGGTGCAGGTTAGTCCATAGTAAATGGGCATTGGAAGGGAGCAAGACTAGCAATTGGAACACATTAGCTAAGAACCTGCAGGCACTAGGATATGGCAGCAGGGAATCGCTGACAGTAAACAAGAGATGCGTCTTTTTAAGTCAGCGAAGCCTCTAACAGCTTCACTGCAAACAAAATGCCTCTGTGTGCATACCAGTGCAGAAAATCCAACACTAAAGCAATTGTGGACTGGAATTCAGTGTCTGTCCCTGAAGGAGAGGGTGTGTTGTGTGTGTCTATAAAAGATACTTTCTTTTTAACTTGATGACAGATGTTATACTGTGCATGGAAGAGACCTGGAAGCACAAGCTTGCAGAAAAGCATCACCGGCACCATCTGTTGGTAAGCGCTTTCTAATATCTCAGGTGAGAGGGAATCTAGGCTATTTGGAATGATTTCCCAGAGCCGCACCTAGCCACCATGTGTGTTATGCTTTAGGTGGTATGTATAGCATTTCCTTCCGTGAAATGTTCAGCTCAGATACTAGGTGCACAGATTCAAACTGTCATGCAATCCACCAGACTCTCTGTTCATCAGGGTGTTGTGTGCAGAGAAGATAGATTAATAGACTTTAAGGCCAGAAAGGAACCATCATGATCATCTAGTCTGACTTCCTGCACATCACAGGCCACAGAACCTCACTGACCCATTCCTGTAATAGACCCATAACCTCTGACTGAGTTACTGAAGTCCTCAAATCATAATTTAAAGACTTCAAGTAACAGAGACTCCACCACTTACATTCGTTTACACCTTAAAGTGACCCATGCTGCAGAGGAAGGCAAAATCCCCCCAGGGTCTCTGTCAGTCTGATTCAGGGGAAAATTCCTTCCCGACCCCAAATATGGTGATCAATTAGACCCTGAGCTTATGGGCAAGACCCACCAGCCAGACACCTGGGAAATAATTCTCTGTAGTAACTCAGAAGCCTCCCCATCTAGTGTCCCATCGGAGATATTTGCTGCTAGCAGTTGCAGATTGGCGACATACCATTGTAGGCAGTCTCATCATACCATGCCTTCTGTAAACATAGCAAGCTCAGTCTTGAAGGCAGTTAGATTTTTTGCCACCATTGCTTCCCTTGCAAGTCTTTTCCAGAACATCACTCCTCTGATGGTTAGAAACCTTCTTCTAATTTCAAACCTAAATTTGATGGCCAGTGATATCCATTTGTTCTTGTGTCCAAATTGGCGCTTAACTTTAATAAGATAGAGGACTGACACTCATATCTTGATGGGAAATCTCATCTGAGATGTCTTTCCAGTCAAGAGCAAATCAAGTTATTGTTCCAATCAAGAAGCAAATTAACTCAGACCAGTTGGTCCTTTGTGTGCTCCCTGGTCCCTTCACTCTGAAATAGCATCTTCCCCTTTTTATTTTAGTGATTTTTCTCACCTTTGCTACTTATGCAGGAGGATTACTGCCCCAGTGCCATGAGGATAAATGGCTTTGTTCCTTTTTACACTGGTGTGCTACAGGAGTCAATGTCTGTACTTCCTGTACTCGCCTCTTGAAGGCTGAAAACCTTCCCTCTGTGATAATGCCATCATGTGCCAGCCACCTGTATGAGAGCCTATAAATGTCTCTTCCACTTGGGGAGGGATAGGAGTTAGTCTTTTTTTTCTTTATCCTTAAAAGCACACCCACTTACCAACATAAATAAATTCCTTATCTCTGGCATTCACAGGGCCTCTGGCTTGTTGGAGCAGATATTATTCTATAGTGTGAGGCAGTGTTGAGCATCAAAACAATGACCCTAAGGCCAATGAGATTATATTTTGGAAATAGCAGTAGTAGTGTAACAGGAAGTGCTGGCCCTTTAAGTCAGGGTACAGTCTCAGCACATAATTCTTCCCAGTTCAGCCCAGAATTGAGGCATTCTGGGATTTGTAGTTCAGAGAGACCATAAGAGTTAGAGGTCAGTAAACAGCTGGGAGAGGGGAGAGCAGTATTTAAGATCCCCTTTCCCAGTACAGAGAGATCTTGGGAAAGGACAGGTTGTGAGCCTCCCCTGCTTCAGGAGCAAGTTGTGGGTCTCCAGTCAGAGACGGAGACAGGGAAAGGGCAGGGCCTATTGATCTCTCCATTGAGAGAGGGTGTGGGAAGGGGCCTGGGCAGTAATTGCTGACAGAGCAAGGGAGAGAGCTGGATGACTCAAAAGAAACCCTAGGAAGGGGGAGGTTTTTAATTTAGCTGGAGAGCTAAACTCTCCAACCAGGGGGAGGGAAACTGAAGCTCGGCTCTGTATCCATGACAAGGCAGTAAGGCTGACCATTACAAGTAGCAACAAAGCTGGATTCTGTTGGAACAGTTGGTCCCAAGGGAAATTGGCTCCTCGCTGCTTGGTTATTCAGTCTACACAGTGAATGGTAAATAAAATTCTGCTGATTGTTTTCTCAGCACTTTGGGTTTAATGCCTTGCGGAAGAACATTATAAATGCTCGTCTCCAGCAAATGAGAAGAAATTTGGCTCATCGGCAGCATCAAGTAATGGTGGGTTTAATTTGTGTTATGCTGTGTTTATGTGAGACCTTTCCCTGATCCTTCCCACCTTATCACACCTGTTCCTATGAAAAAAGAAAAGGAGTACTTGTGGCACCTTAGAGACTAACCAATTTATTTGAGCATAAGCTTTCACGAAAGCTTATGCTCAAATAAATTGGTTAGTCTCTAAGGTGCCACAAATACTCCTTTTCTTTTTGCGAATACAGACTAACACGGTTGCTACTCTGAAACCTGTTCCTATGAAGTGTTCTCTAGTCAGTTGCATTGTTCCCTTGCTACCAGCAGTTTCAGAAAATATCTCCTGTGTAAGTCTAGGGTCAGTCACAGACATACTGGCCTAGTTATGTGTTGTCATAAGCCCCATTGTGAACCTCTTTGTAGCCAAGAAGATTTATAGTCTCTCTCTGTATGTAGGGAACAATTGGCTGTAACCTTGTGACAAGGAGAGTGAAGTGATTCAAATAAGCTCAGCAGAGCACACATTATAGCAGCACCTGGATGTAGCAACATTTCTATTTTCAATTTTTTGAGGACTCCTAGATCTATATTAAAGACATTCAGAGCTGGAAGAAAACGGAATTGTATCAGGCTCACGTGGTTTTTAGACTGTTTTGTTTTGTATAGCAGTACAATGTACTTTAAGGAACTCTCCCTTCAGAATGCTGTATTAGCAGAACATCTACGTCATCATTCTTTTGGATTCCCCTGCTCTTGTTACCTCAGTTTTTCTATCTCTGCTGTTTTGCTCTAGTTGCTGCAGAGCTTCTGGAATCGCTGGAAGTGTCGGTTAGAACAGGAGGAGGAAGAGCATCAGCGGTCCCTGACACTAGCAGCTCGCAACCACTACAGGTACTTCAGGGACATGTATTTTTAGATGCAATTAAGGGGCTGGAACTTACTAGCTCTTGGTTCTGGTTTTAAATCTGGTAATGATTCGATGCGTGAGATCATCCTTGCACATTATGAAGAGTGGTCTAGCTCTGGACCATACCTCATTTGAGAAACATGGGGGGGAAATTGATATTGGTACGCCATGAGCCTTGTCTAGGTTTGCTTATTTAAAAAAAAATCTCCCACCAGTGGTGGGAGTACTAGTGTAGACATGGCACAGGCAGTTTTGCCACCAGGTTGCATAGACCTGCACTGAGCAGGGTTAGAAAACAGGGTGGTAAAACATCTTCCCTCTCTACATGAGTGCTACCACCGTGGGAGCCTAAAGTGGGAGAGATCATTTTTTGGGCAGGTGTTGTTAACTACCATAGAGGCTAAATTCCTCTTTAATCCCAGTGAAGATACCTATTTCAGGGTTGAGTGCGTAATTATGAAGCAATAGAAGAAACTCTTGCAATTGTACCTGCCTAGATTGTGTTTTTAGATAAATATGTAACTTGCCTTTCTTTTGGTGGGGTGGGAGGAATCTGTGTGGCATTCTTAAAGCACTTTAAGGTAACACAATTATTTCCTGATAGAGACTTACTGTTCAGGACACTAAGTTATATGTAGCTGTCCAGGTCCCAAGCTGCTCTTTCAAATAGAGGGAGGCTGTTTGCTGAATAGTTGGGTTTTATTTTTTTATTTCAGGGTAGCGCTTCTGCACAAGTCTGTCAGGTTGTGGTTAAGGAATGCCAAGTGGAGAAGACACAGGCAGGTATGGAGTATTTGTCATGTTTAAGTAGCTCTTACATGAGATTCAACCCAAATGATTCTAAAAGCCGGAGGATGAAGGTTGGGTGAATGTGCCAGTCATTCTGTGGTGCAGCAGATTCATAGGATAAAATCATGTTCTCTCTGATCAATAGCTTGTTGAAAGAATTGTACATCAGCCAGTCAGAGCACTTCTCTGGGAACCAAAGCATGCTAATGTTGGCTGCTGGAGTTTCTAGGAAGGACAGGAAGCCCTGATTAGTTGATTTATGATCATCATTACTATTATTGTTTAGTTTCCAGTAGTGCCCACACTGTAAGCCTTGTTTTGAAATATTACTTTGTTCTGAGTGCAGCCTCCAGAATGAGCTGGAACTGTTGAGCTAGTTGGGTGGAATTGCTTTTCCACTTCCTTCCCTGTGAGAAGTGTGGAGTAAAGTTTTATGAATCATAGACTATCAGGGTTGGAAGGGACCTCAGGAGATCATCTAGTCCAACCACCTGCATAAAGACTAGAAACAAACCCCAAAAGCTAACACTTGTATGTTAAGTAGGATAGGTTAGTTCAGATGGCCGTGTTGTGGTAGTCCCTTGGGAAGGGAGCACTGTTCTGAAATGAAACCAAGCCTGTCATTTGCTTTTTAGATTCAATATGCCAAAGCTGACAGTCACTATGGAAGAGTGATCTTGCCTGTCACCTTCCAGGCCTGGAAGAGGTTTAAGAACTATCAGCGCTGGTGGAGAGAGATGAAGGAAACGTCATCATGCTTTCATAGGTACAGTGGATTGTTCTTATGGACTGACTTTAAAAAGAGTATGTGCATTGGGCTGCAGCAACCAGTGCCTGTGTAACTAAGAGTAAAATGTGTTGTATAATCCATTTAGGTCACCTCATGAAAACAAAAGGTGACTTCCTGGAACCTGTCGTTCTTCAATAGTTGCCTCTGCGCCTTCCCACATGTTGTTCCCTTACATCTTGACACCAAGAGTTACAGAATCCCACAGGTGGGAATGCACAGAGGCCCTTGAAGAAATAGTAATGTTCCTTTGGACAACAGAAAGAATCTGGCTGTTGAAAGGCAGTGTGATCTAGTGAATTGAGATGAGACAGAGGCAGGAACCCATGATGTCTCATTTTTGGCTCTGACACTGACTTGGAGCTTGTCTGCACATAAACTGGAACCAGTGCAACTGGAATCACATTGTTTGCAATTCACACCTTTGTTTACTTTGATGTAACTTTGGGCATGTGCACTCTGCATTGGTTTAAAGCTAGTTTACATCATTTCAGTTTGCTCCTGTTATTTACTAGGGACAATATTTACCATGGGCAATCTAAACTGCTATAAGCCAAGTTTAAACTAGTGCAGTGTCCATGCAAATTTATACTCATTTTAACTAAATCACAACATCACAGCTTTAGTTAAACCGGAGCAACTTCTGTGTATAGACAACCCCCAAATGTATAACTTAAGTGAGTAAAAATCAGTGTTGGTCACAGTGAAATAAGTATCCAGCTGCAGACTTGCACTAAAATAACTAAACTCCAACCAATGTAGGTATTCTGGTTCCAGTTTCTGTATAGATAAGTCCTTGCATTGTCGCCTTGGCATGTCACTAATGGCTTTCCTTCTCCAGAGGAGCTCAGCTTCCCCCTCTCCCACTGAAATAAACAGAAGCCGTGGGTGCTTATCACCTCTGAAAATTAGGACACTAACTTGTCCCTCAGTTTCCCCACCTGTAAAGTAGGGATAATGAAATTACTAGCCTACTTCACTGGGGTGTAGTGGTGGTTGGTTAATGGTTTGTACAGTGGGTTGAGGATATAAAATGCTATATTTATTCAGTACATTGTTATCATCTTTTCACTTCTGTAATGATAGGGGAAAAAACTGAGAACAAATATTACTCTTTGTGCATTCTAATCTTCTAAAATCTCTAATATTCTAATCTTTTAAAATCTTAAAAGAGATTTTAAAAGAACTTTTGTGGGCTCTTATTGTTTGCATGAATTCAGTCCTGACTCTGAGCTGGCAGGGGTGTGATGCAACTAAACTTAAGCATCGCTTCAGTTTTCTGATTAGAAAGCACATGACGAAGCACAGCTATAAAATCAAAGCAACGGCGTAACAAATGGTTTCAATTTGGACAGACTGGCATGGTCATCAGAGCCCATAAGGCCAGTCCCTTAGATGTCAGACAGGATTAATTGGTTCCACTGACATTCTTCATTCTTGCTTGCAGAGAATTGTTGATGAGACAGGTATTTGACACGTGGTGGCTGAGTGCATGTCAGCAGCGAGAGAACCGGATGAGAGAGAGAATGGTAAATGCAGCACTTTCCCTTGGACTTCACCAAGGGGATAGATGGAACAGTTTCCTGATCACCTCCTGTGAACATGAGCAGCACAAGATGGGCTTGCACCAATTGCTATTCCACTTGAGTGGTTGGGGACCACATGAGACAATTTCCTGTGCCCATCACCACCTCTGAGGAAGCTTGCCCTGCTGCTCATTACAGACCACATCATGAGTTCCCCAATTTTCTCCTGTCTGTTGCAGGCCATTCTTCACTTTAAGCAGCAGGTACTGGTTCGTTTCTGGTGCTCCTGGCGCAGGAGAACAGTGGTGTGTTTGGAAGAGCGAGAGAGCACGGCTCTTGCCTGTGATCATTACTGCCACCTGCTGCTGTGGAAGACTTTCCATCTCTGGAAGAAGAACGTTCAGGAGATCAGATCAGAGTAAGAGGCAGCTTAAAACGGAGACTGATCCTGATTCAGTCTCAAAATTGGCCCCTTTCACAAAGGAGTTTCTGATTCACGCCAATATTGACCCTGCATGTGTTTTAGAAGCTGTTAGCGCATCCTAAATGTTTACATATTTAATAAATGTACTTTCTCTAGCACCAAGCCTGAATCCACATTTGCTATTGTGCTGGGAAACACAATAGGTCTGGGTCAGTAAGGTCTGGTCTGTTTTTCCTTTAGGAGGATCAAGGAGATGAAAGCTATTAGGTTTCACTATTCAAAGTGCCTGCAGTGGTCTTGGAGCAAGTGGAGAAAGGTGAGAATCCGAGCAGGTAGAGAGTTCTCAATCCTCCTCTATTTATAGATCACCTATGCTCATCATTTAGCTGCTTAACAGACACCATATTAAAGGCATTGTTTGGTCATAATGCTAGTTAATCTTGGGCTACTCTAACCAAAGACTGCTCTCTCCAAGACGGGGTAAAACACTGCAATAAGGGAGGAGTAGGAGTAGTGTGTGGGAAGGTGCGAGGGAGTTCTTTGTTTGTCCTGCATTGCTCCACTGCTCACAGAGGTGGGGAGGGCAGGACTGTCACTCAGTGGTGTTACCCAGACAGTGGTTTTGGGACTATTACATGAATGCGTGTGTGAAGGCTTCCCCAACCATTACACTCTCTGTGCTTCCCAGAGCATCATTTAAGTGCTCCAGTGCCTGAGGGGAACTCCTAGGAAATACCACACACTGTTCTCAGGAAGAAGAAAAGGAGGACTTGTGGCACCTTAGAGACTAACCAATTTATTTGAGCATAAGCTTTCGTGAGCTACAGCTCACTTCATCGGATGCATTCAGTGGAAAATACAGTGGGGAGGTTTTTATTAAATAACCCTTTTTAGAAAGAAGACAGTTAAATATTATACCAATCTCTAGATTTGTGATAATTGGTATCTGCATGAAACATTATCCCCAGTTCACAGAACCTTCTGGTAACCTTCTGATTGTAACAGTTCTTCTCATCTCTTGTGAATGGGATATTAGCAAAAACCATGTCCGCTGCTGTTTCAACCAGCCTGACTCCAATAAAGACTGTTACTCCAAGGGGACCCTGGTGCACCCTGTACAGGAGCCTAGTGCTCTCTCACTGCTACAACCATTCTAGGACAATACACACTGCTGGCTGGAAGTAGCAGCCCAATTAGCATGCTCCAGGTACATTGAGTGGGAAAGGGTCAGATCATCATCCTCATGGCAAATCCCAAAGGCTCATGGGCTACTTGCAAATTGAGTGCCACCTGGATCAATCTCTGATAAGGTGCTTAAGGTGGTCTGATTAAATTTATGTCCATCACTGGCAATCATGTAATGCCACCAAAGCTTTTGGTGCCACAGGATTGCCGGCCTTGTAGCGGCATTCCTTGGTACACGCACCACAACATTTTTTGCTTTTTCATTCCTATAATATGTGCAAAGCAAGAAAGCCACCAAAACCAAACCAGTGCTGATGAAGGTGGTTGCTGGGTTCAGCATTGAATATCCTAGTTTCTGATCTTGTCCTGCCACTTGATATGGAGCAGCTGACTGAGACAGTAAGAATTGATGCTGTTTGGCATATCAGCCTCAGAGATAATAGCCTTTTCCCAGAATATAAGGATTTGCTGATCAAGTGGTTGGAGAAGCAGGGCTGTCAGACCTGTGTTGCTGAGGGTCATAGGCGGGAGTGGGGTTTCTGTTGTCTTGTTAACTGCATTTCCTATTAGAGCTAGTCTCTGGCACCAAAGTAAGCCATAAGGAAGTCAGAGATCTGAGTGTTCTTCATGTGAGGGGAACAAAGTCAACACTGCACTTCCCTTCTTTTGAACAATCTGATTGCAGGGTCCCTTTTCCCTAAATTACCCTTATATTATGAAATAAATCCTGTCATCTGAGTACTCTGCAGCTCCACTGTTAATGCTAATGAGGTGTATCTCATATGTCCTGGGGGGAGGGCTGGACCTTTAATTTATTAAGGCTCTGCCCTACATATGCCTTGTCATCAAATCACAGTATTAGATTTACATTTGGTTTGGTGGTTGGGTGATGAGACCAGGCATCATGTGACAGTAGTCTGTAGCTTCCTATGAGAGAGAGCCTTCTCTGTCAGAGAGAAGGTTGGGGCTAGGAAAGGCCATGGGGAAGTTTCTCCAGAGATAAGCAGAGTCTGGAGTAGGCCTGGCAGAGCTCTCCTGCTCAGGGGAATCCGAGAGTGAACTGGGATCTGAAGCCCCAATACAAGGGTAACTGGGAGACAGACCATCAGGGAAGTGCCCTCAGTGGATCTAGAGGGGACCAAGGTCAAAGAGGAGGAGGGGAAGGAATCTCCATACTAGCCATAGGGAAAGGCCTGACTGAAGTGACCTGCAGTGACAGGTGGGAGCAGATGCTGTAAGGGGAACAATAGTCTTGAGAAGAAGACACTTGAGGAAATACCATGCAGCAGAACCTGTGTTTTGGAATGAGCAGTTGAGCCCAGCAAAGGGCTTAAGAAACTGGAGTGGGGGACAGTGTGGGTCTGGTTTAAGGTGAGATTGGAACTGTTTTAATAGACGAGCCTCCAAGAAGGGGCGTTGTTTAACTTGCACAAGAGCCCAGGGGACAGTTTGAGAACCTGAAGGGGGAAACTGAGGCAGCAGGGTCTGGTGCCAGTTCAGGTAAGACCCTGTTATGCTGCTCTATAGGAGTGATGCTTCCTTGGAGGTTGGGGATTGTAGGCGGGTAACTCTTCTTCTCTTTCGCTTCCCACACAGTCTGATTTTCTTTTTTGCTTGTAGTATGTGGGACATCAGTCTAAGAAGTGGAAGACATTGGTGCAAGCAGACATGTATTATCAGCACTCACTGCTGGCCAGGGTCTTGGCTGCCTGGAAGGTAGGAGGATTATGTTTGTTTTGTTTCTCAAGCTTGCTGTGTCTGCACCCTCCACCCTGAGGAGGGAATGCCATATCTGCATATGTGTTTGACTTTAGAACCCACACAGAGTATAAGGCCTGATGCTGCTACCGCTCCTGGAGTGTCTCCCTTGAGCTCCATTGGTGGAATCCTGTGTTTCTGGAGTACACGGGTCCGAGGTCTGACTTGTGTGGCTGTATATATGTAGATAGCTGCCAGTTACTCAGGATGGCAAAACCCATGTTGCTAATGTATAATTGCTATTGACAGTAACAAGAGAAGTGCTAAACTCTGGTGGCTGCAGCTTCTGCATCTGCTCCTGGACAGCTGCTGCTGAGAGTTCCCCAGAAAACTCCTCACCATAGTGTTCCTAACAGCTGGGGGAAGTCTCACTTCAGCACTGCTTTCTTTGCAGAGTTATCAGCAAAACATACAGTGCATTCTACGCCAAGTCGATGAAAAGGAGGAGGAGCATAACAGGGCACTGTTGCGGTAAGCCTGTCCCTCTCCGTGCAACTCTAGAAAGAAGGAGTTGCCCCAGGCCTCCTTGACTGACACATTCACTAATCCCTGAGCTTTTGATACTGAGAACTAACTCTCCCTTGCTTCACTGTTTTTCTGCATCTCAGCCGAACTAAAAGGAATGGTAACATTCTCATTGGACTAGATGCTGGCCGTGACCTTCTTGTGGATACTCAGGTAGTGAGCCACCTCACTACCACCTGCTTTTAGCATGCGGAAACCTTGCCTGTGCCTCTCAAGGGTCAGCTGCCCAGCTCCATGGGCAACATGAACACTCCCTTCTAGGCTCCACCAGCCCCTCTGTCTCTCTACAGGCTAGCAATGGGTGCACTCCAACCCTTGAGCCCTCTAATTGTCTCCCCGGTATGTCCAGACCCTGGTGCACTGTACACTCACAGTATTCACAGATTTGCTGCTTCCAACGAAACAGTAAACCTCAGTTTATCAGTTCCACCTCAGATCACCGCTCCTCTGAACACACTAGCGCTTAGATATGTTTATAGTAAAAACAAGTGTACGTTTATTTAACAAAGCATAGAGACTGAAATAATAGTAAGTAGAAGTATTGGAAACAAATGGTTATGTATGAACTAAAATCATAACGTTCTAGATGTTAGAGTTAATTAACTAGATGCTATAATGTCTTGTAGAGTAACGCTTATCCTTGCAGTGCTTCACAGCCAGGTTGGCTGTGACCTTCCTTTCATGACACACACTGTCAGCTTGCCTCCTAGGGAAGGAACTAGTGTATTTCCCCCCACCCCCAAACACATACCAGTCCCATCATTTGTCTTTATTCATGAACAGGACCACCTCTTCTCCCCACTGTTTGTTTCATCTTGTACATTTCCTTTCTTGTAGATTTCACAATCTCTTCTTTTGCCTGTGGCTCAGTATGCAAATAAGCATAGAGTGTGAGGCATACAGTATACAAATGACCAGGCAGGGAGATAAGTGTCTGCTGCCTCCTGCCTGAAAGGAACATCTCCGAGTTATGTCACTTCCTGGTGCCTTAACTCAAGATCTTAAGAACATTATTTTCAGTAGAGATACATAACTCCTTAAATATTATCCTTACATAAGTTTTGCAATGACGACCAGAGCGCTATTGGCTCTCAGTAGAGCTTTCATATGCCACCATTTGATGAGCTATTGTGCATATATCCCAGCAGATCCCTCTTTGTGCCAGTTGGCATCAAGAAATCCCTGGATGACTTTGCCCATTATGCATCAATCTTTTAAAACATCTTTTGTCCAGTTTCAAAGCCTTCTCCTTATGGCAGAACTGTTCTTGTGGTGCCTGCTGGAGCCACAACTCGGAACAAACGTAGGATCAGACCCCAATAAACATACTGGCTGGTAAACTACATCCTGCCCTTGCAGTGGATGGGCTCTGCTATGAACTTAAAGTGATGGTGCGCTTGGGGCAGATATAGTTTGTCTTGTTTCTTACAGGTGGTAGGACTAGGAACGGCATTGGTCACCCTGCATTAATTGCAGTCACTTTAGTTTTTTGTACCAACTGGGAAATGTGTTTTGCTGCTGTTTTGTCAGTGCCTGGCTGCACTTGCGGGCATGATGTCAGGTGCTTGGCTATGTTTAAGACACTAGAAACAAAGGTGGGTTTGTGGATGCAGCAATTTTTTTGGGTTCCTCTCCATGAATGGAAAGGTGCCAAAGGTCGAGCCAGCTTCCAAGAGGTGGGGAAAAGTATGTGGTGAAAATCACTCTTGATCTCTAGGTTTTTGTTTCCCACTTTGTCCTTAGACAGGTGCTGAGTATCTGGAGAGAAAATACTGTTGCCCTTGTCGGTGAAGCTAAGAAAGCTGTACAGGCAGAACTGCACTACAGGAGATCAACTCTCTCAAAGGTGGGATCTGCGTAGGGGACTTGGAGGCTATTTTAGCCAGGAAGTAGAACTAGTCCAGGCAGGAGTCACTTCAGGGAATAGTACAGTAGTACTTAGTCGGGGAAGTTTACAGCTTCCCGTAGGAGGCACTACAAAGAAGGATGCAGAAGCCGGGGAACTCACTGCTCTGAGTCCCAGCCTATCTCAGCAGGAGTCTCTGCAGGCACTGGCTGTGAGGGAGTCCACAGCTTTTCGCTATCCCATTTCCCGGAAGGGAATAGCATGGCAGCTTTGGCTGTGTGGAGGAAAACCCCTTCAAGAAATGCAAAGGGGATACGGGTCAAATGGCTGCTCTTAGAAACCCTGCTCTGGGGGCACAGAATTTCCATTAGTGGAGGGTTTTCTCACACCTGCTGCAGTTGGCTTGTGTGATGGGGTGACAGGGTGTGTTTGTGATACTGGTAATGTGGGGCACATGACTTCAATTCTAACCTCCAGAGAGTACTGCGGTATTAGTTTGTATCCTGTCTCTCTGCTCTAACTCCCTAGGTGCTACTCCAGTGGAGGGACACTACCTGTTTGCGGGTGTACTGCCGGCAGCAGAAGGCAGCAGCTCTGAGGCAGGCCAGGAGGTGTTTGGATATGGGTGAGCCTCGGGGATGAGGAGTGTAAAGCACTCTCCAAAGGACCTGGTCACTGTGTTAGAGCAGCGTGTGGCTTTGTTGCATGAATTCTGACACTAATTCATTGGTGTGTGAATCAGAGAAGCACACATCTCTGTAAGGCAACCGTGTATTTGCTCTGCATAGATGAGATGAACTGGCTCTGCCATGAGGACTGTGTGGTAGTGACGTTCTACAGGGTTTCCTGCAGTATAATGTGTGTTTATGGGTTGACTAGCTGTGTACAAATTAAGAAATCCTTCCTAGGGTAGGAGGGATGGCCTACTGGATAGGGCATTGGCCCAGGATTCAAGCAGTTTGCCACAGGCTTTTTGTATGATCTTGGGCCAGTCACTAAATCAACCCTGAGCATCAGTTCTTCATCTGTAAAATACTTGTAACACTTCCTCCTCGCAGGGGTGTTGTCAAGATAAAATCCATTAATGATTGTGAGAAGCTCAAATAATACAGTGATGAGGGCCATACAAATACCAAGAGGTTCAGGCAAATCTTGATTAAAAGTAGGCCTGTTGATTAATCGCAGTTAACTTACGTGATTAGCTCAAAAAATTAATCACGATTAAAAAAATTATATTGATTTAAATTACAACACAGAATACAAAGTGTACAGTGCTCACTTTATATTATTATTTTATTACAAATATTTGCACTGTAAAAATGATAAAAGAAATAATATTTTTCAGTTCACCTCATACAAGTACCATAATGCAATCTCTGTATCATGAAAGTGCAACTTACAAATGTAGAATTTTTTTGTTACATAACTGCACTCAAGAACAAAGCAATGTAAAACTTTAGAGCCTACAAGACCTCTCAGTCCTACTTCTTATTCAGCCAATCACTAAGACAAACAAATTTGTTTACCTTTACGGGAGATAATGCTGCCCACTTCTTATTTACAATGTCACCTGAAAGTGAGAACAGGCGTTCGCATGGCACTTTTGTAGCTGGCATTGCAAGGTATTTATGTGCCAGATCTGCTAAACATTCATATGCCTCTTCATGCTTCAGCTACCATTCCAGAGGATGTGCTTCCACGCTAATGATGCTGTTTAAAAAATAAATGTGTTAATTACATTTTAACTGAACTCCTTGGGGGAGAATAGAATGTCTCCTGGTCTGTTTTACCTACATTCTGCCATGTATTTCGTATTATAGCAGTCTTGGATGATGACTCAGCACGTGTTGTTCGTTTTAAGAACACTTTCACTGCAGGTTTATCAAAACGCAAAGAAGGTACCAATGTGATATTTCTAAAGATAGCTACAGCATTCGACCCAAGGTTTAAGAATCTGAAGTGCTTTCCAAATTCTGAGAGGGACGAGGTGTGGAGCATGCTTTCAGAAATCTTAAAAGAACAACACTTGGATGCAGACACTACAGAACCCAAAACACCAAAAAAGAAAATCAACCTTCTGCTGGTAGCATCTGACTCAGATGATGAAAGTGAACATGCGTTGGTCTGCACTGCTTTGGATCGTTATCGAGCAGAGCCCATCATCTGCATGGACGTATGTCCACTGGAATGGTGGTTGAAGCATGAAGGGACATATGAATCTTTAGCACATCAGACACGTAAATATCTTGCAATGCTGGCTACAACAGTGCCATGAGAACATCTGTTCTAACTTTCAGGTGACGTAAACAAGAAGCGAGCAGCAGTATCTCCTGTCAATGTAAACAAACTTGTTTGTCTGAGTGACTGGCTGAAGAAGAGGTAGGACTGAGTGAACTCGTAGGCTCTAACGTTTTACATTGTTTTATTTTTGATTGCAGTTTTTATTTTTTTTTACATAATTCTACATTTATAAGTTCAACTTCCATGATAAAGAGATTGCATTACAGTACTTGTATGAGGTGAATTGAAAAACACTATTTCTTTTGGTTTTTATAGCAGAAATATTTGTAATCAAAAATAATAATATAAAGGGAGCACTGTACACTTTATATTCTGGGTTGTAACTGAAATCAATATATTTGAAAATGAAGAAAACATCCAGAAATATTTAAATAAATGGTATTTTGTTGTTTAACAGTGCGAATAATCACCATTAATTTTTTTAATTGCTTGACAGCCCTAATTAAAAGTAACTAGAATTAATAATGCTTTCCATCCAAGACTCACAGAATACTTCATACGTTTGTGACTTAATGTCACAGTCCCCCTTCCCCTCCCCCTTACAGGAGGGAGGTAGTATTATCCCCATTTTCCAGGTGAGGAAACTGAGGCACAGAAAGGTCAAGTTACTTGTCTAAGGTCACAACTAAAGTTGTTGGCAGAGCTGGAAAGATATTGCAGGTCTCCTGACTCCCCATACTATGCCTTAACCACAAGACCATCCTTCCTTCCAGGTGAAATACTATAGCAGGCACTGAGAAATAATTGTCATACAAACCTGGAGACTAAAGAGCTGATTTCTTGGGTGTTCCTGACTGAGATAGAAATGGGCGTTCTGCTGGTTCCTTGGTTCATGTCTTCTTCTCTTAACAGTGTATTTACGGGCCACGTTTCTTCACTGGAAGGAATTCACCACAAGGTCCTTGGTGCTGAGAGTCCAGCTAGACACTGCAGCTCAGCACCACCAGAGGCAACTGCTGCGAGAGTGCCTGATAAAGTGGAAGCAGTACCATCTGCAGTGCATAAGGAAGATGGTAAGAAGGAGCAGGGAACGTGGGAGGTGAAAGCTCTAGTCTGAAGGAGAAAGCCCTCTCCACAGCAGATGCCCCTCTAGAGGAGCACTTTCATAGACAGAGTTCATTTCCGCTGTCTAAGCTGGAGAGCAGTGGGAGCCTTGTGTAACATGGAGGAGTTGGCATCTCTGTGAATCACCTGTCACAGCAAAAAATCCTCGAGAGAAGGGGGTGGAGAGCATTCTCATTTGGGAGGGGAGATTGGGAAGGGCTGGGATTGCCCTATGTGGGCTGTTGGTGAGGGAAATCCTTGCTGGGCTCAGGCATATTTGCTGAAGGATGGACTGTTGAGCGCTGTCATATTGATGATGTCTGGCTGTCATTAATGCTAATGAAAGGTGACTATGGGTGGGTCCATGTTCTGCTTTCCTGCCAGCTGGCCCAGATAAGTGGTGTGTGTCTGTCAGTGTGACTTATTATGCTGATTCCCTGACAGCTCCTGCAGAGACGGGGAGGCCAGCTGATGGCTCAGAGACTCTGCTTTACCTTCTTTTCTTGCTGGAAGAGACAGGTGAGGAACTATCCCACAGAGACAGGCACTGAGCCTCCTGCTGGTCCTGTCCAACTTTCTCCTTCAGACTCCATCTGCTGCACTGAAATACAGAGGGGGGAGTGTCATAAATATAAAGGGAAGGGTAAACCCCTTTGAAACCCTTCCTGGCCAGGGGAAAGCTCCTCTCACCTGTAAAGGGTTAAGAAGCTAAAGGTAACCTCGCTGGCACCTGACCAAAATGACCAATGAGGAGACAAGATACTTTCAAATGCTGGGAGGAGGGGGAGAAACAAAGGGTCTGTGTGTCTGTCTATATGCTGGTTTTCTGCCGGGAATAGACCAGGAATGTAGTCTTAGAACTTTTAGTAAGTAATCTAGCTAGGTATGTGTTAGATTATGATTTCTTTAAATGGCTGAGAAAAGAATTGTGCTGAATAGAATAACTATTTCTGTCTGTGTATCTTTTGTAACTTAAGGTTTTGCCTAGAGGGGTTCTCTATGTTTTTGAATCTAATTACCCTGTAAGGTAATTACCATCCTGATTTTACAGGGGGGATTTCTTTATTTCTATTTACTTCTATTTCTATTAAAAGTCTTCTTGTAAGAAAACTGAATGCTTTTTCATTGTTCTCAGATCCAAGGGTTTGGGTCTGTAGTCACCTAGGCAAATTGGTGAGGCTTTTTACCAAACCTTGTCCAGAAAGTGGGGAGCAAGGTTTTGGGAAGTATTTTTGGGGGAAAGACGTGTCCAAACAGCTCTTCCCCAGTCACCAGTATTTGTTTGGTGGTGGTAGCGGCCAATCCAAGGACAAAGGGTGGAATATTTTGTACCTTGGGGAAGTTTTGACCTAAGCTGGTAAAGATAAGCTTAGGAGGTTTTTCATGCAGGTCCCCACATCTGTACCCTAGAGTTCAGAGTGGGGGAGGAACCTTGACAGGGAGTAAGGAAGCTTGTATCCTTATATCATCTTATATCAAGCTTATATCATCTGGGCTGGTGGCTCCATTAGCATGAGGTACACCCATTCCTGTGGCCTTAGGGTAACCCTCTCAGCCTAAAGAAAAGGGATGGAGTTCAGTGAAATCCCCATCACCCACATGCACTGGGTGTCTGTGTCAGGTTGCAGTGTGCAAGGATGGGCAGTGTTAAAAGAAAAAGCCACCCCCAATGAATGATATTCAGCAGCTCTTTCTTGTGGCCAGTGGAAATGTCTTTGGGTGATGGGAGGCAGCCCTGCAGGCTAAAGAGTTAATTAATCCTTTTGCTTTCAAAACTGAAAGGTAATGCCTTTCAGCCACTCCATAGGCGGGGCCTTTCCTTGAGCTTATGTGCAGTATGTGTGACCCTTACGAAGGAGTAGAAGGCACAGGGAGCTGATGCATTCTCCCACTGCAATCTCCATCACCTCCGTAAATCACATCACTATTTCGTCTGCTGGGATCTCTGGGATATAGCACATAAATGCCTATCCACTGAACCAGGCGCTGTGTGATTTGTTTTGCCAACAGCTGGCGCAGAAGCAATGGGATCGGCAGGAGACAGTGCGGGCACTGTGGCATTGGTCACTTTCGCTGAAGGGGAAGGTAAGGTGTGTATAATGTGCACTTCAGGATCTGCACTGTGTATGCATATGGGGTCAGCTCTACTGGGCAGATGGGCCAGGGAGCACATTCCCCTCTTTGTTTCATCCTCAGAGCTCCCTGTGCTGCTCTGAGGTTCTGGATATCTTGGGTCCCTGGCTCTGATAAAAACTATTGGCCTGAGACTCCTCTGTCTAACTCCAGCTCATTTCCTCACCCCATCCCCCAATCCTTTAGAACAGAAACTAGCCATGATACATATCTGGATGTTACTGTCCTGTGGAGGTACTTGTGGTCTGCAGGGGGAGTTTTTGGTGCCTAGGAGTAACTCTTGTAGCCGTGCTCTTGCAACTTGCTGTACCTTCTCTTTACTGCAGGTGTTTGATGCCTGGCTGGGGTTTGCCCGGGAGCAGCAGCGGAAGAAAGGCCGCATTGAAAAAGCTGTAGCGGTTTACCGTGCTGGCCTGTTGAAGGAGGGTGTGACCCAGATCCTGACATACATGACTGGCATGAAACAGTTCCGGGGGAAACTTCAAGCCCAGCACCAGCTGAAGGTAAACAAGACTCACATCATTGCTCTGTCCTGGGCACTACACCTGCCCTGAAGGGAGGTGGGATTTCAGGTTTTAAGTTCATTGCTTCTCTGATCTAGTGGTATCACTCTGTCCTCGTCGCTCAGCAGACCTCATTGTCCCTCAGCGGGGTCTGTAATGCTTCAGACAGGTGCTGCTAGGTAGGAGATTGAAGTCCAGGACCTCCATGATAGCATTCTCTGAAATGCTTCCAGTTCCATGCGCAGGGCCACTTAGGCAGAACTGCTGGGTCTCAGTGCGTGGATGAGACAATGGTGTAGGGAGAAGGGGTTTAGATTTATTAGGAACTGAGGAAATTTTTGGGAAAGGGGGAGCATATACAGGAAGGATGGGCTCTACCTTCACCAAAATGGAACCAGATTGCTGGCACTTAACATTAAAAAGGTCATAGAGCAGTTTTTAAACTAAAGGCTGGGGGAAAGCTGGCAGGTGCATAGGAGCATGTGGTTCAGACAGAGACATCTCTTGAGGTAGGATCTATTAATGGGGATTCTCTGTGTCCTGTAAGGAGGAGAGGATGGGGACGATGATAAAATACAGGTAGGATCTGATGAGAAACAGTCAAACGAAAAGAGTTCCATTCAATTACAGCTAAAAAGTGATTAGTTATTAAAGTGCTTATATACAAATGCTAGAAGTCTAAATAATGAGATGGGTGAACTAGAGTGCCTTGTATTAAATGAGGATATTGATATAATAGGGTAATACCAGGGTACAAAATGTATCGGAAGGACAGAACAGGTCGTGCTGGTGGGGGAATGGCATTATATGTGAAAGAAAGCGTAGAATCCAATGAGTTAAAAATCGTAAATGAATCAAACTGTACCATAGAATCTCTATGGATAGAATTCCATGTTCTAATAATAAGACTATAGCGGTAGGGATATATTACCAACCACCTGACCAGGACGGTGATAGTGACTGTGAAATGCTCAGGGAGATTAGAGAGGCTATAAAAATAAAAAAAAAAACTCAATAATAATGGGGGATTTCAACTATCCCCATATTGACTGTGTTACGAATTATACCTGGTAGGACACGCACACAACTGCTGCGAATTATACCTGGTAGGACGCTCACACAAATGCTACGAATTACACCTGGTAGGACACGCACACAAATGCTGCAAATTATACCTGATAGGTCATGCACAGTTCGAATCTAGGCTGAGGCACATAAACAAAGTCCACAACTGCAGAATTTCCAAAAGACACTAAGTTTATTACGCTCGAGCTTGGTGCCCCCCTGCTAGCCAGGAGGGGACTCCGAATACAGATTATACAAAGGTTATATACTTTTTAGCAAAGCATGTTGCCCTCGTGCATCGGAAACCTTAGCCAATAAACAAACCCTTTTCTTATCTACCACCTATCCCTGCTTGGTGCATTCCTCGTGCTAAACTAGTATGTTAATTACACAGCATGGTCCTAAAGCCATGCATCAGTAACTTTTATTATCAGGATGGGAGGCCTCACATCAAAGGCCAGGAGATAGGGAGTTTAGGGACTGACAAAGAACAGATACTGGAGTCAAGGCAGGCTGGAGACAAGGAGGAGGATTTTCACAGGAATGCAGTAGCTAAGGAACATGGCTACTGGTGCTTGATGTGCTTGTTTTTGGAAAATGGTGGACCCAAACCAAAATGGAGTCACATGTGCTAACTTTTTCTTAACAACTGGGTATATGTCACCTCAGGACAGGATGCAGAGAGAAACCTTAAGTGACTGCTTCTTGGAACAGCTAGTCTTGGAACCCACAAGGGGAGAGGCAATTCTTAATTTAGTCCTAAGTGGAGCACAGGATCTGGTCCAAGACATGAATATAGCTGGACTGTTTGGTAATAGCAACCATAATATAATTAAATGTAATATACCTGCGTTGGGGAAAACACCACAGCAGCCCAACACTGTAGTATTTAATTTCAGAAAGGGGGACTATGCAAAAATGAGGAAGTTAGTTAAGCAGAAATTAAAAGGTGCAGCACCAAAAGTGAAATCCCTGCAAGCTGCATGGAAACTTTTTAAAGACATCATAATAGAGGCTCAACTTAAATGCATACCCAAATTAAAAAACATAGTAAGAGAACCAAAAAAGTGCCACTGTGGCTAACCAACAAAGTAAAAGAAGCAGTGAAAGACAAAAAGGCATCCTTTAAAAAGTGGAAGTTAAATCCTAGTGAGGAAAATAGAAAGGAGCATAAACACTGGCAAATGAAGTGTAAAAATACAGTTAGGAAGGCCAAAAAAGTATTTGAGGAACAGTTAGCCAAAGACTCAAAAAGTAATAGCAACATTTTTTTTTAAGTACATCAGAATCAAGAAGCCTGCTAAACAACCAGTGGGGCCACTGGACGATCAAGATGCTAAAGGAGCACTCAAGGATGATAAGAGCATTGCGGAGAAACTAAAAATTCTTTGCATCGGCCTTCACGGATGAAGATGTGAGGGAGATTCCCAAACCTGAGCCATTCTTTTTAGGTGGCAAATCTGAGGAACTGTCCCAGATTGAGGTGTCATTAGAGGAGGTTTTGGAACAAATTGGTAAACTAAACAGTAATAAGTCACCAGGACGAGATGGCATTCACCCAAGAGTTCTGAAGGAACTCAAATGTGAAATTGCAGAACTACTAACTGTAGCTTGTAACCTATCATTTATGTCAGCTTCTGTACCAAATGACTGGAGGATAGCTAATGTGACGCCAATTTTTAAAAAGGGCTCCAGAGGTCATCCCGGCAATTACAGACTGGTAAGCCTGACTTCAATACCGGTCAAACTGGTTGAAACTATGGTAAAGAAGAAAATTGTCAGACACATAGATTAACATAATTTGTTGGGGAAGAGTCAACATGGTTTTTATAAAGGAAAATCACGCCTCACCAATCTACTAGAATTCTTTGAGGGGCTCAACAAGTATGTGGACAAAGAGGATCCAATGGATATAGTGTACTTAGATTTTCAGAAAGCCTTTGACAAGGTCCCTCACCAAAGGCTCTTAAGCAAAGTAAGCTGTCGTGGGATAAGAGGGAAAGTCCTCTCATGGATTGGTAACTGGTTAAAAGATAGGAAACAAAGGGTAGGAATAAATGGTTAGTTTTCAGAATGGAGAGAGGTAAATAATGATGTCCCCGGAGGGTCTGTACTGGGTCTACTCTTAGTTAACATATTCATAAATGATCTGGAAAAAGGGATAAACAGTGAGGTGGCAAAATTTGCAGATGATACAAAACTACTCGAGATAAGATCCAGGCAGACTGCGAAGGGCTACAAAACTGGGTGACTGGGGGCAACAACATGGCAGATGAAATTCAGTGCTGATAAATGCAAAGTAGTACACACTGGAAAACATAATCCCAACTATACATATAAAATGATGGGGTCTAAATAAGCTGTTACCCCTCAAGAAAGAGATCTTGGAGTCATTGTAGGTAGTTCTCTGAAAACATCCGCTCAGTCTGCAGCAGCAGTCAAAAATGCGAACAGAATGTTGGGCATCATTAAGAAAGGGAAAGATAATAAGACCTAAAATATTATATCGCCTCTATTTAAATCCATAGTACGTCCACATCTTGAATACTGCATGCAGATGTGGTCGCCCCATCTCAAAAAAGATATATTGGAATTGGAAAAGATTCAGGAAAGGGCAACAAAAATTATTAGGGGTATGGAACGGCTTCTGTATGAGGAGAGATTAATAACACTGGGACTTTTCAGCTTGGAAAAGAGATGACTAAGGAGGGATATGATAGAGGTTCATAAAATCATGGCTGGTGTGGAGAAAGTAAATAAGGAAGTGTTATTCACTCCTCCTCATAACACAAGGACTAAGGGTCACCAAATGAAATTAATAGGCAGCAGGTTTAAAACAAACAAAAGGAAGTATTTTTTCACAAATGCACAGTCAACTTGTGGAACTCCTTGCCAGAGGATGTGAAGGCCAAAGAACTAGATAAGTTAATGGAGGATAGGTCCATCAATGGCTTTTAGTCAGGATGGGCAGGGTTGGTGTCCCTAGCCTCTGTTTGCCAAAAGCTGGGAATGGGCGACAGGGAATGGATCACTTGATGTTTACCTGTTCTGTTCATTCCCTCTGGGGCACCTGGCACTAGCCACTGTCGGAAGACAGGATACTAGGCTAGATGGACCTTTGATCTGACCCCGTATGGCCGTTCTTATGTTCACCTGGGAACCTTTCTTAGAGGCCACTTTGAAAATGACCAACACCTGCCCAGTAGTTACTCACAGGGCACAGCGAGGTGAGAGCTCTGCCTGCCTGCCAGGATCATTGTGTTGTGGGAGGCTGCATTAGTATAAAGCATTTTGGATACCTGGGAAGATGCTGCATCAAACCTAGTTCTAGTCTGTTCTTCACTAGACTCCTTCCAATGTGATGGTTATGCTACAACTGCACAAAGGGAGTCTGGAAATGCCACTGAGTCCTGGGTCTGTGTTGGTTGGGAGCAGAACAGCTCTAGGAAGCTGAAAGCCCCATTGTGTTAGAAAATGGTTTTAAAAACAAAAATCCATGGAAAGGATAGGAAAAAGTTGGTACCAACGTAAAATATTTGTGGCTGCAGGGACCATAGTACCTGCAGCTACTTTGGGAATGAAGCCTAGCATAAGGGAAGGTCCCCTGCTCCTGTCACTGGCCAGGCTTCCCTGCCTGCTCCTAGTTTTCAAGATAGAGGGGGTCATACTCCTCTGTGCTAATGTGTGGCCTGTTTCACTGGTCTTGGTGCCACTGAGATGGCTGATAATTGTCTATACTGGAGCACAACAGGAACAGGACCAGGATCATGATTCCAGCACCAAGAACTGATAGACTCTAATGCCAGAAAGTCTCCTCATGATCATCTAGTCCAGGGGTGGTCAAACCTTGGCTCGTGAGCCACAAGTGGCTCTTTTACAGTTAAAGTGTGGCTCATGGAGACCCCCCCCCTCATTCTCCACCTACCAGACTTTGGGGGGAAGCTCAGGATCTCTGCCTTGCAGCGGGGTGGTGGGGTAGAGGCTTCTGCCCAGTGGGAAGAGGAGTTTAGGGGCTCCAGCCCTGCAGGGCACACCTGCCTGGGCTTGGGGCTTCAGCAGGAGTGGGGCAGAAGCCCCGAGCCCTGGCAGGTGCCTCCCACTGGGCAGAAGCTCTGAGCCCCAGCAGATGCGCGTCAGCTCTCGAACTTCTGAAGATTGTCGTATGTGGCACAGAGGGTCAGTAAGCTTGGCCATCCCTGATCTAGTCTGACATCTTGCACATTGCAGGCCACAGACCCTCACCCACCTGCTCTGATAATATACCTATAACCTCTGGCTGAGTTACATAAGTCCTCAAATCGTAATTTAAAGACTTAAAGTTACAGAGAATCCACCATGGGCACTAGTTTAAACCTGCAAGTGACCTGTGTCCCATGCTACAGAGGAAGATGAAAACCCTTCAGAGTCTCTGCCAATCTGGCCTGAGGGAAGATTCCTTCCTGACCTTAAATATGGCAATCAGTTAGACTCAGAGCTTGTGGGCAAGACCCAGCAGCCAGACACCATCCTGTTATCCATAGCTACTTCCCAAGCCCATCCCTTTCTTGGAAAACCCTCCTTCCTGGGTGGCATGCTGCTGCTTCCCCCCACTCTCAGCCATCAAACGACCTGCTGTTCTTTCTGCTTGGCAGGCAGCCTACAGCCTTCACCAGACCGTGTATCGTTGTGCCATGTTGTGGAAACGAAAGGCTCTTGGCAGGAACCTAGACAAGCCTCACTGCTCTTTGCCTTCTCTGAAGAAGAGGGTGACGTTTAAGATGCCCATGCCTGATGCCAACCCTGGGGCAGGAGGAGACGCAGCAAAAGCAGTGACTCTGTGCTCTGTGCCGCAGCCCATGAAGAGCGATGATTTGCCATTCCTCCTGGCTGCTGGCGATTCAGTTCTCAGTGAGCTGTGAGTGTTTCAGCACATCGTGCGTTACTCTTGCATTGCATTTCTCAGTTCATTTCTTAAATCCCACAGTGGCTGCTGTGAATTTCCACACAACTTCCCCTTCCCTCCTGATGCTGCAGCGTATGTCTGTTAATGCTGAGTTATAATAGAACTGCTGCATAATGTATACAGCTGCCCATGAATAATGGAAGGACTTGTGACTCTTCCTTGGCAGCCCATTATTAGCCCAGCCCAGCTTAATGCCTTCCCAATGAAACGTCCTCACTGTATGGCAATGGATTATTGGGGTCCTGGTGGTCTCTGAGCGGGAGCTCACACAGGAATGCCTACAAAGTGGTGCAAGGACAGAAATATTACCACTATGAAACTCATCTGACCACAGTGAGGTCCCAGAGCTGCCACTAAGCCACACAGTGCTAGGTCTTAGCTATGCTGAAATTGGTCAGTCCTCTCCCCGACTTTATGGGAAAGGGGAACTGTGTGCTTTCTGAAAGCTGCTTCCTATAAATCTCTTGCCAACCTTGCTGGTGATCTCATGCTGAGAGTGCATTTTCGGTGGGCAGGGGGATGACTGGGGAGGGGGGATTTTGTAAAGCTGCCTCAGTCACGGGCAGGAGTCCCCGGGATCTTAGCAATTGACTTTTTTGTTGTTGTTTTCCCAGAAACACAGTCCGCCAGGCAAGATTACAGCCCCGTAGACCTGACTTCCTGCTGCAGTCTCTGGAGAGAGAGGGCTTGTTGGGGATACCTTTCAATGAGTAAGAACACTAGATCTTTAAAAGTAGGAGAGGAGAATCTAATTGGAGTGGTGATTGCAATGACCTCTTGCTGTGCTCCTGCCACACTAACTGAATGTACCACCTTGTGAGCTGTGAAATTTATTAAGCTGTGCTGAGATCTTGCTTTGCATAGACATCTCTTCTGTGCGATATGAAGGGAAGCACAGTGACATGAAGAGCTTCAAACTGCGTATACAATGGAAAAGAATAACAGAGCAGTCAGAGCCGTTAACCTACCATGTGCTAAGAGCTTAGTTTCACCAGTACATAAATTTGAGGGAAAGACTGAACTTATGTAGTTCATCTAAAACACAGTGTGTTCCCAAAAGAGGCACAAGTTCTACTCTGCAAAGAGTCTGTGCAAAAAGGCTTTGGAGCTGTATGTGTTCGGAGCCTCAATGATTTCCAGAATTTGTGGGCTCAGCTTACAAGCAAAAGGTGTTTTTTCTAGCTGCCTGCCCTGCACCTTAACCTGGAATTTGTGTCACACTGGATACTTTCTGGCTCATGGATCCTAAACCCTGCCCTCGTTTGCCCCAAGACACCAGACAATCTAAATGGAACTGAATTTTGGCCTTGCCGTTGGAACTTAACAATTTCGTTAATGATGTGTGAGCTACAATAGAATCCTGCTCCCCCTGTCTTGGCTGAATTTGCTCTGCAGGGCTAAGAGGAGTAAGAAGTATTTGTTAGTCAATAAACAATCCAGAGCTGACCCTGAGTCCCCACAGGGTGCAGAGCTGCTGAGCAAGGAGTTACCATTTTTGCAATCACTCTTCGGACTGTGATTTACAGTGCTGAGGATGCTCAAGGAGCCAACTGTGATACTATCAGTGCTAGTTCTAACTATGCAATAAAAAAAGGAGGACTTGTGCCTTAGAGACTAACAAATTTGTTTGAGCAGACTAACACGGCTGCTACTCTAAAAGTTCTGACTATGGTATCACTTCACTCAGAAATGAATGGGTTGAAGCTGCACCTGCTGTAGAAGCATAGGTTTTTCAACAGGAAAACCTTATTGAAAGTACTGAGTAGGTTCTTTTCCATGCTCTCTTTAGAAACCCCACTTTTATAACTAGTGGTACAGCTTAAGGGAGAGGGAAGATACTGCAGTTCAGAGAAGTCTCTCTCTCTCTCCATTCTCTGTGCTGTCTAAACCTGGATCAGATCCCCACTGCAAGGACCAAAATGATGTAAAAATATACTCCCTGAATACTACTTTTTTTTTTTTTTTTTTTTAAACCTGCTGTCAACAGGTTCAGGTTAAAATGCTCCAGGAGGGGAGATACCACGCACCTAAGATCCCTCTAAGCTGTGCGGCTATGCAGCTGCCAGTATTAAGCCCCACACAGGGGCTCAGGGCTGTGATGGGGAGAGATGCCTCTCCCCCAGCATGGACCTGCCGTGGTGGGGAGAGGCACCCCTCCCTGCCGGACCCAGCATGGACCAGCCCTGGACTTGCCGCGGCCAGGGGAGAGGCGCTGCTCCCTCGGCCCGGCCCAGCCCCACCGCAGCTGCCACAGCCAGGGCAAGGCGCCTCTCCCCCAGCCCTGAGCTGCTGTGGTGAGAGAGGGCTGGGGGGAGTCCTCTCTCTCCACTGCAGCCCTGGGACAGCCTGCACCCCAAACACCTCATCCCCGACCTCACCCAAGAGTCCGCATCTTTCTCTACCCCAGCCTCTGCCTGAGCCCCCTCCTGTACCCCAAATCCCTCATCCTGGCCCCAGCCAGAGCCCTCACCCCCACACACACTCACACATCTCCACGCTCTGCCTGAGACCTGACGGCCGCCCCCTGCCAATGAATTTTGTTAGGTCACATCACCTTCATATTGGTGCACATAACAAAATTCATTCCGCCCATGGATGTAAAATATTAGAGGGAACGCTGCCAGGCACCATCTCTATCTGATGCTTTTTTGATCTTTCATGATTGTGTTGGTTCTTCCAGGCTTGCTGCCTGTTAAACAACTCGACATGGGGTCCTAACCAGGTTGCTATTGCCCCTTAGCAACAGTGCTTTTTATAGCAGGAGCAGCTCAGTTTCTTACGGTCCTGTGCCACAGATTGAAGGCAATGTTGCTAAGCAACGTATACAGTGTTTTTCAGTGGCTTACCGGGCTGTCTGACTACAATGGATTAACCTTCACTAGGGTGAATGGTTATAACTACGTGTTCCCCTTCTGGCTATTTTGAATTGAATATAAAGAAGAATATGGGGCTGGCTGGAAAGTAACAAACCCTTCTCTCTTTCCTTCCCTTTCTAGACTGGAGGGACGAGAGGTGCCTTTGCCGCAAACATCCATGAACAAATATTCTGCTCAGGCTCGGGCCTTACTTGCCTCAACTCAAACAGAGCAAAGCAGCTGTAATCAGCTGTTCCAGATGGATAGCACTAGTTACTCCTCATGCCCCCTTACTGTGCCTACCCCTCCAACCTGTGTACCATCTTGGACGCATGGCACATGCCATCCTGTTCAGACAAGTCCAAAACCAGTGCTGTTGCCTCCCTCGTCCTTCATGTCACGTTTGAAATGTGAATCAGAAAAGGTGAGTTTCATGCAGAAGTAACTATAATACCAGACAACTGGAGTTGGCTGATACAGCTTTACTGTCCGACTTTCTTCTAGGGCTCCCACCCCTTCTTGCCTGAGCTGGCCTGTGCCTCCCCTAGCACCTGGTCCTGCCTTTTTAATAGATCAAGTTAGCTGGGCTCCAAATGCACATCAATCCTTTCTCCTCCACTTGCCACGGTCACTACAGTGACAATCTGAAGCAACAATTTGCTTTTTGGCTAATTCATGTGTGTGGTATTGCACTAGAATTCACGTCTTTCCTGGTCCTGTCCCCTTCTCAGCAAGATGTCATTACTAGCTGCTGACATCTGAGAGTGCTGCTCTATCAAAGGGTTCAGAGTAGCTACAGCCAGATGAAATCTAGTTGAGACTGACCAAATTCAGCAGCAGCTCTTATGTCTGCAGGTTTCTTTAGCAAACAAAGGGGGAGGGGGAGGGAGGAATGGGACTCTGCAAACATTTGAACAGCATTTAGATTGCTCTATTGCAGAGGGGAAGAGTTGTTTACCCTTCCTGAAAGGATGGGAAAAGGCACCTGTAGACACCAAGTGAATGCAGGGGTCCCCCTCAGTGGAAGGAGGGCTTAGTATGTTAGGCCACAGACAGAGAGTCCAGTTTTAAAGCCCTTTGTGGCCCTGTTCACCCAAATCCTATTTGAGAGGTGAGATAGCTGTATTTATATCACCTTATTGTGCTCCTGACTTTGTAGAGTGAAGGTCAGCCCTGGAAGGGTCACCCGGAAGCTTTTCTCCAAGACCCTCAACAGGCCACTGTGGGGAAGGAGAGGGAGCAGCCAACCTCGCAGGCACATCTGCTGCTGCGCGAAGATGTCACAGGAAAAGAGAGCAGGCCAAAAACTGCAGGTATGTTCTCATGTCTAAATTACAGCAGCCATCCCCTGGCCATCCCTGACCTGGCAGCACTGAAAGCCTCCCCCAATATGTGCAAGATTGGATTGGGGAAGAGGCAAAGCTACCTGCTCATTGAGCCAGTGTGTGGGAGCTGACTGGGTGTTGGAGGAAGAAATCAGCCATTTGTTTTTTTGAAAGGGAAGATACAAGTGATACGATTTTCTATGCTCCAGGGTGTTCAGAGGATTAATTGGGAGACCAGTTCTCCAGAAGTGAAGGGTGGGAGCCTCTAGGACCCAGCCTGGCCAGAGAGACCAAAAGCAGAGCCTATTTTAATGCTGGGGAGTTCATACAGCATAACCCAAATACATACTCCTCCCTGTCTCATAGAATGGTAGAACTTGCTATAAAAGATGTCCCATAACACAAGAAACAATTTCACTGATACAAAGCACGGTTTTTGGGGTACTGCTCACCATCAAAGGCATTAAGAACTCTCAGAGGGCTCCAAAAAGGGTAAGGCTAGGGAATAGAGGTCAAGTGTGCAGGTAAAGCCACAGCTTTGGGTTTTAAGGAGAGAAGCCAATGGAGGGAGAGGGATAGTCAAGGGAGCAAGTGACACATTATAGCACTCATCCCAGCAGTGCTTTGACTGAATGCCAGATGTTACGTGAACCCCAGTGAGCAGGTAGGATCTGAACACCACAGCCTGCAGTTCAAAGCGGTTGTCTGCACTACAGCCAGGGTCTACCTTTAATTAGAAGCATGAAGTGCAGATTCTAAATGTTCCATAGGATGGGGATGAGGTGCTTCCTCCTAACAGGAATAATGTAAATTGTACAGTGTGTATGTGCTGCTTGTTCTTCCTGGGCCAAAGCCTGGATAACACGTCCAAAACCACAGATCCTTAGTGCTGCTAAGCCATACATTGAAGGACCCCGCAACTCCTCATGCATACGCAAGCTGAATTTGGAGTGAGTCAAATCAACAGTAACGCGTACAGGCTCTGTAGGATACTGCATGTTGGAAGTCTTGGCCCATTCTCCTCTTGTGGGTCATGTTCCAGTCGCAGGTGAAGAACCACTCTGCTGTTAGCCTGGAAAGAGAGGCTAGAGCTGGTGGTGTGTCAATTTTGATAGACTAAATAGAATCAAAGAGAGAATCAAAGGTGTTTACTTGACCCTGTCACTGTGCAACACTAAACAGTCAAACTAGGCTCAGCATTTTGAATACAGAGACCTCAGGCTGCCTAGTACTAGGCCAAATACACCATTCAAAATCTCTTTTATTAAAGATACAGAAAAAGTCAAAACAGTTAAAGCATTTGAAATGTATGTAATACATTAAGCCTTTTGTTTTAACAATATCCTTTGTTCTCTTTCCCTTTGGCTGTATAAGGACTCTGCCCACCCCCAGAAAATTAGCTGAGAAGGGTTTGAGCTACAGTTAGTTTTAAAGTCTGATCCTGTTTCCTTGCAAACAAGACAGACAGACACAAAAAGGCAGAGAAAAAAACAGTAGAGAGAAAATGCAGCTTCTGTCTCTAGTGCTGATTTTACTTTCAGCCCTGCTGCTGGAGAAACACAGGCCCAGTACGTGGCACACCACTCCAAGGCCTGACAAAATTGTACCAGCATCACGCATTGCTTTTAGCTGCCTCTCTGGTCATAGGCTCATTGTACTGTTGCAAAAGTGGCAGTCTTGGCAGGCTAAGCAAGACTCTTAGTAGACAGAGGCAAAAGGAAACAGAAGAAATAAGGTGCAGGAGGAAAATGATACATAAGAGAATAGGTGAAAGCAGGAACCAAAGTTTTACACCTCAGATGGTATTTGGGATTTAGCCAAAGCTAGTGGAGGTGGTGATGGTGATGTCATCTTTGTTCATCTCAAAATCGGGATGGTGAAGGGCCAGTGGTGTCCCGAAGGACCCTGAGGTCCCAGGAGATGATGTGAGTGGAAGCCATGATATGAAGCTTGCTCCCTTTAGTTCACCCATCTCTATCCTCTCCCAAAGTCTTAAAAAAACAAAAACAAAAACACCCCTCAAAAGTCAAGTAATGGACAAACTAGCCCATCTTCTCATTGTTCTGCTCACCCATTAGGCCTAATTTCTGACACGACAGTTTGTCTGTTTGAGTTCCAGACCCACACTTTTTTGTTTACCAGATATATCAGCACAGTCCCTGATTTATAGCAGGCCTTTTTGTTTGGACTAATTCAGTCTGTCTTAACTTTTGCTTAGTCTTATAAGCAATTTTATGTAACATGCTGAGTTAGACTTTCATTATCTTTTCCCCATCAACACTTATTGTTAGAGGTGATTGGATCATTTTATAAACTTTTAGCCACTTTTCCACAGTTAAGCTCACAAGTGAGGTAGGTCTTTCAGGACCCAGTTATTACAACAGAGGCAGCATATCACATGATAGCAATGACGGCCCACAGGCCCAGCACAGTGGTAAGTTTTTGCCTACAAGCCTGTCTGCTTCCCAGAGAGGAAGAAGCAGGAAATAGACAGAACCTCAACAGCATCATAATGTGTGTGCTTTGTGTTTGGTTTCAGTTGAAAGTAAGAGCAGACAAGGCTATTCCACGGAGGGAACAGAGCTGCAGAAACAGCTGGAAGCAGAGCTCCAACACATCCGACAGCAAATGCAGCATTACCACGATAGCAAGCAGGAGCTCAAGTACGTAGTGAAGTCCCCTTTAGCCAGCCTTACTGAGTGTTCTTAATCCAATGTTGCATTTCTGTATGGAAGTACAGTTCTGCTCTGAAAAGTGACACCTCCTTACTCAGCAGGTCTGTCTCCTGGGCCTGTTCAGTCACATCTGCTGACTTGAGTGTGTAAGAGTTGTGGGTTTTTTGTTTACTCTTATTAGACCTGCACTGCCAATACAGCTTGGAAGGAGTTACCTTTTTGTGCATCCTTGGCAATGGTTTACTGTTACCTATGGCAACCAATGAAGGAAGTGTGGCCATACCAGTGTCACTGAGGGCATAATCTGAAATCCGTGCGGTTGAATTGGTATAACCGACTCAGAATGTAGTCTTCAGACTCTACTATGAGTCTGAATTTATGAGGAGGAAAGACCCCGGCTTGGCTCTCAGATCCCAGCCTGGTTTTGTAGAATAGGCAGTTAGAAAAATGTTGATGTGAGTAGTTAATTAGACATAAACATATAACCCTAAGTGGGATTGTAGTCACATTTAAGGGGGAACCCACTGCTAGGGAAAGAAGCAGCAGTGGACCAAAAGTAGGAGAGGAACACCCAACCTTTCTTGTGTTCTCCGGGGACGCTTTCTCACTGTTTTCCTGCTAACATACAGAGCCCAAAGACTGGAAAATGGGTCCTTTATATGGCAGTGGTGAAGCTAGTTTTTCCTACAGTGGGTCTGATGGTGCATAATGTTTAGAATATTTTTGAAACTTATTTTAAACTGGCTCTTACCACCCAGCTTCCACCTAATATGCTGCAGCTTGGGTTTCATCGCTAAGTACCTATACCTCCTGCCAGGCATTGCACGTTTACTGCCAAAAGGCATTTACTGTAAATGCAATCTTTTATAAAATGGTCTAGAAAGAGCAGTGACACTGAACTCCTTTCCAACAATGTTTGCAGCTAGTGCTGGTAGTGACTGTCCTTGGCATCTGCAACTATTGATGCAAATGAGTTAAATGTACAATGCACCTTCCGTGTCTCACACTAGCTTGCTATGATCCTGTTCCCTCAGGTCATGCCGGCGGCAGGCGCGCATTCTGAACAAGTGGCTAGAAATGAGTACTGTGGGCACCGGGGCAGCGGAGCAAGATGTTATGCAGCAAGTTCAAGAAGAGCTGGATCAGGTATGTGGACAAATAGTGGTGTGAAGGCCAGTCCCAGAAAGTTACTGTGTAAAAATTATAACACATGGTACTGCAAAGAGAAATGGAACCTGCCCTGAACAGATTTAGTCTAATTTGTATGATTGTGAAACAAAGGCTGAAGGCAAAATGGGGCAGTTGTGGGAGATTAGCAACAGCAGGGTAGGTAGAAGAGGGGAAACCTTGTTTCTTACTGGCCCCTTGGAACAAAGAGTAGAAGTGGCTGCCAAAGGGGATAATGAACAAAGTAGATTAAACTATTCACATTTTCCTCACAACCACAACACAGCTGCCAAAGGAGAAACCCAGTCCTGTAACTTAATACTTTCTTATTCAAGGGGGTAGTGTGAAAGCTGTTCAACCAAACAGCAGTCAGAACTGTTACAGACCCAACTTGCTGGAATGAATTGTTCCTGACTTCACTAACAATTTAGCCCTTTTCTCTTCCCTTCATTTTCTCTTGTAGTTGGAGGTGCAGATCAACTCTCTCACCAAAGTGCTGCTAGAAGGGAGACATTGTCTGCAGAGGTACATCACTCGTGTGAAGGACATTCGCATTGCTTTGGATATGTAACAAATCTAAAGCCCCTAAACAGTTCATGCTCAGTGGTAGAACGGGCTGGCTGTTCGTTTGATCTTTGATGTCAGAGGACATAGGCCTAAGGTACATGATCTCTAACTTTCTGAAGGGAAGTAAGCCAAACCTCACTACCATTTAAACGTATATTTCCTTTTGCTGCATGCATATGGGAGACATTGCCTCATTTATTTACCATAGTTGTGATAAGAAGCAGGAGACACTGCTGTGCAGCTCAAAGCTGCACTCATTACAGTCCTTAGCTAAGTATTCATAGAGACCATCACTGTAGTATCTATTTAAACTCCCCTGCTTATTAAGAAGCAAAACAATGCTGATAAGACTTTTATTTTAAAATGTGTGAAATTAAGAGTTAATGTTCGTAAGTCATACAGTGTGACATACAAAAACACTGTGCTAGTTGAAAAATTAAATGGATTCTCCCTCCTGGAGAAAGTTACAGCATCACCAGTATTCTCCAGAAACCCTGCTTCTACTTCCTCTGATCAGTGGGTAAGACATTCCTGCTAGCCAGCCAAGTTTCCACAGTGCTAAGACCATCACAAAAAGAGCTGACCTGGTGCAGAATGATCTGTCTCTGACACGTTCATACTAAAGTGAACAGTAGCAACTTCTCTCATCCCCTGTTAGGCGAACTGGGTGCTCAGATACTGTGAATGCTGAGTAGTGAGGAATTTAAAGCTTAAAGTTGTTTTAGCCACAACTAAGACAAAAGGCCTCAGTGGAGGAAGAGATTAATTCTTCCTTCCTCTAACCCATTGCAACAGGCTTGTTCTGTTCACAGAGCCTTTAGTACTTGAAGGGTAATTAGTCGTAGCTTCAACCCTTAGGGCTGATGATGTCTGCATGTATTTTGCATCAAGTTTTTAAAAAATTAATGCCTAGCTGGAAGAAGAATATTGTGATGCATAATACATCCTAGCACTAAGGGGGAAGGGAGGGGCTGCTAAGAGCCATTTGAAGCAGCCCCCATTTAATATTAGGAAATGCTGACTCTTGGAGCCAAAGGATTAGTTCTCTCCTACATTGACCTAAACAGGGCCAAATAGTCAAGATCATACTATGAGCCTTTGGCAGGCTATATTACCAGACATGTCTTTCTTCCCTACTGACAAGTGTACAGGGCTTGGCCAACTGTAAACACTTGATTCTGTTTTCTCCAGCACATCCAGGGGAGGCAGACTTTCTTTTACAGGATCAAGATATACAGTGCTGAGTCTCATTTAGAATGAATTAAAAAAGTTTGTTCAGAAGATCCCCTTGGAACTGGAGGCAGATCTTTAAAGAAAACACCAGCTCCCCTGATGAATATCCACACACAAGGCTCAAGCTGGGAGAGGGCCAGGTTTGATAAGAAGCTAGTCCATTCCTTCAAGGTCAGGGTATCCTATTCACTTACAGGCAATAGACTTCCTTGGCTCAAAATAGAATTTATTCAGTAAGAACAAGCAATACAGTGTAGTAGAAGTGAGTTGCTCTCAACCCTTTTGGCACCAGTTGCTGTTAGTCCCATTATTGGTAATGCGAAGCTTAAACTCCTATTCTGAGTGTCATGTTCCTATTTCCATTCTAACCCTTCTTGGCGTGAATTTACAGAGATGAAAGTTGCTGCAGGATGAAGCTTCAGAGCAGAGCACTCAGCTCCAGTTTCTTTCTACCAGCTACAAGTGCAAAAGAAAAATGGAAGTTTGGCTGGGTTGTCTTTTTTTGTAAGTCCACTGAAGGATAGAAAAGCAAGTTAGTGCACATGGGGAGCAACCTTGGATTGCCCCAAAGGTCCATAAGGGTTTTTAATACACAGTCAATGCCCATGGCATTTCACTCCGTGCACTAAACTATAGGCCCTGATGTATTTCAAATTGTTTTGTACATGGAGAAATTTCCACACAAAGAACTCCATGACAGGCCCTGAAGGTTATGACACAAGCAGCAGCACATGTACAGCAGAAGGGGAAACATACTTTAGCTGCATCCCCACTGCAACGAGAAGGGAACAGACCCCTTAACCACCTGTTATTGTTTTATGTCAGAAGATTAATCGCTCAGTAGTTTTTGGGTGACTGAGGAGAGTAATTACCACTCAGATAAAACAAAAAATCCTTAAGGCCTAGAATGGCAAAAATAAAACTATGGATTGGGAGAAGAGTATGCAACAGTCTGACTGCTGCAAGCTAAAAAAATACACTTTTTTCAAAAAGATGACAAGTTCAACCACATGGAATGTAGACACAGTGTTTTCAGGTTTAAAATACAGTGCAAAGTCCAGTTTTAAAGGGACAATAATAGGTTAAAAGGCATTTAAAAATTAGTTTCCATACCTGTTACCAGGATGTTATTAAACAGAATTTGAGTCTAGTTTACTGGTTTCAGCATTGATGCCATTAATTTACATTGTGCATTTCACCTTGGTTGGACAATGAAAGTAAGACTAGGCAATTTGACTTCCTGGCTTCCATACTTTGATGTCATGTTTGCATTAGACATCTGGGACTGCAAGTTTGAAAATCATATTTGACAGAACTGAAACCTTGGGTCTAGGTCAACCTAACAGTGTCCCTTTAAAGGTAGCTAATCTCTCTGCCTTCACCCCTCCCCAGTGTCACTCCAGAATGCAGGCAGGCCCAATAGGAACCTACAGGCTCTGTATGAATGTAACTAGTTTGAAACACATTGAAAGGGAGAGTGTGAAAGACTGTAGGCATAGGATGGGATAGAAACCACCCTGGTCAACATTCTTAAAGGCATCTGTACCTGATATGTAAATGGATCATCTGATTATTTTACTGCTCTCAGCATAGGTATGTGATATTGGGCAAATACTCCTATCCCAGTTTTACACAGCAGTGTTGTCTAATATTTTCCTCACCCAGGTCCTGCTGAGTGATATTTTCCATTATTGAAGCATTTTTCTTGGAAGTTTGAGTTCCTTTGTATATAAAATCCTTTTGTAGTTTCTAAAGAGACCCCAGGGCCTCTCCAAAGCGGATTTTCTGTCCAGGTTTGAGGTGGAAGTTGAAGTCCTTGGGTGCCTCGAAGATTAGAACGATGGTCGAGCCCAGGTTAAACTCCCCTAAATGTTCTCCTTTCCTCATGGGGATGCCCTCTTTGTTATTGTTGGTTATAAAGCTGAAGTCATTGTAAGAGCCTTTGGAGTAACAGGGGCTGTTAGTATGCAAATCCTGCAGATAGACAAGAGAGAAAGGAATGTGATTTGTGGATTTTAGTATGCTCTATCCATTTACTAGGATTGACAACTCCCTATGCCTGGCCTACAGTTTCAAATAGTAACATGCAACAGTGCTAAATACAAGGTGGAAGAAGAAAAGATCTGGACAGCAGACACCCCCTTCACATCCTGGTCCTGGACTACATTAAGCTCATGAACAGTTGTGCCAATTGAGTAATACTCGGTAGAAAACTTTTGGGTTTTAACTTTAGCTTGATATTAGTTATGAGGAAATCAAATAATTAACCAGCCTTGTTTCCTCACATAAGTTATACAGTACCACTGACTCACTAACAAAGTGAGACTTCAAAGGCAGGATTTGTACTCACCCGGTCGAAGTAGATGCGGATGGAGCCAACATTTGTGGCTCCTACTGCTGTTAGGGAAAAAAAGCCATGTTTCCAATCACCAGTAAGTACAACCCGCTCATTATGGCAGAAGAGTTCCTTGATCCAGCGGGCAACACCAGGATTCACAGACATCAGGGAGCCTGTAGTAAACAGGAAGAGCAAGATGAAATATTCTTTGTTCTTTCGGCAGTATTTTGATAGATTTAAGGCACAATAATTTAGAGACCAACAAAGAAAGGCCAGATTAAAGCTCATTTCTAAGAAGTGAGACAAATACTAAGTATTATCAAGAATATGAAGGATCAGAAGATGCACAGAGGTTCTGTTGCACTGTGCACAGCAAATAAAGCCTTCAGCTGGGCAGTAGCAAAAACAGAACGGTTACTAAGGGTATGTCTACACTGCAGCTGGGAGTATGCTTTCTAGCCCATGTTTCCAGCTGCACTGTAGATACGCTAGGTGGGGCGCAGATAACACTTGAGTGTTCTTTAGCTCATAGGTTTCAGAGTAGCAGCCGTGTTAGTCTGTCTCTGCAAAAAGAACAGGAGTACTTGTGGCACCTTAGAGACTACCAAATTTATCAGAGCATAAGCTTTCATGGGCTACAGCCCACTTCATCGGATGCACAGAATGGAACTTATAGTAAGAAGATATAGATATACATACAGAGAAGGTGGAAGTTGCCATACAAACTGTAAGAGGCTAATTAATTAAGATGAGCTATTATCAGCAGGAGAAATATGTGGACTCTCTCCTCAGGCCCTACCCAAGATCCATAAACCTGGAAATCCTGGACGCCCCATCGTCTCAGGCATTGGCACCCTAACAGCAGGATTGTCTGGCTATGTGGACTCTCTCCTCAGGCCCTACGCTACCAGCACTCCCAGCTATCTTCGAGACACCACTGACTTCCTGAGGAAACTACAATCCATCGGTGATCTTCCTGAAAAACACCATCCTGGCCACTATGGATGCAGAAGCCCTCGACACCAACATTCCACACAAAGATGGACTACAAGCCATCAGAAACAGTATCCCCGATACCGTCACAGCAAACCTGGTGGCTGACCTTTGTGACTTTGTCCTCATCCATAACTATTTCACATTTGGGGACAATGTATACCTTCAAGTCAGTGGCACTGCTATGGGTACCCGCATGGCCCCACAGTATGCCAACATTTTTATGGCTGACTTAGAACGCTTCCTTAGCTCTCGTCCCTTAACGCCCCTACTCTGTTTGCGCTACACTGATGACATCATCATCTGGACCCATGGAAAAGAAACCCTTGAGGAATTCCACCATGATTTCAACAATTTCCCTCCCACCATCAACCTCAGCCTAGACCAATCCACAGCAGCTGTCAATTTCCTGGACACTGCTGTGCTAATAAGCGATGGTCACAACCACCACCCTATACCGGAAACCTACTAACTGCTATACTTACCTACATGCCTCCAGTTTCCATCAAGGACACACTCATTGTCTATAGCCAAGCTCTAAGATACAACTGCATTTGCTCCAATCCCTCAGACAGAGACAAACACCTACAAGATCTCTATCAAGCATTCTTAAAACTACAGTACCCACCTGCTGAAGTGAAAAAACAGATTGACAGAGCCAGAAGAGTACCCAGAAGTCACCTACTACAGGACAGGCCCAACAAAGAAAATAACTCTACTAGCTGTCACCTTCAGCCCCCAACTAAAACCTCTCCAGCGCATCATCAAAGATCTACAACCTATCTTGAAAAATGATCCCTCACTCTCACAGATCTTGGGTGACAGACCAGTCCTTGCTTACAGACAGCCCCTTCCCCCCAACCTGAAGCAAATACTCTCCAGCAACCACACACCAAAAACACTAACCCAGGAACCAATCCTTGCAACAAAGCCCGATGCCAACTCTGTCCACATATTTATTCAAGTGACACCATCATAGGACCTAATCACATTAGCCATGCCATCAGGGGCTTGTTCACCTGCACATCTACCAATGTGATACGTGCCAGCAATGCCCCTCTGCCTTGTACATTGGCCAAACCGGACAGTCTCTATGCAAAAGAATAAATGGACACAAATCTGACATCAGGAATCATAACATTCAAAATCCGGTAGGAGAACACTTGCACCTCTCTAGCTGCTCAGTAAAAGATTTAAGGGTGGCAATTTTGCAACAGAAAAGCTTCAAAAACAGACTCCAACAAGAAACTGCTGAGCTTGAATTAATATGCAAACTAGATACCATTAACTTGGGTTTGAATAGAGACTGGGAGTGGCTGGGTCATTTACACATTGAATCTATTTCCCTACGTTAAGTATCCTCACCCCTTCTTGTCAACTATCTGCATGGGCCATCTTGATTATCACTACAAAAGTTTTTTTTCTCCTGCTGATAATAGCTCATCTTAATTAGCCTCTTACAGTTTGTATGGGGTGTGTGTGTGTGTGTGTGTGCGTGTGTGTGCGCGTGTGCGCGTGTGCGCGTGTGCGCGTGTGCGCGTGTGCGTGTGTGCGTGTGTGTGTGTTCTTACTATATGTTCCATTCTATGCATCTGATGAAGTGGGCTGTAGCCCACGAAAGCTTATGCTCTAATAAATTTGTTAGTCTCTAAGGTGCCACAAGTACTCCTGTTCTTTAGCTCCTATCACTATCATCCAGCATGTCCGAGGTCCTGCTACATCCATCCCCTAGAAACAACAGGAGTTGAATGAAGGGAAAATATTTATGCCAGAAACTAAGGCATATTAACACCCCTCCACACATGATATATCAACCTTGTTAATTTTTGCCCTGGGCTCAGACCACAGTATTTCACCCTAATGCCATCTCTCAGAGTTCACAGCGTCACTGTTACATGCCCTGAAAACATTGCTATCACCAAACAGGCAAGGAGGAGGAACTCAGCTACCTAATGAACTCAAACCAGAACAAGCCTGTTTCTGAGCCTGGATTACCAAGTGCTCCACAGGAGCTGACTAAGATCTGACTACACAACAGCTCTACCTCTAAAGTCTAAGGACGCAGGCAAAAGTCTTTATATCTAAGGGATGAGCTCATTGGGCTGCCTCGCCAAAGCTTTAGGGGAAAAAAAACCCCACCCCAGCCAACCCCACCAGTCTCTCAAATGCCCTTTGCAACGTGTGAAGAAGTGGTTGTGTAGCACTACAGATCTGAGTCACCATAGCTGGCCAGATGTGAACATGAAGGATTAATAAATAGATCTAGGATCCCGAAAGAAAATGAATCACAATAGGAACCTTAAAGGTTTCCACCCTGTCACACACTACAGGGGAGCACACAGTGCATTAGACTGTTTCATTCTGTACTTTATGCACATTGCTCTATTTCAATGGCTCTCCTGGCAGCATTTCCCTAAGAAACCCCTGGCTTAAAGGGTTTACTCAGCCACAAACCTTAGCTTCATGCTGAAGCTTGGCAGATCAACTTTCTTGCCAGGTCTTGTCTCTCTCACACATAGCATCTGAAACCGAAACCAAGTCCAACTCCTCTCTTTGTTCCTAGGTAATTAAAAAAATGAATTTCCATCTGCTGGACTAAGGAGCATGACTGTCTGTGAAGGAGAGGGCAAAACTCCATAACCCCAATTCAAATCAAGTGATTGTGCTTAGTGTCGTCTTCTGAATCTCTGATGTGCAGGGTTATCCACAACAATCAGATGCCCCTCTAGGACATCCTCTCTTTTACCAGCAACAGGGCAGTTTACTGTGGTGGGTGAGGAATGCCCTTGTTCCCTCTCAAGATGCTGACTGGCATTCTTCAAGCTCTTAACAGCCATTTCAGTAAAGTCTGCTGGAAACAGATCTGGGTCTCCATACACCTCTTTGTTTAGTTGAGAGAATTAGGTCTGTTGAGAGACTAAGTTATCCATCTTCAACATTACCAATTTAACTCAAATATCAGACTATTAAGCCCTGAAATTCATTAGCACAGTATTCAGGATTTTGGGGAAGCATGATCCTCAATGTGTTTTTTATGACAAATAGCTGCCCTCTGATTCTCTAGCACATCACAATTCAAGTGCTCTGACTGAGGCATCTCTCAGTAATCCCCCTGCTTTTACACCTGCTCTGTTTCCCCTTCATGGAAGTAGAATCTACCTGGGAAGTGGCGTCTGTGCGACACTCTCCAGTCAGTGGGCGAGTGGAAGCAGTGATAGTCCCCAGGCGCCAGGTAGATGACACAGTGATAGAGCTCGTTCCCCTCCTTTGTGACTAGCTGGTTCTGGAATGAGTTGCAGGATGAGGCTGCAGTGGAACAGCAGAAGACAAAAGGGGTTAAAAAGAACAACCAAAATAATCTGTGAGAGAATGTATTGTGAGACAAGTCTCCAATGAGAAATGTGCTACTATGATACTCAGAAAACCAGTGTTAACAGCAGATCACTAAATACAGCCCACAAAGTGACCCTGGGGGCATTCACTGGCAAGAGAGCTTAATAGATGAATCAGCAACAGAATTCCAAACATGTAATAGCCCTCAGTGAACACATTTGTTGGGACCATGCAGAACCCTTTCAGGGTACATGGTAAGGAGAGGAGTCAGCCTTAAAATTAATTCCTTGAATGTCTTCAGTGTTGAGCATGCTCTCAGGTCACACCTTCTGCAACTATAAACTAAACATTTTCTTACTTGTGTTATTAACAACCCTTTGATTACTAAAACAGGAAGAATTACAGAAATCCAATTTACTTCTCACTACTGATGCTGTTCACTTTTCCACTTCCTTCAGCTTGGACAGTGAAATCAGACTTGTCAGTGTTTGGGTTGGGTAAATGCTGCAGGAGAAGGCTTCTGGCAAATTTTGTAAATTTGATTTTACAAAAATCTACATTTTACGCCACGCTGAATTGACAGGATTCCTTAACTCCTAAGATTTCATGTAAACTGGAGGCTGATACTTGGATCATAGAGGGGGATACAGAGCATGCAGTGGGAGGGATTTGCCTTGTTAGTTTTTCCTTTGCTTGCTCCCTATTACTTTAGGGACAATTCAAGCTGACCGTATGTCCCTCTTCAAAGGCCCATTGTGGCTACAGGAAGCTTTGAAAGAAGAGTACCCAGAAGGTAGTTCTTCAAGGCCAAGAATCAGCATTTTAAAAAGCTCGTGTCCCTTTAACACACAGCTAGGTTTTAAACATCTTTGAAGTCCAAGCCCAGAAGAATCCAACGAACTTTAAAGAGCCCCAGCTTCCCCAGACAAACAGCAGGGGCTTGAGACGGAGTCTCATAGAACACAAATAATTTGTCTTAAAAGACACCTCAGAACTATTGGGGTGTAATGTCCCAGCTTACAAAATGCTTTTAGTTGCATTTGCATACACATCACAAAAACAATTCTGGAGCTTTCAAAAAGGGCTTCTTTCTGTCACATATTGTCTATACACAGGTTTAACACAAGATCCTGACACCCAAACCAAGGGCTTTGAAGACAGCTCTATTTCCACAGAACAGGCACAGCAAAGACAGTGACAGCACAAACTTCCTCACAGTGCCCCAGCCCTGACCTAAAAGGCAGACCTCTAGGCATGAGAGCAGAGATCAGTCTCCATACAGGGGGTGCTGCTGCATAAATTGGGTCTAATAGACTAGTTCATGGATCTCAAACTAGAATTACCAGGAGGTCCGCATGAAGACTAATACATTGGTCCGAGGACTGCATCACTGACGCTACCCCATCCCCCTGCTGTCCTGGCCCCATCCCCACTCCACCCCTTCCATGAGGCCCCACCCCACCTCTTCTCATCTTCCCCAGCCTCATTCCAACCCCTTCCCCAAAGTCCCCACCCCAACTCTGCCCCCTCCTTGCCCCTATTCCAACCCCTTCCCCAAATCCCCGCCCCCGCCCCACCTCCTCTCCTCTCCCTCCTGGAAACCACTAAGTGCCACCAAACAGCTGTTTGGCAGCAGGAAGCGCCTGGAAGTAGGTAGAGGAACGGGGACGAGGCACACTGGAGGGGGGAGCTTGACAGAAACAGGAAATAACTGGGGCGGGGGGGACCCCCTGGACTAGTTCCTACAGCTTCCATCTTTGCTAGCCAAACATCTGGACATGTTTCAGCCTCCCAGCAGGAGCAAGCCTCATTATGGTCACAGACCTTGAAGTTACCCAGAATCTACCCAATATAACCATGCACTTGAGGGAACTGAAAAGTTAAAATGTAAAATGTAGAGAAAAGGGCTGAATCTGAGGCTGAGGCTGCAAGTGAGGGACAGGGTACTAAGGAGATAGAGGAATCCAACATGGAACATTACACCCCACATGTTATTCCTCAGTTTGAGCTATAATGAAGCAGAGCTGCCTAGTTGAGAGCAGATAGCTATGATTCACCCCGTCCCTGCAATTACCAGGAACAGTGAAATGACAGAAACAGGCTAGGAGGCAACTTACTTTGGCTAAACTGCACGTCTTCTGTGCTGGTGCATGGCCCGAGGAAGGACTCCAGTGAGTAGGTGACACCCTTCACCTGTTCCACTTCGCAGTTTTTCACTTGTCCAAAGTTCAGAATCTTTCCATCTGAGGGACTGATCTACAGGGAACAAAAAAAGTAAACTGCAGTGAAAATCCATGCATCTCTCACGCTTAGCCATCAGAAACACAAGTCCACTGATCATTTGAACCCCAACATTTCACATCTCTTCCCCTTTATATAACCTCTCGCCCCCACACAGGGATAAGCCTAGCCTCTTTTTGTATCAGACCTTTGATATTTTCACAGAAAGAAAGGCAAATAGGAAGGCCCGTAAGTGAGATCCAGAAAGACTTATTTGTTCGAAGTGAATGCCAATGCTGTGACCACTACAGAGACTTTGAGAGCACCTGGTCCAGTCCGGTGTCTCGAATAAATCAGACTGGACTTTTACCTACCCCAACCAAGTAGTTCAGTTAGGGCCATGATCTGTTGCCATACAGACAGGCTGGATATGGGTGTAACCAAGAGCAACAACCCATACAGAAAAGGGGTGAGTGACAGACCCACAACTCCACTCAGGCCGGCCCAATATTCAGAGTTTTGGCCTACAGACATAGCACACGTTCCAAGGTGAGGGATGGGAACATTTACACATCAACGTGTAGCTCCTCTGGAACAAAATAAAACATTGCAAACCCTCCTCCTCACCACACTGTGATAGCAGCAGACTGGCCGGGACTGGGGCTTCAGCTTTCTGCGGAAGAATTCGCTCAGGTTTCTATAGTGATGAAGATCTTCGACAGCTGCTTCTTTCATGTTCACTCCAAATGTCCAGATATACAGGCTGTAGACAGGCTTCCGGAGCCAGGTGGGCAGCTCGACCTGGTTCAAACGACCCCAGGCTCGTGAAAGCAGTCGTGTTGGTACTGATTTGTACAGAGAAACCTAGAGAGAAAGGTTTCAGAGTAGCAGCCGTGTTAGTCTGTATCCGCAAAAAGAAAAAGAGTACTTGTGGCACCTTAGAGACTAACAAATTTATTTGAGCATAAGTTTTCGTGAGCTACAGCTCACTTCATCGAATGCATTCAGTGGAAAATACAGTGGGGACATTTATATACACAGAGAACATGAAACAATGGGTGTTACCGTACACACTGTAACGAGAGAAAGGAATCACACCATGCTATTTCTGTTCGTTCTACCGCTTTTAGCCCTTCTTCCCTTTGCTCCCAAAATGGAAGAATCCAATTCATTCCTACTGTGACTCCCTTCACTTCAGTGGAGTTACACCAAGGATGAATTTACCTTGAAGTCTTCAATAAACCAAGACCAGAACCTTACCCTCCCTGCCCCCATGCTGATGTGTAGGGATGGGGGACCAGATGAAATGAAGACCACAGCAAAAGTAAAGCCAATTTGGATGTTTCATCTGTTTTGAGAAAGAGATAAAAAATCCATTTGGTCAGTATAATTTCTGTTGTTGTTTTTGTTGCCTTAAGGCAAATAATAAAAGCACAAACCCATTCTTCCAATCGCAGCACAGAAGTCCTGCGAGCCACCTACAGTGGAGGGCAGCTACAATGCATGCACCCTCTTCCCCTTGTATGCTGAAGCTTCATATGAAAGTTAGTGGAAACTGCTCCCAGGAAGCTCACAGAGAAGCTGTGCATTTGGGACATTACAGCACTAATTGGAGGCAGTGAAACATTACTAATATATTTATTTTTGTGAACAACCCAAAGAAAACTGACTTAGAAATACATTTCTGTTGGCATTTCAATGCCTAGTGTGTTGCTTCTCCCAAGCCCATCTATTTCTGGAATTATAAAGTACCTTGTCTACACATAAAAGGTGCACTGCTTTTAACTATACTGGTATAATTAAAGCAATACAACTCCTCTGGTGTGGACACAGTTACACTGTTCTTATACCAGTGTAGCTTATTACCATAAAGACAAATAAACTATATCCATATATTGCACCTTTCTACTGGCATAACTGTGCCACACTAGGGCTTATACCAGTGTAACTATAGTGGTCAAACAAACAAAAAATCACACCCCAAATGATAGCTTTATCAGTAAAAGAACTGTGTGTACACCAAGCCTTATTGTTTGGGCAATCTCCAAAAACTCACTCACCTGTTGTTTGTGGTACGTGGTATCACCCACACAGCTCACGAGAGCATGTTGTAATCCCAAAAACATAGAGGAAGGCTGGAGCCTTCTGAAATAAGTTTTGCACAGTAAGCTGTTTTCTGAAAACCTCTGGTAAAAGTTTGCAGAACAAGGTGGCTGGTTAATTCCAACTCCGAGTAAAAGGGTTCTCTCATTTCTTTCCTAAGAGGCACTATTTATTCTCTACTATATGGGTATCCCTCAACGTTAGGACCTGCAGAATGTAGCAATACAGACCCCTCCAGAGAACTGGTCTTTTAGCCCGTATGTTCTATTAAGCAAATTTATTTCACCTGCTAATGGATAATACTCCACTCAACTCACCTTCACTCAGACCAGTCCAGTATTCTGAGTTTTGACTGTGCTATGGATGATGCTTAAAAATAAAATCCAACCATTAGAGAGAGAGCGAAAGAGCACGTCAGCTTAATCTTACTTCAGACTGAAATGTTTTAAACCATCTATTGTTACAGGTAACACTTTAGACCATGACAATAGAAGGATGAGAGAGAAATATTGTTCTGTTTTTTCTCGTGTTTACACTTTGCACATTTGACAGGCGTTGGACAGAGTCAGTTTCATGGTATCCCTGTAGAAAGAGTTTCACCTATTTGTGGACAGTCACAGAAGAGATTTAAAAAAAAGGGGGTGATTGCAAAACCACAAAAATTGGGAAGACAACTTGGGGACAGGCGCAGTGCCTGAAAATACATACTTCACTTTTGCAAGTGATGGGGTTTCAAGTTGATAGTCTCTGTTTAATGAAATAGCTGTCAAAATGGCATCCTCTCAAGAGCAGGCACATTTGTATAAGTATGCAGGTCCATGTACTGAAACAAAATTTCATCATTTGAGTCAGGGATGCCTGCATTAGCACATCCTCTGGGCAGTCAGCATTCCAGGCACCCAAGAAGGAATTGAACAGCCAACCATTCTCACACACAAATTGCAGCAGCAGAGAGACTACATGAATGTGTCCATGAAAAGGGATGGAGAAGAGGCGTGGTCTGCCTTAGCCCTAGCTCTGATATTTGTGGGTGTTACTATCTGAATAAATGCAGCTGTTTCCACTGATTCCCCAGCTTGGGAACTTGTTTGTTAGGGGATCATAACAAATTCTATGCCCTGAAAATTCATCGTCTGTCTCTGAAAGGAGAATTACATAATCCCTAAAGCTTCACCACAAAGGAAAAAAACCACACGCAGTTGGGGGAGAGGAAGGTATGAGCTGCAGTTCTGCTTTAATATCAGCCATCAGCACCATGCTGTCTCCAGCTCTACTGTAGTCTCCCCCTGCTGCCAGCCTCCCTCCATTATAATAGAACATTTGCCCACAGGGTTGTTACAAAGGAGAGACCTGCTCACACTTACCCTGCTCATAGGCCTCCATCCCACTCTGGTCAAGGGTTTAAGAGCACCGAAAGGCAGAAGATAATAGAGAATAGTCAGAGGCCAAGAACGGAGTTTCAGAGCAGGCCTAGACATACAGCTCAGCTGGCCCAACCTCCGCCTCAGGGCCAGCTGGGGGAATTGCAACCTGTAGGATCACATACACACACAAAAGGGTCAGCCAACTCAGCCTCAGAACCACCAGCTCCTGACAGAGTTTGTTCAATGCTTGTCAGTGATTCTGCAACTCCCTGACTTTGGTTCAGATCTGCTCCTTTCCCAAAATACAGGAGCAGTTCAGCTCAAACATGAGTATGAGCTGCCCGGGGCACAGGACAACTTCCATTATTCATGCCTACCGGCAAATTAATTAAAGGCAAAACCTTTTGCATTAGACAAAGGCTGAGATACAGGTGAAAACAAGGCAGCAACTGGTCCAGCCAGGTAATGCTAGAACATACACAATATGATATGGAACACCAAAAGGGGGAAAACCCAGGAACTTCTTTCAAACACCAGAAGAATAAGTAGCTACTCAAGAGGAAACATTTGCCTGTACCCTCTCCAGCTCCTGGAGAGTTAGAGTGATCAGCCCAGTAAAGCACTTTGAAAGCTAGCAATCTAGGATTCTAGGAATAAAATCCCTATTTAGGGCAAAAGTGTTAGGCAAGTGCTAAGGAAAGAACAGATGATATTCCAGTGAGACAAACAGCCACAAACCCAGGGCAATGTCGTCTCTGGCTCCAGGATTTCAACAAGATCTGGCATAATGGGAATCCTGCATTTCAGAAGTTCCATCCACAGTGCTGTTCCTACATGCAATAGTGGGATGAAATTGACCTAATCCTAGGCTCTCATTCTGTTGGGAGAGAGACAGCTACAGTGCCATAAGCACAGTGTGCTCCTGCTAAGGGAAAGGGAAGTGCATATACTTGCTCCTCTCTCCTGCCTGTTTTTAGCAGCAGCAAGAGGGACTCATGCCTGTACCTCCTGGTCTTGTCAGGTGAGCCCCAGAAACAGGCAGCAGCAGAAACTGTCAACATCAGACAGTACCCATCTGGACAGAGACACAATAAAGTCAGGGTAAGTCCTAGAAAGGATCACAAAAGCCATTGGGGTCAAACTGAAGTGCTCCTGCAGCAGGCCTGCTAGCAGTTGGTTCCATCTGGCCAGCTATTTAACACTTCAGAGACAAAAAGAAGTGGGATTTGTGAGTTAGTGCACACTGCCCAAAGAGCAGAGATCAAAAGGCATCTTTCAGGTTTTACATTTCTTATTGGGCACCTCAGTCTTAGATAGAGGATACAAGAACTAACACACACATACTGCCAGCGTAGCAGGGTAGTTACTATCTATGGCCCATTCAAACTTTGGCCTCTTAAGCAACTGTGTTTAGGTGGGGTTTTTTGTGATGTAGATGCCTGAATTGAGAACAAACTCATTTCACACAAAGAGCCATCAGGTGGCTGACAGACTATGACTTGTGGTCATTACCAGTCTGGGCCAGAATTGAACCAGTGACTCAGCATGGAAAAGCTCCAAACCTCATTCCTGTTTCCACAAGACATCTCATTCCTCCAGTTTTTGCTGTGCTTGAGTCTTCCCTGGGCAAACTCTCTTATTCCTTTCTTCTCTTGGGATCTCCCCGGGGTACCTCATGCTTAGCCTCATTCTCAAGATTTTCTGGGTCTCATCATTAGGTTAATGTCCACCCAACCCAGGACAAAACATCCAGGTCTGTTTGGCACTGTGCTAACAGCTGGGGAACAATTCTTCTCCCTGCATGTTTGGAGGTGACGTAGTGTACTGAGCATGACTATATGTGCATGCTGATTGGAAGGGGAAGGCTCCTGCTACAAGTTATTTTGAAGAGCACTCCCGTCCCTTGCAGGATGAAAAAATTTGAAGCGTGAGCTGTAACACACTCTACTGTTCTCTCCAAGAGAGAAAGGAGCTGGGAGACTAGAAAGGGCCAACTTGCCCTTTTGAGGACTTGGGTCAAAAATTAAAACATCACCTGAAGAGATGCAACTGTCACCATGTGGGCTCAAGATGGTGCCTTTGGCTCACCGATTTACTCTGTAGGCTAACGTTACTAACTCCAAAGCCAGAGAATGGCCGTGTGCTGGAGTGCAAGAAAGACCTGAGTAGCTGAAGTATTGTCTCAGCAGCGCTACAGCAGGCCTCAACAGCATGAGGCAAGACCAGCGCACAGCACAGGAATAAGAGAGACATCTCACCTGCAGCTCCTCCTCCCTCTCATCCGCCAGGGCCCAAGAGCCTGACAGAGAGATGGCCTCTCCAAGAGTTTCAGAGGACAAGGTACTGCTCTTCCCTCCCATCTCCTTCTCCCTCCCTTCACTGCAGACGATCATGAACCAATCCCTGCAGAGCTGCATCCTGGCAGCTGGCTCTAAAACCCCCTTCCTTCCCATCGCCTTGGCCTGGTTTTAGAGGAATCCCTCTCTAGATTTTTTGCTCTCCCATTGATCAGAAGGGGACCGGAAGAGAAAGGAAACATTATTTCTCTTGTACAACAGCAACCCCTCCCTTGCCAATTCAGCGCATAAGGAGATTTATAGTAATTAGGCCAAACAAAGGTTTTGCAGATGGCGGTCACTCCTTCTGCCCATCTACCCTCCCTTCCTTATCTCGCCCTTCAATCGCCATCCTGCAAAGCAGAAAACACCAAACAGTACCTGAAACGGGCTCTCCTATTTGGTGTGCCCCTGGCAGAGCCAGCTGGGCCTGGACTCTCCAGTTGTGGGTGCTGCTCCCCGGCACAGCTGCCGCTGTTCCCTGAACGTAGCCTTCGGACATGAATTTTAACTTTGTGGAGGTTGTAGCAAGAGAGAGGAGGAGTAGATAAAGCTTTACAGCATCTCACCATTTCCCTGCGTGCAGATCTGGTCCCTGCAGGGTGTTTGACTGACACATCATCAGGATGGCGGTCGGTCGTAAGTCTCAGTCTCTCTTTTTTTCTCTACCTCCCCTTCCCTTGCTCGCTTCGGCACAGGAGGGAAGACACGACGTCACAGCTCCTAATTCCCCCGCTGGTTTGTCTCCGGCTTCCCTCTCTGTCTCTTTCCCACTTGCAACTCAGCTACGAGGTTCCCAGCTATTGCAAACAAACAGGCATTGTATCACACTTCAGCAACCCTCTGCAAAAGCAGCTTTGTGCGAGACAAAAGCAACCTTTGCCGATAAGCAGCCCTTGCTCCTCTCTAGCCAAGGTTGCCATCGAAGCTCAACTCCCAAACGAACACTCTGCAGTGTCAGGCTGCTGTAACTAATGCACTATGATCAGAACTGCAGCCAGCTGGCCACGCACAGTTATCCCAAGAGCCAGCCTGAATGCGAGGCTGGGAGGAGGAGGAGGAGGAGGGATGGTGGAGAAGAGGAGGAGGGAGATAACTCATAGCTTCAATTCTGCACTGCAGTAACTGCAGCTAGATCAGTTCTGGACTACTGAGCAAGTAGATGTGTATGCAGACACTCACTCTGCCAGAAAACCCTTTCCTTCTCACACTTTCCAGCCTGGGAACAGAGGAGAGGAAAGGGAGGGAACATCTTTTCTACCTCATACAGTCCAGTTAGAGACCAACGCCCATCTCAGGACACCCTTTCCATCCCACACTGTCCAGCGAAGGAGCAGGCAAAGACAGAAAAAGGGAAAGAATGTTCCCTTACAGATATACATCCCTACACTGAAACAAACAAGTTCCAGTGCCAGCTTGAGGAAACAGGCTCTGCAGAAAAAGTTGAACAGATGCTTTATAAAGAGCACAAGACTTCAACAATTTTTACATCCAGCAAAACTCAGAATCCAAACCACCAGTACCATGGGGGCAAGAGAGGTTGTTGCAGTCTTGAAGACTGCACACCCATTTTCCATGGCACAGATTTTGGAATATTCATTGGGTGAGAAGTTCTCTTCCATATTGCAAATTATATCTGAAAGCTGTTGACTAAAAACTGGCATTTCTGTGTCTCTTGGCCGCAGCACCTGGATTGCTAAAGAGGAAAACTAGCAACAATAGGAAGCCAGAGCCAGAGATCAGAACTGAGCTTACACCTGGCTTCTGTGTCAAGTCCAACACCAGAAATATTTTATGGTTCAATATTTAAGCAAAATGGTTAAACACTGGTTTTTGTCAAAACTAAGGTAGATACCAGTTTAGTATCTCCAAAGCATGCCCACCCTGCTAGTGCCACAAGTGACGTGGAGTGAGTCAATAAGGACTTTGCTGCATAAACCCAAGGTTGGATAGGAGGTTATATATTGTGCTGAGGGGAAAAGAAAAAATGGGGGCAAATTTTCAACAGAAGCGTAATCTAAATCAACTGTGTCCCTTTAAAAACAGGTTTAAAAACACTTAATCAGACTAAGGTGGAAACCATTTTCACCACCAAGATCACAAGAAATGCTCAGCATGCATGCAAGTTCCAGAATCTGTGACAAGGGAAAAAATACAGCACTGGTACAGAAAGGCCAGGAGACAAACAGTGCTGTCTAACAAACATTTTCTCCTCCTCCTCACATCCCAGACATGCAGGGACTCCTACACACAAGGAACCTGCATAGGGTTTTCCTCTTTGTTGTGATTCTAATCTTGTTCTCCAAAGGACCCCACCCACACTTCACATTTGCTATGGATGAGGGAAAAGCCAGAGCAAACAAGTTTCATCTGCACTCACAATTTATTCTACTCTTCCTTCAAAAGTAGGTGAGGTAAATACACATTTCAGTATAGTCTATTTCAATGGAAACAGCCCAATTGTCTCTCTCCTTTCAAAGAACTTACCACATCCTAGATCAAGAAGGCAGGGGTTTATTTCCCCAAGATTTTACAAAAGAGTGGAGTGAATTGAACAGCCAACCTGCACCCCAGAAGTGAATGAACATTGAAAATATAATTCCGTTGTTTAATGTTGAGACTACTGTACATTCAGATAAAGTTCATGGAAAGGGAACATGTGATGGGGGCTACCCCCTTTGGGGCAAAAACCATGGCATGATCGACTCACCTTCCTAGGTGAAGTTCCCAGGGAGAGAGAGGGATTTCAGTACTATATAAGCCATACTGCTCCATGGCTACACAAAACTCACCTCCTCTAAGTAAGAAGCCTTACATTTCTTCTATGTTCTGTCCTACTGACCCCATTACACTCATCAAGATGCAAATAATGACTATTACCCATGGATGAGAGTCTGCCCCTCTTCTTGGCTGAGACCCGCTTAAATACTGACATACAAACATACATGGCGAGTTGCCATGTCAGCAGCTACTGCACAGGAGGGATTAAGGATACAGCAGGGTTTGGCTGCTCAGAATCGAAAGATGCCTGCAATGGAAGAAAGGGGAAATGACTGGATCCTGGACCATGCCAACCCTACTCTCAGCCCAAGTGTTCTGAGGAAGGGTGAAGGAAGGGACTGGCCCAACTGAGCCTGGGCATCAGTTACTGAATCCCCCCCCCCGCTGAGCGATGAATGTGACGGATTTACACCTGGATTTCTTCTCAAATCTCAGGACAGTACAGCAAAGCCTCTCTTACTAGCGTCACTGATGGGCCTCAGAGTTATCTAACTCTTCTGTATGGGGAGTCTGGGGCTTCAGCCCCAAACCACCCCTACCTGCTTGAACTCATCCAGAATTCATATTCAGTGAATAAAGGAAGTAATGACCATCTGCCCTATAAATCCCCTGTGGAGAATTATCTAACAACAAACAGCTAATCTGTCAGCTATGCAACTCCACTCTGGTCCATCAGTTCATATAAGCATCAAATCCAGTGACCCCGTTTAATTACTTGTCTTCTTATTATTTCTCAAAGCCCTTCCCTCAGGACTCCAAAAACACTAAGCCGGCGGATTTACAGGAATCAGAGACTGGATTAAACACACAACTGTACATTAAACTGAAATGACATAAGCATGCAGGGCTGGGTTTAGAATCATCCAGCCTGGATGCTAGAAGCCTCTCCCTCCCCACTTTCTTCACTTGTTAACAATATTGCCATTTAAAATATATGGTATAACTTAACACGTACTGTTGGGGAAAGCTGTATGGCTAAGCATAAACCATACAAGTGGAACAAAAGAAAGTATCAAGCAGCAAAAGGTAGGGGTATTCCAAGACCCACATCACACTATTATACAGAGGAGATCCGCTGCTAGTGACAGGTATTAGTTTATCATCAATGGTTTCATTCTTTTCTCCTGGCCATAGTCAATACCTTCTGTTTAAACTTATGGGCACAAAAAATCATCATCTCTCTTCCTTCCTCACCACCTTATTATTCTAGAGAAATCCAGCAGGAGAAACAATAGCTTCCTCAACAGACAATCAATCAGGAGATCCTGCTATTCTAAGAGCATAACAAAAAGGTGCTTTTGGATATTAGGGAAACAACCGTGGATTGGCTGTTGTAGAAGTCACATGATTTTTAATGCTGTGTATTGCACTCCCTAGATTCCTGCTGGCAGGTATGTAATCCTTAACTCTTCTTTGTGAGTGTCAAGGCCAGGGATCAGCAACCTTTGGCACACGGCCCGCAAGGGTAAGCCCCATGGCGGGCTGGACCAGTTTGTTTACCTGCCGCGTCTGCAGGTTTGGCCGATCGAGGCTCCCACTGGTCACAGCCGCTGCTTCCCGCAGCCCCCATTGGCCTGGAGCGGCGAACCGCAGCCAGTGGGAGCCGCCATCGGCCGAACCTGCGGACGCGGCAGGTAAACAAATTGGTCCGGCCCGCCAGGGGGCTTACCCTGGCGGGCTGCGTGCCAAAGGTTGCTGATCCCTGGTCTAGGCACTGGCTGCGAAATGTACTAGATGCCCTGATACAGCAGGTCTTTTTCCATCTCTAGTTTCTAGGATTCTCTTGCCCATTTTTTATCTCAAGCGGGTTTCCTGTAATTCCCCTTATAAGAGAGAGGTTTGTGTAATTAGCTTCCTTTAAATGTATAGTTGCGCTTCTCAACAAACAGAGAAATAAATCAACTTTTTAGAATGGCCATAAAACATTAGTTTATTCAGCACTAAAGACTGTGCAATGTTTTTGGTAAACAGTCCTTGATCTCTTCTCCGGGGCAAGGAAACAGGTCTTATCCACTTTCGTAAAGCAACATGTAAGTTTATGGCATTCTAAGTATTTTGTAATATGGTTCTCTGTGGTTCTATAAGCATATTTAATTTCATATGCTACCTGATAAAATGCCTTTCACCCAAGGTATTCATAAAGCCAATTCCCTTCTAGGATACAGACATCTAAAATGGAAGCATAAGGAGGGAGGGGGGGAATGGTTGTTTTAGACCTTCCTACTAAAAAGGAAAGCTCTGTTAAGCGCTCTAAAATCCTGAGTTGGAAACTGAACAAAGAAGCTGTAAGGCCTCACATACAATTCAGAAACCTACATGAAATACTAACTACACAAATGCTTCAGACTGGGGGCCGGGGTTCTTTTTAACAAAGGGACTATTAACTCTCTCAGTGTTGGTTCCTCAGATCAGCAGAACTGAGAGATTTCTAATACACCAATTCCTTTTTCATCTGACCTGAAAACCCAAGAAAACGGTGACTAAAGAATTGGTGCTCTTTGGAAGTTAGGCCTCTCCGATCAGTATTTGGAAGTCTAAAAGTGCTTACCTTGGCTGTACAACACTCCTGGCAGCTGCAGAGGCTGACTCTGAATGAAGCTTGTTTCAGTTCCTTCACAGACTTCTTGTTTTTAATCTACTGAAATGTGACATTGACCTGGCTTTTTTGTTTGGGTTTTTCTAAGACAAGTGAACAAAACAATGGAATGTAACCCACATAAGTGTTCCTGACAAATGCACAGAAGACTGGTGCACCAAGAGGGAGGAAAAAACTCTAATCCATGCCCTGCAGAAATCATATGCATTGATGTGTCCACATGCCCATCCTATTAATCCCAAACCACGGTCCTGTTTCCAAGATCAGTTGATTGTGACCTTCTGGTTCTACACTACTTCTTCCATTTCCTGGCCGTGAAGTTGGATGTATCCACTACATTTAAGTAGGAGTCTGCTGTATTGTGGAGAGCTACATGCTGTGGAGTTTAGTATTACTCTCTTCAACAAAACAAGCTCAGCAAAAATGTGAAACTTAAGATAGTTTTGTTTTCAGCTGGATGGATCAGAATGATTATGTGAGATCACCACTAAACCCAGCAGGGCACCAGCCCCCAATCATGATCACCCTACACCCAGCAGTCACTACATCCTTAAATAATACTAAATCCCAGTCCTCTGGCCTGACACTGAATCCGCCCAACCCAGCACCCTGCTAGACAAAGGAAGCTATGTCTATGCATGCTGTAAGGCACAGAAATAAGAGAGGGTTAAACATAAAGCGATCTGTGTTCTTTGTTACCCACACACCCGCCCTGAATAGATAGAAAGTATTAACCCAGCTGCCTATGCATCTTTCTATACTCTTTAATACTACCCACTGATATTGCAAAAAATGTTCGCTTAGTTCATCAGGATTTCTGAGCTGTAATCCTCTTCTCATGTCAAAACAAGCCACAAAACAATTGTCTCTCACATTTATACAGTTTCTAACAGTTTACACCCTAAATCGGGTAAACGTGGTGAACGCCCCTCAGCAGAAAAAATACATTTTACTATAATATAGCAACAACTTATTTCCCTTCCTCACAGTAGGTATATGCATTTCACCTGCAGTTGTTGCTGTTGGCCAAAATAAACCTCTAAAACACTCCTGGAGAACAACTTCTCAGATCCCCAACAGCTGGCTGGCTCGCAGTCTGTCTACTAGATCTGATCTGACTGCTTTTTGCTTTAAGAAAGCAGCACGATGCAGCTGGTCCTCCTGTCCAGCTCATGTTTCAGCCATTCAGACTCCAGGGTGGGAACTGTTAAGGACCTCCCAATATCATCAAAAGCATCTGCATTCCCACAAAGCCCCAGCTCTCTTTTTCCCCTTTAAGAGGAGGAGACAAGGCGGAAAAAACTGAAAGGAAACTAAAAAGGAGGGGGATAAGACTGCATGACAACATAGTCTCTCAGTTCCCCAGATGGCTTCCCAGCAGTGCATTTACAAAACAGCAGACTCATACCAGGGGCTTGGGAGATAGTATCCAGGCCTCTGTTAAATCGCCAACTGAACACATATTAAGATGGTTTAGGCTGAATACCAGGGAAAGTTTCTGACGGTAATGTCTGTTGATCATGGAATAGTCTCCGAAACAACCATATTACTTGGGGAATTTAAAAATTGTACTGGACAAAGCAACAGAAAATGTTCACTACAGAGCAATTCTCCAGACCAGGGATTAAATTTCATACCAGTTGGATAGAAGAGAGCATGTATGTAAAATGATCCAGTTTGGATTTTCTGTTGCTGTTTTCTGACATATTTCCAGAAACGCTGGATGTACATGTTCCCAGCCAAAGAGTACATACAGTTTTATAAAACCCTTCACAACATTCAAATAGATTGCTCAATAGGTGTCTTGTGCAATGAAAGAGACACTGTAGCAAAAACTATCCATTTAAAAAAACAGTGTGAACGTGACATTGAACTCTACAACATCTTAGGACTAGCTGAAAAATGTAGGGGAAATTGTGGGCAACACTTTTGCCACGTCACCCCACCGTTCCCCCTCTCCCTGTTGAAATTTGAACTGTTTTGAAATTTTCTGATCAACACTACAAGAAATCAGAGATTTCTTTTGTATAATTAGACATATGTCCATACAGCACTCAGGCACCAGAAAAAACAGAGAAGGTATGACACATAACAGGACACCTGGTCTAGGGATAAGATTTCACTCTGCACAGGCAGAAGAGCCAGGGTATGGAGTCGCACAGGTGGAGGATTTTTCATGGATTCTTTCTTGGGATATCCTGGTCTGTGATTCAGGATCTCCCATCACAGAAAATACTATTACTACAACACCATGTGCTGCCTTACTAAAATGGTGCCTCACTTGTCCACAAGCAGCACGACAGAATTATCCCTCTGCTACCAACCCATCTCAGTAGGAAACACTGATTTGCAAAAGTGGTGAGCACCCAACAGATTCCTAAACATGAATTTAGGGACCTAACTTTAGGCTTCTATTTTTTAAAGTCTTGGCCTGTGGTATTAAGCTTCCCCCCCAGAAGAGCTGGTTTTCACCCTGTTATTTGCCGCATACAATATCAGATGTCACTATAAACTAGTGCCACCTCCTAAGGTTCACTGGGTTCTCTAAAGCTGTATCTTTACTTGGTTTTTGCCACTCTTACTATGCCACCATTACACAAAAAATAGAATTGCAAAACAAATGAGATAAGAACTGTGGAAGCAAATAAAGGACAGCAGTAAGGAATTCCCCTCTATTTAAACACTCATCTTGTCACACTGTTTATCCAAACTCACTCTTTGGCCAAGGTTTCCTTGTGTAAATTATGCTATCTGTATATCAACAATGCCACAGTATCATCAGAGAAGGAAGTGAGTGGAATTACTCCTGGATACTATATATCCAGGATACTAGGCACACAGAGGCCTTGGCCAGAAAACGTTCTCTGATAGATTTGCGCTTACTGCCTCAAATTCCTTCTTCCACCTGTATGATAAATATCTACCTCTTTCGTTCAGAGCTCTCTGCTTTGCCTCATCTAATTAAACGAAAGCTAATCACACCCTTTAGTAATCACAGAAGAGACATACTAATAAGTTAATCAGTTCAAGCTATAAGCCACATAATGTCTCCAGGAAAGTTATGAAGAAAGGTCCACGCCAGAAACCAAGTGTTCTCTGTTTTCCTGTCATAAATGGAGGCAAGACATTAAAAATTTAAGGCACAATGGGCCTAAATTAAGTTAAATATTGTTTTAGTCCTTCCTCTCCCTCACAAAGATTTTGTAAACTAATATAAATAGGAATATTTTCATGATTTTAAAAATTCACTGAAAAATAGCATATTCACTTTACTGCAGCGATATCCTCGAACAAACCTGTGCTGTGCTAATGCATGAGAACCAGTCACTGAAAATGACTGTCCTACTTTCAATGATGTGCAGCATCAGTGGTGAAAAACACAAATGAGATACATAAAATTTCAGCTTTAAAGAAACTACATGTGGCATACAGCTCTTCCATTCAGGACTGATTTAATGCTTTGATGAAGGATAATCACGAGAAGACGACAAACCCTTGAAGACCATATTTAAGCCTTTGTTTAGTGACAAATATTAATGATACATCCTGTATGAAAGTTTTCAAAATATACTTGAGGCAGAGAGAAGAAATTGCTTCTACCCAGTTTCATTTTTTTATATTCCAACTCTACTTTTTTGCTGATCAAGATGAATCAATATTGACACATTATATATGGTTACATACTAAAATAATTCAAGTAGGAATAATTATTGAGGCACAAGTTATTGCTTATTTTTTAATTTATTTCTGATTGTGCATGAATATATACACTTTGCTAAACAGAATTAAAAACAAAGCTCTTTCACAAGGGACCATATCTACCTGCAGGTTTTCACAGAACCTAGCACAAATAATAAGCATTTTGCCAGTACTGCAGCATTTCAAATGCCTCTCTCCCTCTAAGCTGTCCCCAGGCTCATCCCCTGGCCTTATAAACAAGGAGATAACCCTCCTCTCTCCCTTGCCAAGTTTGTTTCCAGGGATGCCAAAAAATGCAGAAGGGAAATAATGCAAAAACACAAGTCAACAAAAATAGATGCTCCAGTTTCCAGGGAAAGGCACAATATAGCTATTATTTTGTTTCAACCCTTCATTGTTTGTAACACCCTCTTTGAAATCTGAAAATTGTTTCTCCCTTTTCCAGGTATTTCCGGTTTGGCAGCCTTCCCTTCCCCGCTCCATGAAAACATACAATGGAGAGTAAGCCAACAAAGTAAGTATCTGAAAGCAAGTGGGAAAACCTGTCAGTGTGCTGTGTGTGTACCTGCTCACCTGGAATCCTGCTTACACATTTGAAATTCTTTATGCAATTCCTCCCTACACAAATAAATCCTTCAGTACCAGTCTTGTCTAAAGCTACATCTATGCCTGTACCTCAGAACTTAAAAGCAACGCCAAAAAAACACAAGCCAGAGTATTAACACAATGGAATAAAAACAGTTTGGTAAGCAAATATTTCAATTTCACACTTCCAATGGGTTTCTCAACAATGAAAAAAAATTTTTAACTATGAAAAATACTTTAGTGTCCTTTTAAATACGACTACTTCCCGGAAATTTACAAGTCCAATTTATGGTACATAAAGCCACACAATCTTTTACTAGCCCTATTCTAAATAAGTTCAAGCAGTTTGGGAAAGGAAAGCCTCGAGGATAGATTGCAGATAAATCCCTCACAAACTGTTACAGTACAAACTGTTCACATCTGGACTCTTAGGATCAAATCCAATTTGGGTCCCAAGTAAAAGTCAGTTTAGGGATTCCAGTCTAGTCCCTAATATACATATGCCCAAAACACAAAACCACACCAACTGGCCAAGCACTCAGAAATGGAAGAGGAACAGAAGGATGCTACAGGTCAGCTTGAGGCAGAGGAGCATGTTCTGCACTGGCATCAGTCCCTCATTTTCAGAAATGACAAATTTACTCAAAAACAGAGTGGGGCAAATAAAGTAGTTTGTAACTAGCTGCCTGTATGTTTTGCAACAAAACAAACCTAACATATACATAATAAACTGTTTGGTCAATGTGGAACTCTATAATGTATTTAATGTTCTGTACATGATATGACAGTTATATGGGGTTGTGTAATTTTTCTGTTTTTTGCTAAAAATGGGTCATTTACTACAGAACACATCCATGCACCTGATAGTCATACTTCAGTTTCATGACAACTTATAAAGACAAAGTGACAATACTAAAGATCTACAATCATTAGAGTAGAGAAGGAACCACCTTTGAAGGGACAAGCTCTCTTTAATGGTGCTCATGAGCTAGAATCATTAGAGATTAAGGTGATATTGTTCTGCGAGAAAGTTCTCAGAAGGTGTTCACAAGGGATCTAGATAAGAATTGCCTTCATACTAATTCTGAATAGTAGTCACATTTGCATGGTACATTCCCTATCCAAGGATCTCAAAGCTTTTCACAAATATTAATTCAGCCTCAACTTTCTTGTGAGGTAAACAAGAATTACCCACACTTTCACAGTGGAAGAAATGAATGCATAGAGAGATGTGACTTGCAAAAGATCATGCTGCAACTCAGTGGCAGAAGTGAGAATACTACCAATAATTCCTGAATCCTACTCCTATGTTTAGGGGTTAGACAGAGCAATCTCCTTCATGTGCGCTGGAGACACCTATCATCAACTAGGATAATAAACTCATCACAAAATGTTTTTCAATGCTCATATATGTAACTGCAGAATGCCAGTCTGTATCTTTATTCTGTATCATATATACTGTTTGTATTTCCTGTTTTAATAAAAAAATTAGTTGTGGATGGCTTTGGGTGGCTTTTATGCTAGATTTCCATTTCAATACACAACAGTTAGCAAATTTTGAAAGTGCATTAAATCTTCAGATACGCTACAACTCACTAGCATTATAAGAGTACTCCAAGGCTGGGACATGAGAACATTTCTTCTACTGAGCACAAGAACTGAAGTTCCTTTAGAATTGCTGCAAACCCCATGCCTTATGCTCTATGCCAGCCAATCATCTTTTAATTCTATCACTAAGATACAAGTGAAAAAGAAACAGACTTAAACTATCCAAGCTGCATCTGTTACAGCAATTGGTAGAGGAAATGTGTTGGCTGTACTAAGAAATGAGAGACACCTACAGTTCTTAACATGTCATTACATTGGCTTTAGCAAGCAGGACTGGGAGCTGAGGAAAAATGCTTTATGTCTTCTGTCGGTTCTGGTAACAGAACACAATTCAATTTTTCCCTTGTTGAAAGGCAGCAAAAAAGTTTGTAGCAAAATGTGGCATGTGGTACAAACCCATCACAAATATCTTACCTCCCATTTGCTTGCAAGCTTGATCGGTATCTCAATGCCCATTTTCTCCAGCTGCTCCTCCTTGTACTTTTCATATTGTCTGTATCCTGCATATCCCCCACCTGTGGCCACCAGAAAGTGGAAAGGGCGCAGTCGGAATGTTCGCACTACTGGTGCAGTGTGAAGCTTTCTCCTGTCTAACAAGAGGAGGCAGATCTTTAGGAAACAGGACAGCTAAAGAGTAAAGATGAAGTTATAAGGGAGGAAGGTCAGATCAGATGCTGAGAATGTTAGAGAGGACTGTGTGTCACTGTGTATGCATGCTGTCATGTTCCACTGACACACAAAATGCGTACAAGGTCCTGTTACTGAGGATGCACATACATAAAGATGGGTCACTGCTGACCTGTGCCACCAGCAGCCACTTCCTGAAAGCATAACTTGTGATTTAATGCATCGCTGATCCCCAGCCTCCATATCAAAAGACACTCTGGAAATCATGAAAATCTTGTTTTCTCAGATTGTTTGGCTGGGGCCTGATGAAAACAGCACCCATGATGCACAAGGAAAGGAGCTGACAATATTTCCAGTACAAACCCAGATTTTTACTTTAAACAGACAAATCACAAGAAATTAGCTGAAGGCTGACGCTGGCATGATATTGACCAAAACCAGAAGATCATATCCAGAACTCCTCCCGGGATTTTAAATATTCAGTGGAATGGTGAATGTCACCTGACCCCATTTCAAGAAAACATCTTAGATGGGAAGTATACTTGAATTCTAGCAGAAATGTAAAGATGAAGGCTCTTTCCACAGCAGAAGTAGAAGTAGTTCTAACTATAAAAATATTTAAATATGGTTACTGCTTACACAGTTTCCGTCCCAAGCAGGCAGGGATGGCATCAAACTGTATTATACCCCTCCCACTAGGAAGTGGGAATCTATAATACCATTTGGTTAGTACAGTTCTCAGTGATACAATCCTGTCAACACTACTCAGGGAAGCTGCATTGGAACCTTGTAGCTAGCATCAAACACATTTAAGTAAGGTTGTAATTTCATAGACTTTAGAACAAAAGGGATCCTTAGATAATCTAATCTGACCTCCAAGGGCAGCCTTCCCATTGGTGAATTGAACCCCAGTCTCCCTTGTGACAGACAGGGATACTCACCACTAATAAGAAACATAGTTGTTCAACATGCTGTTCCCAGTGTGTGCAGGATGGAAGCATTTAACAAACTGCAACGGCTATGGATGGGGGTTTTTTGTGTGTTTTTTTAAATGTGCTCTTATGTTACTCCACATTTAAATACTCTTTCCAATCTTTCTCCTCTATTTCTCCATCCATTTGATATATGCATTACTGTAATTACTCCTGAGGGCATTCTGTGCCAAAAAATTAAAAATTCTGCATACAAGTTTTTAAAATTCTGCAAAATTCTGCAAATTTTATTTGTCAAATAAATGTGGAGACTCCATTGGGGAGCATGGCACTGGCTGCACAGAGGTGGGAGATCACTGTGCTGCTCCCGCCCCAGGACATGGACTCAGTGGTGAGGCTGAACCCAACCTTGGTACAGCGCAAGGACCAGGCCTGCCCCAGAAACATCCCAGGGCCCTGCCCCTCCGTGCCAGGTTCAGCAAGGCAGGATCCAAGTGTGGAAGAGCTTAGTGTGGGGGAATCTAGGTGTGGATTGTGAGGGGCGGGCAATCTGGGTGCACGTGGCTCAGGGGGGACCTGGGTGCAGGGGGGATTGGATGCACAGGGGCTTGTTGGGGGATTCTGGGTGCAACAGTAATGGAACTGTGCCTGGGGGTCCAGGTGAAGGTGGTTTAGGCTCAGCGGGGGGGAGGAGGGGGAGTGATAGAGCTCGGTAGGGGGGTCTGGGTGTGGGGGGCTTAGAGGGGGGGTTCCAGATGCTGGGGGAGTAGGGCTCAGTGGAATGGAAATCCAGGTGACTTGTCGGGGTGGTCCAGGTGCAAGGGGAGTGGGGCTCAGGGTGTGGGGGGGAGGGGTTGAGTATGAAGGGGTCTGGATGCATGGGGGTCTGGATGGGGAAGCAGCTCCCTTTACAGTGATCCCCCCAGCCCCACAGCTAAGGAGAGATGAGTGCACGAAGCGTGGGGAGAGAGTTTGCAGAACTACAACCGGGGGAGAAATATGGGGGTGGGTCCTCCCCAGCCCAGCCAGGACTAGCAGTTGAGTCTGGCGCAGGTTTGGAGCCACCAGCCGGGTCTTCCTCAGTCCCACCCCTTCCCCACAGTGATTTACCTCTCCGCTGGCTGCCCTGGGCACCTGAAACATACTGCGGGGGGGGGGGGGGGTCGTATGACCACTCTTGTGGCTTCCCTTTGCTTCCCTGTCAGAAAGTCATTTTTCTGTGGGGAAGCAAAGAAATCTGCGGGGAACATTAATTCTGTGCATGCACAGTGGCATAGAATTCCCCCAGGAGTAATTACTCCTCCTGCTGTCCCCCTGCAACACAGTTTGCCTATGCTTCATTTGCTTTTCTGATTCCCTATCTCTGTCTTTGGCTTTGTATTCATTTCCTCTACTCTACCTTTCCTGTAATCTGTCTGCTCTTCACATCATCTATTTTTCATAGCTTCCATTTATATAGCCCCCTGGGTTTCTTTTATGGTTTCCAACTATCTTTTTTTCTACATTTGCCTTCCCTTCTTCAAATAGTCTGTATCTTTTTTCTCCCTTGTCAGCTGGGCACATGGTCCTAGAGATCAATGACTATGAAGTAAGAACACCTAACCTCATACATGAGGATCAGTCACTGATCTAGGCTGGATCATCAGGATTCATGTTAACATGGTACATTGCCCAAGATTGGGCAAGGAACAAACAGCTCCACATCACAGTATTTTAGATTTATTTTCTATCTTTATATATGGGGTCCCTCAAAGAGGTGCTACTTCACCATGGTTAAATATTAGAAGTTTTTACAGTGAATAATCAGCTGCTGGAGACAGAAACAAGGCATTATATACAATTACAGTGTAATATAGCTTTGTTGTTCTCACCATAGAGGTCCCAACCACCATACCTTTCATTATGGCTATATGGTAAGGGGAATCCTGAAACCCTATGGTTAGATGCAGGCAGGGGAGGAGGGGTGTCCCTGAAACTTTTTTTCTCTTGTAGCATTGGGTCACAGTATGGAAAAGGTTGAGAACCACTAATGTCGCTAATTGTTAATTGGCAAGCTCCTCTTGCACAAGAAACAAGCCTTACACATGGAAATGTTTCCATTTTCTGACAAGGAGGATACTTCTATGCTGCACTGTTACAGAGTAACAATGAGAGAGCAATAATAATGAATGCTAATACCAGTACATTACAATAGCAGCACAAAACAAATGAGGGAAAGTGACAGCAGAAAGTTTTCTCCTCTCAAAATCTTTATAACAAAAAAATTTAAAACCCAGGTCTAACAAGCTAATTGGGTATTTTAAAATGTGTTGATAATTCTGACATTCATACTGCAGCCAAGCTGAGATTTCTCAATAATGTACCACATCAAAGAGGCAGCACTAGTGAATAAGAATCACTTGGTTTCAGAAAGAACTACCAAAGGAAAAAATCTATCTGGGTGTGGACAAACTAGATTCAGTGGGGAGTAAGGAAGCACTGCCCAAGAAACAAGGTCTCAGAATCCATTTGCCAAACAACTGGGTATCATGTCCATAGCATTCCTTTAAAGAGTGGATGAACTAGAATTAAAACACAAAGGGCCTGCTCCTGCTCCCACTGAAGTCAACAAATAGCACTGGGCCTTGAGGTTAGGGATCACCTACAAACTAGTACATTATTTAAGAGACGAATATATTGAATCGTTAGGTATCTAAAAAGTACCAAATCCCTTTCTAGCAATGTGGCAACACAATGGTCAGATGGTTTATCAAAATCTGTGAAGTTTTAACCATGAGCAAAAAACAACTAGCCTAGTATGCATCATTTTTGTGCCTGGATGCTCAACTAACCTCCAGTGCTTATACTAAAAAAGGAAACTTATCAAGTTTTTGCCTCACTGAAGTCTTGTTTACTTAATTTCATTTTTATGCATGTAAACTTAAAGTGTACACTGATCAACGTGCCTTAAAATCTGTCTTTACGTATAATTAAGGCTACAACTTTGTCACGAAGGTCACGGAATCTGTGACTTCAGCCCACCGAGGCTGGGAGCTGAAGGGCCCTGCCGCTGCCTGCAGTGGCCGGGAGCTACGGCCCCCAAGCTCCTCGGCCACTGCTGGCAGGGGGTAGTCCATTGCTGCCGGCCGCCGTGGGTGGCAGGGGTTCCTTGCCTCCGGGGGTGGCAGGAACCCACAGCTCCCAGTGATGGGCAGAGGAGACCCTGAAACTCTGAGCCCCCATGGGTGGAGAGGGGCCCCAGAGCTCCCAGCCGGGCCCCCACAGCTTCCCATTTTGTCACAGATATTTTTAGTAGAAGTCAGGGACACATCACGGGCTTCTGTTAATTTTTCTTTATTGCCCATGACCCGTCTGTGACTTTTACTAAAAATATCCATGACAAAATCTTAGCCTTACGTATAATGTACTTAAGAGAAAATAGATTAAATCTTCACTTTGGGATACTCATGCTATGGGAAAAAATAAAGAATGTGGCAAAAAGGTTATGAAGCTCCAGGAAAAAAATTTACATCAAGAGGAAGATATTCAGTAAAGGATGGGGAAAATTTAAAATTGTTACATGTTTGGGGGGAAAAGTCTCATTTATTTATCTCTTTAAATTTATAAAAATATCTATAGCCACCCATCCTGTGCTCTGGTCACCTGCCTTAGTAAATAAATATGAACAACTTCCCATACACAAAAAGATATCCATCGAAGCCCTCTAACACTCAGCTGCCCACCTCCCCTAAAATCAAAGGGAAAAAAAAAATTAAAGGACAGACTTTGCAGTGTGCTCAGAAGTGAACAAATCTAGGCTCTGGTGAAATAAAAGGGTAGCAAGTTCCAAAGTCAAAGCACCTCTCAGAGAAGAGCTCCCTCCTATTTATATCCAGGGACTCCAGCTCAAGAGTCTCTCCTGATTTCAGCTGTGACAGTACAGCATGAGGAGGAAATTCTCCCAGGTAACCAGATCCCAAACCATTTAGAGCTTCATGGGTAAAAATTTAGTACCTTGAATTCCACTTGCTCAAGAGTGACTGGAAGTTTTATCTTTTCCATGCTCCCCAGCACGAGTGCCGATCTTTGGAATGGCTGTGCAACATGCTGTGCCTAAGTCAAGTTATTTTTTCTGGATGAACCTCCATCTCCTCGTAAAGGACAAAATAGGTTTTCAAACTCCAAGGTGACAAGATTGCCAGAATAAGTAACTAATTTCTGCAACGGTGCCACATTCAGTACAGCTGATACTGCCCAGTGACTTCAGCTGAACACCCTGTTCCCTAAAGATATTCAGAGTGACAGGAGCTCAGCAGTGAGCTGAGCAAGGAGCTAAGGAAAGCTTGTGTCTAGGCAGATTTAAACAAGAGGAAACAGCATCTGAATAAGGTTAGGTCTTCATATTAACGTTAGAACTCTGTAAGGACAAGATCAAACTCATAAGTTGTTTCAGACCCCCTTCTAACCTCTTAATTGGGGTCAGCAAACAAGGATAAGTGGAATTTTCCTTCTCTGGACACAGGGCAGGACATAAGACCCTGCTGCAACACTTCCTCCTCCATCACCACACACACAACACACACACCAAAAGTGAACTGTACAGAGCAACAGTGGATTGGGGGTGCTCAAATCCCAAACACTGGGATTTTATTGAACAAGAAAATTGTAGCTGTGTAAATGTTAATAGGTTACTATGGATTCATTTAAAAGAATCGCACCATTCAGAAATGCATACACATCCTTTAGCAAAGGCTATCCTATGGGTTTGGGATAGAACTAGAGATAAAATAAATTCTTTTCCATTGCCAGTGATGCTCACTGCAAATAATCCATATTTTAACTCAACCCATGAGCCAGAGAATTTTAAAAATTGGGAGAGACATCAAAAACATGCATGGTTGACCAGCTGTTCACCAAAGAATTTTTTAAAACTTCTTTAGAAATCAAAATTAACTTTAACTGGCCCACTCTCCTATGGTACCAGTACCTTCAAATTAGGTATTGTTTCTCAACTTTCTAGCAAAGTTGTTTTATATAGAAAGCTAATTTTAATAGAAGCAATGGCTTCTGGATGATTAGGAAGCCCTCCTCAAAAATCTAATTTATATAAATCTTCGCAGACAGCCTTCCTAACAAAAAAAGTCCATATATGACATGCTGGGAAAAGGACCTAGATAGACAAACTACCCTAGAGGAAAGGGGTTTGATCTGGAAAAGAGGACCTGCAACCTCAGTCTTTAGCAAACTAAAACAAAATTTCTTTAAGATACTGTTTCAGAGGTACTTGAGGTACCAGTCAGGTTAAAAATATATGTATAGACTAAACGAGGAGAAATGTTGGAGAAATTGTGGTAGAAAGATTTTATGTATATATGGTGGATAAGTCCAATTATTAGAGGGCACTGGAATGTAATACTGGGTTACAAATAATAAGTTGTTGGATATTTATTACCAAATGATCTTTTTGTAATCCTCCTGTGGCTTCCTTGTAGACCTGATCACACTCAAAGAAAAGAATTAATCTTCCATCTGCTAGTAACTGCTAGACTACTGATAACCTCTCACTGGAAAAAACAGAAAGCGTCCAAAACTAAAGAAAAAAATATGGCAGGTGGTAGTTATCATGAAATTAAGGCAGCAATTACATACCCAGCAAAGTAGACAGAAGACAAATAGATATTTAGATATCTGGTTGCTATTTATTCAATCCTTGGACAAAACAAAAAAAGTATTTCTTCACACAACACATACACTGCCTGTGGCATTCATTGCCAGGGGACACTGTGAAGGCCAAAACTATAACTAGGTTCAAAAAAAGAATGCGATAAGTTCACAGAAGATGGGTCCATCAATGGCTATTAGCCAAGCTGGTCGGAGACGCAACCTCATGCTCCGGTTGTCCCTAAGCCTCTGACTGCCAGTTGCTGGGACTGGACGACAGGATGAATCACCCAATAAATTGCCCTGTTCTGTTCACTCCCTCTGAAGCATCTGGCATTGGCCTCTGTCAGAAGATAGGACAAGAGGCTAGATCAGTACTCTTCACTATTTTTGAAGTGTGGGCCACTTTGGAAAAAAACCTTCAATGTGAGAGCCACATGAGGTGGGGCTGAGGGGTTCGGAGCGTGAGAAGTGGTCCAGGGTAGGGCAGAGGGTGGGGTGCAGGCTCCAGCTGAGGGTGCGGGCTCTGGGGTGGGGCCGGGGATGAGGAGTTTAGGGTGCAGGCAGGCTGCCTTGGGGCTGGGGCCAGAGAACTCCCCCCAGCCCTCTCCCTGCCGGCAGCAGCTAGCTCTGGGGAAGGGGCTCTTTCTTCCCTCTGCTGGCAGGCAGCATGGGAGCTCTGGGGGAAAAGGCCCTCTCTCCCCCAGACCAACAGGCAGCACAGGAGTTCCGGGGCCGAGGGAGAGGCCCACAGTAGTCCTGCAAGGCTCAACTTGCTCCCCTCCACAGTTCCCGCCCACTCCTACCCCTCTCCTCTCCAGGTCCCTACTGCATAGCCCTTTAGAGCTGCTGCGTGGCTATTTGTAGCCTGCTGCGCGGCCACGCAGCTTAGAGGGAATTTAGGGAGCTGCACTTAGGGTCAATGGGAGCCGCCACTGGCTCGCAGGCCTTGCAATGAAAAACACTGGGCTAGATGGACTATTGGTCTGACCCAGTATGGCCATTCTTATATTTTTCTCATGTACATTCACCTGCAGAAAAACCAGCACACCTGTCCAATATTTTTAAATATTAATGTTTGATACTTGCCTGGTTTGATAAATAGGAGTAGAGTCAGTAGTCTCACTGAATTTAATAAAATCACCAGAAACAACACATCTTGGATGGTGCTAAGAGGCTCACTCTGTAATATGGTGACACCTTGTTAATGAGAGATTTGATTATATTACTCCTTGATGTTTGTCTAAACACAATAAAAAAGCTCACAGTTATAATGATCATCATTTAGTTTCTGATATTTACATGGCAAGAATTTATCAAACTTCTTAAATAAACAGTTATATGAAAATGAACTGTAATATTTGCCCTCAAAGTGAGAGGGCCATGCCCAGCATAACTATGAGGGTAAACATTATTCTGTACATGCCACTGCGTCTTAAGCCTTGCTCCAGCTACATGGAAAATTATGCTGGATTTCAACATTGCTCTGGAAAGGCAACGGTCCCTCCCTTAGCCCTGCCCTGATTCCCAAGTTCAGAGTAGTTCAGGCTACAAATAACGTGGAGTTCTAAGCAACTTTATGTTGTCTTTAATCCTTCCACTTGTTTCATAGCTATCACATGGCTGAAATTTGACTTCAAGGTCACAATTTATGTCCTGTCTTGAGGGAGGTATGTTTTAAAAAAAACAAAACAAAAAAAAAACCAAAAAACAGATTTTAGCCTGCTAACCTATCTGCTAAGCTCTGCTGCTTTTCTTCATATTATTCACGATATGTTAAGCCTGATGTCCCCATACTAAATCATTCATTTCACAGCGCAAAACTCAGAACTATCCTCTCAGAAGGTTTCGTATTGATAAACCATGCCATTTTAACTGTCAGATTTATTATCTACGATTATGCTATTACACAGAGCTCAGTCTGCATCCATACATACTCCTTCATCTTCACAATTTCTGTCCAGCAAGAGCTGCAAGATAGACAGATCTGGCTTGGTTCTTGGGCCACAGACTTTTTGCCACAGGTACTCACAAGCAATTAGCTATCAAAGCAGGTCAGAACAAATCATGAAACCAGTCTATAGAAAGATGAGACTTGCTCATTAATGACCCAACATCATTCCAAGTCTCTTACAAAATGCTGACTCAATTACTTTGACTGGTTCTAAAACGGGTATCAAAAGAACAGCAGTTCTGAGCTTCAGTATTTGCGGAAACAGGACATTGCCAATACCAGCCCTTTAAAAATTTTCTAGAGTACACTTAATGGCCCAGTATTAGTAATTTAAAAGGAAATGTATTCTAGAGCAAAGGCTTAGGAGCTAGGAAGGTACTGTGTAATAAGAATGATTCAGACATTAGCTTGTTGTTTGATTTGCGTATCTTAATTTCCTTGTGCTTCAAACAACCCAACTGGAAAAAGAGGTAAATCTGGAACACCTGGTTCCTATAGCTTTATGGTTAGTGCTCCATCCTGCTATGCAGCTATACGTTGGAGGCCCAGCCTCCCTCTCACCAAGATGAAAAGCACTGCAGTGAACCACACAGCTCCGGGGAAAGAGAGGGAGTTCCTTGCATTAAACAACAGTATAATCGCTGGTAGATTAAAAAGTACCATCAATGAGTTCCAAAGGAAGTGCAATTGATACTTGAAATGATTTTGAAATTGCCTGTGATAAGTTATGAATATTATGTGTTGACCTGATTATTGTGATGTCTACTGTATGGTTATAACTTAATTCAATAACAGTATTGTTAGGGAGACTGTAGATCCTGAAATGCGCTTCCCAGCAAACATTTAAGAGACAATGCAAGAGCCATTCACTTTCATGCTCTGGCTTGACCCCTTCCACAGCTCACCAACCTGGTTTTGGGGTAGCCGGTCAAAGCCTGTGAGCAGACAGAACAAAGAACTTTGTCTAGATTTAAAGAGGCAATCCCTCAAAGGACAGAGGAAGAGCTAAGGTGAACTCAGTTTTCAGAGGTTCAGAGTCTGGAATAAATAAGCCTGCCTAGGACTCTAGCTAACATGGACACGGGTGTAGACCTTTTGTTGTTTTAAAATCCTCTCTCTTGTGTGATGCTTTGTCCCTCCTGTTAATATTAAACAATACTTCAGTTTGACAAGTCTGGTTGGTCACTATTCACCACTGGTCACAAGCTCCCAAACAAAGGAATTGCAGGTACTGAACCCAGCCAGAGCTGCTTGGGTAAGCATGGCTGATGCACAATATCATACCCTAGGACCCGGTTTAAGATTGGGAGAATCACAAGATTCTACTCAGAGAGAGGTAAGGGTTAGAGAACCAAGACCTAAGTTGGCTGCATTCACAGGCCAGAGAGGGGTAAGAAGTGCAGCTAGCTCTGTAACTGTGACTACCATCCTCAGATGGAAAGGAAGGCAGCTATGATGCAAAGCTTTGAGGATCATAGGGACTAAAGAGTGCAAAAAACAACTCAAAAGAAAAACCACATGCTACAGTCAAGATTTCCAGGTAACTAAAATACCTTCAACTCCACCCCAACAAAAGTATTTCTAGTTTCTGGGGAAACATCCCCCTGCATGGTTGAAAATGAGATCAATTCTGCTTTTCCTGCTTTAGCAGAGGTTGAGCAGTGTTCTGGAGAAACCTCTCTTGAATAGCTGTTTGCAGTGCTGTTGTAGCCGTGTTGGTCCCAGGATATTAGAATTGCTGTCATTTCAATCTATTCCTCCACAGGTAATGGCAGATATGGGTCAATAAAAAGGAAGCTGTTTCCCATGATTGGGGAAGCTTACAATAGAGGTCCAGACTATTTGTCTGAAACACTCTTGCTTCTTAAGTTAAAAATTCTCCTTCCCTAGTATTAGCCAATATGAGGTCAATCAAAGTTTTATCTACCTTCCGCACAGACAGTTTCTACAGTGAGAAGTGGAGATTTGCCAGTTTTATGAGAGGAAATACGCTGGAAACACAGGCACTGATTCCAAGAGCAATATACACACAATATTCCAAGTATGTATATACCAATTACATCCCTATTTAAAGTAATAGGGAAAAAGAGATTCTATTACTACCAATTCACCTTCATTTAATATTTCTTCCTTCCACATACTAATGTAATACTTTGTGTTGCTATAGTACCTTCTAGCCAAAGATTTCAAAGAACTTCACAAAGAATTAAGCCTTATCAAAACTCCTATGAGATGGGTAAATATTCTCTTTTTACAGATAGGAACACAGAGGCACATAGAGTGAAGTGATTTTTGCAAGGTTACACAGTAAGTTCATGGTACAGACAGAAACTGAATGCAGTCTCTTGACTCAGTCTTTTGCTTTATTCACTAGGCCATCGTACCCCCAACAAGACTTACCTATTTGTAATCACCTATTACTTCAGCTTTGAACTGCTGTATTTGGAGATAGCACCTGCAACTGAAAAAATATAGGAGAAAAAGATCCCTCACATACCAGTGAAAAAGGTTCTGAAAGGTGGCTGTTTCCAGATGACCAGAGTCTTCCTCAGAGAGAGGTTCTTCCGCCAGGAGAAACTACAGTCAGTCAGCACACTATATATAACACAAAGAGACAGGTGTCTAAATATGTACATATTTTACCATGTAAGTGTATATAATTAAACAAATACATCTAGATAAGCTGTATATTCAGAAGCAGACCCACAAATAAATTAATTATCTCAAAGATCATCATGAAATTCCTACTGAACCCATTACCTCCTAGCCTACTCTAACAGTTTTTCACCAACTTCTCTCACAAGATTTGGGTTATTTAAATGTTTAATCCAGTTTATCTTGATTTTTTTTCCCTTTCAAAGTATCAGTCCTCCTACAGAGATTCGCCCTTTGAGGGAGGTATTGTGTGTGGATCTCTGGTCCATCCTTCCCAGTACAATTTATTAATGGCTTCATATCACACACACACACATTATATTATATTTTATATATATATATATATATACATAAATATATATACATAAATATATATATATATATATATATATATATATATATATATATATTAGTTCCAATTCTACCATGTTTGTGACTGTGAATACAATTTGCTTCATATCATGTTCTTATTTGCAATGCTATTTGGGGCAAGATTTATTCCAGTTAAGATTTTACAATATTCTGTTACAGTTAGTTCACTTTTTAAATTCTGATGTCATCTTCTGTTTTATATACTGCCTGGGCCCAGATTTTCTACAGCCTGTTTGCAAAGTTCTGTCTCTCTCTTTTGTTTTTTTTTAAAAACAGAGAATTAGCGTTGGTGAGAGGAGCTGGATGAGTGCCCTGGAACCCAATTCTTCCCCTACCAGATACCAATAGCTCCTTCTGAAGTTAATAAGAGTTTATTTGTATCATGCCAGAGAGAGAACATGGGCTCTGGAGACTTGCCAACATGCATCAACTTTGATCTGGAGGGAAAGTTTACAATGGAGAAAGGAGTTCAGTCACCATGGTCAATTCAAATGGCCTCTTGCCAACTTTGTTGGTAGACTCTGTAGTGTGACCATTTGGCCCCAGAAACATTTCATCTCAAACAGGTCAGTAAACAGCTGTCATAAGGGAACTTCTTTCAGTGACAACTCATTTGATGCAGACTCAAATGTAGAGGTTAGAGGGTCCATGTCTATTATGGGTCTTGTGAAACATCTTGTCCCTTTATTTTTAGAATCACTCTATGAACTATCTAGAGCTTAGATTCTGCATCTCTTTCCCTGTCACTTGGTGAATTCTGGAACCATGATGCCAAGTGGCTCTGCCACTCTGAACACACACAGTGAAGCTCTTAACAAGCCAGCACCGTGAGGAGCTTCTCTCAAGAATTACACATTTAAAACTTACAGTTTAAGCTTTTCCACAACTATGCATCTGAAGAGGAGACATCTGAGAAGGGGAACAGGAGAAATATGCCTGTTCAAAGTCAGTGAATAAACATGTTCCTGAAGCTTGGTCCCACCATATGCTGCCACTGGATGGGACTACAGGCCCAAGTTATTAGAAAATGAAAGCGAAGTGTTCTAGTGGTGAGATGGACAGAGCTCTCGCAGAAGCTCATACAACCTACTCATCCAGTGAATGTGGGTGCCATGAGTGATATGTCTTAGCAGCTCTCTCTCTGAGATCTGTGTGTTCTTCTGGTTTGACAACACACTGAATTCAAAAGTGTCTTACTACACTACAAGGCACTGCACAATCTACAGTCATTTGATTGCGTAAGTTGTCATTTCCTTATGTGCATGTCACAGTCTGATCGATGGAGGTCTCATAACTGTCTGACTTTAGGACAGAGTCCTACACATTTATAGACTTTACACTTAGGACACACTCTCCTTTATTAAAATTCTCCAAAGGGCACCCAAGAATAGGCTCTCTCTTGTTCCACACTGATTGTGTGTAAACTGAGGCCATGTCTATACAACAGGTGCTACAATAGCACAGCCATAGTGCCATAGACCATATCTACACTACAGTGCCACAGATATTGTGTTGGAGCTGTGCCGTGATAGTTGAGCAGTGTAGCCTCCTACATCAATGGAAGGCGGTTTTCCGCCAGTGCAGTCAATCAACTTCTCCAAAAGGTGATACCTAGGTTGACAAAACCCTTCTTCCGTCGACCTAGCCACGCCTACCTTGGGGCTTAGGTCAACCTCATTGCAGTGCTCATGGTGCCAAATTTTCACACACCTGAGCAACATAGCTAGGTGAATCAACATTTACAATGTAGATTTGGCCATAGTGTAGCCACTTTGTTGGAAAATATTTTCCTTATAAGTTTAAGGTTTACTATGAGTTAGTGGTTACATAAGCATTCCTTTATTAGTCCCAAAGGCCACTTGGTGTTCGTTACATCCAAAGTACAGATATAAGGATATACTGCTATATTCTATAACCCACAACAGTACAGTTATAAATACTGGCCAAAACACTTACAACAGATTCAGGCCCAGGAGACACCTTCTTACCATCGTGTGACCCAGAGGGGTAAGGAAAAACTCTGACGACAGCCCCTAAAAACCTTGCTTTTTATACACTAAGTGACCCTGTTAATATCTACAAACTCAAACATTTAAATGTATGACTATTTATCCTCATTCCACTATAACAAAATATAAAGGAAAGGCGTGGGGCATTTAAGAATCACATAGCAATCGTGTGATCCAGTCAAGAGAACTGTGGACTGGGACTCAGAAATCCTGGGCTCTATTCCTGGCCCTGCTATTGGTCTGCTGGATGACTTAGCCAAGTCACTTTAACCTCTCTCTGTCTCTGTTTCCCCCATTTGTAAAATGGGGATAACAACATTTCCTTCCTCAAAGTTCTTTGAAATATGCTGATAAAAAATTATGAGTTAAGAGCTTGGTATTATCACCATTACCTGGCCATAGCAGCATCTCATGGCAAATCTACATGGTAACAGCCTCAATGACCACTAACTCCTAACAACAACATTTTTCTGTTAAAAACCAAACAAACAAACAAACAAACAAAAACAAAAAACCCCTAGGAAATTCACCAACAGAAAGCTTCATTAACTCAGAGTTACGGTTGCCCTTTGGTATCTCATACCTTAGCAGAACACAGAATTCAGCAAAACTCAACCTTCTGAAAACCAGGAAATGAAAAGTTAAGGTATATATTCACACAACTGCAACTCTACCATCTTTGAGTAATGCTCCGATACATCCATAGCACATACTTGCACTCAGCTCCTGTTCAGTATAGTGCAAAAGCAATCTATAGCTGTCCCACACTCAAACTAGCCTACTCCACAAGAAGCATACCACATGCCTTATGCACATGCAATCTAACACTATGCTTTCACTTGTCCGCCATTAAACCCACAGTCCACACTCATCTCCCATCTAACTGCTGACACCCCATAACAAGAACACTCCTGTGCCCTGCCAATTACACAAGCTACTCAAGGCAGGGAAGTGCTGAATCTCTCAAGGTACACAGGCACCTCTTTCCTTGGATCACATACACTAGGCTCAGGGAAAGGGGCTTACACACACCCTAGGGGGTACAGCCCCCCAAACGGCCTCATATAATAAAGCAGAGCTGCCAAGCTGCTCCACATAATCCCTCCACCATTCATACAGGGAATGCAGCTGGAGTCCATGTAAGGGCGACTGCTAGATCCCAGAAAACAGAGTTGGGGTTTTGCTTAACTCTGAATTGCCTCATTTTTACAAGTTTGAGTTTTGCTGAACTCTATGTTCTGGTCTGGAAGGGCATAATGAGGCAAACTTAACTGTAGGTTAAGGAAGGTTTTTTGGTCAGTAAATCAGTCTTGTCACTTTGCCCTCAGTAACTAGAGCCTATGTATCTGTCTATCCTCGATAACCTGAAGCATAGCAATGAACACACGTGTTCAGACTCTCACTCCCAATGTACCTGAACTGAGAGGGGCTGTCTGTTTGGAAGGAGATGAACGAGGGAGGCTGAGTTCAGATCCCTTCTGCCCTCCCTGACCCTAGCTGAGGAACATGTGTGTGTGTGTGTGGGGGGGTGCCCAGCCCCAGCCCCGCTGCCCTCCCTGACGGACGTGTGGGGGGGGGAAGGAGGGTGCCCAGCCCCAGCCCCGCTGCCCTCCCTGACCCTAGCTAAGGGATGTGTGTATGTGTGTGTGTGTCGGGGGGGGGTGCCCAGCCCCAGTCCCCCCTGACCCTAGCTGAGGGACGTGTGTGTGGAGGGGGTGCCCAGCCCCGCTGCCCTCCCTAACCCTAGCTGAGGGACGTGTGTGTGGAGGGGGGGGGTGCCCAGCCCCGCTGCCCTCCCTAACCCTAGCTGAGGGACATGTGTGTGTGTGGGGGGGGGGGGTGCCCCTCTGCCCTCCCTGACCCTAGCTAAGGGCCGTGTGTGGGGGGGGTGCCCATCCCCAGCCCCGCTGCCCTCCCTGACCCTAGCTGAGGGCCGTGTGTGTGTGGGGAGAGGTGCCCACCCCTGTATCCTCAGCAGCTTTAGGGGCGGGCGGGTTCAGAGCCGGTCTCCACTCTCCCCACAGCGATAAGTGCTGGGGTCTCCCAGGTGACAGCTGAGGAGGGGGCCGGGGAGTGAAGGCAAGGACCCGCCTCCGGCTGCTGGAGGACAGGCTGGGACGGTTCTCCGTGCCCCCCATGCCCTGCCCTGCCCTGCCGCAGGAGGCGGGCGCCCACCAGCCTGTCTCCTCTCAGAGCGTCCGCCCCAGCCGGCCCCTCCCCCCTACCTGCTCCTCCGCAGCGCAGCCCCGCACATTCGCTCCACGGACGCCGCCATCTTGCCGCGAACTACCGCCGGCCCGGCTCTCCGGGAGGGCAGGGGGCGGGGCCGTGTTCGCCCCGCCCCGCCCCCTGGCGGCGGCCTGTGGGAGCGCAGCCGCGGCCGCGAACCGGGGGGCCGAAAGCTGGCGGGGCTGTCCGTACAACGTGCGGTGCAGGGAGCAGGGCTGGGCTGGCGTCGGGCAGAGAGAAGGGCTGGGGTTGTAAGTCTGCCCCTACCTAGGAGGGGGCAGCAGTCTCTCTGCATGCAGGGCCCAGGAACAGTTTGCCTTTCCCTGACCTCTCTTAGCTCTCTCCTACAGTCGCAGGCCATTTTGCAAACTCTTCTTAGGGCTCAGAACCACCCTGCACCCTTCCGGTAAATATTAGCCTCGTTGTACCAAAAATGGGGCAGAAAGGGGCTATAATTGACATGAGATCATGTAGCAAGTGAGCGGCAGAGCTGGGACGAGAACCCGCAAGTCCAGCTGCCCTATCACCTTAGCCTGTTTGCTCCTGTGAAACGTAATGTTATCCTAAATTTGTGATTAATATTTTTCCCTTGGCCAAGCTTAAACAGCAATTAGCATAATTTCATTTCCAGTCTCTCTTTTTTTTCACATCACAAACAAAGAGCTGCAGAACTAAACATCTGTATAAGCAGCTTAAAGGAAGCTGCATTTCCCCCCCAGCTCCCTGCATCTTCACTATTACAGGACTAATATCTGCAGTGAAAATACCTCTGATCTCGGTCTTCTTTAAACCTGGGGAGCCAAATGCAGCCCTAGCCTCGGAGGTATGACTTTACTAGGAACAGCAGTCATTAGCACCACAGCTGAATTAGGCCCAGGGTGTCATAAAGGTGCAAGTACATTTTAAATTGTCTGTAAAAGTACCATGCAATATGGGCCGAGTTGATCCAGTCCCTTAAAGTGAGCAGTTACGTCAGGAATCAATTTGGCGAAGGGTGACCAGATAGCAAGTTTGAAAAATTGGGGTTAGGGGAGAGAAAATAGGAGCCTATATAAGAAAAAGGCCCAAAAATTGGGACTATCCCTATAAAATGGGGACATCTGGTCACCCTAATTTGGCCTAATATGTATCTCCCATATGTTATTTCTCTAAAGTACAGACTATTATATTGAATCTTTCTTAAAAGGTCCCCTTTCTTCAGCTCCTATTACTACTACTATTATTGTTAGGAGATACAGTACCTATACTATATACTATAACTTTCTCCACCTTACAGGGCTGGGGGAAAATCCCATCCCTTCCTGGAGAGCTGGTCTGAGGAGGCCGGGGAAGCAGACTGAAGTAGGTGAGTAATGCTAAGATTAAAGTTAGCCATCACATGGGACTTTAAAACAAACAAACCAAAAAAACCTGCATGTGAAAACTTGCTTCATGCCTGTGTTGAGGCAGCTGAAATAAGGATAATACAAGATGTAAGTCAGAGAGATGGGTGTGAGGGATTTGGAGTTGCCTGTAATAATGAATGAATATTATGTGTTGACTTGATAATTGTGATGCCTAGTGCGTGTATATATTGAATTAATGCAATAGCAGGATTGTCAGGAAGGACACCCAGGAAAGGTGTGGTGGTGGATACATATCTCTTAACCAACATGTGAGAGACAATCCAAAAGCCATTAATTTTGATGCCATAATTCATCCCTTTGGACCTGCCACACAGGTTGTGGCAGGAGTGACTCAGGCCCTGTGAAGGAGGATGGGAATCAAAAGATCCAAGAGGATTAGGAGACACGCACTTGCTCAAGGAGTGTACAGGTGTCATGGAGTCCCTGGGTGATGCTCTGGAACTGCTCCCTACGAAGCCAGGCAGGACTCTGGGGAAGTCTCCTTTCTGTGAGCAGCCTGTCTGCAGGACACAAAGCTTACACAGCTTCCACTTTCCTGGGTCTGACCTCGGAGCATTCAGCATCCTCTGCCCCTCCGTGCGCTTCCCACAGCGAGTCCACTCAGGCGGGGTCCTGGGGAAGCCAGAGAGTCCTGCACCCCAACTCCGCAGTCAGACGTGACTCTCAGCCAGTCAGTAACACAGAAGGTTTATTAGACGACCGCAACATGGTCTAAAACAGGGCTTGTAGGTGCAGAGAACCGGACCCCTCAGCTGGGTCCATTTTGGGGGGCAGTGAGCCAGACAACCAGGTCTGCCCTTCACTCCATGTCCCAGCAGCCCCAAACTGAAACTCCCTTCAGCCCCTCCTCCTCTGGGCTTTGTTCCTTTCCCGGGCCAGGTGGTCACCTGATTCCTTTGTTCTCCAACTCTTTAGCTCTCACCTTGCAGGGGGGAAGGGCCCAGGCCATCAGTTGCCAGGAAGCAGGGTGTCGGCCATCCTCTGTGTCCAGACTCCTGCACACACATGCCCTCTAGGGCTCTGCAGTGATTATACACCCTTACCCCACCACCTAGATACTTAAGAACTGCATAGGGGAAACTGAGGCACCCCCACCATATTTGGAGGAAACATTAAGAACAGCCCCACTTCGTCACAACAGGTTTCTGAGATGGACACCCAGCCTCCAACAGTTATGATTCTCAGTAAAATAGATGTGTGCGTAGACCTCTTGTTTTAAAATCCTCTCTCTCTTGTGATATTTTCTTCATACTGTTAAGATTAAACAACACTTTGGGTTAGGAAGGGTGCCTGGTCCCTGTATTCACTGCTGGGTATGAGCTTCTAAAGAGCAGTTTCCACACATTGTGAGCCTAGGCAGACCTGTTCTGGTAGGTATAGTCAATACATGGGACACTACGGGCCAGGGCCCCACTCTCAGAGTGGTAAAAACCACATGATTCTACCTTAGAGGTAAAGATGGGAGATCTGAGACTAGGAAGAGACCCGAGAGAATTCAGAGGTGGAGCTAGCCTTGTAACCATGACCATGGGAAAAGTTACAAGGCAACAAATGCAGTATAGTATGTGTCTTGGGAGCTTCTAAGAACAGAGAAAGGAGCAGTGTAGTCCCAACGTAGAAGTGCAAAAGAAATAAGTGGGGAATGTGGAATGGGAGGAACACTGGGAAAATGAATGAATATAAGAGGGAGTGTATTAGGTGGGAAGGAGGGAAGTGTGCTGGGAAAGTTGGGAAAGGTGAGGGTTGGGTCACTGCAGGAAAAAAACCAGCATCACTAGTAGAAAAAAACTAGCACCACCATGACGCTAGGGATTTAGCCTTCTTTCTCCAGAACACAGGAACTGGAGTATATGTGCCCTACCCTGCCAGTGAATAGGAAAGGATATTGAAGAAATCCCTATTAGCAATAGCTTATGCACCAGCTCAGTTACGTGACAATGAGTGATTACACCTCTGTAGAAACTCTGTTTTTAATGTAGGCATGATGGCCTAGTGTGCAAATAATAGGGCTAATCATATGCCCTCTCGAATGACTAATAGGTAACCCTTCATTCTAAGTGCTCAGGGAAGGGAGAATACATAATACAGGGAAACCTAGATTTGGATGACATTCATAGTATAACATGAAACAGCAAGAGACAAGAAAGTAAGTAAAAGCAACTGCTCTGGCCTGAAGGCCCAGGTAGGCACAAGGAAATCACTTTTGCCCAGATTTCAAAAGTAAATTAGGAGCCTAAATTTCAAAGTCAATTAGGAGCCTAATCACACTTAACAATTAGATTGACTAGCTACATCACACAAAGCTGTAAAAAATTTCATGCCCTGACTGCCATAGTTATGTTGACCTAACCCCTATGAAGACAGCTAGGTGGATCGAAGAATTTTTCCATCAACATAGCTATCGCCACTCAGAGAGCTGGGCTAACTACATTGATGGATAGGGTTTTTCCATCAATGCAGGAAGTATTTACAGTATAGGGCTATGGGGGCACAGGAACAGTGCCGCTGCTGAGGTTATATAGCGGCTGTCATGTAGACATAACCTAAATCTCTTTGAGAATCTGAGCCTTTTTGATTATTAGTTATTTGTAACTATATAGCAGGTATAAACATTTAAAAAAAAAAACACCACCACATTATTTTTGGCAATGGCCCTCAGAGATGTATGGTCCAGTGGTCTGAACAAGTCTCTTACCTCAATCTCACAGATGGGGAAATTGAGGTTAATTCTTACCTACCTCAGAGGCATAGATGTCCAGTGAAAAGGGAGAGACCTATTCATTTTAAAAGCTAAAAAGTTAGCGTTTTCTATGTGTCTCACAAAAACGTATTTACTGCAATGCTTTTTACTAAGGATCTGTTTTTTGTCACTACAGTGGTTCTCTTACCAATGGCACAGATTTAATTTATTTCTCATGGTACAGAGTGTGTGCAGTTCTCACTAACAGTCTTCAACCACTGGTACACTTATGCAGGGAAGTTGTGAAGATCAATCACACAGGGGCTGATTTTCAAAGAGTGAAAGCCCCGGATATGCAGATATTTTTACACAATTATCTTTATTTACATGTTTAATTACTCTGCATACACAAATATCCAAAATAACTGAACAGGAAAAGACAGGCACAAGTCGGGTTCTTACTATTTGTAAAGTACTTTACAGATGAAAAGCACCATACTGAATTAATAATTCCTCATGCTGCGAAACTAGAATGGAAACCACAAAGTGAAACAATGCCAGGGAGGTGTAGGACAGAGATTTAAATTCAAAAACACCACAACTTCTTCGTGGAGCACTGTGACATTACCCAGGGTACAGTCTGGACCAATGGACATCTGTGTCCCATCAATTCTCCAACCTGGGGTGACTTTTACACTGCTTCTCTGTGAGACCAACCACTCCTGGTCTGCTCTCTCTCTCAACCTCCAGGATGAAAATCACTAGCCAGCCACTCCTGAATTATATTACAGATGGAAAGCAGCAAATTCCCACTCCCCGACTTGTCCCCTGAAATGTGAGTCTTGTACTGCCCTGTACCCTCCTGGACAATACAGGCTCATAGAAAGTCCATCATTTCATTAATAGAAAATGATGTGCACAAATCTTGTTATTCCCAATGGAGTTTCCCAAACACTTCAATCCAAACACACTGGCTTAGATAAAACAAGTTTATTAACGACCGAAAGAAAGATTAAGTGATTACAAGTAATGAGGCATAAAAGTCAGAATTTGGCTATAAGAAAATAAAAGGTAAGATGTAACTAATATCTCACTTAACAAGCTAAGTGAATTGAAAGCAAAATGTCTCTCTCATCACATGGTTTTGCAGTCTTATTGGATGCCTTTCAGCCAGAACCCATTCCCCAATCCAGTGCTCCTTTCCTTGTCTTTCAGACGTTGTGGATGTTGTGAGCAGAGAGAAAGGGAGGAGAGAGAATCTGGGGAGTTTGCTCCCCTTTCTTATAGCAATTCTCTTATTTGAGACTCATCTGCAGCTGGGGTTCAGGCAACAGAAAGTCTGTTTTCAAGGGAACCTCTAGTGTTCCATTACCAAGATGTATATTTCTTGCTCAGACCCTTCTTCCTGCCAAAGAATGGCTGCTTAACCATGTGATAGTCCATTTGAATATGTTGACACCTAGCTTAGGTGTTGGATAGCCTTTTGTCTCTGGGGAACTGGTTGAAGTGGTTTCCCCAGACTTGGAACATGTCTTATACAATAGAACTTTATAACTTCACATACAACGTTGCCACTCATATTTTACCAGGATGGTAGTGTTCAGCAGATGAGTTTTCAAATGATACCTCACCAGGCATACTTTGTACAAAATCCAGTTTGTAAAAAGGGTGAACATGAGGGTACAGACTGTCACAAGCACAGACAGGGCAACTGATGAGTTCTGTTCAAGGTCCACATGGTGTTTGTGAGCCTAAAGTTACTGCTGGAAGCCTTTGGACAGCAAAAAAAATTAGGCACCAGGATCTTGCATGCTCCCACATTGTGTCTGCCTGAAGGCTGTCAGGACTGAACCTCCAGCAGAGGCTTGCGCATGGTAGAGCGGAAAATACACTAATGCTTTCCATCTGTGCCTAGGAATGGGGCCTCTTGCGCCTCCTTAATCCTCCTCTCACCTCATGGCTGGCTGCCATTCCTTCTGCCTACTCAGACACACCATCCCTTTTTCAGTCTTCTCTGTTGTTTTTATTGGTTTCTTGTGCTGATGCCTAAACCCATTTTTTTTCTGTCAGCAGCTCCAGTCATTGCATTGGAATCCCTGGTATGAGACAAGAAGAGAAGGCTTCTGGTACAGTGGGATTACTGCTGCATTGTTATGAAGGCAGCCACAGCCACCATACTTTTCCTAGCTACCTTCGCCTTGCTCTCTTCAGGTAAGACTAGTACAGAGGGGGAGGGAGAAGGGTGACAGTCATCAAAACAAGTCTCAGGCAGTTTATGCTTGTTCTTTTTGCTTCTTATGGTACAAAATGGTTGCTGTTAGGTCTGTGTCTATTCTGATTACTTCAATTCTCATCTGGTGTTAGTCTCCCTGTTTGATCTGTGGCAGATGTTGACTTCATTAGCGATTCTTGAAAACAGCTTAATGCAGCTGTTCCTTGGCACTTTATTGCAAGGTTGTTTGCTTTGAATAGTTGATGGGACCTGTTTGTTCTCTAACCTTAACACAGTGAAACAATTTAGGCCTAAACTGCCTCTAAACTTTAGGTCAACTTACCTACGCAGTTTAGGACTGTGGAAAAATTTCTTGCCCTAAGCACCACAGTTATATCAACCTAACTTCCTGCGTAAATGCAGCTAGGTGGATGGAAGTATTCGTCCACCAATCTAGTTACCGCCTCTCGGAGAGATGGATTACCTATATTGACAGAAAAACTCCTTTTGTCAAGGTAGAAAGCATCTGTGCTACAGAGGAACAGCTGCAATCCCATAGCTGTACTGCTGCAATGTAGACATAACCTTTGTATATTTGGAATGGGGCATCTTAGAAACTAAGGGTCTCTCAAATCCAGCTGAACTATGATTAAAGCATGGAGCTTGGCAGCTCCTGACAGAGTTGGCAGTTTACATAATTAAACGTATACATTTTAAAATAAAATGCTAATTTCTGCAAAAAACAAAACAAAAGCAAAACCCAAACCCAACCCTATATTAAGAAAACATTAAAGTTACACAGCTAAGCACTTAAAAATCAGGGAGCTACAATGGTAAAGTTGAATATATAACACTTTGAATACATTTGACCTGGTCTTTAATTACATGTTTTTGTTTACACTGGGTCCTCTCTTCAGTGACATGATCACTTATTATTTTGCATATAACATTTTTTTTTATAACTTTAAACAAACATACAGCATTTCTTCGTACCATGTATGACAATGTATTCTGGACAAAATGTCAATGAAAGTCATTTAAATTAAGAGTGCACAGTAAGCTGTACTTATACAGTGCACCACAGATTAATTCTGGAGTTTAAGATAAGAGTGAAAATTTACTAGCATCTATAGGCCAGTTTAGGTCCCAATCCTGCAAACATTTATGCATGTTCTTAATTTCATGCATAAAACTAATCTCATTGACTTCAAGGGGGTTACTCATGTGCACAAAGTTAAGCTTGTGCATACATGTTTGCAGGATTCAGGACCAAATCTGTAACTAAATTAGCTTCATAGCTAATTGCCTTCTCCACTGAATATCACTAAGGAAGGCTGTGCTGATGGCTGAAAAGAATGTATAGGATATGGGTGCTAACTATTAAACACATTCCTATGAGAACGTACTATATTAAAAAACCTACATCAGTAAAGAGACCGACCACTATCACAGCAAAATTAGAATTGTCCAAGAATGAAAAATATTACCAAAAACTGTGCCTATGCAACTGAGGTTATAGAAAATGTTTTATTATATACTGTATTATTTCAGAAACAATAATACTTTGCACTTATTATGAAGACTGAACACATATGGAAATAATCAGAGATCAGACTTGATCAGTTTCTTTTGATATGTGCCATCAGGACATGTGATTCTCTCAGAATGCTTTCAAGCATTAGTTAACCTGTATGTCACCCCTGCAAGGTAGGCAGGGATGTTCATTTTACAGATGAGGAAATTAGCACAATAAGAAATCTGTCTCTGTTTCAGATTCCACAGTCAGTGAGAGAGTTGGGAAAGGAACTCAGAATTTGTGATTCACAGTCTTATACTGTAACCTCTAAAACTGAGTTCCCTCCCACAAACCCCACTGCAGGAGCTATGGAAATGTTTAGTCGGTTCTATGTAGAACTCTAACCTGAATGGATGCGTTCAATTTAGTAGCTAGGTCTTTATCTTGTCTCTGCTTTTTAGTATCAGTTCAAGTCTGCTACTGATCTGGGATATACAAACAATAGTCCTCATCCTTTTTACTGACAGTGTCATTTCTGCCCCCACTAACTTTGGGGTAAGGTGCGTCTGGGGTTAATGACAATCAGCTAACAATCACAACTTGACATGTCTACATTAGCTGCAAAATCCTACTTAAAATCATGTTAGTGAAAACATGGCAGCTAACCCAGTTTAAAACATAACCTATTTTCTGTGTAAAGAATGGCCTTCATGATGCTCCATTCAGCTCTATGGGCTGCTTTCATGGGAGAGAGCCAAGAACAGAATTCCAATTCCAGCTCTGGCACTGGTTTTCAGTCTCGTCTTGGGAAAGGCATGTAACCTCTCTGCACATCATCTATAAAACGAGGATAATATTTCCTGCCTACTTCATGGCAGAGTGGTGGGGTGGCAAGGATTAATGTTTGTCAAGTGCTCTGAGAATTTAAAATGTTCTAGAAACATTGAGTATTTACAAGCTACCCCAGTTCCTGTTCCTCCTTGGCAGATTTCAGCAAGTGAAGCAAACTTCTCTAACCAAAGGAAAGTCCAGGAAACAGTTTTTCATTGTCCCCTGGATAACTTAGGCAGCTATGTTGTTTAGGAACAGGCCCAAGCCGTAAAATTCCCATCGTGATCTCAAAAGCCCAAAGTTCGGTAGTGTTTGGATCTAGGGTTTTGGTTCAGCATATTATATATAGTATCTGATTTTTGGAAATGACTGCTGATTGGGGTATAGATTTCAAACTCACCCTTAGAGTACCCTTTTGTTTTTTTGGATCTGGTGCTTTTAGTGTGGGCCTCTCATTATTGAAAACAGAATCCTAGCACTGAAGGGGTAGTCGCAGGGAAATAGTCAGGAAATGCTGTTCCCATTAAAGATGAGACTTTCCTCCCTTTGGCACTTTGACCCTAGAAACCAGTCTACTTTTTCCTTGTTAAAGAACAAAAACTAAAATCAGCTATGGTCAGTTTCCTCCATCCATGTCCCTTCTTCTGAATCTCCCTCTCCCCATTTAAAGAGCACGTGTCTTGCCTTGTGATCCTTCAGGGAAGAAGTTCAGATGGTGCACGCTGTCTGATCTGGAGCAGAGGAAGTGTGCTGAGTTATCTAAAGTACTCCTGGCTGTCCTACCTCTGGCTACAATCAACTCCTTTGCTAGGGTTTCCTGTATCAGAGCTCAAAATACTCAGGACTGTATCGACAAGATCAGGGTGAGTCTGCAGAGAATCCCAGAGTTTATCTTAACCCAAAGTCTAGTTCTTCTGTAGCAGGGCGGGGGCGGGGGGTGGTGGTAACTACTACTACACAGAACCCATAGGGAAGTGAAATCTAGGCAATCATGGCGATGCTATTTCATCTGTGACAAAATACACAGTATCTGTGCAGGCAAGAAGAATCCAGGTGATAAAAATCACTAATCAGTGATACAGCTACTGCTGAGCCAAAACAGAATCTCTGCTACACCTTTGTAATCCCAATGAAATAAATAAGAGCTGTGTGGGAGCAAATGAGCAAAATCTGTCTCCTCCCAGCAGCTGTTAAATCATGAAGACATACCAAAAGTCCCCTTGGCTTTTAGGTTTCAATTCTAGTTCAACTATATTTAACAATTTTTCTGCCCCTCCCCATTTAACCTCTAGTTAATCTTTCCTGAACCAAAGAGCTATCCTTTTTCCAAATAAAAATATCTTTGAATTATAATTTATATGAGATGAGGCAGTGAAGTGACTGGAGGTTTAAGACAGCTTTCACTGATGGGATAATGCTTCTCATACTGCTGTGTGCATTTAAGGACAAATTCCTTTGGGGAGAAAGGAAAATGTAGCCCTGGCCTTCCTAGTAGTAGTTCAGTTTCGCTAATGTGTCTGAAACCTGACTGGGAAAAGGGAATTCAGTCTCCATTATCATTGAGCCCTGGCTTCCTCCACTGGATCCCAGCTCTGACTTGGAAAAAACAGCTGCTCCTGAGGTCAGAGAAGAACCTTGTCTCCACCTCTTCATTCAGTCCTGAGCTCCTTGTTAATAGATCATAAAGCTATACTTAGTAGGAGCTGCAGATAGTATGATTAAGGAAGGAACGCAAGAGTGTCTGAAAGGTTTCTGGGGATGAATGGTGAGGAGAATACTCAACCAGTATTGGTGGATATGGAAGGAAAGAAAAAAAAAAAAGATCTGGAGTAAAATCCAGACCTCACTGAAGTCAATGGGAGTTTTTCCCATTGACTTCAGCAGAACCAGGATTTCATCCTTGGGGTGGAAGGATCAAAGGAAAGGTGGAGAAGGGATGTCATCTTGCCAAATTAGGCTTGTGAAGAATACTCAGGCTTCAAGCAGGATGAATACTGACACAGACAGACATGTTACATATTTGACAATCAATTCAGGTTGACATTCCACCATGCCAAGAAACAGGGATCCAATCAAAATTGAGGCAAGCGTTGTGAAAAGTCTGTGGTGAGAGCTCTAGTCTTCAAATCGCTCATTGTTCCCATGGACGGAGGGACTCTCTTAAATGGATGTTTTTATTTTGAAAAAAGGTGAATAAAGCAGATGCTGTCTCCTTGGATGCTGGAGATGTTTATTCTGCTGTGAAGCTGTATGGCCTAACTGTGGTGGCAAAGGAGATCTATGAGGAAGGTAGGTTAGCAGGAACGCCTGTTTCTAAAATACCTTCACTGTAACCGAATGTTATCACTAAGATAGAAAGTAACAGAGAAAGCACTACAATGGATAGCTAAGGAGACCTCAGCCCAGAGCGGTATAGGAGACTCAATCCTATCCTCAGCAAGAGAAAGTATCTGTAGTGGTTAGAGCAGAGGATCAGATTTTATTCCTGCTTTGGACAGTGGCTCACTACATAACAAAGTAATTTGCCCCATCTCTATGCCTCAGTAGCTCTGAGGAGCTCTCATCTATTTCAGAGGGGTTTTAAGAGGCTTAATATAAGTTTGTAAAGCACGTTGAGATAAAGATGTCAATAATATCCTGCACTTAAATAAAATTTTTCATCCTCCAATCCTGTCCCCAGTACCTATAACCCACCCCTTCTTCTGTCTCTGGAGATCCATTTCCCACTGCCTACTGGAGTTCCAAGCCTTGCAGCTAGACTGAAGATACATCCCTACCTTTCCCCCTTATCACAAAGCCCTTATGAAACCACACTGAAAAATGGAAGGGAAAAGAACAACAGGACTGAACAGTGGGTTGGAGGGGGTTGACTTACAAGGAAGGAGTAAGAACTAAAGCCTGGCCCAACCAAAACTAAAATTTCATGATTGAAAAGATCTGAAGGGAGTAAACCCAAAGGAGAGAGTTAAATTAGAGTGATATCTGAGGGAATAACTGGGAAAAAAGGGATGAAATGAAGGAAGGGAAAAATATTTGGCTGAGTATCAGAATCATCATGGAATTAAGACGTATTAGGCTGTGAAAGATTCAGAAGGTAAGTGCCAGAAGCCCCATTGGTTGCAGAATCTGAAATTAGATGGCACAAATGCTCAGTGCAATGTTTCATGAAAACAAGGCTACACCGGCCTTGGACAGATGGACTGGATTTTCTAATAGACCTTTTCCATCTCTAAGTTCTATATTGCTTGCTTTGCATGTTGGTAGCTCTTGGCTAGCTGGTAGTGTCTTGGCAAACCTGGTAGTAACATAACCAACAGAATGTTCCTTTCAGACCAACTCTCCTTTCCCTGCTTATGCTGGTAACTGCATTTCTTACATTTTGAGACTTTTTTCCTTAGCCCTGGAACAGAGATCCTCACATCGCTGTGCACTGCAGCAGTTGTCCTAAGTTTATTAAAGGGATAGTTATTCTTCCTGTATCTCCCCTTTCCCATCATTAGGAAACTGTGTGTTTGCTGTGGCCATTGCCAGACGAGGAACTTTGGACATCCAGAGGTTAAGGGGGGTGCGTAGCTGCCACAATGGAGCCAGGTGGACATCAGGCTGGAACATCCCACTGAGCTTCCTCCTGGCTAGGAATGAGCTCCTCTGGGATGAGGATCAGCCTCTGAGCCAAGGTGGGTGAGTGGACAGTGACCAACACCATGGGGCCAAGCTCCTGCCTATGTAAAGGAGAGTAAAGTGGTGGCAGGTATAACACCTACTGAACTATGCGGAACACACCAAGACCAAAGAGCCTCTGGGTTGGTGGACCAGATATCCACTTGGGGAAGCTTAGCCACTTGCTGCTAGCCCTCTTCTGCCAGTGCCTTTTCAGTGATCCCTCACAACAGAAAATCTATGTTAGCAAGAGCAACAGGAAACATCTGTGTTCTGTATTCAATGGGAGGTTAGGGAAAGGGAAGCACTGTACAGTAGCTTCTAGAGCATATCGTCTTACCTTTTGTCATAAATATAAAGGGAAGGGTAAACCCCTTTAAAATCCCTCCTGGCCAGAGGAAAAATCCTCTCACCAGTGAAGGGTTAAGAAGCTAAAGGTAACCTTGCTGGCACCTGACCAAAATGACCAATGAGGAGACAAGATACTTTCAAAAGCTGGGAGGAGGGAGAGAAACAAAGGGTCTGTGTGTCTGTCTATCCCCGGCAGAAACAGCATCTAGACCAGGAATGGAGTCTTAGAACTTTTAGTAAGTAATCTAGCTAGGTATGTGTTAGATTATGATTTCTTTAAATCGCTGAGAAAAGAACTGTGCTGAATAGAATGACTATTTCTGTCTGTGTGTCTTTTTTGTAACTTAAGGTTTTGCCTAGAGGGATTCTCTATGTTTTGAATCTAATTACCCTGTAAGGTATCTACCATCCTGATTTTACAGAGGTGATTCCTTTACTTCTATTTACTTCTATTTCTATTAAAAGTCTTCTTGTAAGAAAACTGAATGCTTTTTCCATTGTTCTCAGATCCAAGGGTTTGGGTCTGTGGTCACCTATGCAAATTGGTGAGGATTTTTACCAAACCTTTCCCAGGAAGTGGGGTGCAAGGGTTGGGAGGATTTTGGGGGGAAAGACGTGTCCAAACTACGTTTCCCAGTAAATCCAGTTAGAGTTTGATGGTGGCAGTGGATATTCCAAGGACAAAGGATAAAATTAATTTGTACCTTGGGGAAGTTTTAACCTAAGTTGGTAAAAGTAAGCTTAGGAGGTTTTCATGCAGGTCCCCACATCTGTACCCTAGAGTTCAGAGTCGGGGAGGAACCTTGACACCTTTCTATCGTGCCTTTAATTCCAAAGGATCCCAAAGCCTTTGACAAATGATGGACCTGATTCTTCACTCACATCTCACCAAATGGAGGATTGGATCCTATGGCTGCCCAGCACCAGTGAAATGCAGCCACCTTTGGGATGGAGAATAGCAATCAGCTGTGGTATAGCAAGTACACAACAGTGAGCAGAGGCTGGTCAAAGACTCCAGGTTCTTACAGAAAGTGCCACAGATTCTTTAATGAACACACAGAGCAGACAGGGCCCTGGTTTTTAAGAGTAGGGGGCCCACATGCAGGAAGTGCACAAAACTTAATTTAACTCCCTCAGAAGGGAGAAAGATGGACTTGACCCAACCAGGCTTTGACCCTGTAGTTTCAGGAAGTATTTCATACCTGAAGCTTGGACAACCAAGCCATCCCCACTGGAGACTAATAACTTTTTACAAGTAGCACTTAAGGAATGCTACTGTTATCTCCTCCAGCCTTTGCCACTTGACTGTTTTTCTTATGTCTACAGTGATCAGTCAATATTTCAATGCCAGCTGCATCCCTGGTGTTGGCGTCACCTTTCCTCAGCTCTGTGCTCTCTGTCAAGGACTGAAATCCTACGTTAGGAACAAGAACCACTTCTGTGAGACCAGCAGCAGTGAGCCCTTCTACAACTCTGAGGGAGCCTTCAGGTGACCTCACCCCCACTCTGCTTGCATTAGAGGTGGCTTGGGGGTTGGGAGGAAGAAGGGATGGCAGGAGGAGAAAAGCAGGTTTAAGTGCTAATGGATTGTGTTCATCTCTCTGCAGGTGCTTGAAGAATGGGGTAGCAGATGTTGCTTTCCTAGATCACTTAACTATAATGAATGGCACAGGTAAACCCAAGTACTCAGATTTCTGTTGGCCTGCAACTCGTATTCTTTTCTACATGGATGCTTTGTGGGGAGATGCCCAATTCATTATCGATTCCAGTTTGAGTTTAATCTAGGCAAGCAACTCTTGAGGGTATGCCTCAGATCTCCAAGAGTCAGAGGGAAATGGAGAGTGGAAGGTTAGGAGGGAAATGGTGGCTCACAGGAGATGTTCTTTGTCAGAACCACCAAAGCTTTCCATTTTAGATTATTGCCTTAGCTCTCAGTCACTATTTATACAGGATGGCTCATCGTATACCAGTGAGGAACCCTTTAAAATTCCATGGGTACCTCTTCTAGAGGAGCAGTTTTCATTGGCCAGGCTTTTTACTTGACCAAAAATTTGCATCATATACCCAAGGTCGGTCGTTCACAGGGGTCTAGCAGCTTTTTTCTTTAAAGAAGATTTAAAATTATTGGTTCTCAGAAAGCGTCTCAAATTCCCCAGCCAATGTCCTTGTGCTTTAACGTCTCTCTTTGGTAAGGGGAGCAGCACAGAGAGAAACCTTCCCTGCTGACAGTTAGTATTCACTGCCCTGCTTGGGCACTGAGACTTGGAGCAGGCTCCCTTGAAATATGTTGTGTCTCCCATTCCTCTGCCAGGCCCGGTTTCACTTCACAGCTTTGATAGCTGCCCTGTTGTTTTAGATTCAGAACAAGAGGAATATGAGCTCTTGTGTCCTGATGGATCCACAGCAAAGCTGAGTGCCTATGGCACCTGTAACCTGGGTCGTGGGCCTGGGCGTGCCATCATCAGTCGCCACAACTTCCAGAAGATCACCAAGAAATTCCTCACCCTGATCCAGGTAATTTGGAACTGCTAATCAGGTTCCAAGCCCTCTCTGTGTGTAGATGGAATGAGCTAGACTGCAGGTGTTGAGGCTGCTCTGGGACATCCAACATGGCCATCTGCTAGGACAGGTACCCTGGTGGGAGTTCCAAAGGCTATTGGAGAGAGAGGGTGAGCGTGCACAGCCTTTAAAGTTAGATCAGAGTATCAAAGTAATACAGTCTTGGAGAGAGAGGGCAAGAGTGGAGGTCTCTCTCTGCTCTCCAGGATACTAATAGCTGCTTAGTGTAAATTTGGAGAGATCTTTGCTCTCGCTACATCCCTCCATTTGCTATTAATGTGCGGAGGGTGGAGATCTTTAGATAGTAACGTCCAGATCCTCAAACTTATTTAGGTATCTAACTCCCATTGAAGTCAATGGAGTTAGGCACCTAAATATCTATGGGACCATTTTTTACATCATGTATTAAAATCAGTGCTTGATCCTGACTGGGGCCTCTGGGCATATCAATATATATATTTAACAATAGCGTCCAGCAATTACCAAGAAAATCTGACCCCGGCATCTGCCTGTACCCCCTTTCTCTGGAAAAAGGAGTCTCATTCCCAGTTCCAAGCCTGGACTCAAATCCAAGGGAAAAATAATCTGAAACATACTTAAGAGGGAAGTGCTTGGAAAGCAGTAATGCCATATATTAGGAGGAGGTAATTTAATAGTATGGGCTTGGACCTCCCTTGTGGGCACAGGAGGTGGTTTGCCTCTTCTTTGGTCACAGGTGCAGGTGCACTCAGAGGAGAGATTCACCCATAGGGGAGCTTTAAACTTCCGCCAACTTCTGGCAGTGTCTTCCTGGGATACACACAGAACTAATGTGTCTCCTAGGCCTTTTGCCCAGCCACAGCCATTTTGTGGGCTATGCCCACCAGTTCCCAGGTGTCTCTTCCTTGTCTCTCTTCCCATTCCCCCCTAAATAGAACAGATTTGCAATGGGGTGATGGTGCTACAGTCCCAAGCTTTATCCCCTCCAGGTCAGGTTTCTCCCACCCCAGACCATCACCTGTGCTCTGCTGAGGCACTGAAGCAGGCACTGGGTGTACAGCTTGACTAGGAGATGAGTAAGTGGGGGACAGTGTAACGACATCTGAGTACTCAACACTGCAAATGCTCAGGTGGGAGGAGTTACGCAAGAGGGAGTAACAAGGAATCTTGGCTAACAATTACGCAAGGGAAAATATAGGATGAATATCAGGAAAAGCTTCCTGACAGCAACCTCTATGAGACTCTGGAATAGTCTCCTAAGCAAAGTGGGCAAAGCGCCATCCTTTAGAGATATTTAAAATTACAAGGGACAAAGCACTACCTGAAGAACCATCCTGCTGTGGCCTGGGGAGATAGCTAGGTCTCCTCTAGCTCTAATCTGATTCACTCCTACAAGCTCAGGTAGGAGCGAACAGTGGAGGGGGAGAGGCCAGGCCACAGAAATTGAAAGGAGGAACAAACAAGGTCTCCTTCCCTTTGACCTCCAAGTGCCCACCACTGTGAATTATTATGCAGTTTGTCATATGGTTCGGGGACGTCTGGGTGCAAGCCCTTGATTACTTCTCCATCCATCCTCATATTTACATTTTCTAGTGGATAAATAGTGCTTGTTGCCTCCGCCTCCAAGCATCTCATATTCATTCAGAACTGAACACCAACTGCATAAGAAAGTTCTTACAACCCTCCGTATCCTGCCCCTGAAATAGCCCAGGGTAAGTGAATAATTTAACCAAAACAGATACATCTTATGCTGTAGTCTGGAGCTCCTGCCTGGATGCTGCAGACAGCAGTCTCCCCTGCTGGAGCAGAAAATGAGCATCGCAGCCAATCACAATAATCCGGATGGAACAGGAGAAGCAGCAGTTCCTCAAAAAACTGGGTCCCAGACCATGTACAGATGGAAACCAACACTTAAGACTGATGCACAGAGAGTTTGCCCTAATCCCAGGGAGTGTTAGAGTTCTGAGTACGACATTATGATCACCCCGTGCTTGCCATGACTCTAGACAGTGGAGGTATAGCAACAAGGCTGCTAGTCACAGAGGAGATGAGCAGCATCTCTACAGCTAAAGCCATTGTACTTTTCCTAGCATCTCTTTGGGCAGAAGGGAAAAGAAAGGGCCAAGTTTGAGCTCTTCACTTCAGTGCCATTCAAGGGGAAGAACCTGCTGTTCCACGATGCCACTCAGCACCTGCAGCTGCTCAAGGACAAAGCACAGATCTCCCATATCCTTGGCCTGGACTACGTAGCCCTCTTGAAGGGACTAGGCCATGAAGGTGAGAGCTCACCCAAGGGAATGGGACAGAGAGGTCCCCCACCCCTTTGCAAGGGGGAGACATGCACAGACCCAAAGAAGCCAACTGGTAAAGACAGCTCAGTACATGGATGGTGCTAACCCCATTGCACTCTCTGTCCTGCTGCTGCAGGGAGCTCACTGGACAACAGTGTGGTACGCTGGTGCTGCATCAGCAATGCTGAGCTCCGCAAGTGTGAAGAGTGGGCCCTGAACATCAAATCTGACCCCCTTGTCTGCGTCCAAGCCGCTTCAATGACCAACTGCATTGAGCTGATCAAGGTAAGAACCTATATGGAGTAAACAGGAACGCAAGGCACAGGCATGTCTGTCCTTGTCCCAAACACCTGGGAGCAATGGAGATAAACCAACCGAGGCGCTGCAGAAATTGAGACCAAGGGGTCCTCAGGCCCCCCCCTGCAGCCACTGGGGTATGGGAGAGATAGATAGGTACACAGGTTATGCAGGTTCTAAATTGTCACTACCACAATTTCAGGGTTAACTGCACCTTTGACAACACCTGTCCTGGTCTTCAAGGGCACCCACTTAAGGTCTCGGGCTCTCAGCCATCACCTACTTGCAGTCCCTCTGCACCTCACTGAGATTCCTCCAGCAGGTCTGACTTGGGGTCCAGTATCTGTCGTTAACCTTTCTCTATAGGCTACACAACAGTGTATAGCAGTTATCAACCAGCCTTCACACAGCAAAATATATTCATTTTTAGGCAAAAATACTAGAGAAAAATGTATAAAAACCAACACACATTCCTATATGCATGCTAACAGCTTATTAGATGTCATCCATCGGTCCTAGTAGGCCAAAGTCTTTCCACCCCTTCTACAAGGTTCTGCCCTTTGGTGAATTAAAAGAAGACTGAAAATTAGTTTACACTCAGCCTTCTGACGCCAAAAAACATTTTTTGTTTGAATCTATGAAAAAACAGATTGAATTAGTCCACACAAACCTCCCCAGGGGATGGTACCTCTCTAAGAGTTGTTTCATCTTAGTGACTCACCTTAATCATCCCCTACAGTTTCCTAAAGAAACTGTGGTAACCCTCCTTCATAAATGTAATATTGAGGTCCCCAAAGATACTGCATGGGGTTGCAATATCGGTCATGGTCCCATGTGTTACTCTCTGATATTGTTGGCAGAGTAATGAGGCCGATGCAGCCACGCTGGATGCCACGCATGCCTACATTGCAGGGATATGTGGGCTGGTCTCAGTAGCTGCAGAATGTTATGGTGAGTTTTCTGTTCCACAATAATCCCTCAGGGGCTGGCATGGGGGAGACCAAAAAACCCAAAAAACACTACCGTTAAAAACCTGGTAAAATTGCCACACAGCTGTGCCTAGCTGCAAAGGCAGGGGAAGGAGAACCAAGAGATCTGAATATTCTTCCCAGTTCTTCCACTGACTGGCTGTGAGCTCTCGGGCAAGTCACTTCATCTATGCCTCAGTTTCCCCACCTATAAAAGGAAACAATTATACTGACCTGCCACAAGAGAGATGCTGCAAGTCTCTAATAAAGTGTTTGAAGTGTTTCACAAGCCTTGGATAAAATGCTGTAAATGCAAAGGATTATAGAAATTAATGGATGGGGTGCAAGATTCTTAGCTTTGAGAAACCAAAATCTAGAGAAAGCTGCATCTCCTCAGGAACTTTTGAGGTAAGTCTATACTGCAATGAAAGACCTGTGGCTGGCCCATGCCAGCTGACTCGAGCTGCAGAGCTATAAAATTCTGGCTGTGGCTGGAACCTGGTCTCTGGGACCTTCCTCCTGAAACCAAATATCTACATTGCAATTTTATAGCCCCAAATCCCAAATCAGCTGAACCAGCCACAGCTGTGCCACAGGTCTTTTATCACAGTGTAGGCATACCTTCAATGATGGGTGGAGGGAGGTGGGGGGAAAAAAAACTTTTTTCTGCACTTGTGAAGTCCATGACACCACATCCATTTTGGGAACAGGGAACGTGGCAGACCTTAAACCCTTCTCTGATCCAGCATGGCTAGGAAAGCGAGAAGACTATGTTCGGATACTTGGATATGAGGAAGGAAACATTCCCATAGTCCAATTCTTCATCTAGCTGAGCAGAGTCCCTCTGTCTCAGTAACAGTCCGTGTCATTAGATCCTCTGCACTGAGTAAGTGCTCACTGCCAGACCCACAAGCCACGTGCACTTCATGGGTTCATTTTTCTATGGCGGGAATGCTGGCAATGTGAGTCCTAGCATAGGCCACCCCCCATCCACTGATTAGACTCTCCCAGATGCATCTTTCCTATACACGTGTGGTGTTCTTTAGTGATTATGTTGGTATCTAGTACATGCTCAGCGCACACTCAGCAACCAGTCACCAGTTCTTGTGTATATGGTTTTGGGTTTTCAAACATCACTCTGCTCTTGCTCGTCTCTCCTGCCCAGGAGAGGGGTGTGCCCCAGCTGCTGGGAGAACAAAGAAGCTGACCCACCTTGCAGATAAAGGTAATGAAGGATCTTTGAGGTATGGGTTTCTACTTTAATGAAGTGGTTCCAACCGGATGCTCAGGCAACTCTGCTGGGGTAAGACAGAATTCCTAAGACCTGTGAAAGTGGGGTGACTCCCAACTACTCAGCAGAGCAGCTAACAGCAATTGCAGGGCTCTACTGGTTCATACTTTACCCCCACTGAGCCGTGAGGATGTCATGCAGCAGACCCTCAGCCAAAACACCCAAACGCTTTCAAAGAAAGCTCCATTAGGGATAGAGGAAGGTTATGAGACAGGAAGAGGAGTTCTCGCTGTATGTAGAGGTCGTGATGGTACCTTGCCCTAGGCTGCGGCTGATGGGACTTACGCTAGCATAAGGGGCGTGCACGCACTGGTTCTGGAAGAAGGAGAATCCTTCTGTCTGGGGGCTAGAGACTTCACTGTTCCAGGCAGCAGTGCCAGGACTGAATTTTTGTGGCTCAGAAGACAATGCAGCTCTCAGTTCCCTGCAACTGAAAGAGCTCAGTACGGACGACAAGGGAAAGGGAGGCAGGAGTGTCATTTTAGGGAGGATACAATTGGTTCTAAAACTTACTTTTAACATGGAGACTGTTCCCGTCCAAGATGTCTTGCTGTCTCAGTCTAACTGTTCTTGTCATTGTCACACAGCACTGCCACCTGTCTACGCTGTAGCCCTGGCAAAGAAGAATGCCAGGCATGTAAATATCCATAACCTGAGGAGACGGCGTTCCTGCCACAGTCACCTGTACAGTCCTGGGGGGTGGCTGCTCCTCTCCAGGTACACAGTGGGGGCTCTGGAGAACAACACTGTGAACTGTGATATCGGCTCTGGTAAGGACTGCACCAGAATATCTACCAAGTGGACAAATGATGGTGCCAAGGGGTCTGGGAAAGGAGGAGGGAGAATGGAAAACTTCCGTCATTCTTACACATCACTTAAGACATTCACCATTGCTCCACTATGTCCCTCCAAAATACTCTCCTGGTCAAATGGAGTTCTGGGGGAGCGCTGCTAATTACCTCAACATCGGAAATTATTTATAATGTGCTTATCACCACATTATGTTTAAAAATATTAAATACTGCCCATAACAGATACCCCATCCTCTCCAACCACTGCCCTCCATACCCAACTTTAAAACCCATAATTTAATACCTACTCAAAGTGTCTTGCACCATGCTCTGAAGGTTGGCGGATTCAGTCTGTAATGGATCAGAGGGGTCAAGTGTTAGGAACCGAGCTGCCCTCAGTGTGGCTAATTAAAACTTCCAGATACTGGCAGGTGAGCAGCATCCCTGTCGATAGATAATGTGACGCAGTCAGTATTCCCCCACAGACAGCCTTACTCACCTGCAAGGTTTAGTTTTACTACTTTGCTGTTTGCTATTCTCCGTCACCCAAGCAGAAGTTAAATTTGTGAACTCTTTTATGGTAGGTCTTAGAGCATACCCACTCAGTGGATCAAGTGTCTGGTCCTCTAATCTTAGTACCTGGGTGAGACAAAGGTAACAGGCTCTGGAAATGCAAACTATCTTACAATGGAGAAGTCAGTAGCAGTCCCTGTACTGTATTAGGAAAGAACATATTTTTAAATGCCCCACATTGACTAATCCCATAATTTCTCTCTCTTAGCTTACCAGAGTTACTTTTGGAAGGGTTGTATGCCAGGAGCAGACAGGAACCTATGCAAAGTCTGTATTGGAGGTGGTGAGATGGAAGGGGAGAAAGAGTCCAGCAGGTGTGCTGCGAATCATAATGAACGCTACTATGGAAACATGGGTGCACTCAGGTAAGTCCCTCTGTTTGAGGCAAGGACGAAGCTTAAAAGCATCACCCAGAAATGGCTCATTTATTTTGCCTGCTGGTTTTCTAGGCAGGACTCATATTTAAACGCTGGTAACCATAAAGATGGCCTTTGGGTCAGTGTATTTTATTTCAACTGTGATTGCTTTGGAACAGCTGAGCTGGCTGGAGACTTAAAAGTTATATAGCCATTTCTAATGGAAAACTAGACAAGATAGTGATTCTTAACTCATAATCCACTAATGATACTTGGTGCACAAACCCAAGCCTACTCTGAGACCAACTGAAGAGGTAACAATTGCTCCACAGGGTCAGCCAGCACAACTGGTGTGGAATTTGAGCAAGTAGTAGTGCAGGATATGAAAGGCAATTATGTTGACAGGGAATCATTCCCACCACCTAATGGAAAGAGAATATAAAATAACTGGAGACAGAGAAGGCATAAATAGAATGTTCCAATCTCTGTAGTTGAATGGTATTAGCTTGGCAGCCCTAGAGACAGAAATCCAGATACAATATGGTATTGCACGCTTCTTTATATTGCCCTGCCAATATGCCTCAACTCCAATTTGGGAGTCAGCTTTAGGAATGAGGAGGTTATTCAGTCTCCACGCCCGCTGAGACTTTGGTCTGTTTGCTGAGATTGCCAGCAAGGAGGCAAATAGTTATTTGTAACAGACACTCATTCCCCAAGACCTCCACTGAGACCACTAACTCATTTCACACATAGATTATCAGTTGCTTCAGCATATGGTGGTACCTTTTGGCAGCCAGTGACCTAGACTAGACTCAGATTAGTATCCAAACCCTTCAGTCATCATCTGCTCCCAGAAGTTCTAGTCTCTTAATCTGATATTGTGATAAACTATTGCTTTCCCTTGCACTAGGTGTCTAGTCGGCAGTCCCAGTGGAAGGAGCTTTGGGGACGTGGCTTTCCTGGAACATCATAACCTGCTCAAGAATATTGAGAGTGAGATTGTTTGTCCCATCCTTTGAGTATTTCAGCTGGTACCAAAGTTTCTTCCCACACAATGATCATGATTCCAAAACATCCACATACAAAGGTCTAATCTGAGCATGCAGCTGTTTTGTCTGGGTTTCAAGTCACAAGGACCTTTCTGCATTTGAATGCGCCAATGAAGCGCAAGATTCAGTTACAATTTAGTTTGGGGGGGGTGGGGAAGAAGAGGAAATAATCAGTGTGAGCAGGAAGACAGGGAGAAACAAGACTTGGAAAGTGCCCATTTGGGAAAAAGGCCCCTAAATAGCTCCAGAAAACCCATTGACTCCCCCTGGCATCACAGCCTTGTCCAGAGGCAGCTGCAGTAGTTGTATACGGTTATGCTTGACCAGAGAGTGAAGAAAATCGGGGCAGTGAGGTAAGAGATACCACAGTATATGCTGAAGTGTAAAACCCTTGCTTATGCTGGGAAATGCTCTGTGGCTCCAACAGACTCTACATGACAAGAGAATTGATCTGACTTTATCATGGTGTGTTGTTTTGGACACAAGAACAGTGAACATAAGTGGCTGCAAAAATCTCACTACTGAAATTAGCTACTTGTTCTCAACTAAGTTACTTCAGAAATGGCAAAAAGCAGAGCAGTACAACAGACAGAAGGGCTGCCAACTGGCATGTTTTAAAATGAAAATCAGTTTTGGTTAGAGGCGCTTACAATAGGAAAGCATTGAAACCCCCCAAACATTCCTTTTGCCAATCTTAATAGCAGATAAAACAGATCACAGCCTTCAGGGAGGGAAGGAGAAAAAGAAACTCCATTTTCATTTGGCCTTACAAACCACTAAGTAGAGTCTTCCCAACAGCACATTAAAATTTCTGCCGTCTAAATTCCAGGGAAAGGTGTTTGTAAGAGATTGCGTAGTCTTTCAGAAAAGATACACGTATCTATAAGGAATTGGACCTCCATTTGAACACACACACTGATTAGCAATTTCTGCAGAGCAGTTAATGGCTGAATGGTCATGGAGACTGAATTAGCTTTTCTCTAAGAGGTCTTTCCAGCGGCAGGTTGAGATGGATTGATGGGCTGATATGGCACTGATATTCATTGCAGTTGTCACAGCCTACAGTCACTGAAATACAAAGCCTCCCTACAGAAACTCCAGTGTGCCCACTATACATCCTCTATAGAGGACTGTGGCAAGTTGTACTTCGAACACAGTGCACTGATTCTTTTTTCCCTTTCCAATGGTAATACTTTGCATGGGATTTCACCTTGTCTCAACTGAGATCTAGCTGATGGCGTGGACATGGGATTTACTGAGCTGAACCCTGCTGCCTCTCCATCTCCTTTGCAGGTCTGCAAAGCTCAGGTTGGGGTACAGGTTATACCCTCAACGACTTTGAGCTGCTGTGTCTGGATGGAAGGCGTGTCGCAGTCACAGACTGGGCAGACTGTAACCTCGGCCCTGTTCCTCCTAACATAGTCATGACTCGACCAGTGACTACCACCAAGATCTACGGCTTCCTGATGAAATCCCAGGTAAGGCAGAAGATGGGAAAGATTGTTATCCTGTTCTGGTTACACACTACTGAAAACCCCATCAAGGACCAGAGTCCAAAACCTTCCAAACAAAATAAGAAATAAAGTACCTCCACAGCCAGCACTAAAGGTTTAAGACTGCACAGGAGACTAACGAAAAGACCATTCGGATTCACTAAAGGAGAGTTTCAGCACCAGTAGCTCGTACATCATGTTCATATTCTTGCTGAGAAACAAGCCTCTGTGGTCCTGTAACAGACAATGAGTTAACATGCGGGAGGAGTTTGCAAGAGCCCCAAATAAGGCTAGCACTAGCTGAACCTTATACATCTCTCTCTTCGCGAGGTTGCTACATGGCTGAAAACTCACCTGCTTCATCTATTTTGTTTTCTGCTTTCTGAGTTTTTTCTTTTCTTTTCTGTTAAGGAAACTCTGGAAACAAATCTGGATTCTAAGTTCCATCTGTTTCACTCACAGAAGTATGGAGAAAGTGATCTGCTCTTTAAAGATGCTACTCAGTATCTTGTTCACACAAGTCACCTGGGCTACCAGTCAATTCTTGGAGAGCCCTTCTTTCAGCTGGCAGAATCTGTGTTTAACTGCACACATGCAGGTAATGTGACGTAGTTCATGTTGAGCTAGAACATACAACCTTAGAAGCATGCCTGGACAGTAGCTGTCAGCTCCTACTGACAAACTCATTTTTGCTACTTCAACTACTGCTAGGGAGTTCCCCCACAGCCGAAATTCCTGACAGCAATTCCTGCCTGTGGGCACTGGTATGTGAATGTTCTAGGGCAGTGATTCTCAAACTTTTGTACTGGTGACCCCTTTCACGTAGCAAGCCTCTGAGTGCGACCCTTGCCTTATAAATTAAAAACACTTTTAAAATATATTTATCACCTTTATAAACACTGGAGGCAAAGCGGGGTTTGTGGTGGAGGCTGACCGTTCGCAACCCCTCCCATGTAATTACTTCGTGACCCCGAGGGGGCCCGACCCCCAGTTTGAGAATCCCTGTTCTAGGGAGCTTCCCCACAGACATTGTTAAAATAACCGTTGCTCCCAGCAGAGACAGCACTTCTGCAGTAACACCCATTGACTGCACGGTTTAAAAGATTCTCACACGGGGGGGAAGACAGTGAATAGCTAAGCAGGTTATAGTTTAATCTTGTGGCTAAATCAATGGTAGTGTAAAGCAGGCACAGGTTTATTGAAGACAGGTCCATTTATACCAGCTGTGATTTTGCCCTTTGATCTCCACAGACCAGCTCTGTGGCTGGGGGTAGGTGGGAAAGAGTCACTGATTTCTTTCTTGGAGATGCCAAGATTGGGGGAGAGAGAGGTCGAGTTTTTTTACAGTTAAAATTTTAATTTTGCCTTTAAAAGGTACACTGTCACACTGAATTATTAAAAACCAAAACTCTTTTCAATAGTATGTCTGGAGAATTTTAAATTACTATAAAAGTCTTGTATAAAGCTACTGAGAGTAATATCAAGGTATGCAGCTGGCCATCAACAAAATCATGAAGCCAACTATATATAAAGTGCTCTTAAAGGCAGAGTAAAACTGAAAATAAAAAGATTCATACTAGCATTTCAGTTTTACTGACTTTAGGTGTGGTATGTATGAACTGTTCAGACAGAACTGTAATTTTATAGTTGAGAGTTTTAATTAAAAACACTGTATTTTGATTTATAGACATCTTAGAATTCTGCAAACAGGATATCTGCACATCTTAGATGTGCAGACATATCTACAGACACGACACACAGAAGTTCCGCAAGACATCCACCACTGCCACCCAAGTTGAAATCAAGAGATGCCAAGAGGATTTTCACCACTTGAGACTGGCTATTTTCTGTTTCATAAAAGCAAGACAGACCTCGTTTAAATACTGAAAAAACCCAAACTTTGCAGTTACCTTGCACCTACTAATATATACACTCCCCCATTCCCCATGACAACTACTGGGCTGGAGGTGCTGATAATGCTTCTCAAGTGTCACTCCCATTTCCTATCCAGAAGCACTGCCTGTTACCTACGTTCACTCCACTCGGTGTGGAGTATGGCACCATGCAGAGCAGTACAGATCAGACAGCAAACTTTGAGACTGGGCCACTGGCATCAGAAAAGCAGCACCAGCAATTAAGATCAAAACGCAGTATTTCCAGTTTAAACCCCACTCCCCACCCCCACAATTCAGCATCTTTATAGGAAGGACAGGGCCACGCTGAGGGCCACATTGGGCCTAGGAATTATTCCTCCCTTTACAGACCAAGTACATAACACAGGTTAGTGTGTCGTTCCCCTAACATGTTTCATTTATACTACATTTTCATTTAAAACAACTTGTTATCTGAGGTAACTACAACATTACTTTTATATGCATAGATCTTGCTATAGTTAGCCGTTACACACTACCTATATATTTACATCTAGCACAGACAAGTGTATCCATTTCTGCTATGAACAGGGAAGGGTTTATTTCTCTTCTGTTTGTATGACCAGCCAAGAATGTGTACCAAATGAATCAACAGATTTTGCAGTTATCCCTTGGGAAATTAACAATCTATAATGAATAAGTTTCTACCATCAGAACCAGTTCCTATATTCTTAATAGGAGGTGGGGATGGTGGGAAGGGAACAACAATGGAGTTCCCATTCTTGTCCAAAAGAGCAGCACATAACAGGGTATTTCTCATGACTGAGAATAATCTAATTTGTGTTCATCCAAACCTTAGGGAATCTTCTCACAATGTATATGGTTAAACTGTTTGCTTTTTACAAGAGGAGGTGCTGGAACACAGTGCAAGGTCTCTGAAAGGGAGTGGTGTCTTGTTCGCATTGTAGTTCGCATTAACTTTAAGAACTCAGTTGCAACCTTGTGGAACCATTGTACGTTACCAGGCACGAGGCGGATTCCTAGAACCATTCTCTTAATTAGTTAGTTAGAATGGGCTGGGAGTGCTGCACAGGCAGCCTGATTAGCTCAGGGTGCAGAGAACACCACCATTCAGCAGGATATTAAGAGTGGCAAAACAAATCCAAGCCAGTCCTCTTCAGACAGATGATGGGAAATTTAAGTAGGGATTGTGAGAGCACGTTAGTTTCATTACTTGTAATTTTTGTTTCCCATGATAGAGGACATCCCCTGGTCTGGACATTACTCATGGACAGGGATCTGTGTTCTCTGCAACATCATTTCATCAAATTCTGCAGCAAGAACTCCTAGATTAGGAAACAAGATTAACATATTTTGTTGCTATGAAGTAGCCCTCATTTTCATCCCCTCCCATTTCCACTAGGTTTAGATTACCCTAAATTACCCAAGGGAGGAGGAGTAAGAAGTGAAGGCTAGCCTCCTGCATTATCTGGAGAACAGCACAGGATGTGAGGTCATGGGAGCCGTGCCACTTAGCACAGCAAAAAAACCACACATAAAACTTGAAAATAATCATTGCTGAAAATATTTTACCATTTTTGATCACCGAGTATTTGACTGTGAAGCATTAGTCAAAAATACTGATGGATATAAAATTTGTTGATGAGAATTTCAACATTTTTGCTGTATTCTCCAGATGGCTTAATTCCATTTCCAGGCCTCTTTTCCTGTGATGTTCTCCAGGTTGTCTCATACATTCTAGGGAAGAGAGAAGCTTGTAGCCATCTCTATCAGCTTGTGTTTCCCTGGCTGCTGTGCTGTTCTCCAAGCAGTCTCTCTACTTCTGGCTCCCCTGTTCCCTGGCTCCTTTCTGCCTGGCTTGATGAAACAGTGCAGGGAGCATGCACTGTAATCCAACTCACTTGCCCTCCTGGGGAAAGCTACCTATAGCTGAGTCCCAATATGACAAGGAAACCAAAGAAAGTGCATCGTGCTGCAGCAAAAAGGAGAAGTCTGTGGCATCTTGGTGTCAAATACTGCAGCCACTGAATTGCAGAGTACACAGGGTCATGCTCCTGGGCTGAATCTGTTCGTTCCGCCATATTTAATGCAAGTTTAGGCTTCCTCATGCCTCCACTTCCTTCCTTTGAATTCATACACCATCTACTGGACTGATGCAGCACTGCACTTTGAACCCAGGAGGGGACTTCCACAGCTGAGTGTACATAAACTAGTAGAAAACATTAGTAAGACTACTATAGAATGTAGGATTAATAAAATTAAAAAGCATAACAGCTTCAACTGCAAGTTTTGTTTTATCAGCAACATTTTTATAGGTAGTTAGGGTCTGTCCAGAATGCCAGATGTCCTTTGTTATGAGAAATGCGAATCACAGAGAAAAAAAAAAATCAGTTTTCTGCAGGAATGACTAGATACAAAACTTTAGAGCAATAAATCTGTTATATCAAAGTGATTAATTCTTAGTTTGAAGTCATCAGCCTGGTTTCTTCCAGATTGTAGTATATGAAGAGCAGGCCTAGTTAATTGTTTCTAATCTCTCATGGGTTATGAATTCTGTCTGACTGTTCAGTGTCTCATAGGCAGGAATTTACAATACCTTACTACTTTGCAGAGGTTAACCTTGTCATGCAACACTAACTGCTATGTATAGTGTAGTAGGCCTGTGTTTAATACCCCAGTTCTCTCCCCACCTTCTTTGGGGCAGCAAAGCTATATAGAAGCAGTGGAATTCAGAAGGAGCAGTGCAACACTCAGCAGCTACCCCAGCTAACCAGTGACTTCTTTGGCATGTTGGTGCTTGCAACATGTAGCCTCTGGTTTGGACAGGAGAGAGCAGAGGGGAAAAAAGGAATGAATCAGACAGGGACAGAATACAGAATTCATGCAGCCCATCCTGCACTTGCCAGTGTTGTTGGGTAGTTTATAAACAGGAAAACATTAGGACCAAGGACCTTACCTGAGCACCTAGGTGGTGTTTGGAGATTTGTTTTTCTGTACTGTACACAAGCCTGCATGCAGTTTCTTCATCTCATGTGTGTGCAAAATGTTACACAGTAGCCTAAACAGTTACTGGCTAAAGAGAAGCAATATTTGCACTTCTATTCAAGGATTTCAAAACACTTTACAGACAATGAATTCATTCTCACAGCTCCATTAAGAGACAAATATTATCCTCCTTTCACAGGTGGGAAACCTGAACTAACTTAAGGCACAAAATAAGAGTGGTATTTGAGGGATTAAAAACCCAAAGTCTTTAGTAAACAACTGAAAGATTCTCAAAAAAAATTTATTTCCATAAATTAAAAACACACACACAAAAGAAAAAAAAAATCAGTGGAATTTTAGATTCACAAACTATTAAACAGAAACTAATCTGCAGAGGCATAATAGAGGCTAATGTTACAAAGAGAGTACAAATTTCCATTGAGCTATTTATTAACATGATAATATCAGACACATCTCATTCAGGCAGTTAGCATCCACTCTCCAGCGGAGTGACTGACATCTACCACACCACAGAACCCAACTCTGAATAGGATACAGTAAATGAGAATGGCTTGCCAAAAACCATATCTGGAAAGCATCAGAACTCAAGCGTACACAGTCCTGGAGATACAGGATCATGAAAGCCCCCTCAATATGCATCAAGTACCTTTTGCTGCTTGGTTTGCAGCTGGATGAGAACATTAAGCTTTGATTTCAGTAAAGTAAAAATCCCATCCATCCCCAGCCAACTACGTTTGTCAGATGCTCAGCTTGCATTGCTGGGCTCTTTCCTGAGAGGGTACATGGGGACAACTCTGCAAATTCTCCTTTTAAACGCTCTCTCAGTAATTCACAGAGCCATATGTACAAGGTCTTTTCCATACGACAAAAAAAATCCTCATTTGGGTGGCTCCATCTTAGGAAGAGGCAAGTGTACACTTCCTTACGCTAGAGAAAAATGTCAATACCCAAAAGTTTGCATCCTCCACATTTCTCTCATAAAAAGACTATATGGGACAAAAGCAGCTCAGATTGGAGTTTGAGACACCCAATCATTGCACTATTGTCCCTCACAGTATAAGTTGCTGCCACAAACAAAAGTCAGAGCAAGGCTGCTGCTCTAGGAGCACTGCAAACAGGAACAGAAGTTGTGGAGAAGCACAAAAGCATGATTAAGGTTCGATGACCTGAAGAGTGGGGGCAGGGGGTATCTAGATTAGCTTATACCTTCATTACACAGCTATAAAAAAACCCTTGATCATGATAATGCTGAAGTGTTAGAGTTTTCAAAAATCCTGGGGAATGTGGTATGTTGGGGAAATCACAGACCTGAACAGTTCCAGCGATTGTAAGTCAAATGGAGCTGAATATTTTCATTGTGCCTCTCTCTGCTGTAGCAACAAAAAGAGCTTTCTGTGAAATGTTATTTCAAAATGACAATAAACAAGGCTGAGAGGAAAGAAGCAGACAAAGAACAAAAGGTAAAAACAAATTAAATGTTTCAAAGCACATGCTAAGCGGGCAGAACCCTGCTTGGACCTGAGTTTTCTCCCCACCCACCCACTTCACAAACCCCCACTGAGGTTACATCCCAACTCCACCATAGAGCCAGAAGTTCCCTCATTAGCATTAATTCCACATCAGTATTAATTCATTTTGTAATAGTGTGTCATGAAATTCCACATTGTGGCATAAAAATGAAAGCACAGTCAGTCAATATCTGTGCTGATGTCATGAATGTATGGGGAGTTTAAAAAACATTTTAGAAGGCAATATCCACAGTACTGTGATTAGTTATTTTCAGGGATCCCTTTCATGATATGAGGAGGATTGATTAAGGTATCACTTAGTAGCCTCAATGGATCAAATGGACCTGTACAGCAGTAGCCAAAATGGTATGTCAATAGGCCCAAATTTTGCCTCCATCAGCGTAAAACAACCAAAGCGATAGTTTGCATTTCTATTTCAGTTTTCCTCACTGGGTAAAGATGATCAACCCCCAAAACAAGGGTGTAAACAGTGCAAGAATCACAGCAAATGAGCTGAGAACAAAACAAACCCAGAACATTATTCACTGAAGTCACACAGCGCAATCATCCAACATTTCCTGCCTGTTCAAAGTTCTTGAATTTAACAGATGGCTTGTCAGTTTAAGTTCTCTGTCAGGTCAACAACAAAGCTGGCAGACCAGCAAAAAAGATAGCGGGGTATCCTCAACCCATGTTTGGACTGGGTCATAAAGCTCATTCACGAGATGTCTGACGTACACGCTGATTTTGGAGGTAAATAGAAAGTTGCTGTAGGGGCACATAGGTAAAAAAAGTGCAAGTTGCAGGGAAAAGAAACAATGGAACTGTTAAACTTTGAGAATGTCAGCAATGACAGCATCCTATTAAGCTTTGCCTGAATAACTCCTGTAGGCACTGAAGAACAGAAATTACCTGAATTGCAGCTTCAAGTAAGGATCCCAGAGGGGAGCACTGGTCCCTCAAAAGTATGGCTGAGAAACTACCCAGTGCTACTTCAAATTACGAATGGCCTTAAGTTTTTCAAAACCAAACCAAACCACTTTTTATACATTAGGAGGCTTGAGTGAATCTCTTTGTACAACACTAGCCATTAAGTACAGCACTGCTGTATAGTGAAACTCTAATTATATAAGCTATGTGAAGCTCTATCCCAAACTAGAATTCTAAGTTAAAATGGTAGAAAGATGAGATGGAGAAAAATCTTCTTGGCTTGTTCAGGTCAAATTAGTATTCTTGTCAGAATTAAAAACGCTAAAAAGAGTATAAACTTCACACTGAAGTTCCTGGTGCCATGTCTCTGAGCATAGTCCCACTAACTGAACATTAGTAATATCCTTCTGCTACTTCCTACCTTTCCCCCTCTGCCCAAAGGCAAAGCACCAGCAAACCAGGTTAACAAATCCACTCTACAATTTGTTAGAACTTAACAATTAGCGCCATTTTTCTTAATGTGGGATTAAAAAAACCAAGGCAAGTAACAGTAAAAGGCGCCTTTCATGCAGCAAATAAAGGAAAAACACATACAAAGTGCAACTTGTTTAAGACCTGGTCAGGGCTGCTGCTGACTGAGTGTAGGAAGGGTAACTGAATCACAGAAGAAAACTTCTGGGCACAGACATGGAAGTAATTAAAAGCAAACAAACTATTTTTCTTTAATTTTTGACGTTTGTGGAATCTCAAGAACCCACCTACCTAAATTCATCTCTCTGAATTCATCTCACCTACCTCTATCGTCAAGTTGTCTGGACAAGCCACTACAGTAAACAGCAGACTCAAATGAATGTGCAAAAGTTCAGGAGTATTTAGAATCCTAGTGTCATTGAAGGTGTACTATTTCCTCCTTTACTCTTCTTGTCCCACCTGCAGGTGGTGTTTAAACATTAGCCACAATTTCTAAAGAGGCTGGGGAGGAATAGCATGCCTCCTGGCTGTGCTACACTCATGCAGGGGAATTAAAGGATTCTTTCCTGCATCACTAAAACACACACACACACACACTAGCACCGCAAAGAGGGTGACAGCCAACAAATGATCATCAGGTATTAGAACTGAGTGGTTGGTAAGGTCTGGAGAAATAGGCAGATCCCTCCCCAAGCAGATCAAAGCATTGAAGGAACTGAGCCATTTCCCACTGGATGCTTCCCTCAGCTTCCAGATGCTTGCTCCCGTTCTTCCTCCTCTGCAAAGAAGGCTTCAAGGTCCATTAGTTTCTGAATCAGGAGGGCATCTAGCTCTCTGCCCTGTAGTGCAGCCTTTTTTGCCCGGGTGAAACTACCCGCCACTTTCACTCTGCTTCGTGCCTTCCTCTTCCGGGGAATAGTGAAGTCCTGGAACTCCAGAATCCGCTTCCTCTTCTGCTGACTGATTGAGATCAAGGATCCATTTTTCTCCTTGGGCTCCTCAAAGATGGTTTCCAGACACCTGGGAAGGGCAAAGGGTAGAAGTTAGAATATCAGAGTGATATACTTCTTCGTTCACAGAAGTGAAAGGAACCATCCTGCAGCATCAGGGAAATGGACTAGATGACTCAGGCCTTTTACATTTCTAACTTCTAGGATTCTACACTTCAGTGATCCTTCTGGTGCCTCTCGCATGCAAAATTATCTGGAGCTCATGCTTCTAACCAATGACCACTTCTCTTTAGAAACAGTTTCACATCACCCAGCTGTTAGTATATTTTCTGGATAGTTTCTTGTTGGTGCATAGATATCCAGGTGGAATCTCCCTCTGCCTGTTTTAGTCCAAAAGCACAGACCAAGGAACAGAGGCATCTTTATCCTAAGGAACAGAGGCATTTAGACCTAGACAAAGGATTTTTTTTAAAAAAGGGGGAAAAAAATGTAAAATTGTCTGTAAAGCAGCATTCTTGTTATTTTGCACTGAGGTCCACATGGGGTTTGTCCAGTCCCTATATTCCATGTCAGTATAATTTTGGAATATCTTGTTTGCTTTTGAATTTTGGAAATAATGGGTACCATACATTGGCTGCACAATTAAATGAGTGCAAATAAAAGTTAAATACAAAAAAGTGACATTTAAACATTCAACATGTATAAGTTCTCAATTCCTGCTACTGTAAACGCCCCATCCCCAATCACTCTCAGATATTAAGGACAGATTTTCAACCTGCTTTCTGAATTACCTTTCTTCAGCAGTTCAAATCAGAGCCATCATTTCAACTCTGTTTTGAAGGGTGCTTATTTTTCTCTTTTTATTTCCGTAAGACCTGTAGTTTCATATCTCCAACCAGTTCAATTACATATGCCTCACCCCACCTGTTGGTGAATGTAACCAACCTGGTCGCTGGAGGGGACTTGTAGTTCTTGTTTGTGTAAATTTCTTCTAAACTAAATTCTTTCTTCTTCAGCCTGGAAAAACAAGTAGTGAATGAAGCAATGAAGCCAGGGGAATTTCAGAACCATCTTCCCCTACACAGGCAACCTGACATAGAGAAAGTGTGGTTTTCCTCCCACTCCTCAAACTCCATTAATTAATTTGTAATGAGTTTTAGAAAGAAATCTGAGAAGCTAGTTTTGATGAACCTTTCAAATGGTGCTTGACGAAGTTGTGGGTTGTGACCTGGCATTTCTGCAAGGATGAATGCTCCTCCCAGTATGAAGTGATATTTCTAAAAAATGATACTCAAAGACAAAATAGAAACATACCCTCACAGGTCACTGCCTTCTGGGTTATGAATAGGGGTCTACCAAATTCGTGGCTGTGAAAATCTTGTCCATGAAATCTGGTCTCCAGCCACCCAGCTCTGAAGACAGAGCAGAGAGCAGCGGTTGCTGTCCGGGCACACAACTCTGAAGGCAACACCATAGCCAGCAGTATTGGAGAAGTAAGGGTGTCAATACTGCAGCCCCCTAACAGGCTTGCAATTCCCTTTTGGGTTGGGGCCTCCAGTTTGAGAAACGTTGCAGAGAAATCGCACATTTTTTGTGGGTTGGTCATGGCACATGGTTTGAAATTTGCTGTTTATGCCGTGACCAACCCACAAAAAAAATGTTCAATTTCTCCGCAATTTAAGTAGATCCCTAGTTATGAAAAATGGAGAGGAGGAAAAAAATATTTCCATGGCACAAAAGGTTAATTAAAATGGATTTCATCTCTTGAGACTTGGTTTAAAATTTGACTATAGACAAGGGTAATTCTTTTGATGTAATTTCAAATGTAATCTCTGAAGAAATGGATTATCCTCAACCATCCACCAACTTGCCACTTCTGCTCAACAGTGGTCCTGGACTAGAACACGTCAGACTCAAGTAAATCGAAAACGCTGAGTATGTAGTTGACATAGAGTCTGCCCAAATTAACATTCAACTTTGGTTTTCCTACATCCTGTTGGACAGTCAGGTAAGTAGAGACTGCAGACAAAAAAAATCTCAGAATTTGGGTTGGTAGGGGATTCTAGAAGATCATCAGTTTTCTCTCCCTAAACTGTAGCAGGACTGATTTATTTCTAACATACCTGTGTCTACTTGAGTTATTCAAGGCTAGACTATAAGGGGAATTCCTTGGCAACTCATTCCATTGGCATCTCCTTCCTTGGCAACTCATTCCATTGCTGCTTCTAAAGTTTTTCATATTTACTCTAAATATTACTTGGAGTAGTTCAAGTCCATTATTCCTTGTTCTTTCTTTTCTGATTGATGAAAATTGATCTTTGTCCTCTGTAACATTCTATTTGTTTGGAGACAGCTATGTACGTCCTCATTCTTCTATACAGACAACATACTCCACTCTTAACCTTGGCTTATGGAGAAACTGAGTACCAAGACCACCTAACTTGGAAAAGACTAACTGGGCAAGTAGAGAGAATAGACAGAAGAGGAAAGCCATTTGTTGGAATGGTGATGCTACAGTGCTGGACACACTTCTTAGAAATAGCAGATCCCAGTATCACTGTCCATTTAAGAGAGATATCTCACCTTTTTGGTCTGGGGAGTCCCATGGGGGTGAGGTTAGGGTCTGGTTTGGGAACAGTTTTCCGGATCCGGATCTGAGAAACTCTCTTTGGCCTCTTCTCTGGCTCAGCCTTTTGGACAAAGAGAAAGAAATATAAAATAAAGGAGCAATTGCTTACCTATCAGCAGTGTTCTCTTCCACTTGGGGTGTCCATTTTAAGTGTGTGTAAGTAAAACATTGTATGAAACTAAGGCAGGCCACATATCAGGGAAATTTTGTAGTATAACACTTTTTTGGCAACAAAATGTACATGCTCCACGCAATACAAATGTATATCCATTTTGACTGTAATGTATGAAACATCACGCCATTCAGCAAGGAGAGTGACTGAGTGATGCAGCTTCATCACTGAGTTTCTTCAAATCAAACCTGGATGTCTTTCTCAAAGAAATGCTCTACTTCCACCACAGATTATTGGGCTTGATGCAGGAATCATGGGGACAAATTCTATGACTTAGGACATCAGACTAGATGGTTAGAGTGGTCCCATTTGGCTTTAAAAAAAAAAAAAAATCAAATCAATGAATCTTGCTAATGTTTTTCAGTGCAATATACCAAGGGCTTTCTGGGAAAGGTAAGGAGGAAAGCAGTCTTCCAGAATTCTCTTCTGCTCCCATAGGCCCTCTATCCCTTTATGTTTTGCTTACCTCTTTCTGCTTCAGCACCAACTACTCCCAATTAACGCAGGAGTAGCATAGACCAGAGGAATGCAAGGAGCTCTCTCTATCAGTGGTAAAAGCTCTGCCTTTATAGTGATCCAGGTCCTGTGTGCCTGGGGAATGAAGGTCCAAGCTCAGACCTAAACCCTAATCCTTGTCTAGTTGCAATGCGACACTAGATTACTAGGTTAACAAAGCCACCATTTTACTTTGTGCACAAACACTGGCTGCCTGTCTACTTCCACTAATGAAGGCAAGAAGACACTCACTTTTTTCAGTTCGGTGGCGCTCTGGGATGTGGGACATAGTGGGAGAGAAGCATCGAGTTCATCAAAGGGATGGACCTGTAATTCAGGTACTGAAAGCCTGAGTGGAGATATTGCTGATTCTGGAAATGTGCAAGACTCTGGTAGCAAATCAGAGAGTGAACGTTCCAGCCTATAAATTTGGGAGGGAAGGGGGAGGAGGAGAGAGGGAAAAGGGGGGATGAAGAAGAGAGAATATTTAGATTAATGACGGATTTTTATTGTGACAGTATTCTAGAATATAGGCCATATTATAAATTAGAACCTTGACTGGATTGCTCCAACTGTTTGCTTTGTTCACTAGATATATTTAAAAGGAGACTGATCTCCCACATAAGCACCAAAGGTACATGTGAGTGAATACCAGTGTTTGAAGTCCAGCTCTTGAACAAGATAAAGTACCTCAGGTGAGAAAATGGACCACAATAATTTCATGCATCTTCCTGATAAGCAGCACAGAAGGTCTGAAAGGTTATCTACATTTGCTACATTCAGCATCTACTGTTGTGTGTATAAACATACCCATATGGGGGCCATTCAGAATCGGTGTTACACTGCAGTTTTGGCAAACAAACCCTTGTAAAGGGATCTACCAAAACCTGAAAAGCCAGACTGCCAGAATGTGGAAAAACTCACGTTCCCACCATATGTAACAAATATTACAGAGTAAGAGTCTTACCTTATCTCAGCACCCGTGGTCCTTACAGCTTCTGTTCCCTGGACAGTCATGTGCGGTAACACGGCATAACTAGTTCAAAAAGAACAAACAAACAAAGCTAAATTAGGTCTACACCAGAAAAGGGGAGGAAAGACTTCATCAGTATAATCTAGACTCCAAGGAAGCAAAGAAATGTCAGGGATGTCAAAGTACCCTCTCTTTACCCCACCCCATTCCCACCAAAAACCTAACATGACAGCAACCTACATTTGTCATTAGTGTCTAAGATTCACTGACAAATTGTCCAGGAGGGAAATACTTCTATTTTCACTTCTTAACTGAAAAGTAAGATGAAGAAACTCAGAAAAATTCAGAAGGGGAGGAAGCTTGTTTTAGTATGAAAGCTGGAGGTGTTTTCAAGAGACCCTGGGTTCTCCATTCCAAGCTGGTTTTGTGTGTTTGTTTGAAAGGTAAATTTAAAGTAACAAAAAAACAAGCCCTGATAGACTTGTCTGCCAAACAAAAGGAGCATGGTAGCCAAACAAGTATGATCAAGGACTTCCACAAGATTAACTCCACATCCTCTCTAACTCCTGTTGGAATGCTCTTAATTGATGGGAATATCAAAGTCTATTCTATAAAGACTACTGGCTACACAGATCTATAGAAAAAGGACCAACACAGCAGTTTGGGATCTTCTAAGGCTAAGCTTCTATTTTTTGTATGTGCACTATTAGCATCACACACAAGAAAAATTAAACAACTCAGTTATCTGGAACAGTTTTGATTTAATTTGTTAAGTTTAAGGCCATGTCTACACTACAAAATTAAGTCAACCTAACCTACATTGGCATACAGCCACCGCAGTAATTACATTGCTTGTGCAAGTCTACACTTTGCTCCTTGTGTCGGTGGTGTGTCTCCTCAACAGGAGTGCCTGTATCAATTGTACTGTCAGTGTGGGGCACTGTGGGACAGCTCCTGAAAGCCAGTAACAATTGAAGTAAACACCACAGTATCTACACTGACACTGTGTCGACCTAAGTACATCAACTGTGACTCTACACTGCTCATGGAGGTGGAGTTATTAGGTCAGCAAGCAGAGCAGTTACGTTGGCAGAAGCAAAATTTAAGTGTAGACACTTCCATAGTTAGGTTGACATAAGCTGCATTCTGTCAAATTAACTCTGTAGTGTACACCAGACCCAAGTCCCTTACCTGTTCTCTCCATGTGCCTATAACTAAATATATTCAACCCTACTAAAGTTAGAAAGCTTGACACTTAGATTGGGATACATGGACAACAATCTGTTAAGAAGCATATATATACTTTTGCTGTAGATTGCAGACAGCATAGCAGCAGTAGGCATGGAAGACACTTACATAGATACCCGATGAATTTATTTACCACATTTATCATTAAGTGACACATGTACAGTGCTTCTTCTCCACCAGTATTCTAGTCACTACTAGTCTGGCAGTGCTAGAATTTGAACTGGTAGTTTGTGCATGGAAGTCTCACCTGTTGGTAACAAAATATTCTGCTTCATGCAGTAAAAATGCAGGTAAGAATGATGAAAACATTCCACTCCTCTAAAAAGTTTAGTCTCAGAAAGGCAGTAATGTGGAATAAGGTTTTGCTTAAAGTAAAAATTCTGATCACTGTCTGGTAGCAGCAGCTTTACAGGAAGGAAAAAAACATTCCAGTGTTCACTGCCTGGTCAGTTATGAAAAAGCCAAAGCTAAATGAAAGAATCCAACTGGAAGGGAACTTTCTCATCACAAGAAAAGGTCCATGTGAAGCTTAGGCCTGCTATGATTGATAGTGTCAAACTCTGCTGACATTCGTACATGTCAAATCCTTTCCCGATATTCACCCATCCTCATCAGAATAGCCTAATAAATTTTTGATCCTATTAAGTGCGGACATGGAGATGGTTACTTGGCCTTGGCATATATTGCAGCAAATATATTTCTCCACAAAGCAGCAGCAATTCCTTCATGAAAGATTGAGTACAAGATTCAGTCCCCCTCGCACTTCTGCCTAATTTAGAGATTACACCCTTTTTAAAATAAAAATTGAACATCTTACTAGTTTATCCAAATATTTATAACATGTTTTGAGTTTTTAAATTTTTTTAAATGATATTTCACAGCTTCTGTTTTAAACATTTATGCTGGCTTTTCCTCCCACATTGTCTTATGACCAAATCCTTCAAAATATCACTCTGATTGCCTATTTTAGAAGCAGAATTTGTTCAGTGCTGTACTTGAGAGTTCATTGAGCATCACCCTTTCCAGCTATTATAGCATGCTCCAATGACTTCTCTTTAAAAAAGCTGTGAGTGGGACAGAAGAGTCAACCACAATTTCTTCTCACTTTAAGAACGTAACATTTCTTGGACTGAATTTTAGGGACCGCATACTGCATTTCAGACTCTTGTTATCTGTCCTGAGAAGTACTTAGATTTTACTTGGCTTCTCTCCATTAGTAGTAAAGTACATTTCAGAGTGATTTTTTAAAATTGGCCTTTAAATGCAGGGATTAAATCTTCACTTATGTTAACAGACTGATAGTCTGCAATCACAGCACAGCATGTTAGAAAGTCTGACTTGTGTGGAAAAAAAGAGTGGGAAGAAAGGCTGATGCCCAAAAAACTGGCTTATCAAGTGCTGCACTCAGCATTAGCTTCCCATGCCAAGTGCTACATCTCTCAGCTCAAAATAATAAAAACTCACCTGATACACAGATGTAAATTATAAAAAAAAGGGTTTACATTTTTCTTAGGATAGTGGTGGTGATTAAGAGTTACCAACTCTGCTCAGTTCTCAAACTATGGCTGGACCTGGTCACTCCAACACAGTTATGAATCTATATTATAAAAAGCTGTACTTGAAATATTGCTTCACAAAGTCTGGCAGAGAGATCACAGCTCCACAGGATGATAAAGTTGGTTCCATAGGATACTATTCAGCTCCATTCTTTTACTCCCTAGGAGTTTTATTTAAAAAGTTCCAAAGCTTATGCTTTACACTTGAACTGGTATAGAAGGTTGTCAAGACCTTGGTAGACCAAGAGAATTTAAATCAGTGGACTGAATACTTGATTAGCTCTGGCCAGCAAGGGCCACTTTAAACTTCAAAGGTCTCAGTTCACAGATAGTGAAATGTATGTAGTTAGTTATCTGGCAAGATTTTTTGCCTATACCAATAGCCAAACAGGGACACAGAGAAGCCAAGTTCAACATTTCTTTAGAGATCACAGTGGGAGGCAAGAGAATTCATCAGTTTATCTATTTTAATTTATAGGCTTTTCTATAGTGCTCATAATTGTAGTATTTGAGTACCTCTCAAACAGCCCACCCCTGTGAGGTTAGGCAGCAGAATTATCCTATATTATAAATGGGACAACTGAGGCACAGAAATGTCACACAGGAAGCTTGCAGCAGCTGCAGAGCCAGTGGTCCCATCTCTCTTCATTCCCCATGTAATGCCTTAACAAGTCCACCCTTCCTCTCATGCAATTAGCAGCAAAAGAAAAAAACAAACAGTCTTTATTCCTCTCTTACTCCTTTTTAGTTTGATAAAAAGGCCAAAATTCATCAGTGATCTCGGTGGAGCTGCACTTATTTATGCTAACAGTGCATCTTGCAGGACGGTCAACAGGAACAGTTATACAGAACAGGTTACAATTAAAATTAATGTAGAACAATTCATTAGAATGCGATTAAAAGTTCAACTGGGTGCAACACAATTATTCCTTTCTGTTCAGATTTAGAATTTGCCCAGCCACGTAAATCCATCTGGTCATGGCTCAAGCTAGACTGGTAACTCAGGTGTCTGAAAAACTTTCCTACCTCAAAAATCTAGTAGCTCTGCAGTCATTTAGAACAGAGTTAGTGAAGTAGCTCACCTTTCTGCAATATATATTCTGGTGCATGCTGTGTATATATTGCAGAGAGGGAGAAGAAGAGTTAGCGGTTCTGCCAGAAGAGATTATTAAAGAAACCAATGAAAACGTACTCAAATTCAGATAACAGAGATGGTTCTGTACGGAAGAGTCTTCTATTGAGCCATTTCCTGAGTGGAGTGTGCAGGAAGTACCGGAAACTGACCCTCTACTCCAAACTCTAATACCCCTCTCCCTCCCCAAAAGCTGCAACTATATACACTATGTATTTATTCTCAGAAAGAAGTTGATGGATTTTACCTGTTCTCGATGCCCAGACTTGGCTGCCACTTGCAGTGATTGGAATGGAGAGGAGTGAATTCGGAGGGACAGGCAGAAGGACCATGCTGGCTCCATATGGAAAGTACCCTGCCCAGTGAGTAGGGCCATGAAGAGAAGAGGTCATCTGATACCGAAGATGGAGACCTTAACCCTTTCAAACCCTGTGTGAATTGTGACATAAACAGTCTCTGGACAGTAGGAATTCGACGGGTTACATTTCTTCTTTTTGTCCAGATCCTGTAACATCCAGAGGAAGAAAGTGCTAACACTGTGTGAAGGCCAAGCATGGAGCACCCTGTTCTTCTTTTAGCTATGGGATTTCTCCTAATGTCATGACTAGGGATTACAGCCTCTGTGGTTGTTAGAGTAGAAGAGTGCAGCTCCTTACTGAGATTAGCGTCTTCCCTGAAAGCTGCTGTACCTGAGTAGCTTTGGGACAGGAGGAAAGAGAAGGTCCATTTTGAAGGCTGTGACGGATGTACTGGTGCCTCTCCTAAAGCTGGTATATCAGGTACACACTGTTGGGATGTAATCCCTCTGAGGTTTATCAAAGAATCAGAGTCCAATTTTATATGAAAAGAAATTGGGGAAATGGGGGTATTGAAGACTGATGATGGAATGTTGCTACTCAAGTCTAAAATGTGTATTTTGGTGTAGTCTACAGGATAAAGTGCCAATGGCTGAAGGTTGAACATCTTGGTGCACAAGCCATCAGCCTGGTGAGAGTTTAACTTCATGTTAATGCATGAAAAACCTTCCAGTAGCTTTTTAGATCTAAGTTGGCTGAACCTTTCGACCATTGGACGTTCAGAGGAACATTGCAGAGTCTTTAACCTGTGGGTGCTTTTGGGTGGGGCCAGTAGTTTATTGGCCATAGTAGACAGCCTGCTTAACAGTATTGGTTCTTTGGTACATTTATTAAGTTTCAAGCTGTTCAACAAACTGCACCTATTGGCTCTCTGCTTTGACATATGGTCGAGTCTCATGGCTATTTCTGCTTCCATTACTGATGGTTTACATGCAAAATATACAGAGCTGAGGAGTTTGTGTTCTTGCATAGGAACAGTTTCAGGGAAATTCCTTATAAAAGCTGAGCTTTTAACTTTGTTACTTTTTCTTACAGTTTTTAGCTCATCTGGTGTGGGGACCTTTTTGCACTTCCTTCGTGGCTGCTTCTTTAATGAAAAAAGTCCTCTTAGTTTGTGTGTATTTCCAAAGGCACCGTGGATTTCATCATCCCCAGCAAAGCTTTTAGCTTGTGGTTGTGAGAGAGAAACAGGAATGAAAGGGGTATTATCTGCTGACAATTCAATGTGGGTCCCTAAATGAAAGCTCAGGCTTTCCACTTCTGAGTCCATAGTCTTCATATGCTCTGACTTATCTTCATCCTTGGAAATCTTTGGCCTTTTGACTCCTTGTAAAGTGCTATATATTTGTTTATTGTCACTATCATTTATACTGCTCATGACAGCAAAGAGCTGCTCTCCAGGACCTTCGATCTTTATGACTCTTGAAGATGCTACCAGTCCATCTGAAGAACTATCTAAAGGCTCACTATCAAACATCACACTCTCCTGCAATGGGATTTTTGCTTTCTCTTGATCTTTTGACTCCTTTATTTGCTGTGCTTGCCCCTTACGGAGTAGGATGTTTTGAGCTGGATATTCTTCAGTCTCCTCACGCATCTTTCGCTTAAGAGTTTGACATTCACCTACTTTGCCCAATCTCTCTGCATCAGACACCTCATTTTCTGCACTGATTGAGTCATGTGGTATCTTCATTTGGTCTCCTATAACCTCCTTCCTGTTGTCTTTGCTCTGTGAATTTAATTCATAAGGCAGACACACTTCGCTGCAATCGAGACATTTTAAAGATGCTTCTGTGTCGTTTTTTGACAGCTTATTGCTACATACTGTGTTATAATGGACTTCTGATGTTTCTTTGTTAACTAAGTCTTTAGATTGCAAATAATTGTCTACGATTTCTGAAAGCAACTTGACATCTCCTAATTCTGAATTATCTTTAACGTAAGTTTTCCCTTTATCTGAAAGGTTATTCAAACTCCATTCTGGGATCTGTTCAGTAGAATAGGTTTGTGAAGACTTTTCATAAGTCTCAGCATTCAGAGGCACACAGCTTCTAACTTCGTCACTGGAACATTTCAAGTCTTCTAGCAAAACTCCTAAATAATTTTTATGGTCAAAAATAGAATGCATTGGCTTCTTTATTTTTTCTGCAGTTACTGCATTTTGCCTCTGGTCGTCTACAGATGGTCTTTTAAACTTCTGTACACAATCAATACTGTCTGATGAAATTACATCCATCTCTTTTACAACTGGCCCTGCACTTACAGACTTCTCCTTGCTGTGAGCATGAGAAGCCGTACACACTTCTAGTTTAACTGCATCATTTAGGGAGCTAATTGCTTTTTCTCTCTCTTCAGATGGGCTGTCGTTGCCATCAGCTCTTCTCTCAAATGACTCTATCAGCTCAAGAGGTTCTATAGCAGAATAGTCATGACAGAGGGCATTTGCTGAAGACGAATCCTGGTCAACTATCTGTGCATTCTCAGACGATGCAGGCAGCTCATCTTTTTGAGGCAGGCAGATTTCTGAGTTCTGAGTTAAAGGTGTTTCTGAAATTACTCCTTTCAAACTGGAAAGCTCTTGATTCACACAGAACTCTTCAGACTGCACTTGATTCACGCGCTCTTGACCATCAGCAACTGTAAAAGTCACAAGTTCTGGCTGAGGACAAGCTTTATTTCTTTCTATGATTCTATGATTTACTGAAGAATCCAACAGTAAGCATGTTTCATTTGTGATCTCTGGAATGAGAGTCATATCTTCTGGTACACATGAAAGACTCTTGCAGGCTGACTGAGACACAGAAAAGGATTCAACAATGGTCTTAATTTTATTTTCCGGGCCCATAACCAAGCTACCCGTGTTCAATAATGCAGAAAGTTTGGTATTTTCTGCCAATATTGTAGGTTCTTCTTTTTGATCTTCCTTTGCACTACTGAGAGAGTCTGTGTATTCTGAATGGTTCACATTTACCAAACTTTTGGAAGAACTACAGCCCACCATACTTCCTTTGAAAGTTCCTTGATCTTCCCTTGTACTGCTACCTACATTATCAGATTCTTTTAATTCTACTTTCTCCCCTTCCGATAGATCACTGATGGAATTTGTGTATTCGGAACAGTCTGTATCTACCATACTATTGGAAGAGTTATCCACCATTATTTCTTTGAAAGTTCCTTGAAAACTCTTTTCTCTTAAAGACTCATGAACCAGTGGAGTTGTGTCTTCATCTTTCTTTAGAGTTAATGATTCATTTTCCTTGGAGCAGATAGATCTTTTAGGTTCATCCACTGAACTTGTCAAAGTTTGTACACCAGTGTTGGACATGTCTAAGTCATACTGTTGGAACTCTAGAACTTCATCGGCTACTCGGGTTTCATTTTGCTTGTATGAAACCGGCCCATTAAGCTCACTTTGACATGCAAGATACTGATTTTCCACCTGACAAATGGTCTCATTTGGTTGCTTTGAATGTTTAAAACCTGACAATTCTAAGTCAAAGGATTGGTCCAAATGTTTTTCATGACTTGGGATGCTGGAGTCTGTGTCATTCTTTGAAGTGCCGCCTTCAGAAAAATTGTATTCAGAAGGTAACACAGTCTTCTTGTACATCTTTAATTCTCCCTCTCCCAGGACTACTGTTGTGTTGCCAAGATCAAGATGGATACCAAATATGGTTTTGTTCAAATCTCTGTTGACTGACTCTTCACTAGTCTCATTTTGGTGACTGCCTTCATGAGCTTTTACACTATCCACAGTTTCTATTCTATCAATTTCATCTTTCTGTAATGCACAAGAGTTAATTTGTTCTTGTCCCTTATCTGTATCAGAAGTTCTCTCAGTGGTGCCAGAATCTAGCCTTTCCTCTATTATTTCACTCTGGCCATCATAGAGTTTCAAGCTTTCTACTTCGATATTTGTATTTGAAATCTCCACTTCTGATAATCTAGTCGTGGACTCATCTGGAGTGCAAGCTGAATGCAATAGCTTCTCTGCTGTGGAAGTACGATTTGCCATATACTGAAACATATTGCTGCAATTCCAATTATCTTCACAAGGAACAGATTCACATGCTACATGAGTGTTCTCCTCAGGACGGTTGACTGCTTTTTTATCATTATGTACAAGTAAGTCTTCTGTTTCCAAGCCATTGACTTCTTCAGTCTTCAATTTAGTCTGCACTTTAAAAGAATCCTTGTTCAGTGTAGCATTATCCAAGCTGGTTCTATCTGATAAGATGAAGCAGGTCTTGACAGCTGAACAGTGGTCTTTTATACACTGGTCATTATGAGTATACATGTTACTTTCTTCATTTTCCATATCAGTGACCATCTTCTCTGTAGCCCCCAGTGCAAAGTGGATGCTCTTCTGGGGACCTTCACTTGCTACATTAGAAGTATTGAAATTCCTGTGATTTACTAAAGACAATTCTTCATTTTTATGAAGCAGAAGGCCCGTATGTTGTGTCTCCAGTTTTGCAGAAGCAAGGATGGATTCTTTTTTAGACAGTCTGTACAGGTACACATCTCGGTTTGAAACTATATCAGTATTACAAGAAGAAAGTTCACTTATAACGCCAAGAGACACTCTTGATTTTTCTGCATCATGACTAAGAGCTTCACCTAGTGTGGAAGCAAAGTTAGTTTCTTTGCATGCAGGCAAGTTAACATTAACACAATTTGCTTCTGGAGCGTTACCAAAACTGTTGTTCAGATCTTCTACCACTGAACTGCTGTTGGTTTCCTTTTCAAACAGTTGTGCCTCAAGGGAAACTTCACCTACCTTGGTGCCATAGTCCAGAAAGTCATGAACAGTAGGAGGAGAGTTTGCATATTTATTGTAGATATTATAGCATGTATGCATGTCTCGAGTCTTAATACTGACAAGGTTTTTTGTGTCCACCAATAGAGTGCCATTTTCTTTTGTATGTTGTTTTACTATATCACCCCAGCACACATCATTAATAAATATTTTCCACTGGTCCCCATCCTTTTTCAAGCTATTAATTTTTGAGGGGATTCTTAAATCTCCTTTTGGAAACTCCTCAGTTGATGAAGCAACAGAACTAGGAACTGGCGAATTAGAGCTCTCTGAATGAACGCTTTCTTGAATATCATGCCCACTATCCATGCCACAACTGTTCTTCATAGCAGTTTCTCTCTGGATTTCAGCAGCTTTCCCAGAACCATAGGTGTATGAATGGTCAGTGCAACTATCCGTTTCCGATTGTTCGGGCTCATCACTGGACATTTCTTCACTCTGCACTGGAGAGAGCTGTTCTTCCACCATAGGCTTGGAGATCCAGTTCTCTAGAAACTCAGTTCTTTGACTATCATCATCACAGCTTGGGCTATCTATCTCTTCTGCAAGATACTCCTCCTGTATTTCACAGATCTCAATAGTGTTGTCTTCTAGTGGCATATGTCCAGATTCCAGACTACACAAACTTCTTAATGAACCACATAAACCTTCAGAGCTTTCTTTTGAGAGAGGCATATCAACTTCAACACTACTTTTAGATACAGAAACAGCACTGTTGTTATGAGGGCTCTTTTCTTCATTTTGCTGGTAAGTCTGGTAACTTGCAGGTGCTGCATTAGTTTCATTAACATGGCTTGATCTAGACAACTCTACTTCTCCAGTCTCTGAATCAAAAATAGCACAACCCATGGTGGTCAACGACATGGTAGTACAGGCTGTTAATCCTCTACATTCTTTTTCTTCTTGTGGATGTTCTTTTGTTGATCCAGTCTCCACAACTGTTAAAGGCTCTAAGGGAACTAAGGTGTTGGTTTCTGAAACCTCACCACTGGCCATGGTAGTGTCTATATCTGGGCATTCATTGTTCTCAGGTGGAAGACCTTTACTCACTCTGTCATTCCTGTGTCCTGCTTTACTAAATATCCTAGTCCCATCAGCCTTCATACCTTGTACTTCTTCAGTGGGCTTTGGCAGAATTTCAGGTGTCACCTGTACGTTTGTTTGGTTTTCTTCTGCACAATAAAAAAAAAAAATCAGTACTGCACAATAAATTAAAAAAAACTTCTGTTTTACTTTCTTCTCTACTTAATATACAATTATTAGCAGCACAGTTTTACTGATTGATCCTTAATCACTTTGACAAACCCTACCACCAGTCTACTTTAAAACAAATCAAAATTATCTTTTAATCCTAACTGTAACCTATTTGCATGGATATTAAACATACCTGGTATGGATCCAATACTCTGAGTTCTCAGATCACTGTAATTCAGGAGTTCAGAGCCAGAGCTCATAGGAGTTCTATCAAACTAGTGGCAGTGCTTATTTTCAGTAGCATTTTTCTGTGATGAACAGCAAATTAAAATACTGTATGTACAGATTTAGAAGTGTGGGAAGTAGACAAGATGTGTATTTAAATTATCTGGTGGGACAGAGTAAGCTGTTTCAAAATTGAATGAATTTATACTGTCTTAATTGTATTACAGGACAGAAGATTAAAAAGTCTCCTCTTTTGTACTATAACTTTTGTACTGCCAACTACCGTTCTTCTGCAGACAAGGAACTAGAGGAAGATATGTATGCACTGTTGAAATGAAATTTTACAATGGAGCAACTCTTTCAAGAGCATTTTGCATTTTTATTCCCTTTCTCTCTTCCAATCTATCCAAATATTACCAAAGTTAAAACTAAGAAGCTTGAGGTGGAAGAGACCCCATTAGATTGTCCAAGTCCATTTCAATACCGAAACAGTCTGATTACATCTTCTTTTTCGTAAATCTCTTCACTAATGCCTCTTCTTTCTCTACAAAAAACGAATGCCTCAGCTTTACCTTCAAAGATTTGAATAAATTTGTTTCCAAGTGTATCTTCTTTTCTAACCACTCCCTTTATTGCCTTCTCCCACTCTTGGGTAAAAAGGATTCTCCTTTAGCAGCCTCTACTTCTGTGCCAGCTAGCTTCCATCAATTCACTGGAAAATTTTTCCTAGTTTGATATTTCTGGATTGGGAATTCATGCCCCTTTTATACAGGTGTTCAGAATGTTATCGTTAAGATCACCAAAGATGTCTATGTGTATGGCTCCATGAACACACACAGCATTCTACTTATTCTCTGTCACTACCTAATCACTGAAGTGCCACCGCATGCAGAACTCTTCTGCCAAAGGAAGCATCCGATGAAACTTGCAGGTCTATCTTATACAACTGGTAAACATGTTGGTAGAGATTCAAGTGTGTGCCTTACAAATTCCCTCATAAGTGCTACAGTCGTATCTGCCCAGAGAGCTGCCACAGCTCTTAAGGGTAAGGAGCAAGTCCTGAAGGGAGAGTACAAATTCTAGCTTTAGAAGCCTCTGATACACTTAATTTGATCCACTCAGATACGGAAACCTAAAAGGCTACCTTGCTCACCAGGCAGCTGGTATAGAATAAAGACAGTGTAAAAACATCAGATTGCACTGAGATGAACAGTATATTTTGAGTGCCCTTCTAACATCTACAGAGTATTGAACACAAGTGCTGTATTCCATACACATGTAGACGGTTAATTAGCCAAGGTGTCCTGACGAACCTTCTGGTGTCAGGATAGAGTGAAGTCTATTTTCTTTTGAATCCAGTGCACTATTAGTGCTGCAATGTAGGATTTTAAAGTCCGATATTTTAGATGTATTGTCAAGCCCTGACTTAGGGATTTCAGAACATATCTTTGGCCTTGACTTGTACAGTACTGCATGATTGCACCTCCATTGGTGCTTGAACCCATGACCAGGTTCTATAATACAGACTGTTGGGTAACAGTCTAGATGTAGGTAAGGTGGTGTAGAAGGCCAGCCTTCCCTTTTCAATTACTTTCTTTCAAGTGTCATGCAGCTAAACTTCACTTTTCTGGCTCATGTTCAGAACTGGACCCCCAACTGCACATTTTCTCCTGCAGGGAAAGAAGATGGGCAGATAGACCAATAGACTGATCAGGTCAGAAGACCAAGGCTCTTTGGACACTAAGGAACGATCAGAATCACCTTGGCTCTCTCCTTTATATCATTTCGCAGAGTATGAATACAGGAGGCAAGACATACAGAAAGGATTTCAGCCATCTCTTGGACTGGATGTCAACTGCTGTACCCTTGTGGTTCCTTCTCCTGGAAAGGAATCTGGGATGTCTTGTTGCTCAATCTTGACATGACTAAATCCAGTGAGTCCACTCAAAAACCTGACTTGCAATTAAAAAATAATCTTGAGATGGAAACTTGAATCTATTAACTGTCTGCTGAGCCAGTTTACCAGGACAGTCGATTTTCATTTTATGAGCTCCTGTCATGGATCCTTCCTCCTTTTGTACTGACTTCCCTTCTGTATGTGCACCCCAGCTGTTCAGGTGGCATCTACAGTTATCAAAATGCTGCTCTGGCTCAGTAATCCTGTGACCCGCTAGATACATATTGTTCTTTAGCCATTAGCACAGAGACTTAGCCATCTTTCCTGGAACCTAAGTGCCACAGGTTGATAAATTGGTAAGATATGCCAGGGCAATTAGAGAAGAAAATTAACAATTTCACGTATAGTCTTGCCCAATAGCATGACACTTAGTAGAAACAACAGTCCTTGGCTTTTTGTAGTTAGGGACCTCTTTAGCTGTGTGTTTAACATCCAAGCTCTTTCCTCTCCAGAGAGCTCGTTGTGGCTCTTGCTATCAATTCACACTCTACAGTGAAAGTTCAATTTTTCTGGCATCTACCTATTCTTTGTACTGACTTATGACAATACTGTTCTTGTCTAAACATTGAGCTGCATACTGGCTGGCCATTTCCCCTTATTCTTTGTGAGAGCACTCTTAGATATAAGCAAATCATCTAGCAAGGGGCAGACATAGATCTCATCTTGTTTGAGAAAAGTTTACTGACGTTACTAAGTTCTTTCATAAAACTTATGTATATTGCTAGGTGGGAGTGTATTAGAAATGACAGCTACTGTAAGGAAAGCATCCTCTTCTAAAGACAGCGTTATAAAGATGTACAGTCATATCATGTCTCAGCTTGATTGACAACAGCATTTCACCTTAGAAGATAACCAAAAGAGTGAACCTAAGCATTTCCCTCTTGAATCCCAGCTCTCTCAGACATCATGAATTTTGGCCTAAATTTTCAAAAGTGACGAGTGATTTTGTGTAGCCAACTTCAGACAAATTAAGGGACCTGATTTTTCAGAAGGTAAATGCTCAATACTACACCTCTACCCCGATATAACGCGACCTGATATAACATGAATTCGGCTATAAAGCGCTGAAGCAGCGCTCCAGGGGGGCGGGGCTGCACGCTCCGGTGGAACAAAGCAAGTTCAATATAATGCGGTTTCACCTATAACATGGTAAGATTTTTTGGCTCCCGAGGACAGCGTTATATCAGGGTAGAGGTGTACTTAAAATCTGGTCTTCTTTAAGATAAATTGGTACACCCAAAAGTTGAGACAATATAAAAGTTTCAAGCCTCTTTGGAAAAAAGTCAGACATTAAGGTCTGATACTACCCTGCATCCCCCTGGGCCTTTGGGAACCAGGAAGAAAGTATGGACCCAGGGCCACCTCCACTCTCCAAACTTCCTCTGGTTCCCAAATCTAGACTGTTGGGTTGCTGCCTCCATATTTCTCTTTTTTACAGAGAGGAGGTAATTCAATAAAGGAAGATCATTGACTCCCACATGCAGATTTGTAACTATCACTTAGCCCTGATGTGCTATGTTTAGAACCCATTTGTCCAATCCAGTTGGGATTCTCTCTTTGCTAACTTTGTGCAACCTGCCTACTAGGTAGGGCTCTAGTCTACTGTAAACCTACTGGAGACCAAGCAGTAAGCAGGACAATACAAAGAGCTTTCTTCAGAAGTCACCCTTACGTCATCCCTGTCAGGTTTTATTCCACTTTGATTTAGCACTTTGGTTTACTCCCATATTTCCCAAACAGCAGGCATGAAAGGCTTGGCTTGTACTTCCTCTTACGCAGTGTAGCACTGGCCAAGGTCTTTCTGTAGGACTCCTTGATAAACCATGTCCACCCACTCCGAAAACAATCTTCCTCTTCAATACCTGAAGGACACTAATGGTTGGTTTGCCTGTATGTCAGCCTTCAGTCACCTTACCCACATGATTGTGAGACATGATTTTAGATCCGAATGCTCTGTGAAAAAATATTAGAGTGTCCAATTAAGCAATTGCCAGGAAAGAAAAAATTCCCCAATGGTGCTCCATGGCTATCGGACTTCCTTACTTTTAAGGAAATTAGCTCAGACAGGGAAACTGTCCAAGCCATTAATACCCTAACAAAAGATGTGGAAGTTGCCATAATTTCTTCTCAGGGAAGAATCTATTCCTAGGTACATTAGATCCTTAGACTGCATCTACTTTGGCCTTAACCATATTCTCATTCAGTCCCAATGGCATCCTCTATAGCTGCAGGCAGCAGAATATACAGCTCCAATGGAAAATATTTGGCTTCCTCACTCATTTTCTTCCACTAGGAGGAGGCTTCTTAGGAGTGTTCCAGGCCTGCCACTATACTTCAAGAGAGATTCAAAACATTAAGACAAAAAGGCTTGTTCTCCTGAGACTTGGTGTCAGTCTGACAATTGTCTCTCTTCGCAAGCGGGGGACATGGAATTTTCCAACCTACACTTTTTTGGGGAGTGGGGTGGGGTGTGTGGGTGCTTTTCCTTTGATAAGCTAGGTTCCAGACATTCACAGAATGATGATGGGGAGGAAGACAGATGGATTTCTAGAAGATATGTTCTAATTCAAACAAAAATTAATTCAGGGAAGTCCTATAGCTTGTGTTGTACAGGAGGTTAGACTACATGATCACAATGGTCTCTTTCTAGCTTTCCCAGTTTATGAATCTATGTTGCTTGGGCCTGCTCTGTCAAGATATTAGAGATTTGATGAGTTTCTCTAGGATCTGCTCATTCCCTTAATCTGAATGAAAAACAACCGAGAGTCAGGAGAGGCTTCCAACCTTTTTCTCAATACGAAGGGAGGACAAGAGGATTTTTGCCTCCTTTTGGGTAGAACATGTTCAATTTTGCTTCTGTCCTTTTAAGATATTACATTTTTAGCCCTTGTGACAGATAACCTTCTGAATGAACTGAACATAAGCCAATGCAATGCTGTCCTCCTTGCAGAACAACCTGAAACAGCTCAGCAAAGTACTGAAGGGACACCACTATCTTGAAATTTAGTCATTAAAAAAAAAAAAATTAGAATAGTTACACATATGATGGCTACTCCTGAGTCCACCTTGCCATATATGGCTTTACCATCACATTCTCCTATTTTTAAATCCTTGTTTGTGTGTGTGGAAGACAGAAAACTTATTGCACAGAGGACAGAAATTTGTCAGTGGCCATTCAAATTCCCCATTAATTTTGAACAGGTGTTAAACCAAAAGAAAGTTTAACTGTAAACATTATTTCACTAATGATCACTTTAACAGAAACACTGATTTAATGTAATTGGCACCAGTGGTAGCTAGTTACTGGAATCATAAAAAAGTAGGGCTGGAGGAGACCTCGAGAAGTCATCAAGTCCAGCCCCCTGGAATGAAGCATGAAGAGGAGTTCAAACCCCCAAAAGGTTGTCCCCTCCAACCCTTACCACAAAAGGAAGGGTAAGAAAAGGAAGGAAACAATGATTTTAATGTACCATGTAATTTTGAATTTCTATCCAAATTGCTATGTTGAGACCATTAAGGTTGTACAGTTAAGTGCCTTACAAGTTAGGACATATGGTCGAAACAGGACTTAACCTTAATATTGCTTTCTTTTGCAGATGCATTACAATACAGTCTTTAATTACATGATCACATTTCTCAAAAATACAATTTTTTTGTAACTTTAGAAACAGATGCAGCATCTCGTGCTAGGTTTTCATTTTAATAAACTTTTCATTCTTTTATGCTCACATTTTCATTGCTACAATGGTGCAGCAACACTGTAGCTCACGAAAGCTTATGCTCAAATAAATTTGTTAGTCTCTAAGGTGCCAAAAGTACTCCTTTTCTTTTTGTGAATACAGACTAACACGGCTGCTACTCTGAAACCTCTCTTTACTGACTGAATTTTTACATGAAAAGTTTTCTTCTCTGTAACGTGTGTATTTTAGTAGTTTAGGCCCCAACATTGCCAGTGTCGATGAACGTGGATAAAGTTAGGCATGAGAGTTTGTACAACTGAGGCTTTAATCATTATGTACTATATGCAGTCTCTTCAATAAGCTACAAAGATTTCTTTTGTGAAATTAAATGGATTAGGCATTTATCTGTAAAACTATTTTAGCTAGAAACATATGTAGCTCATGCATTCCAAAAAAATTTAAACATTGCTTTAGGCTTTACTCTTAAATATGGTATGCTATGTATGTAGGGTTTATTCCATGCTTTTCATATAAGCGACTTTCATGAACTGTCTAGCATGCACATTGTAGTACAAAATATTACAAGAGGCTACATGTATTTAAGAAAAAATTGTATATCATAATTCAAAAATGGTACATAATCAGATCGTATCACAATGTATATACACAAGACACAGAATTAAAGATTGCACATGCAACCTGAACTAAGTATTTCCTGATTTGAATGTTGAGCTACAAACATGAGGTTTTTTCAATGGAATTTACTTTTTTTGAAAGAGTAGAAAAATCCAAGAGTTAGCAGACTTTTAAAAAATGGCAACAAGTAAATTCCATAATCTGGAAGCTATTTGGTTTAACACCACTAGAATTCCCTGTCCCAAGCACCTTCTGAGGCTTACATGATTGGGGCCCTTGCCTTGGTGCCATTCAAAACGCACAGCAGCCCTCCCTAATCTCTTCATTGCACTCTTCCTTGTGCTAGTAGGTTAGCCATAAACATGTACAATGCAGCAGTTTTTCTAGCTGGCATTTTATGAATTGGTAAAATATACTGTGCACCATGGAATTCTCAAACTATTTTCAAATCAAAACTCTTTCCACCAGAACACTCAAAGACACTTAACAAGAGTTATTTCCACATCAAATTTCATTTTGTGTTTACTTCTGGTCATTTCAACAATAGTTTTGTTCAAAGGAGGTCATAAGTTTTGGAAAAGAATTTTCAATTTCTTTATTCAAAAACATCTGAACTGTATTTGCTCAAACATTTGAAGACTTGTTCCATACTTTCAGAGACCAAGACCGGAAAACTGGCCTCCAGGCAAGCATAAATTTGATGTGTTGCTTAAGGCTGGTCTTCTCTTGGTTTTGTTTTATGCTCAGTCTGAATGACAGTAATTCACAGAACAGCAGATACATCTGGTGCCACCAAATTACATGCAGAGACAGACCCAAATTTTCTATTTGAAATACTAGCTCTTTTAGTATGAAGTCAACAGAATCTGTGGTGATTGAGAACTCAAGATAGAACAGGATATTAGCCACAGCCAAGCAGGCCTGATCTGCAATAAACACAGGACTAAAATCAATATATGGTTGTTCCAGAATCCTGGAGTTAAATAGAGTCACAACATGCCTGCTTGTTGTGGAGAAAAAGAGAGAGAATAGCCATCAGATGCAGGCAAAGTGATCAAAGCATGTGTGAACAGAAGTGTGCAGGAGCAGATCATTAACAGGAGGACTAAGAATTAGGGCAGAAACCCTCTCACTTTGGAAACGGCATATTCTAAAGTGTTAGATGGTAACTGAGTCAGCCAGTTATTGTTTCTTTTGCACATTTCTACTGCTAACATTTTCATATAGTTTGGTTTTGAGAAATAAGACAAGAGTATCTGCACTGGAGTCAAAAAGTATTTCAGACTAAGTAGTACCAAATGCGGACTCTCTTCATCAGAGCATTTCAATCACATCAGCACATGGCCAGGAGAGAGCACAGGATTAAGTTTTGCTATTGTTCTACACAAACAGAGCAATAACTTCCACTACCAAAAAGAACAGAGGAGCTATCCCTGCAATCATTCACACACGTCTGTGAATGAAAGAGGATCCTGAAGGAAAAAAGCTGAATAACTGAAATACACACCTTTACTCTTCAGAGGAACTGCCATTTCAGTACAGCAGATTCTTGAAAATTCTCCCCCACTTCGGTTTATCTGAGGCTTCTCCTGAAATAAAGGAACAAGTCACCATAGTAGCAGCAACACCTGAGACTAACTGGTAATTATAGATTTCAGAGATTATTCCTAGACTCCAGGGACTGTACCTGCTCAACCAGTTCTAACTCTGGATGCACTAAGTATTAGCATACCACAGAATATGCTAGGCTTTTGGGGGGAAATGATGGAGAAAGTCATGTGTACACCATAAGCACACTTACAACGGTGGTAATACAAGAAAGTAATTAAACTGTAAGCACCTAACATGAGAAATTCTCCTTCCTTTCTCACCCACTGCCTCATCACATCTTTCCTCTTAATTTTTTTTTTTTTTTTAAATTTACTCACTGTTGAAGATACTGCATTAGTCTTTCCTATCCTCAGGAGGAGACACATCCAGAGAAGATTTAAACTCAGCACCAGTAAAGTCTTGCCAAAATAGCAATTAAAGCAGTAAGTGGTTTAAATACAACAGAAAGCGTCCCAATATGAAACAGAATGGTAATTGTTCATCAAACACCAAACCATTATTATAATCCCTCACAGTGGAATCCCTTGTGCAGATGAAAAACGCACAAGAAAATATTACCCTCCTCACTGTACTACCTGTGGATAGTTAACTCTCCTGCCAAACCTTAACTCCTGCATTTTCTGACTACTTTCATTGTGCAAACTTACTATTGCATTAACAGTTAAGTAGTTTGCACCCAGATGCACATGAAAGTGAATTCATTAGTAAAGGCACTAGAATGTGAAGGCTCTAGAAATTCATTAGTAAAGGCACTAGAAAGGCCAACTATGTGTTCCTCAAAAAAATTATTAATGAATTATTATGCATTTCTACAACACTTTCCTTATGGAGACCTCAAAGTGCTTTCAAACATTGTCTCAATACCGCTTATACTATTCCTTATAATACTGGAAAGGAAAAAGACTAAGTGACTCATCTTAAGTATTACAGTAAATACTGTAAATTGCAAAGCTATGAATAGAATCCAGGCCTTGTAATATTGCACCCCAGTTTTGAACCGCTAAATCACAGTTTCCTTCTTAAGGCAACAGCAGTGTGACAATCATATTTATTAACTTCCCTGCAATAAACCCTCACCCTCAAAATTTTTAAATGCAGACATGCTCCAGAACTGGCAAATGGATAAAAATGTATGTTTAATAAAAATATTTTAATATATTTATCTAAAAAATGACATTCATGTACTAAACATTCTCTAGTATATTTTGTAAAATAATGAAGTCTTAATGAATAGGAGCCTTAACTACAGCATTTTGCTATTAATGCCTTGCTGAGAAATGGAGAGAGAACTGGCTTTGTGTGTATGAATTATAAATCTATCTACATTAGCAAAGTCTATTATATTTAATTGGCAGTGATGGGTGAAGCTGATGGATGCAGAGTGAAGACTCTTGATGGAAGAAGCAGTTTTTCTATTTTGTCCCTTGGGATAAGCTCTGGCTTGTGTGCACTCCAGCTTTAGCAGCTACTTGACATGTTAAAACCCATGTCACATGTCCAGAGAATAAATTTTCAAACAGAAGCAGCAGTCAATTCACAACTGTACAGTCCAATATTTTCAGAGCATAGATGAGCCAAATCAAGTAAGACACTTAGACTTTTTCTTTCCAGTGACAAAACTCCAAAATCCACTCCATCTCACGATGGATGTTTCAGGTTTTATAAACATCTAGAGCAAATTTATAGTTCTCTTGTCTTGCCCTCCACACTAATTTTCAATTAATCAAACCCAAAGCCATAGAAATAGTTGGAAGATGTACCACTGATGCAAACAAATGTAAAGTCAGTCTACAGTGGCTTTATTGGAAAAGAAAATAAGAACTTTGAAAAAGAGAAAGTGGGATTAGTCATATGATTAGGAAGATTTCACTATGAAATCAGCTTTTTTTGGAACTGTAGAGAACCATCCTTGTTTAAAAATAAAAATTCAAAACTAACTTCTGTCTCCCATTGAAAACATGCTAAATTTAAATAATTCTCTAGTACAACTCCTACTATTTGCTTTGTAGTTTGTGTACCCACTGCTTCTACTACTAGAAAAAATAGCTTTTTGTTCACTACCCCCAGCAAAAACGCAAAGTAGTACACTAAGTATGAAGTGTGGTTGTATAAAATTAAGTTACTACCAAATAACAAGCTTTGACTTAAATCTCCTCTCTCACATAAACTTTTAAAATGATAGGGGATTTTGGGGAGAGATTCTGCTCAGAGAGAAAGAAAACAGCAGATGCAATTGTAAAGTTTAATGAGCATCTGTAACATTTAAACCATCTTAATACGTATTATAAAGACATCAAAGAAACCTAAATGTCATCATATGACCACATTATGGAGAGACAATTATTTCTCAGAAATTTAAGTTTGAAGTTCACTTCCCCATATAAGCTCAATTTTCAGTTCCTTAATTTAATCAAACTTTCTCATTTACTGTATTTGCATACTTTCAAGTGTCTGGAATTCCTTGTGCCAAATAGTAAAACCTGTAACACGGAATTTTCAAGTTTTTTTTTTTTTTTTTTAAATAAAACTTGAATGTTTGTGGGGTTTTTCCCCAGCGAAGTATTAATTTCAATTTTATCTCTAAACTCACAAACTTTTTTGCCTTGGAATAATAATTGGAATGTCAGTGTCTGCTGGACAAAAAAACAACATATGAGCTGAGAATTAAAAAAAGGAAATAGAGACACTGATCCACTGTCCAATTATTGAAGAGTTGAGTTGAAAGATACTGCAGAGACTGTACTTAAGACATAAGTGATGTCATATATGGCTTCAGCATCAGATCTAGCACTGTCAGTCATTTTAACCTGGTACCAATAGTATGACCACATAATGGCTAGTTTTGTTACCTGTATTATGACATTTTAGACTACAACATATCCTCCTCAACAGTTGGGAAGACGGACATTTGGCATTTGTGAGGGTTTGGGTTTTTTTAGGACTGCCAATTAATCACAGTTAACTCACACAATTAACTCAAAAAAATTAATCACGGTTAATCGCACTTATAACAATAGAATACCAACTGAAATTTATTAAATATTTTTGGATGTTTTTCTACATTTTCAATATTGATTTCAATTACAACGCAGAATACGAAGTGCACAGTGCTCACTTTATATTATTTTTGATTACAAATATATGCACTGTAAAAATAATAAAAAGAAACAGTATTTTTCAATTCACCTCATACAAATACTGAAGTGCAATCTCTTTATTATGAAAGTGTAACTTACAAATGCAGATTTTTTTTGGTTACATAACTGCACTCAGAAACAAAACTGTGTAAAACTTTAGAGCCTACAAGTCCACTCAGTCCTACTTCTTATTCTGCCAATCACAAAAACAAGTTTGTTTACATTGACAGGAGATACTGTTGCCTGCTTCTTATTTACTATGTCACCTGAAAGTGAGAACAGGCGTTTGCATGGCACTTTTGTAGCCAGCATTACAAGGTATTTACATGCCAGATATGCTAAACATTTGTATAACCCTTCCATGCTTTGGCCACCATTCTAGAGGACATGCTTCCATGCTGTTGATGCTCATTAAAAAAATAATGCGTCAATTAAATTTGTGACTGTACTCCTTGGGGGGAGAATTGTATGTCTCCTGCTCTGTTTTACCTGCATTCTGCATATATTTCATGGTATAGCAGTCTCAGATGACGACCCAGCACACGTTCATTTTAAGAACACTTTCACAGAAGATTTGACAAAATGCAAAGAAGGTACCCATGTGAGATTTCTAAAAATAGCTACAGCACTTGATCCAAGATTTAAGAATCTGAAGTGCCTTCCAAAATCTGAGAGGGACGAGGTGTGGAGCATGCTTTCAGAAGTCTTAAAAGAGCAACGCTCTGATGCAAAAACTATAGAACCCAAACCACCAAAATAGAAAATCAACCTTCTGCTGGTGGCATCTGACTCAGATGATGAAAATGAACACGTGTCGGTCCGCACTGCTTTGGATCATTATCAAGCAGAACCCATCATTAGCATGGAAGCATGTCCTCTGGAATGGTGGTTAAGCATGAAGGGACATTCGAATCTTTAGTACATCTGGCATGTAAGTATCTTGCAATGCCACCTACAACAGTGCCATGAGAACACCTGTTCTCACTTTCAGGTGACATTGTAAACAAGAAGCAGGCAGTGTTACCTCCTGCAAATTGTAACCAACCTTGTTTGTCAGTGATTGGCTGACCAAGAAGCAGGACTGAGCGGACTTGCAGGCTCTAAAATTTTAGATTGTTTTATTTTTCAATGCTAGGTTTTTTTGTACATAATTCTACATTTGTAAATTCATCTTTCATGATAAAGAGATTGCACTACAGTACTTGTATGAGGTGAATTGAAAAATAATTTTTTTGTTTTTTTACAGTGCAAATATTTGTAATAAAAAATAAATATAAAGTGAGCACTGTACACTTTTTATTTATTCTGTGTTGTAATTGAAATTAATATATTTGAAAATGTAGCAAACATCCAAAAATATTTAAAATAAATGGTATTCTATTGTTATTTAAATCGCACAATTAATTTTTTTTTAATCGCTTGCGTCTCCTGTCCTTCTTTAAAGGTTTTGCTCTTCACGTTGCTACAAACCTGCCAAATACCATTCTAGGAATATTTCTTAAAGAGAAAATAAAGATAATATGTTTAACAGGCATGTAGACAATTCAGACATATATTCACTTAAACTGAAACAGTGAAGAGCCAAACAATTACTCATAGAGCAAGATGTTATGATAGCAAGACTTAAAGAAAGAGAACAAAAAGCACATTGAAATCAAGTTCCGAACAAATCCCTCTCTGCTATGTTCAAACATTCACTGTAATCAATTTATTTCTTACCTGTCTCAACCACCACTTGTCTTCAGAGGTTAAAGCACAACATCCAACAAGCTCTTCCTCAGCATCTTGTGTTTCTTTCGCAGATCCTCTCTCCTCTTTCTGGATCCCATTAGCACAAGTGTCCTGCTTCCCCAAGCTTCCACTTTTGGCCTCTTCATTCTCAGCAAGGTTTCCAGCCCCCACAGGCTCTTCAGAAAGGGATCCCACCAGCCCATCAGATGTAAGCTTGTCCCCATGATCCAGGTTATCAGTTTCCTGTGAGCAACTTTCCACCCCATTAATCCTGTGGGACTCAGACAACAAACTGCTACTACGTCCTAGCACAAGTGTTGATGCTTCAGGTTTTGTATCTAGTCTAACATTAGGATCAGACCCAACAGTAAGCTCAGCAGAGATGCTGACTGGCAGTCCAGTGTACAATTCCTGTACCACAGCAGACATGGAGGAATCAAGGGGATGTGGGTGGCTTCTGTCTTGGGACTCCACTCCAGATAATAGCATAAAGGCAGCTGAAGACTATGCCTTTCTAAATTCACCCTGAAAGTAAAGACAACACTAAGTCACTACACAGACACACACACATACACAAAAGTAATCATTGTTTTTGTTGTTGTCTGAGACAAAGGTACGTACACCCGAGAAGCAACAACAAGGGGACAGATATTTAGAAAGTTTGGTCCCTTTTTAAGGCACTCACAGTAGGAGGGTTCCTCAGTCAGCAAACCAAAATGTTCAGCCAGGTTCTTTGAATATTAACCTGAGCATGATTAAGTAATATAAAATGAGGTATGTTAACATTTTATTGTAACTTTGCCTTAATAAAAAATTTAAACCAAAAAATAAAAGGCTAAGTGCTTCAAAAGTGTGTCTTCTAGAAGAGTATGTTCCAAATGAATTCCTAGTAAGAAAGTGATTCTACAATTACTGAGTGTTAGAGTAAGTGCCACACAAACCATGAATAAGGTTATTCCTCTCTTCTCACATAAACACTTTCTCCCTACCCCAACATCACTTCTTAGCCTAAAACTAAGACCTTGTATGGGTGTCTGTAGAAAATGGGAAGAGAGGTAATGGGGAGGAAAAGTATTTACTAGCACTTGTGGACCTAAAACAGGGTGTCAAACATCCTGCCAGTTTGATGGTATAGTAGTAGCCAAATTTCCTTTACTTTTCTATATTTTTAAAAATTTCTCATTAGATAGAAAAGCCATACAAGAAAATGCATCCTAACACATGCACTATCACTTGCCATTCCTTGTGACTTTCCCATTATAAACAGAGGAAAAATATGGTGCTATCACTAGGTTTGTTATCTAAAGTTAACCTTTGATTCATCTTATAGCCTAGAGCCCAACTCATCAGTATCCAATGGCCAATACTATGCTAGCAATATCTATGCTCAAACAGTTATTGCTAGTACAGGTCTAACCATAGTGTCAGCATGACCACAACATGGTTAACCACAAGTGCTCTGAACTACATTAAGTAAAGGGTCACTTAAAAAAAAATTTTTTTAATAGAGCCCTGATGAAAGAATACTATATACTTAACACTGACATGCTCATGAATCTCCATTGAGAGTTTCTACATAAAGCTACCATAGGCTAGGTCAGATGGCACCAATCACTCAGCTAACAGCCAACAGAAGGTTAATAAAACCCAATCCTATTACTCAAATGTTGATCTTGCCACTCTTTACACAGCTCAAAAACATAGATGAACATCAATCCTTTCTCCTAGCTCAATATTTCTATGCTATACATAACTAAAATCCTCAAGATTCTTTAAAAAAACAAAAAAAAACAATAGGGGAGGAGGAATGTTGCTCAAAAAAATTTAAAACCTTTATCTTCAAAAATTTACACCATTTCTAGCAGTACTGACTAGCATATGGCTAATTTAAAAGAAAAACAACATAATATGGTCTCAAAACACTAATGAGCTACAAATAAACACAAACTCTGACCATCTACAAGTTAAATAAACACTACGCATGGCTTCTTTCCTCAGGAATTGGTAATAAAAACATGGGTTAAATTCTAGACCCTGATTTTTCTCCCTCTTTAAAATGACAATATCAGCTGTAAGCAAAAGACAGCTGAGAGGCTGCAGAATCTTAGCATATATTTACCAAAGATAGGAAGAAGGACCCATTTACGAAAACACTCCAGATTTATTTTCTTCTAGCCTGTCTTTCAGCACAGGAAAAACACATTCCAGCCATCTACATCTTTTCTTGTGATCCAGAAATGCTTCTCACACACACAACCTCTACCAGGTATTAGGGAGGTAAAGTAACTTGCTCAAAGTCACATTAACAAAGAGAGTTGCAGACATAGGAATCAGAGTAGCAGCTGTGTTAGTCTGTATCCGCAAAAAGAAAAGGAGTACTTGTGGCACCTTAGAGACTAACAAATTTATTTGAGCATAAGCTTTTGAGAGTTACACCTCACTTCATCGGATGCTCACGAAAGCTTATGCTCAAATACATTTGTTAGTCTCTAAGGTGCCACAAGTACTCCTTTTCTTTTTCGGACACAGGAATAGAACCCAGGTCACCCAAACCCGTGACCTGCTCCAACATCTAGAAAGTGGCCCACCAAAAAGCAAACAATGTAAAATAAAATTATAAAAAAAATATTTATAAACAAGCTTGGGTTGGTTCGCTTTAATGAGGCCCCAAAGTTCATTTTTTGGAGAAGCCCAAGGAAAGCCAGCCATCCCAAATCTGAAAATGAAAACAGTTTTTCATAACCGAAGGGACTCTGAAACAAGGCCAGCAGTATCCACAGTCCTTATCCCAGCCATCTCAAGGCCCCTCGGGATAAAAGTACCAGGGCATCAAGCTAGTGCTGTTTTCATCATCCTGTGAAGGATGCCAGGAGACCCTGTACCCCTGTTGACGCACTCACAAGCAGCTGCCCCACACGTTCTCCCAGATGGAAAGATTGTCCCCCCATCCCTCCCAAAGGGTGCCCCCCCACACACAGTTGCCAGGTCTCCGCATAACTGCTCCCTAGAAAGGGGTGCTCCCCCACAGGTGCCACGTCTCCACACAACCCCCAAAGGGGGCCCCCCCGCAGGTGCCAGGTCTCCGCACCCCTCCCCCAAAGGGTACTCCCCCACAGGTGCCAGGTCTCTGCACAACTGCTCCCCAAAAAGGGGAGCTCCCCCGTGGGTGCCAGGTCCCTCCCTATCGGGAGCTGCCAGCTCCGAACTCGGCGAAAGACGGGACCGTACCCACCCCAAGGCGGAAGGTCCCCAGCACAGCCAGATCGTGACTGAAGTGCGGCCGGGGGGTACAAGGGGGCGCACTACCCCTTTTACCTGAGCGGGGTACGGGCCCGCCGCCAGCCCCGCTTCTTCCTCACAGAGCCGCTCTCTCCTCCTTCCCTCCCCCCCGCCTCCTCTCTATGGTCACATCACTTCCTCATCCAGCCATTGGCTGCTGCTCACTCGCCAGGAGCCAACTGCTGCCCCGCTTGCGGTTTCTTACACTCCCAGTGGGCTCTTCCATGCACCTCCCTCAGCACATAGACCGAGCGGGCTCCTCCATGCACCTCCCCCGGCACGCCGTCCTAGTGGGCTCTTCCACGCACCCCCCTCCCCGGCACGCCGTGCCAGCGGGCTCTTCCACGTACCCCCCCTTCCTCACCTGCCACAACTCTTCCAAGCACTACCACCCTCCTTGCCTGTCCACAACTCTTCTCAGCACCTCTCCACACAAAGGCTCTTAGTGTTCCCAGCTGCTCCTCCCACGCTACAGTACTACACTGTACCTCTCCTGCTGGCCCCACTTCACCACAGCACGACTTACCAAGTGAAATACATAAAGTCAGCAGCACTGTGTCACATACAAATGTCTTGTAGTCTACAAACAGGTAGAACATGCCCAGGTTCCATGCTGATGGGCAGAACGTTCCTAACAACATGCTACTTGGTGGCATGATATAGTGGAACACATGCCAACTCCTGCAATAAAACAAAATTTGTCCTGTTATACTCAGCATGTGTGGATGAAGAGACATCGGAAAAGTTAAAATCCATGCAAAGTTTGACTGTGCATTTCTCAGAAATGGACAAAGAAGAAAGGCATGATTTTTTTTTTTTTAAACATACCCACTTATGTTCCTGAGAAAAGATATGTCACGTACCTCCAGATTCACTATCTGATCCTTTTCCCATTGAAAGCAATGGCAAAATTCCTATTGAGCTGACTGGGAGGAAGTTTGGCCCTCTGTCTGAGACTTCATATTATTTAAAACATTTATCTCATAATCAACCCCCTAAAAGCCAACCCAACTAGAGCCCCATCGTAGTAGGCACTGTATAAATATATAATAAATTACAGACATTGTCTCAAAGAGTTTACATGCTAAAAGACAAGATCTGGCATTTCTTCTCATTCCTTTTTCTGATCCCTAAGATCAGCAGTGCTCATGTCCCCACAATAGCTATCCTAAAAGCATGTGTTTTCCCATTATTTCTTGAAGTTTCTTTCTTTTATCCCAATTCTGAAAATCTATCCATGTGAGAACACCATTATGCTCTCATGAAGACATTTAGTTTCTATACAAATGCAGGGGTGTGCCCACGATGATCGTTTGCAGAATTTGGCCTTTGCTGATTTACAGCCTATTCTTCTTGATCTAGGAGAAAAGAACCTGCATGACACAGGAAGGAAAGAGGACAAAGGCAAAGTAAAAGGAAATAGGGAGAAATTATGGTAAAAAATGATGAGGGAAAAGAAAGAAGCAAAATTTTTAAGTTTACTTATAGCAGTCTAGCAACCGCTTTTGTTTCTGTTTATAATTGTTCATATTTAAAAATTGAACATTTAATTTCAACCTAACAACCAGATGGTGCTTACTTTTAACTAACAAGTAACAATATCCCAGTCTAATAAACTCATTGGGCCTTCAATCTCAGAATGTATTCAGCCCATTCTGGGGTTATTTTATCGTCTAAACTGTAAACCCTTTCTAGTTACCCCACTGAAGCTGTCAAACAGGCAGCACCCGCGGCTGTGAACTTCTAGAATGCTTGAGACTATGAAGCTAAACGCAACCGAGTACGAAGTTACAGTCAGGAAGATCTTTCCCTTAAGGGAACATCAACCGTCTCATCCTCTGACCCCAGCCAAAAGGCTCACCCAACACACTGTCCTCACTCTGTTTTGTCCAAGTCATTCCTCCCCTCCGCCTCGGCCACGGGGGAGGAGTGGCGTTAACCTCTTGTTCACTAGTAGCGAGCCATTTCCCCCAGCACGACCCCGTTTTCACCTGGTTAGGACTGTCTGATACTGCCAGCTGGGGGCTGCATGTTTCAGGCTTGGTCTCTGCCCACAGGTTTGGGGGACCGACAGGGAACTGGATAGGAAGGACACCTTCCCGCCCCGCCCCCGGGCCAGGACCTACAACGGCTACCCCCGCCCTCCCCGCCCACGGGCCCCGGCTCCCGCGGTGGCGCGGTCCCGCCTGAGGAAGCCTCTCTTTCCCCTCCCGTCTCTATGGTGCCGCACTCTCTCCGCAAGTCCCGGATGAGGAAGTGAGGCCGCTCTGTGGGCTGTGCTGGTGATTCGCCTCGGGAGCCGCCCCCTGTCTTGGCTCCAGCCGCCGCCGGGACCAGTAAGAATCAGGGAGCCGGGGCCTGCTCTGGTCCTTCCCCCACCCCCGTAGTTTTTGGCGTGGGGGTTTATTTGCCTCTCGCTCATCTCCTTCGCCGCGGGGAGCGGGGGAATTTGCCTCCCCTCTGGGGGCGTGGTTGTCATGGGGATGGGAGGAATTGCCCCTTCCCTAGGATGGGGGGGAGGTGTCTCTTTCTCTTTGGGGGAGGGGTCCACCCTCAGGCATGGTCACTGCGTTGTTGGGGCGGACACACACCTGTCAGGGATGGAGACACTAGGTTTACATGGTCCTGCCTCAGGGCAGGGGGTCTGGACCAGGTCCCCTCCAGCCCTTCATTTCTATGTTTCTGTTTGCTGGGGAGTGTCTGCTCCCACGGGGGCTCGTTCCCACGGGTAGGTGGAGCATTGGACTGCAGGAGATCTGACACCCCTAATTGCGGATTCCTTGACCCCTGTAGTTGTCTGAATAGCGGGCAGTGCTGGCTGGGGGCCTTTTGCTGGCCCAGGAGTTGTCATTATGCCGTGGGTTGCCTCACTGAGATGAGGTATTGACTCCAGGTTTTGTCATGGGGGGCGGGGATTGATCTGAAGGATTATGGACAGTTTGCAGCTCAGAAAAGCTGCAGCATTTTGGTTAAAGGGTTAGGCTTGAATTTTACATTCTGGACTGTGTGTGTGTGTGACTCTGTGAGAGAGAAAGTGCTCCTGAACTGTGTTGTACGGTCAATAGATAATAGAAATTCTTTTCTAGTTCAAAGTGTGGCATCCTGTCTTTTTCATATGAAAGACCCAAATTCTATCATAATAGTGACTGTCAAGTCGTAAGTGACCAGCATGAAGCATATTGACAAATAGGAAATCTTAGGCAGCTATGAATTGGTACAAGCGCATTGTTTGTGGAGCATGAGTGATGCTGGTGTTGCTCTGTGAGACTGGAACCTCCAAGGTTTCCTCTTGAAATGTAGAGCTGTAGAAGAGTTTTATAATAAGGAAAGGGCTGAGTTTCTTTGCTTTGTTTTTGTTTTTACTTACCAGGGAGACAAGATGTCATCTGTTCTCTTTACTTGGAGTAGCTGAGAAGAACCAGGATTCAAAATGAGAACCAACAAGGTCTACAAACTCGTCATACATAAGAAGGGATTTGGGGGCAGTGGTCAGTATCCATTGAGTCATAAGTGTTTTTAGGACTGCTGGTTTAATGAATAATCAGCAGTTTTCCATAATTTTTCTAATTTAACAGTGACAAAGCTGATTTCCATTTTTGTTAGGCTTTTTCAAACAAAATATTAAGGGATTAGCCTTTTTGTAACCTACAATGTCGCTCATCAGAAGGTGGAAAGCCAATTGATAGTAGAATACAAATTAAAATCCACAAGTGCCAGATTACAGTAAAAATGTTAGTTTCTGTGACAAAATATCTTTGACACCTTTTCATTTGTCATTTTGGCCTCCTTTTTTGCTATCGCTGTTGCCTCTTGCTTAGCTACAGAATTGGGAGAGGCTCTAGTGCCAGGTCGTATTGCTGCAAATGGATATGTGTGGACTCAGAGTTTGTGGGTCCCACTGGCAGGACCTAGGACTCTGTCTGAAGGGTGTACTGAGTCGTAAATTAACAGATGGATATACAGCATATTACAGTGCATAAGTTCCTGCGTTTTCATTTTTATCTGTTGATTGCAGGCTGCCTTACTGAATTGCTATCTTTGTCTTCCAGATGACGAATTAATGATGAACCCCAAAGTGTTTCTTCACATCAAGCTGGGAGATGTTGTTGAGATTGCACACCCTAATGATGAGTACAGGTGAATTGTCTTTCTGCTAATATCAGCCAAGTGTAGCTGGAGCACCTAAAATACTAATCTCTCCATTCCTTTAGTGTGTAACAACTTGAAGAGTGAGTAGATACTGAGGGACCACTGGGTATGCAATATAGATATTTTGCTGTAGCATAGAGCTATATCTTTCTGTTTGAAAGGAAATAAAGGGGTGACTTTATCAAATGGCCTTCTTCTGTAGTCTGGCATGTTCCAAGTTATGTGGCATTAGAGGCTTTGCTGGCCATACTTGGGATGAGTAACAGCTGTTCTTGAAGTAGGTCCTCAGGCCTTTATTTTCTTTCTTGCTGTTACATAGTGATGGTTCCTTAATCCCATGGGTCCTGAGGAATAGGTTTGTATAATAATAATTAGCTTTTTTAGGGTAAAGAACGGTAATGGCTGATCAGATCAAGGGGAAGGGATGTTTTAACTTGTTCTCTTAGAAATTGTCAGGTTCTGAGCACCTTTTCTGCTAGGTGAGTATTGTTAATGCTCTATCTTATCCCCTATGCTGAGGTGCCTTTATTGTGATGGAGGAATTCAAGCCCTCCATGGTGACAGCAGGATAGATGGCTGGTTTCTCCATGTTGTTGTTCACCTTCTGTCTTCTGTGTTCCAGCCCTCTGCTCCTGCAAGTGAAGTCACTTAAGGAAGATTTGCAAAAAGGTAAGATTCCAGACTCTTATAGTGTGACTATAAGGCTTAACAGAGGAAATCACAATGAAATTAACCACAATTTCTAGGTTTGTTTTGGGGTTTTTTTTTTAAATGACTCTCTTTATTGCAACTTGTCAAATCTCTGCTTTTCTCATGGATCTGTTGGGGGCTGCATGCCTGCTATCTGCAGCAAACTGCTTGGAAGACTCAGGACAATGGCAGTTTCCATTCACATTGTTCAAGTGGAATGTGGATACCTAGATCTAAAATGTATTGTCAAAATAATGGCTTACTTTGTATGTCCACAAGCAGGGCCCATTCTCTCATTGGGGCTATAGCAAGGGATGGATTAAATGGGAATAAGTATTCTCCTATTTTTCTCTTCCTTATGGCAGAAACTATAAGTGTGGATCAGACTGTAGCTCAGGTATTCCGACTGAGACCATACCAGGATGTCCATGTGAATGTTGTCGACCCAAAGGTATGTAATGTTACAACCATGAATAACAATATTTCCATCTGCCTCTGCACTTAGCACAGGGGAAGTCATTTTTTTTTTGTCAAGGTGCATATTTCTTTGTCAAGGTCCAGACTCCAGAGAAAATAATAAAAATAATAACGTCATCATAATAAGTAAATAAAAAGATTTCAGGGTCTGTTCAAAAGCATCTGGTGGTCTGGATTTGGCTCACAGTCTGCCTATTGACTGCTCCTAATTTAGCACAAATGGGAGTCCTTCAGAGATCTTATTTGCCTTAGAGTTAGAATAAAGCTCCCCCTCCCCCTTTGTTTTTTGTAAAAAGGTATTTTCTCTTGTGCTTCAGATCAACGCTGGGGGTGGGGAGTGTGCTTAGACCTTTACTTTGAACTTCACTAATCCCCAGAATATGCCAGCCTGCCACTCATGATTGTCCCTGTATTCCAGCCATATGAGCTTCTTCAGTAGTTGTAGTTTTAGGCCTTCCCTTTTAAGAGCATTTACTTGCTTTGAAAGGGCCTTCCATGTAACATGAGGTCATATAAGAGAGTGTTGTATTGGGAACACACACTGAAATCGATGTACTGATTCCTTTTTTAAGGATGTGACTCTTGACCTGGTGGAGCTGACCTTTAAGGATCAATACATTGGGCGTGGGGATATGTGGCGACTGAAAAAAAGCTTGGTAAGGCCTATGGTTGTAATGTGTGGGATGGAGGGGACACTGCCTTTTCTCACTGTTCAGGAGCATGAGACATGAACATGGCTATCATGCAAAGCTACGGAGCACTGAGGAAAAGCTCAAGGGCAGAAATCTGCCTCCTTCCTTTCTGTGTACTAGTGAGTGGGACTTGAGTGGGAACTGTATGTAACAATATTACAGTATTTAATTAAGTTCCTTCACAACCTTTTTCTGGAAAATAGTGTTCATTACTGTGGATCACTGGTAGCCAACAATGCTAACGGCTGTTCATCATACTCTTTGTTCAGTGAAAAGAATTTAGAATATTTGGAGAGGTTGGGTCCAAGTGAACTTCAGCCAAAAATGTGCTAGAATTAACTGATTCATGACATTGCCATTGTTAGACAACAGCTGAGAATTCCCACATTTCTGTATTCTGGAGTGCAGCTAGTGTCCAATCAGATGAGCAGTATACCAGACAAAGGATAGCTGTTTTTCTTGCTCGTGTGCTCTCTGCTACATTAAACTATATCCCTTTACCTACGCAAGCCATAGCAGAATACTCCCTAGGTTGAGATGTTAATTGTAAATGTGCTAAGTGGCCTCCAGCCTTTAAGGTGGACTTCAGGGAGGGGGATCAGGGTCTCAGGGTTCTAACAACTGTTTCCTATGATTCATTCTAGCTGCTTTGAGAGTTATTGCTTTTTCCATCATCTATAACTCTTCTGTCTTAGGTCAGCACATGTGCCTATGTCACCCAAAAGGTGGAATTTGCAGGTATCCGGTGAGTGCTGCATTGTCCTGATTTCAATTCTTATGAGTAGATGTAGAGAAGTGTTTATATGCAGAGATATCTGTCTGTGCAAGTAACTGAATGAAAGAAGAAATGCCTTGGGGGTTTGTATACCATATTTTTAACTGTGCTAGCTATTAATTAATGAAAATGTCAAGGCAGAAAGCTGCTGCTTTTAGCCATCCTGCCCAGGTACAGTAAACGTATCTGTTGTTGCCTGTGCCATTAGATCAATGAGCTGAGAACACCCAATATGAGAACAAACAAAGGGCAGGTAAATTTTCTGCACTCCAGTCTCTGAAATATCTTATTCTCTAGTGCATTCCCTCTTCCCATCTCAAAGCTCTAAGTATCCCTTTTCTCCCCAGTTTACCTATTTAATCGATTTGTGGATTATAAAGCCAGAAGAGACCATTGTGATCATTTAGTCTGGCTTTCGGAATAACACAGATCATGGGACTTCCCCTGAATTAATTCCTTTTTGAACTAGATCATATCTTTTAGGAAAACATCCAATCTTGATTTAAAAATTACCAGTGATGGATAATCTACCACAACCCTGGGCAAGTTGTTCCAGTGGTTAATTATCCTCATTGTTAAAAAAATTTGAGCCTTATTTCTAGTCTGACTTTGTCTAGCTTCAGCTTTCAGCTATAGATTCTTGTTATACTGTTATTTGGGAGGTTGAAGATCCCTCTATTATCAAATTTCTGTTCACCCCTGTTAGGTACTTTAACAACTGTGATCAAGTGACCCCTTACCCTTCCCTTTGTTAAGCTAAATGGATTGAGCTCCTGGGATCTTTCACTGTAAAGCATATTCTCCAGTTCCAATCCTTTATTCATTCCCATGGTTGTTCTCTGAATCCTCTCCAATTTATCAACATCCTTCTTGAATTGTGGACAACAGAACTGGATACAGTATTCCAGCGGCAGTTGCACCAGTTCCAAATACAGACATAATATAACCTCTCTACTCCTACCCAAGGTTGCACAGTTTACAAGCATCACATTAGCCCTGTAGGCCACAACATCACACTGGGAGCTCATATTCAGCTGATATTATCCATCATGACCCCCAAGTCCTTTTCAGTGTCACTGCTTCCCAAGATAAAGTTCCCCATCTGGTAAGTATGGTTTACGTTCTTTGTTCCTAGATGTATGACTTTACTTTTGGCCATATTAAAACACAGTGGTTGATTGTGCACATCTTATCAAATGATCCAGATTGCTCTGTATCTGTGACCTGTTCTCTTCATTGTTTACCATCCCCCCCCATTCTTTGCACAATCTGCCAACTTTCAATGATGATTTTATGTTTTCTTTCAGGTCACTGATAAAAATGTTAAATCGTATAGAACCTATCCCTGCAGGACCCCACTGGAACTGTATCCTCTCTGTGTCCCCCATTTACAATTACATTTTGAGATCTGCCACCCAATTTCTAATCCATTTAATATGTGCCATGTTGCATTTGTATCATTTAGTTTCTTAATGAAAATATTGTGCAGTACCACATCAAATGTCTTACAGATGTTCAGATATATTAATCAACACTATTATCTTATCAACCAAATTTATAATCTCATCAAAAATATATCAAATTAGTTTGCTGAGATCTAGTTCCCATAAACCCATGTGAATTGGCATTAATTATATTACCCTCCTTTAATTCTTTATTAATTGAGTCCTGTATCATTCATTCCATTATTTTGCCCAGGATCAATGTCAGACTGACAAGCCTATTACTACCCAAGTCATCCCATATACCCTTTTTAAATATTGGCACAGCATTCACTTTCTTCCAGTCTTCTGGAGCTGTTTGATCACTAACCTCCTTTACTTCATGTATTGTGCTCAACTGTTTCCAGCAATGAGGATGATGTTTCCTGTAGAGACTGTCACTGCTGCTCTTATGTCACCCAGAGGTGTAGGTATAGGCTTTTCCTGCTATGTGCTGTTTGATAGATATCGCTGTTGATGCTGGTCAAGGGAGTGATCATGCTAGTGCAGAACACTAAGCACTATGCTGGCCTTGAGAATTCTGTTGGTAGTGATCCCTCTTAAGTCAATGACTGATGGGGCAGAGGAAAGTATACCAAATGAGGACATGACCTGTTTGTCTGAGCAACACTGGGCCTCATTACAGGAATAACTGAATGTATGTCAGCTGTTTACTGTGGCTGAAATTATCTTGAATGCTTTCTGTTCCAAGAGAGCCATAAAGTATATTTCCCATGGTTACACTGGTTTTTACTACCCTGGAATTTTCATTGTGTCCCTTTGTTCTGACACTGATTCAGTGGCATAATTCTTTGTTTGGTCACTTCATGGGTGTAGTGCAGGCTGCTTGTTTCTGATCTGGAATGAAAAGGAATGAATTGCACCTGATAAAAAATAAACCTGTGGCAGGAATTCTGAGCAGTATGCAAAAGACCTTAAAGCTCCACATTTTAATGGTCTTCTTTATGTCATTTGGTGACTTGTGGGAGTTAGTGATGGGACAAATCTAATCATTTGGTTTAGGGAGTGCCACATAATTTGCCTTTGGTATTTGGTGATAACGGAATACTTTTGTGACGAGATTTGGTGAAAGGGAGCAAAAGAAGGGTTCCTTTGGATTGGTGTTGAGGTGATAAGAGGGAATGGTTGTGGTAGGGAGCTGCAATGGGAGGTCACTTGACACTGGTGCCATGCAGGGGCAGCCATTTAAAGTATGTTTTGTTTCAATTGATTTTACCCAAAGACCGTTAAGGGCTATATTAATGTCCCAATTGAATGCAATGTTTGTCGTATCTCTAGCTAGAACATAGCGTGTAGTTCTCTAATCTCCATACCAACTCTCTTTAACAAAGGTTATTTTTGCATTGAATTCCTTTCTTTGTTTTGCTTATAGGGCACAAGTGGGTGAGCTATGGGTTAAGAGCGAGAAGGTCACATGTGGGTACATCAGTGAAGATACCCGGGTAGGATTTTTTTAAAATTTTTCTCCCTTTCCTTCAGCTGATGTTTCAGGCTACCAAACCAGTGAGTTTGCCACTGTGCCATTGGCTATAGCCATATTACTGGTTTGGTAGCAGTTTTGATGTTTAATATGTTACTGTATATCGGATTTCTCTCTATTTGATGATCTCCTTTGGTTGCTCTTTTCTTTGGTTTGAGGTTGCTATGAGCAGAAAGTAGGGCTTGATTAATCGCAGTTAACTCACGCGATTAACTCAAAATTAATCGCGATCAAAAAAAGTAATCACAATTAATCACACTGTTAAATAATAGAATACCAATTGAAATTTATTAAATATTTTTGGATGTTTTCTACATTTTAAAATATATTGATTTCAATTACAACACAGAATAAAAAGGTTACAGTGCTCACTTTATTTTTATTACAAATATTTGCACTATAAAAATGGTAAATAAAAGAAATAGTATTTTTCAATTCACCTCATAGAAGTACTGTAGTGCAGCAGTTCTTAAACTTCATTGCACCGTGATCCCCTTCACACAACAAAAATTACTACATGACCCCAGGAAGGGGGACCGAAGACCGAGCCCGCCCAAGCCCTGCCACCCGAGCACCATCGCCGCAGGTGAGCGGCCAAAGCTGAAGCCCAAGGGCTTTTGCCCTAGGCAGGAGGCATGTAACCTTAGCTCTGGGCAGTGAGGCTTGGGCTTTAGATTTGCTGGGGCCCAGGGCCAACACCAGGCTTGGTAACCCCATTAAAATGGGCTCACGACGCACTTTGGGGTCCCAACCCACAGTTTGAGAACGCCTGCTGTAGTGCAATCTCTTTTATCATGAAAGTGCAACTTACAAATATAGGGTTTTTTTGGTTATATAACTGAACTCAAAAACGAAATAATGTAAAACTTTAGAGCCTACAAGTCCACTCAGTCCTACTTCTTGTTCAGCCAATCGCTAAGACAAACAAGTTTCTTTACATTTACAGGAGATAATGCTGCCCACTTCTTATTTACAATATAACCTGAAAGTGAGAACAGGCATTCGCATGGCACTATTATACCTGGCATTGCAAGATATTTACGTGCCAGATGCGCTAAAAATTGATATGCCTGTTCATGCTTCAGCCATGGTTCCAGAGGACATGCTTCCATGCTGATGACACTTGTTTAAAAAAAAAAAAAAAAAGTGTTATTTAAATTTGTGACTGAACTCCTTGGGGGAGAATTGTATGTCTCCTGATCTGTTTTACCCGCAATCTGCCATATATTTCACGTTATAGCAGTCTCGGATGATGACCAAGCACAAGTTGTTCATTTTAAGAACACTTTCACTGCAAATGTGACAAAATGAAAAAAAGATACCAATGTGATAGCTACAGCACTCGATCCAAGATTTAAGAATCTGAAGTGCCTTCCAAAATCTGAGAGGGACGAGGTGTGGAGCATGCTTTCAGAAGTCTTAAACGAGCAACACTCTGATGCGGAAACTGCAGAACGCAAACCACCGCAAAAGAAAATCAACCTTTTGTTGTTAGTATCTAATTCAGATGATGAAAATGAACATGCGTCAGTCCACACTGCTTTGGATCGTTATCGAGCAGAACCCATCATCAGCATGGACGCATGTCTCCTGGAAAGGTGGCTGAAGCATGAAGGGACATATGAATCTTTCGTGCATCTGGCATGTAAATATCTTGCAACACCAGCTACAACAGGGCCGTGCAAACGTCTGTTCTCACTTTCAGGTGACTGTAAACAAGAAGCAGGAAGCATTATCTTCTGCAAATGTAAATAAACTTGTTTGAGCGATTGGCTGAAGAAGAAGAAGGACTGAGAGGACTTGTAGGCTCTAAAATTTTACAATGTTTTATTTGTTATCAAAAATAAATATAAAGTGAGCACTATACACTTTGTATTCTGTGTTGTAATTGAAATCAATAGATTTGAAAATGTAGAAAACATTCAAAAATATTTAAATAAATCATATTCTATTATTGTTTAACAGCTCAATTAATCGTGATTAATTTTTTTAATTGCTTGACAGCCCTAACAGAAAGTTTTCATTAACTATTTGTTTTTTGTTTTCTGAACTGGCAGAAAATATAACAGAGACGCTGAAATGTAAACTCTGAACAAAATGGAATTTTACCAAAGGACAATGTGCTGCCCCATTCACCAACAAATACTTTAAGTGAAACCCTTGCAAGTTCCTTTTCATTATTGCTCACTCACAAATTAATGGTGACACATGCTGCTGGCTATGAAGGATGTGGAGAATAACAAATTCCAGAAATCACACGATTAACACTCTCCAGTGCAATGAGTTCAACTATATTAAGAATTACACAGGACTTTGAAAAGCAAACCCCTCAGAGATTACTGCAGTGCAGTCTATGTAGGCAGAGCTTATGTGTAGCTTAATAATTAATGCCCATGTTAGAGAATGTTGGGATAACTGCTCAGGAGCTAAACAGCTTCCTTCTAGTTAATAACCTTATGAAGCCTTCAGCAGGTATGTCACCACATGACACTATCTCTCACTCCTCGTTAGGTGGTGTTCCGCTCAACTTCAGCCATGGTTTACATCTTTATCCAGATGAGCTGTGAAATGTGGGATTTTGACATCTATGGTATGTAGATAACTTTTTCTCATGTACTTGATTTGAATGTCCTGCCTTGTACGTAGACAATGCATTGGAAATATGAAGTTAGGGTCAGTTGCTATTGACACCAAAGTTGTGCTTTTCTTCCCATCATCTAAAACCTTAGCCCTGCTTGTTGTTGTTTGTCGTGTTCCTTTCTCTGGTAACATCAGCAGTGACTCTTAATGCCTGTAAGGAGGGCTGCCCTGATCCTAATACAACTTTTTGTACTGGAACCCTCAAGATAAGTTTACCTCAAAACAGGGAAGTGTGTGGGTGCGTGTGTAATAAAAATAATGGCAGCTTTCTGATACCTTTGTGCTGCTTTTTTTTTTTTTTTTGCAGGGGACCTGTACTTTGAGAAAGCTGTGAACGGTTTCCTTGCTGATCTTTTCACCAAATGGAAGGTACTGTTGCAGTTTCGTATAGAGCCTGCTTCTAAAAGAACAAGTCATCCCATGTATTTGTCCATTCTCCAGTATCACTTGTTTATCTAATGTGCTGATATCCTCTTTAAAAAGAGCCACAAGCCGGCTATTCAAAGTTAAAAGATAAGACCCTGATTTTTTTACACATTTAGTGAGTCATCAGTTGTAATTTCCAGTGGTCATGACTCCCTTAGTCATGGACCTTCACAAACAAGGGCCCTGGCACGAAAAAGTTTAGTTTAAATAAGGAAATCACAGCAATCTTGAATAAGACACTTAAGATAGGGGTGAATGTCAAATCAACAAATTAGAGGGCAAGGGTAGATTTAAATAATCAAGAGCCCTAAATCTTGAACATGTCAAATGCATGCAAAGTGTGTCTGACATTGCCAGGTGTCCAGGAGGCGAGAAGTGTACACTTTAGGGTTGTCTTATCTCCGTGCTGCTTTTTGGCAATGTTATGAAACTGATAGGAGCCACGTAAGACTTTATGCAGCTGGAAACTGTGAGATGTGAGTATAGTTTGTTTTAATATTGGGACTGGGGGAAGAGGAGGAGAAGAAGTTGCCCTCTGGTTATCCTCTTGGATATCTCAGTGTTTCTTTCTCTCAACTCCTCACCTGGGCCCATATTTCCGTTTTGAAGGGAGACTGGGAGATCTGGTTCAGGTGCTCTCTACAGCTCATTAGTGCCATTTGTTGCATTGGCAAGAAGTTGTCTTCTTAGAGAATGGTGCGTAGTATGCCTCCTATCCCCTTCTACTAGCTTGGCACTACAGGACCTACACAGCAGTGTTGTACAGCCATATAAGCCCCGTGCATTGTTGATTACAGGTGTATCAGTGTTTGCTCTCCTTTTGTTTGTGATAATCTCTGCTCCCTATTTTTTTGTATGTGTGCACTATTAGTCACTTACTGATGAGTGTGTGATTTCAGGGAGAAGAACTATTTTTCTTCTCCCCCGCCCCCAACTTCTTTCTATTCCTCTTGAACAGGAGAAGAACTGTAGCCATGAGGTGACAGTGGTTCTATTTTCTCGAACTTTTTATGAAGCAAAATCCATAGGTAAGAAGCTATTGAATAATAATTTCTCCTCCTTCTCCTGCCCCACCTTTCCATACTCTTGTCTTCAGTCTGTCCCCCTTATCTCTTAGAGGCTGGTGTTAGCTAACAATAGTTTGTGCCAATGAGGAACTTAATTCCATTATTGGGTGCTGTGTTCTGGAGTTCATTAAGAATGTGTTACGCAGGAAGTAACAGTGACAGTGGATGCTTCAGGAGATACGTACATTCCTCAAAATTGCATATGTACAACTTGCACAACTCTGAGTCTGTTTTTATAATTTCTGTTAAGTCCTTGTTATCCTCGGAAATGGTGGGGATGAGAAGGGATCAGAGTATCTGTAAACTTGCAGAGAACCTTATTTTCTTGTACTGTAACTCAAGTATATTTCAAAAGGTGAGCACAGCTGCCCTTTTTGTGTTAGGTGGATGCACTCTCTGTCCAAAGGAGTCCGTGCCAAACACAGTGGGTGCTTGATCAGTCCCTATGTGAATCCTTTAAGGAAAAACCTAACATGAAAGGATGTGGGGCTGTCATAAAAATAAAGGGAAGAGTAACAACCTTTCTGTATACAGTGCTATAAAATCCCTCCTGGCCAGAGGCAAGACCCTTTCACCTGTTAAGGGTTAAGAAGCTAAGATAACCTCGCTGCCCCACTGACAGACCTAACCAAAAAGAAACAGCCAAATGCAGTTCAGTGGACTGAAGAGCGTCAGAAGGCCTTTAACCAGCTTAAAGCGACACTCATGTCTGACCCTGTGCTAAGGGCCCCAGATTTTGACAAACCGTTCCTAGTAACCACAGATGCGTCCAAGCGTGGTGTGGGAGCAGTCTTAATGCATGAAGGACCGGATCAAGAGTTCCATCCTGTCATGCTTCTCAGCAAGAAGCTGTCTCAGAGGGAAAGCCACTGGTCAATCAGTGAAAAGGAATGTTACGCAATTGTCTACGCTTTGGAAAAGCTACGCCCATACGTTTGGGGACGGCGTTTCCACCTGCAAACCAACCATGCTGCGCTACAGTGGCTTCATACCACCAAGGGAAATAACAAAAAACTTATTTGGTGGAGTTTAGCTCTCCAAGATTTTGATTTCGACATCCAACACATCTCAGGAGCTTCTAACAAAGTGGCTGATGCACTCTCCCGTGAAAGTTTCCCAGAATCAACTGGTTAAAATCGTCCTTGAGATGTGGAAAATATTGTTAATCTTTATACAGTTGGTAGTATATTTAGAGGTGCATGTGTCTTATTAACTCTGTTTTCTCCTAGAGCTCCAGGAAGAAATCACAGCCAGTGTTTTCACCCTATCTGTGATTTAGGGGGCGTGTCATAAAAATAAAGGGAAGGTGAAACCCTTTGAAAAGCAAAACCCTTTCACCTGTAAAGAGTTTTGCCTCTGGCCAGGAGGGATTTTATAGCACTGTATAGAGAAAGATGGTTACCCTTCCCTTTATTTTTATGACAAGGGCATATATGCAAATTGTCCCCAAAGTACTCACTCATGTAGAAAGACCCCTGTGACTTCATTTTTAAACCAAATTTAATATTGTCAGAGAGATCTGAAGTTTTTCTTACAGATTTAGATGTGCTCTAGCAATAACTTCCCTTGGCTAAAAAGGGGAGTAAGCCTTTGGGACCCCCTTCAGATTTCTGAATGAACCATCTTCATCCTTGCTTTCCTCTCCATTTCAGATGAGTTTCCTGAGATATACCGTGCCTCAATTCGGCAGGATCACGAGGGAAGATTTTATGAAGATTTCTACAAGTATATTTTCCCCTGTGACAGTTTTGTGTTTTAGGGGATATTTTTGAACAAACACATATGTAATTCTTATTAATGAGACCCATTTCTTGCTAGAATACATCACAAGGGCAAGATCTTAGCACAATGAGAGACACCCCTCTCTGAGTCCTCGCATATTGACCAGTTCTCCCTACACTCACATTTGCTGAATTGTCTTTCTGAGTGGATGGTACACAACACAGTCATACTGCTGCTTAGTTATAGAAATCAGTGACAAACTTCAGAGGCTTTAGGACTTTCTCTGTAGTGCTGATGGTAGCATTTTATGTAAGACTTGGCTGTCTTTAGAATTTTTACTTTTTTGAGTAGCCAAAGGACAGGTGAACCCTTTGTGGGGTGCCAGTGCTGAAACTTTGATTATATTTCCAGTTAAGTTCTGTGTCTACTGATCAGGATGGGATATGGTTATTGAAGCTTTCGCCAGCTGGTAAAGTTGGTCCAGCTTGGAATGCCAGTTCCTCTTTTAAAAAGAAATGATGCTTTTCCATATTAAACATAGAACATGTTACTATATTTCTGTCCTACATGTAGGCTATAATGTAAGATCTTCTATAAGCCATAGATTGTAAGGTCTTCAGGGCAGGAACCTTGCCTACCTTGATGTTTGTACAGCACCTGGCACATTGTGGGTACGAATGGATACCAATACACATAATAAGATGTGTGGTAGCTATCTCACCTGGGAGACAGAGTTGCAGAAGTATTCACTCTCTTCTCTATCATTCATTTCCTCAAGCTGTAGCTTGTGCATCCTTCTCTGCCTCTTAAAACTTCATCTGAGAAGCCTCGTGCTCTCCTTCCTTCCATGGTCCTCAAAAGTTGTGTTCCTTTTAGGGTTGTAGTTCAGAATGAGAGACGAGAAGAGTGGACGTCATTGCTTGTGACCATTAAAAAACTTTTTATTCAGTACCCGGTGTTGGTGCGGCTGGAGCAGGCAGGTAGGGAGATCTTCCTTAGGTGTTTTGGGGTTTTTTTCCCGGGGGGAAGACGGGGGTGGTGGTTTTTTTAAGTGAAACTTAGCTGCAAAGCTTCTAGCTCTCTGTCTAGCAACACTCTACACTGAGGTTGCCTGTTCCAATGCTTATGCCACAAATGACAGCCTTGCTGCCTCCAGTTTCTTGTGGCTCTGTCTGAGGTGGCCTAGGAAGTGCAGGTTGTGATTCTGCATAGGGGAGAGGTGTGGGAATAACTTTGAAGTATAGGAAGTGTCCATTTGTCTGCCTATATTAAAAATGAAATTACTTCTTTCAATCTCTTGTCCAGATGGCTTCCCCCCAGGGTATAATTCTACCTCAGCACAAGGGAACTACCTGGAGGCCATAAATCTTTCATTCAATGGTGAGTAATGAAGCATAAATTTGTGCAAAGTACAGAGAGGTGGGACCACAGAAAGTTACAGCCAATAGCTTTCTGTGGAGTGCTGCTTGCCTAACACTAACCTGTGAAAGCAAGGAGGGGAAAACTATTTAAGTTGTCACTTCTTTCATTCAACAGTAACTAGTCTGTATCTATTTCAGTGAGAACTGATATTAAAGATGAAAGATCTGAAGCTGGGCAGTTTAGGTTCTTGGAACAAACTGCAAAGCTGTGTCTGCATTAAATATTTAATTTTCCTTTGTCTAAATGTGTATTGGTGTGGCTTCTATACATCAGAGTCCTCCAGTCACCATAATGCAGTGGCTTTATTTTTTTGTAAAGAGGCATATCATACTATTTGATCCTGTTGCTCGCTGTCATTGACATCTTGTGTAAGTGGCAGTAAAGCAAACTCTAGCTGACAGGACAGGCACCCATGTATATAGATGCCTACACCCATCATCTGTGCCCTTCTGCCTAACTCTACTGCCAATCCACCATGTCTTTGAAAATCAGGGTGCAAAGATTTTTGGTCATGGCCTTGTAGGCACTAACTGGCTGCACTCCTGTGTTTGGGGAAGGTTGCTTCCTAGCACCATCAGTAGTGAGTTTATTTCTTGAGCGCTTATGAAAACTTTAACATAATTTTATTTTAAAATATGTCTGTTCCTTGATTCTGATTTATCTCATAGTGTTTGACAAGCATTACATAAACCGCAACTTTGACCGGACTGGACAGATGTCTGTGGTTATCACACCTGGGGTGGGTGTGTTTGAAGTGGATCGTCTCCTCATGATCCTGACCAAACAGCGCATGATAGATAATGGTAAAATAGTTTTCATAACGAACTGGCAATGTTTTACAACCTCCATGTATGCAAACAACCTTAGCTCTCCAAAAGTCACCATCACAAAGTCCTGTATCCATCTCAATGATTGTTTATAGCTGGAAGACTTATTTCCATATTAAGTGCAATAATGGGCTGATTTTTAGAGGTCCTAAGCACTTGCAGCTCCAGTTAGTTTCACTGGGATTTGTGAGTGCTCAGCACTTCTTAAAATCAGGCCATGAGGAACTTTCCGTTGAAAAACAATTTTATCTGATATGCATTTGTCATGGGGGAAACTTTTCCTATCTCCCTTCCTGCATGCTGTATAGGTAAACCACAGCAATAACAACATCTGGGCACACCTATGCTCTCCATCATTTTTTGGCATTGCAGATCACTGTTGTGGAAGCAAATCCATTGTGTTAAATATTAGACGAGAAAGAGCAGCCTGGTTATAAAGAAGGCTGCTTCTGCTTCTCAGTAGTTAATGCAAAGAAAGTATGGGATCATTAGCAGTTTATTGTAATCAGATTTAAAAATTTGGTTCAAATACAGCAGATTTATGTAACTTAAACTCAGACTTGTGACCTGCTTGGATTAGGCCAGCAGCAACATTTCTGGATAATATGTGGCTTGACCCCTTCATTTCTTTGTTTTCAGGGATTGGTGTAGATTTAGTGTGCATGGGGGAGCAACCACTGCATGCTGTTCCGCTCTTCAAGGTAACAGAATCTTGGCTCCCCTGAAAGTGCTGCTTATTATGAGACTAGTTGGACAAAACTCACAGTGATTATTGCACCTGTGAACTCTCTCTTCTTTTAGCTGCACAATCGCAGTGGTCCTGGAGATTCTCGCTTAGGAGATGACTACAATATTCCACACTGGATAAACCATAGGTAGGTGTGTTGTTAGGGTTATAGGTAAATATCAGCTAGTGCTGAGCCTTCATGCTGCATGTTCTTCTTCTCCACTGACCTGCTGAAGTCTTCATTTCATTCCATGTTGTTAGTTTCTATGCATTGTGACAGGGTCGGGCCAGACAGCTACAGGAGAGTAATAGAAGGCAGATATATTAGCCCCAGGCTAAGTAGGCCCCTTTTCCCTGGGTAAGGTAATGGGGTGGGTTTCAGAACAATCAGGAACCTTCTGGAGACCATTAAGACAGACAGGCTGATTAGAATACCTGCAGTCAATCAAGAAGCTGCTAGCATCAAGTAAGGCAGGCTAATCAGGGCACCTGGGTTTTTAAAAGGAGCTCACTTCAGTTTGTGGTGTGCGTGTGAGGAGCTGGGAGCAAGAGGCATTAGGAGCTGAGAGTGAGAACGTGGACTGTTGGAGGACTGAGGGGTAGAAGCATTATCAGACACCAGGAGGAAGATCCTATGGTGAGGATAAAGAAGGTGTTGGAAGGAGGCCATGGGGAAGTAGCTCAGGGAGTTGTAGCTGTTGCACAGCTGTTCCAGGAGGCACTCTAGACAGCTGCATTCCACAGGGCCCTGGGCTGGAACCTGGAGTAGAGGGCAGGCCCAGGTTCCCCATGAATCCTCCCAACTCCTGGTCAGACACAGGAGGAGTTGACCTGGACTGTGCATTCAGAAAAACGGCCAAGCTGAGGGCTGCCGTGAAGCTCCAAGGCGAGCAAATCTGCCAAGAAGCGCAAGACCCACCAAGGTAGGGGAGGAACTTTGTCACAGCATGCAAAGCACAAGTAAAGCAAAGTGCATACATACAAAATTTTGAAGGTTATAGAGCAACTTGTAAAGGAAGGAGTCTTGCTCTGAGGCTCCATGTCCAGCAGACTCATTTCTGTCTTTGAAGTTTGCTTGGGCAAATGCAGGAAGTTATGGAAATCAGAATGGACTAGTCAGATCACTTCAACCAACTCAGGAGTAAAGCTGTTACGGGTAAGGAAAATGGGTCTGAAGTGGGTAAAGACTGGAGAAAGTATATGATCCTAGTGAAACACTGAGACCTATAAGTGTGATGTTCTCAACCACCAGGCCATGGTATAGTTATATTTCATTATTTCAAGTATCTTTTTGTTAAGTACTCTGACCGTATTCTCTGTTTTCATAAGAGGCTGAGCCAGAGGTTGAATTATCCCCCCTTCCTATCTCCCCCCCCACACGTGCACACATTCAACAATATCAATATAGCTGCTGCTAGTAGAGGCAAGTTTCCTCTTCATGTCTCTGCATGCCTGGGTGTCTTGATCACTCACACAGATTGCTCATATTCTGTCCTTCCAAATAGATTGATCTTCTCATCAGCTCTTTGCCTTATATGAAAGAGTGCTCTAGGAGTTCTCATCTGAATCTTTTCTTACGGCAAGATGCACATTATCGCAAATAGTTGACTGGTTGCAAATTCAGATGGGAGCAGCTTATAAACAATTATGGTGAGATCATTAGGGGCTAAGTAAATTAGGGAGAGAGTCACCAATGGCACGTAGCATCACATCTTGCAAAAATTAATGGACGTGAACAATTTTCTGGAGAAAGAGGAAGGAAATGAGAGAGTTCAATTGTTAGATTATTGAGGTGAACTGTGGGTTAAGTTGCATTTGAGAGTCTAAGGGTGGGGCCTTTATAGATTCCAACTTTTTCTTGAACTAAAGTGCTTTTGTAACCATCTATCCGAATCTTTCCTGATGTCTACTTCATCTCTTTTCCAGAAAGAGCCTGGCTCAAAATTCTTCCCTTTTCCCAGTCTGTACTGGCAGAAAATAACCAAAACTCAACACTTTTATTTAAAATGCCTATTTCCTAAAAGTTAACTAAACAAGCTTATGTTTTTCCTTTCCAGTTTCTACACATCCAAAAGCCAGCTCCTATGTAACAGCTTCACCCCACGGATTAAACTGGCAGGAAGGAAGGTAGGCTGGTTGCTGGGATCTCTTCCTGTCATCTGGACAAACTGTTGCCTCCTTAGCTGAGGCATGGTGTTCAGTGCTTATCTTTTCCACAGTCCATACTAATTCAGGTGTGACCTAAAGGAACCCCTGTCTTCTTATCGTTCAAAAATACTTGTAATTCTTTTTGGTGCCAGGCATCAAAGCCCGCTACTAGCTCTGTCATAATTATTACACAATTATTACATTAGAAAGCCTCCGTCTGTCTTGGGAGGGAGAAGGGACCCTGGGGAGGAGGAGGAAAAATGTCTCTGGGGGTTGTGACTGGGTATCAAACTTCTGCATCACTGAGATGGTCTGGCTGCCTGATTTGAGTCAGCAGAATAAACCTGCAGTCTGATACCAAGTATTAAGTCTGACACTCCATCACTGTGGGGTCAGATTTCCTTAGAACATGCTAACCTGTTTTATTTTCTTTATCACATTTCCTGTGTCTGCTCCTCCAGTTGCTGACAGAGAAAGTGAAAAATGGTCGAGACCCCTGTGAGTAATTCAGTACTGGAATGACCCAGTTGATTTAAAAAAACAATAAATGGCTCTAACAAGCCAATGACCCTGCAATGAAACCACTATTGATGGGATTGAAAAGGGGATAATTGTGGCAAAAGGCAGAAAACAAGACTCATGTGTCCTGGGGTGCTGGTATAGGTGTCTAATCTGACTTCCTGGTATGTGATCAATGGGGTAGGTTCTTAGCCCTGACTGCTTGTCAATGGCTAGAGGAGATAGTGTCAAGTTGATTTATAGGCCTTGGCCCTCTAGCAGTGTGGCTCGTGGGAAGGATGGGCCTTGACTGCCGTGGTCGAGTGCTGGCAATGCCGTATATACAGAATTACATAATCTCTGGGTTTTCATACTTCAGTACCACCTTTTTTCAGGAATGTGCATATGAACAGAAGGGGTAATTATTTTGTCCTTACACAAGAGGTCTTCTGCAAATTTGCACGTCCTTATTTGGAGGTGGTCACAACACCTCATAGAAATAGGAAGACTTGTCTGCGAATGACTGAATGTAAGGGAGGAGTTAATAGTGAGTCTAAATTGCTGATTCCCAGGTGATTGCTTTCCCAGTTGAGCTAATAGATCTGTTTCAGTTGTTCTATACACGAGACTCTTCTATGCGGTTCCTTACCATATATTTGGGGACAATTCCTTGTCTCTGAAGTGATAGCTGGCTGCTTATAATTTGTCCAGCAATCTCAGAGCTTAAACAGTAATTATAAATGAGACTCCAGAATTAAATGTTCTGTGTTCCAGCATTAGGGGCTCCTAAAGATGCTGAGAATGCCCTTCCCATTCAAGTTGATTATGATGGCTATGATGCCCAAGTGTTCAGACTGCCTGGCCCATCCCGAGCCCAGCGCTGTACCACTTTCAGGTAGGACGCTTTCAAGCAAACTGATTCTGGTTCAGCTTCACCACTTCTGTGTGTTTGCTGTTGTATAAAATGCTCTTGGGAAAGATGGGGAAGGCTGAACACCAAGAGCTTAAAACTTGTCTGAGAATAGTGTTTAGAACTAATATTTTTAGCTGGTATCAGTGACCTTCCTGCTGGTGGCCTTCCCACCATACTACTGTGAAGCCACACTAATGCTATGGGGGCAAGTAAAAGGAATAACTATCAATATATTTCCATCCAATTTAAATTTTGCTTGCTTGTTCAAACAGAAATTATTGTAGCCATTTCTCCTTTTCCTGTGCTCCTGTCAGATTTTGCAAGCTAAGCATGGTTAGGCTGGTTTCGTACTTGGATGACTTTTGAGGAACACATCGGATATATTCAAACACATTTGATATATTCAAAGATGGTGACACTAACCCTTTACCACTGGGCTTGGATTCAGCTATCATTCTACAGGTTCCTGGATAAGTGGGAAGCTATTGGATCCTCTTGATTTGCCCAGGAAGTGGGATTTCACTTCGATGCTATTGAACCTATGTATCCTTCAGTAGGTCTGCGAGGGAGAGAGAGAGCCGCACCAGGAAGAGCTCTAGCTCTTATGATGTCTCGTCCAGCCCTTCTGTGCAGAGCCGCAGCCTGCTCCCAGAGGAGGTGAGGAGCCAAGCTTCCGATGACAGCTCCCTGGGAAAGATCTCCAACATCTTGATGATCCCACGGCCTCATTTGCACCAATACGAAGTCAGCAGCTCCTTGGGCTACACCAGCACCCGAGGTCAGACTGAGGCACGAATGGAGATGGGGAAGTCCCTTCGCTGTGCCCATTGGTTGTGGGGTAGGAAGAGAGAGGTCCTGAGTTCATGTCAGTCACTTCCAGAGCAACACAGAGGGGGAAATTTTCGCATCAGCATTCATGTTACAGCTTTGGAAATGTGTTTATCAGCAATGCACACTTCTGCGCGCAGTACTGTCTCTCCCTTTATACTTGTCCAGTTCCCTTGTGTGTTCTTATTGGCTCACCCTGTATAGACACTGACACTGATCTGCCCAGTTTCCTTCGCTGTTAACATCTTCCTTTAAGAGATCTGTATTCTTCTGTGACCCCTACTACCTTTGGATCCTCTGCAATATGGATATGTGCAACTGATGTTCCATTTTCCAAGCCACTTATGAATCTGTATAATAGAGTTGCTCTCAGCAGTGGGTCCTGTGGGACCCCCTTTATAACTCCTCTCCATGAGGATTTACTGTCATTAACTATAACTTTCTGGTTATAGTTTCTGATCCTTCCTCCTGCCAGCTAACAGAGCCATTTTGCCATGTTAGCACTGGTGCCTGCCCTTTTTATTAATTTCATTCACTGACAGCATGTGGTACCTTCTCCTAAGCCCTGCTGAAATCTAGGTAAATTGCACTCTGTCCACCTTTGACCAGTACTTTGATTCTCTTTAGAAGAAATCAGTCTGATTTTTTTTTTCACTCAATCTGCTCTTAATGAAGGCTGCTTATGCTTTCCTTTTCACTGAGGTCTTGCCATCTCATCTGACACCAGTATCTGCCCTGTGAAAGGAGTTGGACATGCTGGCCTGTAACTGCCGACTGTCCTATTAAAAATGTGCTACTGCTTTTGCTGCTTAAGTTCTCCAGTACTTTCCCTATATCAAGCAATGTATAAATCAAGATGATTGTATTCAGATATTGCTTTACTTTTTAAGGAGACCATCTTGGGGACTGGGCTGAGGAAGGGGGTCAAAGACTTTTTTCCCATTTCTACCACTGACCAACTATGTGACCTTAGGCAAGTCACTTCCCCTCTGAGTCTGTTTACCCACTGTAAACTGGGGATAATTGATACTTACCTTTTGTAATGTACTTCATCATCTATAGGTGGAAAGTGTTCTATAAGAGCCAGATAGCTATCATTGGGCTCTTAAGAGTTCTGCAGTAGAGCCCATCTCCTCCTACTGATGGATGTCAGTGTATGTCATCTTCTGTAATCTGGAAACTATCCCTCTTGCCTCACTACAGGAGTATCTGCCCCATATGGGTACGGTCTTAAGCCTCTTCTTTCCCCTTCACATTTTTTGCTATAACTATGCCCAGGATGTACTCTATTAGCTCTTCCATTTCTGTTTCTGTCACACCTGTTTTCTTCTTTAATTGGATCTTTTGTTTTACTGCTTTTGGGAACTCTGTTTCGTTATTGAATATCCTCTTTCATTGTTGTTTGCAGTTTCCTCTGCACTGCACACTTTTATTGCCTTGAGTTTCCTCTTGCATAGTCTGGACCTTTTTGTATTCTTAACTTCTTCACTGACTTTCTCTTAGGTGCCCTGTTTGCCTTTGTCTAAGACACTTCTTCTGTGTTCTCCAATCCTCAACACTTCCTTCTCCTGCATACTTCATTTCTTTCCTTCATTTACACTTAATTCTAAATAAATGCTTTTGTGCTGTGCATCAGATAGTAGTGACTTAATTGAGCTCACCAAGAACTTGTATCCAGTGGTGAAAGCATGCTCTAGTTTAATGATTCCTGCCACTTCTTTCAATGGTTGAAACTGCCCATTTTTAAAAAAATGGAGTACTTAGATCTCCCCTTTGTCCCATCTCCTATAACTTCACTGCAGTTGCTCTCTTTAAATTTCTGCTTCATCATCAATATTTTGTTATAACTTGTCAGGAATGTCTAGAGTTCTGGGTGAGAACCCCCTGTTTATTACTGAAAAACAGGAAGAAATAACAGTTCTTCATGGCTTGTTTAAAAATTGCTTCCTCTCTGGCTTTCCTACTTTAATGCTTTTAAATGCAGAAAATCCTGGTTCTGTCTTGTCTGGACTCCGATTTATAGTGTAATTTCTGGATTAGTGCCATCTGCCTCCTTCAGCCTCCCTCTGCCCGTCCCCACTTGTCCTAGTGGCTCTTATTTTACTAAGTAGTGTACCTTCTTTTGTGTGGCTCGTTTGGTCTTCTGTTAACTGAAAATTGTGTTTTGCAGATGTCCTTGAGAATATGCTAGAGTCACAGCAACGAGACTCCAGTGCACCAGGGAGGTTTCATGTAGGCAGTGCAGAATCCATGCTGCACATTCGTCCTGGGGGGTATACACCACAGCGGGCATTAATAAATCCCTTTGCGCCATCCCGCATGCCCATGAAACTCACATCCAATAGGAGGCGTTGGATGCACACGTTTCCTGTGGGTGAGTCTTTGTTATAGTATGTTTTTTTTAAACTGTCAAAGCTTTTGAGCTTTAACATGGGGAGGGCACCCCTCTAGATAAGCTGGCAGAGTGAACTGTTCTGGTTTCCTGAGGTAGAGTGCAGCACAATGGGGACTGAGCCAAGAACTGACACAACCTGATGCCCTATTGTCTCTTGGGAATGTTGTCATCTGCTGGTGTCTTCAGTGCTTGAATATCATGGAGCAAGTTTGTGGAAGACGGAGGATATGGAAGCCCAGAGTTCTCCTTTTTTTGTTGTCTGCAGCAGATGGGAATTTCTGGTGGCCTTTACTAGACAGGAGATTCTGGAGGGGCTGTGACTGAGCTCAATAAGTGAATTATTATGGAAGTGCACATCTTTATGTTCCAGGTTTGAGATTCAAATTATGAACTATGCGCAGCTTTCCTTGAGTCTTGTAAAAAGGCCTTCCAAAAAGTATGTCTATGTATTTTAGAACGGGAATCTTCAGTACTTCATTTGATACCTCCTGCAGATTGAGAGGACTGTGTCTTACAAAATTTCTAAGGGGCATTTTAGTGCTCTGTATCTATTAGTGGTACTTCTGCTGTGGAGAAGGAGTTGGGGGTGAATTGGGGAAAACTAACGCAACAGGAGAAGATTGGGTGAGACTGATAAATATATAATTGGATAGGTCCATCAGGAGAAGCAATCCAGATCCACCACCAAACTCGTCAGAACATGGCAGAAATGCAGGGCAATGGGCAGCGGGATCTGACGCACTCCTCTGCTGAGCTGCTGGAGCTAGCCTACCATGAGGCAACTGGCAGGTAAGGCCATCACCCAAGTAAAGAAATTGATCTGAGTTTCAAAAAAAATGTGTCAAAGGCTAGCCACATATGGGATAAAGAAAATAAAGGTTCAGGACATACATATTTTGTAGCATGCAGCACCAGTGCTGTGTGCGTATGCCACAATTATTATGGTCAGGCATAAGGCCCCAGGAGCAAGCATGGGAAATACAGTTTATTTTCGCTCAGTTCATTCATACTTAGGTTACTTCTTGCTGGCTCTCTGAGACCCACAATCATGCCAGTGTATCGCCCCTGGGATCATCCAAGAAATGGCCATGGCAGGTGCCCCAGGCCTTCAGTAACTGCCTTATTTCTTGGTGCAGGGAAGCAGTTGCTATCTCAAAAGCGGTAACTTGTCATTCCAGAGAAGTATATTTCGAGCATAAGGAAGAGCTTTGCCTTATAGTACTGTTAAGCAATTTCAGCCCTCTTTTTCTCCACTACTGAGACCTGGTGAGAAATAACACCGTGTTTGACAGGATAGGGAAATGTGAAAAATGCCAGGCAAGAGCTGGACTGACTGTAAGAATGGCTACCTGTTCTTCAATTAAAGTTTTCTGTTTACCTACAAATCTCATTCAATGCACCAAACAGTATTGGGAGGTTACACAGACCTGCAGTATCAGCATAGTCACTGCATCTTGCCCCCTGCGAGAGCTAAATCATTCATTAGTCACTATGTATATGATTTTTTTTTTTTTTTAAAGTTATTTCGGAAGTTAGCCTAGATCTAGTGATGGGTCTATCTGCTGAGCTGCACAGTTATCCTCCCACACTCCTCCCACGAAGGTATTCCCTTACTAGCTTTTTAGCTACATCTCTATTAACAAGGTCTTTATTATTTTCTGTATCCATGTTTTTCACTTTTTTCTCATTTAAAGTTTTTTTTTAATGTTCAGTAACTTAATCACTTTAGAATTGTCATTAACTTAATCTCTTTCCTCCATCATTAACTTTAATGGGTCTGTTTCCTTTCAAGCATTACTTTCTCTTATGTCTTTGTAAAAGTCCTTATTGTTCCCCTTTCATCTCTTGGCTGATATTAACTTTTACTTTTTGCTGCTCTGTCATTTCACTTCAAGCCCTAGCTGTGATTGACCCTCCTTTTTTTTTGGTTTCCTCTCCCTTCTCTATTTCCAGTACAGGGTTGTTTCACTCTCCAATCTTTTAAGCAGTTTTTCAGGAAGTCACACTGGTTAATTCTTCTTCTTTGCAATTTTCTTTTCAAGACAAGTTTTAGTCTCACCTTTAAACAATGTTGTCTTTTACGATTCTCTAGCCTCCTCCCACTTACAATGGATATTAATGTTCCCATTACACTACACTTACCAAGTTTTAGTTCCCAAATTTTGCTTTTTAAAAAAGAAATCTATTCATTTGAAGCTTTTCCTTATATGTTAAATTTATGATCACTAACATCAGGCTTTCCTACTCATACATTCTCAGTTGGTTCCTCCCTATTGAACATAAATAAATCCATGGTAGATTTGGATCTGGTTGGAATTTCCATTTTTTAAAGTTGGACCTGTGCATAACATGGGAATCTTCTTCATCCTTGTTTAGCTGTATTTGTCTCCTAGTGGATGCATGGGTAGCTAGTCATCCATGAAATCCATTATCCTGTGAGAAGACAGTATAGGTCACTGCCATAGATTGGGTACCAAATTATAGGGACCAATATTCTGCACTGGTACAGAATCTCCTAAGATCCTTCCAGGCCTGTCCTGATCCCTGTGTGTCGTATGGAGCATTGATTCACCAAAGGCTGAGCTTAGACCCCAGGTTGCTTTTGCATCTAAATTTTGATTAAAAGACTTGACCTAACTCTGAGAGGGGGTATTGTTTCTCTGTAATGAACCAATTTGTCAGCATCTTGTTCTCTCCAGGCACATCACTTCTCGTTGTCCAGGTGACAGCATCTCCTTCCTGAGCTTCGGTGGAATGAATGAGTTTTCAGGCAGTTTGGTCAGCACTAATGGTGCAGGTAATAAACAGTCAACAGAGCAGGCTTGGGGATTTTAAATAGAAGTATGAAAGGACTGGTGATATGGACCTACCAGAGGATGCTATGTAAGAGGATAACAGTCAGAAAGTAACAGAGCTAGGACCCATGGAACATGGGTGGGTCCAGGAGCTGTAGGGTACAGGTGATGAATAACACTAAGCACTTAATAGTTCCAAACTAATATATAACTGTACATTGAGAAATTAATGTCCATTATCCCCTCTTCTTGTTTTGTATCTGTCTTTCCGCTCCTCTAGTTACATTTTATAAATTTCTTTGTATAGAAAAGATGTCTATTGTTTGTTCTTAACAAATACGCTTTTACAATGTGTTCAGTTGAAAGTAAGATAATCTGTTCCATTAACGCAAAATCTGGTGTCCAGACATGGGGGAAAAAAAAATGGAGCAAAATTTTCTCTAATGCTCCATGGTGTGCTTTACTGTGCTATACTATATTGGGTGTTCCCCTTCTTGGGTTAAAGCAAAATGAATCTGAATATGTATTAAATATCTGAGTTGCTTTTGTGAGATGATTCCATCTTTCTAATAATTCTCAGAGAATAAAGTCTGTGGTAATTAGTAGTGAGCTGTAGGCTTCAAGAGAAGTTGTAAATAGGGTTTTCTATTTTGAACTGTAGGTGCTGGGTTGGTAGCTTTTTACAGCCTTTAAGGCTTAGATCCAACAAAACAGTTAAGCATGTGCCTATTTTAAAACAAGATTACATAATGTGATTAATTGCTTTTTTGGATTTGGGCCTGTGTGAACAATTGGATGAGAATCTGTACTTGCGGAAATAAGATGCACTTTTAAACACTAAATTGCAGATTATTAGGAGTGTCTCTCTTATACTGAGACCCCAGTTACTGAAAATTTCTTCTGAATCTCTTAAAGCCAGTAAAACAAATTCGCCAAACTAAGCGTTCTGTTGCAGTAACTGTCTGTTTGTGGCCTAACTTTTCAAAGTATCATCTACTACAGGGGTAGGCAACCTATGGCACACATGCCAAAGGTGGCACACGTGCTGTTTTTCAGGGGCACTTACACTGCCCGGGTCCTGGCCACCGGTCCGGGGGGCTCTGCATTTTAATTTAATTTTAAATGAAGCTTCTTAAACATTTTAAAAACCTTATTTACTTTACATACAACAATATTTTAGTTCTATATTATAGACTTATAGAAAGAGACCTTCTAAAAATGTTAAAATGTATTACTGGTACATGAAACCTTAAATTAGAGTGAATAAATGAAGACTTGGCACACCACTTCTGAAAGGTAGCTGACCCTGATCTACTATTGAGATGAAACGTGATAAATGGTAGAATTTTCCAACACTTCGAATGGAGTATTTTAGACTCCCCTTGTTCTCTTCTTCTTTCTAATTTCACAGGTTAATTTTGAGTTTTTGCCTTCCAATGTACAGTTATGATTTTTGCACTTATTACACACATCCCTCCACACAATACAGTGTCTGAAACAATTTGCTAGCAAACTTACTGCCAATAACATTTGTTTGCATCTATAATTGTGTGGAAATCCGTATCAGTTAACTAGTCACTGTAAAGTTATTTCTATTTCATGTCCTTCCCTGGGTTTCATTTGAACATGGTTAATATTCATACCTTACTTTTATATCTTCCAAGTTGATTTAATTTTTTTGTTTTGGTAGTTGTTGGATTGCACCTCAAATGCTGTATATAATTTGTGCAACATGAATGCACGGAATATATAATTTTTCCTAGTAATAAAAATGTTTTCCTTCTTCAACTGTATTGTTTTGAGAAGCCTCATAACCTCTGTAACAGCCACTACATATGTGATTTGTAGGCAAAATTATGTCTATAGTTATCATGCTTCTTAAAAGTCCCTATTAGCATCTCTTCATAACTGAACTCTCTAATGAGCTGAAGCCACTACTGCACGGCTGTGTCTCCAGCCTATATCTTTCCATTTCCTATGGCATGAGCCATCTATGATTCAGAACAGCCCTTTCCAACACATCAGGGCATCATTCTCCTGCCTTCAGTATAGTTCATCCAGGTATTGCAACATGTGCCTGTTTAGTAAAAAATTACCCCAACTATTTACATTGGCATTCAACATGTTATCTGTATTGTCCAGCAGATGCCAGATGGCAGTTTAGAGAAAACAAGTCTTACTGCATTTTCCTAAGTGGATGGCGGATGTCATTAATGGGTTTGACGTAAGATTAATGGCAACTTGTCCTTGCCTCCTCTTCTGATTTCCTGCCATCATCATAGAATCAAAAACCCATCTGTTCTTACAGTAATTGCTATATAATGTAGAGAACATGATTTTCTTGGATATTCACTCATTGGATAAAATAGTGGGTTCCAACTTTATAAAATCAGCCCCTGTGAATATTTAGAAACTGTGCCAAGTATGTGTTCTCCAAGTTAGCTGAACTGTAAATCCATTTCATATCTTTAACACGATAGTTAAGATGTTAAACACAAAGGTTTAAATTCTGCAGTCAGTTGCATTAGCATAAATCCATAGTAACTCAGTTTAACTCAATGTTAGTTTTGATTAAGTCTAGCACAGAGGAAAATTTGGCTCAAAATCTGAAAATGCCCACAAGAGTTGTAATTTTTCCCTCTTGATCATGGGTAATTGTCTCTTTTCCCCTTTATGTTAGAATGGTGCAGACAAGTACAGTTTATATATTGAAAAATAATGAATGAATGTCCATATTTTCAGCACCTTGATTACTTTTATTATCCACCAATATTCTCCACTTAAAAATATTTTAGCAGGGTTTTTTTGTTTGTTTTTTTTCCCCCAGATATAATCTATTGCAATAATCCTTAGCAGGTTATTGCTTTCCAAATTTCCAGCTCAGTAAGTGCTAAGGCAGCCAGGTAGAGCTATACTGGCTGAATCCAAAGGACCGTCTGTGTGGTTTTTTTTCTCAGAAAGCCATGTACACTGGTAGTCTGTGTCTAAAACATCTGAGCTACCTTGAATCCCCATAATCTATTCTGATAAATTATTTGAACTCTGTAGTAAATCTTATTTTTCCTCTTTTGCTATATAAATATTTCTGTTGCAGTTTCCATTGTTTGTTTTTACTAACTTTAGCATCTTCCTCGATACATTCTATATGTATTAATTCTTCTCACTTTTTTCCCTTAAGTAAGAAAAAAATCTAATCAGAAACATCCTGCTTGTTCAAAAAAAGTGCCCAATTTAGGAAAAAATGGATTAGCCTTTAAATATAAAATCTAGAGGCTAGCAAGCTAAATAATTACGAGTAACTCTCAATTATTTTGTATTGCAAGCGTTTATAAAGGTGCCCATCACTGTGGTATCCATTTTAGTACTGGACCACTTTAATTGAATTTAAAGATGGTGGCTTTGTATGTGGTGGCTGTATTTACATATTTTATGTTATGCGGTGCCCTGAATATCTTGGGGGTGGGGAGAGGCATTATATAATTACTTTGAGCTTCACACACATTTGTCTGAATTTCTCTTGGAGGGAAGAGGAATGAATGTTATGCACAAATGATTATTTGTAATAAAATACATGTCTGCCTCTCATAGGGATGAACCTCAGAACGCAGAACAAAGATTCATTGGAAGATGCTGTTTCAACCTCTCTGGATCCAAGTAAGCGGGAGGGGAGGGTTGGGCAGGAGGCCTGTGTAAACATGGGCTGGGGTGTGTACACGTGCAAAGGCATTAGGGGTTGGTGAGCAAGGAGTTCGGAGTCTATTGAGGCCTGGTCTACACTTAAAAATTAGACTGATATAGCTATGTTGCTAAGGGCTGTGAAAAACGTCATGCCCTAAGCGATGTAGTTAGGTTGACCTAACCCTCTCTGTAAAGAGGGCTAGGTCAACAGAAGAATTCTCCCATTGACCTAATTACCACCTCTCGGAGAGAGTTTTCCATCAGTTAGTTAATCTAACTTCACTGATGGAAAAACCGCTTCCGTTGATGCAGTATTAAACTACAGCACTGCAGCTGTAGTGTAGTTATGCCCTGACTATGTGGCAGCAGTCGGGTTTACATTCTGCTTCCCTGTCATTGTCCGTGGCTCTCCGTAGAGCCCTTATATACTATGGCTTTACTTGTTCCTGTCTAAGAATTCATTAAATCAATAGCTGTATCATTTCCTGAATTCATCCTCTGCCCATAATTTTTACATAAAGAGGTTAAGAGGCTGTTGGACTCTCCTGTGTCTGCTTCTGAACCATAAAGGTTCTGTTTGGTCCCAGCTGGACAATATAATGAGAGAACAGGAAGGCCAGCATTTTATGTACGAGATACCCTTTACTGACGCTTACATGCTTCTATCTATTACAAGAGTGAGGGCATGGCTCTGCTTCAGAGAACATTTCTTGCAACAGTCTGTCTTGTATCAGTTCCTTGCAACAATATTTCCCCCCTCATTAATGTTAAAATAAAATGTTTAAGGTAAAGCGAAACAGTTTTGTCAATGAGATCTGTGCAACAATGATTTTTGTAACAGTAATCACCAAGAGCTCTTAGGGCAGGTTGATTCAGGCATCCCTGGACAGATGATTGATGTAGATTATTTGATGTTGAATTATCTGTGTTTTTAGATCTCCAGAATCTTACAATAGCAGCCTAAATTTAAAGGGGTGTGGGGGGAAAGCAGGTTACAAGATACTATTTTTCCTTTCTTCCCACCTCTTCTGGCTGTCTTCTATTTTTATAACTGTAGAAATGTTCTCTTTTCTGCTGTTGTATGCTACCTATTCCAGAAACAGGCTGTCATTCTTTCCCTCACCAACCTCTCCTACAATCATCCAGGAGGAGGAGCTGGTCTGATTTGCTTGTCCAGACTTGGAATGTTGATTTTTTTCTTTTATATGTTTAATAATATGAGATTGCACTTGATCTGCAGTAACCTCAGCAGCTATTTCAGCTCTAGCTTACAATCAACAGATAATTTAAGGTATTAACTTTGAATCCCATTTGCATGATGGGATTGAATTAGCATGTGCACTGCATTGTTTAACAAACTGTGTCTTTCTCTCCCTCCCCTTTTCTCTCTTACTTGCCTTCTTTCCCTCCCCATCCAACCCACTGGTGACTTTCATTCATATCTTACACTTATCTTTCTTTCCAACTTTCCTCTGTTCACACATCCTTCTTCTCCCTCCCCACCCCTAATTTTTCATGTGTGACCACACGTGCCCCCATTGTCTGCTCCCCATGATGCAACGAGGCAGTTCTGACACTGTCTGCTCCCCCCGTAGTGCCAGGCTTCTGTTGTACAGTTGGGGTGGACTGGAAATCTCTCACTACTCCGGCATGCCTTCCTCTCACCACGGACTACTTCCCAGACCGCCAGAGCTTGCAGAATGACTACACTGAGGGCTGCTATGATCTGCTCCCAGAAGCCGACATTGACAGGTTTGTGCCAACACTTCCTCTAGTACAGTCTCTGGCATTGAACTGAAAGGTTCCAGATAATCCCAGGCAGGGATAATCTGGCGGAAGATGAACATTTTGTGCCTTTCATACAATATATAGAGTTGCCAACATGGTTGGCAGTGGAATAGATAGCCTTTCTCTCTAGATGACAGCTTTGCACCTTGTCCACTGGTAACATCTGTCCATTTTGCCTCCCTCTGGATGTTTGTTAGAAATTAGTTTGGGTACAAAACTTGACATGGTTGTTTGTTTTAAAAAAATACAACCCCCACATTTCTTGTGATAAATGTCCTGGAATACTGAGTATCTCTTTAAAAAAAAAAAGAAAAAAAAAATACTGCTTCTCCACCCCCTTTCTAGAGATGCTTTGTTGGGAGAATTTTGGAAGGAAAGTGGTGTGATAAACCAAAAGACACTCTGAGATTCTCTTGCAACTCTGCAGTAGCCACCAGATAGCAGAACACTCTTCCCAAAACCATACATCTTCCTTTCAGCATCTCTGAAACTTCCCACCAACTGTGAAGTAACAAAACAGAGCTATGTTGGCTACTGCCCTGTTAGGGAGGAATAAAACCTCTCACATGAGAGACTGAAATCTTACACTTTAGGCACTTAGAAGGTATAATAAATGGCAGCATTAAAGTCAATTAATCTGCTTGGAGAAATGTCTGCCCCTCTAAGAGCAGGATACCAGTGTTCAGGAGAAGAAGGGGATAATAGGGGCTCTTGGCTACAGCACAGCACCGGGAGTGAGGGCTTCTGGGTTTTATTCTCAGCTCTCCTGCTGATTGGCAATGATGAGCCAGTCTTTTAATCTCTTTGTGCTTTAAATTGCCCCTTTCTGAGGAAGGAAAGTATTCTCCCCTTTTTAAAGGTGTTTGAGTTTTAATTCACGTTACTGAGCTGCTTTGAGACTTTCTGATGGAAAGTCTTATAGAAGTGAATATCATTGTGAATATATTTGCTAAATAGTACGAGTGCTGAAAAATACAACTGTCAGAAGTTTAACTTCTGCTGTTGTAAATAAATCTTGATGGTCAGAATGCCTCTTATTCTCACTAGCTTCAAAATTGTTTGCAAAATGCCAGCTAATATTTGCAGACAATTTGGTAATATCCATCCCCAAGAACTGTTGATAGAAGCGATAGAAATGCAACTGTCTTACATCCTGATCTTGCAAGTCGATCTGTGCAGGCACAAGGCTCCACCTGTGCAGATTCCATTGTAGTAATAGGGCCTCAATTGGGAAAAGTGGAAACAAGAGCAGGTGTGTGGTCAGTTCATTATGCTGATTGTTCTTGTGATTAACCCCTTGTGCTCAGGAGAGATGAGGAAGGTGTGCAGATGACAGCTCAACAAGTGTTTGAGGAGTTCATTTGTCAGCGTCTTATGCAAGGATATCAAATCATTGTGCATCCCAAACCACAGAAACCAACTACCACTGTACCACCCCCTCTGAGCAGCAGCCCCCTCTACAGCCGAGGTGAGCGTCACCTGCTTTGTAGCTCCTTTTCTCCACAATAAATTCTGTCCTGTCTTTCCTTCACTCCTCTTCCCCCAACAGCCTCCGCAGTCATCCGGAGTAAGAGCTGGTGGTAACCCTCCCTCTCAGTGTGACTCATTCTTTCTCTTCATGTTTTACTTTGTCTTCTGTGATTGGTTACTTGGAGGGAGAGATTTCCAGTTGTTTGTTTTAATAAAAAAAAAAAAACAACCCCCGTATTTCTTGTGATACATGTCCTGGAGTACTCCACTGCAGACAATGGAGAGTCAGCTGTGACTGCAGGAGATGGATATGGGGTTGTGGGAGGGAGGGGATTGCATAGTGTATCCAGGAGAGCAGTTCTGACCTCTATTTGGAGACTTATAAAAAATGGGCCCTGTACCCACTGGGGTTTGAAACATGTAGGTGAGCCAGTTTAACATAGTTCAGGCTAACACAGGTTTAAATACAGTTTGCCTAGTCACTGTTGAACAGGTACAGCTATTTCTGAAACTTTTTTTTTTCTCCAGTTTTAGTCTAGAATAAGTCTTTTTTGAAACATGACTTAAAAATGGCTGTGTCCAGTCCAGAGTGGGCATGGTTAGCCAGAACTGTCTTAAAACCATGTTTCCGCTAACGCAGTTTAATACCCAGTGTAGATGGGCTCTAGATTATGTGGGGGAATGCGGTCCCACTTCCCTGTGTTGGAATCACAGTCTAAGTGCAAGCTTTGATTTAAAATTTTGTTAATGATGGTGTCTTTTGGACAAAGTTAAAGTAAGGGGAGACTTGAGGGAGGTGAATGTGTGAAGGTAGGAACTAGAACTATTACCCTTCTTGGTTTCGGGTGGGAAGCGGAGGCTTAAATGGTGAGACTCGTTTGGAAAAACAACACATTAAGGGGCTAGCTCCAGGAATGAAGCACAGAGAAGGATGGAAAATGATGTTGAAATTACCAGCCCATCAGTTAGGTGCACAACACTTCCTGCAGCATGTCTACTGCTGATCTTGCTGAGCAAGCCTTCCTCAGAGAAACAGTATTAAAGATGACGCTTGGTTTAAATTGTGTTTGGAAGCTCATTCATGGAATATTACAGTATAGGTGCAGTTTGTGCAACAAACCTGTGACTATTAACATAGGTTAACAGAAAGATGTTCTCTTTATGCATTACTTATAGGCCTTGTATCACGAAACCAACCTGAGGAGGAAGATCAGTATTGGCTGAGCATGGGCCGTACGTTCCACAAAGTCATCTTAAAGGACAAAATAATTACTGTCACTCGATACCTGCCCAAGTGAGTATCTCTCCACTCAAGTAAGTTAGCACCACCTGTCCAGCAGACTTGCTGTCTCCTCCTACCTGTACTTGCTTGGATGACTGTATTCTGTGCCTTCTATTACAAGGAGGAGCTGCCGTTGATAGTGCCAGGATTGGTGAGGCTAGCTTTGTCTTTTGTCAGGTATCCATATGAATCTGCTCAGATAAACTACACCTACAGCTTGTGCCCTTCGCACTCTGACTCTGAATTTGTCTCCTGCTGGGTCGAGTTCTCCCATGAGCGGCTGGAAGAGTACAAGTGGAATTACTTGGATCAGTATATCTGCTCCGCTGGCTCTGAAGACTTCAGGTGAGAGATCTCATTTTCCATCCTAATTGCTCTTTGTCCTATGTTTTTTTGTTTTTTGTTTTTTCTTTTTTCCTGTTGATCTACAATTGATCCAACATTTTTCTCCATAAAGGCTTGAATACCTCTGGTGACATGGTACCTGAGGGAGTGTTTGACCTGCTTTCATTGATATGCTATTAGCAGCTCTGTTAACTTATTTGAATTTTACATAGCACCATTTTTGCATTGCCTGATTTTGGTGCAAAGTCTCACGCATGCTGGTATTTGTGATCTATTTTTTACCCTCCTCCATCCCCCGGGCATGCAAAGAAATATGCTGATGTTTTGTCATCCTTGGAGAGTTTCCCTAACTTCTCATTCATTTCTAGATACAATTCAAATTTTCCTTCCTTAGTTTTTAAAACCTTCTGTGGACTTGTTCAAGTCACAGACCTTGCTTAACTCTACTCCGTCCCTCTGTCTACTTTAAAACTGGCCTTCTCTTTGTCCCTTCACAGAGTATCCCCAAAGGTGATGAGCCCCTTTTCTTCTATATCGTCTATCAAGTGAACCCACCTCCTTGTATCTTTCCATCTCATTTCAAGTCTCAGCTGAAATCCTCTGTGCCTTAGCCTGTATACCTTAAATTTATTTTCCTTTGCTTTTTACAGTAAAAACTTGTTACGGCATTGCCTAATGGGTTACATTAAAAGTGAGGGTCCGTGTGACATTATCAACCTGGAAATTAGTTTTTCTGTACTGTGTTTCAACATGCTTGGTGCTAAATACCTCCCACTGACATTCATCCTACTGAATGCCCCATCACATGTAGGACATTTGATGCTTAATGGCACAGCCATGAGATCCATTAAAACCATGGATGCAAGCGAGTATTAACTCCGTTAATTAAAGTGGGAGTGCAGTGGGGACATGGTGATCTTTGCAGATGTAACTCAGGGATATTGTCATCTACATGTTGGACTCTAAGCAAGCTGGCACACAGCTATGTTGTATAGAATCTCTCATTCACAGCTGTGATGTATGCTGTACCGTCTGCTTTTTTTATTTGTCCATTGTGTTCCTTCCTCCAGCCTTATTGAGTCACTGAAATTCTGGAGGACGCGCTTTCTGCTGCTCCCAGCCTGCATCAGTGCCACAAAGCGGATTACAGAAGGTGAAGCACACTGTGATGTGTATGGAGACAAGCCCCGTTCTGATGAAGAGGAATGGCAGCTCTTGGATGGCTTCATCCGGTTTGTGGAGGGTTTGAATCGCATTCGTCGGCGCCATCGATCAGACCGGATGATCAGGGTGAGTCACTGTTGTAACTAAACCTTAGTGGGGTGAGAGCCTGAATTTTTGAAGCATTTCTAGCCCTCTAGTGACCTTCCCAATTGACTGGCATTGCAGTAAGCACTGCTGTACTGTACACTAAGCCTGTTGGCTGCATTGCTTTCTGCTCAGAGACAGTCTGTTGCTGAAACAAGACTGATATTTGGGAACCACCATCCACTGAAGGACTCTTGCACTGCTTTGTACTGTGGCAATGGTGAATGTGGGGGCATTGTGCATCCTGCTTCTAAGGGAATGATGCTTGGGAGATCCCTGTTCTCGATGGAATGGAACAATTTACTTTTCCGAACTGAACAGGCTGAGTGCTGCACTCAGCAGCTCGAGTGGAGGAAGTGATACAGGTTAGTGGATCCATTGTCTATAATTGTACTTTGAGAATCACCAAATGGCCAGTACTATTAGTTATTGTTTGCAAGTGTATGAAATTCACCCAAAGAGTCCTGTACTGCTTCGGAGGTGTATAAGTGAAGGAGGGTATGTTTAGTAACTTTGCTAGTTCAGGGCAGTCTAATTATTTTTCCTGTCTTAGGTTTTATCTAAAAGGGGGAGAATGACCCACTTACCTATTTCAGAATAACTCGCTTGTGTGGAGATACTGTTCTGGAATATATTCTGAAATAATTACTCCATTTTGTGAGCACAGTAATTATTCCAGAACAAAGTCACTTTTATTTTGGAAAAGTGTCCCTATGGGGAGCTATTCTGGAATTGCTATTCTAGTCAGTTTCCCCGTGTAGAGAAGCCCTTGCTCTTTTGTTAGGTGCTGTCTCCAAAATATTATCACTGTTATAAGGTCTGACTTTATTGTTGTTCAGCTGAACCTTGAAGACCTTGACTCATTGTTTCCTCTTCTGTTCCTTTTTGCTTAGAAAGGGGCTGCTATGAAAGGCTTGCAGTTGGCTGGACCAATCTCCGCTCACTCTCTGGAGCCTTCTGGGCCGCCTGTTGGGAAGAAGGGAACCTCGGCCCTCTCAGCCCTGTTGGAAATGGAAGCCAGTCAGAAGTGAGTCTCAATACTTACGTTAATAAACACCCTTATCCGAGAGCACCCACCTGGCACGGGCTCAGCACATTGGGGAATTTATCATCAAACAAAGGGAACAGCTCAGATTTTGCTCTCTGAGAGGAGTTACAATGGTGGGGAAATGCCATTCCTTTCAGTAGGACTGGGTATGTTACATCTGTACAAGTGCAAGGGTAGCAAAGAGATAAGATTATATTAGTAGCTTACAAGGAGATCATCACCATGGTACCTTGGTGCGTCACACATGAAACATGTTTGTACCACTTGCTATGGGCAGCAATACTGTCCCTACCCCTGAATTAATCACTTACCCACTATGAGCAAAATAAGGAAAGTGGAGAGAGTGGTAAGGAAGTGCCTTCGTTTAGATCCACCCAGCAAAGTCTTGGCTAAAAAGATGAGCCTTGCACCAGGCTCTGAAGGATGACCATCTCTGGTACTGACAGTTCAGAGGGAATGAGCTCCACATTTGAGATCCTCCCCTTCAGCTGGTAGGATACAGCGCAGTCAGTATAGCATTACTTTGTACAGAATTGTTCATAAAACGTTTGGGGATATGGTTTGTAGCGTCCAGTAATATGTCGTTAACATCCTTGAGTTATAACATCAGACAGTCTCTCAACTACACTCACATTCCAGTAATGGAGTTCATGTTCATGCTTGTTTATATCCATTAGCTATTGCATATCTCAAGGAGGTAACACATCACTGTTTCCTTTCTATTACTGTTCTGAGGGTATTAAACATCCTATGTAATGTGTGTGATGTATTAAGACTAAGCCAACAGGAAGGCTGTACCAATGTCAGTGCAAACAGAACTATTTCCAGATCGTTGCTGAAGACACCCTGCTTCCAATCCAGTTGTGCCCATCTAGGACTGACAGCAATAGCTCCTCAGATGATCTAGTCCATTGGAATGGTGTGTGGGAGAGAGGCAGTCTCTAAGCTAACCAGATCCCAAACTGTAGAGATCTTTATGGATTAAAACCAAGATCTTTAATGACACAACGAGTTTATTTTGAATCTCCTGATTAATGTTGTTAGAATATTCAAAATCTTCATTATGAACTAAAACACTTCAGAGGAGGTGGCAGGACAGTTACTTCAACTCAGGAAATATAATGTACAGGGAGGAAAGAGACTAAACAGGGAATCGCTGGTGTGGTTCCAAATTCCACTTTGTGATCACACAAGAGTCTGCTTTGCTCTCAGTGCTGTGGGTGGATTTGAGAGTAAGTCCCATTATCACAGACATTCTAACTCCTTGTTAACGCCCACTCGTGCTAATCAGTTTTACACACACACTCGAATGCACCTTCCCACACGAGGAGAGAATTGATTCAAGTCCTTGAGCAGGTGACACCAGCAGGGAGATGAGTCTTGCAGAAGGATTTTTGAAGCCACAGTTCATACACTGTAGGATACGCTGCTGGTTAATTATGTTTGCGCATTAGTTTTGTGAGCTTCCTTCCCTCTCTATTGGAATACCTTCAGTGTATTTGATTTTCTGATGCAAGGCTAAAGCCTTATCCACACCTGAGATTTCAGCCACCAGTGTAGCTGCACTAATGCAAACCCTCTAGAATAGACATGTCTTGCACTGGTCCAATGTGATTGATATTGGTGCATCTTAGAAACTGAGCTACCTTGTTTTAAATCATGTCTACACTAAAGATTAGGTATGGGTGTGGATGCACTGGTAGCTAACAACTCAGTATAAGCAAGTTTCAAACCTCCTAGGGTATGTCTACACTACGAAATTAAGTCGAATTTATAGAAGTCAGTTTTGGAGAAAGCGTTTTTATACAGTCGATTGTGTGTCCCCCCCACATAAATGCTCTAAGTGCATGTAGTTGGCAGAGTGTGTCCACAGTACCGAGGCAACCATCGACTTCCGGAGCGTTGCACTGTGGGTAGCTATCCCACAGTTCCCGCAGTCTCTGCTGCCCATTTGAATTCTGGGTAAAAAATCCCAGTGTCTGATGGGGCTAAAACATTGTCGCAGGTGGTTCTGGGTACATATCGTCAGGCCCCCCTTTCCTCCCTCCTTCCGTGAAAGCAAGGGCAGACAATCGTTTTGCGCCTTTTTTCTTGAGTTACCTGTGCAGATGCCATACCATGGCAAGCATGGAGCCCACTCAGCTAACCGTCACCGTATGTCTCCTGGGTGCTGGCAGACGCGGTACTGCATTGCTACACAGCAGCAGTTTATTGCCTTTTGGCAGCAGACAGAGCAGTATGACTGGTAGCCGACATCGACGTAGTCCTGGGTGCTCTTTTAACCGAACTCGATGAGGTTAGGGGCGCCTGGGCAAACATGGGAGTGACTCAGCCAGGTCATTTCCCTTTTAAGTTTCGTCTCATGGCGATTGAGTTCTACTGGCAGTGCACTGTCTTTTAATCAGCAGCCAGCAGAAGACGATGGCCAGTAGTCATACTGCACCGTCTTGTGCCGAGCACCCAGGAGATGACGATGGCTAGCAGTCGTACTGCACAGTCTGCTGCCAGCAAGATGTATAAAGATAGATGAAGTGGCTCAAAACAAGAAATAGACCAGATTTGTTTTGTATTCATTTTCTCTTCCCTCCCTCTGTGAAATCAACGGCCTGCTAAACCAACTTTTGAGTTCTGTCCTTGAGGCTTTGAGTTCTATCCTTGAGGGGGCCATTCAGTTTCTCGCAAAGCCACCCCCTTTGTTCATTTTAATTCCCTGTAAGCCAACCCTATAAGCCATGTCGTCAGTCGCCCCTCCCTCTGTCAGGGCAATGGCAGACAATCGTTCCGCACCTTTTTTCTGTGCAGACACCATACCACGGTAAGCATGGAGCCCGCTCAGATCACTTTGGCAATTAGAAGCACGTTAAACACCACACGCATTATCCAGCAGTATATGCAGCACCAGAACCTGGCAAAGCGAAACCAGGCAAGTAGGCAACATCAGCACGGTGACGAGAGTGTTGAGGACATGGACACAGACTTCTCTCAAAGCATGGGCCCTGGCAATGTGGGCATCATGGTGCTAATGGGGCAGGTTCATGTGGTGGAACGTCAATCCTGGGCTCAGGAAACAAGCACAGACTGGTGGGACCGCACAGTGTTGCAGGTCTGGGACGATTCCCAGTGGCTGCAAAACTTTCGCATGCGTAAGGGCACTTTCATGGAACTTTGTGACTTGCTTTCCCCTGCCCTGTGGCAGAAGAATTCCAAGATGAGAGCAGCCCTCACAGTTGAGAAGCGAGTGGCAATAGCCCTCTGGAAGCTTGCAACGCCAGACAGCTACTGGTCAGTCGGGAATCAATGTGGAGTGGGCAAATCTACAGTGGGGGCTGCTGTGATGCAAGTAGCCAACACAATCAAAGATCTGCTGATACCAAGGGTAGTGACCCTGGGAAATGTGCAGGTCATAGTGTATGGCTTTGCTGCAATGGGATTCCTTAACTGTGGTGGAGCCATAGACAGAACCCATATCCCTATCTTGGCACTGGAGCACCAAGCCAGCAAGTACATAAACCGCAAGGGGTACTTTTCAATAGTGCTGCAAGCACTGGTGGATCACAAGGGACGTTTCACCAACATCAACGTGGGATAGCCAGGAAAGGTACATGACACTCGCATCTTCAGGAACTCTGGTCTGTTTCAAAAGCTGCAGGAAGGGACTTTATTCCCAGACCAGAAAATAACCGTTGGGGATGTTGAAATGCCTATAGTTATCCTTGGGGACCCAGCCTACCCCTTAATGCCATGGCTTATGAAGCCATACACAGGCAGCCTGGACAACTACAGGCTGAGCAAGTGCAGAATAGTGGTAGAATGTGCATTTGGACGTTTAAAAGCACGCTGGTGCAGTTTACTGACTCGGTTAGACCTCAGCGAAACCAATATTCCCACTGTTATTACTGGTGGCTGCGCGCTCCACAATATCTGTGAGAGTAAGGGGGAGACGTTTATGGTGGGGTGGGAGGTTGAGGCAAATCGCCTGGCTGCTGGTTACGCACAGCCAGACACCAGGGTGGTTAGAAGAGCACAGGAGGGTGCGGTGTGCATCAGAGAAGCTTTGAAAACCAGTTTCATGACTGGCCAGGCTATGGTGTGGAAGTTCTGTTTGTTTCTCCTTGATGGAAACCCCCCTCCCCGGCCCCTTGGTTCACTCTACTTCCCTGTAAGCTAACTACCCTTCCCTCCTCCCTTCGATTACCGCTTGCAGAGGCAATAAAGTCATTGTTGCTTAACATTCATGCATTCTTTATTCATTCATACACAAATAGGGGGATAACTACCAAGGTAGCCCAGGAGGGGTGGTGGAGGAGAGAAGCACCAGGAGGGGTAGCGGAGGAAGGAAGGACAAGGCCACACAGCACTTTAAAAGTTTAAAACTTTAAAACTTATTGAATGCCAGCCTTCTGTTGCTTGGGCAATCCTCTGGGGTGGAGTGGCCGGAGGCCCCCACACCGCATTCTTGGGCGTCTGGGTGAGAAGGCTATGGAACTTGGGGAGGAGGACGGTTGGTTACACAGGGGCTGTAGTGGCGGTCTGTGTTTCTGCTGCCTTTTCTGCAGCTCAACCATACGCTGGAGCATATTACTTTGATCCTCCAGCAGCCTCAGCATTGAGTCCTGCCTCCTCTCATCACGCTGCCGCCACCTTTCAGCTTCAGCCCTCTCTTCAGCCCGCCACTTCTCCTCCCGGTCATTTTGTGCTTTCCTGCACTCTGACATTGTTTGCCTCCACGCATTCGTCTGTGCTCTGTCAGTGTGGGAGGACAGCATGAGGTCAGAGAACGTTTTTTTAGCCTTCTAATCTTCACTAGCCTCTGGGAAGGAGAAGATCCTGTGATCCTTGAAACACATACAGCTGGTGGAGAAAAAAAAAGGGACAGTGGTATTTAAAAAGACACATTTTCTAGAACAATGTGTACGCTCTTTCATGGTAAACCTTGCTGTTAACATTACATACATAGCACATTTGCTTTCGTTCCAAGGTTGCATTTTGCCTCCCCTCCCCCCCCCCCCCCAGCGCATGGCTAGCCCCTCCTCTCATCCCCCTCCCCATGGCTAACAGCAGGGAACATTTCTGTTCAGCCACAGGCAAACAGCCCAGCAGGAACAGGCACCTCTGAATGTCCCCTTAAGAAAAGCACCCTATTTCAACCAGGTGACCATGAATTATATCACTCTCCTGAGGATAACACAGAGAGATAAAGAATGGATGTTGTTTGAACGCCAGCAAACATACACTGCAATGCTTTGTTCTACAGTGATTCCTGAGTACATGCTACTGGCTTGGAGTGGTAAAGTGTCCTACCATGGTGGATGGAATAAGGCTGCCCTCCCCAGAAACCTTTTGCAAAGGCTTTGGGAGTGCATCCAGGAGAGCCGCGAATGCCAGGGCAAATTAATCATTAAACATGCTTGCTTTTAAACCATGTATAGTATTTTAAAAGGTACACTCAACAGAGGTCCCTTCTCCACCTGGCGGGTCCAGGAGGCAGCCTTGGGTGGGTTCAGGGGGTACTGGCTCCAGGTCCAGGGTGAGAAACAGTTCCTGGCTGTCGGGAAAACCGGTTTCTCCGCTTGCTTGCTGTGAGCTATCTACAACCTCATCTTCCTCGTCCCCAAAACCTGCTTCCGTGTTGCCTCCATCTCCACTGAAGGAGTCAAACAATACGGTTGGGGTAGTGGTGGCTGAACCCCCTAAAATGGCATGCAGCTCATCACAGAAGTGGCATGTTTTGGGCTCTGACCCGGAGCGGCCGTTCGCCTCTCTGGTTTTCTGGTAGGCTTGCCTCAGCTCCTTAAGTTTCACACGGCACTGCTTCGGATCCCTGTTATGGCCTCTGTCCTTCATGCCCTGGGAGATTTTTAACAAATGTTTTGGCATTTCGAAAACTGGAACTGAGTTCTGATAGCACGGATTCCTCTCCCCATACAGCGATCAGATCCCGTACCTCCTGTTTGGTCCATGCTGGAGCTCTTTTGCGATTCTGGGACTCCATCATGGTCACCTCTGCTGATGAGCTCTGCATGGTCACCTCTGCTAATGAGCTCTGCATGCTCATCTGCAGCTTGCCACACTGGCCAAACAGGAAATTGAAATTCAAAAGTTTGCGGGCCTTTTCCTGTCTACCTGGCCAGTGCATCTGAGTTGAGAGTGCTGTCCAGAGCGGTCACAATGGAGTACTCTGGGATAGCTCCCGGAGGCCAATACCATCTAATTGTGTCCACAGTACCCCAAATTCGACCCAGCAAGGCCAATTTCAGCGCTAAGGTGGAGTAAGGAAATTGATTTTAAGAGCCCTTTAAGTCGGGAAAAACAAGGGCTTTGTTGTGTGGACTGGTGCAGGGTTAAATCGATTTAATGCTGCTAAATTTGACCTCAACTCCTAGTGTAGACCAGGGCCTAGTTACCTCTTCCTTCTGTTTTTGTGTTGGGCTTAGCAATACATTGTGGGATGGGGGAAGCACCTGTTCATTTTCTATGAAATGTCAATTAATCTTCTTTTCTATATCTGAAAAATGTTTGTGTCCGTTCATACTGGCTCTGTTTTGACTGAATGTCCATATTTGAGATACGTCAGCTCAGGCAGAAATAGTCTATAGGTTCATGGTTTTTTTTTAAAAAAAAGACATAATCTATTTTTGCAGTCCCAACTGCCATTTTCCTCTTAAAAACCAACCAAATGCTCAGCTACTTGTAAGAGATTTTCACTCTAACAACTTCCATCATAAGACAAAGGAGTTGGTCGCGTTTTATAAACTCTAGTAGTATTCCTTTTGCAAATCCCGGTGGAAAGTGCTCTACGTTAGCTGCATTTGCACAAAAGTGTCTGCCTAAAATGGCTGTAAAACTGAGGCTAAGTAGATGTGTTACCAGCAATAATTTAGGAATGATGGTGAGTAAATTCCAAGAGTGCTGGTACCAGATACACCACTGAAAACAAGGAGTGTGATGCTAGTGTACTAAGGGAGAGCTTTGAACATATTCAGAGGGCAGCAAGTATTGTGTGTTAGGAAAAGCAGTTAATAGATTCAGGGCTCCAAGGTATTGTGTATATGGGGTAAAATCATCCTTTTCTAAAAAACTGATAGACCCCTTTGAGCTTGAGTGTAGGGGAAAGCATCTGTCTCTAGAAAGCACACCAATGCTTCCTCCCAAAACAATAGTTTTCAGCCAGTGTATGGTCCAACCTGGGACACTATGTAACAATCTTTATGGCTTTTTATCCTTTGTTTTAGGACCCTGGGGGAGCAGCAGGCAGCAATGCTTGCTGGGAAGAGCTCTGCCCAACCTGCTGAGAGTGGGAGTATTGCCATCACTCCCACCTATGTGGACAGCCCACGCAAGGTAACAACACTCTGGCCCAGTCTCTAGTTGATAATTTCAGAGGAGACATTCTCAAGTAACAGAGAGTTCTTGGAGTGATTGTACACATAGATTCCAGTCTTGCTTCGCATATGTGCCATGCATGTGAGGTCAGATTTTTTTAAGCTAGCAATGTCTGTTGGAGCTGCTGCTGCATCCTAAATGTCCTTGTGGCTCCCCCCACACCCCCAAGGCAGAAAGGGTGGGGCAGGTCCAGCTGTCCCTCAGTTCATTCTAAACACCTGTGACAGACAGAACCCCTGGCGCGTTGGCCTGCTTCTCTGCACACTGTGCTCAGTTAGTCGTAAGTTAGTCTTCTTGCCCATTGACCACACACAACTTGGTATGCTTTATTTTAGACAGGTTCAGGTTTTAAGATAGAAACACCACATACACAGCCCCATACAGGGGCTCTAGCAAAATGGCAGAAGCTGAATCTCCGAGGTTTGAAACCTGCCCCTTGTGGGAAGCTTCAATGCCACTTAATGATGAGCTCTCTAAGTGCCTATTTTGTTTAGGAGAGGGATGTGTTCCTGAGCGATGTACCATATATCACCTCTTTTCTAAGCAAACTCAAAGGCTGCTTAAAATTGTCCCTCTTGGAGCACTCTGTAAGCCTCATTGGACAGTGAAAGGAAGGATGCAGCTCTAGACCTCAGTCCTCCAGTCTGTCATTCTCCATGAGAGCCCCAGGGAGCCGAGATTCCACCCTAAGCCTCCAGGGCTATGTTGACCAAGAAGTTGCACTTATTTGCCTCCGTTCTGGCTTTCATAATGTCTGATGGGTTCGTCATGAGCACTGCTCCAGAGCTGAGGCACAGGTGCCTACTGAGTCATGACACAAGATTCATGAGTCTGACTTGTCTCACGATTAACTGTCGAGGAGCAGCCAACAGCCTGAGAAGGGCCCCTTTGGTGCCCTGGCACTGACCATTAAGAAAGTGCCCGATGGTACAGTATCCAGGGCATATACAGCATCCCCTTGAAGATCTGCGTTTGAATGTAGTTTGTATTGCCAAGTGAACTGGCACTGAAGTTTTGACCTTTTCACTAAGAAAAAAACTTATTTGTGTTGGAGACATGGACCTCACTGAGCTCCATGAGAGGACAGGGTCAATACACTTAAACTTGGAAAGCTAGATGCAGAACGTTAAGACTGAAGTACATTTGCAAACCTTCAGACCTTAATTTGTGCTATAAAATCTCCTCTTAAACCTCTACTGCATAGTAGCCTGCACTTCTGCTCTCCTCTTCCCTAGTTAAAAACCACACTACTTTTTGCATTGCTGGGATTTCACATAGCAGGACGTGGGGGAGGAGAGTGATATGGGGAACCAGCATGCTCTACAGATGGAGGAAGGAATAGCTTGGCTGTCAGTGATTCCTGCTGACTGCACTGGCAAAGTATTTTATCACATGCTACATAGGAGACCTTGCTCTAAGCACAAATACGGCTGGCCATAATCAAAAAGTAGCCATATTAAAATCTATCCTTCATGGAAGATTTAGTGTAGAGTTCAGACAAGTTCATCAGTCACTGGCAGTGTCCGGATACTCCAGTGATAAGCTCTTTTATAAATACCTACAAATAGAGATTTTAAAGAGAGCAATGGGTATTTTCACATTCACAGGTTACAATTAAATGTTTCCATTAGTATATGAAAGATTCCGAACAATAGCAAACCTCATCAAGCAACTTCAGCCTCACCCAAAAACATCAATGAGAGCATGTCTCAGACTTCTGGAATACATCACCTCATGCATCACATAAACATCCTGGAGCTCGGAGCCATCCACCTGGCATGCAAGGCATCCTTGCTGCAACCCCAGGGATCAACAATCCAAGTGCTGACAGACACGACCACAGCTGTGTGTTATATCAACAGACAAGAGGGAGCATTCTGAGTCAAAGTCACACCAAAATGCACCTTCCCAGGCTGCAGGACACTATGCTGGATCAACTTAGCGGGTAGTTCTCAGCCAACCATGAGTGGTTAGCATGATGAGTTAGCTTGGTACAAAAACCATTCGGGGAACACCTGGCAGTTTGTAAAGTTACTTGTATTAGCATTTGTGTTTGGGGCCACAGCTTACCTGCCATGTTCCTGCACGAAAGAAGGTGCCAGGTTTATAACCACGTGGTGAAGCCCCTAAGGACTTAAGTCAGGTGTACATGTACCCCCAGATACAGGCCCATCTTAGTAACTTCAGACTGGAGAAAGGCTTTTGCCTAAAGAAGGCAACAAAGAATGAAAACACAAATGAAAAGCTAAAGGGCTCAATTGCCTTATCTTTTTTCGGGAGAGAATCTTGGCACAATACCTTGGTTAGCAGCAAGGGAAGAGTCCATGCCAGGTATGTGTGTAGGTGGGGGCGTGCCCATTTAATTTGTGCATGCTTTGACATTGGTGAAAGAGCTTCTTTACAGTGAATTTCTCTCCCTCTCCCCTACACCATAATAGACTTTGAGGCTGTGCTCAGAGCTGCATGTGCTTGGCCAGGCCCCTGATTAGTGTGATAGTCTCATGTGATTGTCTGGGGCATTTGTAAGAGGGAGGTGGAATGTCTCAGAACAGAGTCTGCCGATGCTCTGAACTCTGATCTGCCTGCCTATCTGGATGGAGGTGTCTTTTTGGTTTTCACTCCCTCCCTGTGGTGACTGCACACTTGCACAATGCTGTCTTTGCTTTTCTTCACCTCCTTGTTCCTGTCACTGCTGCTGCTGCTACTGCTTCTACTTCCTCCGATGCCTTCAGGATGGGGCCTTCTTTATGGAGTTTGTTCGCAGCCCACGCACAGCTTCGACCTTCTACCCGCAGGTCAGTTTTGAATCAGATCTTCCCATCCCTGACATCTGGATTGAAACAATGAATTGCATCTCAGGTCCTGAACTTGTAACTGAGGAAGCTAGGCCTGGGCTAGTTACCACCCGTGCTCATTGGTTTTTGCAGCGGTGAGATGTGCATTGCACTAAAAGGGTAGTAATTAATACAAAGGGACTGCTGGTGAATGCACTTATTTCCATCCACAGCTCTGTATTTGTATTGTGTTTTGGATGCTCCTGAACCCTTCCTTGTTGTTCTTTACTTGCCAAATACTCAGACTTTTCCTTTCACATTGTTAGTAAGTTCCTGATTTCTACCTTCACTAAACAAGGATGGCAATAGCTCTTACTTGTCTAATTCTCTGTTAAATCTCTCCTGTGGTATCTGCCTCGATAGCTGGTGCTGTAGAGAACCAGGTCAAGGTGCCACCTTAGAATTCTTAGCTTACTCAGGGGTGGAAACATTGTGGAATTCACTGTGGTCTCATGGGGTAGTAAAAAGAAAAGGGGGACTTGTGGCACCTTAGAGACTAACCAATTTATCTGAGCATAAGCTTTCGTGAGCTACAGCTCACTTCATCGGATGCAGTGAGCTGTAGCTCATGAAAGCTTATGCTCAGATAAATTGGTTAGTCTCTAAGGTGCCACAAGTCCTTTTCTTTTTGCGAATACAGACTAACACGGCTGCTACTCTGAAACGTGGGGTAGTAGTGTCAGATGCCATTTGCGCACTCCTTAGTAGTTGATTACAGGGTAATGCATCCTCAGAAGGTGCTGCTAGTCCAAGCCAGCTCTGGGGTTGGGAGGGATGAATGTGCTGTAGCTTCAATATGGAGCATCTGCCACTTTTGGCTGTATCGAAAGGGCACAATTTGCAAAGTGTGAGAGCTTGGGTGATGGCAGTGAGGAGAGGTGACACAGAGTAAAGCCTTCTCCAACCCCCCGAACTGGCTGTCATCCTCCATCAAACTCCCCGCCAAGGGGAGCTGTATGCCTTCAGTCAGGTCCTGTGCTTGACTCTGGGCACTGTGGAATCATAAAGGCAGATAAGCCCTCATTATACACCTGTTTGAGTTAGACTTTCTCTGCCATTCACATCTCCCTCACCCACTCCTCTTATGTAGCTTTTACATAATGTGTCTTTCCCTATGCCATATGTGTTAATGGCAGATGGCAGCTGATAATTACAGCCTGTCTTTTGCTGAATCTTTCTGCGTTCCTGTTCTTTCTGAAAGGCTTTTATGTTAATTTTTGCCAACTATTCAGTCTGCCATGGACTAGTACAAGTGTTTCTGCAGGAGGAAAGTGTCCTGTAGTATCACTCAGTGTCATGGCTGTGGGCGAGTGCCAATCAGTTTTCTGATACTACCCTAAAAAAATCAAAGATAGATGGATTATGGCTTCTTTTTAGAGAGAGAGAGAGAGAGAGAGAGAGGTGTGCATGGGTGTTTTTTTATTTTTTGTTTTCCATAATGAAAACTGAAATCCCTCTGGTGAATTCACATGCTTCAATCTCAGAGGAAGAGCAGTGAGCTTTTAAATTGCTCACCGCTTCCATTCAGTGACTTGAGTTCCTGTTCTATCAGTCACCATGGCTGTGTGGTGGTGCTTATTCTCTTAAATCTAAATCCTTCCTTGTTCGTTTTTAAAATTTGAAAATATCAGGCTGCAGCCAGCTTTGCTACCTTGCTACCAATTCTGTTAGCACGGTTGCTGCTTACTTGGTGATCTTTATGTTAATCTGGGTCAATCTGGGACACTGATGTAATGAATTGCAGAGTTGTCAGTAGCTCCGATCAAAACAAGGCCGTGTTTGTCTTTGTTGTACATGTCTATGGTTGCATAAAGGACTGCTTGCCCTGTGAAGAGTCTGAGCTGGGGTGCTTACGAGAGGCAGGGAAAGTCGAAAAAGGAATGTGCTGTGAATTGTGTAAAGGTGTTGCTATGTCTCGCTCCTTACAGGTCTCTATAGATCAGACAGTTCCTCCAACCCTAGATGGCAACATGTTGATAAACACAGGCCAGTCAGCTGATAGGGGCAGCACTCAGCCCTTTGGAAGCTCCCAGAATATAGGAGACCAGGGATATGCCACAGCTGGCTCCACTGAGAACAGGTAAGACGAGCATAGCAGTTCAGTAATGATATTCTGTTCAATACATTCCTCTTGCTGGTTACGGGGCAGGAGGGGTACTTAGCACAGGAAACATAGGACAATATGTGCTGTGCTCATTTCATGTGTGTCAGCACTGGAAGGCACATGTCACTTGAAGATCATGTTCTGTGACTTAGATGGAGAATGCTGTCCTTGAATAGTGGCACTAAAAACCAGCCTTCTAGCCCAGTTGTCCAGCACTGAATAGACATGAGCCTGATTTCCCTCACCCCAACAGTCTGCTCCTTCCAGAACTTTTTTGTGGCTATTGGTGGAGCACTCTGAGAAAGCCAGGGTTTGAATGGATGTGGAAATCAATATCTTCTCTTCTCTGAGGAGACAGGGGACCCTCCAGTGCATCGTTAGATCAAGTGGGTTGTTGGAATCCAAGGGGTTCCAATCTGGTGGTGAAACATGATGGGGGAAGTGGTATTAAAAATAAACTACAGTAGCACCTGTTTCCCATGTTAATAACTTTCAAATGGCATGCTTTGAATTGCTTCTGAACTACAGTGCATGCAAATAGGGTTTGTATAGCATGAGTAAATCCAGTGCAAAAATGTGCTTGCAGCTTTCACTTGTTCTTCTTTAGTCATCTCTGTTCCTTAAAGGTAACTAACTCCTCCCCTTTGCTCTGTGCTGCACTAAGGAGGTTTCCTGAGGCGAGAGCTGCATGCTTGGACTCTCCTCCCTTTTGCAAATTACTGGCACATGCACCAAGAACAGAAGATAAAACATGGAACAATTATTGCTGTGAAGAGAAGAAACAGCAGCTCTCCTCAACATCTGTTAAACTAGACTGGCAGATACAGGACTTTTAAACACAATTTTGTTTACTTTCCAGCTCTCAGCAGTCTTCTGCGAGCTCCCTGACTTCTTCCTCTACTCTGATCGAGATTCTTGAAGCCATGAAGCACCCCACGTAAGTTTTGAGTCAAAACATGCCTAAAATCTCACTGTGAGGCTTTGAAGCAGGATTTGATAGGTGGGCCCCCAATGGAAGAGTTTCATGGTCTACAGTGGAATAGCTTTTCTTAAGTGATCTTTGTATTATTCAGTTCTAGCCTCTCCCAGCAGGAGTCACTGTAGAAATTAGGGTACAAAATGTGGCTACACAGAGTTCAGGTGCTACAGTCCCAGGCCTGCCTAAGCAGGAGTCACTGTAGAGGGAGTAATTTCGGAGCTTTCTCCATTGCAAAATACAATCTTCTGCCGTCTCAGAGACTAATGGTACACAAGCTACAGAGAACTTCAGATTTCTCATTCTGGGTTTTCCTCCTCTGCAGTAGTAATTTTTCTGTCTTTCTGTGTGATTTCAGTTCATGTTAGTTACATGCTTAACTTGTTGGGATTCAGTACAGGGATCCAGCTGCTCTCTGAACAGAAGGGCCTCTCTCCGTATTGTTTCATCAGTGCTGAGGTTGTCCACTGGCTGGTGAACAACCTGGAAGGGGTGCAGACCCAGGCTATGGCCATTGACATCATGCAGGTGAGAGAAATGTCCCATTTACTGGGGAAAGCATAGATCTTGGGAAACTGTGTGTGTGCGTGTCTCTCTCATATTTAAAATCCTCTTACTAATATAGTTTTCAAGAATGTCTCTACTACTACGTATGTGTAGGGAAATGTGACTTTCCATCACTAGGTTTTTATACCTCTCCTTCCCCCAGTAAGTATTAGCTTGAGATGGAGATCACAATAAATATGCAACAATGTTTGTTTTGTAAGTCAGATACTGGCTGGAAAAAATATTTTCTTCAGTGGTTTGATTTTAGATGTCCTATCACAGAGCAGCATGATGATGTGCGATAGGTGTTGCATTTTTTTCCCCTGCTGGTGTGATGGTGGCAGTTTTACATACAATCTCACACTGACTGGTGGTTACCAAAAGCCCTCGTTTTAGCTAGGAGTGTAAGTCACTGCAGTGTGATTGTAATTTCTTCTAATAACTGCTTTGGGTACTGGAGCTGTCATGAGAACAATGAGCATAAAACTGTTCTGTTCAAGGATACTTACATAAGTACACACACTACGTGTAATACACACACACGCCCTGTTGAACCACATCAGGGTTTGTGTTTTGAGGCTCAGAAATGCTCTAGAATTCATTTCTACTGAGACTCCACACCACACCAGCTAGCAAAGAGGATCCTAGAACCTTTCTGAGCCCTGAAGCCACATGATGGCTACTTACAGCTCCCTGAAAACATATGTTAGACAAAGGCACATAAGTAAGACGGCAAACACTGGAGGTAGTACACAGAGTGGAAAGAGTCTAGTTAGTAGGGAACTTCAAAGGGACAAAATACAGTTTATCTGGAAGATGAGGACTTCTGACCCTATTCACTACTAGCCTGCTGGGTTTTTGGCACGTCTAGGGAAGCACTGCTGCCATTCTCATCTTTACAGGTGAGGAGCTTGAACCTTTAATGTCTCCAAAGGAAAGACTCACTTTCCTGACGTCTCCCCGTTCCAACCCCAAAGCCCCGATTCACCACTGAAAGCTGCTTTTCATTTGTTTTTCTTTAGAAAATGCTGGATGAGCAGCTGATCATTCACGCATCTGGAGAGGCCTTGCGCACCTTCATCTATGGGTTCTACTTCTACAAGATTGTCGTCGATAAGGAGCCGGACCGAGGTCAGGCTTTTATGTAACTACTGAGCTTTCCCCTATTGCCCTTCAGTGTAGCCCTTGAATTTTGTTGAGTTGTTGTAGGTGTTGCAGCAGAAGTGCATCTTGAGAAGGGATTTGAAAGGGGAGCAGCACCCTTAAATAAATGTTTGCAGGAAGGGGGATGGTGTATAGCAGGGGTCTCAAACTCAGTTTACCTTAGGGCCAGTGCCAGTCCTCAAATCCTCCCAGCGGGCCAGTAATGTCACTGAAGATGGTGTTCAGAAAAGAAAACGTTTATATTGTATTTTTTATTTTGAGTTTCTCAGAAATAATGAATCTGTGATACAACTTTATACAATTCTTTGCCTGCCAGAGAGGTTTTTAGTGTTTGCCAGGAACCTGGCAATGCTTCAGTTCTGTCAGTTTGTTGATGTTTAGCCTCAGTAACTGAGCAGTTTGAAACCTTCAGGATTGCAGCAAGGTGGGCATCAGATAGCTGTGTTCTGTATTTTGACTTGTTTATATTCTTTGTGGAAAAAAGTGATGCTGCCTCCGTGGCTAACTCTGCCCGGCGACTGGTGATTGTATCTCTGTCCCTTTCCCCCAGCCAATGGGAGCTGCAGGGGGCGGCGCCTGCAGCAGACGTTGCCAGCAGCTTGTCTACATGCGTCTCTCCTCCATGGGCCGCAGTGGGGAGGTTCTCGGGCCGCAGATGGCCCACGGGCCGGGATATTGAGACCTCTGGTGTATAGGGATCCAAAGAGATGTACTAGCCTTTGTGAATTTAACACCAAAAAATGAAGGGTAATTTCATGACAGATGGACAACTCAGCTCTCCCCATCCTCTTCACCACATACCCTTTAGAAAAGATCACCAGATTTCCTTGAACTGTCGACTCACAGGATGGGAATCGGAGGACAAATGTGAGATCTCAGCTCCCTCTGAACCTAGACTCTAGAAACTCAGGAAGTGTAATGGTAACCTTGTGTGTTAAGGGATCCTTGTTCTTGACTGACCAGTCTTTCCCATTGCCTTTATCCAGTGGGTATGCAGCAGCCGCCCACCATGTGGCACACAGCAGCAATGGACGATTTCTCCACTTTCCAGAGGAAATGGTTCGAGGTGGCATTTGTGGCAGAAGAGCTCTTGCATTCAGAAATCCCAGCATTCCTCCTGCCCTGGCTTCCCAGCCGCCCAGCCTCTTATGCAAGTAGGCACAGTTCCTTTAGCCGCAGTTTCGGAGGACGGAGCCAGGCAGCCGCACTATTAGGTAGATGCGGAACACAGATGACATCTGGTGAAGTACAAGGGAGTAGTTTTGAAGGGGAATAGCAGCCAACCAAGGGTATGATCTCACGTGGACCAGCAACAGGCTGCAGATCTCATGCTGGCCGTACATTTGTCATGCAGGTGGTCTCATTGTCATGTCTCCGGGATGCGTTTCACTGGCTGAGAGGAACAATCTCTATTCATTGTTACCTAAAAGCAAAAAATTAAAATATTCCCACCATCCTCAGAGTTTGAGGAAGAGATAATACTCCTCTCCTGTCTCCATGGGGAGCTGGTGTGACTCTTCACAACCACATGATGGAGTTCGGTCCCTGCTGTGCACATGGAAATGATGACATGTCAGAACAACAGAGCACCAAAACTTCACTTAACTAAATCTAATGTTCCTCAACAAGTGTTTGCCAGTGGCAAGAGCCCTGGTGATACTCTTCCTGTTGAGAATGGAGTGAAGTGTAGGAGAGTCCTGTGTACAGTGACACTTGGAGACCGTGGTGGCACCAGTCCAGGGTGTAATGGGGAAGAACTCCAGGTCAGACACCTGGCGCCACAATTACAAAAGATACCAGCAGTGTGAATGAACTGGGGGTTTGAATCTGGAACATCAGGGCATGCAATGGGAGTGGATATCATTATCCCATCTTAAAATCTCCTTTCATTGTAAAGCACTTTTCACTAGAGTGCCACAAAGACCACACACACGGTGCCTTTTCTACCACTAACAGCCAGTGAAACTCACTAGTTATATGTCCTAATATGTGTGCTTTGTCATCTTCTTGTTGCATTTCCAGGCCAGTTTGAGTCACTTGCTCCTGCCATATGCTATATGTTCCCTGTAAAACATGCTAGAAAAGTCCATTGCCATAACTTCAGATTTATAAGATGCATCTTATAAAATCTCATCTAAATTTAGAAAGAGAGAATCCCCAGTGCTCTTCTGTTATATGTTTGACTCCTCTGAAGAGAAGTGTCATAACCCTTCTTCTTGTATAGTAACTGTATCTTCTAAATCTGAAGCTATGGTAATCTGTGTATATTTTTGAAAGCTTTGTTCAAAGAGGAACAGCATAAGAAACTGAAAAATGAGGGGAGGGGCCTAGACCAATAAGCTAACAATTCTATTATCTAAAGCTAAAGTGAGCAGGAGGCTCCTTACCTACTTCACACTAAAGCTATCATTTTGGCCAGTACAAAACCTTATTGGCATAATTAATGAGCTAGGTGAACCTGAGCCCAGCCTGGTGTCCAGATAATGTGTGGTTCAGAGGACTGAGGCTCTGGAGACCTTGGTTCTGCTCATGACTCTGTGTCTGGCTCACCATGCAGCTTTGGTAAACCACTTCACTCCTCTGTTCCTCAGTTTCCCCATTATAAAATGGAGATAATGATCCGTAATCAGTTTTGCTGTTCTGGGATGAAAAGCACTTCCATACTGCTGCTGTTGTCCATTCTGGTTTGTTCTAAAGGATGATTGGATTTTCCTACAGTAAACAATGTGGTGTTACCTGTTCTCAGAAAGAAACAAGTTTGTGTGCCACTTCAATGCTGTTTCTCATCTAAACACTCCAAAAACATTACCAGTACATCTGAGGCAGGAAGCTTTACTAACCTCAATGGCAGCCGGTCCACGTGACTTCATTTGTTCCTCTCTTGACTTTGGCTGCATTTGATTTCTTCCCCTCCTCCACCTTCCCTAAATGTCAGCCTGTGATATGAAACAGCATGCAAGTGTTGGGAGCTCTGGAACAAGCTCTGTGTACCCGTAAAATCCTTATCCTTGCCAACTTCCCTATCACTTATCTGATGATTGTCCCTTTTCCCTTCCCAATGAAAATCTGATCTGTGATATATGTAATCTTGTCCCTTTTGATTTATAGCAATGCATGCTGCACTAGTAATTATAACCATGTACATAATTAATCTCTGGTTGAAGAATAACCTGTCTGCTCCTCTCCAATGTGCACTATAACTCATTAGTTAATACTGGTACAAGACACAGTTGGGAAGCAGGTGAGTTCTCTTAAAATCAGCCAAGCGTATGGAAAGCCAGAGGTCTTCTGTTATAACTTCAAATTAGGACCATTTTCTAAGAACCCATTTGAGTCTCCTAAATTTAGAGAGATTTAAAATGCTAATCCAGTGATAGTTTTGAAGTTGTGGGATTGTTAGGAGTGCTCCTATGGGGATTTGCCTCCAGTTGTTTGGTCTGTGAATAGAGGCACTGGGTAAGGTAGAACGAGACAGTTTGCAGTCTTGATAGAGAGTCTTGTGTTACCAGTAACTTGGAGGAGAAACGATCTAGCAGTGGAGCAGGGAGTTCATTCTTCAGCATGTGCTAATTTATACAAATTGGCTGGTGTATTGTTGTGTCTGGCAGCTGCGCTGGCAGACAGCACCTGCCTTCCTTACTGATTTAGTTGCTTCTGCTTTACCTCCTATTGGGATGCTTCCCTCAAACATCCCAAACTGGGTTTCTGTGGTGGTTCATCATTTACGTTACATTGCATGGCTCCTGAAAAGCTGGTATTGTAACTTTAAGCCACCCACAACAGTGCATCTTCAGTGATATCTGAGTAAAAAGCAGCAAGAAAAATAAAAGAATAAGATGTTGGTATGTCTGACAATACCTGGCCTAGATGGGAGTAGGAGGAGATAAATCTTTGCCAGGAAGTGATGAGACTTATTTACAAAAGAGCATCTGCATGCTCTCCAAGATGACACCTCTGGCATTTATTATTATTATTTATTTCGATCTCTTTTTCTGTTGCCAAGCTAAAGTAATTACAGCATAAGCAATAGGATGTTGCACTGTTAACCCAGTCTCCTAGAAAATGGTCTCCTGACAAATTAGAGCAGAAGCAAAGGTGGAAACTCTGCCCTTGCCCCAATTCCCTCCATCTTGGCGCTGAATTTCAAAACTTAATTGGGAACTTTTAAATGCTAAGACTACAAAACATGAGCAATTCCTTTTCTCTGCTTAAAAAATACCAAACAGTTAATCAAAGACAGTTCAAATATTCAGGTTGGGAAATGTCTCAGCAATATTAACACAGCCTTAGTGCATATCGTTGGTATTTTATGTCCAATATCGAACAGCACAGAAACATATTAAACTAAGGCATGTAATAAGAAAATCAAGAAATGGCAGTCTAGTTTAAGGGGTAGGGTCCTGGACTGGGAGTCAGGAGACCTTGGTTGTATTCCTGGCTTTGCTGCTGACTTGCTGTGTGACCTTGGGCAAGTCCCTCCCTCTTCCTGTGCCTCTGTTTTCCCTTCCTACCCTTTGTGTCTTAGGGCTGGTCTACACTAAAGCTGTAAGTCGACCTAATGTAACTGAAGTTGATGTAACTTAGGTCGACTTACAGCGGTGTCTACACCACACTCTGTCGACGGGAGACACTCTCCCTCTGACTTACTTTGCGCTTCGTTGACAGAAAAGCGCTCTCCCATCGATTTAGCGGGTCTTCACTAGACCCACTAAATGGACACCACTGCATCGATTGCAGCTGAGTTAGTGAGTTAGTCGTAAGTGTAGACAAGCCCTCACTTATATAGAGTGTAAGCTCTAGGGTGCAGGGACCTTCTTTTACTATGTGGCTGTACTATGTGGCCTTGCACAATGTGGCCCTGGTCTTGGAGGGGTCCTCTATGCATTACAGAAATACTAATTTAAAAAAAGAAAAGAATGCTACCTAAATGCAATAAGCCAAAGATGATAATGCTGTAGGAACCTTTTTGGTTTTTTGCCTTTTTAAAAATTGTAATGTGCAGCCTTAACATTGCATTAATATAGACCACTTTTACTCTGGAAACTAAATGCATTCCTCATCTCCTTTTTGCTGTCATTGTAAACTCTGGAATACTCCTTCCCTGGTGTAAAAATGTGCAGTGTTGTGATTTTTATGGAGAAATGTAAAGAACATTATAATCAAATTGGAATGCCTCAGAGGCAAATGTTACATGGGTAGCCCTCCATAGCACCTTCAATTCCACACTGGAATACTACTAAATTATAGAACATATTATAGAATGATTTTCCACTGAATGCATCCGATGAAGTGAGCTGTAGCTCACGAAAGCTTATGCTCAAATAAATTTGTTAGTCTCTAAGGTGCCACAAGTACTCCTTTTCTTTTTGCAAATACGGACTAACACGGCTGCTACTCTGATTCCTAGAGGAGGGAGTCCCCATCTACCCCAGATTAGATGTCACTGGACTGATTAGAGTAATCATTTCTGGAGGAAAGGAATTGGGGCAGCAGAGTTTCCTGGTGTGGGTGGAATTCTCTTCTCCTTTTCATTCTTGTGATCTAGGCTAGCAAGATTCTTGGGCTATTTTTGTTGGTCCTAAAAGTGCAAGGCAGGGGGATGAAGCAACCCATGCTTAAAACGAATCGGTCTCATTTTAATTTTCTTTCTCTCCCCTTCTGGATACATTTTTTAAAATACTCTTGACTCCGTAACTGCATAGCTGCCACAGTACCCGAGCAGCGAACAGTGACTCTGGATGTGGATGTGAATAACCGCACTGACCGCCTGGAGTGGTGCAGTTGTTACTACCATGGCAACTTCTCGCTGAATGCTGCCTTCGAGATCAAATTGCATTGGATGGCAGTAACAGCAGCTGTTCTCTTTGAGATGGTAAGGGTCCTTGTATCCTGGATGCTCTCAAACTTGCCAAGCTGACTAAATGTGTCCTTACCTGAGTGCGCAGGGAAATTCAGCAAGGCAATTAGTGGGAAGCCAGTGAGAAGTGCTAGGATAGATGCTGTGGTGTGAAGTTTGTATGATTTTGAATGACCATTTTGCTGCTTGTTGCTACTGCTATGAATGTGTGTTGCTGAGTTTGTGTCTCTTATCATTGCTATAAATCAGTGTGTTTAGTCACCCTATCCTAGGTGTAGCATTCTCTTTCTTTTAATGGGTTAAATTCACCCTGTGCAGAGAGCCAGCACGAGGCCAAGGCATTACTTTTAAGTCCCACTTGAGCCACTGTGTAGGATTTGACCCTGTGCAGAGAGCCAGTACAGTGTAACCCACTGTACCTTGAATTTTAAAATGAAAAGCAGTGAAAAATGTTAATGGAGCCCGTGGGGTAGGCAGCCTGTTGTCCCAGTTCAGCAAAGAGGCTTTTTAAAAACCCACTGAAAACACCAAGGATAAAAATACAAGAAATTCTCTACATTTGCTGTTTACTTTAACTTTGTTTCTTTTTGTAATTTGGCAACTTCTGTATCAAGAAACTGGCATTCAGAAATCCCAGACCGTTTACTCCCCATTCAGACCCTTGGCATTGGTCACGTACATCCTCTTTCTAAATGGAAATTTTGTTCCAGTTAAGCAGTCCTTGGCCATTCACTGTAATCAGGCTAAATCAGTTTCCTTAGAAATATCCCATTTTAAGTGCATTCATAAGAACAGCTATAATGGGTCAGACCAGTGGTCCATCTAGCCCAGTATCCTGTCTTCCAACAGTGGCCAATGCCAGGTACTTCAGAGGGAATGAACAGAACAGGCAATCATTGAGTGAGCCATCCCCTGTCGTCCACTCCCAGCTTCTGGCAGCCATAGGCTAGGGACATCCAGAGCATGGGGTTGTATCCGTGACCATCTTGGCTAATAGCCATTGATAGACCTATCTTCCATGAACTTATCTAATTCTTTTTTGAACCCATTTATACTTTTGGCCCTTACAACATCCCCTGGCGATGAGTTCCACAGGTTGCCTGTGCATCTTGTGAAGAAGTTCTTTCTTTTTTGTTTTAAACCTGCTGCCCATTCATTTCATTGGGTGACCTATGGTTCTTGTGTTGTGTAAAGGAGTAAATAATACTTCCTTATTCACTTTCTCCAAACCATTCATGATTTTATATACCTCTATCATATCCCACCCGCCAGTCGTCTTTTCCAAGCTGAAAAGTCCCAGTCTTTTTAATTTCTCCTCACATGGAAGCTGTTTCATATCCTTAATCATTTTTGTTGCCCTTCTCTGTACGTTTTCTAATTCTAATAAATCTTTTTTTGATATGGGGCAACCAAAATTGCACACAGTATTCAAAGTGTGGGCGTACTGTGGATTTATAAAATGGCATTATGATATTTTCCTTTTTTTTTTTTTTTATAATCTGTCTCTTTCCTAATGGTTCCTAATATTCTGATGCTGCACATTGAGTGCATGTTTTCAGAGAACTATCTACAATGATTCCAAGATCTTTCTTGAGTGGTAACAGCTAATTTAGACCCCATCATTTTGTATGTATAGTTGGGATTATGTTTTCCAATGTGCATTACTTTGCATTTATCAACACCTGAATTTCATCTGCCATTTTGTTGCCCAGTCTCCCTGTCTTCTGAGATCCCTTTGTAACTCTTCACAGTCTACTTTGGACTTAACTATCTTGAGTAGTTTTGTATCGTCTGCAAATTTTTCCACCTGTTTACTGCTTTTTCAAATCTTTTAGGAATATGTTGTACAGCACTGGTCGCAGTACAGATCCCTGGGGGACACCACTATTTACCTCTCTCCATTCTGAAAACTGACATTTATTCCTACCCTTTTTTGCTATCTTTTGACCAGTTACTGAGCCATGAGAAAACCTTTCCTCTTATCCCATGACTAATTAGTTCCCTTAAGAGCCTGTGGTGAGGAACCTTGTCAAAGGCTTTCTCAAAATCCAAGTACACTATATCCACTGGATCACCCTTGTCCACCTGTTTGTTGACCCCTTCAAAGAATTCTAATAGATTGGTGAGGCATGATTTCCCTTTACAAAAGCCTTGTTGACTTTTTCCCAGCAAATCATGTTCATCTATGTGTCTGATAATTCTGTTCTTTACTGTAGTTTCAATCAATTTGCCTGGTACTGAAGTTAGGCTTACCAGTCTGTAATTACCAAGATCACCTCTGGAGCCTTTTAAAAAAAAAAAAAAATTGGAGCCACATTAGGAATTCTTCAGTCATCTGGTACAGAAGCTAATTTAAATGATAGGTTACATACCACACTTAGTAGTTCTGCAATTTCATATTTGCGTTCCTTCAGAACTCTTGGGTGAATACCATCTGGTCCTGGTGACTTATTACGTTTAATTTATCAGTTTGTTCCAAAACCTCCTCTAATGACATCTCTAATCTGGGACAGTTCCTCAGATTTGTCACCTAAAAAGAATGGCTCAGGTTTGGGGAATCTACCTCACATCCTCTGCAGTGAGGACTGATGCAAAGACTTCAGTTAGCTTCTCTGCAATGGCCTGATCTAATTGAGCATTCTGATTTATGTGGCATGCCTTAAAAAATAAAATTTTGAAATCTTGTATTTGTGCTGCTTTGCTTATGAAGATGATTGCATGCTCAGTATGCAAAGCAGGCAAAGCCCTTGGTAACTGAGCGTGTCTGATTTGTTGTTGGCGAGACAAGCTGCTCTTATCCACATAAGTACTCCTTTCCATGCAGGTATACACGATGTGATTCATTATTTGAATCCCTTCACAGGTTCAGGGTTGGCATCGGAAAGCTACGTCCTGTGGTTTCTTGCTGGTTCCAGTCCTGGAGGGTCCATTTGCATTGCCCAGTTACCTATATGGAGACCCACTTCGAGCACAGTTGTTCATCCCACTCAATGTTAGCTGCTTGCTGAAGGAGGGCAGTGAGCATCTGTTTGATGGTAAGAAATATTCCCCAGCCAGCCTTGGGTACCTTCTTGCAGGGAGAACTCTCACTGGGATGTGTAGCTAGCATAAAGAATCACACCTACAATATGTTCTCTGGCTGCATAAGATGCCTGCCATTACATTCCCTCCTATCTGCTATTAAGGATACAGCTCATTCAGCATGATGAGGGAAAGATGAGGAGGGAAGCTGTACTTCAGGGCAGTTGGCACACACCACAGCATCATGTTGGTAATGAGAGGTGCCCATCAACAGGGAGAGTTCCATGTCCTTCATTCTCCTCTTTTGCCATGACACTGAATGCTTCTATAGACACTATGTCAGGTAGTTAACCGTGCTGTCATTTTGTAAAAATTATAAAAGCCCATTCTGCCAACAGCTCCCATCCATCCTGCTAGCCAGTCTGCATTTGTATCTTTCATTTGTTCATTCCCTCCTCTCTGAGATTATATTGGCTAGGCTTCCTTGGTTGGCATCCTCTTTTTGTTGCCATGGTTACATTCTGGGTAGGAAGGTTTGCTTGTGAGATTAAGTGCCTGGAACTGCAATCCTTTTTTTCTTTAGTATGACCTCTCCCTTCCTAGTGACGCTATTGTGATAAGCCTCAACTGTGAGCCTTGCCCAGAGGTCAGCGCTTCATGAGTCCCAGCACAGAGAGATGCATCATACAGAGGGATGATCTGAAAAGGAACACAGTTTACAAATTTTAAAAATTCATTTTATTGATTAAATTGTTCTCACCCCTGGTAACACTCTTCCTGGAGTCTGACTGTAAATGCAGAAAGAGCAATGAATACTCTACATGTTGTGGTACAGGTGTAGCCCCACTGGCTTTAAATAGGCTATTTTAATGCCTTGATGCTCAAAATGGTGGTCATGCTAATTTTTTTCCTGATCCTCACTAAATAAAAATATATTCATCATTTGGGGTGAGGGACCCTCACGGAGGGTGAGTTGGTTTTAACCCCAGACCTTCCCCCTTGCCAAAACTAAGTTCTTATTGATGCCCAAAGGTGGGCAAAGTAGAAACATGGGACAATATTCGATAGTATCGCAAGAGCAACAAACAGTGAAACCTCCCCTCTCAAATCCTATGTATTTACTGTTTTATGTATGTTCCTTCCAGGGTCATAAAAGCCAAATCCAGGGTTGGTTCATGAATCAACTGTTGGTGTTTTTAAAAAATCCTCTTAATGGGATGCTGGGAGTTCAGGGCGAGTGCTGACAGATAAAATAGGACCAAAGGAGGTGGCTTAAAGGAATAGGGGGAAGCACACAATGGAGCTGGCCTGAGGAAGCCTCTTATGGGTTGGTTAAGATTAAATGGTTTCAGCTGACCTTTGTCTGGTTCTCTTGTTTCAGGCTTTGAACCTGAAACTTACTGGGATCGCATGCATCTGCTTCAGGAGGCAATTGCACACAGGTATGTGTGTAGCAGGGTAGACGAGAGTCAAATCCATCTTTGGCTATGATGGTGGAGTGTGGTGTAAAGATCTAGTCAGATTTTTGAGCTTTAAAGTAGTACTGTTAAACTTGAGACCATGAGTTATGTGTCTCCTTGAAGTCCTCTGAAAGATAACTAAGTTAATCAGAATGTCTTCAAATGTGCACAGTTGGCAGTGGGTGGGAATGGGATGGATGCTCTCAATATGTGGGAGGAATGTTGTCACTCATTAGCAAACCCTACGGATTGTCTTAAGTGTAACATTAGGTTCTAAAGGTGTCCCATTCTCTTAGGCTAGAAACAGGTAAATTGTTGTATCTCTGATAACGACTGTCATCATCTCTGTGTACAGCACTTGGGACAATCCTGATTTGAATCTCTCAGTGATAACTTAAGTGATAATAAGCAAGTAACTGGGATCTGACACCTGTAGTGAGAGGCTGGGAACAAGTTGAGGAGGAATTGATGGTGTTCTTTTGAACACTGCTTAGTGAGAGAAGGGCCAATAAGGGTGGAGGAGTTAATTGGAAGGCACAAATAAGCTTCCCAGTGCCAATCCTTCCTGCCTTTGGCTGGCTGTGTAACATCCCCTGTTATGGGTCTTCACAAAGCCTTCAGTGTGGTCCCTGACTGGAATTTGGTTTCACAGTGCTTAACTCAGGCTCTCTTTCTATCACGGAGAAGCTGGCTCTTGGAATGGACCTTTTTTTGCTTCAAAATGGTGTTTTCTTCAGCCCAGAGGGGGATGTGTGTTCCCAAAGCAGCACTAGTCATCTGGCAGAACTGTCCAGCCTGATCAAACAATTCCTATAACTTGATGCACCATACCAGAAGCTTTTCTGTAGCTTTCTCCTAATTTTTTTTGTGTATGTGTACGTACGTACATACGTGTGTGTACACACACACACACACACACACACAGAGAGAGAGAGAGAGAGAGAGAGAGAGAGAGAGCTGGGTCCTTTTAACAGACTGCCAGATAACATTCCAGATTGGGTTATTGGTTCTGTTGCTTCATACATAAGCTAGGAGACCAACCCCATGCTCAGGAAAAAACAGGATTGGAGAACCTGGGGATCCCTTCCTTCCCTCTTTGCCTCCTTCCCTTTGGACCATGAGAAGGATGTGCATATGTGTTGGGGAAAGAATTCCCCATCCCACCCCTTTCCCATCCCATGGGTTGTAGGAGTCCCAACAGGAATAGCCTCATTCTTTCTAGTGTTTGTTTCCCCAGATTTGGATTTGTGCAAGATAAATACTCTGCCTCTGCATTCAACTTCCCATCTGAGAACAAACCCCAGTACATCCATGTCACAGGTGAGCAATGCTTGGCAGGCAATGAGAGCCATTCTTGCACTCCTAGTTCCAATGTTGTTCTTCAGTAGCACTGATCAGCTGGCCAATAGCTGTAGCAGCTGGGACAAAGGGTCATAAACAGAAGGCAATGGAGAGACCAGTCATCTCCTACAATAAGTATAAAGCATTATTACTTTTGCCACGAGTAAAAAGCAGCAGGTTGAGTACCTGCTTTAAGGAATCGATGAGCCTTGTTACCCTTGCAAGTAGCAGTGGGGTAATGCTGAGTGCATCTTTACCTGCTACACGAGACAATAAATGAAACTCAGTCTAGTTTTCCCTTAGAAACATTTGGGTCAGCTGACAGTGCTAGGATCTAGCCTTGACCACGGACTAAACTCCTGTCCGGTTCCCACAGGGACGGTTTCTCTGCAGCTGCCTTACTCCAAGCGGAAATTTTCCTGTGGACAGCAACGACGGCGGCGCAACTCCACCAGCTCAGCCAACCAGAACATGTTTTGTGAAGAGCGCATTGGTTACAACTGGGCCCACAATACCATGCTGACCAAAACGTGGAGGTCCAGTGCCACAGGGGATGAGAAGTTTGCAGATCGGTTGCTGAAAGACTTCACAGAGTTCTGCTGGAACAAAGATGGCCGGCTCGTCCTGTTCTGGACTGGCTGTCTGGATAAGATGCATGCCAGTGCACCATGAGATCGTGCATCTGCAGGAGAGAAAATTAAAAGCGTGGGAGTGTGATGAGGAAGAAGATTCAGAGAACTGCCAGATAAGACCATTCTTACGGTGAATTTACCTTGGAACCCAGCCTAATCTGAGCAGTATTCCTATTGATAATCAATAGAAGCTGAGTAGGCTTTTGGGAGAAGAGACTATATCCCAGGGACACTCCTTTCACACCAATACTCATCACCTGAACAGAGCCATGCTTCAAATAGTTGCATCCCCTACTTGCCAGAACTCACCTAAACTGAGGTGAAGGCAAGACTTTGAGACCAGGGGTTTGTTACAGGGAAGAGAGGTCACCATACGTTTCTGTGACCTTTGGAAATGACCAGGTGTTGTAAGCCTGTGACATGTCAGGCAAAATCATGCCTCACATCTCTGGCATGTATGTTTGTGTGCATATGTAAGATACACTGTATCATACAATCATGGTAAGTGTTTATATGTTTTAATATATTATTAAATAAAAAATGCAGAAAATCAAAAGGGTAATGTTGTTCTGCCATGACTCAGGCAGTGAGTAAAAGAGAAGTTATTGGTGAATAGAGCCCTGTGCAGATACTAAGTGTGTATCCTCATCCAATCCACAGTCCATGGATTTGTAGGGCTCTATAGGTCAATAAAGGAGTATGCAGAATATGGAGCCTTGCCCGAAGGAAGTTGTTTCTTATGGCAAGTATGAAGCTTTAATGCTTGTGAAAAGGTCACAATTACTTTAAATTTCAGTTGAATTGGGTCTCTGCCCTTTAAGCTGTCAGGACTTGCTGTTCTCGGGTACTCTGGGCCCAGAGGTGTGTGTCATGCTGCAGGAGCAAGGAATCAGTTGCTGTAGGGGAAGATCCATGTCTCGGGAGAAATCAATGACTGCTGAACATAAGATGTCGCTGATTACAGGATTGAGGAAGATTGTGAACAGAAAGGAGAGAGAGAGATCGATCATAAACATTGTTTCAACAAAAATGTGTCTTTATCCCCAAAAAGTTTCTGTATCCAAGAACCAGTGTTTGAGTGACTGTATCTGATAGTATGTATGTATAAAAGACTGTCTGGTTTAAGCTGCCACCCTCTTCATTTAATTCATCTCAGTGTATTGTAATTACCAGTGCATGTCTGGTTCCTATTACATTAATTTTTTTTTAAAGTTATTTCCTACCATTTTTCCATGCAGGTACCTTGCTGTAAACTGCTGTCACCTAGTTTACTCAACTGCATTACTATGAAAAGTCCCTATTTTACACATACAATAGCCAGTCCGTCTAACTAAGCTTTTTGTTTAAAAAAAAAAAAAAAGGTTGACTGCTACAATTTCCTAGGGGCAGGGAAGTATTGGGGGGGGGGGTGAGGAAAAGGGGGGGGGATAGGGAAGCGAATCCCCTTGCAATGTTTACTGAAAGGTTTTATAAAGGACCTCTTTTTTAAAACGAGACCGTCCCTATCACAGGGAGTTGCGGCTTTCTAACGTTCAGCTGCCCTATTTACTTCGGGACTGTCCGGTCTACCCTGAAACGTGGTTAGATTTTAAATCCCTCCGAAACTTCACTTTGAGTGGAAACGCTGCCCCGCCTCCAGTAGCCCGGGCGTTGCTGTTCTTGCAGCACCCGCGTGGGGCCCTGTTGGATCCCCCACTGCGCACCCCGGGGGGGAGAGAGCTCTGGCCCTTGGCCGTGGGGCGTTTGCAGGCCACGTGCCAGAAATAAACCGGCCTGAGCCCAGGCGGCAACGGAGCAGGGGCCGGGCCCCAGCGCGGGTCCTGCAGCGGGTGCGTTCCCGGGGCGCGTCCCACGGGCGCCGCGTGTCCGGGGGCGGCCCCGAGCTCCTCCCCGCGGCAGCTCCCGGCGCCGCTGCGCGGTGGCTGTTGGCAGCGCTGGGACTCGCAGCCCGGCCGGCGCCAAGGCCGCCGATGCCCGCCCGCGGGAGGTACAGCGGGGGCCGGGCGCGCCCTGGGCTCGGGCCTCCCGGGCCGGGGGTTCTCCGGCTGCTGTCGCGGGGGACCCGCTGGGTGCCCTCTAGGCAGGGCCCCTAATGGCCGGCTCCCCGCCTAGCCCGCCCCGGGGCCAAGGCCGCCCGCCCCGGCCGGGACACGCGGGGTGCTGGCGCCGGCCCGTGCCCTCGCTGCGGGGAGAGGGGGCAGGAGACGGCGGGGTGGGGGGCCTGTTACAAAGCGGGGGCAGGGCTGAAGGAGGCCCGGAGGGGGCAGGCTCCTAGGTGGGGCAGCAGCCTATTCTGCTGGCCCCTGAAGAGCGACTGGAAAAGAGGTTTTAAGGGTGTTCCAGACCCAGCCCAACACCCCTTGGTGGGCTTCCGCCTGCGTGTCATGGAGGAGCCCGAGCCCCCTTGCTTCTAGGGCTGGCATGAGCTTAGCCACTCTGCCCTGCGCCCCGGGGCTGGTTCACACAGTGCCTCGCTGGGGTGTGGGCCAGGCCTGGTAGCCCTGCCCGAAGATAAAGCTTTTTTCTCCCAAGTTCATGGAGTTTTCACAGCTGCATTTGTATTTCGTGGATACCACAGGGGAAATTCATGAGCCTCCCTCAGAACAGTGTTAGCTGTCTGACACCGCGGGTGTTGTAGGGGTTTCCCCCGGGGCAGCAGGTTTGCAGAAAGGTTGGTGGTGCCCAGAGCCTGCCCCTGCAGACTCTGCTCCCTACCTGCCTAAGGCACTGAGAGGGAGTTTGGGTATGGGGGAGGAGGTCTGGGGTGCAAGCCTTGGGCTGGGGCAGGGGTTTGGGGGTTAGGAGGGGTGCAGGCTCTGGGAGGAAGTTTGGGTGCAGAAGGGGTGAGAAGTTGGGCTCTGGGAGGGAGTTTGAGGGGGGTTGTGGGGAGGGGGGAGGGTGCAGGCTCTGGGCTGGGGCAGGGGGTGAGGGTGCAGGAGGGGGGGAGGGATGCAGGCTCTCGGCTGGGGCAGGGGTACAGGAGTAGGGGTTGAGGGGTGCAGGCTCTGGAAGCGAATTTGGGTGTAGGCTCTGGGCTGGGGGTGCGGGCTCTGGGAGGGAGTTTGGGGGCGGGAGGGAGTGTGGGGGAAAGGGGGGCGGCACTTACCTTGCGCTCCTAGGCAGGGCAGGCTGGGGGGGCTACCCCTAGCACTGCCCTTGCAGCTTCCTATTGGCTGCAGGGGCACTTGGGGTGGGAGCAGCGCGCATAGACCTAGACCCACCCCGCCCAGGGGCCACAGAGAGGAGCCGGCAGCCACATGGAGCGAGCAGGCAGGAAGCTGCTCAGCTCCACTGCACTGCCGGTGGTGGGTGGGGGCCCCGGGTGGAAGGTGGGGCCGTGGGAGAGACCCAGCCAGGAATATTCCTGGTGCCCAGACACCACGGGCCCATAGAACTCGCCACTTATGGGGGTTTCCCCATTGTGCCCTGGAGAACCAGGAGACTGTTCTTAACCCACAGCATGTGGAACTTCCAACCACTGGATATGCCCCACACCACTCTTGCTCAACTCTGAATATATTCAAAAACATCATTTCAGATGTGCATTCTGTTTTAATCGCTGTGAACTCATGTAGGATGACTTCTTCCTCCCACCTCCCCACCTTTTTGTGTGTGTGTGTGTGTTTTTTTTTTAAGTGATGCCTTTATTTGCTTTTGGTTGTGTATTTTAGTTTTCACCTGTTGTTTGCAGGCTAGGAAATTCTTTTTAAGGTGACTTGTCCGAGGACAACTGGGATCGACAGTGTGGTTGTCTGATGATAAAGTGTTTGTCCTGATTATTTTTGGAGCCAAAATGAGTTATTAAAATGAATCTGTTGTATGGATATTGCATGTCCCTACCTCAAGGACAAGTTGCTGAGCCAGTCAGCACTTAAAATTCCTGTGTGTGCTGATCCAGTGCCCCTTGAAGTCAGTGGAGAGATTCCTGTTGACTTCAGTAGGTGTTGGATTTGTTCCTGTCTGACTTGAGGTTGAAAATTAAAACTGGACTCCCAGTCCAGAACCACTGTAAATGCAATTAGGGCTTTTTCTTCGCTGTGGGGGGGGGGGGAGTGCATTTTTAACCCATGTTAAGCTAACCTGTGTTAAAATCTTGGTGAAGACAAGGTTGTTGTAGTTTTAACTCATGTTAGCTAGTCAAAGTAAACTCTACAGTAGAATTTCCTAAGCTTCTAGCAATAGATTAAAAATAAAATATAAAACTAATGCTAAGCATCCAAATGAAGGCATAATTTAAATAAAAAGGTGGGGGGGTGAAAGGGGAGCGAGAAGACTTAAGCATGAGCCAACTATGATTAAATGCTAGGGTTTACCTTGACCAGGTAATATGTGTTAAAACCTACAACTGCCTTGTCTTCACCAGAATTTTAACACAGATTAGTTAACAAATTTAAAAATACACCCTTTTCCTCATCAAGAAAAGGCATATGGCTTTGTCTTCACCACAGTAAAAAGTGTGCTTAAATCAATGTAGTTGTCTCAATGTAAAATCCGAGTCGAGACCAGGCACTGAAGTTTTCACCTCAGTGAAACCTGAGACCAACCCCAGCTAGCTACATTGAGGTAAAAATTACCTGTGCCTTATCTCCACTAGGATTATACAGTGAGATGGCCAACTTGATGCAAAAACACACCTTTTTTGCAGTGAAGACAAAGCCTGAGGGTCAGCAATGGATGACTTGCCCATGTGGTCTAGTCTGCTTAGCTAAACTCTTTCTCTGTCTCTCAGCAATTTGCATTCTGTCCCGGGGGTTCTCAAACGTTATTACACTGTGACCCCCTTCTGACAACAAAATTTACTACGTGACCCCAGGAAAGGGGACCAAAGCCTGAGCCTACCCAAGCCCCACTGCTGTTGGTGGCGGGGGCAAAGCCAAAGCCTGGGCAATGGGGTTCAGGCTTTTGCCCTGGGCCCCAGCAAATGTAACGCCAGCCCTGGCGACCCCATTAAAATGGGTTCACGACGCCCTGGGGTCCCAACCCACAATTTGAGAACCACTATTCTGTCCTATTCTTCAAGAGGAGCATATGTGGCTAATTCTGTAGGTACTCCTTCCAAAGTTCAGTGTGCAGAGAAGTTACCACTTGATGGCATTTACAAGAATACAAGAGACCAGTGAATCACCTGCAGGTCACTTGTCCCTGTAATTTATTGCACTTGTGGAGTTTTAGATGCTCCAAGTCAGTGTTTTTCCAATGGGCAGAAAGTAACTTTATCTCACCGACCCAGATTGAGGTTTTAGTTACCCCATTCTGCTGGATAATTAGATTTTGCCCAACTGGTCGGTGGTTACAATTATGTAGCAGACTAAATTTTTTGTGGGAGGAGCATTTTTATAAATAATTACTTTAAACATATATTCAATGTATTTTCTCTCTTTACCTTTTACTGATGCTCATTTGCCCTGTATTTTGTTCTCTAAGTTTGATGATTACAAAGTGTTCCACCGTCTTGTCATTTGGGGCAAGTCACTGTAGCTCTGTGTGTCTCAGTTTTCCCACTTGCAAGCCTGGAATACTTCTTGTCTTAACAGGAGGATTGAGAGGCTTAACTACTCTTTGTAATTTGAAAAACTCAGGTAGAAAGTGCTATAGAAGTGCAGTGAAGTATTTTAACGTATAGTATAAGGGAGAATTAGAAGCTAGCAATGTGCCTTGATAGGGAGGGGAGTGTTCGTCTAGCAGCTCAAACATCAGATTCTGTTTCTTTGTTGCATAGAAGAGGTGTCCAGAGGAATGTAAGCATGAAGCGGTTCATGGCGCTGCTTAAAAAGAATAAAAACAAGGACCCTCCCCAGGCCAAGCTGCTCGATCTAGCAGGACAGCTCTGCTGCAATCTTCAGAGCATGTCTCCCAGCCTGGAGAAGCTGGTTGAGGCAATGATGGGGTGCAAGCTTCAGGAATATTTCCTCACCAACATCAATGTAGTCCGAGCCTATGTGCTTGTCCATATCCACAGGGGACAGCATGACACAGCCTGCAGACTCCTGGAGGTAGGAATGTGTTCTTGGTCACTTCAGTGAAACTACAGGGAGGGCAGGAAGTCGTGTTAGACAAGCAATGATAACATACATGTCAGGAGTCAGAACATCAGTGCTTACAGCAACAACAAGTAGGAGACTAGCCTGTTGGGGTCCCTGAGGAGTTTGGGGGAGGGGTATACAGTGCTGATCTCTGAGGGAAATCATGGACAAAACATCTGTTAGTAAAAGAAAGCAATTTTTGGCATGTAAAAGACTCCAGGGACCACACAAGTGCAATTCCCATTAGAATTGGGATCCTTCTTGTGCTTAAAGCTCACCATGTCCTTAAGTGTCTCGCTGGATCAGGTCCTGAGTGCTCAGCCCCTTGTAGGATGGACCCATAGGTGGGATGGTGTGAGAGGATGGACTCATGGGTGGGATGGTGCGAGGAAGCTTGGGCTGCCAGTGATCGTGCTATGTGTGTTCTGTGAAGAGAAGAGACTTCAGCTTCCAGAGCTGTCAGCTTAGGTCCATACACCAGGTCTAAATTCACTAGGTGCATAATGAGCTCTTTTCTTGCACAAGGAGCCCTGTGCAGGTTTGAGAAGTAACAGTGGGCCATAAGAGACTCATACTGCTGGGGAAGGCTACCAACTCAGCTGACCCAGTGTGAATCCCTTTCAGTAAGTTTCAGGATGCTGAGGGTTTTTTCCCCCTCTGTGAAAGACATTGGTTGACTGTCTGGAGAGGATGTGCTCAGCCCTGCCATTGTCTTAGTGTTGCAGGGTGAAAGAAAAGAAGGAGCTGGTGCAACTTTGGAATGAGATCCACTATCACAAAGTCATGGAGAAACACCACACAGATTCCCTGACACCGGTGCAGAAATTCCGGTGCAGGAAGAGGTACCTTGGCAGTGGGATGATCTGGTGCTCTTCTTTACTGTGATTTGGGGGTGTGGAGGATGGAAACTCAAGGGCTGTATTCACATCCTAAGAAAGATGTTTATTGGGGAACAGGTTTCACCGTTAACCTGAAACTTTGGCCTATTCCTATTGCAATCAATGGCAAAACTTCCATTGAGTTTAATGGTGCAGCTTCGGGACCTTGGTGATTATACTTTCTTTTTCGCCTAGGAATCCTCCACCAGTTTCCCTCTGTCCTGAAGGAATAAAGGATCGAAACTATCCTGAAAAAGTGCGCCAAAAGCTGCACAGATTTGCTGCAAATGTGACAGTGAATCCAAACAAGGATCAGCGGGTATGGATGCTATATGCCACAGTAAGAAAAGGAGTACTTGTGGCACCTTAGAGACTAACAAATCTATTTGAGCATAAGCTTTCGTGAGCTACAGCTCACTTCATCGGATGCATGCAGTGGAAAATACAGTGGGGAGATTTTATATACACAGAGAACATGAAACAATGGGTGTTACCATACACACTGTAAGATTGAAGTGTTCTCCAACTGGTTTTTGAATGTTATAATTCTTGATGTCTGATTTGTGTCCATTTATTCTTTTACGTAGAGACTGTCCAGTTTGGCCAATGTACATGGCAGAGGGGCATTGCTGGCACATGATGGCATATATCACATTGGTAGATGTGCAGGTGAACGAGCCTCTGATAGTGTGGCTGATGTGATTAGGCCCTATGATAGTGTCCCCTGAATAGATAAGTGGACACATTTGGCAACAGTCTTAGTTGCAAGGATAGGTTCCTGGGTTAGTGGTTCTGTTGTGTGGTTGCTGGTGAGTATTTGCTTCAGGTTGGGGGGCTGTCTGTAAGCAAGGACTGGCCTGTTTCCCAAGATCTATGAGAGTGATGGGTCATCCTTCAGGATAGGTTGTAGATCCTTGATGATGCGTTGGAGAGGTTTCAGTTGGGGGCTGAAGGTGACAGCTAGTGGCGTTCTGTTATTTTCTTTGTTGGGCCTGTCCTGTAGTAGGTAACTTCTGAGTACTCTTCTGGCTCTGTCAATCTGTTTCTTCACTTCAGCAGGTGGGTATTGTAGTTGTAAGAATGCTTGATAGAGATCTTGTAGGCATTTGTCTCTGTCTGAGGGGTTGGAGCAAATGTGGTTGTCTTGTGTGGTTGGAGCAAATATGGACAAGCACAATCGTAGAGCTTGGCTGTAGACAATGGATCGTGTGGTGTGGTCTGGGTGAAAGCTGAAGGCGTGTAGGTAGGAATAGCGGTCAGTAGGTTTCCGGTATAGGGTGGTGTTTATGTGACCATCTCTTATTAGCACCGTAGTGTCCAGGAAGTGGATCTCTTGTGTGGACTGGTCCAGGCTGAGGTTGATGGTGGGATGGAAATTGTTGAAATCATGGTGGAATTCCTCAAGGGCTTCTTTTCCATGGGTCCAGATGATGAAGATGTCATCAATATAGCACAAGTAGAGCAGAGGCATTAGGGGACGAGAGCTGAGGAAGCATTGTTCTAAGTCAGCCATAAAAATGTTGGCATACTGTGGGGCCATGTGGGTACCCATAGCAGTGCCACTGACTTGAAGGTATACATTGTCCCCAAATGTGAAATAGTTATGGATGAGGACAAAGTCACAAAGTTCAGCCACGAGGTTTGCCGTGACATTATTGGGGATACTGTTCCTGATGGTTTGTAGTCCATCTTTGTGTGGAATGTTGGTGTCGAGGGCTTCTACATCCATAGTGGCCAGGATGGTGTTTTCAGGAAGATCACCGATGGATTGTAGTTTCCTCAGGAAGTCAGTGGTGTCTCGAAGATAGCTGGGAGTGCTGGGAGTCTAGGGCCTGAGGAGGGAGTCTACATAGCCAGACAATCCTGCTGTCAGGGTGCCAATGCCTGAGATGATGGGGCGTCCAGCATTTCCATGTTTATGGATCTTGGGTAGCAGATAGAATAACCCTGGTTGGGTTCTAGGGGTGTGTCTGTGTGGATTTGTTCTTGTGCATTTTCAGGGAGTTTCTTGAGCAGATGGTGTAGTTTCTTTCGGTAACCCTCAGTGGGATCAGAGGGTAATGGCTTGTAGAATGTGGTGTCGGCGAACACTTCAATCTCCCTGGTCACTCGATTACAGACCTAAAAGTTGCAATTCTTCAACAAAAAAACTTCAGAAACAGACTCCAACAAGAGACTGCTGAATTGGAATTAATTTGCAAACTGGACACCATTACATTAGGCTTGAACAAAGACTGGGAGTGGAGGTGTCATTACACAAAGTAAAACTATTTCCCCCTGTTTATTTCCCCCCCTGCCCCCACTGTTCCTCACACGTTCTTGTCAACTGCTGGAAATGGCCCACTTTGATTATCGCTACAAAAGGTTTTTTTCTCTCTCCTGCTGGTAATAGCTCACCTTACCTGATCACTCTCGTTAGTGTGTGTATTGTAACACCCACTGTTTCACATTCTCTGTGTATATAAAATCTCCCCACTGTATTTTCCACTGCATGCATCCGATGAAGTGAGCTGTAGCTCACGAAAGCTCATGCTCAAATAAATTGGTTAGTCTCTAAGGTGCCACAAGTACTCCTTTTCTTTTTGCGGATACAGACTAACACAGCTGCTACTCTGAAACCTGTCAATATGCCACAATGTTACTCAGGCTGTGTTGCTGAAGGTTGCCTTGCACGGGAACAGCAGCAACTACCGTGATCGAAGCGACATAAATTTTTCCAATCTAATCCCTTGTTTCAGTCAGTTTTTGGACTGAAGTTTCTCATGTTTGATCATTGCCCAAAGGGGTGTGCATTTTAATATTTTTTTAAGCTAAAGCAAAAGAAATCCAGTTGTTATGTGGAGCAAAGAAGTGGAAGAAAATGTATTCCCTGTTATAATAGTGTTTTAACAGCTCTAGTGTTGAAATGGCTGGGTGAAATTTGGCAGGGAAATAGCTCTTACTGAGAAGCACTGTAGGCGTTCTGGTGCTAACTGGTTGTGATTTGACTGAATTATAACCCATTTAAAAGTGCACTGAGTTTTCTTGCTAGACTTGTAAAGTTTGCAACCAGGATAGTCAGCCCTTGTGCGTCTGTGCATGTAGCTTAGCTGGACAGAGACAAATGCAGTGAAAGTGGCCTTTGAATGAGCCAGGACTTGGCAGGAATCCTTGTCTGATTCACTGTTTTATAAGGTAAAAACTGCAGTGCTCCTAAAATTTTCACTCAAGGGGCTCCCTCCTTCAAGCCCCCAAGGTTATGGGGAACAGGTTATTCTGGGCATGTTTAGCTTAGTTCTGCATTGTGAAATTTTTTTTTTTTTAAATATTTTTCATTAAAACAGCAGCAACTTACAAAAATCTGTTTTAAGAGAATGCTAAGGTTGCTCAGTTAAGCACTTAAAAGTCAGGAAGTGACAGTGGAAAGTAGCACACTAGATCATTACTTTGTCCTGTTGTGTGCGGGCATTATGATACATGATCATGTAATTTATCAAGTAGTTTAATATAACAGATAATTTTTCTACAGCCTTAGATATGTGCATGTGTACTACTTCGAGTCTCTTAAAGTTATTTTATGCAATGCACACAACAAGCCATTCTTATGCAGTATTCTACTGATTAAATATAACAACATAGAATAATAGTGAAATTTGCTAGCATGCATAAGGTACCCAAGTCTGTGACCAAATTAGCTTTGTAGTTAACTTCCTTGTTCCCTGAATTACACCCCAGGAAGGTTGCACTTCTGATTGAAAAGAAAATATATAATACATGTATGTTGACTAAATTATTAAACTACTTACTTGAGAGAGAGGAAAATCTATTATATAAATAGCCAAAATCAATAAAGACATAGTTTCATTATCACAATGATAATATAGTACATTTAAAAGTATGAAAATATATTACAAGATGCTACACATGTATCTAAGATAGAAAAAAAATGTTATACTGTATTTAAGAAATCTGTGATCATTTAATGAAAGATTATAGTAATGATTATATATAAGGGAGAAGAGTAAAGGTTACATGTGTAACCTTAACTGTGGCATTTCTTGACTTTTGATTGCTTAAATCAAATGTTCTCTTAATGTAGTTTTTTAATGTAATACACAGGAGATTTTAAAGACCTGTCATAGATTATTTCTTAAGGCCAGAATGGACCATTATGAGAGTTTAGTCTGCATAAGGCAAGCCAGAGAATTTCACCCAGTGATTCCTGCGTTGAGCCCAATAATTTGTCTTCCAATGGTAAATTACGTTCAGTTTTAAAAATGTGCTTATTTCCATTAGTTGGTTATTTATATAAGTTAAATTACAAATAAGGCAAAAACCCATTGGGATTCTTGGGGTTCCCTTTCTCAAATAGGATGTCAAGGGAGAATTAACTTTCTCTGTTCTCTTCCTCTTTATGAGCTGATCAGTCAGTGAGAGCTATGCATGTTCTCCAGGTACCTGCATGAGGGTCTGGAAGCTCATACTGTCTGATGGCTTTTGGAAACTGGAGGGACGAGCATGGTTATTTGGATGTGCTTTATTCTTTTTCCCCTGATTACCTGGATCTGCAGGAGGGTTTGGCTCAGGATATGAACCTGCAGCCAAATCAGGTCTATAACTGGTTTGCCAATTACCGTCGTCGTCAAAAAACCCGGCTCAGTCGGCTGGAAAAGCTCATCAATTCAACCAATGAGGAGCCGTCAACTCACCAAGCAAAACATCAGCCTGATGGTGGATCCTGCATTCCACAAGCTGCAGGTTGGTCTCCTCCCAGTGGGCTTGGGATATGGAAGCCTGTTTTAGGATCACCTCATGATAAACAGAGGGGTCACTATTAGCTACCCCTGCTTCCTTGGGATCAGTAACTCAGCATTACTGAATCAAGCAGACATGGCAGGATTATGCTCTGGTATACAGGCCTCCTCTTTGCGCTGTCAGCCATTAGTGTGGAAATAGGGAGTTTGTATCAAAGTCATCTCCTCCTTGCAGCGCTCTATTCCTGTAAGGCATCATTGTTGACACAATGGGTGTCAAAAGAGTTATAGCAGAGTTGACCCCTACTGCTGCATCCAACTGTTACCATGGTAGACACCACTCTGGAGAGGGTATAGCAGGTGTCATGGCAGTTGACAGTGCTCACGCACTGGTGAAATTGGCATCTGGTTCCTTCCAGCCCCACACCTCCATGGACGTAGCATGTCACTTTCCTAATGTCTTGCCCTTCACCAGCCTGGCAAGTGAAAATCTGGAGGTTGCACCTACGTCTCTCACACTACCCAAATGCCTTGTCAAGGTTGGACAGGGTGCAAAGCGCCAATCTAGATCATGAATACTAAGAGTTGCTAGCAACACAATAATAGTTTAGAAGAATCCTGCTCCCCAAGCTAATAAGTGGGGTAGCCTGGTGCAGACATGTGACCCTGGAGCCGCAATTCACTCCAGTAAAACTTAGTACAAAACCTGAGCATTTCCATTGCACCCTTCCAGGGTCATAACCAGAATTCAATCATCAATAATGACAGGGAGAGCCCTGTTGTATTTGCCCACTAGCACCAACCTTTGTTAGTTTCCTTTCGGCATCACAACTGTACTGACCCTAGGGCTCCCAGGAGTATTGGGTCACCTACCCTGTTCTGTGTCTTGCAGATGCATTTCATGCAGGCGTTGGCTCGGAGCAGAAAGAGATTACCCTTGTGCCCTGTGGTCCGGGGTGGGAGCAGTCAGCTGCGGGTCTGGACTGGTCTGCTGATGGGACCTTTTCAAAGTTGCTAGAATCCAGGTGATGTATGAGGGAATCTCATCATTCTAGGAGAAGTGCAGTGACTGTGACTTTAATCTCCCTCGCAGGACTGACATTCCCATCAAGCTGGCAGTGCCCAGTGAGACCAGTTTGGAGTCTTGACTCCTTTCATAGATGGGAGTGATCAGTGCCCCAAAATCAGCTTTAGCCATTCTGAGCAGCTGGCACAGACTCGCCATCCCCCTGGATTGGTGCTCCGGGGTTCAGTTGGCAGTGACTCCTTTCTAGGAGACAGGGGGCTTAGGGGTGGAGCTGCTATAGGTACTGAGCAGCGGTCTCTCCCATTAAGAGATGATCATGCTCTTTGTAGAGCAGTAAAGTCAAGCCTCTCATTCACTGCATCACTATAGCTTTCTGCAGAGCAGTGAGTTACAGGAAATGAGGTCAACTAAAACTTCAGTGACCCCTCTCAACACTGAAGAGCCTACCGCTTTCTGCACTAAGGCTGAGCACGGAATAAGCCTTAGCTCTTCCACCATGGAGACCAGACAGACGTCAAGTTTTACTGCCACTAGCCCCTGGCTGGAGAACTTTGTCCTGTGCTCCTGTCGCTCGCTTCCCTTCCAAACAGAATATCTGGACGCAACGCAGCCAACTCCCAGTGCAGAAGGAGTCTCTGGCGAGAGCAGCCCTGGTAGAGCAGGTAAGTGGAACTGCCCTCTGTTCAGAGCCATTGTTGGTTTGAAAACAACTTGATTTGTTGTCTTAGACCTTCCTGCTTCCACAGGCAGCCTCCTCTGTCTAGTGACAAGCAGGGGAGCTGGACTTAACCTGAGCTCTTGGGTCCTGCTCCCAACAGGTCAGGGAGCAAGTCTGAAAATTGAGATCACTGGGCTTGACCAGCGTTTATTTTTACCCCTGTACCTCTTTGCTCAGGCTGCAGGCCCTCCAGCCACTTCTGTGAGGCCACACTTACTCCTTAGCTGCTCCCCTGGCCAGCTCCCTTCAGCTGTTTGCTGTTCACCTTAATCGGCTACTAGCTTTTAAATATTTAAACCCTCTTGGTTCTCAACAGCCGAGTGCTGCTTGCCCTGGCACTGGCTAGGCAGTCCCTCTCAGCAGGCACTCACCTCCTGGCTGTGTGTCACTCCAGGGCACCCAAGCCCTCCTGCTAGCAGAGCGTATCAGTCCTTCAGAAACATACCCTTTTTCAGTTTCTTGTCCTTACTTGCTCTTCCTTGTCTTTTGCACCTCTCCCTTTCTTTCCCCTGCCTTCTCACTCGCTCCATCCTGTCCCACCCCATGTAGTTCACTGATCCTGCAGCTTTCCCTGTCTTCTCCCCCTTCTCTGGAATGGTCTAATTTGGACACATTAATTCATGTCTCTAGAGCTGAGAAGGGAAGTTGGATGGAAGTGGTGGGGAGAGGAGCAGCCAGTCTTGCAGCAGCTAGGTGCCAGTTAATTACTGTGGCTGGCCATAATTATGGGTGTGGGATTGTGGTGCGTCTGTCATGCAGCCTCTGATGAGGAAGGCTGGGTTTGTGGGCTGAGTCTTGTTATCCGCAGCTCGCTTAACATTGGCATTTACTCCAGCAGGTGTCAGAGCTTCTGGGAGCAGGGTCCCTCGAGGTGGCTGTACTGAGGCCAGTTCAGAAAGCATCAGTCACCAGGCAGATTTAGAGATTGAAAGTTTCATGCTTAGAGAAGGACATCTAGGGCCCCTGGAAGCCATTCTTCCCCACAGGTAACAGGCGTGGAGGACACAAGTGAGAATGGAGTTCTGTGCTCCGTTCTTTCCCTGGTCTCCAGGCTCCCTGCCTTTGAGCAGGGCTTAGGGAACAGTGTGATGATACTTCCTGCACCGGGGGCCTGATTCTCCCACTGCCCTGGCCTTGTGTTGACGTCTTCATCTGTGCACAGGGGTGTGAAATGCTACATAATTGCACTCACTGTGCGCAGCGTAAATGCCTCCACATAGTACAGGGCAAAGGAGAATCAGGCCCCCAGTCTTGTACGAGAAGGGACAAATCCATCCCACCCCCATCTGAACTGGGTTCAGTGTCTGCACTGCTTGCCCAGCTTGTTTCTAACAGTGGATGCCACCTGTCCTGAGTGTGATGGGCCCATCCTCAATCCTGACAGCTGGGTTTATGGAGCCTGTGAATCATCCTGAAATAGCTTTTGGAGATGCACAGCATCAAAACAAGTTTCTTCCATCCAGCAGGATATCAAAGGTGGCAGTCCCTGAACTCCAGCTGCACTGTCTGTCTGTCTCTGCACCAAGGTTTCTGTCTGTACGAGAAGTTTCATGGTTGCAGGTTTTCCCCTACAGGTTTTGCAGCTCATGGGATGCAAAAATGCCCTGGTACCATTGTAATGTTACATAGCAGTAGATGTCACAGAGCAAATATCATGAAGTTGCTTTTGTTTACTAACCTGCAGGAGAAAATACAATCAGCAACCTCCTATCCCAGACCTTCTCCTCCATTCTTTCTACCATTTGTGTAATAATGACATTATCAAACACTATGTAATTAATTCTCACAGAAGTCCTAGTAGGTAGATGAGCATTATTATCCCCATTTTATAGATGAGGATACTGAGGCATGGAGAGGTTATGTGACTTGCCAAGGGCACAAAGGGAGTCAGTGTGAGGGTTGGGAATAGAACTCAAAACTTCTCATTCCCAGTCCCTTGCTGAAATGTCTTGACACTTTTCCTGTCTTCCTCTGCAGTTTTTGCCAGGACTAGCATTTCAAATATCCCATGCTGGGTGGTTTGGGATTGCCCAGGCCTGGGGATTGTAATAGACACAATGGGGCAGGGCTGCAGGCTGAGTTCTGGGATTCATACAGTCTTAAATAGCAACTAAAGGTCAAGAAGGATCATAGAGGAGCCGCTGTTGACGTTATGACTGGATTTAAAACCGTATGTTCTGTTTCTAGAATGAATCATATTTATTTTTAAAATATATTCTGCAATTGGGGAAAATATATGGTAAATGTCTCCTTGTTGCGGTATGTGACTTGGGTACATAACCAATGTCAAGAAGCTGCATGCCATCCCTCCTTATCATACTCCGGCAGTGGTAACCCTTGCTGATTGCAAGGACACCTAGACATGAGGACAGAGTTAGTTTCCTCTTCTCCTATCCCTGCTACTACTGCTGCACATTGACTTATTACCTGCCTCAGTTTCTCCCAGGAGGGTTCTGAAATTGGCACAAGATGTAGAATTTTCAGAAGTGACTTAGGCATTTAGGGATCTGAGTCTCTATAAAGGCAATGGGACTTAGGGGCTCCTTAGTCACTTAGGTGCTTTTGAAAATGTTACCCATGGAGACTGGAAGCCACAGAGGATTGTCCTTCATTGTTATGGGCTAGACCTCTAATCAGTGGACATCTGGCTCAGTGGTGAAAGGGGAATATCTTTGTGCTTGGTGGGCCACTGTAATCCCAGCTAATCTTTGCCTCAGAGGAAAAGTTCCAGTTCCTTCCACTCAATAATAACAACAGTAATTAATAATAATATCACACTTAGCTCCTTCCATCTGAGGATCTCAGATATTAATTAAAGGAGCCTCTCAAACACCCTGTAAGGCATGTCAATGGCATTGTCCCCACTTTACAGATGAGAAAAATGAGGCCTAGAGAGGGACATGACTTACCCAAGGTCACATGCTGTCAGTGCCTGGAATGGACTTCCAGCCACATGCTCTCACTACCAGATCACCCTCTATCCCTTATTGGTTGGTGACAATTGCAGGAGCAGATCTACAGGTCAACTGAGAGCACCTCAGTCTGCTTCTGTGTCATTGTAAAGGTGCTCACCCTGACTGGACTCAGCCTGAAAGCTCATTAGAACAACTCCAGGAGATTTTCTGCATCTCTTCATAGTCTGTCTTAAGCCCCTGGACTGTATCCAAATCCGGCTTTGTGATTTGCAGGGCCCACGGCTACAAGGAAGGAGTGTGGGGGAGGAATTGGACTATCTGGTCATGCTGCTGGGTGGGAATAGTTGTGTCCAGCAAGTAAACTGTGGCTCCGTGTGGGGCCCCAAGCCACTGCTTGTTCGGACCAACCTTGCTGTGTCCTCCTTGCTCCTCTGGTTGGAGGGGGTGAAATTTGACGCAGCTCATGATTCATGCAGAGCAAAAGTCCCTAGTGATGGGCATTTGAAACAGATGGGTGCTGCCTGCATTGTTGGGAACCTAACTCAGGCTGGTGGGAATGGTTCTAGCAATGGGTCCTCTGCTCTGCATCTGCTGTAAGCCAAGTGACAGTGAGGAGTGTTGCTGGGAGCAGCATGGACAGTACTGCTAACACAGCGGGCAGGATCTGGAGGTACCTCTGAGACTTGGAGGTGATTATTGAGAGAAAGGGAGAGATGCATTCATCCCATCTGTCAAGTCATCTCCCCCCACTCCCCTTTCCCTGGCCTAGCACCTGTGGCTCTGAGCATAGCCAGCATTTCTGTGGCCCCAAGATGGGACCCTTGGGGGAAAGCCCAGATGTGATGTCTGGATGAGGGGCAAGCTGCAGGCTGAGATCTGAGACTCTCAGCTAGAGGCCTTGACAGATTGTAGAGGCAGCATTAAGGATGTTTTGGTTAGTTCCAAAAGCTGTGTGTTTTGACTCTAAAATAATTGTTTTTGTCCTGTTCTCCAGGATAGACACAATCCTTGGTAGATGTCTCCTTGCTGTAGAGTGTGTTCTGGGTACACAGATTCCTGATTTTGCTTATGTGCCAGCCCTTTTTAGCCCTGCTGGCAGTGACAGTGTTCTCACTGCAGGATCTGTTTAATTAAACCATTCTAATAAGGGTAGGGAGGTGGCGTGGGTTTACGTAAGTGCTCACCAGTCTGTGCACAGAAGCTTCTCCTGCAAATGTCCCTCCAGACCTGCTGCTGGGAGGCTAAAGTAAATGATGGGTCGTGCATGATTGCAAAGGGAACACCCAGGAGGTCTCAGATTCTCATGTGAGCTAACTTGTTCCGATGGTTTTCCAGTTCCCCCCAGGCTGTGCTTGGCAAATCCCAGTGTCCACCTGTTTCCACATCCCATCTGGAGGAAATCCAGGCCTTGGGACACAGCCAGGTAAGAGAATGCACTCAACCTATAAAGGAAGAGACATCGGGAGCGTAATCCCCTCCAGATGGAGATGGGAGATGTGAAGTAGAAAGTAGGGCAATTCTTTAAGGATCATCATGATGGGACAGGTAACAACAGCATATCCCATTGCTGACGTTCTTAGGATGTGGTGGAAACATGCACACAAGTGTTCTATTTCCAGGCTCTTCCACCAGAGGTAGGTCCCCTCCGCTGACCAACATTTTCAAATGTGGCTGTCTAAAATTAGTCACCAGAATTGGTATAAACACATAACTCAGTGCTTTGATTTTGATAGGTGCTGAGCACTCATAATTCCCATTCATTTTCAGAAGAGCTCAGCACATTCAGTGCGTGTTGGGTCCTGGGCCCTTTTGAAAGGGGGTGCTGAACTCTGTATAGAAAATCCAGCCTTCCTTGCAAGGGAGCCACCTAGCTATTCCAGCCACAGCCTTTTACAAGGTGACATTTTCTTTAGCAGATTGAGCATTGGATGTCTAAGGTTTAATTTCTACTGGCTTTCTCCCTCAGTACAGGTGGGATTTATCTCTTGTAAATGAAATGTTTTTATCTCCTCCCTCAGCCATGGCATCATGTCCCGTCCTATAAAAGAAAGTGAAGATATTGGTAAATTTCTGAGTGTTTCTTTTTGAGAGCTGTGAGGCAGGTTTGACTAGTGTTCTCCTTTCTCCTTTCCTATTATCTTTATTCCTGTGTCCCTTAAAGGTCTTGGATCCTATGTAAGGCAGGCTAGCCTGGCTCTGACATTCATGCACAGTGACTTGGATATTTGGGCCATTGCAATCTCAGGATATTTACAGTGTGATAAGATTTCTTCCTAGGAAGAATATAAACTCCTTCAGTGCTGTCCATTGCTTACTGGCTTTTGCATGCTCAGAGGCAAATCCTTGAAATGGGAATAGCTGGTAAGCAATTTGGGTCTCTGACTGAGAAGCCTGGTATCGGGAATCCCAGCCGTCTATTGCTCACTCCCATTATTTAGTCACAGAGTCCAGTAGGCATTTAGGAAGGATTAGCTCCTGGTGGCATATTAAAGATGTTGATTCATGTCCTAGCAATTCTTCTCCTTTTAATGCTCAGAGACACCCCTCGACCCCAAGGTCTCCGAACCCAATCTAGGCAAGTTGTCAGAGGCCAATTCCCTGGGCAGTGTCCACCAAATACTAGAGAGGGATTTTCTTTCACGTAAATTGCTTATCCAACCCTGATTAAATTAAACATATGTCACTGTAGCTGCTGATCCTGCAGAACATATCGTTTAATGCACTGTTTATGCACACTGTAGGAGGTCTGCACAGAACTGTGTATAGCTAACCACCCTAGACTGTGCGTGCTTAAATGGTGTGCACCTTCTAACAGCAGCTGTGTGGTTTGAATTAGGGATGTAAAATATTAAATGGTTAAACGGTTAACCGATAAGTATTAGTCTCACCGTTAATATATTGCAGTTAACGTTTGGTTGGGGCTGGCAGGGGTGAGGGTGTCACATGATGGGATGGAACTGCAGAAGCGGAACGTTCCCAGCCTCTGAGTTCTAATGTTACTATGACAATTCAGTTGTCACCAGCCAGGAAGGGAAGGGAGGGGACGCATGAGGCTCCGCCCAAGCTGTTGGTGTGACCAGATGTGGAGCGTGTGACTCTGCCACCCCCTCCCCCGAGGGGAGAATCCCTGTGATGGAGGACAGGGAGGAACCTCCTTCCTGAGGCAACGACCGGCCGGGCAGAAGGGGCACCTCCTACAGGGGGAGTGTGAAGTGCAGGTCTGCCTCATGGTGCCACAACCTGCCCCTGCCCCCCTAACCGCTCAGTTCAGACAGCTACAGCCCGTGCCCCCTCAGGAACCCCTATGTGTTCAGCATGGGTTTGTCTGGGCACCCAGACCCACCGGTCCCATGGCCTCCCACGGCTGCCGTACAGGCTGGGGCTCTGGGGATCACTGCCTCCATTTGCAGACCCCTTCCCACTGGCTTGTTTGCCGTGTGTCTGCAGCGGCTTTCACGGGACCCGTCAGGTGAAAAATAATATATTTAAAGCACAAATCTTCACTTGGGTGCCAGTACTAGGTTAGTACGGCCTCTGAAAAGTGACAAAGATAATAGATAGGTGGGGTAGATTGTGAACTTGTTAATGATTAAAGGGTTAACCGATATAACCGATATTTTAATAGTTTAAATAGGTACTTTTAAAAATGATATTTACATCCCTGGTTTGAATCTGTTCTCCCAGTGTCATTAGCATTTTAGATATGACATTCTTTACAAAATGTTTCTTACTGTCCCTGAAAAGGGATTTTTCCCCCCGTAACAACCATCTTATAGAAGCAGAAAGTAATGCTGCAACAGGAAATAGTAAACAAAACAAATGAGTTAGTTTCCTTAGTAGGTGACCTGCTTTTTAACACTGCTCTTTAAGGCAGCAGCATCCCCGAGGATGGAAGCAAGAAATCCAGTGTGCTGAGAGTTGTGGTGACACATTTCTGAATTGGACGATAAACAGTACAACCGAAGAAATTTCCATCTGACATCCATCTTGAACTACCTGTCACGTTTATTTCTTGGCCTCAGATTTACTGGTGTAGAGACCACTTAGCATCAGTTTCTGTTTTTCTTATACTGATATAATCTGGTGGAACAAATGTTTTGAAAAGATAGTTTAAAATGTCTGTTAACCCTATTGTGGGAGGCAGCTGCAGCTCTGAAGACAGTAACAGAGACACCCTTTGAGCCTCTAAGAGCAGCAGGATGAAGATCTTTATCTTTTTACAGCCATAACATGAACCAGATGAGTAGGAAAGCTTTGGACATTGATGATGAATGAGCCTTTTCTAAGATTTCCAGGGCTCGCAGTCTCTCTGTTGCTAGAGCTTTCACATTTCTCCCATCTGGAAGGGAGACATTGTGGGTAAACAGTTTTTCCCTTTCTCTCTCTCACTCTGTGTGATGACTTGCCCTGTTGGTATTCAGTAAAAGGAACAAGAATTCCTCTTGCTTTCAGCCCCCTCTGTACATATACCCCATCGTTACCCCGGTACTCCCACACACATCTGTGCTCTTGTATCTCTGCTCAGGAAGGAAAACAGGAGCTCCTCTGCAGATGGTAATTGCATCCTTAAAGGAAGTGTACAATGAAGCTTGTCGTTCTTTATTTGTCTTTCAGGTGCTGGAGAATCCACTAAGCGATCCCATGACCAGCGACACATTCTGGGCAGCATGGCTCCTCTTTGAATTCTCAGTTGGTGGTCGAATGTAACTCGCATAGCTAGACTTTGTATGGTGGTCTGCAGTTCTCCAGTGATTGCCCCTTTCTCGCCAAAAGAGGCTGTGAGATAACACAGTGTAGTTAACTGGGAAAGGAGACCTTTTCTAATTGTTACTAAGTTCATTTTGGCTACAGTTTTATCAAGAGTTTTAAAAGTAACAAAAGCAGTGCTCTCTGAGGTTCTTGCCGATCACAGACTTTAACTGGGACAATTTGAAGCTGCGTAGCCCGTTGCAAGTATTTAGTAACTGGTTCTATGGAAGTTAAATTGTTCAGATCACCCCGTATTCATAACTGGGGTGTATCTGGACGAGATGGTTCTGGGTCCACCTATTGTTGTTGTTGATGAAGTTGTGTAAAAAGACCTTCAATTCAAAGGGAGTAAAACCTCAGAAATGTCGTCTACAGTGTGGATGCCCTGTGGGTTTGTTAGGGCTGGAGAATTTGGGACCTAGCTGAGCCTTGATACAAAGCTGCCTCCTCCCGCCTCTGCAGTTCACTTGTGCTGTGAATTCTGGGGCACTGCAAATCCCATAGTGCCACAGATCACACGTTTTGGAGCACTATAGAATTCATAGCACCCAACAAAACTGTATTATAGAGGATGAGATGGGGAAAGCCAGAGTGTCAGTGCCCAGTAGCAGGTGGACCTTGAATTCCCCATGAAGGTCGGAGGAATGGAGAGGGTGGGGACATCTGAACCTTTTCAGTCCACACTTAGAATCCCAACTCCAGCTGGACAGGAGCTCTGCAACTGGTCCTAATGGTTGCCTTTCCCACAGTCTACTGAAACTGAAGGCCTGATTCTCTACTGCCTTGCACTTACACCTGTACAAAGTGAATGTAGAACACTACCATTTTCATTTGGTAGCATATTAAATTGACTTTGCATTTATTTTGCAGGTGCAAATGACTGCTTGAGGTGCAGGGCAGTGGAGAAGCAGGCCCTGTATGTCCCCAAGTACCTTGCAAAGCAGCTTTTGAGTTGTGCAGCCCCAGATTCCCTTAGACTGCAGGAGTATGTGGCCTCTGATAGAAATTGGTAACTGTATTCAGCTGAAGTCTAATACCTGAATTTTGGGCAAATAGCTGAGGCTCCTAAAATAACTGAGGATCGGAGGAGTGTACTGCTAACCGTTCCTCTGTCCAGATACTTTTTCCCAAACCAGCCCCCAAGCCATCTGCTTCTGCTCCCTCTCCATTGTGTTTTTTTGTTATATCACAGATCAGGAGCCCTACACTTTTCCTTTTATCTCAACCTAGGGCTAAAAAATGGAAATTGTGAGAGAAATAGGGGAGGGGGGGTTCATTTGCACCCAGGCTTAAAAAAACTGAGGGGTAAATCATTGTTTAGCTTTTTAAGTATTTACCTCAATTGTGTATCTTTTAAAAAAAGATTCTGGATCACAAAAGAGGATCCTTCTTGCCTAGAGTCCAGGCCTGGGGTTCACGGGTGGAAGGCTGATGCCCACATTGACTCTCTTGTAATGAAGTAAGTTTGCAAATAAAGGTTATGAATGGACATCTCTCTCCATGGTTCATTTTCCACAGAGTAGAATATTGTGTGGTTGTAAAAAGTCTTTTAAAAAGCATAATTCCACCAGGCCTCAGGCACATTTGTGCTGTGAACCTACTACTGCGGGGTGTACAGGGAGCTCCCTAAGGAATTCATCTCTATAGTTCTTACCTAAGTCTCAGTACCTGCACTGGCATTTGATTGCTTTTTCTAACTCGGTTTCCAAACCTTTTGCATCTGAAACACTTGTGTTTGGAGGGGGCTATATGAGATTGTTGCTGTTTTTTAGTGAGGGGGATTTAGGTGAATTGGAGTGTATATGTGGTCAGGAGGGGAGCAGTCATTTGATGTAGTGGAGGCAGAAGGACTCTTTCAGGTCATTTTGAAATGTGTACTTCCTATCCTAACAGACTGGCTTTGTGCTGTCATTTTCAACATTCTGACTGGCTAGTTAACCCATCCCTCTCATGCGTAGAATAGTCTTGCAGCATGGAAGGGCTGCCACAGGCCATTTGTCGTTCTTAAAAACTACATAAATAATAAAATGCAGAGAAGAAAATGCTGGTCCCTATAGAGAGCTGATGTTTCAAAGCAAGTCCCAGCCCTGCTTCCTTCTGCCTCCTGATTGGGTATGGATCCTGGTCTGCCTTTAGCAACAGAGACAAATATATCCATCTCCTTCGCAATTGGCTGTAGCATGCTGTCGAGCCATAGCAACAGCGGAAGATGGCTCTGTCTGACAGATACATTGGGCTGCAGTATCTTACAAGAACAATAAAGCAACGGGCACTTCCCTTGTGCATCTAATGTGCAAGTGGCACATGAATAAATAAGTATATTCTGGAGGAAATGCTGGAATCTTCACAAGACGTGGAAAAATAAGCAGGCAGGTCCAGAAACTGCTTATAACAGGCATTTCCAGTGTGAACAAAGGGCTGCATTGTGATCTCAGCGACACTGGTGTAAAATCCAGAGTTGAAATGGCCTTCTGTTACCATTCATGAGGGATCCTGGTAAATGTAGACATAGGACACCAGAGAAGGTATTTGATCACTTACCCCCAACAAAATAATCTTCCACTGTCATTATCTACGATACAGTCATTCTGTGCTATGAGATGTATATACATGGAACCATGGAGGGTTCCATGTCACTGTTACTGAAGAGTGATACCTTGAATCACAAGGGAAATTATGCCTGTGCTGTAGTGAGGCATATTTCTGGCACCTTTCTGTGAAACATCTGGTCCTGGCCACTGTCAAAGACAGAACACTGGATTATTAGACCATTTATCTGACCCAGTGTAGCAATTCCTATGTTCTTATTGATTACAATTAAAGACACCATTTTCTAAGAGAAATAACATGCCAAGGCATGCAGTTGTTTGAGATATCATACTTCTTGAGTGCTGGAGGCAATTATCCTTTGGTCTCTTACCTTACAACAGCAGTCCACCTTGGATTGTTTTGTTATTTTTTTAAAACTATCCAAGAATTTAGATTTTTTTTGTGATGCAAGAATGAAGCTCAAATCAGCAGAATCCCTGAGGTCGACTTATCTGGAGACACTGGTAGCTACTCCATAGTGAAATTTACATGAAGATTAGTACTTAAAGCAGGAATAAAACCGCTCTGTTTCATGGTTTAATGAAGTGAGCTGTAGCTCACGAAAGCTTATGCTCAAATAAATTGGTTAGTCTCTAAGGTGCCACAAGTCCTCCTGTTCTTTTTGCGAATACAGACTAGCATGGCTGTTACTCTGAAACCCATGGTTTAATTAATTAATTACGTTTCCAAATTTGGTACAAATGCTCTTCAGAGGACAGTTGAATTTTCTAGGTCGTTTCCCAGATGAAATATTTTATTCCTTCTCTTTTAAGGTTTGTCTGTTGTACCCAAAAAATCAAAAAAGTGGGTTCTTTATATTCATCTGCAAGACACATGAAGTCAGGTGCCTGAAGCAGAACCCCAGTCTGACCCCCAGCCAGTCTTTGTATCATGTAGCCTCAATAATATTGAATTTTTATGAGAGACTTTGAGGCGATAAGTGCAGTTGAACAGGTATTTGGAAAAGACATTCTTGCAGAAAGTCTCAAAGGATCTGGCTTTTCATGTTGACCTACTGGGAGCAGAGAGGAGTCCAGAAATATGCTATCATTTCCCCGTCTGTGAGCCGGCACAGACTGGATCCATGGTGAGGGTATAGAAGAAAAGCCAGTGAGTTAGCGCTGTACATCAGTGACCCCCTATAGTGTGATCCTCCCCGCCCTACAAAAAGTGGGGCTGAAAGGAGTTAGTCTTTAAGGAAGAAGGCAGGGAAATTATTTAAATGATGTTATCTAGCACTATCTGGGTCAGTATTAAAATCACCCACTTTGCATCGTGCCTTGTTCTAGTTTCCTGTGGTTTACAGCCCAGATTTTTTGCTGTGGCTTCCTGAAGGTTTTGCCTGTTGATACAATACAGTAAGAGAAACCACAGGAGTGCAGAACTAAACAGGTTCAGGGTAGCCCAGCCAGGGCAAAATCCTGTATTGCCTACTGTGGGTGTTCTAGCAGGAAAATGGGTGCAAAGAAAATCTTCACCTGTGCAACAGCAGGGTAGGATTACAGTCCTGTGCTCCCTTCAGCGCTAGACCAGGACCCAGCTAACACAGTGTTGACCCAAGAAGTGTAGCCAGGTCCTTCCCTCCTCCATGCATATGCTGCCGAATGTAGCAGGCTGTGGATATGGATGTATGTGGTCTTCCTGTTTGGAGCAGCAGTAAGAAGTACCGCTGAGCATGTTGCTGCTCTGCGCTGGCACTGCTATCATTCCTCCACCCTTATAAGATGGCACAGCCTAGGAAAGGAAAGATTTTACCCCAAATTGGAAAGCCAAAGTTACAGCATTTCTGTCTTAAAATGCAAGTATGACCCCAGAGAACAAAACCCAGTCTCTGTCTACCCACTGTGTTAAATGATCATGGAAAAAGAGATGGAAATTTGCCATAAGCAACTTCTGCAAATCCTGTTTTGTAGTCACTCTCTGCAAAGAGATGAGTGTTTTCCATCCATTTCCACATAGGCAAGTATCCACATTTCTAAACAAACAAACAAACAAAAAAAAAACAGCCACCACAATCAGCACCTCTGGGAGTCCCAGCAGAGAGGCCAAGGACTGAGTGGGACATGGAGACTGAGCTGTCACCTTGCTCAGCAAAGATGGTCCTTCTGAGTTAGGAATGAAGAACATTAGCCAGCAGTTTGGGGAAGCTTGCACTGCAGTTGCCCATCAAAAGTTTCTCTGAACTCAATCTGCTGCAACACCAAAGAGGATTAATTATATGGGAAATAGATTTGCCTGCTTTGGGTCCCCTGCGCAGTCCCTGCCAGCAATCGTGTATTGAAATGGTTGATCAGAGACCTATCCTAAACAAATGGTAGGAGAGGCAGCTTCCAAAGCCAGTATTTTCAAGTGACCGCTCAGCACTCAATTTTCAGTGCTCAGCTTGAGTCACCTTGGGCCTCGTTTTCAGAGGAGCACTTTTGAAAATCAGGCACCCTGTGACTCAAGCTGGGCCTCTAAAATAAGGAGCCATTTTGGAAAATGTAGGCTGCAGTACCTTCATTTTGTTTCTCCACCCCATTAATCGTATCCCTAAGGTCTTTCATGACTCAAAATAGAGTGTAAGGTTTGAACAGCAGTAAAAATTATTTCTTGAGAAAGATTTGGGCCAATTTTTTTTAAGTGGCCGCTGATTTCTAGTGCGTCAGTTTTGGGTGCCCACCCTGAGTCATCTTGGACCTGATTTCAGAAATACTGAACACCGAACCTGCATATGAAGCCAAAGGAAGCTGTACGTCCTCAGCCCCTCTGGAAAACACATGCAAAATATCCTATTTTTATTCCTTTTGATGTTTACTGATTATAGAAGGAAGATTTTTCTCTCCTATTTTCCCCTAGTTTGTTCTAGTGAATTTTTGTGATGACAACTTATCTTGTTTTCCTGTTTATTCCTGTATCTCTAGTTAGTTTACTTTTGATTCATTCCATTATTGTGACTTTTTTTTTTAATTTCCTGTCTCGACAGGCCCGTGGAGGGCATTATGGTCTGAACCAGCCCTCTAAGAGTTAAAGATAAAGCTGCTTTGCATTAGCTGCTATGTGCTCGCCATTGCACAAACGTTCCACTACTGAGCATGCTTCACAGCTCCCTGTGCATATCTTTGAATCATTCTGGCAAGGGAAATCACAGCCATAATCTTTTATTCAAACATAGTGCTCATTCTTCATTGGACTCTGAAGTGAAAAATGCTTGAGAATATTGTATTTCACATTGTGAGGGGTGTTTATCATTATCTCATGCCTGGACAGAGCTTTGAACATGCAAAGGGCTACTGTTTGTAAATGCTGAGTATTATTAAATATTGTGCAATGGCCCCAGGCAGGTTTCACTATACAGACCTCCCTCCCCACTACCCTAGTGAGCAATAACCTCATTGATCTTGCAGAATCCACTTCCCTTCTCTCTTGAGTACTTCCCCACATTTGCTGAATATGTTCTCACAGCATGACCCCTAATGCTTCTGTGTAGAAACCTGTGTAATCTTTCTCATGCGTCTCTCTATGCCATCCTTTTCCGTTGTGAGGAAGTTTCAATGCAAATGTGTTTGAAATGGTTGGTCAGAGACCTGTCCTAAACAAATGGTAGGAGAGGCAGCTTCCAAAGCCAGTATTTTCAAATGGCCGCTCAGCGCTCAATTTTCGGTGCTCAGCTTGAGTCACCTTGGGCCTCGTTTTCAGAGGAGCACTTTTAAAAATCAAGCACCATGTGACTCAAGCTGGGCCTCTAAAATAAGGATTTTACAGATTATGATCAAGGTGAAATATGATGAATTATAGACCATACCATGACTGCTTGGGAGACTCTACCAGTTGTTAAAATGGGATGTATGGCTTGACTAGAAATATGTGATTGAATTACAGTCTTTCCTAGTTTGCGAGAGATTCAGTTTTTCTACATGATACTTAAACTGTGCCCTCTCCTGTCTTCTGCTTTGATCCCACCATTGCTTGCAGCATTCTGCCCTCACTGATGTGAAATTATCTCACTTTAACGCAATAACAGTGGTGGCCCTTAGCCTGCTAGACTGTACAATCCATCATCATAGTATCACCCAATGCTTCTAGTCCCAGGTGAACTCCCCAATACATCCCAATCCAGACCCTCAGCATCTCCCTCTTCACCCTTCTGCCCTCTTTACTTCCTGGCAAATTCAAATTCTTCTCTGGAGGAAGCTAGTTAGCCTCATCTGCCCATCACTTGATAACTGCGCCTCTTCTCACTCTCCTTTCCTCAGTGCTTTGCTCCTTTTTCTCTCTCCACTTCTCAGAGTCCCTAGGGGAAAAGGTCTCCTTGCTGCAGGGGAGGGGCAGACGGAGGGCTGCTTGCTCCAGGGATGAAGAGGCTGTCAGCAGCAGGGACCTTTTAGGCTGCCATTGCAGTGTTCCCATGACCCAGAGGGCATACAGAAGTGTGTGCCTCCACTGTGCAGTCTGCTTCTGCAGCTACCCTCAAGGGTAATGGGAAGGAAGAGGATGCTTCAAAGCCTCTCACCACCTGTAACCAAGGAGGTTGGCCTTGAAGCAAAATGAGGGAGAGAGAAGATGGTTCTGGGAGAGGGTGTTGGCAGCTTTCCCTGCCATCTGCTTCCTCCTTGCCAATGGCCCCTGCAGCTCTGCCCCCTGTCTGCTGCACTCTGTCCCTGCTCCATGTCAGTAACAGGAGAAAAACTGATCTAAGACAGCTTTGCTCTTCCTATTGATCCAATGTGTAGTAGAGCAGTGAGGACAAATGATATTTTAACAAGGGACTCTAGCCAGCCAGATGTGGCATGTCAGTTCTTTGCAGCTGTCTGACATGCAACAAAGTACTGGTTCTGCCCGGCATGGTGATGAGATTCTCAGCACCATAAATGTCCAATCTCTCCAGCGATAAATCCCTGCTCTGTGTGGTAACCATGCCAACAACTTTTGAATCCCATTTTATAAGAACAATATTTCTGAGCTCTGCTGGGAATCCTGGAACTCTACAGCATTATGCAAAATGCCTGGAGTCTTAAGTTCTGTGGGAAGCCCTGGCACTCTGCAGCGTGGTACACTATATGTAATGCTCTGTTTAAGGGTCTGTCAGCATCTCTGTTTATAGTCTCATTTTTTTCAAGGCGTTCATAATTCAGCCCCTAAATATTGTGACAAAATGAATCTCAGTGCACAAGTTCTTAGTGACATACTAATGGTTATTTCTTATTTGTATTGTGATAGCTCCTAGAAGCCCCAATTAGGGACTGAGGCCCCATTGTGCTTGTCTATGTACACACGTTTAACAAAAAGAAAGTTCCTGCCCAAATAGCTTGTGTGTTTTTAAATCAATTATCTGTCCCTTCTTTGGCTATAATCAAGCTATCCAAATGCTAGATAAAATCTTGACTGACTTTGGATTTTGCCACTGTCAGACTCGGAACGGTCTTTGATTTTAAAGGAATGATGTTTGACATCATGTGACATGCCATTTTGCAAATTCATGGGAAAGGATGTGTAGTGGTGCAGGTGGCCCACTCCAGCAGGGGTTGGGGCAGAAGCAGCCAGGGAGGCTCTGGAAACCTGCAGCTAATTAGGGCGAGGCTTGTTAGGAGCCAGACAGGAGGCCACTGCTGGGGCAGCCCAGATATAAGGGGCTGCCCATCAGAGCAGAGGGGAGTCTCTCCCTGACAAGCAAGGGAATCATAGAATATCAGGGTTGGAAGGGACCTCAGGAGGTCATCTAGTCCAACCTCCTGCTCAAAGCAGGACCAATCCCCAATTAAATCATCCCAGCCAGGGCTTTGTTAAGCCTGACCTTAAAAACTTCTAAGGAAGGAGATTCCACCACCTCCCTAGGTAACGCATTCCAGTGTTTCACCACCCTCCTAGTGAAAAAGTTTTTCCTAATATCCAACCTAAACCTCCCCCACTGCAACTTGAGACCATTACTCCTTGTCCTGTCCTTTTCCACCACTGAGAATAGTCTAGAACCATCCTCTTTGGAAGCACCTCTCAGGTAGTTGAAAGCAGCTATCAAATCCCCCCTCATTCTTCTCTTCTGCAGACTAAACAATCCCAGTTCCCTCAGCCTCTCCTCATAAGTCATGTGTTCCAGACCCCTAATCATTTTTGTTGCCCTTCGCTGGACTCTCTCCAATTTATCCACATCCTTCTTGTAGTGCGGGGCCCAAAACTGGACACAGTACTCCAGATGAGGCCTCACCAATGTCGAATAGAGGGGAACGATCATGTCCCTCGATCTGCTGGCTATGCCCCTACTTATACATCCCAAAATGCCATTGGCCTTCTTGGCAACAAGAGCACACTGTTGACTCATATCCAGCTTCTCGTCCACTGTCACCCCTAGGTCCTTTTCCGCAGAACTGCTGCCTAGCCATTCGGTCCCTAGTCTGTAGCGGTGCCTTGGGTTCTTCCGTCCTAAGTGCAGGACTCTGCACTTATCCTTGTTGAACGTCATCAGATTTCTTTTGGCCCAATCCTCGAATTTGTCTAGGTCCCTCTGTATCCTATCCCTGCCCTCCAGCATATCTACCACTCCTCCTAGTTTAGTATCATCAGCAAATTTGCTGAGAATGCAATCCACACCATTCTCCAGATCATTTATGAAGATATTAAACAAAACCGGCCCCAGGACCGACCCTTGGGGCACTCCACTTGATACCGGCTGCCAACTAGACATGGAGCCATTGATCACTACCCGTTGAGCCAGACAATCTAGCCAACTTTCTACCCACCTTATAGTGCATTCATCCAGCCCATATTTCTTTAACTTGCTGACAAGAATACTGTGGGAGACCGTGTCGAAAGCTTTGCTAAAGTCAAGAAACAATACATCCACTGCTTTCCCTTCATCCACAGAACCAGTAATCTCATCATAGAAGGCGATTAGATTAGTCAGGCATGTCCTTCCCTTGGTGAATCCATGCTGACTGTTTCTGATCACTTTCCTCTCGTGTAAGTGCTTCAGAATTGATTCCTTGAGGACCTGCTCCATGATTTTTCCAGGGACTGAGGTGAGACTGACTGGCCTGTAGTTCCCAGGATCCTCCTCCTTCCCTTTTTTAAAGATTGGCACTACATTAGCCTTTTTCCAGTCATCCAGGACTTCCCCCGTTCGCCACGAGTTTTCAAAGATAATGGCCAATGGCTCTGCAATCACAGCCGCCAATTCCTTTAGCACTCTCGGATGCAACGCGTCCGGCCCCATGGACTTGTGCACATCCAGCTTTTCTAAATAGTCCCTAACCACCTCTTTCTCCACAGAGGGCTGGCCACCTACTCCCCATGCTGTGATGCCCAGCGCAGCAGTCTGGGAGCTGACCTTGTTCGTGAAGACAGAGGCAAAAAAAGCATTGAGTACATTAGCTTTTTCCACATCCTCTGTCACTAGGTTGCCTCCCTCATTCAGTAAGGGGCCCACACTTTCCTTGGCTTTCTTCTTGTTGCCAACATACCTGAAGAAACCCTTCTTGTTACTCTTAACATCTCTTGCTAGCTGCAGCTCGAGGTGTGATTTGGTCCTCCTGATTTCATTCCTACATGCCCAAGCAATATTTTTATACTTTTCCCTGGTCATTTGTCCAATCTTCCACTTCTTGTAAGCTTCTTTTTTATGTTTAAGATCCACAAGGATTTCACTGTTAAGCCAAGCTGGTCGCCTGCCATATTTACTATTCTTTCGACACATCGGGATGGTTTGTCCCTATAACCTCATTAGGGATTCCTTGAAATACAGCCAGCTCTCCTGGACTCCTTTCCCCTTCATGTTATTCCCCCAGGGGATCCTACCCATCAGTTCCCTGAGGGAGTCGAAGTCTGCTTTCCTGAAGTCCAGGGTCCATATTCTGCTGCTTACCTTTCTTCCCTGTGTCAGGATCCTGAACTCAACCAACTCATGGTCACTACCTCCCAAATTCCCATCCCCTTTTGCTTCCCCCACTAATTCTTCCCGGTTTGTGAGCAGCAGGTCAAGAAAAGCTCCCCCCCAGTTGGCTCCTCTAGCACTTGCACCAGGAAATTGTCCCCTACACTTTCCAAAAACTTCCTGGATTGTCTATGCACCGCTGTAGTGCTCTCCCAGCAGATATCAGGAAAATTAAAGTCGCCCATGAGAACCAGGGCGTGTGATCTAGTAGCTTCTGCGAGTTGCCGGAAGAAAGCCTCATCCACCTCATCCCCCTGGTCCAGTGGTCTATAGCAGACTCCCACCACTACATCACCTTTGTTGCTCACGCTTCTAAACTTAATCCAGAGACACTCAGGTTTTTCTGCAGTTTCATACCGGAGCTCTGAGCAGTCATACTGCTCCCTTACATACAGTGCTACTCCCCCACCTTTTCTGCCCTGCCTGTTCTTCCTGAACAGTTTATAACCATCCATGACAGTACTCCAGTCATGTGAGTTATCCCACCAAGTCTCTGTTATTCCAATCACGTCATAATTCCTTGACATCACCAGGACCTCCAGTTCTCCCTGCTTGTTTCCAAGGCTTTGTGCATTTGTATATAGGCACTTGAGATGACCTGCTCATTGCCCCTCATTCTCAGTATGAGGCAGGAGCCCTCCCCTCACAGATGTTCTTGCCTGTGCTTCCTCCCGGTATCCCGCTTTCCCACTTACCTCAGGGAGGAGGATTGTCTCCCAGGGATAGCACCTGAGAGAGTCCAGTGTTGGGCAGGTTCAGGGGAGCGGATGGTGAGCTCTGGCTGGTTACCTGCTAGGCTGCAGGCCCCTGCCAAAAAGGGTCAAGAAGGTGCAAGGGCTAAGGGGAAGAGGTTCAGGGATGATAGGCAGACAAGGGGAGAGAAGGAGGGCACAGAGGCTGCTGCTAGAGGGTCCTTGGGTTGGGACCCAGAGTAGCGGGTGGGCCTGGGTCCCCATTTTGCACTGCACCTGGCCAGGGAGGAGCATGGCCAATACAGACTGCAACTTGCCCCTGAAGTGAGGGGCTAGACTTTGAGTTGTGGTTGGCTCCTGTGGCGGGTGCAAGCCAAAGGACTGCCGTGACTCCAGAAAGCGGGGAGAAAGAAGTAGTGGGCACTGCCAGAGAATATCGTTGAAGCGGGGGAGCAACGCAGGTCCGAAACAGCAGAGTAGAGCAGATAATGGGCAAGATGCCACCTGCAGAGGGCGCACCGGAGCTGGACTGAGCTAATTCCCAGAGCAACCAGCGGGAAGCGCTGCTGGGGTGAGTCCCATACTTGAGATATTTTAGACTGAAGAATGGCCATTACACAGGGGAAGCAACTTTTTAAAAGCCATTTCATGAGAGAGTTAGTTTTTTGTGGGTAAATCTACATTCATATGACAGACTAATACAGATTATCTGGGTTAGCAGTTTAAATAAATACACCAGTTTTAAAAGTACATGTTCATGTGTGTTCCTCAAGAGTCTGAAACAGCTTCACATGACTCGAAAGTACACTGCAAGTTTCCAAAAGTGTAGGCACAATTTATGGGGCCGGCTAATTATTACTAGAGAGAACCCAAGCTGCAAAGTTTGTCCCTGGATCCAGCTCTTTCCAAAGTTTGGGTATTTGATCTGTGGTTTTGGTTTGGGCCCATCTTTTATTATTACAGATTAATGTAAGAATAAATAAGAATATCTCCAAAAAGTCTAATTACCCCTTTTTCAAAACCTGATCCCACTCACAGAAAGCTCCTTTTGACATCAGTGGGACTCTTGCATGAGTAAGGATTGGACTGATCATATTCATTCTGCTATGGTTTTAGAACTGATAACGCTGCCTTCTCTTAAAAATATATGCTAAACAAGAAAAGAAAATTAAGTCACAAAAGAACTACACTAAAGGACCCAGGATTTGCCAAGCCTTATTCGACCATTGGCCTATCAAGACCAATATCTTGGCACCAGCCATGATATGTGCATGGTTGATTCTTCAGAGGAAGACAGATCCTTCACCCCATAATGCACCTGTCTCTCGTCCAATGCTGCACATTGGGACAAGTCAAAATCCTATTGACAATCAGTTATATTTTTAAACATAAGATTTTATCACCCATATTTTATGCCTAATTACAGTTTGTTGTTATTGACCATAAAATGTATTTAGTCCCTTTTAAAAACTAATTACAATTAACATTAAGGGTTTAACCTAAACTCCTAGGGAATTTGAAGATAAGGCTAAAATTTAAGATTGACATAATAGGCCAAATTGTACTCTTGGTTACAACAGTGAAAACAATGGGATTGTACTTGGCATGAATGCAAGCAGAATTCACCCCCTGCCTATAACTCATATGAATGAGCTTTTCCCATTCTTGTTGGTAGAGTCTGTATGTCATCCTGCATTTTTAGGGAGGCAGTGTGGTCTAGTAACTCTGTCACTCACCTTCTGAGACACCTTGGACACTTTTCACCTGTGTGTGCCTCAGGGTATGACTACACTTAGGGCTGGTCTACACTTGGAACTTACTCTGGCATAGCTCCATCTCTTCGAGCTGTGAAAAATCACACTCCTGAGATATGTAGCTATGCCAATCTAACCGCTGGTGTAGACAGCATTAGGTCAATGGAAGAATATAGAAAAGTAGTGGGAGATAGATATATTAGCTCCAGGCTAAACAAATCCCTGGTACCAGGATAAGTGAAATGGCAGCTGCTCCAGGTCAATTAAGACACCTGGGGCCAATTAAGAACTTTCCAGAAGGCAGGGAGAAGGCTAGGTTGATTGGGACACCTGAAGCCAATCAGGGTCTGGCTGAAACTAGTTAAAAGCCTCCCAGTTAGTCAGGTGGGTGTGCATGTCAGGAGCTGCGGGAGGAAGTTGCGCTGTTGGAGAGGCTGAGTAGTACACACCATATCAGGCACAAGGAAGGAGGCCCTGAGGTAAGGGTGAAGTGGAGCTTGAGGAATTGAGGGCTGCTGTGGGGGAAGTAGCCAAGGGAATTGTACATGTCATGTTTCTAAAAGGTCAGCTACCAGAGCTGATACTATTAGGGTCCCTGGGCAGGAGCCCGGAGTAGAGGGTGGACCTGGGCTCCCCCCCACACACCTTTGCCTCCGATTAATCACTGAGACTGGGAGACAACAGAGATTGTGGAAGGAAAGATAACTTCTCCTCACCTCCCTCGCTGGCTTATGATGAAAATGGCTTAGTAGACTGTGACCCTTGTCTCTAGAGAGAGAAAGGTTATGTGCAGGGTCACGGTGAGCCTCTGAGACTAGCGAAATCCGCCAGGAAACACGGGACCCATGGAGGCAAGGACAGAGCTTTGTCACAACTGGTGTCAGGAGTGGGACTTCGTACACAGCGTGGCGGAAGAAAGAGGTTTTTAAAAAAAAGTGCACTGGGGTTTTGGATTTTTTTTTTGTTTTGGTTTGTTTGTTTGCTTTGTGCATTGTGGGTAGTGCCACAATGGAGGAGGTGGTAAGAGCTCTGGTACAAGCCATGGCAGCCCAGCAGGAGGCCACCCGGGTTCAGGCAATGGCACAACAGGAGTCTATGCGGCTACAGCATATTATTGATGAGCCAGGCGACCCAAGATCGTGCCCTCTTGAGAGAGGTGGTGGACCAGCTGAAGATCCTCAGCACCCAGGCCCGGGGGTCCGATGGGACGCGAACCCTGAGGGCCACTGGTTGTCTGCCAAAGATGACGTCAGGGGATGATGTAGAGGCATATCTCCTTTCATTCGAAAGGACTGCTCAGTGTGAGGCGTGGCCGCAGGAGCAGTGGGCCAGCATTCTCGCCCCTTTTTTGTGTGGAGAGGTCCAGAAGGCCTATTTTGACTTGCCTGCCACGGATGCCACTGACTATACCCGTCTCAAGGCAGAGATCCTAGCACAATCAGGGGTAACGGCAGCGGTAAGGGCCCAGAGGTTCCATGAGTGGAAATACCAGGAGAACAAATACCAGGAGAACAAACCCCAGAGGTCCCAGCTATTCGACCTCATATACCTCGCGCGGAAGTGGTTACAGCCGAAGGTGTGCAGGCCAGAGGAGATTTTGGAGACCCTGGTCATAGACCATTACATCCGGGGACTGCCGCTAGATCTCCGCTAATGGGTAGGCCAGAACGATCTGTCCATGTACGATGAGATGATCACGCTGGTAGAAAGACGGATGACAGCTAGGGAACTGACCCGACTACCCAAGGAAGGCCCCTTTTGAAGCAAGCACCCAACCCCAACCCTGGAAGGTTGAGCAGCCAAACCCCCGGGGAGTCCTAGGTGGAAGAAGGGGGGGTCAAAAACCAGTGGGGACCCCAGAAGGAAGGGATTGGCCTGAGTGGGGGGAACCCTGGGACTAAACCCCCGAGATAGGGGAGTGATTAAAAGTAATTACAGATGTTATGCATGTGGGGAGTGGAGACACATAGCAGCACAGTATCCCAGCACCGAGGAGCCTATGCAATGTAACTTGGGGGATTGGGAGGTCCAATGCTCCCTTATCCACCTCGTGGGGGTCGCATTAGCCCCGCATATTTACACCAGGCCAGTGAAGATAAATGGAGCGGAGACTGCAGTGCTTGTGGATTCTGGGAGTGCTATCACCCTCATATCGGGTAAGCTGGTAAAAAATAGTCAGCTACTACAAGCCAAACGCGTAGCAGTGACATGTGTGTGTGGGGCCGTGAGCCATTACCCCACCATCCCAGTGGAGATGGAGGTTCAGGGAAACGCCATTGAGGTGACCGTGGGCGTAGTTCCTAAACTCCCATATCGTGTAGTCATTGGGAGGGACTATCCAGGGTTTGATAATTTACTCACCCTGGAGAAGCTGGAGGGAGGTGGGGACCCTGAGGACAGCGAATTGTCACTGGGGGAATGTCAACCCCCGATGTTCGCTGAGATTTCTCAGGATCTGTTCTCAGCCCCCCGAAAGACCCAGAAGACAAAAAAAGAGAGGAAGGCCGCGAAGGCCTTGGGAACCCGGATCCTGACCCAGGGCCAGAAGACCTCCCTAGTAGGCAGATGGACGCGAGCAGCCAACAGAGAAACTTCCACCACAGAAGGTGAGCCAGAAGCTGCCCCCAGCCATGACGGCAGCGAGCTGTTGGAAGAAGCAGAAGCTGGCCCCTGGGAGCTTGGGCAGGTTAGTCCCGGGAGAGAGACTTTTGGGTGGGACCAGGCGGAGGACCCCAGATATGATAACACCAGGAAAGAGGTGGCCGAGATCGATGGGATACCCGTGGATGGAAAGGTCCGGGGTCCCGAACCTTACTTTATAGTAAAGAAAGATCTCCTGTACCGCATGGTGCAAATGCAGGAGCAAGAGATACAACAACTCTGGTGTCACGAAAACATCAAAAAGCCATAGAGTCTCGCCCACAGTCACCTGTTTGGAGGACACCTAGGAGTAGAGAAAACCCAGGCACGGATCCTGCGGAGGTTCTTCTGGCCAGGAGTACATGAAGATGTCCGGCGATACTGCACCTCTTGTCCGGAGTGTCAGTTACATACCCCTCGCCCGTACTTGCAGGCTCCTTTGATACCTCTTCCAATAATAGAGGTTCCTTTCAAATGGATAGCCATGGATCTGGTAGGGCCCCAAGAGAAGACAGCTCGGGGCCACCAACATGTGCTTGTGGTACTGGACTATGCAACCCGGTACCCGGAAGCTGTTCACCTGCGCAACACAGCTTGCAAGACAATAGCTAAGGAGCTAATACAGATCTTTGCCCGGGTTGGGCTACCCAAAGAGATACTGACTGATCAAGGGACACGTTTCATGTCCAAGTTGATGAAAGATCTCTGTTCATTGCTCCATGTACAAGCCCTACGGACCTCTGTATACCACCTGCGAACAGATGGCCTTGTGGAAAGGTTTAATAGGACCCTGAAGGTCCTGATCAGGAAAGTGGTGAGCCGGGATGGGAAAGATTGGGATACCCTATTGCCTTACCTTATGTTCGCCATCCGGGAGGTTCTGCAAGCCTCCATGGGTTTCTCTCCATTCGAACTGCTATATGGGCGCCACCCTTGGGGCACATTGGATATAGCCAGAGGAGCCAAATCCCGCAAGGAACATAGTTGAGCATGTACTGCAGATGAGAGATTGGATAGCCCGAGTTATGCCCATTGTACGGGAACACTTGGAGAGAGCACAGGAGACCCAACGAACCCATTATAACCACCAAGCGAAGCTTCGACGGTTCCAACCAGGGGATCGGGTGATGGTACTGGTGCCCACAGCAGAAAGTAAACTGTTGGCCCAGTGGCAGGGACCCTACGAAATAATCAAAGCTGTGGGAGAGGTGAACTGTAAGGTGTGGCAGCCAGGCTGCTGGAAATCGGAACAAATTTACCACATCAATCTTCTAAAACCTTGGCACGATCGAGAGGCATACTTAGTCATGCAGGAGACCCTTCCCCAGGAGGATAACTTACACGAGCAAGTGAGGATATCATCCAACTCGACGCCAATCCAAAAGATCCAGGCAGCCGACATGATTAATCGCAACCAAGATGTGTTCTCTACAAAACCAGGGTGGATGACTGAGACCTATCACCATATCCGCACGATCCCCGGAGCCAAGGTAACATTGAGACCCTAGCGAACCTCAGCAGCCAAAAGAGAAGAAATCAAGACCAAAGTAAAGAAAATGTTAGAATCAGGGGTTATTGAAGGATCTTAGTCAGTGGTCCAGTCCCATTGTTCTAGTGCCTAAACCTGACGGTACCATGAGATTCTGTAATAACTTTCGCCGACTGAATGAAATATCCCAGTTTGATGCATACCCCATACCGCGCATCGACGAACTGGTTGACCGACTGGGTAGTGTCCGATTCTTGACTATACTGGATCTGACAAAAGTGTACTGGCAGATTCCTCTGACCAAAGAAGCTAAAGAAAAGACAGCATTCTCCACCGCGGATGGGCTATTCCAGTACACCGTCCTCCCTTTTGGGCTACATGGGACCCCAGCCACATTCCAGCGCCTCATGGATAAGCTGCTGCGCCCCCATACTAGTTATGCAGCTGCATACCTAGATGATGTCATCATCCATACACCAGACTGGGGAACTCACTTGGAGAAAGTTGAGGCAGTACTGTGCACCTTAAGGCGGGCTGACCTCACTGCTAATCCTGCTAAATGCGCCATAGGGCTAGCAGATGCTAGGTACCTGGGATATATTGTGGGAAGGGGCATAGTGAAGCCCCAAACGAATAAGCTAGAGGCAATTCAAAATGGCCCTGGCCGACACGAAAGAAGCAGGTCCATGCGTTCCTAGGCGTGGTAGGCTACTACCAATGGTTTATTCCCCACTTTGCCACTAGGGCAAGTCCCCTAATGGACCTGGTGAAGGCCCGAGGTCCAGACATGGTAAAGTGGACCGACACAGCAGAGGGGGCATTTACAGATCTTCGGACAGCCCTCTGTAATGACCCCGTACTCATAGCCCCAGACTTTAACAGGGAATTTATTTTACAAACAGACGCTTCTGAGGTGGGGTTGGGGATAGTTCTGTCGCAAATGGAGGGAGAAGAGGAACACCCGATCCTCTACCTAAGCAGAAAGCTTCTCCCAAGAGAACAGAAATACGCAGTAGTCAAGAGAAAATGCCTTGCTGTCAAATGGGCTATGGAGACACTGCGTTATTACCTCTTAGGACGGTGATTTACTCTTGTGACGGACCATGCACCCTTCCAGTGGATGCAGCGGAATAAGAAAAAGAATGCAAGGGTCACCAGGTGGTTCTTATCCCTCCAACTATTCCAGTTCCACATACGGCACAGGGCTGGATGCCACCCTGGCAACGCTGATGGTCTGTCACGAGCATACTGCCTGGCGTCCCAAGTTGCCCAACTCTATGGTGTTGAGCAGAGGGGGGTGGATATGTGACAGGGCAAGGCCAGATTGCTATAGAAAAATAGTGGGAGATAGATATATTAGCTCCAGGTTAAACAAATCCCTGATACCAGGATAAGTGAAATGGCAGCTGCTCCAGGTCAATTAAGGCACCTGGGGCCAATTAAGAACTTTCCAGAAGGCAGGGAGAAGGCTAGGTTGATTGGGACACCTGAAGCCAATCAGGGTCTGGCTGAAACTAATTAAAAGCCTCCCAGTTAGTCAGGTGGGTGTGCATGTCAGGAGTTGTGGGAGGAAGTTGCGCTGTTGGAGAGGCTGAGTAGTACACACCATATCAGGCACAAGGAAGGAGGCCCTGAGGTAAGGGTGAAGTGGAGCTTGAGGAATTGAGGGCTGCTGTGGGGGAAGTAGCCAAGGGAATTGTACGTGTCATGTTTCTAAAAGGTCAGCTACCGGAGCTGATACTATTAGGGTCCCTGGGCTGGAGCCCGGAGTAGAGGGTGGGCCTGGGCTCCCCCCCCCACACCTTTGCCCCCTGATTAATCACTGAGACTGAGAGACAACAGAGACTGTGCAAGGAAGGATAACTTCTCCTCACCTCCCTTGCTGGCTTATGATGAAAATGGCTTAGTAGACTGTGACCCTTGTTTCTAGAGAGAGAAGGGTTATGTGCAGGGTCACGGTGAGCCTCTGAGACTAGCGAAATCTGCCAGGAAACGCGGGACCCGCGGAGGCAAGGACAGAGCTTTGTCACAGTATCCACTTACTAAAGGAAATGCAGCCCTAACAGAATACTAAAAACTGTACAGAATCTATATTTGAAAGTAATAAATGGGCATGTTTTGGGAGTGGGTAGGGAATAAGCACACACCTTTTTTAACAACACTGCAATGCATGAGACTGAGCTTTTTGGAAGCGTGAAGTGGGATAACAATCCACTGCTGGTCTGCCCTGACTACAGTGAGCTTCAGGGATGAACAAGACAGCTACATTTGGGTTAGCTTTGGGTTGATCTTGATTTTATTTTAACTTTTATTTCTGCAGATGAACAATGTGGTAGCTAACATTTCTGCAGGCATGGCCAGCATCTGCAGGACTTCTGTAATATTGCCCATTAGAGGTAGTTTTTATGTACATCATTTACTTTGTCAATTCTGTAAATAAATATCTAATCACTATGAAATAAAATATATACTAAAATATAAATTAGTGCCATCACTTTTAGGCAGCATCATGTGACCGGCATATTCCCACTGACCCCATTATTGGAGGGTCGTAATAGCTGGTATGCAGGGTTTACAGTGACCAACAGTTTCAGTGAAATGGAAGAAAAAAAATAGTATGTGAAAAATACAAAGCTTATATTGAAGGGAGAACTCTTGTGTTTTATTACTCATACAAAATGACAGTCATACACAGCCAAAATCATGCACTGGAGAAAATACCCCACAAGCAATGGCTGTACACAGGAGAAACATTGTGCAAAATTGTACAGAGGAGAAAAATCTCTCACATTTGTAAGGCAAGGTATGATGCTTTGCATGAATGCTGTTGGCATACAGCTGACACTGCTGTTTGACCTTCTGAGGCATTAGCCACCAGCTGAGGGTTGCCTGGATATTGGCTAGTGGGGATTCTCTGCAGTGGTCAATGGATTTCATGTCAGCCAGGCCCTTACTTTCTCAAGGGGTTAGCGACAGCTACCGTCAGTGCTATAGCTACAGTGTGTATGCATGGGCAGCAGGCCAGACCCAGCACCGCCTCCTTCCCTCAGCTGCTCTGCAATACCCCCTCCCTGTCTCCCACCTCCACCTTTGCAGCAGTAAAATGCAGCATTCGTAGTGCGCATGCGTTTGCCCCAGTCGAGTCCTGGTTATTTATAGTAAGTGACGTCACCTAGAAATAGAACGCGGGGGAGCAGCGCCTCCTCCCCTCCCCTGCAGTCTCCTGAACTCCGCCCACCCCTGGCTCTCACAGGGCGCAGGCGCGGGGGGCGGTAACAGTGCGCGAGGCACAGAGCGGGGAGAGACAGGCGCGACTCGCGAGCTGTACACGCTGGTGAGGGAACAGAGCGAGCGCGCGATCTTCGCTCCGCTACGGTCACTGAGGTACCCACTAACCCCTGCCCGGCGAGCGCGACGCGCCAACGGCCGCTGAAAAGCCCGACGGTCACTGAGCGCAAGGCGCCAACGGCCGCGGAGTGAGCGCGTTCGCGCGCCAGGTAGCCCGTGAAGCGCCACCTCTCCCCTCAGTCCCCGCGTGAGAGGGGTGCCGCCGAGTGCCCAGCCCGGCAGTCACCACGGAAGCGGCCATGGGGGACCGAGAGCAGCTGCTGCAGCGAGCCCGCCTGGCCGAGCAGGCGGAAAGATACGACGACATGGCCTCAGCCATGAAGGCGGTGAGTGGGGAGAAAGGTGTTGGCGGCGGCGGTTCCCACGCGGAGGGAGAGCGGGAAGCTGCTCGAAGGCGGAGTTGAGGCCCCGGCGGGTGAGGCGGCTGTGGCGGGCCGCTGGGTCCCACCGGAGGGAGGCAGGGCGGGGTGGGGTCCGGTACCACGGCACGCTCGCTGCTGTGTCCCCTCAAGAGTCCTGGGTGGCGCCTTATAACTCGGCACTGGGAGCCTGGGCTTTATCTCGGCAAAGCTGGGAGTGGAGGGGGCCGGTCTATTTTCAGCCGACGGAGCCAAAATCCCCATTGCTGCAGCGGGGTGTGCAGCCCTTCCGCTCTCCAGGTCCCCCCTCCCCCGTACGCTACGGACACTTCCTCACAGAGGGGCTGTACTTGGGTGCCTCTCTTCCTTCTCTCTCAGCGGTGAGTGTCCGGGGCAAGCGGATGGACTAATACTGTCTCGTCCTGTCCTTGCTGGGGGAAACTTCCTCTTCCCCATCGATCCTGCCCCGCCCCTGTCTGACGCCGGCCCAGGGCCCCCCATCCTCTGGGGTGGGCGGGAGATGCTGGGTTTGACCTTGGAGCGTTGGTTTAGCGCGTCCAGCTAACCTGGGACCAGTCTTAAAGCTGTAGGCGTGGGCTGATGGTGCTGTGTGTGGGGCCCGGTCAGTTTCTGTGTTTAGAGGTGGGTCTGGAGAAGCCTAACATGGCAAGAGGACCTTTTCCTTTCTAGATGTTTCTGTTGCATCAAGAAGGCATGACTGGAGGAGGCCTTACTCGCCAACCTGGGGAGCTTTCGTTCAAAGATCATGTAATAGCTGCATCCGGGAACATAATCACTCACAGCACAAGATCCTTCAAGACATGCCTTTCTTTTTCTCAGTGCTATATTGCCTACAATCTGTACATAATTTTGAATACTGAAATGTATTCAAATAATATTTAAAGGTGGATTAAACCTGCTCCTTTTTAAAACGAAGCATTTAACAGTAACTTGTACTGAACAGGTAATAAATTAGCAAACCGAAAGTCTCATGTCTAAACTTCTCTTACTATATGTGAGATCCAGTGAAGAGTATTCTAGCTTTTTAAAATTAAATGTTGAATTAACATTCAGCATCCTTCCAGCTCGTCTGCTCTACCTAATTCTTATTTATGATCATATTAATTTGTACGGTGTTAGCCCCCAAATGCCCCGCCAGTTCATAGCCATGTTGTGGGGTGGTGTTGTCTAAATAAATAGACAGTCCCTGCCCAAAGAACTGGGTTTCAAATGGAGTTCATATCATAACAAAATCAATCTGTCCAAGATCAAAAATGTTACGATGCATCAAATTCTCCGTTTATATCACACACCTTAAAATAAAAATTAAAAAACCTCTCAAATTCTGTTCGGTACTGATTTTTATGGTCTGCTTTGTATGTAATCTAGTACAGCACAACCTGTTATTTGGCTAATACAGTTCTTACACAGAAGGGCTTTTGCATATATCTGTAACAGAGCTATTATGTTTGAAGTGAGAAATTATATTAATGGCACTACTAGATTTGCTAATTGAAGTGGGAATGACTCTATCCTTAGAAATACCTTTTATTGCTCATTCTAAAAAAATACTGAATTAGACAAGCACATATACAGGTTTTAGTGAAGTCTGTTGGTGATCCAGGAAATACTTTGTAAAACTGGGATACATTTAGAAATACAAAAACGACAGCTGAAATATTTTTACTATTTAAAGTTTCCTATTCAAATATTGGAATGCATGAAATTAGAACACAAAAGCAGAGTGGAGCTACCATCTTTCAGGAAATGCTGCAGATAATTAGTGTTTGTCTAATAGACCATTTTAAATTTAAAAATATTTTCCTATTTTTTTTATCATTCCATCTTGTTTCAAAATCATTCGCCTTTGCTTTACCGTATTTCCTTTGCCCTCCAATAATGCATATGACAGTGCAGTTCCTTTCGGGCTCTTACTTCAATATTTGGCTCAATGCATTGAATTTTGACAAAGGTGCTAATTGCTTCTTTAATATATACCTCACATAAGCAATTAAAAAACAAACTAAAATGGAAGTTAAAATGTTTCCACTTTATTACACATGGTGAAATAACTTTAGTTATTCCTTGAATACAAAAGTAGTTCACTCCAGTTTCTCCAAATATATTTTTAATAAAGTGTTGGTTATCTGGATACTTTTTTGCAGGTGTTCATTCTAGAACATGCTGTAACTTAGAACATCCATTTTGGGCAGGTTTTGGGGAAAGAGTGGGAGCTTATATTGCCTTTCATATAAAAATGTATTATGTGGGCTCTTACAGTTACACACAACTAACACATTTCCTCTAATTTCAGTACGTATAACCTAAGTAAAAAGCTTCTGTCCTTTAAAGTAGCCCTTCCCCTGTTTAAAAAAAAAAAGCAAATATTTTCCTCTGTACATAAGTTTCTCTGACAATTACATGCAAAAATGTAAACTGACATGAATATTCTTAAACTAAGACATTTCTTAATATGAGGATTCAAAAACACTTGTGTATAGTGGGAGAAATACATTCCACATTTTCTGCCAAAGAGACTAAAGACTTTAACAGCATGTTTCAAGTTAATGGTAGTTTTGTAAAAAGCTAGTTGATGTAGCAATTCTAATAATTTAAACCTTATAGGAAATACTGTATATTTGTTAAAGCAATAGAACAATTATTAACTGCCGTCGAGTTTTTCTTCTTGGCTGAATGCCAGCCTTTTCCCACCTACCATGATGAGTAGCAAGAGAGGAAGATAAGACTGCAGTGTGACATAGACAGTGAGTTTGGTTTTCTTTCAGAACCCTAAAGTTCCCTCCATGAGAAATACAGTCAAATGTACCTCTGTAAAATGGCATTTTGCCAAGGGGTGTGGCACATTCATTTAATAAAACCCTTCTCTAGGGCTCCAGCAAACTAACATTCCTTCTTCTGCTGGACTTCCGTATTGATGTTTTTAATTATTATACAGAGAACAGGAACAGGCCATAGCTGTGAAAAAACAGAGTAAATAAAAATATGCTTTTAGTATAAGAATGGCACTTCACATGTCTGATGTTTGAAAAATTATATGAAGAAGCAATATTGCATTAAATGTTTTGTTGTTCAAATGAATTTCAGAAATGGTATGAAATATTGACTAATAAAAAAAAAGGAGTTAAGCTTATTCTGCTATATACACCATGAGTTGTAGAACTCAAAATATATGAATTCTTGTACATTTTGCTCAAGATTTTGATTAGTCTGTGTTGCTATTTAGTGACACATCTTATACACTAATTAGAAATGAGTAAGTTAAGTAGAACTGAATTATTAATTTTGAGAGGAAGTAATCTTGAGTAATTCTTGTGAGATATGTGGACTACTGAACTCCTTGCCAAGGCTCACTGCAGATGGAAAAAATATATAGAACATAAATGAATATGGTAAGCACATCATTTTCAGTTTTTATCAGTATTTTTGTCTATCTATCTAAAATAGGGCTCTAACTTAATTTTTAGGGAGCTGTTGAAATTTCCTTTTTCACATTAGGTGTTAAAGAATTTTGACAGATTTGCACTTTCAGGATTACATCCTCTGGCTCTTCTTTCTTTTTCCAGTGATTGTCCCTTTTTGGTAATATTGTGTGTGTGGAGAAGCAGGTAGCAGGGATGCTTTTGATGTAAGTAAAAACAACGAGGAGTACCCCTGCCTGCTGCAAGACTGTCTAGTGCTTTGTGCTGGTTTGATACTAAGGGTATGGTTTCAATACAGAGTTAACTTGTGAGATTGGCATCCAAGTTAGCCTGGCCCAGGTGTGAGCAGCCACACTGCAAAGCCATACCCAGATTACTGCGTTCTCACTGATGCTATTTGTCACCTGAGTTTCTCTAGGACTTTTGGGGTCCTATCCCATGTTCTTTGTGCTATGGTAAACTGAGCCTCTCTGGAATCTTTCTGAGCCAGTTGTGGGAGAACTTGGGTGCCCAGTTAGTCAGACCTGGGGAGAAGGGTGTCAAATTGTAGAAAGGTATTGGAGAACTGTCAAACTCAAATAATTTAGTGGATGTCCCCACTGCACAGTGGGTGGGTTACTACCTTGAATTAAATTGGCAGCTGGACTTTAATCCACGCTATCAGAAAGGCCAGCTAGCCTGAGTTGAAAGCGCAGGTAGACTCAGGTGAGTGGATTTTCTGTGTGGATGCAGGCTTGGCAAGCTCGTCAGTTGCCTAGTCAAAAAGGTTACTTGACCGCTGCCTATTTGACGGTCAAATATTCAGCAAGCATATCCTGATATAGGTGCCAGCCTATTTTTTTGATTGCATCATGGTGCCATTCTTTTTTTTCTCGGGGGGGTGGGGAGGGGGAGTTAGATACTTATACCTCATTTACGAAAAACAAGTTACTTAACGGGGGTATTTTAACTCAGAAAAATGCAAAACAATAAAATTCTATCTGAGGCTAATCTTATTGGGGACCATAAAGTCTTATTCCTTTTATTACCGTTGTTTATGTTCTAATAAACTAGTGCTTGAAAATAATTTGACCATTTCTGACATTATCTGATCAAGCCTGACTGGGCAATTGACCAGTTATTTTTGAATTGGTCAAATTTCCAGTCTTACATGGATTGGGGGGGGGCGTGTTAGGGGCAACACCTGAATAAGAGCCTGAGTTAACTGGATGAAGACGCACTCTCAGTGGCGCCTTATCATACTCCTAGCACTGCTGTGGCTTTTACCATAGTAATGTGAGAGCATGCTTTTTGCTGACCATCAGGTAATAGGTAATGTTTACCCACTGCAAAGCCCAAGAGTCCTCTATCTCCAACAAGAGATGGCTATGGGTATAGGGGAAGAGAAGCTGCCTTCTGTCTTTCAAGACAGTGTTTTTCAACCATGTGTGGGAGATGGTGGGGTTGAGAAGCTGTCTGCATGCCACAGACCTCTACATTACATCAGAATGTGTATCATCCACCATTAATGGAAATTTATTCCTGCAGTGGGTAAAGCAGGAGGTGACTTCTTGATAGCCACCTGCCTTCCATTTCTGCTCCCACAGTATACCCAAATGCTGTTGGTTACTGAAGCAACTTAAATCTGCAGGCCTGTAACACCCTGCTTCTCTCACTCTTCATGCACTGAAGTAAACTGCAGGAGTAATGTGATTGGAACCTTGAGACTCCTGTTTGTTGTCCATCCATTTAGAAGGCTATCTGAGTGAGTGAACAATAAAATAGTTCAAAAAAAACCCTTCGAAAAACACAAACTAGAAGAAAGCTGGTCAGGAAAAAGAAGATGGACAGAAAAAATGATATCCTGGGACATAGGGCAAGGGTGACATTAGAAAGGAGGGGTACCCATCAGTTGATCACAGAAAGGCAGGGAGTGCTGCTTCAGAAATGTAGAGCAGTGTTTCTCAAGGACTGCTTTGTAGACCAGTGCCGGTCCCTGAGATTTCCCTTACACAGTTTAGGAAGACAGCAAGCTGGTCCCTGGAATCAAAAAGACTGAGAGACACTAATGTAGAGAACTCCTGCCATGAGCAGAACAAGAGCAGTGCTGAAATTAATTCAGTACACTGAATAGCCTCCTCCTACCATGAGCTGCTGCTGAGTTGCAGATTTTGAGGCCCTTTTCTTCAGTTGTAGACAACTGACAGGCCAAACAGCTGAGGTTACAGTGGAGTTTTACTCCACTCGGGCAGCCCTTGATGAAAAACAGGTCTTTCCAAAACTGTGTTGAGATTTAACAGTGTATGGTCACTACAGTTCTACACTGAGTTTAATGCAGTGTATGTACCACATACTGTATTATAGTCACAATTCTGTACAGAGGTGAATGTGCCCATGCCTATTTTGAAGGTAATCATGTCCGTGTCAGTTTCTACATGAAACTAATCTGATTATAACCCTGTGGTGAGGGAGGTGGGGCAGGGGACAGATAGATTTGGGAATGGTGTGGGTGTGTTGTTTTCACTTGTATGTATTGCTTATCTAAAAAAATATTTTCAGAATATGATTCCAGGTTGAAGATTCATGGTGATGCATAGATAGCTTCAGCATACAACCTACAAGATTCCATACCTGTCATGTCTGACAAAGGCAAATGTGAAGTGGTGTTGGGCCCACTACAGGGTGAGATAGTTAAAGGTACCCTGCAAAAAAATGAAACTTTTTTTTTTGTACTTTTTTTTGTTTCCTTGATTTATAAAGACAGCCTGAAAGCACTCTTTCTCTCTCACACACACTGCAGGTTTCAGATATTTTCTGGAAGTTAATCCCTTAATTAAAGGAATGGGTGCTGAATCCTTGATAAAGCTCTCTTCTCTCAAATATTGTAGTTAAGCAGGTGTTAATAACAGTTTTGAACTAAGAATAAAAATAACTGAGTCAGTCAGGTTTCACTTCCTTGGTACTTGCAATCTTAAAATCTTACTTCTTGTTCCACCATCTGTAGCTTTTAAGGACAGAAAAATTATTTATTTATTTTATTTTATTTTTTAAACAAGGTAGGGGGCAGAATGAATCTTTTAACAAAAATTCGTTCTCTTTCAGGCTACCTTAATAAATCATAAAGTAACAAAAAAAAGTACTCAACGCTTTTTAGGCTTTTTATCACCTTTTTAATACCGTGACTTCTTGTAAAAAACAAAAAAACAAACAAAAAAAAAAGATACTTGCTTCTTTCAAATTGAATGCTAATTGTCCTTCATGACCCTGGCTTTGCACTCACTGTGGGAATTGCATGTTTTGCCAAATGACTTCCCCAGTATGGATTTGCAAAGGGACTGTATCTATAGAACAGCTGTGTGGAAAGCAAGCCCTGTTTGTCAAACTATTTTTGGGATGTTGAAGTTACTAAGCTGTTCTTAGACTTCCTTTAATAGGAAAAAAATTTTGAAATTTATGTATGGCAGACCAAAATCTTCTGATTACCTTTGGAACCACCCACTTAATCTGGCATTGGAGTATGATACAAAGACACTGTTGGTCTCCTTGCTTAGTGGTATTACAGCAATGGATATGAATTAGATGTCCATACTGCTTCTTCTGTATCTTTCAGCAGCCTCTGTTCCAGTTGACCTGCTTGCAGAAATGACTTGAGAGGTCTCCAGACTGTGGTGTTGAGGAAACTGCTTATTTGCCTTGAGGTTGCTGCTTATGTGGCATGCCACTGGATACTGTTCTGTCAGTTCCTCCTGGTCAGTACATAATAGGTAACTAGGAGAAATAGTTAGACAGTTTGAGCTATGTAGCCGTATGTGCTGGTGATACCCAGTTCTGTCCTTTTTTTTTTTTTAAATCAAATCCATTAGGTGCCTATCTGTGAGAGGATCCTGGATAATGTTTTTTCTCACAGATACCTCTGGCAAGGAGGGCGCAACCTTCCTCTTGTGTAATACAGGCTGCATTTAGCCTCATGTTTGTGACTTGTTTGTGCCCCTAAACACCTTTTTGGAGTTTCAGGTGATGCAGAATCTAGTGGCTCACTAACTGGTGCTTCTTGTGTGGAGCATGTTAGACCTGTGTTCTCGAAGTTGCACAGCCTCCTATTTTTCTTGTAGGTGTAATAAATTGTGTTCGTTTTGATCTATAAAACCACGTGTGGTTTGGATCCTGGCTGTTGTGTAGACTATGTGGAAATTATGTAGCTTTATGTGGAAATTAAGATCCGCTGAGACACTTAATTCAGTTTTTAAAGTTGTTAGTTGTCAGGGGCTTGGGGGAAGGTGTTCTCAGTTGAGATCTTTCGAGTCTATGAGCTTTCCTGTGTTGGTCTGATAGTCAGTTTCACTTTTGCAACAGTCCCCTGAGTATTCTAGTTGCTCACTCTTTTGCTTAAGGATGGGTATATACACATAACTTGAGTTTCTGTGTGATTGGCGAGGGAGAGTTCTTCAGTTATTTTTGTCAAATGGCTTTGTAATTAATGTATACTAATTTGCTGTCCAGTATCCACGTGTTATAATGCACTTTATTTTCAACTTTCACACTTTTAAAATTTTCATTATGCACACAGTTGCGGGGAATTGGGGATGCTTAAGTTTGAAGTGGAAAGAAAGGGCTTGGAAAGGAGAGAGAAACTGAGGGGGAAAGATATAAAGGCAGGAGTATGAGAAGCATGAGCATGGAAAGAAATTGGACAGCTGATGGGTTACATTAGCTTTAAGAAATATGCTATAGATACAGTGAACTGAGGCTAAACATGGTGTATCGTTTCTCTAAATTGCAAGCACAACCAATAGTTTTGCTTAGGTTATTATTCAAATTGTCTTTTTAAATGAAGATGTCATTAAAGAGGACTGTAGCTGGTTCTTGGGAACCTAGCTTTCCATAGGTTGCCTTGGAAAGTGATAGGGAGCAGCATACTCTGTCTTTGAGTCACTGAGCTGTAGAAGCAGTGCATTATGGAGGAATGGGTAGCAAGTAAATACTAAAGAAGTTAGTGTGTCTTCAGAGGTTCTAAATGTGGTGCAACCATTGGTGCCATGAGAATTCTAATATTTCATTAAGATGAACTGTTTTGTATCTGAAAAATTAGATGCCATTCTTGAATAGTTTATCGGTTACTGCGGTACTCTAGAAATATAAGTTATCCTCTTGAATTTGGTGAGGAGAACTTTAAATGTCTGATTTAGTTATTTGTAGCATGCCTGTGTATTGCAGTGTAAATATAAAAATTTCTTTTTGGCTTCATCTCAGTGGCAGTGGGAAGCAACCATTTCCTTTGCCACATTAGTTTTTTTCCACAGTTGTCATAAATTTTTAATATAGTGTTGCTAATGAAGTATGCTTAGTATTGTAAACTTAGATAAGTCAAAACACTTGCATTCATCAAGAACCATTCTCTAGTTTAGAACCTCCAATTGTTTGCTAAAATAGAACTAATCCTAATCTATAGAGTTCAGAAACTTTCTTCACAAACTATAGTAAAGTGCAGTAAATTAAATGTATTATAAACATGCAATATTTAAAAATGTTACTATAGTCATGAGTCAGTATAAAAGTTGTAACAATTCATTTGTAATTATTGCAATATGTGTTTAACTTTTTTATTTTTTACTCCCAACGGACATTCCTCTATCTTTTGAACCTTCCAACCTACTCCATTTTATATAATTTCTTCCCTTGCCTAGCTTCAAAATCATGGGTTATAACCACCATTTTAGCTGAAAACAGGACAAATTTTAATCATATTGTATGAATTAAATCCATAAGACACAATAAAGGACGTGTTGTGGAGCAGTACAACCCAGTTCTCCTCCAGTGGCTGAGCATACTGTCTCCTTAGTACACACCTTGAATATAGAGAGGAAATGAATTGTCTGGCTGCCCTATACTGTGGCTAGGCGATTTGGCAGTATAACGCATTTGAATTCAATAGGAAAAGTGTAGTGTATTTGCCTTTTTGGAAAGACTTTCCAAATCAGTTGTCTTCCTCTTGAATACTTCTGCATCTTGCCAGTTAGATGAACACTGTTCAGTGGCTGTTCTTAATAAAGTCTCCTTGATAAGACTTAAAAGCGTAGTATATAAATGTTTACAAATACCTTAGGGAGGTGATATGGTGAAGTTTAAAGTGAAATATGAATTTTCTTAAAGGAATTGACTTGCACTAAGGTCTTCAATTTTGGTTAAACTGAACAAGAACACCATCATGTCTAGAAGGAATTTTTTTCCCCTTGCAGTTTCTAAGTTGGTATGATGGAAATATTGAATGAGGATTGCATTCTCTTCTTCCTCAATGTCAAGCTATTTTAAGTTGATCTTTCTGTGTATATTTGCAGGTGACTGAGCTGAATGAGCCCCTCTCCAATGAAGATAGAAACTTGCTGTCTGTAGCCTACAAGAATGTGGTTGGGGCTAGACGATCTTCCTGGCGAGTCATCAGCAGCATAGAGCAGAAAACTATGGCGGATGGGAATGAGAAAAAGCTGGAAAAAGTTAAAGCTTACAGGGAGAAGATTGAAAAGGAGCTGGAGACAGTCTGCAATGATGTTCTGGCCCTCTTAGATAAGTTCTTGATCAAGAATTGCAATGACTTCCAGTATGAGAGCAAGGTCTTTTATCTGAAAATGAAAGGAGATTACTACCGCTATTTGGCAGAAGTTGCTGCTGGTGAGAAGAAGAACAGTGTTGTGGAAGCTTCAGAGGCTGCCTATAAAGAGGCTTTTGAAATCAGCAAAGAGCACATGCAGCCCACTCACCCGATAAGGCTTGGGTTGGCGCTCAACTTCTCAGTGTTCTACTATGAAATCCAGAATGCACCTGAGCAGGCCTGCCTTTTAGCCAAACAAGCCTTTGATGATGCCATAGCTGAGCTGGACACACTAAATGAGGATTCCTACAAGGACTCCACACTTATCATGCAGTTACTTCGAGACAACCTCACTCTCTGGACAAGTGACCAGCAGGATGAGGAAGCAGGAGAGGGCAATAACTAAAGAGCTTTCATCCTAGCCCTCCATCATCCACTTCACCATCCCCATTATCACCATCCCACAATATTTCCTTGCCAGTCTCACTAAATATCTAGTGCTAAGCATATCTGTATTGTCAGCACAGCTGTTCAGATCTGCAGTCCACTTTATCAGGAGGCAGTTTTGGATAAGTCTTCATGAGCATTGCTGGATTGATTGATTGAGCTGCCCTGTTTATCATAGTTGCACTTGAGTGGTGCAGAAAGATGCATATTAAAGAGGCATTTTAGTTTGCCTGTTGATCATAAAATATGGGCAAGAATAATAGAAAGTGAATTAATGAGAAATCTAATCTTTAAATTTTCCATTTGAAACAAGCTGATAGTGTTTTGTTAAGCAGTACATCTTGTGCATGCAAAGCAAATTAGCCACCCTAAAAACTTTTTCAACCGATGAAAACAGTTAAGCTGATGTGAAGTGACAACTTAGTTCTATTTATCAGTTTACAAACTATTCAGAATGTGAGGTTTTGGTAGCAACTTGTTTTTTGCCTCTTTAACTTATGATGTGCACAGACTTTCATTTAATGCAGTGCATCTACTTAAAAGTTTTGATACTTGTAACCTTTTTTGCAGTTGTTTTGAAAAATCATGAATTTATTTTTTGTAAACTCTTTGGCTGTTTAGTTGTCTGTATTCTGACAGCGCCATGTCAGTGTTAGCCCATGTTAAGATCGATGACTCTCTGAGATGCCAGACTTCTAAATTTAATGTTTTGGAATTAAAAGAATAAAATAAAATGCTGCTTCGGAAATATTATCTCTACGTGAGCTGTCCTGTCATCTTTTCATAAGAATGGAGATTTATAGAGGTGTCCAGCTTGCAAAAATTTAAATTGTCCTAAATACATTGAAGAGAATGTAGCAATCCAAACTAAATACGTAACATTGCTCACCTATATCCCATTGGGGCTGCCAATTGCATATTCAGTGCAGCTGTAATGCAAGCCTGCCGGTTAATGTTTACAAGATTCTAAAGAGCATTACTTGTTGACTTACTAATTAGGTACAAAAAGACTTGTATTTATTGCTTCTGTCCATAATGACTGTAGATTTTTTTTCTTAGAAATCTCAACCGAGTTGCTTATACCCATTAACGAATTCTGAATTAAGTTTCTTTAACTGAAATCATAGCCTTATGTTGCACTTGTCTATCCAAACAAAATGCAATCATGTTGCTTAATTAGTGTTGGATCTTAAGGAGTTCCTTTCAAACTAACTTAAATCTGATTCTCAAATTCACTTAATTGCTATATCTCCTCTTACAAATTAGTTAATATGTATTGATTCCTTGTCTGCTCTTGCATTAACCTATTTAGTCATTTTCTCTTCCTACCTCAGCCACATTTTTATCCGTAACAGGCCATCACCTCTCACCGTGTGGTTTAAATTCAGCCTGAAATCACTGGGCCATCCAGGCAGCCCCTGAAGTTCCTGAGAGTCCTAGGCAGCAGAGTCCCACTCTGGAGTGGAGTTGAGCTGGCTTAGTCCTGGCTGAATAAAGACACTTTTTTCTGACCCAACAACTGGTCAGTCAGCCACAGAGGTGTCAGAGAGGAATTGCTTCACACTCTGCTTCTCTCACTGGTTGCTCACAGCTAACAATGTAATATGTAGAGGGAGGAATATTCAGCTAATGAGTAGCATACTTTACTCATCCAGTTTCTGCTGTGCAAGGCTGTGGTTGTTTCACAAACAGCTGCTGTTCTGAGCAGCTTCGTCCTATGTCCTTTCTGTGTTAAAACCTACTAAGTCCAATTACGCTTTTTCAGCTATGCTTACCTGATGCAGTATTAAAAACACCTCCATTTCTGCGTACACTACAGTTAAAAACATTAGTAATACTGTTAGCATGCAGTTATATTAAAAATGATTGAGTGTTTTTAGGAGGAGACAGCAGTTGTATGGTCATATCTATGAGCAATTTGAGGAGGGAGAAGGAGTGATCTAAGAAGTTATGTGGGGAGGTAGCAGCCTTGCAGGGATTGAAGAGTCTACTTCCTACAAGAATTACCTTGGATAGTTAAAGACTATAATTGAAGGTGTGTGAATACTCTGTGTGGCATGAATTTGGCTGGGAGGGAAAATAGGGCTGTGAACAGGAGAGGGGTATGCATGAGGTGGTGATGCTTCTTCCCTTAAACATTTGCAGGAATATGGGGAAATTCACTTTTTCAAATACTAAAGGAATGCCCTGAGGTAACTATTTTCTTGAGCTCTTATGAGAGACTTTATCAAAATCTTTCAATGCCTATATAAATTACATTCAGTAGTTCTTAGTTTTCAGGGAATTTGTATAAATTAGTGACTGAACCATTGATTTAAAAACTCATTTTACTCTTAATTTAGACATGCTTGTTTTTTTTCATGATGTACTAATCTAGGTGTTTTATTTCATCTAATGAATTTTTTTTCCTGATTCTCTTGTGACCACAGTGTAATATTAACAAGGTTGATGGATCCTTCTGTTGGAGCCCTTAGAAACTTGCTCACCTGCTCCCTTTACTACCTACCAGTGAAGACTGGCTTTTTGGCAGCTGTTGTATCAATTTGAAGGGTAGGGGAGATTTGATTTGGGACCTCATTGCATGTCCCCCTTGTACAATGTATCATAGGACAAGGTTATTCTGAGGCCTCATCCCAAGTACCTGCCCAAAATTCTTTTGAGTTCTATATGAGCCAATTCATTCATCTAGTCTTTTTCAAGCCTCACCCAACTGTCTGGGAAGTTACTACATCAAATATGTGAAGTTTAATAGTACACTTCTACCCGGATATAATGCGGTCCTTGGGAGCCAAAAAATCTTACCACGTTATAGGTGAAACCGCGTTCTATCGAACTTGCTTTGGCCTCGAGCATTTCCATTATTAGTCAGCAAATCATTTTTGTTAGAACTAACACGGTGTATGCAGTAAATAGATCTGTTCTACAGTGGTTAAATTATCTCCTTTAATTACAACAATTATTTTTATAAGCTTACTTAAAAGATACAATGTATTAACACAGGTAAACTAAACACTGCTAAATGCAACCATGTGGGCTAGGTTTCATTATACATCAATTGTTCTGCGTGTAATGCTTAGGAAAATGCAAAATTTACATAAAATATCAGAAAACGCTTTTAATTTCACGTCCTTACACATAGTTGTAAAAAAAGATTTTGGTATTTTAGCAAATAGGAGCATGGACCACTTTGTCACTTAGCCAACTATGTTATATGCAGATTTTTGAAGTACTGTAATATGAACTGTTAACTATTAAATAGACTGCAGTTTGAAAACATTTTGGAGATGGGAGTTTTTACTTATAGAAAAGGTTAAAATGAAGCTAAAAAAGGTAAAGTAATCCAGTTTTAGAGACGTTGATAAAATGGTAAATACCCTCTTTTGGGGGTACAAGATGCTTTCTTATTTAAGATGCACCCCTTAACATTTTTTTAATTAAAAAAAAAAAACTTGTTATACTTTGTTGCTTCATACTACCGCGAGCTGCCTTCTTCACCAGGTCAGTTATGGATTTTAACTGCAGTATTTGCAGTCTATCCACATCCTGGCTTTCTAGCCACTTAAGACCAATATCTAACCCTACAACTGCATCAGCAGCTTTGGGCGGTGGCTCTTTGTCACTATCCTCAGGGTTAGACACATTTTCTGAGGCACCAGGTGGTTGAGGGGCAAAATTATGAATTATATTTTCATCTGTAAGTCGGTTCATAGGTTGGACACATGGCATCCATCTCCATCCACTCTTGAACATCAGCTATTCCAGTTTGAGCCATAAGTTTCCTGTAGACTTGTTCTGCCTCCATGGCCTCTTCTTCCGTAAAACCTTCAAAGTTGTTCTCATCTTCGTCATCTTCCTCATCTTGGTTGTCCTCGCTTTCAGCTACAAAAGCGCTTTTGAGACCACGATGCCAACATGTCTCTATCATTGATGGAGTGATTCCTAGCCAGGCTGTCTCGCTTAAGTTAAATACATCCAGCAAATTCAATTTCTTGATTACATCCCATTATGTTACTGTTCTCAACAATTTTCTTTACAAAGGCTTTACAATAGTTCATTTTAAATGTGGCTATAATGCCTTTATCTAGGGGCTGTATTTTGGATGTCGTGTTCTTAAGAAGGTAGCTCACCTTTATCTTCCCGTCTTTGCTGGTTAAGGTCTCAACTGGGGGGGCGGGCAGAACAGTTGTCAAGTAGGAGCAATGCCTTTGGCTCCAGGTTTTGTCTGCGTAGGTGGCTCCGGACAGCTGGTCCAAAATATTTCTTAAACCATTCCTCGAAAATATCCGATGTCATACAGGCACTTTTTGAATGGTGATAAATGAATGAAAGCAAATCCATGTTCTTATGGTGGAAAGCCTAGGTGACCTGGATTTGCCTATGCACAGAGGTTTAAGTTTATGTGAACCGGTTTTATTCACGCAGAAAAGTATTGTTACTCTCTCTTTTATCACCTTAAAACCTTAGGCCTTTGCTTCTTCGGTCCTAGAAACAAGTGTTCTATCTGGCAGCATATGGAAACATAAGCCGGTTTCATCGGCATTATAGATTTGCTCCGGAGCATAGTCACCCTCGATGACTTCTTGTAACTTTAGCGGGTATTTGTCACAAGCTTTTATATCTGTGGAGCGCATCTCTCCTGAAATTGCAACTTGCCGAATGCCATGATGTTTTTTAAAACGATTAAGCCATCCACTACTAGCTTTAAATTCATTACCTTAGTGTGCAGAAGCATTCTCGGCTGAGCGTCTAAAATTGAGATCCTTCTTCAATTTCTCCTCTTGTTTCCTTATAATGTCACTGGAAATTGGCATGCTGTTGGATCATTCTTGGGTAAACCATGTAAATACTACTCTTATCTAATTGGTTATCCTGGGCAGTTTTTAGGCGCTTCCTTTCCAGGCCTGCACTTTCCATCCAGTTCAACTAGCATTGATCGTAATTTTTCCTCATCTTTGATCCACCCTCTTAATGTTGTTTCCCGCACTCCTAGTTCTTTTGAGACCTTCGTTTGCCTCATTCCTGATTTCAGTCTGTCCAGAGCTTCCAATTTTTCTTTGACTGTCCATGCCTTTCGTTTCCGTGGCTGTGAACTACTTGCCATCATGTCAATGGTATTTCAATGCTAACAGTTTTTTAAAATTTGTTTAGAAAATGTCAGCATAGAGTTACAATGTTTCCAAAATACAACTAGTGAGACAATTTAAGTTTAGTCTATACTGAACACAATTTAGAAACGAAGTTAAAATAGGTGGGAGAGATGAGAACGCCTAATGCAGGGGTGGGCAAATTTTTTTGGCCCAAGGGCCACATCAGGGTTCAAAATTGTATGGAGGGCCAGGTAGGGAAGGCTGTGCCTCCCCAAACAGCCTGGCCCTGCCCCCTATCCCCTATCCTGGCCCTGCCCCCTATCCTGCCCCCTATCCTACTTTCCGCCCCCTGACTGACCCCTCAGAACCCCCGACCCATCCAATCCTCCCCCCACTCCTTGTCCCCTGACTACCCCTTCCAGAGACCCCCTTGCTCCTAACCACCCCTCCCAAGACCCCACCCCCTATTTAAGCCCCCCTGCTCCTTGTCCCCTGACCGTCCCCAGTCTCATCTCCATCCATCATACTGCGCAAGATCACTGAGCCTTTTGGGGCTAAGAATTCAGCCCTTCAGTGTACTTTAAAAAAATAAATAAATTTTTGTTTTGCTTTCATCAGATTGTTCCAAAAGTGACCTTCATTGCCTTTTCATTCACCTCTGCAGATCTAGCTTCTAGAATTTATATCCTATGTTTCCTTGGTAATGGCACGCAACCAGGGTATTATTCCACACCACCTGGTCATTCAACTTCACAGTGTGATTGTGAGAGTCTGTAAGTCCTCTAAGGGTCATATAACTCTGTGTATAGGGTAAAATATTTGAACAAAGAGAATGTCTATGGTTGAAATGCTACAGCTGCACAGCTGTATCTCCTGGAGAGATTGTAGCTAGGTCAGTGAAGAATTCTTCCGTTGACCTAGTGCTATCTACACTGATGGTTATGTTGGTATTAGCTATATCAGGATTGTCGATTTTTCACACATTAGTACAGCTATGTCTCTCAGGGGTAAGTTCCTAGTGTAGACCAGCTCTGAGTGGGACCTGCCTAATGTCAGCTCTGATCCTTTTTATAGGAGATGAAAGGTAAAGGGATGTTGCTCCTTGGCTATAGAGAGAATGTTTGTTCTAGTCTGATCTAAGGATTTTGTCCCATGTCTAATAGAGAGTCTTCAGTGGTGTACTTGGAGTAAATGACACAATCATTAGGATCTGGAGTTTTCATATATTCTCCTTACCCCTTTCACATTTCCTTTAATTAATGGAATTATTGCTACATCCCTGAAAAGCCTTATTTGGCTGCATTTGATATATTTTGAGCTGACAAATAGCTATAAAAGCCATCCAAAGGATAAAACAATGAAGAGTCCTTGTGGCACCTTAGAAACTAACAAATTTATTTGGGCATAAGCTTTCGTGGGCTAAAATCCACTTTCTCAGATGCATGGAGTGAAAAATTCAGTAAGCAGAATATATATTATAGCACATGAAACGATGGGAATTACCTTACCAAGTGCGGGACCAGTGCTAACAAGCCAATTCAATTGAGGTGGAAGTGGCCTATTCTCAACAGTTCACAAGAAGGGGTGAATACCAACGGAGTGAAAATTACTTTTGTAGTGCTAGCGAGATGCAATGCAATCAGGGTGGCCCATTTCCAACAGTTGACAAGAAGGTGTGAGTATCAGCAGAGGGAAAATTACTTTTTGTAGTGCCCATCCACTCCCAGTCTTTATTCAGGCCTAATTACCCACCTGGTGAAGTGAAGAAACAGATTGACAGCGCCAGAAGGGTACCTAGAAGTCACCTACTACAGGACAGGCCCAACAAAGAAAGTAACAGAACGCCACTAGCCGTCACCTACATCCCTCAACTAAAACCTCTCCAGCACATCATCAAGGATCTACAACTTATCTGGAAGGACTATCCTTTGCTCTCACAGACTTTGGGACACAGGCCAGTCCTCGCTTACAGACAGGCCCCCAACCTGAAGCAAATACTCGCCAGACAACAAAAATACTAACACAGGAACCAATCCCTGCAACAAACCCTGTTGCCAACTCTGTCCACATATCTATTCAAGGGACACGATCATAGGACTTGACATCAGCCACACCATCAGGGGCTCGTTCACCTGCACATCTACCAATGTGATATATGCCATCGTGTGCCAGCAATGCCCCTCTGCCATGTACATTGGCCAAACCAGACAGTCTCTACGGAAAAGAATAAATGGACACAAATCAGATGTCAAGAATTATAACATTCAAAAACCGAGAATTGTATCATTCAAAAACCAGAAGAACACTTCAATGTCCCTGGACACTCAACAACAGACTTAAAAGTGCCAATTCTTCAATAACAAAAAACTTCAAAAATAGACTCCAACGAGAAACTGTAGAACTGGAATTAATTTGCAAACTGGACACCATCAAATTAGGCCTGAATAAAGACTGGGAGTGGATGGGCACTACAAAAAGTAATTTTCCTTCTGCTGATACTCACACCTTCTTGTCAACTGTTGGAAATGGGCCACCCTGATTGCATTGCATCTCGCTAGCACTACAAAAGTAATTTTCACTCCGTTGGTATTCACCCCTTCTTGTGAACTGTTGAGAATAGGCCACTTCCACCTCAATTGAATTGGCTAGTTAACACTGATCCCCCTCTTGGTAAGGTAATTCCCATCTTTTCATGTGCTATATATTCTGCTTACTGAATTTTTCACTCCATGCATCTGATGAGGTGAGCTGTAGCTCACGAAAGCTTATGCTCAAATAAATATTAGTCTCTAAGGTGCCCCCAAGGACTCATTGTTTCTGCTGATACAGACTAACACAGCTATCACTCTGAAACCTGTCATCCAAAGGATAGTTACAGCTAATTTAAACAACCACTTTTTGCCAAAGTTTAAAGTCTCAAAACATAAAGTATATTGCAACATTGGTTCTTACTGTAATAACCACTGGAATCAATGGTTACTGAATCCCACTGTGTGACGGGATATACTCTTTTTGTAATCCTGATCTGATTTTGGGTGACTGGGAACAGGAAATAAAGTTCAGCCTCTGGGCAGCCCTCCTGTATGTGACACCTTTATTAAAGTTGCTGCTCTAATGTGAAATATCATTTCGCTTTGGTCACCCCAAGTTTGTCACTTTGATATTTTGATTTTGTTGGTACTGTCCTGAAAGTATTTCAATGAGGGTGTGATCCCTTTCCAACATGCTTTACTGAAGGTAGGTTCATTGTGGTATGACTGATGGGGGAAATGGTTGGTTTCCACGGTTTAAGAATTATTCTGATTTTGTCTTTATGTAAAGTTAATCTAATTGCTTGAGATACCTGAGGCTTTAAGTAAAGAACAGTGCAAGGAATATCTTTTGGCATTACCAGTCTCCATTCATATTATACTAGAGTATCAAAGCATAATTTCTCTTTTGTTTGTTTTAATAGTTCTCCACACCCTGGGTGACTCATGAATCAGAGGCACAGAAATTAGTCAGTCACTGGCAACAAGTCCAACAAGTGCATTTTGGGACAATAGTCCTTGAAAGTTTCACTGTTGTTGGTAAGAATATTGTGGTGGTGGTGGACAAACTTGATAGATTATATGAGGGTTAGTTATTCTGTAAATGTTATGAATTATGAATGCAGGCTTCTGTTTGCTGCTCCCAAAAGAAATGAATTCCTTAGTTTTATTTGATAGCTCATTTTGTTGTGTGTGATGTTACACTGAAGACGTGATCCAGATGTTATCATATGACTGTGATTATCGTCTATTTTAAGGAGTGAATATGCACATTTGATTGCTGTTTAAAATATCTTTTTGGTACTCTAATAGTAGGGAACTTGGGGGGGCCAACATGGTGTTCTCTGGCTCCACATGACAATTCAGTTTCATTTTGCATTCAAAATAAGAAATGCAATTGTGAATCTTTGGCTGTCTGAAAACTTGTAGTTCTCATGAACAGCCATTAAATTATCCTAATTTTAGTTTATTTTTGCTTAACTAAATTATTTTTCCCTATCACTGATTTGATTTTTGTTCTTCAGATTATTTAGTGAATGTTTGTAAAGAGCTTTGAAAATGAAAAGCTCTATTGCTGAGTGACTCAAAGGGTCAAAAGTGAAAGTTAGCGAACTTGATATTTTTCAGATCTGATATTACTTCTTAGTTACTAAAACTGCCATTTTGCAATGTACCTTTTTAATATCTTGTCACTTGGCTGATGTTTAAATTGGTGGACATATTAGATCAGATATGATCTCACTGTGTAAATCTGGAGTAACTCTGTTGACTTTAGTGAGGTTAGTTTGGTTTTACTTTGATGTAACTGAAATCGGAATCTAGTTCATTTAGTAGAAGAGCCATCTAATATAAACTCTGCTACCTCTGTTGCCACTGGCCAGTAAAATAGAGTAAGCTTCAGGACTTTAAATTATCAAACTCAGTACTTTTAGATAAATTTGTTCCACCGTATGTGGTTATCTCTCTAGAATAGAAAAGGTCACTGAAAATCCAATTTAAATATTGGCTTTCTGTGTTTAATTGAAGGGATTTGCAAATCACCAGACACACCCAATGGCTACATGCTTAGGAGGGCGAAGTGTGTAGTTTATTTTTGCTGATCTTTGAGATAAGGCTCTATCAGTTTGCAAATGTTTTGTCACCATAAGTCATTCAGAATCTGAAGTTCTGAGGGAGCTGTTCTGCCAGACTGTCTCCACCTGGTTCAATAAATAGAAGCTATTTCTTTTCCTGTCATTGATAGCTTTACTGGGAAAGTTATGGAGGGAACAGATGTGTAACAAGTTCCCAGGACCAAAGGCAGGTTCTGTAAATTTGAGGGAAGCCTTAAACAAGATCAAGGCTATGCAGACAATCTGCAACACTTTTATTTCTAAAATAGGTTTATAAAAAACATAACTACTTCTTGCCACCTTGTCCTTATGCCTCTGCCTCCAGACATGACACCCCCACCACATAAGGGATGGCACCACATAAGGGATGGGTGTGACAGTGGGATGTGTCTATATCCAATTTTAAACTTCATTTTGTATTATTTACTGCACTTATCACATGTATAAACTTGTCCATGGCAATTTACTGTAATGTATTCCAGACAATGCACTATCCAGGAAAAAGTCTAGACAACTTTTTGATGGCTTCTTGATGATAGTTTTTCAAGATGGCAATCTAGGGCTATTGATTCTGTCTTTGAACTACTGGCCTATCCCCATGGAACAATGGATTTTCCTATACAGGATTCCACAAGGGGAAAGGACATGCATGCGATGTGGATCACACGGCAAAAGAGACAGAGACTCATTTTAAAAGTGGGTGCTTCTCTGTGCAGGGGGCCAACCACTGCCACAAGTAGGCAGGAAGTGCAGGAGAGAAGGTAGGAGGGACTCTGCCCAGCCCAAAATGCTGACAAACCTGTAGTGTAGTTCAGATCTTATTTTTCAAAGATCTGCAACCCTTAAGTGCTTTTTAAGAGTAAAATGACTATGGTTAAGAAATTGCTTTGCTAAGCCGGTGTTCTTGGCTTTCCTGCCGTATTTTACCCATACGGATAAATGTAGAAGCCCAGAGAGCCAACAGACTAGATGGAGCTCTGGGGGAGTTTGGATAAGTGACTAGGAGCGTTTGGAGGTCTCAGACATTGGTTTGCTGGGGGCGGGGGGGGCAGTTAAAGTGGCTGAGCAGCTGTGGCCCAAGGAAGGTCGTCATCAAACAGGAGGTCTGAGCCTGGGTATGTACCCTATTGACCAGTGGTCACTGACCAGTTGATCGCGATCTCCAGCTGTGGCAGCTCAGTGGGGCTGCCGCTAAAGCAGGCTTCATGCCTGCCGCATACCACTCCTGGAAGTGGCCAGCATGCCCCCGCGGGTGAGGCAGGGGTCTCCATGTGCTGCTCCTGCCTGCAAGCACTGCCCCCGCAGCTCCCATTGGCCAGGAACGGGGAGCTGTGGTCTATGGGAGTGGTGCCTGCAGAGAGGGGCAGCACGCAGAGCCATTTGCCCCCCCCTCCCCCCCCGGGGGCTGCAGGAGCATGTTGGCCCCTTCCGGGAGCGGCATGGCCATGTGGTGCACTACTAGCTGGCAAGGTGTGGTGTTTGGCTCAGCTCATGATGGGGTGGAGGTGCCAGTGTGCCTGAGTGGGGCTGGGGCCTTAGCCCCACTGCGCTGCAGACTGGGAGACCCCTCCCAGAACCTGCACCCCAACTCCCCTCCTGCACCCCAACTCCTTCCCAGAGCCCGCACCCTCCTGCACCTCTACCATTTGCCCCAGGCTCAGCCCGGAGCCCCCTCCCACATTCCGAACCCTTCAGTGCAGAGCCTGCACCTCCTCATGAACCCCTGCCCCAGCCTAGTGAAAGTGAGTAAAGGTGGGGGAGAGCAAGCAGTGGGGGGCGGGAATGGAGTGAGCAGGCTGGGACCTCAGGGAAGGGGCAGGGTAGATCCTGGGTTGCACTTACATTTAAAAAAGTGATCTTGTTCATAAAAAGGTTGGAGACCCCTGCTGGAGACCCAGATCTGGAAACGGTGAGTAGACCTATCCAGACCCAGTTGCTTTACCGGCACATAAGACCCAGTAATTAGGTCCACTTGCAACTGATTGGTGACCGTACAGTGGGTTACTAGGCCAGGCTGTAACAGTGGGTAATGCAGCACAATATCATCTACTGCTGCTTCATGAATGTTACAGAGGCTCTTTTATGTGTGGCTTATTTCAGATAGTTACTTAATTGTCATGGTAATATAATTGATGGTGGGGCTGATAATTTAAACTCCAGCTATGTTGCTATGATTCAGCTATTGCTTTGTGCACCTCAGTTTTGAAACCAAAATGTTTTCAAAACTTTATTAACCTAAAACTAAATAGCTTCTAGCTTTGGAATTTGAGGCATCCATGGGAGGATTTGCTCAGGAAATCTACTTTTGTTTTAGCTCTTAACCAATGAGATCCCTCAGAGCTCAGCTGAGTGGGCAGATTTATTAGAGAAAAAGATAAGTTTCATTTGATAAGTGAAAGAAAAACGTACATGGATCGACAACAATAATTTAGAAACATTTTCAGGCTTAAGACTATTTTAGGCTCGTCAATGAGCTCAGCTCAGCCACCCAAAAGCTTGAAATAAATATATATATATATATATTTGAAAACCAAGTTTTTAATTTAAAATGGTATTTCTCACGTTTTCTAGGCAACAAACTCAAAACACCTCAGGATTCTCTCTCTGATTATGTCCATGGCTCTTTTGGTAGTGGACAGTGAATTACTCCTGCACGAATTATGCACCACTGTACATGCACAGAATTCATGTCCCCAGCAGATTTCTTTGCTTCCCCGCAGAAAAATTACTTTCTGACAGGGAAGCAAAGGGAAGCCACGAGCAGTCATGCAGCCCTCCCCAGCAATATATTTCAGGTGCCCAGGGCAGCCGGCAGAGAGGTAAATCACTGTGGGGCAGGAGGTAGGACTGGGGAAGACCCAGCTGGTGGCTCCTACCCTGCGCCAGGCTCAGCTGCTAGTCGTGGCTGGCCTGGGGAAGATGGGACTTTCTTTTCCCCTGCATGGCATCTGGGGCTGGGTCAGACCCACTCCCAGATTTCTCCCCAGGCTGCAGGAAACTCTCCAAACTCCCCATCCATTGCTCCTCAGCTGCAGGGGGACGGATCACTGTACAGGAAGCTCCTCCCCCATCCACCCCCCAACCCCCGTGTATCCAGACTCCCTCATACCCAGATCCTCCCACCAAACCACACCCCACACACACACCCAGAACCCCCTCTGCTGAGTTCCACTCCCCCAGCACCCAGATGAGCCACCCTCACCTGGTCACCACCCCACTGAGCTCCACTCCCCCAGTATCTGGACCCCCCACTGAACTCTCCACACCCAGATTCCCCTGTCGATCCCCTGCACACCCAGACCCTGCCCTGCTGAGCCCCAACCACCTTCACCTGGACTCCCCTGCAGAGTTCCATTATTGTTGCACGCAGAATCCTCCAACAAGTTCCTGTGCATCTAGATCTCTGCCCCCGGATCCCCCACTGAGCCTCCTGCACCCAGATTACCCCACACAGAACCTTCTCTACCCACACCTGAATTCCACACACCCCTCCCCCCCCCGAAGCCCCTCCACACTTGGATACTGCTGGGCTGAGCCTGCCCGCCCACACCTGGTGCACCTGGTACGGAGGGGCAGGGCCCTGAGGTGTTTCTGGGGCAGGCTTGGTTCTTGGGCTGTGTCAGGGTTTGGTGCAGCCTCACTGCTGAGCCATGTCCCGGGGGGAGGGGGGAAGAGCTACAGCGTGATGATCTACCTCTGTGCAGCCGGTGGCCTGTGCTCCCCAATGCCAAGCTGGAGCCTCCACGTTTATTTGACAAATAACATTTACAGAATTTTAAAATATTGTGCACCGAATTTTTATTTTTTGGCGCAGAATGTCCTCAGGAGTAAGTGAATTCCGAGAAGTAGTAGTAGATCCCATCCTGGTTTCCTGCTGTAGCTTAGCAGCATGGCAATCTTCAAATCTTAAGTTCATCTCTTGGACAAATGGTCAGAGAGACACTTGGCCATTAGATTTTATTAGTTCCAGTCTTCCAAAAAAAAAACCCCAAAAAACAAAAACACCAACCCGGCTTAATAGAAAAAAGGCAAATTACGATTTTTTTTACATCTATTTGTTTGATTCTTGCCTTTATTCTATTGTGCTTTTAATTAACCCCAGCTTTTCTGTTTTGTCTTTCACTTTTGTTTGATATAGAAGGGTTACAATCAGTGCAGTAATTCCGGGGTTGTGGCATGCTTGTTAGACTTAACATACTGTATGTAGAGGGACTGTATGCTATAGTGTTTCATGTTTTTACTGTGTTTGAGACTGTTTTTCATTAACTAGTATTTCCTTCATTTTGCTAGTTGTATCCTGCCCCCTCTCCATTTGTTTTTTCTGTTTAGATTGTAAACTCTTCAGGGCAGAGACTATCTCTTTCTAGGTATTTGTACAGTGCCTAGCACAATGAGACCCCAATCCTGACTGGGGCTTTTATGTGCTATTGCAATATAAATAGCAATAATTGTTTAGATGGGAGGCCTATCTAGCTATGCATAAATGTCATAAGACAATGTGTATTCCCTGTTCAAGGTACTACCGCGCATCAGCTGTTTTCCTTGCTCTGTCTTTCTTCTGTTGTGTTTACTTAAATCTAAGCTCGGAAACATTGCGTGTACATCAGAAATATTTGTATTAGCAATATTAAAGAGAGCAGTTATGTTAAGCGGATAATTATAAATGGAAATAAAAAAGAAGTTTAGAGGCTGAAATATGCCCATCTCCAAATTTCATAAGAGGTCAAGATTTCTCAGAATGTGATCCAATCTAGACACATGCCCAGGGGTTAAAAGCTATGCTACAAAAGCCTACCAGCTCCGCATCCAGTGGTGGTGTTCTTCAAGACTCTCTTGCTCTTTCATTGATGCAATTTGATGCACCAATCTTAATGACATATTTTGTCCCTGTTTGAAATTGGCTATGCATACACATCTTATACATGAACCATGCAAAATCTTCGAAAGTTTTATTAACACCTGATTGTAATATGTAATCAAGTCTAGAAATTGGCCAAATGACTGAACCTGTTGCACACTTGCAAAATAAAGAGAAAACAAAACACAATTTAGTTAGCATGAAAACTATGGAGATTATGCAGTAGGATGGGGTATTTATTTCAAGCGTAGTAGGAATACACTGCATTGGTATTCAAGCTAGACACAGTAAAAGTTAACTCCCACTGGAAATTGTGCATAATTCCAATCTGCTTTCAGTTTTTCATAAGGCTTGCTCTTCAGAAGATAGTTTAATTAGATGTTCAAGTGTTTCCTAGAAAAGCAAATGTTATATATGCCTCATGTGGGATCACTAACTTGAAAAACAGTCACTGCTAGAGGTTTTCGTGTTAGAGAAAATGATATAGTATGGTATGCCTCTGCGACGTATTAAGTACTCAGTTGGGAAATCATAATTGATATAAATAAATTATTTAATATTTATATTACAGCAAGCCCCAGAGGCTTAATTTGGGATCAAGGCCCATTTGTGCTCGGCCCAGTACAAACAGGTAGACAGAGTGTCCGCTCCAAGAAGACAAGCAGCGTAAAAAAGGTGGGAAAGTGAAGGAAAACAAATCAAACATGCCATTTTATGGATATTTGCTTTTTTGTTTTTAGTTCCATAAACATGGACTTTTCCCAAGTGCTCTTCAGCCTCGCTTCATATGTTGTCTGGTTTCTTGTCGGGGTCACAGCAGAAGTAAGCCCTCAGGAGAGATTTGAAGGTAAGGGCTGTAGCTCTATGGATCAGTTAAGGAAGAGTGTCCATGCATAAGGTATGGTGTAGAAGAAAGAGCGTAAAGACTTGTGGAAGGAGCAAATTGTGAGCAGATGTCCTACTGTGACTTCAACATTTCAGGTGCTGCAGAGATCTGGGGTGGTGGTTGAGAATAACTTAGTTGGAAAGGGACACATATCAATCTAGGACACATGGCTATCAGTATTAATGATTTGGGATCAAGGCCCAGGATTCTCATCCTCATTGCCAGTAGGAGTCTTTGATGGATTTTATAGTTAGAATCAGCAAGCTATTAGATTTCCCTCAGTTGTAAACTAGAGGCGATAAGAACTAGGATATAACTATGAGCCTCAGCTGTGGAACTCACTGTCTGTTGCAATTAGAGATGCTCATTTTTTCTTGTCATAAATGGGAAGGCTAAAGATACACTCATTATAGATGATAATGTCTTAAATATTCTATAGTTAGTTGCACATCGGTGTTGGGCATGAGTGTGAAGGATGGTATTTACGTATGTGTTGTTGTTTTTCTGGTCCTTTAATGTTTCCTCTATAACATTTGGATATGACTGCATTTAGACAACTCCTAATTCCATAAGGGGCTAGGTTATCTGCCACTAGATTTTGCCACATTCTGTGTGTGTTTGGGTTTTTCTCCCTTGTCTTTCATTCTCATTATTATATAACATAGTACTCAACAATCCAGTCATGATTGGGGCTGCATTGTGCTGGACACTGTACAAAGACAAAATGGAATCCCTGTCTTGAAGGGTTTACAATATAAAGACACAATTAAATGAAAGACTGGGTATGTGAATTAATATACAAGAAACCCTTCCATCCATCTGTTAATAATCCTGAGTTCCAGCTAGTTAAGTGGATGGTGAAGCAGTTTTGCTTTAACAGTACGGTTAACATCCAAATTCTGTGGTGGTCAGATGCCCCAGGTAAGTCAGGCAATGTTGTATCCATGCTGCCATGTTCTTTTTTGTCATCGCCATAAGTACCACTCCCAGAGATATTTCTTGTAATCAGACCTCAGCAAGCTCTGATTGGTTAATGGTATTACATCGTTCCTGCAAGCATCAGGTTCACTGGCAGCACTTATGCAACCGATTATTAAACTCCATAGTTTTGGAATAACCATTAATAGTTGAAGTATGTTTTGGATAGCTGTGAATAGCTGGTTCTACCAGACTTCACTCTTGCAGATAAATTCTTCTGACCCAATTTGGAAGTTGTGGCCATATGAGTGCTTATTTTTTGCTTTGTATTTGGCTGTACAGCCCAGAGTATATTAATGGTGAAAGGTGTGGCAGGGTAGTATCTACAATCTAATGACCGGCACATATATGCTTTTGTTCTTGAAGATCATTTTCCCAGGGATTACATGCCTACAATTTTGTATCTAAAGGAATGTGAACTATATTTGGTGTGTTGTGACATCCACTGAAAATGGTCAAACCCACTTTGGGGGCAGTCTGCTAGTAGTTGGACTGTTCTGGTAAGCTGTCTGAAGAACTTTTCAGTTTGGTAATGGGTCGAAGGGAAGAAATAAACAAATCCACAGGTTCCACATGTGTTCCAGTAGGATCATACTGGAAGCCTCAAAAACCACAGTGATACTTTTAGTAGTTGTATCCATTACTCTAGGTGAATTTCATTTTTTGATGAGATGTCTGTGTAGCTCAAATAACACCGCAATCACCAGGCTGGATCCTAGACCCTGCTCCAATGCCTTTCCACACCTTCAGTGTTGTAAAGGGAACATAAAGATTATCGAAGAGGGCAGCTGTGAGGAATCTGCTAGTGTTGGGGTATCCCCAGCTTGTGCACAGCAGGTGAAGTAGGCTCCACACTGCACTCTCCTAGCTTACACTAATGTAGGGGGTGTTTCATGGATGGGAGGGTGTGTGTGGCTGGAGCATGTTGTGGTTTAGGCAGCTGTAGTTGGCATAATGGCTCCTTAGAGATGGTGTTATAAGCCAACATAATTTAGAGCAACCTGAGACAGCCTTAGTGATTGGGGGAGTGCAAGCATCGCTGTATAGCCACTTTTGCACCCCAGTTGGTTGCATTGATTGGAGCTCTGAATGGGCACAAGTGAATATCTGAGCCAATGCCTCCATTCCAACTGAGCATGTATTATTAGTAGGACTTAAAATCTATGGCATTTCAAGAATCTGAAACATAATTTAAACTTCTGAGGAATGACCCTACCCAAACCTCTCTAACGAAGAGCCTGCTGCTGAGCAAGGGGATCTGGATTGAGTCATGATTCTTTGTGCTAATGGGTAAGTCCTTCTAGCATATGTCCCATGCATTTTGGAGGATTATATGGAGTTTGAGAGAAATTTTACCCCCTAGCTGAGCTCTGTTGTTGCAGCTGTGATGGGTTGGATCATAGAAACCCCCTGGGAGCTGCCACCTGATGTGCCAAGACTACTTCTGCCCCTGCTTTCCTGCCCAGACAGCTTAGGACTTCAGTGCCCTGCCTAGTTTGAGCCAGATCCGCTAGCCTGCTGCAAACCCAGACCCAAGTGTGAACCACATACCCTAACAACTGTAGGCTTAACTGAAAACCGCTTACAGAAGTGTGCCTGTCTTTAACGCTCAGATGCGCAACTCCCAAAGGGGTCCAAACCCTAAATAAATCTGTTTTACCCTGTATAAAGCTTATACAGGGTAAACTCATAAATTGTTCACCCTCTATAACACTGATAGAGAGAGATGCACAGCTGTTTGACCCTCAAGTATTAATTAATAAGTAAAAAGTGAGTTTATTAAATACAGAAAAGAGGATTTAAGTGGTTCCAATTAGTAACAGACAGAACAAAGTGAATTACCAAGCAAAATAAAATAAAACACACCAGTCTAAGTCTAGTACAGTAATAAAAACGGAATATAGATAAAATCTCACCCTTAGAGATGTTTCAATATGTTTCTTTCACAGACTGGAGCTGGACACCTTCCTAGTCTGGGCACAATCCTTTCCCCCGGTACAGCCCTTGTTCCAGCTCAGGTGATAGCTCGGGGATTCCTCCTAATGGCTAAAAGAAAAGGAGTACTTGTGGCACCTTAGAGATTAACCAATTTATTTGAGCATAAGCTTTTGTGATCTGATAAAGTGAGCTGTAGCTCACGAAAGCTTATGCTCAAATAAATTGGTTAGTCTCTAAGGTGCCCCAAGTACTCCTGTTCTTTTTATATAGAGGGTGCGTTGCAGCAGCATCAGTGTCTGCAGTAGTGTCAATGGTTCCTGAAGCCCAGCTCTGCAAGGGCTGGTGGATGGGCATAGAAACAGATTCACTGGCTCTGCTGTATTAAAGACAAAGAAAGTGCTCTGTCTGGGATGAGAAAATAACACGTAGTCTCCATGTTTACTGTGTCTTAAAAAAATAGTAGAGACCCAAATTCTGGCATCCTTAATTTGTACTCCAGCACATTCCCAATTACTTCAGTGAGTTTTGCCTGAAAGAGGGCTGAATATAAATTGAATAAGGACCTTAGTACTTTAGTCAGATTATGTGAATTCTTGATGTGTGCTGCCAGGGGCTGTGTGTTGTGAGGACTATAAGAGACAATCAGGGACCATCTGCAGCAGCTTCCTGTCGCCATAGCAACCAGAGCAGTGCTGAAGTAAAGATCTCACATTACTGTTTTTGCAGCCTGAATTCAGAGATGGAAGCAGGTGGCATGAGTATGTTTGGCTGGAAATAGTGTAGCTGTCTCCCAAGTATTTTGCTGGTTGGCCAGCATGGTGATGTAGTGTAGCCATGTTGGAATTCCAACATGTCCTTAGGGAAGGAATATCTCTTGTTGCTCAGTAGTGCCCCCTCTAGCTTGCTAAGTATTGTATTTGCTGACTCTAACAGATGTCCCATTAAGGCTTCCTTGCCTATAAAGATTCCCCAGCAAGGGGTCTCAAGGCATGGCTGACTTGGATTTAAAGCATATGCTGGCACTCATGTTATACTGGTTTGATGATACCAATAAATAAAAAGAATCTGCCAACATTAGTGCACAAAAGTGGTTTTATACCTTGAGTTAACCCTTGTCCTGGCTTCCATATCTGAGGTTTGCAGTTCTCTTGGTTTTCAGTTATTTGCCCTAGCAATTCTCTTTCCTTGAATTAATATTTCTTCCATTTTTGTAGTTAACATTGTATCAAACATAAAAGAAATTGTAAAAAGTATGTCTTTATAATAAAAATCAACAGTATTTCAAGTTTACAAAAACATAATAGAGAGTGCTATTCTGCCTCATTTTATGAATCAGTGCCACTCATTGGAATACAAAGCAATCTGTAAAGACTACGTATCTAAAATTTCCATTGATTTATGAAAAATTCCATAATGTGTACATTCAGATGGGAAAAGAAACAGGTAAGCCATTTCATTTTCCTGATTGAGTGTAAAAACATTTGGTTGTGCATTTTTAGGCTTATTTCTTTGTTCTGGTTAGAAACTGAAGGATAAGGAGTATGAACTCAACAGGCCCCTTATCCAATTTCCATGCCTGAGCTTTTCTTTGATACCTGGTGACAGCTGGCCAACACTCTACTAGCCTGAAACTCTGACAAGGTGTACAGCCAAAACCTAGAGGGGAAAGTTTGACTTTTTGGGTCTAATAAGACTCTGATCATGTAAGTGACATCGTGTGTGGACTGCTTCAGCTGCATGGAACCCCATTGTATCCAGAGGAGCTCCATGCAGGTGTAAAGGTCTGCCTGCCCAAGTAGCTGGGTATCTTAGCGATATTGTCAGGCTATATTTTGATTGCAAATGTAGGTTTTGTTCTTAAAAAAAAAAAAAAAAAAAAGCATAACTAAAAACAAACGTCGTTATTTCCTGCCTTTTTTTTATTCCAAGGAAAAGAGTCCCGTCCCCCCAAAAAACCACAAATGTTTCCTTGTTTTTCAAAGCCAATATCAGATTATAATGGTAGTGCATGAGAAGTTGAAAGTGAAATTGACTAAAAGCAAACTATAAAAATTAGTGAAATTTTTAAGTTCTTCTTGCCCAAACTGAGATGCAAAATGTGAACAAATGGCATAAAAATAACAGGTAAATTAGTTAAAAATTTTAAGCAATTTCATATGATCTAGATAATTAAGCTTGAGATGTTACATATCTTTTCAGAATAATATCCTCACAGCTACCACTTTTTCTTTTGATTTGAGTGAGTTCTTAACAGAAATAAAAATTCTATAATGAGATATGTTAGGGCCTGAATCTGATCTCAGACTAATTATATTACTGATGTGTAACTTCATTGTTTTCAGTGCAGTCAGTCCTTAAAGACTTGTTTACAGTTGGAAATTTACCAAAATAGGTATTCTGGAATAGCTCCCTGTGTGGGCGCTCTTATTCCAGAATAAAAGTGCCTTTTTCTGACTTTGGAAGTGGAATTAATAATTATTAATTAATTATTAATAATTATTCCAAAATTAGCTATTTCAGTAAATTTCCAAGTGTAGGAAAGCCCTTACACAGTGTAAATGAAATCAGAATCAGACCTTCAGCACCCTGGCCTACCTGTCTTTTGTCCTGCTGTCTTTTGTTGCAGGCATGTTATCCTCAGTCAGTATGACATGTAGAGAGCCTGGAATTTACAATATTTAACTGGTCAATTTAGCCTTTCTGGGGACGAAAGAATCTGCAACTAACAGGTTTTACAGTTTCAGGGTAACCACACTTATATTCCCCCTTTATGGACCCTCAAGGACATTCACTTAAGGTTTCTGGCTCCCAACTGTCACCTCTCTTGGGTGGAGACCTACATCTCTCCCTTCTGATAGGGGGTTTTAAGGCTGCACAGCTCCCTGCCTTACACTGTGATATACCCATCAAACCAGACTGCCTAAAAAGGTCAGTGCCTGTCCTTTGCTCTCTCTCCAAGGACTATGAATAGTATAAAAGGGCTATGAACTATGTATTGCCCAGTTACAAGTTACCACCCATCTTTCTAAGCAAGCATATTTCTATTAATGCATTTACCTTAAGCATAAAGATAATAAAAACTATAAACAGATTGACACACACTAAACGTACCTGGAGTCATCCATCAGTCTTGTGGAACCCTGTCCGCTTGCTGGTTCAGAAAGAAGGACCTGAGTCAGTTTAAACCTAGCCTTTTTAAATCAAAAGCCCTTTTTGCCTGTTTCTGGGGGAAAAAAAATTGAAACAGTATATGCATGCCTCCTTAGGAGGCGGTACCTCTCTGGAGGTGTTTATAACCTAGGGTGATGCACCTTAATCATCCCACTGTTTTTATTTTTTGGCAGACCTCTGGCAACTCTCCCCCTTGGAGCCACATCTAATCTCTGGCCCACAGTGATACATAGCTATTCATAACCTTCATGCAATATGTTTCCACAATATGTCACACAGGCATGACACACAATTTGTGCCATGAAATGTCACTGTGATTAGTATCAGTTGCAAAAGGTTCACAATGGGAGTGTAGGAGATGGTTTTGAGTTTATCTTCGTATTTCAATCTTAAGCATTTCACACATGATTATTTATTCTGTTTGTATGCCATGTATATTGCTTAATTCTCCAAAACATTTCTAATGGTTGCTTGTGGCTTTAATAGGAAGTGCTGATGGCATTGTGTATCTGGTGGGAAACTTTACACATTATTCATTCATCTATCCCAATGCCAGTCACAATTATGTCTGGGTTCTAATCTCCAACCGGAATGGCTTTTTCTCTGGAGTCTGCTTTGTCTTACTGCAATACACATTTACTGGAAAAAAAAAAAAAAAAACTCTTAGCATTATACCCCCATTTCCTATGTACTTAAAACTCCACAGGCACTGTAGCAACTGATAAAGGAGGCTTTGAGTCTCCACGTTAATTAGGTTTTATTAATACATCACACTAAATTGCTGCTGTTCATATCCTTAAAGTGGATTTTCCCTGTGATATCTAGTGGACCAAATTCTGCTTGTAAATAAGAGCAGAATTTGGCTCATACTTAATGGCTGCATTATACCTGTATGTGCAAATATAAAATGTAGTATTTTCCATGGTAATTTTAACGTATTAGGCATTTGTATATATTCATTCATTCTAATGACTTAAGAAAACGTATTTAAGAAAACCTTGTAGTGAATTTTCTTTTCTTTGGTTAGCCCATTTCTCCTCACCACCTAGGAGCAGAACCCTGGCAGTTTCTGAGAAGTACACATGTGTGTTGTCTTCTATCTTTATAGGAACTCAAAATCTAAGGGCATCAGCAGTAAAACTGAAACTGGCTTATATTTTGCCACCATTTCTGTGTCCTTAAAAATACCTATTTTTGGAGATATGACAGCCTAGAATGAAACATAAGTCTCCATTCATGTAGCTGCCGCAGCCTTACAGCTCAAACCTGTAAAACATGTTTTTTCCTTTCTCCCACTTGCTGTTCTCTCTTGCATTCTTTTCCCTTCATGTTGGTGCTGGGCTCTCTAAGATTATCTCCCTTTTACTTTTCCTTCTGCAGAGGCAGCATTTGGAACTTGTGAAAACCTTGGGTGATGGGCTGGGCTACCTGATTCTAGGAGAACTGTTGTGGAACAGGCATGAATTGTACATGGGGCATGTGTAATTTGCTATTCTCTGAGTGCATTTTTCAGGGAGGGAGGGGGACAAAAATAACCTTGCTGAATTGAAGCTGGCCCTGCTTTCCTGCACCTGTCTCTCAGATAGGGTGTTTATTTTTGGTCAACAGTATGTGAGACTTTCTTTCTCCCTTTCCTCTCCCCATCTCCTTTTCTTGTTTTTCTCCCTCATTCCCCGTATCTATCCTTGTGCTGCTGCTATCTCCCTGAGATTTTCTTTCTCTCCACTCTCACCCTGCCTGTGATTAAGCGCCTGGAATATTTCCAGCCTGATGACTGCAGAGTTTCGCAATGAGACTCTTGTGGGAATTACTGCAGTAGGGCTGTATCTCAAAATGCCCTACTCATAGGAGCCAGGCTATACTATACTTGCCTGTGTGTGTGTGTTTCAAAGTGACTAGTATGTTAAAAGCACTGCTGCAAATCAAATAATAATGGTCTGGTGCAGGAGTACCTGATGTGAGATTGTTTAGTTACTGATTATTGCTACAAAACATCTGATATACTTAGCCCCAACCCCCCATCTTCCTTTCAGTTGAAATGTATAGACATTTTCACAAGTTCCAGTAGCACTGACCTTTCCATTCTGCTTATCTGAGAATTAGGCCTGAACCAAAACCTGTTTCTAACCCCATCTCCTCCCCCCCACCCCCCTCTCTGATTGGGCACGTTTGAAATCCAAACCCAAAGCCTGATCCCAAAAGTCCTGAACTTTGGTGGTAGTTGAAATCTGAATTCTGTGACTTGAGTTTCTCTAATGACCAGAAATGAACTCTGTCCCTTTTGGTCAAAGAAGTCAGTCACGTTATCACATTGCAAATTTGTTTGGTAGTTTTCTTGTCCTTTGTTAAGCCCTCTTGTGGGAAGGAAAGGTGGAGGAGGCGTCTTCAGGGCATGTAGCTGAACAGAAACCTTATGGGGGGGTGTGTGTGTGTGTGTGTGTGTGTGAAATTGAGTTGGGATTTTCCTCAAGTCATGAGATAACAATAGCACTGAAGGCAAGGTTATGCCCGCCATGGCTAGAAAAATGTGCACACACTCATTCTTAACCCATGGCTTTTATCACAGTGTCTGCGCACTAGGTTGAAAAACAGGTAGGATCTGCTGTTTTCTCAGAAGCTTGAGGGGATAAATGGATCTTTTCTTTAATTCATTAGCTTCCATGATGAGGTTACTTTTCAGAACATGAATATCCAAAATGTTGTAATTTGTTGCAGTGCCATATTATTGCATCATGTTGTGATGTTATAACACAGTGCAACAGCAACACAACACCAAGTCAGCCCAGAACTAAGAAACAAATGTTTTATTGTTGTTTTTCTGTCTCCAAGCTAAAGACAGTACTTCTTGGGTTCTGCAAGTTTATGGTGGACCTAACTCTTGATGGCAGTTAAACTTTATTCAAGGACACTGTCCTAATTGCTGTAGATTGAAAGCACGGACCTGTTATTTGTACTTCGCCTTCTGCACGAGGCTGTGTACACTGATGGCACTCTGTGGTATCACTAGGATCAGAGTTCCACGTGCTAGAGTAAGCTATTTTTCCCCATGGGGTTTACATCTGCAGCTTGAAGAGGCTGCTGTCAGTATTACCCACTACCTGAGACTGTCCAGAATTAATAAGCAAACTAATTCAGAACGAAGGTTAAACTTTCAACAAACCCAAACATTTGAAAGTATGTAAGCAGGGGGGAAAGATCTAGAAAGGTAGGGAAGAGGAAAGAGGCACAACTGACCTCTTGATTCCCCTCTCTGTGGAGGTCTGACCATTCTGGTCAATGGAAACAGGACATTTTTAGCAATAATTGGCCAGATTGTGGCTGGTCCTGTATGGATCCACAAAGGGCAGAGAGAGGACAACAACTGAGCCTTCACTCTGTTGCCCTGCACAGGAGTATGAGTGCTGCCAGGTTAATGTCACTGCTACACTAGCTCCCCAGTGGGGATGGTCAAGGGTAGGACTGTGACACAGCCCTTCCTCTGCTGGACTTGCTGCACTCTGGGTGACTACACTCTCATTCCAGTCAGCGCTTTCCTGGAGGAATTCTGGCAATTCCGGTAGAGACTCCTGCTTGCTGTGTGGCCCCTCCTCGCTCTGCTCCAATATCTCAAGCCACAGTCTGACCTAAATAATTTATTGGTTAAGGTAGATCAGAGTGTCTTTATTGTTTTTTTACATAAAGTGTTCTAAGATTCCTCCTCACCCATACCTTCCACTCCATTTCCCATCCCCCTCTCCTCTTTCTCCTCCATTCTCTTTCTCCTTACCAGTTTCATGCTTTATCTTTCATTCCCTAGGTATCTTTTATCCAGCTTCCCCCAACAGAATCCTCTTTCTGTTTTCTTTCCCACAATCCACCCACTTAAAATATTTTCTCCCTGGCCTCATGGAGCATCACTATGGTGATGTCATGATGTCATTGTACTAGGAACTGTTACCTAGGAGATGGCGTGATGTCATTGTACTGGAGACGGTTGCTAGGGTGATTGTGGTGGGGAACGGGGGCTGTCATGTGACCCACATCAGGAAATGTTCCCATTAAGGAGGAGGGAGAATGGTGTGTGTGGTGGGGGAATGAAAAAGAAGCCGCCAAAGATTCAAAAATCTCAGTTTTCAGTTTACCTTGATATAGAATGCTCAACTAGGTCTCAGCTTATCTGTGTTCTTATCTATCTGATCTCTCTCATATATTTCCTAATGTGCCTGTCACCATAGGCAGCATTTGGCCATAATAAAAGCAGAATAAGCCATAGTCCAGTTGTGTTCCCTGGTGGCATGGGTTCTTTTCTTTATTGCTCTGTCCATCCTCTTTTACTGTCAGGTTCCTCTCATTTCCATGATGAATAATCCAGCGCAGTCATTGACCACACAGACGTCTATGGTATGTTACATGCGTGAGCTTCATGCGGCTGAGGGGGATATAGTTCTGTACCTCAACCAGCAATCTGAGTTTCCCCCCCTTCTGCCTCCCCCATTCCTGTTTCCAGTCTATCACTGATGATGGGAACATACCTTAGTAATTCCAGCAGCTCCACGAAATGCCTAACCTGAAAGGTGAAACATGTTAACAAAAAAGAAGATGCAGCCATTATAGGTCAATAATGGCCAGCCCTAGGTGAAATCCCTTCCGGAAGATACCACAAAGGTGAAGCAAGCAGAATCGGGTTGCAGGAGTTCACAACTTTAAAATGCAATATGGTCAAGTAACTGGGGAAAAGGTTTGAAGGAGAGAGGAGGGTTCTGATATCCTGGATGAAGCACTGAATCACTGCGTTATCTCAGGCAACCTACCTGGCTTCTGCCTTAATCAGCCCAGCAGGACAGTGTGTAAAAAACCTAGGAATCTCAGTGACCAACCCATATAGCATCTGAGATGAACTTTCCTGCAGAAACAAATGACCAAAAATAGAAGTAAGATTTCATCTGACCCAAAGACAGAAGAAGAATTGTCCAGTGGTTGGGGTGCTAGTCAGAGACCTGGGTTCAATTCTCCTGTTCTGCCAATAACACCCTCTGTGACTTTTTGAAAGTCACTTAGTCTCTGTGTGCCTCAGTTCCTCTATCTGTAAAATAGGGACAGTGGAACTGCTCTACCGCACAGAAGAATCGAGGATAAATGCATTGCAGTTTGGGAGGCACTCAGATATATAAATGGCCATATTATAAATACATAAATTAGATAAATTATATAGATTTACCCAGCCAATAAATGATTGTGCTGAAGTAGGAAATATGTTTAAGTTGATACTGTCCTGCAATGGTAACATTGGCTTCAGTCTTTGGGTCTGGTGTAGCTGTCCTTGGTGCAAGACTTGGGGGGCTAGGAAAGGTGACTTTGTGCTTCGCCATCTTTGGATCTGCCTGGCCCCCAAAATAATTTAGAGCAGCCTCAATAAATGCAGTAAATAATGTACAGCTACCTGCAATAGTATACAGGGACTTGTTATGGCACCTGAGGAATCACTGGAGTACAGTCCACTCCAGCATTACCCCTGTGCCAAAGGCTATGCAGGGGAAGTGGCAAGGAATAAACTATATGCCATCTGAGGATTTCTCTCTGCCCTTTTCAGATGGGCATGTAAACCAGTTTTTGCTCCATTAGACAGAAATGCCTTATAAAGCCTGAGAAGCTGACCCATTGTCTCACAAAACAAAACTGCTAATGTTGGAGTCATGAACAGATGGGGAGAGAGATGGATGATGTGTCCAGGTAAAATGGGTGGCTTGAGCCTGTTGCTCCAAAATTGCATGTGACTCAGAATGCTGTTTGAATGTTCTGTTAGAATGGATCTTCTTCCAATATTGACCATATATAGCTTGTTGGGAAAACCTTGGACCATGTCCTTCGGGTAAGGACTTCAATTCTAACATTAATGGACATAAAAAGATCTGGTGCCTTTGGCTTGAGTATGCGTGAATGTGTATATGTGTAGGAGTGTTTGTAGGGGTGTGCGCTTATGTGCATGTACATTTGAATAAATGCAGAGGTGTGTGAGATTTCGTGTAGGACAGTGTCTGATGCACTTGAATGTGCGTAGGGATGTGTGGGAATGTAGCTGTGTGGTAGGAATGGCATCACGTGGCAGGTGTGTGTGTGTATGAACGTACATGCGAGTACCTCTGGTATAGCAGTGCGTATGTTTTGCCTGCAGTAACCCTGTGGATGAATACACTGTTATGAAAGCTGCTTCTCTAGACTCTGTGTATTTCAAAAGAATTTCTTGTTCCCCATGCAGTCATGGGAGTAACTAACTCTACACAACAGCAGAACAAATAGTCTCTGTTCTTAATGTCTGCAAATTTTCCAGAGCTCTGTTAGAAACTAGCTTGCAAGCTACTGCATTTCAGTGGCATTAAGCAGCTGCAGAAATCTGCCAGAAGCATTAGCTAATAAGCATAATTTCTGTCTTCTCTGCATCTGCTATGGAGCCAGGATACGTATATGCAACTCAGATCTCCTGTTCCATATAGCCGCAGCCTCAAAAGGAACAGAGGAGAGGGTCTTGATAAAGGGACAGGGGTTATCTCAATTAAATAACTACCAAAATAATCAGTTACCAAACTCCCTCAGATATGGTGAACAAGAAGAAATGAAGTACAAGTGAAGTGCATGCATTTTTGTGTGTCCTGATAGAGAACCCTGAAGCCTTGTGTCTATCTCCTAGTATCTCTCCAGGCCATTGATTCTCAATTTTTTTTCATACCACAGTGTGTTTCATCGGGAAAACATGTTGGGATCCTTCCCCGCATAGTTTTGGGATACCTCCTCTCATCTAGCTGTACAGAGAGGCTGAGTCATGACCCTTAGGCTGAGAACTCATGTGCTAGGCTAAAAACCTGAAATCACACAACTTTTATTGCATTTTGAGCTGGGAACAGGAAATTAATTAGAGAAATCATTGGGCACTGGTGGCAATCCTGATCTGAGAGGCAAAACAAGAGAATTTTGCAACCCCTGAGATTTGTGTAGGATTCCAGGGTTCCTGATATGAAAGGTGTAGTATAGAAACTTGTGATTGGGGTAGGATTTGAGGTTCATTGGCTTGATCATTGTCATCAGGCAATAAGAGTAGAACTATTTGCCTATTGGGATGTTGAGAAATAACTTTACAATCAATATGCAAATCAGTCCCCTTCAGCCAATCAGACTTCAGGGACTTGCATAATTGGGAGATGTGGGTCTATAATTGCACAGCTTTCCTCACTGGCTGAGGTAATTCCATTTCAATATCACTAATAATAAAGAATTCTGTAGAGTTTCTAGATAGGCCTGATTTATTGCTCAGCTTTGCATCCCTCGTCTCCCTCCTCCCTATGTCCTCTTTTTGTTAATGGGTACAGGACAGCCAGCCCCTCAGTAACAATCTGATACTAATAACCAGAGATGTCAGACTAATAAGGGATTACACTGCTTTCTAGCAATTAAGAAGCACAAGGGACCAGGGGTCAGTAAAACCCTGAGGGGAGGGAGTTAGGAGCAGGAGAAGTGGCATGCAGCAATGCTGAGCAGATAGCTAGCTCTGTGCGTAGTTTTCAGAGTAGCAGCCGTGTTAGTCTGTATTCGCAAAAAGAAAAGGAGTACTTGTGGCACCTTAGAAAGCTTATGCTCAAATAAATTGGTTAGTCTCTAAGGTGCCACAAGTACTCCTTTTCTTTCTGTGCATAGGGCAACTCAGCTTTTACTGGGCAATACTACCACCTAGTGGAGTAGTTTGTTTTTACATGGAGTCTGTACTGTGCTCTGTAGATGAGATCTGAAGTCTTATGCTAGTAATAAAATCAAGGATAGTTCTTCGGGCATCTTAAGTGACTGGCACAGAAACTGCTCTGTAGGTGCCACACTGTTTTAAATTTGAAAGATGTTTGTATAACTGTTTGCCAAGTCTGAATCTGGATTTTTAAAACATTTGGTTCGGAAATATATCCTTTGTTCAGATATGGTATGAATATAATTTACATTTCCAGAGTGTTAATTCATCTATAAGGATTCCAAATGCTTTAGAACTGTATGCATACATGCTTAAATGCAGCAATCTCTGGGGTGGAAGGGCTGTAACTGACTTACCGTATGCTAACAGTGTGGGGCTGGAAGGAAATGTCTGACAGTCAGCAGGGATAATCCCCAATGTAAGTGAATTTAGTGATCATGAAAGGTGCTAGCCTATCTGAAATCCTGGAAGGATGTGGAGAGGGGCCACGGAGCCAGGAATAAACTGAACGGACAACAGATCATGAAATGGGAATGGGAGTGGGGTCAAAGGTGTGAAACAGGGGAAGCAGATTGAGATTCACTGCTCAGTATCCCCAGAAATATCCACTGCTCCATGAAGGAGTCCAAGGAGACAGTGAATATTACCCAGAGGAGTCTCTGCCCAGATGCATGAAATGGCCAGGGAATGGAAAAAGGCCCAACAGTCAAAGACAAGTTAGAGAGCCTCTAAATCCTCCTTCATTAGTAGATGGCCATTTTGGCCAGTGCAGAGAGGAGGTTGATGAGAAAGTCTCGTGACTTAGGGGGGCCATGAATAGGGTGTGCATAGAGGAGCAGGTTTCAGCCAGAGCCTCAGCAAGAGACAGATTTAAACTAGCTTGGTATGTTATACTTCATGACTGCAGTTTAGAAATATCCATAAAGAGAGGCTCTGGGGGGTGTTCAGAGATGGAACAGTAGGTGAATGTGCAGCCTGCTCAGGTAGTGTTCTGGAGATGGGCAGGGGAGCTCGCAGGACAGAGGCCAGTTAAAAAGCTGCTGTGGGCCAAGGAGATTAATGTCTTCATTTATCTCGTGTAGAGACAGGAGGAGAGGAATCCAGACAAGATGACAGTGAAGAAGTTACAGTAACTCATGGCTGGCCTCCTCATGAAGTGCAAATGCAAGACCTGCTCATCTCCTGGTAAAATAGTGATAGTGGATAATAGGTACAGTAAGTACGATCAGAAAAAGAGAGAGTGAGATGAATATGCTTTGTGGGAGTTGTTGTACCCACAAAGGGGAAAGGATGCAAGAAGGCAAGGTGTTTGCCTTGCAATGGACAGGAAAGGCTCTGATATATTTATATGGATGATTTTTAAAAGCCATAAGGGTCATCAATATATAGATTAATTTAGTATCTAATAATATAGAGTGCAAAGTGCCTTACAAAGGAGGGTTAGCATCATTATCCCTCTTCTACAATTGAGGAAACAAAGGTGCAGAAGTCAAGTCATTTGCCCATGTTCATATCGTGAATTAGTGATACAGTCAGGTATAGGCTTCAGGCTTTCCGACTCCCAATACCCTGGACCAGACCAGTTCTCTGTCTTCTGAATGGAATTGATTTGGAATATTTTAATCATGGTATCTGATATTATAATGGTAGGTGAAAGTAATTGTTAAAGAAGTTTACAAAGTCAGCTTTTGGGGGGCAAGGACTATGCCTCCTGATATGTTTGTAGAGTACTAAGCACAGTGTTGTGCTCCATAAACAATAGGAGAAAACTGCCTACTTCAGAAAAAGAAAGGTAGGAGACAAATGATCTGATGCACCCAGTGTGTGGAGTCTGTCAGGAAATCAAACTACTCATGGATCCTGGAAAGATGGGGACTGAACATTGCAGCTGATTATTTATGAATCCATCTGGTGAAACTCCTCTGCAATATCAGTGCTGTTTTCACTGGAAACTTTCTGTGCTCTGGCCCCTCTGCAGAACTGTGAGAGGCTGATTTAATGCACATAGAGTTCCCTGTTGAACCTTTGTGACTGATGCCACAGTCTGCAAGCTTCAAAGGGGCTGCACTCACAGTTTTACATTGATCATGCTGTAGTCTAATGCACCAGATTGATTCCTGGTGTACTTCCACTGAAGCCAAAGGATTAGTGACATGGATGAATTTGATCTGATGTTTGATGTTCAGCGAGGCTTGTTATGACACAATAACAGCAATCTTGATTGCATCCATCAGGCTCCTTGTGTTTGTGTGGTGAAAGAGATTAAACAGGTTCTTCATTTAAACAAACTCGCCATTTGGAACAGCTCTGCTTTCTTTTCTTCTTCCTTTTCCTCACCTAAGCTCCCTCTATTGTTTCAGTACAGGTTGCATTTACTCACACCTATTCTATTCAGTTAATCTTGAATACAGGAGGTTCCCCATGCTAATTGTTTTGTTATATTTATTAAGTTCTATCCCCTTTCTTTCCACCTGTCTCTCAGATCTGGTTTCCATTCATTTTATAATCTTTACACTATTGCTCTTGTTCAAATGCAACAGTTAAACACCTTTTTTCTCTGACTAAAGTTTCTGATTGTTTCAGGTAACCAAGCCAAACAGATAAGCATAGATTACAGAGTGACAATGGCGAAGCAGAGTTTCCCTCTCTGGAGAAAAGTCAGTGAAGTTTGAGGGGGAGCAAGCTGAAGAACGAAGAGAAGAAAGGGTCCATGGACTGCTATTTGAGGAAAAAGAAAAGGTGATCAGTCAGATGTCTATAGCATAGCACAGACAAACCTAGTTAAGTTTTACAGTTCTGTTGCACCAGAAGCAATTCTTGAGGAAAAAGTCCCAAAGTATAAACTATTTGTTTTTAATTTGAGACTGTCCAGGCTTTAATAGTGGCTGTCTCCAAAACTGCCATTTTTCTTTGTTTCATTTTCCCATTCTTTTGATCTTGGAGCTGTTGTCACCTTTCAATGTTAAGAATCTAGTCTTCTGCTTACAGAGGAGGCTCTGAGGAACCATCTGTTGACAGAATCTATATCTAAGCGATTTAAACATTGCTGCCAGCAAAAATAAAGTAAGAGAGGGCAGAAGTCACTTTGAGCATGAGCTTGATTCTTGTGTACATGTTCCTGAGCACTCTTACCAAAAGGCATTCTCATAGCAGATGTACCAAAGAAGTACGGATGCTTGACATCTTTAACAGACAACAGGGCATCTTTGCTTCCCACTCCATGTATTTTGGCTGGGGTACTGTCAGAATAAGTTTTGTTATATGAGCCTAACCTGGGAGGTCAGAAGTGGGGTGTCTGACATTCAGCCTCATCACAGTGGCCCTCCAAGATGTTAATGTCCAATTCTATTCCCATACTGTTCTGAGCAGGGACAAGTGTGTGTCTAGAAGACAGTGGAGATGGCTGTACCTGGCCTCTTCAAGAATCAATCGGTTGCCAAAAGACAATGAGGGACTAAAAGTGATTCTCAAATCTAGCCTAGTTATGTCAACTATAACATTGATGATAACATCAGCTCAGGATTAAACAAAGATTGTGAATGGCTAGCCAACTACAAAAGCAGTTTCTCCTCCCTTGGTGTTCACACCTCAACTGCTGGAAGAGGGCCTCATCCTCCATGATTGAACTAACCTCGTTATCCCTAGCCTGATTCTTGCTTGCATATTTAGACCTGCCTCTGGAAATTTCCACTACGTGCATCCGACGAAGTGAGTATTCACGAAAGCTTATGCTCCAATATGTCTGTTAGTCTATATAAGGTGCCACAGGACTCTTTGCTGCTTTTATTGAGTATATATTCTACCTCTGCCAAAATTGGGTGAGGTGGCTGCAAATGACTTGTATGGAGTTCTGTAAACAAGATAAGGCTTAGCATTGTAGCTATCTGAAAAGCCCCACAGAATGCTTTTGCCATATGAACCCTTCACATCTTCCATTTCCCTCTAACAGAAAAACAGGCTGCACACACTATGGATTCAGCAAGTAATAAAGGACTGAATCATGTGGATCTAGTTAATTCTGTTCAAATACATCTAGTAGTATATATTACAGGAAGAAGGATACTAATTGCTTGTAATAGGTAGAGCCCAATAGATGTGGAATTGTCAGAGGTATGAGAGCCTCTGCCCGTACCCATGATAGGTTGGTGAGTGTAGTATCCCTTCCCCAATCCTGGCTGTACTGAAGGCCATACTTCATATTTTAGGATTAAAGAGCCTAATAACCTCCCCATCTGCAAAAGAGATGCATCCTTTTTTTGCAAGAGGTAATTCTCCATTTTTGCCTGGACCCTACTGAAAAGCACTATTCAGAGTATTAATTCTGGGGTATTTGGGGGTGAGGTGGGCTGGAGGGAGGAGATATAACCTGCGCTCAGCACAAAATAGTCTAGACAATTTATTCACATACACAACCTCAATAGGGTCATCAAGAACCTGCCCCTCCACAGCTCTGTGTCACAATCAAACCTAATCAAGAGCCCACAGCTAACTGAGGGGGACTTTTCTTCACTAGAAAATTAGGTCAATTTAGCACACAAACATGAGTAGCTGCTTTAACTACTATGATGTAGAACATAACTTTGCAGTCAGTGTAGATCGGGACAAGTCATGTGTAGCTAACTGCGGTCAGGTGGTCATAGGTAATGCTGGTTTCAGTAAGGTTTACCCATAACCTGCTGGCATGAGTTGAAACCCAACAGCCCTAGTCTATGCTGACCGTTAAGTCGTGTTTAACTTTAGGCTCGTTAATGAGAGTCCTGAAATGTGGCCAAATTTTCTAGTGAAAACAAGCCTAGAAAGTATAGGCTAAGCTTTAGTGCCAATGAGCTCCTGCTCCCTGATTAGCAGTGCTGTGAGTCAGCTCCTCAGAGCTCCCACTGAGCCCAGAATTGGGGCAGAGCTCCTGGCAGTTTTGGTTAACTTTGGGTACTGTGTAGAATGCTGTCTGTAACTGCTATTCAGGTTTCTACAGGGCATGTGTCAGCACTCATTTAATATTTCATATACCTTGTTATATCAAATGACACCATTTGAACTACAGTATGAGAGTATAAATGATCTAATTATCTGGCACCTTACATGAAAGACTCCCTGTTCCAACACTTGTCTTCTGTTGCCAGACATCACCAGTGTGATGCTTTGCTCTGTTCAACGTTGATAACAGTTGGCTGCGTGCATGTGTTCCCTCTGTGTGCTGCCCTGGCTCTGCGCAGATAGCTGACACAACAGACCCTGAGAGAACCCCCAATGACCGCAGACTCCGATAAGGTATTAAGGCACCCGGCCAGGTTTATTGTCAAACAAAACACAGTAATAGTTTCCCGCAGACTCTACAGGACATACTATGGATATGTGCCCCTAACAGTGGACTCAGTCAGTCAGTCTGGTGGTACTTATCACTACCCCCTAGGCCAGACAAAGACAACTCTTCAGGGCTACGCTTTTATACACAGATACAAACAAAAAGAAAAGGAGTACTAGTGGCACCTTAGAGACTGACCAATTTACACATCACTCCCAACGTATAGAGGTGCAACCCCTCTACGTGTTAGGATGCCGCCTCTCACCTTGTACATGTTGGTTTGAACAAAACAACTCTGTACATCATGTTACCCTTTTAATGCTATCTTTAGAAGGAGTGAGCATGTTCCTTGTTATCTGTGTGGAATGTGTTCATACCGGAATGTTCTAGTACCATCCTGGCACTAGTGCTTAGTACCTTTTAGGTATGTGTATGTCAGGGTTCCCTCCCCACTCTGAACTCTAGGGTACAGATGTGGGGACCTGCATGAAAGACCCCCTAAGCTTATCTCTACCCGCTTAGGTTAAAAACTTCCCAAAGGCACAAATTCTTCCTTGTCCTTGGAACGGTATCGCTGCCACCACCAAGTGAGTTAGACAAAGATTTAGGAAAAGGACCACTTGGAGTTCCTGTTTCCCCAAAATATCCCCCAAAGCCCTTCACCTCCTTTCCTGGGGAGGCTTGAGAGTAAACAAGGTGAGCACAGACCAGATACTTGGGTTTTTAGGACACTAAAAACCCCAGTTAGGTTCTTAAAAGGAGAACTTTATTATAAAGAAAAGGTAAAAGAAGCACCTCTGTAAAATCAGGATGGAAGGTAATTTTACAGGGTAATCAGATTCAAAACACAGAGGATTCCCCTCTAGGCAAAACTTTAAACTTACAAAAAGACCCAGGAATAAACCTCCCTCTTAGCCTAAGGAAAATTCACAAGCTAAAACAAAAGATAATCTAACTCATTTCCTTCCTTTTACTTACAATTTGTAATCTTAGGTGCTTAGTTCAGGTATGGGTTTAGGAGATGTATTTTCCCTGTCCTGGTTCCTCGCTGACCCAGAGAGAACACAAAGAAACACCCAACAAAAACTTTGCCCCACAGATTTGAAAGTATCTTCTCCCCTTATTGGTCCTTTTGGTCAGGTGCCAACCAGGTTATCTGAGCTTCTTAACCCTTTACAGGTAAAGGAGGGATTTTATGCTACCCTTAGCTGTATCTTTATGACAGTGTATAATTGCAACGTCAACCTTCTTGCCAACTTCTGTGAGTAGTGCCTGCCTCTGGCTCACAGTTTAACTTTGCTTTATGTTAGCAAAGTCTTGACCATTACTTTAGTTCAGGCTTTAGGTCTCATACCGGGCCTCTGATACAAGGGTTTATGTTTCAGGGCCTCATCTTACCACGTCGTCTTTTGTGCTGTGATATGGAGGTTAAAGTCCACTAAACTATCTTTTCAGCATTTATCTGCCCTTAATTAGATTACTTATTCCGAGGAACATGACACAAATCTGTGACTTTTTCAGTGTTACCTGCCCGCCTCCAGCGCCATTTCATACAAAACTTGTTTGCTACTTTCTCCATCTGCAAGTTTAGTCTTTTTTTTTTTTTTTTTTACATCATTCTCAGATTTATTTCCAAGTGTCTATATAGTTCCGATATCTTCAGACAGAAGATGCTCATGGGGTCATTCTGATGGATTAACTACATGATTTTCCTTGCAGTGAACAAAATATTAGGGATATTGTGTTCGTGTATGAGAGCAACATAGCCAGCTCAGATAGAAAGGAACACCCTTACCCCCACACCTGTTGTTCTAGTGAAGTGTTGTAGTGGGCTTATGAAGGGGAAGAATGCTATATTAGGATGGGTGTACTGCACATGGAAACAAAGTGTTCTTTGGAACACGTAACAGAAACAAAGGGACCTGGATGGCTCAAAGTGTCTTCTACCTCTGCAGTAGCATTTCAACTCTCTAAGTCAAATCCAGTCCATGCTGGTAGTGATTTGATGGCTGATTAATTGTTTATAAATTGTATGTGAGGTAATTGGGTAGCCTCAGTTCAGTTTCTGGTAGACAGGTGTAGCTGTCCATATTCCTAAAACAATCACCAGCCTTCATCTACCATCATTTAAACCACCATCATGACAACTGGTGGCCCCATAAACAGTCCGCAGGGATGCCATGGAACATAAGTACACGGAAACTAAACTCTTCTCTCACTTTTAAGTTTGGTTCCTTCCAAAGAAGGGTTGAGGAAAATTCACAGGGCAGACTGGGAGCAGAGGTATGTTGCTGACACCCACACAGACTCCTGATTCTGTGTCTCCTCTCAGCTTTTCAGTATCTGTATCTTTGTTGCTAAACAGAAAGGTGAGGCACTGAAGAGGCACACTGCAGATGATTGTGCCAAGGCTTATGCTTCATTAGCCTGACAATGACCTCTATGGTGTTTTGCCTTTGACTTAAATTAATGCAGGCTAAGGCCGTATGAGCTTTTCAGAATTTGAAGAAACATCTTGTTCAAGGAAGGCCTTTGCTTGTTCACTAGTAACAAGGAGGTCTACGGAGTGAAATTAAGCAAGGTTAGAAGGCTTGATTTTTCTCCGTAGGTCAGAGTAGGCTAAAGTGCAAATTTGACTCATGGGACCTGGTTCTGCTTTCACCCAGTATAGGGTATATCAGGATGTCTTTGGAATTACAAAAACAATGCTAGTGAGATAGGGATCAGATCTATGGAGTTCTACACTACAGTGTTTAGCTCTGATGAAGAGAGAGCATTGCATGCTGGGACTGATGGTCCCCACATTCTCCTTCACTATGTTAAAGATAAAGGGATCTGCACCATTTATAAAAATTTAGATGAGGCTCTTGTTCCCCTTGCCAAGTTGCCAGTGTGGCCCTCAGCTGGCCAAAGTATGAGCCACTTCTCTGGGTGCCGAATGTACCCTAACCTTGTCAACTGGGATTTACCCAACACACATGCAAAATTTATTGAAACAGCAAATGAAGTGTTGCCAAGGAAACATGAGCTATTAAACTCCAAAAGCATAATTTATAAGAAATAAATATGGTTGTAAACATTCTTTCTCTTAGTGCTGTGAAAACCCTAATGAAATAGTCTTGCACCCTTCCAGCTAATGGAAACAATGTGCCTGGGGAATGAAAGGGTGAAAAGGGAAATTACAAGTCATTTAGCTCTAAGTTTGGGATAGAGCAAATGGGAGCGGGGCCTTTGTGTGCTTTCTTCCTCTCACATCAGTAATGTATTGAATGCTTGATTCTCCATGTATGTTATAAATCAGGAGTAACTCAGCTGAAGTCTCAGAGTAACAGCCGTGTTAGTCTGTATTCGCAAAAAGAAAAGGAGTACTCGTGGCACCTTAGAGACTAACCAATTTATTTGAGCATGAGCTTTCGTGAGCTACAGCTCACTTCATCGGATGCAACTGATGAAGTGAGCTGTAGCTCACGAAAGCTCATGCTCAAATAAATTGGTTAGTCTCTAAGGTGCCACAAGTACTCCTTTTCTTTCAGCTGAAGTCAGTGCAGTCATGTTAGTGTAAAGTCAGTGTAAGTCGGAGGATGATCAGGGCCAGGATTTCTAGAAGAACCTTTAGAATATGATAATACCAAAAAAAAAAAAAAAAGGGGGGGGGGGAGGGAAGAATTAGACAATTGGAAACATTTTTATATTAGTTTGTTTTAATACCTTAGACATTTAAAATTAGATTTCTTCCTCTCCTTTCCCCATTGTCACTGGTGGTATCAGCCACCATACTGACCATAGCAAGTCCCCAGCCTTTAAGAACTGCCTGTCATGTGAGGCAGTGAAATCTGCAGGTCCTTCTTGAAGCAGACACAACACTAGAGGTAGGTGCACCAGAAGGCTTTCCTCATGGAGTAGGTGGTGAGAGCAGACTCTGACCCCAGATTCCAGATGGCTGGATCTGTGGGGGACCAGAGACAGTTGAAATCTGTCCCAGCATCAACTTAAAAACCAGACATAGGGTCACTCAGGCCTGTGGCTTCCTTGTCTGGGAAGCGTGGACAGATCAGTCTCAGAGTATAAGTCTTAAAAGGAGAAGAGGTAAAAATCACCCTCCCTGGATCTGGCTTCTAGACCACATAAAGCTACCAGGCTGTCAGACACTGAGTGCCTCAAAACTTAGGAAAACTTCCCTGAGCACTTTGGAGCCAACATCAGCTGAGCAGATCTGTCCGCAATAGAGGCCCTGTCCAGCCATGTCATGGCTGTTTTAGCCTCCTCAGTATCAAGGCAATCAGAAAGATCACTGGCAAGTGTGGTACTGGGTATAAGTCTGACCCTGGTGCTAGCCATTCTATTGCCTCCAGCACCGGCTCCAGTGTGTCCCTTCAGCACAATGACCTGTGTGTGACTTCTGGACCCATGTTCACCCCAATGCAGTGCAGGTTCCTGGTCCCAGTGACTTTGATGGTTCCACCATCCAGTCAGAGCCTCCCTACGCCGAGACTCTGTGCCAAGGGTGATGGCAATGGTGGTCACACCATACAGCTCCCCCTGCTAGCCTCAGTAGGCACACTGAAAGAGTTACAAGCGACTACTGAGGACCTGCCATTCAAGGGCTGCTCATTCTTCCACAAGAAGACTGACAAAGCAATGAGATCCCTCTAGCATTCGAGGGCCACCTGCAGATCATTGGCATTCTATGCCCTGGCTTCCAAAAGGAGGCATTTCAGTCCCCAACCCTCAGTGGCAGCCTTTCTTCCAGTATAGGCTGTCTGAGCCCCTGGGCCACAGGCAGAAGCCCATGAGAATAAAATCCACAGGGGAGGTCTACCTCTCAGTTGCACCACCCTGCTTCAGCATTGACTAGGCAGCAGATCTGATTCAGTGCCTGAAGACGGTACACTATTAATTCTGCTATCCTTGCCCTTCCTTCCATTCAGCAACTGTCTGGCTTACATCCAATAGGCCTGGTCCAGCATCATCTCAGACCATTAGGAATTTGGCCAAGAAAGCCTATGCCATTCAGTTCCTCTCCCTTCCCCCCAATTTCACCATCCCTCATCAGGGACCCTTCCAACAAGAGCTTGCTTCAACAAGAAGTGCACCCCCTCTTTTCTTTGGATGGTCTAGAGGAGGTTCTATTCAAGGTATTTCCTTTTTCCCAAGAAGACTGGGCAGCTTTGACCAATATTGGACCTTAGAGCCTTGAACACCTGTATCAAGAAACTCAGGTTCAAGATGGTCTCTCTCGTGTCCATCATCACTCCCTAGACCAGAAGGACTGGTATGCAGCCCTCAACCTCAAGGATGCAAATTTTCACATCATGATATACCCAGCACACAAGTACTTCCTGATGTTTGTGCTGGATGACAATCGCTACCAGTACTGTATTTTACCTGTAGTTTTCTCTGTAGGGCCCTTATTTTTATGAATGGTGGCAGCCTGCCTGAGAAAGTCAGGTGTCCAAGTGTTCCCATACTTAGACAACTGACTGACTGGTCAGGTGCCACTCAGTATCTCGAGTCCAGGCCTACATCACATCTATTCTCTAGTTGTTCACATGTGTCTGGGCCTCTTGTTGAATGAGAGAAAGTCCATGTTAACACCTACATGGCAGATAAAGTTTATTGGGGCTGCACTCAGCATGCAGACAACTGCTTACCTACAATCTTTCTGTTTCTGCCTGCAGTTCCAGCCAGTGATGTGAGTAAGATCCTGGCTCAGACTATTGGGTCCTACGGTGGCATGTACATTTCTTATTCCATAGGCAAGGCTCTGCTTCTGACGACTTCAGGGATGTTGTCTTGGGTAGTACACAAAAGACAGACATTACCTAGGCAGAGCGATGCATCTTCCCCGGTAGTCCTTCAGTCACTAGACACTGTTTGCAAGGGGGACCCATACAGCCCCAATTTGCCCACAGAAACCATGATCACGGAAACCTCCATGTTCAAATGGGTGGCGGGGGAGCAGTTCATATGGGCAATGTCATGGCTCAGGACTTGTGGTCAATTATGGAGACGGCCTTACACATAAATATTCTAGAATACAGGTCCATATAAAGTTTATATTTGGCCTTCCTTGGTAATGCTGGACAATATGGCAGCAGTCTTCTATTTAAACAGGCAGGGAGGGAGCAAGTCTGAGCTCTTGTGCCAGGAGGCCAGCTTTCGGACATTGCCATAGGGCACATTATCCTGACAGCAGTCCCTGTCCTGGGGATGGACAATGTGAAGGGACATGGCCTGAGCAGATACTTTTGGAACACTCACGAGTGGTGGACGCATGAGCAGGGAGGTTTAGCTCAGTGGTTTGAGCATTGGCCTGCTAAACCCAGGGTTGTGAGTTCAATCCTTGAGGGGGTCATTTAGGGAGTTGGGGGATTGGCCCTGCTTTGAGCATGGGGTTGGACTAGATGACCACCTGAGGTCCCTTCCAACCCTGATACCTTCAGGACTTCGTCCAGCGACAGGGAGGTTCCCCACATGGACTTTTTTTTGGAACAATGGAGAAAAACAAGTGTTGCCGCTTCTGTTCATGCAGGAGGGGACACGGTCCCAGCTCTCTCTCTCTGATGCTTTTCTCTTTATATGGACGAACAGACTGTTCTATGCATTCCCTGTCATTCCCCTGCTCCCCAAAGTGCTGTGGCAGATCAGGCAAGAGAAAGCCAGATTAATCCTGATATCCCTGGGTTGGCTGAGGCAAATGTGGTTGAGGGATCTCCATGACCTCTCCGGAGTAATGCCAATCTGTCTATGCTTGATCCCTTACCTTGTTTGGAACAAGGGCTCAGTCTTGCACCCGAACTTAAGCTCCCCCGGCTCGACAGCATGGCTGCTCACTGGTTGACGCTAGTGGAGAGCAACCGTTCATCAGATCCTTATTAGTAGCAGGAAGGATTTCTCTCGGTTCACCTAGCTCTCTAAATGGATGAAGTTCACCCACTGGGTGCAACAGCACCAGATATACCCTTTACATTCTGGGATACCGGAGATCTTACTGCACCTGAAGAGCTCTGGGCTCTCTGAGTTCATTGTGGGTTCACCTGGTGGCCATTTCCATGATCCACCCACCGAGTGACCAGTCCTTAGTCTTCTCCCACCTGATGGCAAAGGGGTTCCTGAAAGGCATCTCAATACTGTACCCACCAGTCGGGGACATGGCCCCAGGGTGGGACTTTAAACTTATCCTCTCAAAGCTGATGGATGCCCCCTCTGCACCTCTAGCTGTGGGCTCACTGCCCTATCTAGCCATGAAAGTGGCCTTTTTCTTGGCAATTACATCTGTCAGGAGGGCCAGGAACTGCAGGCTCTGATGGCTGAGCCACGTTATACAGTCATTCATAGTGTCCAAAGAGTCTCCGAAGTTTCTATGAGATCACATCCCAGATTTCTTCCCCAGGTGGTGTCCAAATTCCACACCAACAAGGTCATCCACCTGCTTGTGTTCTTCTCCAAGCTTCACACTGGGAGAGTGGAGCAGAGGCTGCACCCGGTGGGCATCCACTGGGCCATATTCTACCTGGACTGGACAAGGCCTTCAAAAAAAAAATCTCCCAGGTGGTTTCTTGCTTACACAGAGAGACTCAAAGGATGGCCCATGTCTACGTAAAGAATATCCAACTGGATTACTGAATGCATCAGGTCATGTAACTGGATAGCAGGTAGGCAGCTGCCCGACAGAATGACAGCTGCCTCCACCAGGGCACACTCCACCTTCGTGGCCTCTGCAACAAACTTGCCAGTTGAGGATATTTGGAAAACAGTGACCTGGTCATACATTCATGAAGCACTACAAGCTGGTGAATGTAGCCAGGGACTATGCAAGATTTGGAAGAGCTGTGTTACAGTCTGTATTTACAGAGACTCCCTGTACCTGCCCCCAGTGATGACTACTGCATGGGAGTCACCAACTGTGGAATATGTACACAGATAAACATTCAGAGAAGAAGAGGTCACTTAGTCATACAGGAACTGATGTTATTCTTTGTGATGAGCAGTCCGTATACATATTCCACAGCCCACCTGCCATCCCGGCTACTTCAGAGTCCTGATGTCAGCCTCTTGTGGAGGTGAAGGAACTGATTGTGATGAGGCAGCTCTGCCTGTTGTACCTTTTGTGAAGTGAACAAGGAAAGGAAGGGGTACATGTGCTGTCCCGTTAGATATCGCTGACTAGAAAATTCTCCGACATGTGTGCACTGGATGTGCATTCACCAACTGTGGAATATGTACATGGATTACACATCTCGAAGAACATCAGTTACTGTACAGATAAGTAATCTCTTTTTCACCATTGTCCCCCAGGGCTAAAGGAGGTTACATAGTGCAATAACTTGGATAGGTAACCTTGGTCTCCAAGTGATGCTCAAAGTGTTTGGAATGCATAAAGCAATAAACTAGGGCTGTTCACGGGTTAAATCCTGACATCCATAGTACCTTAGCTCTGTCCTTGCTCAGATAAAATGCCCATCACTCCAGAAAGTGCTGGCCTGAGTATAGACTAAGCAAACGGTGAGTAAGGATTTCAGGACTAAGCCCAGAAAGAACAAACCATGACACTGCAGTATGGGTTGATTCCTTCAGTCCCAACTTAGTTTCTGCTCAGATAAAACATCAATACAATATGTTTGCCAGACCTTAAATTCTTTTTTCCATCCTTATTTAAACAAGGCTCCCATTGGTTTAATGGGATTTTTCCCTGAGAAAGACCTGCAAGATTTGGCCCATAAACTAGAATTTGTGAACAAAGGCATGATGCGTTAACTTGTTGAAAATTTTACATACCCTTTTGAAATGCAGCACACTATCTAGGAATACCCATTTCCCTTGTTATAGAAATTTAAACTGGGAAATTAGCAAAGGCTATTGTCTCAGCATTTGTGGCTAAACATCTTCCTATCTTATGGGCTTGTATATTAGGAAGCTGTCAACAAAATACTTAACTTCCTTGTTCTATTAATACTCAGCTCATTTGGCCGTCTTTGTGTTTGTACTCTGGACTTTCGGGGATATGTTTAATAGCCCTTACTTCTTCCGGATGGCTTTGCTTTTGCAAATTTCAGGAAGCCTATTACGTTAGGTGTAACAAATTTGTGGGTGTAAGTTTTCCAGGACAAGTGATTGTGTTCTAAGATGCAGCTAAATACATAATAATTACTACATCAAATGGAAGTAATAAAACAAGTATTGCTACAGAGAAGATTGGCCAGGTCTAGTTATGACCTGTCACATCAATTTTGGGCCAAAAATTTCCCGGGTACTGAGCTTTCAGGCTGTTAATGAGCTGCCTGACCCAGTTAACTGGATACGAATTCCTGTGTTGGTGGTTTTACCTTGAAGACAAGTGAGCCTATTATGTCCCTGTTACCTGTACAAGCTTTAATGAAAATTTGTTTTCTATTTCCCAGTAAGGCCCAATAACTTCCTTCTCTTGGTTTAGAGAGGAAAATTGGATTACTTAAACCCATATGATGGTAATATGGCAGCCTTATCCCTTTGTTATTAGTAAACAAAAATGATGTAATCTCAGGAGGTTCCTCTCCATCCAACCCCTCGCCCCACCAAATTGGCTTAGTTTTCCTGTACACAATTTTGTTACTGTTTCTACATAATGTTGTTGTTTACTGTGAACTGCCTAATTTAATATGTGTCCTGACGTAAAAACAGGTCTCTTCTGGAAGTCATCTGGAAAGTGGGCAATACATCTGACAAATGAAAACCATTACTCTTTGGAGAGAGTACTTTTCGAGAGAAACAGGTACATCATGGTAATGGATAGTGTTACCGGCACCCAGTGCCGAGAGGCAAAACAACAGCAGGGGTTCGTTACCCGGTGTGCTTCACTCAATAATCACAACGGGGTGGAGAAGCAGAAAAGTTTATTTGCAGCTGCAAACAAGGTACAGGGAGAATAGAATCTCAAATCCTGCACACCAGAGCAGGTCATTACACACACTTTTATATTTCTTAATGCTACTGCACTACACGTTAGCCAATCAAAACTTTACACAAATACTCTGCCTTCCTTATATGGGTTACAACAATGTTTATTTCCTGCAACCTTTAACAAGCATTCCTAGCAACTTAAACAACCAGCGCATTCTGTCTGGCCTTGTAACTATCTCCTATTATCTTTAACTTGGTGTCAGCAAACCTTACACTATAAGGCATTATCTGCGGCTGCAACATTGTTTTAAGAGCAAAAGAGCTTACTCAAACCAGCCAGGCCTGAATTCTATTAAGGGGGGTTGAGAAGAAGCCCTTAGGCCTTCAGCAGGAAGACTTCCTTGACCCTTATGGCCTTCCATCCCCTCAACTTAACTAGTGGCCATACCCTGGGGTCTCCAACAATAGGAAGTTGAGATCCAAGAGGGCGTCCTTTCTTAGAAGGGATATTATTTGCAGGACTGGAAACGGCACCCGTTCTTTAGATAGACTTAGGGGCTATAGCCAATTAACACAAAGATAAATGGATGATAAAATGAACTATGTGATGTTATGGTCAATTTATGTGCTCTTTCATATACAATCAATGTATGCTAAATAGATTTAAATTGTAGGAATATAGAAGTATAGTGTTAGTAAAGCATGGCTGAAACACAGGCCTACAGGCTGAGACCTGTCAGATTTTAGCTTAGCCAGACTATGTCATAGACTTAAGAATCCTTAATATGAGTTGGGTGGCCTAGGAATAACCCTATGCCAGCAAGGTCACAAGGTTACCGCATAAAATGTGCGAACAGATGAGATTACTGAAAAATGGATTGCAATGGATTGCAATGTATTGTCCAAGATGACGAAAAACCTGATTGTAACATCTTTGAATGTCTGTCTTGACTGCAGAGTACATGTTATGTGTAGATGCTAATGAGAATAAGAGGAACTACAAACAACCTGTGAAAAATGGGGCACCCCAATATTCCTGGGGTGTGGAAGAACAGATAAGGAAAAGAGGGTTGACACCTTAATGCATATGCATAAGGTGTTAGATGTATAATTACAGAATTAGTCAGAGTTACAATATAAAAGAGGGTTCCCTGGTTGTATAAGAGTGGGAAGACCCAAGGGAATATCCATGGGGAAACCCCAGCAGGGACCATCCCTCTACTGATGATCAATTAGTGAGAGGTCCATCTGACCCAAGAATATCTTTGAGGATATGAGTATGATTATGACTACAGTTATAATTATTGCATAGGTTTTTGTAGGATTTCTATATGTACGGATAATTGTAACTTTACTTATTGCTTTAATGTAGCTTGTCATAGTTGTCAAAGATAGTACTTTGTACTCATGATTGTGTCTGTGGTCATTATCCTTGGACTTTGTGTGTTCCTAGAGACTCCAAATTTGAGAGAAGCACCAGAGGCAATTTCACTCTGTTGAGCTTGAAACTGTAGCATCCGGAGCTGAACCCATGGTGGTGTAATACAACATACTATGTTCACTTTAAATAAAATAAAAGGCTACAGGCCAGATCCTCAGCAGCACTGGAGCAATGCCTGACATAGGTGAGGAGCAAGGGAGTGGATGATGCAATAATGATTTCCACTCTTATTTCCTTCCAATCCTATGGCTATCCAGAGGGTTGTTTGGACCCCGGTACAGCATAGAACAGATTCAGGGGGTTTTGGCCACAAGACACATTTCTAGCTGTAGGGAATAACCAAAGTGCAGCATTGCTCCAGCCACATCCCCTTTCTTCTGGAAAAGCCTCCTACAGTGTCTCTACATGAATGAATGAATGTGTTAGTCTCTGAGGTTCCACAAGTACTCCTCGTTCTTTCTACATGAGGGAGGGATTCTTACTTGGCTAGTTAAGCTGGATTGCTGTCTGTTTTGAGCTGTTAGTTCTTAGAGCAGTGGTCCCCAAACGTTTCACGTCACGCTCCCCCCCACATCTGGGCCTCACCCTGGGAGTTGCATTTGGGAGCCAGGGCTGGGAGTGGGGCTGTGGCTTCTGGGGGGGCATGGGCAGGAGTAAGGGGGCCAGGGCTGGGGGCAGAGCTGTCGCTCGGCCAGGAGCTGGGGCCGGGGCCAAAAGCTGGGGCAGAGCCGGAGCAGAGCTGGAGGCAGAGTGAGGCTGGCTGGCACTCCCTCGCCCCTGCCCATGGGGGCTGGCCTAGGTCCTGCTGTGTCCCCTTGAACTTTCCTCCATGCCCTCCTAGAGGGGTGTGCCCCACAGTTTGGGGACCACTGACTTAGAGGAAGATGTGGCCCTTAAAAACGGCGTACTCTTGAATACATTCCATCTTTTCCCTGCTGATTTGTGCATCCCATTGGTTATAGCTGCTTTGTGTGTTCCTTTCCCTTTCTACAAACTGATCCCATTTGTGGGTGGGAATAAGGGAGGGCCTGGCTACCAGCCAGAAGGCTTGTTCCTTATTGTGCATGAGCACTAAAGTTGTGTGTTAGAACATGTCAGATCCTCATTGCGTCTTTATAAAATAAAATCATAGACTCTGTCTATACTAGGGACACTTTCCACATTTCCTGCCATTGTTGACACTGGTTCAGCTCCACCAGCTCCCAGCAACACTGGGAGCACTAACATAGAAGGCCCAGTGGCTGCTGCTGCCACTGTTGCAATTAAAAGAGCTCTAAGCAGAAGTTTAAATATAGCATTTAAAACACCAGCAGTCTGTCTACACTAGGGCTTTCAGCATTGCCAATGCTAGGTGAGCTGATTCAGTGTTAGCAACAGTTAAACATTTTAAAAAATGTCCCTAGTGTAGAAAGGACCATAGAGAGAGACTAATCATAAGCTTTGCCTTTCATTTGGGAAGATGGAGTACTTCCTGTACACTGGTATTGTCAAATGCACACCCATTGAACATAAACAACTTCCTCATGCCACAGTCCCAGTCCCTGAAGGACACTTACCCATCCATATGCCAACACTTATAGATCTACTTCCACTCTAAAACACACATGCAGACGCTCGCATTCATACACATACTCTGTAACCGGGCACACTCATATCAGAGAAATCAGATTAACTATTGCTTTACTCAGACCAGGTCTCCCAAGATTTGTGAGAGTGTGCATTATTAAGGATCTACAACCTATCCTGAAGGATGACCCAACACTCTCACAAATCTTGGGAGATAGGCCAGTCCTTGCCTACAGACAGCCCCCCAACCTGAAGCAAATACTCACCAGCAACCACATACCACACAACAGAACCACTAACCCAGGAACCTATCCTTGCAACAAAGCCCGTTGCCAACTGTGCCCACATATCTATTCAGGGGACACCATCACGGGGCCTAATATCAGCCACACTATCAGAGGCTCGTTCACCTGCACATCCACCAATGTGATATCTGCCATCATGTGCCAGCAATGCCCCTCTGCCATGTACATTGGTCAAACTGGACAGTCTCTACGTAAAAGAATAAATGGACACAAATCAGATGTCAAGAATTATAACATTCATAAACCAGTTGGAGAACAGTTCAATCTCTCTGGTCACGCGATTACAGACATGAAAGTTGCGATATTACAACAAAAAACTTCAAATCCAGCGAGAGACTGCTGAATTGGAATTCATTTGCAAATTGGATACAATTAACTTAGGCTTGAATAGAGACTGGGAGTGGCTAAGTCATTATGCAAGGTAACCTATTTCCCCTTGTTTTTTCCTCCCCCCCTACCCCCCCCCCCCCCCGACGTTCTTGTTAAACCCTGGATTTGTGCTGGAAATGGCCCACCTTGATTATCATACACATTGTAAGGAGAGTGATCACTTTAGATAAGTTTCAGAGTAACAGCCGTGTTAGTCTGTATTCGCAAAAAGAAAAGGAGTACTTCTAGCACCTTAGAGACTAACCAATTAAAGCTTATGCTCAGATAAATTGGTTAGTCTCTAAAGTGCCACAAGTACTCCTTTTCTTTTCAATTTAGATAAGCTATTACCAGCAGGAGAGTGGGGTGGGGGGAGGTATTTTCTCATGCTTTGTGTGTATAAAAAGATCTTCTACACTTTCCACAGTATGCATCTGATGAAGTGAGCTGTAGCTCACGAAAGCTTATGCTCAAATAAATTGGTTAGTCTCTAAGGTGCCACAAGTACTCCTTTTCTTTTTGCGAATACAGACTAACACGGCTGTTACTCTGAAACTTGAGGATTCTTATGATCATTAGTATTTTTGGAAACTTCATGTTATGTCCACATCCTCTGTGGTCACCAGAACAGGTAGCTATTCTGGTTTCTGTCACATCATCACCTGGTAAGAAGGGTATCCATGCCCAGAGAGTTGGGATAGTCTGTGGTCTGCAAAACAATCAGAGTTTTAGCTAGCAGACTAGATTAGTATTTTTCTCTGAGATAAGAGCAGGTGGTTACCTTTACAAATCTAGCATTGTCTGTAAATTGTACTGAATATATAGAAATAGATATAATTTCTTTCTTTCAGTGAGACTTCATGACTGATACTTTATATATCACCCTATTACATGCTAAACTACACTTAGTGTGAAAAAACATTTATTGTTCTGTTCTGGATGTGTAAGGAAATTGGGGACGAGCTGAAAGAAATATCTGGACAGTGTATGGGGTAAGTTTGCTTATGTTTATTTCCAGATTCAGCTAATAACATTTTCATTCAGTACACAAAGGTTCCTTCCTATTCATTATTCCAAATTCTCAGTCGCTCAAATGTGATCCTTATTTCTAATCCAAAAGAAGAAAAATAAGATTTCTTCCCTTTTGTGGTGCTCCTATCTGGGTCTTTCTGTTCCTTCCTTCTTTTGGTTTGGATAGGTCTGCTGTTCTTGTTTTCAAATTCAATCCATCCATCTGTCTCTTCTAAGAAGTCCTACTGACAAGCTAATAAAACTTGTGGCTTGATCATTTTATATATTGTCTATTTGTGGACTCTTCTACCTCTGGAGTGATAGGTGATTTGGGGCCATTCTGCCGGCTCTATGCTGTGATGGATCTCCCTTATGTTGGGGATGATCCTTGGGGGATGTTTCTGGGGCCTTTAACCTGCTGGAACCATTAAGTAATGTGTATTAAATGTGCCCACTACCTGTTCTAATTCATACTCATCTAATAGTCTTTCCTCTAGTTCTCTCACTATCCCACCTTTCCCCCCACCCCAAGGGTTTGCTGTAGCTCAGAGCTTTCCCATAGGTTTCAAAATGCTGCACATCAAGGAGATGGCTGTGGTGTTCAGATTTTTATATTTTAATTTTCAAAACAAAGCGCAAATAAGAGGCTGGCTGAAATGTTTCAAGGATTCTGTACAGGAACTAATAGATATCAGACTCATACATTAGAAGATTATATTTTCCATTTTCCTCTGAAATTTCTTTAATCAAATGTAATCAATAATATGATAGTGCTTATGGCTCTAGAGCAATCGAAGCATCTCCACAGGAGCTGAGCCATCCATTGTTTTAGAATGATTGATTGTTTATTTCAAACAAAATCCAACCACCAGTAAATGGTGGTGTTATTATAACCTGAACAATCAGGGAATCATTTAGGTTGAAGGGACCTCAAGAAAATCATCTACTGGAGTATGTTACCCAGTATTGTATCAGTGGAGACTTAATTATTCCTAAAACATCCCTCATAGACTTAGTTGTGAGTGATGTAATGGTGATTCTGCATCCATTCTTGGTAGTCTGTTCCATTATTTAGTTGTTCTTGTAATTGTGACAGAAGTGGCAAATTCCCATTTATTACTATAATACTTCATCAGGAAACATATTTTAGGTTGGGAAGGGAACCCAGGGAAAGTATTATCAAGCACTGCAGATACACCTAGTTCCGTGTCCCGTTGGGTTAATTGTTGAGCGTTCTGAAACGTGATGTACTGGTAACAGAAGACACTCATGTTCTTGTTTTTAAGAGGGAGCGTCATTGAGTTTAAATAGGTTTTGTGTTGCAATGTGAAACAGACAAGGAGGGTGACACCTCTGCACCGCCCTTAGAAAAACGCAGCTGCTTTGTCCCTTTGGTTATTGAAGGTGTTGCTATTCCAGGCATGTACTCTTGGGCAGGGATTTTTAATCTCTTAGGGAGGAGTTAGAACACAGTCTTGTAAAATTTAGCGCTCTGAAATGGAAATGCCAGTTCCATATCTTTGTTGTTAGCTTTCTCACAGTAACCTCTGAAGATGGCAAATGATGAAAACTAAAATAATAATGAATTAATAAACTAAACAAAGACCAGCTTTATCTCACTTATTTTCTCAGGACATCACCTGGGCAGAATATAATCTTTGTACTGTTTGCTTTTATAATCCTGGTAATGCTCAGATACCATGGGGATGGGCACGTTATAAATGCATAGATAGGCAGAGACCACAAATTGGCTGAAGGTTTGAAAATAGCTGCTTGTTTTGAATTCAGTTGTGCTACATTTGTGCATTATAAGCTGGACTCTGTTTTTGTCTTCCAATAGCTCTATTCAGCAATAGATACTTGGTTGAAAATTAGATTAGGAATACAGTATTTTGTGTTCATATCCATTCATTTCTCTCCCTGCAAGGAAATAACCTCACCTATTGTCCAGATCTTAACTGTGACATAATTATAAAGCTTTTCCTGTGCATAATTAAGCTTGTTGCTTCTTGATTTGCTCCTCTGAGCTGATAAGGATAAGGAGCCCTACCTTCTTTTTGACATCCTTTTAGACAGGGGTTACTGTCTTCCATTCTCTCTAAACTGTACATTTCTATTTTTTAAAATCCCTCACACAGGTTTAATTTTCAAACCGTCATCACTGTTGCTCCCCTTCTATGAAATTGCTCAAATTAGTCAAATTAAAATATTGCTCAAAATAAACAAGAGTGCACAAAGGTGTAAAGACCTAGCACTAGAGAAGAGACAATAAGTGCTCCACATCTGCTGTCCTCCAGCTGCCGTATTATTAGAGCCATCTCAGCAAAACCCATTGGAAGCCTGTGAACGCCTATCTTGTCCACTTCCAGACACTTCCTGATTTAGTACCAGTGATATGTCACATTCAGTACCATCCCAGGGTAAAGTTTCCTTAAATAAATGTCCATATTATTAAAAACGGATAACAACCCAACCAGGGGATGGAGAGAAGGGAATATACCAGCCTGCTGCATGGCTTCTTGCATATGGGAGTTAAATAGCTGCATGTTTTCAGCTTGGTTTGTCCCTTATCCGCTGTACATAGACCACTGTGTACAAAGAGGGATGATGTCACTGATGAGTCCTCCACCATGATAGAATATAGTACTGCAGAGGGATGGTCAGAAGAGGCTTAGTGGAGATGCCCCTGTTTCCACGCCATTTCTACTGTCACTCCTCAGAATAAGCCCTGTCACTTCCCATTCTGAATAGCCTTTAAAAATGGAATTTCCTCCCATGGGATGATGGTTCAAAGTATTAGCTCTTTACCTCTCTGATATGGAGGTAATCTGTGGGCTTCAGGTAATCTAATTCATCATTAGTAAACTTCTCTTTTGGTTTGTGTTTTATCATTTATTGTTTTGCTTATTATTTTCAACATCATTTGCTGCATTCAGGAGGAAGGCTAACAATAAGGGATGATCTGACATTTTGATCTGGGAGTGGCCAGCTCTTGTAAGACTGTGTCAGAACTCCTCTCCAGAAAATTAAGTCCTCTCCTAAGAGTGTGTCTCTGGGAGGGCACCAGCCTCAGCCACCTGCGGTCCAAAGTGGCTGGATTTTTCCCAGGGCTGGGCAGGTGTGTCACTGTCCCTGTGACTGTTTTGCATTGCAACAAGAAACCCATTTTCACTCACAGAACCTTTCTCATCAGCAAAAGGATTTGAATGTCTGCTGTTACCAGTACAGCATGTTTAAGAGAATTTATTCTCATCTGTTAACCAGCTCGTCCTCAACTCGATGCATCTGCAGGGCTGTTAATCCTTTTTGTTGGCTCCAATCCCCACCGAAAAACTACATCAATGTACACTGTTAATTGCAATATTATCAACAAGCATGTATTTAACACTTGTGGCTGTCTACATCACATGCGTACCACACTATGCATCGCAATAATTCTCTGCTGAGGAGAGAGGCCTAAAGATTGGACTAGCAGAGGCATTTTGAGTCAGGAGAAGCAAGGGGCATCAACAGAATTGTCTGGGGCCCAGGAATGAAATAGCACTGCTGTTGCATACAACGTTCGCAATGGGCAAGCAAAGCTGTGTGGGGATCCAAAAGAGACCTATTAAAAGGTACAACAGGTTGAGGGGGTTTGTCCCGGGCCCCACACCCCCCAGGGATGGCCCTGGCAGTGGTCCCCACCGTGGGGCTATGTGGGGCGCATAGCCCCGGCTCCAGCCCCAGCCATGGCTGCTGACAGCTGAAACCGAAGAAGTCACGGAGGTCTGGTAGAGTCATGAAATCTGTGACTGCCGTGATCTCTGTGACTAAATCGTAGCCTTTCCAATAATTCACCTAGCTAATTGTGAATGCCCTGCTCAGTGGTGTGCGGTGGAAGAGATTCTTTCTTGCCTTCTGCTGAGCAGCTCTCACCTTGCAGCAGGAAGTTTAGTTACTTGTATCTGTGCATGTATAAGGACAAATATTGTTGGCCAAATTTTTTTTAAAACCAGCTAGAGCAGTGCTTCTCAAGCTTTTTGATACTGGGGACTGGCTTGCTGCCTTCCTAAACTGTGTCAGGGAAATCTGAGAGACCAGCGCCGGTCTACGGACCAGTTGTTGAGAAACACTGAGCTAGAGTACCTGAGTGTTTGACCGCCTGCACTGCAGTGAATTCCACAGGCTGACTTTGTCTGTGCTGTGTGCGTGCAAGGCTGTGCAGTGCTGATGTTCTGCTGAGTACAACGCCTCTGTGGGATTCTGTATGAACTGCAGGTATGAGGATATGGAGGCACAAGTATTGTGATTACCCCACAGCCGGTCTGTAATCAGTGTCCCAGTTATGTCTGTACCAGACATGGAGAAAGCAGAACCAAACCAATACAGCCACCACAGGTAAAGATGTGAATTGTGTGATTATTAATTCTTGGGGTCTGAGTCTCTCCTGTCCTTTGCATGTTGTGGAATCATCTAGACTTGGCCAAAGTGTGTGCAGTGGGCGTAAAGCTGAATTCTCCACTCACTCACACCAGTAGTAGCATCTTACAGTCTCTTTATTGTTGCGTTGCGCAGGGATGGATGACCATTCACGGGGCAAGGCAGTGGAGAATCAGGCCCATGTGCTCCACAACCTACTATTTTCTTATGTTGGTTGGTTGTGGCTACAGGAGCTGAAACTGGAATTCAATTCATGAACTAAGAATGAGTGAAAACAAAACAATTCATTTGTTACAAGGACACATGGGAATCCATTTGCATCAGCCTTTGTATGAAAGGCCAGCTACATGCTATCTTAGACAAACTGTTGCCTGGTAATTAGGATTAGTAAATAAGACCTTTTTCTGTGGTGCAGACAACAGGAAAGGTTGAAGTTAATGGGAATTGTGGGTGCTAAGCAGCTCTTAGGGTTATTTTTTTCACCTATTGGCTTTACAAACAGCATTGTCACTGACTGTCTGTAGAACAAATAAAAGTCTGTGCTGAAGAGATGCCTAAATGATCAGAGGGCAGCATTTTGTAGGAAATTGGTAGGTATCTTTCTCATTTCAATGTATAGATGAGAAAGACGGAGTTCTTGTTTTACTCTATAACTTCAGATTAATGGTCCTTTGTTATGGTATTTTACATATAGATACGCTTCTGTTTAGCTACTACTACTACTCATAATAATTTTTTAAAAAGCAAAATGTCCTAGGATAATTACACCTTGGAAAGGATTCCCTAACAGAGGGTCAGATCTCAGTTGCACTACTGAAAATCAGAAGTAATTCCACTGAAATCAATTATGTATAACCAGCATAAGATCAGAATTAAGACCACTATGCTTTGTATGTTCTGTACTGTTCATTCTTTTTAGGGTAAATACAATGTGGCAATCAATTCCTGGCTGGCAGCCTACTGAACTGTAAATGAGTTATGATTGCGTGGGGTAAAGCAAAGGTGGAGACAGACTTTCAAATATCCCCAGAGCCTTGAAATTCTTACACCTGTCTGTTGCCTATGTCTCCCCTCTGATCTTGGCTGTGATATCCACCTCCTGCTCAATGAGAGAGGATCACAGGGAGCTGAGGAAACTTCCCTTTTCAGGGGCTGCTTCTGAGTGACTTAAAAGCTCCATGGAAAATCACAGCCTGCCCCACATTTTGAGTTCTCTTTTTTGCATCAGGTCATTTTGTTTGGTCAAATTTTCAACTCCAAGAATAAATAACTGCATATGGAACCATACCTAAGCACCACGGAACTCTGGGAGTTATTTGAATCTGGAATTAGAACATCATAGCTTGCCACCGTGGGCAGAACAAAAACCCTGGTTCTGAACACTGGGATGGAGAGCGTTCATTTCTGGATCTCAAATTTATGGCCGAGACACATCGCTATAAAGATCTAGATGTAAGTGATAATAGTGGCTTCCTATTGTCTTGTTCCAGAAATGCTGAGCTGTACCTCCATTGTGTATTCCTGCTGGGATGAGGGATGGCACAGCAGGAGTATTAGCTCATGGAACTGTGGGGTTTCCCAGAGTGTCAGTCACTCTTTCTTTGGGCTTGGTAAGTATCAATTTCTCAAGGAAACAATTAATTCTATGACCAGATTTACAGGAACAACCTCTCCAGGAAGAGTATCTGCAAACAGTGAGGTGCATACACTGGGTATATTGTGTCCAAGCCACTCCTTCCACAGCTCACTCCTTCCCAGACTCTGCTCTCTGTCTGCAACAGCTCTGAGCACCTTCTCCGGGGGATGTGACTTCGGGTCCGTCTTTGGCTCTGAAATCAGCAACAGCTGTAATAGGGGAGCAGTTTTTTGGAGAAATCACAGCTCAAGAAAGAGCATCAGCTTCGCTTTGTATCCATACAAGTGAATCTAAAGTTACATATTATACAAGAGAGAGGGGGACGACAAGGGTTTATCATTAACCTGAAGTCTGTGAGAGACATTATAAGGAGAGAAGAAGAAGGAAAGGTGCCGGAGAAGCAGGCAGGATGGACTCCTCTGAAAAAATCAATAACCCTGCTGACATCTCAGTCATAGTCATCTATTTTGTGGTAGTCCTAGCAGTGGGAGTATGGGTATGTCTGGATCTTCCTTTCTTAATGAAAGTGTGGTTTATTCGGTTTTAAGAAAATGGCTTCATAAATTAAAACTACAATTGTGTAAATTGCCTGCTGCTTAACTGGGGGATGGGCTGAAAGTTGGCAGGATGGGGATTAAGTTGGGCTTCAGTGGGGCAGTAGGACCTGGTATGAGATCTGAATTGGAGGTGAAGATGATGAGATGGTAGTGGAGGAGAGGATAGATGGGTTGGGAAGAAGAAGGGGTATGGATGGGGAAGGGACTATAGGAGAGGGCCAATGGATGGAGATCAGGATAATGGTGAAGTGGACATTTTTAGCCGATTAGAGTGGGGACCTGTAAGGAACAGAGTGGGGGTGAAAATGGGAATGGGATGGTAGCAGTGGTGAGTGGGGATGGACTTTGGGGTGCTGGAGCAGAGGAGCCTGCAAATGGGAATTTGTGATGGAGTAGTAGTTGGGGTGAAGTGTGAGAGGTGGGGTAAATGGGGATTGCAGTGGGGTTGATTGTGGTAGGAATGGGGTGCGAGTACTGGACTGAGTTGTAAATGGGTATGGATTGGAATAGAGCTAAAGGTGGAGGAGAGATGGTAATGGAGTGGGAGACGGGGATTGCTGCAGGATGGATATGAAATGGACGAGAGCACAGACACAGTCTGGACACAGGAGAATGCCAGCTTTTCATCAGTAAGACTTCACTGCAGAGAGCAGGTGCATGTAGACTCTGAGGAGGAACAAATCTCAGTGAGGACAAATGCTGCTGGTGTTCGGGTCTTTTCTGTTTAAAGCCCAGATAGGATTGTGCCTCCTCCTGAAGCATGCTGATGATGCAGAGGGAAGTACGGAGACTGCAGCCTTAGAAAGAGAAGAATTATTTTGCACTTAATGGGTGAAAGGCAGATATTGTCCTGTTAGAATAAGTCTTGAGTCTGCAGGGTTCAAAGGAAAAGGGCAGATAGTGTTTGTACTGATGTTACCTTAGTGGAAAACACTAGTGTGTCACTTGGTTGAAGAGCTGAGATCCCTTTCAGGAACAGTGTCTGTGTATTCTATCTGAGGAGAAATCAGAGACTGTCCTTGGGGAAAATGCTGCTAGTCCCTTGAGGAAAGAGCCAGCAGTTACCCAGAATGAATCAGGGAAACCTGCCCCGCGGTGACCGACCTGTGCACTCCCCTGAAATAACCCAGGAATCCATGCCATAGAGCAGAGCAGCAGCTGCAGACAAAATCTTCCCCACTAGCAGCCTGTCAGAGTTTTGAAAAGTGATTAACTTTTGAGGCCAATGAACTAGTTAAAGTTTGTTCAGCACTTAGAAGATGTGAAGTACCTGCACCTGTACCTCTGGCCGAGTGTATTGGAGGCCAAGGGTTGGATTGTACCAGAGAGGCTGTCCATTTATTTTCCGTCCCATAGAAGCAAAACACAATTGAGGGCCCATACCTTTCATGAGAGCACTGCTTCTTCCTAGCGCACCCTGAGGTGCAAGCAACTTCAGGTGAGCAGGGAAGAATGGGGAGGAGGCCCCCGCATCAGCCCATTCTAGCCAGCCAAGCTGTCCATTGACTCAGAAGGGTGCAGCATGCTCTCCTCTAAGGAGTGTTGTGGCAGAAACACTTCCGTTGCATCTTGGGGAGCTCTGGGAGGGAACCAGGCTTGTGCCTTAAAGGTACAATCTGACCTGAAGTGTGATTATTGTAATTTATTATTGACTGTAATTCTTTGTAACATAAACTCCTGGGGCAGAAGAGGGCTGGCAGGTGGTATTTCAGGCACTGGAGCATTGAAGTTTCTAGTTCTGAGTAGTTTCTAAGAAGTTTAATGTTAAATGTGTCTCTTGATTCAACTATTGTATGTAGTGAAACATGCCCCTGTTTGTTTGTTTTCTTGCTTCTATATTAGGATCAATGATCTGGCTCACTTTTTCTCACACCCTCTCTGGGCCCGATCCAAAGGATCATTGTTTGCAAAGGGTTTTGGATCAGGCCCTGTGAAAAATGTGATGTAAACTTCCCATAAAGTCACTCCTGACATATAAAATGAGAGTGAGGAAAGTAATTCTTAACTGGCTACTCTGTGGAAGTGAAGAAAGGCTAAAAAGTGAAGTGTGGGTACCTTGATGATCTTATCAGAACAGGAAAGGTTAAATTGCCATGCAAGTAGATTCCTGCAGGGAAACTCTGGACCACACTAGTATTGAGTAAGAAAGCTGGGTATAAACAACGAGGAGTCCTTGTGGCACCTTAGAGACTAACACATTTATTTGGGCATAAGCTTTCGTGGGCTAAAACCCCAAATAAATGTGTTAGTCTCTAAGGTGCCACAAGGACTCCTCATTTTTGCTGATACAGACTAACACGGCTACCACTCTGGAAGCTAGGTATGACATTTCTAGTGCATGAACATAAAACTCTCTACATCAGCAGTTTTGAGGCCTGCTCACCTGCAGGAGTGCTCCCATGAGTGACAGTTTGCAGGCAAGGCCCTTGATTAGTGATGCCTTTCTTGTGTTTTATTTTTATTGTATAGTTCATTGTATTTTAATATGTGCAGTGTTTAGATTTGGGTTTTGCAGGCTTCGTGTAATGAAAGTTGAAGCAATAAAGCTTGAATGGTTAATTTATAGATTGATATAAGAATCATTGCTCAGTCATTGTCAGGTCATATTATTCCCTTCAAAATCTTTCTCCCTGGGCCATTTTTGATCATTACGTTAATTTTTCTTTCTCATCACTGCCCTGGCTGTTGATGCCATCAGGCTAAATTTGGCTTATTAGAGCTGAAAATTTTAACTATTTTTTTTTTTTTATCAGGCCATGTTCTCAACAAACCGCGGGACTGTCGGTGGATTCTTCCTAGCTGGACGGAGCATGGTGTGGTGGCCGGTAAGTGCAATACACACACAAAGGAATTGTACTTTCACTCCACACCACACATAATGTTTGGCTGCTCATCACTTTATCACGTCAGCATTTTATTGAATGCCGTGTACTTACTATTTGCTCCGGACCCACCGAAGTTTTCCACTGAGGGCCTGACTCATGTGAGGTGATTGCTGTTAGGTACAAGGTACAGAAAGGAATTGATTTGTAGGTGTGGTTTCTGTGGTGCTGCTGTATTGTCTTCATGTGGCTGCGTAATCTAGTCCTTTGTTGTAACATTGCAAGGAGAGAACCCTGGAATATTCATAATAAATTACTGATAACAAGTCAGAGTTTACGTTTATAATAATAGTACTTAGCAATTATATAGCACATTTGAAGCTGTATATCTAAAAATGCTTTACAGAGGAGATAAGTATCATTATCCCCGTTTTAAGATGGGGAAACTGAGTCACAGACAGGAGAAGTGACTTACCTAAGGTCAGTGGAAGGGCTGAGAGTAGAACCCAAGTCACCTGAGTTAGTCCAGTGCTCTCTCCATTAGGTCACCCTTTCTCTAGTGAATGAATCTTCCTGGCAAAGCAGAAAACCTTCTAGACAAATGTGATGCATTGTCTAGGTGTCACTAATATGGTACTTTCATGGTTATCTTTGCAGTTCAGCTTGGAAGGAAAACTTCAGTGATTTGTTATAATAACTACCTGATCCTGCAATTGGACCCATGGGGCAGGACCTTTGCACTTGAGAGGAATTTGATGCCGGGCTCTGTCCATGTGAATCCAATGACACGATTGGGGCCTTAGAGAACTAAATAAATATTTACTGACTGTAAGAATTTTCAAAACAGCTTTCAGAAATCCCTGCCACTTTTTCAGTGTCTCCATTCAGTATTGCCTGAATTGGGGAGGAGTTGGGGCTGCCATTTTAATGATAAAAGCATTGTATTTCCCAGCAGGAGGAGGATCTCATGAGTAGATTAGGCCTGAGAAAATTCAGGTGCTAATAGAAACCATTGTGAAATAGAGAATCTCAAAGTTATTTTAAGGTAAACTTTGTTTTGTTTAATCAATGGAGTGACACTGCCATGAAAATGGATAACATAGTGGTAAGTCAGGACCCGTGACTGAGTGACTGTAAATGCACTAGGTCTGATCCTCTGCTGTCTTGCACCTTGTGTAATTCTTTATACCTGTGAATAGTGAGTATAAAACAACCTTCGTACAGGTGCAAATGACTACACAAGGTGCAAGGCAGCAGGGGAATCCAGCCCAGTGTCTACAAGCGCAAAAACACCCTGGGTCAGACCCTCAGGCCTAGGTGAGCCCCTTTGCACTGCTTTAAAGAACAAAGGGGACTTGAAGCTTCCCTAAAGGGGCAGCTGGGAATTCCCCTGACACAGGGGAGTCCCCCAGAGTCATAAAACAAGGTAGCCAGCTTTACATTGCCTAAGCCCCTTGTCCATGTCGGAGGCCAGAGGGGATGATCCTGTACTGCCAGAATTGTCTCTAGGATTAACATTTGCTTAGCTATCTTTGCCTCCCTGCTACACTGTGAGCTCAGTGCAGCTGAGGATCTACATTCCTGATTACATTCTCATTAATCCTTCACTTTGGAACACCTACATACCTCCCTGTGAGGTAATAGGAAATCTCTTCCTCTCCACCCTGGCAGCACCAAAGCAAAAGACGTGGCAAGCTCTCAAATCCCTAGTTAAACACTTACATTAACAATACTATTCTGGAGGGCTACTCTGCTCAAGGGAATGTGCACTTTCCCTGGTTTCAGAGTCTGGGTGGGGGTTGAGCCTCCCGGGGGGGGGAGAGTGGGGGGGGGGGGGAAATAACATTAAAAGTTAAAAAAAAGCAGGAATTACCTGCTTCATGCTGCAACAGCTAATGCAATATGTAATATTTTAGAAAAAGTGCCACTTCCTGGCTTCACCCTGGGGCAGTGCCATGTGTGATTATAATCATGTGAGGATGTTCCAGGGAAACCTGGATGACTTATTTCCCAAGTCTGTAGATGTGGATGTTGCTTTATAAATGGACCCTTCCCACCATAGTATATTAGTTCCTTTGGACTTGCTTACATGATTCATTGCTTTCTGCAATAGATAATAAAAGAAAATATATTTCTAATAACCTAGTATAGAAATTAAATTTCCATTGGATTAGTTTCATTCTTCAGTTGTCATGCTGTTCCCTGCTATACCAAGCAGCTACGGGCATAGGTTGAAGATTAAGAAAAGAAACAAGGATGGTGTTTTTTCCCTGTTCTTTGTTGATTCCACATTCATGGAAGTTTCTAGTTGTGGCTTCTCCAGGACTACTTCCTGATAGGAACAATAATATGAATCTGTTAATTTTAATGGCACAGCTGTGGTCTAGGAGACTAGATGAGGGGCTATATGCAAAGTAGTTGTAGCCGGGTCAGTCACAGTGTTACCAATAAAATAAAAACCAGTAGGATCTTATTAAAAGGGAAAAGGCAAAATACCACATTTATTGTGAATACAGAAAGAATCATAGTAAGCAGTTAGTTATAGCTATAACATTCCATTCAATCTCATATTTATTCACACATTAATTCATACAAAAACACACACAGTTTCTGCAAGGTTGTTACCAGCCTTAGAGTTGCTCATGCCAAGCCACTGGCCAGGTGGCCTGGACATCAGGAGGGAGCAGGGCCTCATCAGATGCACATCTGATGCTCCTGGAAGTTGGTTTGAAGAATCAGACCCCAAAGTTCTCACTTTCCAGAGTCAGTTTTATAGGAATTTCTTCCTATGTCAGTCTATGGGAATTGCTTCATCATGCTGTTGCTGAATCAATCAGCAGATGGCACATTCCTGACGGCTCCGTGCTGCCAGATGTTATCTTGTTCTTTGGTTCTCCCATTCTTGAGGCTTTTGGGTGGATTCCAGTCTGCCCTCCGGGGGGGGGGGGGGGTCCTCTAGTTATTTCCACTTGACGCCTTCTTCAGCTGATGGACACTGGATTCTTAGGCTGGCACCTCCCTGGTTGTTCAGTTATTATCCACACCAAACATCCATCCACATACATCCTCTATCTCTATTTTAATCACAATTGTTAACAAAGTGAGATGAATACAACAAAAGGGCCGGGAGTCTCTGGGTGCTGTTTCTGTTGTTACAGAGTATTGCTTTGAGTCTCTGTGTGAGTAGTTGTTGTTACAAAGAATTGCTTTGAAAACAGACTCTGTCTTAGAATGTACTAACACAATTAGCAGCTTGCAAGTTTCACACATAGAGGGAGAGAAACAGTACCAAAAACCAAGAGACTTCTTAATTAGTAATACCCTGGAATTTAAACTATGGGGAATCAAACACATTTGTGATTTTAATACAGAACTTCTTTAATATGATTCAACAACAGGATATTAGAGAGACAAGATGAGTGAAGTATCAGGGGGTAGCCATGTTAGTTTGTATCCACAAAAACAACAAGGAGTCCGGTGGCACCTTAAAGACCAACAGATTTATTTGTGCATAAGCTTTCGTGGGTAAAAAACCCCACTTCTTTAACGTGCCACTGGGCTCCTTGTTGTTAAGATGGGTGAAGTAATAACTTTTATTGATAATATTTTTTATGTTATTACCTCACCCACCTTGTGTCTCTAGATGAGGGGCTGGCAGTCAGGTGAACTGGAGTGTAATCTGACGTCTGACACTGACTTGCTTGTGTGAGTGGACAAGTCACTTTCTCCTCTGTGTCTAGTTTCTCTAACTGTAAAGGGGGATAATGCAGTTGAATTAGGCAAAACCTGCCCACTTTTGGCTCATATGTTTGGCTCAAAAATTGACTTTCATGGGAATTGAGGATGGTTGGCATTTACCAGGATGAGGCACAGGGAGTGTACTGGTTAGCTGTTCCATCCAGTCTGTGGGCCCAATTCATCCTTTAGTATTGCTCCCCTTAAGTCAGCAGTGCCAGAGATTAATTGGATTCAATAGCTCCAATGATTAATGAGAGGATTCAGTGTAACTCTCATTCTCGTTGATTGCCAGAGGTCCACGGTTCATTCCCATAGGACATGGAAGCTGTGGCCTCTCCTTGGGCCTGCTCTAAAAAGGGAACAACACCAAATGAATTGTTTTTACTCTTGGGGATTCAGGCACAGATGTTCAGGAAAGACATGTATGTCCTATGACTGCAGAGGTGTTAACAGGCCACTCTACCTAGAATGGTCCCTTACAATATGTGCTAACTACTTATGCTAAAAAATCTGTACCACCTTGCATTTTGCTGTGAGATTGGGAGCACCTCTCCCAGACTGGAAGAAGAGCTCTATGTAAGCTTGAAACCTTCTCTCTCATCGACAGAAGTTGGTCCAATAAAAGATTTAAAAATTTTGTTAAAGCTAATGTTAAAAAAATTATATAACACATAGGTTGGGAAAAGAGCATCTGTACATCTGGGTATAGTGCTTAGATTATCCACAACTATAAAGTTAGTTTTTAAAAGTAATATGATACATAGTGTACATAGTCTGCAATAACCCAAATTTAGGTGAATAGATTTAACAGTACAGTTTAGATATTAGAATCTAAATACTCGGGTACATCACTCATGAAAGGTTGTACAGAGATTTGGTTGTGGAAAGCAAAATATATCAATGACTGGAGATTGTCCCTCAGTAATTGATAATTAGGTTGGTTGTCCATTTAGAAAATACAATTTATGAGGAAAGTATTTGTTACTTTCCTGACTGCACTTCTCATTGGCACTCAGCTCATCCCTCCTGGTATTGCCGACGTCCTGTGATGTGTTCTATGTAGATGTCCCTCAACCACCTGATGGCGTCCAACACCATGAGTTGCTGCATCAGCTGAGCGAAGCGTTGACTGATTCTGCATTCTCTCAGCACTCGCTCAATACTGGGCGATCAGTGAGTGTGTCTGGACCTGGTAATCCTTAGCTCTCAAGGTTGCTTCAATTACTTCAGTTGTAGCTACTTGTGGCTCCTTTCAAAAGCCAACTTTCAACATCATAACTCTTGACCATGGAAACGGAGTTTTCCTTCCTCCACCCCTTAGTTAGAAGGGTGAGGAGTTCAGCCAGATAATTGGCTGCAGACAGTGCCTTGTCTTACCAGTGTAGGGAAGTATGCAAACAGAAATCTTGATAATCCTGGGTATGTGGCCAATCTCTCAGTATTGACAGGGCCCTGGAAATAAACATACACAATAATAAAAATGTCAAGTCAGGGCCTCAAATACCGAGGAGCTCTGATTCACAAAGAGATGTCAAAGCCTAATCTATTCTTAAGGAATAAGTATTAAAGGAGCAGAGAAGACAAAGAACATAAATTCTCTAGGGATCAGACATTATCGTTAAACATGAAGTCTTTAGTTAATGGTAACTGGGAAATATATGGAGACTTGTTTGTGTGTTACCCTTAAAACAGAAATTAAATTAGCTCTCCCATTCAGGATCAGTGACATATTAACCTAAGGGCTGAACAGGCCAAGGCTTAGGGCAACAGTAAATGTGTAACATTCAGCAGTCAGAAAAGGGAGAGAATTGGGACATTCAGATAATTGTCACTTCAGTTTAATATGGCCATGTTTCACTGTTGCCCACTGGATAGGTTTCTCTGATCATTGTGTCCAGAGGATTATTGTATACTCAAAGTTTTGCCTGTTTGTTGAATTTAGCAGGGCTGTAAGAAGCCTAGGGGTGGCTACTGGGGATAAATATTTTGTTTCCTGTCCCTAGTTGGAGTGGACACTTTTAGTCTTGGCCCAGGGCAAGAGACAGGGTGAACAATGATGGTGGTTCAAGATAAAAAGACCAACCATAAATTCGATCAAAGTGAAGCTTTGATAGGAAAGTAAAGAATACAGTAAATCAAACACCTATAGATTTCTCCAAGCCCTTCAGTGGGATGCCTCTTCCCAAGATGGGAGGCGTTGGGTCTGGTGCCTACATATCTAAGAGTGGAGGGGCTAAAGTATCAAGCTGGCTTGCTAGCAAGTAGCAGCAGCTGTGCTGATCTCACACCCATCATGCTCCTATGAAGTCCCAGTGAGATGCCTAAACAACTGAAGGTTTGAAGAGGTAAATAATTGCACTTCAACAAGGGGGACACAGGTGATTACGCAGTGCAGCAAAGCCTAGGATTCTTGAGAGATGCATGTCCATCTCCTTTTAGTTAAAGAATTGTGTGGCATTTAAAAATTACCTGATTAGGTGGTAATACAAAATGTAGAACATACGGAGCCCTTAGGAGGGCAGCAGAATAGCAAACCGGCTTTCCTTTCTCAAGGAGCTGAGTCTTGACAGATCTACAATGAGATTTTACAGAGGTACTAAGCAATATGCAGGTTTTCCGAGTGGTTAAGGGTCGGGAGAGCTGTAGATTTGCACTCATACACTTTTGTGTCCCAAAAGAATGAAGTAGAAGAACCAGTTTCATTCCACAACGGTAAAGTCACCACCAAAAGAGGCCCAGCATTAGGTTAGGAGAGGAGTGGTATGTATAGCACATTGTAGGGACTAGGGAATTTTTCAGTTAGGCTGCTAGGCAAAGTGTAGGATTTCCAGGGTCTTTATGAGGCCTGTGGGGCAGCAAGCACCAGGACTTCTGGGCATCAAAAAGTTAATGAAAATAATAAGGTGAATAGATTAATGAATAACATGTAAAATATAGTTACTTTCATATAGCTGCAGCTTGATGGTAATTTTCTGAATAGTGAGCCCTTGTCAAAAGATTTGAAACTCGTTAATGTTCCACATTTCCTCTCCTCCTCTCTTCCCAGTTCACTTTTTTACCATGTGTTTCCCTGTCACCAATCCTTCTCCCCTTCCCCTAATCTTTCATCTCCTCTCTTTCCACTATCCCTCACTAGCTGAACAATTGACCCCTTCCTTTGCAAGCCCTCCTGCCCTCTCCTAGTTCCAGTCCATCCTAACTGGTGGAGGGAACCTTACTCCTTGCAATCCCCTCAGCAGGGAAACAGGTGGAGCAAGTGTATCGGTAGGGCCTTGCAGCCTGTGCAAGCTCTGTATCTCTTAGATCAGTTCAGAGGGGAAAAGAAAAAATCACACTCATCTAACTCATCAGACCTCTGGAATAAGGGGAGGTGATTAATGGCCAGATTCCTGAAAATGGTAATGCGCTGGCCCTGTTGTGAAGGAACAACTGTATGGTAACATAGAGAAGCTTGGAAAATAGGTCAGAATCCTTTAGCTAATGAGGGGTTATATTACAGTACCCACCTACTCTGACTGATCAGATTTTAGTATCCAGCCCTGTTGGGGACAATCCAGAGTTTAAGTCTTAGTTTTTCTACCTTTGCTCATGCTGTCTACAATGTTTCTAGAACAAGGCTGGAATTGACCAAGCAGCCTAAGGGAATTAAGCTCCTTTGAAGATCTCTTCCCCCCCCCGCATACACGTGTGCTGTCTCTCATTGAAACCCTGAGGAGGCAGTTGCCTGTCCTGGAACCCTGCAGGGGGACCCTGAGGAAGCTGTCATCCCTCCCTGGAACCCTGCACGGGTCCCACTGGCTGCCAGCTCCGGTCCCAGGGCCCCAGGAGCTGAAGCAGAAAAATGTCAGGGAGGTCTCTGGAAGTCATGGATTCCATGTCTTCCGTGACCTCTGTGACATAAATGTACCCTTAATCATAGTAGCTGCCATAAATGCTGCCAACCATCAGCTAACCTTGTCCACATAACTTTTTCTTGCTACAGATTACAAAAGTATTGGAGCAAACAATGGAAATCTATTTTCCCAGTTCTGAATTCAAAGATGTGTCTATATCTATATATATATATCTATAGATATATAATTACATTTGTAACTAATATATGCTGATCTTATGATCCTCCAGCAGATGGTCTTTCCTATATCAAAGAGAGAAACAGAAATACAAAGCAATAGATTTGAAATATTTGCATTGCTTTGTTCTGAAACCAGGAATAATGACTGTTGTGTTAACTGAAATCTTTTGCTAGTTGCATTGTTTTTTGTTTGGCTTTGCATTTTTCTTTAAAAATTAACAAGGAAAATACAGAGCTGCTTGAGTAAAGCTGGAAATGTTCCTGTGAGGGTGAGTGCGCCAATGTGCCCCACATTTAGGGGCACTACAGGCACGGTAGCTGCAGCTGTCATTTTTTTGGGCTTTTCTTTGGCTGCTTTTGTTACCTGAAGCTGCTGAAAGTGCAGTGTGACTGTTAAAAAGGCTATTTTGAGCTTTTAAAGCAGCAGCTAGGGTGGAAGGAACAGATTTAATGAGAATCAGAGGTTAATGTGGTTAGTCATTTCTGAGGACTGCATTCCTAATAACTCAAAATGAGGTTTAATAATTTATTTATAGGGGATTGAGTGAACAACAGCTGACAATGAGCTAAAAGTCAAGATGTAGAATTTTCCCCCAAATAAATCAATAAAGTTTTGATAAAAAGCATTCATATTTGCCCTGAAGCCAGCCTTCTCAGCAATGAGTTCCAGTTGCCGGTCGTGCAGCTAAAATCTCTTTGAGGGAAAAAGCCTGCCTACTTCTCTTTTAAAAGACATTAACACTGTTCTCTCTTTTAGAGACTGCTCCTTTCCCATTAAAGGCAGTGGCAACTGACTTCAGTGGAAACATGATCAGGCCTATTGGCCAAATCCTGAGAGGTACTGGGCATCCACAATTCCCAATTGACTTCAGTGAGAGCTGTAGATGATCTGAGCTTCTCAGAACTTGGCATGTAATGTCATTGCTGAGCTGTTATTCTTAGATGTTTTCACAGGTCTGAAGGAAGATAAAAGCTTAATTCCCACTCTGGGGCCCTGGTGGGAAAACACAGGGGAAGTCCAGAATTAAATGTATGTGGGGACAATGAATCCCTTCTCTTTAAGAAGATAACATAAGAACGGCCTTACTGGGACAGACCAAAGGTCCATCTAGCCCAGTATCCTGTCTTCTGACAGTGGCCAGTGCCAGGTGCCCCAGAGGGAATTAACAGAACAGGTAATCATCAAGTGATCCATCCCCTGTTGCCCATTCCCAGCTTCTGGCAAACGGGCTAGGGACACCATCCCTCTCCCTCTTGGCTAATAGCCATTGATGGACCTATCCTCCATTAATTTATCTAGTTCTTTTTTGAACCCTGTTATAGTGTTGGCCGCATGAAGGAGCTTTCATCTTTATAATTAGCTTGCTCTTCCTCTTTGACTCATTCACTGATGCCACTAGTGTTTCGTTATATCACAAAGCATTACTATGGAAATGCTTATGATGTCACAAAGAGGTTAAGTTTCTTGATGGCAGGACTGATTGGAAAAGTGTAAGGAAATCCAGGATTGAACACAGACATTCCCTGTAGTTCTGAGAGAGCTGTTCCTTCACAAAAAGACTGGAAGAAAACATGAGATCACTATGAAGAAATGAGGGGAAAATAGGAATGGGGAAAGAAGTTATGGGATTCTCTGTTCAGTTTTGTTACATGCATGGCATATCTTGCATATAAAATGTGTCTGGAAGAACTATCTAGTGATTAAAGCACAATACTAGCAGTCAGGAGCTGGAGACTGTATTCCTGGCTTTGACATATCCTAACTAATACAAGCTGCATTTTCAGTAGCTAATTTCTATACTAAAATCCCCCCTTCCTATCCATATGAGTTCAAAAAAGAAGACTGAAATTAAGTTAAGATTGAAGATCAAAGATTGAGTTAATTTTTGTTGTGACATTGGAGAGCTCACTGCAGTGATTAGGGTTTTGGGGGATTTTGCCTCCCCTACCATTCAGACCCCCCCAGGACCCTACAACCTTTCTTTCAGTGGTAGACACTGAGTATCTCTCCCTGTTACATTTAGAACAGGAGTACTTGTGGCACCTTAGAGACTAACAAATTTATTAGAGCATTAGCTTCGTGGGCTACAGCCCACTTCATCGGTTGCAGAGAATGGAACATATAGTAAGACGATATATACATACATATAGAGAAGGTGGAAATTGCCATACAAACTGTAAGAGGCTAGTTAAGATGAGCTATTATCAGCAGGAGGAAAAAAACTTTTGTAGTGATAATCAAGATGGCCGATTTAGACAGTTGACAAGAAGGTGTGAGGAACTTAACTTAAGGAAATAGATTCAATATGTGTAATGACCCAGCCACTCCCAGTCTCTATTCAAACCCAAGTTAATGGTATCTAGTTTGCATATTAATTCAAGCTCAGCAGTTTCCCTTTGGAGTCTGTTTTTGAAGCTTTTCTGTTGCAAAATTGCCACCCTTAAATCTTTTACTGAGTGGCCAGAGAGGTTCAAGTGTTCTCCTACTGGTTTTTTAATAAATTTCTAATAAATTTGTTAGTCTCTAAGGTGCCACAAGTATTCGTGCTCTTTTTGCGGATACAGACTAACACGGCTGCTACTCTGAGACCTGTTACAATTAGAGTGACCAGATAGCAAGTGTGAAAAATTGGAACGGGGGTGGGGGGTATAGAAGAGCCTATATAAGAAAAAGCCCCAAATATCAGGACTGTCCCTATAAAATCAGGACATCTGGTCACCCTAGTTACAATAGATATGTAAACTTATTCCAACTGACTATATAGTGGATGAGGAAAGTATGTTAATCACAGGAGCGCTATATCTGTGTTGTAAAGCCCTTTGGGATCCTTTAATGTGAATGGTCTATATTAGATATGAGAGGTTTCAGAGTAACAGCCGTGTTAGCCTGTATTTGCAAAAAGAAAAGGAGTACTTGTGGCACCTTAGAGACTAACCAATTTATTTGAGGATAAGCTTTTGTGAGCTACAGCTCACTTCATCGGATGCATACTGTGGAAAGTGTAGAAGATCTTTTTATACACACAAAGCATGAAAAAAATACCTCCCCCCACCCCACTAGCTTATCTAAAGTGATCACTCTCCTTACAATGTGTATGATAATCAAGTTGGGCCATTTCCAGCACAAATCCTGGGGGGGCGGGAACCGGATTTGTGCTGGAAATGGCCCAACTTGATTATCATACACATTGTAAGGAGAGTGATTACTTTAGATAAGCTATTACCAGCAGGAGAGTGGGGTGGGGGGAGGTATTTTTTCATGCTTTGTTTGTATAAAAAGATCTTCTACACTTTTCACAGTATGCATCCGATGAAGTGGGGGGGGAGAGAGAACCTGGATTTGTGCTGGAAATGGCCCAACTTGATTATCATACACATTAGATAAGCTATTACCAGCAGGAGAGTGGGGTGGGGGGAGGTATTTTTTCATGCTTTGTGGGTATAAAAAGATCTTCTACACTTTCCACAGTATGCATCCAATGAAGTGAGCTGTAGCTCACGAAAGCTTATGGTCAAATAAATTGGTTAGTCTCTAAGGTGCCACAACTACTCCTTTTCTTATTAGATTTGAGAGGTGATTATAATATTTAATTATCAAATGGCAGTGGCAACTGGTCAGTACTCAGACCCCCTCCCTTATTCTTTCTTTCTTTTTCTTTCTTTCTTTCTTTGTCTCTCCTAGATGTTGAAGAATAAATAGGCATGGGGAAAAACACTTCACTGACTGACTTTTTTCATTTCTAATCACTGCAGCTCATGAGTACCCTCTGCTTGTAATATCCAAGCCAGTCTTTTTTCGCCCCTTATTCAAGTGTCTGACCCCTAATACTTCAGTTCCTGACCTTGTAAATCATCGTTTGCTGTAAAAGCGGCAAAGAGTCCTGTGGCACCTTACTGACTAACAGACATATTGGAGCATAAGCTTTCATGGGTGAGTCTATAAGGTGCCACAGGACTCTTTGCCACTTTTACAGATCCAGACTAACACGGCTACCCCTCTGATGGTTTGCTGTGTTATACTGCCTCCAAAACTCTCAGTACAGGGAAATGATGTTCACAGCTTCTCTCTCCATTTTCTCCTATTGTCTCTTTGAGTTGTTTGATGAAGAATGAGACTTTTTAGGTACGATCTCCCTCCTGTGAATTGCTGTTGTCTATTTTTAATACAGCGCTAATTTCTTTCTCTTTCTTTGGAATCTCTCCAGTCAGCAGTTGCTGCATTCTACCCATTACTCTCTCTGTGGGATCGATACAGAATGTTTACAGGTCTTAGATATCAACATGCCTCATTTGCAAATCCTTGATCAGTACTTTAGATGCCCATGGGTGCAGTGCTGTACCTATGACAGCAGTGTCAGAATCTAATTCAGTTAACCTATTGCCCCCTTGATGAAAGCAAACCAAGTATGAAAAGGGTGTTTCCCACTGGAGATAGAAGCCGGCTTTAATGACTTTTGGATCTTAAGTCCAAAGAGTTATATCTGACTTTCCTGGAGGAATCAGCTACTTGTCCTTGGAGCAGGTTAGACATATCACATCAGCCTTTTTCCCTAGCTGCCAGGGCCTCTGGCCTAGACCATTGGCTGCTCATTCTGGAATACATCACCCATGTGTTAATTGGACAAGTTCTCCAAAGAGTCGTAATTCTGTATGGGTTGAGATCACGTGCGCACCTGCAGCGGAAGAGGGAGTATTACCATTTACCAGTTTCCCCTCTGGCTGAGTTAATATGCAACATCCTGTTATGTCCTCCTTGCTTGTAGGGATGATGGCTGCAATGTTGGGTTTTAAGAGGAGAAAATATTGGGGGACCTTCAAGGTTGCTGGGCACTCAGATCCCTAAGTGATGACACACAGGAAATCTGAAAACACTAAATAAGCATCGGTTTTTAAGAGATTTGTCCTGAGCCCAGGATCTATGATCCACGTCTGTTCTTCTGTTTCCAGATTGGTGCCTCTCTGTTTGCCAGTAACATTGGTAGTGGGCACTTTGTGGGCTTGGCAGGCACAGGAGCAGCTGCAGGAATCGCCACTGGAGGATTCGAATGGAACGTAAGTGGTACACATTTTAAATAAAATTTTAACCCCGGGGTATCCAAAGAGATCAGGTAAGTCCACATTGTCTAAAAATCCAGCTCAGTCTAATGCTGTCAGAACCCTCAGGGCTGGCGACTGGCAGAATCACCCACCACAAGAACACTTTATGTCAATTCCCATTCCCCCAGCCTCTCTCATCACTCCCACCTGCAGTCCAGCCAGTGGGGAAAGAAAATCCCATTGCTATATTAAGAAATCATGATCTCCTCTGCATCATTTTTCTGGGAGCGTGGTGTGTAGGAGTTGGGGGGAGTCGTCATCGTTTTTGCTTTCATCCCAGCAGTGAGGAATTCAATGTTGTCTTCACTCCTTTCCTGATCTGAAGAGCCCTTTTCTCCTTCTGTCTTCTCATTCCCCTCCCGCTAAAATACAGCTGCGAAGGAGTTCAGAGGCTACCTTGTAATCCACCATCAGTGCTGTTCTGTTCTCAGCCTGCTGGGGGCAGAGCCTGTCTATAACTAAACACCTCACTTGATTAAAATGACTACAACTACTGCCTGGAATTGGCAGAAGGGCCGTAAGGGTTTGGAAAAGGGTAAGATAATGTGCCTCCTTTCCTCAGTCAGTCTACCTGTAACCCTCCATGGATTCAATATGTGCACCAGGAGGAGATGCAGGAGTTGCGGAATACCCCCTTTATGCTGTATTTCCCCTCTCAGATCAGCAGGTCATAGCTTGCAGTTTGCGTCACATGTTATTGCTGCCCTGAACAGCACTAGCTTCTCCTCCATCAGTACTCCCTGGAGAGGAACTGGGGGCACAGCTCCTTGCAGAGCATTTTGCTGTTTACCTGGTGCTCTGGATGACCTGTCGTGAGGAGGGAACATGGATGAGCACAGTCCTTGAGATCTAGCCCTGTGTTTTCCCTTGGATCCTTACACTGGAAGAATTATTGGCCATGCCTCCGACTGTTGCACTCCACTGCAAGCCCCTCCTTAGGTTTTCTTAAAAATAGAATTGTGTTAGGTATAAAATAGGGCCCCATATTGTTTTGAACTTCTTTATGCATGGAAGTAGAAGGAAGGAAGTAGAAGTTCACTTGAGAGAGATGCACCCATTGGAATCAGTTTAGCTGTCACCTTTTAATATTTTATGTTGCCACTGCTTTAACAAATCCAGGCTCCATACCAAGGCTACTGGATCTTCATGACATCTGAAGGGATAGAATCCAGATCCTCTTTCATAAGCACAGGACTTGAGCTCAAGGGGAAACTCTCCCCTAACTGATAGTAGCAGGCAGCCTAAGACACATTGTTGAATTGTCTTGATTCTGTCCGGTAGAGGACAGTGATGCATGTGTATACGAGTACATGCATGCACACACAAGCCAACCAGTTAGTTCATTGCAATACTTACAACACAATGGAACTGATAAACATGCTAATATACACAGGAAAAATGCTGCTCTTGGATCCACACTGATTCTCTTACCAAAAGAGATACTAGACTTGATTCTGCTCTCATTTATACTGGCTTTGTGTCAGTGTAATTCCATTGACTGCAGTGCAGTTACTCTTGATTTACACCAGTGTAAAAGAGAGCAGAATCGGGTTCAATATCTCTAGCATATCCTGTGCTTGATATATGAGTAGAACTTCAGAGATGCAATAAAGAACTAGTGTGTGGATGAGAGATCTAGCACGCAGCTCTGAGAGCAGCATTTTGACCTGTATTTATCTGTTTGAATGTGCACAGCTCTGCATAAAACAAGTTGCTAATATTGTCAGAAAAATTATGATGTATGATCGACAACAAAATATCTGATACACAGAATATACAGTATATAGTACAGCCGCGCTACCATACTTGACAGTATATAGTTCCATACAGGAGAATACAGTACATCTTTTATAATGCGCAAGGCCACTTCATAAGCAGGCCTCAGCTAGAGTGCTGTGTCCAGTTCTGGGCTCCACGTTCTAAGAAAGAGGTGGACAAACTGGAGAGTGTCCAGACGAAAGCAACTGATAAGTCTCCAGATATGTTAAGGGCCATAATAAAGAGGACCATGATCAATTTTTCTCCATGTCCGCTGAAGGTAAGACTAGAAGTAATGGGCTTAATTTGCAGCAAGGGAGATTTAGGTTAAATATTAGAAAAATCTTTCTAACTATAAGGATAGGCTTCCAAAGGAGGCTATGGAATCCCGGTCACTTTACGAAAAGGTTTGACAAACACCTGTCAGGGATGGTCTAGGTATATTTAGTCCTGCCTTAGTGGAGGGGGCTGGCTGGGCTGGGCTTGAGGTCCCTTCCATCCCGACATTTCTATGATCCTATAACTGAACCCCACTGTAGAAGGTCGTCAGTTACACCTGCATTTTATCTAAAGAAGTGGGTTAGTCTGGTTGGTGACAAGAATATGGAAATAAGCTCCACTCTCCAACACCTGGGGCTAGCAAAGCTAATCACAGATGAGATGTGATCATAACTTTCTTGGATTTGGGGATGGAATGTTTCCTGTTCTGGTGGTGGCTGCCTGGAGACTGGATCGAGGGACTAAGTAAAGGGGGCCGGGGCAGCGCTAGACTTTCTCAGTTTCCTGGTGGTAGCAATAGTCATCTGTCACCATACAAAGGCTTCTGTGGGCTGCTGCTATTCTAATCACCACATTGTCCAGACCTGCTCGGGGCAAGGCTAGGTGAAGCCCAGCTGCGCAGCCAGGGAGAGGGAACAGGGGGAGCGATCCAAAAAAAAGGCTCCACCCGCTGTGGCGCTTTTACTCAGCCGGCAGCGCCCCGGCGGCCGGGCCTCCCTCGCTCCGGGCATCTCCGGCGGCCCTGCCCCACTCCCCCCACAGCTACGCTACTGGTGAAACTGCGATTCAAATGCCTGCATCTAGCGTACACTCGTGCACTGGCGGCTGCTGCTGCTAGTGGAGCTGCCATGGGATACAGCGACAGGGGGACGTTTTAGGAGCAGCATTAGACACACTACAAATGTAATTCCCCATGGACGGACGTGGGGCCAATGCCAAAGCAATCTGCTTTTTGATATTCCAGTAACTCTGCTGCAGTGGGGGACTCTTCCTCGAGTGCGTCTGTCGGACACCTGGGGTGAAATTCTAGTTCCATTCAACGGAACGGCAAAACGCCCATTGACTTCAATAAGGCCAAGATTTCACCCCTGGAGTTTTAGGGTAAACTGTAAAATGCTAGACAGGTAGAAAGAATGAGGCTGAGGTGCCTTCACTAGCCACCATTTTACTCACTGCAGTGTTTATAGTTGGCATTCAGCCTGATATGTGGCCTTGGAAAGTGCTGGTGACAGGACCAGAGGCTAATTCAGCTGTTCTTTCCTTGGTTACAGGCCCTGATAATTGTGGTGGTTCTTGGCTGGTTGTTTGTTCCCATCTACGTCAAGGCTGGGGTATGTATAGGCACTGGCTTACATCTTTTATGGTTCCCTGTTTTAATCTTTCTGTTTCATTTTGCTGTGTGTGGGTCTAGCACCATCACAAAACCATTCTCAATGGGAAGAAAGAGACCTGGATGTGTCAGGCATTCTACATAAGTTATGTCTGTATATATTTAAACAACAAGGTCTCTTTGTCTTTGAGATCCCAACATGAGCAGCATTTGACTCTGCCTTTCTGTGCTTCCCGGAGGCCCCTGCTCCTTGGCCTTCTTCATTTCTAGTGCACTTATCAGTGTGGTACCTGGGCGGCAGAGCTTGCTGATGAACTATGTTAGTTGTCTGTTGCTCGTAGTATGAATTCTTCTCCCTCTCCTTCTGCAGGTGGTGACGATGCCAGAATATCTCAAGAAGCGGTTTGGTGGCCAACGGATTCAGATATATCTGTCCGTCCTTTCTCTGCTCCTCTATATTTTCACCAAGATCTCGGTGAGTTAAGCTTTTCCATTTCCTCTATTCTTAGTGAAGTTCCTATCTGTATGATTATTTTACACTTGTATGAAAACTCTCTACCTGTCTGGTTCACTTGTCTGTCATTTGGTGCCTGGACTTAATTTAGGTAGATAAAAAACTGTTTCCATGTTGTCACTCTTCCTTCTAGCAGTGCTGTCCATCCAAACCAGCTCTACAGCTCTGTTTGTCTGCGCATGTTGGATTATACCAGGGGACTCTTTCTCTAGATGGTGGTTATGATTTAGCTTTCTTTTTCCAGGATTTTGTTTCCACATGTGATTCCCTCTGGAACAGGTCAGGCTGGCTGGAGCCTTGTACTACATTAAGTATGCTCCACCTCAGGCATCACTGATAGAAATTGAAGAGAAGGTTTCAAGCCATTAGCATTAGTTCCCAGTTCTCTGCCTTTGTCCTCCAATGGTAACTATTGCTGCTTCTTACCCAGGAACATTCACTCACCCATTTAGGCATTTAATTTTAGAGGTTCCTATGTATCATCTGGGCCCAAGGTCTCCTATTCTGACTCCTGAGCTAGATTCTCCTGCCGCAGGGTATGAGTAACTCCGTTTGGCTCCCATAGGAGAAAAGAGGTCTTGGGTTTTTGGCCCCGCTTTCACACTCATCCTTCCATCAGCTGAACATGCAGCTTGTTAGTATTAATGAAGCAAAAGTGAGAAACGAGAGAGGAAGGCAGATGAGGAGAAGAGACAGAGAGATGGGGTTAGAAAATACAAGAGTGAGAAAAGCAAGGGCAGGAAGGGAAGGCAGGGAAGAGTCTTTCTGTGGATCATCTTGAGCTATGAAGTGTGGCTAATGAGGGCACTGCAGTAGTGAAGAGAGCTGTGATTTTCCTCCCCTTTTGAAACCATTAAATCTCCATCCAAGTCCACAGGTCAGGCAGACCTGGCTCTGTTGTTTTCCTGCAGTTGCCATGGAAGTTTACTCTTTGCCCTCTGCATAAGAACTGAGTGATAATAGTATAATTTAACCTAAAAGACCTGGCCTTTTGCTCCCATTCTCATGCTCTTATGATAACTGATTCTTATCAGGGTTACAAATTAAACAGGCTGGGACTATCAAGAACCCGCAAATTGGATTTTGCTTTCCGTTTATTTCAGTGAGGTGCTGTCAGCATAACTGTTTTTATATGCAGCTGTAATTGGAAATGCTGCATTCATTTCACAGGGGATGGTATCACTCCTTCAACTCTAGTGGATGTGGAGTGAATCCATACAGATAAATGGCTCATCATTCTAATCCAAAACCTATATCTATATTTCTGTGTTATGTATGATCACTTGCTACCTATATGCCAGATTCACAAAAATAATTCCCTTTTTATGGGTAAATTTCCTCCCTGTGTCCAACTTACGTATCGGTACTCTGCATTGGGGATTTCCATCAACTCCAGCAGAGGGACCCTCCTCCCAAGCAAATGGAGTGGCTCCACTCACTCGCAGTTATCATTACAGTCCTGAAAATGAAGTAGCCCCTAATGTTCTTGCGCCCTCAGTTTTCAGTGCGGAGCAGGGCAATAGCTGGTGGGTCTGCACAGCAACAGATCAATTAGTCCCAGTCTGGCTCTACCATACAATCATCCCACCTTGCCCACAAACAAAGCTGCACAAGTACTCACAGGGAGCCACTATGGAACTGGTTTCTGGCACTTTGGTGTATTAGCTCCTGCATAAATTCCCCAAATCACGCCCTTCCTCCTGATACAGCAGAAGCACTCTTCCTCTGTCTGTCTGACTCCTGGGAATTGTATGGCCTCTGTTACTGTAGGATCTGAGTGCCTCACAATCTTTCACTGTATTGAATGCACCTAATGCTTCTGCTGCATTGTAGTCCTCTGCAGCTGTAGAAAAGGGGGCAGGATTTGTCTTAAAGAACGAACTGAAGGTTTGATTTACATGTTGTGTTTCATTGAATATATGCACAGTATTGTGTTTATTAGGACTCAGTTCCTATTCTTATTTGTTATGAAGCACTGTTAGTGTACAGTAGTGTGCAAGACACCACCGCCCACTTGCTGATGAACTAAAGATCTGGCAGATACAATAGAGCACAAAAGAAAACAAACAGAAAGCTGTGATGCTTCATGGAATAGGTGGGTCTTTAGCATCTGCTTGGTGGAAGGGGAGGGTGAACGATTCAAATTAATAATGTGTGAAGCATATGGTGTAACATGCAGTCTAGATTGGGTGAAGGAGACAGGTGAGAGAGAGGTAGAATGAAGGAGCTGGAGGAAATGAGAGGAGGAAGAGAGCTTTGAAGGTGCAGGCGAGCATCCTGATCACTAAAGAGCCAAATCCTGTAGTACTGTAAATGGCATCTTATTCAGTTATGCCTACGCCCCTGAGCTGTGTAACTGGGCAAAGCATGAACATTGAGGTGCACCAGTGCAGTCATGTAAAAGTTGAAAGGAAGGTGTAAGTGGGGAGCAGGGGAAAGAAAAGCTTTGTGCCCTTCAGAGAAAAGGGGCATGTCTAGGCCAAAAGGATAAGATCATGTTCAGTGGTGTAAGAGGGGAAAGGCATTAAATTAACTTGCTGTAAGTTAGGGGATTGTTGATGGCTGGTATAGCTCAGGTGGAACAAAGTCATGGACCCAGCTAACCCAGAAGAATGGCCCACATGCCCCAGAATAAGAGGGGCAGCCCAGTCCAAATGCCACTCCAATTATAGCTTGTCCAGTGGTGACCACTGTGGAAATTCAGATGTATTTGGTGCACAGCAAGGGGCCAGAAGGTATGCCTGCTGCCATGGCAAGGAGCTATCTGGCCACTGGCAGCACACCGTGCTGCGTGGTCAAGTGCCCATCAGTCCAGCATGTCACCAGGAAAAGGATAGATACAGAAGGCCAGTGGACACCAGCTCTTGTACATAAGAGATTTTGTTTATGTAGATTCATCTGTTGTGCTATCTAGGCATCATTGCAGGTGGCATATGCGGGATGGGAAGCAAGCTGCACATGGCTCTGTGGGAATCTTTCACTCCAGGTGCCAGAGGCAGACCCAGTGCTGCCCAGCAGCGTGAATCAAAACATTCCAAGAGATTTGAGAGATCTGCACGCTGCTTCCCTGGCTGCTGCCTTAGCAGACACTCCCTGCCTTGCAGTTCCTAGGGCTTTTGTCATCCTGCTTTGAAAGGACAGCTTTTCTTATGCTTGCTAGCAAGTCACACCTAACAATTTGACTCACAGTGTTGATGCAATTTATATTTGCATCTCAGAGGGATCTTGCATTCATGGTGCCTGTCTTACATGCTGCTTCCTCACTTACGCCACGTTGGGCAAAATCTCAAACACCATATGTAACATGCCATATTGTATGTATGTTCCATGGTCGCTCTACTGTGTGAGCTCTTGCCATGGTAGCTTTCAGGGTTAGAGTTGCTAACCACTAGCACTTCTACCATTGCTGTCACCAGTAGTAGAAAAGGTGGGCAATTTTAAGAAGATCATGTAGTGTAGCAAGGCATTGGTGACCAGTAACTGACTAAGTTAAGTCTAAGTATCCGGTGAAACAAGTAACTGGATGCTCCCCCATAGTCTGAAGGAATTAAAAATCTGAGTCTATGAATGCATTGCAAGTGTTCCTTGGAATTCTTTAGCTGTAATGGTAGTTGTAAAAGGACAATCATGTCATATGTTGCTTTGCCTATTGGTTCCTGAATTACGTGTGTGTAGCCCTGGAGTGATTTTTTTGTTTGTTTTTTGCATGGAGAAGATAGGATAAGGTTTTAATGGTATCCATAAAAGAGAGTTAATGGAGTAACAAGAAAATATCAGTCATAAATTAATGTAACTGGGAGGTAGAAGAGGTGAACTCGGAAGGTGATTAAGCAAATCCAAGAAGTTTATGTATTGCTCAGGATGTTATATGATTAACTAGGTTTTCTTGTGGGATCATTTTATGACCATTAATATTTGTAGCCATGCAAACTAAGCTAATGCTAAAAATAAATGAACCTCAAGCTTTGGGCCATAAGCTGATCCTCTGTGAGGGTCAGGAAAGAATCCTCTCCCCTAGAGGGGCATGGTCTCACAGTTAGCCTGTGGAATTATGCTCTACAAAATCCTGCATCTTAACCCCAGCCTCCATGGCAGCAGATGGCAAAGGCAGGGGCAGAATTTGTTGGTGGGACTGTGCATGTGAGCATGCAGTGGCTGGTGGTGGAAGCAGGGCTGGACGATCTGCAGCTGCACAGGTCTCCTCCTTGCCCTGAAGGCAGAAGGGGTGAAGGGGCAGGGTGTTGAGGTGGTGACAGTCTCAAGGTGGAGTTTTCTCAGTGGCCGGGGGAGAGGTTTTCTTCCTCCAGCATCTGCCCAGCTACTCAGGCTGAGTGCTGTGGAATGGATTTGCCTCTTTATATTTTTGCTTTAGTTTTCTTGTCTATAAAATGCGGAGGATGATACTCAGTTTCCTGGCTGACTGGGGAGTCGTGAGGATATGTTACTTACTGATTGTAAAGGGCTTGAAAGGTAAAATGTGCTAAGTAGTGTTATGTACAGCATGGCACAATTAGCCAGATGCATGACTTCTATATTACCTCTCTCCTTGTGGCAGAATACCTGACTAGATGCGCTCCCTATGTTCCTTGAATAAATGTTTGCCCTAAAGCCTAGTAGAGCTGAGGACTAAATATCCCTCTTAAGCCTTGTCTGCCCTGGGATTTTAGGGTGAGGTTTTCAAAAGCACCTAAGTGATTTATTTCAGAGTAACAGCCGTGTTAGTCTGTATTCGCAAAAAGAAAAGGAGTACTTGTGGCACCTTAGAGACTAACCAATTTATTTGAGCATAAGCTTTCGTGAGCTACAGCTCACTTAGGAGCACAAATTCAGTGACATGACTTTTAATGGCATATGCTCCTAAGGCATGTAGGCACTTTGGAAAATCCCCCCTTAGCACTGGTGCAGCATGTTGCACTGTTGCACATGCCAACCCCAAATAGAGAGATGATTTACACCGGTGAGGCATGATTTGGATTGGAATTGGTTACTCTGATTTCAAATTACGTCTACTTTAGGAGTTTGCATTGATGCAGCTGTGTTGGTAACTAAAATTCCAGGACTTACTCATGAACTTTGCTGAACTGTTTCCCCATACATAAGTTCACAGGCCTGGAGAGGTGGGTAGCCAGATTTGGCTAGGAGGGAATCACTGACACATTTCTGGAAACTATTGTAAGAAGTGCAGAGACTAAGAAGTGATCTTCAAAAAGCAGCTGGCAGTTAAAATAAAGCAGGTCTGGGTGACCAAGGAGACAGGATCTCTCTTTATTTTGCATGTGCTTTTATTTTTGTGTGCAGAGCTTTGGGGTGGGGAGGATATCAATAGATACTAATAGAAATGTTATTTTTATCTTAAGCATTCTCTAAACTGTCATCTTTCCTTTTATTAGGCAGATATATTCTCTGGAGCTATATTTATCCAAATAGCCATGGGGTTGAATCTTTATTTGGCCATAATCATACTGCTGGGTATTACTGGTCTTTACACGATCACAGGTGAGTTTGTGGAACAGATTGATAAATTAAAAACAAGTTAAAAGGGGATCCAGAAAGATGAAAATGGAAGTGGGGAGTAAATGGGAAGAAATGAGAGCATGAAAGGGGAGAGGTGTGTGTGTGTGTGAGAGAGAGAGAGAGAGAGAGGGCCAAGAAGAGGCCAATTCCCATGAAGTTATTAGCAGAGAGGCTCATGTAATGGCGTTTCTTTGCCTTTAGGTGGCCTTGCTGCTGTGATTTACACAGACACCTTACAGACCATCATCATGCTGGTGGGATCCTTTATTCTCACAGGATTTGGTATGTAAATCTGATGAACGAGAGCTGGAATGATCAGCTACAGCCCCCAGTGTCCTGTGGAAATGGATCCAGCATTGTGGAGTCCTGACAGGTTAATAGCTAAGGAACTCCCATTGCTTCATGTATTTGCCAGGGAAGGGGAAGAGCCACATTGCTAAGCCCTCCTGTCATCCTGACCAAGTTCTATAGTTGCCATAGGGATGTGATTCCAAGGCAAGAAGGGACCACTGTGATCATCTCTTCTGACCTCCTGTATAACAGCCTATAGAACTCCCCAAAATAGGGGCTGTGTTATTGTGAATGTGAGGCCAGGTGTCCATGAGATCATGTAGGTACTAAAATGCAGTCCATCCTGTGAAATGGAACCCTAGTATTTAGGGTTCAGGCTACATAATTAATCAAGAGGAAGTAGTAAAGCCCTGTGAGGCTGTAATTTCCTCCTCCTTGCCTTGTGGCTTCTCATTGGACTTGCTCTGTGTAAGCTTTTCACTGAAAGAAGCTGACCGCCTGCTTCACAATAAACAATATTTCAGATTGACTTAATCAGGTGGACTCTGCCTCTGGTCCTCACCTGGGTCAGGGAGCCTGGAGATATTATACCTGGCAAAGTGGAAGCTTGGATCTGGGGCATAAAAAGGACAGTGGAGTCTAAAGGAATCTTTTAGAGCTCCATAGCGACCTGAGAAGGAAAGCCAGTGTGGCTTCTTGCTAATGAGTTTTCACAGCACATACTTTGATGTTTCTGACAGTGTTGATCTCTATTGGGGCAGGTTTATCACTGTGATAGCATGGAGTTTTCTCCTTGGATTCTTCAGCTCCGTCGGGAATTTCAAGCGTCCAGTACCATGATCAGTGTCGTTACATTCTGTTTTTCAGCATTTTCCAAAGTAGGAGGATATGAGGCCTTTATGGAGAAATATATGAATGCAATTCCAAACAACATCTCATATGGAAACATTACCATTGACCCAAAATGCTACACCCCTCGGGCAGATTCTTTCCACATCTTCCGAGACCCGATCACTGGAGATCTGCCATGGCCGGGCCTTGTCTTTGGCTTGAGCATCCTCGCTTTGTGGTACTGGTGCACAGATCAGGTAGCGTAAAGGCAACAACTGGGAAATTCAGAGCAGTCTAAAATTTGCAGTGTAGTTGGATTGATCTCTTGCCCCAACCCTGTGCCATAAAAATGGCTATTATCTCCTAAGAGGAAATTGTTTTTTTTTTTTCTCTATTAGCTTTTTGATTCTCAGCCTCTCCTATGTTAAGTGAATAGGATGTGTATGTTCCTTTACTATTTTTTTTTCATGCCATTCTGGACATATGTTGTGTGTGTGATGTTTTTTTTCCCTTTCTTACGACATGCTGGATGAACATTTACGGTCCAATTTTAAAAAAATGGGCATCTTAATAGGACAGCTACATGCATATGTCCTTTTTCAATCTGGGTATAGACTTGGCTTCCCATCCAGCCATATTAGGCATATCTACTCTGTCTATGTGGGCTGCTCGGGGGCAAGTGCAATACTTGAGAAGTGCCAGAAAGGTAGTACTAAAGTGCCTCAAGACACCATTCCAGCTCCCCGCAAAAGTGCCACACCATTCGGGAGTGATCTGGCAGGACTGGGAGCACTGGTGCTGCTTTAATCTCTTGCATAAAGAATGCTGGACAGTTGCTCTGTGTATGTGTCTGTCCCCTCATCAGGTGCTATGGTGCAGGACTGTCCATGTGTTTTCCTTTCCTTTCCTTCTGTCTAGGTCAGTGGTCCATCTAGTCTCCAAAAATGACCAAATTGGATGTTTCAGAGGAAGGAGACTGCACTACTGTAATTGTGCAGTATTATAAACCATGTGTAAGTTGGGGGGAATTCTTTAAGCCCCCAGCTGGTGATCAGCCTATTCTCTGGAGCACAAGGATTGAGAGCCTTTATCATCTGTAACCTAGCTAGTTTAATAGAGTCTGCTGTTCTTATTCATATAAATGTCTAGTCCCTTTTGACTCTTAATAAGCTATTTGGTTCAACAATATCCTGTGACGGAGATTCACAGGTTAAACATACATTAGACAGTAGAGTATTTACTTTTAGACATTTAAATGTGTTCTCAGGCCTTCAAATGCCCTTGTATTTTTCTAATTATGAGCAAGAGCAAAGAGTTCTCACTGGAATACAGCTGAAACAGAGTCATTTTGCCTTTGTATGCCTGGCATCGTGTGTCGGTGACAAAGCTGGAGTCATTCACATCTACTGTCTCATTGACAGGTTATTGTTCAACGATGCCTCTCAGCCAAGAACATGTCCCATGTGAAGGCCGGCTGTGTCATGTGTGGGTACCTGAAGCTGCTGCCCATGTTTTTGATGGTGATGCCTGGGATGATCAGTCGGATTTTGTACACAGGTAGGACCTAGAACTGTAGCCCCCTCATTCTCTTCTCACTCCTCTTCCAGCCCCATTCAGTTTTCTCTTTCCTGTTCCCCCCCACCCCCCAGCTCCTTCAGTCCCTCTCCTGACTCAGACCATGAAAACATACACAGACCAGCATTTCCCACAAAGTAAGAAGACACTACTCTTTCTCCTTCCCATGCTCAGGGCTCCCAGTGATGCTATCACTGTCCCTTGTGGGGACAGGAATCGAGGGGCAGGTCTTCACTACCTGCTGGATGGGTGGGTAGTGATTGATCTATCAGGGATCAATTTATCGTGTCTCGTCTAGACACGATAAATTGATCCCCGAACGCACTCCCCATCGACTCTGGAACTCCAGCTCCCGAGAGGCGGAAGCGGAGTTGACGGGGGAGCAGCAGCGGCCAATTCGCCGCCGTCCTCACGGCCAGGTAAGTCGACCTAAGATACGCCGACTTCAGCTACGCTATTCGCATAGCTGAAGTTGCATATCTTAGGTCAACCCCCGACCCAGTGCAGACCAGGGCCTAGAGCGTGTCCCCTCTTTGTTGGAATTTGTTACTGACTGAGCCGGGGGGAAACACTCCTGTCTGTGACTGACATTTTGTGGGGCAGAGGGAGTTGTGCCTGGATCCCACAGAGGAGTGTTTTCAGCTTATGGAAATGCCTGTGATTTGCAGGCTGCCTAAGCTCAGTGTGACTGCAGTGCCAGTTGTTCTTTCCCTTCACGCTGACCTCTGTGTACAACCAGGGGTGGCAGGTTTGTAGAAATTTTGGTGGTGCCTCGAACCTTCCCCCACCCCCAAACTGCACCCTCCTCCCCCGCCTAAGGCTCTGGGAGAGAGTTTGGGTGCTGGGTGCAGGCTCCGGGTAGGAGCGCAGGAGGGTGTGAGGGGTGCAGGCTCTGGGATGGAGTTTAGGTGCAGGCTCTGGACTGGGACAAGGGGTGGGGGTACAGGAGGGGGTGAGGGGTGCAGACTCTGGGATGGAGTTTGGGTGGGGGTACAGGAGGGGGTGAGGGGTGCAGGCTCTGGGACAGAGTTTGGGTGCAGGCTCTGGGACAGAGTTTGGGTGCAGGCTCTGGGACAGAGTTTGGGTGCAGGCTCTGGGACAGAGTTTGGGTGCAGGCTCTGGGACAGAGTTTGGGTGCAGGCTCTGGGACAGAGTTTGGGTGCAGGCTCTGGGACAGAGTTTGGGTGCAGGCTCTGGGACAGAGTTTGGGTGCAGGCTCTGGGACAGAGTTTGGGTGCAGGCTCTGGGAGGCTGTGCAGAGGGCTGGGGTGCAGGCTCTGGGAGTTTGGGGGCAGGAGAGGGTGTGTGGGAAGGGGGTGGAATGCAGGCTCTGGGCTGGGGGTAAAGGAGGGGGTAATGGGTGCAGGCTCTGGGAGGGAGTTTGGGGGTGGAAAGGGGTGCAGGCTCTGGGAGGGAGTTTGGGGGTGGAAAGGGGTGCAGGCTCTGGGAGGGAGTTTGGGGGTGGAAAGGGGTGCAGGCTCTGGGAGGGAGTTTGGGGGTGGAAAGGGGTGCAGGCTCTGGGAGGGAGTTTGGGGATGAGGGCTGTGGGGTGGGGCTGGGGATGAAGGGTTTGGGAGGATGCTCGGGGTTAGGGCAGAGGGTTGGGGTGTGTGGTGGGGTTGGGGATAAGGAGTTCATGATGCAGGACTCAGGGCTGGGGCAGAGAGTTAGGGTGTGGGAGGATGAGGGCTGAGACTGAGGGGTTTGGGGTGTGGGAGAGGCTCAGAGCTGGGGCAGAGGGTTGGCATGTGTGGGGGTGAGGGCTTTGGCTGAGGGTGCGGGCTCTGGGATGGGGCAGGGCTGGGGATGAGTTTGGGGTGCAGGCAGGCTGCCCCGGGATGGGGCCAGAGAGGAGGACTCCCCCAAGTCCTCTCCCCGCTGGCAGCAGTGAACTCTGCGGGAGGGCCCCCCCCGGCAGCACACTCACCCCGCACCACTGTCACTGCACGTGCTCCTAGGGCCCCTCTCAGGTCCAGGAAGCCCCCTCGCCTCCCCTGCGGTGGGGCCGGGGAGGGGGGACTGCCATCACATGTGCGCCTCCTCCTCTGCTGATGCCCCTCACTGTAGCCTCACTTGGGGGTCAGGGATGGAGCTGCTTCTTGCCCAGCATGGGGCAGGAGCGGTGACTGCAGGCAGGGCGGAGGCCCTGTGCTGGTGGAAGGTCCTGCCAGAAAAGGGAAGAGTCTGAGGAGGAAGGGCAGCCTGCCCTGCCACTAGTGGATGGGGGGAACTAGGACCCTGCGGTGGCAGTTGATGCAGGGAGGCAGCAGGGAGCTGCAGGGGAGAGACAGGGACACTGTGCTCCGGGACTGGGGGAGGTGCGCAGGGACAGCAGAAGGCTGGGGGAGAGACCCGGCCCCAAACATTGGTGGAGCTGGGCCCCCGGGCCCTGAATATTGCTGGAGCCTGGGCACCATGAGCCTATATAACTCGCCACCTATGTGTACAACAGCAGGCAGGAGAGCAGGTGACTCTGAGCAGGAGAGGGCCTTTCAGAGCACACGCTAACTTTGCCCTGGCCTCCTGTGCAGCTCTGTGGATGCAGTTTTAGTGGCTTGACCTCAGCACCATCATCACTGGAAAGAGGTGATGCAGGAATGGAATTCCTTCCCACAGCTGCAGAGTCAAGCGTGAGACAAATAAAATAAATATTTGTTTATTTGGCAGATAAATCCAGTGGTTTAGCATGGAGATGGGTTTGGGAACTTCTCTTGATTTATGGGTAACTTGCTGCTATGACTCCAGCTAACCCTGTCTTGTTATCTTTTTCTCAGATATGGTGGCTTGTGTCGTGCCTTCAATATGTGAGAACTACTGTGGCACCAAAGTTGGCTGTTCAAACATTGCTTATCCAAAAATGGTGGTGGACCTTATGCCAAATGGTAAGATAGTGTTTTTGTGGGAAAGACATGGATGACGGATTAATAGAAGCTGGTTGTTGAGGGGGAGAGATGTCCCAGGGCTGGAATTCGGCTATCAGAACTAGGGACCTGGATTGTCATTTAGTTGATTAGACATAACTCGTTTCTTGAGTTATCAGGGCTCAGCTATCATAGGCTCTAGATCATTCCAATACACAGTTTATTCCTGTACATGCCGTGCGTTATGATCAATGTGACCATAGATCCCAGATGGTTACAAACTAACCATGACAATGTTACTTATTTGCAAACATGAGGCAGTAAGATGCTGCTGGCGTTAGCCTAGTGTGAGAAATAAATCTGGCCTATAGTTGCCAGTTATTAAGAGGCAGCTTCTGCAGGATCTCTGTGTTGAGGGATGTACTTCCAGTTCCTCCGCTAAACTCACTGGTCTGGGAACAGAAAGTGCAGCCCTCCTGAAGTTATTCCTGGGTGGTGTTCTTTCTCTCCCAGTGACCCAGAGTCCAATCAGGCAGTATAAACGACAACAGTGTGTTTTTGTGGGGGGCGTCTCTGACCCCTGACGTTGTACACAAAGGACTCCTATCTGAGTAAATACACACAGGCATTATCTAACTCCTACTAGCCCAGCCTGGGTATTATGTGGTATTGTAAATGTTGTGCTTCCTGACCTAGAAGGCATCATTCTACTTATGTCCCAGTAGGGTACCATGAAGTTGTTATAACCTGGGCATACTTCAGTTATTAACAGATAGCTGGGTTGGGGAGGTCAGACCATGCACTCAAAGAGATGTCACTGATGGAGCTTTCCCAGTGACTGACCCTCCCCAGCTCAGGTCATGTCTCTCTCTGTGTTTTAGGTTTGCGAGGTCTGATGTTGTCAGTCATGCTGGCCTCTCTCATGAGCTCCCTGACTTCCATTTTTAATAGTGCTAGCACTCTGTTCACCATGGACATCTACACCAAAATACGATCCCGGGCATCTGAGAGAGAGCTCATGCTGGCTGGAAGGTAAGTGTTACTGTGCCCTTTCCCAGCATTAGGAACCTAATTAAATATTGGAGCACCACAAACTGCCCTTTAAGTGCCTTGATGAACAACCTTTCACTGAAAGAAAAGGAGTCCTTGTGGCACCTTAGAGACTAACCAATTTATTTGAGCATGAGCTTTCGTGAGCTACAGCTCACTTCATCAGATGCATACCGTGGTGATCCACGGTATGCATCTGATGAAGTGAGCTGTAGCTCACGAAAGCTCATGCTCAAATAAATTGGTTAGTCTCTAAGGTGCCACAAGGACTCCTTTTCTTTTTGCGAATACAGACTAACACGGCTGTTACTCTGAAACCTTTCACTGAATGCATGTGATGCAGCAGTGACCTCTTGTGGCCTGACAGCTTAATCCCATGTGTGTCTTTCTCGATATTCTGTGGGGTAGTTTCCAGCCATGTTTCTTAATTAAAGATTAATCGGAGGTGGCTGTTCCCTACAAATATCCCAGGGAATCTATTTAAATTTCATTCCAAGATGCCAGTTATACAAAGCTACAGCATATTCACTAGCTGTGCTGCAGATTTCTCTTTTATTCATCTCTCTCTGCTGTTTTATTGATTGCTATATTTATAGGTGACTTCTTATTATAGGTGATTTTATTATTTTGATAGCAGAGTTCTCATTTTGGATTGGCTGAGGGATCTGGTGAGATCTCATTGCTGGTTGCTTTCCCCCCCAGTGCTGATGGTTAATTACTGTTATTTTTTGCTCATGTTTTAATGCTGGTTGACTAACGCAATGAATTGTTAAATTGTTGATTGGTTCATTGTGATTTCTGTATTTCTGATTGATGTTTATAAATAAGTGGCTAACAGATTTTTTTATTGATTGTATTTATAGGTTATTTATCTTAGCTTTAATTGGTATCAGCATTGCTTGGGTTCCTGTGGTGCAGTCAGCTCAAAGTGGGCAGCTCTTTGATTATATACAGTCTATCACCAGCTACTTGGGGCCACCCATTGCTGCTGTCTTCCTGCTTGCTATCTTCTGTAAAAGGGTCAATGAGGAGGTGAGTACAGGCTAGGAGAAGAGCTCTGTGTGCAAAAGTTCATAAAATACATTCATCTGTATACTGGGACAAGTGCCCTTCCTTGTTTCTCAATTTCTTTGATTCTCAATTTCTTTGAGGCTATTCCTGCTACAGCCCAGTGCCTGAGGGGAATTGTAAATATTGTGTAATGCTTGAGGGGCTCTTAGCTCAGTTGAGGAATCCTCATACTCCCCTTCCACCACATATATGTAAATGTGCATGGGGTTTGTTGGACTTTATTGGCTCCTAGACAGTTGTGAAGCTGGAACCACCTACCTTTTCACTGTGACTTATGCTGAAGGGATGATTTCTGGGAAACACTGCTTTAATGCAACCTTCTAAGTTTTCCATGGGTTCTGTCGGCTCCAACAAAGAAGGAGAAAGTCCTGTGGTTAAGCTGCTGTCCTGGAACTCATGAGATCTTGGTTCTGTTCCCAGCTGTGCCACAGATTCCCTGTGAGAACACAGGCAGGTCACTGAAGCTTGAATTTCAGGGGTGCTGAGCACTCAGAACAACTCCCTCAGAAGTCAGTGGGAACTGTGTGCTCAGCACCTCTGAAAATCACTCCAATCATAACTCTGTAGCTCCATTTCCCCACATGTAATACTGAGGATAATACTTCCCTATGGTCCCCATGAGGATAAATTCATTAATGTTTGTTAGGCGCACAGATGCGATGGTGAGGAAAGCCAATAGATAAACAAAATAACACTGTTTCCAGGTGAGACTGGAGCTTTCTAGTTACTCTGACTCCTTTCTCTGGAGATTGGTGGATATACTAATAGTAGTAGTGGTGGATATTTCCCAAGCAGGGATGTTCCATTTCCAGTCACTGCTTGGTTGAATCTCATGTAATGGATCAAATCCTGAGGTCGTGAGTAAAAATGGATTAAGAACTAGTAAGATCCTCAGCATTTGGTCCAAAGCACACTCCTAATTAGAATAAATACTGAGATCAAGTAAAAGCAGAAGAAATTTGAAGCACTGCCTGGATCAAAGTCCCATTTTTATTAGTATCTTCCAGATTAGACTTTTCAGAAAGATTCTTATTTCTACTGTAAACTGAGTGTCTCATCTTGTCTTAGTCCAATATATTTCTGTGATTTTCTGACAATTTAACAATAATAGTCACACAATAAAATTTGTTCAAAGTAGAAAATTTCCAGCAGGATTTTTAATTCTGTACCATTACTTGTCTCCTTTTTAGCCTATGGGCCAAATTCTGCTTTAAATGGCTGCAACTTGACTAAAGTCAGAGGGCTACATCTGCTTACTCCAGGAGTGACCTTGGCTCTGTATGTCTGTTGGTTTTGTTGTATTTAGGAGGTGCAGAATTGAGAGTGTCAGATAAGGTAAACACATGGATAGGGAAGGACAAATCTCTGAAGGTGGTTCTTTGAGTAGTGTCCCTGTGGGTGCTCCACTGCAGGTGTGGTAGCATCCCTGCATCTGGGATTGGAGATCTTCCCTAGCAGTGCCCGTTGGGCCATACAGGCGCTCCTCCCAGACTTGCACCATGAGCAGCATCTGTACAGAGCTGTGCGGTCCAACCGCCCTCAGTTCCATCTCAATTGCCTTGGTCTGTGACTGAATCCTTAGCAGAGTCTTGCATATGTCTTTACTGTCCTTCATAATACTAGTGTTTTTGCTACTATTTCTTAGTTATTAGCGGTTTTCTTAAAATTTTTAAAATTTCCTTTACCCTCTCTTACAAAAAATATAATTTTTCCTTTGGCTCTTTCCCTCCCGTTGTTTTTAGATTAGCATAGGTTTCCTTTTCTATGCCCTTCCCTAGCTGTCCCTACTGGAGCTATGCCCAGATCCTCCAGGTTTAATACGTTCTTCTCCTGTCATGAAGCCATCCCAGTGAACGATGGCTACTTATAGCTCACACTGTTTGGGTGAGAGGCACATATCACAGAAGTGCACACAATGTCTCAAATTGAAGGCTCGGTCCAGAAAGGACCGTGAAATTGAGGCAAAAATTTTAATAATGGAGAGCTCACTGCGACTAGCCTCCGACCATGGCCCCGATACCTCTCCTTCGTGGCGGTCACAATCAGCATGGTCATCAGCCGACCCCCACGCACCACAAAAAGAAAATTTTCTCTCTCACATCAAGAGGAGAAGAGACGGGCCCCCAGCTCACTCACCAAGCAGCCACCTTGGAAAAAGGCAACTCCCGCAAGGTCAGTAGCCTCAACATCTTTGGGGGAAACTCCTGGCTCCTGTGACCGTCCAGATACCTCCAGTCCCAGCACTGTTAAGATCCAAGGGTCCTAATAGGGCAGGACCACAAACAGACACACAATCACTTGGCACTGAGACAGACAGACATCAAAATTCTCCCTCAATGACTTTGAGTCCAATCGGTGCCCACTAAGCTCCTGGCACCATCTACTGGTTGTCCAGCAGAAGACACTTAACATCTGCACCATCGCTATCCATTATGTCTGCACAAATACGTATATAGCCATCGGTACCGATGATGCTCCTGCTGGTATCACAAGACTTCCGCTACCTGAGAGACCCAATCATCTCTGACACTCCAGAATCACCGCTCTTCTGTACCAAGCTCCCAACAGTCCATGTCACACACCGGACTCCTTCACCATCGAATACCGCTCCACCCTTCTCCAGCGAGGAAGAAGAAGAGGAGTACTCCATCATGCCTCACACCCCATGATCATCTCAAAGGGCTCCCCACACAGAATCATACTACTGCCCTTGATACACAGAGACCAGAAATGATCCAGGTGCTTGTTATGGACACCCCTGGAGGCAGCCCCAGGTGCCTGTTCCCCTACAGTGGCCTTGGGCTGCATATAGGTCACTCTTTTCCAAACCGCCTGTGGAGCAGAGTCAGACTGTAGGCTTCCTACTCTGAACCAGAGTTGCTAGAGGAGCATGATGAAGAAACAGAGGAAGAGGTTACATCACCAGCCCACATCTCCTCGTCCTCCCACAATGAGGCCATCACCTCCAACATTGGCAGATGATTTTAAACAGTTCCACGAAATGTTCCGCAGGATTCTGGATTCTCTCCAGATCCCCCTGGAGGAAGTTAGAGAGCAACAGCACAAGTTGCTTGACGTCTTGCAGGCCTCCACATTGGCAAAGATCGCACATCCAATCAACAAGGCCTTGTTGGATCCAGACAAGGTGATCTGGCAAACCCCAGCATTAATACCACCTATCTGCAAGTGAGTGGACAAGAAGTACTATATCCCTGCTAAGGGCACGGAATTCCTATTTTCTCATCCTACTTCAAACTCCCTCGTAGTCAATGTGGTGCAGGAGAAAGGATGACAAAACCATTCCAGGACAGCTCCTTACGACAGGAACTGGAAGAGGAAGAGGAAGAGGATTTGCTAATTGAGGCTCTCCTAGCTAAATATAACCATATGAACTATTCCAAGTTTCATGAGGTCAGTCAACATCTCCAGAGGACAAAAAGGAGCAGGTGGCGGAAGGACAACTTCTGGCCTGTTCGGCACTGCAGGCCTCTCCGGATGCTGCGGACACAGTGGCCCGCTCCATTGCAGCATCTGTAGTGATGAGACGAGCCTCATGGCTCCATCTCTCAGGGTTCCCCAGGTAAGTGCAGACCACGATAGAAGATCTACGGTTTGAAGGATCTAAACTCTTTTGCTGAGCGCACTGATGAGTCCCTACATTCTTTAATGAATTCTAGAGTGACACTGAGTTCTCCTGGCATATATACACCAGCGCTGAAGAGAAGACTGGTAGATATCAATCTACTCCAAGATTTCGACCTCCTTCTTCAATGACTTTGAGATACACAATGCAGATGACAGAGACCTCCTCCAAAGCACAGACAGACATTGGCCCAAGCAACTTTACCCCACCCATTCACCTCTACACAACAATTTTGAAAATGTGGTCGAGGTCCTGAGATGCCTCCCCCGGTCCAGTTGCTGAAACCATCTCCAGTAATCCATCAGTCTGGCAACCGCTTGACTCCATTCTAGCCATCATGGTGACAAATCACCTCTGACAAGCGGGTCATGGAAATCATCAGCAAGGGACAGGTTTCAGAGTAGCAGCTGTGTTAGTCTGTATCCGCAAAAAGAAAAGGAGTACTTGTAGCACCTTAGAGACTAACAAATTTATTTGAGCATAAGCTTTCGTGAGCATCCAATGAAGTGAGCTGTAGCTCATGAAAGCTTATGCTCAAATAAATTTGTTAAGTCTCTAAGGTGCCACAAGTACTCTTTTTCTTCTATCAGCAAGGGGTATTCTATTCTGTTCCTCTCTCTCCCCTAACCCCCACCCCTCTTCCCTGTCTCGTATCAGGGACCCTTCTCACAAACATCTTCTACAAGAAGAAATAAACCACCTTCTGTGACTGGGTGCTATAGAACTGGTCCCATTCCAACACAGAGGGAAAGGTTTTTATTCCCACTATCTTCTGATCCAAAAGAAATCCGGCAGGTGAAGACTTATCCTAGACGTGAGGAACCTCAATAAGTTTATCAAATTACAATGCTTCAAGATGGTCACACTATCAACAATAATCCCAGCACTAGAACAGGGGGACTGGGCCCTCAACCTCCAAAACACGTACTTCCACATCACCCTTTCCACAGTGATTCCTCAGATTTCATCTGGGGTCCGACCATTATTAATAAAAGGTACTACCCTTTGACCTCTCTATAGCACCCAGGGTATTTTCCAACGTCCTCGCAGCAGTGGCAGCGCACCTTTCCAAACAAGGGATTGTAATATTCCCATACCTAGATGACTGCCTCCTCAAGGCTCCATCCAGATGAACCTTTTCTCAGACCTCAGCCACCAAATAAACATACAAAAATCGGTACTGATGCCAGTACAGCATCTGGAATTTATTGGGGCCCAACTGGATGCTATAAAGGCCAGAGCCTTTCTCAGAGTGCACAGATTTTCCACAATAATCGGCCCCATCTCCACTGTGAGAACCAGCCCAAGGAACTCCGCCAGGACTTGTCTACTGCTGCTTGGTCATATGGTAGTGGCCAAGTTCATGGTGAAACATGCAAAATTGCACATGCGCTGCCCTCAGGAATGGCTACAAACACAATACATGCTCCACAGACATAGCCTAAACATACTGCTCTCAATACCAATCAAGATCAAGGACTCATTAGACTGGACACAAACCTGAAATGTCTGCATGTGGGTCCCCTTCCTCCAACCAACACTGTCTTTGATATTGACAACCGACGCCTCACTATTTGGATGGGCAGCACATCTACAGACTCACACAGTACAGGGCAAGTGATCCCCGGCAGAATCCATGTTGCACATCAACCTCCTAGAATTATGTGCAGTCTGCAATGCATGCTGACACTTTCTGCCAATAATCAGCAAAGGACCATAAGAGTAATGACGGACAACATTGTGTGCATGTTCTATATCAACAGATGGGGGGAGAGAGAGGTCCCAATCCCTATGTACAGAAGCTCTGAAATTGTGGAACTTGTGTATCCAACATGGCATCGACATCTCTGCCACATACCTACTTGAACATCTAAACACCATGGCAGACTCACTGAGCAGAAGGTTCTCACAGAACACGAGTGGGAGATGGACACAAGAACCCTACAACACACATTCAGTTGCTGGGGATTTCCGAACATAGATCTGTTCGCCACTCCCCAAAACACCAAATGCCCACAATTTTGCTCAAGAGCAGGTCTAGGTCACCAATCTCTCAGGGATGCCTTCCTCTATGGTTTCCCACTCTTTTCCGTACCATTCAAAGTGCTCAACAAGATACAAGTGGAATGAGTGAGGATCATCCTCAGAGCCCCAACATGGCCACGACAGATATGGTATCCTAACCTCTTGTGCATGGCAGTCTGTCCACTGATTATGCCCTGTCGGCATACTCCCCCCACCCACCCACCCCCGTACACAATCTTCTATGAAGATAAGGTCATGTTCTGACCACACCAGTAGTTCTTACTCAAGATACCATCCTCATTCCATCCGAACCAACCTATCCACCTTCCCTTCCTCTTCCCTGAGCCACATGGTAACCAGCCCAAGGTCAGATGGGCACTAGCCTTCTACCTTGACAGAACCAAATTGTTCAGACAATGGCCACATTTATTCCTCTCTATTGCTGAAAGATCAAAAGGTTCAGCTGTATCCAAACATCTTTTTACATGGATCTTGGGGTGCATCCACCTTTGCTACCAACATCACAAACTTCGGCCCCTATCTGGCACTCGATTGCTCTCCATATCAATAGCTTTCCTGAATAATGTGCTGATTACGGACATTTGTAGGGCAGCCACCTGGGTGTCCATAGACACCTTCAGTCATCAGTACGTGATCACCCACAACACGGCATCAGGTGCCCTAGTAGGACACCCAGGCCTGTCCTCCTCAGTAGAGATCATTCCCACCCTTCCAACTAAGGGCACTGCTCTCCAGTCACTTACAGTGGAGCACCCATAGGGACACTATTTGAAGAAGAAGAAGAGAGTTACTCACCTATGCAGCAACTGAGATTATTTGAGATGTGTCTTCCTATGGGTGCTCCACTACTCGCCCTCCTCCCCACTGCTTCAGAGTTCAAACATTGACTCTGCGGCAGAGAAGGAACTGACAGCAGTTGGACCACATAGCGCTATATTGACGCCACTCTCAGCACGAGACTGGGAGGAGGAGCCCATGTGCGGCCTAACAGGTCCTGCTAGTGAAGATCTCCAATCCCAGGTGCAGGGATGCTATTGCATCTACAGGGGAGCACCTGTAGGGAAACAGATCTTGAAAAATCTCAGTTACTGCACAGCATGAGTTCAGATAAGGATCTAAAATGCTAGAAGCTCATCCGACAGTCTGCAAACTTCAAAAACAGCTTGAATGTGAGCTGTGCTGTGGGGGCAGAGGATTGTAATGATTTAATAGATTTTTTAAGGCCAGAAAGGAATTTTGTGATCATCTAGTCTAACCTTCATATCACAGGCCAAAGAATCTAGCAATTTTATTGGGACATGTCGAGGTTGCAGAGCCTTTTCTTCTAATGTCTGAGCGCAAACCTCATGTCATTCTTGAGAGATAATTTCTTTTCAAAATAAACACTGCAGTGCTGCTGTTCTTTTAAAAAAACCCTTGCCAGCAACCCAGCACTCAGGAGCAAACCTTGAATAACATAGTAGTGTGTACAGGCTAATCCTCCCAAGCCACCCTACAGTCACCCTACATTTGTAGGGGAGGGAGGCGGGGTTCTAAGGTGTGGTTATATAAAGAGAAGAATTATTTTTAAAGCCAGGAAAAGCACTTTGACCTTTTCAAAGGCTTTTGGAGATTCTCTTGGATTTCCTAGCCAGTACATGATGTGCATTTACACTAGGAGTTCAATTTAATAACTGGTTTGCGTCTGGTTAATAAGAAGGCTTATGTTCTCTCTGTTCTCAATCCCTTGGTGCTGTAGGTTGTTCACGTGTCCACTGGCAGTAGTGCACATTGCATTGACATTAGTAGGTTAAAGAAGGTAATGTATTTACATATCCACAACAGCTTTCTGATAAATCTGCCTGTTACTTTCTTTCGAAGGGTGCCTTCTGGGGCTTGGTTGTTGGGCTGGTCATTGGGCTGGTTCGAATGATTGCAGAGTTTGCCTATGGAACTGGAAGCTGTGTAAACCCCAGCAACTGTCCAAAGATCATTTGTGGAATTCACTACCTGTACTTCGCTATAATCCTTTTTGGGATCTCCACCATCATCATTCTGGGTATCTCATTGATAACTAAACCCATTCCTGATGTACATGTGAGTATCATTGTCTCTCTTGCTCTTTCACTTGCTCTCCGAGATATGGGAGATCTATGAAACCAGTCACTTTAATTTACACTGAAAGTAGCATTAAGTATATTCTACCCTTGAATTTTACATTATACAAATTACAAATTATATAGGATCCTCCCAGTTAACTGGGTTCAGAGAGAAGTTTTGCATCTTCCTCAGATTATTCCTTGGTCCAGATATCTCTGGAAATGGAGCACACTCTGCTAGGAAAACCAGTGCTCTGGAGAGTACTCTGTAACTAGCAACACCTTGGAGACATTATGTACAGTGGAACCGCAGTTTTACAAACACCAGAGTTATGCATTGACCAGTCAACCACACACTTCATTTGGAACTGGAAGTATGCAATATGGCAGCAACAAAGACACACACACATACAGAGCAAATACAGTACAGTACTGTATTCAGTGTAAACTACTTAAAAAAAAAGTAAAAAAAAAGATTTGACAAAGTAAGGAAACTTTCTTTGCTTGTTTCATTTAAATTAAGATGGTGAAAAGCAGCATTTTTCTACTGTGTAGTAAAGTTTCAAAGCTGTATTAAGTCAATGTTCATTTGTAAACTTTTTAAAGAACAACCCTAATGTTTTGTTCAGAATTACAAACATTTCAGAGGTGTTCATAACGCTGAAGCTCTACTGTAGTGCAAAAATATGCAATAAGAAGGGAATTTGATTTCTGAGACACACACACAATAGATGGTGCATTTTGTGCATTGTAGCAAAGACTTAAGGGATGAAGGTGTTAAGAAAGGGAAAGAGGAATAATCTCCTTCACTATCTGTCCCCGGTCTTACGAGAACCTTGCTAATCCTTGAATATTATTTAGCAAACATTCATGAGACCCCCAAGTCCTAATCTGATCTCAATGTGCTGGTCTCGGCATTCTAAGGCTTGCAGCTTTGTAAACTCATTTTGTTTAATGGCAGCTTTACCGCTTGTGCTGGTCTCTGCGGAACAGCAAGGAGGAACGTATTGACCTGGATGCAAATGAGAAGACTGAGGAACCTGAGAGCAATGATGATGTATCAGGTGATTTCTGAATAGCATTCTCTTTTAAGATCTGTGGAAGCCATCAGTGTATTTGAGGTTCCCAACTTCATTCCTGAAGAAACAGTGAAAGTGCCCTGTACTCTCATGAAAACTCAGATGCTAAAGGGCTAGTAGGCAGAGTTAATGCACAGATTTTTCACCACTGTCCATTAATTGGATCTGGTGTAGATTGTCCGTGAAATTAATTACAAGATGACAATCTAGTTCCAGTTGATTTTTGTGCACAGCACAAAAGCCTTCATGTAATTAGGTGAGAAGCCCAGGGCTAGAACAAAATGGGGTGGTACAGCTCAGGAGTGATGTAGTTGCAAGAGTTGTGTGTGGGCCTTATACTTTAAAGGACAGAATGAAGATGCATTTGGAAGTGGTGTGTAGGGGGGTAGGTTTTGGAACAGCAAAGGTGGTGTGCACAGCAGGGTGAAGGTGTTTTGCCAGAACTGCATTGGGAAATTTACACAAAACTCTGCCTGTCTCCAGGCTCTGACACAAAGCTCACTTCCACAAGGTTGAAAGCATCAGTGAATTCAGCCATTTAATAAAAAAGAGAAATAATACAAAAAACATTTGAATAAGCAGATGTAAACCCTGCACAAATCAGTGACCTACTTCTCAATCTCAGGCTGAAGAGACATGGCTGGTGTCTCTATCCTCTAAGGCCTGTGCACACCATGTAAGCGGGGCAAAGTTGTCTTAAATCAGCCAGAGACAGCTGGTGGAGAATCACCCCAGCAGGAGATCTTTCTGCAAGCAGAAAGTTGGAGCTGCCTCCTACACAGCTGCCCTCCCTAACCTTACCCCATGTAAGGGAGAGAGGGAGCAAGTTGGAGAAAAGGGAAGGAGAGTGGATGCGGTAGAGTGGACCTTTGCTGTGCCAGATTGTTCACTGTTGTAAATTAGGGCTGTCCTTGTGCAGCCTTGACCCAGGGTGCCCCATATGGCTCCCTGTGGCCCCTTCCTCTCTCCCTACTCCATAGCAGCACAAAGAATAAGGAGATGTAGTTAGAGAGGGCCAGGAGGTGAAGATCTGGCCCATTACTCTGTACCCAACACTTTTCAATCCTGTATGTTTAAGTATTTATAATGTGCTTGAATCAACTTAGTGATCTCTAGCATTTGTGAGCTACCATTATTTTCAGCTATGTCACTGCAAACTGAGAACAAACAATTAGTGAACTGGAAAGCACAGGGGTTTGTAGGGTTCAAAATTATTAGCAATAGCTACAGAGCAATTTGGTGATCATAAATCACTCACTTTGCATGTCTGCTGTGGAATCATAGTGTTCATCTGATCCTACAGCCCCCATCTCTCCTTAAGCATTTTTCATCATTAAGACCACAAATTGGAGCTGTTATTTCACTTACGAGAGGCTCTAAAGCAGCGCTTCTCACAACAAATTTTTTGGTGGCCTCAGAGTGCAGCCACCAATTCTTGCTGGTGGCTGTGCTGACAATTTTTCCTAAAATAATTAACTTTTGGAAAAACAAATAAATATGCACGTATACATGTCCAAATCATTGTATTTTATTTATGTAGGGTTTTATTCCAGACTCAGTAATAAAAATAATTTACAGTTGTCTGTATTGTTTACTGGACCTAAACAGAATAGAAACACAAATAAGGCACTTTGCGTGTTCTTGTCTTTCTGTTGTTGTTTGTTGTTTTTTTTTCTTTTTTGGTTGCGCATTTGCCCCCCCTAAGACTTGCTAGCTGGTAAGTCTTCTGCTGTGAAAAGTGGTATTTGTATGTTTGTTAGTATCATTTTCACAGCAGACTTACTCAGTTCCCGCAAGCCCTGGGACAAATTAAGTCTTGGATGGGGAGGTGGGCAGGGAGGCAGCAGGGCCCAGTGATGATGGTGGGGGTGGTGAGCCTGGTTCCGGAGACTGGAACCAGAGCCTGCCATTGTGTGGATGGAGCACGGAGCCTGCCTCCCTTGCCCCCAGGAAAGTGGGGAATTCACCAGTTGCCTGCACCTCCAGCGTTTGTGTCTCTGGGGGTTGTGGGGGCAGCAGCCCTGGGAGAGGGTTACTGCTTTGTGGGACCCCCCCCTCCCAATCACAGCACAGGAGGCTGTGGCCGCAAGAAAAGGCCCTGATGGCCGCATGCGAAAAACAATGCTATAAAGAATACTCTGTATCACTGAGACCTTGTTTTAATGCCAGTCTTATGGAGCCACATACACCACGTTACTTGACCACTGTGCTCTTTTTTCTATCACAGAACAAGGTGATGAAGAGCAAGGATGCTGTAAGAAGGCCTACAACTGGTTCTGTGGCTTAGATCAGAAAAAAGGTCCCAAACTGAGCAAAGAGGAACAGGAAGCAATGGAGAAGAAACTGACTGACACTTCTGAGAGGCCAATCTGGAGAAATGTTGTGAACATCAATGGCATCATTCTTCTGACTGTGGCTGTATTCTGTCATGCCTTCTTTGCATAAATCTCATCTCACAATCCAGAGTTTACATGAAGGTCTAATTCTACTCCCTTTTCCTTTTGAAGTTGCACTGTATTCTTCAAAAGAAATTATGCTTTCTAAATTATACAGTTAGATATACTTATGAGGCTTGTACAATGAGATTGTATGAATAAGCTGATTTATTCATTGGTTATATGGTGGTAAATAAACATCTATTGGCTAAGGAGCAGGAGTACTGAAGTCCCAAAGGGTAGAATTTTAATCCCATACATCAGGGAGAATTTAGTAAATCTCTCTTCTTATGAAATACATTTCACAGCTCAATTTCAGAACATGAGAACCAGGGCTGGATGAGCTGCATGGAGTTCATGATTTTGTAAACTATTTTGGGAGACTGGCGAAAATTTCTGTGCCATTTTCCCAAGGTGATTTTTTTAAAGTTCAGCTATATGAAAGACTGTGCTATGGAATTAGGATAAATTAATCCCCTCAAAATAAAGGCTGCCTTAAGTGAGTTCCCCATAGATGACATTTTATTGATGTATTCCTTTGATACAATAGCTATTTTTAATAGCCCTTTTCTCTCTCCATTCTCTGTTCCATATATTACATTGTTTTTAGTGGATTTTTTTCTTCTCTCCTCTTTTGTCATTCTTTCTCCTGTGTGGAATATGAACCCAGTACCATCTGAATTTAACTTGTGTACTTGTGCTATTTGAGTGGGTTTGAAATTAGGCAAACTAAGTCTGACCAGCTCTAATAAGAGTTGTGGTTATGCCTGACTCTTCAAGATTAGCTTCAAAGGTTCCAACACAATCTGAGCATTTAGTTTAATATGAATCTCTGTTTAAATGTGAAAGCTTTATTTATAAAAATATATTCATGGTAGTTGTGATTCCCTAGCATGATGTGTCAAAATTAGACTCCATTTATATTAACTGCGGACCTCCATTTTATAAGAAAGGCACCAGTGTTCTCTTAGTTAATGGATTTACTACCTGGTAATTCTGGCTTTGTGTCTTGCTTCCAAGTACACTAAGACATTACAGTATTTTTCCTGGCAAATTACGAATCTTCCTTCTCTGATAGTTTCATTAAGTAATTTCATTCATGCTGCGAAGTAAGACTGTTACGCTATAGTTTCGCCAAGGAAAACAGTCACTGCTCTGACATCATCTAAACCATTCCAATTGTCTTCATCTTGTTTGGGAGTATGAAACCAGGCTGAGACCTTGATGAAGCAATGATAGGGTTGCCTACCTTCCAGGTTTGGCCTGGAGTTTTCCAGAATTGGCATCAATCTGCTGGTGACTACTAAAAGCAATCCAGGAGATTTTAATAGGATATTTTACGAAAATGACATTGTCATGTTGGAAAAAAATATCTCCTGGGATAGCTTCAGTCAGAGTTGGCAACTCTAGGCAATGAGCATGGCTTGGGTCTCAGAGACTAGTAAGAAGCTATGGAGAGATGTGTGATACTTCAGTTCCAGGCTGAAAAGTGAAACCAGAACTTTTTATCACCGAATTCATCTTCCCAAGAAGGCACATGGGAAATTCCCAGTTGCTGCAGCTAATCCATATTACAGTCCTTTTTGTCTTGTGTACCACAGCTTCCTGCAATGTCTCAATTCAGTGTAACATGCATCTTCCTGCAGTATTCTACAGCACACTGCACTGTGCTGCAACATGTAACAAGCAAACCAATGCAGTCTTTCTGAAGCATGCTGCACTGTTGCAAATCCCTATTACTTTCATGACACACTGTCTTCTGACAGAATATTGCTACTTCAGATGAGTCCATAGCAAAATGTGCTGTCCTCTTACTGCATCAACTTTGAAGATTGTATGTATGTATGTATGTATTAAAATGTTTCTAATGTGTTTGGGGACCAGAAAGACAAGAGTTCTTTATATAACACAACATAAAATGTAAAATATTAAAGTTTCTTGATCAAATGCTGAAATCAAATGCCTTCAATATGGGTAAAATTCTGGCCTGTCCTACACAAGGGCATTAGGGGGTGAAAGAGTCCAGTTGCATCATCCCAAATAGATGGCAGTTACAAACAGTTATTCACCTAGACTCTCACCCCACAAAATGACACTTATAGAATGCGTAAAAACGCAGCAGCACAGAATCTTCCAGCAATCTCAAGGGACAAAAAGTTTTCAACATGTATTGTGGGTTTAGGGATTTTTTTAATCTGGGCATATACTCTGAATAACATTTTATAACACTGAAATCTACTAACAATAAATGGCTTTTGTGGTTATTAAATGCTGAAATTAATCTGGGGTATTTAATCACCTATAAGAGCAATAAACAGCTTCCTTAAAATTATTGTGGGAGGAGGAGTGCCTATGGTATAATCAATTCAAAAGGGCAATGCCATACTGAAGACTTCCTGTTTGCAGGAGGAGGTGGAGCTGAGGGAAAGATTTGCTTGTGTTCAGCAAAGGGATGCTGAATCCCTTCTTGCCTGTATTAGATGAGTTTGTATGGGAACATTTGTGGAGATATGAATAGTGCCCATAAACTGTTGCATTGTCACAACAAAACTAATATTGTTACCAGAGAGCTGCCACATTTGATTTGCCTCAACTGTTTCACTTCTAATATTCAGTCTCCTACCCTTGGGTCTCTTTCCCTAAAATATTTAAAAGCAAACATTGTGTATAACACAATCTGGAGAAACATTGTGTAGAATACAATCTGGAGAAAATATGTTGAAAGATGATCCTTTAGAACATTGTAGATAATACTATAATTTCTTTGAAAGTTGGTCAGTGTTAAAGATGCTGTTTCCCAAATGTACTATTGTGAAAGTACAGTACCAAGAGAGAAGACAGCTTCTATAGTAACTACAGTATTTGTTCTTTATGGAACAGCAGATTAACCTGCACACTTATGGTTTCTTTATCCATGTACTGTCCTTTCACATATCTGGAAACTGACTTTGACTCTGTTCTGTTGGTTGCATTCCCTTGGCATTGTAGTTGAGATGGCCTCGTGTGCAATGGGAAGTAAAAGGAATATTGAAAACTAAAAGCAAAACATTATTTCTAGAAAGATTTCAAAACCGATCATTGTCTTTTAATACACATGTACCTTGCAAGATTTAAAAGTTCTAGCAATAATCTCCCAGGATTTTTTGTTAGTGATCATAATTTTTATTAAGACTTGGTAGGTCTACACTGAAAACTTTTGCTGGTAAAACAATGTTGGTTGGGATGTGATTATTTTTATGACATTTCCATGCTGATAAGAGCCCTAATGTAAATGCAATGATACAGGCAAAAAGATGTTTTTGGTGGCATAACATATTCTGTTTGGGGAATTGGTATAAACTGTATGGGCAAAAGCATTCTTTTTTTTCCCCAGCAGAAGCTGTGTCTAGGTTAGGAGAGTTTGCCAGTATAGCTGTACTGGCAAACCTTTCTAATGTAAACAATGCTGAAGAAGACAAAGCCTACAGCTTGGGGAAAAATGTCCATTTTACTGAGAGATTCAATGCTTACCTTTTATTTATGTGTTAGGTGTGAGAGCAGGTTTCTATGCCATATCTACATTTGAAAACTCCATCAATGGTGCAGCTCAACTGGTGAGACCAGTAGTGGAAGTGGTAATGTAGACAGGACTCATGTGCTTTTACCACCTTGTAGTGTAGCCGTACTTGCTGGTTAAAAATTCATGTCCTGTCTACACTACAGCTTCCACCATTGCTTCCTCCAGTGGAGATATACCAGTGGTGAAATATGGCTAAGAAAAGGTCTTAGTGATCTGGGCAGGAGGACCACATAGTCTCTGAGGCTACTAATATGCAGTATGCATCTTTATGAAAAGTCTCTGATCAGCTCCAGAAGATTAAAAGAAAAGGTAATCAATAAACAAAGGAAAATAATGAGTAGGATAATGTAGGCATTAACATGGCAATGAAATGCCTTATTTCACAGGTAAATGGAAGATTGTAAGATGTTGATATTGGATAGGGTGACCAGATAGCAACTGTGCAAAAACAGGCTGGGGGTGGGAGGTAATAGGCGTGTATATAAGAAAAAGTCCCAAAAAACAGGACTGTCCCTTTAAAAAATGGGGAATCTGGTCACCTTACTATTGGACAATGACTATTTGTGAAAGAAGTGCAATGGTCTGTCAATTCTATAGATGTAAAAGGGACAAACACTGAGAAAATGTCAAAGGGGAAGGAAAGTCAAAGAAGAAAATATGTGAAGTAGAGAGAGAGAAGGAAAAAATGCAAGCAACAGAAAAATAAATGTATTCTCAAATAAGAACATAAGAACAGCCATACTGGGTCAGATCAAAGGCCCATCTAGCCCAGTAACCTGTCTTCTGACAGTGCCCAATGTCAGGTGCGCCAAGAGAAATAAACAGAACAGGTAATCATCGAGTGATCCATCCCCTGTCGCCAGTGATGAGCTGCCAAAATCTTAACAACCGGTTCCCTATAAAAAGTTCTGGTTTAAGGGATGTGCCACAGTATGTATTTTTTGTACCAGTAGGGTTACCATACGTCCATATTTTCCCGGGAGGAATTTTTAAAATTTAAAAATATAAATTTAAGAACCAAAAAGTATGACATGTCCGGGAAAATACGGACGTATGTTAACCCTACCTAAAATTCTTTTTTAAAAAGATGGGCCTGAACTAGAAATGAGCTCTGTTTCACATGTGTGTGGGTCCCTGTCACTCCCTGGGGGTGTGCTAGGGTGACCAGATGTCCCAATTTTGGGGTCTTTTTCTTCTATAGGGTCCTATTACCCTCCACCCCCTGTCCTGATTTTTCACACTTGCTGTCTGGTCACCCTAGGGTGTGCACATGTGTGGGTCCCAGCTGCTCCCTGCCCCCCTCATTGAAGCAGGTGTGCAGGGGTGGCTGGAGATGGGCTGGCTGCAGGCAGGGGGTGGCTGCGGGCAGGGGTGCGGGGCTGGCTGGAGGCAGGGGCTGGCTGTGGGCAGAGGTGGGGGGTGGCTGGAGGCAGGGGCTGGCTGCGGGCAGGGGGTGCAGGGGGTGGCTGGAGATGGGGGCTGGCTGTGGGCAGGGGTACGGGGCTGGCTGGAGGCAGGGGCTGGTTGTGGGCAGGGGGTGGCTGGAGATGCGGCCTGGCTGCAGGCAGGGGGTGCAGGGGGTGGCTGGAGATGGGGGCTGGCTGCGGGCAGGGTGGTGGGTACTCATAGGGAGGGCGGCTCGGAGCAGCGCAGCAGAGCAGCCGGGGACCCACCAGGCAGCAGCAGCAGCCCCAGGGCCAGGAGTCGGGGGAGCAGGAGCAGCAACAGGGCTCATGCCCAGGGCCAGGCGGCAGCCCACGTGGTCCTGCAGCACAGCACCCCCAGCGGCCGGAGGAGAATTACACCATTTCCCAGCCAGAGCTATCAAAGCCTCAGCGCCCCCTGCAGGGAAGCAGGTTAACAACCAGTTCTAAAACTGCTTCAAAATTTAACAACCTGTTCGTGCGAACCGGCTCCAGCTCACCACTGCCTGTCGCTCATTCCCAGCTTCTGGCAAACAGAGGCTAGGGACACCATTCCTGCCCATCCTGGCTAATAGCCATTGATGGACCTAACCTCCATGAATTTATCTAGTTCTTTTTTGAACTCTGTTATAGTCTTGGCCTGCACAACATCCTCTGGCAAAGAGTTCCACAGATTGACTGTGCGTTGTGGGAAGAAATACTTCCTTTTGTTTGTTTTAAACCTGCTGGCGCCTATTAATTTCATTTGGTGACCCCTAGTTTTTGTGTTATGAGAAGGAGTAAATAACACTTCCTTATTTACTTTCTTCACACCAGTCATTATTTTATAGACCTCTATTATATCCCCCCTTACCTAAACTGAATTTTGTTCTCTCTCAAGGGAACTGTTCTAAAATGTATATTAGTGGAGTCTAGCACTACAGCATCACCACCTTAGAAAGAAATATGGACAGTAAAATTAATAATAAAAATAATCAACACTAATCTAGCCTGGTGCTGATTTCCAATTTGTCCAATTGCAGAAAAAAAATGGAAGAGTAAAATGAATGTGTGTGTGTGTGTGTGTATAGGTAGAGTATGCAGTACAGTGTGTATGTGCATGTGTGTTATATAATGTGTGTGCAATACACCAGCGACATAGCTCCTTATACAAAGAGAGCTGTCTAGCAGACAGAGCAAAGAGGAGAAAGTGAAGTTCTCCAATGAGCATGCTTCCAGCACTGTCTTTCCTCTTCCTAAGCAGCAGCACATTCCCAGCTATTCCCCTAGAGAGCACGTGTGACAATCCAGGCTCTGTCTCCTCAGATGGCCAATCCTGAAGTACAATGCCTCTGCAAGTTAGCAAGCGCCTCAGACCTAGAGAGCTGTGCTCTACAGTGTGGTCCTCCTTTCAGTGTACTCTAGGGCTACCACTTTTGAAATGCAACAAAAAACAGCCCCCTTCACCCACTCTCCTGCACAAGGCAAGCCTGCCCCAACCCCATCTCCCAAACGGAAGGCAACTCCGTGACCCCCACATTCAACAGCCACATATAGTATCTAGAGAGGAAACACGTATAGGTAAGATTGATAACATTGCAGGTCTACTCACTCTGATTTAATCTCTCTCTCACACATGCCCAGTGTGCTTGTGTTTTAGTGGGCAGCCAGCTGCTGTATTTTCAACACTTTCGATCTGTTATTGCTTAAACTGCATAAGTGGGAACACTGCAGCATCTTTAGCTGGGCACACAAACTTTTAACATTAGATAGCCCAGTGTATTGGGATGTTAAAGCAAATCTTTAGACCTATGTAAAAAACCCTGGCAGATTACTTGTTTTTTTTTCTGGCAACTGGCAAATCCATATTAAAAATTCAGCCAGGCTGGTCAAATACCAGCCAGGCGGTAACTCTAGTGTACCCCCACCTTCTGTTGACTTAAAAAAAGGCTCTGTACCTGTGACTCCTCCCACTACAGCTAGCAAAAGACTCCTCCAGTCCTGTCCTTTCTGTGTGATCACTAAACACCTCCCTGTCTCACGCCAGGGGACCACAGGACTCAGACAAGTGCTTCTGTTTTATTTTTTTTTAAAGAAGAAAATGGAAACAAACAAATTTTCTCCATCACATGGGCTTTTGGTTTAATGCCTCTGCAGCTGCTGTCTAGCTTCTCCAGCTAGACACTGATGTGAAAAAGGGCCACTGGAGAGACAGGGAAGCTCTAGTGGATGTGAACATTGACACTGATGAATTGAAGAGGTGGAGGCTCCCTGCTTGCCTGGCCGTGAGGAGGTAAGTGAAATGCTCGGCATTTCTCTCTGGCTCTCTTAAATCAGATTAAGGATTAGCATAACTCTCTCCTCTGTTTTCTGCATAGGAAGGAATTTGAAGAAGGGAGGAGGGAAAGCTGTGATTTTGAAACCATAGAGGAAGGTTTTGCTGTCTGAAGGCACAGCTGAATGTCACTGTGAGCTAGAAATGTTTTACTGTGTGGGGGAGAAAATTAGTAAGGGGTTAGGGTTAGGGAAAGCTGCTGATATAGTGAAAATGACCTGCCCAAGGGATACTGGCCTTGTGTCCACTGCCCTTAATGGAGTTACTCTGGATTTATTTCAGGATATCTGAGAGCAGAATTTGGCCGATATTTTATAGCCCATATTCAAAATTCACCCTCTTAAATAATCTTTCCAGAGTCAAAGAACAGTGGCTATAGTCCAAATTTCAGTTTATCATTAATATAAGACAAGCACAGTTGGGAAACTCTGGACTCAAGAGCAAAGAGACCGAAATTTCTTCTCATCCCATGTGGTCCCTAGGGAAGAAATACCCTGCATATGATAGGAGAGGACCCAATTCCATTCTCATTTACTTTCATGTACATCTGGAATAACCCCAGTTAGTTATTTGAGTTACTCCAAATTTACACAATTGTAACTGAGAGCAGAATTTACTCCCTAAAAAAGTACAGTGAAAGAACTTCACTTTTTCAACTGTCATTTTTAGTTTAGAATGAAGAGCATTGAAAAGTGCTGTCCACTAATTTGGGCCATCATTTTCCACTTTCCTTAGATTTCAGACATATCCTACCATAAAATCTTTTTTTAAATCACAGCCAACAAAACTGATGCCATAATTTCAGAAAGAAACAGCTTTCCATGACATCACCTCCAGAGGTGCAGCTCACTTGATTATTTTTGATGGCTCAGCAGAACCTCAAATCTTGCTAGAGTCCCATATCAGAGTGGACATGTATTTTGAGAGTTTAATCATATGAATAATTTATTTAATAATATACAATCCAGCCCTACAAACACGACTGCCCCAAACCTCCCCTATTTCCACGGCCTCAAACCCATTTCATTGAGGGGGTTATTTCCCCTCTGAGCTCCTACTTCACATGCAGCATAGCAAAGACTGAGAAAGAAGAGAGAAAAGGAGTACTTGTCACACCTTAGAGACTAACCAATTTATTTGAGCATAAACTTTCGTGCGCTACAGCTCACTTCATCGGATGCATACTGTGGAAAGTGTAGAAGATCTTTTTATGTACACTCAAAGCATGAAAAAATACCTCCTCCCACCCCACTCTCCTGCTGGTTATAGCTTATCTAAAGTGATCACTCTCCTTACAATGTGTATGATAATCAAGTTGGGCCATTTCCAGCACAAATCCAGGTTTTCTCAGACACCCCCCCCCCACCACACACACACACAAACCCACTCTCCTGCTGGTAATAGCTTATCTAAAGTGACCACTCTCCTTACAATGTGTATGATAATCAAGGTGGGCCATTTCCAGCACAAAACCAGGGTTTAACAAGAACGTCTGGGGGGAGGGGGGTAGGAAAAAACAAGGGGAAATAGGTTACCTTGCATAATGACTTAGCCACTCCCAGTCTCTATTCAAGCCTAAGTTAATTGTATCCAATTTGCAAATGAATTCCAATTCAACAGTTTCTCGCTGGAGTCTGGATTTGAAGTTTTTTTGTTGTAATATCGCAACTTTCATGTCTGTAATCGCGTGATCAGAGAGATTGAAGTGTTCTCCGACTGGTTTATGAATGTTATAATTCTTGACATCTGATTTGTGTCCATTTATTCTTTTACGTAGAGACTGTCCAGTTTGACCAATGTACATGGCAGAGGGGCATTGCTGGCACATGATGGCAGATATCACATTGGTGGATGTGCAGGTGAACGAGCCTCTGATAGTGTGGCTGATGTTATTAGGCCCTGTGATGGTGTCCCCTGAATAGATATGTGGGCACAGTTGGCAACGGGCTTTGTTGCAAGAATAGGTTCCTGGGTTAGTGGTTCTGTTGTGTGGTATGTGGTTGCTGGTGGGTATTTGCTTCAGGTTGGGGGGCTGTCTGTAGGCAAGGACTGGCCTGTCTCCCAAGATTTGTGAGAGTGTTGGGTCATCCTTCAGGATAGGTTGTAGATCCTTAATAATGCGTTGGAGGGGTTTTAGTTGGGGGCTGAAGGTGACGGCTAGTGGCATTCTGTTATTTTCTTTGTTAGGCCTGTCCTGTAGTAGGTGACTTCTGGGAACTCTTCTGGCTCTATCAATCTGTTTCTTCACTTCCGCAGGTGGGTATTGTAGTTGTAAGAATGCTTGATAGAGATCTTGTAGGTGTTTGTCTCTGTCTGAGGGGTTGGAGCAAATGCGGTTGTATCGTAGAGCTTGGCTGTAGACAATGGATCGTGTGGTGTGGTCTGGATGAAAGCTGGAGGCATGTAGGTAAGTATAGCGGTCAGTAGGTTTCCGGTATAGGGTGGTGGTTATGTGACCATCGCTTATTAGCACCGTAGCGTCCAGGAAGTGGATCTCTTGTGTGGACTGGTCCAAGCTGAGGTTGATGGTGGGATGGAAATTGTTGAAATCATGGTGGAATTCCTCAAGGGCTTCTTTTCCATGGGTCCAGATGATGAAGATGTCATCAATATAGCGCAAGTAGAGTAGGGGCGTTAGGGGACGAGAGCCGAGGAAGCGTTGTTCTAAGTCAGCCATAAAAATGTTGGCATACTGTGGGCCCATGCGGGTACCCATAGTAGTGCCGCTGATCTGAAGGTATACGTTGTCCCCAAATGTAAAATAGTTATGGGTAAGGACAAAGTCACAAAGTTCAGCCACCAGGTTAGCCGTGACATTATCGGGGATAGTGTTCTTGACGGCTTGTAGTCCATCTTTGTGTGGAATGTTGGTGTAGAGGGCTTCTACATCCACAGTGGCCAGGATGGTGTTATCAGGAAGATCACCGATGGATTGTAGTTTCCTCAGGAAGTCAGTGGTGTCTCGAAGGTAGCCGGGAGTGCTGGTAGCGTAGGGCCTGAGGAGGGAGTCTACATAGGCAGACAGTCCTGCTGTCAGGGTGCCAATGCCTGAGATGATGGGGCGGCCAGGATTTCCAGGTTTATGGATCTTGGGTAGTAGCTCACGAAAGCTTATGCTCAAATAAATTGGTTAGTCTCTAAGGTGCCACAAGTATTCCTTTTCTTTTTGCGAATACAGACTAACACGGCTGTTACTCTGAAAGAAGAGAGAGAAACCATTTCTAGAGATGGTCTTGCCATGACTAGAGCCAGCCAAATTGCTACGGATCACATTGTCCAACAGACCCACCAAAAGGCAAATTTTCAGAACTGATCTCATATTCTAAGCATCTATTTTTGCACATGTAAATGTCTGTGCTGACAAAAGTACAGGCGTGTTAGTTCCCCACTGTCTCAATCATGCAGAGAAAACAAACTACCATATTTACATGTTTCAAAAATTGGCATACAACTCTGGAGGCCAGTTGTAGGATTGAAAATTTGCTTCTACATATCAGGGGGACAAACTCAATCTGTCACTGCAGGCATTAACCATGATGGAGGTTGCTGAGAAGCTGAACATGATTAAGTTATGACCGTCAAACAACAATGGTTGTAATCAGAAAAGTAATAACTATTTCTTAAATCATTAAACAGATCTGACTATGTCCACATGACAGGTACCCTGAACTAGGTCATTTGATATTTTTGTGGCAGGTCCAAAAATTAGCAAGCATCTGGCTTGGCACTAGCTGAATTAAATCCCATTTACACTTTAACATTGAATCAACTTTGTGACTTGTTAGTGATATAGATGGTTCTTTGCTACCCATGTCAGCTAATCATGTCCTTGTTAGTGGCCTAGGCTGGCAAATTATTTTCTTCCTGTAACCAAAACAATGTTATTTTATTATGTAGGTGGGACTCCCTTACTAGGTTTGAGTACCCAGGTTAGCCAGTCCTTTTCCCTAGTTCTCTGAGCAACATTCTAGAGTTCACTCCTCCTGTGTTGCTCATCCTGCTCTGTGTGCATGTTCTGTAATATTTCAATTCTCTACTGAGTGTCACAACCTGGTTACAAAAACATAGTAGCATTTATGACAGGTTTGAATGCTGAAAGTGGGTGAAAGTCACTAATGGGATGGGGACTGCTTTGATCTAATGCAATAGTGACAGCTACAACACTAATGAATTACAAGCCTTATTCTTCAGAATAAGGCTGGCTGGCCTTATTCTGAAGAATAAGGCCAGCCAGCCTTATTCTTCAGAATGGGTGTTTATCTGATTGCTCTCTTTTTTTAAAGAAAAAAGAAAAGTGCGTGTGATTCTCAGGAATACTCAAGGTTTAGTTGAAGGAACCTCTAGTTCACAGGATTACAATATGTGTTCTTATGTTGCTTGAAATGAACAAACAAAACCCCCACATTTTCTCCCCCTGGACATTTGGAAGATGAAGGCAGAAAATCAAAATTGTCAGACTATATTAATAAAATAGCAATTTTTTAACACCCACATTATATACATACACACGGAATAAAGTGATATTTTTGTCTTGATGTTTTAAGAGCAAAGAGAATAAAGTAAGTTCAGTGGCCTAACTTTCACTGTGATTGTGCTATGATAGAAAGAGGCTCATGAAACTAAATGTACATATATAAAAAATAAGAACTCCAGTGATGCAGACAACACTAACAGCAGCCCTCATAAACTCAGCTGGGCTTAGAGTGGTTAATAGAGCTGAGCAAATAATTCATTAGTGTTGTAGCTGTCACTATTGCATTAGATCAAAGCAGTACCCATCCCATTAGTGACTTCCTAGTTTTACACTAAATCTCCACTCCTCAGGATTGCTCTCTTACAGGATTTTTTCCCCCAGCATTCCTTTCTGTGGCTGATCTTTTAAATTTGGCAGAGCCAAACAGCTGCAGTACTATTGTAGCCATTTTGCAACTGGTAGCTGTAGCTTTTCTCTTACACCTGGTAAGTGCTACTTATGTTTTTTCCCCCTTTCTTATTGCCCAGGAAATAGAAGGTTCTCACACTGATTAATTTTGGGGTATGTTTCAAATATCCACAAAGAGATCAGTTGTGTTTAAAGCAGTGAATACTCTCTTATGCCCAATTGTCTCTTCCTTTTTTGATCCTGAAGTGAAGTCCTAATGCTGAATTTGTTACATCACAATAACTTTTATGCCAGTAGCCTGTAATGTCTAAACACAGGCTCTTAACTTCACTACAGGATGAAGCAGGAGAAGCTGAGATGAGAAAAAAAAATTCCTCACGAATACAATAGGCCAGATTCTGCGGTTAAACTAATGATGATTTACATTACATATCAGATGTAAGTGGGTTAGAAAACAGGATGTAAGTTGATTAATTTGCTTCAATAGGGGATTCAGTGGATGTGCATGTCATAAATATAAAGGAAAGAGTAAACACCTTTAAAATCCCTCCTGGCCAGAGGAAAAATTCTTTCACCTGTAAAGGGTTAAGAAGCTAGGATAACCTCGCTGGCACCTGACCAAAATGACCAATGAGGAGACAAGATACTTTCAAAAGCTGGGAGGAAGGAGAAAAACAAAGGGTCTGTGTCTGTCTGTGTGATGCTTTTGCTGGGGACAGAACACGAATGGAGTCTTAGAACTTAGTAAGTAATCTAGCTAGAGCTGCGTTAGATTATGGTTTCTTTAAATGGCTGAGAAATTAAGCTGTGCTGAATAGAATGGATATTCCTGTCTGTGTGTCTTTTTGTAACTTAAGGTTTTGCCTAGAGGGATTCTCTATGTTTTGAATTTAATTACCCTGTAAGGTATTTACCATCCTGATTTTACAGAGGTGATTCATTTTTACTTTTTACTTCTATTAAAATCCTTCTTTTCAGAAATGGAATGCTTTCTCATTGTTCTTACGATCCAAGGGTTTGCGTCTGTGGTCACCTATGCAAATTGGTGAGGATTTTTACCAAACCTTCCCCAGGAAGTGGGGTGCAAGGGTTGGGAGGATTTTGGGGGGAAAGACATTTCCAAACAATGCTTTCCTAATAAATAAATCCAGATAAACATTTGGTGGTGGCAGTGGAAGTCCAAGGGCAAAAGGTAAAATAGTTTGTACCTTGGGGAAGTTTTAACCTAAGATGGTAAAAGTAAGCTTAGGAGGTTTTCATGCAGGTCCCCACATATATACCCTAGAGTTCAGAGTGGGGAAGGAACCTTGACAGTGCAAAAGGGGTATAACTTGCACAAGTAATGCAGAAGTTTTGGGACTGGCACCTCAGAAGGGTGCAGTAAGAAAATCAGTAAACTAGATGGTGTGAAATAAAGATGGTCTGCCATTTTATCTTCACCTACTTTTAACCACTAACTTCCATTAAAGTTTTACCATTTACAAACCAAAGGCTGTCTCGGTCAAGGTCCCTGCAATCCTAAACTGGTCGTGTAGTTTTTTTTTTTTTTTTTTACCAAAATTATACAGAAATATTTTTACTACCCAAATTATACAGCTTCTGCCTCTGAGGTACCTCTCCCCATGAAGAGACTCAGGGAACAGGTGCAGACAATATAAAAAACAATTCAAAAAATCCTATCCTCATTTCTTATTTTATAAAACCCCACTGTAAGTTAAAACAAGCAGGAACTCCTGGTCTAGCAACAAGAAGTATTTATGCTTTAGCTAGAAATCTAGAAGTTATTGCTTTAGCTAGACAGCTAAGAGACTAATTTAGTCCTAAACTAGTTTGGGAGCTTTCCCAGTTGAAACCTGTAAACTGAGAGCTCCTTTTAACAAGGACCAGGAATATTGTTGCCAAGTACCCAGAGGCCAGTTTTCAAGGGTGACCTTCCTTGCAGGCATGGGACACCCGAGCTCACCAAAAAGCATATCCTTTCAGTGGCAGGTTCTTCCTCTTTCTTCCCAACACAGCTATTCCCTCCTTAACTGGGGGTGGTGGATAATGGCCTATTCAAGCATCTTCCTCGTTGGTTATGCTAGATCCATTTTTCTGGGCTTAACCAGTTAATCATCCTCAATGTAATCCTTCTCTCTCTCTCTCTCTCTCTCTCTGCTGCCTCCTTTGAGAAGGTGTGCTGGTGGCCATCCAGTCACACGCAGCAATAACTCCCTGAGACGGCAGAGGCCTCTACCTCTCAAACTAGAGGGAGAGAGGGGAGACAAGGCTGAGCCGGGCCTTGGCTGTCAACTTCCTGGGAGCAGCATTTCTCTCCCCGGCACTCCCCACCCGAGCTACTGGCATGGAGACACCACGGATTATAGATTTGCCAACCTTCTATTTCAAATATAAGGGACTGTTTTCTTAGCACCCCCGCTCCACCCCTCCTCCTCTTATCATCATGATTAGTATTCATAATAATACTAAGCATACTTGCCTACATTCGCCAGGGGTATTTCTGGCTGCTTTTTGCAGCACTCAGCAACTTCCAATCTTGTTGTACAGAGATGAAAAACATAAGGGACGTCCCTTGGAATAAGGGAGCGTTGGCAACCCTATCACAGAAGCCAGGGCAAATGCCCTGAGATTACATTAATCTTCGTTTTAATTTTTTTTGAAGGTTGCGATGTCAAGCCCTGGAATTAATGCCAGAATTAAGATTGCCCATGAAAGGCCGCTATAGTTACACCTTCGGTGCTGCAGGAACGTGTGCGTCTCTGCAGCAGCTTTCAACAGATTATCCCCAATGTTGGCAATGCTCATGATTTTATCATGACTCTAGCGATTTTGGGTGTTTTTTTTTTTAAAATCTGTCTGAGGAAAACACGATGACGAAAGGTGCCAACTCATGGATTTTCCCTCATTCAAAATGGCCACCATCTTCTCTTACTGTCAATGGGGCTGAAGCCAGCAAGATGGTGGCCATTTCCCAACTGTCTAGCTGCATATGGAAGAGAGGCTGCCCTCAGTAATGGCTGCCACCTCCCACTGTTTTCAAGGAGGCTGAAGCCATGCCCACAGGAAAAATGGCTGCCACTCCATCATTCGGGGGCTAGACAGGAGAAGGGGGCTGTGAGAAGTAGCTGGGATACTGTGAAAGATAGCTGGGGAGAGTGAGGGGAACAGGAGGCAGATTTAGTTGTTGCAGAGGAATGGGGGGCTGGAAGCACTGGGGGCCGGAGGAAGGATGAGGGGGAAACAGAGGACTGTGATGGGCATGAGAGATATGGAAGGGATGGAATGGTGGCTCCCCCGATCCTGGGAGCAGTGGTGGGTAAATGGCACCCCTTTGAGCAGTCGGGGAAGGCAATGTTGCAGTGAGGCCAACTCTCATAACTGATTACGAGTCACAGGATTTTGGAGCCCGCAGGAGGAGCTGTGGCAATGTTGCCAGAAGCTCCTCTGATTCTGTGATTTTTCAGGGCTGGGCAGAGCTGTGTGCAAGGGACTCGGGACACAGACCGGTCCTGTGTTCTTGTGCAGCCCTATAGCAGAGAGAGGGCCTTGGGGCAGTTGCAGGGGCAGAGTCCAGAAGTGCTGGGACCCTGACTGGGGAGGGGGGAGAATTGGGAAGTGGCACTGTTGGATCCCAAGTACAAAAGTCCTGTGGCAGCAGGAGGCAGAGAAGTGTCGCTGCTCGGTCAAGACAGTAATAGGAAGTGGATGGCAGTTCCCCTGTCTAGGGATGAGGAAAGGGTAAGTGAAATGTCCATCTGGGCAGCCAGGAAGAGGCCTATGTTTTTGTGTGTGTTAAAGGTTGACTTTTCAACCTGAAAATCTGTCTTTCACAGTGGCAGAAGAATAGAGGGGAGGCCAAAAGACAAACTGAAAACATATTTGATTTTTTTTGGCCCAAATAAATTGGTTTATCTTGTGATTTTTGATCTTTTGAGGTTGGCAATACTTTATCCATTTGTTTCTCTATATCTCATAAGAGCATCCCGGATGAATGTCCAGCACCAGTAAAAAGCGACCAGTTGGTTCCCTCAACAAAATTGGCTCAATTTTGGGGAACATTAGGAGTGACAGCACAATCTTATTAGTATTTTAAAACTGCCCATTTTGTAAGTCTGAATGTAATCTCTTTCTCTATGTTCTGATATGGGTAGGTTCAAAAGGCTCATCACTCTAGACCAAAGCCTCTCTTAGCATTGTCTTTTTTTATTTCCCACCATTAAAAATATCCTCCCACATGCAATAATTTGTATCTTTCCAACCTTAATCTCATTTTGTGTGTAGCCCCCTGAACAAGCAGGGATGCCCCAAGAGAAGAGACCCACCTGTTGGTAGTAGGGGGTCCACTCCAGAGTCCTGCACTGCTGTTTTCTCCAGAGCAGCAGGGCAGGTGAGGGGGATATGGCTCCCCTCAGTCACCCTTGTGACCCTCCTCCCTCAACCAATGGGAGGAAGGAAGACACCAGACCCCAGAAGCTTAGAGGGCAGAAGAAAGCCAGAAAGACTTCAAGCAGTGTCTGGCTCCGTGCAGTGCCCCAGATGCCTGGGAAAGCAGGAGGAAGGCTATCAATAGTTATGCTTTTCCTCCACCAGGCAGAGACCAACTGGGGAGCAGACAGGAAAGAAGGTCTCCTACCAGCACAGCACATCCAGGACCAGCAACTGGCCTGTCTGTAACCTCAGCCTACAGAAAAGCCCGAGGAGGGGACAATCCGCTCCTCCTTCCACCAGCCTCTCTCTCCTACCACTGACTGCAGCCTGCTTCCCCTGTAGCAGCCCACCCCAGATCTGGGATTTTAGATCAAGAGACGTGATCTGCTTGCAGCTGAACTTTGTTCCAAATTTTAAAGACTGTCAGCACAGCTCCAGAAGGGACTGGGGGATTAGTCCCTCTCCAACAATCCCCAGGGAGGACCTGCTTGCTTACATCAGTCCTCTGACTGCTCATGCAAAATAAGAGCCTGAGTGAGTACCCTGTATTATAGTGAGGTAGTTAGGGTTTAATCTTGCACCATTAAAGTACATTGCATCTGCAAATTCCCAGTATAATCAAGTATGTTTCTAACAGGATCTCCTTGCAGGCCCGCAGTGTGTCTCCATGTGCACCACCTGGGTATGTGGGGGAAATAGACGGAATTGAGAGGGGATAGGCTTTTGTTTAGGAAAGTTGGGGGGAGTATGTGGTCACATGACCTAGTGTGCTTGCTGGCATAGCCTTTAGTAATTAAAATGCATTAATATATCTAATCATTTTAGTCATTTAATATTTATACTAATCCTGTATTTCTTTTTAATCAATTCCTTCTGTAAAGTTTATAGTTATTGTTTTTAATTTGTTTGCTTGTGTGAGTGTGAGTTCTAGGGTGGTACCACTGCCTTAGTGAGAGTAAACCCCTTGTCTCACTGGAAGCACTGCCAAGTAGCTTTATTCTTTAGCAGACCAGCAGAAGGAGTCTGGCATCTATCAGCAGCCTTGCAAACGAGCCCAGGCGACAAAAATGGTGGAATTGTCCAGAGACTGTGAGGTATCCCTCTCCTGTTTGCACATCATACATGTACTAAGCCAGCACTAAAAGGGCAGTAACATGATACTATGGGCAGTAACTAGGAACAATCTGTAAACACCAGTGAGACCAGAGAAACAATACAAAAGGATAACAATGAATTAAAACTTAATATAGATCAGAGTCTGTGACAGCGTTCCTATCCAACCCGCTACTAAGTAATTTTGAGAGTAGAGTTTCATGAGACACGAGCAATACTTTAGTAAAATTCAAATATGTTGCACTGGCTGTTAGACCCATTTTTTAAACTCAGTTCTCTGACTCCTGTCACTAATTCTAGCACCTGTTTGATATGAATGTTGTCCTGTCCTCCCGGTATTAGTAAAGCTATTGACTGAACCTGGTCATTTAAAATATAGCATCCAGTCACTTGCCATTGTCGGTATGCTTTAACTTCAGCACTTATCAACTGATCAGATATTATTTGATTTTATTCTTACAGGAACTACCCCCAAAGCTTTGATTTTGAGCTTGTTTTTAAATAGTTATCCAATCTGCCTGCAGGTAGTAAAAACAAATTCGGAAGTGGTTAATAGCAATTTGATCCATTTTCTAGAAAAGCAACATGTCATACTCTTCCCTTCTGATCTGTGAACATTTTCCCCTCCCATGTTCTGTAGGTACTCAGGAGAAAGTATGTGATTAGATTGACTTTGTTGTGTGACATGATGATACGTCAATACAGATGGTTTGATACCATCACTGTATTTCAGGGAATCTTGGTCCAGAATATTATGCTAATGCCCCCTTCAGTTTAACAGCTGGGCTTTGTCTTCCTATACTGTTACCATAGCAATATGTCTGGTAATGGGGATAGGGTTGCCACTTGTCCTGGCTTTCTCAGGATTGTCCCTTATTTGAAGTAGCAGTCCTGGGAAATCTGGAAGGGTGCTCAGTCCACTCCTTTTTTGAGGTAACTCTCCCTTGGCACCAAGCAAGATTGGGGACGCACTGTACAAATACAGAGTAGTAGACGTCCATGCCCTGAAGAGTTGACAATCTAACTAGACAGACGCAGGGTGGGAGACGAGGTATAACACATAAGCAGAGTGAACAATAGCATGGCAGCAAATGTCCTGTTAGTTCCACAATTTTTTTGGGGGGGAGGCTACCTAGGAGGGGGATAAGCTAAACGGAAAGAAAAAGGAAGGGGAAGGAGGTGAGAGGGAGTAGAAGGGGCAAGTTCGGGGGAAGAGACTGGGAGGGAAAGTGTTGGAGCAAGCAGCCAATCTGTACAGGGCAGAGAAATTGCAGTCAAACCTGTAGAATGTTTTCTGAATGTCCTGAGGTACCTGCTTTGGCTGCATCTGCCCCTACTAGTTGGAGTCTCTGGCTGGTTGCTCTCAGCCTTTCTCCCCCCACCCCTTCCAAGACCACATCCTGGGGGGAAGGGAGGCATCACTTGGCTTCTAGTGAGTGTGTGTGATACCTGCATAAAGTTCGAGGTCCTGAGGGATGCTGTGGGGAGAGGTGGTTCCAGTTGGGTCCCATTTTACCCCTTTCTTCCATACAGCTGTCCCTGCTTTGGCTGCTTCTGCTGGTATGAATTACAAGGTCTCTGGCTGATTGTCCACTATATAATAATATGTCCAGGATTGAGAAGGAACAGACAGTGAATCCAATAAATTGCTATTAACACTGTTGATAAATAATCCAAGGTAATATTGGGTCAGTAAATCTTTTTTCCTGGTTCTTTAAAATGGTTCTATGCATTTGAGTTCAATGGGAGAGGGGGAGCAACCAAGCTTAATAAAAATCAGCATTACAACAAAAATATCCCCCCAAACTCCTCCTCATTAAGTGAAGTTTAACACCCTCAGGAATGCAATCTCCAGTAGCTCCCTCTGCCCTCCAGAGATTACAGGCTTTCCCAGAGTACTCCTCTTCACAAATCCCAACTCACAGTTCTCTCCTCTGACATCCCTTTTAAAAAGGATTTTGTGTCTGTCGTCTATGCTTTATTTCCATGATCTCTCATTGCTGGCAGAGGCTCCCTCCTTCTCTCTGAGGTTGATTTCCCAAATCCAGCAAAATTAAGTCCCCCCCTCTCTATTATCCTTGTGCTGTAGTTTTCTAATATTCTGGGCTGCTATTAATGTGCAAATCAGATAACTTCGTAATCTCAGAGCTACTTCCTCTCTGCTCCCACCTGGGATATCTCCTATTGATGCTGTAGTCCTGTTCACGATAGGTTCCTCATTTTCCATAAACTGAGTCCCTATTATCCCCAGTTACCACTAACAAATTCCAGCTGGCTGGGGCCCTTCTTTCCTCCCAGCCAATCAAATTATACTCCCAGGGCTTGATTTTCAAGGAGTCCAATATGATAATTAACAGGTTAATCTATTGAAAGATGGTTTAGGTTATTGTCATTGCTTGGTCTGTTCTACTCAGGTGTGCCTTGAGTTCTTACACCAATAAAACAAATAGGTCTGGCTCTCTTACTGTGCACTTTCATAGCACAATAGCAACAAGCAATCTTGATTGCATGCATCAGGCCTCTGTTATGTTTTGATTGAAATAAGCAAGCAGTGAGAAAGATTAAATAGGATTCTTTATTTAAACAAATTCACCAATTGTAACAGCTCTACTTTCTTGCTTTCTTCCCCGTCCTCCTTTTCCTCACCTAAACTCCCACCAGTGTTTCCAGTACACATTACATTTATTCATGCCTATTGTAGTCAATTAACCTTGAATTTGAGAGGTCCCCATGATAATAGGTCTGTTGTATCTATTAATAATTCTGTCCCCTTTCTTCCACCTGTCTTTCAGATCTTGTTTCCATTCCTTTACATTACACTGTGTTTCTCCTGTTCATATGCAACAGTTAAATACCATTTTTTCCATGACTAACGTTTCTGATTGTTTCAGGTAAACAAACTGAGCAGACAAGCTTAGACTACAGAATGACAATGGACAAAGGAGAGCTTCCCTCCCTGGAGAATAAATTAATGAAGAAAGAAAGAGAGTTGAAGAACACAGAGGAGAAGAAAGGATCCACATGGAGCTATTTGAAGAAAAAGAAAGGATATCAGGTAGATGTGTGCAGTATAACATGGACAAGCCCAGTACAATTTTACGGTTCTGTAGCACTAGAAGCAATTCCTGATCCAAGTGAGTTACAGTCCCAAAGTCCAGACCATTTTTTTTAACTTCTTAACTCTTTCAAGTGGCTCTCTCCAGAACTGCCTTCTTGTTTGTTTCATTTCCCTGTTCTTTTGATCTTGGAACTGCTGTCACTTTCCAGTGATGAATATCTAGACTTTTGCTTACAGGGAGGCTCTGAGGAATCATCTGTTGACAGAGTTTGAAACTGAGAGATTAAGGATTGCTGTCAGCAGAATTAAACTAAATAAGGGCAGAAGTCACTTTGAACATGAACTTGATTCTCGTGTACATGTGGTCCTGGACTCTCTAACCAAATGGCATTCCCACAGCAGATGTACTGAAGAGGTGCAGATGCTTGACATCGTTAGTAGGCAATGGTGTCTTTGCTTCCTACTTCATGTGTTTTGGCTGGGGCACTGACAAAATAAATGTTGTTACATTAGCCTAACCTGGGAGGTCAGAAATGGAGTGTCTGGTATTCAGCCTCAGCCCAGTGGCCAACAGGGATGTTAGATTTGAGATCCTATTCCCTGTATTGTCCTCAGTGGGGGTAAGAGTGTCTCTAGAAGACAGTGTAGATCTTAAAGTTTAAAGGTCTTAAAGACAGAGGTCTTTTAAAGGATCTATATTTTGCCAAATGACTACCATGAGAACTGATTATCAAATCTAGCCCAGTTACATCAACTATAACATTGATTATATACAAACATAAGAGTGGCCATATTGGATGGGATCAATGGTCCATCTAGCCAGTGCCAGATGTTTCAGAGTGAGTGAGTAGAAGAGGGCAATTTTGAGTGATCCATCCCATGTCATTCATTCCCAGCATCTAGCAGTCAAAGGTTTAGGGACACCCAGAGCATGGGGTTGCATCCCTGACCATCTTGGCTAATAACCATATATCCTCCATGAATTTATCTAATTCTTGTTTGAACCCAGTTATACTTTGGCCTTCACAGCATCCCCTGGCAATAAATTCCACAGGTTGACTGTGTGTATTGTGTGAAGAAGTACTTCCTTGTGTTTGTTTTAAACCTGCTGCCTGTTAATTTCATTGGGTGACCCCTGGTTCTTGTTATGTGAAGGAGTAAGTAAAACTTCCGTATTCACTTTCTCCACACCATTCATGATTTTATAGACCGCTAACATATCCCTTCCTTAGTCATCTCTTTTCCAGGCTGAACAGTCTAAGTCTTTTTAATCTCGCCTCAGAGGGAAGCTGTTCCATACCCCTAATCATTTTTGTTGCCCTTCTCTGTACTTTTTCCAAATCTAATATATCTTTTTTTGAGATGGGGTTACCAGAACTGCACGCAGTGTTCAAGGTATGGACGTACCCATGCATTTATGTAGTGGCATTATGATATTTATGTAGTGGCATTATGTTCCATTATCTATCCCTTTCCAAATGGTTCCTAGCATTCTGTCAACTTTTATGAGTACTGCTGCGCACCGAGCAGATGATTTCAGAGAATTACCTATGATGACTCCAAGGTCGTTTTCTTGAGTGGTAATGGCTAATGTAGACCCCATCATTTTGTATGTATAGTTGGGACAGTGTTTTCTAGTGTGCATTACTTTGCATTTATCAACACTGAATTTCATCTGCCATTTTGTTGTCCAGTCCCCCAGTTTTGTGAGATCCCTTTATAACCCTTCGCAATCAGCTTTGGACTTAACTACCTTAAGTAATTTTGTATCATCTGCGAACTTTGCCACCTCACTGTTTACCTCCTTTTCCAGTTCATTTATGAATATGTTGAACAGCACTGGTCCTGATACAGATCCTTGGGGCACCCTGCTATTGACCTCTTTCCAATGTGAAAACTTACTGTTTGTTCCTACTCTTTGTTTACTGTATTTTAACCAGTGACTGATGCGTGAGAGGACCGTCCCTCTTATGCCATGACCCCTTGCTTTGCTTAAAAGCCTTTGATAAGGGACCTTGTCAAAGGTTTTCTGATAGTTCAAGTACAATATATCCACTGGATCACCCTTTTCCACATGTTTATTGACCACCCCCACAAAGAATTCTAATAAATTGGTGGGCATGATTTCTCTTTAAAAAAGCCTTATTGACTCTTTCCCAGCATATGTTCATCTATGTGTCTGATAATTCTGGTTTTTATTTTTTTCATTAGTTTCAACCAATTTCTCTGGTATTTAAGTTAGGCTTATCGGTGGGTAATTGCCAGGATCACCTCTGGATCTTTCTGTAAAAATTGGTGTTCCATTAGCTATCCACCAGTCATCTGGTACAGAAGCTGATTTAAGAAATAGGTTGCATACCACAGTTAATAGTTCTGTTATTTCATATTTGAGTTCCTTCAGAACTCTTGGGTGAATACCATCTGGTCCTGGTTGTGACGGGTTGGATCACAGAAACCCCCTTGGGGCTGCCAACTGATGTGCCAAAACTACTTCTGCCCCTGCTTTCTCTGCCAGCTTGGGACTCCAGCACCCTGTCTTGCTGAGCCAGACATGCCAGTCTGCTCCAACACAGACCCAGGATCTGAACCACGTGTCCCAAAGCTGCAGACTTAACTGAAAGCAGCTTAAGAAATGTTCCTGTCTTTAACACTCAGATACCCAACTCCTAATGGGGTCCAAACCCCAAATAAATCCGTTTTACCCTGTATACAGGGTAAACTCATAAATTGTTTCCCCTCTATAACACTGATAGAGAGATATGCACAGCTGTTTGCTCCCCCCCCCAGGTATTAATACATACTCTGGGTTAATTAATAAGTAAAAAGTGATTTTATTAAATACAGAAAGTAGGATTTAAGTGGTCCCAAGTAGTAACAGACAGAACAAAGTCAATTACCAAGCAAAATAAAATAGAACACACAAATCTATGTCTAAGAAAACTGAATACAGATAAAAACCTCACCCTTCGAGGAATTCCAGTAAGCTTCCTTTTACAGACCAGTCTCCTTCTAGTCTGGGTCCAGCAATCACTCATCCCCCCTGTAGTTACTGTCCTTTGTTCCAGTTTCTTTCAGGTAACCTTGGGAGTGGAGAGGCTATCTCTTTAGCCAGCTGAAGACAAAATGGAGGGGGTCTCCCAAGGTTTAAATAGACTTTCTCTTGTGGGTGGATACCCCTTCCTCCCCCTGTGTAGAAGTTCAGCTATAAGATGGAGTTTTGGAGTCACATGGGCAAGTCACATGTCCCTGCATGACTCAGAACTTACAGGTAGTGGCCATGGTTTAGAAACTTCTTTGAACATCCTCAAGTAGACTTATGTGGATTGACGCATTCCAAGATCCATTGTTCGTTAAGTGCTTCTTGATCGGGCACTTAATTTGCACATTCCTTTCTCAAGAAGCTGACCAAATGCTTTATAAAGGTTACTTAAAAATCAAGCTAGTACACAGCCAATATTCATAACTTAGAATACAAAAATGATACATGCATACAAATAGGATTAATAGATTCAGTAGATCATAACCTTTACAGAGATGTGTTACATGGCATATATAGCATAAAACATATTCTAGTTATGTCATATATACATTCATAAGCATATTTCCATAAAGCCTTATGGGGGGCACCATCGCACTGGTGACTTATTACTATTTAATTTATCAATTTGTTCCAAAACCTCTATTGATGCCTCAATCTGAGACTGTTCCTCAGCTCTGTCACCTTAAAAGAATGACTGTTTGGCAGGCTTCCTGCTTCTGATTAACAAAAAATTGCTGTTAGTTTTTATGTCTTTTGCTAGGGTGCTCTTCAAATTCTTTTTTGGCCTGCCTAATTATAGTTTTACATTTGACTTGCCAGAGTTTATACTCCTTTCTATTTTCCTCAGTAGTATTTGACTGTTAGTGTTTAAAGGATGTCTTTTTGTTTCTAACTGCCTTGTCTTACTCTGTTTAGCCATGGTGGCCTTTTTTTGTTCCTCTTAGTTTTTTTTTTTTTAAATTCAGGGTGTATATATAGCGTGAGCCTCTATTATGGTGTTTTTAAAAAATTTCCACGCAGCTTGCAGGAATTTCACTCTTGTGACTGTTCCTTTTCATTTCCATTTAACTAGCCTCCTCATTTTGTGCCGTTCCCCTTTTTGAAGTTCAATGGTACTGTAGTGGATTTCTTCGGTATTTTCCTCCCTACAATAATGTTAAATTTATTACATTATGGTCTCTATTACTGAGCGGTTCAACTATATTCACCTCTTGGACCAGATCCTGTGCTTCACTTAGGACTAAATCAAGAATTGCCTCTCCCCTTATGGGTTCCAGGACTAGCTGCCCCAAAAAGCAGTAATTAATGGTGTCTAGAACTTTTATCTCTGCTTCCTGTCCTGAGGTGACATTTCCCAGTCAATATGGAGATAGTTGAAATCTCTCATCATTATTGGTTGTTTTTTTGTTTTTGTAGTCTCTAATCTCCCTGAGCATTTCACAATCACTGTCACCATCCTGATCACGTGATCAATAGTATATTCCTGCTGCTATGCTCTTATTGTTTAAGCATGGAATTTCTATCAATAAAGATTCTATAGTACTGTTTGATTTATTTAAGATTTTTCCTGTATTTGACTCTATGCTTTCTTTCACATATAGTGCCACTCTCCTATCAGAATGACCTACTTTGTCATTCCGATATATTTTGTACCCTGGAATTACAATGTCCCATTGATTGATTGTCATCATTCCACCAAGTTCCTGCAATGCTTATTATATCAATATCCTTGTTTAATACCAGGCACTCAAGTTCCTCCGAGTATTTAGACTTTTTGCAGTTGTATACAAGCACTTATAAAATTAGTCAATATTTAGTTGTCTGCCTTCATGTGATGTAATTGAATGGGACTCTTTTTCATTTGACTGTCCCTGCATGACTCAGAACTTACAGGTAGCGGCCATGGTTTACATACTTCCTTGAACATCCTCAGGTAGACTTATGTGGATAAAGTACAGGTAAGAACTGAAGAGAAATAGAGTATCCCCTTTAATAAATCCTTTGCTAAGGGACGTGTCTATCTGAATGGTGTGATCCTCTGGACCTGTTGGCTTTCCCTCAGCCCTTAGTTTACAAGCACCTCTACAACCTTTTTAATTTTACATGCCGGCAATCTGGTTCCGTTTTGATATAGGTGGAACCCATCCTTAGGTGGAGCCTATATGTTATACCGCCGTTAAAACTGGAGTGGCTGAAAATAAGTTGTATGGAGTTGTGTAAACAAGATATGGGTAGTATTGTACCCATCTGAGAGAGCCCACATAATGCTTTTGTCATATGAACCATTCACATCTTTGGTTTCCCTCCTCTCAGAAAGACAGGCTGCACACACTATTGTAGCAGGGTGTTTTGCCTCTTAAGGGCTGGAAGGCTTGGGGCTAGTCAAGCCTGATTACTAAAGAGGCACACCTGGGTTGGATTAGCCGCTTCATTGCAGCTTTCTGCTGCTCTGAGAAGGGGGGAAGCTCAAGAAACTACACAGAGGAAGAAAGGCTCATGCGGGAAAGACCCTGACACCATGGAAGGCAGAAGGCTGAGCTGCAGCCAGGTAAAAATGTGGGCTGGGCCCAGTTTAAAACTGGTTTGTGTTGGGCTACCAGGGGAGAGACTCCATTGGGTTCTGTTCATGGCAGACTTGTTGCTAGCCTGAGAGGAGCTGGTGCAGGGTGAATTAAAAGGACCCAGTAGAAGATCAGTCCAAGATCTAGAAGGAGGGCTGTGGGGCTTTCTTAATCAAGAGGCAAGTATTGAAGGCCATACCTTATTTTAGAATTAAGGAGCTTAACAACCTTCCCACTCCCAAATGCAGATGCATCCTCTTTTGGCAGGAGGTATTTTTAAAAGTACTGTTTAGAGCAGTGGTTTTCAACCTGTTGCCCACGGAACCTTGGGGTCCACAGACTATGTCTAAGATTTCCAAAGTGGTCTACACCTCCATTTGAAAATTTTTAGGGGTCCTCAAATGAAAAAAGTCTGAAAACCACTGACGATATATTAGTTCTGAGATATATGCGGGGAGTGAGGTGGGGCTAAAGGGAGAAGATATAACCTGGGTTTGTGTTCAGCATATGTATTTATTTATACAGAAAATGTATTCATTTATACAACATCAGTGGGAGTCAGCAAGAGCCTGCCATCTCCACAAGTCTTGAATAATCAAGCCTAATCAAGAGCCCATAGTGAATTAACTCAGGGGAGCTTGTCTTCACTAGAAAATCAGGTCGTCTTAGAACATGAACTTGAGTAGTTGTTTTAACTGCTGTGATGTAGAACATAACTTTGCAGTCAGTGTAGATGGGGACAAGTCATATGCAGCTTTGTCAGCTGGTCAAAGGTAACTGGTTTCAGTAAGGTTTTACCCACAGCCTGCTGATGTGAACTGAAACCCAACGGCCCTTGTCTACGCTGACTGTTAAATCATATTTAACTTCAGGTATGTTAATAAGTCCTCAAGTGTGACTTAATTTTCTAGTGAAAACCAAGCCCAGAAAGCAGAAACTAAGCTTTATTTCCAATGAGCTCCTGTTCCCTGATTAGAAGTGCTGCAGGTTAGCTCCTCAAAGCTCCCACTGAGCACAGAATTGGGGCACAACTCCCAGCAGCTTCAGTTAACTTTGGGTACTGTGTAAAATACTGCCTGTAATTGCTATTCAGGTTTCTACAGGGCATGTGTCAGCACTCTTACCTTGTTATATCATATGACACCATTTGAACTACAGTATGAGAGTGTAAATGATATAATTATCTGGCACCTTGCATGAAAGACTCTGTGTTCCAACACTTCTTGTCCTTTTTGTATGCTGTGGTATGGAGGTTAGAGTCCACTAAACTATCTCTTCAGCATTTATCTGCCCTTAATTAGATTACTTATTCCCAAGGACATGACAAAACTCCATGGCTTTTTCAGTCTTACCTCCTCACCTCCAGCCCCATTTAGTACAAGCTTATTTGCTGCTTTCTCCATCTTGGTAGGTGTAAGTTTAGTCCTTTTTTGCCGTATTGTCTGGTATATTTCTTTCAAAGTGTCCATATAGTTCCAATATCTTCTGGCCAGAATGCTGAGATGCTGATGGGTTCATGTTGATGGATTAGCCATTTGATTTTTCTTGAAATGAACAAAAAAGTAGGGAGGCTCCCTCTTCCCTATTATTCTATTGAAGTGTTGTAGTGGTCTTATGACAGGGCAGGATGATGCATTGGAATCTACATGAAACAGAAGATTCTCTGGAATATATAACAGAAACAGGGAACTGGGTGACCCAAAAGTACAGGATACAGAATCTTCTTCCTTTTAACTTTATATGGTCAAATCCAGTCTATGTTGGTAGTGACTTGACGTCATTGCCATCTGATGGATGATTAATGGATTATAAACTATAGGTGAGATAATTGGGTAATTTCAGTTCAAAGTTCTGATAGACAGGTGTAGGTGTCTATAGCCCTAAAACAACCACCAGTCTTCATCTATCATTATTAAACCACCATCATGCCAGTTGGTACCCTCATTAACAGTCTCACCAGAGCTGCTATGGAACGTAAGGAGGTGGAAACTAAACTCCCTTCTTGCCATTAAGGTTGGTCCCCTCCAAGGAAGGGTTGAGGCAAATTCATGAAGCAGACTGGGAACAGAGGTCTGTTGGTGCTGCCAATACTTTAGTGGGATAGAGGACTTTACTCTTCAGAATTGTCAATTCAGCTCCTTTCATCAGCATTAATTTCAGAAACATACAAAAAGCAATACTTTTAATAATTTATACAATGTTAATGCTCCACACTGTATATCTATATTTTTAGGAATGTGTACATTAAAAATAAATACAGGTGCAGACTTAAAATAATGTTAAAAGCAAGTTCCAAAGCTTACCAGTGGCTGGAGTTCTCTGAATGTTGCTCTGCAGATTCCTGATCCAGTGTCTCCTGTCTGTTTTCAGAACCTATACCTTTGTTGTTAAACGGAAATATGAGGCACCGAAGACGGGCACTGAGGCACTGCAGGTGATGGTGCCATGGCTTATGATCACTAGCCTGATATGGCACCAGTTACATACATGGAGTTTTGTCTTTGACTTAAATGAAACCAGGCCCTATGACCTCTTCAGAATTTAAAGAAACATCTTCTGGTTCAAGGAAGGCCCCAGCAAGTTCTCTAGCAACAAGGAGTTCTTAGGAGGGAAGTGAAGCAAGGTTATCAGGCTTGATTTTTCTATATAGATCAGGGTCAGCTAAAGTCTGGTCTCTGGGTCAAATATGACTCATGAGATTTTCATTTAGTGTGTTGTGCCCTATGGCAAAACCCCAAAGCCAGATGGCTGCCTGGCACAAGGGCTGAGACCTGGCCTCTCCCTGCCTGTGGTACTGAAGATATAGAAATGGGTATAATTTCTTTTTCTCAGTTAGACTGATACTTTATATATCACCCTATTACATGATAAACAACACTTAGTGTCAGGTTTCAGAGTAACAGCCGTGTTAGTCTGTATTCGCAAAAAGAAAAGGGTACTTGTGGCACCTTAGAGACTAACCAATTTATTTGAGCATAAGCTTTCGTGAGCTACAGCTCACTTCATCGGATGCATATTGTGGAAAATACAGAAGATGTTCTTATACATACAAACCATGAAAAAATGGGTGTTTACCACTACAAAAGGTTTTCTTTCCCCCCACCCCCCTCTCCTGCTGGTAATAGCTTATCTTATTTATAAGCTATTACCAGCAGGAGAGTGGGGTGGGGGGAGAGAAAACCTTTTGTAGTGGTAAACACCCATTTTTTCATGGTTTGTATGTATAAGAACATCTTCTTCTGTATTTTCCACAGTATGCATCCGATGAAGTGAGCTGTAGCTCACGAAAGCTTATGCTCAAATAAATTGGTTAGTCTCTAAGGTGCCACAAGTAACACTTAGTGTGAAACAACATCTGTTTTCTTTTTTCTGTTCTGAATGTGTAAGGAAATTGTGGTGTAGCTGAAAGAAACATTTGGACAGTAGGGTAAGTTTGCTAACATCTATTTCCAGACTCTGCTTATAAGGTTTTCATTCAATATAGCAAAGGTTCCTCCCTATTCATTAATCCCAATTCTCAGTCTCTCAAATGTGATCCTTACTTCTAATCCAAAAGAACGAAAAGAAGATTACTTCCCTTTTATGGAGTTCCTATCTGGGTCTTTCTGTTCCTTCCTTCCTTCCTTCGGTTTTCTGTTCCTTTCTTCCTGTTCTTGTTTTCAGTTTCAATCCATCCATCAGTCTCTTCTAAAAAGTCCTACTGCCAAGCTAATAAAACTTGTGGCTTGATCATTTCATGCATGGTCTATTTGTGGACTCTTCTACCTCTCTAGTGATAAGTGGTTTTGGGCCATTCTGCCGGAGATGTGTCTTGCCCAGGGATCAAGGATCCCTGTGTGTTGAGGATATTCCTTGGGGGCTGTTTCTGGGGCCTTTATGCTGCCGGAGCAACTAAATAATGTGAGTTAAAGGTGACTACTACCTGTGCTAACTCCCACTCATCTAATAATATTTCCTCTGGTTTTCTCCCTCAATGCCCCATGAGGCTTGTTGTAGCTTAAAGCTTTCCCATAGGTTTCAAAACTCTGCACATCGAGGAGATGGCAGTGTTTATTTAGATTTCCATCATTTAATTTTCCAAACGGATGAAGCACAAACAAGTAGCCAACTGAAATGCCTCAGGAATCCCATACAGCAAATAATCAAACCAATGTCAGACTTGTATCTTAGCAAGTTATGTTCTTTTCCCTCTTCCTCTGAAATTTCTTTCATCAAATGAATCTGTCAGTTTAATAAATAATAATGTAGTTGCTATTGCTTATGGCTTCAGAGCATTCAAAGCCTCCACAGTAGCTTAAGCTGTCCATTGGTTAAGAATGATTGTTTATTTCAAACAAAATCCACTCGTAGATGGGGTTTTCATTGTTATAACTTGAACAAGCAGAGAATCATTTGTGTTGAAGGGATTGCCAGAAAGTTATCTGCTGGAGTCTGTCCCCTGCAATGAATCAGTGGAGACTTATTTCAGAGTAACAGCCGTGTTAGTCTGTATTCGCAAAAAGAAAAGGAGTACTTGTGGCACCTTAGAGACTAACCAATTTATTTGAGCAGAAGCTTTCGTGAGCTACAGCTCACTTCATCGGATGCATACTGTGGAAACTGCAGAAGACATTATATACACAGAGACCATGAAACAATACCTCCTCCCACCCCACTCTCCTGCTGGTAATAGCTTATCTAAAGTGATCACTCTCCTTACAATGTGCATGATAATCAAGTTGGGCCATTTCCAGCACAAATCCAGGTTTTCTCACCCTCCGCCACCCCCACACCCCCAAACTCACTCTCCTGCTGGTAATAGCCCATCCAAAGTGACCACTCTCCCTACAATGTGCATGATAATCAAGGTGGGCCATTTCCAGCACAAATCCAGGTTTTCTCACCCCCCCCCCCCAACACACACAAACTCACTCTCCTGCCTCAAATCCCTAATAGACATAGTTGTGAGTGATGTGGTGGTGATTCTGCATCCACTCTTAGTATTTGTTCCATTATTTACTTCTTTTTGTAGCTGTGACAGAAGGGGCAAATTCCCATTTATTGTTATAATACTGCATCAGGAAACATATATCTTAGGTGGGGAAGGGAGCGCATGGAAAGTATTATCAGCCACCGCAGATACACCTAGTTCAGTGTCCCATTGCGTTAATTGTTGCGTGTTCTGAAATGTGACGTACTGGTAACAGTCGACACTCATGCTCTTGTAAGTACAAGAAGGGTGGTCATGTCAGTGCTGTGGACATAACCCTCAGGTTGAGAATCCATGGTCTGGTTCATTTTTAGGCTCTATCAGTGACCTGCTGTGTGACCTTGGGCAAGTCACTTTACTGCTCTGTGCCTGTTTCTTCTCTCACCCCTCATATTTCTTGCCTATTTAGACTGTAAGCTTGTTGGGGCAGGGACTGTCTCATACTGTGTTTGCACAGCACCTAGCACAATGATGCTTCAATCTCAGAAGGGGCTGCTAGGGGCCCTGGACCCATCCTCACCTCTATTTGGGAGGTTTAACACTTCCTGGGGATACCCAGGGTTGTGATGTACCTCACTACCACGTGCCCTTAGCATGAGGAAGCCTTGTCTGTGCTCTCTGTGGGTCAGCTCCCTGACTCCACTGGCTACTGACAACACAAGCACTCCCCTCCAGGCCTCCTCAGGCCCTACTCCCTCTTTACAGGATCATAAGCACAGTCTTACCCCGAGTCCTCTGAGCATCCCTCCACATCTAGCCGTTGATCACTCACAGAATTACCAGACACACTGGGGACAGTACACCACCGCTTACCAGTTAAATGTAGAACACAGCTCGGTTGTAGAACACAGCACTTAGATTTGTTTACAGAGAAAGCCAAGTATAAGTTTATTTAACAAAATAGCCATTCAAACACTAGCAAGCATAAATATTGGAAACAAAGGGTTACATGTAAAATGAAATCATATTACACATATTAGAGTCTAAACTAACAAGACATTCTCGTGTCTCATAAATAAGGCCCTACCAAATTCACGGTCCATTTTGGTCAATTTCATGGTCACAGGATTTTTAAAATAGTAAATTTCATGATTTCAGCTATTTAAATCTGAAATTTCACAGTGTTGTAATTGTAGGGGTCCTGATCCGAAAAGGAGTCATGGGGTCGCAAGTTTATTGTAGTGGGGATTGCGGTACTGCTACTCAGGGCTGGCCCACAACATTTTGGCACCTGAGGCAGGGAGCTCAGATGACACATGAAACGTTCTTCAACTGACTGTATTCCACAATCTAGCACCTGGTTAAAGAATTCAACTTTGAATTGTTGTTTGGGGCCTCTTATGGGATTATCCCGTGCCTTGTAATCAAAATGTCTTCTTCGGTGACTCTTGTATTCTTGAATGGGTGGGAAAATAGCTTCAATGTGAAGTTCCTCTGCCAAGTTCTGTGCGCTCTTCCGAATGTTTTGAAATCCCTCATCTGACCGGTAAGACTGTAGGTATGACTTTGGTTTGTCCAGTTGTTCCATTACTTCAGATATATCAAGGTCAACACCTTGGAGTCTCTTCCTTACAACATTTATTGCAAACAGTATGTCATGCCACAACACTAAGCCACACAGAAATTTGAAGTTATATATGTTTCTGGTGATTCCATTTCCCTCTGCCACTGTTCTCCCACAAACAGTTCCTGTCATAGCATTATCCTCCATAATGGCAACTATGGCATCATCTGTTTTCCCAATTTGGTGTTTGACAGGCTTTATCGCCTCCACTCGACTTTCCCATCGTGAGGCATTTGGTGGTTTCAGTGTCAGAGAGGATGTTCCCAGATGTTGCTTCAAAATTTGCCATCAATGAGTTGATGCAGAGAAAAATACATCGATGCTTTGAATTACATTAAAAAATTCAGCAGCCTCACTAGAAGCTGATGCTGCATCACTGACCACCAAGTTCAATGAATGAGAACTGCATGGGACAAAAAAAACCTCGAGGGTTTAACTCTCGGATCCGTGTCTGCACTCCTCTGTTCTTTCCTCTCATGTTGGCACCATTATCGTAGCCCTGAGCTCTCATGTCAGCTATCGCAATTCCCGTATCTTCCAGCTTTTTAAGAAGCACATTTATCATACCAGTTCCTGTAGTATCATAAATGTCAATAAATTCTAGAAAATGCTCTCTGACAGTCACCACTGCAGGGACATTTTCACTAGGTTCTGTTGTTACAAAACGCACTATTAAAGTAATTTGTTCCATATGGCTGATGTCAGGTGTGCAGTCCAGAAAAACGGAGTAATATCTTGCTGACTTCAGATCTGCCACAATCTTCTCTTTGACTTTTGTTGCCAGTAACTGTATGATCTCATTTTGAATTGTTTTTCCAAGGTAGTGGTGTGTGTACATTTCTTGGTGGTGACCCTTCTTAGATGCTCCTGGAGTACAGCATCAGACTCAGCCATCAGCTCCACAATTTTAAGGAAGTTTCCATTGTTTGGCACCTACAGCTGATCTGAAGTGCCACGCAGTGCTCAGTTTTTGGGTAGCAAGCATTCTCACCATGGCAATGAGCCTTTTCAGAACATTTTGCCAGTAAAGAGACCATGATGCAATCTTCTCTTGATGCTGATAATCTATGGTGGCCTTTAACCTTAGTCTCATCTCAAGCTCCTTTCTACCTATGGCATGCTCTCTAGTGATTTGCTGCCTTCTCATGGCATGCCAGATTTCTAGCCAGATTTTTTCAGTCCTTTGTACCTGTGGAACCCAATGTGGGTGGAACATTAGACTGGAAGAGTTTGCAACAAAAACAGTATGCAGCGTTCTGGGTTTTTGAGTACATAAGCCATGGCCTCTCCACTTTGTCACCATTGGGGATTTCACGCCAGTAATGTGTTGGATGGAAACTTCTATTTTCATTGTCTTTGGGGAACATGAAGTTTTTCACTTGCTGTGGCCCATGCAGTACAAGGAAGTCCCTCAGGCTACTGCTCAAATGAGTCCACAGTCCTGGATCATCTAGACTGAAGGAATTAAACTCAGCAGCAGCTGTTTCGTGCGCCTCTACCACACTCTTCTCTGATCTACACTTTTCTTCAGGAATGTGCTTGGTTACATCCATTTGAGATGGAGATATGGATGCTGCAGTAGCTTCCAGGTCACCTGCACTCTAACTGGAAGATCGGGCATCTCCTCACCACTCACATCCTCACTAGGGCCGGAAGGCTCACCGTGAATGTTTGTGTCTATGTATCTCAGGAGAGCTCCTTCCTGCTTTGATAGAAAAGCTTCCTTTGCTTTTTTTCTTCTTCTGAATGCTGCCCCAGAGGGGCGTTTTCTTCTTTCGCTCACGACTGTTGTTCTGTGCCAGCTATAGTGGCTCTCACCACTCAATTGAAGGGGACAAATAAGCAGGCTGGTAGCAGGGCCTGAGTGAGGGAAGATATCAGCGTCTTAAGGGACTAACTGGCTCCTACTAGTTCAGTTCACTACCTGTTCTCCTCAAGTGGGTTCAGGGAAGCAGCAGGAAACAGGAAGCTCCCTGAGAAGTTGGTTTTAGAGAGGTACATAAGAGGCTCCTCCTCCTCTCTCTCCCTGCAGCTCCTGCTGCTTTCCGTTATTCCCTCTCAACTTTTCTCCTACCTGCCTGTTATGTCTCTTGTGCCCTCCTTCCTCCAGCACAGCAGTCCACCATCTCTGTGCATCTAGAGCAGAGAGAATACAGATGCACCAGCAGCAGACACAATTTTCTACACTCTGGGTCCTAGTGGCCACTCCCCACAATCCGGCACCTGAGGCGGCCACCTCAGTTCGCCTCATGGTAAGGCCAGCCCTGCTGCCCTTACTGCTGCAGATGTTGGCGCTGCCTTCAGAGGTGGGCGGTTGGAGAGCAGCGGCTGCTGGCCAGGATCCCAGCACTTAAGGCAGAGCCGCCGCCAGCAGCAGCGCAGAAATAAGGATGGCCTGGTACTGTATTGCCACACTTCTGTGCTGCTGCTTGCAAAGCTGGGCGCCCAGCCAACAGCCACCACTCTCTGGCTGCCCAGCTCTGAAGACAGCACAGAAGTAAGGATGGCAATACCACAATCCCCCCTAAAATAATCTTGCAACCCCCCTGCAACTCTCTTTTGCATCAGGACCCGCAGTTTGAGAAACTCTGGTCTCCCCTGTGAAATCGGTATAGTAGAGGAGAAAGCGCACAAAAGACCAGATTTCACAGGGAGAATCCAGATTTCACAGTCAATGATGCGTTTTTCATGGCTGTGAATTTGGTAGGGCCCTACTCATAAAGGTTGTCTCACCCAAAAGACTCTCTTTCAGCATTTAACAACCAGGTTGGCTGTGCTCCATCCCTCCCCTTCAGAAGACAAGCATGCTGGCAGCTTGTCTCTGAGATGGAGGATGCAGAATTCTCTGTCTCTACAGTTATAGGTGAAAAATCCATTATCTTTAATTGTAAACAGAGGCAGAGGGTGGCTTTTTGTACCCTCTTCCCTACCTGTGCAAGGCTTGAGTTAATCTAACCCTGAGTGTGTCATCTCCATGATGGATTAGCATCCACCAAACTGAATCCAGAGAGAAGCAGTCAGCATAGGCTGGACTCAGGACTCTCACCCAGTTCTGCGTTATGCTATATACAGTCTATAGCAGGGGTGGGCAAACTTTTTGTCCCGAGGGCCACATCTGGGTATGGAAATTGTATGGCGGGCCATGAAGCTCATGAAATTGGGGGTTGGGGTGCAGGAGGGCATGAGGGTTCTGGCTGGGGGTGCAGGCTCTGGGGTGGGGATGAAAAGTTGGGGGTGCAGGAGGATGCTCCAGGCTGGGACCGAGGGGTTTGGAGGGTGGGATCAAGGCTGGGGCACGGGAGGGGGGCAGGCTCCGGGCGGCGCTTACCTCAAGGAGCTCCCCAAAACAGCGGCATGTCCCTCCTCTGGCTCCTGTGCAGAGACGTGGCCAGGCGGTTCTGCGTGCTGCCCTGTGTGCAGGTGCTGCCCCTGCAGCTCCCATTGGCTGCAGTTCCCAGCCAGTGGGAGCTGCGGGGGCTGTGCTTGGGGTGGGGGCAGCGTGTGGAGCCCCCTGGCTGCCCCTATGTGTAGGAGCTGGATTGGGGACATGCTACTGCTTCCAGGAGCCATGTGAAGCAGGGAAAGCCCCAGACCCTGCTTCCCGGCAGGAGCTTGAGGGCCGGATTAAACATCTGGAGGGCTGAATGTGGGCCCCCGGGCTGTAGTTTGCCCATTTCTGGTCTATAGAGAATGCTCCCACTCCCATTAATATACATGGAAAGTCTCTGACTTAAAGGGAATTGAAATGGACCCATAAGAAGGAATGTAGGATTTTCCATAGTGAATCAGATTACTGGTCACTCAAGTCTGGTGTCCTGCTTCCAGTAGTACCCAGTTTTGGAGCTGGTATTTCAGGAAGATGAAAATGTCCAGTAATGGACCTAGCTAATTGTGAATGTCCTGCCGAGGAATGTGGGGTGGAAGTCTATTTCCTGCCCCCTGCTGAGAAGCTCCCACTTTTGCAGCAGGAACTTTATTTGCTCCTATCTTTGCATGAATAAATACAAATGTTGTTGTTGGCCAGGTTTTTTTTTAAGATCAGCTAGAGTACCTGCGTGTCAGTGAATTCCACAGGCTGACTTTGTGCTGTGTGTGTGAGAGAGGCTGTGTGCAGTGCTGAGTACAACGCCTCTGTGGGATTCCATATGAACTGCAGGCTCTGGAGGATATGGAGGCACAAGCATTGTGATAATCACAGCCAGTCTTTTCCTGACACTGTAATGAGTGTCTCAGTTACATCTGTACCTGACAAGGAGAAAGCAGAACCAAACCAATACAGCCACCACAGGTAAAGATGTGAATTGTGTGATTATTAATTCTTGGGGTCTGAGTCTCTCCTGTGCCGTGGGTGTAAAGCAGAAGTCTACAGTCATTTACACCAATAGCAGCATCTTACAGTCTATTGACGGTTTGCACAGGGGTGGATGACAACTCAGGGCGCCAGGCCGTGGAGAAACAGGCCCAACAACCTACTATTTGCTTTTGGCAGAATTCATAGAATCATAGAATATCAGGGTTGGAAGGGACCTCAGGAGGTCATCTAGTCCAACCCCCTGCTCAAAAGCAGGACCAATCCCCAATTAAATTGGTTGTGGCTACAGGAGCTGAAACGGGAATTCAATTCATGAACTAAGAATGAGTGAAAACGAAACAATTTGTGTTACAAGGACACATGGGAATCTATTTGCATCAGCCTTTGTATGATACTGTCTTAGACAAACCGTTGCCTGGTAAGTAGGGTTGGTAAATAAGACCTTTTTCTCTGGAGCAGACAACAAGAGAGGTTGTGGTTACAAAAGGTTGTAGAATTGTGGGTGCTCACCAGCTTTTAGGATTATTTTTTCCCTATTGGATTTAAAACTAGCATTTTCACAACCTGTTTATAGAACAAACTGAGGTTTCAGATTGCTGAAGAAGAGGTGCCTAAAATATTGGAGGACAGCGTCTTGTAAATGTGTAGGTGCTTAAATTGCATTGCAGTGTATAGATGAGAAAGATGGAATTCTTCTTTTACTCTATGATTTCAGATGAATGGTTCTTTCTGATGATCTTTTAGATATAGACACTCTCTCTCCTGTTTAGCTACTAATTACAGGAAAAAAGACTAGCTGTCATAGAACAATTATAGCTTGGAAAGGATTCCAAGCACTACTGAAAATCTGGAGTAATTCCACTAAAGTCAATGATGTAGAACCTGTATAAGATCACAAGCAAGCCCATTGTGCTTTGTGTGTACTGTTTAGGATAAATGCCATGAGGCAATCAGTTTTTGGCAGGCAGCCTACTGAACTGTAAATGAATTGTGATTGCATGGGGCAAAGTAGAGGTAGAGACAACACTTTTTCAAAATATCCCCAGAGCTCTGAAATTCTTGTACCTGTGCCCATGGGTGGTGTGTGAACTTCCGGCTGGTTGAGGCTAGCCCGCAGCCCCGCCCTTTCTGCCCGAGGCCCTGCCCCTTCTCCCGCTGGAGCTCAGAGTCTCTCCCCCCCTGCCCACCGCAGTCACCGGGCCCCATCCCAGGCTAGCCCTCCTTGTGCCAGGAGGGTGGGTGGCACACGCCCGCAGCCCTCCCCCAGACCGGGAGCGCCAGGATGGCAGGTGGCATAGTCAGAGCCAGCACTGGGGGACTGGAGCTGTACGCAGAGCGTGAAGCAGGAGGAGGGACTGGGAGTGGAGCGTGGGCAGGGCCACGCCTGGCTGTTTGGGGAGACACAGCCTCCGCCAGCCTATGGCACCCGCCACCCATGCCTGGGCCTATTGCCTACATTTCCTGCACTCCTCTGATCATGACTGTGATACCCACCTCCTGCTCAATCAGAGGTGATCACAGGAATCTCCAAAGGAAACTTCCCTTTTCAGGGTCTGTTTCTGACTGACTTAGAAACTCTGCTGAGTCACAACCTGCCCCACATCTGAGTTCTCTTTTGCATCAGGTCATTTTGTTTCATTTAATTTTGAAGCCCAAGAAAGAATAAATAATGGGAGATGGGACCAGACCTAAGCACTGCTGAACTTTGGGGCCATTGGCATCTGGAATTAGAACTATATAATTGGTGACAGTGGGCAGAGGAAAAACCCTGGTTCTGAACAGCTGAACTGTGTTCACTTCCACGATGTTGATATCTGAATCTCAACTTTATTTGTTTGTTATTTGTAGATTCCAAGGCCACAAGGGACCACTGTGATCATGTGGTCTGACCTGGATAACACAGGCCATAGAACTCCCCACCAAACCCCTTTAAGATCTTTAGGAAAAACATCCAATCTTGATTTAAAAATTGCCAGTTGTGGAGAATCCACCATGACCCTTGGTAAATTGTACCAATGGTTACTTTCCCTCACTGTTAAAGTTTTATGCCTTATTTCCCATCTGAATTTGTCTTGTTTCAACTTCTAGCCATTGGATCACATTATATCTTTCTCTGAGAGACGGAAGAGTCTATTATTAAATATTTGTTCTCCATGTAGGTGCTTATAAATGGTTATCAAGTCACCCCTTAATCTGCTCTTTGTTAAGCTAAATAGATTTAATCACCTTGAGTCTACCACTATAAGGTCTGCTTAGTCCTTTAATTGTTGTCATGGCTCTTCTCTGAACCCTCTTCAATTTATCAACATCCTTCTTGAATTGTGAACCCCAGAACTGGATGCAGTATTCCAGGACTGGTCACATCAGTGCCAAATACAGAGGTAAAGTCACTTTTCTACTCCTGCTTGAGGTTTCCTTGTTTATGCTCACAAGGTTTGCATTAGCCCTTTTGGCCACAGTGGCGCACTGGAAGCTCACACTCAGCTCATTATCCACCACTACTCCCAAATCTTTTTCAGAGTGACTGCTTCCCAGGAGAGAGTTGTCCACCCTTTAAGTACCACCTACATTCTTTGTTCCTACAAAGTGTAGATTTACCTGTAGCCATATTTAAATGCATATTGTTTGCTTGTGACCAGCTTACCAAGTGATCCAGATCGCTATCCAGGACCTGTCCTCTTAATTATTTATCATTCCTCCAATTTGAGTCTTTTGCAAACTTTATCAATGATGGTTTTATGTTTCCTTCTAGGTCATTGATTAAAATGTTAAATAGCATAGAGCCAAAAACTGATCCCTGTGGGATCTTGCTGGAAACACAGCTGCTTGATGGTGATTCCTCATTACAGTAACATTTTGTGATCTATCAGTTAGCCAATTTCTAATACATTTAATGTGTGCCATGTTAATTGTATATTGTTCTAGATTTTAATCAAAATGTGGTTGATACCAAATCAAATGCCTACAGAAGTCTAAGTATATTACATCAGTGGTTTTCAGCCAGGGGTACACAGAGGTCTTTCAGGGGGCATATCAACTCACCTAGATATTTGCCTAGTTTTACAACAAGCTACATAAAAAACACTAGCAAAATCAGTACAAACTAAAATTTCATACAATGACTTTTTTTATACTGCTCTATATACTATACACTGAAATATAAGTACATTATTTATATTCCAGTTGATTTATTTTATAATTATATGGTAAAAACGAGAAAGTAAACACTTCTTCAGTATTACTGTGCTGTGATATTTTTGTATTTTTATGTCCGATTTTGTATACAAGTAGATTTTAAGTGAGATGAAACTTGTGGGTATACAAGACAAATCAGACTCCTGAAAGGGGTATAGTAGTCTGGAAAGTTTGAGAGCCATTGTATTACTTTAACACTGTTACCTTTATCAACCAAACTTGTAATTGCATGTAAAAAAATCAAGTTAATGTGATAGGATCTGTTTTCCATAAACCCATATTGATTAGCATTAATTATATTATCCACCTCTAATTCTTTATTAATTGAGTACCATATCAGTCGCTCATTATCTTGCTAAGGATCGATGTCAGACTGACCGACCTACAATTACTTGGGCCATCCAGTTTGCCCCTTTTAAATATTGGCACAGCTTTAGCTTTCTACCGGTCTTCTGGAACTTCCGCAGGGTTCTAAGGCTTTTCAAAATCAACATTAACGGTCCAGCAAGTTCCTTATCCAGTTCTTTATGGCTCAGACACATCTGTAAATATCTAGATGTAAGAGATCAAAGTGACTTCCTATTGTCTTGTTCCCAGAAATCCTGGGCTGTACCTCCATTACGTACTCTTGTTGGAATGAGGGATAGCATAGCAGGAGTGTCAGCTCAGAGAACCGTGGCGTTTCCCTAACTGTCAGGTCACTCTTCCTTTGGTCTTGGTAAGCATCCTGTTCTTAAGGAAACAATTCATTCCATGACCAGATTTACAGGAGTCACCACTGCAGAAAAAGTATCCACAAACAGTGAGGTACGTACACTGAGTATGTTATGTCCACGCCACTCCTTCTACAGCTCACTGCTTCCCAGACACCTGCTCTCGGGCTACAAGTGCACTGAGTACCTTCTGCAGTGGATGTGAACTGGGGACTTCCTTTGCCTATGAAAACTGCAACAGTTGTAATACAGGAGCAGGTTTTTGGTGGGAATCACAGCTCAAGAAAAAGCACCAGCTTCAACTTGCACCTCATAGGAAATAAGTGAATCTGAAGTTAAACATTAAACAAAACGTCGGGGAATAACGGGTTTATCATTATCTCAAGTCTGCAAACGGTGATCTAAGGATAGGAGAAGGAAGGGAACCGAAGAAGCAAGCAGGATGGACTCCTCCACAAAAATCAATAATGCTGCAGACATCTTGGTCATAGTCCTCTATTTCTTGGTAACCCTGGCAGTGGGAATGTGGGTACGTCTGGATTTTTCTTTCTTAATGAAAATATAGTTTATTGGATTCTAGGAAAATGGCTTCATAAATTAAAATGTATAAATTGCCTGCTGCTTTATTGGGGGCGTGGATTAAAAGGTGGCAGGATGGAGATTATGTTGGGAAGTACTGGGGAAGTAGAACCTGGTATGAGGCCTGGATTGGGGGTGAAGAGGATGAGATTGTGGTGGAGGGGAGCATAGATGGGGCTCGGAGTGAAGGTGGAGGAGGGATATCTGTACTGATGGGACTACAGGAGATGGCTGATGGATGGAGATCTGGATAATGGTGAAGTGCAGTTTTTAGCAGATTAGAGGTGGGGACCTGGTGAAGTACAGAGTGGGGGTGGAGGTGAGAATGGGATGGTAATGGTGGTTCATGGTTGGAGATGGGGTCCTGGAGCAGAGGCAACTGCAGTGGGAATGATGGCGTAGGAATTGGAGTGAAGTGTGAGAGGTGGGATAAATGGGGATTGCAGTGAGGTTGATTGTGCTAGGAAGGTGGGGATGAGTACTGGACGAAGTTGTAAATGGTGGAAATTGGAATAGAGCTAAAGGTGGAAGAGAGGTGGTAATGGAGTGGCAGATGGGCATTACTGCAGGATGGATATGAAATGGATGAGAGCACAGACAAGGTCTGGACACAGGAGAATGACAACTTTCCATCAACAGGATTTCACTGAAGTTAGTCCATGGCAGGCTAATGCAGGATAGAGTCACACCCCAGGTGGCTGCAAACAAATTGTTAGTGTAGACAAGCCCTTAGAGAAAAACCAGTTCTTTCACACCTAATGGGTGAAGTAGGTCTAGATACTGAAACATTCAAAGGAAAAAGGGAGATAGTTTTTGTTGTGATGCTGCCCTAGTGGAAAACACTAGTGTGTCACTTGATTGAAGAGCTGAGATCCCTTTCAGGAACAAAGTCTGTGTATTCTATCTGAGGAGAGATCAGAGACTGTCCTTGGGGAAAATGCTGCTAGTCCCTTGAGGAAAGAGCCAGCAGTTACCCAGAATGAGTCAGGGAAACCTGCCCCTCGGTGACCGACCTGTGCACTCCCCTGAAATAACCCAGGAATCCATGCCATAGAACAGAGCAGCAGCTGCAGACAAAATCTTCCCCACTAGCAGCCTGTCAGACTTTTGAAAAGTGATTAACTTTTGAGGCCAATGAACTAGTTAAAGTTTGTTCAGCACTTAGAAGATGTGAAGTACCTGCACCTGTACCTCTGGCCGAGTGTATTGGAGGCCAAGGGTTGGATTGTACCAGAGAGGCTGTCCATTTATTTTCCGTCCCATAGAAGCAAAACACAATTGAGGGCCCATACCTTTCATGAGAGCACTGCTTCTTCCTAGCGCACCCTGAGGTGCAAGCAACCTCAACTGAGCAGGGAAGAATGGGGAGGAGGCCCCCGCATCAGCCCATTCTAGCCAGCCAAGCTGTCCATTGACTCAGAAGGGTGCAGCATGCTCTCCTCTAAGGAGTGTTGTGGCAGAAACATTTCCATTGCATCTTGGGGAGGGAACCAGGCTTGTGCCTTAAAGGTACAATCTGACCTGAAGTGTGATTGTTGTAATTTATTATTGACTGTAATTCTTTGTAACATAAACTCCTGGGGCAGAAGAGGGCTGGCAGGTGGCATTTCAGGCACTGGAACATTGAAGTTTCTACTTGTTTTGAATAGTTGCTAAGAAGCTTAATGTTAAATGTGTCTTTCCACCAGTGTTGTCCTTTTCCATTAGACAAATATTGATTCAACTATTGTATGTAGTGAAACATGTCCCTGTTTGTTTATTTTCTTGCTTCTATATTAGGATCTGCGATCTGGCTCACTTTTGCTTACGCCCTCTCTGGGTCTGATCCCATTGTCTGCAAAGGATTTTGGATCAGGCCCTGTGAAATATGTGAAGGAAACTTCCTGTAAAGTCACTCCTGATAGATATATGAGAGTAAGGGAAATAATTCCTAACTGGCTACTCGGTGGAAGTGAAGAAAGGCTAACAAGTATGGGTACCTTGGCAATCCTATCAGAACAGGAAAGGTTAAATTGCCATGCAGTAGATTCCTGCGGGGAAACTCTGGAGCACGCTAGTATTGAGTAAGAAAGCTAGGTATGTCATCTCTAGTGCATGAACATAAAACTCGCTATATCAGCAGTTTTGAGGCCTGCTCACCTTCAGGAGTGCTCCCATGAGCGACAGTTTGCAGGCAAGGCCCTTGGTCAGTGATGCCTTTCTTGTGTTTTATTTTTATTGTATAGTTCGTTGTATTTAACATGTGCAGTGTTTAGATTTGGGTTTTGCAGGCTTTGTGTAATGAAAGTTGAAGCAATAAAGCTTGAAATGGTTAATTTATAGATTGATATAAGAATCATTTCTCAGTCATTGGTAGGTCATATTATTTCCTTCAAAATCTTTCTCCCCTGGCCCTTTCTGGGCATTATATTGGTTCCTCTTTCTCATTGATGCCCTGGTTATTTATGCCATCAGCCTATAGTTTGCCTTTTAGAGCTGAAATTTTAACCAGTCATTCTTTTTCCAGGCCATGTTCTTGTCTAACCGAGGGACAGTGGGAGGATTCTTCCTGGCTGGACATAAAATGGTGTGGTGGCCGGTGAGTTTGTATTATTTGCTCTGTGTGTGTGTATGTGTGTGCATAAGTGTGCTTTTAGTCCACACGTAATGTTTGGCTGCACATCACTTTCACCATTTATTCAGTGTTTTGTACTTACTACCTGGGGTGCCAGGTTTGTATAAATTTTGGTGGTGCCCAGAACCCTCACCCCCCCAAATTCTGCCCCCCACCTGCCTAAGTCTCTGGGAGGGAGTTTGGGTGGGGGGAGGAGGTCTGGGGTGCAGGCCTTGGGCTGGGGCAGGGGATTGGGGTGCAGGACGGGTGAAAGGTTGGGCTGTGGGATGGAGTTTGGGTGCTGGGTTCAGGCTCTGGGGGTGCGGGGGAGGGTGAGGGGGGCAGGCTCTGGGACAGAGTTTGGGTGCTGGCTTGGGGGTGGTGGTGCAGGCTCTGGGAGGGAATTTGGGGGCAGGATGGTATGTTTGGGAAGGGGGTGGTGGTGCAGGCTCTGGGACAGAGTTTGGGTGCTGTGTGCAGGCTAGGGCAGGGGCTGGGGGTGCAGGAGGGGATGAGGGGTGCAGGTGCTGGGACTGAGTTTGGGTGCAGGGTGGGGGTGCAGGCTCTGGAAGGGAGCTTGGGGATGGCAGGGGGTGCAGAGGGACAGGGTGCAGGTTCTGGGAAGGAGTTGGGGGACGGAGGGAGGGGGTACAGGCTCTGGGAAGGGGTGGAGGGGTGCAGCGCTTACCTGGGGCTCCTAGGCAGGGAAGGCCAGGAGTCTCCATGTGCTGCTACCCCCAGGCACCGCCCCCGCAGCTTCCCATTGGCTGCAGGGGTACTTGGGGCAGGGCACAGACCCACTCTGCCCAGGGGCTGCAGGGAGGGGCCGGCAGCCACATGGAGCGAGCAGGGAGGAAGTCGCTCAGCTCTGCTGCGCGGCCAGTGTGAGTGGGGGCCCCGGGCTGTTTTAAATAGCCCGGGGGATGCATGGGGGGGACCCGGGGGCGGAAGGCAGGGCCGAGGGAGAGACCCGGCCCCAAACATTGCTGGAGCCAGGCCCCGGGCCAAGAATATTCCTGATGCCCAGGCACCATGGGCCCATAGGACTCGCCGCCCATGCTTACTACCTTCTCTGGACCCTAATGTTTTTGGATGAGGGCCTGGCTCATGCGAGGTGATTGCTGTTAGGTACAAGGTAGAGAGAGGAATTGATTTGTAGGTGTGGTTTCTGTGGTGCTGCTGTATTGCCTTCATGTGGCTGCGTAATCTAGTCTTTTGCTGTAACATTGCAAGGCAAGAACCCTGGAATGTTCATAATAAATTACCGATAACAAATCAGAGTTTATATTTATAATAATAGTATCAAGCACTTACACAACACATTTCAGCTGTAGATCCAAAACCACTTTACCGAGGAGGTAAGTGTCATTCTCCCTGTTTTAAGATGGGGATAGTGATTCACAGATGGGTGCAGTGACTTGCCTAAGGTCACCCAGCAGGCCGGTAGCAAGGGTTGAGATGAGAACCCAAGTCTCCTGAGTTAGTCGAATGCTCTCCCCATTAGGTCATCATCTCTCTATTGAATGAGACTTCCTGGCAAAGGAGAAATCTTTCTAGATAAATGTGGTTCTGTGACCGAATGCATCCCTGTATTCACACCCTACTCACGACTGTACAAAATGTGCCTTGTGAGCCATCATTTGAAAACTAATAATTTGCTGGCCAATAATATCAAGATGAAATGAATGTAACAATGTTATATGTAAAGTTATGAACATAGGCTGAAATTATGGCTGAAGTGTGTTTACCAGACAAGTTTGGGGAGGGGGTAAACCTATTTCTCAAAGACAAGCCGATGCCTTTAGCCAGGTGTGATCAAAATTGATTTGCAATCAGCAGTCAACTGGCCATCCTTTAGCAGAATTTTAACAAACAGGGAACCTCTTTCACCATGAGACTTCATGCCTCCATCTCCACAGCTTGAAGGAACTTTATTTCAGCAAAATGCATTTGAGGGTGACTGGACTATAAAAATGAGGTGCAAAACGCCCCAGGTACTCTCACTTTCTTTTCTCCCTATCCATCTGTCTCTCTTTCACCCAAGAATACAGAGGAACCAGCCTTTGGACTTTGTGAGAGATCCTGACTTGAAAATTTGGTCAGCTATGTTGCTGGGAATGTGTGGTAAGGATTTTACCTGGAACCAAGTCTAGTTTAAGTGGAGGCATTAGAAAGCATTTTATGACTTTTTAATATCTTGTACTTGTGGTCACTTAAAACCTATCTCTTTGTAGTTAAATAAACTATATTTATTCTTTAATCAATACCAATCCAGTGTTGTGTTTAAACTGAATTGTTTGATAAGTCCAATTAAAGTAGTAAACTGTTGCTCATTGACCCCTTATGGGGCAATGGACCTCTAATATGTGACTGTCCAGGAGAGGGCTAGGCACTGCAGAATGCATGTGTTTTTGGGAAAATTTGGGACTGGGAGTGTGTTGGGATTACCCTGCAAGTAGTAACGAAGGCTGCGGGAATCTAGAGTGTGGCTCATGTGTAGCTGGAAGGCTGCAGCTGTACAAAGACACTTGGGGTGTGACGCGCATGTTGTTTGGCTGTTTGTGAGTGGCCAGGTTGGGAGCTACAGCAGCAAAGCATTGTGAGGCACCTAAGGTTGCAGAGCAGGTGGTGACACAAGCTCTCGCTAGTCTGGATTGCGTCCCAGATAGTGATAGGTGCATTCTCTGAGTGTCACTAATATGGTACTTTAGTGATCGTCTTTGCAGTTCGCCCTGGAAGGAAAACTTCAGTGATTGGTTATAAATATCTACCCCTGATCCTGCAGTTGGACCCATGCGGCAGGACCTTTGCACTGGAGTGGGATTTGATGCAGAGCTTTGTCCACCCGGATACAATTGCAAGATTGGGGTCTTGGAGAACTAAATACATATTTACTGACTGTAGGAATTTTCAGAACAGCTTTCAGAAATCCCTGCCACTTTTTCAGTGTCTCCATTCAGCGTTGCCTGAATTGGGGCAGGATTGGAATTGCCATTTTAACGTTAGAGCATTGTCTTTCCAAGCAGGAGGAGGATCTCATGAGTAGATTAGGATTGAGAACATTCAGGTACTAATAGAAACCATTGGGAAATGGAGAATCTCAAAGTTATTTTAAGGCAAATTTGTTTTGTTTAATCAATGGAGTGACGCTGCCGTGAAACTGGATAACAAACATAGAGGTCAATCAGGACCTCTGCCTGTCTGCCTGACTAAATGCACTAGGCCTGATTCTCTGCTGCTTTACACTTTGTATAGTTCTTTATACCTATGAATAGTGAGTGTAAAACACTATCACATTGTACAGGTGCAAATGATGGCACATGGTGCAAGGCAGTGGGGAATCCGGCCCAGTGTCTACAACACAAAAACACCATGGGTCAGACCCTCAGCCCTGGGTAAGCCGCTTTGCACCGCTCTAAAGCCACAAAGGGGATTTAAAGCTTCCCTAAAGGGGCAGGCGGGAATTCCCCTGACACAGGGGAGTCCCCCAGAGACATAAAGCAAGGTAGCCAGCTTTATATCGCCTAAGCCTCTTGTCCATGTAGGAGGCATATCAGAGGCCAGAGGGGATGATCTTGTATTGCCAGAATTGTCTCTAGGATCAATATTTGCTTGAAACCATGTTTGCCTCCTCCCTATGAGCTCCTTCACTTTGGAAGGCACACATACCTCCTTGTGACCTAACAGGAAATCTCTTCCTCTCCACCCTTGGCAGCACCTGGTAAGATAAAAGCAAAAGACATGGTGAGCACTCAGATCCCTAGTTAAAGTAAACACTTATATTAACAATACTATTCTGGAGGGCTACTCTGAATGAAAGAATGTGAGATTCTGGAAAACCCTTTCCCTGGTTTTAGTCTGGGCCAGTCTCAGGCCTCCTAGTGCAAATAGATATGGCGGGAGAGGGGATAAAATATAAAAAGGCCAAAAAGAGTAGAAATACCAGCTTGGTGCTGTGCCAACTAATGCAATATTTAAAGTGTTAGAGAAATGCCTTTTCTGATTTCACTCTGGGGCAGTCCCATGTGTGATTATAACCTGGGAATGTTCCAGGGAAACCAGGGTGAGTTTCCCAAGTCTGTAGGTGGGGATGGTGCTTTATAAATGGACTTTTCCCATCATAGTATATTTGTTCCTTTTGACTTGGCTTATTGAGACTTGACTGCACAATTCATTGCTTTCTGCAATAGAGAATAAAAGAAAATATAACTCCAATAACCTGTTTTAGAAATTAAATTTCCATTGGATTAGTTTCATTCCTCAATTGTCGTGCTGTTCCCTGCTATACCAAGCAGCGGTGGGCATAAGCTGGGGATTGAGAAAAGAAAAGAGGTGGTGTGTTTTCCCTGTTCTTTGTTGAATGAAACTGAATGTTCCCTTTTTTTGCTAGTTGGAGGGGTGAGTAGTTCAGCCAGATAATTGGCGGCAGTGTATTGTTTTAGGGAAGTGTTTATCTGTTCCTGGACAAACAGAAATCTTGATATCTTCATTATGTGGCCAATCTCTCAGTATTGACCAGGCCCTGAAAATAAACACACACAATAATAAAAATGTCAGAGTCGGAACCTATTTCTGTTCTCTGTTTGTATTCAAGGGAGCTCTGATTCACACAGAAACATCCCAACCTAATCTGTGCTTTTTAAGAAATAAATTTTAAAGGAACAGAAAAGCTGAAGAACATAAACTATCTGGGCATGCAAAGTTTAACAATAACTTGAAGAGTTTAGTGACTACTTAGTGGGAAATATTTGGAGACGTGTATGTGTGTTTCCCTTAAAACAGAAATTAAATCCAGCTCTCCCATTTCGGGTCAGTGATATATTAATTTATTGGCTGGACAGGCCAAGGCTTAGGGCAACAGTAAATGAATAACACCCAGCAGTCAAAGAAGGGAAGAAAATTGGGATATGCAGTTAAATTCACTTCAGTTTAATGCAGTCATGTTTCGCTGTTCTCCACTGAGTAGGTTTCTCTGATCATTGTGTGTGAAGGGATTATTTTATATACTAAAAGTTTTTCCTGTTTGTTAATTTAGCAGTTCTGTAGGCAGGTTATAGGAGGTGGGTAGTGGGGATAAATATTTTGCTTTCTGTCCCTAGAAGGAGTGGACTGAGGTAGAAACATTTTTAGTGGTAGGCCAGGGTGAAACCACCACTCTTTAAGGTAAAAAGACCAACCAAACATTCAACCAAAGTGAATCTTTGATAGAAAAGGAAAAGTGCAGTAAATCCAAGTCCTAATGACTCTGCCAACTCCTCTAATGGGACTAGTAGTGGGATGCCTTCCCAAGACTGTGGGCACGGGGTCTGGTGCCTGCATATTTGATGATGGGGAAGCTAAAGTATCAGGCTGGCTTGCTAAGCAACTAGCAGAGGCTGGGCTGCTTTCCAAGCCAACGCTTGCATATGAAGTCCCAGCAAGATGCCTAAAACATTGTTAGATATGCAAGGTTTGAGGAGGTAAGTAATTGCATAGCACCGAGCAGGGAAGGGGGTGGGGGATGGGGAAGAAGGGACACAGGTGATTCCACATTACAACATAGCCTGTGCTACTTGAGAAATGTATGTCCATCTCTGTTGGTTAAAGAATTGTGTGCCATTTTAAAACTACCTGATTAGATGATAATGCAAAATGTAGATCTTGCAGAGAACGTAGGGCAGCAGAATAGCAAACCTGCTTTCCTTTCTCAAGGTAGCTGAGTCTTGAGAGGTGCATGCAAAGGTTTTACAGAGGCGCTAAGCAATATGCAAGTTTGAGTGGTTAAGGGTGGGGAGAGCTGTGGATTTGCACAAATACGCTTTTGTGTCCCAAAATAATTAAGTAAAAAAAAAAAATCCAGTGTCATTCCACAAGGGTAAAGTCCCTACCTGGAGAGGTGGATCAATGGCATAAATAGTGCACTGTAGGGGCTGGGGATTGTTTAAGTTACTTTGCTAGGCAAAGTGTAGGATTTCCAGGTTCCTTAGGAGGCCTGTGGGGCAGCAAGCACCAGGACTTCTGGGGAGCAAACAGCCAATGAAAATAGTAAGGCGAATAGATTAATGAATAATGTGTCAAATATACAGTAACTTTCTTATAGCTTCAGCCTGACTGTGCTTTCCTGAATAGTGAGCCCCTGTCAACAATTGACCTGTCAGAGGATTTTAAAGTAACCTTCTCCTTCTCTCTCTTTCAACAGTGTCAAGGTTCCTTCCCCACTCTGAGCTCTAGGGTACAGATGTGGGGACCTGCATGAAAAACCCTCTAAGCTTATCTTTACCAGCTTAGGATAAAACTTCCCCAAGGTACAAACTATTTTACCTTTTGCCCTTGGACTTTATTGCTGCCACCACCAAGCGTCTAATAAACATATAACGGGGAAAGAGCCTGTTTGGAAACGTCTTTCCCCTCCCCCCCCGGCCCCACCAAATCCTCCCAAACCCTACACCCCCTTTCCTGGGGAAGGCTTAATAAATATCCTCACCGATTTGCATAGGTGAACACAGACCCAAACCCTTGGATCTTAAGAACACTGAAAAAGCAATCAGGTTCTTAAAAGAAGAATTTTAATTGAAGAAAATGTAAAAGAATCACCTCTGTAAAATCAGGATGGTAAATACCTTACAGGGTAATCAGATTCAAAACATAGAGAATCCCTCTAGGCAAAACCTTAAGTTACAAAAAGACACAAAAACAGGAATATACATTCCATCCAGGACAACTTATTTTATCAGCCATTTAAACAAAACAGAATCTAACGCATATCTAACTAGATTGCTTATTCGCCCTTTACAGGAGTTCTAACCTGCATTCCTGCTCTGGTCCGGGCAAAAACATCACACAGACAGGGAGAACCCTTTGTTTCTACTCGCCCCTCCAGCTTTGAAAGTATCTTGTCTCCTCATTGGTCATTTTGGTCAGGTGCCAGCGAGGTGATCTTTAGCTTCTTAACCCTTTACAGGTGAAAGAGTTTTTTCCTCTGGCCAGGAGGGATTTAAAAGTGGTTAGCCTTCCCTTTATATTTATGACAAACAGTCTTTCTTTCCTTTTCGTCATCTTTCATCTCCTCTCTTCCACTATATCTTTCATTCATTCACTGAACATTTGACCCCTTCCCTTTCAAACCCTCATGCTCACTTCTAGTTCCACTGTATCCTTTCCGAAACGCAGTCAGTGCTAACTGGTGGAGGGAGCTACTTTTCCCTTGAAATTCCCTCATCAGAGAAGCAGGCTCAGCAAGTGTACCCTCACGGCCCCACATCCTATGCACGCTCTGTGTCTGTCAGGTCTGTCCAGAGGAGAAGAAAACCCACCCCTTCCAACTTGTCATAATTCTAACAGCATGATCATAAGGGGAGATCATTAATGGCCAGCTCCCTGAAAATCATAATGCTGACCCTGTCATGAAGGGACAACCTTCCGGTATCATGGAGTTGCTTGGAAAATAGGCCAGAATCCTTTAGTTTCTGCAGCGATATATTACAGCACCCACATACTCTCATTGATGAGATTCAGTGTCCAACTCTGTCTGGGACAATCCAAAGTTTAAGGCCCAGTTTCTCTATCTTACGTCTATGATGTATCTAGAAGAAGGGTAAGGAATGGTGTCCCTAGCCTCTGTTTGTCAGTGGGTGGAGATGGATGGCAGGAGAGACATCACTTGATCATTACCTGTTAGATGCCCCAGAAGGAGTGAACCTGGCATTGGCCACTGTCGGTAGACAGGATACTGGGCTGGATGGACTTTTGGTCTGACCCAGTATGGCTGCTCTTATATTCTAAGGCTGGGATTTGTCAAAGCAGCCTAAGGGCATTAAGATCCCATCCTGAAAAGTTAAGCAGAATGCCCTGGACATCTGCATTATGTAGATACTCTGGTTTAATTAAAACATAGTAACTGCCAAACATGTTGCCAGCCATCAGCTAACCTCTTCCACATAACTTTTTCTTGCTGCAAATTAATAAAGTATTGGCGCAAAACATGCAAATTTCTTTTCACAGTTCTGAATTAAAAAATCTGTCCCTATGTATATACGTGCAATTATGGAAAAAGATTTTGTTTTTAGATTGTATTTGTAACTAGTGTATGCTGATCTTATGATCCTCTTGTACAGAGTCTTTCCCCTGTCAGAAAGACAAACAGAAGCAGAAAGTAATAGACCCATATGTTGGCATTCTTTTGTCCTGAAATTGGGAATAATGACTGTGTTAATTGAAATGTTTTGCTAACTGCATTGTTTTTTGTTTGGTTTTGTATTTTTCTTTTAAAAATGTACACAGACAATACAATACGGCCATGGGTAAAGCTGGGAATGTTACTCCGTGGTGTTGTATTAATTTAGATCAGGGATCTCAAACTCGAATCACCACGAGGGCAACATGAGGACTACTACATTGGCCAGAGGGCCACATCACTGACCCCCCCCGGCCCTGCCCCCACTCCATCCCTTCCATGAGGCCCCGCCCCACCCCACCTCTTCCCACCCCTTCTCCAAAGTCCTCACCCCAATTCCGCCCCCTCCCTGCCCCTATTCCAACCCCTTCCCCAAATCCCCACCCCTGACCCGCCTCCTCCCCTGAGCACAAGGCTCCCCGCTCTTTCCCCCTCCGTCCTGGAAAGTGCTGCCAAACAGCTGTTTGGCAGCGGGAAGCACCTGGAGGTAGGCAGAGGAGCGGGGACGCGGCGCGCTGAGAGAGGGGGCTTGATGGGCTGCAGGAAATAACCCCGCAGTCCTCATGTGGGCCGCATGTTTGAGACCCCAGATATAGATGGAATATATGGGCCCAAAGAGTCAATGTGACCCTGAAACTGTCCATCTTTATACAGTTTACACAAGGTTTGGTATATAGAGACCTCAGGCTGCCTAGTACCCTAGCAAACACACCTTTAAACCTTTTTTTAACCTATTATTAAAGATATAGGAAAAAGAAGGAAAAACCTTAAAGCATTTGAAATATTAAGTAAGGCTCTCATTTTAAAAATATCCCTTGTTCACTTTCCCTTCAGGTGGAGAGAGCTTTTAGAAAGAAACACCCTTTGTCTGACAGTCTCTTAGATGGCATTAAAGATGGTAATAACTGTCTTTTGGGGTGGGGAAAGAGGGGAAGTTAGCTGAGATGGGCTGGAATTGTTATTTAAAGTCCAGTCCCATTTCCTAGAAGACAAAACCAGACAAGCACCACCCAAAAATGGGAGAGGAAAGATTAGCAAAGATAGAAAATACAGTTTCACTGCAACCTTGCTGCTGGAAAAAAAGCCCAGCATGTCAGCCCTTTCGAGACCTGGCAAACTTGTCTTAGCATCAGGCTGTTTAGGGCATTGGTTTTAGCTGCCTCTTCTTGGTCAAAGACTCATGGTGGTGTGCAGCAACAGTGACAGTGGTGAGCAGAGGCATCTCTCCCCCATCCCACGAGCCTGGGGGCAGGAGGTGAACCCACCTGAATACAGCCCTGGACGCTGGGATTTCACTGCCCTCAGATGACAAATGTGAGTGGGGTGCAGCGGAGGGAAAAGGGGAGTGGTTTGTTTGTTGGACTTTCACACTACAAGGTGGGAAACTGAGGCAAAAGTCTACTGCTCAAGATAATGTGGGGCCAGTGCGTACTTTTTGTTAGCATACTTTTGAGTAATTGTTGCTGTGTTTTCCCAGATTAACGATGTATTTCATTTCCTCTTAATAAAGTTTTCTTTTGTTATACTCAGACTCAGTGTTTGCAAGTGGGGAAGCGTTACCTCCTAGAGGCTCCCAGGGGTCGGTAGTAAATTGTTTTCCAAGATTTCTGGATGGGGGCCCAAGCCAGTTTTGTAATGTTAAGAGGGACCTCTAGATATTTAACCTGTCCCTTGTTGCTGCTGCCACCACCCGGCAGAAGGGTTACATAGGTATGATCTCCCTTTTGTGTATCTCTGTCTTACTTTTAATCCAGCACTAACTTCTTTCTTTCCTTCCATCTGTATATAACAGCAGTTCCTGTTTCTCCCCATTACTCAGTCCGCGGGATCAATACAGGATGTTACAGGTTTTAGAGATACCAACATTCCTTGCATGCACATGTGTGTCACTCACATGTACTGCACCCTTGGGCCAGTAGCTGTATCTACCATAGCACCTCCCAGAGTCCCATTCAGTTAACCTATTTTCCCCTTGATGGTCAAGTGCAAAAAGGGTGTGTGTCCCACTGGAGATACAAGTCAGCTGTAAGGCTTGTGGATCTTTCGCCCAATGAGATATCTCATTTTCCTGACAGGGGCATGAATCAGCCTCTTGTCCCTGGAGCAGATTAGATGTGTGACGTCAGCCTTTTGTGCTAGCTGCCTGGACCTCTAGCCGAGATCACTGGCTGCTCATTCCGCAATACATCACCCACATGTTCGTTGGAAATGCTCTCCAAAGAGCTGAAATTCTATATGGGCATAGGCCACGCGCTCAGCTCAAGTGGAGGAGGGAGTATTAGCATTCACCAGTGTCCCCTCTGGCTGAGTTAATATGTGATGTCCTGCTCAGTCCTCCTTGCCTGTAGGGATGATGGCTGCAATGTTGGGTTTTAAGAGGAGAAATCAGGCAATCAGGTCCCATAGTGATGGCAGACAGGAAATCTCAAAACACCAAATATGCACTTTTTAAAAAATCACAAATACAGCTCTTGTTTTACCCAGGGCCTGAGCCCAGGATCTATGACCCACATCTGTTGTCTCTCTCTTTCCAGATTGGTGCTTCTCTGTTTGCCAGTAACATTGGTAGTGGGCACTTTGTGGGCTTGGCAGGCACAGGAGCGGCTGCAGGAATCGCCATTGCAGGATTTGAATGGAACGTAAGTGGTACACATTTAAATAAAAATTGTAACCTCGGGGGTATCCAAAGAGATCAGGCGAGCCCACATTGTCTAAAAATCCAACTCACTTCAGTGTCGTCAGAGCCCTCGCCCAGCAGCACCTGCCTCCCCAAGGGCTGGCGACTGGCAGAGCCACCCACCACAAGAACACTGTGTCGATTCCCATTCCTCAGCCTCTCTCACCACTCCCACCTGCAGCGCAGTCAATGGGAGAAGAAAAGGCCATTGCTGTATTAGGAAACCAGTTTTCCACAGAGGTGTTTTTCTCTCTCTCTAAATATATTGGTGATTTCCTCCACTCTATCCTTGTCCTTTGGTTGCTTTTCAAATACTTATAAACAACATCTCCAGATGTCTGGGGAAAGGACAGCTTTTCTGATCTCATCTGTATCATTTTTGCTGAGAATTTGCTTTGTAGAAGTGGGATTAGGGGGAGAGGTGTATTTTGCTTTCCTCCAGGAAGTGAGGAATTTAGGGTTGCCTTCACCCCCTACGTGTCCACTCATTCCCCTCTCACTCAAGGACAGCAGTGAAGGAGTGCAGAGGCTACCTCCTAATGCACCACCAGTGTGGGTCTGTGCTCAGTCTGCTGGGGCCAGACCCCTGTCCTATAACCAAACACCTCAATGGGTTAAAAGTACTATGACTACTGCTTGGAGCGTGGCAGAAGAACCGTAAAGGTTTGGGAAAGGATCTGGGGGAGAGAGCTGGGACGAAAGGTAACGTGCTCCCTCTCCTCAGTCAGTTTTTACCTGTAGTCCTCCATGGATTCAGCAACAAAGCTCATGTATGTGTGGCCGGGAGGAGATGCAGGAGTTGGGGAACAGCCCCTTTATGATGTATTTCCCCTTTCAGGTTAGCTGGTCTGAAGGTGCAGTTTGCATCACATGTTACCACTGCCCTGAACAGCACTAGCTTCTCTACCATCAGTACTCATTGGAAGGAAATTGGGGACACAGTTACTAGGAGGTCAATTCCTGGCAGCAAGGAGTCTGGAGCAGGCTGCTGTTTACCTGGTGCTCCAGGAAGATCTGGACATGAGAGAACATGAATGAGCCAAGAGCCTTGAGATCTAGCTCTTTCCCTTAGATCCTCAGCCTCTGGAATAATAGTGGCCATGCCCCTGGCTGTTGCACTTCACAAAGGAGTTCATGCAACACAACAAAAGACCTTGGAGATTTGGGGTTTCCCTGTAATTGGTTTGAATCATCAAAGGAAGCATATGGGCCATAGGTTTTTTTTAAAATAGAAGTGTGCTGGATATAAAATGAGCCCCATATAGATTGCAACTTCTTTGTGTAAGGGGAAGGGAGTAGACGCTCGCTTAGAGAGATGCACACATTGGAATCAGTTAGTTTAAACTGTCACTTTTTATTATTTTCTGATGACATAGAGGACAGTGATGTGTATGTGTGTACATGTACACAGAAGCTAGCTAGTTAGCTCATTACAATACAAACAACACAATGGAACTGATAAACATGCTAATATACATGGGAAAATGCTGCTTTGGGATCCATACTGATTGTGTTAGCAAGAGAGAGAACTGGACCTCATTCCGCTCTCACTTATACTGCCTCTGTGTCAGTGTAATTCCATTGATTTCAGTGGAGTTACTCTTGATGTACATGGGTGGAAGTGAGAGCAGCATGGTGCCCAATATGGCTGGCATGTCCTATGCTTGATCTATGAGCAGAACTTCAGAGAGGCAATAAAGAACTAGCGTGTGGATGAGAGATCTAGAGTGCAGTTCTGAGAGCAGAATTTAGCTCTATATTGGTTTTAATGTGCACAAGTCTGCACAAAACAAATCGCTAACATTTAAGTAAGAAATATTGATGTATGATCTACAATAAAATATCTGATGCTCAGAATATACAATATGTAGTATCGCAGAGCTACCATACTTTACAGTGTATAGTCCCAAATATGAGAGTATTATATGTCTTACAATATATAAGGACACCTCTTAACTACTCCCACTGCAGAAGGCAGGTCAGTGGGCTAGTCTGGTGGGTGACATGGGCATGGAAGTAAGCTCTGCTGTCCAACACCTTGGAGTAGCAGAGCTAGTCACAAGTGAGACTTGTTCATAACACACTTGGATTTGTTAGTGGTTTCTTTCCTGTGTCGGTGGCTGCCTGGAGACTAGTAAAGGGTGCTGGGGTGGCATCCTTAGACTTTCTTCACATTTCCCAGTGGTAACAATGGTGAATCTGCCAACACAGAGAGGTTTCTGGGTGCTTCTGGTGTTTAAAACACCATGTTGCCTTGGCCTGCTCCGGGCAAGACTAATGAAACAGTGGTTGAAGCACCTGTGCCCAGGGTACACTAATGCTCTGGTGGTTGCTACTACTAGTGGAGCTGTAGTGGGATAGTGCAACAGAAGGACATTTTAAGACCAGTGTTAGAGACACAATACAAATGAATTTCCCCATGGACAGACATGGGGAAATGCTGAAGCAACGTTCTCTTTGATACTTCAATAAGTCTGCTGCAGTGGGGGACTCTTCCTTGGGTGCTTCTATTGTACACCTGGGGTGAAATCCTAGTTCCATTCAAGTCAAAGACAAAACTCCCCTTGACTTCAATAAGGCTGGGACTTCACCCCTGGAGTTCCAACTGTAAAATGCCAGACAAGTAGAAAGAATGAGGCCAGGGGTGCCTGCACTGGTCACCGTTTTACTCTCTGCAGCTGCATACGTGGCCTTGGAAAGTGCTGGTGAAAGGACAAGAGGCTAATTCAGCTGTTCTTTCCTTGGTTACAGGCCCTGATAATTGTATTTGTTCTTGGCTGGTTGTTTGTACCCATCTACATCAGGGCTGGGGTAAGTACAAACACTAGGTTATGCCTTTTATTGTTCCCAGCTTTCATCTTTCTGTTTCAGCCTGCTGTGTTTGTGGGTCTAGCACTATCCCAAAACAATTGTCAGTGGGAGGAGAGACCTGATTGTGACAGGGACTCGACATAAGCTGTTTCTGTGTATTTAAACAAGGAGGTCTCTGTGTCTTTGAGATCCTGACATGAGGAGCATCTGACAGACTGTCTTTCTGTGCTTCTTGGAGGCCATCTGCATTTCTAGTGCACTTACCAGTGTGGTATCTGGACAGAAGAGCCTCTGCCCCCTATGGTAATTGTCTTTTGTTCATAGTGTGAATTCTTCTCCCTCTCCCTCTGCAGGTGGTGACGATGCCAGAGTATCTCAAGAAGCGGTTTGGTGGCCGACGGATTCAGATATATCTGTCAATCCTTTCTCTGCTCCTCTATATTTTCACCAAGATCTCGGTGAGTTAAGCTTTTCCAGTTCCTCTATTCTAAGTGAAGTTCCTATCTGTGATTATTTTATGCTCACATAAGATCTCTCTACCTGTCTTGCTCACTTCTCTCATTTGTTGCCTGGACTCTATTTAGGTAGGTAAAAATCTGTCTCCATGTTGTCACTCGTCTGTCTAGCAGTGCGGACCATCCAAACCAGCTCTACAGCTCTGTTTGTCTGCGCATGTTGGATTATACCAGGGGACTCGTTCTCTAGATGGTGGTTATGATTTAGCTTTCTTTTTCCAGGATTTTGTTTCCACATGTGCTCCCCTCCGGAACAGGTTAGGCTGGCTGGAGCCTTGTACTATATACTGTATGCGCCATCTCAGGCATCAGTGAGAGAAACTGAAGAGAAGGTCTCAAACTATCAGAATTTTAATACCCGGTTCTCTGCCTTTGTCCCCCAAAGGCAACTCTTGCTGCTTCTTACCCAGGAACATTCACCCCACCCCATTTTCAGCATTTTGTTTTAGAGCCTTCTTTCTAAGGTCTCCCATTCTGGGCCAAATTCTCCTGCTGCAGAGTATGAGTAACTCACTTTGGCTCTAGTGGGAGAAAAGGGGCCTTGGGCTTTCAAGGAATGGGTTTTTTGTCCCCACTTTTCCACACATCCTTCCATCTGTATCCTCAGCTGAACATGCAACCTGTTAGTACTAATGAAGCAAAAGCAAGAAAAGAGAGGAAGGCAGGTGGGGAGAAGAGAGATGGGGTTAGAAAATAAAGGAGTGGGGAAGTGCAAGGAGAGGAAGGGAGGGAAGAGGAAAGAGCCTGTCTGTGGATTAGTTTGAGCTATGAAGTGTGGCTAACGAGGGGATTGCAGGAGCAAAGGGAGCTGTGATTTTCCTTCCCTTTTGAACCCATTAAATCTCCATCCAGGTCCACAGGTCAGGCAGACCTGGCTCTGTTGTTTTCCTGCAGTTGCCATGGAAGGTTACTCTTTGCCCTCTGCATAGGAGCTGAGTGTGATAATAGTCCAATGTAACCTAAAAGAGCTGGCCTTTTGCTCCCATTCTCACACTCTCTTACAATGACTGATTCTTACCAAGGTTAAATTAAATAGGCTAGGTCTATGGCGAATCCCCAAGTTGGCTTTTTGGTTTCCGTTTTCATTTCTGTAGCATTTATTTCCATGAGGAGCTGTCAACACAACTGTTGTTTCTTATATGCAGCTGTAATTGGAAATGTTGCATCCATTTAATTGGGCATGGTATTGTTAGCACATAGATCTAGGGCTCCAAGCATCCCTTATGTATGAAACTGGTAGCTTTATTTTGCAAAGCTTTATGGGACTTACATTAAAAGAAGACAATAAAGAATTGCAAGTAGGTAGATTTTTATATTGCTTATAGATAAGGCTAAGGTTTTGTCACGGATATTTTTAGTAAAAGTCAGGGACAGGTCACCGGCAATAAACAAAAATTCACAGCAGCCCGTGACCTGTCCCTGACTTTCACTAAAAACATCCCTGACAAAAAGGGGTCAGCGGGTTCAACACCCACCGCTGCTGGGGCTCCCAGGTCCACCACCGCTGCAGTGGACAGGAGCTCCAGGGTCCCCCTGCCTGTGGGGCTGGGCTGCTGCAGGGTCCCCTCGCCCCTGGTCTTCCAGCTGCCCAGACGGCAGGCAGTGGGGAGTCCCTGCAGCTGTCCAGTTACAGCGAGCGGCAGGGACTCTCTGCAGCTGACCAGCCAGGGCATGTGGGCATCTGCAGGGTCCACCGGCCCCCTGCCATGACTGGACAGCTGCAGGGTCCCTCCACCAGGGTAGGGGTTTTGGAGCTGGGGGGCGGGGGAGGGGCTGGCTGGGAACTCCAGCCCTGGGGCAGAAAGTGCACGGAGGTCAATGGAAGTCATGGAAATCAATGGAAGTTCTCTGACCTCCGTGACATAATCGTAGCCTTACTTATAGAGTGAAAATATGGTTGAGTGTGACCTAGTTTCATAATCTATTTTAAGGTTGTTTTTATGCCTGTGATTCTCTAATGAAATTGTTACTGAAATGAAAAGAAAGGGCTTATACAATGGAAATGTATGAGGAGACGATTCACCTTGCAGGAGCATAATCACAATGTGATATTAACATATGATTGGACAATGTATAAGACATTCCAAACCACAAAGGACAAAATGAAATGATTGGTTAAATACATGTTGTTAAGCAGGTTAAAACTGAAATGTAGGGTATAATGGAATATGACATCTGTCTTTGATTGGGTAGGCTGGGGTTACTGCTGCAGGCAGAGGACCTTAAAAGTGCCTACAGAGTGGTTGAAGAACAGCTCACCACAGCAAATCAAGGCACTCTGGTTGGTCCTAATAAGTGTAGACTGGAACAAGAGGGTCCACAAGAATAGCTTTGGGTATTTAAGAGGGCAAATCTGGTTTTTGGGGTTACCCCTCTGCATCTCCTTATCTGAGCCTGCCTGAAGAGGGTGACTGGGAAGGTTATTACCTGGAATGTGATGGCTCATGGTTACACAACTTTTGGGAAAGTCCTAAGTGAGCGTTGTTTGTGGCAGCTGGTAGAAGTAAGAAAAAGTAGGGACAGAAAACAGGTTCTCTGGGAGGAAGGTTAATATCAGAGCTGCTACCTGATACCACCAGAAGACCTGGAGGAGCAGGGTCTTATCAGGGAAAAAGCGGAGATGAGGAGGAAAGTTCAGATGGGGAGGGAAATACACCTAATGTCCCTTGAGCAATATAGAAGCATTAATCTTTGTAGATGAGCATATTGGAATATGAACACAGGTGATTTCATCATTCTGCTTGCTAAGAGGGTTAAAATAGCGGGCAGGGTTGTATCATCTTAATCAGGGAGATTTTAATTAATGTGTTACAAATGACTGTTGATAAAGATGCTTAGAATGCTCTCCCCAAAGACTATAGATTAGGGAGAATGTTGTTTAACAACACTGTGAATATTCTCCATCGAGGACTAACTGGAATAACACCCGTAGCTGATATTAATCAGTCTCTGGGAGAGCATCCCATGAACTACCATGAGTGGTTATCCTCTGTATGGGAATGAAATAGGGTGGTTCATAATTGGCAAACCAACACCCCCTATGCAAAGCTTTTAATTAGTAATTCTGTTTTGGGAATTAAGAATATGGGGGAGTTGGTAGCTTCCAAGGGGGGCTGGCTTTTGATGAAGTTCTCAGTTTAATGATCAAAGCACATCAGGGCATTGTGGCTGCCAAGGCTGAAGCTGAAATAAAGTATAAGGTCACCATGACGCCCAGTGCAGTTCATATTTGTATCTCCACAGTATCTTGTATCGTGGGTGCCTGTTTTACATGCTGGTTCTTCATTTACATCACTTGTACATGTGATTGTTGGGGTTTTGCTCAATGTGCAACATTCTATGTTCCATGGTTTCTCTACTGCAGAAGTTCCCTTCCTTTTGGGGGCAGAGTTCCTCCCCTGTGTGATGCACCAGTGATGGGCTCCCCTTTTTCCATGTTCCCTCGCAGAATTGCTACCGTCTCTCCTTTTTCTTGCCCATTTTCTGCCTCTTTTCTCTTTTGTTTCTGTTCTGTGTATTTTTTGTCCTCCCCCGCCATCTTGTTTTGTGGCTCCCTGGGAAACTCCGTGCTGTCAGGGTTGACTCCATGGGGCTCCCATAACCAAGATGAGTTCTGCAGAAGCAGAGCAGAGACGCTTAAGTCAGTTGGCTGCTGCATGAGCCTACAGCTCTGTGCGAGCTGTTGCCATGGTAGCTTTCAGGGAGCTGAAAACCATTAGTGCTTCTTCCATCGCTGTCACCAGTGGAGCTGTACCCATGGTAGAAAGGGGGGGGCAGTTTTAAGAAAATCATCTAGTGTAGGCAAGGCACTGGTGACCAGTAACTGATTACATTAAGACTAGGTGTCTGGGGAAACAAGTACCTGGATGCTCCCCCATAATCTGAAGGAATTTAAAACCCAAGTCTGTGAATGCATTGCAAGTGTTCCTTGGAATTCTTTAGATGTAATGGAAGTTGTAAAAGGACACTCATGTCATTAATAGTTTTGCCTAGTGGTTCTTGAATGATGTGTGCCTAGCTCTAGAGTGAGTTTTTTGCATGGAGAAGGTTTAGTACATTCAGAGATATAACGTTTTAATGGTATCCATAACAAGGAAACATTAGCAGTAAATAATGTAACTGGGAGGTAGAAGAGGTGAACTTGGAAGGCGATTCAGTAAATCCAAGGAGTTTACATATTGCTCAGGATGTTAAATAATTAACTACGTTTTAAACCTCAAACTTTGGGGCATAAGATGATCAGCTGTGAGGGTCAGGAATAAATCATCTCCCATAGAGAGCAGCACGGGTTCATAGTTAGCCTGTGGGATTACGCTTTCTGAATTCCTGCATCTTAACCCAGCCCCAGCCTCCATGGCCACAGATGGTGAAAGCAGGGATGGAATTCGTTGGTGGGACCAGGCATACGTTTCATACCCTGTGTGGTGCACAGTTCAGCTTCACAATGCCTCTGCATGTGGCTGGTGGTGAGAGCAGGCCTGGAGGATCTGCAGCTGCACAGGTCTCCTCCTTGCCCGGAAGGCAGAAGGGGTGAAGGGGCGGGGTGTTGAGGTGGTGACAGTCTCAAGGTGGAGTTTCCTCAGTGGCCTGGGGGATAGGTTTTCTTCCTCCAGCATCTGCCCAGCTACTCAGGCTGAGTGCTGTGGAATGGATTTGCCTCTTTATATTTTTGCTTTAGTTTTCTTGTCTGTAAAATGCGGAGGATGATACTCAGTTTCCTGGCTGACTGGGGAGTCGTGAGGATATGTTACTTACTGATTGTAAAGGGCTTGAAAGGTAAAATGTGCTAAGTAGTGTTATGTACAGCATGGCACAATTAGCCAGATGCATGACTTTTATATTACCCCTCTCCTTGTGGCAGAATACCTGACTAGATGCGCTCCCTATGTTCCTTGAATAAATGTTTGCCCTAAAGCCTAGTAGAGCTGAGGACTAAATATCCCTCTTACGCCTTGTCTGCCCTGGGATTTTAGGGTGAGGTTTTCAAAAGCTCCTAAGTGATTTAGGAGCACAGATTCAGTGAGATGACTTTTAATGGCATATATGCTCCTAAGGCATGTAGGCACTGTGGAAAATCCCCACCCCCAGACACTCCCCCGTTTGCAGTGGTGCAGCATGCTGCACTGTTGCAAACCCCTAATAGAGATAGAAATTACACTGATGAGGCATGAATTGGTTACCCTGATTTCAAATTATCTCTACTTTAGGGGGTTTCCTTGGTGCAAATGTGTTGGTAACTAAAATCCCAGGCCGTATTCACGAAGTTGAAAATCCATGTCATTACAAGAGCTAATTGTTTCTCCAGCTGGCCTGTTGAATGCTAATTACTTTGACAGATATTCATGGAATTTGTGTAAAATAAGGTGTCATCTTTGATTCCTGTTTGTCCTCAACTAGGCAGACCAGTCATACCAAGCATCTGTGTTGCACTGGAAAGGTGAGCCTGGAAGAATGGCATTGAGCAAAGACGTAAATAAAGACAAAAGAGTTTTTAAATAAAACTCTTCCTGGATATAATGCAAAGGTTATCAAAAGACTTGGATGGTCTGGGATTTAAGAACTTTGTGGAACTGTTTCCCTATACATAAATTCACAGGCCTGGAGAGGTGGGTAGCCAGATTTGGCTAGGATGGATCACTAACAGATTTCTGGAAATCATTGTAAAAACTGCAGAAACAAAGACGTGAACTTCAAAAATCTGCTGGCAGTTAAAATAAAGCAGATCTGGGTGACCAAGGAGACAGGACCAGTCTTTATTTTGCATGTGCTTTTATTCTTTTGTGCAGTGCTTGGGGGAATGGGGGGAAAGAGATGCTATCAGTAGAGATGATATCTTAAGCATTCCCTAAACTGTCATCTTTCCTTTTATTAGGCAGACATGTTCTCTGGAGCTATATTTATCCAAATGGCCATGGGGCTAAACCTTTATTTGGCCATAATCATACTGCTGGGTGTTACTGGTCTTTACACGATCACAGGTGAGTTTGTGGAACAGATTGATAAATTAAAAACAAGTTAAAAGGGGATCCAGAAAGATGAAAATGGAAGTGGGGAGTAAGAGGGTAAAAATGAGAGCACGAAAGGGGAGAGGGGTGTGTGTGTGAGTGAGAGAGAAGGAAACAAAGAGAGGTGATTCCCACTAAGGCATTAGCACAGGGGCTCTCATATTTTTCTGGCTTTTCTTTGCCTTTAGGTGGCCTTGCTGCCGTGATTTACACAGACACCTTACAGACCATCATCATGCTGGTGGGATCCTTTATTCTCACAGGATTTGGTAAGTAAATCTGATGAACGAGAGCTGGAATGATCAGCTGCAGCCCCCAGTGTCCTGTGGAAATGAATCCAGCACTGTGGAGTCCTGACAGGTTAACAGCTGAGGCACTCCAATTGCTTCATGTATTTGCTGGGGGAAAGGGGAAGGCCGCATTGCTAAGCCCTCCTGTCATCCCGACCATTGCACCTTCAACACATCCAGGAATGCATAATATTAAAGTAGGACCAAGATTCTGAGTCTGTGGTCCATGGACCTCTGGTGCTAACTGGGGAGCTGGTTGGTCATATGGTATGGCTGCGCCTTGTTTCCAGCTGCTAAATTGCATGACAAAAGCTCAAATACATTAAATATTTATGCAGGTTCTGTAGTTACCATAAGGATGACATAGAGTGGCAGAGGAGGTGGGCCGCGTGATTGTGAATAGGAGGCTGGGTGTCCACAAGATCACAAAGATACTAAAATGCAGTCCACCTGTGACACAGAACCCTAGTATTTAGGGATCAACCTACAAAATTAATCAAGAGGAGGTAGTAAAGGCAGGGAGCCCTGTGAGGCTGTAATTTCCTCTCCCTTACCTTGTAGCTTCTTACTGCTTGGTCTTCCTCTTTGGAAGCTTTTCACTGAAATGAAGTTGTCCCCCTGCTTCACAATAAACATTTCAGATTGACTTCATCTGGTGGACTCTGTCTCTGGTCGTTACCTGGGTCAGGCAGCCTGGAGATATTATACCTACATTATACTTTCTGGCAAGGTGTAAGCAGGCATCTGAGGCATGGGAAGGACAGTGGAGTATAAAGGAATCTTTAGAAGGAAAGCCACTGTGGTTCCTTGCTTTTGAGACTGTTCATAGCACATACTTTGATGTCTTCTGACAGTGTTGATCTCTGTTGGGCAGATTTGTCACACGGATAGCATGGAGTTTTCTCCTGGGGCTCTTCCACTCCATCAGGAATTTCAAGCATCTTTACATTGTTTTTCAGCATTTGCCAAAGTAGGAGGATATGAGGCCTTTAAGGAGAAATATATGAAAGCAATTCCAGGAAACACCTCATATGGAAATATTAACATTGATCCAAAATGCTACACCCCTCGGGAAGATTCTTTCCACATCTTCCGAGACCCAATCACTGGAGACCTGCCATGGCCGGGGCTTACCTTTGGCTTGAGCATCCTCGCTTTGTGGTACTGGTGCACAGATCAGGTAGTGTAAAGGCAACAATTGGAATTTCAGAGCAGTCTAAAATCTGCAGTGTAGTTGGACTGATCTCTCTCCCACCCCACCCCCCATGCCTTTATCTCCTTAAGGGAAGGTGATTTTTCTCTATAGCTTTTAAATGCTCAGCCCTTTCTATGTTAAGTCAATGGGGTGTGTGTGTGTTCCTTTACTGCCCTTTTGATGTCATGCTGAGCATATGTTCTGTGTGATGCTTTTCTCCCTTTCTTGTGATCTAGTTTTCAAATGTGCGCATCTTAGTAGGACATCAATATAAATATAATGACCTTTATCAATCCTGGTATAGACCTGGCTTTCCATCCAGCTGTACTAGGTGTATCTTGTATGTGTGCTGCTGGAATCTCCTTGCATAAACAATGCTGGGCAGATGGTCTGTGTATGTCAGTCCGTCCGTGCTAGGCTGGGGGACTGTCCATCTGTTTCCTTTCCGTTTCTTCTCCTTAGGTCAATGGTCCTTCCAGTCTCCAAAAATGATCAAACTGGTATGTTTCAGAAGGAGAAAGTACTACTGTAATGTTGCAGTATTGCATACCATGTATGAGTTGGGGGGAATTCTTCCAGCCCCCAGCTGGTGATCAGATTGAAAGTCCTTATAATTTGTATCCTAGCTAGTGTAACTGTGTCTGCTGTTCTTATTCATTTAAATGTCTAATCCTTTTGAAACTTCCTAAGCTTCTTGGTTCAATAATATCCTGTGGCAGGGAGTCTCACAGGTTAAACATACCCTGGACAAAAGTGTTTTCTTTTATCCATTTAGGTTTGTTCTAAGGCCTTCAAGTGCTCTTTTGTTTTTCTAATTATGGGAAAGGGCAAATTGGAATACAGTTTAAAGAGTCTCATTTGTGCCTTGGTGTGCCCGGCATCGTATGTGGGTGACAAAGCTGGAGTCATTCACATCTACTGTCTCATTGACAGGTTATTGTTCAACGATGCCTCTCAGCCAAGAACATGTCCCATGTGAAGGCCGGCTGTGTCATGTGTGGGTACCTGAAGCTGCTGCCCATGTTTGTGATGGTGATGCCTGGGATGATCAGTCGAATTCTGTACACAGGTAAGACCTAGTACTGTAGCCTCCTCATTCTCTTCTCACTCCTCTTCCAGCCCCACTCAGTTTTCTCTTCACTGTTTCCCCCTCCCCCACTCCTTCAGCCCCTCTCCTCACCCAAAACACATGCACACACCAGCTGCTCCCACAAAATAAGAAGCTATTGCTCTTTCTCCATCCCCTGCTCAGGGCTCCACTGTCCCTGGTGCAGAACTGGTGTCGCAGAGTCTCTCTCTCTCCTGCCCTCTTTGTTGGTAGCATTCCTGCTCTACCTGAGTGGGTGGGAAACACTCCTGTCTGTGAGTGACGTTTCGCTGGCGCAGAGGGAGTTGTGCCTGGATCCCACAGAGGAGTGTTCCCAGATCACGGAAATGCCTGTGAGTTGCAGGCTGCCAGAGCTCAGTGTGAGCTCAGGACCAGTTGTTTTTTCCCCTCTTCGATGAGCTGTGTGTACAACAACAAAGGAGAGCAAGTGACTCTGAGCAGGAGAGGGCCTTTCAGAGCACACGCTAACTTTGCCCTGGCCCCTGAGCCCCGATTTTGCAGTCCTCGCGTGATTCAGTCCCAACCTCCTGTGCAGTTCTGCAAATGCAGTTTTGGTGGCTTGACCTCAGCACCATCATCACTGTTCTCCGGCTAGGAAAGAGGTGATGCAGGAATGGAATTCCTTCCCACAGCTGCGGAGTCAAGGGTGAGATCAGGCAAATAAATCCAGTGGTTTCGCATGGAGATGGGTTTGGGAACTTTTCTTGATTTATGGGTAACTTGCTGCTATGACTCCAGCTAACCCTGTCTTGTTATCTTTTTCTCAGATATGGTGGCTTGTGTCGTGCCTTCAATATGTGAGAACTACTGTGGCACCAAAGTTGGCTGTTCAAACATTGCTTATCCAAAAATGGTGGTGGACCTTATGCCGAATGGTAAGATAGTGTTTTTGTGGGAAAGACATGGATGGCATATTAATAGAAGCTGGATGTCGTGTGGGAGAGATGTCCCAGAGCTGGAATTCGGCTACCAGAACTAGGGACCTGCATTCTCATTTAGTCTGATTTGACATCATTAATGTACTGCAGCACTTCCTTGAGTTATCAGGGCTCAGCTATCGTAGGCCCTAGATCATTCCAGTATACACAGTATATTCCTATACATGCTGTCATAAATATAAAGGGAAGGGTAACCACCTTTCTGTTTACAGTGCTATAAAATCCCTCCTGGCCAGAGGCAAAACCCTTTCACTTGTAAAGGGTTAAGAAGCTAAGGTAACCTAGCTGGCACCTGACCCAAAATGACCAATGAGGAGACAAGATACTTTCAAATCTGGAGGGGGGGAACAAAGAGTTAGTCTGTCTGTGCGATGCTTTTGCTGGGAACAGATCGGGAATGCAGACTTACAACTCCTGTTAAGTTAATAAGTAATCTAGCTAGAAATGCGTTACATTTCCTTTTGTTTAATGACTGGTTAAAATAACCTCTGCTGAATGGAGTGTATATTCCTGTTTTTGTGTCTCTTTGTAACTTAAGGTTTTGCCTAGAGGGATTCTCTGTGTTTTGAATCTGATTACCCTGTAAAGTATTTACCATCCTGATTTTACAGAGGTGATTCTTTTACCTTTTCTTTAATTAAAATTCTTCTTTTAAGAACCTGATTGATTTTTTATTGTCTTAAGATCCAAGGGTTTGGGTCTGTGTTCACCTGTACCAATTGGTGAGGATTCTTATCAAGCCTTCCCTAGGAAAGGGGGTGTAGAGCTTGGGAGGATATTTTGGGGGAAGACGTCTCCAAATGGGCTCTTTCCCTGTTCTTTGTTTAACACGCTTGGTGGTGGCAGCAAAGGGTTCAAGGACAAGGCAAAGTTTGTACCTTGGGGAAGTTTTTAACTTAAGCTGGTAAAAATAAGCTTAGGGGGGTCTTTCATGCACGTTCCCACATCTGTACCCTAGAGTTCAAAGTGGGGAAAGAACCTTGACATGGTGGCAGAGCGGTGGGATCATTTTGAGATAATTTTGAACCAGAAGCACAGCAGGATTTTAAAAGGTTTTGTAAAAGGTGATTGCAGCTGTAGAATCTGTCTCTATGCCTGCTGCTCTGTCCCCCAGGCAGAACAAAAGGATTTTTGTGTAGGCTGAGAACAGCTATCAGGGGGAAAAAAGGGTATCCGGTTACAGCACAGGAAAATTTTACAAGCCAGTTTTTTGTTTGTTTGTTTGTTTCTAACTCTTGGGTGTAAAGTTAGTTAAAAACAGAGAGGTTAGGATGACAGACTGCACTGTTCAACAGAAGTTGGAATTAACCAGATTTGAAGCTGAGGAAGAACAAAAGGAACATGAAAGACGGGTAGAACTCAGAAAGATGGAAATGGAGGGAAAAGAGAAAGAAATGGAGGCTGCCCACAGGAGAGAAATGGAGGCAATGGAAAAAGAAAAGGAGGAGAAGGAAAAAAAGAGGAAGCATGCACTGGAGATGGAGATGGCAAAGGCTCAGCAGAATATACCGAATAACCCTAACAATCCTTCCCCAACAAGCCACAAATGGGAGCGGCTATGTCCACAGTATGATGAATCCAGTGATATTGCTGAATATTTTCTCACCTTTGAGAGACTGTGCACACCTCCATCAAATTCCTGAAGCTCACAAGATGACCACTTTGGTCACAAAATTGACTGGAAGAGCTCTGGACATATTCAATAAGATGCCTATTGATGAGGCTTCTGACTATAATAAATTCAAGGATTTGGTTTTAAAGCAATTTCAAGTTATACCTGAAACTTAGAGTAAAATTTAGAGCCCTTAAGAGAGGACCTGGACTAAGTAATGTGGCTTATCTAAACCAGATGAGGGATCTGTTAAATAAATGGGTCAAAGGAAGGGGTGTAACTAGCTTTGAAGGAATGTGTGATTTGATGACTCAGGAGCAATTCCTGAATATGTCCAAGAAGGATATAAAACAGTGTTTATGGGATAAGAAAATGGACTCAGCAGAAAGCCTTGCTTCTTATGCTGATCAATATGAGCAGTCCCAGACCGCCAGAGAGGCGGGGCAAACTGGAACAAAACGGGTGGGGGGAGGAGAGAGAAACAACCCTGGTCGCAGTTCGAGCGGATACCAGAAGGGACACCCTCAGACCACACCCTACTACCGGGAGCAGCCCAAGGCCCCAGCTACACACCAAGGAACACTCCAGACACCTTTATCGTCCCGCCACACCGTTCTCCAGCAACCCACCTCGCCCCAGTGCCCCATCAGCTGGACGATATTTTAAATGTTACATTTAAATGTTTTAAATGTAACGAGCCGGGGTATGTAAAGGCCAACTGCCCCAAGAACCCCAACAGATTACAGTTCATTGCACCAGAATCAAACCAGAGGTCCTCAGGCCCAGATACCTCCCAGATACCCTCAGAGTGGAGGGAAACTGTGAATGTGGGTGGGAAGAACGTTACAGTGTGGAGGGACACCGGAGCACAAGTGTCGGCTATCCATGCTTCCTTAGTGGACCCCAATTTAATCGACCCAGAGGTCCAAGTGATGATTCAACCCTTCAAGTCAAACTCTTTTGACTTGCCTACAGCCAAGTTGCCGGTCCAGTAGAAGGGCTGGTCAGGAACGTGGACTTCTGCAGTCTATGATGATTATCCCATCCCCACGCTGTTGGGGGAAGACTTGGCCAATCGTGTGAAGTCAGCCAAGAGGGTGGGAATGGTCACCTGCAGCCTGGCTAAGCAAGCTGTCACACCTAGCTCTGTTCCGGAAACTTCTACCAGGACCCGGTCAGAGGTGATGGAACTGGACCCCATGCCAACGTCTGCAACAGCAGTAGTGGATCCAGTCCCAGAGACCCAGACAGAGCCAGTCCCAGAACCGGAACTGGCAGAACAACCAGCACCAGAACTATTGCCAGCACTGAATCCAGTACTTGCAATCCCAACTCCAGAGGGCCCCACCAAACCTGCACCAGCAGCAGCAGATAACCCTACACAAGAGGCTTAGCCGGAGCCTGAATCCCCAACATAGTGCACCAATGGAGAGTGGTTCACAGTCAACGGAAACAACCCCATCACCTGCATTGCTTCCAGAGGGACCAAGCCCAGGTCCACAATCCAATGAGGAGCTGATGTCTCTAGCATCAAGGGAACAGTTCCAGACCGAACAGGAAGCAGATGAAAGCCTCCAGAGAGCTTGGACGGCGGCACGGAGCAACCCACCGCCTCTCAGCTCTTCTAATCGATCCAGGTTTTGTAGAAAGAGGACTTTTATACAAAGAAACTCTTTCTGGTGGACACCAGGAAGACTGACATCCTCAGAGACAGTTGGTAGTTCCCACTAAGTACCGGGTAAAGCTATTAAGCTTAGCCTACGATCATACTAGTGGCCATGCTGGGGTGAACAGAACCAAGGACCATTTGAGAAAGTTGTTCCACTGGGAGGGAATGGGCAAGGATGTTTCTACCTATGTCCGGTCTTGTGAGGTGTGCCAAAGAGTGGGAAAACCCCAAGATCAGGTCAAAACCCCTCTCCAGCCACTCCTCATCATTGAGGTTCCATTTCAGCAAGTAGCTGTGGATATTCTGGGTCCTTTTCCGAAAAAGACTCCCAGAGGAAAGCAGTACATACTGACTTTCATGAATTTTGCCATCCGATGGCTGGAAGCAGTAGCTCTGTACAACACTAGGGCTAAAAGTGTGTGTCAGGCACTAACGAACATTTTTGCCAGGGTAGGTTGGACCTCCGACATCCTTACAGATGCAGGAACTAAGTTCCTGGCAGGAACTATGGAAAGCCTTTGAGAAGCTCATGGGGTAAATCACTTGGTTGCCACCCCTTACCATCATCAAACAAATGGCCTGGTGGAGAAGTTTAATGGAACTTTGGGGGCCACAATACGTAAAGTTGTAAATGAGCACTCCAATGATTGGGACCTAGTGTTGCAGCAGTTGTTCTTTGTCTACAGAGCTGTACCCCATCCCAGTTTAGGGTTTTGACCGTTTGAACTTGTGTATGGCCACGAGGTTAAGGGGCCATTATAGTTGGTGAAGCAGCAATGGGAGGGGTTTACACCTTCCCCAGGAACTAACATTCTGGACTTTGTAACCAACCTACAAAACACCCTCCGAACCTCTTTAGCCCTTGCTAAAGAAAACCTAAGAATGCTCAAAAAGAGCAAAAAGCCTGGTATAATAAACATGCCAGAGAGCGTTCCTTCAAAGTAGGGGATCAGGTCATGGTCTTAAAGGCACTCCAGGCCCATAAAAGGGAAGCGTCTTGGGAAGGGCCATTCACGATCCAAGAGTGCCTGGGAGCAGTTAATTATCTCATAGCATTGCCCACCTCCAGCCGAAAGCCTAAGGTGTACCATATTAATTCTCTAAAGCCCTTTTATTCCAAAGAATTAAAGGTTTTGTCAGTTTATAGCCCAGGGAGGAGATGATACTGAGTGGCCTGAAGGTGAATACTACTAATGGAAAAGTGCTGGTGGTGTGGAATAGGTAAACCTCTCCATGGCCCTTGGGCGTATGCAGCGACAGCAGATCAAGGAGCTGTGCACTAGCTATGCGCCGACGTTCTCAGCCACCCCAGGACTGACCGAACAGGCATACCACTCCATTGACACAGGTAATGCTTGCCCAATTATAGCCCAACCTTACTGGGTGTCTCCTCAAGCTAAAACTGCTATAGAACGGAAGATCCAAGATATGCTACAAATGGGTGTGATCCGCCCCTCTGGCAGTGCATGGGCATTTCCAGTGGTTCTAGTTCCCAAACCAGATGGGGAGATACGTTTTTGTGTGGACTACCGTAAGCTAAATATTGTAACTCGCCCAGACAACTATCCAGTGGCGTGCACAGATGAACTACTGGAGAAACTGGGACGGGCCCAGTTCATCTCTACCTTGGACTTAACCAAGGGGTACTGGCAGGTACCGCTAGATGTATAGAAAGGTCAGCCTTCATCACACACGTTGGGCTGTATAAATTTAATGTGCTCCCTTTTGGGCTGCAGAATGCACCCGCCACCTTCCAAAAACTTGTAGATGGTCTTCTAGTGTGATTGGAAGAATAAGCAGTCGCCTACTTTGATGATGTGGCCATATTTTCGGATTCCTGGGCAGAACACCTGGAACATCTACAAAAAGTCTTTGAGTGCATAAGGCAGGCAGGACTAACTGTTTAGGCCTATTTGACACTTCTTAGCCTTAACAGAGTGACTTACCTTGGACACCAGGTGGGTCAAGGAACTATCAACCCCCTACAGGCCAAAGTGGATGCTATCCGAAAGTAGCCTGTCACAAAGTCAAAGAAACAGGTCCAATCCTTCTTAGGCTTGGCCGGCTATTACAGGCAATTTGTACTGCAATACAGCCAAATCGCCGCCCCACTGACAGACCTAACCAAAAAGAAACAGCCAAATGCAGTTCAGTGGACTGAAGAGTGTCAGAAGGCCTTTAACCAGCTTAAAGCGACACTCATGTCTGACCCTGTGCTAAGGGCCCCAGACTTTGACAAACCGTTCCTAGTAACCACGTCCGAACGTGGTGTGGGAGCAGTCTTAATGCAGGAAGTACTGAATCAAGAGTTCCATCCTGTCGTGTTTTTCTCAGCAAGAAGCTGTCTAAGAGAGAAAGTCACTGGTCAATCAATGAAAAGGAATGTTACGCCATTGTCTATGCTCTGGAAAAGTTACGCCCATAAGTTTGGGGATGGTGTTTCCACCTGCAAACCGACCATGCTGCGCTACAGTGGCTTCACACCGCCAAGAGAAATAACAAAAAACTTATTCAGTGGAGTTTAGCTCTCCAAAATTTTGATTTCAATATACAACACATCTCAGGAGCTTCTAACAAAGTGGCTGATGCACTCTCCCATGAAAGTTTCCCAGAATCAACTGGTCCAAATCATCCTTAAGATGTGAAAAATATTGTTAGTCTTTATACAGTTAGTAGTATATTTAGAGATGCATGTGTCTTATTAACTCTGTTTTCTCTTAGAGCTCCAGGAAAAAATCACAGCCAGTGTTTCACCCTATCTGTGATTGGGGGGGCATGTCATAAATATAAAGGGAAGGGTAACCACCTTTCTGTTTACAGTGCTATAAAATCCCTCCTGGCCAGAGGCAAACCCTTTCACCTGTAAAGGGTTAAGAAGCTAAGGAAACCTAGCTGGCACCTGACCCAAAATGACCAATGAGGAGACAAGATACTTTCAAATCTGGAGGGGGGGAACAAAGAGTTAGTCTGTCTGTGTGATGCTTTTGCTGGGAACAGATCGGGAATGCAGACTTACAACTTCTGTTAAATTAGTAAGTAATCTAGCTAGAAATGCGTTAGATTTCCTTTTGTTTAATGACTGGTAAAATAAGCTGTGCTGGATGGAATGTATATTCCTGTTTTTGTGTCTCTTTGTAACTTAAGGTTTTGCCTAGAGGGGTTCTCTGTGTTTTGAATCTGATTACCCTGTAAGATATTTACCATCCTGATTTTACAGAGGTGATTCTTTTACCTTTTCTTTAATTAAAATTCTTCTTTTAAGAACCTGATTGATTTTCCATTGTTCTTAAGATCCAAGGGTTTGGGTCTGTGTTCACCTGAACCAATTGGTGAGGATTCTTATCAAGCCTTCCCCAGGAAAGGGGGTGTAGAGCTTGGGAGGATATTTTGGGGGAAGACGTCTCCAAATGGGCTCTTTCCCTGTTCTTTGTTTAACATGTTTGATGGTGGCAGCATAGGGTTCAAGGACAAGGCAAAGTTTGTACCTTGGGGAAGTTTTTAACCTAAGCTGGTAAAAATAAGCTTAGGGGGTCTTTCATGCAGGTCCCCACATCTGTACCCTAGAGTTCAGAGTGGGGAAAGAACCTTAACACGTGCCGTGTGTTATGTCATAGATGCCAGATGGTTACGACTAGCGGTGACAATCTTGCTTATTTACAAACATGAGCCAATAAGATGCTGCCAGCGTTAGCCTTGTGAGAGGGGTAAATCTGGCCTACAGTTGCCAGCTACTAAGAAGTTGTCTCTGCCAGAATCTCTGTGTTGAGGGATGTACTTGCAGTTCCTCTGCTAACCTCACTGGGCTGAGTAGAGAAAGTACAGCCTTTCTGGTGCACAGCCATTGGTACATGATAAGGCCTATTCAATTTTGCAGAACAATGCACCTCTGGAGGGAGATAGGTAAACATACAGCGAAAAATGAGAAGCTTCTGCAACCAAGTATAAGCCTTCATGTTATGCCCATGGTTTCCAAATGGACCACTAAGAAGGGATGGGTTTGTGCAGACTTAGGCCACAGCCAGGAGGGTTGCTTCTCAGCTGTCTGCATTAGGATAAGCTACTTGAGGGAGGCTGCTTATGCAGAACTCAGCCTGAGGTCTGTTTCCCTCACTTCTCACTGGCAAGAGTCTCTCACTTGGAAAAGTAGCATCATTCCTGGAAGAGGAGCTGGGAGAGCCAAGCCCCATACACATGGGGCCTCTGCTTTACCTGGCCTATGAGTTTGGCAGATTTTAGAAAGGTACAGCAGGGAAGGTTTGAGAACTCAGTGTGTGCTGAGAAGACTGCCCCTCTCTGGGAAGAGACTGCTAGACAGTGATGCTGGCAGGTTTGGCCTCAGACCACTAAGGAGAAGAGTTACAAGAGACATGAGCTGAAGAAGTAGCCAGCTAGACCCAGGGATGTGAGCACAGAAGGCAAAGGGAAAGATGGCCAAGGAAACATGAGAGTAGGAAGGCCTGTACAGAGAAGGCACAGATAGTTGCCCTGACAAAAGATAGCACCTGGAGTTAAACACAGTAAAAGGCAGCAGGGCTTTGTGGAGGGTGGAGGATGTGTAATGCCAAGGTGAAAAGCTTGGCTTCCAATGAGATCCAAAGCCTAGACCTATAAACTGAAGCAGCAGCTGCCACCCATCAGCAACTCAGTGGGGACCTGCCATTTCTCTCAGATAAGAGAAATGATCATCCATTGCATCTGAGCCTCATTTGTGTTAAGGAAAAGTTAGCACATGTGACTCCATTTTGGTTTGGGGCCCACCTTTGTTTAAATGCCAGCACATCATATACCAGGAGGAGTGATTCTTAGATACTGAATCCCTGTGAAAATCCTCCTCCTTGTCTCCAGCCTGCCTTGACTCCCAGTATCTGTTTTTTGTTAGTCTCTAACTCCCTGTCTCTTGGCCTTGATGTGAGGCCTCCCATTCTGATAATAAAAGTTACTGATGCATGGCTTTAGGACCATGCTGTGTAATTAACATACTGGTATAGCACGAGGAATGCACCAAGCAGGGATAGGTGGTAGATAAGACAAGGGTTTGTTTATTGGCTAAGGTTTCTGATGCCCAAGGGCAACATGCTTTGCTAAAAAGTGTATAACCTTTGTATAATCTGTATTCAGGGTCCCCCCCCTGGCTAGCAGGGGGGCACCACGCTCGAGCGTAATAAACTCAGTGTCTTTTGGGAACTCTGCAGTTGTGGACTTTGTTTCTGTGCCTCAGCCTAGATTCGAACTGTGCGTGTCCTATCAGGTATAATTCGCAGCATTGGTGTGCATGTCCTATCAGGTGTAATTCGCAGCATTGGTGTGCGTGTCCTACCAGGTGTAATTCGTAGCATTTGTGTGCGTGTCCTACAAGGTATAATTCACAGCAGTTGTATGCATGTCCTACCAGGTGTAATTCGTAACATTTGTGAGCTAGGGGCGAAAAGGTAGAGTGGTCACAAGGGGCCACTGACTTTAAGATATAAATTTAGAATAAATGTTTAAAGTTTACTCTGGCGTAACTGCAAGCTGAGTTTGGATCAGGGACTGAGAATTGAGATAGCTGACATTTCCGTATTAGGTAGACCTCTGATTATCAATGTCTGGGTTTCTTATCACTTCCCTTGTGTATGGATTGGTTTTGCTATGCCCCTTGTGGAGTCATCTCTTGCAAGTTGTATGTAATGCTGGTATCTTCCTTGAGTATCATAATGCTGTTTGATCATGTACCCCTCTAGGGGTAATTCCTGGGCGGTGTTCTTTCTCTCCCACTGACCCAGAGTCCAATCAGGCAGTATAAATGACGATCATGTATGTTTCTGGGAGTGTCTCTGACCCCTGATGTTGTACACAAAGGACCCCATCTGAGTAAATACACACAGCCATTATCCATCTCCTAACAGCCCAGCCTGGGTATTATGTGGTATTGTAAATGTTGTGCTTCCTGACCTAGAAGGCATCATTCCGCTTATGTCCAGTAGGGTACCATGCAGTTGTTATAACCTGGGCATACTTCAGTTATTAACAGATAGCTGGGTTGGGGAGGTCAGACCATGCACTCAAAGAGATGTCACTGATGGAGCTTTCCCAGTGACTGACCCTCCCCAGCTCAGGTCGTGTCTCTCTCTGTGTTTTAGGTTTGCGGGGTCTGATGTTGTCAGTCATGCTGGCCTCTCTCATGAGCTCCCTGACTTCCATTTTTAATAGTGCTAGCACTCTGTTCACCATGGACATCTACACCAAAATACGATCCCGGGCATCTGAGAGAGAGCTCATGCTGGCTGGAAGGTAAGTGTTACTGCGCCCCTTCCTAGCATTAGGAACCTAACAAAACTGTACCCTTCAAAGTTCACTTTTAAGTGCCTTGGTGAACAACCTTTCACTGAATGCATGTGGTGCAGCAGTGACCTCTTGTGGCCTGACAGCTTAATCCCATGTGTGCCTTTCTGGGTATTCTGTGAGGTAGTTTCCAGGCCATGTTTCTTATTTAGGGATTAATCTGAGGTGTCTATTCCCTACAGATATTCCAGGGGATCTGTTTAAATTTCATTCCAAGATGCCAGTTACACAAAGCTACAACATCAGTAATATTCACTAGCTATGCTGCTGATTTCTCTTTTATTCATCTCTCTCTGCTGTTTTATTGATTGCTGTGTTTATTTGTGACTTATTGATTTATTGTTTTGAGAGCAGAGTTCTCATTTTGAGTTGACTGAGAGCTGATGGATCGGGTGAGATTTCATTGCTGCTTGCTCTTTTTCCCCAGTGCTGATGGCTGATTACTGTTATTTTTGCTCATGCTTTAATGCTGGTTGACTAACGCAATGAATTGTTAAATTGTTGATTGGTTCATTGTGATTTCTGTATTTCTGATTGATGTTTATAAATAAGTGGCTAACAGTTTTTTTATTGGTTGTATTTGCAGGTTATTTATCTTAGCTTTAATTGGTATCAGCATTGCTTGGATTCCTGTGGTGCAGTCAGCTCAAAGTGGGCAGCTTTTTGATTATATACAGTCGATCACCAGCTATCTGGGGCCACCCATTGCTGCTGTCTTCCTGCTTGCTATCTTCTGTAAGAGGGTCAATGAGGAGGTGAGTACAGGCTAGGAGAAGAGCTCTGTGTGCAAAAGTTCACAAAAGACATTCATCTGTGCATTGGGACAACTGCCCTTTCTTAGTTTCAATGCATTTGATTCTCAATTTCTTTGGCTATTCCTGCTACAGCCCAGTGCCTGAGGTTCCAAAGCCGAATGCTTGAGGGGCTCTTAGCTCAGTTGAGGAATCCTCATATTCTCCTTCCACCACATATATGTAAATATCCATGGACTTTGTTGGACTTTATTGGCTCCTAGACAGCTGTGAAGCTGGAACCACTTACTGTTTCACTGTGACTTGTGCTGAAGGGATGATTTCTGGGAAACACTGCTTTAATGCAACCTTATAGGTTCTCTGTGGGTTCTGTAGGCTTCAACAAGGAAGGGGGAAAGTCCTATGATTTAAGCTGCTGGACTGGAACTTATGAGATCTAGGTTCTGGTCCCAGCTGTGCCACAGACTCCCTGTGAGAACATAGGCAGGTCACTGATGGCTTGAATTTCAGAGGTGTTGATCACTGAAAACAACTCCCTCAGAAGTCTGTGGGAACTGTGTGCTCAGCACCTCTGAAAATCACTCCAATAATAGCCCAGTAGCTCCATTTCCCCACTTGTAATACTGAGGATAATACTTCCCTGTGGACCCTATGGGGATAAATTCATTAATGTTTGTGAGGTTCACAGATGCAATTGTGAGGAAAGCCAACAGATAAATAATTTAACACTGTTTCCAGGTGGGGTTGGAGCTTTCTAGTTACTTTGACTCCTTTCTAACACTTCTCTTTCTCTGAACATTGGTGTATATACTACTAGTGCTTAGATACTTCGTAAGCAGGGATGTTCCATTTCCAGTCACTGCTTGGTTGAACCTCATGGTTAATGGATCAGATCCTGAGGTCCTTATTCAGGGAAGTCTTCCATTGACTTCTGTTGGAATTTTGCCTGAGTAAGAGTGGATTAAGAACTGTTAAGACTCTCTCAGCATTTGGTCAAAGGCGCAGTCCTAATTAGAATAAATACTGGGAACAAATAAAAGTCAAAGAGATTTGAAGCACTGCCTGGATCATAGACCGATTTTTATTTAGTATCCAAGATTAGACTTTTCTGAAAAGTTCTTATTTTTATGATAAACTGAGGTTCTCATCTTGTCTTATTCCAATACCTTCTTGTGATTTTTTTTTCTGACCATTTAATAATAAATTTGTTCTAACTAGAAAATTTCCAGCAGGATTTATAATTCCATACCACTGTCATTAGTTGTGTGGTTTTTAGCATATGGACCAAATTTACTGCTGATGTAAGTGGGTGCAACTGCACTAAAGTCAATAGGGCTGCACCTGTTTACTTCAGAAGTGAATTTGGCTCTGTATATTTTGTTTATATTTATGATATTCAAAATAGAGAGCGACAGACAGAGTAAACAGATGGATAAGGAAGGACAGTGCTCTGATGGTTCAAAGGTTTTGGTTCAGATAATGCTAGCTGCTCATCTGACATTCTCCAGACTTCAAAAACAGCTTGAATGTGAGCTGTGTTGTAGGGGCAGGAGATTTTACTTTCTTCATAGTTATTAAAGTCAGAAAGGACCTTCTATGATCATATAGTCTGCATAACACAGGCCAAAAAACATCACCCAAGAACTGGGGCAGGCATACTCATGAATCTTATTGGCATATGTCAAGATAGGAGAAGATGGTTATTTATTTGTATTGTAATGGTTGTTCTTCAAGATGTGGGTGTACATATATTACACTGAGGTGTGCACGTGCCCAGTGCACCAAAGCTGGAGAACTTTCCTAGCAGTACCCACAGGGGCAGCTCTGCCCCAGTCCCCCCTCAATTTCTTCACACTGGATATCAAGAGTAGAAACTTTGATGTAGAGAGGACAGAAGGTAGGTCATGCAATATGCATTTCCCTCCTCCCATCTTGAAGAACAAGTTACAATACAGGTAAGTAACTATATTTTCTTCTTCAAATGGTTGTAGACATGTATTCCTTTCTGTAGGGACCAAATGGAGAAAGACTTCCATTTCACCAGGTACGTTGTGTGAGTGGAGGGTTTCCTGCTCCCCAACAGAACTTCCCTAAAAGGTCCGAACACTGCAGTTCAAGCGGGTTCAGCCATGGAGTTTCCATGCCATGAGGTGGAGGGACTCCAGGCTGGGGTGCTGTAGTTGACTGTGGTTGTGTGTTATGAAGTCCAGGAGCATAGGAAGGGCTACTGGCCTGTCCACTGATAGCTTCAGCAACGTGGTGAACCAGTGCTGATGGGGCCATGCTGGTGCTATGAGGATCACCTAAGATCTGTCCTGCCGGACCTTGTGTATGAGAGGAAAGGGCGTGAAAGCATATAGCAGATGACCCGTCCATGGGAGACAAAAAGAGTCTGCTATGGAGCCATGGCTGTGGTTCTGAAAGGAGCAGAACAGCTGGCACTTTCTGTTGCTCTGCATCACAAACAGGTCCACATGGGGATAGCCCCACCTCTGGAAGATGGAAAGGGCAATGTCTGCTCTTGAGTGACCACTCATGAGTGTTGAACGAGTGGCTGAGGTGGTCCGCTAGTTCATTCTGTGCTCCCGGCAGATACAAGGCCTGTAGCTGGGTGGAGTGTGCGATGCAGAAGTTCCACATTCGGAGAGCTTCCTGGCACAGGGGAGAGGAGCGAGCACCACCCTGTTTGTTTATATAGAACATTGCTGTGGTGTTGTCCGTCATCACTGAGACACACTTGCCCTGAAGATGGGCCTGGAACGTCTGGCAAGCCAGACAAGTGGGACATGCCACACTGGTGTCCTGTCCACTCTTGTTGGTGGGGGAACGGCCCCTCTCCACCTTTTTCTTCTTATGTGGCACCAGGGATTGTGATCGGTGCTGCACCGATGAGCTGGCCTTCCGCGCAGGGGAGTGGTGCCGATGCTCCTTATGAGAGTCCTTCCTCGGCGCCTGCGCACCAAGGCTGGTGTGCTGTGCACCGAGGCTGCTGGTGCCCTCTCTTGTGCCGGCTGAGGCCGGAGAGCAGACTCCGTGAAAAGGAGTTTCAGCTGATCGTCTCTCTTCCTTTTGGTTCTGGGTTTGAAGCCTCTGCAAATACTACACTTGTCCTGCAAATGTCCCTCTCCCAGGCACTTCAGACAAGTGGTGTATGGATCCCTTCTGGGCATAGGCTTACCACACCTATCACACGGCTTGAACCCCTGGGGCCTGGCGAGGGGGGAACCCCCAACTTTAACTAACTAACTAAGAAACTAGCTACTATAATAATGATTAACAATACGTACAGGAAAAAACACTAGGAAAGCACTTGCTAAAGCAAGAGACAAGCTGCTCCAACAACCGTCACTGGCGGTAAGAAGGAACTGGCGGGTCGGCAGGGGCCTATGTACACTGCCATGAAGGCGCTACTCCAGGGGACTCCGCAGCTGACCCGACGGGTACCGCTAGGGTAAAACCTTCCAATGATCATGCACACGCACACACACATTGGAATGGACATGTGCAAGCACTCGAAGAAGAAGAAGAAGAAGAGCTATATACAATGAGTTCCCAAAGAAACTGAGATAAACAGTGTGAGGTAAATCACCACATAGAATGCTCCGACTCTAGGTGTGGGCAGTGAGAAGGAACTGAGAAGGGTAGAGGCCGTGCTGCCCTTAAATAGACAGAGAAGGGACTAGAGCTCCGGGGCATGAGCACCACCCCTGTGGGTACTGCTAGGCAAAGTGTTCCAGCTTCGTTGTGATGGGTGCTCACACATCTCAGAGGAATACACATCTGCAGCCCGGGTATGTCTATGCTACTCGTCGGATTGGTGGGCAGCAATTGATCCAGTGGGGGTCGATTTATCGCGTCTAGTCTAGACACGATAGATCGACCCCTAAGTGCTCTCCCGTTGACTCCTGTACTCCACCGCCGCGAGAGGCGCAGGCAGAGTCGACGGGGGAGCATCAGCAGTCGACTCACCGCAGTGAAGACATTGCAGTGAGTAGATCTAACTACGTCGACTTCAGCTACGTTATTCACATTGCTGAAGTTGCGTATCTTAGATCGATCCCCTTCCCCCCCTCCACCAGTGTAGGTCAGGCCTTGAAGAAGAACCTTACTTCTAATGTCTGTGTGCAAATTGCATGTCATTCTTGAGAGAGAATTTATTTTAAAAACAAGCTCTGCAGTGCTGCTGTTCTTTCTTAGAACCCTTGCCAATAAGCCAGCACTCAAGAGCAAACCTTCAACAACAAAGTAGCAAGTACAGGCTAGCACTCCCAAGCCATCCTACAGTTAACAGCGTAGCAGCCGTGTTAGTCTGTATCCGCAAAAAGAAAAGGAGGACTTGTGGCAATTTGTTAGTCTCTAAGGTACCACAAGTCTTCCTTTTCTTCCTACAGTTAACCTGTGTGTAATTTCAATGAGGGAAGCGGGGCTCAAGGTTCTAAGATGCAGTTTTATACAGAAAAGACAAGAATTACTTTTAAAATCAGGAAAAGCAAAAGACTTTTGGAGATTCTCCTGTTGTCCTAACCCAGTACATTTTAATAACTGGTTTGGTTCTGGCCAATAAGAAGGCTCATGTTCTCTCTATTCTTAACCACTTGTTGCTGTAGTTTGCTCACGTGTCCAATGGCAGCATTACATATTGTATTGATATTGAGAGATTAAAAGAGGTGATGTATTTCTATATCTACAACAGCTCTTTCTGATAATTCTGCGGGTCACTTTCTTTTGCAGGGTGCTTTCTGGGGCTTGTTCATTGGGCTGGTCGTTGGGCTGAGTCGAATGATTGCAGAGTTTGCCTATGGTTCTGGAAGCTGTGTAAACCCCAGCAACTGTCCAAAGATCATTTGTGGAGTTCATTACCTTTACTTTGCTATAATCCTTTTTGGGATCTCCACCATTGTCATTCTGGGTATCTCATTGATAACTAAACCCATTCCTGATGTACATGTGAGTATTGTTGCCTCTCCTGCTCTTTTATTCCCCCTCCTGCTCCCTGAGCTACTGGAGAGCAATGAAAAAACCCATCACTTTAATTTACACTTTACAAGTATTAATAAGTATACTCAACCCTAGAATTTAGAGTATGCAAATCATATAGGATCCTCCCAGCTAATTGGGTTCACAGTGAAATTTTACATCTTCCCCAAATTATTCCTTGGTCCTGATGTCTCTGGAAATGCAGCACTCTCTGCTAGATAAACAGTGTTCTGGAGATTATTCTGTAATCAGAAACACCTTGAAGACATTATATAGTATAAAATGTGGAATAATACTGAAAGTTGACCCCAAAGAGCCACAAACAGTAGGTGGTACATTTTCTGTGGTGTAGCAAAGATTTCAAGAATGAAGCTATTAAGGAAGGGAAACAGGAATAGTCTCCTACAGTATCTCCCTACTCTTATGAGATCCCTAATTATCCCTGAATATTATTTATCAAACATTCATGACCCCCAAATACTATACCAATCTCAATTTGCTGATTTCAGTACTCTAAGGCTGCAGCTTTATAAGCTCATTTTGTTTAATGGCAGCTCTATGGCTTGTGCTGGACTCTGCGGAACAGCAAGGAGAAGCGTATTGACCTGGATGCAGATGAGAGGATTGAGGTACTTGAGAGTAAAGAGGATGAATCAGGTGATTTCTGAATAAAATTCTGTTTAGATTTGTAGAAGCCATCAACATATTTGAGGTCCCTAACTTCGTTCCTGATGAAACAATGAAGTGCCTTGTACTCCCTTGAAAACAGATGCTGAAGGGCTAGTAGGCACAGAGAGTTAGTGCACTCATTTTTCACCACTCTTGGTCTGTTGGGTCTGATGTAGATTGGGAGTGAAATGAACTACATGATGGCAGTCTAGTTCCCTGTTGATTTTTGTGCATAGCACAAAAGACTTCATGTAATTAGATGAGAGACTCAGGGCTAGAACAAAGGGGGTGGTGCTGGTGAGGGGTGATGGCAGAGCTGTGCAAAAGGACCGAACAAAGATGTATTTGGAAGTGGTGTGTTGGGCGTTAGCTTTTGGAACAGTAAAGGTGGTGCACAGCAGGGTGAAGATGTTTTCCCAGAATTGCACTGGGGAAACTTGCACAAAACTCTGCCTGGCTCCAGGCTCTGATACCAAGCATCACTGAATTCAGCCATTTAATAAAAAGAAAAAAATACAAAAACAGTGGAATAAGTAGAGAGAAACGTGCACTGTGACCTGCTTCTCAATCTCAGGCTGAAGAGTCTATAGACTGCTAAGGCCTCTGTGCACCATGTAAGCAGAGCAAAGTTGCCTTAAATCAGCCAGAAGTAGTTGGTAGAGAATTGGAGCCAACTGGGGGGGAGCTTTTCTTGACCTGCTGCTCACAAACTGGGAAGAATTAGTAGGGGAAGCAAAAGTGGATGGGAATCTGGGAGGCAGTGACCATGAGTTGGTTGAGTTCAGGATCCTGACACAGGGAAGAAAGGTAAGCAGCAGGATACGGACCCTGGACTTCAGGAAAGCAGACTTCGACTCCCTCAGGGAACGGATGGGTAGGATCCCCTGGGGGACTAACATGAAGGGGAAAGGAGTCCAGGAGAGCTGGCTGTATTTCAAGGAATCCCTGTTGAGGTTACAGGGACAAACCATCCCGATGTGTCGAAAGAATAGTAAATATGGCAGGCGACCAGCTTGGCTTAACAGTGAAATCCTAGCGGATCTTAAACATAAAAAAGAAGCTTACAAGAAGTAGAAGGTTGGACATATGACCAGGGAAGAGTATAAAAATATTGCTCGGGCATGTAGGAATGAAATCAGGAGGGCCAAATCGCACCTGGAGCTGCAGCTAGCGAGAGATGTTAAGAGTAACAAGAAGGGTTTCTTCAGGTATGTTGGCAACAAGAAGAAAGCCAAGGAAAGTGTGGGCCCCTTAATGAATGAGGGAGGCAACCTAGTGACAGAGGATGTGGAAAAAGCTAATGTACTCAATGCTTTTTTTGCCTCTGTCTTCACGAACAAGGTCAGCTCCCAGACTGCTGTGCTGGGCATCACAACATGGGGAATAGATGGCCAGCCCTCTGTGGAGAAAGAGGTGGTTAGGGACTATTTAGAAAAACTGGACGTGCACAAGTCCATGGGGCCGGATGAGTTGCATCCGAGAGTGCTAAAGGAACTGGCGGCTGTGATTGCAGAGCCATTGGCCATTATCTCTGAAAACTCGTGGCGAACGGGGGAAGTCCCAGATGACTGGAAAAAGGCTAATGTAGTGCCAATCTTTAAAAAAGGGAAGAAGGAGGATCCTGGGAACTATAGGCCAGTAAGCCTCACTTCAGTCCCCGGAAAAATCATGGAGCAGGTCCTCAAAGAATCAATCCTGAAGCACTTACATGAGAGGAAAGTGATCAGGAACAGTCAGCATGGATTCACCAAGGGAAGGTCATGCCTGACTAATCTAATCGCCTTCTATGATGAGATTACTGGTTCTGTGGATGAAGGGAAAGCAGTGGATGTATTGTATCTTGACTTTAGCAAAGCTTTTGACACGGTCTCCCGCAGTATTCTTGTCAGCAAGTTAAGGAAGTATGGGCTGGATGAATGCACTATAAGGTGGGTAGAAAGTTGGCTAGATTGTCGGGCTCAACGGGTAGTGATCAATGGCTCCATGTCTAGTTGGCAGCCGGTGTCAAGTGGAGTGCCCCAGGGGTCGGTCCTGGGGCCAGTTTTGTTCAATATCTTCATAAATGATCTGGAGGATGGTGTGGATTGCACTCTCAGCAAATTTGCGGATGATACTAAACTGGGAGGAGTGGTAGATACGCTGGAGGGCAGGGATAGGATTCAGAGGGACCTAGACAAATTGGAGGATTGGGCCAAAAGAAATCTGATGAGGTTCAATAAGGATAAGTGCAGGATCCTGCACTTAGGACGGAAGAACCCAATGCACAGCTACAGACTAGGGACCGAATGGCTAGGCAGCAGTTCTGCGGAAAAGGACCTGGGGTGACAGTGGACGAGAAGCTGGATATGAGCCAGCAGTGTGCCCTTGTTGCCAAGAAGGCCAATGGCATTTTGGGATGTATAAGTAGGGGCATAGCGAGGAGATCGAGGGACGTGATCGTCCCCCTCTATTCGACATTGGTGAGGCCTCATCTGGAGTACTGTGTCCAGTTTTGGGCCCCACACTACAAGAAGGATGTGGATAAATTGGAGAGAGTCCAGCGAAGGGCAACAAAAATGATTAGGGGTCTGGAACACATGACTTATGAGGAGAGGCTGAGGGAACTGGGATTGTTTAGTCTGCAGAAGAGAAGAATGAGGGGGGATTTGATAGCTGCTTTCAACTACCTGAGATGTAGTTCCAGAAAGGATGGTTCTAGACTATTCTCAGTGGTGGAAGAGGACAGGACAAGGAGTAATGGTCTCAAGCTGCAGTGGGGGAGGTTTAGGTTGGATATTAGGAAAAACTTTTTCACTAGGAGGGTGGTGAAACACTGGAATGCGTTGCCTAGGGAGGTGGTGGAATCTCCTTCCTTAGAAGTTTTTAAGGTCAGGCTTGACAAAGCCCTGGCTGGGATGATTTAATTGGGTATGGTCCTGCTTTTGAGCAGGGGGTTGGACTAGATGACCTCCTGAGGTCCCTTCCAACCCTGATATTCTATGATTCTATGATTCTATGCTCCTTGCAAGGCATCTCTTTTCCAGCAGAACGTTGGAGCTGCCGTCTGTGCAGCTACCCTCCCTAACCTTACCTTGTGTAAGAGACAGAGGGAGCATGTTGGAGGGAAGGTGGGTTGAGGAAGGAAAGTGTGTGTGGCTGCCCCTGCTGCAAGTGGCCGTGTAGTGGAAGAGGGCCGGGGGTGAAGATCTGGCCCATTACTATGTACCCAACATTTTTCAGTTCTGTCGCAAATCATGTATATTTAAGTATTTATAATGTGCTTGAATCAGCTTAGTGACGTGAGCTACCAGTAAGCATTTGTGAGCTACCAGTGTTTTCAGATATATCACGGCTAACTGGGAACAAACTGTTCTTCTTCAAGTAGATGCAGGCCCATATTCCACTTAGGATGTATGCTTGCCCAGCACACTGGAGCTATGCGTCTGTCCGAAGAAACAGAGGAGCTGTTCCCTGTCAACTGTGCTGAGGAAAAGGTTGCGTAAGACCAGTTGAGATCATTCCAAGTCTTGGAGTGACTCTTCCACCTCCCCCAGGAAAAACGTGGACCAGCACGGAGTTGATGCTGGCACACAGGATGGTACAGGTATCTCCATCCCTTCTTTGGTACCGAGTAAGGAGGTCAGAAACCCTGTACTGTTGAGTCTGGTTCCAGCCTCCGGGTGTCTGTTTAGTCTGGTACCAATGAGGGAAATGCTGGTACTGACTGTTTCCACACTGACAGCATACCAGGCAGCTACAGACTTCTGCTTTTCTGTCGCAACTTCTCCTTTGGTCCAGGACTTTGCCAGGGTTGTATCATCTCTTGCCCCATTGATTGAACAAGCCACTGACCCCTCAGGTGTGTTTGCACTGCACCCCAGTGTTCCCCTTCCACATGTTGTGGAAGCAGGGCTGGTACTGGGATTGATACAGGGGATCTCAGTACCGGGAAACTCCTCGGACCGCTGCAGTTGGCTCTGCAAATGCTTCTGTGGTGGCTTTCACTGCCCTTGACATCAGTATCATAAGACACCCCAGCATCACTGTTCAATTCAGGACCAAAAGTCCCTTCTGGCACCAGCATGCTCTGTACCAACAGTATCATTTCTATTAGCAGTGCTGCCTCCTGCTTTGTTCCTACTCACTCCCTTTGGTCTTGCTCTGTCCTTATCTCCAGGATCCCGAGGCTCCTCTGTGTCTGAGTTGGTGTCATCGTTCTCCTGTTCTCCATCACCTACCAGCATTGGGGGCTGTTGATGGACTGTTACGGGTACCAGGATTGGCACACGTCTTGTGGTCAGGATGGAGGGCCCTGGCCCTGCACCTACTGGCCACCAATGCCTTACCCATGTCCGTGGCCTCCATGGAATCCGTGGAATGCCCCTCAGTTTTGGAGGTCCTGCTCTTCGTCTTGCTCAAAGGCAAGATCATCAGCCAGGATGTGGTGTGACTGTCCATCCTCCGCAGGCCCAGGCACTGGCGATGCTTCACCCTGCAGAGTCTTCAGAGTCCTCCCATAAAGGCCAATCAGCCCTGGAACAGGATCTGGTTTGGCTCAGCTAAGGGCCTCATCTTTGTCTTCAGACGATTCCGTGCTGCCCAGCTCATCCTCCCCTTTGGTACTGCGGGATTTTAAGATATACCAAGTCCTTTTGCAACAGGTAGCTGCTTCCCTCGGTATCCAAGTGGAGTTCTTGCAAGAGAACACCCACAAATTATTGGATATCTGCAGCTGTCTGCCCTGGTAGAATTGCCCTTCCTATCAATGATGCGCTCCCTGAACCAGTTAAGGCCCTCTGGAGCATGCTGGCTTTGGTACTGCCTGCAGATAAGCACATGGAAAAGCATTGTTTCATTCCCATGCAGGGATTTGAGGGGTTTTACTCCCATCCAGCCCCAAATTACTTAGCTGTAACTGTGGTGAATAACAGCCAGGCAGGGCTGGTTTAAATCCAACCCCAAGTATAGGAATTCTATATGATTGGACCTCATGGGCAGGAAGATTTACACCTCACAGATGTGAATTGCTAACCAGAAAGCCTTACTGTCCAAGTACGATTTTTTAACTGGACAACTGTGTCAAAGTCTGCAGAGCAGCTCCCTGAGGCCTCACAAGAGGAATTTTGGGCATTTGTCACTGAGGGCTGCTTGCTGGCTAAGATGTCGTTGCAGTCCACACCAGAGGTCACAGACACCTCAGCCAGAGTGATGGCCTCCACGGTCACCATGAGGAGGGCTTCCTGGCTGCAGAATTTGGGCAGTGCCCCTAATGTCCATTAAGCCATTGAGGATTTGCCCTTCAATGGCTAAACACTGGTTTTGGACAAAATGGCTGCACTCCTTTGATTCCCGGGCCACCCTGTGGTCTTTGGGGTGTAGACCCCAGCCAGTAGGGCGTGCAACAGCAGTATCATCTGCAGTGCATGCTTGGCCAGCCTTTCGCTCCTCTGAGGCAATGGGACTACCCCAGAAAGAGGGAGAGACCCCACAGGAGAAAGCAGTTGGACTCGGGGTTTGGCCCCTCCCTGGCGCCCTCCACATGCCCATTTTGATTCCTTGGTCCAGAGCATTATTCCCATCCTTGCTCCTCCCTCCTCATCTCCCCCTTTTGGGACAGGCTGGCCTGTTTTCACAATGCTTGGGGCTTGATCACCACTGGCAGCTGGATCTGTCAGATTGGGTTATGCCACCCAGTTTCTCTCCACACCATCTCCCCATCCTCCCTCCTAGTCCCTCTTCAGGGACCCCTCTCTCGTGAGATACTGCTCCTCAAGCAGGTACCCAGATCCAAGGGAGGAGTAAGACCTATGCTTGTCTTTCACGGCCTCAACAAATATATCAGGTACATGAGGTTCCAAATCCTTGTCTATCTAATATTCTCCTTGCATTGTCTCAGAACGACTGGTTTGCTGCTCTGGACCTTCAGGACGACTACTTCCTTGCGGCAATTTTGCTGAGCCACAGAAAATGCCTTCAATTTGTCATGGCAGAGCACCACTTTCAGTACACAGTGCTTCCATTCAGCCTCTCTTCTCTCTCCCCCTCCCCTCCAGGTTTTTACCAAATGCATGGCCGTTGTTACAGCATATTTCAGGAAGAAAGGAATTCACGTCTTCCTGTATCTGAATGACTGGTTACTGAGGGACAGAACTCCAGAGAGGAAGTTCTTGTTCACATCAGCACCACGCTGTGCTCGCATGGCTGTCTGGGTCTCATCCTAAACACTGGGAAGGCAACCTTGTTTCCGCTGAGAAAATTGAGTTCATTGGGGCCCTCTCAAATTCCATGATGTCAAAAGTGTTTCTGCTGACTGACTGTTTTCAGATAATTCACCACCATTGCCTCAGTCTGCAGTCTTAGCCTTCCACAACAGTTCGGACGTGTCTGAGACTCTTGGGCTGCATTCCCGCTTGAATGCAGGTGGTCCAGTTTGCAAGTCTGCGCCTTCAAATGTGGCTCAGGAAGGTTTACCATCCTACTCTTCACCCTCTAGACAGACTGGTCCATCTTCTTCCACTGGCCCTGGACTTCTTGCAGTGGTGGATGCATCCACAGAATGTTTGCCAAGGCGTTCCCTTTATCTAGCTCTTGCCAACCATGTTGGTTGTTACTGATGCCTCTCTGAGGGATTGGAGGGCGCACCTTGGGTCACTGAAAATACAAGGGCTGTGGTTGGAACAGGAGTAATCACTCCATATCAACATGCTGGAGCTGTGGGCCATCTGCAATGCACGTCATGCTTTTCGGGACTGTATCAGAGACTCAGTGGTTCACATACTTACCAACAATACTGTCATGGTGTATTGTGTGAATAAAAAAGGGGGAGCAGACTCCAGGTGGCTCCGCCTTCTGGCGATCAGGTTGTGGTAGTTTTGCATCGAGGAGAGCATTATTTAAACAGCTATTCATTTGCCTGGGGTTCAGAATCATCTTGCAGACCATCTCAGCAAGTATTTTTCCCTGAGTGATGAGTGGTCCCTGAAGACAAGGTCTTCCGGGTCATCTTCACAGCTTGGTGCATCCTTTCCCCCAATCCTGATCATTCCTTGGATCATCCGCAAACTGAAACTGGATTGGGACAAGCTCATTCTTGTCCCAGTGTGGCCGAGACAGTGCTGGTTCTCCGACCTTCAGCCTCTTGTACCACTTCTTCCCCATCCCGACTTCCTCCCTCAGAACCAAGGCTGCACCTTGCATCCTGCACTCAGCTCCCTGCATCTCATGGATGAATGAGGAGGAAGAGCAGTGTACAGCAGCTATCCAACAAATCCTCCTTAACAGTAGAAAACCCTCCACCTGGATGGCCTATTCAGCAAAATGGAAGTGATTTTCAGTGTGGTCACTAGCCTGTGGAATCCAGTGAACCCTGGCCTCTATTCTGGACATTTTGGAGTACCCGCTTCGCCTTCAGTTGTTGGGGCTTGTGTTTAGTACATTGAAAGTGCATCTGGCAGTGGTATCGGCATTTCATCCCTGCCATTCAAAGCAGATCAGTCTTTTCCAGTGCCATGTTATCAAGAGTCTAAAAAGGGCTCCTTTGTCTATATCCTCTGGTCTGAGAGCCAGTACCTCTGTGGAACTGTAACTCAGTCCTAGCAGCCTTAATGGGACCTCTGTTCGAGCCTCAGGCATCTTGTCCCTTTCCACTTCTGTGTCAGAAAACAGCATTCCTGGTGTTGATAACATCAGCAAGGCAAGTGTGAGTTGCAGGCTTTAATGGCAGAGCCTCCTTATACACAATTCTCGGAAGACAAAGTGACTTTGTGATTGCATCCAAAATTTTTGTCCCAAGTGATCTCTCAATTTCATTTGACCCAGGTGGTATATTTACCTGTGTTCTTTCCTAAGCCACATTCCTCTCCAGAGGAACAGTGTCTCCACACCTTATATGTTAGGCGATGTCTAACCTTCTGTCTGGGCAGGACATAATGGTTTCGTGTTTTGCCTCGTTTGTTTGTGTCATGTGCAGATGGCATGAAGAGTCAAGCAGTTTCTTCACCGACTGTATACAAATGGACAACATCCTGCATCAAGGCTGCATATGAAATAGCTTTGGCTACCCCCCTTCAGTAGGGGCAAGCTCTTTCTACAAGGGTGCAAGCAATGTCCATAGCATTCCTCCATGATTTCCATATTGGACATTTGCAGGGCAGCTACGTGGTCATAGATACATATGTTCATGAACCATTATGCCGTAGCTGCATCTTCCAGGGTGGATGGAGGCTGTGGTAGAGTGGTCCTGATGTCCTTGTTTAGGTAAACTCTGAGCCCTGCCTCCTGGAGGGGGTACTGCTTGTTCGTCACCTAAGTGGAAGACATGTCTACATCTACTTGAAGAAGAAATGGTTTCTTATTTCTTCAAGATGTGATGCAGATGTGTATTCCATGACCTACCCTCTGTCCCTTCTGCATCAGAATCTCGTTTCCAGGCATTCAATGTGAGGAAACTCAAGGAGGGCCAGGGTGGCACTATGTCATGTAGCTGGGGAGGGTCTATGGCCACAGGGCATGAACACTGCCCCTCTACGGGTACTTTAAGGCAAATTTCTCCAGCTCTGGTGCACTGGGCCATGCATATACCTAGGTGGAATACATGTCTGCCTCAGATCTCGAAGAACACAGGTACAGTAAATACCGATTTCTTAGTGAACTGGAAAGCATAGGGGTTTGTAGGGTACAAAAGAATTGACTGCAATGCTATTTGGTGGTCATGAATCACTCACTTCACAGGTCTGCTGTGGAATTACAATATTCATCTTAGAGAGCTTTTGAATCATTAAGATCACGAATTCGGGGCTGTTATTTCAATTACAAGAGTCTCTTCAGAATGCTTTGTATTACTGAGACCTTGTTTTAGTGCCAATCTTATAGGTCCACACACACCATGTTTCTTGACCATTGTGTTATTCTCTCTATCACAGAAGAAGGCGATGAAGGACAAGGGTTCCTGAAGAAGGCCTACAACTGGTTCTGTGGCTTCGATCAGAAAAAAGAGGCCAAACTGAGCAAAGAGGAGCAGGAAGCGATGGAGAAGAAACTGACTGACACTTCCGAGGTGCCATTCTGGAGAAATATTGTGAACATCAATGGGGTCATTCTATTGGCTGTGGCTATATTCTGTCATGCCTTCTTTGCATAAATCCAACCTTACGCTCCAGAGTTTTTATGAAGGTCTAACTCAAGTTAATTTTCCTTTTGAATTTGCACTGTATTCTTCAAAAGATAAACAACACTACACTAGATACACGTATTAGACTAGTAAGCTGAGATTGAATTCATTAAATTGATTTATTCATTGTTATTTTTAGAAGTTGGTGAAACTAGTTTGATTTCTATGCCCCTTTTTCCTTGCTTTAGATCCCTAAAGTGATCCCGGTTTTTTTTAGTTCAGCTCTATGGAGGGCTGTGCTATAGATTCAGGATAAATGAATCCTTTCAAAATATAGGCTGCCTTATATAAGTTCCCTATGCATGACATTTTATTGATGTATTCCTTTGCTACTATAGCTATTTTTTTCAGTAGAATTTTTCCGCCTCTAGTCTCTGTTCCATATGTTATGCTATTTTCCAGTGGACTGTTTCCTCTCGACTCTTTGTTCACTTTTTCTCCTAAGTGGAATATGAACCCCAGTAGCTTCTGAGTTTAACTTTTGTATTTGTTTTGTGTGAGTTGGTTTGAAATTAGTCAAAACAAGTCTGGCCAGCCCTAATAAGAGTTGTGTTTATGCCTGACTCTTCAAGTTTAGCTTTAAAAGTTCGTACACAGACTGTACATTTAGTTTTAATATGAATTTATCCTTGAATGTAAAAGCTTTATTTTTAAAAATATATTCTTGTTGATTTTGATTCCCCGGCATGATATGTCAAAGTTAGCATCCATTTGCATTTACTTTAGACCTCCATTTTATAAGGAAGGCCCTAGTGTACTCTTAATTCCCCTTCTTAGTTAGTGGATTTACCACCTGGCAATTCTTTATCATGGGTGAATGTTCTAAGCATCAGAACACTGGCCTTGTGTCTTACTTCCAAGTACACAAAGACATTACAGTATTTTTCCTGCCAAATTATGAATCTTCCTTCTCTGACAATTTCGCTACGAAATTTCATTCATGCCATGAGTAAGACTGTTACACTATAGTTTCCCCAAGGAAAACAGTCTCTGCTCTGACACTATCTAAACCATTCCACTTGTCTTCACCTTATTTGGGACTGTGAGACAGTGATGAGGCAATGACCCTGGTTTGGGTCTCAGAGACCAATATGATGAGACAATGTGTGATACTGCAAGTCCAGGTTGAAAAGTGAAAATAGATAGAACTTCTTACCATCTAATTCATCTTCCCCAGGAGGCATGGATACAGAGAAGGCACTTGGGAAATTCCCAGTTGGCACAGTTAATCTGTATTACAATCCTTTGTTGCCTTATCTACTACAGCTTCCTGCACAGTGAGGTGTAACATGCATCTCATCTACCAGCAGTATTGTACTGCATTGTGACCTGTGCTACAACATGTAACAGGGAAGCCAATGTGGTCTTCTGTAACTTTCATCACACTGTGCTGTTGTCTCACAGTCTGTTGCTACTTCAGAGGAGTGCATAACAGAATGTACTGTCCTCTTGCAGCTGCAATATGATCTTCAGTATAATTCTGTCTCCCTACAGAATCCTGACATGTACTGCACCGTGCCAAATCAAATCAGTATAATCTAAATCCTAATGCAAACTGTCTTCTTGTAATGAATACAGCAGCAGGGAGCATCTTAAGTCATCACTTCTATTGTGCTATGGAATTCATTATATTTCACTAACTGTGAAGGCTTGTATGTATTAACATTTTTCTAAAGTGTCTGGGGTCCGCAAAGTCAAGAGTTCGTTGTATAAGACAATGGAAAATGTAAAAAATAAAAAAAAATTCTCTTTGGTTAAATGCTGAAATCAGATCTCTTCAGTCCTGATCACTTCCACACCTGGGAGTCCGATGCCAATGTCTAGGGGTCTACAGCTGTTCATATGATGGCTCTGGGTTGCTGTAGCAGATGAGAAACTGGTAAATGAGCCCTTCTTGTGGATGACGCAGCTCCTTCTTAGCTATTGTTTGTAACTACCCTGAAAACACTGAGATGAGACCATTTGGATAAAGGCAGAAATAACACAGCTGGATCTCCCAGCCAAGCTGAGCAGCCTATACCATGACACCCTTCTTGGGCATTCTTGATAGTCAAGGTCTGTCATGCTTGTATGTTTCATTTCTCCACCCAGGCTGAGTAATGAAGCTTTTTAAAAATATAGACTGAGAATTGCATGGACAAACATTTGAAACACATGTGAAGTGACCTGACAACTAGACCTGGCAGAATCCAGGGTTCACAACCATAGACAAAGCTGACTGCATCTTAGGATAATTTGTCTTGCCCTGTAGGAGTTCTACTAAAAGCTGCCTGTGAAACTGTATGCCTCAGTGATTGGTGATGGGACATGGAGCCGTTCAACTCCATCGTTGGTTGGTAAGTGTTACTATCTGATGTCACTTTCATGGGTTTTATTAATCGAGTTGGTGGTTTCAGTCCAATTTCTAGCAGACTACTGTTTGCATCACATAGGTGCTGTTAAACTGGTGCATATCAGTAGACAAAGTCAAGGACTAAAGTGCACAGGAATTGAAAATCCCCCTTCCTGTAGAGATGGGGGAGGCAGATTCTGGTCTCACATCATTGTAAATCTGGAATTTCTGAGGTCAGTGGAGTTACTTCAGAAAAACATCGGGGCACCCTCATGACATGATATAATCAAATAGCAAGAGATTTTTTGGGACAGGTTAGCATAGCCTGTCATGTTTTCGTATCTAGATGTATACATTTCTCATAAAATAGTTCTGCAAACCTACATTAATTTCTAGTGATATAAAGGAAGAACCATGTAGTGAAAAATCTGTAAGTATCTAGGCTAATAGCACTCTGAGCCATAAGCAGTATTGATTTATAAAGAACAAATGCTGTCAGGCAAGTGTGATCTTTCGTTAATAGAATTACTAAATTAGGGTCAAATCCTGTGAGGTGCTGATTACCCTCATTTCAACCCTACTCTCATTTTATTTTCTGTATCCTTGTAACTGAAGTATCTGAGCATTTCCCAGACATTAATGAATATGCTTGAGAATGTGCTGTGAACTAGGGAAGCAAAATCACTTGTGAAGTCTGTGGCTTAGTTAGAAATAGAACCCTGATCTCCCAAGTCCCAATCCAGTGCCTTAGCCTCCAAGGCCATGGGGAGTATAGAGCACTCAGCACCGCACAGGCCTGAGATCTTAAGGCACAAAGTGAATGTAGTAGATGTAATACATTCAGATTTAATAAAGTATCTAACTGTTCGCAGACTGACTCAAAATTCATTCCAAATTGGTTTGGCTAGGAACACTTCCATATATTAAAAACTGACTGGAGGTCCACGCACAAGGGTAATGACAAATTGCAATGTATTGTATTGAGGTGATGATTGACAGATGGGGTAAATGACGTATTGGAACACTGGTAGTTTTCTTTGACGAGACCTTGAATTTGTTTGATTCAGATACTGGAGGGAGGTACGAATCTGCTGCACTGGAGATGGAGGCTGAAGAGGGACAGTGAGGGTATGAGTAGGTAGTGGGATAAGGGAGTAAACTAGAGAGGCTGCTGGCAAGTGAAGGAGGTTTTTTTTTCTAATGCAGTGTAGGCTGCCCAGCTGTTTTTCTTTGTGTTCTGCATGAGACACAAACAACTGTAATAGAAGCTAACTAGAGCAGCAGGGGAAGGGAGCTGCATTTATATAGCTCTCATTCTGCTTAACTTAAAATAACGTACCACTAACAGATGTAACAACAGAGGACAACTGATCACTAGGAATTATGATGAAAACTGCATTCAACAGGGTTTCATGCCATTGTTCAGTGAAATGTGTATAGAGGATCAATTCCAGTGCAGATCTGGGATGGAAACACCTTGGGTGCACATATATTCTCTCCAGTGACTTCAGTGCAAGAGACTTTTACCTTCAGTGCAAGAGACCCCTGCTGGGAGAGACTGGGATAGAGCATCTGAGTTTTTCCTGAAGTCACCAGTCCCGCCCCATTCCCTTTAGTGTGAGAGGCTCAGGCTAGAGTAGCTGTGAGTGCCCCCAGCCAGCAGCACTTACACTGTTCTATGGATTGACTCTTACTGGATTGACATAAGTATGATCCTACAACTCTTCACACAAAAAGATGGGAGAAAAATTTTCCTTTGGAGCATCAAAAAATAGAATTAAAAGCTGCCATTTCCCAAAGCTTCTAAAACTTACACTGGTGTTTAATGGCTTTTAATTCCTGCCCCAGATGAGCATATTTTAACAGCATATAAGAACACATGGTAAGCATATCCGTGAGCAGATACAGTCGGCGGGTCCTTATCCTTCCAGAAAATAAGGGTGAGAAAAACAGTATAAACCTTTGTGCCTCCAGGATGAGATTCCCCCACATGGAAAGGGTCAACACAAGACCTATACATAGGGGTGAATTCCACTCCCAGTGAGCATAGTTACCCACCCGCACCACTTCATCTGTCATTCTCGTAATCAGAAGACCTTCTTCATTAACTGACAGTGATGGCTGGCTAAGCTGAAAATGTGATCTCTGCATGTGTAACTGAACTCATCTAATTGATCCATGACCATATTAATTATAGCTGGGTCTTAATCGCTGTTGGCATCAAGCTAAAAAGACAAATTATTATCGATGTACGAGTTTGTCTACATGCTGATGGCGTCACAATGTAGAACAACACTTTGGGGAGCATAAAAACATAGTGCTAAAAACAAGGACTTGCTGTATCCAACACATTTCCTCAGAAACACCAGGCTAAATTACAGGGTATGAGGATGCCAGCTCCTGACATGTTAATTTAAGTATTTATAATATGCATGAGGCAATTCAAAGGGATTTTTAGCATTTGTGAGTGACTAAGTCTTTTGCAATTATATCACTTGGTATAGTCAATTGAAAAACGGTGGCATCAACTGAAAAGAACAAGGAGTCTAAGGCTTACAGTAACTAAATGTGGGGACTATTCAGTGGTCTTTAATTAGTCAGTGAATGTACGTACCGTCAATTAGCCACATTTTGCTGATGCAGCTGTTGTGCCGCTAACCCCCAGACTTCTTTTACATAAGTGTCAAGCCCACAAATTAGGGGCTGTTAACTCAAATGTAGATGTGTTGTAAAGATACTTCAGAGTACTCTGTAACTGTAAGATATTGTTTTGGGACTCAATCTAGCACCCATTGAACTCAATGGGAGTCTTTCCATTGGCTTCAGTGAAAACTGGGTCAGGTCCTTAATTGATAGTGTTTTGATTCTACACATACACCACATTTTAGGACTTTGCATGTTCCTCTATTGTGTGCTCTCATGAATTTAACACAGATGTACCTGACAAAGAGCAGGGATGTTTCAAGACATAACCGGTTCTGTGCTTAAACCAGAATATAAGTCCAAAATTGAACAAGGAAGAGAAGGAAGCTATGCAGAGAAACTTGATCAGCACTTTTGGCTGCCCATTTGGAGACAGGTAAGTAAGTGTCACTGTCATCATCTCACTGGAGATGACCACAAAGAACTCAACCAAATTGAATATTAACAAATCCAAATGACCTCTAAGTTATTCCTGCTTCAAGGCTTCGCAGTGCATCCATCCTGTTGTCTCTGTTTCTATTCGAATGTTAGTTTTTCAGGACTGGGACGGTCTTATTTTATGTCTCTGTCTGTGCTGAGTACATTGTTGGCATTTACTAAGAAGTAACAAATACGAGTAACTTAGCATGCTTGTATTTGGCTATGGATATTTTCCACCTATAAATCAGTGTTGCTATGATGACCTAAATAACTCTAGTGCTGTTGTTTTGAGATTGCACTGTGTTCTTCAAAAGAGAAATCTTAAATTTGTTAATTGTACAGAGAGAAACTTATGTGAAATATAATATAATATAATACAGGTGTTTGTCTAACCTGCTCTTAAATATCTCCAGTGATGGAGATTCCACAACCTCCCTAGGCAATTTATTCCAGTACTTAACCATCCTGACAGGAAGTTTTCCTAATGTCCAACCTAACCCTCCCTCGCTGCAATTTAAGCCCATTGCTTCTTGTCCTATCCTCAGAGGTTAAGAAAAACAATTTTTCTTCCTCCTCCTTGTAACAACCTTTTACATACTTGAAAACTGTTATGTCCCCTGTCATAAATATAAAGGGAAGGGTAAACCCCTTTGAAATCCCTCCTGGCCAGGGGAAAGCTCCTCTCACCTGTAAAGGGTTAAGAAGCTAAAGGTAACCTCGCTGGCACCTGACCAAAATGACCAATGAGGAGACAAGATACTTTCAAAAGCTGGGAGGAGGGAGAGAAAGGGTCTGTGTCGGTCTGTATGCTGGGTCTTGGCCGGGGATAGACCAGGAATGGAGTCTTAGAACTTTTAGTAAGTAATCTAGCTAGGTATGTGTTAGATTATGATTTCTTTAAATGGCTGAGAAAAGAATTGTGCTGAATAGAATAACTATTTCTGTCTGTGTATCTTTTTTGTAACTTAAGGTTTTGCCTAGAGGGGTTCTCTATGTTTTTGAATCTAATTACCCTGTAAGATATCTACCATCCTGATTTTACAGGGGGGATTTCTTTATTTCTATTTACTTCTATTTTTTATTAAAAGTCTTCTTGTAAAAAGCTGAATGCTTTTTCATTGTTCTCAGATCCAAGGGTTTGGGTCTGTGGTCACCTATGCAAATTGGTGAGGCTTTTTATCCAACATTTCCCAGGAAAGGGGGGATGCAAGTGTTGGGAGGATTGTTCATTGTTCTTAAGATCCAAGGGTCTGGGTCTGTAGTCACCTAGGCAAATTGGTGAGGCTTTTTACCAAACCTTGTCCAGGAAGTGGGGTGCAAGGTTTTGGGAAGTATTTTGGGGGGAAGGACGCGTCCAAACAGCTCTTCCCCAGTAACCAGTATTAGTTTGGTGGTGGTAGCGGCCAGTCCAAGGACAACGGGTGGAATATTTTGTACCTTGGGGAAGTTTTGACCTAAGCTGGTAAAGATAAGCTTAGGAGGTTTTTCATGCAGGTCCCCACATCTGTACCCTAGAGTTCAGAGTGGGGGAGGAACCTTGACATCCCCTCTCACTCTTCTCTTTTCCAGACTAAACAAATCCAGTTTTTTCAATCTTCCCTCATAGATCAAGTTTTATAGACCTTTAATCATTTTTGTCGCTCTTCTCTGTAATTTGTCCACATTCTTCCTGAAATGTGGCACCCAGAACTGGACACAATATTCGAGCTGAGACCTAATCAGTGTAGAAGAATTACTTCTGATGTCTTGCTTGCACCACTCCTGCTAATACATCCCAAAATGATATTCACTTTTTTTGCAACAGCCTTACACTGTTGACTCATATTTAGCTTGTGGTCCACTATGACCCGCAAATCCCTTTACTTCTCTGTGTGTGAAATCTTCCTTACATATATATATGTTCCTGTTTGGCTTGATTCCCCAGTGCAATCTTGCTAAATTATAATCTGTCCTTTCATTTCATGATCACCACTTTACAGGAAGGGCTAGGAATACACTGACCTACAGGACATACTAGGTGGTAATCCGTAACATGGATGAATGTTCTTGGCACCGGAATGTTGGTCTTGTGTCCACAACACATTGGAAGTTCTGCTGTATAATTCATGCATAGCTATGGTTCTTCCTTCTCTGTTAGTTCCTCTAATAAGAAATGAGATTATTTTGTGCCATCTATTGTAAAAAGTTTGCATTATAATATTTTTTTGAGGAATGTGGCAAATCCTGGTTAAGATCATCTAACTCATTTAGTTTGTTCTTGCCCTATCTGAGGGTCCCAGAGCCCTTCATGAGATTGAACAGGAGGATCAGATCCTGGAGGGGAACTCTGATATCGAGCTGAGGTTGAGGGTCTGATTTTTAGCAGGGAGATGCAGGGATCACCATGAAGTTGTGGGGGAGGCAGTATGAGCCACTACAAATTTAAACTGAAAAATTAAAAAGTCCTTCCTAATTCAGGCTCTTGAGGGGCAGGGATACAGTGATGGCATTAAAGCAATTTTCTGATACTGCAGGTAAACCTGTATTTTGTTCCTTTGTCTCCTGTGGTATTCCACAGTTTTCTGCACTGTGTCAATGCAGTGCATCACAACACACTGCTCCTCTGTAGTATTTTACAGCATGAGATACCATGCACTTAGATACCAAGGTGACAAGGGCTCAAGAATTACTATGGCTTAGATAGAGTAGAATGGGTAGATGCATTGTGTTGCAATAATTGGGATTATTTCTGCACTAGCATACTTTCACCATTATGCAGCATGCTCCACTTTGCTACTGCAAATGTTTATCTGTGCAATTCACACTTCTTGCAGTATACTGCAGCAAGCAGCGCTCTACCAAAGCAAATGAGTTTAATCTATTGTTATGCACAGTCTGGCAGCAGTCTGGCAAACATAGCCTCATAATGCAAATAGGATCGTACAAAGGATCACTGCTGTACTGTACGTGGAATTTAACATTTTAAAACTAGTTTTTAATTAATATATGTACACAACAATATGAGGCCAGTATAGAAAAAAATTGTTGTGACTGAAATGACGCATGCATTTTAAACAGGCAGATGTAATAGTACCAGTGCGGTACTTGGGAGGGAAGCATGATGCATTCACATACCCAAGGGGTGCAACTGAGCCTAAGACTCAAGTCTATATAGTATGGACTTCTTGTTTCCTGAGTAGGGATCTGACATTTTTATCACCATTCTCATCTAGTAATGTAACACTTCCATCGTCTTGAAACCAAGTCACCAACCATTGTAAGTCATCTGTTCTGTAGTGAGTAAGGTGATTCTTAACTCTCTCTGTCTCCTGTTCTTTAACAACTATCCCTCAGCTTTTAAAACAGGAATCAATGGAGTCCAGAGTTCACAAATTTTGTTTCCATAAGTCAATATTTGTGTTGCTTGGCAGCTGTTTTACTCAAAGCTGCTCATGTAAATATTATGTTGTTTTCAATTCTGTGAATAGGACAATTTTTTTAAAAGTGGCGAATTAGTACAAGGAAAATTCAGGGAGGAATTTCTTCCGAAGTAGAAAATTATCCTCTTCAATTCACCGCACTGTTTATTTCATCCATTCATTTATAAAAGTAATTTCAATGTTTATTTTTTTCTCAAAAAAGATGCCACAACAAAACCCCTCAAAGATTGAAAAAAAATTAAACTAATTGATTTGATTATTTGTTAGTTTTTTACACTCAAGTGATAGATCATCTCCAGAGACCTACAAACATCTAGTCCTTCCACTCGTGCTTGGGAAAATATTGTTCCATAGGGTACTGAAAGAGTAACAAAAACAACGCATAACGAACCTGTGGAACTCACTCCCAGAATATATAAAATATATAGTAAAGAGTTTAGTAGCATTACAAAAATCAATAGTCATCTATTAGGAAAATAATATATATCCACAGGTAAATTAACTAGGTTAAAATATGTAAAGGATATAAAACTTTTGTGCTTCAGGGCATATGCCAACCATTAACTGTCTGGGGTTAGGCAGAAAATTTGCCTGTGGGAAGTTACTGCATAATTGTCCATAATGAAGGTTTACACCTTCTGCTGATGCATCTGGTATGTACCACTGACTTAGATGAACCATTGTTTTAAAGTGGTATGGCAATACCTGTGTTTTTACGGGATAGATTGATTTAGCTCTATCCTTATCCTGCATTCCTGGTATGTTCTCATCTTAAGTTCTGTCTAAAGTGGGAAAATGCTATATTGTTGACTACTGTTGTTAGCATCTGGACAAGATGGCTGTCAGCATCTTTACAGAATGCATGTCTCATCAAGTCTCTGTCAACTGTCAGTAATGGGGCAATTTCTAAGTATAGACAGGGCTGTTCAGGAAGTTTAAAGGAAATGCTTATAATGGAAATTGGTTACTGCTGGTTCAGCTAAGATCAGGAAGGGAAAGGAACTCATACTAAAAGAGGGAGAGAATGGATCCTGTAGGGATCAATTTCTCCTATTGCAGGAAAATAGGAAGGCTACTCACCTTATAGTAATTGCAGTTTTAAGATGTGTGATCCCTATGGCTGTTCATTGTAGGTGCACACATGCTCTGGGTGCTAAGGGCTGGAAATTCTTTAATAGTGTCTCTTGATCCATGCCTGTGTCCTGTGCCTCCTTGTACTTCCATGTGAGGGCATAAAGGGCAGCATGGACTGACTGCACCCCAGTTCCGACTACAGCGAGAGGAAGGAGGGTGGGTTGTGAATACCAGTTGGGACCACACATCTCAAAGACCTGCAGCTACTCTAAGATGAGTAATCTTCCTTTCTTCTTGAAGTGATGGTCTTTAGAGTTATTTATTGTGGGTGACTCCCAAGCATTGCTCCTTGAGGAGGAGGTGCGAGGAAGTATGCTGTACCGCAGAATGGGGGATCACTGAGCAAAGGAGGCATCTGCGGCCAAAGCTTGGACCAGAGCATCATGCCTGGTGAATGTGTAGGGAACTCCAAGTGACTGCTCTGCATGTCTTTGAGAGGGGAATTCCCTGTAAGGAAGCTACAGCTACAACTTGAGCTTTCATAGAATGGGCCCTGACAGTTTGAGGAGGAGGGGCTTTCATGATGTCACAGCAGAGGTATTCAGATTGGTTAAGGTAAAACTCAGATGGCACCTTAGATATGAACTTAGGATGTAGGTGTAAAGAAACCTTGTCCTCGCGAAAAATAGTATAAGGTGGATCTGCCTTAAGGGGTCCAAGTTCCCCTATCCTTCTGGCAGAGGTAATAGCCATCAGAAAGGTAACTTTGAAGGACAGGTGCAGGAGGGAACAAGAAGCTAAAGGTTCAAAAGGTGGTCCCATGAGGGCAGAAAGGACAAGGTTAAGGTTCCCGGCAGGGACTGGTTTCAAAACTGGAGAAAATGTCCTTATGATGCCTTTTAGGAACTTTGCACTAATGGGGTGAGTAAAAACAAAATAGCTTTTCACTGGGGAGTGGAAAATGCCATTAGCTGCCAAACCAGACGTCTTTAGCGAGAGAAGAAATGGCAGTACAAGAGTGATATCTGATGCCTCTGCACATAAGCAGTGCTACAGGCACCAACAGGAGAATCGTTTCCATTTCACAAAGTAGCTCTCCTGCTGTTCTGGAGAATGGCTTGAACTCCCTCAGAGCAGGCTTGCTCTAGGCTCAGTATCCATTGAAAAGTCACACTGTCAAAAGTTATGGGTTGGCTTGCCCTGCTCTCAGTCTGGGACAATAGCCCCTGAAGTGGCTGCAGGAGGATGCATGGGCAAAAGACTAGTAGTTGTATGGTTGTGAACCAAAACTGCCTTGACACCAGGGTGCTATGTGTATCACTGTCACTCTGTCAAGTTTGATCTTCCTGTGTACCTGAGGAAACAGAAGGGATGGGAGACACGGCACATATCCGCAGTTTTGACAATTGTACCTGGAATATGCCCCCTCTGGGGTTGAGGCCTTTGGCAGTCCGGGAACAATAAACTGGACACTTTTTGTTGTGCTGGCTTGAAACAATCCCAAGATGGGATGCCCTATTGCTGGGTGAAGTTTCCACTTGTGATCCATGCAGAAATGCCTGCTGAGGCTGTCTGTCCATAAATTCATTAGCCCTGGGATGTGTACACCTGAGAGGGTGATCCGCTGCACTGGTTCCAAAGGTGGATTATGTCTTCATACAAAGCAGGAAATCTCACTCCTCCCTGCTTAATTATATAGTAGATGGTGGTCATGTTGACTGACCTGACATGGAAAAGTATGAACAGAATGATGGTGTGATGGGTTACGCCTCCCCCCACCCCTTCTGGGGTGCCACCTGACGTACCACTGAGCCCGCCTGTTCCACCAGCCTGGGCTCCCTTACACTGTCCTGCTGAGCCAGGTCCTCAAGCCTCCGCCAGCACACACACAGGTAGGGGGACATCCAGCTGCAGAAAGAAATCAGCTGAAACACTGAAATCAGCTCTGCATGGGAAAACTCAGCTAGGGAATTGCCCAGCACTCAAGTGGACCCCCCTCTAGAGTGTAAACCCAAAATTGTATCATCTTGCGCTGCACATAGAACTGTACAGTGTAAGATCATAAAATTCGCTCCCTCCCTCAATGTGGAGGAAGATATGCACAGCCTTTTCCCCCCAGGTATGAATTCAACAAACTGGTTTCAGAGAAAACAAAAACTAGTTTATTAACTACAAAAAATAGATTTCAAGTGATTATAAGGGTTAGCAAACAGATCAAAGCAGATTACCCAGCAAATGAAACAAACACGCAAGCTAAGCTTAACACTAAAGAAACAGTTACAAGTAGTAATTTCTCACCCTAAATGTTGTTTTTAGACAGATTACAGAGGTTCTTGCAGGCAAGTTGCTCTTGCTTGCAGCTTAAAACTCCAGGTATTTCTTTCACAGGCCAGATACCTTTCCACTCTGGGCTCAGCTCTTCCCCCACCCCACCTTGTCTTTGTTTCTTAGATGTTCGCAGCAGTCATCCTGGACGGGGATTCAGTGAAGAACAAACACTGATTATGTCACTCCCCTGCCTTAAATAGGTTTTACATATGGCGGGAATCCTTTGTTTTCCAGTGTGGTCCCCCCCATCCCTCCCAGTGGAAAAATACTGGTATTCTATCATGAAGTCCAGTACCAGGTGACATGATCACATGACCCTGTAGTGTCAAAGCAGCCATGAGTCAAAGGCTGTTTGTAGCATCCCAGGAAGGTGGAAGATTAGCATTTTCAAAGATCTGTTGTTCTCCCTAATGGTCCATTGACTGGTCCCCAGCTAGTCAGCCAGACTGATTGCATTCTGTCTGGTGGGCATTCCCCAGGTGCAAACACTTTTGTAGTACAGATGTATAGTCAATATTCCTAACATTAGATAAAAAAAATGATACATGCATACAAATAGGATAATCAGATTTAGTAAATCATAACCTTTCCAATGATATCCACAAGACTCATCTTGCATAAAATACATCTTAGATATGCTATAATCATATTATAACAATATTTCTATGAAGAATATGGGGCATAGTGTGACAGATGGGCAGGAATGTCTTGCATGCTTTGAGAACTGCTCAAAGCCTAAGTAGGTTGATATGTAGTCTGGATTCCTGTGAGGACCAGGAGCCTCAAGCTGTCTGACCATTGAGATGCCTCTCTACTAGCATGGGGGTATCTATAATAAGAGTCTTTGTAGGTGGTACGGGAACAAAAGGGACCCCCACACCTACTGCCTTTCTTTTCCCACCATGTGAGCAATGTCAGTATGTCTTGAGGAAGAGAGAGCTTCTTGTCTAGAGAGTTCCTTCTTGGGGCATAGACCGCCCTTAACCAGATACGAAGACATCACAGAGGCAGAAGTGACACAGGAGAACGCCATCATGTGGCCTAACAGAACTAAGCAGACCAGGCTGTAGGAGGAGGGCTGAGATGAAGCTGGCTGATGAGATCCTTCATGGCTAGGAATCAGTCCAGAGGTAAGTAGGCCCTTGCTGTGACTAAAGTTCAGGTCTTCTCTAATGAACTGTATATTTTTCAATGGTGTTAATATGGACTTATCTAAATTGACTTGAAATCCTAGGGAATGAAAGAATTGAAGTGTGGCTGTGGTAATTGCCTGTATCTTTTGGTAGGACCAACCCGTGAGCAGCCAGTTGTTCAGGTAAGGAAATCTCAAACTCCCTTATCTGTGGCCACCACCACAAAAACTTTTGTACATACCATTGGGGTCACTGAGACCAAAAGGGAGCACCCTGTATTGAAAGTGCTTCTGGCCCACTGCAAAGCACAGAGACCTTTTGTAAGTGTGCTGAAGGTCCAAATGAAAATGTGTCCCCTTCAAATCAAGGGTTGTAAACCAGTCAACTGATGTGAGGGAGGGTATGATAGAGGCCAAGGTGGTCATTCTGAAGTTTATGTCATATAAAGACATTCAACTGCTAAGGTCCAGAATGGGTCTCTGACATTTGTTCTTTTCTGGAGTGAAGAAGTACCTTGAGCAAAAGCCTTTTGCCTACGTGAGATTGTTGGGTGGACTCTTGCCTCCAACTGAAGAAGGGAGACCGCCCCTTGTTTGAGAATCCTCTTGTGAGAGGAGTCCCTGAAAAGGGATGGGAAGGTGAGATTTTTTTGGGGGGGAAGCAATTCTAGAGTATAGCCTTTTGATATAATATTCAGGATCCATTTGTTGTGATGGTACACCACATCGGAGAAAAAATGGGCCAGGTGGCCCCCAAAGAGGATGGTAGCAGGTGTTAGAGACTGACTGTGGAGTCTTGGGCACCACATCAAAACACCTTCCTAGGAGGTGGATGACACTGAGAAGTGGAGGGCAGCAATGTTCCCTCTAATTTTTTCCATTAATGTGCAGAATGAATTTTGTTGTGTACCAATATCGAGGTAATGTGCGGCTGTGCGCCACCAGTAAAAACAAAAAACCTAGATACAATATATATTTTTTAAAAGTTACCATAGGGATAATTACTCCAGCCAGGACAGGTTAGGCATTTTAGAACTCACTACTCAAAGAATTAAATTTAAGCATAAGAGAGAAATACAAATTATTAAATGCATAGACCGGTCAAAAAACTCAAATAACAGCACTTTGAAAGAATAAAATTACAGAGAATATATGTGCATTGCAGGAAGTATCAAGAAGCAACAACAACAACAATACAAGTATGTGTTAGGAGGTGAGTGTGAAAGACAGTGTGTGTGTGAGAAAGAGAGACAGACAGACACTGTTGTATGTGTGAGAGAGACATGCGTTGCCCCTTTAAATATGTTGCCCTTTTAAGTAGATCGGCACTCAAAACAGATACAGCAGCAGCCACCAGCAAGCTCCCTCATCCCACTCCTGAGCCCTGTCACGTCCCCCTCATCTGCAGAGATGGGGTACAGGGGCAGGGGGAGAGAGGACGCCCTGACATCAGCACCCCCCCATAGCTCCGCACAGTAAGCAGGAGGCTCCCAGGAGCGGCTCCAAGGCAGAGGGCAGGAGCAGCGGAGCAGTGGGGAGAGGGGCACCTGAAGTGCGTGGCACTTGATAGCCTGCTGCGCAGCCACGCTGCCACACAGCTTAGCGAGAATTTAGGAGGGCAGTGGTGCTGGGTGTCTACTCCATTGCATCTGTCCTCTGATGGAAAAAGGATGGAGGCAATGAATGATGATGAGGTGGAGGAATCCTAGAATACTTTCTCCTGGGTGCCAGAGTAAAAATACCTTAAGAGCAGAGGGTAGCACAAGTGTCTCTGAAGGTATGTAGCGACTCGTCAGTCTTGTCACTAAATAAGTTGGTAATCTTAAATAGGAGGTTCTCAATTGTGGTTTGGATCTCTTTGGGGAAACTAGAGGCCTGTAGCCATGAATCTCTTCTCATGACTATCGAAGTAGCCCTAGAGTGTGCCGCTGTCAGCCACATCGAGGGGCACTTGGAGGGAAGTTTGTGCATCTAGCTTTCTTTCATCCAGGATGTCCTGGAACTGAGGTCCACATTCTTGAGGGAGCTTGTTCACAAATTCTGATAGCTTATTGTAATGTAAAAAGTCATATTTGGACATTAAAGCATGTTAGTTTGCTATCCGGAATGCTAAGCTAGCCAAGAAAAACAGCTTCCTTCCAAAGATGTCTAGTTGCATGGTATCCCTATCCGGGAGAGTGGACTTGGGCTGGTATAGCCGACTTGGTTCTGTAACTGTGTGCATCACCAGGGAATTGGGGTTAAGGAGGGAAAAATTCCACTCCCATGGGGTGGGGGGGGAGAGAAGTAATGCTTCTCAGCCTGCTTTGGGGCTGGGGGCTCGGATGCAGACATATGCCAGACTACACTGGGAGATTCCATGATAGCCTCATTAATCATGAGTGCCATTTTAAAAAGAGCTGTAGCCTGAAATATGTCTAGGAGCTTAAGGGTTTCATTCTGGACCTCCTCCAGAGGAGTCTGGAGAGTGCTGCAATTCTCCTGAGAAGGCCTGCTACTGGTTACAATCATCTGGACGCGAGGGAGAGACTGGTGATACTGCCTTGTCTGGAGAGCAGGTGGTGCTGGTTGATCCTCCTCCATCAGCTGCTCCCATGGAGATTACTACTTTGCTGGGTGAGGAACTCAGGATCCTCATACTCAGATGCCCGGAAGCATGGATCCCAGGAGCTTGATTAAATCCACTGTGGTGGATCATAGTGGAAGAGAGGTGATCCCCATGCTCGGTACCATTGGTCCCTGGTCTAGAATTACTCTTGACAAGGCAGGGAAATGGAGTTGATCTGGAAGCCATGTCATGACTGATAGACCTCTGTCGGCTAGCTGAAGGGAGTGACAGTACTGACTCATATTTGTCCAATAGATTTGTCCTTGTGTTCCATCACTGGGGCTGGGGGTACCATGGGACCTGTTTCTGTCAGAGGTGGATAGGAAAGAGATGGAGGCTGAGCCTCCAGTTCCCAGCAAGGCCCTGGTACTGGCAAATATTGCATCAATGGAGTGGGGACCTTCCACAACAGTGTTGGTGCCACAAAAACTATGGACTCTGGAGCTGCATAGATAGCCACGTCTTCCAGGAGAGTGTATCGAGGACCCACATGGGGTGAACTGCCCAGTGTCCTGGGCTTTGTCAGGACTGTCGATGCCCTCTTACAGATGGAAAGTCTGCTTATGGACGATATCATTGGACTATGGACTATCTGTGATGTTTGCACTGAAAAGTCGGGCTTTATTAGCTGAATAATGTCCAGTTAGGTGTATCTATGTAACCTGCCTTCCTCGCCCCTTCAGAAAATGGACTGAACTATTAAGAAGGGGTTAGGCTTCATCAAAGAACATCATGGAGATCCTGAAAGACATGGAGCCTTCAGAAGATACATAGTACCATAGTGGATGGTAGTCTCCACTCAAGAGATGTCACAGAAAAATCACCTGCAGAAGCATAAACAATCAAAGAGTTCCAGGATTGGGCAGCCCCTGCAGAAGATGCTAGGGGGCTCTGAAGATGTGACATCTCTTTCAGGGAATGTTAGGATGCTCCAAGATAGGTTGATTCCCTTTGGCTTATGCCAAGGAGCTCAATGAGAGGGCATGAGTGGTTTGTCTCCTTTACAAAATGTTACTGAGCTCTAGGAAAAATGAACCCCTGAGTGGGTTTTAAAGTTCTAGAATTTGAGGGACTGCGACATTTGCTTGCCATTCAGTTTGGTGCCTTGAAGAAGGACAGAGAAGGTACAGTGTGGGATGTAACCCCCAGCTATAGTACCTTCACTTATCATAGGTAAAAGATAGTTACACAGAATGGCCATACTGGAGTAATAAAGTAAATATTTTAGGGACTCCCTGTTCCCTATTCTAACCCCAAAACCACACTGTTCCCTATAGATTTCTATGGGCAGAAATACTGAGGAGCAGTTGTAGGTGAAGTAAAACTCTTGATGTGCTAAAACAGGTAGGGATTTAATACAGAACATTTGAGAAAAAGTCTGTCACACAATGTGCAGGGGTTTTGCTGCTATTTTATTGCTTCTTAATGCCCTGGGTTTAAGGTTTCCATTCGATGACTTTGATGGCAATTTTTGCTGCTCTGCTTACAGCCTCGCTGGAGTCATTCAACTGCCCTCGAAAGAGGTCCACATGGTTCAGTAGTGTCTTGCGACCCTCAGGTGCCTCAGACAGCATGGTTAGGGCTTTGATTGCATTCAAGCGTACTTTGCTGGTTTCATCATTGACCAGCTTCAGTAAAGGTGGAATGGCATCTGCATTAAGAGCTGCAAATTTCCCTGAGCAAGAAATAATTAGACTTAAAATTTGTTATTGACTATAATCAAATAACCACTTAACAAGCCTGAACCTGTTAATAAACAGCCGTGACCACACACTACAAAGAGATCTAGCTCTATCTCCAGCTCTGGTTCTAGATTTTGAACACTTCAGTGTTTGGTAGTGCTGAGAGTTGTGGGTTTCGGTTCAGCCCATCTCCATTAGAGACCACAATAAACCTCAATTTTTTATTCTTAAGAGAGCAATCCCACTACTTTAGTTAACTCCCCCTACTTTCCACATTTTATTTATTTTACTTTGAAAAGAATCACTTCGATCTCAAGAGACATCAAATGATAAGAAAAAATGTCTCAGGGCAAATGTCTTCAGGAATACCCTACATTCTTTTCTTTTCTAAGACCGTCTAAGTAAATACTTAGATCCACTCCTGTGTTATCTTCCAGAGCAAGGGGACCATTTGCAATGGTAGGCAGAGGAGGATTGAAACACAATTACTGTTATTAAGGATTCTTGTATGTCCAATTACACATTCAGCACACTGAAAAGTTACCCATTCGTGTTTTCAAAGTCATGTATCTGACTTTGATGAGAACTTATGCACTTCTCCAATTCCCACTCCCCCCCCCCCGGTTGTTGGGGGAAACGGTACCTTTTAAGCACACACAAAACTACAGGAAAGTAATGGAAAACGTAGGCACTCCTGCTCTCAGCTAAGGATTGCAGGTTCAAAACATTCCCAGGGCAGTTGCTGGTTGTGGGACTCTGACCTGAACTTAAGGCTTCCTCCTAATAGCATCTTTGAGGGAGGGTGGCGTTATAACCATTACTTGCCCTCTGCCAGAGTGAATCTTCCCCAGGCACAAGTAGATCTGACATACATTTCCCTGAGCCAGTGGAGGTAGATCAAACCAACTATATTGCAATATCTAGACACTATGGGTGAACAAAGTAGCTGAGGGACAGACCTAATGAAATGTCCTGTTTTTACTAGTTTCTGCAACAACTTTAGCATTATCTGACCCTAGATTTTTTTAAATTTATCTTGGAAAGTTATGAAATAAAACTGTCAACTGATCAAATGGCACTAGTCTGATAGCTGAATGAAGAATTCTCTGCTTTACAGGAAGTATCCCAGCAGGAGCTGCTTCTCTCACCTTGGGTCGTAATGGTGGCATTCATCAGTGCTCCTGCTGCATTGGCTTGGACCTCAGGATCTGAATCCTCCAACAGGCTGACCAGCACTGGGATAACCTCTTCATCCCACACAACATTTTTTCCTTCCAGAGGGACACTGAGGAAGAGAGAAGGTTAAAGTGCTTTCTTGAACCTATGTCAACAATCATAGAATCATAGAATATCAGGGTTGGAAGGGACCTCAGGAGGTCATCGAGTCCAACCCCCTGCTCAAAGCAGGACCAATCCCCAACTAAATCATCCCAGCCAGGGCTTTGTCAAGCCTGACCTTAAAAACTTCTAAGGAAGGAGATTCCACCACCTCCCTAGGTAATGCATTCCAGTGCTTCACCACCCTCCTAGTGAAAAAGTTTTTCCTAATATCCAACCTAAACCTCCACGACTGCAACTTGAGACCATTATTCCTCGTTCTGTCATCTGCTACCACTGAGAACAGTCTAGATCCATCCTCTTTGGAACCCCCTTTCAGGTAGTTGAAAGCAGCTATCGAATCCCCCCTCATTCTTCTCTTCCGCAAACTAAACAATCCCAGTTCCCTCAGCCTCTTCTCATAAGTCATGTGTTCCAGTCCCCTAATCATTTTTGTTGCCCTCCGCTGGACGTTTTCCAATTTTTCCACATCCTTCTTGTAGTGTGGGCCCCAAAACTGGACACAGTACTCCAGATGAGGCTTCACCAATGTCGAATAGAGGGGAATGATCATGTCCCTCAATCTACTGGCAATGCCCCTACTTATACAGCCCAAAATACCATTGGCCTTCTTGGCAACAACGGCACACTGGTGACTCATATCCAGCTTCTCGTCCACTGTAACACCTAGGTCCTTTTCTGCAGAACTGCTGTCTAGCCATTCGGTCCCTAGTCTGTAGCGGTGCATGAGATTCTTCCGTCCTAAGTGCAGGACTCTGCACTTGTCCTTGTTGAACTTCATCAGATTTCTTTTGGCCCAATCCTCTAATTTGTCTAGGGCCCTCTGTATCCTATCCCTACCCTCCAGTGTATCTACCTCTCCTCCCAATTTAGTGTCATCTGAAAACTTGCTGAGGGTGCAATCCACACCATCCTCCAGATCGTGAATGAAGATATTGAACAAAACCGGCCCGAGGACCGACCCTTGGGGCACTCCACTTGATACCGGCTGCCAACTAGACATGGAGCCATTGATCACTACCCGTTGAGCCCGACAATCTAGTCACCTTTCTATCCACCTTATAGTCCATTCATCCAGCCCATACTTCTTTAACTTGCTGGCAAGAATACTGTGGGACACCGTGTCAAAAGCTTTGCTAAAGTCAAGGAACAACACATCCACTGCTTTCCCCTCATCCACAGAGCCAGTTATCTCATCATAGAAGGCAATTAGATTAGTCAGGCATGACTTGCCCTTGGTGAATCCATGCTGACTGTTCCTGATCACTTTCTTCTCCTCTAAGTGCTTCAGAATTGATTCCTTTAGGACCTGCTCCATGATTTTTCCAGGGACTGAGGTGAAGCTGACTGGCCTGTAGTTTCCAGGATCCTCCTTCTTTTTTTTTAAAGATGGGCACTACATTAGCCTTTTTCCCAGTCGTCCAGGACCTCCCCCGATTGCCATGAGTTTTCGAAGATAATGGCCAATGGCTCTGCAATCACATCCACCAACTCCTTTAGCACTCTCGGACGCAGCACATCCGGCCCCATGGACTTGTGCTTGTCCAGCTTTTCTAAATTGTCCCGAACCACTTCTTTCTTTACAGAGGGCTGGTCACCTTCTCCCCATGCTGTGCTGCCCAGTGCAGTAGTCTGGGAGCTGAACTTGTTAGTGAAGACAGAGGCAAAATAAGCATTAAGTACATTCGTTTTTTCCACATCCTCTGTCACTAGGTTGCCTCCCTCATTCAGTAAGGGGCCCACACTTTCCTTGACTTTCTTCTTGTTGCTAACATACCTGAAGAAACCCTTCCTGTTACTCTTAACATCTCTTGCTAGCTGTAACTCCAGGTATGATTTGGCCTTCCTGATTTCACTCCTGCATGCCAGAGCAATATTTTTATACTCTTCCCTGGTCATTTGTCCAATCTTCCACTTCTTGTAAGCTTCTTTTTTATGTTTAAGATCAGCAAGGATTTCACTGTTAAGCCAAGCTGGTTGCCTGCCATATTTACTATTCTTTCTACACATCGGGATGGTTTGTCCCTGCAACCTCAATAAGGATTCTTTAAAATACAGCCAGCTCTCCTGGACTCCTTTCCCCCTCATGTTATTCTCCCAGGGGGTCCATCAGTTCCCCGAGGTTGTCAAAGTCTGCTTTTCTGAAGTCCAGGGTCCGTATTCTGCTGCTCTCCTTTCTTCCCTGTGTCAGGATCCTGAACTCAACCATCTCATGGTCACTGCCTCCTAGGTTCCCATCCACTTTTGCTTCCCCTACTAATTCTTCCCCGTTTGTGAGCAGCAGGTCAAGAAGAGCTCTGCCCCTAGCTGGTTCCTCCAGCACTTGCACCGGGAAATTGTCCCCTACCCTTTCCAAAAACTTCCTGGATTGACTGTGCATCGCTGTATTGCTCTCCCAGCAGATATCAGGGTGATTGAAGTGTCCCATAAGAACCAGGGCCTGCAATCTAGTAACTTCTGTGAGTTGCCGGAAGAAAGCCTCATCCACCTCATCCCCCTGGTCCGGTGGTCTATAGCAGACTCCCACCACTACATCACCCTTGTTGCTCACGCTTCTAAACTTAATCCAGAGACACTCAGGTTTTTCTGCAGTTTCATACCGGAGCTCTGAGCAGCCATACTGCTCCCTTACATACAGTGCTACTCCCCCACCTTTTCTGCCCTGCCTGTCCTTCCTGAACAGTTTATATCCATCCATGACAGTACTCCAGTCATGTGAGTTGTACATGTACAACTGACTACAGTCACCTACCATGCCCCACCCTTCATTTCAAAACAAGAATGCTGATGCAGAATTCTCTTCTGTTCTGTTTGGAGCCAGATTATTCTGAATGTTAGAGGGCACTTTAAACACCCATGCTAGAGCTACAAACCGGACGGGGAGAGGTCAGTTCGTGGCAGAGTGGTTAGTGTTGAAACTACATGCTCAATGCATAGGAGAGATAGGAAGTATGGCAAAAGACCACCCTGGCTTAACCAGGAAATCTTCAATGATCTGAAACTCAAAAAAGAGTCCGACATAAAGTGAAAATTAGGTCAAATTACAAAGGATGAATATAAACAAATTACACAAGTATGTAGGGACAAAATTAGGAAGGCCAAGGCACAAAATAAGATTAAACTAGCTAGAGAGGTAAAGGGTAACAAGAAAACATTCTACAAATATATTAGAAGCAAAAGGAAGACCAAGGACAAAATAGTCCCGTTACGCAATTGGGGGGAGGGAACAATAACAGAAAATGTGGAAATGGCAGAAGTGTTAAATGACTTTTTTTGTTTCAGTTATTACCAAAAAGGTTGGTAGTGACTGGACATCTAACATAGTAAATGCCAGTGAAAATGAGTAGGATCAGAGGCTAAAATAAGTCACCAGGGCCTGATGAAATGCATCCTAGAATACTCAAGGAGTTGACTGAGGAGATATCTGAGCCATTAGCAATTATCTTTGAACAGTCATGGAAGATGGGAAAGATTCCAGAAGACTGGAAAAGGGTAAATATAGTGCCAATCTATAAAAAGGGAAATAAGGACAACCTGGGGAATTACAGACTAGTCAGGTTAACTTCTGTGCCCGGAAAGATCATGGAGCAAATAATTAAGCAATTTGCAAATATCTAGAAGATAATAAGGTGATAAGTAACAGTCAGCATGGATTTGTCAAGAACAAATTGTGTCAAACCAACCTGATAGCTTTCTTTGACAGGGTAACAAGCTTTGTGGATAGGGGGGAAGCAGTAGACATGGTATATCTTGATGTTAGTGAAGCTTTTAATACTGTCTCGCGTGACCGTCTCATAAACAAACTAGGGAAATGCAACCTAGATGGAGCTACTTTTTAGATGGATGCATAACTGGTTGGAAAACTGCTCCCAGAGAGTAGTTATCAGTGGTTCACAGTCAAGCTACAAGGGCATATCAAGTGGGTTCCCTCAAGGATCTGTTCTGGGTCCAGTTCTGTTCAGTATCTTCATCAGTGATTTAGAGAATGGCACAGAGCAGGGGTCTCAAAGTCAATTTACCTTAGGGCCAGTACCAGTCCTCAAATCCTCTGAGCGGGCCAATAATGTCACTGAAGATGGTGTTCACACCACCTCCCAGCCCATTTCCCACCCTTTTTCCTCACTCCCTTGGCCTCATGTGCTGCCCCGGCTGACTCTGACCAGCGACTAGTGACACTGCCTGCATGGCTGACTCTGCCCAACAACTAGTGATGGTATCTCTGTCCCTCTCCCCCAGCCAATTGGGAGCTATGGGGGGCGGTGCTTGTAGCAGGCAGTGTGGCTGCGTGGGTCTGTCCTCTGTGGCTCTGCCAGCGACAGCAGGGATAGGGAACCGCTTGCAGAGAGCGGAGCTGACCGAGGTGAACGACACATTGCCAAATGCAACCCCTGGGAGGGTCCCAGGAGCAGCAGGATGGAGCAACGTTGGGGGAGGGGCATGTAAATCTCTCCAGTCCGCTCCCCTTCTGTCCCCTGACCCCGCCAGCAGCCATGAGGGCTGGATGAAAGAACTTTTTAAAAAGTTTCTGCGGGCCGCAGTGGGGAGGTTCTCGTGCCACATGTGACCCATGGGCTGGGACTTTGAGACCCCTGCCATAGAGATACGTTTATAAAGTTTGCGGACGGGGTTGCAAGTGCTTGTCGGTTAGGATTAAAATTCAAAATGATCTCAAGAAATGGTCTGAAGTAAATAGGATGAAATTCAATAAAGATAAATGCAAAGTACTCCACTTAGGAAGGAATAATCAGTTGCACACATACAAAACGGGAAATGACTGCCTAGGATGGAGTACTGTGGACAGGGATCTGGGGGTCATAGTGGATCACAAGCTAAATATGAGTGAACAGTGTTACGCTACTGGGAAAAAAAAAGCAGACATCATTCTGGGATGTATTAGCAGGAATGTTGTAAGCAAGACACGAGAAGTAATGCTTCAGCTCTACTCTAGGCTGATTAGGCCTCAACTGGAGTATTGTGTCCAATTCTGCGTGCCACATTTCAGGAAAGATGTGGACAAATTGGAGAAAGTCCAGAGAAGAGCAACAAAAATTATTACAGGTCTAGAAAACATGACCTTTGAGGGGAGATTGAACTGGGTCTGGAGAAGAGAAGACTGAGGTGGGCGGGGGGCCATAACAGTTTAAGTACATAAAAGGTTGTTACAAGGAGGAGGGGAAAAAAAATTCTCCTTAATCTCTGAGGATAGGACAAGAAGGAATGAGCTTAAATTGCAAAAAGGGCTGTTAAGGCTGACATTAGGAAAAGCTTCCTAACTGTCAGGGTGGTTAAGCACCGAAATAAATTGCCTTGGGAGGTTGAAGAATCTCCGTCATTGGAGATTTTTAAGAGCAGATTAGACAAACACCTGTCAGGGATAGTCTAGATAATATTTAGTCCTGCCATGAATGCAGGGCACTGGAGTAGATGACCTCTTGAGGTCCCTTCCGGTCCTATGATTCTATATAATACCTCAATACTCATTGAGGTATTTTGGTGATACTAGCAGTGAGCACTGGGGTTGAGTGCCTAGTATTTCCACAGCCATTTGCCTTTAAAAGCCAGAAACCTAGTGTTCATATTGTCTAATATTCTAAATCTTAAATGCGGTGCCTCACAAATAACTAGCGTGACCAGACGTCCCGATTTTCTAGGGACAGGCCCGATTTTTGGGTCTTTTTCTTATATAGGCTCCAATAACCTCCCACCCCCGTCCCGATTTTTCACACTTGCTGTCTGGTCACCGTACAAATAACATAAAATACAAGGTCCTTGCCTTGATGCAGGCTTGTAGTTGAACTCTTGGGTTTGATTCACTAAAAACTCTTATTGGTGTACTCTGTGGATGATGAATTTAAGTCTTAAATGAAGAGCCACAGTATGATCCTCAGTGCACAGATCTCATTTGTTTAAGAAGATCTGCCATATTGTAGCTCCCTATTCAGCATCTGTTTGGGCTGAACTTAGCATGGTAGTTTTCATAAACAATGATGCCATTTCCATGGAAGATTATTATATTGAACTGTATTACATCATAGTGACCAACTGTGTTATCCTTCACCATACTGCAGTGTTCTATTAACAACAACTTGCATTTATATTGTATATTTTACTCCAAGGATTGTGAAATGCTTTACCAACTTAACGAACTGATATACAAAGTATATACAGGGATGTTTTATCCATTGAAATGCAGCTACTCTAGGATGAAATACAGCAACTATTTAACAGTACATAGTAAGAAATACGACAAAGTTTATAACAGGAAATGAAGAATGCTCTATCCAAATGAAAATTTAGGTAGGCAAAAAATAATTTAGTTTATTTTAACATTCCTCCTCTTGCAAAAAGTTATTATGGGATCGATTTTGTGATCATAAATTATCAGGATTTTGGTTCTACACTGTCTCTTATACAAAATGGTACTTCCAGCAGTGCTGCACTGCTTAGCACCATGCAGGGGCATTAGCTCACTGCTAACATGGGCGGCAGGTGTGGGGGGTGGAGGGGAAAGTGTGCCATCTACTGAATCGCCAACACCAGAGCAGCTAAGTCCATGTATACATCTAGCCTGATGTTATGTTGCAATGTGAGATGTGACAAGTTTAAAGTGTAAGGTGGTACAACTGCAAACTAGTGCATGGGACTCAATCAGTAGATAAATATTGTCTTGGAACAACCCATGTGCATAGTTCTTTCTTTCCGTTACCTAATTCCCAAAAGGGCACGGGCAGCTTTGCTCCTGATGGCCACTGATGGATGAGTGAGCTTTTCCTTCAGAATGGGAACAGCGCCTGTTGCTAGAGCTTCAAAAGCCTCTACACATAGGCAGCCAGAGAGCGTGTCCAGTATCAACTCTTGGATTTCATCCATTTCAGTTTTCAGTTTAAGAACAAGTGAAGAAATCAAATTGCTTTCCACTATGCCAACAGCACCTGCAGGCGGAGACAGAAAGGAAACTTGGACTGAAAGTGCTAAGCCATTTAATGTTTCAATCAACATTTTGAAATTTGCTACCATGATCAAAATGTACCCAGCTATTTCTGTCCCTACAATAGTGTGGTGTTGAGAGATGGAGACTGTTGTAACTGTGGGCACTGTACCAGCACTCCTCCAACATTTCCCCAGGATTTATTTGGCAAATTTCACCTCTATTTGCAAACTGTAAGCAGTTTATAGTTTTCTCAAATGTATTCTCTTGCAGAGTCATTCCCTTCAACCTTATTCTCTCCAGCGTCATTTGCTAAGAGGCAACAAATTATCTACTGCCACAGCTCATGCCTGTTCCTACAATGATTTCAACCCAGGTGAGGCTCAAGTTACAGTTGCTCTAATGTTTCCCATATCCACAAGTGCAATATTTTTCCCTATAATAACTCCTGCTGAGAGATTACAAGAGTGGAATAGCTGTGTGCTCCCTTACACCATTCCTTGCAAAAATTTATACTGGTAGAAACGGGGCTTTGAGCTTCCCAGCCGTCAGCACTTCGCTACGTCCTAGAGAGGAGAATCTTACTGGGCTACAGCACAGCTGTGATCTGCCCAGCAAGCCAGTTCTCTGTGAGGGCTGAGTGGCTGGCTCTTAAGTGTTCTGTTTCTTAGATAATACTAAGCCAACATTACTAACAGCATTGCCATGGAAAACTAGCAAGCAGAAGAGAACCCATTGTCCACCAGTAACTATGTGGAAACAAAATCCTCAGCGTCTGGTTGCTAAGACAGTTCTTTGGTTGCTAAGAGAAAAGTGGCTCCATTTGAAGTGATTCATATGTAGTTGGATAAGGAAGTATGAGAAGCAAAAAGGCTGTCTCCTTATTCAGGGATAAAGGGATCTTTCCCGCAAGTACAGCTAGAAAAGGATTTCAATGACCTTTTGTTAACCCATGGGAAAAACTCCTTGAGTTCACAGTCAAGCCTAAGAATATGGCCCTTTATCAATGTATAGAACAGAATAACCTCTACTCTACTTCTGAGGTTTTTGCTGACATTGAGTAATTTCATATGTCATTACTTACTGGACTTTACTCTCCTAATGCAGAAGAAGCCGTGACAGTGATGTTGTTAAAGCTTTTGCTACCTTTGCTACATTTGGAAGCCAGTTGCTGTAGGAGTACAAAAATGATTAAGTTGGAAAAAATGAAAATTGGAATCATAAAAATTATGTTGAAGGCTACAAATAAGTGATGTTTTAAGCTTGGAATTGTGTATTGTGACAGGACAGTGATGTGGGGAGAGCATATACATGTCTTCCGTAATGCCATAGATCAGTGTGACTGCACTGGGGTGTCATGTTGCCAAGGCATGATATTGTAATTAAGCATGATTTGCATTTTCCTTTCTTTAACCTATTTTCTCTCTCTTTTTCCGGCACGAGGAGAAAGAAACTCATGACCAGATTCTGGCCCAATGATGGAACAAAAGGGATGACTGGCTTCTCTAATGGGCCAGTTAGAGATTCTCTTCATGAAGGAATAAAGTCTGTATCGCTGACTCTCACTGACTTTTGGCTCCTTTGCCATAGAGCTGTGTTGGGGGTGGGCTGGAGAACAGTGGGGATATAGCACGGAGTGCTTTGTGTGCCAAGAACTCCTGGCTCGCAGCTTGGTCCCTAGAGAACTGATCCTGCAGGAATAACTGAGAGCAGCCTAAAATATAACCTGTGGGGGCTGGCCTACATATTTCTCACACCGGTCTGATCCCAAAAATCTGCCTGCACATGTTTTGAAGGTCTTTTGAAGTAAGTTGTGTAGTAAGAGACAAACTTTCAAAAAACAGCCTTTAAAACTGCCCTCTTAGTTGTTCATGAGAAAAATCTCCCCATAAGCCCACTGGCACATGAGAGTAGGATAGCCAAAAACTTCCTAATTTTGCAAATGTAGGTCTGCCATGCAAATAACTATGTGCAAAATTGGGGGTTTCAATGTCAGAGGAGGTTTTGACCTGCAAGCAGATAGAATCATAAAATATCAGGGTTGGAAGGGACCTCAGGAGGGCATCTAGTTCAACCCCCTGCTCAAAGGAAGACCAATCCCCAACTAAATCATCCCAGCCAGGGCTTTGTCAAGCCTGACCTTAAAAACTTCTAAGGAAGGAGATTCCACCACCTCCCTAGGTAACGCATTCCAGTGTTTCACCACCCTCCTAGTGAAAAAGTTTTTCCTAATATGCAACCTAAACCTCCCCCTCTGCAACTTGAGACCATTACTCCTCATTCTGTCATCTGCTCCCACTGAGAACAGTCTAGATCCATCTTCTTTGGAACCCCCTTTCAGGTAGTTGAAAGCAGCTATCAAATCCCCCCTCATTCTTCTCTTCTGCAGACTTAGTCTTCCCTGATCAGATGGCATGCTGAATGCAAAATGTAAAAATAAATATAGTGAGGAACGGAAGTTAAAAGCTCTACATTCCTCCTGCTTCCAGGCCCTGTGTGTAGTTTTCATCCACAATCATACTGCTGTTCCTCAGGTAAGGGTCACAATCTAGGCATTAACATTTCATAAGACAAACATGCTTCTCATATAGCACACTCAGCTCTGATATAAGCCATGACAAGCAATCAGTCACTTTCATTTTCCTTCTGTCTGTTATTACTTTTCTCTTAACGCTTTTCCTCTCATGCCTGTTTTCTGTTTGTGTTTGTCCATTCATCAACTCTTCTTAATTCCTTTCTGCCAAATATTTGCCATGCATCTCTTTCTGCCTTGTGCTATCCCATCATCTTTTCTCTCCTGTTTCCGTCTCTCTCTCATGCCTTCCTTCTTGAGTACTAGCCTAGCGCTTTTGCTATCTCCAATACCATTACTCTACCTGCAACCTTACATATGTCTTTTGCTACATATCAAAATTAATGTCCCATGTCTCTGTGTTTGCATCCTGCACTTCTCGTCTCTTCATATGGCATTGATCTATTTGACTGTTTGCCCCATTTTCATTGACTTTTGAGTTTGTGTCTGCCAGTTAATGTTTATTGATCTTCTTTGACTCAGTCATCTTTAATCAACTGCACTTTTTCCTCTTCATGGCTCGCCATTGGTGGAGGCCCTTGCTATTGAGGCTCTGAGTGCAAAATATGTGTCACACCCACCATCTTGTCTCCTTCTGTTACAGTGAGTTGGCTGGGGTTGCACAGAGCATCTTATATAGTCCAAATAGTGGGCTTGGAGCTTGACAAACAAAGTAGGAACACAAGGTCTCTCCTAAAAGAACCTACAGTCTGTAGAAAGAGGCTGCTGGCTGGACTGTAACAAGAAGTAGTGACTTCTTGAGTTGAGGAATCACAGCTAGTTCCACAATTTCTGTTTAGACGGGTTTTTTAAAAATATTTCATTGTACTTATTTACTTTTGTGCAAGTACTTTGGCTCTTTTCACTGCTAACATTCATCTGCTATGTCAAGTGTTCCGTGATGGAGGTTCAGTCTCTGCTCCAAGACAGAGCAGCTTGACAGGACTGCTACCATGATGAGAAGGTACTAAAGAAAACTGCACAGTTAAGAATATGATCTAGGAAGATGGGCTGCTTCTCCATCCCAAAGGCTTCACTGAAGTCAAGCGATGCTAGTGTCAGCAGAAAAGAGACTGGTTTACAGAAGACTGAAAAATCCAGACTGAAATTTGTTTTTTTCCCCCTTAGGAGACCAAGTTATACCAGAAAAGATCAGGGGACTAGAGAAGTGAAAAGAAAAGGAAAGAGAAATAATTAGTGAACATTTGTAGGGGAGATGCTTGCAAATTAGAGCAATCTTAAAGTGAAAGAAGTGAATTCCTTACACCTGACTGTACAAACAATGGATGGGGAGGGTGAGCTGGCAGCTCCTGCAGCTTCTATGCTGCTGACAAATGCAGTGGCATCCCTTGAACTCTTAACTTTCCACTGAAATACTGGCACTTCAAAGGTAACTTACTTTGTGCAGCAGTAGTGCTGTGATTTGTCCAGTCTACCAGATACATTTGGAGCAGTGAATAGTAACACTTAAGGTTTGTAACAGAACGTACTCCTGTGTCCACACCCTACACACTATTGTAATAATCTTCTCTCTCTTTGTAGTTGATAAACTCGTTCTATTGTTATATCTAATCCAGTGTGTTTAAACTGAAATGTTTGGGAAACTCCATTTGGGGTAACAAAGTGTATGTGTATTATTTTTGTTAAAGAAATGCAGACTTTATATGAACTTTTATTGTTCAGCAGAGGTCTGGGCAGTACCAGGCATACATTTCTGGGGGAAATCTAAGACCGTGAGTGTGTTGGAGTCACCCTGCAGCATAACCAATGCTGGTAAGAGCCAAGGTGTGGCTGGCTGGCTGCAGCACACGCAGAGCAAGCTGGGCATGACTTGCCTGCCAGAGACTGTTTGTGTGCAGTCCAGACTGGAGGTTACAGCAGCAAAGGACTGTAAAGGGCACCCCAGGTTAGAAGGCAGGGTTGACACAAGCCACTCATTAGTCCGGACTGTAGCCTGGGCACGTCACAGGGACATCTAAGGCTATGTGAAAGAAGTGTTACAAAATGTAACTTGCTGTCATTGGAATTGCATAGTTAACTTCAGTATTGATCCATTGTCCTCTGAGAACTTGCATTTTCCCTTGGGCCACTTTTTCTTCTTATTTCTGCACTCATCTTCTCCTTCTCACAGCCCTCTGGCTAGTCCCATTGTCTCCTTTCCTGTCATTTTTAAAAAAAATAGACTCAAAGTGGTGTTGCCATTTTATTGTGTTCTCTCAATCAGGCTGTAGGACAAAGTTTTAAGTGTTTTATGAAATTTTGCAGGGGACATAATAAACACTTACAAATAACAGTATTTTTAATTCCCTAAGCAATTACACTACATTATTGATTACAAATGTCATTTTTAAAATCAAAGCCACTTTAAAAATGTCCTTTTTAATGAGAAGCAAACATTTGAAAAGCTCTAGTAAATATTGTACAGTGTGGAACACTGTAGTTAAGTTAAAGAAACTGGCTTTATCTCAGCACAGATTTCTATATTACATGTCATTTGTTAATATGAAGCATTGAGTTGCGATTTCTAGATATTTACTTGCAGTCCTCAACAGAGCATCTCATTGTAGTGAAGGACAGAAAACTAAAAGAGGAAACAGAACCGGATCGGATACGTCTTGTAAACTGTCCAGCACATAGTAGCTGAGAAAGTCCAACACGGAAGGTCACTAGCTGCTGGAAGCACAAAAATGCATCAGTAATAGGTCTCAGACTTAGCAGCACCTCTTTTTTGCGTCATGTAGAGTCAGTAAGCCTTACCTGTAACTGCAACATCATGCTTCTGACATCACCAGCATTCTAGATTAGGAGCAACCTATTTTTAGGGCAATTGTGTGACTAGCGCATAGATTAAATGCATGCAGTAGCTCAGTGCTTCTCCAGTATTTCCTTTCTGCAGGCCAATTTGTAAAGGAGTGATCCTCTCTGTGCTCCTCTCATCACAACACCCTGATCCACCACTGTATCGTTCTCAAAATGTTTCATTCAATGGACCACTGGAAAGAATTGACCACTGGTGGTCTATAAAACACAGTTTGAAAGTCCCATAGTAGCTAATGTAATTTTAAGATTGAGAATGCAGGGCCCTCCACTCTCCCCCAAAAGATATGTCAATGAGTAGATAAAGGATAGCAGTATGCTTGAACTAGACTAATATTTCCTTCCAGGGTGTTTGAAGCAGTGGATAGGCCCACCAAAAGTGAAAAAGAGCCCACCTGTGTGCACTACTTCCAACATCTAGCTAACTATGTTCAGTCTTCTTACTGAAGAGACATTCTATAGACATCCCTTGAAATGTCAAACTAATTCTCTTTTAAATGCAGATCCAAATCTGTGCTCTGTTTACAGTAAAGTTGTCTTAGAAAGAAAGTCAGTGTCTACAAGAATACTCAGAGAACAAAAATAATCTTTTGTCTGAATGTTCTCAGACAGGCAGAAAGGAATACACTTCAGGGTTTCCAAATTAAAAAATAGATCCTGGATTACATTTTTACATAGGAATTACGCACTAGATCACACAAATGGTCCATCAAATTCAGCATCCTATCACTGACAGTGGTCAGTACCAGATGCTTCAGGGAAGGGCACTAAAAAACTCTGTTGTGAAAAATTATGGAACATCTGTTTCTTCCCAGCCCTGTCAGTTAGTGGTTGGCTCATGCCCTGAAGCATGAGTATTTTATCTTTTATGATACAAATTTTCAGCCTGTCTCATTTAATTCTGAATGTTCACCATCCATATAAAGTCTAATCTCTTCTTCTGAGATCTTGGCTTCAACTGTATATATTGGATGATCATAAATTAGGAAACATCTTGTAGTGTATGCAAAATAATTTAATTTATTTTGTTCAGAAGAAAATGTTGTTTGGCCACAGGTTCTTGTCTGGGATAATTCACTTACTAACTGGAATGTGATCCTCACGTGTTTATGAACTCCCTCCACTGTGAAGATCTTTCTAAAAAACAACATGAAGGCAGGAAACAGATCTGACATTTGTATTGCTTGCTCTGAAGAGCTGAGTTCAAATGATATACAGTGAATTAAAGCATTCAGATGATAACTAATCCTCAGGATCTGTGCTCCAGCCATGTGCTACAATCAAGTTTCAGATGTGACAGATTACAAATCCCTTGTTGCTCCTCTGAGCAGTAAGGGAGACATACAAATATGGAGTAAGAGCAAAGTGACTCATAAAACACCCTGCCATAAAAGGCTCTGATGACATCATTGCTTCCACAAACACCTGGCATGATTTAACTTGTTTACAGAAAGGAAAGATAATTCAATGCATATAACAAAGTGAACATGTTCATAAGAGAATTTGGATTGATTCAGGTCTCTTCAGTTAATAGTGGATTTTATACTTGCCTAAATACTTGTGCGTGTAGATCGAGGGCCCAGACAATCATTAACTGTTACTACAATAAGCCTCTACCAGATCTAATAATTTATCAAATGCTGCTCTGCATTTTCCATTGACTGTCTAAGTCCACGATATAGCTCTCTGAGTTTGGCTGCATTGTTTTTTCATTATTTGTTCTATTCCCTGTGTTCTTCTTCTAAACAGGCTTTGATATTGCATGTAGGATATTCTCATTTAAACCATTTACCTTATTATATTTATGAAAAGTCCTAAAACTGACTCCTGCATATAAAAGTTGACTTTTCACTTCTCTGACAGTAAGGCCAAGAAGTTAGAGACTACCTTGGCACCCTAAACAATTATTTTAAGCTCCGATTTAAGGATGGACAGCCCAATATTTAAAAAGAGAAAAAATCATTCAATTGCAGCCAAGGGATACACTAAAACAAATAAAATAATCATCCATATTTGAGATACACAGGCTCTGTAACTATATACATGTATTTTATTTTCTATCACAGTCATGCCTAGAGGATTCAAATGAGATCATAGTTCCACTGTACTAGGCATTGTACAAATGCATAAGAGCCAGTCTCGGCTTCAACAAGATTACAGACTAAATGGAGAAGACGGACAAAGGAGGGGAGGGGAAATATAAATATAAGTATAGAGAGATAGAGGTCAGTGAAAGGATATGGAAATGATCCCAGGGCTCTTGATGCTCAGCCCACTGCACCATCCACTAGACTACTCTGCCTCTCAAGATTCTCTCTCTCTCTCTCTCTTTTATACGGCATAAGAATGCAAAGCTAGTATAACTATTCATTTTCATCTACAATCTACACTTACAGGTAGAGATGGCATTTTGGCTCTATATCTCCATTTTCAGACAACTTTCTTGAAACACTACCTTTCAGTCTGAAATGTCTTACGTTTGGTCTTAATGCAGAAATTTGGTGGGTTTGTTTTTTTTTAAATTAAGTTTCATAAAAATGTGTTGAGCAGCTTAAGTTATCTAAGCATCGGGAAAGAGTGGTTTATAAATGTTAATTGTTTTTAAACAATGTTTTTACAATCAGGCATTTCATTTAAACAAGAGATAGTGAAACATTTTGGATAAAATATGAACTGACTCTCGCCATTCTTCGTCCAAACAAAACATGAATTTCTGAAGTTTGAAAAGATTTTTCTATCTTAAAAACAAAACAAAAAAAAAAGGAAGAAAAATCTCCACATCTCTGTACCTGCTGGATATAGCAGAAATCCCATGAAAAGGGCTATTCTGGCTTTTCTCCCAGTGTTTCCAATCCAAACTGTGCTGGAAATGGTGAGGTTTCCAGTCTCCTTTAAAGGGCAGGCACACAAGAGGGGAGTGTTGTTTTCTCCATGCTGTGAACAGTTGTTGGCATTAGTGTACAACTAAGATTACTTAGGTAGCTTGAAAAGGAGCCAACAAGCAGCTCCACTCTTAGAAATAGCAAAATAAATCAACAAAGCAAAAATGGACCACATTTCTGGGATATACATGAACAACTCACATTGACTTCAACAGGAATTGCATGCATATATCTGAGGTCAGAATTTGGCAGAGAGAAAAAGAGCACACACACATTTCTCTCCCAACAGAGAATAAACACACTCCATGTTCAAACACCTTCTTGGACACTGGGAAAGCTCACTGCTGAGAGCAGTGGTAGTGCTTCACACTAACAAAAGTGGCTTTCAACTTTTAAGTCCAGCTACTTTAAGGGCCAGAGGAATTAAGGGCACTTCACTTGAGCTCCTTCCTAGAAATGTGTCCTTACAAGTTTTCATTTTCCAGATTTTTTTGCTGTGAACACTGTTTTTTCCTTTCTTTTTTGTGCAAACAATTAATTAGATTACTTATTGAAATTTAGGTAAGTGTAATACTTTAGTTAATTCTTTGATTTTTGTAAAGTGTGTGTGAATTTTGCAATATCAGCATGATTTCTAAAATTCTGCCCTAATTCTATTTTTGTCAGAAAAAAGAGCTTCTTATGCTGTTGATAACAGAGATGGGGGATTTACAGAAGGCCATGTGCTGCTGGACTCATACAAGCCGAGTACTACTTTACTCCATGAGTACTCCCAGTTACTTCAGTGGGGCTACTTGACAGATAAGGAACTACTCAGCATGAATAAGGGAATTAAAATACAGTCAAGAGAAAGGTAGTTTTACAAGTGAAAAATTGTCTTTGAGACAGGAGAAAATGCAAACTATTTTAGGCAAGTATGCCCCTTTTTCTTTATGCTTCATTGCTAATTCCAAAGATTTAGGATTACCCTTACAGGGTACCATTTAGCTTTTTGACTGGCTTGTGAAATCTTCTGGTAGACCTGAGGATCTCTTTGCGGAAGCCTGAAATATCTGCTGACATTTCTACAACAAAGCATCAGAGAGGAAGGAGTTAAGGCAGCACTTTTGGCAGTGGAAGCCACGTCCCTTTGTCCCTGCTGGGCATGCTCCAACTGCTGCTACAGTATAAAAAGAAGCAGCCCAGCTCAGTCAGGGCTGACTGCAGAGGAGGGAGGATGCACCTTGCCAACTCCATGGGTGCAGGCGACACCGAGACCCAGACAGGTGCCCAGACACCTGCAGACGCCCCAGGGAGATTGTGGTTGCTAGGAGCAGCGCTGCCCGAAGAGCCCAGGGACTCCGAAGATGCCCAGACTTCAACTACAGGAATCACAGTAGGACGTAACCCAGGGAGGGACTCAGGGCTGGTCTTAGGGAAAATGGTACCCTGGGTGAACTTGCATTTTGGTGCTCCTGGCCCCTGTGGGTGTGGTGCCCCTGGCCCCCATGGGCTCCCCATGCTCCCTTCACCCCAAAGGCTTGTGCCCCTAGTCCCTGCACCCCCTTCACTCCTAACTCCTGCATCTCCCTCCTGCACCAATGTGAGGAAACTGACCTGGATGCATGAAGCAGCTGGCATTGCTACTTGCTCCCCAGGGACTGCTGCTCCTCTGCCCTGCACACCCCAAGGGGCTGTGAGGGGAGGAGCAACATCAGGGCTCCATGCATCAAGGTCATTTTCCCAGCCTGGGCTGCATAAGGAGAGGGTGTGAGAGCAGCAGCTGCTGGTGCCTCAGCCCAGCCCAGCCCAGGTGGGGAAAGTGACCTGGATGCAGGAGCCCTGGCGTGTGCGTTGCGGGGACTGTGTGAGGGAAACTGTGTGAGAGAGTGTGTGTGGGTAAAAACCGCGAACAAAAGCCACAGCTGGCCAAAACACCAGCCATGTGCTGCTCCCACTAAAAGGGAACCATCACACTATCTCACCCTTCACATTTCTGATATGAACTACCAGGCCTTGAATTAAAATTTTGTATGAAATTGGGGTGAATTAAAACACTGTAAATAGTTTTTTAAAAATAAAAAATCTGAAAAGCTTGAAGACATTTTATTTACAGTGTCATTATTCATACTACTGTTGCTAGTCCTTCCCCTCCACCCCAAGGCAGAGAGGCACAGAGACTAGGATCAGGACCAGCTGTGCTCCCAAAAGACCAGGCCAAACTTCCTGAACTGAACCAGACCCACATCCCTCCCCAGACCAAACTGAACCAGACCCACATCCCTCCCTAGACCACAGGCACTGTTGGGGGGGATGGGGCAGGGGAAACTTTTGGGGGGTCTAGTCTCCCCCAGGGCCTCTGGTGGGGGGATGGGCGCACTGGGTCTCTCCCAGGGGTGCTGGTGGGGGGATGGGGCAAAGGGACCTCAGTTACTCTGTGGGGCCTGCACTGAGGGGACTTACCTGGAGCAAGGAGCACCCACAGGCCGGGGTGTCCGTCCACTGTGTGCTGGTGCACCTCCTGTCCAGCATGGTTCAGGACCTGCACGCTCCCCGGCCTCTGCATTCCAGTAATGGCGGGGCTAAGGTGGGCACAAAGGGCGGGGAGAGAGCTGCATGTGCAGCACCCTCCCACCAGCACTGCCCCAGGCCCAGCAGGGGCCTGAGAGCCCAGGGAAGAGGCAGGGGCCATGCCATGGGGGAGCCCAGCTGTCTGCAGCAGCCAGAAACCCCTGGGCCTGCCGCCAAGCCTCTCCCTCCTCCCCTGCTCACACCACCAAGCAGTAAGAGCCTCTGGGGGAGGAGGTGGGGCCAGAGCGGAGCTGCAGTGGCTGAGGGCTCCTCTCCACCCCAGTAACGGCCAGAGCGCTCAGCTGGTGGGCGGCGGGGGGGGGAGGCAGCCCTGGGCCCGCTGGGGAGCGGGGCGGGGGAAAGAAGGCAGCCCTGGGCCCGTTGGCCGAGAGGAGCAGGGCTGTGGAGGGAGGGACTGGGGAGGGGAGAGGAACCAGTGCTGCGGATGCTTGGCCGCAATGCGTAAGTGGAGCACTGGGCTGGGCCAGCTCACAGCACCCTTTTTGGCGGGCCACCCTGTTGCCCCACTCCCCCACCCCAAAGGCCATCTGTAGAGGGACTAGCCAGTGTCCCCGAAACATCAGCGTGTTTCGGGTGGATTCCCCGCCAACCGGGTGGCAAACCCATTCACCACCACCAGGCCCCTGCGCTGGGACCTGGTGGAGCAGGGCGGGCCTGGGTCCCCCTACCCAGGCCATCACCACTTTGTGGGGTGGCCCACCAAACCTCCACTATTGACTCTGGCCATTGGGCCACACTTCCCTGCAGGCGAGAGGAGTCCAGCTGATTCTGTCCATTAGGCCACATCTCTTTGAGGCAAAGGGCAGCCATATTGATTCAACTGTGGAGCTACATGCCCTTACCCCACTCCCCAGGAGTGATGGGGTATACGTGCTCCATGACATGCCTCAATACATTGTTTTTCCTGAATCTCTCTCCCTCTCAAGGTATTTTCAGTTCTCAGTGCTTCTAAGAACAGATGTTTCCTATCCCAGGGGAATTGTTTCCAGTGGTTTCTGCCAATGGTTGTGTGAATTTTTCATAATGAAACAAGTCAGGTTAAATTCTTGGGATTTCCTATAGCCTCAGTGCATACTGGGTGCATCTCAGACTTAGGGTCAATGAGAATCAAAGACAGGAGGAGCACTCTCTAGCTCTGTAACTAAATGAGAAGGTGCCAGATTGCTCAAACGCCTGAGGTCATTTCCCAAAGAGGTAGAGGAAGGAAAGGGAGACAATGCAGATGCCCTGTGAAGCTCTGGAATGACAGAGGATGCCAGCCAGCCCTCCCCTTCACATATTAGGCAAGGATGAAGTAAAAAGCCAAATACCCACTCTACATAAGTAGATAACAAAAGACAACTTGGGAAGCAGGCTGAGCTTGGTGGGAGACAGCGGCCCCTGAAAAAAAGGGTGTGAAATTCCCTGATTTTGTATGAAACCAAGGAGTTTCACTTGGTTTCAGTCCAGATTTGCTTAGAATCTAGGGAAAACTGGAAACTCCATGTGAAATTTGGGGAGACAAATGTTTGAGCGAAATGTTGGTTTTGGATCACTATCACTCTCTAAAACAAGACAGGTGGGTACTGCATATTCTAGAGACGTCTTTCTGCCTTTCAACTGAGGCTGTCTGTTGTGATAAGGGGCCTAGTTCTCTGCTGTCCTGTTCTTTGTGTGATGGGCAGTAGAGAGGCAGAAAGGATGCAAAGTAGGAATAAAACACTGTCTTTCTGATGCGGTAGCATTTGCTATCCGTTTTGATTATACAAGGTGAAGGCAATGAAGAATCAGGCCCACAGACTCTGTTGTATTTGTGCAAGCTGTACCAAAAAAATTCAACCTGTGCCTGGCCCCTAGATGATGTGCATGAAATAGATAAAGAGCTCTGAAACACAGATAATCCTCCTCCCCATCTTTTACCTTAAAGCAGCTTATGCAGTAGTGCCTGGAGATCAGCATGCAGAACAGAGCTCTAGTGTGAGCAGCTCTCCCTTAGGGATTCATTTCCAGTCACTCTGCTCCAGTTTTGGGAAGAGGATATTGTATTTTAGTAGACTTGCATAAAGTGGTGTGATTGGACACAGTCAACTTACAAATAATGTGGAGCAGTCCCAGGGGAATGGAAAATCCCAAGGTGCAGGAGGAAAACCCTGTTGTTCTCTTTGTAGAGTTTCCTCCAAAGTCTTCTGTTTGGTCAGGTTTATCCCTCTCATGGAAGAAGCAGAGAGTGTGGCTCCTAAGCCTCATTAATCTCAGGAAACTGCCAGAGGTACAGTGCCATCCTTCACACTGGCTTCAAGCCACTCTGCCTCCCAGCTGACTCGTACACTGTTCCAGTTTAGCGGCCTGCCAGGGAATCCCCACAGGCAGCTGTTTCTGGAACCAAGGGTTCCCTTCCCTATTGGGCAGGGGCTTTGCACAAAAGGTAAGGCCAAGAATTTGTGGGGTTAGGGGAAGGATCATGTGTATTCAGAGCCCAAGGACCCCAGTTCCTGTTTGCATTTGTTTTGTTTTGTATTAATATAACTCCAGGGACTGGGGCAGGAAATAAAACCCACAAATTAAATCCATTGTAAAGACAGCTCCTTAACCCTGCAGATGCTGCTCAGTGCGCATACAGGAATGCAAAGACTTCCCTAGTGGATGACACCCTTTGAGAAAGGGCAGGGTACTACACCCCATTTTATAATTGGGAAAACTGAGGCACAGCACAGGGGCCAGACTTGCTCAAGATGAGAATGTAAGTCAGTGGTAGAGTTGGGAATAGACCCCCAGGAGTTGTGAATGCCAGCCCCCCTGCTCTAACCATTAGACCTCACTTGGAAACGGAACCCAAGAGTCCTCCCTATTCATGCATATAGAGCATTTGTGGTACAGGCTGACTTCTGACCCCCTTCCATGAAGAAGTGGGGATCCACACACGAAAGGCTCACTATGCTGAGATCTGGGCGAACAATCAAACTCTGTTTATCACTGTAGGCAGTGTGACCCACATCTTCAAAGGTATTTGGGAACCTTTGGGAGTTAGCAACACCTGAATCCCTTTAAGGATTTGGGCCTCCAGCCTGTTGGTTAGACTACTATATTGCAAGTCAAGAGATGTGGATTCTGTTCACAGTTCTGCCGTTGATTAGCTGGGTGACCATGAGCAAGTCACATCACCACCCTGTGCCTTAGTTTCCCCATTTGTAAAATGGGGATAATGATGCTGACCTCCTTTGTAAAGTAATTTGAGATCTACTAATGAAAAGTGCTATGCAAGAGCTATATATTATTATTATTTAGTATATTATAAAATCTCATTTGGATAAATGGGAATATTCTTTTCTAAAAGAATTTTCTAAGCATATTCTAAACTCCCTGTTGTCATTGCATTATCACCATTTAGGGAAAGAAGTTGTTGTTTTTCTGTGAGAGCTGCAGCCTTAATGATCCTCTGTTGCAAGGGCCCAGGTTGATGATGCAGGAGAGACCTGATTACTCCCATTAAATTCAGTAGGAGCAGGTTTGTGTCCAAAGATTGAAAAAACTGATTTTCCATTTGAAAAAATTATAAATCAGAAAATTTCAAAACTGCTGTAAGGTATAGTCCTTGCCCCTTAAACTTCCATCTCTTTTGAGGGGTGTCTTTGCTACTGGAATTCAGTGTTTTTCAATGGCATTCACCCTGCAAATAAGGGAGGATTTTAAAGCCACAGGACAGCAAGTTTTATCATTTTACTATAAATATTTTCTGGTTATTTTTACAGTTGGCTTTACAACAATTAAATTATGCCCCCCTCCCCACACACACTTTTTTTTTTTTGATCCCTAGGAAAGATATGTAATCAATATGTAGAGAAAAACTCTCCAAGCATCTAGAGGATAACTGAACCAGGAGCACCCAGAAGTGTGGATTTAGAACTTTAACATGGACAAGGCTCCTATGGCCAGATCTGCTGAACTAGCAAATGGTACATCTACCAGTAGCCACTGGATCCTTTTCTACACTACAGCTCCCATTGGTGCTAACACCAGGACAGCTGATCAATGAAAACAGGTGGTTGTTTTCAGTAATTTTAGTAAAAAGAGTACAATGCTACAGCATTCCCATTAGTCTTCTAAACTTTCAAGATTAAAAATAAAAAGGACCTCCTATTTAATCTGCCTTTGTACGGGGAGACTTTGGGTTGAAAGAACCCCGGGTAACACCTTAAAGTATTAGACTCAGAGCCTGCAAAAATACACATTATTAACTTAAAGCACAAGAAATCCCATTGACTTCACTGGGACTACTCATATGTTTAAAGTTAAGCATCTGCAAAGGTCTTTGCAGAATTGGGGCCTTAACTGGGAAGGGAAAACAAACAATACCTGATTATAAGAGATTCCAAGAACTGTCCTCGTAAAAGGACACAATCAACTCTAAAATCACACTTTTTTCTGGAGCTTTTAAAATGTACTGTTGTTATAAGCAACTCCTAAAACTACAATAGCAGAAAGATTAGAAGAAAAAAAATTTTTTTTTATAAATCAGTTTGTTTGCTGTGTACACTTGGCAGCAGATTGTGTTGTCTGTTTCACTGGTTTCCATGTATAGTCAGTTCCCCCTGTGATTTGCATGGGTCTTTTAAAAGTGTTTTCTCTCCTTTCTAGCTATGTATCATCAAATCACAAAAATTGGACTGGTAACTCCTGAAACTTATTCCTTTTCTACAACTGACAAGTTTGAGCTGACAGTGCTTGTTGCTCTACTATCTTGCACTTTATGTAGTAATAATAATATTAACCTAATAACAATACCTAACACTTACATAGTGACAGGTTTCAGAGTAGCAGCCGTGTTAGTCTGTATCCGCAAAAAGAAAACGAGTACTTGTGGCACCTTAGAGACTAACAAATGTATTTGAGCATAAGCTTTTGTGAGCTACAGCTTATGCTCAAATAAATTTGTTAGTCTCTAAGGTGCCACAAGTCCTCCTTTCCTTCTTACATAGTAGTTTTCATCCATAAATCTCAAAACACTTTATGAAGTAGGTAAGTATCTTGATGTTTGTGTAAAATTGGTATAAAGTTCTACCAAATCAGATATCTCCACGTGCACGTGTGGTAATGTTGTACAGCCACTTGGCACTTAGTTTGCACATGTGTAAATGACTATAAAATGTGCAGGGTAGTGGAGATTCAGGCCCTGAGACTCTATAGTGAAGTATATAACTGAACATTCTTGATCAAGTCTGTATTGCATGGGTATCTGCACTGCACTGGCTAAGCTACCAAGGTGTGTGCCAACATGCATTGGATTTAGAGTAAAGCATGGGATGAATTTTCTGGACACATTCTCCCTTCATAGAATATCAGGGTTGGAAGGGACCTCGGGAGGTCATCTAGTCCAACCCCCTGCTCAAAGCAGGACCAATCCCCAACTAAATCATCCCAGCCAGGGCTTTTTCAAGCCTGACCTTAAAAACCTCTAAGGAAGGAGATTCCATCACCTCCCTAGGTAACCCATTCCAGTGCTTCACCACTCACTTAGTGAAAAAGTTTTTCCTAATATGCAACCTAAACCTCCCCCATTGCAACTTGAGGCCATTACTCCTTGTTCCGTCATCTGCTCCCCCTGAGAACAGTCTAGATCCATCCTCTTTGGAACCCCTTTTTAGGTAGTTGAAAGCAGCTATCAAATCCCCCCTCATTCTTCTCTTCTGCAGACTAAATAATCCCAGTTCCCTCAGCTTCTCCTCATAAGTCATGTGCTCCAGCCCCCTAATCATTTTTGTTGCCCTCTGCTGGACTCTTTCCAATTTTTCCACATCCGTCTTGTAGCATGGGCTCCAAAACTGGACACAGTACTCCAGATGAGGCCTCACCAATGCCAAATAGAGAGGCATTTTATGTTCATGTTCCAAAGGTCTAGTCAGAAGTCTATAAGAGAGAGCTCTATTTTCAGCCCACCTGTAAGGTTATTAGAACCAAACAAAGATATCCTTGTTAGGGGCAAAAACCCTCTTCCCAATCTGAACCCTGAAATACAAAGCCGAAGATATTGATGCCATGCTGTTTACTGCACAACTGAAAATTAACTAAAGACAAAAATCTTACATGTTCTAGAGTCTGAAGTCAGCCTGCTCGTACAGCACAAGAGCTAAGCCATGACTTCTGTCCACAGCACAATGAAGAGAAATCCAATGGCTGAATATTTCAGTTTTCTTTCTTCATTACTGAACTCCTATTCTAATGGCTCAGATACTGGTTGGGAATATCCTAGTGCTGGCTACTCATATGATGGCTGTATTCTATAATTGCTTCCTGCCTATGGCACTAACACCTGAAAATAATACAAATAGAACTGAACTTTGTGAAATCTGATGTATTACTTTTTCTGTGATTGCTTATTTGAAAAAAAAAAAAGAGTTAAGTTTTGAGAGTTAAGTTTACTACTGTTTCTCCTTTGTCTCTCAGGAACCAATGGGAGATATACTTTATTTTCTTATTGGTCATAAATGACAGTTTGTCAAATAATCACTTTTCTGATCGTGTATTTATTTCTCAGTAACACGAGCTAGGTCTAGTTTGGGTGTTGTTCTGTTTGTGTGTGTACTTGCAACAGCTGAAGATTCAGGGTCACTTTGTGTACTTTTTAAATATAAAACCTCTGATTTGTTTGAAAACCAAAAATACATTTTACAGTTTTTCATGATGATCAATTATTGCTATCTTGTGACAGACTGTTTTTTCACCTCATTCTTTACTAATAAGGACAAATGCATGAAGACAAAACTAAGAGAAAACTACAGCCATTCAGTACAACCCAACAAACAAGATTTATTTATTTTTTTACATTGTTTTCCAAAATATTTCCATAAAGAAGTAGCTCCCTAATGGTGCTGTAATTTTGAAGGCTGGATGCTTTACAAGAATTATACTTTTGTCTTATTTTATACAATCCCTGTTCGGTTATTTTTTCTGAGACTCTGTAAGAGTTAAGGTTTATGATAAGTGAAAACTGCTATGTAATGTTAACTGCACAGCTAAAACTAGCATATCTTCCAGGTCTCTAGGCCAGCCCTGAGGCAGCTGTCCGCCGGCTGCTGGATTCAGTGCTTGTTACTGTAGACGTGGCTTCTGTGGTAAATGCTGATTCTGCATTTGACCCAATAACTGGGAGTGACAGATATAATAGGCATATAACAAAAATATGAAGGAAAAACTCCTACATAGTAAGAACTGATCTGCAGATGCACTCAGTTCAGAGGAATAACTTCCTTGAAAAACATTTTGTTTATGGGACACCTGATTCTTAGATTTTTCTAGTCTTTCAAGATACAAAAATAGAAAGGACATCCCATTTAGCCTACTGGTAATACTAGCAGTATCAAATGAGACATCGAGGTTTAAATCCTCAAAAGTGTCTTTCACTATCAAACCTGACAGGGAGACTAGGGTTATGTCCACACTAGGAGCTAGGGGTGTGGGTCCCTTGCTCCTATACACATACTCTCTTTAGCTCTCCTTGAGCTAGTGTGAGTATAAATAGCAGTGAAGTCACAGTAGCATGGGTATTGGCAGTGTAAGTATGTGTACGTGACCAGGGGACTCACCCCCCAGCTCATAGTGCAGACATACCCCAAGGGCTTGATCTTCTGCAAAGCTCCCATTTACTTTAATGATGCAGGATTAGGGCCTAAATGTGAAAGCCTGACTGGGGCCAGAATTTCACCCTAACAGTGCTGAGATCCACTGGGCTCTCACTTTTTTGAACCCAAGCTGATACCACCTTCAGGAACTATTTCACATTTGGGGACAATGTATACCTCCAAATCAGCGACACTGCTATGGATATCCGCATGGCCGCACAGTATGCCAACATTTTTATGGCTGACTTAGGGGACAAGAGCTAAGGAAGAGTTGTTCTAACGCCCCTACTCTACTTGTGCTACATTAAAGACAACTTCATCATCTGGACCCATGGAAAAGAAGCCCTTGAGGAATTCCACCATGATTTCAACAATTTCCATCCCACCATCAACCTCAGCTTGGACCAGTCCACACAAGAGATCCACTTCCTGGACATTACGGTGCTAATAAGCAATGGTCACATAAACACCACCCTATACCGAAAACCTACTGACCTCTATACTTACCTACATGCCTCCAGCTTTCATCCAGACTACACCACAGGATCCATTGTCTACAGCCAAGCTTTACGATACAACCACATTTGCTCCAACCCCTCAGACAGAGACAAACACCTACAAGATCTCTGTCAAGCGTTCTTACAACTGCTGAAGTGAAGAAACAGATTGACAGAGCCAGAAGAGTACGCAGAAGTTACCTACTACAGGACAGGCCCAACAAAGAAAATAACAGAACGCCACTAGCTGTCACCTTCAGCCCCCAACTAAAACCTCTTCAACGCATCATCAAGGATCTACAACCTATCCTGAAGGACGACCCATCACTCTCATAGATCTTGAGAAACAGGCCAGTCCTTGCTTACAGACAGCCCCCCAACCTGAAGCAAATACTCACCAGCAACCACACACCACACAACAAAAACACTAACCCAGGAACCTATCCTTGCAACTAAGCCCGTTGCCAACTGTGTCCACATATCTATTCAGGGGACACCATCATAGGGCCTAATCACATCAGCCACACTATCAGAGGCTCATTCACCTGCACATCTACCAATGTGATATATGCCATGATGTGCCAGCAATGCCCCCCTGCCATGTACATTGACCAGACTGGACAGTCTCTACGTAAAAGAATAAATGGACACAAATCAGACGTCAAGAATTATAACATTCAAAAACCAGTCGGAGAACACTTCAGTCTCTTTGGTCGCTTGATTACAGATCTAAAAGTGGCAATTCTTCAACAAAAAAACTTCAGAAACAGACTCCAACGAGAGACTGCTGAATTGGAATTAATTTGCAAACTGGATACAACTAACTTAGGTTTGAATAAAGACTGGGAGTGGATGTGTCATTACACAAAGTAAAACTATTTCCCCTTGTTTATTTCCCCTCCTACTGTTCTTGTAAAGTGCTGGAAATGGCCCACCTTGATTATCACTACAAAAGATCCCCCCCACCCCGCTCTCCTGCTGGCAATAGCTCACCTTACCTGATCACTCTCGTTACAGTGTGTATGGCAACACTCATTGTTTCATGTTCTCTGTGTATATAAATCTCCCCACTGTATTTTCCATTGAATGCATCTGATGAAGTGAGCTGTAGCTCACGAAAGCTTATGCTCAAAAAAATGTGTTAGTCTCTAAGGTGCCACAAGTTCACCTTCAGGAAAGTGCATTCATTATTTCTTTCCTCTTCTTGAAGCCATTGGTATCAAAGAAGCTGTATCACTGAAAGTTATAAATATCAGAATCCAGTCATCTGTATCTGATGCTATTTCAAATAACTCCACATGAGAAAAATTAAAAATAAGAATACAGCTACTTGTAATCTTCTCTAAATATTCTGTTCAATTCTTCATGTGCTAAAAAGTGAATCACATGTATAATTTCTATGTATAATTAACCCCAATCTAAAATTACTCCTTAAAAAGAGGGTGCTAGATAGAAAGTTGAATGAAATGAAACCATTATAACTAAATTTTGCAGTACAAAGAAGGGAAATTGAGGGATACCTCTGGTCTTTGAATTGCTTTTTTCTACAAAAACTATGTGTGTATGTTGTGATATTGTTATTCACATATAATAAACCTCAGTGAAATAAATTAGAAAGAAACCCTACTGGATTTTGCAGCTTCTTCTAACATATTCCTATTTTTATGAGAATTTACACTGAAACTAATCTTGTATGAATTCTGTATAACTTTAAGAGTTTTGATTGGTCTGAGAAACAAACCTACCCCTCCCCAAAATGCCAGTAAACAAGCAAGGATTCAGCTTTAGTGAGTGATTGGCAATGTAAAGATGAACAAATACTTGGGCAACCATGGATCCAGCTATACTGTATATTGGGTATTTTACAAGAAAAGGATTTCATGACATCTTGCTAGGTAAACATTATCTCCTTCAGATTGACATAAAAATTCTTATTGAAAATATGGGTAAAATCCTGGTCTGCCCTACAGAGAGGCATTAGGGGAAGAAAGAGTCCAGACACATCACCCTAACCAAACTACTCTCTCAAAAAATTATTCATCAAGACTCACCTCACAAAGTGACATGGAATTCCTAAGAAGGTGACAGCACCATAGAATTGTCCAACAATCTCAAGACATGAAAGCTATACATATTCTTTTTCAACATGTGCTGTGGATTTTGTGGGGATGGGGTTATTTGGGCATACAATCAGAACAACAGTTACAGCATTGAAATCTATTAACAATAAATGGCTTTTCTGGTTATCAAACACCACAGATTTACTTTGGCATTTAATCTCCTATAAGAGTCATTTGCCAGCCTCACAGGCTCATCTGCCATATATTTTCCTTACAATTATTGTGGGAGTTGGAGTGTCAATGTTACAATCAATTCAAAAAAGAAATGCCATACTGAAGACTTGCTGTTTGCAGTAAGATGTGGAGACTTCTTGTCTGCAGGAGGATGTGGAGATGAAATGGAGGGAAAGATATGCTTGTGTTCAGTATAGGGATACTGAAACCCTTTTTGCCTGAATGAGTTTGTATGGAAACATGGGTTTTGTCTGTGCCGTTGATCAAGAAGAAATGAATTGTCTCCATAGTGTTGAACTGCCACAACAAAACTAAAAATTGTGTCACCAAAGAGAGTTGCCACACCACTGATTTGCCTCATTCTCAGAACAGCTTCACTTCTAAAATTCATTATCCATGTATTGGTGCTGTTTTTCAAATGTAAAGTACTATTCTGAAGGTACAGTAGAATGTAATGTCAGCTTCTTTTGTAACTACAGTACTTGTTCTTTATGGAACAGCAGATTAACCTGCAAAACTTGTTATGATTCTTTTATCCACATACTGTCCTTTCACATATATGGAAACTATTCTGTGACTGTATTCCTTTAGCAGTGTAGTTGAGATGGTCTCATGTGCAATGGGAAGGAAAAGGCACACTGAAAATTAAAAGCAAAACATTATTTCTAGTAGGATTTCAAAACTGGTCATTGTCTCTTAATGCATATGCACCTTGGAATGTATTTGCATATTTAGAATTTCTAGCAACAGTCTCCCAGAACATTTAGTGGGTCTACACTTAAAACTTTTGCTGGTATAATAATGTTGGTTGGGGCTTGAATATATTTTACATTTTTGTGCCAGTAAAAGCTCTAATGTAAATGCAATTATACAGGGGAAAAGGTGATTTCAACAATAGAACTTATTCTGTGTGGTGAATTGGTATAAGCTCTATTGGCAAAAGCACGTTTTTGCTAGTATAAGTTGCAGCTACACGAAAAGAGTTTGCTGGTATAGCTGTACTGGCAAACCTTTTCTAATGTAGACAGTGCCTAAGAAGAAAATGCCTAAAGCTTGGGGGGAAATCTTCCTTTTACTCTGAGATTCAATGCTGGGCTTTTATTTATGTGTTGGATGTGAGAGCACGCTTTTAGGCTGTATCTGTACTTGAAAACTCAATCAGTGCTGCAGCTCAACCAGCAATAACAACAGTGGAAGTGGTAGAATCATAGAATCATAGAATATCAGGGTTGGAAGGGACCTCAGGAGGTCATCTAGTCCAACCCCCTGCTCAAAAGCAGGACCCATACCCAATTAAATCATCCCAGCCAGGGCTTTGTCAAGCCTGACCTTAAAAACTTCTAAGGAAGGAGATTCCACCACCTCCCTAGGCAACGCATTCCAGTGTTTCACCACCCTCCTAGTGAAAAAGTTTTTCCTAATATCCAACCTAAACCTCCCCCACTGCAACTTGAGACCATTACTCCTTGTCCTGTCCTCTTCCACCACTGAGAATAGTCTAGAACCATCCTCTCTGGAACTACCTCTCAGGTAGTTGAAAGCAGCTATCAAATCCTCCCTCATTCTTCTCTTCCGCAGACTAAACAATCCCAGTTCCCTCAGCCTCTCCTCATAACTCATGTGTTCCAGACCCCTAATCATTCTTGTTGCCCTTCGCTGGACTCTCTCCAATTTATCCACATCCTTCTTGTAGTGTGGGGCCCAAAACTGGACACAGTACTCCAGATGAGGCCTCACCAATGTCGAATAGAGGGGGACGATCACGTCCCTTGATCTGCTCGCTATGCCCCTACTTATACATCCCAAAATGCCATTGGCCTTCTTGGCAACAAGGGCACACTGCTGGCTCATATCCAGCTTCTCGTCCACTGTCACCCCTAGGTCCTTTTCCGCAGAACTGCTGCCTAGCCATTCGGTCCCTAGTCTGTAGCTGTGCATTGGGTTCTTCTGTCCTAAGTGCAGACCCTGCACTTATCCTTATTGAACCTCATCAGATTTCTTTTGGCCCAATCCTCCAATTTGTCTAGGTCCCTCTGTAGACAAATTGGAGGATTGGTAATGTAGACAGGACTCAGGGGTGCTTTTACCACCTTGTAGTCTAGCCCTACTTGTTGGTAAAAAAAACAAAAACACTCAAGGCCAATCTCTACTGCAGCTTCCACCATTGCTACCTCCAGTGGAGATGCCCAAGTGATGAAATATGGCTAAGAAATGGCCTTAGTCAATCAGGACAGGAGGATCACACATTTTTAGAGGCTACTCATATACAGTTTGAGAAGTTTCTGATTAGCTTGAAAGAATTAAAAGGAAAATCTCATCAACAAACAAGGAAAATAATAAGTAAGCTAATGAAGGCATTAACACAGTAATGGAATGCTTTATTTCACAGGTAAATTGAAGCTTGTAAGATGTTGATATTGGACACTGTGCAAAAGAGTGCAATGGTCAGCCAAATCTATAGCTGTGAAAGGGACAAAGAATGAGAAAATGTTAAAGGCAAAAGGAAAAACAAAGAGAAGAAAATATGTGCTAAGTAGAGAGTGAGCGAGAAGAAAAAACTGCAACAGAAACACAAAAATAAATCTATGCCCTCATACACTTATGTTTTCCCTCAAGAGAACTGTTGTTCTAAAATGTATGTAGATGGTGGCTAGTACAACAGCATCACTGCCTTAGAAAGAAATAAACAGTGCAATTATTTTTAAAAAATAATCAACACTCTTCTAGACTGGGACAGACATGAGGGAAATCTGTACAACTGCAGGAAAAATGGAAGAGTAAAATGAATGTGTGTGTGTGTGTGTGTATAGGTAGAGTATGCAGTACAGTGTGTATATGTGTTATATAATGTGTGTGTAATATAGCAGCGAAGATAAGAAAACTATTTAGCAACATAGCTCCTTATACAACGAGACCTACCTAGCTGACAGGGAAAGAGCAAGAGAAAGCGAAGCACTGCAGTGAGCATGGTTCCAGCACTGCCTTTCCCCTCCCTAAGCAGCAGCACATTCCCTGCTATTTCATTGGAGAACGCGTGTGACAATCCAGGCTCCGTTTCCAAACTAGCCAATCCCGAAGTACAATGCCTCTGCAAGTTAGCCAGCACCTCAGACTCAGACAGCTGTGCTCTACAGTGTGGTCCTCCTTTCAGTGTAACGATAGCTGTACCCCCACCTTCTGTTGACTTGGAAACAAGCTCTCTACCTGACTCCTCCCACTACAGCCAACCAAAAGCTCCCCCTGCGCTGTCTTCTCTGTGTGATCATTAAACACCTCCCTGTCTCACACCAGGGGACCACGGGACACAGACAAGTGCTTCGTTTTTATTATTTTAAAAGGAAGAAAATGGAAAAAAGCAAATTTTCTGCCTCACATGGGCTTTTGGTCTAATGCCTCTGCAGCTGCTGTCCAGCTTCTCCCTGTGAATCCTAGACACTGATGTGAAAAAGGGCCACAGGAGAGACAGGGAAGCTCTTCTCGTGGATGGGAACGTTGACACTGATGAATTGAAGAGGTGGAGGCTCCCTGCTTGCCTGGCCGTGAGGAGGTAAGTGAAATGCTCGGCATTTCTCTCTGGCTCTCTTAAATCAGATTAAGGATTAGCATAACTCTCTCCTCTGTTTTCTGAATAGGAAGGAATTTGAAGAAGGGAGGAGGGAAAGCTGTGATTTTGAAACAATAGAGGAAGGTTTTGCTGTCTGAAGGCACAGCTGAATGTCACTGTGAGGTAGAAATGTTTTACTGTGTAGAGAAAAAATTAGTAAGGGGGGGGAAGGCTGCTGACACAGTGAAAATGACCTTCCCAAGGGATACTGGCCTTGTGTCAGCTGCTGGTTCAGCCTGCTCTCTTTTTCACAGAATAAAGTCATCATCTCCTTTACTATTCTGGATTCTAATCCACAAATATCCAATACCTGATCCATACTAAGGTCCATTGTGCTCAGCTAATATTTCAGAAAGGTAATTAGCCAGATTGTCCCTGCTAGAAGCCATCCTTCCTTCCTCCATCCCCTCACATTCCCCTGCACAAGACCACTTCATCCTAGAGGGATGCAGATAGCATAACATTAATTAGAAAAGGCACCTAGCTGTTGGATTCTTAGGATAGCTTCTCCCTATAAATGGCACATCTTGCTAAATCCTAAGCATGCCTGGCTGTGAGGAGCAGCTCTGTGGAGCTGGGGCGCATTATCTCATTGTGTGTTCATGCATGTGAAGGCGTGGAGAGGTTTTATTATATTAATCTGTACTTGTGCACGGTTCCCATCTGCAGTTCTGAACCATGAGTTTTTAGATACGTGTGTATCTACATTTTAATAAGTTATTCAAACATGGAAAGATAGCCCAGGAAACTACAGCTCTGCATACCTGCAGGGAAATACATGCCAGTTTTGTTTCTGGTAATAGAATTCTTCTGTTTGTGGCCATTGCTTTGTACAAACTGTTTAATATGTGCTTTCGCAGTACTAATTCTAAGGGCTACTGACCTATCTTTATTACGTTTTGCCTCTGCAAGATTTGTGAAAAATTCAATGCTTTTCACTCAGTATTCATTAATATGCTGTCACTGACACTCCTGTCACCACAATCTGTTCTTAACATTGACTCCATAATTCGCGCCATTGTGGGTCACACCCTTAGGGTGACAGACAAAAATCAATTTCACTGTAAAGGTTATAGCAGTAGGTCAGTTAGAAACCCTTGCCAATGTGAATACTTATATGTGTTAACAAGAAGTAAAAACTAGTTTGTATTTTGTTGTTTAAGGAAGTTTTTTTAACCTTATGAATTTAAGTATTTTATATCCAAGTGATAGATAAAATCTTCTGTTTGTGTAGGTGTATTGACTTTTCTTTAGTAGTGCATATATCTGGTAATAGAAGGGATACTTTCAGCTTTCTGCAGGAGACAATGCTTCATGCCATTAACATGGCTCACTACTGACTGATTTGGTTGGGAAACTGTCACCCAAAAGGGATTGATCTCTGCCCTTGGATGGAGGACACTATCACAGGATGGGCCCAAATACAAGGAAGGATGGGGTTGCTTTCTACAAGAGAGCAGGGGATGTGTACAATCAAGTAGAGGAGCTCTTGGGTGTGCAGCACATTTAAAATTAAAGCCTTTGACATCCCCCAGTACCAATGCATTGGATCTTGTTTTTTCGCAGAAGAGTCCCTATTCTTTGTGTATGTGCATGTATGGAGGGGAAACCAAAGAACTTCTGTGCAAGCTGGGAAGACCTCTCTCATATCTGAGAGGTGGACCTTAAAAAGATGAATCAACTCTTACATATTACCTAAAGAATGCTTCAGAGCACCCCAGTTTGTGGAATACATTCTTGCTTCAGTGATCAGTGATGAACTGAACTGAGACTCTTCTGAAGTAATTAATACAGAATCAGAGAAAATAAGCTTCCAGTACAGTAGGCATTTCATCTATAGGACTTGGGTTTGAATTTAGACATGACAGAAGTGTTTAAAAATTACTTTCAGGAGGCTCTGAAAGTCTGAAATGGAAGTGTGTACCTTGTTTCAGGTCAGTTTACATGTGAATGGTTTTCTGCTGTTAACAGTAAGAAGATAAAATTGATTAACAATTTATAGACAGAAACAGAAGATGGAACCTGGCCCTCCATCTTACGGAGTGTGTGTTGAGGTGAAGGTTAGAGTGATAATCATGTTAGGTGTGTGGGAAAACTCAAGAGACAAATACAAGGGATCAGATCCTCAACTGGTGTAATTCAGCACAGCTCTCTCAACTTCAGTGGAGCTACATGAATTTACACCAGCTGAGGATATGGCCCAGAGAATGAACTCCCCTCTACCTTCAGCAGATAATGATCTCACCACGTACAGACTGAAGTGCAACAATGAAGCAGTATGGAGGAATCTTATCACTTCGTTTTAATCTGATTAGAATCCTTGGTCCAAATTATACTCTGTTACTTTGGTGTACATAGCAGTAACACCACTGACTTCTAAAGGGCTTCTCCAGATTGACAACAGGGTCAGTGAGAGCATAATTTGGCCCATTGTCTCTGCTTAAAGACCTGAACCTGTTCTCAGAAGAATTAAAGTTTTGTCACGGATTTTAATGGGAGCAGGAGCAGACTCAGTAGGAATGTGCACATATCCACTATGTTTGCTAATCAATTTCTCCTAAACCCTCTAGGAACAATAATGCTGAACAATGTAGTGGCAGATTTCAACAAGGTCACTGACACAATGGCAAATTCCATCACTCTATACAACATCATCGACTCTACTATGTAACCTATCAGAGATCAGAAATTGCATTGTAGTTGCTGTGAAATATGCTGTGTTATTGCTAAATAATTGGCCTTCCATAAACACTGTAAAGGTTGACACTACCCACTTGCACCAGTAACAGCATGATAAAATGGTAATTAACACATTTTTGTAAGAATAAAGTCAGAGATAAGTTTATTTTAAACTGTATATTTCCTGATAGTATGGCATATTCAGTAACTCTCTTTAGACCAGATAACTTCAGATTCAAATCAGTACTAACACCACATTCAGTAACAAGGAAGATCCTAACTCGTGGGATGAGTTGTCCTATATTGAATAATATAGGACCAAATGTTGCTGTCCGTAACACCAGTGAAAATCCAGAGTAAATCCATTGCCCTTAACAGAGTTACTCTGCATTTACTTCAGGATACCCAAGAGCAAAATTTGGCCTATACTTTATAATCCATACTCAAAATTCACATCATCAAATAATCTTTCCAGAGTCAAAGAACAGTGACTAAGAAGTCCAAATTTCAGCTATCATAAAGTTAAGATGACTCCAGTGGGGAAACCTGGACTCAATGAGCAAAGAGTCTGAAATTCCTTCTCATTCCAACTGGTCTCTGGAAACTCAGTCTAGGGTAGAGTTACATAGCCTATGATATGAGAGGACCAGATTCTGCTCTCGTTTACTCTGGTGTACATCTGGAATATCCCCAATTAGTTATTTGAGTTACTCCAAATTTACACTAATGTAATTGAAAGCAGAATTTAGCCCCTGAAATAAAAAAAAATACAGTGAAAGAACTCAGCTTTCTCAATTGTCATTTTTATTTAAGGCTGAAGAGCGTTGGTGAAGTAGGGTGGGAAAGTGCTGTCTATTAATCTGGGCCATCATTTTCCATTTTCTTTAGACTTTAAACATTTCCCACCATAGAATAATTTTTTAAATCACAGCCTACAGAATTAATGGCATAATTTCAGAAAGGAATAGTCTTCCAAGACATCACTTCAAGTCGTAAAGATCAATCACATAATTATTTTCAGTGGCTCATCAGAAACTCAAATCTCTCTGCAGTCCCATATCCCAAGTGGACATAGATTATTCATATTATTATACTCTCAAAATATATTTAACAGTATACAGTCCAGTCCTACAAACATTACTGCTCAATCCTGCCCCTATTTCTCCAGGACCTCAAACCCATTCCATCCCATGGATTATTTTCCCCTGGACTCCTGGCTCACATGCAAAATAGCAAAGACTGAGGAAGAAGAGAGAGAAGCCATTTCTAGAGATGGTCTTGCTGTGACTAGAGCCAGCCAAATTGTTAAGGATCATATTAGCCAACAGAGAAACACTGAAGGACAAATGTTCAGAAATGGTCTCAAATTCTAAACATGTATTTTTGAACATGCAACTGACTGTGCCCACAAAAATAGAGGCATGTTTGTTTTCTCTGCATGGCTGAAATGGTCGATGAACTAACATTTACATGTTTTTACATGTTTCAAAAATAGGCATACAACATTGGGGACAGTATCAGGTTGGCTGAAAATTTGCCCCCACATATCGGGACCATCTCAGTTTGTCACTGCAGACATTAACCATGATGGAGGTTTGCTGACCATGATTATGTTATGATGATCAAATAAAAATACCTGTAATCAGAAAATTCATAGCTATTTCTTACATCACTAAACAGACCTGGCCATGTCCATGAGACAGGTACCCTGAACTAGCTAGTATGGTGGGGGGGTTGCAGCAGGTCCATAGAACAGTGCAAGGCATGTGGCTCAGCACTAGCTGAATTCAGTCTCATCTACACTATAATGTTTAATCAACATTGTAACTAGTTAGTGATATAATTGCTTCTCAACATGATTTATAGTCACACACACAGTTAATGCACAGTAACTACCCATTTCAGCTAATCATGGTCTTGTTAGTTGCTTAGGCTGGCACATAACTTTTTTCCTGTAACCCAATCCTAACAATGTCATTTTATTATGTAGGTGGGACTCATTAACCAGCCCTGAATAGACCAGTTAGCCAGTCCTTTCCCCTAGTTCTCTGAGCAACCTTCAAGAGTTCATTCCTCACGTGTTACTGGTGCTGGTCTGTGTGCATGTCCTCTAGGATTTCAGTTCTCTGTTGAGGCAATGTGAAATAACTGCTTGCATTTTCCAAAAATGCACTGACAGAAACAGGCAGCATTATAGGTGTTGATACACAAATGCACTTGACATAGTTGTGTTGTGAAAAACTAACTCAGCTATGTTTGTTGTAACCAGGTCAGATGAGAGTGTGACAATCTGGTGACAAAAACAAAGCTGTCCTTTATAGCACAGATAGAGCCTTATTCTTCAGAATGGGTGTTTATCTGTGAATACTCAGGGTTTAGCTGAGAGGACCTGTAGCACACAGAAGTATTGTTTGTGTTATGTTGTTAAAATAAACAACAAATAAAAAACCCAAACCACCACCTTTCCTTCCCTTTGACACTTGATTAAGGCATAAAATCAAAATGGTCAGACTATATTAATAAAATGATTTTTAACACCCACAATACATTTATACATGGAATAAAGTGATATTTCTGTCTTGGTGTTTTAAAAACAAAAAGAAAATAAAATAAGTTCAGTGGCTAACTTCCACTGTGGTTGTGCTATGATAGAAGAAGGCTTATGAAACCAGAACTCTATAAAAATAGAATTAAGAACTCCTCTATATAAATAAAGACACCAGACTTTATAAGTCTGTAAATCAAATAATGCAGATAACACTACTAGCCGCCCTCTAATTCAACTACGTGCTGAGTGGTTAATAGAGCTGAATGAATTATTTATAAGTGTTATGCAACAGCTACAAAACTAAAGCAGTCCATATCACTTTGGTGACTTCCTAGTCCTACATGAAATCTTCATTGGCCATGGCTGCTCTCTTATTGGAATTTTTTCCCAGCATTCTTTCTGTAGCTGGCCCTTTAAATTTGGCTGAGCCAAGCAGCTGCAGTGCTATAGTAACCATTTTGTAACTGTAGCTTTCTCTCTTCCTGCTGGTAAGTGCCTATTATGTTTTGTTCCCTTTCTTAATACCCAGGCAATAGTACATTCTCACAGTCATTAATAATTTCTTGGGTACATTTTGTTGCTTTTTCAAGTGTCCACAACAGATCAGTTTATTTTAATTTGTTATTCAATGACTTTTAATATGATGTTTAAAATTCTAAGACTAGTCTTCTTTAGATTTGAGCTATTGGTTGATTATGGTATTATTTCTCTTCCTGGACTGCTTTCTTGCTGCAAGTGTTCACCAAAAGCAAACTTAAAATTTGCTTTACTAAGTGTTTATGTGCTTAAAAACTTGCTAATCATAGATCAAGATTACTCTGAGTCAAACTTGGGGCCGAACCAACCCTCAGATGGCTTCAGAATCCAAGATCCACAAAGATGATGTAAGCCCACCATTGCCCCTCTTGGATCTTGCACTTAGCACAGCTTAGCTGGTCCCAAGAATTGGGTCCAGCATGCATTTTTGACTTTTTGACTTGCCCTATGTACCTGCATAGAAATTCTTTTAAAAATACACATTTAGCCAATCCATGCCAAGCAAAGACATTTTAAAATCAATCTATCCAAATAACATGCTCCATCATCTGTTTCCTCAGACAGAAGTCTGAGTAAAGAGTGGACTTTCCATGTTGATCTGAAGTTCAACAGACTTGAGCTTTGCCATACCATGAGGGGAAAGTGAATTCCAAAGGCAAAGGTCATCCACTGAAAATAAACTGCCTCCTGATATCAGACATTCAAATGTAGGCACAATTATCAACAGCTCATCAGTTCAGCTGTGCATAGGAAGCACAGGAGAAAATAGCTTTGTTTCAAGTATTTAGGAATCAAACCATATAGGGCTTTAAAGATCCATGCTGAACTGTAAAATGGGGAACCAAGGCAATCTTTAGCTCATTGGGCTAACACTGAAGAAAGAAAACAGCCACGCCCCTCCACAAGTTGAACCTTCTGAAGACTCTTCAAAGATATCAAAGGCCCATGTAAAATGCATTACAGTAACCTTGCCTGGGGAACATAAAAGGGGACAGGATCATTTTTACAAGAATTGTATCAGAAAGAAAAAGTAACATCTGTTGCAACAAAAACACATTTAAAAAAGCAAGTTGGCCACCACAGTCAGCTGGAACTCCAGACTCTTTAAATTGTGCACCTTCCTCATTGACAAAGGGTGGGAGAACCCCTCAGCCATTGGGTAATCATGGTCTTCTCTAACAAACTCTATGAATAATTCCCCCACCAGGAATTATTTCTTCTATCTTCTTTGGAAAGAGCCTCAGCCGACAGACTCTCAACCTGATACTGAGAAAATAAAGACATGGAACTCACCTGGTTTCAATTCAAAAGGGAAGCATACTAGTACTACAGCCTAAATCACCTCAGCATCCCCCCAGCAGTCTGCCACACTTGCTGGACAGGAAGGATTGACTGACTAGAACTGTACAAAATTACCCAAGAAAGCACATGCAAGATGGATGAGCAATTACCCTGTGTCACCCTCTAAGATCTCTCTGAAAGCAAGAACAAGAACTGCTCAAGTATAAACCCCTCCATAGTTAAGTCAAACCTTTTGATCATTAGTATCAAAGGCTGCTAACATATACAGGAATCACCATGGAAACCTTATTTTCGACCTTGATCTTCAACCAACAAACCCAGTGAAGTCTCCATACCATACTCAGGCTAAAAGTATGATTGAAAGTTCAAAGAGATCTAAGGAGCTCAAATGTTTCCAGAATTGCCTCACCACCACATTCTCAAAAAGCTTGCACCATACAATTTTGGAAACTTGACGTGGCCCTCAGGCCAAAAAGTTTGCCCACCCCTGATCTATGTCCAGTCAAAGCTAATCAATACAGCTCAAATTCTGAATATCAAATATCTTTGAATAAACTATTCATAATCAAGCTACCCAACCAAGAATTATTCACAAAAGTCATCTGGAAAATAAAGAGATTTGTAATAAAAAAAATAGATTCAAGGAAACTGTAAACTCTTTTCAGACATTTTTGTTTAAAAAAAAAGAGAGAGAGAGAGTGAGAGAGAGGCCAGCTGGAATGTTGTCAATATGTGGCAGTACTGTTCTTATTTACCAATGAAAAATTATATGCTAGTGCAGTGTGGATTTTATCTTAGTTCTTTTTTAATGACGCTCTTTATCTGAGAAGTTTAGATGACTTATACTTGACAGTTATATTAAGAGCATTTGAATCATACTGTTTCCTTTGTATATGCTTCTGTTCTTTCAATCATCATTGATACCTACTGATATAGTATTTTTAAAAATATATTTCTTTTAAAAAAGGCTATGAGTAGTTCAGTGCTGCTTAGTTATGAGGTTCATATCAGATACAATTATCTGCTGTGGATTATTTGCTCAACTCTAGTATTGGAACTACCAAGCTTGCAACGCTCCAGGAAAGTAGAGGTGATCAGAAAACAATTGGAAGAGTACAAAGCAGTTTCAGGACAAGATGGATTAAAAGGAGAACTCAGAAAATGAGATGGAGATAAGATTCATTCCTAAGGCTTTGTGCCTCTTTATTTAAAAAAAAAAAATCTTGAGAGACCTTAAACCGGATAATGAGATACCTCCTGCTGCCAATGTAAAATATTTTGGAGTGATCAGAGCCAAATTGTATTTTTACTTAAGGCACCAGTTTACAGTATATAAGGCCAGCCCTGAAAGAGACCAAGATTTTACTTCCTGGCTTAAGGCCTGATCCTAAGAGGTTCTGAGCACATGTAACTCCACTTATTTCAGAGGCAGTTACAGGTGCTCAGCATCTTTCAGAATGGAGGCCTTATCCTAATAAATTCTCCTTATGGAAATCCTGTATGCGCCATAGATGGAGTTTCTTTCTAGTAAATGTCAAAGTCAAAAAAGTGAGCGTGCACATATCTGGAGTTCTACTGTCTATGATGATGATATCCCACCTTCTCAGCTTGAGTCTGAACACATTTCAGAAAGGTCAAGGGCCACAATGAATACTTCTAGGCAGATTTGTTCTGCTGTTCCACTATCTCTGTGCAAGTCATGTGGCATAAAGGGAGAAGAAACCACTCAAGGCTTCCACCAGTGTGATGGAGTCCTCAACAGGCATAGAGCTGGCACAGATAGCTCCTACTCTTCCCTCCAGTGGGGCTCATTCAAATTTACATTACATTACATCCTTCCTGCGCCAATATTGCCACACAGGGCGGAAATCACTCTCTTCCATTCCTCTCTGTCATTTTCTTCAAGTTCCATATGCTCTATGGTATTGAGATTGATGATTCTGCCCTCCCTGCCAAGGGTTGTTCTTAACGTTTATCTTGGACACCTTTGGTTCCTCACATTAGTTCATTTCCACTTGACACCTTCATGTGGGAGTCTGTGTTCTGGGATCTGGAGTACATGCTGAAAATATATCCAGCACTTCTGATTCTGGTGGAAATGAGCTGCTGGTTGGTCATTTCCCAGATCTCTCCATTGGTGACTAAGTCTTTCCAACGAATGCCCAGAATCGTTCATAGGCACTTATTTTCATTGTCTGGTTTTCTGGCTAATGTTTTAGAAGCTCTGCAGCTCTCACAGCCACTTGTTAGCACTGGATTACTGTTGAATTTAAAATTCTCCGTTTTGTTTTGGTGCTGTATATTTTTGATTTCCATATGTTGAGTTTAGTACATATTGTGGTAGCCTTTCCTATCCCTCATGTCACTTCCTTCCTGAGGTCTCCACTGATTCAAATATTCCAGTTTAAAAGTTCTAGGGTGCAACACAGGAACACATTATGAATTGACATATATAAATATATATTTTTCTTAACACAGTTACTCTTGAGAGAGCCACAAGCTTTGGACACTGCTGATCTAAGGAGCCCTCAATATAAATCATTGGTATGTCTCTAAGACAAACATTTTTTGCTCTTATTTGATTCTCTAAGTAAACCCAGCTGTGTTCTGATCCTTTAAGAAGTTGTTTTTAAAGATAAATGATGATCCATTTCGCATCATGGTGCATGACCTCAAGACATTTTACCTTCCCACCAAGTTTATGTAGTTGAACCCTCAGCATGTTCATTTGTATTCTTGACCCAGAATGATACATCTTTCCCCAAAATGATGTGTTCCTTTCCCTACAGTTTCAGAGTAGCAGCCATGTTAGTCTGTATCCATTAAAAGAAAAGGAGTACTTGCGGCACCTTGGAGACTAACAAATTTATTAGAGCATAAGCTTTCATGAGCTGCAGCTCACTTCATCGGATACATACAGTGGAAAATATAGTGGGGAGATTTTATATACACAGAGAACATGAAACAATGGGTGTTACCATACGGACTGTAACAAAAGTGATCAGGAAAGGTAAGCTATTACCAGCAGGAGAGTGTGTGTGGGGGGGAACCTTTTGTAGTGATAATCCAGGTGGGCCATTTCCAGCACTTTACAAGAACAGTAGGAGGGGAAATAAACAAGGGGAAATAGTTTTACTTTGTGTAATGACACATGCACTCCCAGTCTTTATTCAAGCCTAAGTTAATTGTATCCACCATCATAGGGCCTAATCACATCAGCCACACTATCAGAGGCTCGTTTACCTGTGCATCTACCAATGTGATATGTGCCAGCAATGCCCCTCTACCATGTACATTGGTCAAACTGGACAGTCTCTACGTAAAAGAATAAATGGACACAAATCAGACATCAAGAATTATAACATTCAAAAACCAGTCGGAGAACACTTCAATCTCTTTGGTCACTCGATTACAGATCTAAAAGAGGCAATTCTTCAACAAAAAAACTTCAAAAACAGACTCCAATGAGAGACTGCTGAATTGGCATTAATTTGCAAACTGGATACAATTAACTTAGGCTTGAATAGAGACTGGGAGTGGATGTGTCATTACACAAAGTAAAATTATTTCCCCTTGTTTATTTCCCCTCCTACTGTTCTTGTAAAGTGCTGGAAATAGCCCACCTTGATTATCACTACAAAAGGTTCCCCCCACACACACACTCTCCTGCTGGTAACAGCTCACCTTTCCTGATCACTCTTGTTACAGTCTGTATGGTAACACCCATTGTTTCATGTTCTCGGTGTATATAAAATCTCCCCACTATATTTTCCACTGTATGTATCCGATGAAGTGAGCTGTAGCTCACGAAAACTTATGCTCCAATAAATTTGTTAGTCTCTAAGGTGCCACAAATCCTCCTGTTCTTTTTCCCTACAGTGTCAGCAGCTGCACCTTCTTTTGGCAAGTAGAAGGGATGTGAAATATTAAGTTATCAGCTCCTGCCTTCAGAGCCTATGTGATGTGTAAAAGCACCAACTAATATGGGAACCTATGGTTTACTGTTAAAGGTGACATTTTCAGCTCTGTGTGTCATTTTAATAGTGCATTTACAATGGCTCCAAAAGGAACCTTACCTGTCTATAGTGTCATAAACTAATACTGTACTTCTCAAACACAGATGGAGATGTACACTGGTTCCAAAAGCCTACTATATAAATAAAGGGACAAGGTGGGTGAAGTAATATCTTTTATTCGACCAACTTCTGTTGGTGAGAGACACCCCACATCTGAAGAAGAACTCTGTGTAGCTCAAAACTTCTCTCTCTCACCAACAGAAGTTGATCGAATAAAAGATATTACCTTGCCCACCTTGCTTCTCTATCATCCTGAGACCATTCCAACAAGAATAGAATAAAACTGCATACTAGCTAAATAAGATCAGTGAATGAGTAGAGACAAAATGGTGAGAACAGATTGGATAAATCCGAGAAGAGGTTACACTAGTTGAGATGCAAGATGAAAGGGCCTGGATAGATTTTGTCAATATTAACTCTGAAAAGATGCAGGGAGATCTTGCACAGAGAGAGGGGCAGGAAGGGTTTAAGAACTGAGTTGTGGAGGTGACAAAAATGGAACTGGGGTGCAGGTTATGGATTCAGTGAGGGTGCTGCTTGCAGGGACATGGCAGAACTGAAGGAGGAAAGTAGGAAATTGTAGTGGAGAAAAATCAGCATAATCATGGGACTTCACAGCTATGTGCTGTAGAAATGGATGTTGGGGGTGAGCCAGAGCTGGGGGCTGGCTGATAGGATTTAAGTGATGGGAGAAAGGGGTAAAAAGGAATCAAGAATGGTGGAGACTGGGGTGGGCGAAGATTAGATTGAACTGGTGTAAAATTGAGAAGTAATGACAGTGGGATGGGGCTGAGCATTAGAATAATCATGGTTGTTAATAAACTGAAAGTCCTGGAAGGTCTGGGCACTAGGATGAGGTGGAAGTGTGCTGTGAAATAGTCTTCCTCTCCCAGTAGGATGACCTTTCCTACACAGATGGCTGAAAGGTTGTCTGGTGTACCTCTGGAACAGTTGTCGTCTTGTATCCCACTGGAAACCCTTGTCACACCAGTTACTGACATACTGTCTTACTGAATTAATCCAAGGAAAGTCCTGCTAGCAGTTTGTGTGATTTTTCTGCCATTCTGAGGGCCATAATCTTCAGTCTGTTACATAAGTTTTAAGACCCTGTATCTCTATTTATTTCAGTGCATTACACCAGCACTGTGACAAAATGTGACAAAACCAGGGGAGTTACAACCACATAGCTATAAAGTTACAACTACATACAACTCAAAAGTAACTGGGGATGTGATCAAACACAAAAATTCACATCTGGATTTTCAGTACCTCCAGTTTGAGTATTTTCCAGATCTATGGATTTTGATTCTGGCCCATCTCTACTAGTAACACAACCAGTCTACTGCATACATGACTGAATACTGAAATAACCTGTATTGTAAATATTATACAGAGTAGGCCACTGCTCATGCTTGTAAGGTAACATCCACACAGTCTGTTATTAACACAACTCTCAGTGCTCATACATGATATAAATACCTAGATGAAGATATGGACAGATAGGACTTCACATACATCGAGATTGATAACAGACCTGACCCAACCAACAGAGACAAATCTTCACGCAGCTCAATATTAACAAATCTGTACAGATATATTCTACCTAGGATACGTATGTTTTAACAGTGACAAAACCCCTACAGTAAAATCTACAGAGAGCATGAACCTGAAGTAATCCATTTAGTAACTTCTGTGAACCACACTGAAATAATCTGATAGCTCACTGGTTTGAGCATTGGCCTGCTAAACTCAGGGTTGTGAGTTCAATCCTTGAGGGGGCCATTTAGGAATCTGGGGCAAAAATTGGGGTTTGGTCCTGCTTTGAGCAGGGGGTTGGACTAGATGACCTCCTGAGGTCCTTTCCAAACCTGATATTCTATGATTCTATGAACACACAAAGCCATACTAACCAATTTCCTGCATTGCCACAATACAATAAAAACAGAACCTGCATAGTAAAATTTGTCTTCTATACATGCAATACTGTTTAAGCCTATGAAGAGACATCTATACATAATGCAACACCAACAACATCCATGTAGTAGCATTTAGCTGTAGCTGGAAACTAATAATCTATAAAATAACATCAACAGTGATGATCTAACAATGCTATAACACAGGGAAGGGCAAACTTTTTGGCCTGAGGGCCACATCAGGTTTCCAAAATTGTATGGAGGGCTGGTTAGGGGAGGCTGTGCCTCCCCAAACAGCCAGGCATGGCCCGGCCCCTGCCCCCTCTCTGACCCCCCCCCGGCTTCTCGCCCCCTGACGGCCCCCCGGGACCCCTGCCCCATCCATGCCCCCTGTTCCCTGACTGCCTCTGGACCCCTCGCCCCTGACTGCCCCATCCAACCCCTCCTCTCCTTCCCGACTTCCCCCCCGGGACCCCTGCCCAATCCACCACCCTTTCTCCCTTGACTGCCTCCGGAACCCCTGCCCCTGACTGCCCCATCCAACACCCCCTCCTTCCTGACTGCTCCCATTCAACCCCCATGTTCCCCACCCTCTGACCGCCCCAACCCCTATCCACACACCCGCCCCCAAACTCCCCTGCCCTCTATCCAACTCCCCCACTCCCTGCCCCCTTACCGCGCTGCCTGGAGCACTGATGGCTGGCGGCGCTACCGCCGTGCCACCTGGCTGGAGCCAGCCATGCACAGCGCAGCTCAGAGCACTGGGTCAGGCCGGGCTCTGCAGCTGCACTGCCCCAGGAGGTCGCCTCCCAGAGCATTCCACTGGTGGCACAGTGAGGTGAGGCTGCGATGGAGGGGGGACAACAGGAGAGGGCCGGGGGCTAGCCGGCCGGGCAGGAGGGTCCCGTGGGCTGGATGTGGCCCTCAGCCATAGTTTGCCCACTTCTGCTGTAACATGTACAAATAGTATAATAAGATGACAACTATACAGTAATGTGGAACTAATAAAGTAGATGTGAAACTGAACAGCCACAGAGATCACCAGATATAAGTGCTGTTTTGCTGTGAATCACTTACTAAATGCTTTGGCTATTGAACCCTCCCTCATTGCAGTGCAAATCTGGCTGGAGGAAAGAGATCCATACTTTCCCTTCACATGATCAGATCTCCACCAATAGAAAGGAATTATCTGCTAGTTTTAATAAGTATTCCACATACAGTATTGTGGATGCAAAACATTCACTTTATCCTTATCTCATTCAAAACAAAACATAGGGGTCAATCCAACTCACATTAAAGTAAATGGAAAAATTCCCACTGACTTCCATTAATGGCAGATGGATCTGGCCCAGAACATCTCTGACAATGATGCCAGTGTTTGCATTGTTCATGGGAAACTATGAATGCTGTGGCCCCAGAATACTACTTCATTATATGTATCATAGGCTTCCACTTCTCCAGTTTCGCTCCCCCCCCCCCCCACTACTAATGCTTGGTTCAGAATAAGTTCTCAAAAGTGCAGCTGCATATCTGAAATATCAAATTATCTGAATATTTTAAGTATGCAGAGTTTGGCTGGGAATCACATAAAGGTTACCTGTCATATTTTCAGTACTTTATTTCCATTTGACCATTCCCCCACTCCCCAAAGTTGTTATCCTCTGTAGGTTGTTTGGCCTTATATAAAATAAGTTTTGTGGTCTCATTTTGTTCTTAGTGTCCATGTTAAAGGAAAAAAGGACCATCACAGTTACTACCAACTGGAACCTTTGTTTTTTCATGTCTTTGTAGAGACTAAGACTGAATGAGAATAAAAACTAACCTTGTGTGTAGACATGGTTCTCTTTAGGACTGGTGTTGAATATGCACTGGTGGTAGTAACAGGAAAGCTTGTACTGTGCTTGTTCTGTGGATAAATTAGGCCTTTGGTCCCTAGGACTATCAAGCCAGCACTTTCCAGCCATGCTAAATTTACTTAAAACAAAAACTTTGTTGGATGTAAGAGACATAAATTGCTTCAGTGTTCCCTAATATATGCAGTATGTGTAGTACAAAAGGATAGCAGAGCTCCTCTGTGGACCCACCTAGTTAGCAGTTGTTGGAAGCCTACATAAAGCCTCTGAAATTCTTCTGATTCACTGTGGCAGGTGTGGCTAATTAATTCCAACAGAGGTATAAGGAAGTTGGGCGTGTCCCTCTGAAGGGAAAGAACTAGATCCACAAAGGGACTTCAACATAGCAATGCTGAGCATTGCAATACCTTTTAGGTACCCTGCTGCCCAGTGGAATCTACAGCCTTGAGTTAGGTATCCAGGCTCCCCATATAATGACTGGGGAGAGTCAGGTGCCCAAGAAAGGGATTAAAAGAAGCCAACAAGCTGATTGGGTAGCTCCCTAAAGTTGCTAGAAGAAATGCTGAGAAGAGGACTGTGGCCTAAGCCTTGCCTCTCAAAGGTAGCTAGGTGCCTAATTCCATTTGAGATTCTCAAGCGTGAACATTCCCTTGGAATTAGATACCTAACAGGTCAACCCCTTCACAAATAAAGATATAGACCCTCTCCCAATGCCAGAATACCTAATAGCAATGTAGTTGGGATGTTTGAGGATCTCTGTGGCACCTAAATGTTGGACTTAGGTGCTTAAAGTGGCAGTTAAGCACCAAAATCCTTTTGTGGAACTAGCCCTAGAAGACTGGGCTAGAGGAGGGCCTGATGGGAAATCCTAGTGGCAGCCAAGCTGAGGGAGGAAAATTAAACTGTATGGTGGTGTTTTTGAGTTACCATTATTGCCAAAATCCTGGAAGTGAATGAGTCTGGACACTAACTCAGGGTCTGTGTGCTATGTTGTGGATGGGGTAGGGACTCAGCATGTTTACATGGTTTCTGTCAGGGTTCCTTCCCCACTCTGAACTCTAGGGTACAGATGTGGGAACCTGCATGAAAGACCTCCTAAGCTTATTCTTACCAGCTTAGGTTAAAAACTTCCCCAAGGTACAAACTTTGCCTTGTCCTTGAAAAGTATGCTGCCACCACCAAGCACTTTAAACAAAGAACAGGGAAAGAGACCACTTGGAGACGTCTTCCCCCAAAATATCCCCCCAAGCCCTACACACCCCCTTTCCTGGGGAGGCTTGAGAATAATATCCTAACCAATTTGTTACAAAATCATCAGAGACCCAAACCCCTGGATCTTGGAACAATGGAAAAATCAGTCAGGTTCTTAAAAGAAGGATTTTATTTAAAAAAAAAAAAAAAAGGTAAAAATCATCTCTGTAAAATCTGGATGGAAAATACTTTACAGGGTATTCAGATTCAAAACACAGAGGATCCCCCTCTGGGCAAAACCTTAAAGTTACAGAAAACAGGAATAAACCTCTCTCTTAACACAGGGAAAATTCACATAAAACAAAAGATAAACTAATCCGCCTTGCCTGGCTTACCTATACTGGTTGCAATATTGGAGACTTGTATTAGGATGGGTTGGAGAATATGGTTTTCTGTCTGGCCTCTCTCAGTCCCAAGAGAGAACAACCATGTAAACAAAGAGCACAAACAAAAACCTTCCGCTCCCCCCAAGATTTGAAAGTATCTTGTCCCCTTATTGGTCCTTTGGGTCAGGTGCCAGCCAGGTTAGCTGAGCTTCTCAACGCTTTACAGGTAACAGGATATTGCCTCTGGCCAGGAGGGATTTTATAGCTCTGTATACAGAAAGGTGGTTACCCTTCCCTTTATATTTATGACAGGTTCACAGGGCAGCAAGATTTCTTTAAGCCCAGATATGGAACTGCAAAGGTAGAGGGATATCTTTAAAGGTTGAGATTCATAGCAACAGTATCTCAACTCCCATGTATGTTTATACAAAAGGAGAAGTACTGGAACCCACATTTGAAGAAATCTGACCACATTCAAGCAACAATTAAAAGTTGCTCACATTTTATTTCTAAGGAAGCATCTTGAATAAACAACTTTTAGTGCAGGTTGGATGATGTAGAGAGGACATAGCAACGGATTACAAATCTGGCAACAGTAAGTGCAAACACATATTTGGCTTCATCTAGTCTATTGAAAGATAATAAAGCTTTGTAGTACAAGGCTGGAATATTAAAAACAATGCATAGTATATAATATTAGATCTTTGAGGGTTGCCACAGAAAAAGGGGATCTTATATTAGTTTCTTAATTATCATTAGCTGGTAAAGGTTTCACTTCTTGACAAGGATAATGGCCAATTGAGTCTATAAGGTCCCTTTAAAAATCAATAAAAGTAATGGTGTTAAAGCTCTTCAAAGTATCTGATCTTAAGGAGAAAGAGAAAATCCCGTAAACTGCAAAACAAAGAGAGGAGATTATTTCTAAAGCCCCCAAAAGTCTCTTGTTCTTGAGTTGAGCCATGTCTTCCAAGTGAAGCACCCAGCTCTTTTTCCAGTTAAGATTCTTTCTTAAAATGAAATGGAGACAGTGATTGTTTTTTCAGTGAAACAGACACATTGGAACAATCGTTAGACAGGATCAAGAAAGAAGAAAGGTAACCATCTAGGACTGAAATATATACCTGCTGATGCTACAGCATGCTGTAAGGTTTTAAGGTTGTCAGTATTTCAGGATCCCAGTAGAGAAGCAGAAAATTAGACAAGGCATAGGCTGTAGCTGTAAGCTGCTGCCGCTGTAAACTGCTGCGCTTCATACCATGGATGGCCTCTCCCTTGAGTCACCTTTTAGAGTATACTCCGAATTCTGGTTAGCTCCTTGCGTTTTAGCTCTGGGCTGCAGCCTACTGCTTCTTCCACTTTCTCCATTTCCCCCAGTGAGTATAAAATCATTGCCTAATTTGAATCCTTAAGGCTGAACTCAAGTGATCCACAGCTCCTTTCTAAGACAGCATTCAGATGATTGTTTCTATATGCAGACTAGGGGCCAAATTTAGCCCTTGTTAAATAGCAACTTCAGTTTGATCCATAGTAATCTTGTCCAGCTGCCACTTGCTCATGGCTCTTACCACACCCTTCTTCTGCATCTTACCAGCCACCCTCCTCCTCCTTGCTCCTCCCTTCCTCCCACTGGCTCCATGTCCCCTTCCTGGTTACTCACCCCTCTGTAGTTCCCACCAGCTTTACCTGCTCTCCACCCTGATTGCCTCCTCTTCTGCCAGTGGAAATCTAGGTTTCCACTTCCACATCCTCCTTCTCACCTCTGGTGATATTTACCCCAACCCTGGCCTTACCTCCAGCCCCACCACCACCCCTCTTGTGCCACTGTTCCTAACCTCATCCCCATTCCTCCCCCCTTTTCTTGGTGTCTCTGGAATGCCTGCTCCATTTGTAAAAATATCACAACCGTCCACGGCCTCTCCATATCTTTTCTTTCCAGTTCCTGACTCTAACAGAGACCTGAGTCCTTTCATCTGCCACTGCATCTGCAGTTGCCCTCTCTTATGGAGGCCTCTCCTTCTCTCACACATCCTACCCTGGATCAACCCATGGTGGGAATGTTGGGCTTCTCCTCTTCCATTCTTGCAGCTTCCAATGCCTGTCTTTTCCCACTTCTTTTCTTCTTTCGAACAGCACTGCATCTCACTCTTCTCTCCTCTCCCTCTCAATGTTGCTTTCATGAGCCTTTCTTTCTCATTTTGGATCTCTCTTCCTCATCGCACAGTCTCTCACACTCATCCTTGGTGACTTCAACTTCTGCATTGAAGATCCATTCGACCCCTTTGTTGCACATTTCCTTGCTATCACCTGTTAATTTGACTTGCAGGCCTGGTTCAACTCTCTGACTCATCAAAAGGCCATTCATTTAAGTTGGTCTTCACCAGGCACTGCCCTCTCGCTGATCCCTCTCTCTGGGCACCATCTAGTGTCTTTCTGAAAAATCTCTCAATATACATACCAATGCCATGTCACTTGGCCTTTCTGTGACTTCCACTCCATCAGCAGCAGTGAATTGTTGTCTGCTCTCAGCTCTCTCTTCCACTGATTGGGTTGTTGATTCTCTCCGTGCTTCACTCTCATCCACCCTTAACTCTTTTGTTCCTCTCTCCCACTGCAAGGTCCACCCTGCCAACTCCTAGCCCTGGCTCACCCCCAACATCCACTTCCTCCACTCCTGCTTTCACACTGTAGAGCATCTCTAGCAGATTCATGACCAGGCTGGTTCCTCCACTACAAATTTGTTCTCTCTTCCTTTAGTTCTGCCATCTTCCTAACTAAATAACTATACTTCTTCAACTCAACTAAATCCTATGCCTGCAATCCTGGTTGCCTCTTCATCACCTTTGACTCATTCCACAAACTCTCCCCACTCCTGCTTCCATTATTTTCTCTGCACAGGGTCTTACAGATTTAATCCAAGAGAAAACTGACAAAATATGATGTGACCTTTGCCATCCCTTGGCTTGCCTTCCCTTCACCTCCTACAATTCTCTACTTCATTATCACACATGGAGAAGTTTCTCAATTGCTATCCTCCTCTAACTCCTCCACTTTCTCCAGAGACCCCACCCCATTCCCTGATATCCCTCATGTTCACTCTCATCCCCTCCCTTGCTGTTCTTCATCTCTCTTTCTCTTCACAATCCTTAGTCTCTCTTATCTTAAAAAATCCATTCTTGACCCCACTTGTATCTCAAACTACAGCTTCATCAACCCTTCATCTCTAAGCTTATTGAACAGGCTGTCTACAATCATTGTCTGGAGTTTCCCCTTCCAATTCCAGGCTAGATGTTTTCCAGTCTGGCTTTCTTCAACCCCTTGAATTCCACTGAAACCATTCTCAAAGTCTCTTATGACCTCTTCCTAACTAGAGCTCAGAACAAGTACTCCACCCTCATTCTCCTTGACCATTCAGCCACCTTTGACACAGCTGATCTTGCTCTTCTTGAAATCTTGTCCTCTTTTGGTTTCTGTGACTCTCCTCTCCTGGTTCTCCTCTTCCTTCTCTAATTGCTCCTTCAGCGTGTCTCTCAGAGGTTCCCCCCCCCCCCCGCAACTTTCTGTGGGGGTTCAGAAGGGCTCTATCCTTAGTTCCCTTCTCTTTTCCCTTTTATACCTTATTTCTGGGAAATCTCATTCTCCAACATAAATTCAGCAACCATCTCTATGCTGATGAATCAGATCTATTGTACTCCAGGTCAGTCACCCTCTGTCTAAACTAAAATTTCTGCGTGTCTCTGACATCATCTCATGGATGTCCAGCTGTCAGATCAAGCTCATAGTTAGGGAGCTCTTAATCTTTCCTCCCAAATTCCCTCATCCCCTTTCTCAGTTACTGAGGTATAACACCAACATCCTACCTGTCACTCAGGCCAATAACGTGGATGTCATCTTAAACTCAGCTCTCTCTAGATCCTCACATCCAGGCTATGACTAAATCTTACAGATTCTGTTTGCATAACACCTCTAAGATATGGCCTTTCCTATCCATCCATACAATGAAAACGCTCATCCAGACTCTCATCATTTCACATCTGGGTTTCTCTGGCCTTGACAAATGCAATCTTGCCTCAGTCATATCCATCCAGAATGCTTCTGCAAAGATCATTCTCCCACCCAGTCACTTTGACCATATCATCCCTCTTTGCATCCTTCCATTAGCTCCTCCTTCTCTATTGCATCAAACACAAGCTGCTTGTCTTTCCTTTCAAGTCTCTTCACAGCCTATCCTAACCTACCTATCATCTCTCAGTCAGTATCAAAATCACTTCTTTCTCTTGTTGGCCAGTGATACCAGCCTCCATCTCTCACTTGTTACATTTGCAAACAAGTACTTTTGTGCTTTCTCCCGTGCTGCCCGTCATGCTTGGGAGGAGCTCCCAATAAACATCCACAAAGCTACTTCATTATCCTCCAAGTCCCTCCTCAAAATTCTCATTTGCTGTGATGTCTACCAAAAACTTGACAATGTTAGACTGTGGATCTGCTGATACTGCCTAACGTACTGACCAATATTGTATCACTGATTCCTTGTACTCCCCCATCTGTCTCTATCTTTTTTCTGATGTCTTATACTTAGATTTATAAGATCTTTGGGGCAAGGCCCATCTTTTTGTTCTCTCTCTGTACATTGCCTACCACAATGGGGTGCTGGTCCATGATCAGGGCTCATAGGAACTATGGTAATACACATAATAAATAATAATAAGGAAAATTTAACCAAAGAAGTCATAGCCTGCAGCAGGGTGAAACTTCTATTCCTCTTAGGCTGACAGAACACTGCTGTTGTCATATTGACAGGGCACTGCTTTTTTTCATTGTTTTGCTCCATCTTTCACTGAGTATGATGTTTGTACATCCCTAAGGCAGTTTCTGTGTGTGTAGTTTGTATCATTCCTTGTCTATCAGCCAGGCCTCTCCACACACCTGTTAGATATCTGTTGTAATATTCTTGTATCTTTTCTTCCTCTATGAAAGGATAAAAGTCATATCTAGAGCAACTGTGGATAGATTTTGGTCTTAGTTATAGCATTATGAAGCAAAGTAACTCTACCTGAAGTCAGTGGTGTTTATCTGGATTTACATCTATGCATCTCAGACCAGAATTTGGCCTGTTTTATCTCAGTTCAGGAAGCAACTGGGATTGCATGCTGGCTGTGGTGATTGTGTTGACACTATTTTGAATGTGTGAAAATGTGTAAGTGTGTTTGTCTAGAGCAGGGGCAGGCAAAATTTTTGGCCTGAGGGCCACATCGGGTTTCCGAAATGGTATGGAGGGCTGGTTAGGGGAGGCTGTGCCTCCCCAAACAGCCAGGTGTGGCCCGGCCCCTGCCCCCATCCAGTCTCCCCTGCTTCTTGCCCCCTGATGGCCCCCCCGGGACTCCTGCCCCATCCAACCCCCCCTGTCCCCTAACAGCCCCCCCAGGACTCTTGCCCCATCCACCCACTCCCTGTCCCCTGACTGCCACCGGAACCCCTGCCCCGACTGCCTCCCGTCGCCCCATCTAACCCTACTCTCCTTCCTGACTGCCCCCTGGGGACCCCTGCCCCCGTTCAACCCCCCCGTTCCCTGCCCTCTGACCGCCCCGACCCCTATCCACACCCCTGCTCCCTGATTCTCCACCCCAAACTCCCCTGCCCTCTAGCCAACCCTCCCTGCCCTCTTACCGCGCTGCCTGGAGCACCGGTGGCTGGCAGCGCTATAGCTGCGCCGCCCAGAGCACCAGGACAGGCAGCCGATGGAGCCAACCATGCCATCTGCGCAGCACAGAGCACCGGGTCGGGCCGTGGCTCTGCAGCTGCGCTGCTGGCCAGAACATTGTGCCGGTGGCACAGTGAGCTGAGGCTGCGGGGGACGGGCTGGGGGCTAGCCTCCCGGGCCAGGAGCTCAGGGTTCCGTGGGCTGGACGTGGCCCATGGGCCGTAGTTTGCCCACCTCTGGTCTAGAGTTACTAAACAGGGCAGGAATTACACCATTCCCATACAGGAGCTCCTGCTGAGACATAGTGGGAGTGAAGTGTAAATGCCTCATAGCCAGTAGTCATCACCATTTTCCAGAGCAGCTCCTGCTAGAAGAGTCTGGGATTGGTGTAGCTAAAACCTCAGCTCAGCTAGCAGTTCTACCTCAGGCTCTAAAATGGTCCAGATTTTGATCTCCGTTCCGCTGGCATAAATCCTGAGAAACTCCATTAACTAAAGATTGTAATCTGGTCTCACGAAGATAGGCCTGGAATTAATATGGAATGCTTCCTGTGCACGTTCATAGAATTGAATGAAAAATTATTGAAAATTATTACTGGTCTGCTGTGGTGCACATCTTAGCCTGTGGACACCACTGACAACCAATATTTATATTTTGATACTGCCTAAACTATGTTAGGTGTTTCCCAAACACAGATACTATGAATATAAAACAGATTAGTAAAATCTCACTTCAGGAAACCTGTCAGTCATGTCTAGATCATATCATGACCTAAATAAACATGCAACAGCAATTCACTGAACCATTCCACCATTAAAATTCCTATATTTTTAAATTACTGATCAAAAGTTTTTAAAAGGGGAGGTAGAGTTCTGAGTGCCCACATGTCCATCTCTCTTTTCATGCGCTATTACTACTGATGTGTGCACAAACATGTCTAAATACCCAATTTGCAGAGGCATTTATTGATGTGTTGGAACAGTTACAGTAAATGTATGAACCAATGTCTGTGCATGTGCACACACTGTACACATGGGCCTGTGCCTTCTAAAACTTTGTTCAACATACTCTTCATACTCACTCCAATATTGCCCTTCCAGTCTCCCTCCTTTCTCCTGCCTGCATGTGCCCATCTGGCAACTTTATAGACTGAGCCAAGGTTTTAGGCCACAGATCTATGAAGTCCTGTAATAATAATCACAATTAGAAAAAAGGAAATTAATGGGCCTCCTCCCAGCCATTTCTGTAAAAATAAAACTAAAAAGCAGCTGCTAGTGAGCTGGCCAAGCAGTCGAGACGCCACCATTGGTAACAAGGAGCTCACCTTACTGGTTTGATGATCACTAATGTATCTGGGGCCCCCAAAATACATCATATTTATATTTTAATTCAGTAATATCTTGTCCTACTGTCTGTCTTGGGAACAATTTGATTTCCAAGTGGAAAAACTACAAGAGTAAAGGGCAAGTAGTTTATCACATTGAGAGTATCTGTTGTCAATGGGATAATATTTGTATTATAATTACACACAAACTAGGGTAAAAGAACATTATTAACATTGCAAAGTCATACACCCAAAAGCTAGGAAATTACAGAATTAAGGTTGCCTGTGCAACCTTAATTTGACCCCTTTGTATGTATTGTGAGAGTCTTTAATTACATGATCATATTATTTTTTCTACAGAATTCCTGCCTCATTCAGTGCACAGGATATGGACTGCACTCAATTGATAAACAGCTATTTAATATTTTGTTTTATCCTCCTTGTTCAGTGTGCAGTCCTTGGCCTTACCTACTGCACATTATTCAAACCCTACTAATTACTAATTTCTTCATGGGCTTTTCCATGGCTTTCATCGCTATAGTATCAGAGTGCTACCCAACCGTTATCTTGAAAATCCTGTGATGTGGAGGGTGGATATTATTCCAATTTTACTAATATCTAGTTCAGTCACACAGAGATTAAGATCTAAGTATCCGCTAATTTTGAGTGCCCAATTTGAGATGCCTGGGACTTGATTTTTCAGCATGCTTAGTTTTATATAGCACCCTGTATATTCATGAACAGCTCCCATTAACTTCAGTTGCAGTGGTGAGTTCTCAACACTTCTTCACATCAGGCTGCTAGGTCACAAATAGGGCACCCAGAAAACAAGGAACACGTAATTAGTGACCACCTGTGAAAAGTTTTGTTTAAGCAAGTTGCTTAGCATCACAAAAGATCTCTGTGGCAGAGGAAGGGATATAATCCAGTTCTCCAAGGCAGCATTCAATTGTCTCTTAAATATGGGCCACCACCCTTTCTCTTCCAGCAGTCTCCTGCCTCATTCACTACACACTTTCCAACTTCTGCAGTAAAGGAGGCTGGAATCGCATAGACAACAGCCTCTCTTACTAATTCATCCCCACAGCAGCTCCATGATGTGCACTGAATGAGGCAAAGATCCTATGGAAAAAGTAGTCTGTGATCATATAATTAAAGATTGTATCGTAATGCCTACGCACAACTTTTGAGTGCTTGACATTCCAGCAGTAATAATGTTCTTTTAATTTAAATGTATGTGTAGTTTGCTAGCTTTTTAAAAAAGCAAACTGAAAAAACAAATTCCATCATGTGTCTTCACAGTGACACCCACATGGTTAACCAGCAGAGTTGGAACCACACAGACCTGTCACTTGAGCTAAATGAGTAAGTGATAGCAGGTTGCCATCCTTCATGTAGACCAGCACCAGTGGGAGATGAGACACATAGTCACTGGGTTTCACAGACATTTGCTGACAGCACAGGAATAGTGACATTCAGGAATCATGGGTTCCATTCTAGGCTCTGGAGAGGGAGTGGGGGCTAGTGGGCATACTCTTCTGCCTCTTATCCCTAGCTTTGATCACTTCTACCCTGTCCCTTCCAACCAGTGTCTTTTTTGCCACCCCATCCTCATTGCCCCATTCCCAGTCTTCACGCCTCACGATTCTCATCCCAGTCTCATTCATCCAGTGCTAGTCTCTCCCTCTGGGATCGCCATCTGACTACCAGTCTCCTTGCCTCAGCAGTCCCTGTTCCCCCCTCCTTGCTTCTCATCTTTCTACCCTCCACCTCATCAGCTTCCAGTCCCAGTCTCCCTCCCTGGGCTTCTCATCCAATCTTAGTCAGTCACCCAAACCCCTCCATTACTCCATATTTCAGTCTCTTTGCCCAGCCAGTCCCAGTCTCCCCATTGCTTCAGCTCCTCAATTGATCTCAGAATATTCACCACTCCCCTGCCAACTGGCTCCCTGTCATCCTGTTTCTCACACCAGCTATCCCAGTTCCAGTCTTCCCAGCCTCCTTACCCAACCAGTTCAAGTTTCTCTTCTCCCCTGCAACGCCGTCTCACTGATCTCCTTGTCCCAATCTACCCTTTCTCACCTCCCTGTATAGCTTTTGTATCTTCTGCATTTATATCAGATGTCTTCCTCCTCCATGCTGCCCAGGTGCCAGCAAGTGTGTTAGTGAGAGCACAGGAGAGAATGGGTCCTTGCTCTCACTTTTAGTGCCTGGCTCTTCCTCAATCCAGAGTAACAATTACTGGGAAGGTTTTTCTGAGCCCTTGCAGCCTTGGGTAGGAGCATGTTCAGTGGCTTTGTGGGAATGGCACATGAGCAGGTGAGTCACACACAGGTTCTGTGATACTCAGTTGCTCTTTTGAGTTGGCACATATGCAGTCTGGTCAGCACTAGGCACTGAGAGAAGCTTGAGCGTGCTCAAAGAAGACAGATTCTTTGGAGATTTTAGCAGCTAAAAGAAGTAGTCTCTAGTGAGCATGTACAAACCATAATTTTTAAAGGCTTATATCTTAAACTTTCATATTTCGGGGAATGGCAAAAGGCACACCCCCAGCACAAAGGTCACTACCTGCCAAATGTCAAGTCCCTGCTTCAGAACACGTAGGTGGTAGAGGATTTCAAAGAAAAACTCCCAAGAATTTTTTTAACATGGGCAAAACAAGTACTTTTCTCTAGCCTCATTCTCAGAAGCAGTTCAACTGTTTTGACTGAAATATTCCAAAAAATTCAGCCTGAGGCAGACGTCTATCATGGAAAATTTCAGTCCAAATGGGTGAAATTTCAAATGGTTCTAACTAACTGAAGAAAGGTCTTATAATCGTAACTGTTGGGCAACCTTAATAAGCCAGGTTATCAGCCCTGCCTCCCAGTCTCTCCCCCTTCCCACCCTTAGCCCCAGTCTCCTCCTTGCTTTGGCATTCCTTGTCCCCCCCATCCTTATTCCTCATCTGATCTCTCTATACCCCACCTCACCCCCCACTGGCTCCCAGTTCCAGTCTCCCTCCCTTGGCTTCTCATCCAATCTCAGAATGTACAGAATGGAATCTAGGAATCTCAGTCAATCCCCACGCCTGTTCCTAACTCCATGTTCCAGTCTCCAATTAATTTTCATTAACTGAACAATAAACACCCTCGTTTGGTATTTTTTTCCCCTCTAGTTTTTCTTCATCTTTTTTTCTTCATTTTCTGTTAGAATTTGAGAAGTTGAAAGAATGTTGGCAGAAGGAGTTGAGGACTTTCTAAAACAATGTTGCACAAATTATTTTATTATTTTTATTGTGATTGGAATCTTTTTAGCTCAGAATAAATGAAATACTGTGCAGAATCTAGACTGGATGAGTGGCTATTCACTTTCTCTCACTAGCCACCTCATCTGATCCACAGTTCTGGATTTATTTCACTCACCATCAGGGTAATTTCCTGAACAGGGTGTTTACTCCAAGCTATACTCTCACTCTCTGAAGTCTTATCTCTGACATTGCCTAATCTCCTTCAATAGAATTCACTCCTCCACATCCTTCATCCTCGTCCCCCACTTGTGCTTCTTCACTATCCACCTAGATGGTGCTTCCTACTCCCTGACAGCTGGCTGGGGTTCAGGCTGCAGACAACAAGGGCTTGTCTTAGAATCGTAGGACTGGAAGGGAACTTGAGAGGTCATCTAGTTCAGTCCTCTGCACTTGTGGCAGGACTAAGTATTATCTAGACCATTCCTGACAGGTGTTTGTCTAACTGTGTGAAAACAAACAGTGTGAAAGGAGAAGCAGGCAAGGAATCAGGGCCTGTGATCTGTTACTAGGAGAAGAGCAGCTCAGAGGAGGTTTCTTCTGCTGGCACACAGTCCCAGAACATTGGCCAAGATAGTAGTTTCCAGGGATGGGTTTTGAAAACCTGGGACTATTCTAGATAGATCAGGGCTGTTGGCCACTATGGTTAATATTGCTGTACAAACGTTGGTCCTTACACTAGCTTTTATGCTGGTGTAACTTGATTGACTTTTATGGTCCTACAAAAATTCAGTCCATTGACTATGGCATACTTAATTCCTGGTCCTGTGGAGTAGTGAACACCCTCAACTCCCATTGAAGTCAATGAAGTAACTTTGATTGTACCCTCCATTTGTTTAAGCTTAATGCAACATTAATGTTAGTCTCTCTTATAAGTGTGAAGTCTATAACCCAGCGTACTGTGCTGGCTACACTGCCTGCTACTAGCACCTCACAGCATGTTCTCTAACTTGACTGTGAGAGCAGCTATCACTGGTATTATCGCTCCTGCTTCCTACATCCTTCACTTGCTGCTTCTCCAGGTAAGGTCTTTTGGACAGGTACTATTCTCAACTAGGGCATTAACACGGCAAAGTGATGGCACTTACTGCAACAAGAGACACTACTTGTTCGAGTCCCGTTGAAGAAAAGGATTGTTTTTAAATAGCCAGTTCAGAGGAGGGTGTGTGGAGTAGCCCTCCATTGCTAGGAAGCCTTAGACAAATCTGGGGATGGAACAGTTTCCTGCTCCCACAGCCAAGAGGAGGAGGGAGGTCGTAGCTGCAGAACTTCACAGTAGACAAGCAGAGACAGGATGCCAGTGCTAGACATGATAGCAGTAGTAATGACTGCTCTGATAACTGGCTCAAGAAGCATGAATAGAGTACTATGCTAGCATTAGATATTTCCACTCTCTTAAATGGGGTTTGGTAGACTATAACATGAAAGTCAATGCAAAATGCGGCCGAACATCTGTATAATAAAATAATAATTTTATTTACGTATAATGTGCGCTCCCCACCCCAACTAATGAACTTTTATGGTGTTAATTCTATTAAGTGGATCCTTGTCTCAGAACCCAGGGACATGGTAATCTTATTTTATGATAAAAGAGCTAGTTCTTTTAATCATACTAAAATGACTAATGTAACATCAGATTTCTGTACAGTCTGAATAGCCTCAACTGTCAGTGGAAGGCAGAGACATGAGTTTAGACATCAGTTATGTAATATTCTTTTGGCCAACATATATAAAGAATCCTGGCATGGTGTAGGGAGGTGGCAGTCCTTTATATGGGCCCTATCCCACTTCCACGAAAGTAAATGAAAAGACTTCCATTGATAGCATTGGAAGTTGGATCAGGCCCTTAATGAGTATTAAAAAAAACCCCCAAATCTGATTTAAAAACCCATGGTTTATTAATTTTGCATTAAAGGCCAGATTAAGTTTATTCCAAGAGAAAAGTAAAACTGTTGAAAGAGGGTTCACCTCTGCCCCGGCAGGATGGTAGAGTGAGCTTGGTCAACAGATGCACTTCTCAGTCCAGCTAGTTCGATGCCATTGAACTTAAATGCATGAGGGCAACAGCTGTTGGATTCTTAATAAAATGAGAATGCAGAACAGACAAAGGAAGGATCAGATCCAGAACTTGCAAGGCTCCCAAGTTAATCCTCACATATATACAAATATCACAAGAAATGCAGGCATCAGCATTATTCATGTAAACAACCACTATGGAGAGACTAAGCCTATGTGCAGGTTTATTTAGCAGCCAAGTTATTCTCACTACAGTGACTGGATATGCACACTATTGTTAAGATTGCAGTATGTTTGATATGCTACTGGGTGAGGGTGGTATGTACTAGTGTATTTATTTGGCCAGACATCCATTTTTCCCTAAACAAGTTTGACTTTGTGCTTGCATCTATAACTCTACAGGGGAGGCATCTTTTACAATATGGAAAATTTTCAGTTATCAATTGTTTATTACTGGAGAAATGCACATATGTAAATTTGGTTCACTTTAGTTGATTTACAGGTTGCGCATCTGAGGGTGCTGAACCAGTACTATTTACAACATAAATAGTATTGTTGTCTTTGTTTTCTTTGGCCATGATTGGATTTCCTTACTGTAATAAACTATCTACTCAGCATTTATATTAGTGCCTTGTAAAACAGGAAAGCAGTGATATCACTTCATTTTGTTTCTATTATTTAATACACAAGAGGTTAGCCATTATGATAATGGCCTAATTAAAAATTAATTACATACAAATAAAATTTAAAAACTAACAATTTACATAAAAATCCATCACTGTCAAGTTTGCTTTCATAAACACAAGGTGTAGTATGTATTGAAGATCTTTCCTACAATTATGAGGAAGCACCTCCTCTTCTGTGCTAAACATCCTAATAGATGAGCATGTACTGCATTTGCTCGCATATGCAAGCCCATGATATGAATGAATAATTGATGGTCATGTGGTAAAAGAGTGTAAGTAGAAATGCTCTACAGAATCTGTAAACTGTTGTAAAACAATTATTTTCCTGAACGTGACTCTTTTTCATGCCTCTGTTCACCAAGCAGAGAGTTGCTGAAAAAGTTCCCAGAAGCTGTCATCTGCCTAATGCCAGCAGCACTGTCACTTGTGTGCATTGACTGACTGAGGACTAGTGGCATAGTGTGACTGAACAAGTTGCTGCTGTAGTCGGATCTCAAGAATGTTGTCCTTTCTTGTTTAGGTTTCTCTTACCATACATTCACTACTCCTGGGCTAATTTGAAAGGAAACTACTATTTCAAAATAAAGAATAGATTTACCCCAACCATGCAACTTTATATATCATTTGGTATTTTATAGACCCATCCTTCTTGCATTTAAATTTATTATTGGGAAAGTTACATATTTACACATTTTTACAATATTTTTAACAAACTTGAAGTACATTTTTGCCATAAGATGTAGATACTTGTATTTAAAATGGGAGACCTACTTCGTTGCAAAGGCATGGCTGGTAATGTTTGCAGTACTTTCTCAAGATGAGCATTAACCCGTTTCAAAGAAATGAGCTAGAGTACAGAAGCCTCCTATAGAAAGTGCTCTTTGTCCCCTGACCAGGACTGGCTCTAGGCACCAGGAAAGCAAGCATGAGCTTGGGATAGCAGAATTCCAGGAGCGGCATTCCGGCCACCTTTTTTTTTTTTTTTTTTGCTTGGGTAGTTGTGCTCTTGGAGCTTGGGACAGCAAATTTTTTGCTTGGGGTGGCAAAAAACTTAGAGCCGGCCCTGCCTCTGACTCAGATGATCTGCCACACCTAGAGCAGTAAATTGTTACTGGTGTTACTTGTGCAGGCAGTGGCACAAGTGCACTATCCAGGGAGTTCCTCTAAACCAGGAGAATTCTCTGCTGGTGATTTACATGCAAATTAGAGCCTCTTTACATTACCTGAATGTTGCAAAGGGGCCATACATGTCTGAGAATCTGGCTCTGCCAGTATTTGTGGAGTAGAATGGGATGTCACATGCTATTTAGTATATACCTAGAATATTTCCCAGACAGGTGTACAATACACATTTCCACTTAAATGAATATTTGAGTTCCAAACTAAAATTCCAAATGCTATCTCATTTTTAATTTAGCCTGAACATCCCTATCACAATTGCTGTATCATGCAGTCTAATGAAAAAAGCTATCAGTGGGATGATGTAAAACTCACAAGTTGTATAGTTCCCATTTTTAGGAACATAAATTGGTAGATTCAGTCCATGGGGATTGACAGCCGTTTTAGTTTCACTTGGAGTTTCAGATTTGTATGTGAACTTCAGAGACCCTTGCTTAGAATCATAGACTTTAAGGTCAGAAGGGACCATTATGATCGTCTAGTCTGACCTCCTGCTTTTGTAACAACAGTTTAACACAGCTTTAGTTACCATGCTAGATGACAACAATCTGAATTAGAAGTAGAATTTGAATGAATAATTCACAATTTTTTCCAATGGCTTTACCCTCTTCTTTTCTGCTTAATCATCAGTGGTCAGAAAATTCACATGATTCTGTTCCCTGGTTGGATGGGTACAAAAGTACTTCTGGTACAAAAACTAGCTTGTAGGAAGTTGATTCATTTCTGCAACAATCAGGCCAGGCACATGACTTTGAAATTTACTGTCCCTGAACATTCATGCCAGCAAAACTTGACCTCTCAAATGCTGACAGAAAGCAAACAGAGGAATTGAACAGGGCTAAAGGAAATTCATAGTAAACATTCACAGAAAACCTGAATTACTAGGTTAGTTGTGAATGTTCTAGATATGTCAGACTCCCTCTAAAACTTGTAGAACATAAAAAATTACTCAAATAAGAGTGTTAGGGCAGAGGAGGAGGACTTTAACTGTGGTTTGCTATAAGGAGGAAAATAAATATAAATGAAGCAGCTCCTAATATACTTCTCATGTTGGCTGCACAGAGAAATAGATGTGAGTATCTAAGGGTATGTCTACACTACGAAATTAGGTCGAATTTATAGAAGTCGTTCTTTTAGAAATCGCTTTTATATAGTTGATTGTGTGTGTCCCCACACAAAATGCGCTAAGTGCATTAACTCGGCGGAGTGCTTCCACAGTACCGAGGCTAGCGTAGACTTCTGGAGCGCTGCACTGTGGGTAGCTATCCCACAGTTCCCGCAGTCTCCGCCGCCCATTGGAATTCTGGGTTGAGATCCCAATGCCTAATGGGGCAAAAACATTGTCATGGGTGGTTCTGGGTACATGTCGTCAGGCCCTCCCTCCCTCCCTCCGTGAAAGCAATGGCAGACAATTGTTTCTTGCCTTTTTTCCTGGATTACCTGTGCAGATGCCATACCACGGCAAGCATGGAGCCTGCTCAGCTCACTGTCACCGTACGTCTCCTGGGGGCTGGCAGACGTGGTACTGCATTGCTACACAGCAGCAGCTCATTGCATTGTGGCAGCAGACGGTGCAACAGGCCTGATAACCATCGTCATCATGTCCTAGGTGCTCTTGGCCGCCTCGGTAAGGTTGGTCAGGAGCGCCTGGGCAGACATGTGCGCAGGGACTGAAATCGGAGTGACTCGACCAGGTCATTCTCTTTAGTCCTGCCGGCAGTCCTATCGCACCATCTTCTGCTGAGCAGTCAGGAGATGAGGATGGCTAGCAGTCCTATTGCACCGTCTTCTGCCAAGCAGCCAGGAGATGAGGATGGCTAGCAGTCCTACTGCACCATCTGCTGCCAGCCAAAGATGCAAAAGATAGATGGAGTAGATCAAAACAAGATATAGACCAGATTTGTTTTGTATTCATTTGCTCCCCCCTCCCTCCCTCAATGAAATCAATAGCCGACAATTGTTTTGGTGAGGTCTGTCAGGGGCATCTTGAGAAGTTTAATGGAGATTCAGTCCTGCCTGGAATACCGGGAGGAGAGATAGCTCAGTGGGTTGAGCATTGGCCTGCTTAAACCCAGGGTTTTGAGTTCAGTCCTTGAGGGGCTATTCTGTGTGACAGTTGTTTTTGTTTCTCCTTGATGTAAAGCCACCCCCTTTGTTGATTTTAATTCCCTGTAAGCCAACCCTATAAGCCATGTCATCAGTCGTCCCTCCCTCCGTCAGAGCAACAGCAGACAATCGTTCCGCGCCTTTTTTCCGTGCAGACGCCATATCTCGGCAAGCATGGAGCCCCACTCAGATCACTTTGGGAATTAGGAGCTCATTAAACACCACACGCATTATCCAGCAGTATATGCAGCACCAGAACCTGCCAAAGCGAAACCGGGTGAGTAGGCGATGTCAGCGCAGTGACAAGAGTGAGGACATGGACACAGACTTCTCTCAAAGCACGGGCCCTGGTAATGTGGGCATCATGGTGCTAATGGGGCAGGTTCATGCCGTGGAACACTGATTCTGGGCCCGGGAAACAAGCACAGACTGGTGGGACCGCATAGTGTTGCGGGTCTGGGACGATTCCCAGTGGCTGCAAAACTTTTGCATGCATAAGGGCACTTTCATGTAACTTTGTGACTTGCTTTCCCCTGCCCTGAAGCGCCAGAATACGAACATGAGAGCAGCCCTCACAATTGAGAAGCGAGTGGCAATAGCCTTGTGGAAGCTTGCAACGCCAGACAGCTATCAGTCAGTCGGGAATCAATTTGGAGTGGGCAAATCTACAGTGGGGGCTGCTGTGATGCAAGTAGCCAACGCAATCAAAGATCTGCTGATATCAAGGGCAATGACCCAGGGAAATGCGCAGGTCATAGTGGATGGCTTTGCTGCAATGGGATTCGCTAACTGTGGTGGGGCCATAGAAGGAACCCATATCCCTATCTTGGCATCGGAGCACCAAGCTGGCGAGTACGTAAACTGCAAGGGGTACTTTTCAATAGTGCTGCAAGCACTGGTGGATCACAAGGGACGTTTCACCAACATCAACGTGGGAGGGCCGGGAAAGGTACATGACGCTCGCATCTTCAGGAACTCTGGTCTGTTTCAAAAGCTGCAGGAAGGGACTTTATTCCCAGACCAGAAAATAACCATTGGGGATGGTGAAATGGCTACAGTTAGCCTTGGGGACCCAGCCTACCCCTTAATGCCATGGCTCATGAAGCCATACTCAGGCAGCCTGGACAGTAGTCAGGAGCTGTTCAGCTACAGGCTGAGCAAGTGCAGAATGGCGGTAGAATGTGCATTTGGACATTTAAAAGCACACTGGCGCAGTTCACTGACTCGGTTAGACCTCAGCGAAACCAGTATTCCCACTGTTATTACTGGTTGCTGTACGCTCCACAATATCTGTGAGAGTAAGGGGGAAGATGTTTATGGTGGGGTGGGAGGTTGAGGCAAATCGCCTGGCTGCTGGTTATGCGCAGCTAGACACGAGGGCAGTTAGAAGAGCACAGGAGGGCGCGGTGCGCATCAGAGAAGCTTTGAAAACCAGTTTCATGACTGGCCAGGCTATGGTGTGAAAGTTCTGTTTGTTTCTCCTTGATGAAACCCTCCCACCCTTGGTTCACTCTACTTCCCTGTAAGCTAACTACCCTCCCCTCCCCCCTTCAATCACCACTTGCAGAGGCAATAAAGTCATTGTTGCTTCACATTCATGCATTCTTTATTAATTCATGACACAAATAGGGGGATAACTGCCAAGGTAGCCCAGGAGGGGTGGTGAAGGAGGGAAGGACATGGCCACACAGCACTTTAAAACTTATTGAATGCCAGCCTTCTGTTGCTTGGGCAATCCTCTGGGGTGGAGTGGCTGGGTGGCCGGAGGCCCCCCCCCACCGTGTTCTTGGGTGTCTGAGTGAATAGGCTATGGAACTTGGGGAGGAGGGCGGTTGGTTACACAGGGGCTGTAGCGGCGGTCTGTGCTCCAGCTGCCTTCCTGCAGCTCAACCATACGCTGGAGCATATTAGTTTGATCCTCCAGCAGCCTCAGCATTGAATCCTGCCTCCTCTCATCACACTGCCACCACCTATCAGCTTCAGCCCGCCACTTACTCGTATTCATTTTGTGCTTTCCTGCACTCTGACATTGTCTGCCTCCATGCATTCGTCTGTGCTCTGTCAGTGTGGGAGGACAGCATGAGGTCAGAGAACATTTTCATTGCGAGGGCATTTTTTTCGCCTTCTAATCTTCACTAGCCTCTGGGAAGGAGAAGATCCTGTGATCCTTGAAACACATGCAGCTGGTGGAGGAAAAAAAGGGACAGTGGTATTTAAAAAGACACATTTTATAGAACAATGGGTACACTCTTTCACAGTAAACCTTGCTGTTAACATTACATACATGGCACATGTGCTTTCGTTCCAGGGTCGCATTTTGCCTCCCCACACCGCGTGGCTTACCCCTCCCCGCACCGCGTGGCTAACAGCGGGGAACATTTCTGTTCAGCCACAGGCAAACAGCCCAGCAGGAACGGGCACTTCTGAATGTCCCTTTCAGAAAAGCACCCTATTTCAACCAGGTGACCATGAATGATCACTCTTCTGAGGATAACACAGAGATAAAGAATGGATGTTGTTTGAACGCCAGCAAACAAATGCTGCAATGATTCCTGACTACGTGTTACTGGCCTGGCATGGTAAAGTGTCCTGCATGGTGGACGGAATAAGGCTGCCCTCCCCAAAAACCTTTTGCAAAGGCTTTGGGAGTACTTCCAGGAGAGCTTTATGGAGACGTCCCTGGAGGATTTCCGCTCCATCCCCAGACATGTTAACAGACTTTTCCAGTAGCTGTACTGGCCGCGAATGCCAGGGCAAATTAATCATTAAACATGCTTGCTTTTAAACCATGTATACTATTTTAAAAGGTACACTCACCAAGAGGTCCCTTCTCCGCCTGGCGGGTCCGGGAGGCAGCCTTGGGTGGGTTTGGGGGGTACTGGCTCCAGGTCCAGGGTGAGAAACAGTTCCTGGCTGTCAGGAAAACCAGTTTTTTCACTTGTTTACTGTGAGCTATCTACAGTCTCCTCCTCCTCCTCATCTTCTTTGTCCCCAAACCTGCTTCCATGTTGCCTCCATCTCCATTGATGGAGTCAAAGCACACGGTTGGGGTAGTGGTGGCTGAACCCCCTAAAATGGGATGAAGCTCATCATAGAAGCGGCATGTTTGGGCCTCTGACCCGGAGCGGCTGTTTGCCTCTCTGGTTTTCTGGTAGGCTTGCCTCAGCTCCTTAAGTTTCACGCGGCACTGCTTTGGGTCCCTGTTATGGCCTCTGTCCTTCATGCCCTGGGAGATTTTGACAAATGTTTTGGCATTTCGAAAACTGGAATGGAGTTCTGATAGCACGGATTCCTCTCCCCATACAGCGATCAGATCCCGTACCTCCCGTTTGGTCCATGCTGGAGCTCTTTTGTGATTCTGGGAGTCCATGATGGTCACCTCTGCTGATGAGCTCTGCACTCACCTGCAGCTTGCCACGCTGGCCAAACAGGAAATGAGATTCAAAAGTTCGCAGGCCTTTTCCTGTCTACCTGGCCAGTGCATCTGAGTTGAGAGTGCTGTCCAGAGCAGTCACAATGGAACACTCTGGGATAGCTCCGGGAGGCCAATACCGTCTAATTGCGTCCACACTACCCCAAATTCGACGCGGCAAGGCCGATTTCAGCACTAATTCCCTTGTCAGGGGTGGAGTAAAGAAATCGATTTTAAGAGCCCTTTAAGTCGAAAAAAAGGGCTCTGTCGTGTGGATGGGTGCAGGGTTAAATCGATTTAACGCTGCTAAATTCGACCTCAACACCTAGAGTAGACCAAGGCTAAGATAGAACAAGGAAACAGTCAATGAAGTTAAAAGGTGAGAAATTCAAAACTGATAAAATGAAGTGTTTTTTTACACAACATATAAACAAACTGTGGAACTCTCTGCCACAGGAAGTTGACGCCAATAACTTAAGGTTCCAAAAGGGATTGTATATTTATATAGATACCTATTATATCCAGACTTCATAACTACTGGTACAAATTTTGGAAAGGATATTAAGCCTTCTGGGTTTAAGCCAGCCTGTAAGTATTTGAGATCAGAATAAGAGACCTAATCTGTGCAACAGCTTATCTTACATCTGTCTACTGCAGGATTGTTCACCTTCCTCTGAAAACATCTGGTACTGGCCACTGCCAGAGACAGCATGCTGGATGACAGCAACCCACTGGTCTGATCCAGTATGGCAATTTATATGTTGCTACAACAGGCATAGATTGAGGGGGGAAAAGTCTGTGCAAACAGCATCTGAAATGGCAACACCATTAGCAGGAAGCATAGAAAGAAAAAACCCTTTAAGTTAAGGCAATATGGTTAATAAATAATGGAATCCTCCATTAAAGGGACTCTACAGAAAAAGTGGAACAAATCCTGCCTCCAGGTATGCCAGAGTATTTATGCTCAGAGTCAGGTTACTGGAGCTAACTCCAGATTTAAACCAATATAACAGAGCAGAATTTCGCCATATTTTTAATGATGTCACATCACTCTTCCACTCTGGCCCGAAGGTCACTGATTCACATGGCCAAACAGAAATGTAGATTTCATACCTCAATTTTGTCTCAAATGCAGCACTAGGACAAAGCTATTTCTGTGAAGAAAGTACAGCTCCACATTTTAGTGGAGGGTTTTCTTAAAGTAGTGTGTTTGGCTATGCCACGGTGAGCAAGGTTTTGGTAATTACCACTCTATCATATACTGTGTCATGTTTTCATTTTATGCTGATACATTACTTGTACTTCATGACTTCATTACATGCCAACTGAATACCCAAGAGACAAGGGAAGTAGTAAAGAAAAACAAGGTAAATACCAACAGCTGATATTGGCGCTCTTTTTCAGCAGGCTTGATAGAGTGCCGTTAGTGATGCAGAGGGCAATTTGGTCTTCTGCTAGTGTCTTTGTGTACAATATGTATTTTAACTTTGACATGCACAACTAACAGGCCCTGAAATGAATTCTCTGGGATTATTTCACCTTCACTAGATTCAAAAGTCTTTATTGTTTTAAAATGTGTGGTATACACTTGAAATATTTCAACTACTGAAGTCTCTTTACTTTACGAAGCCTGTATAATATACAGATTTTAAGTCCTGAATGCATTTGAGGCTTACATGATATGCCTATATGTTCTGTTCATGCTCCCATTTTTTTTTTTAAACCATGGAGAAGTGCTACTTGGGGGAAAAGGAGAGGGTGCATGACAAGGGGAGCTTCATTCTGAAACTGGTTCATGAAGAGACGAGCAATAGTAAAATTATCTAGCACATCTAAAGGTGGGAATTGGCATGTATGGGTGGGTGCTAGAGCACATAAATGAAATGAAAGGAGGAGAGAGGTCAGGGATTTAAATAGCAACAAGGAAGAAAAGGCGATGTGGTGATATGAAAAGGTGTAGCCAATGTCATGGAAACCCTTGTTAGAACAGGTGTACAAGCAGCTCTTTCAAAAATATACATGTTAACAATAGCGGCTGGGAATCTGAAACAGCGACAGTCAGGAATGAATGGGACTTTGAAGCACAGTCTGTTTGGCCCAGATCTACAACAACTTCTTCTGTGAATTTTCTGTAGTGAGAACACCAACTTTGGCTACAGAAGTGTAGATTGTTTTTACTTGCAGAGCAGATTGTTGTAGGTAATACTCTGAAACTCTCCTCAGTACAGCTCTCCTGTTAATGCCAACTCTGATCCATAGGGACGCCTCTGACACTTTCTGGGGACCATGATTTTTTCAGTGTCTACAGTGGTTCAGTCTGAAGTCTTCCTTAAATCAGAAGTTGTGAAGTACCATTTAAAGTGGGGGAGATAGATTTGCTTTCCCCCCCGCCTCCTCCCTGGCCCTCTTTCTTTTTCTGGTACCCTCATCAGCAACCTGACCCACCCGGCCCATGAGCACCTACCCCCTTGCGGGAGTCCCCTGTCCCATCCACTCCCAGGATCCCTTCCTTCCCCATCCTGCTCCTTACCCCACAGGTGACAGGTTTGTCCTGCTTCTCACCTGCTCCTCGGTGCAGAGTGGAGCTGCTGTAGTTTTGGCAGCTGACAGGTGAGGGCCTAGCATGTGGCACACTGTGCTCATGGAATGGGACCCAGATGCCGGTGCGGTGCACCCCACCAGCCATAACATGTGTGGCCACTGGTTACAAGATTGCTGCATGTGTGGTCACACGTGCAGCAAAAAAAAAGAAGGTAAATTACATCTCTCAACTGGCAACCATCAAGAAAGTAGAAAAAGTAGCAAGGCAAGTCAAAAACCAGCCAAGAGACAACCCTAATTTCCATGTACCTTGGGAGGCCCCCACAGCTCTGAAGTCTATGCTTTAAATCCATACCTGACTCAAAAAAAAACGTGGAGTACTTGTGGCATCTTAGAGACTAACACATTTATTTGGGCATAAGCTTTCGTGGGCTAAAACCCACTTCATCGGATGCATGCAGTGGAAAATACAGTAGGAAGATGTATATACACAGAGAACATGAAAAAATGGGTGTAACACTGTATTTTCCACTGCATGCATCCGATGAAGTGGGTTCTAGCCCACGAAAGCTTATGCCCAAATACATGTGTTAGTCTCTAAGGTGCCACAAGTACTCCTCGGTTTTTTTGCTGATACAGACTAACATGCTACCACTCTGATACCTGACTCAGACTCTGAGTAAGGATAAAGACACAGTCCACAAATAATAAACTTGGGAAATAAGTAGCAGAGGCCTCAACTGTAGCAAAGCCTACACACCAAGTTAAGAGCATGGACAGGCTCAGCAAAGAGAGGGCACAGTTGCTGTTTGTGGACTTTGGCCACCCTTAAATAAACCCTTTAACTGCATGTTGGATGAGTTAACAATGATTTTTGCTGCTACTGGGTTTGCATTTCTGTATGCATACACTTCAGCCCTTTTGGAATGATTTCATATAGATGTCATAGAACCTGTGCTGTGAATTAAGCTTTTGCAGTACATGAACCTGCATAACGTCAAGGCACTCTTGCGTAATTGCAGGCCCCAGTGATTTAGAATAATGGAGGCTAAGGTCCCCAATGCGGACACAATTTATACCTATATACCTAAGGGCTCAGCGCAGAGCAAGATATATTTGCAACATGCTTCAAGTTTGTCAAGTGATGACAACCGCATGACAGAAACTAAAATTGATACACACATGTTGCTCAGAGTCCGTTGTTATAAAGGTTTAAAGTAAATATAGCACTAAAATAGCAGTGTGTGCTGCTAAGCGGAGGAGGTGAGATCACCAAACTTGTTTCATCACCTCACTGAGGGATGAAATCCTAGAAATAGCAGTTCATCCTCCCACCATTTAGGGATGAGTGTTCCAAGGAAAGGAAAAGGGTTGTTTCCCATTTACACATAAAGTACTATGAAATAAAAACTGGACTCAATTGCCTCCATTTAATACTGATGCAACCTCTGTCAACTGGAAGTTGACTTCATTGGCAGGTTGCACGGGTATAAATGAGGGCAGTTTGCTCCCTGATACTGTATCTCAATTTAGATTGTTTTCTTAATAGTTAAAATTATCCTCTGTTATAGTTACCCTCTGCTGCAATGACACCTGATTGGGGAGGGTAGATCTCATTAAGTCCCTTGCTGATGAATTCTGCCAACAAAACTGAAATGTGCGAATAGCAAATTTCACAGGGCCATTCAAAGAAATACTGTAGCACCTCAAAAGAACTGCTGCACTGATCAACTTTTTTTTTTAAGAAAGATGAAAGATTGGCTTTAAAAAGTCATAAATGTAGACCAGATTGTGCCCCTGACTAAAGTACTCATATGGCAGGTGAGACATCAATCTACTGCACAGCTGTGCAGTTGGTCCTCACATCATGGCTCCAGTGTGGCAGAGGGAGAATAGGGGCTGTGAACCTGGCACTTCCCTCCCAAGCCAGTGGATGAAGAGTAGGCAGAGCCTTGGCTCCACCCTCCGCATCCAAAGTGCTAGCCAGCAGAACTGGCAAGAACAGAGAGAAGGTAAGCTTCATGCTGTAAATTACTTTCCTCAAGCCCATGGGGCCGCAGGGAAGGAACAGTGACGGAGTCACAGTCTGTTTTCAGGGCTCATTAAAAGTTGAATCTAGCTCATAGGAACTAGAAATGGAAAAGCCCTGTTAGAAAAAGTTCACCCCCCCGCCCCCAGTAGGCTGAATTGTTCCCTTTAATGCATTTTCTAGTGCCTGTTCCTGTCTAGATTGAAATGCCAGGAGATTCATTCAGGATAATATTTTCAAAAGCACCTAAGTTCCATTTTCAAGAGTGCCTCAGGCTCTTAGGAGTCTGTCTCATTGAAAAACAATGACACTTGATCTCCTAAGTCACTTTTAAAAATGGGACTTTGGCATTTTTTAAAATTTTACCCTTGGTCTACTTTCCAGAGTATCACAACTACCAGTATATGAAGGTCAGTAAGAACTGCATGAACTGTCATACTTTTCTCTCTCATAAAAGGCTCTTTAGAAGATATTTTCTACATATTCAGAGTACAAAACATCCACCTTGTATATTAATGGCACCCTAGTTTTACTGTGATAAAACCGGAAACAGGGGAGTTAAAATAGAATGATCTGTTTGACTAATCTATCACTGTATCAATTAAGCTGGGGACAGGCATCATACCCTACATAATATTGTTTCCTAAGGGGAAGAAAGAATTTGTTAATGTTTCTGTACCGGGGACACACCTCTTGAGTCCCTCCCACTGCTGCGTATGGTACTGCAGACCTCTTCCTGCTGCTGGCACCCTGTAGGTTATCAGCCTCACTTGGAGGTCTTCAGTGGCTCACCCATTAGACTGGGTGTTACAGTCAACAATGAACCCCTTCCAGGGTAGCAAAGTGGTCAATAAATGGTCTGCCCTCACTAGGGTCATCAGCCCTGGTTCTGGATCCTTTAAATTCAGTCCTGCACTCAGGCTTCTAAACAAGCCTTCTCCAAGCTTAGGCCACTTCATCAGTGGCTGGTGGGGAAACCCAGGCAAGCCCACTACTCCAGTTTCCAACCCAGGGGCCCTATAAAGAACAGCCATATACAGTTCCTTTCATTTAGTTACAGCTATTTCCCTGGGCCTTTTCCCACCTGGCCCTTTATCTTCACCCCTCACCTTAGGGTTAAAGTTCTCATGTCCTTTCTCTCCCAGCTTGAGCAAATGCAATCAGTCAAGCTCCTATGCCAAAGAGGAGCACCTTCCCTTACCTCTCCAACCCTAGCCAGGAACTGACTTGCTAAGCCCCTTTAGCTCCTTTTATCTGAGTCTGCCAGGCTCTGATTGGCTGCTTCTGTTCTGCCTCTCTAGACAGACCTGTAGGGCCTACCTTTGCAGCTCTTTCCCTGAGGCGGAGTGTAGTAGGACTGCAAGGCTGGTACATCTTGTCACAGTTTCCTGCGAAGATCAATAATTGTGCCTCTTCAGATAAACCCTTTCACAAAACCCTCATGCAAACCTAATCCCCACCTTTCATTTCATCATTTATTTACAAAAATGTTCAATGCAAACAAAATGGACAGAAAAGATGAAAGAAGAGTCAGGAGGACATGTGTACACATATTTTAGTGCCAGACAACAATATAAATATAAATGAGGGGGGGGAAAGTAGCTGTGAATCTCTCATGCACTCTACTTTGGGAAACCGGTCAGAACAGGGCTGTGCAGGAAAAGGGCTGCCATCAGCTCTTGCTGAGAGAGAATTGGGACAGAGCTCAGCACTGTTTGTTTTCACGTGGATTTGGGTAATAAAAACACAGAAGGCGGGAGAGAAAAGGGATTTGATTTACTGTTGCTCAGGGTACAGATTTTCTAAGGTCTCCAGACTCAAGCTGTCCCTAAATTTCTGCAGTATTTAAAAGATTTTTATTGCTTTTCTTTACACATTTTCCATCGGGATTTTATTTGGGGTAATACAATGTTCAGAAGTGTCAGAAGCAGAGAAAATGTGAATGTTCTGCAGAAGGAAGCAAAGTCCCCCAGTTGTATTAATTTCTTTTCTCTCACTGTTTGACAGGTGGAGAGCCCAGATTCACAGATCTGAACTGGATCAGCCTAAAGAAGTGGGGGCGGGGGGAGAAACAAAACAAATACAACAAAACAATACCAGACCTTCAGCTGTAACTAGCAGCATCACCACAGCAACCAGAAAATACAATTAAAAGACAACTGGGGCTAAAGCGGAGCATATGAAGGTGCAGCTCCTTACCTTTGGACAGAAGAGAGCAAAATAATTATGCAGAAGAGAAAAGAATATTTGACTGATCCAGCCACACTATGGAATAGGGAAGTGTCCTTTCATTAACAGGAATGTGCCACTGTTTATTCACAGGAAAGGGGAGTGCCATGAGATCTACTGAGGAGACTATCTGTCTGTGGTTGCATTTCTACATTTGTTTGCACCCCTGCTGGGACTGAACTAGTTGGTACAGGCCTATTGGCCCATCAGGTATTGGATACTGATTTTTTTCCCACAGGGTGCACCTGGCACGAGAATTGAAAGATATTGCAGCTCTTGCTCAGAGAGAGAGAGAGAGAGAGAGAATCTCCAGTTCTCCTCTTCTGTTACTGTCTGCTATACCATGGGATGTAGGCAAAGCTCTGAGGAGAAAGAGGCAGCGCGGCGGTCCCGGAGGATTGACCGCCACCTGCGCTCTGAGAGTCAACGACAACGACGTGAGATCAAGCTCCTACTCCTGGGTACAAGCAACTCTGGCAAGAGTACTATTGTCAAGCAAATGAAAATCATTCACAGTGGTGGCTTTAACTTGGAGGCTTGCAAGGAATACAAACCTCTGATTATCTATAATGCCATTGACTCCCTCACACGCATCATTCGTGCTCTAGCCACCCTTAAGATAGAGTTCCACAATCCTGACAGGGCCTATGATGCCGTGCAGCTTTTTGCCCTGACAGGCCCAGCTGAAAGCAAAGGAGAGATTACTCCTGAGCTTCTGGGAGTCATGAAACGGCTCTGGGCAGACCCTGGTGTGCAGGAGTGCTTCTGCCGATCCAATGAATACCACCTAGAGGATAATGCTGCATACTATTTGAATGACCTAGAAAGGATTGCGGCACTGGACTATATCCCTACAGTGGAAGATATTCTGCGTTCTCGGGACATGACCACAGGGATTGTGGAAAATAAATTTACCTTCAAAGAGCTGACTTTCAAAATGGTGGATGTGGGTGGACAGAGGTCTGAGCGCAAAAAATGGATCCACTGCTTTGAAGGGGTTACAGCAATAATTTTCTGCGTGGAGCTGAGTGGATATGACTTGAAGCTGTATGAGGATAACCAGACGGTGAGTACTTCTGGGTTTCTTCTATGTTTTGGCTTATTATTATTTGGAGTTCAGTCGTGTCTAGAGGCCCAAGCCCCACTGTCCTACACAGGTAACAAAAAGACACCTGTCCAAAAGAGCATACATGGAATCTAGTAGTATTTTTTCTGCACTCACAACGTGGCAACTGTGTTTCCTAGCAGCACGTAGCCTTTCTCCATTGGCTTTGTTTCTTCAGTGCTATCAATAGGACTTCCTCATGTGGCACAGTAGCGCAAAATGAGTTTGTGTCTAAGGCAGAAGCTTCGGACCTATTGGGCTAAGCATTACTCCAAAAGTCAGTAAAAATCTGGGAGAGGTCTTTGGGCAGTTATGGCTTCCTTTTATAAAGGGACACAGTCAACTAGAAAATCACATTTCAGTTGGGAAATACTGTACCTACTACAGTGACAAATAACACTTAAAATTACTATAATTGAAAAGTTAGCCAAAATAATTTTCTCCATTTCAATCTATTTTATGCATTTGACAGCATTTTGTGCGTAGTCAGTTTTGATTTCCCCTGTAGCGTCAGTTTTGTTCTTGCTTATAAAGATCAGCGTGAGCAGAAAAAGCCTTTAAAACATTTAAAAGAAATGTTTTATAAAAAGATATAATTTTAAAGGGTGCGATCAGAAACTGGGATTTTTAAAATTAGTCAGTTTCCAAACAATCAAGTTGACAGTGAGTGTCCCTTTAAGTGGCATGGAAACTGTCATTAGAAGTCTGCTTTATGGCTACTTTTGTTATGCAGTCAGTCTACTTATTGTCCAATAAATAACTATTGGTCCTGAATTCTCCTTGTAATACTAATACTAGTCTTCAGTTTGCTTAGCACACAGATACTGTAACTATGGAAATAGTTGTATATGTGAGTGTGTGTATGTATGTGTTTGCTATCACTTTCAGACTGCTTAACTTGACCTTTTTAGGTACTATTTGGACATTTTACATATTTTTTGCTATTGTAACCCCATAAATGGACATGATGCTTAAGAAACAATCAGATGTGTTGGTAGAAATATCTAAAGATTCCTACAGCTCCCTACTTGCCCATATTCCAGTTTAAAAACAACTGACCATCAGGAGGAACTAAAATCCACCCCCAGAAAATCACTGTCTGGAGACAACTAATTTACTGTTTACCCAAAGGTGCACCCACTTCCTATCATCCCCCTCAGACATCTTCAGTTGTTTCACCTTGGTGGAACTTTCCTGAGGCAAGGCAGCCTCTGGAGCACCCCAGAATGCTGCGTGCATTGTTCTTTCACAGAAGAAACAGGACTTCAGTGAAGGGGGATCCCAAGAATATGTTTTGTATACAGTATTTAGACTCTAATTGCGATGGTTATGTACATTCTCAGTGCTTGTATTACAGTAAGTCACTTAAGAAATCCTTTCTACCACTCTAATGATCTGTTTTTGGCAGACTGTTACGGGATCTGCTCGTTATGGAAATACTCCACTAACCGCATTAATTGTCATAGCTAGTTCAGTCATTTTATTGTTTTCTTCTGTATGTAGTGTGTTTGTTATGTCTGAGCTTTGCTAGAGAATATCCTGGTAAGAATTCATGATAATGTGCTTTCTGTGTATCTGCTCATACATACATAAACGGGATCAAATCCAGGCCCTATGTGAATTCATGATGTGAAGCTACTAACAGCTGTGTGATGTTGCTGGGCTTCCCGGATGCCTAAATGAACTCTGGGTGCCTGGGACTCCACGATGAAGTGGCAAGTAGCACCTACTAAACCCATCCCCTTCCCATGGCTGGAGTCTAGAATTCCGTCCCATGGCTGTGACACAGAGCAGCCAAGTGCTGGGAAATAAAGTTGAAAGGGGGAGTGTCTCCTTAACATCCCAGCAAGGTCAGGGAGCTAAATTCCTCCTTAAATACGTAACATCCTGAGCGAATGAATGAATCCTGTGGTCTAATCTGACAACTAATTCAGAAATAGATCTTTAAACCTGGGGAGACAATGTATTCTTCTGGTTGAAGATGCCTTTCCTTCTAAATTTATGGGGGAAGAGCATAGCTTTCATGGGCTCTGTGAGGTGAAGTGGAAGTGTTAGGTGCCAGATAGGATTTCTTGCAGGGTGTGGAACTACTTTTCATGTGCTTCCCACTCCCCTAAAGAGCTCCATACCACTTGCCTGGAGAGTGGAACCTCTCAGACTTTAACTATCTCACTGCTTTGCACTGGGCCCAATCGTCCTTAGCATTGATCAGTTAAGTATTCTGCTAAGATTTGTGGCAGTCAAGGGCTATTATCATGCTTAATGATGCATAACACATAGTCAAGACCTCTACGGTTGGGAATTCCTGGAATAACTGCAGCAAGGTTTTTAAAAATCTGTAACAGCTTCTTGAAAATTGTTTATGCTGCATGTAGCACATCATATTCATTACATCACTGAATGAAGACAAGTTGATGACAGTACTTCAGACTGTTTAAGACTTGTCTCTCTAATCTATTTCAGTTATTTATCTGGTGCCATTCCAGCCAGACCTTTTATTTAACAAAAAACAAACAAGACTCTTGCAGCAGCACTTTCCAAGAACCTTATTTCAATTTTTTGGTGGAAAGCCACTCTATTAAGCAGACAAGATTCTAATGGAAGGTCTGGCAGTAGGATAACATTGTTCTTCTTCTAGGTGTGGTCTAAGTGTTAGATTATAGGGCTGTAAATCCATTCCCTCCACTCCTCATGTAACAGGTAAGGAGGTGGGTTAAATATCATGATGTGAAACCTACTATAATTATTGGTACATTAAAGAAACTGCTAAAATCTCTTCTTATTGTAAATACTATAACACTTTTCTGTGAGGTATGTGGGTTTTGTTTGTTTGTTTGTTTTGCTTAATCCAGTTTCTTGCAGATGTTCCTCCCGTTAAATGTAGTTAAAGCAAAAGTTTCAGAAGTACAGCAAAGCTGCCTAGGTGCAGTGACACTTAGGTCTGAGCAAAGACTGCAAAATATTTTCCACAAACTTTCATTTACTGTTTTTAAAAGATTGCTTTGACTATTTAAACCTCTTGTGTGCTCACTTTTCAAGAAAATAAATTTACTGGCAGGAATGTGCACTTAAACTGAAATTTGACCTAGTATTCCAGAATATTCCCATAAACTGAACATTATATACTAAAAATGAGCTACCAGCTGACATTCTACAGACTAAGACATTATTTAGAGAATTATTTTTGAGCAATAAATTTGAGAAAATTGCTGTTAGTTTATGGATAATTTATAGACAGAAAGTGGCAAAATTAATTGAATAAAAGAAAATTAGGTAATTCCAAGACTTGAGACCAGGTTGTGCAGAAGTATTTTTTCCCACAACAATAATCTGTAACACAAAAACAGGATCTGACTGAAAAACTCTCACAAACATTGCACCCAAATAAAGGCATTTATTTCCCACATTTTATTCAGATTCTCAAATAAATGGAGGAATAGCCAAATACAAATAGCAAGCCCTTTAGGAGATTTAATTGGTTTACGTAAATTTCCACATCCCCAACTTTTCTGACTGGTTCTGAAGAAAAACTTCCTTTGGTTTCAACATGTGAAACAAAATCTTTGCTAGAAAAAGACTTTGGCTAGGAAGAAAAAACCTGCTGGTGAAAAGCCTCCAGGTTATGTCGTCTCACTGAACTCCCCAGATTATGCTGTTAGAAATGCAATCATAATCCAAAATGGCTCACCAGTAAATTATGTCTTCCTATGACTCCATCTCAAATAAGCCCAACAAAAACTCTTGCGAAAATGGAACCAGCTGATCTCAGTTCCTTTAACCCCAATGTCTACATTGCCACAATTCCAAATTATTTGCCAGGTTTATTCATGCTATTAAGAATCAGGAGGGCTCTTGTGATCATTTTTGCTGTAATGTGAAATTCCCATATTTACATTTAAGTTTGTATTGCAGATTTTCTCCAGATTGCCATGGCACTTCTGGTGTGTGGAAAAACTCTAATGTAGGCAGCTATTGAATATAAAGTAATCCCAGTGATAAGTGGTACTAACTGTGTAACCAAATCCTTTTATACCATGTCTCTTTAGTGGCAGAATGGCAAGTCATCTTTCTCTGTTCACCATCATTCTATTTTGCTACTGTCATGTGGTTTCTGGGCTAGTAATACTTCACAAGTATTTTTGTGGCTGTCCACCTTCCCGACCTTCATTATATGATTCCCATTGGGAGTTTGGTTTTCTTGGCAACGAGTAAATGTAGTAGAAAGTAGAGCCCTCACTGGTGTCCATAGAAACAGCCTGACTGGAGAGATGCTGTTGGCCTATAGAGGCAGTTGTATTTATAAAATAACACACTTGTTATGTAAAGATGGAGAAGATGCATGATATATTTTAGATAACAATTAAACAATATTTTGTTATAAGCTGTATACCAGCATATATATACATTGCTGTTTAATTTTTATGATAACTCAAACAGCTAGGCAGACAGATTTAGGTATCATAGTTGATCCATCATTGATACACTGGCTGGAACAATCATGTCGGGCAGAGTATCATTGTGTGTGATGCTATACTAGCTTGGAGAAACAGTAATTCTGACTGGGGAAATGAGCTGATATCAGCATCAGTTCTGACAACTATTTGCAAGGAGGCAAAACCTTCATTGGATAGTATGTCCAAATTGATTACAGGAGGGTTCACAATCAGTGAAGGCTGGACATCTGTTTCTAGAGTTAGCTTCCATTCTTTTTTTCCATGAACATTGTTGGTTTATTCCTGTCTGTGGACAGGTTTTTCTTTTTCATTCACTTCTTAAACATTTAGGACTCAATGTTCAAACTAAGGAACCTTTATATATATATAGTGGCCTCTTTTATGCACATACGTGCAATTTTGAGTGCTCACATAAAATATTTGGATACCCAGTTTAGGTGCCAAAAATATAAAATAAGTTCCCTATCTCCAGTACATTTATTAGTACATCTAAAATGCTTACTTTAAGATGGTTCCTGCAATTTTCAAGCAATGAAACACAGCAAGTCCATAGAGCATTCTAATGTTACCTTTTCTGAGGGGGAAATTTCATGTACTGCTCTCCCTGGCATGGAATTATCTTAAAATAACTCAACTCTCAAGATCTGTTTAAAAATGTCTGTGAAAATTAACATGAAAGATTGATATTTTAAACATCATTAGGTTATGGAGTATCAGTTGTCTGCTGGTTATGATCTACTTCTCCCAATACTGTAATTCTCTTGTGTCCTTTAGGACAGTAATCTTAGAGGAACTTTGATGCTGCAAGAAAGTTACCAAATATACCAGACTAAAAATATAAAACCACTTATCCATCAGACATCTTCATACTTCTTCCTACGTTACTTGCTAATACCAAAGTTTGTTGTGTTGACATACGGGAATCTTTTCTCCCTGCCAATCTTCTCTTCCTTCTTGATCCTGAAGCCCTCATACTGAACTTGTTACATCACAATAACTTTTATGTCAGCAACGGTTTTTATTCATTCCAAGCTTCTGTTTAGATCATCTGGTTTTAAAAAAAAGCCTAAATACACAGACCACCCTTTATGGATTACTAATTCCGATTTCCTGAATGGATGAGAATGATTGACTATTTTCCTACTCCAACCCATAATAAAAACCCACAATGAAATATTAACAGTGAGAAATAGATGTCATATTACAAACAACAAGGAACTACTTTAGATAGCTACTGATGGTGTATCCTTTCCCCTCACATGAAGTACTGTATTTTCAAAGCTTGAGAAGATAAGAATGAATTGATTTTTATTGCTTTCCATTATGAAATAACAGCATTATGTACCCTCCTCTGCATGGTGAAAGCATGAACAATCAGAGGGGATTTTTTTCATGTGAGTGTTCTTTCTCCTTCAGCTTTATGGGGTTATATATTTGTTTGCTTTACCCCCATTTCATCTCATTGAAATCCGCATTAATTCCATGTAACAAAATCCACCATTGAAAGGCAGAGTTAGACACTTTTGACCACTTATTTCTGCATATTTAGCGTGGGGGATGGTGTCTTAGTAAGGTCAATGTGCTTGCCATTTTGAAGGCTTAGACTTTATGAACTAACAGATAATCTTGTATGTCATAGATCCCTATGTATATATTCTGCTGTGGACATGTAGAGACACATCAGTAGGACAGAGGGCAGTATATCAGCCATTAAAAAAAAATCTCTGAACAAGTTTTTATACTGGGAAAGGCTATCTAATATATTGGACCTACACATACACCCAACAACCATTTTACTGTCCATGGGAATTTAATAGGTTTTTTTAAATGTTTGCTATTAATAATGCTGTCTGTGTTTTAAATAAGAGCTTTGTTCATTCACTGCTTCCTAAAACTGTAGAATGACAATCTCATTTATACTAAAGACACTCTGGCATTGTAAGGGGTGCCTTAAAATCATAGAATCATAGAAGATTAGGGTTGGAAAACACCTCAGGAGGTCATCTAGTCCAACCTCCTGCTCAAAGCAGGACCAATCCCCAACTAAATCCCCCAACTAAACCTGAAATCCAGTCAGGGCTTTGTCAAGCCGGGCCTTAAAAACTAAGCATGGAGATTCCACCACCTCCCTAGATAACTCATTCCAGTGCTTCACCACGCTCCTAGTGAAATACTGTTTCCTAATATCCAACCTAGACCTCCCTCACTGCAACTTGAGACCATTGCTCCTTGTTCTGTCATCTGCCACCACTGAGAACAGCCTAGCTCCATCCTCTTTGGAACTGCCCTTCAGGTAGTTGAAGGCTGCTATCAAATGCCCCCTCACACTTCTCTTCTGCAGACTAAACAAGCCCAGTTCCCTCAGCCTCTCCTCGTAAGTTATGTGCCCCAGCCTCCTGATCATTTTTGTTGCCCTCCGCTGGACTCTCTCCAATTTGTCCACATCCTTTCTGTAGTGGGGGGCCCAAAACTGGACGCAGTACTCCAGATGTGGCCTTACCAGTGCTGAATAGAGGGGAATAATCACTTCCCTTGATCTACTAGAGATGCTCCTATTAATGCAGCCCAATATGCCATTAGCCTTTTTGGCAACAAGGGCACACTGCTGACTCATATCCAGCTTCTCATCCACTGTAATCCCCAGGTCCTTTTCTGCAGAACTTCTGCTTAGCCAGCCGGTCCCCAGCCTGTAGCGGTGCATGGGATTCTTCCTTCCTAAATGCAGGACTCTGCAGTTGTCCTAGTTGAACCTCATCAGATTTCTTTTGGCCCAATACTCCAATTTGTGTAGGTCACTCTGGACCACATCCCTACCCTCCAGTGTATCTACTCTCCCCGCAGCTTGGTGTCATCTGCGAACTTGCTGAGGGTGCAATCCATCCCATCATCCAGATCATTAATAAAGATGTTGAACAAAACCGACCCCTGGGGTACTCTGCTTGATACCAGCTGCCAACTAGACATCGAGTCGTTGATCACTACTTGTTGAGCCCAACAATCTAACAAGCTTTCTGTCCACCTTATAGTCCATTCATCCAATCCATACTTTTTTAACTTGCTGGCAAGAATACTGTGGGAGACTGTATCAAAAGCTTTGCTAAAGTCAAGATATATCACGTCCACTGCTTTCTCCATATCCACAGAGCCACTTATCTCATCATAGAAAGCAATCAAGTTGGTCAGGCATGATTTGCCCTGGGTGAATTCATGTTGACTCTTCCTGATCATCTTCTTCTCCTTCAAGTGCTTCAAAATGGTTTCCTTGAGGACCTGCTCCATGATTTTTCCAGGGACTGAGGTGAGGCTGACAAGCCTGTAGTTCCCCGGGTTCTCCTTCTTCTCTTTTAAAAAGATGGGTACTATATTTGCCTTTTTCCAGTCGTCCGAGACCGCCCCTGATCGCCACAAGTTTTCAAAGATAATAGCTAATGGCTCTGCAATCACCTCAGCCAATTCCCTCAGCACCCTCAGATGCATTAGATCTGGACGCATGGACTTGTGCATGTCCAGCTTTTCTAAATAGTCCTTAACCTGTTCTTTCACTACTGAAGGCTGCTCACCTCCTCCCCATACTGTGTCGCCCAGGACAGCAGTGTGGGAGCTGACCTTGTCTGTGAAGACTGAGGCAAAAAAAGCACTGAGTACTTCCACATCATCTGTCACTAGGTTGCCTCCCATTCATTATGGGTCCCACACTTTCCCTGACCTTTTTCTTGTTGCTAACGTACCTATAGAAACCCTTCTTGTTACCCTTCACATCCCTTGCTAGCTGCAACTCCAGTTGTGTTTTGGCCTTCCTGATTACACCTCTACATGCTCGAGCAATATTTTTATATTCCTCCCTAGTCATCTGTCCCAGTTTCCACTTCCTGTGTGCTTCCTTTTTGTGTTTAAGCTCACCAGAGATTTCACTGTTAAGCCAAGCTGGTTTCCCGCCATATTTGCTATTCTTTCTGCACATCGGGATGGTTTGTTCCTGCTCCCTCAATAAGGCTTCTTTAAAATACAGCCAGCTTTCCTGGATTCCTTTCTCCCTCATATTAGCCTCCCAGGGGATCCTGTCCATCAGTTCCCTAAGGGAGTCAAAGTCTGCTTTTCTGAAATCCAGGCTCCATATTTTGCTACTCTCCTTTCTTCCTTTTCTGGGGATCCTGAACGCAACCATATCATGGTCACTGCTGCCCAGGTTGCCACCCACTTCTACTTCCCCTACCAATTCTTCCCTATTTGTAAGCAGCAGGTCAAGAGGAGAACGGGAGTGAATTATTTTTACATTCGCTATAGGGCTCTTTTACACCTCTAGGATGGTGTAAGGTGGCATTAAGTGTAAATGAGAATCAGGGCATAATGTTGAATTTACAACAAAATAACTTCTAGCAGCAAATTGCAATGTGAAAAACGTAAGACTGATTTCACTGAAGGATCACGCTGAAGAAGAGATTAGGCTTCAAGGAAGACTGCCCCTGTTAAATAACTACTATTAATTGTCACAAAGGAATCCAACTTTGGGTTCTAAGCCTTCCAGGCTGGCAGGAGTTAGAAACATGATAAGTTAGTTCAGCTGCTGAGGGAGGAAAGCAGATCATGTCACTTCCAAAATATTACTTCTGACTGCTGCTTGCAGCAACACTAATGGGCTTCGAAGGCTATTATGCAGGTCAAGGAGGAATGGGCTTGAGAATCAATAGGATGGAGAAGGTAGTTCTAAAAGGAAAATGAGATTGAATCCAAAGATTCTCTTCCTCCCCCCAAACCTTCATAAATATATTCTTAAATATCAAGAGAACACATAAAAATACTGGCCAAGTATTTTTCTTGTTAGAGAAAATATATCTTTTTTGAAGTTTACTCCAGTATGACAAGAACTTAATTTATTTCTTTTTGTTTTCATATATCTAACTATGCATTAGATCCTGCAAGTCAGCATCTGTATTTACAGAACAAAAGTAGTTAAGGAAAAATTAAGAGAAGGCAGTCTGATCTTGCAGACATTGAATGTCCAGAGTTTGGGGAGCATGAGAACACCAGGAATCAGGTTTTTATACTCTCTTACAGCGATTGCAACATTTGTCAGAAAACAATATAGAATATTACCAGAATGCTTTGTACATGTATCAAACATATAGGCAAGCTGGAAAACTCACTGAAGTAACTACCAAATTCTCAAAAATGTGTATTAGGAAATTTATGGTGAAACAGCTATTTTATGCACCAGTAAAACTATCACGTTCCATCCAATAGTATCAAGTATGTTAGCAAGATGAGACCCTGTTCCTATATTATACTTAATTTTGCAAACCAAAGAATTGACTAATAAACTCACTATTCTGAGGGGCTTCCAAAAACATGCCCAGAAAACTTAAGAGCACTCCCATTTACAGTACTGTACATGCAGGAACACACACTTATGCCCACAGACATCGATGCCTGTAAAATGAATAACTGCAGCTAATGTACTAATTCACACGCATATATACAAGAGTTTGCACCCACATACAGATTTATTGTCAAATTTTACAGGATATTTGTTGATGTTTCCTTTGGCCATAAAATGTATACAGTTTGGATAAAACACTAAATCAACAGCACATTTGCAAAAAACATTCATCACTTGTTCAGTAGAACAGGCAGCATGTATTGGATGGGGAATCACGCCGTTAAGGAGCCAACCAAGACCCCTGTAGGCGAGAGCAGCACGTGGAGCCTCCTGGCCCCTCCGCCTAGGACCCAGACCTGCTGGCTGCTTCCCGGGCACAGCGCGGTGTGAGCCAGGACAGGTAGGGACTAACCTGCCTTAGCGCCACAGCACCACCAACTGGATTTTTAACGGCCCAGTCGGCAGTGCTGATCAGAGCTGCCAGGGTCCCTTTTGAATCGGGTGTTCTGGTCAAAAACCGGACACCTGGTCACCCACGGTAGAACAGCAGGAAAACAACTTTCAGTGGCACAGTCCATCATACAATATGCAGAGTTGAAAGTAAACTTTTAAAAACCACATGGCTCTATTGGACCATTATTGACCAATGTGGTTAGTTTACGGAGTCCATGAGCTCTTCCAGCAGTCAACATCAGTACACATTAATTTAAAAAATATCTGTAGTCCAAACACAAAAATATTTCCCATACTTAGAGAAAACAGAAATTATGAGTTTGGCTCGGAGACCATTTTAGTGCTATAAGGTTAGATTTTCAAATATAGTTTGCCTCAACTTAATTTGGTTAAATAGATCTTTAAATATACACAGTTAATTTTCATCCAGGGAGTAGCCTGTATTTTGTTAAAAATGCCAGTAATCTGTCAAGTAAAGTGTACACATTTCTGAGGTGTTATTGCACTGCGGGGGCGGGGAGGAGGAAAGTGCATTTGAAATTTACAATACGTGTGTGCTTAAAAATATTTTTGTCAGGGAACAATTCACTGAGGTTACCCTATCTGAATTAGTGAAAATCAAATTTCCAAACTTGGAAAAATGTGAGGCATTTTTATTAAATTTGTTAGTGGACAAGAAAAAAATTTTCTGACAAAGCTGACAAAAAATCACTTGTGAAATCCAAAAGCATTAGGTATCCATTTATTCATTAGTATATTTACAAGGTGAGTGGTAAAGATTTCAACGGCACATCTCAAGTCCAATAAAAGGTATGACCTTACTTACCTTGTCTCTCTAATATCCTGGGACTGACGTGACTACAACTGCACTGCATCTCAAGTCCCGTTAACCCTGGAGCTTATAACCACATTTTAAATAGTTTTCAAACAGCTGCTGCTAATGCCATGGGGATCCCTGAGCAGAGGATTCATTTTTTCCCTGTCTGAGGTTGGGATCCCGGGGTGAACTCCTATTTTCTTCTACCTAGTGGATGTGGTGTCACCCTGGAGAAGTGTGTATTTTAACTCATCCCCATTTTCACACCTATTCATGGTATTTCTGAACCTTGTTCAACATGGATGCACTAGCACCATTATCCATAACAGGATTCAGTAGTGTGAATACTTGACACTGCTAAGCAGATATGTGCTTAACCATTTTCAAAAATTATTATAACAAGTTTGGTTTGAAGCTATAGTTCAGACAGGGCCAAAGACAGAAGAGAGACAATTTAGGGGAAAAGAGAGAATAAATGATTAACACCTAAATATTAGTTTTGAGCAGATAGATGTGTTTTTAGAGGAATGTAATAAAATGTGAAAAAATAGAAATGGGTCACTTAATAAGAACATGAATTTTTACTTTTTAAAAAAAGTAAAATTTGGACAAAAGTTGGCTAAAGAGCTGCTCACAGCCATCTGATAGTCAGATCTAGATCTTTGGAAAACCTATTCCTGTGCTGGATCTAAAAAAAAGAAAGCTATATAAATATTTTTGAAGAACAAACCTATTTTAAAGCTTCTCCATTTCTTTCCTAACTGCAGCACTTTCCTAGTACTATATGTATGCACTGCCTCACAAACCCTTAAATTTAGCAACTAATATAATTTTAATAACTATTTATGCACTTGTGACATTTTCTAACGACCACCTCATCGCTAACCTAAACTTTCCTAGCACAGTATTTAAGCAAGTAGCCTTCTCTCATCTCTACCATCACCTTACACATAACAGTTTAACATTTTATCCAGAAACTTTCATCTCTGTTTTGCTCTTCCAATAGGACAGATGTCTCTCTTTTATGTAAAGTCAGCAATCTTACCTCATTTCTGTGGATAACATCTTATATCTCCTCATTCTCCTTGATCTCAGTACAGACTTTGACAATGTAGACCACTCCATCTATTCATTCTGTGACAGGTTGGGTCACAGAAACCCCCTTGGGAACTGCCACCTGATGTGCTGGGACTACCTCTGAGCCTGTTTGCCCTGGCAGCTTGGGACTTCAGCACCTTTCCTGGTTGTGCCAGACACATTAGCCTGCTACAAACACGGGTCTGAACCACGTCCCTGAAAAGCTGCAGGTTTAACTGAAAACAGCTTAAGAAGTGCTCCTGTCTCCAACACCCAGATACCCAGTTCCCAATGGGATCCAAACCCCAAATAAATCTGTTTTACTCTGTATAAAGCTTATACAGGGTAAACTCATAAATTGTTCACCCTCTGTAACACTGATAGAGAGATATGCACAGCTCTGGGTAAATTAATAAGTAAAAAGTGATTTTATTAAATATAAAAAGTAGGATTTAAGTGGTTCCAAGTAATGACAGACAGAACAAAGCAAATTACCAAGCAAAATAAAACAAAAACACGCAAGTCTAAGCCTACTACAATAAGAAATAAATGCAGGTAAATCTCACACTCAGAGATGTTCCAATAAGCTTCTTTTACAGACTAGACTTCCTCCTAGTCTGGGTCCAGCAATCACTCACTCCCCTGTAGTTACTGTCCTTTGTTCCAGTTTCTTTCAGGCATCTTTTTTGGATGGAGAGGCTATTTCTTGAGCCAGCTGAAGACAAAATGGAGGGGTTTCCAGGGGCTTATATAGTCTCTCTCGTGGGTGGAAACCCCTCTCTCCCCCTGTGTAGAATCACAGCTACAAGATGGAGTTTTGGAGTTACATGTACAAGTCACATGTCTATGCATGACTCAGTTCTCTACAGGCCGACGCCATTGCACACAAGTTAGCCCGAACGTTCCCAGGAAAGCTCAGATGTGGATTGGCATCTATCAAGGTCCATTGTTAGCCAAGTACTCCCAATTACTTGAATAACCCCTTCACACTATGTTGACCAAATCTGCCTTAGGTGCTTTCTACAGCAAACGCTTTAAATACAAGCATAGAGCCAACACTCATAACTTCAGATATAAAAATGATACATGCATACAAATAGGATGAATATATGCAGTAGAACATAACCTTTGCAAAGATATGTTACATGGCATATCTATCTTAAAACCTATTCCAGTTATGTCATATTTACACTCATAAGCATATTTCTATAAAGCAGTATGGGGTGCAATGTCACATATTCGTCTTAGCTATACATGTGTCTGTTTCCTTCCTGTCATGGACTCACTTCAACTTATCTAACCATTCTTTCCCTTTTTCTGGGACTGGCATTTCCTCTGCGTTAACACCCCTCTTCTACAAAGTACTACTGGGTTCAATTCTTGACCCTCTACTCCTGTCTAAATATCTCTAGGAATAAATTGCCTAGGGAGGTTGTGGAATCTCAATCATTGGAGATTTTTAAGGGCAGGTTAGACAAAAACACCTGTCAAGGATGGTATAGATAATACTTAGTCCTGCCATGAGTGCAGGAGTCTGGACTAGATGACCTCGTGAGGTCCCTTCCAGTCCTATGATTCTATGATTCTTCCTCTTGGTTTTATTGTTAACCCTGTCTATGACCTTTTACACTGATGATATTCAATTACCTACCTATTTCATACAAAAAAATACAAGAAGTTTAAGGTTGCAAAGTCAAGGATCAAAAGTTAGGAAATGTCAGAAGTAAGACTGACCATGCAAGGCAAAAATTGATCTTGATAAGTTAAGAGTAGATCCATGAGGACAGCATACAAGGTGACACTTGGAGTTAATCTCCTTAGCTTATGTAGGTGACATTGTACAAGTGGTTGATATGTTTGAGTTAATGAAAAATGGTATAGTCAACGTGGATTTACAATAAATGCCAAGAAGACGAAGTGGTTTCATCTTGGTAAAAGGGACAACAGATAGTGTTGAAATGTCACAGTGATGAAGTCATAGAACAAGTAAAATCTTAGGTGTACCTGGGAAGCTTGGTCAGTGCCCATGGTTCCATCAAGGATGAGGTTAAAAGATTATGTCCTTTGGCTACAAGTACTGTACAGAAGTTGATGAAATTATGGATTAGTAAAAATCATTTGGTACTGAACCAAAAATTTATCAAACCAGTGTACTAACAATATTACTTATGGTCTGGAAGCAGCTGCATTAAATGAAACAGACATCATGAGGCTGGAGGCAGAAGAAATGAGAATTATTCAGAAGATGGCAATTGTAAAGTGGAATGATTTTAAGACAAATTAAGTTAGAAGGGGAGTAGAATGTGAAGTCAGGATACAGGATTGGCTGCAACTGAAAATATTATGATGGAGGGATATCATAGAAGATAAACAGATGATAGGATACCAAAGAAAATAATTAGGGCTGTCGATTAATCGCAGTTAATTCATGAGATTAACTCAAAAAAATTAATCATGATTAAAAAAAATAATCATGATTAATTGCAGTTTTAATTGCACTGTTAAACAATAGACTACCAATTGAAATTTATTAAATATTTTGGATACTTTTCTACATTTTCATATATATTGTATTCTGTGTTGTAATTGAAATCAAAGTATATATTATTTTTATTACAAATATTTGCACTGTAAAAAGGATAAACAAAAGAAATAGTATTTTTCAGTTCACCTCATAGAAGTACTATAGTGCAATCTGTTTGTCGTGAAAGTGCAATTTACAAATGTAGATTTTTTTGTTACATAACTGCTGTAAAAAAAAAAAAAAACAATGTAAAACTTCAGAGCCTACAGGTCCACTCAGTCCTCCTATTTGTTCATCAAATGTTTGTTTACATTTACAGGAGATAATGCTGCCCTCTTATTATTTACAATGTCACCAGAAAGTGAGAACAGGCATTTGCATGGCAGTTTTGTAGCTGGCACTGCAAGGTATTTACATGGCAGATATGCTAAACATTTGTATGACCCTTACTGCTTTGGCCACCATTCCAGAGGACATGCTTCCATGCTGATGACGCAAGTTTAAAAAAAATGTGTTAATTAAATTTGTGACTGAACTCCTTGGAGGAGAATTGTATGTCCCCTGCTCTGTTTTACCCGCATTCTGCCATATATTTCATGTTATAGCAGTCTCTGATGATGAACCAGCATATGTTGTTCATTTTAAGAACGCTATCACTGCAGATTTCACAAAATGCAAAGAAAATACCAATGTGAGATTTCTAAAGATAGCGACAGCACTCGACACAAGGTTTAAGAATCTGAAGTGCCTTCCAAAAGGGACTAGATGTGGAGCATGCTTTCAGAAGTCTTAAAAGAGCCACACTCCGATGCGGAAATTACAGAACCTGAACCACCAAAAAAGAAAATCAACCTTCTGCTGGTGGCATCTGACACAGATAATGACAATGAAGATGCGTCAGTCTGCACTGCTTTGGATTGTTATAGAGCAGAACCCGTCATCAGCATGGGTGCATGTCCCCTGGAATGGTGGTTGAAGCATGAAGGGACATATGAATCTTTAGCTCATCTGATACATAAATACCTTGCGATGGCAGCTACAACAGTGCCATGAGAATGCTTGTTCTCACTTTCAGGTGACATTGTAAACAAGAAGCAGGCAGCATTATCTCCTGCAAATGTAAACAAACTTGCTTGTCTGAGAGATTGGCTGAACAAGAAGTAGGACTCAGTGGACTTGCAAGCTTTAAAATTTTACATTGTTTTATTTTTTGAATGCATTTTTTTGTACATAATTCTACATTTGTAAGTTCAACTTTCACGATAAAGATATTACACTACAGTACTTATATTAGGTTAATTGAAAAATAGTATTTCTTATGTTTTCTTACAGTGCAAATACTTGTAATCAAAATAAATATAAAATGAGCACTGTACACTTTGTACTCTGTGCTGTAATTGAAATCAATATATTTGAAAATGTCGAAACATCCAAAAATATTTAAATAAAAGGTATTCTATTGTTTAACAGTGTGATTCATAGTGATTAATTTTTTTTAATCACTTGACAGCCCTAAAAATAATGCAAATGCAACCAAGGTCAATCAGTCCTAGAGCCCAACAGTTAACTGATAGTGGGATGTTGTACACAGGGACATGACCAGAACAGGTTTAATGGAAGAACAAACAAAGCAAGGAAGGATAGGAATGAATGGCAATGCTGTACTGTTCCCTGTGTCTGAAAAGATGCATTGGGATGAGAAGAAGAAGAATGCAAGGCTACTATAGTTAATACCTTCACTGCTAAAGGAATGGGTGTGTCTCTGCAGCTGCTTTCAACAGAATATCCACAGTATTGCCAACTCTCATGATTTTATTGCAACTCTAGTGATTCGGGGTTTTTACCTGACTCATGAAAACATTATGAAAGGCTGTCAGCACAAAAAATTTTCCTGTATTCAAAGCGGCCACCTTCTATTACTGTCAATGGGGCTGAAGTCAGCAAGAAGGCTGCCATTTCCCTACAGTCTATGTGCATATGGAAGAAAGGCTGCCCTTAATAAAGTTGGTTGCTATGTCTCACTGTTTACAGTTAGATTGAAGCTAAATGTTAAATGGCTGCCACTCTATGAGTTGTGGGCGAGCAGGACACAGGAAGTGTGAGAAGCAGCAGAGACACTATGAACAATAGATAGGAAAAAGCAGGGGGAGCAGGAGGCAGATTTAGAGGTTACAGGGGAATGGAGTACAGGAGGGATGTGGGGGCAGGAAGGAGGCTGATGGACATGGGAGACAGAGGATAAAATGGTGACTCCCCCAGCTTGGGTGTAGTGGTGGGTAAAAGGAGTTCCCTTTGAGCAGCCAGGGGAAGGAAGTATTCCAGTATTCCCACTCTTGTCAACTGATCATGAATAACAGAATTTTGGAGCCCGCAGGAGCAGCTGTTGTGATGACTCAAGAAGTTACTCTGATGCCATGATTTTCAGGGTTGGGCACATAGGCAGAGCTGTGTGCGAGAGCCTCCTGACACAGTCCTGCCCTACCACTAAGCCCTGCCTTCATGTATGGCTCAACAGCAGAAAGAAGGTCCCAGGGCAGCTGGCGGCAGGGTGGGAGGGGAGTCGGGGAAATAGTGCTGCTGGGTTCCAGGTAGAGGAGTCCTTGGGCAGCAGGAAGGAGAGAAGTGTTGCTGCTTGTTCATGACTACAGTAGAAAATGGAAGGCAGTTCCTCTGTCTCAGAGGTGAGGAGAGGGTAAGTGAAATATCTATCTGAACAGCCAGGGAGAGGTGTCCATTTTTGTGTGCATTTAAGGCTGACTTCTCACACAGTAGTAGATTAATATAGGGTAGGTCAAAAGACAAACTAAAAAACATAATTTGACTTAAAGAAAATCTCATGAATTTTTGTGTCAATCTCATGATTTTTGAGGGTCTGGGTCATGATTTTTGATCTCCTGAGGTTGGCAATACTTTATCCATTTGTTTGGTTATATCATTAGAGTATCCCATATGAATTGGCCAGCATGAGTGAAAAGCGGCCAATTGATTCCCTCAACAAAACTGGCTCTATCTTGGGAAACATTGGGACTAACAGCACAAGCATATTAGTATTTTAAAACTGCCTGATTGTAAGTATGAGTATAGACAAAAAGACTATGTTCCTGCATAGATAGGTTCAAAGGTTAGACCAGACCCCCTCTGAACATTACTTCTTTCTCTATTTCTCCTTCAAATTGAAAATGTTCCGTCCAGATGCAATAATTTGGAGTTTCATAACCTGATTTCATTTTATTATTTTCAGTCCAAGGCTCAAGGTGAGATCCTGGTTTCAATTTCACCAATGTAAATCCAGAGTAATTTCACTGACTTAAATGGAATTATTCTAGATTTACAATGGTGCAAATGAGACTTGAATCTGGCACAAAGTTTTAATTAATTTTAATCCTTTGGTATTTTTTCTGTATTCTCACTGGTGTTTAAAATTTGTTCCTATGTAGTATCTGTGAATTTCATTTAGATGGTATGTACTCTCTTTTCTATAATTAATTAAGATATTAAATAAGCCTGGACATACAACAGATCCCTGTGGTATCTGGCTAGATGCTTCCTCTAAAGTTGATGATTTGTATTTAGCACTCCCCTTTTATTTGGTCCTTCAGCCACTTTGTCTTTCAGCCACTTCAGAGTTCCTATCAAAACCAATATTAAGTAATTTTGAGAGTACAGTTTGAGACACTTTATCAAATATTTTACTAAAATTCAAATATGTTGCACTGGCCACTTTCTCTTCCTCTGCTATTTTTGCAGTTCTGTCAAACCAATGAATCAACAGAAATGTCCAACAAAATCTATTCTTTAAAAAAAAAAATCGGATTCCATTATTCTCCAGAAGTTTTGTGATTGTTTTCTCTTATTTCTTCCATTCTTTTATTTAACTTCTGCAGAATTCTAAACCTTATTCTTTGGGCTGTTAAAATTTACTTGCAGCACAAATTTCACATTGAGAATTTGGTTCATATCAGGTTGTTTTTTCAGTTAAAGAGGCAAGGAGAAACAAAGCATTTTGACTTCATATTTTATATTTGTAACTCTTTCTAGTGATTATCTTTATTTTAAATTCATTACATGAAAATATACAGAATGCTATATTGTAATCAGATTAGGCCCCTGTGATCTTCAAAACCTCCAGAAACAATGCATTTATATAAGAAAGCCAGCTATTCTTCATGCATATCAAAACACTTTTCCCCACATGGAATCTTTTGTGATCCCTACAGAGACCTCAGGGCTCACTATTTTCCCTCTTTAACATTTTCCACCTTCAAGGCTCCACATCAGAGCTACTATCCTCCTAACTGTGGAAGACAAGTCAGGACTCCTTTGACAGCACAATGGCATCATTCCTAAATTGGCTGCAAGGGTCACTACTGAGTGACATGTTTCAGAGTAGCAGCCGTGTTAGTCTGTATCCGCAAAAAGAAAAGGAGGCCTTCTGGCACCTTAGAGACTAACCAATTTATTTGAGCATAAGCATAAGCTTTTGTGAGCTACAGCTCACTTCATCCGAAAGCACAGAAGGGGGGTGGCATAGGAATCACCTGAACATCAGGAAGAGGCAGGTCTACCTAATTGAGACTCCGTACTAAAAAGAACACATAGGCTTGTAACCAGAGCAGATCCAGAGAACAGAAATGTGTGTTGTCTGCTGGGAGTAAAGATGCAGGAGGTGGACCTGAGGCTGAAGAAAATCCTAACCAGCATGAGAAAGAATCCACTAATTGTCTGCATGTCAGAACAAATGTTACTGCTAGATTATCACTGGGATGCAACAAGGAAGACTACTCCAGCTGGGGAAGATGCTTAAAGAAATGAAAGCTCAGTTGATCTTCAGTGGAATTCTACCTGTCCCTAGAGGAGGAGGGTGAAGGTGAGACAAGATTATGGGGATCAACAGATGATGGCTCAGGCAATGGTGCTATGAGGAGGGCTTTGGGATGTTCAACCACTAAGAGGCATTCATAGACCGGATTGTTCTGATGGGATGACTTCACCTGAGTAGGGAGGAAAATAGACTTCTGGGATGAAGACTGGAACAACTGATTAAAAGAGTTTCAAACTAGGAATTTGGGGGACACAGTTGGGAGTTGCTCATGTAATCTTCATGCCGGATTCTGATATTGAGTGGGAGGTAAATCAAATAAAAGAGAAAAGGAACCACAGAGGGTAGGAGAATGGACAACAAGAGGAAAGATCGCACCAGTACTAATGACAGTAACAGTCAGATAGGCAATACTGTCAGCAAAATGACTGTATTTAATTTTGCAAGGAATCTGGGAGAAACCAAGTAGACACAACTAAGATGTCTGAACACCAATGCAAGGAGCCTGGGTAACAAAATGCAGGTACTAGAACTACTGGTGCAGGAAGTTAAATCAGCTATCAGAGAGATAATGGAAACATGGTGGAATAGTAGTCATGACTAGAATACAGGTATTGAAGGGTATGTGCTGTTCAGGAAAAACAGAAATAAAGGTAAACATGGTGGAGTACCATTGTATACTAATGATGAGGTAGACTGTAAAGAAATTAGAAGTGATAGAACAGATAAAACTGAATCTGTTTGGGTCAAAATCACTTTGGGGAAGAATGGTAAGAGGCTGTACTGGAATAGTACTTGGGGTCTGCTACAGACCACCAAGTCTCTGATTTGGATATGGATAGAGACCTTTTTAATATTTTTAATGAAATAAATGCTATTGGGAATTGTGTGATTATGGGAGTTTTTTATTTATCAGATATAGATTGGTGGACAAGTGCTACTAAAAATGGCAGGGCCCAGATATTTCTGGATGTGATAGCTGACAGATTTCTTCACCTAACAGTCAATGAACTAATAAGAGGTGATGCCATTTTAGATTTAGTATTTGGAAGTAGCAGGACCTCACAGAAGACCTGTTTGTAGAGGACAACCTTGGTTTGAGTTATCATGAGTTAATTCAGTTTAAACTAAATGTAAAGATAAACAAAAATAGATCTGCAACTAGGGTCCTTGTTTTCAAAAGGGCAAACTTAAAAAAGTTAAGAAAATTATTTGGGGAAGTTGACTAGGCTGCAGAACTCAAGGATCTGAATGTGGAGAAGGCTTGGAATTAGTTTCTATACCTTTGACTTAAGGTATCTGGAACCTGCATCCCAAGCAAGGAGGAAAAATTAATAGAGAATGGTTGCAGACCCAACTAGATGAACAGGCATCTCAAACAAGTTATTAAGAGAAAGCCAAAAGCCTATAGGGAATGGAAGAAGGGGTGGATCGGCAAGAATAGCTACGTCTTAGAGGTCAGAAAGTTTAGAGCTAAAGTGAGAACTGCCAAAAGCCAAGCAGACCTGGACCTTGCAAAGGAAATTAAAACCAATAGTAAAAAGTTCATTAGCCATATAAATAAAAAGAAAATATGGAATGCAAAAGTCAGCTGGGATTCCAGTTATGGGAACCTTCATGAAGCAGTGCCCTGATAATATCAGCCCTGGATGTCTGTGGACCTAGCAGTGCTGACTCCTTTTTACACTACTGCCTTTTCAATACCAATTTGAATCCCAGTAGTGTGAATTCTCATAGCAGTAGAGCAGAGAGAGATGTTGGAAATTTTACCATTGACTTTGATGTGAGTAGAACCAGGCCTCATATATTAATTCCCTGTATTTTGCTGCCCTGAAATGTAGTGCTTTTTATTTCTGTGTTCATTGCAGACATTCTGTAGGTGGGGAAGTAGTTAATTGTGTTTGGTTTTATCTTCTTTATTAATCTTGCATATTCCTTCATTAATAAGTAAATTATTGGCAACTTTTAGTTTGGAGCTTTTACTTTCTGATTCACAAAGTTAATTTCTGTGTCTGTGTAACTGAGGAGCTGATAATATGTGTTTGAATTTATTAGTCAAAAGATATCTAAGTAATTGGTCCTTGTGGTTCCAATTTGGTCATTTGTCATTCTTGCTCTCCTTCAGTTTTGGTAATCTGTATAAGATTACCATTACTGTTTCTTAGTTTTCATTCTTTGTAACCTTATGAAAATAATTTTACCATCACACTCTTTGCTGATGGATTATAGCTCTCTGGCATTATAAATACATTTGAAATAATTATCACTCATCTCCAACCTCCTACTTCCTTAATATCTATCCTTCAAAGATTATACCCATTTATAATTGATATTCCACTTTTCCAGTTGTGAAAATCATCACATCAAGTGTCACTAATGTGTTCTATATTATCTACTACATCATCACATAATTGCTTTGGATGCTCCTAGCATTTATGTACAGAATTTAAGAAAAATCTCTCATTCATTCAAATAAGAGCTCTTTTGGTGGTTTACAAATTCATATGAACTGGACAACATGAGAAAGTTCAGGCTAAACTCAAACTGAAATCACAAGTGTTTGTCCTGCTGTAATAGCCATTTCTCCCTGGTATTGCTGCTCTTGTCTAATAACAAGTTCTGGATGACAAAGGTGGTCTATCATATTAACTGGTCTCTGAAGAAATATAGAACAGGGATAATACATCTTATACAACATAAGCCAAATCAATTTGCTTGTTCACTGTTTAAGGAGAGCGGATGTTGCCTTCAGTTAGCAGAGCTTTGTGAATTGTTAGCCATCCTGTTCCTCTTCCCCCACACCCTCTTCCCAACTACCCATCTATCCATAAGGAACAACATAAAATGAGGTTGTAAAATGGTGCCTTCAGGGACTTTTCTACTGTGAGCTCTCTGTACCGCCCCATCCCTCTACACTGCTTGATTTGTAGCTAAATAGAGCTTATAGCTAAAAATGGAACTAATTTGCTTCTTTAAAACAGATTAGCGGTAAAAAGCCACTCAATAACTTACTGTAGCAGCCCGGTTAGGGACTTCTGCGTGACATTTAAAAAAACAAACCTGTATAACCTTAAGAAAATCTTTTAAGGATTATTTCACTTAATTAGAGCTATAAAATTCAGTTTAATTTACCATCTTTTCTAATTCTCTTTTATCACTAATCATTATGCATTTATTCAACATGAAAGTTCAAGACATATTTTACATCATGCATATTGTTAAATACCGCATTTCACTTTCATTTGAGACATATCACCATATTATGGTACCAAAAACGAAGTCTGTTATCAGAAGCACTCTAATGTCAGAGGGTATGGATGGATGAATCTAAGATAAAGACTCATCAAGAAAAACAAGCAGAACACTCCTAAGAAATCATGTCAGACACAGACTAGTTATGCTCATCAAAAGTCATGAAAGCCAGTCTCACTCAGGAAAATTGTTTTAATAATTGTGGTGCTGAATTATTATCTTATCTATAACATCAGGACTATGAGATTTGGCAGAGATGGATTCTAATCACTACCAAAGGTGAACGAGCCAAACTGTAGTAATGAGACGATGCCCTATGCAGAGGTACTCTACTAAGCATTCCATGACTTGCCAAACAGGAGTGAAGATACAGATCTGGAGTGAAATCCTAGCCCACTGAAATCAGTAGAAATTTGCCATTGACTTCAATGGGGTCAGGAGTTCATCCCTGAGGTGGATTTCTAACACTGGTTTACCGGACCATGATAATGAGATAATCAAAGTTTTAAAAACTGTGCTAACCACTGTGATACCTGAGCACCATACACATTTAAAAACATTTTAAGTATGTTATTTTCCCCATCCTTCTCTACATAATTTTTTAAAAAGTAATTTATTTATTGTGGCAAAGCTAAGTCAAATAAATTAGTTTTGGATTTTGTGCTGAAGGTAATAAGATCCATAGACATTCTGATGTGTTCAAGAGTAAGTTTCACTGCTGTAAGACAGCTGCCAAGAGATTTCTGTCCCCTATACTCTTGAGTCTCTCCCTTGTTGCTGACAATCCATAGTTTCAGTGGAATGTAGTTGTCATTGTTGGTCAATGGTGGTTTTGGTGATGATAATCTTTTGAATAACTGTTTTGATGGGAAACTCCTTTCATTCAGGGTTTTACTGAAAAATACTGATTCAAGCTAAAACAGAAACCTTTACGGTAATTATATTCCTCCCTTCCAGCCTTCACCAAGAATCCTTTCTCCTTACAGGAAACTGAAAGTTCCAGTGCATACTCATAATCATTGATTCTGAAATCAGTCTCACAAATGCTTTTTTATTACATCTTCCTCACTATTACACAAACTGCCTCCTAAAGGATTTACTAAATCCTAGAGTCATTCATTTTTCAAAGACTTTCTGTCTCTCCATTATGTTCTTGTTTGGAAATGGACCTAGATCTCTTCATATAACGTTACAATGCTTTTCAAAAGCCACAGAAACTGGGAGCACCCAAAACACCCTCAAAAGACGATAGCATGTCAGGGAACCAAGCCTACAAAGATCAGACTGGTAGAAATAATGTTGATAATTCACTGTCCACTTAAAATATTAAACAGATTTTATTATCTTGCACAAAACCAAAATATCTTTAGAACAATGATACTTTTAATCTTTGTAGTTTTTTATGACATTTTGCTGTTATGTAGTTCTTTCCATGAAACACCTAGCACCTGTTTCAGGTGCTGAGTAGAAATTATGCTATTTCTCAACAATTTAACTGTACATTAACAAGTGGTTTATTCTGAAAATATTTTGGCTGCCAGTTGCTAACATTTTTAAGGGAACTTTGGTGGTAGATATTGATCCAAAACCACTCTTAAATTAGAAGAATTTAAAAATTATTCAAGTTGTGTTATGACTAAATAATTTTTGGAGGAAGTGAGAGAGAGAAAAGTATGCTGGGAACTGTGATAATACCGTTTTCAGTTACAGGGAGAGCAGTACTTTTGATCCCACTGCAGTCCCCCTCGAGTACATCCCTCTCACAATCTTTGCTTCCTTCTGTCCTCTCAAGAGTAGAACCCTCAGTTCAACCACTCTTACGGCTCTCTTGATGGCAGTCCCCCTGTTTACCAGCCGTGATAATTCAACTGACTCAACTTTACTTGGCACCTACAAGAAATTTCCCTCAGGAAGCCTGTGACCAGCAGCAGATTGAAGTGATGCAGAACAGCTTCTTCAAAACACTCATTGTTCTTTCATCCAAAGGCACATAACAATCGGAGAAAAGTGTTTTAAAAAAACAAAAGGCCTACACACCTGGGTTTTTCCTACATCTTATAATTTCCCTCAAAGCTAAAGCAAGCCTTGCTACCTCAACCCATCCCATGGGGCTGTGTCTATCCGCTCTCTGTGAACATCCCCCTGATGACTGAATATTCCTCCCTCCCTCCATTGAGAGATATTTTTAACTGTTTAATGTCCTTTTGATCTTAGGCTCTCAGTCTTGGCAAACCAACTGCGGTAATTTTTGGCTGGTACCTAGAAATAGTGTCTTCCCAAGAAATGGCCGAGCCATTGTTCTCTTAACTCCCTTCAAGTTGTTTACCCAGAGGTCTCTAACCTCTGACCACTTTTTTAACTCCTTCATGTTCTTCCTAACAGTGCCTTTTGATTTAAATTCATAGCATCATACAAATGCAGGGCTGGAAGGGACCTCGAGATGTCATCTAATCCAACCCACTGTGCTGAGACAGGGCCAAGTATATTTAGACCATCCTTGACCGATATTTATCTAATCTGTTATTAAAAATCTCCAATGATGGGGATTTCACAACCTTCCTTGGAAGCTTATTTCAGTTCTTGATCATCTGTATAGTTAGAAATTTTTTCTAGTATTTAACTTAAATCTCCCTTACTGCAAATTAAGCCCATAATTATGCTTATAATATTTATGGATGACACAAAGCTAGGCAGGGTTGCAAGTACTTTGGGGGACAGAATTAGAATTCAAAAGGATGTTGACAAATTGGAGAATTGGTCTGAAATTAACAAGATGAAATTCAATAAAGACAAGTGCAAAGTACCTCACTTCGGAAGGAAAAATCAAATGTACAGGTACAAAATGTGGAATAACTGGCTATGCTACTGAAAAATACACTAGTCATTTCATTCACGAGAGCAGCTTCAGTCTGACAGCAAGGGTACTATAAATCAGTGTTTCTCAACGACCATTCTGTGCACTGATGGCCGGTCCCTGAGATTTCCCTGACACAGTTTAGGAAGGCAGCAAGACAGTCTCTGGTATCTAAAAGGTTGAGAAACACTGCTATAAATCAAGAGGGCAATTATAAATTACCCCCAAAAAAACCCACATGCATCCTGAAACAAATTATTTGGGTTGAAATATAACTATTACTTTTTAGGTTTGGGGAAATACATGGCATTTTGAATGGATTTAAATTTTAAGGGCAGAATAATGTAATGTACTTGACAATTCTGACTTTTGCATTGTATGTCTGAAAGTGACTAAATTACCCATGTCATGTGTGCTATGCTTTCATACTCTTAAACATTTTAAGACTTTTTAAAAATTACCTCAGTCTCTTGGAAATTTAAGACAAATGAAAATTCTACACTGTAAATATTTTATCAGTGAGGTTTAATACGTTGCCTGCTTTTACTCTTTAATCTTTCTAATTTTTACTGTCAGATACTTTACAAAATCTGGATATTACACCTACTATGTTCCCTTCTCCCATAAGGGCCCTGATACTACCTATGCAGTGTTCAGTTCAGGGATGGGACCTAATTTTGTAATTAACAAACCTAAGTTAAGTTCTAAGTTACATGTTCATTTATTGTATTAGAGAGTGACGCTCAGCATTCAGTTCTCTCGAAACTGGATAAATTAAATTAAATAGTTACATTGTATAGAACAACAAAAAAGTAGATCACAAACTCAATACATTACCTGTTTCAAATTGCATCAGGTTAAAGATGTGTTTAAGGTTTTAAGGCTGATATTATAACATTTATTTTACTAAAAGAGTTTAAAAGAATTAAACTACTTTTGTTTGCTTTAGGGATCCCAAACTTTTAATTTAATTTGGATCTAGTATCAGACTTTTGCAATAAGCGAAACAAACATTAAATTTCTAGATAGGACTCTGGCGGGATTTTTTAATTTTAATTAAACACTTTGGATTCCTGGAGTTTTTTTTCTTGTGGGAGGTAGACGGGGTAGTTGTTTGCCTTTGCAAGGGAAGGATTCCTGTTCCTTTTCAAGGGAAGGATTTATTTTATCAGAATATTTTTAAAATAAGAATTTAAAGTTATGATTAAACTGTTATTAAACAATGTTATTAAAAGATTTTGGCCAAGGATAAGTGCTGCTTTGCTTACAAGAATATCAGCATGAGTTTAGGACGCTATTACAAAGTTAAAACTATTAACTCTCACATTAACTGACAACATATTAAGTATTGTGCAAATGTTTGTTGTTTTCCTGGAAATAGAAAATGAAAATATTGACATTAAAAATTGTCCTATCCTTTTAAAAAATAAGGCTTTGATAATTTATTGTAAATTGTTGTTTAACACTGATTTAGTGGAGAAAGGCGTACACTCCAACATGGAAATTAAATGCTCTAAATTACATTTAAATAATACAGATAAAGATGGAGAAAGAAATATAACAAAGAAAATTCTTTTTAGGCTTTGCCTGTCTGTGTATCGCAGCTTAATACTGGAAAGTGCCCCAGGCTTATCAATAGGTGGTATTACATACTGATAAAGTTCAAATCCTGCTTTGACTGGATTGCAAAAGAGAGCTGGGACACTAAGAGAAGATCCAGGAATCTTGGCTGGCCACAGCAAGATGCCATAGTGTGGACCTGAAAGACTGTGCCAGGTGCACTTTACTGCTGTTCTGAAAAGTGTGTACCTCTCAGCATGTGCTGACAATCCCAGTATCAATGATTTCGGGCAGGAAAATTGACATGTCCCTTGTTTGACACACCCTCTTGGAGCAGTGGAGGGCTGACATGGAGGATGTTTGCTCACCTAGTGTTGTTTTGATTGCTATGAAGAAATCCTTTTTTGTGCATGGATGAGAGAGAAGGGGAGAGATCCCTATTGTGCTCTTTGCTATTTGTTTGCTTCTGTACTGAACTCATTCCCCTACTGTACAAGCATACCACTGAGCAGATTCTAATTAGTCATGTAAATATGATTTTAAATGTTAACCATTTAATCAATTTAAAATATTTTGTTTAAACAGCTAACTGATTAAAGGGCTGGCCAGCTGGGGTTGACGGGCTGGCTGGCGCAGGACTGCCGGGGCCGGCCGGTCCAATGGTTAAGGAGGGTTAACTGCGAAGACTGATGCTTACCAGTTAATTGGTTAACATTTTACATCCCTAAGTCCAATTCTATATATGAATCTTATTATATAATATATAGTAATGTGACTATTTTGTGCACTACTCATATTACACTACAGTTTGTAAACAGCCACCAACTGATGCAAAATGAAGTGCATAACCACAATATTACCCTAAATTATGTCAAAGGCAGGAGAGTCATTCTTTATCCTAGCCCTAAAGCCTAGGTGTTAATCCAGCATTGTTTCAAGGGCAGGTGATAAGAAAGGATTTGGCTGTGGGTTGTTGCTGGAGAACTTCTGCATTCTTTGTGGTGGGGCGTATCATATATTTGGCAGTGGAATGCTATATATTATGAGGGTGGATTTCACTTTCAAAGGGTTAAGGTGAAGTAGAAAATCAAAAAGGCAGCTCCCCTGACTCAAAAAAAAAAATCTGAGAAACATGTTAAACAGACCTACTGCAGGCTATTTCAATGGCAAATTTTAATATTGATTCTGAATGAAACAACGAAATACAAGAATTATGTTTATTTCTAGACTTATTTGGAAATAGGATAATTGGTAAGTGTATCTCTGTACAATGTTAAAAGAGAACATGTTGCAAAGTAATGGGGAAAAGGACATAAATTGTAGTATACAGGGTGAAATAATTATCCAGACTGTTTGTCAGATTTAAAAATTCAGTTGTGCTTAAATTATATTTTTACCTTCAGCTTGTTACCTCGTTTAAACAGCTCTTGCTGTTTTAAAATGCAGCTAAGATTGGAGCTATTACTACCCTGAGGGTAATTACACCTTGTGTATGCTAGCAGAGGAAGGAGAGAAACTGTAGGCGACTGAATACTCACACTTCGAAACTGTGCGGTCACAACACAAGCTGTATTCTTCAGCAACTACTCTGTATCAGCCTACACCTGTCATAGTTCATTCAGGAGGCAGGCCAGTTATTTTTAAAAAGACAAAACAAAGCCCCCAAAATTAGCAGAGTAGAACACAGACCTCTCCACAATATCCTCCTGAAATTATCTGCTGTGTTGGTTAATCATCAGTGTTCAATGACAAGAGTGGGTCAGCTATCCATCCAGAGTTTCAGCCTGATTCTTGATTTCAATTGCAGCTTGATTCACAATCATTGTACAAGCAGTTCTTTAATAAAGAGATTAAAATGACAAGTAGATGAAATTATTACGTGAGTGATAGGAGGGAAAGGGGAGTGATAGAGGTGATGAAGCTCACAAATAGGTTACTCACCAATAAGTGATCCTTTGAAAACATTTCCTCTGCTGCTGTGCTCTGGGAAACGTTTAGAAAAGCAGTGCCCATAAGGACGAGATGAATGTTCTCTTGCAGCACCAAGCAATTGGGGTTGAGGTTGTAAGGGGTCACACTTGACCTAGCTAACGCAACTCTTTCTTCAAAACCCCACAGTGTTTAAGATAGTACAACTCCAAGAAAGAAGCAAAGGTGGGCAGGTAGTATGAAAAAGCAGAGGAAGCTTTCAAGGAATCAGTTCCTGATAAGCAACCTGTCTTTCCTCTTTGACATGGCTTCTGCATACTCCCACTCTTGGGAGTCTAACAAGGAATGCAGCCCCAAAGAAAAGAGGTTTAGTTCTGATTAAATGAAAACTGCAGAACAGCCTTTGCAAAGTGAGCTTCAGATGTAGATGCCAAGCCAAGAGAGTAGAATTTGTATGTAGTTATGTGACTCAAACTGTGTGGCAACCCTATAGATTTCTACACTGGAAACATTATGGAGACTGGCCATCAATGCAATCTTATCACTAATTTAGTGTGCCTGTCCTTTTGGGCCTGAAGTGTAAAAGCCTGGCATGGTGAACAACAATCTAGTAAACAGCCTTCCTCAAGGCACATCAGGGAGCGAGTATTTTCATCCAACTCCAAGAAGACCAAGGGGCAAGAAACACACAGCTTAAACCTGGTCTTTCTCCTAATCTTTTGGATTAGACATCTCAGAACAAAGATGGAGTTAGTCTGAGAATCGAGATTGTGCAATGCTGCAAAAACTACTTAAAATTGCCTAACTAAATTGCTTAAAATGTCTTTAAAGTAGAAAAACAGATTGACAGGGTATTTTTGCTTAAAAACCAAGAAAAAGCTTCTTGGACTTGGAGTGAAAGTCCCTACAGCAACTGCTAGTTATGGAAGGAAGGAAATCACTCCATGGCTTCTTGTAAACCTCATCTCTGAACCAAAGTGCCATGAGGGGACATTCATAAATGTCAAATTGCTTTTCTAGAAGGTTCCTAAAGTTCATCAACAGCAGAGGGCACATCTCTGGGAGGACATAATCATGATCTGATTGAATTCAAGATCTTATGGAAAGGAGGACATGAGAACAGCAAAACAAGGACTAGACTTCAAAAAGGCAGATTTCAACCGACTCAGAGACATAGTAGGCAAGGTCCCAATTAGGAAGAAAAGGAGTCAAAGGGGGCTGGCAGTTCCAACAAGATGTAATACTAGAGGCTCAACACCAAGCTATTCTGATGCAGAGGAAAGATGAGAAGAATCATAGAGGCTAATGTGGCCGCACAAGGAGCGTTTTAGCTATCTAAAAACCAAAAGGGATACATACAGGAAATGGAAGGAGGAGAATGTCACCAAGGAAGTATACATGGGACAAAATCAGAGTGTAGGGACAAAATCAGGAAAGCCAAGGCAAAGAATGAGTTTCAGCTTGCAAGAAATGTTAGAGACAACAAGAAGTGATTCTCAAATATGTCAGACAAAAAAGAAAGATCAAGGACAGTATGGGTCCACTGCTCAATGGAGAAGCTGAGCTGGTAAAAGAAGATGATAGGAAGGCAGAGCTGCTCAATTCCTAGTTTGCTTCAATCTTCTTACAAAAAATAACATGTGACCGGAAGACTAGTGAAGATACCATAGACGATAAAGAGGAAGGGAATGCAGATTGGGATAAGTAAAGAATATATCAGAGATCTTCTGACTAATTTGAATGAATTCAAATCAGCGGGGCCAGAAGCTATTCACCCAAGGATACTGAAGGAATTAGCAGAAGAAAACTTGGAGCCACTGGCAATAATATTTACAAACTCATGGATGACAGGAGAGGTCCTGGAAGATTGGAGAAGGGCTAATGTAGTGTCCATCTTTAAAAGGGGGGAAAAGGAGGAGCCGGGAAACTATAGAACAGTCAGCTTGACTTCAATACCTGGGAAGATACTAGAGTAATATATAAAATATTCAATTTGCAAATACCTGGAGGATGAAGGGGTAATCATGAGCAGCCAGCATGGATTTACCAAGAACAAAGCATGCCAAACCAGCTTGATTTCCATTTTTAACAGGGTAACTGATTTGGTGGATAGGGGAAATGCGGTGGACATAATATACCTGGACTTCAGCAAGGCTTTTGACACAGTCCCACATGACATTCTGATAAGTAAGCTGGAGAAATACGGGCCCAACAGAACTACCATTAAGTGGATACATAATTGGTTAAACAGCTACAAACAAAGAGCAACTATTAATGGAATGATATCTGATTGGAGGGAAGTCTCAAGTGGGGTTCCACAGGGATCTCTTCTTGGTTCAGTCTTGTTTAATATCTTTATTAATGACCTGGATATAAGTATAGAGAGCTTACTGATCAAGTTTGAAGATGACACAAAGCTGGGAGGTTGCAATATTTTGGAGATAGAGCTAAAATTCAGAGGGATTTTGATAAATTGGAGAACTGGGCTATAGACAGCAAAATGAAATTTAACAAAGACAAATGTAAAGTGTTACACTTAGAGAAGAAAAACCAAATGAACAAACACAGAATGGGGGAAAACTGGCTTGGCAGCAGCACTGCTGAGAAGGATCTGGGAGTTGTAGTGGATCACAACCTCAACATGAGTCAGCAATGTGATGCTGGTTCAAAAAAAGCAAATGCAATTTTAGGTTACATTAACAGAGGCGTAGCATGCAAGTCACTGGAGGATAGTACCAGTCTACTTGGCACTGGTTAGGCCTCAGCTGGAGTACTGGGTTTAGTTTTGGTCACCAATATATAGAAAGGATGTAGAGAAACTGGAAAGGATCCAGAGGTGAGCGACAAAGATGATCAAAGGGATGGAATGCAAGTCATATGAGCAAAGGCTGAAGGAACTGGGTATGTTTAGTTTGGAAAAGAGGAGATTAAGGGGGATATGATAGTGGTCTTCAGATACTTGAAAGGCTGCCATAAAAAGATGGAGAAAAGTTGTTCTCTTTTGCCACAGAAGGTATGACAAGAGGCAGTTCAAACTACAGCACAGCAGATTTAGACTAAATCTCAGAAAAAAATTTCCTAACTGTAAGAACAGTAGGACAATGGAACAGATTGCCTCAGGAAGTTGTGGAAGCTTGTTCACTGGAGATTTTCAAAGGGAGGCTGGATAGCCATCTGTCTTGGATGGTTTAGACACAACAAATCCTACACCTTGGTCGGGGGTTAGACTAGACAATCCTTGCGGTCCCTCCTAACCCTATGATTCTCTGATCTCACAAATCTGAATGAAGCAGAGGCCACCTGGAAAAGAGCTAAAATATCAGCTGTGCCCAAGACCTCCACCTTCTGAGTACAAAGAACACACGAGGCTTTGTTCTGCAATAACAAATTACCATGAAAACCTACTGAAGTTCTTGCTTGCCAAAATCTGTGATTAGATAAATCCTGATTATTGTAAAACTGTGATAACATCTGTTCATTTAAATATTCTTTATGTACTCACTTCTGCAGAAATTTATACATTCTGCCTTTCGAACTGTGAGATTTAAATTTTTTATTCCACCATGCATTAAAAATGGCTGAAGTAAACACTACTGAGCGAGGAAGCTACAGATGGGGGCATCTAGGTTCCAGATGTTTTGTCAACCCTTGGCATTGAGTACTGGATCAGCTTTTTATAATACAAAAAAGGCTCTACAATGCTCTGTTGTGTCAAATACCAATAATTTCGATTTTATTTAGGTTCCTATGGACCTTGAATTAATGGCTCCAATTAATACACACAGTCCACAAAATAGATCTTTATCTGGTGAGGTATATTCCAGGTTCTTGACCATTGCTAGTTTAAGTTGGAGTTGTAAAGCTATCTATTTGACTGCTTAACCAAACTACAAAAACAAAATACAGTGAAGCTTGAGGAAAATATGAGCTTTCTTTTACTTTAACACAGTAAGCAGGTCAAATACTTCTGACAAGAGGCTATGACTGATATATTCTAGTCTGGCAAAATTGTTGCTTGTTATACTTCCCATACAGGCATATTATAGGGGTATCACAGCTGTTCACCTAGAGGAATTATTACTAAAAAAGCTTTAAATGCTGCTTTAAACTCAGATAGGTTTACACCAATAGTCTCCAGTGAGTGAGTGTAAACAAACAAGAGATTGTAGGAGGGGCTGGCAGCAACTATAGTTAAGATTGCTTAATACTTTCCATTATATAAATATATATTAACTATGAATGTCAAAAAACATGCTATGGTTTTCCTGATATGAAACAATGAACACCAGGATAGACAGGGTTTGTGACAAGCCCAGAGATCAAATCTCATTCCTTTGCTAATAGTTTCTCACTGCTGGCCAGGATTGTCACTATAATCTTAAAAAGAAAAGGAGTACTTGTGACACCTTAGAGACTAACCAATTTATTTGAGCATGAGCTTTCGTGAGCTACAGCTCACTTCATCGGATGCATACCGTGGAAACTGCAGCAGTCTTTATATACATACAGAGATCATAAAACAATACCTCCTCCCACCCCACTGTCCTGCTGATAATAGCTTATCTAAAGTGATCATCAAGTTGGGCCATTTCCAGCACAAATCCAGGTTTTCTCACCCTCAACCCCCCCACACACACAAACTCACTCTCCTGCTGGTAATAGCCCATCCAAAGTGACAACTCTCTACACAATGTGCATGATAATCAAGGTGGGCCATTTCCTGCACAAATCCAGGTTCTCTCACCCCCTCACCCCTCTCCAAAAAACACACACACAAACTCACTATCCTGCTGGTAATAGCTCATCCAGAGTGACTGGATTTGTGCTGGAAATGGCCCAACTTGATGATCACTTTAGATAAGCTATTACCAGCAGGACAGTGGGGTGGGAGGAGGTATTGTTTTATGATCTCTGTATGTATATAAAGTCTGCTGCAGTTTCCACGGTATGCATCTGATGAAGTGAGCTGTAGCTCACGAAAGCTCATGCTCAAATAAATTGGTTAGTCTCTAAGGTGCCACAAGTACTCCTTTTCTTTTTGCGAATACAGACTAACACGGCTGTTACTCTGAACACTATAATCTTAACACTGCAGTGCCTAGAAGCCTTAGTACGCATTATTTCCCCACTGTGTGTCATTTATGTTGAACAGTATTACATTAACACCATACATTAGGACAGTGATACTCAGACTGAGGCTTACGAGCTGCAAGTGGCTCTTTAATGTGTTTCCTGTGACTCTTTGCAGAACATGATATTAAAACACTGTGTGATTAATTATTAACCAGTCAGGGTGATTTTACTATTGTGTGTGTATGTGTGTGTATAATTTTAACAGTGGTCATTATCCAGTCTAACCCCTTGTTGGTATGTTTGCCTGTAGTCCCAAACTTGATCCTGCATGCATATATATATAAATAAATTACCACTGTTAATCATTTTCTCCTTGCATGTAACACCAAGAAAGCATGTAAATTAAAATTAGGTTAGCAAAAACTATTTACGGGGACATCAAAAACTTGGTCAGTGGTGTATTTGGGTCAAGTGATTGTCATATTGAATCACAGCAGGATGTCTCTATCAAAGGCAGACTTTTTAAAAAAATGTGCTTCCTGCTATCATGATGAACATTTTAAAATATCTTTTGTTTGGGTGAAAAAAAATTGGATTTTTTGTAAGAGCTATGTTCTGCCCATTTCACTGTCCAGTGGACTCTCTTTAATAGGTTCACAATTTTTGGTCATCCAAATAGTCTGAATGGATAGTGAGTTATCTGATGCATTCTATGCTAATATTTGACTTAGCTTCTGAGAGTTACTGTTTAGACGCTTGCTGGTTGCTATTTTCTGATTAGGATTTTTGTGTGTGTGTGTGATTTTTGAGAGTGGACTCGGCTTTGTGTGTATGAATGAGTGATGTTGTCTCCATTAAGAGGACAAAGGACTGGCTACAAATAATACCAGCAAAAGGTGTTCACTGTTATCTTAGATGATTGTTGGGGATGAAGAACCAGAGTTCTAGTCACAACCCCACAGTGTGCACGAGTGATTTATTCAGTAATTGTGTGTTGTTGCAGAACATGTTTGTTACAATGAGATCTTAAAAGAGCTCAAATGCCTAGAGGTCAGTGAACAATAGCTGAGCAAGATGAATTGTGGCTGAATGCCAAATGGTCTAAGCTCATTTGCCAGAAGATGTAGACCTATAAATTCCTTGCTCATTACTATGTTGGAAAATGGTGAATGGAATGCTGTGTTAAGCATTGAAAATAAGGGAGGGATGAAGCAGAAACAAATAGCATGTATTTACTTCTGGGGGAATTCTGTGCCACTGCACAAGTGCAGAATTTATGTCCCCCGCAGATTTCTTTGCTTCCCTGCAGAAAAATGACTTTATGACAGGGAAGCAACGGGAAGTCACAAGGGCGGTCATACGACCCTCCTCGCAGTATGTTTTGGGTGCCCAGGGCAGCGGGCAGAGAGGTAAATCACTGTGGGTCAGGACTGGGGAAGACTCAGCTGGTGGCTCCTACCCTGCACTGGGCTCAGCTGCTAGTCCTGGCTGGATTGGGAAGGATGGGACTTCCTCTTCCCCTGAAAGGCATCCAGGGCTGTGTCAGACCCACCCCCAGATTTCTCCCCCGGCTGTAGGAAGTTCTGCAAACTGTCCCCCCCACCCCAGGGCGCTTCCTGCACCCATTGCTCCTCAGCTACAGGGGGAGGGATCAATGTACAGGGAGCTGCTCCCCCATCTACCCAACACCCGTGTATCCAGACCTCCTCATACCCAGACCCTCCCACTGAGCCTCTCCCACCCAGAACTCCCCCGATGAGCCACACTCCCCCTGCACCTGGACCATTCTTATGAGCCACCTACACCCGGATCCCCACCCTACCAAGCCCCAACCAGCTGCACCTGGATCCCCACCACACTGAGCCCCACTCCCCCAATATCTGGACCCCCATACTGAGCTCCCCACACCCAGACCCCCCTGCTGAGCTCTATCCCCCCACACCCAGATACCCCCCGCTGAACCCCAACCACCTTCACCTGGACCCCCCTGCAGAGTCCCATTACTGTTGCACCCAGAACCCCCCCAACAAGCTCCTGTGCATCCAGATCCTGCCCTCACCCGGATCCCCCACTGAGCCTCCTGCACCCAGACTGCCCCACTCAGAACCCTCTCAACCCACACCTCTGTGCAGCCAGTGGCCTGTGCTCCTCACTGCCATGCTGGAACCTCCATGTTTATTTGACAAATAAAATTTGCAGAATTTTTAATTTTTTGGTACTGAATTTTAATTTTTTTGGTGTAGAATGCCCTCAGGAGTAATAATGTATTGTAGAAGGAGGATGTAGCAGAGTGCAGCAGGCCCCTCTTGGCTTCTCTGTCTGCTATGTTCACAAAGTCACTTGGAGACCTAGGTTTAATAACCACTGGTGCACTTTATTCTCCGGCTTGTTCCCACTACTGTTTCACCATGTACAACCCTTCACCATCTGCGGGAGGGAGGGAGGGAAGGAGTGGAGTGCTACCTCCCTGCTGCCATTCCCTGCCTTTTCCCTTTCCTCCTGCTCTCCCCTGGCTTCCTTCCCCTGAGGCTTTTATGCAGGCCCAGGCTAATTAGGTAGCAGCTGTCTCCACCTCCCCAATTAGGGCCAGGCTACCTCCAGTCTGCTCTAATTTGTTCCCCTAACACGGAGCAGGCATGACAGAGGGCTGAATCTGCAACCCTTCGCCCAGCACCTTGTCACAGAGGGTCAAAAAGCAGAGAGCTGGTCCAGGAACCAATCAGCATTGAGATCATTTTTGCTCTGAGCCCAGGACACTCAGATGTTGGTATTAGTCATTTGCTGTTTAATATGGAAAGAATTCAGAGGTTCTAGTGCACATTGACAGCAATGATGTAGGAAGAGTGAAACCAGAGGTTCCACACCATCTATTTCAGGACCTGTGTAATAAAGTAATCAGCAAGGTCTCCCAGAAATTCCACCCATGGCACAAGTTAGGAATATGATGAAACTGGGCAGAAGTAGATCAGTGGCTTCAATATATGACTAAGACAATACTGCAAGAGAAGAGTTTTATGTTCCTAGGAAACCATGGCATCCTCTGGGTCAGGAGAAATGTTATCACTAAGGATGGGTTTTAGTAGAATAAAATGGACTTGCAGACATGTTTAGGAAGTGTATTTCAATTAGGGGTACACAACGGAATACATTAATCAGGCAGATGAATGACAGAGTTCATAAGTGACCTGAAAGCTAACAGGTTAGAGAAACCAATGATAGAAACTCAGCTGGCAATTGTTATCCAGAAACAGTGACCATGTCAGTCAGGTTGAGGTATTTAAAAAGGTGTTTTGAAACATTTTACAGCATTCAGATACTCATTATCTGTTCAATTGTGAGTCTCATACCTGTATGTCTGCTTCTGTTGTTTCCATTACCACCGTTGGGGGATTATGTACTCCATAGTATAACAGTCCCATATGCAAGCACCCCTATATTCCACAGCAATGTTAATTTATTCTGTCTTCATGACATACCTTTGTTCCCATCCCTCCCACCCCTACGAAAATGCATTTAAGGCTCATAATTGAAACTATTCATTGAGATAGTCACTGATTATTTTCAGTAACAACTAAATATCTGAGAACCTCCCACGTATTTATGGATTTATCCTCACAATACTCCTCTGAAGTACCAAGTATTATCATGCTCATTTAAGAGGTGGGAGAGTGCAACACACAGAGGTTAAGTAATTGGCCCAAGATCATACCAGAAGTCTGTAGCAGAGCCAGGAACTGAACCAGGATCTTCTGAGTTCTAGCCCAAACCTTAGCAACAAAATGATTTCGCCTTCCTCATTTGACCAGGCTGCTTTTGAACAAATATTTGCTATGTAGTTTTTATTGCAGAAATCCCTTATTCCACAGGCTATAACTATAACAGCAAATCTGTCCAATTATTAACTTAGTATGAAAAATTATGGATGCAAGGTGATGTACACTATACATGCACCATACTAAAAGTTACATTCTCAGTACCACCATAAACTGTGGGGCCTGGTTTTCAGATGTACTGAGCACCCACAACTCTTAGTCAAGTCAATGGGCACTATGAGTGTGTGGCATCTCTGAAAATCTGGCTGTAAATACACTGATAAAATAAGCTGAATATGTAAAGTTTGAACACAGAATACATGACATAGTTATAGCAGAAGCGAACCCTGGTTATCTGAAGCTCTTGAGAACACAGAGGGGTCAGATAATCCAAGAAGCCATGGCTGGATTCAAATAATCAGGAAGTATTATGACCTTGAGTACAGACTTCACAGCCTGGAGGACTGGCACTTATATCTGACTAGTGATGCAGCACAATGAGTTATATCGTAGAAACATGAAGGGTAGAAGAGGAGGATGTGTATTATACATAGAGAATACCATTTAATTATCCGTTAGCAATGAAGCGAAGTTAGGCAATAGCAGAACTACTATTAGTGGGAAGAAAGGGGTCAACTGTCTGAGGGTAATTCTGTTAAAAGATTTCGCTGAGAGTGGAAATCCTCTAGCTGAAACAATGGGCTGAAATTAGAAGTGCTGCTAAGGTGCCAGAAGAACACAGGGATGCTTTTTTTTTGTGTGTGTGTGTAGGCCAAATACAAAGTGAAAAGATTTTTTTCTCTAGAGGGTAAATAACATTTGGAATCTCTCCCCTGGGGAGATGGGGCAAGACACACCTGTGCCATAATTAATTAGATGCTTCTCAACATGAGAGGGTGGGCCTAAGGAGGGCCAGGTGATAGCTTAATGGACACGTGGTCCTTATAAAAGAGTGCTGAGAGAGATTAGTCTGGTAGTTGGAACTACAGGGAATGAGTAGGCTCCTGTGGAAAGCCCTGAGCCAGGGCCTACAGGGGAAAGGTTACTCCAGGGCAACCAGCCTGGGCCAGTATTCTAGCCCAGAGCAGAGAAAGAGCCTCTCAAAGATAGCCAAAAAAGGAGGATAGAATACAGTGAAAGGGTGGGATGAAGAGAAGCGCCAAAGGGCAGAAGAACCGGTTTTTTCTGGGGGGGGGACTTTTTAGTTTGGACTTCTTGGTTTTGTGACTTGGCTGGAGGGTTAAGAGACATCTCCAGAACTGTGGAGAGCCATGGAAACCCACCTTAGGGAGGGAAATTGAGGCAGGGAGTAGCTGCAGTGCAACACTTGACCATCAAGAGGCCCTATTGGCAACCATGCCCTGTGTCAGCCAGATAGAAGCCATCTTAGTAGGATTCAAGAAAAACTGGACAACTGTGGTATATCAAAGGGTATTAGGTGCTTAAATATGGTGATTTCTGTTTATATGCATAATATTAAATTGGTTACCAGATTTAAAATTGAGAAAATATTTCCTTGGGACATATTGGAAGTTACTTGGGGGATATTTGCTTTCCTGTGGAGTATCAAGAGGGGGTCTGCTATTGGGATCAGGTGGGTATATCACACTGGATAAACTTCCTGCTGCTGAAGACATAGGTTTTGGTAGTCCCATTCTTCCTGGTTTCCTCTTCTACAATAGTGCTTTACACATAGGGCAGCCATAGCAGAATTCTACCTGGAAACCCAACACCAAGTTCTCCCATTCCAGGACTAAGGCAAGTTAAGTCCTTTGCTCTAGTTCAAGTAGAAAAGAGATGAAGCTGAAATTTTCCATGGTTGCCAGGTAAATCCACAGTGAAGAGTGAAACATGCAATATGTCTTCCCACATGTAGGCACATGGTGCTCCCTTACACTATTTTTTTAGAATACTATTGTGTCTTAGACAGGCATAGAAACAGAGGTGAGAAGTAGGTTTAGTGCCCAACTGAGGACCTGACAGATAAGTAGTCTATGATGATGCATTTATATTAGGAAAAAAACAAAACAAGGAGCCTTATGTGTGTTTTTTTTCAAAAGTTCTCAATAACTAGATAAAGAAATAGATCTGCTGATTGCTATAAGCTGTGGGAGGACACATTTCATGCTATTATATAACATGAAGCCAGATTTTTTGCCCTCTAATTTCATTTGCACTTTCTTGGTAAAATCTGGGAGGTCCGGAATCTTCTTGAAGGAAGACTGATGGGATTTGAATTTTGAGTTTGCTGAAACATGGAGACATTTCTGCAGTTCTTGCCCAGCTCTACTCAATCTCTACCCAGTGGCAGATGATATTTGTAATTATTCCCAGTCAAATTAAATTCAAGAAATGAGGTGAATTTATTCACAGGTATAAGATCTTCTGATAAAAATTGTATTTCACCATTCACTTCCTTTTGACAAAAGCAGCTGGCCTTAATCACACTTCAAACCCTTGAGAATGCATCTTTCTGACCTTGTGTACATTACCTATTCTTCTCTTACAGTGCTCTCATCACAAAAACCCCTTTCCACCCTTTTATTAGCAATGCTAGTTCAAGTTTATTTTAAGGCTCTGCAGCAATCAGTGTCATATGAAGTAACAGAAGCAAAGTTTTGAGCATTTAGGAGGAAAATCAGGATGTTAAACATGGGATTAAAAAGATAATGGTTTCTGACATTGGATTGGTATTTACAGCAATTACTCAGATACTCATTAAACTTCTAAATTACAGCATAAAGAGATTCAAAACCATTCAGTAACCATCAGAGGAGAATAAGTGTAAACATGGAGAATAAGTGTAAACAGTGGACATGTCTGCTAACCCATCACTTTTAGGCCAGATGGAAGCCAAAGATCTATTTTTCATACTAGGATACCTAATTTTGGCATCAAAATCCCAAAGTTAGGCAACAAAATATCTATTTTATATACTGACTCTCTACTGAATATTGGGTTGGGAGCAGTAGAATGGCAATCAGTGATCAGAAAAAATATCTGACTTGCAGTAAAGCTTTTTTATGGCTACAGTTTCAGAACAGTTGTTTATACAAAATTTATTGAGACTATTGATACTGCAACTTCGTGCTGGAAAGACCACTGACTGTGAAGATGCTGCGAGAAATTCTGAAACCCAACTGGTTCCAGTTGAGTGAGGGATTTACAAAGTAGGAAATATTAAGAGGTGGGTAAATGTCCCTTAAGGATTACAAACTGCCCCCCAATCTTGAATTGATTTCATGACCTAGCCTTGTACAATTTTTCCATTATACTCTAAGGCAGTCTTAGCTATTGTTGTGTTTAAGACTTGATTGCATTTTATGTAACACACACACACATACCTGCACCAAGGTACATAATAAATGAAAAACTCATCACCAATGTAAAATATCCCAAAAAAACAAGAAATATGAAGAAGGATCACTATTGTGAAAAAATGTAAGTGAAAGGCCACATAGTTTTCTCTGAATTAGTGAAAAAGTTATCTTTAGTTGGTCATGTGACTGTTTATACACAACCCTTACTTTAGGTTTTGGAGTATATGAATCCTAAATTAGTCCTAGTTTCATGACAAAGAATAGTTCTCTTTGTGTTTCGTTAGTGATGTGTAATCTCCTTTCACACTGGGTACAGTCATCTGATCTAGTAGATGGATGTTGGAAATAATGAGGAGACCAATGTGAACAGGTGTCCTATATTAGCTTTGGGCATTTTTCCATTGGGATAACAGTTCAAATTCTGAACTTGCTAAAGAGTCTATATAGGAAATGACTTGAGTAAAATGTGTTTATTTCTCTTGAAGGAATAAGAATGATTGTTATTTGTACCTAGTGCAGAGTAGAAAACATTGAATATTGATAATGTGTTTTTCAATGAAACTAGTGTCCACAATTACACACAAGATACAAGCCTTAGTAAGTCTTTAGTCTTAGTAAGATGACCCTGTATAGATTTCAGTATGCAAAGAGAAACAAGTGAGTGCAGTCAAGGATACTATAAAGGGAGAGGTTTTTCCTGTAAATAGGGCAGCTTTTATTTTGTTTTATACCTGTGATATATTGGCTGCTAAGAGAACCTATAAATTTCTGACTCTAGAAACATAATAGTACGATAGTTATGTAAGATTTTGTAGTAAATGTTGTGACCCTTAGTGTAGTATTTATTCATCTTTGCTGCATGTCTAAAATCATCCCCACTCCCTTGAGAGACATTAGTAATTTTAATGGGAGAAACTTGGTGGTGATTTCTTTATTGTTCTAGGATATCTCTTATTTCAGGCACTACAGATCTCATTTTCAGAGTAACCAGGCATTTTCCCTCTGTGAAACTCCTTCTCCTTTTCTCAACAGGGTATGTGCACATGGGCATGTGAACATTTACATATAGCAAGCAGTTTTATTCCTGACTCTATGTGTCTGCCTCAGCAGTACAGCATCTGCCATATAAATCATCTCTTTATCTCTTTCTCCCTCTCTGTGAATATTTTAACACCAAGCATATAAGCATATACGCACACTTCTCTGCTATTTCCATGGAAACCTGCAGAGGAAGTCAGTCAGAATGACAGCATTCGAATGCACAGGATAGAGGAGAAAGCATCTTGCTCTCTCTCCCTACAAGGATAAATTCAGGAGTCACTGGGACAAATTAATCCGTGGTGTAACTCTATGAACTTCAATTTAGTTACACCAGGAATGAATTTGGCACACTGGAGGAAATAAGTGCTTTGAACATTTGTCAACATCTGTAAACCCAAAGATGGAAAAAGAAAAGCAGAAAAACAAACAGCCCTGTTCTAATGATTCAGTAGATCTCTAATTTATTTTTATAAGACAGTGAGATGGACAAGTGACAAATAGCCAGGTAAATTACTAAATTCACTTCAAGATTGCAGTAGCTAGTGATCTGGTTAGTAGTACCCTTTTTTCCTCTGGTCCGACTCTTTCTCTGAATGGCTCTTTCTTGATTCAGTCAATGAGCCATTAATTAAGAACTCCTTCACCAGAAGGCTCTCATTTTGCAGAGACAGCACTAAGAAAGATATTGTTGAAAAAGACCTCAGATGGGCTACAAAGACTATTGCATCATTACTTGTAGTGGGTGTGGGGTGACCAGAGGGCAAGTGTGAAAAATCGGGATGGGGTGGGGGGTAATAGGAGTCATATAAGAAAAAGCCCCCAAAATCAGGACTGTCCCTATAAAATCGGGACATCTGGTCACCCTAAGTGGGTGAACCTCTGAAGGTTTGGAATTGGTTCAGTTTAGATATTCATCCCCAAGATTATCTGCTTTTTTGGAGGGTTCTCTTCCATATCTCCCCCAATATCACCCTACTCCTCTCCCCACTTCAACAGTCTCTCCTTCTCTATGACCAATATTTATCTCATGATTTTACCTTTGATTTTGTTATAGTAAAACTTTCCACCATCACAAGCAATAGGGTGATTTTCCAAAGGAATCCCGTGGTCATCTTTTTACTACCTCAAGGCATCTAGAGTGGCCCATTGCCTTCTCGCCACCCCAAGGTGCAGCAGCAGTATGGGTCAGTTAGCCTGGCAGAGTCCAGCAGCCTTGTTGGACTCTGTTGCTGCTGACTTACAGCTGTATCAAAATTTTGTGTGATCTGGGACTACTAGTGAGGCATATTCTAAGACAAACTATAATAATGCAGTGATGTGGTTCAGATATAGTATATCCAGAAATCCACAGAATCCCATATATTCCAGTAGTTTTAGGGGAGGGAAATTTCAGAATATCATACTCAAGCGTTGTCTATATAATGAATATCCTTTCCAGATCAAACAAAGAAAAGAACAAAAATTGAGGCCAAAGGGTGTAGAGACACACCTTCTTTACAGTTTGAGATGGGAAAAAGTCATGTTGTTGTTAGACATATGGAAATATTTTTCCCAGTGAGGGGCAGAAGGAATTATTTGAGGAAGGATTTTGAAATAGTTCCCCAATGTTCCAGAGAAGAGCAGAGTAAATTTTAGGGATTAGAGGTAGTATAAAAATTACTGCTTTACAATGTGTGAGAGAGGGAACTCCTGAAGTTTAGAAGAATAGTGTAGAGAGCGTCCCTTCCCAATGTGAGAAAGAAAGTACTCTGAAGGTTAGAGGTATGAAGCGAAAATACCATGGCACAGAAAAAAACCACAGGGATTAGAAGTATGAAAACAGCCTCTTGCCAGTTTGGAATAAAAGGGAATTTAGGAGCAAAGATACTGATTCCTCTCCTTGTGGCATTGATGTGATCTATGTATTCAATACTGTTTCTATTTTTGTAAGGGTGTTAACGCTCCCAGGAACTTGGGGAGCTAGAGTTTATCCCTTTGGAAGAGGTGCTTCATGCAATGAGGCCTGTCTGTAAATTTAGCCATGTATGAAAGCTGCCCTACCAGAAGCATCATTTCCAACATCTGTTCGAGGCAGTGATGCTGCAAAAACACACTAAGGGAACTTCCTGAAGAATAGTAATTCTAGGGCCTTGTCTATACTAGGAAGCTTTATCTGCAAAGTTATGTCAGTTATTAGTGTAAAAAAACCCACACCCATAACCAACATACATATGCTGGCAAAAGACCTAATGTAGATTCAGTTATACTAGCAAAAAAAATCGCATTATCTTAATCTGGTCAGAGGACTGGTTTAAGCTATACTGGCAAAATAACTTTGTCAGCATAAACTGCATCTCCACTAGGAGGGGTTTGCCAGTATAGCTCTACTAGTATATCTATACCCACAAACCCTTTTAAGTGTAGATGTGGCCTAAAAGTATTAATAACATGTTATCTTGGTAGACCTAACAGGTGCTCCCAGGAAGACACACTAGGAGTAGTGAGAGAGGATGAAAAGAAAAATGAAATATAATGAAATGTGGCATACAGCAGTAACAACAGAGTTAGGATTAACAATGCAGCTCACTGCAGAATGAAACAAATCAGTCTTTTGAGTCTTTTGTACAGCAGTTCACGAATATCTAATACTCAGGCTGGCTTCAAATACCTTGGAGGTGGGATGTATTATAATCTCTTGACAAAACTCATAAAACCGAGGAGAAGATAGGATTACTTAATACATTTCAAACCTTATGCCTACAGAAAGGCCCTGATCCTGCAAACACACGTCTGTAACTGCACACGTGGAAATAGTTTTATTGAGCTCAACTGGACTTCTTATGTGCATAATATTATGCATGTGCATCAGTGTTTGCAGTATCAGGGCTTTATCCTGTATTTACACAGCCTAGAGCTAATTAGCTAAATTACTCTTCCACAGATCAGTAAATCTCGAAAGGTTATAGGGGAAAAGCATTTAGCCAGCTTTTTGTCATTAATTAAAAAAATATGAATGTATAACAAGCTTTAGTAATGTGGCAGATCCTAAATTCTATAGCAGCTTTCAGAAAATCAGCCACTTCAACCTGTGGTGTTTGATACTGCCATAGTTTGGGGAAAAGCTAACCTCTTAAAGAAGAAAAACAAAACAGTGCCTAAAAAAGTCAGTCAGCTTTTTTGAATGGTCCCACAAATTGCAACAGTTTTTTTGAAGAGTTCTACTCAGAAAACTAATTACTATGTAAATACCATATACACAAATTAAAAATCCTATAAATTCCATTCAACATCAGCCATCTTCCTTCAACAACTGCTGTTACTGAACTTGTGTAAAAGATGCACATTACATTGTACCTAAAGGTGACAAGACACCACCTGACTCAATGCTAAAAAACAAAGCTGCAGTATACCAGTATTTCATCTTTACTAAAAATATGCTGGCTTGACTCATCAGGGCCAGTAATTTTAGACATCTCAGTTAGGGACCTACGTTGAAGTTGATTGTTGAGAAACCCTGAGGAAAAAAAAATCATCCATGACTCAAAAATCTTTTTTCACTCTCTCCTTTTCACGAGCCAGGGGCAGCAAGAGCTCTAGTGAGACAGCCCCAAAAAAGTTGAGTACTGGACCAGTGGGAATAGTCATAGAAAAATCAAGCAGGAGTAACACAGATGTTGTACATCTAGGAGATTGCATGAATGTCACAAAAGACAAACTTCTTCTTCCTCTTTAATAAAACTTGCAGATTTGTTGAATTTCTTAAAAATTTATGAGGATTTACCATATTTGGTAAAATAAATACATAAATAACTGCACCTGCAATGCAGGCAGTAACTGCTGTTGGTGTTTAATTCTTCCTGAGATTGTATGCTGGCTGGGATGTGGCCCTTGAGATTTGGTCTGTGACTGGTATGAGCAATCAATGGTCACGGGCAAATAAGCCAGAAGCCAAGCAAGCCAGCAGAAAGGCTTCTTCCTTTTTTCAGTTTCTGAAGATGGGGCCCTGGTTGGTTCCTTCCCAGTGGAACTCCCCTCAGGAGCTTTTTGGCAAATCTGAATGGGGCACTCAATTTCTGGGGTCACTGGCATCACCAGACAGGCTCCGATTAGTAACTTTTATGCAAACAAAGAACCTCCCCATTCCAGTAACTTCAGGCTAAGAAAATGCACAGATCTATGGATATACCTAGTCAGTCATTCAGCAGATCTGCAGGTATTTTGAGACATTTGAGGTTATGGTCAGGCCAGAGGCATTATCTCCACTACCCTAAAAAGTCATGAGTGAAAAATAATTTCAAAAATGCAAAGCTAGCAAAGAGTTGAAACTGAAATAATAGGTAACACCAATGATTCATTCTTTCTGCCATGCTCAGCGAGGGACAAGGTCTGGTATGGGACAGGTTGGAGGGGAAGGGGAGAAGGGATCGTCTTGTGATAAATGAGCAGAAGAGTCTGTGCCCACTAGAACACATTCTCCTCCAGAGCCTAGAATGGAACCCTTGACTTTTGAGTGTCACCATTCCTCTCCTCTCGGCCATCTGTGAAATCCTATGGAAAGTGTCTCATCCCTTCTAGTGCTGGTCCACATAGAGGATGACAACTAACTTAGTCTCTAAGGTGCCACAAGGACTCCTAGTTATTTTTCCTGATACAGACTAACACAGCTACCACTCTGAAAACTAACTAATGCTATCAGTTACTCTGTTAGCTCAAGTAGCAGAGGTCTGGGCAGTGGATCTAAAAGTTCCAACCCAGCTCATAAAACATGATGGAATTTGTTGTTTTCAACAGGCATTTTAAAAAAAACCTAATACATTACACACCAAAACTATATAAAAGGAAATTAAGTTGCAAAATCAAGCCCGCAAAAGTTAGGAAATGCCAAAATTAAGGTTTAATGTGTAGTCAACTGAGTTATAATTCAGTATAACTATAAGAACTGAATGCCTTTTAGTAGTGTATTAACATGACTAACATCTGTCAGGTGTGGGTCATTCTTTCTTAACCTCTTCTCTGGGGGGAAATTGTGTGTGCAGTGTAGTGTCTTAGTTTGGGTTTGTGTTGGAGTTTGTTTTAAATGTGCATGATGTTATGTGTTTATATTAGAAAAGGCAAGTTTGAAGAAGTATTTCAATTTGGAGTGGAAGTTTTGTGATGGTTCTAAGTTCCTGTAGGGGTTTGTGCCAAAGTCTTGGTCCAGCACCCAAGAAAACTGTGTCTCCTGCACAGCTCAGCTTTACTGTTATGGTAGAAAGTTCCATTTTGCCTGAGAAGCAGAGCTGTCAATCACTGTCTTCAACCCAGAGCTTTAGACCTTTTAAATATGCTGATCACTGACCACTGAACATCTTGAAAATAAGGACCAGGACTTCAAATTTGACTTGATATTTTACAGCAGGGGTAGTCAATAGGCGGAGTGAGGGCCAAATATGGCCTGCCAGACACTTCTGAATGGACCCCAAAATCTTTTTATTTACTTATTGTTATCATTATTGTTGGGGTTTTTTTATTATTTTCTCTGGGATCTGGACCTTGACTATACCTGGACAAAGAAATCTGGATCTTGACAAAAAATAACTATCCTGTTCTGTAGGAAGCCAGTGTAAAGAGCAAAGCACAGATCCGATTTGCTCACAGTAGCCCATGTTTCTGTGATGTGCTGCAGAGTACTGTACTAGTTGGACTTTCCTAAGGGCTGATGGTTTTATGCCCAGATATATTACATTGCTGTAGTCCTGACAGGAGGTGACAAAGGCATGTATAATTGAGGCCAAGTCCACCAGCCAACTGGAGATGTCTGAAAGGGTTACTCATAGATGCTTCTACATAAGAATTTAGTGTCAGTAAGAAATCTAGGAGCACTCCTAAACTACGGATCAACGGAGACTGCATCATGGCTGCAAACCCTTCGAAGTGCTTTCCTCTGTCTGCCAGCATAACCTCTGTCTTGCTTGGGTTCATCTTCAACCAGCTGTTATTCATCCATGAGCTGGTTTTGTCCAAGCACTGGGCTATCTTTGTGGTAGTGGTCTGGTGGTAGTGAAAGATAGGTGGATTAGCATATTGTTGACATTTGATTCCATGTCATCTTACCAGTTCATCTAGTGGTTGCATGTAGATGTTGAATAGGACTGGAGAAAGAACTGATCTTTGTGGGACTTCACAAAGTGAGGGGTCTAGCAGCAGAGATGGAGTTTCCCATCACTACTCTTGTGATTCATCCCTCCAGGAAGGACTTAAACCATTTTATTGCATTCCCCTGGACCATTACTACCTTTCTCAGATAGGACAGCAGTATCTCATGATCAACAGTGTCAAATACTGCAGTGAGCAGGGCCAGCCCACAACATTTTGGCACCTGAGGCGGGGAGCTCAAATGAAGCCCCCATGCCCCCTTGCTTGGGTCAAAACTTTGAAAGGTCTCAATTCTGCCTTCTTCCTGTTCTAGTCGTCTCATGGTACTGCTCTGCTACCTACCCCAATAAAGGAGAATTAACAACTTAAAATGCCTTGTTCAAAAATTTCAAGTAACACCTAACTTTCAAATGCCTGAACAGCAAATGTAACTTTTCTTGTCTGCATAGTAAACACTGGCATTTTTATCTGTTTGGATAATCAAAGTGGTGCTTTCCATGCCTTCTTGGTTGCAAAGATGTGAACTGCTTCCTGAAGGTCCACAGTCTGGGCCAGCTCATGCTCTATTGAGATGGTTGCAAGGCCGACCAGACTCTCCTGTGTCATTGTGGAGCGTAGATGTGTTTTTATTAACTTCAGCTTGGAGAAGCTGCATTCTCCACTGGCAACTGTTACAGGAAGTGTTAGAAGTATGCGCAGAGCAACAAAAGCATTTGGAAAAAGGGTGGTCATCTTATTTGTGCACATATATTCCAGAACAGCCTTTGGAGTTGATCCTGCTGAAATGTATCTTGACAGGGCTTTCAGTTCATCACCTAAATCACTCGCATCAATATTGCACATGTCATGATGTGTCAACACTGTCTCTAGTGCCCTGCATTGCTGGTGTAGGTCTTCTTCAGGTATGGTGAGGAGTTTTGGAATATCATACAACATGCCAAATATACTGCTGTGTTCCTTGAGCCGCATGAAACGTTCTTCAACTGACTGTATTCCACAATCTAGCACCTGGTTAAAGAATTCAACTTTGAATTGTTGTTTGGGGTCTCTTATGGGATTATCCCGTGCCTTGTAATCAAAATGTCGTCTTCTTTGGTGACTCTTGTATTCTTGAATGGGTGAGAAAATAGCTTCAGTGTGAAGTTCCTCTGCCAACTTCTGTGCACTCTTCCGAATGTTTTGAAATCCCTCATCTGACCAGTAAGACTTTGCTTTGTCCAGTTGTTCCATTGCTCCAGATATATCAAGGTCAACACCTTGGAGTCTCTTGCTTACAACATTTATTTCAAACAGTAAGCCACACAGAAATTTGAAGTTATGTATGTTTCTGGTGATTCCATTTCCCTCTGCCACTGTTCTCCCACAAACAGTTCCTGTCATAGCATTATCCTCCATAATGGCAACTATGGCATCATCTATTTTCCCAATTTGGTGTTTGAAAGCTTTATCGCCTCCACTCGCCTTTCCCATTGTGTGGCACTCAGTGGTTTCAGTGTCAGAGAGGATGTTCCCAGATGTTGCTTCAAAATTTGCTGTTGATGCAGAGAAAAATACATCGATGCTTTGAATTACATTAAAAAATTCAGCAGCCTCACTAGAAGCTGATGCTGCATCACTGACCACCAAGTTCAATGAAAGAGAACTGCATGGGACAAAAAAAGCTCGAGGGTTTAACTCTCGGATCCGTGTCTGCACTCCTCTGTTCTTTCCTCTGATGTTGGCACCATTATCATAGCCCTGACCTCTCATGTCAGCTATCGCAATTCCCGTATCTTCCAGCTTTTTAAGAAGCACATTTGTCATACCAGCTCCTGTAGTATCATCAATGTCAATAAATTCTAGAAAATGCTCTCTGACAGTCACCACTGCAGGGACATTTTCACTAGGTTCTGTTGTTGTTACAAAACGCACCATTAAAGTAATTTGTTCCATATGGCTGATGTCAGGTGTGCAGTCCAGAATAATGGAGTAATATCTTGCTGACTTCAGATCTGCCACAATCTTCTCTTTGACTTTTGTTGCCAGTAACTGTATGATCTCATTTTAAATTGTTTTTCCAAGGTAGTGGTGTTTGTACGTTTCTTGGGTGGTGACCCTTCTTAGATGCTCCGGGAGTACAGCATCAAACTCAGCCATCAGCTCCACAATTTTAAGGAAGTTTCCATTGTTTGGCACCTACAGCTGATCTGAAGTGCCACGCAGTGCTTGGTTTTGGGTAGCAAGCATTCTCACAATGGCAATGAGCCTTTTCAGAACATTTTGCCAGTAAGGGGACTCAGATACAATCTCCTCTTGATGCTGATCATCTATGGTGGCCTTTAACCTTAGTCTCATCTCAAGTTCTTTCCGCCTATGGCATGCTGTCTGGTGATTTGCTGCCTTCTCATGGCATGCCAGATTTCTAGCCAGATTTTTCCAGTCCTTTGTACCTGTAAAACCCCATGTGGGTGGAACATTAGACTGGAAAACTTTGCAACAAAAACAGTATGCAGCATTCTGGGTTTTTAAGTACGTAAGCCATGGGCTCTCTACTTTGTCGCCATTGGGGATTTCACGCCAGTAATGTGTTGGATGGAAACTTCTATTTTCATTGTCTTTGGGGAACATTTGGGAAACTTTGGGGAAGCTTTTCACTTGCTGTGGCCCATGCAGTACAAGGAAGTCCCTCAGGCTACTGCTCAAGTGGGTCCACAGTCCTGGATCATCTAGACTGAAGGAACTAAACTCAGCAGCAGCTGTTTATTGTGCCTCTACCACACTTCTTCTCTGAGCTACACTTTTCTTCAGGAATGTGCTTGGTTACATCCATTTGAGATGGAGATATGGATGCTGCAGTAGCTTCCAGGTCACCTGCACTCTAACTGGAAGATCGGGCATCTCCTCACCACTCACATCCTCACTGGGGCCGGAAGGCTCACCGTGAACATTTGTGTCTGTGTATCTCAGGAGTGCTCCTTCCTGCTTTGATAGAAAAGCTTCCTTTGCTTGCTTTCTTTTTCTGAATGCTGCCCCAGAGGGGTGTTTTCTTCTTTCATTCATGACTGTTGTTCTGTGCCAGCTATAGTGGCTCTCAACACTCAATTGAAGGGGACAAATAAGCAGGCTGGTAGCAGGGCCTGAGTGAGGGAAGATATCAGTGTCTTAAGGGCTTAACTGGTTCCTACTACTTCAGTTGACTACCTGTTCTCCTCAAGTGGGTTCAGGGAAGCAGCAGGAAACAGGAAGCTCCCTGAGAAGTTGGTTTTAGAGAGGTACATAAGAGGCTCCTCCTCCTCTCTCTCCCTGCAGCTCCTGCTGCTTTCTGTTATTCCCTCTCAACTTTTCTCCTACCTGCCTGTTATGTCTCTTGTGCCTTCCTTCCTCCAGCACAGCAGTCCACCATCTCTGTGCATCTAGAGCAGAGAGAATACATATGCACCAGCAGCAGACACAATTTTCTACACTCTGGGTCCTAGTGGCCACCCCCCACCCCAGTCTGACACCTGAGGTGGCCTCCTCAGTTCGCCTCATGGTAAGGCCAGCCCTGGCAGTGAGGTCCAGAAAGACGAGAATGGATGTCAGTCTACCATACACTGTTAGGAGGAGATCATCCATCAGTACTACTAGAACTGTCTCCATACCAAGAGCTGGCCTAAATTCAGATTGTGCCAGGTCTAGGATATTAACTTAAATTAGATGAGCTTGTGTGGCAACTTTCTTTATAAGCTAGCTCAGGAATGGAAGTTTTGATACTGTTAGTATATCTGTGATGACTGGCTGTGATCTTGGGTCTTTGTAATAAAAGATATGTTCTTGCAAGATGCTGAGAGCACCCAATTCCCACTGAATTTTTTACCTAGTTGAAAAGGGTTAGATTGTTGGCCTTGATTTGGCACAAAAGGTTTGAAAAACTGGGGTCCATTCTTAAGGGACCATTCCTGCCAGCTGTTTGGCTGTTCTAAGGTGTGCCTGGGCCAAACTAGGCTCTGGCCAGCTCCAGCATGTGGGAGTGGTAGGGTTGGCAGATAGATGCCTTAGAATACAGTGGCTTCAAAAATATTATTTTTCCTACAAAAAAACTTCAATGAAAATGAAGGAAAAAATGTTGATTTTTTTGTTTAAATTTTCAGTGGAATTTTTTGACTTTTCATAAAAAATCTTCAGTTTGGGGGGCTTGTTGGTTTTCTTACAAAAATCAAAAATTATGCAGACATTTCCACAAAATATTTTCATTTAATCAAAAACTAAATTTTCCATTGAAAAAAGTTTCTAAAAAATATTTTTATTTTCTTTTTTGTAATCTGCTTACAGCATGTATTATAATAAGTACAAATGAAAACTGAGACCTGGAGAAACCAGGATGAGTCCTAAGGTTCAGAATGTTGTTCACTAGCGTGATTCTGAGCCAAATTCTGTGTACAATTACATCTATGTAAATCTTGAGTAACACCAGTGACATCTTGAGTAACACCAGTGATATCAGTGGAGTGGCTCCTAATTTACATTGGTGTTACTGTAAGCAAAATTGTAATCTTTGGCCTTTTACTGCCCTCCCAGCTATCCCACTGATTCTAAAGTGGGACAGACAGCAAGAGCATAGCTGATGATTGCACTTCTGCAACAAGCCAGGGAGAAGAGAGGCAGTTTTCCAGGATCCACCATTTTCCCCCTTTTTATTCTTCTGCCCACACCCTCAAAGAACAGATACCATGGCAACCCTCCCTTAAGCTGAAAAGGACTGGATGTGATTCCATTTAAAAACCAACAATGCTCCCTGAAAGTCAACCAGAATAGACGACTGGTGCCTCCAAGCTAAAGGGGAGGACACATAACCACCCCAGGTATCTCCCCTGCCCAGTGACCCCTCCCGTCCTGGGCCCAGCCTGGGGCCGCAGTGCTCATTTGCCCCATAACCTCATCCGTACAGAACACAATGCCATCACAATGCCACAGCCTCAGAAACAACTCTGACATCATAATCAAAAAGACTGACAAAGGAGGTGCTGTCGTCATCATGAATAGGTCGGAATATGAACAAGAGGCTGCTAGGCAGCTCTCCAACACCACTTTCTACAAGCCATTACCCTCTGACCCCACTGAGGGTTACCAAAAAAAAAACCTACACCATCTACTCAAGAAACTCCCTGAAAAAGCACAAGAACAAATCTGCACAGACACATCCCTAGAACCCTGACCAGGGTATTCTATCTGCTACCCAAGATCCATAAACCTAGAAATCCTGGATGCCCCATCATCTCAGGCATTGGCATCCTGACAGCAGGACTGTCTGACTATGTAGACTCCCTCCTACACTACCAACACTCCCAGCTATCTTCGAGACACCACTGACTTCCTGAGGAAACTACAATCCATCGGTGATCTTCCTGAAAACACCATCCTAGCCACTATGGATGTAGAAGCCCTCTACACCAACATTCCACACAAAGATGGACTACTATCAGGAACAGTATCCCCGATATTGTCACGGCAAACCTGGTGGCTGAACTTTGTGACTTTGTCCTCACCCATAACTATTTCACATTTGGGGGCAATGTATACCTTCAAATCAGCGGCACTGCTATGGGTACCCGCATGGCCCCACAGTATGCCAACATTTTTATGGCTGACTTAGAACAACGCTTCCTCAGCTCTCGTCCCCTAATGCCCCTACTCTACTTGCACTACATTGATGACATCTTCATCATCTGGACCCATGGAAAAGAAGCCCTTGAGGAATTCCACTATGACTTCAACAATTTCCATCCCACCATCAACCTCAGCTTGGACCAGTCCACACAAGAGATCCACTTCCTGGACGCTACGGTGCTAATAAGCGATGGTCACATAACCACCACCCTATACCGGAAACCTACTGACCGCTATACTTACCTACATGCCTCCAGCTTTCATCCAGACCACACCACACGATCCATTGTCCATAGCCAAGCTCTAGGATACAACCGCATTTGCTCCAACCCCTCAGACACAGACAAACACCTACAAGATCTCTATCAAGCATTCTTACAACTACAATACCCACCTGCGGAAGTGAAGAAACAGATTGATAGAGCCAGAAGAGTACCCAGTACTACAGGACAGGCCCAACAAAGAAAATAACAGAACGCCACTAGCCATCTGCTTCAGCCCCCAACTAAAACCTCTCCAACGCATCATCAAGGATCTACAACCTATCCTGAAGGATGACCCATCACTCTCATAGATCTTGGGAGACAGGCCAGTCCTTGCTTACAGACAGCCCCCAACCTGAAGCAAATACTCACCAGCAACCACATACCACACAGCAGAACCACTAACCCAGGAACCTATCCTTGCAACAAAGCCCGTTGCCAACTGTGTCCACATATCTATTCAGGGGACACCATCACAGGGCCTAATCACATCAGCCACACTATCAAAGGCTCGTTCACCTGCACATCTACCAATGTGATATATGCCATCATGTGCCAGCAGTGCCCCTCTGCCATGTACATTGGTCAAACTGGACAATCTCTACGTAAAAGAATAAATGGACACAAATCAGACGTCAAGAATTATCACATTCAAAAACCAGTCGGAGAATACTTCAATCTCTTTGGTCACTCGATTACAGACTTAAAAGTGGCAATTCTTCAACAAAAATACTTCAAAAACAGACTCCAACAAGAAACTGCTGAACTGGAATTAATTTGCAAACTGGATACAATTAACTTTGGCTTGAATAAAGATTGGGAGTGGATGTGTCATTACACAAAGTAAAACTATTTCCCCATGGTTATTTCCCTCCTCCCCCCCCCCACCCCACACTGTTCCTCACATGTTCTTGTCAACTGCTGGAAATGGCCTACCTTGATTATCACTACAAAAGGTGTCTTCCCCCCTCCCCCCGCACTCCTGCTGGTAATAGCTCACCTTGATCACTCTTGTTATAGTATAATGATAATAAATTTGTTAGTCTCTAAGGTGCCACAAGTACGCCTTTTCTTTTTACTTTTACCATGTATCATAGATGGGATAAAGGGAGAAGATAGCCATTGTTCCTGTAAGAACTTGAACTGAACCAAGCTCTGCAAGCATTCTTCTTAAAATATCTTCAAAGATGTGATAAAAGGAGAAGGCAGCCAGTCCTCCCACAAGAACTGCAGTTGCATAAAGCTCTGAGAACACTCTTATCATGATGTCACACAACAGCAAAAATAGCCTCAGGGTTTTTTTCCCACAGTGAACATATGCAGTGAAAGAGCAAAGTGACAGCTTAATCATTTACCTTTCTTTTGTTCTAGAATAGGCTTTTTCACTGTAGTTTACTGTGATACTACTGAAGAGAAGGAACAGTGGTAACCTTTGTTCCAGTTACAACTGGTTCGGCCTCAATGATCCAATTAAAACCTTCCTTCAGGGTCTCCAAATCCCAGCAAAAGGCAACTCTTCTCTCAACATCCCTCTTTGACTGGTGTTCAGAGATTTGGATGGGTGCCAATAACTGGAAGGTCAGCACAGGAATTCCAAGGTCTGATACTCAGCTTCTTGGGGAGCACAGTTTACTATTTCAAATGATTGTGAAGATTTAAAAACAAACGAACTATGGACTTTTTTATAAATGAAAACATGTCCACAGTCAGCTTCAGAATATAGCAACATATAACTCAGAAGCTTCAGCTAGTGCAGAATGCTGTGGCTCACTTCTTGAATAAGACGAGCCATTCTGAATAGAATAACACCCCAAAGAGCCTTCATCTGCAGTGGCTATGTATTCATTTTTCTGGGGGAACGGATGTTAAGTTAGGAGTCCTAATCATCTGACTATGGTAAATTGAAAACCTAGTTATCTGGGAGATCGTCTCTTTCCTTGTGTTGTATACTATCAGGCTTGACTCCTCTCAGTGTTGGTTAAATGGTCGATAGCCAGAGACAGGGCATTCTCAGTAGAGGCACCACATCTTTGCAACCTGCTCCTTCCAACAGTTCTCCGGAGGGTAAGTTTTGGTAAGCTTCATGACACAGTAAAAGGTTGTTGATTGATTCTTTTAATAATAGGGAATGGACATTCTTCTTAAGAGAAAAGGAGTACTTGTGGCACCTTAGAGACTAACCAATTTATTTGAGCATAAGCTTTCGTGAGCTACAGCTCACTTCATTGGATGCATACTGTGGAAAGTACATAAGATCTTTTTATACACACAAACCATGAAAAAATGGGTGTTTACCACTACAAAAGGTTTTCTCTCCCCCCACCCCACTCTCCTGCTGGTAATAGCTTATCTAAAGTGATCACTCTCCTTATAATGTGTATGATAATCAAGTTGGGCCATTTACAGCACAAATCCAAGTTTTCTCCCTCCCCACCCCCCCCACCCACAAACCCACTCTCCTGTTGGTAACAGCTTATCTAAAGTGATCACTCTCCTTACAATGTGTATGATAATCAAGGTGGGCCATTTCCAGCACAAATCCAGGGTTTAACAAGAACGTCTGGGGGGGGCGGTAGGAAAAAACAAGGGGAAATAGGTTACCTTGCATAATGACTTAGCCACTCCCAGTCTCTATTCAAGCCTAAGTTAATTGTATCCAATTTGCAAATGAATTCCAATTCAACAGTCTCTCGCTGGAGTCTGGTTTTGAAGTTTTTCTCTTGTAATATCGCAACTTTCATGTCTGTAATCGCGTGACCAGAGAGATTGAAGTGTCCTCCGACTGGTTTTTGAATGTGATAATTCTTGACGTCTGATTTGTGTCCATTTATTCTTTTACGTAGAGATTGTCCAGTTTGACCAATGTACATGGCAGAGGGGCACTGCTGGCACATATCACATTGGTAGATGTGCAGGTGAACAAGCCTTTGATAGTGTGGCTGATGTGATTAGGCCCTGTGATGGTGTCCCCTGAATAGATATGTGGACACAGTTGGCAACGGGCTTTGTTGCAAGGATAGGTTCCTGGGTTAGTGGTTCTGCTGTGTGGTATGTGGTTGCTGGTGAGTATTTGCTTCAGGTTGGGGGCTGTCTGTAAGCAAGGACTGGCCTGTCTCCCAAGATCTATGAGAGTGATGGGTCATCCTTCAGGATAGGTTGTAGATCCTTGATGATGCGTTGGAGAGGTTTTAGTTGGGGGCTGAAGCAGATGGCTAGTGGCGTTCTGTTATTTTCTTTGTTGGGCCTGTCCTGTAGTACTGGGTACTCTTCTGGCTCTATCAATCTGTTTCTTCACTTCCGCAGGTGGGTATTGTAGTTGTAAGAATGCTTGATAGAGATCTTGTAGGTGTTTGTCTGTGTCTGAGGGGTTGGAGCAAATGCGGTTGTATCGTAGAGCTTGGCTGTGGACAATGGATCGTGTGGTGTGGTCTGGATGAAAGCTGGAGGCATGTAGGTAAGTATAGCGGTCAGTAGGTTTCCGGTATAGGGTGGTGGTTATGTGACCATCGCTTATTAGCACCGTAGCGTCCAGGAAGTGGATCTCTTGTGTGGACTGGTCCAAGCTGAGGTTGATGGTGGGATGGAAATTGTTGAAGTCATAGTGGAATTCCTCAAGGGCTTCTTTTCCATGGGTCCAGATGATGAAGATGTCATCAATGTAGTGCAAGTAGAGTAGGGGCATTAGGGGACGAGAGCTGAGGAAGCGTTGTTCTAAGTCAGCCATAAAAATGTTGGCATACTGTGGGGCCATGCGGGTACCCATAGCAGTGCCGCTGATTTGAAGGTATACATTGCCCCCAAATGTGAAATAGTTATGGGTGAGGACAAAGTCACAAAGTTCAGCCACCAGGTTTGCCGTGACAATATCGGGGATACTGTTCCTGATAGTAGTCCATCTTTGTGTGGAATGTTGGTGTAGAGGGCTTCTACATCCATAGTGGCTAGGATGGTGTTTTCAGGAAGATCACCGATGGATTGTAGTTTCCTCAGGAAGTCAGTGGTGTCTCGAAGATAGCTGGGAGTGTTGGTAGTGTAGGAGGGAGTCTACATAGTCAGACAGTCCTGCTGTCAGGATGCCAATGCCTGAGATGATGGGGCATCCAGGATTTCTAGGTTTATGGATCTTGGGTAGCAGATAGAATACCCTGGTCAGGGTTCTAGGGATGTGTCTGTGCAGATTTGTTCTTGTGCTTTTTCAGGGAGTTTCTTGAGTAGATGGTGTAGGTTTTTTTTTTGGTAACCCTCAGTGGGGTCAGAGGGTAATGGCTTGTAGAAAGTGGTGTTGGAGAGCTGCCTAGTAGCCTCTTGTTCATATTCCGACCTATTCATGATGACGACAGCACCTCCTTTGTCAGTCTTTTTGATTATGATGTCAGAGTTGTTTCTGAGGCTGTGGCATTGTGATGGCATTGTGTTCTGTACGGATGAGGTTATGGGGCAAATGAGCACTGCGGCCCCAGGCTGGGCCCAGGACGGGAGGGGTCACTGGGCAGGGGAGATACCTGGGGTGGTTATGTGTCCTCCCCTTTAGCTTGGAGGCACCAGTCGTCTATTCTGGTTGACTTTCAGGGAGCATTGTTGGTTTTTAAATGGAATCACATCCAGTCCTTTTCAGCTTAAGGGAGGGTTGCCATGGTATCTGTTCTTTGAGGGTGTGGGCAGAAGAATAAAAAGGGGGAAAATGGTGGATCCTGGAAAACTGCCTCTCTTCTCCCTGGCTTGTTGCAGAAGTGCAATCATCAGCTATGCTCTTGCTGTCTGTCCCACTTTAGAATCAGTGGGATAGCTGGGAGGGCAGTAAAAGGCCAAAGATTACAATTTTGCTTACAGTAACACCAATGTAAATTAGGAGCCACTCCACTGATATCACTGGTGTTACTCAAGATGTCACTGGTGTTACTCAAGATTTACATAGATGTAATTGTACACAGAATTTGGCTCAGAATCACGCTAGTGAACAACATTCTGAACCTTAGGACTCATCCTGGTTTCTCCAGGTCTCAGTTTTCATTTGTACTTATTATAATACATGCTGTAAGCAGATTACAAAAAAAGAAAATAAAAATATTTTTTAGAAACTTTTTTCAATGGAAAATTTAGTTTTTGATTAAATGAAAATATTTTGTGGAAATGTCTGCATAATTTTTGATTTTTGTAAGAAAACCAACAAGCCCCCCAAACTGAAGATTTTTTATGAAAAGTCAAAAAATTCCACTGAAAATTTAAACAAAAAAATCAACATTTTTTCCTTCATTTTCATTGAAGTTTTTTTGTAGGAAAAATAATATTTTTGAAGCCACTGTATTCTAAGGCATCTATCTGCCAACCCTACCACTCCCACATGCTGGAGCTGGCCAGAGCCTAGTTTGGCCCAGGCACACCTTAGAACAGCCAAACAGCTGGCAGGAATGGTCCCTTAAGAATGGACCCCAGTTTTTCAAACCTTTTGTGCCAAATCAAGTCCAACAATCTAACCCTTTTCAACTAGGTAAAAAATTCAATGGGAATTGGGTGCTCTCAGCATCTTGCAAGAACATATCTTTTATTACAAAGACCCAAGATCACAGCCAGTCATCACAGATATACTAACAGTATCAAAACTTCCATTCCTGAGCTAGCTTATAAAGAAAGTTGCCACACAAGCTCATCTAATTTAAGTTAATATCCTAGACCTGGCACAATCTGAATTTAGGCCAGCTCTTGGTATGGAGACAGTTCTAGTAGTACTGATGGATGATCTCCTCCTAACAGTGTATGGTAGACTGACATCCATTCTCGTCTTTCTGGACCTCACTGCCAGGGCTGGCCTTACCATGAGGCGAACTGAGGAGGCCACCTCAGGTGTCAGACTGGGGTGGGGGGTGGCCACTAGGACCCAGAGTGTAGAAAATTGTGTCTGCTGCTGGTGCATATGTATTCTCTCTGCTCTAGATGCACAGAGATGGTGGACTGCTGTGCTGGAGGAAGGAAGGCACAAGAGACATAACAGGCAGGTAGGAGAAAAGTTGAGAGGGAATAACAGAAAGCAGCAGGAGCTGCAGGGAGAGAGAGGAGGAGGAGCCTCTTATGTACCTCTCTAAAACCAACTTCTCAGGGAGCTTCCTGTTTCCTGCTGCTTCCCTGAACCCACTTGAGGAGAACAGGTAGTCAACTGAAGTAGTAGGAACCAGTTAAGCCCTTAAGACACTGATATCTTCCCTCACTCAGGCCCTGCTACCAGCCTGCTTATTTGTCCCCTTCAATTGAGTGTTGAGAGCCACTATAGCTGGCACAGAACAACAGTCATGAATGAAAGAAGAAAACACTCCTCTGGGGCAGCATTCAGAAAAAGAAAGCAAGCAAAGGAAGCTTTTCTATCAAAGCAGGAAGGAGCACTCCTGAGATACACAGACACAAATGTTCACGGTGAGCCTTCCGGCCCCAGTGAGGATGTGAGTGGTGAGGAGATGCCCGATCTTCCAGTTAGAGTGCAGGTGACCTGGAAGCTACTGCAGCATCCATATCTCCATCTCAAATGGATGTAACCAAGCACATTCCTGAAGAAAAGTGTAGCTCAGAGAAGAAGTGTGGTAGAGGCACAATAAACAGCTGCTGCTGAGTTTAGTTCCTTCAGTCTAGATGATCCAGGACTGTGGACCCACTTGAGCAGTAGCCTGAGGGACTTCCTTGTACTGCATGGGCCACAGCAAGTGAAAAGCTTCCCCAAAGTTTCCCAAATGTTCCCCAAAGACAATGAAAATAGAAGTTTCCATCCAACACATTACTGGCGTGAAATCCCCAATGGCGACAAAGTAGAGAGCCCATGGCTTACGTACTCAAAAACCCAGAATGCTGCATACTGTTTTTGTTGCAAAGTTTTCCAGTCTAATGTTCCACCCACATGGGGTTTTACAGGTACAAAGGACTGGAAAAATCTGGCTAGAAATCTGGCATGCCATGAGAAGGCAGCAAATCACCAGACAGCATGCCATAGGCGGAAAGAACTTGAGATGAGACTAAGATTAAAGGCCACCATAGATGATCAGCATCAAGAGGAGATTGTATCTGAGTCCCCTTACTGGCAAAATGTTCTGAAAAGGCTCATTGCCATTGTGAGAATGCTTGCTACCCAAAACCAAGCACTGCGTGGCACTTCAGATCAGCTGTAGGTGCCAAACAATGGAAACTTCCTTAAAATTGTGGAGCTGATGGCTGAGTTTGATGCTGTACTCCCGGAGCATCTAAGAAGGGTCACCACCCAAGAAACGTACACACACCACTACCTTGGAAAAACAATTTAAAATGAGATCATACAGTTACTGGCAACAAAAGTCAAAGAGAAGATTGTGGCAGATCTGAAGTCAGCAAGATATTACTCCATTATTCTGGACTGCACACCTGACATCAGCCATATGGAACAAATTACTTTAATGGTGCGTTTTGTAACAACAACAGAACCTAGTGAAAATGTCCCTGCAGTGGTGACTGTCAGAGAGCATTTTCTAGAATTTATTGACATTGATGATACTACAGGAGCTGGTATGACAAATGTGCTTCTTAAAAAGCTGGAAGATACGGGAATTGCGATAGCTGACATGAGAGGTCAGGGCTATGATAATGGTGCCAACATCAGAGGAAAGAACAGAGGAGTGCAGACACGGATCCGAGAGTTAAACCCTCGAGCTTTTTTTGTCCCATGCAGTTCTCTTTCATTGAACTTGGTGGTCAGTGATGCAGCATCAGCTTCTAGTGAGGCTGCTGAATTTTTTAATGTAATTCAAAGCATCGATGTATTTTTCTCTGCATCAACAGCAAATTTTGAAGCAACATCTGGGAACATCCTCTCTGACACTGAAACCACTGAGTGCCACACAATGGGAAAGGCGAGTGGAGGCGATAAAGCTTTCAAACACCAAATTGGGAAAATAGATGATGCCATAGTTGCCATTATGGAGGATAATGCTATGACAGGAACTGTTTGTGGGAGAACAGTGGCAGAGGGAAATGGAATCACCAGAAACATACATAACTTCAAATTTCTGTGTGGCTTACTGTTTGAAATAAATGTTGTAAGCAAGAGACTCCAAGGTGTTGACCTTGATATATCTGGAGCAATGGAACAACTGGACAAAGCAAAGTCTTACTGGTCAGATGAGGGATTTCAAAACATTCGGAAGAGTGCACAGAAGTTGGCAGAGGAACTTCACACTGAAGCTATTTTCTCACCCATTCAAGAATACAAGAGTCACCAAAGAAGACGACATTTTGATTACAAGGCACGGGATAATCCCATAAGAGACCCCAAACAACAATTCAAAGTTGAATTCTTTAACCAGGTGCTAGATTGTGGAATACAGTCAGTTGAAGAACGTTTCATGCGGCTCAAGGAACACAGCAGTATATTTGGCATGTTGTATGATATTCCAAAACTCCTCACCATACCTGAAGAAGACCTACACCAGCAATGCAGGGCACTAGAGACAGTGTTGACACATCATGACATGTGCAATATTGATGCGAGTGATTTAGGTGATGAACTGAAAGCCCTGTCAAGATACATTTCAGCAGGATCAACTCCAAAGGCTGTTCTGGAATATATGTGCACAAATAAGATGACCACCCTTTTTCCAAATGCTTTTGTTGCTCTGCGCATACTTCTAACACTTCCTGTAACAGTTGCCAGTGGAGAATGCAGCTTCTCCAAGCTGAAGTTAATAAAAACACATCTACGCTCCACAATGACACAGGAGAGTCTGGTCGGCCTTGCAACCATCTCAATAGAGCATGAGCTGGCCCAGACTGTGGACCTTCAGGAAGCAGTTCACATCTTTGCAACCAAGAAGGCATGGAAAGCACCACTTTGATTATCCAAACAGATAAAAATGCCAGTGTTTACTATGCAGACAAGAAAAGTTACATTTGCTGTTCAGGCATTTGAAAGTTAGGTGTTACTTGAAATTTTTGAACAAGGCATTTTAAGTTGTTAATTCTCCTTTATTGGGGTAGGTAGCAGAGCAGTACCATGAGACGACTAGAACAGGAAGAAGGCAGAATTGAGACCTTTCAAAGTTTTGACCCAAGCAAGGGGGCATGGGGGCTTCATTTGAGCTCCCCGCCTCAGGTGCCAAAATGTTGTGGGCTGGCCCTGCTCACTGCAGTATTTGACACTGTTGATCATGAGATACTGCTGTCCTATCTGAGAAAGGTAGTAATGGTCCAGGGGAATGCAATAAAATGGTTTAAGTCCTTCCTGGAGGGATGAATCACAAGAGTAGTGATGGGAAACTCCATCTCTGCTGCTAGACCCCTCACTTTGTGAAGTCCCACAAAGATCAGTTCTTTCTCCAGTCCTATTCAACATCTACATGCAACCACTAGATGAACTGGTAAGATGACATGGAATCAAATGTCAACAATATGCTAATCCACCTATCTTTCACTACCACCAGACCACTACCACAAAGATAGCCCAGTGCTTGGACAAAACCAGCTCATGGATGAATAACAGCTGGTTGAAGATGAACCCAAGCAAGACAGAGGTTATGCTGGCAGACAGAGGAAAGCACTTCGAAGGGTTTGCAGCCATGATGCAGTCTCCGTTGATCCGTAGTTTAGGAGTGCTCCTAGATTTCTTACTGACACTAAATTCTTATGTAGAAGCATCTATGAGTAACCCTTTCAGACATCTCCAGTTGGCTGGTGGACTTGGCCTCAATTATACATGCCTTTGTCACCTCCTGTCAGGACTACAGCAATGTAATATATCTGGGCATAAAACCATCAGCCCTTAGGAAAGTCCAACTAGTACAGTACTCTGCAGCACATCACAGAAACATGGGCTACTGTGAGCAAATCGGATCTGTGCTTTGCTCTTTACACTGGCTTCCTACAGAACAGGATAGTTATTTTTTGTCAAGATCCAGATTTCTTTGTCCAGGTATAGTCAAGGTCCAGATCCCAGAGAAAATAATAAAAAAACCCCAACAATAATGATAACAATAAGTAAATAAAAAGATTTTGGGGTCCATTCAGAAGTGTCTGGCAGGCCATATTTGGCCCTCACTCCGCCTATTGACTACCCCTGCTGTAAAATATCAAGTCAAATTTGAAGTCCTGGTCCTTATTTTCAAGATGTTCAGTGGTCAGTGATCAGCATATTTAAAAGGTCTAAAGCTCTGGGTTGAAGACAGTGATTGACAGCTCTGCTTCTCAGGCAAAATGGAACTTTCTACCATAACAGTAAAGCTGAGCTGTGCAGGAGACACAGTTTTCTTGGGTGCTGGACCAAGACTTTGGCACAAACCCCTACAGGAACTTAGAACCATCACAAAACTTCCACTCCAAATTGAAATACTTCTTCAAACTTGCCTTTTCTAATATAAACACATAACATCATGCACATTTAAAACAAACTCCAACACAAACCCAAACTAAGACACTACACTGCACACACAATTTCCCCCCAGAGAAGAGGTTAAGAAAGAATGACCCACACCTGACAGATGTTAGTCATGTTAATACACTACTAAAAGGCATTCAGTTCTTATAGTTATACTGAATTATAACTCAGTTGACTACACATTAAACCTTAATTTTGGCATTTCCTAACTTTTGCGGGCTTGATTTTGCAACTTAATTTCCTTTTATATAGTTTTGGTGTGTAATGTATTAGGTTTTTTTTAAAATGCCTGTTGAAAACAACAAATTCCATCATGTTTTATGAGCTGGGTTGGAACCTTTAGATCCACTGCCCAGACCTCTGCTACTTGAGCTAACAGAGTAACTGATAGCATTAGTTAGTTTTCAGAGTGGTAGCTGTGTTAGTCTGTATCAGGAAAAATAACTAGGAGTCCTTGTGGCACCTTAGAGACTAAGTTAGTTGTCATCCTCTATGTGGACCAGCACTAGAAGGGATGAGACACTTTCCATAGGATTTCACAGATGGCCGAGAGGAGAGGAATGGTGACACTCAAAAGTCAAGGGTTCCATTCTAGGCTCTGGAGGAGAATGTGTTCTAGTGGGCACAGACTCTTCTGCTCATTTATCACAAGACGATCCCTTCTCCCCTTCCCCTAGTACCCATAGCAGTGCTGCTGATCTGAAGGTATACATTGTCCCCAAATGTAAAATAGTCATGGATAAGGACAAAGTCACAAAGTTCAGCCACCAGGTTAGCCGTGACATTATCGGGGATAGTGTTCTTGACGGTTTGTAGTCCATCTTTGTGTGGAATGTTGGTGTAGAGGGCTTCTACATCCATAGTGGCCAGGATGGTGTTATCAGGAAGATCACCGATGGATTGTAGTTTCCTCAGGAAGTCAGTGGTGTCTTGAAGGTAGCTGGGACTGCTGGTAGCGTAGGGCCTGAGGAGGGAGTCTACACTCTGTTCTGTGCCGTGAGTAACTGGTCATGCGATTACAGACATGAAAGTTGCGATATTACAAGAGAAAAACTTCAAAACCAGACTCCAGCGAGAGACTGTTGAATTGGAATTCATTTGCAAATTGGATACAATTAACTTAGGTTACCTTGCATAATGACTTAGCCACTCCCAGTCTCTATTCAAGCCTATTTCCCCTTGTTTTTTCCAACCCCCCTCCCCCAGACATTCTTGTTAAACCCTGGATTTGTGCTGGAAATGGCCCACCTTGATTATCATACACATTGTAAGGAGAGTGATCACTTTAGATAAGCTATTACCAGCAGGAGAGTGGGGTGGGGGGAGAGAAAACCTTTTGTAGTGGTAAACACCCATTTTTTCATGGTTTGTGTGTATAAAAAGATCTTCTGTACTTTCCACAGTATGCATCCGATGAAGTGAGCTGTAGTTCACGAAAGCTTATGCTCAAATAAATTGGTTAGTCTTTAAGGTGCCACAAGTACTCCTTTTCTTTTTGCGAATACAGACTAACACGGCTGTTACTCTGAAACCTGATTCTTGTTAAGAAACAGGATGTTCTGTTATAGATGGTTATATTTTATTGGTTGCTTTTATTCAAGGAAGGCACCCAGCTACGTTAGTGATAGACACCAATATGCATCTTGTATAGAAAAAACATACATTCAAAATATGCGTATTTTAACAAAACTGCAATAATAAAATTGTTTCTTATGATGTAATCTACTGCCCAAATAGTATGTCAAAAAGGCACAGAATATATTTTAGGAGGTGTTATGCAAGGGTGACTAAAAGCCTTTCTTTGCACTTTCATATCCTGGTGAAGCTCTTTGCACGGCCTATCCCTCTGTGTCATGTTTAGGGCCCTACCGAATTCACAGTCCATTTTGGTCAATTTCACAACCAGAGGGTTTTAAAATTGGTCAAATTCAAGATTTCAGATGTTTACATGTTGTAAGATGTAAGATTCAAGATTTCAGATGTAAGATTCAAGATTTCAGATGTTACTTCAGAGCTGGGCTCTGAAGCAGCAGCCATGGAGCTTCCTGCAGCGGGAGGAGGTTCCCAAAGGTGGAGGTGGGTTCAATCTCCCCCATGTTGCTGGGAGAGCCCCAGCCAATGGCTCCCAACTGCTAGTTCCAGCCAGTGGCGGATTAACATAGGCCCACAGGGCCAGTGTCCAGGGGCCGCATCCAATTTGGGGGCCCCTTGGAAAAATGGGCACCCTGAGCCCAGGCAACATAAGCCCCAGCAGAAGCTACGGGCAGTGGAAGCTCCGAACCCAGTTCCGGGGCTGCTGCAGCGCAGAAGCGAGGATATACCATCTTCATTTCTGCACTGTCTCTGGCAGTGGGCTCGATCTCCCCATCGAGAGTGGCCTTTCCTTTGACCACATCGTCTTTTCACTGCTTTACCAATGAAGAGCACCTAAAATGGCTCTATGTCATCAGTGGGATTACCCTTACACTAGGTTTCAGAGTAACAGCCGTGTTAGTCTGTATTCGCAAAAAGAAAAGGAATACTTGTGGCACCTTAGAGACTAACCAATTTATTTGAGCATAAGCTTTCGTGAGCTACAGAAGTGAGCTGTAGCTCACGAAAGCTTATGCTCAAATAAATTGGTTAGTCTCTAAGGTGCCACAAGTACTCCTTTTCTCCTTACACTAGGCTGATTCTTCCTGAATTGGCTAGAGAAAATATAAGGAATCCTTTTGAAACTGTATGCATACTACTGAAGACTCAGTTGCAGATTCAGCCATCAGCTTACTATGTAGCCACTGGGGTCAATGGAAATCAAGTTTCAGTTTCTCAAGAGAGGCCAGCTACATCTATTAGCCACTTTGCCTGTGAAGCCATGTAAAATGTCATGTGTGTTGAGCACGTTGTGTTGACACTTTGCACAGAAGTGAATTTCCCTCCCAGGGAGAAGAAACATTACAATAAAAAGAAAGCTCACAAAACCTTTTGCTGCACAGGTTACAAATACCTAAAGCAGGATTCCCCCAACAAGGGAAGCAATGTGGTAAGACAGCCAAGCCAATGACACCAGTACAAGGCCAGCACACTGCTGAAACGCAGGCATGGCCAGGAGCCAGGCAGAAGGGGACAGCTACCCTGACGCCGTTAGCTGTGTCATTGATACATTACAGAAACACTGAAGAAACAAAAAAAAAGTAGCATCACATTAACTTGCTCTAAGAAAGTAAAGAGAACACACCAGAAACTGCTAATAGCAAAAACGTTTGTGAGCTGATCACATCTCCAAAACAGAGGTAGTCCTGGTAACAGAGTTGGAGAAGATATGCCATGAGGGTCCACAGTGCGTCTTCAGCAGGTTTTTCTCTGTATACATGAACATATATGGTGCTGCAATCTTTTTATGTGCTGTTTAATCTTCAATAGTTTTTTTATCTCCAGTCCTCACTTCACATTATTTTTATTATTATTTGTATTCATAGAATCATAGAATATCAGGGTTGGAAGGGACGTCAGGAGGTCATCTAGTCCAACCCCCTGCTCAAAGCAGAACCAATCCCCAATTAAATCATCCCAGCCAGGGCTTTGTCAAGCCTGACCTTAAAAACTTCTAAGGAAGGAGATTCTACCACCTCCCTAGGTAACGCATTCCAGTGTTTCACCACCCTCCTAGTGAAAAAGTTTTTCCTAATATCCAACCTAAACCTCCCCCACTGCAACTTGAGACCATTACTCTTTGTCCTGTCCTCTTCTACCACTGAGAATAGTCTAGAACCATCCTCTCTGGAACCACCTCTCAGGTAGTTGAAAGCACCTATCAAATCCCCCCTCATTCTTCTCTTCCGCAGACTAAACAATCCCAGTTCCCTCAGCCTCTCCTCATAAGTCATGTGTTCCAGACGCCTAATCATTTTTGTTGCCCTTCGCTGGACTCTCTCCAATTATCCACATCCTTCTTGTAGTGTGGGGCCCAAAACTGGACACAGTACTCCAGATGAGGCCTCACCAATGTCGAATAGAGGGGGACAATCACGTCCCTCGATCTGCTCGCTATGCCCCTACTTATACATCCCAAAATGCCATTGGCCTTCTTGGCAACAAGGGCACACTGCTGACTCATATCCAGCTTCTCGTCCACTGTCACCCCTAGGTCCTTTTCCGCAGAACTGCTGCCTAGCCATTCGGTCCCTAGTCTGTAGCTGTGCATTGGGTTCTTCCGTCCTAAGTGCAGGACCCTGCACTTATCCTTATTGAACCTCATCAGATTTCTTTTGGCCCAATCCTCCAATTTGTCTAGGTCCCTCTGTATCTATCCCTGCCCTCCAACGTATCTACCACTCCTCCCAGTTTAGTATCATCCGCAAATTTGCTGAGAGTGCAATCCACACCATCCTCCAGATCATTTATGAAGATATTGAACAAAACCGGCCCCAGGACCGACCCCTGGGGCACTCCACTTGACACTGGCTGCCAACTAGACATGGAGCCATTGATCACTACCCGTTGAGCCCGACAATCTAGCCAACTTTCTACCCACCTTATAGTGCATTCATCCAGCCCACACTTCTTTAACTTGCTGACAAGAATACTGTGGGAGACTGTGTCAAAAGCTTTGCTAAAATCAAGAAACAATACATCCACTGCTTTCCCTTCATCCACAGAACCAGTAATCTCATCATAGAAGGCGATTAGATTAGTCAGGCATGACCTTCCCTTGGTGAATCCATGCTGACTGTTCCTGATCACTTTCCTCTCATGTAAGTGCTTCAGGATTGATTCTTTGAGGACCTGCTCCATGATTTTTCCGGGGACTGAGGTGAGGCTGACTGGCCTGTAGTTCCTAGAATCCTCCTCCTTCCCTTTTTTAAAGATTGGCATTACATTAGCCTTTTTCCAGTCATCTGGGACTTCCCCCGTTCACCACGAGTTTTCAAAGATAATGGCCAATGGCTCTGCAATCACAGCCGCCAATTCCTTTAGCACTGTCGGATGCAACTCGTCCGGCCCCATGGACTTGTGCACGTCCAGCTTTTCTAAATAGTCCCTAACCACCTCTTTCTCCACAGAGGGCTGGCCATCTATTCCCCATGTTGTGATTGCCAGCACAGCAGTCTGGGAGCTGACCTTGTTCGTGAAGACAGAGGCAAAAAAAGCATTGAGTACATTAGCTTTTTCCACATCCTCTGTCACTAGGTTGCCTCACTCATTCATTAAGGGGCCCACACTTTCCTTGGCTTTCTTCTTCTTGCCAACATACCTGAAAAAACCCTTCTTGTTACTCTTGACATCACCCGCTAGCTGCAGCTCCAGGTGCGATTTGGCCCTCCTGATTTCATTCCTACATGCCCGAGCAATATTTTTATACTCTTCCCTGGTCATATGTCCAACCTTCCACTTCTTGTAAGCTTCTTTTTTATGTTTAAGATCCGCTAGGATTTCACCGTTAAGCCAAGCTGGTCGCCTGCCATATTTACTATTCTTTCAACACATCGGGATGGTTTGTCCCTGTAACCTCAACAGCCAGCTCTCCTGGACTCCTTTCCCCTTCATGGTAGTCCCCCAGGGGATCCTACCCATCTGTTCCCTGAGGGAGTCGAAGTCTGCTTTCCTGAAGTCCAGGGTCCGTATCCTGCTGCTTACCTTTCTTCCCTGTGTCAGGATCCTGAACTCAACCAACTCATGGTCACTGCCTCCCAGATTCCCATCCACTTTTGCTTCCCCCACTAATTCTTCCCGGTTTGTGAGCAGCAGGTCAAGAAAAGCTCCCCCCCTAGTTGGCTCCTCTAGCACTCTGGTATGGCCTTGGGGCCCACCAAAAATGGACTTCCATTTTGCTAGGCAGTGTATAAACATAGCATAATAGTCCTTCCTTGAAGAGTTTACAGTCAAAATAGATGAGACGGACACAAGGCAGGGGGAAAGGGATATATAACATACAAGGAGAATGATGGTTTGCTAATGTCATGTTCCACAATTTTCTCTTCACGCATCTGTGGGTGGCATCTTGTTTGGGGAATGGCTCAAAGGAAAGACAAAGAAAGGGAGAGGGGACATATTTAGAAGGGAGAGAGATAAGGGGGATAAGGGCAGGATAGGAAGGAAGGAGGGAGGGAAAGGTGGAGGACAGCTGGAGTGAGACTAAAATGAAGAGACTTAGGGAGGGGGCAGCAGTGGAGGTTGAGCAAACAGTCAGAGAGAACATCCAGAGTGAAAACTATAGAAAGGAGTGTGATGACAGCAGTGTTTGACATGTGCTGCAATACCTGCTAAGGCTGCTCCTTCCATTTTCTCCTTCTGGATAGTTTCTTAGGCCTCAGAGCTGCTCCTCCCTGGAATTTCTTACTTTTCCAAGCCCATATAGTGAGGCTGGAGAGGACACCATATGGGTCCTAATGCCATCAGAGAAAAAGATAGTTGTCATGTATGGCACTTTCATCTATAACTGCTGTTACAGCAGAACAATTATTCATTTTTTGTTTCAGCATAATTCTGGTGCATCAGGGTTGACAAGACCAGGGAAAGAGGAAATAATGTACTGGAGCCCCCAAAATGTCTGTAACATCTGTGTAAATAAAGTACCAGTATCTCCAGAAATAAATAAATTCAACTGATGAATACAAGCAAAGAGATGATGAATACAAGATTGAAGTACAAACTAACTATAAGCAGAGAGAGAACTAATAGTCTGTGATAATAAAGAATGCAGTAAAAAAGCTAAAGGATAAAAGATGTTTCCATAAAATTTATTTAAAGATTTTTAACTTATAATGGTGCTTTTCTTGCCTTTTTCCACAGCAAATGAATAAATAATGTAATTGAAACTGACCAATCTTGCCAGATCACTTTCAATTGCTGCCGTGCTTGGAGCCGAGAGCCTGGGGGGGCAGCCGGTCTCCTGATGGGGAGATCTGCACCTGGTGTCTAGTATAGCTGCCCCGTTCCTGGCAGGGAGCCAAAAAGCCTGGTGCAGCTGCCCCATTCTTGGTGGGGAGTGGAGAAGCCCGGTGAGGCTGCCCTGTTTGGAGCGAGCAGTGGAGAAGCCCAGTGAGGCTGCTCCTTTTCCGGCTGGGAGTGGGGAACTGAGAAGCCCGGTGCAGTTGCCCAGTTCCCGGCTGGGTGCAGGGACATGAGAAGCCTGGTGCAGCAGCCCCGTTCCTGGCTCTCAGCCCCCCACACTACCCCTCTTAAGTCTGTGGAAGCACTTCTGGTGAGAATGCGTACCAGTGACAGAAGAAAGGGTGTGTTGTGGACATGAACCATCACGGTAATTACTGTGGTGGCTGTAAGTTGACCTAACATAGGTTGACTTAAGTTTATAGTGTAGACAGGCCCAGAGAAAGTACAGAGTAAAGCTCCCTTTGCATAATGAAAGAATTATTTTTCTCAGGTTTAAGGACTATTGAATAAATTCGTCTTGTTCTTCATATAGCTTCTATATAGGAAAACATTCAGCAGTTTGATTTTTCTCTGTGATGACAAAGTAATAGTTAGATACCAGTATTGTTTTTTGTCCTTTACACAACAGTAATAATATAAAGAAGCCACATGAGAGCTGTGGGGTTCAGCTGCGTTTATTATATATACACAGCATCCAAGGTCTAGTTACATATATATATATATATATACTATTGCTCTCACTAGTTTCTAAAACACAGACACTAGAGGACTCTCAAACTATTTAAAGAAATACATCTCAATTCTATATACTACAAACATATTAGAAAAACCCTTTACGTATACATATATTCAATGCCTGCTTGCTACTTGCTCAAGGAATTAATCATCAGCAATGGTGGACGCCCACTTTAGGTAAAACAAAATTATGCCATTACCATTGTTTCACAAAACCTGGTGACTACTGGAGTTGGAGATGATGAATATCCTGGGGAGGAAGTAGGTTCAGGAATGTATCTGAGTTTGGCTCTGTTGAACTGTTTCATATGTATTCAGGTAAAATAGTTGGCTTGAGTCTAAGACTCCAAAATTGCTTGAGTATTATGAAAAGCATGAAGTGAGTTTGTTTACCATAGAAAAGAGACAAATAAGAGGGGACATGATAAAAGTATATAAAATAAAGAAGGTAGATCAGGAACTTCTATTTTCCCTGTTTCATAACATAAGAACATGGGAACATTCAAAGAAATTAAAAGGTGACAAATTCAAAACTGATAAAAAGAAATACTCTTCAAAAAATACATAATTAGACTGTGGAATTTGTCACAGGATGTTGTTGAAGCCAAGAACTCAGCATGACTCAAAAGATTAACATGATTATCTAGTTGTAACAGTTAATGGTAACAGAGTATTGGAAGGGGGATAAAAGCTCATGCTTCAGGATTTAAGCCAGTCTCTAACTATTAGGGTTTAATGTGAGACCTTTATGGGGGACAATTTATCCCACATCTGCCTATTGTGGAGTTTCTTGCACTTTTCTCTGAAAAATCTGGTGCTGGACACTGTTGGAGATGGGATACTAGACAAGATGGATTATGGGTCTCATCCAGTATGGCAACTCCTAAACTCCTATACAATTTCACCTGTTCCTCTGATGTGATTTGTTCCATAGGGGAGAATCGAGTAAACAAAAGAGATTAGACTTGGATAGTGCTATTTCTCTTTTAGAATGTCCCATGTGGGTGGCTAGACTAGCAGAATTGAGAAGGGAAAAGATTAGATGTCACAGAATGACAAGGCAGGGTCTCTCTCTCAGTTGTAAAGCATCATTTACTATATGTGCAGTGGATGTTGGGGAATCATCTGGCCATATCCTTCATAAGGGAAGGTATGTATTAATGCGAACGTTATCAGTGGCTAAGTGCCATTTTGTATTTCTCCCTATCTGTCTAGAAAAAAATGGAAGAAAACTTTGTCTCATTAGAGGAATTAAGCACAATGTAATGTTTACCTTTTCATTACCCAGTCTATGCCTAACTCAGACTAAAATTCCAAACAGATTCTGTTGCACACTAGTGAGATCTCTTCCAACCCTAATCTTCTGTGATTCTATGATTACAGGTAACAAGCTTCATATATTTTGAAGCCCTATGGAGGTGCAAGTAATCCCCGCCTTAATTATCACACATTATGTTGTCTTGCCAGAAAATAGCCTCCACTTTGACAACCATCTGCTTCCAAGCTGCAAAGTATTAAGGCCTATCATTCCCTCTGTAGAACTCTGACTCCTTGGTATAGATGAGCACAACGCTGTACTAGGAGTTCTCAAATTTTTCATGGTGTGGGCCCCACATATGTGTCTCATGAACCACCGCTCATTCAAAATTTCATTGACCACTTCTCCAACTTAGCCTTTCCCCAATAGCACCACCAAAATAAAATATTTTAAAACAAAAACACAAAAACCTAATATAGAATTGAGAAAGGGTAATGAGACAGATCTTCCTGTGTTCACTTTAATACATTTGTAAACTATTTTTATAAAACCATGGTGATGGGCACAGTATCCACAGAACCTATATAGATAAGATAGGGGCCATGATGTACGCATATATAGTGAGTGTGTGTCTTCATGCATATGGGCAGGTGTTTGTGTGTAGGTGGATAAATAAATAGGGTATATGTATGTGCATGCCCATATATAGTAGCACCTTCTTCCAGCAGCCCTCACTCATTTACATTCTTGAGCTTCACAATTGGGCAGAAGTTCATGCAGCAATGGCAATAGTGGTGAGATCCAAGCAGCAAGCACATCACTTCAGTCACTGTAGAATGTGTTTGGAGTGTGACTTTTAATGGTATTTGCACTCCTAAGTCACTTAGTCATTTTTGAAAATTTCCCATTATGCACCTTCTCCCTCTCTCACACAGTGGGAACCTCACTATCCCAGAGAGGGAAGGGAGACCTGACAAGACCAAGCACATTTGCATAAAGAGAGACAAAGTAGGTGGTCTACTCCATGTGGGAGGCACCAAGGCTAAAGGCAGAACACATGCAAGGGGTGGAAAAATAAATCGCATTTTGCACACCACCTCTGCATTTGAAGTGTCTACACAGAGGGCTGCAGGGGTCTATTTTTCCCTTCGCTTCAATTAATAGTTAGTTTCTTGTTCATTGTTAAAGGAAAGCAATTTTTTTTGTGACTCATTATTTCTGACACTTGCCAGTCATAGCCTGAGCAGAAAGAGAATATTTCTCAGTGGAAGAAATGTGCCAACCTGATATCAAGAAGTCAGTCCGCATATATACTCAACATTACAGAGCTGATGTCTGTGCAACCATAGATGAGGCCTTTGGATGTAGAGTCCTTGGGCCAGTGCCAGGACTGTGGCAATAGGTGCTCCCTAGGTCTACCTCATTAAGTCCAACTGGACTTAATTTTGTGGTACTGCTAGGCATAGCACAGACTGCAAACAGGTATTCTTCAAAGAAACACAATTTACAAGTATCGGGGGTAGCCGTGTTAGTCTGTATCCACAAAAACAACAAGGAGTCTGGTGGCACCTTAAAGACTAACGGATTTATTGGAGCATAAGCTTTCGTGGGTAAAAACCCCACTTCTTCAGATACAATTTACACGGTAGGACCAAAATCTCCCTTTTTCCATTTTCTGGCTGTTAGTATGTGAGAAAAGAGAGTAACAGAGGATTTGTTTTGTATGGGCATTGTCCATCACTTGCTACTGTATGTCTTTTGAAGATTATTTGAAAATTTTTGGCTGAGCAAGCCTTACACTCAGCTAGATGTGTGCATTGTTGTAGCCCTGTCGGTCCCAGGATGTTAGAGAGACAAAGTGGGTGAGGTAATATCTTTTATTGAACCGCTTTTGTTGGTGAGAGAGAGAGAAGCTCGGCTTGTCTCTCTCACCAGCAGAAACTGGTCCAATAAAAGATATTACCTCACCCACTCACCTAGATGACATTTCTCTGGCTGTAAAGTGAGAAATTTTGAACATTGCATCTGATTAATTGCAAAATTTCAGGAAATGCTCTAGGCATCGATGAGCATTTCTCCCCTGATTTGGGAGAAACTGAAAATGCAGAAGGGGAGAAAATGGGGAACACCCAGAGCCTTTGCCATCTGTTTAACACAGTCACACTTCAAGCACCTCTGCAATTGTCTATAGATCAAAGAACTGATTGATAACACCAATTAACACCTTCCAGCATAACAATACACCTGCTCATTCTTCCAATAGAGTTTAACATGCTGACACCCTGAATGACTGATCTCCCAGACAGAAAGAGAAATAATAGAAGTGGGGAGAGGGTAGGCACACAGAGCCTCTGGCTGGGAGGGGTGGGGATTGGGATACCCTGAAAAAGGGACTTTCGGGAGGGGGGGACACATAAAACCCCTGATGGGAGAAGATTGGGGGACCCTGGTACAGGAGGAAGGAGGGAATGGGGGGCATACATACAGCCCCTGACACGAGGGAGAGAACATGGAACCCTGGATGTGGGAAAGGGAGGCACACAGAGCCCTTGGCATAGGAGGACTTGGGGATCACACAGAGCCCCGGAATGGGGAAGTAAACTGGAAATCATGATATGGGGTAGAAGGAGAGTATAAGGGAAAATGAGGAAAGGGGAAAAGTGGAGAATGTGAGCACACACAGCCCCTGGCATGGGGGGAAGTATTGGGGGACCGTGGCATGAGGGTGATGGGGGAAATCAGGGAGTATATAGACCCCCTGGCCTGGTGGGGGGGTTGCAGAGAGTTTCTTAAGTACAAGAGAATGGGAGAGTGCCATAAAGGGAGTTTGTGGGGAAGGTATGCAAAGAGCCCCTGTTATGTGCAATGACTATAAAAGCAACAAAATATGTGACCTCCCTAGTTATTTTTAATTAAAAATATCCTTTATCTCAATAGAAGGCTTGTGGTACAGAAAGAAATACGACTGGAAGTGAGAGAGAATGAGGCAGAACACAAGATTTAACTATTTGTCTACACTAGAGACCTTACAGCGGCACAGCTGTACCGATGCAGCTGCGCCGTTGTAAGATCTCTCGTGTAGCCACTCTATGCTGACAGGAGAGAGCTCTCCCGGGGTTGACATAATTAAACCACTCCCATAGTGGCGGTAGCTATGTCGGCGGGAGAAACTCTCCCCGTGACATGTTTTTTCACACCCCTGAGCGACATAAATTTTGCTGACATAAATGGTAGTGTAGACATGGTCTAAAATCTCACTTAATTTGTGGGAAAGGATTTCCTGATCCACAGCAACCTGCCTGTTCCTACAGCAGCTGAAACCTACAAAAGCATTGAGAAATGTGAAGACTAGCATACAATGTATAGAACAGTATATTTGTCATAGCTACTGTAAACACAGAAACTGATTAATATATATTAAAGAAAAAGTGAACTACATTCATTTTATTTCTGGGTAACTGTGAATGAAAAGTAGAACAGGGGCTGCAACACAATTGTCTGAGATAGGAAATGCTATAGTGTTGCCCCAGATGTGTTGGAAATAGAAGGGTGATAGAAGCAGCTGTAGCAGGGAGACCTGAAGTAGGGAGTTCTGGAAAGAAAGACTGGAGTTGGGAATTCTGTCTTCCCATCCATAAAGAAGGGGAAGTTTTCTGCTTATTTTAATGCAGAGTTTTGTTGTACTCTCAGTCCACTTTTCACAGCTCAAAAGAAAAATAAAGGTAATGTTGGCGGGCAGTACTAAACAGGTATGTAGGGTAGTTCTGAAAAAATGCATTGTCCTCTTAACCTTCCTGCTGGGGAGACAGGCTGGTCATATGGAATGTCAGCTTTTGTCCATTGATAGAAGGACTAGGTGATGTAGCCCTGGCAGAGGTACACTAGGGGCTTGTCTTCACTACCAGGGAGATCAACGCTGCTGCAATCCATGCAGCGGGTGTTGATTTCGTGGGTCTAGTGAAGACCCGCTAAATTGACAGCAGAGCGCTCTCCGGTTGAATCCAGTACTCCAGCTCCCTGAGAAGAGTTGACAGGAGAGAATCTCACGTCAATGCAGCGCAACGAAGACACCGCGATAAGACGACCTAAGCTACTTCGACTCCAGTGACGTAATTCACATAGCTGGAGTAGTGTAACTTAGGTTGACTTATCCTGGTAGTGTAGACAAGGCGTAAGTGACTAAACTCCGTAACCTAACGGTGCTGTCACAGTTAACTTTGATGTTCCTGTGGTTTATCCTTGAGAGACTTAAGAAAGGCTGTTCAATTCCTCCCCCCCAACCATACCTTTGGAAATGGTTTTAATAAATAGGCCTTTTCCTATGGAAAAAGGGATTTACCAACACTTCCAATGTGGCCAGAGAGAGAACCAAAATTTTGACTATGTGCTAACTATTATAAAAACATCTTGGTCCACTTTTAAAAAGGCAAATTATCTTTGAAAACCCTAATGCTCTTTTGCTTTCTGAACAACAGAAAACCCATAAAGGGGACATGACAGAAACAGCACTTTATAAATTCATGAGCACATAAATGTATACATAGCAGACTATAAATACAGTATGAATATACATGTATATGTTAATATATATTTCATACTGTATTTGTTTTTGTGCACCATGTGTATTAGACATAGATTACATATAAAAATGAATACAAAAGAGACTGTGTACATAATATAATAGAATCAAATTATATAAGTGAGGATTAAAGAGAGAAACCTATTTAGACCATTCATTTTGGTAGCAGATTTCTGGTTTGCGGATAAGAACTGAAGAACTACTATATGACTGGGTTCACCTTACATTTATTAGTAAATTAATTACATTAATCTCACTGAATATCTATGTAAAAAATAATAATAATAGTCTGAGCTGTTGCTCAGCTGTTGGCTCCCAAAAGCTGTACATCCCTGACATCCGGTAGAATTAATATAGCATCACCCATAAATGTTTATTGAAAGCTGGAAGTTACCACTGAAATTCACTTTAGAATTTCAGAAATCTATGTTGGAACTGTTATACATTAGTGATCAATTCACTGACTCTGAATTGTACCTAGAGGTTTGACCCTAGCCTTTGCTTTCTCCTCACCTTTGTTACTTCTGCTGCTTTTGTGCTGCTGAGTGTCTCTCCACTTAAGTTTATCCCCTCTTCCTTTAGTTCTGCTTAGAAAACCTACTTCTTTTCTATCCAATCATATGACTCTTTGTATACACTAAAATTAAGTAATATATTAAGGGGTAGATTATGCCTAGCCCTTACATGGCTGTTTTATGCTGGACTACATGCCACTAATCAACCCCTTCCTTGTTCCCTTTTCTTGATTCCTTCCAGTCTCGACTTTGTGCCTCTCCCCACATTGCTCCCTATAACTGCAACAACTACTGAACATCCTTATCTGCCTCCAAATCCTTCTCAAACCCTGTTTTTGCTTTTGTTTTCCACCACTGATTTCCATTCCTGGGCTATCTACTCCTGCCCTCTCACCCTACGTCAGTCTCTATCTAAAAATACATGACTTCATATGATTTGCTTGCTGTCTAATATTCACATTTTTGTTTATTTTAGCCTTAATCCCTCCTCTTCATACCGCCTTCATTGTCTGTTATTTTCATGATCTATGTTCACTGAATTTATATTGCAATATCTTCAGGAGAGGGACCCTATCTTTAAATCTCTGGAAAGTGTGGTGCACAGTAATACTGCTATATAAGGGTTTATTAAATAATATAAATGAAGAGAAGAAGAGTGGGTGTGCTAAGATGTACATAAGATTTTTAAAAAAGAAAAGGAGTACTTGTGGCACCTTAGAGACTAACAAATTTATTTGAGCATAAGCTTTCGTGAGCTACAGCTCACTTCATCGGATGCATTCAGTGGAAAATACAGTGGGGAGATTTATATACATAGAGAACATGAAACAATGGGTGTTACCATACACACTGTAATGAGAGTGATCACTCAAGGTAAGCCACCACAAGCGGGGGTTGGGGGTGGGGGTGGGGTTAACCTTTTGTAGTGATAATCAAGGTGGGCCATTTCCAGCAGTTGACAAGAACACCTGAGGAACAGTGGGGGGTTCCTCATTGCTCTGCTATTTTTTTCCTGTAAATCTTTGCATCATTTGTTTGCTTCCAGTGAAGCCATTCTATACCAGTCTGCCTCAGAGTAGCTGTGGAGCCTCACTCCTGCCAGGGGGTGCTATGGGAGATAGTAACTGCTTACCCCCTGGCAGGAGTGAGGTATAAGAACATCTTCTGTATTTTCCACACTGTGCATCCGATGAAGTGAGCTGTAGCTCACGAAAGCTTATGCTCAAATAAATTGGTTAGTCTTTAAGGTACCTCAAGTACTCCTTTTCTTTTTGTTAGAGAATGGGGCTGATGGTGCCTTAAGATAGCTTCACAACTTCCACTCCATGCTGTGTTTTCATTAGAGGGGGTTCTCCTCTTTTTAACCTGATTCTTAGTAATGTGTTTTAGTTAATCTTGATACATTCTTCACTTAATTGATATATGGGCTTGTATCTGGCAGATTTCCTCTGTACAAGAGGATTCTCTTGGCAGGGAGTAAAGATGAATTCACCTTCATGTACCCAGTTCCCTCCTTCATATACGTACATGCTTACACATACCCTTCCTTCTCTAAATTAATGACATTTTTATTACTTCACATATGACACCAACAGGTTTACAGAGATTATACTTAGCAACATGTCTGTATTCATTACAGTTTATGGCATGGTTTTACCTCTAATTCTTTCTTCCACTATAGTCTCTAATAGAGGAATTGATTTTTAGAGACAATGTTATAATTCATTATAAAACACCCAATAAACCAGAACCTCTTAAAATGCGATGTTCTGTTGACAGAAGTGCTTTGGGAGATGGCAAAAACTTTACATTAGTATTATGCACTTTTTTCACAGGCAGTTAAGAGAAAAAGCATTTCAACTGAACTAATAATTGCTTGCCTGACTTAATTATGCATTTCTGAATTCAGGGAAGGAAGGAAAGCGGGATGCTTAGTTGGAAACAGACCTATGAGATTTTAGTGTTCAGTTATTTGTTGTGGCAAGGTTTTCAGCATGAAATGTACTGGATAAAATGAAAAGGAGTACTTGTGGCACCTTAGAGACTAACCAATTTATTTGAGCATAAGCTTTCGTGAACTACAGTTCACTTCATCGGATGCATTCAGTGGAAAATACAGTGGGGAGATTTATATACACAGAGAACATGAAACAATGGGTGTTACCATACACACTGTAAGGAGAGGTTTCAGAGTAGCAGCCGTGTTTGTATTCACAAAAAGAAAAGGAGTACTTGTGGCATCTTAGAGATGAACAAATTTATTTGAGCATAAGCTTTCGTGAGCTACAGCTCACTTCATCGGATGCTTTCAGTAAGGAGAGTGATCACTTAAGATGAGCTATTACCAGCAGGAGAGCGGGTGGGGGGGAGGACCTTTTGCAGTGATAATCAAGGTGGGCCATTTCCAGCAGATGACAAGAACGTCTGAGGAACAGTGGGTGGGAGGGGGAGGGAATAAACATGGGGAAATAGTTTTACTTTGTGTAATGACCCATCCACTCCCAATCTTTATTCAAGCCTAATGTAATGGTGTCCAGTTTGCAAATTAATTCCAATTCAGCAGTCTCTCATTGGAGTCTGTTTCTGAAGTTTTTTTGTTGAAGAATTGCCACTTTTAGGTCAGTAATTGAGTGACCAAAGAGATTGAAGTGTTCTCCAACTGGTTTTTGAATGTTATAATTCTTGACGTCTGATTTGTGTCCATTTATTCTTTCACGTAGGGACTGTCTAGTTTCACCAATGTACATGGCAGAGGGGCATTGCTGGCACGTGATGGCATATATCACATTGGTAGATGTGCAGGTGAACAAGCCTCTGATAGCATGGCTGATGTGATTAGGCCCTATGATGGTGACCCCTGAATAGATATGTGGACGCAGTTGGAAACGGGCTTTGTTGCAAGGATAGGTTCCTGGGTTAGTGGTTCTGTTGTGTGGTGTGTGGTTGCTGGTGAGTATTTGCTTTAGGTTGGGGGGCTGTATGTAAGCAAGGACTGGCCTGTCTCCCAAGATCTTTGAGAGTGATGGATCGTCCTTCAGGATAGGTTGTAGATCCTTGATGATGCGTTGGAGAGGTTTTAGTTGGGGCTGAAGGTGATGGCTAGTGGAATTCTGTTATTTTCTTTGTTGGGCCTGTCCTGTAGTAGGTGACTTCTGGGTACTCTTCTGGCTCTTTCAATCTGTTTCTTCACTTCAGCAGGTGGGTACTGTAGTTGTAAGAGTGCTTGATAGAGATCTTGTACGTGTTTGACTCTGTCTGAGGGGTTGGAGCAAATGCGGTTGCATTGTAGAACTTGACTGTAGACAATGGATCGTGTGGTGAGGTCTGGATGAAAGCTGGAGGCATATAGGTAGGAATAGCGGTCAGTAGGTTTCCGGTATAGGGTGGTGTTTATGTGACCATCGCTTATTAGCACCGTAGTGTCCAGGAAGTGGATCTCTTGTGTGGACTGGTCCAGGCTGAGGTTGATGGTGGGATGGAAATTGTTGAAATCATGGTGGAATTCCTCAAGGGCTTCTTTTCCATGGGTCCAGATGATGAAGATGTCGTCAATATAGCGCAAGTAGAGTAGGGGCATTAGGGGACGAGAGCTGAGGAAGCGTTGTTCTAAGTCAGCCATAAAAATGTTGGCATACTGTGGGGCCATGCGGATACCCATAGCAGTGCCGCTGATTTGAAGGTATACATTGTCCCCAAATGTGAAATAGTTAGGGGTGAGGACAAAGTCACAAAGTTCAGCCACCAGGTTTGCTGTGATATTATCAGGGATACTGTTCCTGATGGCTTGTAGTCCATCTTTGTGTGGAATTTTGGTGTAGAGGGCTTCTACATCCATAGTGGCCAAGATGGTGTTTTCAGGAAGATCACCGATGGATTGTAGTTTCCTCAGGAAGTCAGTGGTGTCTCGAAGGTACCTGGGAGTGCTGGTAGCGTAGGGCCTGAGGAGGGAGTCTACATAGCCAGACAATCTTGCTGTCAGGGTGCCAATGCCTGAGATGATGGGGCATCCAGGATTTCCAGGTTTATGGATCTTGGGTAGTAGACAGAATATCCCAGGTCGGGGTAATAGCTCACCTTAAGTGATCACTCTCGTTACAGTGTGTATGGTAACACCCATTGTTTCATGTTCTCTATGTATATAAATCTCCCCACTGTATTTTCCACTGAATGCATCCGATGAAGTGAGCTGTAGCTCACGAAAGCTTATGCTCAAATAAATTTGTTAGTCTCTAAGGTGCCACAAGTATGACTTTTCTTTTTGTGAATACAGACTAACACGGCTGCTACTCTGAAATCTGGATAAAATGAGTTCAATGTAAACAAATGAATTGAGCTTCTTTAACCACATCACTTTTATATCTGTATACCTTTGATATGAACATCTGCTCAGCAGAAACCACACCCAACAAGGTGGTGCCTAACAGGGTAACTGTGATAGTTGAAGTTGACATCCCTTGTTTTGGGTTTCACATTGTTCAGGACAATGTGGAAATGCCCTGTTGTACAGATGGACAAAAGCAGTGCCCCAGAAATGTCTCAGGCAATTCTCCATTTGACACTGTAAGGGGCCAAGGGCATAGGCAGTCTTGTCTAATGGTCGCAGTTGGGCTGAGGTCTGCCCACCAGGGATGGAAGTTGCCGAGCCAGAGTTAAAGGAATTGCAAGTCCAGATTCTGTAAACAAGAGTCAGAGTCATGGTCAGGCTGGAGTCAGAGACCAGAAGTCACAGGTAGTATCAGTTTAGAATCAAGAGGGAGGAATCAGGGTGCAAGTCAGGCTGGAGTCAGAGACCAGAGATGAGGAGACAAGGCAAAGTCCAACATAGTAACAGGTCATGATCTGTGCAGTTGCCAAGACAACTACTTGGGGTTAAGTAGGGGCACTTGGCCAATCAGAGGACCGCAGGGTACTGTCATTCTGGGTCTCATGGGTGGTACTTCCTGGGGTGCCTGTTCTCCACAGTGCTTTCTGGGTGTGTCTCTGCAGGGCCTTCCAGTGACACTGTGGGAATACCAGCCACCCCAAGCTCTGCAGACCTGGGTTCTAGTCCCCAGTAGGGTGCCAGGTGTCCAGTTTTTGACCGGAACACCTGGTTGAAAAGGGACCCTGCCGGCTCCAGTCAGCACCACTGACCAGGCTGTTAAAAGTCTGATCAGCAGCACAGCGGGGCTAAGGCAGGCTCCCTCCCTCCTGGACGCAGCGGCATGTCCCCCCCTCCAGCTCTTAGATGTAGGGGGAGCCAAGGGGCTCCGTGCGCTCCCCTGCCCCAAGCACCAGCTCTGCAGCTCCCATTGGGCGGGAACTACTATATGAAGAAAGGCCACAAAGATTTAAGATTAAGTTTAGAAAGAGATGACAAATAAGAGAACAAGATCAAGGTGTACACACTAACGAATGGCATAGGGAAGGCAAATCTATCTATCTAAGGTACTGGTATGGCCCCCATTACTGAAGTATTTCAGCACCCCTCATTCTTTAATGTGTTTATCCTCACAACAGAACTTTGAGGTAGGGAAGTTCTCTTATTTCCATTTTACAGATAGGGAAATGAGCCAGAGAAAGACTAAATGACTTACCCAAGGTCATACAGAGTGTATGGGGAGAGAAGGGAACTGAACCCACATTTCATGAGTCATAAGCTAGCATTCTAACCATTGGACCATCCTTCCTCCATCAGCCCCTCCTATTTACCCTTTCTCACAATTCAAGAACAAGATGACATTCAGTGAAATTGATACAAAGGAACATTTAACACAATTAAGCTATTGAACTCATTGCCATCAGATACCATTGAGGCCATTAGTTTAGTAGGATTAAAAAAGGATTAGATATTTATATGACTAATGAGAACATTCACACTTACATTAGATGGGAAAAAAGTAGAAGAAATATTAATCCTCATTCTTCAGCGCATAAGTCAACACCCAAGAGCTGATGGAGTTAGGAAGAAATTTACCTAATGGGGAAGTTATTACATTATTGTCCACTACAATGTTGTTTGCTTTTTTTTTTTTTCGGAAGCATCTGATACTGGCCACTGCCAGATACAGAACACTGGAGTTGGTTTGATCCAATATGGCAATTCTTATTTTTCCAGATACAAATGACCTGAGTACCACTGATGGACAGGGCGATGAGATTTCCTTACTTCCAACTCCTTTGTGTTTCTTACACGGAAACCATTTCATAGACTTATAGACTTTAAGGCCAGAAGGGACTATCATAATCATCTAGTCTGACCTCCTGTACATTGCAGGCCATAGAACTTCATGTACCTATGCCTCTAGTAGACCCATAAGCTCTGGCTAAATTACGGAAGTCCTCAAATCTTGAATTAGAGACTTCAAATTACACAGACAGTACCATTTGCTGTAGTTCAGACCCGCAAGTGACTCATGCCCCAGTGTCATGAAGCCGAAAAACCCTCAGGGTCTCTGCCAATCTGACCTGGGGGGAAATTCCTTCCCAACCCCCAATATGGTGATCGGTTAGACCCTGAGCATGTGGACATAACCCACCAGTCAAACACCTGGAAAAGAATTCACTGTAGTAACTCAAAGCCCTTCCCCTCTAGTGTCCCATTTCTAGCCATTAAAGATATTTGCTAAATAGCAATCATGGATGGCCCATATGCCATTGTATGTAATCTCATAGCATCCCCTCCATAAATTTATCAAGCTCAGTCTTTGCCCCTTGGAAGGCTGTTCAATCTGGAAAATTGTTTGGTTTTTTTACTTTTTGATTTGCCAAAATTTTCAGTTTTGGTTTGATGCGAAACATTTTTTTCTTCGCAGAATTACCAGCTAACTGAAAAGTCCATTATTCACCACAGCTCTATTTGCAAATATTCTTACAAATAAAATCTGTTGATACCCTTCATTGGTATTCTTAATCTTTTATGCACTTATTCAGGAACATTCAGGTGAGTGACTTGGTATATACAGTGTTCGTAGGAAGGAGAAGCATTGCATAGGATAGTGAGAATTAATATCTGCAAGAGTATTTGCAATGGAAATGTTCCTGTTCCTGTTCCTGTTCCTGTTCTGAAATGGTGAACTTTTTGTGGGTTGGAAATAGAAAAGAGAAGGAAAGAGTGGAACTACTTCAAAGAAACAGATGGAAAAATTAAAAATAAATAAAATGAGGAGTAGGTACAGAAGTGATGTGCAACCAGGCAACCCACCAAGAATGGCAGCAGAGCGGTCACTAGCATACTGACATATCAGGTTCAGGGCAATAATTTATGATGATCAACTGTTATGACTACAAAGGACTTCAAACACAGAGAACATTCAAAGGGCATGTGGCTGCTGGCATTGTGAGAGCACATGTAGGAGCAGTACCACGTCTGCTGAATATGCTTCAGCTATTTTTGCTACAAGGAATGTTGTGCCTGCTCATGCACTTGATGTATGTCTGACTCCAGATCAGAAGGTTTTGTGTTCGAATCACATTGAGGGCATGTTGTTGGCCTTTGTCCCTCTGTATCTTGTTGGTGGCAGCTTCACCTCCGAAGGGTGTGTGGCTCTTTTCTTTCCACTTGATGTTATACTGGATTCTGCTAGTCCTGTAAAGAGTACTGTGCAGGGACACTGAATCCAGTTCCCTATATGACTGTGGTGAATGGTTTGTCCTGTTATGTGATGATATAGAGACCAGTGGATTCAATACATATACTTGACAGATGTATAAAAAAGTATGTTCTAGATGCGACGATATATTTAGCTGCTTTCCAAACTGCCCCAGCCAGAGACCTGGCATTCTGGCAGTTAATCAAGACAGACAGAAAGAGAGGTGACTGCATTCTTTTCAAATAGCATTGTGCACATGTCCAAAATATGCCACTTTGTATCACAAAAGAAAACTGAATGTAAAATCAATTAAACAGCAAATATTTTTTTTCTCTCTCCCTCAGATAGGAAAGAACATAAGTACTTTTACATCTGGGATCTGTGCAGGCAATTAAATAAAATGTTTTCTTGTGTGATAAAAGCCAGGGAAAGACTTTTAAATGTTCTAATATTCCAAGACTCTGCTTATCTCCTGCTGTCTCTCTTGCCCTAAAATGTTCTGATCTCTTCATGCAGATAATCAAAGTCACAATGATTTCTACAGGCACAGCTTTTGTTTATAAAAGGTTAGATGATCCAATCATAGAACAGAAACAAAATCACATGCCTTAGATGATCAATTGCACAATGCAAATAGCAATTAAAGAATACTTGCACCAAACAATTTGTGTGCAATCCATAAACTGAAAATGATTTGCACAAAACCATGTCATGGTTATAAATAGCAATAAAATAAAATTTGTAAAAACAAGAGACTGTTCAGAGATAATCCAGAAATGCGGAAAAGTACTGTCACAGAGCCACAGGACTGGTGCTATGCCCTCATCTTTGGAACAGTCTCTAGGAGTGTCAGATCCCATACGGGTCTCACTCTTCCTCCAGCGTAAGCCACATGGCTTCACTGCCTCCTTAGACTGGACCTCTGGGTTTTCAGGATTCCTGCTTCATACCATGATCTCCACGTTCCATACCACGTTCAGAGAGCCCAACTGAGACAGACTGCTGAAGGAGACTTGTATGCTCTTCAGGGATTAATGCAGCTCACCAAGCATTTGTAGTGACCCCAAACAGCATTGTCAAAAGAGTTGGGTTCATTAGTCAGCTGGAATACAGCACAGGAAGCCCTTAGGGTAGCATACAGAACTAAAGGTTAAAGCATAGTCCAATCTGGTTAGCCCAGAGCCCAGCCAAGCTCTAGTGAACCCCTTTGTTCAAGCTCAGCCTATCTCTCCATCTGACCTCTTTGGTCTGACTCCAGGTAAGAGCCCCAACTCCCTCCAGCAGCCAACTCATATCTCACACCTCTCCAGTCCTCTGTTCTCCAGCTGAGGATTGTTGCTCTAGGCTTGTCTAAACTTAAAACAGTGCAGCTGCAATGTTCTAGTGCTTCAGTGAAAACACTACCTATGCAACAGCAGGGCTTCTCTCTTCAATGTAGGTAATCCACCTCCCCAGGAGGCAATAGCTAGGTTGACAGGAGAATTCTCCCGTCAATTTAGTGCTGTCTACACCAGGGGTTAGGTCAGTTTAACTCATTGTTTAGGGATGTGGCTCTTTCACACCTCTGAACAACATAGTTATATCGACCTAATTTTCTAATGTAGGCCTGCTGAGAGATGGTGAAATCTTTGTGGGTGGTTGGTAGGTGTCAATGTCCTGGTGACTGGATTTGCCATTGTCTTCTCAGATGCTCCATTGCTACGGGGACTAATGCCTAGACAGCTAGGTTACACTCATATCTGTGTCTCTTAGCCTGCCCTGAGAGCACACAGTCCTTTTCCACCCCATTGTAACAATGCAGCATGTGGGGGAAACTGAGGCACACACAGGCTTCATAAAAATACCACAGAAAATTCCTACTTCGTCACAAGGGCGTGAATAAATTATTAATTTAGAAGTTTTCACGGAGGTCTCATCAGCATAATGAATTCAGTTGCCCTCTTGTTGAGAACAGATTCTCAGAAAGACAGGATTCTGTTACACTCACTCGAGGAGCCAAATGAAGTTCCTAATGCAATAGAGCATACTTGCTAACAAATTGCACACAAGATGGAGTGCAGTGTGAGTACAAGAGATTGAATTACATTGATGCTTGGGCATTCGACCTGGTTCTTCCAAGGTGATTGCACTATTCTTTGGGACATTACATCTTCCTGCACAGGAAACACAAGAGAAGCTCCTGCCCTGAGCAACACAGCATGTTGTAAAGGAAGAGGTAAAGCTTCTTTAGGCTCTGGGGAGTGCAATTAAAACACCTCCCAGGAAGAAAATAACCTTCCAAAGTGTCCATTAGTTAATTTGCTTTTTATTCATTTATTCTTATCTTCTGCTAAAAGATCAGAAAATCAATGAGGACAACGAACATGGTCATCAGCAGGGAAATCAGTAGGTTCGGAAGAAACCATAATGCTTCTGACTGTGGAAGAACTTTTAGTTCTTGGGGGGGGGTCTAGGCTCTTTGAAAGAAACTGTTCTATGAATTGTTTGAGAAAATCCAGTTGTAAACACAGATTGATTTACTGTGCCCTTTAGGACAATCGGGAAATGCTAGTAGCAAAAGCCTAGCTCCAAACTCTACACCAGATCCTTCCAATAACTGTTTTTTTCCAGTCTGAAGAAAATAAATCCAAGTTAAGACAATATACTAAACCAACTGCCTATACTCTTAATTAGTAAGCCAATCACAATGTGCAAAACTGCTTACCATCTCGCAGACATACTCTTCCTCTCTTCAGAAATCAACAACTTCATGGTGAAAGAATGTTAGCACAAATTATTAAATTACCCAGGGTCTGCGTATGATACAAAATGAGGGCAAGGGCAACAAAGAAGGGGAATTTGGAACCGCACCCTAACACTGCCACATTAATCATGCCTAGTTACTCACTCTGCACCCTTCTGCTGTCTCATGCCCTATTCAGATCATTCTGCCTAATTTTAATTAAATTTGGTATGTGAACTAATTAAAGACATTATATCAAAGCATGTGCAATCTCTTGAGCAGAGAATATTGATTTGAAAAAAAATGTATTCGTAATGGGACATGATTGCTTTTCTTAATTTAACATGCCAATATTGCAAACTCATTTTATGTGAAGGAAAAGTGAAAATGACACAAACTATATTGAATTGTACAAATAGATTACAAAAATTAGTGAAATGAAGAAGTCAATTAGAAATATTCAGGGTCAGACAGATACATCTGACTGCAAGACACTGGCGAATGAATCCTAAAGTACAGCCCTTTGAATATCTGCATCTCTATAGAGAAGCTTAACATTGCAGCTCTTGTACAGGTTATAAGTTTAACCAATTTTAAACTTCATACTTGTTTCATTTACTTTTACTCTTTTTTAAGGTTAAATTCAACCACTGTAATAGGGATTTACAAAAGGCCTTCCATTATACTTAAGCCCCTGGTGTGTTGGCATGCCAGGGATACAGGAACACAGAGATCCTCTGCACCCCATGAGTACTGCATAGGGAGTCTCTGTGCCAGTTCTGACCCGGCAAATGTGGAGGGGGATGTTGAAGGTGAAAACGTGGAAGAAACTCCTGTATCCTCATATTCATGATTACAGTGGTGTAAAACACACAAAGGGTATGGTCAGTATTTTAACAGTAGGTTAGAAGATTAGTTGCAGCTCTGCAACTTTTCATGGGTTGAAAGGTGAATGCTATTCTCCCAACCCTTGCAGAACTGTCTTTGGTATTGCACTAGGAGGAATGAATTTCATATTATGTGATTATCTAACGTAATATTAGTGTACACATTTGAAATTTATTCAGAGACCTATTCACTAGATCAATTCCACAGGAGACATGCCTCAAGGTTTCCTTTTAAGATGTACCACAGATGTTCAAACAATCACTATGTGATTGTTTCAGGAAATCTGGTGGTTGTTTTGTGGGTAAGTGTGACGAAAAATACAACTCATGATTTGGCACAGGGCAGAGAAGTGCAACACAAAGACAAAAGTAAATAGCAGCAAATCACACATGTTGAGAAGTGGGTAGTTGCCAATACCTTCTGAAGTAGAACTGGCACATAAAGAAATGACCTTTTCAATGAAAAACAATGACATCATGGGAGCAATGCAAGTTATCAATCTTCATTTTATGGTTTTCCTGGAGATGAAATTTCCACATCCTATAAAATCTCTGCAACAATTATTTAAAGTTTAACTTACTATACTAAGCAGAGATTTATCCATGAATGGACTCAGTTTATTAGTTCCAAAGAAAAATGAAGACCAGAAATCTAAAAATCATCATTAAAGAATTTTAAATATAGATTTGCTACTGTGTTGGTCTAGTTTTACACCAGTAGAGCTCCATAAAATTAGCTGAGGTGCACCTACATAATCAGTGCAGTGATGAATCAGATCCATAATATTCAACTTCACAGAGAACGTTCAAAGCCAAATTCAAAGTTAAACTCCAAAGTAATAAGATTTTATTTCTCACAATCTGATCAAGATGTCATGACAATGCTGAACTTATGCTTCAATTCTGTTCCTGGCTCTACCACAGAATTGTTTGACTGTGGGCAAGTCATTTCAACCCTGAACTTCATTTCACACATCTCTAATGAATAATCTGTAATACTTAACAATTTCACTGAGTTGTTTTGAGGCTTACCAAATCAATGTTTATAAAACATTTTCATAATCATAGATAGAAAGAGCTATTTAAGTAAGTGTAAAAAATTATTATAAAATCTAGATTTTTCATTCAGAGTGTATGTGTTTTTTGTACCCAGATGTGGAAGTGTGATTCTGCAGCAAGGCTTCACAGCTCCACTAAGATTCTTGACACACGTTAGAAATCTGCTTATGCAAATAATTTTCTTGCAGGAGACTCATTTGTTTCAGGCTGAAGCAAAACTATAAAGGAGATCAGTTTACCAAGTTGTTCTGGCCAAATTTACCTCCAAGAAATATGCTATGGTGATTTATTTAGTAAGGCTTTACCATTTGTTTTTGTGGAACAGTTCATGGATCCAGAGGGATAATATTCTGGCCCAAGAGATGATTTTTAGGCAGAAAAATTACTCTGATTAATGTCTAGACATTTGTGAGAGATTCTACTAAGGACTGTTTTGCATATGTGTAGTATTTCCACTATTTTGTGTCCCTGGTTGGTATAGGAAAACTACAATTGTATTTTGAATCTGAACTACTCTCATTAGTGAGTCCTCTTTCCAAATGTGCTAACACAGCACATGTTGTGTAAAGACCTTGATTTTATTGATCCTTGGTTATGTTAGAACCCAAGAGAGCTTTTACATTTAGTTCTGCATTTCACTGGTGTGTTTATAGATTTGTTTTTAATCTAATTCCTCTAGTCACTGAGTGGATGCGTGAGATAAAGCAGATGGGATTAAAAGATTATGTATTTTAATGCTTTTCTATGAATTTTGCATTGTTTCCCTCATGAGAACCCAGGTGGTGTTTAACCTTCCACTTCCCAATGTTTTTTTACTTAGTTTTGTTTATTTCACTAAGTACACTCTACAACTGAGAGATTAACTAATTCTCAGAAATGTCCGTTAGCTTGCTAAAATATGTTGAAAGTGAACCTACAGTCTGATAACTACTTTTGCAGCTGCTCAGAAACTTATGAGAGAGTCTATTTATTGGCATATGAGCTCTATAGGCTAAAGGATGTCCACTGATGTAATACAGCACAGCCACCAATTAGACCAGGAATATTTTTTTTCTAAAACAGTAGTCCCATAACTTCAAGCTATTACTGAAAATATTAGATTAAAAATACCAAAATTTAGGATACAGCTCTTATGATCCTAAATTGCTCCAGGGGCTCCAACTGGTTCCCAAATCAGGGGAGCATAAAGATGGCAAAAATCCACTTGATTTGAGGATTAAGATCATCATGTTTAGCTATTGTATCTTTTGTATTCAATGTGGATTAGCATCATACCACTTAGCCTCACTCATATTCTGCAACCATTTTCCATAGTAAATTGTCACTTTTCTGTTTCCTTCTAAGACACATGTCACAGGAACATATATATGACTGGAGGATCTCAACTCCAAATATGATTAACTTAATTTGTGTCAGTGTTCCAGTGGATTTAAGAATGAGTTTTAAGCAGGCTCACATTCTATCCCTCCTCTACAGTGCAAAGTAATGAAACTGTCACATAAACAGCTCTGAGCTTGCAGAATGTGGAAAAGACTTTATTGGCTTGGAATATTAGCTGATGTTGAACAGGTATGGCCATCACAGTATACATTTCTCAAAATTCATACGGTTAGGCCTCGCTAAACATTTTTGTAAAAAGTGTCTGCTTTCCTTAGGAAAATTTTGATTTTATCTTAAAATCAAAATTGAAATATTTTAACCAAAAACCAAAATATTTTAACTTAGATATGCTGCTGCAGTGTCTCATGAGAGTTGCAGTATGGTTGCCTCATGTCCCTATTCTTCTCCATGGGCAGGCTCCTCAGTTGGATTCCCTCTCCCATGCTGAATTGTGACCAAGGAACTCCCAGGATGTACTGCCTTTCCTCACTGGGAAAGACGATTGTGGTGCGTCATGTGAGGTATCATATCCATGAGCCCAATCTATAGAAGAGAACGGGAGTATGAGGTATCTGAACTACAGTTCCCATAAGGCACCACAATGGCATTTCCAAATTGGAATATTGTGGCTTTTGATTTTTCACTGAAAAGTCAACATTTTTCTGCAGGGGAAGGGGCATTTTATGACTAGCTCCACATATCATATATTTGTATTATGAATATTAGGAGTTTCATTAAGAGTTCAGAGCCTGTTTTAATCCTGACTATCTATCCATATTGTAAATGTTCAAGAAACAAATTAGCCACCCTGTAGCCAAGATTACATCAAACTAGCATCTTGTGTTTACACATCCACTCTAGACCTGGACATCAGGCACTTGCATATAAGTATGCATTTAGGTGTTCTTTGATCCTGTTCAATAAGACAGGTATGGCTATTTGTGTGTATATACTCAAACTACTCCAGCTCCCCATGCTGGAGAGAGATTACATAAAAATTGATGATATTTTAGTGTGGCTAGTGGCTTTTTTTCTTTATCTCAGAAAACACAAGGAGATAAAAAATAAATTCTGCTTTCAAATGGAATGTGGAATATTTTCTTGTTCAAATACGTGGAAATACAGTTTGCTTCCAAACCTGATGGGTTTCTATTTGACTTAATTATAAAATGTTTAACTCCTGTAGTTGTAAGGGATTTTTACCCACTTTCCCTCATTTTCCTCTAACTGCTTTTTTTCATTTGCTGCTTCATTTTCTGGGTTTTTTTTTTTTTTTAACATTTGTCACTCCTTTTTTCCCCGTCTTCTCAGTTTCTTCATCCTTCATCTGTTCTTTTTATTTCAGTTCTTTTTCTGGCTGCCTTTTTGTGTCTGTTTTGCTGCCACTCATTTTTCATTTCTTTTACTTGCCACAGCCATTTTTCTCAGATAAAGAGGAAAAAAGGGGAGTCCTAAACTAAACTCCTAGATTATTTTCCAGTCTCGCCTCCTGTGCAATTTTTTTTATCTCTTTATCATTTTATTTCCAGCTGTAGCATCCTAAATAAAACACTCCTCATCAGCTGTACCCAACAACCCAGATCTCAGTCAGAGCACTACAACTGAGGCAAGCCTGAAACTGAAAAAACTCAAAGCATATTCTGTGAGCTCAAAAACAGTTCTTAGGAGATAGTGGAAACACAGAACCCTTGTCATTTTCAAGACACTGCAATTGTAGTATGGCACTAATTAGGATCCAGATGCCTCATGCTCTGGACGAAGAGCATGTACTTTATGATGAGGAATCTGCACTTGCCTCTCTAGCAACCAAAGATGTGTGCATTACCCCTGATTGGTGGACAAAGTATTTTTTTCTGGGCTGCTTATCAGCCCATGCCTCACCAGGAAGATGCAAGATGTCCAAATGCCAGTGCTTCTGATAGAAACATTTGAAGGGAACAACGGGGACACACTTTTAACACCCAGTGAACTGAACTGCAGTAAATAAATTTTAGATGGTACAGAATTTAAATAATGACAGTTTGCTAAGAAACAGAGACCATTTTTAGAGGCACTTGGCAATGCTGCAATAATTTTTGCTTCAGTGGGGTTGTACCAGGGCAAATAAAGCAGAAGCCCTAATTTAAGACAAGATACATTTGACAAGCATTATCCCAGTCTTGGAATAATTTTCCTATCATGCTAGCCAATGAAGCATAGTAGAACACTTTGATTCACATCTTTGAGGAACAAGTTCTCAGATCTGTTCAGCTGCCTCCTGTTGTGAATACCTGTAATCACCAGCAGAGGAGCGCGGCAGAAGACATTTCTCCCCTCTCCTGTGGAAGAAACTCTCAGACTTTCTCTGCTCCATCACTACCAGAGACCTCCTATTACTACTCCCTGCCCCTCAACTTGTGTGTGACATCACTAGAGAATAAAATTCTGGTAGCCAAGGGAGACAATGAGAAGACACTTGAGGCATCCTCCCCTCTCACACATACATACACAGTGATTGCCACTAAGAATACACACAACATGTCCTGTCTTCTCCAATCCATTCTAGCATATTTTTACACCAGATCCACCCTTACAAGGACTACCAACTAAATGCTCTGGACAAAAGTATGATACGACACTCAGCCTTGGAATTTGACTATCTGGAGGCCGAGTTCTTTAAGGGACTTTGGACAAAAATATCCCCTTCCTGCCAAACCCAAACTATTCCTGGGGTTGGAAAATGTCACCAAGATGTTTCCTTCTTTGTAGCCAAACAATTTATTAACCACATCTTGACACAAAGATCTGGTCGTAAATTGGGCATAAGATTTGGATAGGAACATATCACTGCTTAAATAAATAGAACTGCTACTGAGAGTTATTGACTTCAGTTCACTTTACACAGGTCGTGGATACATATACAGTGAACTGCTCCGAAAGGTAATACTTAACACCTTTCCAGTTGTTCAGAATGAAATCACATATTGCTGTGGCACTGTCCACACTTTCTTGAACATTTCACAGCAGTTATAAGTCTAATAAGATACAAAATACTGAGGATTCTTGGGATGTTTTCAAGTCTTAACACAAAGCACTTTCTTATCTAAATTACAATAATTTGAGATCTTGTAAAATGGGGTTTTGAATTGTACTTCTTCATCTTCCCTTTTAATGATATGAGGATTTTCTATTTTAAACTTGAGGGAGGAAGAAGGATTTTTGGGATATCTAAGGATTGGGGTTTTTTCGGGAGGATTATACATGACTAATCTAGTATTGACTGAAATTAAGTTACTGGGTTAGTTGAGAAATATTGTCATATGTGGGGATTCTAGTGCAGATTCCTGTATCCAATTCTTATCTATCTCTTCTATTATTATCATGATATTATATGGCTGGAAAAACACCTCTGCCTTTGTGTATCCATTTTCTTTCTTTGCTCTGTTATTATTTCTATTAAGAAATATCAGTAAAGAGTATTCAAAAATAAGAAAAAGATTGGAATGACTCCTTGGTGATATGTTAAGATTAATTGATGGTGCTTCTTTACCAGCTCTAAGTGGAAAGGATGGCCTGTACAATACCACAATGACTTTGTTAAAAGATGCTCTTGTCTTCTAAAAAGAGAACACTGAAAATATCAGAGGTGGGCAAATGCTTGAAGATTTGTGATGCCCACTTCAACTCTAAAATGATTTAAAATTCCTCAACACATATAAAGAGACCTTGACTGTAAACTTGAAATCTTTTATAAATTCTTGTCTGATCTTATGATTTTGAAATCTCAGCAAACAGTTTTAGACAATATTTTTTCATTGAGAGTCTCACTATGTGAAATTTAATGGTGTGTCACTATCAAGTGTGGTGGTGGTACACACATAATGGTTGGAATCTGAAGGCTTTTGATGTTGAATAAAAAACATTGAACTTTTAAGACCAAAAGAGCCGACTAAAGTTTTGAGATTAGAATCCCAATAAAACTTTTTACAGGAATTAGTACCTAATCTGCAACGTGTTGGAAAGAAATGTCCTTTAGTGTAAATATCTGTAAGCGTGAGACTTCTGTCTGTCTTCTTTTTGGACAATATTTAGTTGAAATATTGACAGCTGCTAGAACAATTTTCTTCTCTGCACAAAAAAACGTAAGTTACAAAGGAGAAGGTCCTTTCTGGCACGCAACTTTCCAATAGCAATTGGCACCATGGACAGCTCCATCTGCCATTTATCTACAGGGGGGACATCCCCATGTGGATTAGTTAAACCCCTGTATTCCAAAGTTAATTAAACTAAATCAAATTAAGGCAACTTTAATTCGGAATGAGGGTTTTCACACCACAGTTTAATGCGGTTTAACTAATCCACTTAAAATACAGATCTTTAGTTAATTCATATTAATTTTCTATGATGTCCCCATATAAACAGCCTTTATTTTTCAAAGCAACAATATGTGGGAGAACAGTGTGCAGAAGAAGGATAAAATATGGCCCACAATTTCTAACAGATGTTTCAATCCAACGTTAGTTTTCTTAGGTCCTCTTCGGGGACTGTTACCTTCTTGTGCTGAAGGGGCTTGCCTGTTCCAATGATCGGAGAACTATGCTGTCGGGAGCTTCATGCTCCTGGTAGGGTCTCCCAAGACAAACAGGTCTGAGGGGAGGTCCAGACAAAGCATGGTCCAATCCCTCAAGTCCTCAACAGTGGATCAGGTGGAAAAGGATCTTCAGATCTTAACAGCTGTGAAAGCGGATGAAGGCTGCAGCAAATTGGAGATCTCCAATTGTTGCAGACTTTCCCTGCCACTGGGCCCCAGACCTCCAACTTGTCGTGATTGTGTGGTTGCTGTAAGCGCACCAGCTTCCCCATGTTAAAAGAAATCATGTACAGGCTTCACCAGTGGGAAATAACATCTTTCCAGCCTTCCAAGTTGTGTGGCAACAGACTAGTGGTGATAGGGACAGGATTAGTGAATCTGGCACTCCCTAGCCACGAACCTGCATGTAGGTGGTGGTAGTTATATGGTCGTCTGGCACCTGGACTGAGACGGGGTGCAATTTGGCAGCTACTATCACAACTGAGCAGTCCTCTTTAGGATTCCCTCTGCTCACCCCACATGGGGAGAGGGCTAGAAAAGGTGCCCAAAACCTAGGCTGTCTCACCCACTCCTGGCTGGATTACCGCGTCCAGTGGGATCACTCTGCCTGCTGTCAAAGCTATAAAAAGACAGTGACTTTTGCTAGATGCAATGTTCGCACCCTGATGTATAACAAATATAATGCATGACTGGAAAAAAGAACTGCTATTGTTGCCAGGGAACTTGCAAGATATAACATCGACGTCGCTCCCCTTAGTGAGACAAGGTGCCCAGATGAAGATCAACTGAGAGAAGAAGGTGGAGGCTACACCTTTTTCTGGAAAGGGAAATCTGCAAAGGGGCAGGCGCATTCATGGTGTCAGTTTTGCAATTAGGAATAAGTTTGTCAGTCAGTTTACAGAATTTCCTGTAGGAATCAATGAATGTCATATGATTCTTCATCTTAAGTTCAGCAATAACCAGTCTACTGCTGTCATCAGTGCATATGCCCCAACACTCGATGCTGTCAGGGATATCAAGGAACAATTCTATACAGATCTTGACAGAGTCTTGACCAACATTCCCAAGGAGGACAAGATCATGCTCCTTGGAGATTTTAACGCTAGAGTCAGGCATGAATCAGATCTCTGGAATGGCTCTATCGGAAAAGAAGGAGTAGGAAAGGCCAACTCCAATGGCATCCTCCTCCTGAGCAAATATGTAGAACATGGCCTGGTCATCACAAACATCCTCTTCAGACAAAGTGAGACGTATAAGACAACCTGGAGACACCCTCGCCCCAGGCATTGGCACCTTCTGGAGATCGGAAGGATGTCCTCATCATGAGGGCCATGCATGGAACCGATGACTGTTGGACAGACCATTGCCTTGTTAGATCTACCATGACTTTCCAGATCGCCTCATGGCATTGCAAGCAGGCAAAAACAGTACAAAACAAATTCAACATCAAGTCCCTTGAAGATATAGTGACTTGGGAGAAAATTCAACAGTGTCTCCAAGAGAGGTTCAGTGCTATGCCTACAGTTGATGATGATAATGAAAATTTCTGGAAAGGATTAAAGACTGCCATTCTCTTGGCATATGCTGAGTTCATTGGCTATGTCACCCACCAATTTTCCACCATCACCAAGATTGATTTGATGAGAATGATGCTGAGATTCAGGGTCTGCTCGACCAGAAAAGAAAAGCTCATTGCTACGGCAAAATGACATATTACACCAGCAGAAGAAAGAGTCATACAAGCAACTCAAGGCTGAAGCCCAAAGGAAAATCTATGACATCAAAAATAAATGGTAGTGAGAAAAAGCCAAGGAGATTGAGCTTTTTGCTGATAAACATGACATAAGGAGCTTTTTTCCGGCAGTAAGGACCATTTATGGTCCCTGCTCCCGTAGTCCCACACCACTCTGAGCCCAAGATGGGTTGACATATTTTAAGGACATCCAAAGCCAGATGGAAAGAGCATTTTGAGTTACTCTTGAACCATGAGTCAACTGTCTCTGATGCCACTATTGAATCTATACCTCAACGACATAAAAGACAATCTCTTGCTGACCTCCTTGTCCTGGAAGAAGCAACACAAGCCATTATGCAAACCAAGAACAATAAAGCAGCAGCTGGCATGCCAGCTGAAGTCTATAAGTTTGAAGGTAAAGAACTGGTAAGTAAGCTCCACAAACTTTTTCTTCATATCTGGTATAATGAGAAGATTCCAGAAGACTTGAGAAATGCCAACATTGTTACAATCTTTAAGAAAGGAGATAAGTCGGAGTGTGGAAATTATTGAGGCATTGCCTGGCTATCTACAGCAGGGAAAATGTTTGCCTGTATCCTCTTAAACCAATTACTTCCCTTGCTGAGAAAATATTGTCAGAATCTCAGTGCAGTTTTAGACCAACTGACGGGACAACTGTCATGATCTTCATTGCCAGCCAAATCCAGGAAAAGTCTCGGGAGCAAAATCAGGGCCTGTACATGGCCTTCATTGATTTGACAAAGGCCTTCGACTCAGTCAATCGCGAAGCCCTATGGAAGATGCTGGCCAGATTTGGCTGCCCTCCAAAATTTATTAAGGTCCTAAGGCTTCTCCATGATCAGATGAATGCCACTGTTCTCTGTCATGGCCTTGAGACTGACCCTTTCATCATCAAAACTGGGGTTAAGCAAGGATGCATTATTACCCCAACCCTGTTCTCCCATCTATTTAGCAGTCATTTTAGTGCTAGTTAAAGATTGCCTCCCCAGTGGAGTTGACATTCAATACAGAATGGATGGACGGCTTTTTAATCTTTGACATCTCCGCTCGAAGCCTAAAGTCCTCAAGGTGTCCATTACTGATCTTCAGTATGCTGATGACTCTGCTATCCTCGCACACACTGAGAATGATCTTCAGTCCACACTGTATTTTTTTGCACAAGCTTACCAAAGCCTAGGACTCTCACTCAATACTGAGAACACTAAAGTGCTCTGTCAGCCTTCTTCATGCCTTGCACATGACCCACCACAAATCACTATCGAGGGACAGACTTTGGAGACAGTCGAGCACTTTTGCTACCTCGGTAGCCAACTTTCTCAAAATGCAAAAATTGACAGTGAGATCCAGCACAGGATCTAGTGCGCAAGTGCTTCCTTTGCAAAATTGCTCTGATGCGTTTTCACAGACCATGACCCATGGCAGGACACCAAGATCCAGGTCTGTAAGACAATTATTATTCAAACATTCCTTTATGGGTGCAAAACCTGGGTGACCTATTGACAGCACTTCAAGAGTCTGGAGAGGTACCACCAACGATGCCTCCCATAGGTGCAGGAACTACGGGTATGGGGGGTGCTGCAGCACCCCCATATTTTACATGGGGCTCTGCTCCCAGGCCCACATGTGGGGTCCCAGCCCCATGCCTGGGGCTCTGCTTCTGGCTCCCAACATGGGGTCCTGGCTGCTGCCCTCATGCCGGGGGCTCCACCCCGGCTCTGCACACAAGTTCCCAGCTTCTGCCCTGCACCTTGGGCTCTGCTCCCGGCCCCACATGTGGGGTCCCAGCTGCTGGCCCTGCACCCACCCCCAACCTTGGCCCCCTTACCTCTGTCTGGGTTCCCCCCTCCTGTAGACATGGCCCTGCTCCTGGACCCAGCTTGCGGGGGTGGATGGACAGGGGTAATGGGGCTGGCTTTTAGCACCCCCACTAGTAAAAGTGTTCCAGCGCTACTGATGCCTCCGGAAGATCCTTCGCTTCAAATGGAAAGATCGCTGCACTAACGCCAGCCTCCTCACTGAAGTCAATGTCACCAGCATTGAAGCAATGATCCTCATTCAGCAACTCCACTGGACTGAACATTGTGCGTGGATGCTAGACTTTCGCCTCCCAAAACAAGTCCTCTAGTCTCAGCTCACCCATGCTCAGAGATCCCGTGGTAGTCAGAGGAAACGCTGCAAAGGCACACTGAAAGCGTATTTCAAGAAAACTGATGTGGATGGACATCACAAGGTGGGAGGAACAAGCCATCAACTGACCCCAATGTGCCACATCCTCCATCAGGCAGTAGCTCGCTTTGAGGAAAAGCACCTTGCCCTCAAAGCTGAAAAGGAAGGAAAAAGAAAGAACTTTTTCCCAGCAGGCATCTGGCCTGCCAGGAAATGTCTATACTTACTGCAGGTGGATCTGTGGTTCCAGGATCGGACTCCTGAGACATCTCAGGACCCATAGTAAATCTGTGGTAGAGATCATCCTTGAATCGAGGGATCGCTGATGATGATGACTCAATTGGTATTTCCAAAATAAACGGTTCCTGTCAGTCACTTCAACGTGTTGTCAATGGTACTTATTAGTTTAAAGTGGCAAGTGGAAGATCAGAGGTGTCTACTAAACCCTTTTAGCCAAATTCTATCTTCATTTTGAGTTGCCCCTTCTGTCTGAGAATGGATTTGGCCATCTGGAGGAAAATATACTTTTTCATATATACCTTTCCAAAGTTACTATTATTAAAGGGGAAAGGAAATACAGGAGAAAAAGGGATCAATTCAAAAATGAAGTAAAATTGCATAATTTATATATACAACTTGTCAAAGCTTCAAGACCAGACAATACTACATAGATATAACATGTTAGGTTGGGGATACCTGTAACAAAACCGGTGAAGACATACATAAATAGGAAGAGGAAGGGAGGAATGGACCAGGTGGAAAGGGGGAAAGAGAAGAGGTTTGGTGGAATGGAGGTCTGGCATTCTTTGAGCCATTTCAACATTTTTTATTCAAATATATCTAGAAACAGTGTCCAAATTTCTTTGGATTCATATAATTTATCCTTACAACAATAAGCTATTCTTTCTTTGGCTGCTAACTCAGACAGGTGTGAATTCCACTGCTTTATTCTGGCCATAAACCTACTCTTCTATTTTTGTAAAATTATGTGCTTGTTGGTCATTGCAGCCCAAAAAATGTGTTTGTAATGCTAGCCTGATTGTGGAAAACAGTGAAAAACTACAGCAGCTGTTCTTAAAAACTTCAGTCTGACTTTGCCTCACAGTTACCGATTATTAAAAAAAATTAAATCAAACTAAATGAAGCTGTAATCTATAGTGAACTGTAATATGTCAACTTAAGTGAATTAAGGTTCCTGAAAATTCATCCTAAGGTAAGATGTACAGTCAGACAGGAAGCAGGAATGAGAAACAGATAAGAACATTCTAAACAAAAGGGAGTTGTTCACTAACAGCTGTGATTATGTATTTCTATGTATTTTATATAGTTGTGTTCACAAACTGTTGCTGACATTGTTGGTTCCTTCCTTGCAGAGTCGGATGGCAGAGAGTCTGCGTCTCTTTGACTCCATTTGCAACAACAACTGGTTTATCAACACTTCCCTCATCCTCTTTCTGAATAAGAAAGATCTTCTGGCAGAAAAAATCCGACGCATCCCGCTAACAGTCTGCTTTCCTGAGTACAAGGGCCAAAACACTTACGAGGAGGCAGCAGTCTACATCCAACGCCAATTTGAGGACTTGAATCGCAACAAGGAGACCAAGGAGATTTATTCGCACTTCACCTGTGCCACTGATACCAGTAATATCCAGTTTGTTTTTGATGCGGTGACAGATGTCATCATTCAGAACAATCTCAAATATATTGGCCTCTGCTAAAAATCTATGGGCCTCAGTCTGTTTTCCTGAGGTGACACAAAAGGGTCTTACCACCTCCATTTGTGGTGGAAACAATGGGGTAGTACTTGGAAGCCCAAGGAGAGGAAGGGGGAAAGCTGAATTATGTTCACAGCCCCCACACATCCCTCTTATCCCCGCCACAAACATTTTTTTTCAAAAATACATGTTTTGCAGGGTGCAAAGGCTCCAAAAAAAAGTTGAGGTGTAACTATGTGGAAATGTTATCACCACAATCACCGCTGGCTCATTCTGTTGTTTCATTTCATTTTCCTCAGATGGCAGAGCTACCATATTTTGTGTAAGAAATAATACTTCATCCAACTGTCCTAAAATCCATTTTACTGCGAGGAAGATGCAGAGCTGTTGAATGGGAGATGGGCCTGCCTTGCAGTTTTTTTTTCTAGGAGAAGAGCTAGTTCCAATCTAAAGGCAACAGAACAGGAGAATTTCAGTAGAGTCTTCCTTACAGCTGTACAGAAGGCAAACGTATCCACCATACTGTCACACACACACACACACACACACAGTATATACACACACATCATGTAAAGAGATGCACACAACTCGCAGCATATACTATTTACACACTTCTGCTCTGCTTCATTATGTCATGGACACCTTTCCTGTTAAAGGAATTGTTGGTACAGAACTGTTCTATGATTTCTAGCCTGACCTTTAGCCCTTTCTTCAAAGCTTCAAAATATGCAGCAAGAGTAGATGAATGAAATAACTAATTAAAACTAGGCCAAATCAAGGTCAGTGTTTCTTCTACCAGTGAGGAATTTTATACATCAAGAGTCTTCTTTACATCTTTTTTTGCCAAGTCTTGTGGTGTTTCACAAAAAAACAAACAAAAAAAACCCTGAAAGTCAAAAAAAGCTGTGTTCTTTTTTTTAAACACAGACACAATCAAAAAAATTTAAAAAATCACAAGGTAATTTTTTAAACTATCGTTTTAGTGTCTGGATTGCTGAGTGTGAAAGTTGCCAATGGACATTCTGCTCCATTGCTCCAAAGAAATTCTGGGAAATACAGTGATATCGTAAAAGCCTTCCCAGGGAGCTGGAGCCAATGAAACTGTGTATTATATAGCCTTTAAAGTCTTTTTTGTTGTTTTTTATTTAAAAAATGTGATGTATTATTAGAAGGTTAACAGATGAGCGATATGAACAATAACTAAATGTCTTGATATTTGAATTTAATAATTTAAATTATTTGCAGTTTAGTGAAATTAAAGAAACAGAAGAGATGCATTCCTTAGTTCCAGGTTTCATCTCGTACAGAAATACTACTGGATATAGTACTGTTTCAGCGAAATTATGGCATATTTGAATGTCAGACGAGCTCTGTGGGACTATACTGGAAAATCTCACATGGATCAAATGGGCCTAAATCTCTGGTCATTTGATTCTTTACCCCCCACCCCCTTCCATAGAAAAGACTTCTTACAGACTTCAGTGTAAAGTCAATGTGTAAATATACATTCAAGAATTGTAAAGCACATTCACACACACTATGGAAAATCTCCTCTCTTCCTTTGTTCCCCACATGTACCAAGATTAGTGTGAGAATTCTCAGCCAAGGGCTCTAAGAAATTTAAAAGAAAAAAAGTTAATTATACCATCAAAGTTAAAGGTTGTCCACATTAAGAAAATAAATAATCAGAATGATACCGAACTGGTCCACAGTGTGTTCATTTATTGATATTACAATTTAATAGTTTGCACAATTGAATGATGTTTCTAAATCTTTTTGCCAGACTGCAGAATTTTGTTCATTTGCTACAAACCTCTTTTCACAGTTCATCCACCAAGATTAAGGATAATCTTAGTGTACAGCAAAAATTGTATCTAAAGCCTCAAATTACTTCAGAGAGGATGTTTTTCCCTCTGACAAAACCACCACAAAATTCAATAGGATTCCTCAGAAAAGGGCCAGTAGTAACTCTAGGAGGGGTACTGCAGTTCAAGATTGAGATGGAGCTCTGTGGAGGAAACTTCCATGACACCCACCTGCATTGCCTGGCTCTAGGTGGTGCTTTCACAAGCCTCATGTTCAGCAATATATGTCTATATATAGGTATGTATATAGCCAAGATTTTTAAAAATTCATGCCTAAAATTAGGCTTCTAAATTCATACTTAGGGGCCTGAAGAAGTGGCCTGATTTTTCAAAAGTGCCAAGCTCTCAGCAATTCTCACTAATATCAACAGGTACTGCTGGTTGCCTAATACGTTTGAAAATCAGGCCATTTATTTAGGGATCTCAATATGGATTTAAGAGCATCCATTTTTCAAAATGCTGGCCATATATGGAGGATTTTTCAATGAAGCCCAGGTGATTTAGTCACAAAAGTCCCATTGAAAATTTCAAAAATTTGCCCTTAGGCTCTTTGGAAATCTCATCCATCTACAATAACACAAACAAAGATAACAAGGCACACGCCACTCACCGAAAACCATAAAAATATGGAAGGAAGAAGTTAAGGGAAGTCTTCAGGATTCATTGTCACATTCAAATAATCTACAATGGTGTCAATAACATACTCTTACATTTTACAAAACATTCACTTCTACTTCCAACAGTTACCAAAAAGCAATACATACCACACCTTCACCTAGGCTGCACTCTAATGCAAAACATTATCTCCAACTTCATGCCCTCTTGTATCAAGAAAGTGGCACACCTGGCTGCCACACATTCCCCATGAGTAACATTATTCTACCTTAGTACTGCAGAGATTGTCATTAAGGTTTTGCTGTCACTCTTTTGGTATGAATTGATGAGGATATAAATGATCGGACAAAGGTTCTGATGCTAACTCCCACCTGCTAAACTGTTTTCAGCAAAACAGCCACAAGAGTGAAATAGTAGTAATTGATTTCCATAACTCACAAAGGTAAACAGTCCAGTGTTAGAGAGGAAAAACTTCCTAGATACATTGGCCCAATCTACCATGTGCTCACTCAAAGAGAAAAGAGTTTTTAGCTGTGAAGGATTCAATGCTTGGAGCCCAGGGCAAAAAGAGCAACATAATCAGCTGTACTGCTGTCCAGACAAGCAATACAAACCAATAATGTGACCTGAAGGCACGACAGCTGCTGCAGCTCTAGTATGGAGCTTTTCCTTCTTCCTTTCTCTAATCATTAAAGTTATTGGAAAGATTAGTTGCTGGAAAGATCTTAGATAAAGAACATCCTTAGAGGTAAAGTCTGGTTTGACTTGCAATGTTTCAGCCTTGTTTATCACATTTAAGATCAGCTGTGGAAATAATAATTTCACTGTGCACTCCTTTCTTATTCTAAGTGCTTGGGGGAATTTGAAGCCCTTTGATTTGCCTCTATACATGTCACCATGTGTGCATCCAAAGTCACACCTTTCCCATCTCTTATTTAAGAACCTACTCTCTTTTAAGGGAGTCAGAAACATCTAAATTCAGGCTTCATCTTAGCGTATGAGCAACGTGCCTCAGATTGCACGGAACCAGGATTCATCACAAAATTTGGTCTGCTGGTTGGCTAGGATTTCTTTAAGCAACATGGCGGCACAGTCTAATAGGAATTTGAGATTGCTATATGGACTACAGTACATTCAAAGGCAATGGTCTGAGTTCAGAGCAAATATTTTTCAACAGCACTGGGAGGGTACAAAAGTAGTCAAATGGCATATGGCAGGGGTGGCCAAACTGAGGCTCACGAGCCACATGTGGCTCTTTTACAATTAAAGTGCAGCTCGCAGAGCCCACCATGCCCCCCATTCTCTGCCTACCACACTGGCAGGGGGGAGCTCATGGCTTCTGCTCTGCAGTGGGGTGGTGGGGCTTGGGGCAGTCCTGAGCATCGGCAGGCATGCCCAGCCCTGGAGGTTATGAAGATTATTGTATGTGGCTCAGAGGCTCAGCAAGTTTGGCCACCCCTGGTATATGGGCATCACTGTCTCAAGTTATAAACTAACAGTGGGATTTTCAAAAGCACTCAGCACTGCCCTAAATCAATTATGAGAAAATCCCTCTCAAGTATTCAAGGTGCTGACTTGTTATGGTTCCTATCAACTATAAATGCCAATGTTTGATAATATTATAATGCATAAGTGCAAGATCCTCTAAATTAGTGATACCCAGACCTCAGTGGTTCAGGAACAAAATTAGTGATCAATGTTACCTAAAAGAGCCACAGTAGTATGAATTCATTGTTTCATTTACTATAGTACTATATATTCATATTTAAACAGTATGACAGGGAAAATATTTAGTTTATAGTTATATTTATTATATACTTACAGCAAAATGATTAATCAGGTATTATTTTATCAACTTCAGTTGGTTAATAACATAGAAAAAGCATCTTGATTAGTTGATAACTTAGATTGGTTAATAATTAAATCACACAGTATTTTAATATCATGTGCTGCAAAGAGCCGCAGGAGACACATTAACGACTGTCAGTATCACTGTTCTAGACTTAGTCCACTGGTGAAAGTACTTGCCCAGGGGTGGGCAAACTTTTTGGCCTGAGGGCCACATCGGGGTTCCAAAACTGTATGGAGGGCCAGGTAGGGAAGGCTGTGCCTCCCCAAACAGGCTGGCCCCCGCTCCCTATCCGCCTCCTCCCACTTCCCGCCCCGACTGCCCCTCTCAGAACCTCCGACCCATCCAACCCCCTCTGCTCCTTGTCCCCTGACCGCCCCCTATCCAACACCCCCTGCTCCCTGTCTGTCCCGACCCTATCCACAGCCCCGCCCCGACAGGCCCCCTGGGACTCCCACACCTATCCAACCCCCCCCGTTCCCCGTCTCCTGACCGCCCTCCCCCAGAACCTCTGCCCCATCCAACTGCCCCCTGGGACCTCTTGCCCCTTATCCAACCCCCCCGTCCTCTTACCATGCGGCTTAGAGCAGCATGTCTGCCAGCTGTGCTGCCCGGCAGGAGCTCGCAGCCCCGCCACTCAGAGCGCCAGCAGCATGGTGAGCTGAGGCGGCGGAGGAGACGGTACAGCCTCTCTGGCCGGGAGCTCAAGGGCCCAGCAGGACAGTCTTGCGGGCTGGATGTGGCCCGCGGGCCGTAGTTTGCCCACCTCTGTACTAGCCCCTATGAAGGCATTTATTTGTCCCATACTGGGACTGCATTGCAGTCTAGATTTCCCTCCATATCATAATCTGCTATCATCAGTAATTTGAACTGGGAAAATAAAGTTGTAAAATGGGTTTATGCTTCCTTTTGAGTTATATGTTGTACTGACTGACAGTGTGACCATTTCATTTCAGCACTAGCCTCCATACTACTTCTTATGGCCATTCCAGGTTGACAAGAAATGGCCAGAGGAATCAGAAGTAAGCAATGCTCTTAACTGCAGCAGAACAGATATCTGGAAATGGTAATGGCTGCCAGGCAATGTAAGCAAGGACAAGAGAAACTTGCGAGAAAAGTTTCCTTAATTTAAAAAAAAAAATCTTTTAATTGGGCAGGTCCTTGAACAGCAGCACCACAGGCAGTGGAAATGCTCAGCCGTAGGGCACTGGTTACATCTATCTCACTCACTGTGTAAGCGGGGGAATAGTCCTGCTATGGTGGGGAACTTTCCTGGCTTCTGCACTACCCCGGTGAAGTGGGCTAGCGAAAGGATCTGAGTCCTCGCTCCCACTTCCTTTACCCAGTGGCCTCCCTGCCCTTGAGGACTCCCATTCCACTCTCCTGTCTGGCAGAGTCCTCGTAACCCCAACAAGGCTGGGCCCAGGATTCCTGGGGGGCTCGACCCCCAACCCTGCTGTGGTCACCTAGGACAGGGGCTAGGGTGTCCGCAATCCGGGGTACTCTCTCTGCACTGGGCACTTCTCTGACCCACTGACCATTACATACAATTCAAAGCAAATGCAAGTTATTTAATCAACAATTTTAAAAAGAATAAGGAAAAATGGGAAAGGTTAAAGGAAACACATCAACCTGCGCTGTGGCAGGGAACTTCACAAACAGTGTCTCTGGAATGTCAGGGCAGTTCACAGTCTGTTCCTTGTAAGTCCCAGGCTGCCTCCTCAGGCCCTGACTGTGCTGCAGGGATGCTGTGGGTTGGACACTTGCTCTGGTGGTGGCCACACGCTCTCAGGCTCTAAGTGGTAGGACCCTTCTTCCCAGTGTCACCCCCGCCCTGTCAGGGTTACGATCCAAGCCTGGCCTGCAGAGCCTCTTGGCTGAGGCGTCTCTCTGTGCTGGGCCCGCTGCCCAGGGTCCACCTCGCTTTCCCCAGCTCCTCACCGCACCCAGCTCCGGACTGCTCCAGCCCCAGCTCCACCACTCTGTCTCAGCACTGCTGCTGCTCTTACTCCAGCTCCCTTGAGCTGCTTCTTTGACCCCTCTGCCTCTGGTTGCTACAACTCTGCTCCCAGGACAGGTCTGCTCTGCAGGCTGCTTCTGTGACTCTGCTCCCAACACTGACCTGCTTCGTGGGCTGCTTTTCCGGCCCCTCTGGCTCTGGTTTCTGCAGCTCTGCTCCCAGGGCAAGTCTGCTCTCCCTGGGCTGTGCCTCTAGCTTTTGGGCTGCAGCTCTACTCCCAGGACAGGGTCTGCTCTCTCTGGGCTGCTTTTCTGGTCCCTCTGGATCTGGCACAGCTCTGCTCCCCAGCTTAGCTTGGGCCCCTGCTTTCTCCTTAGTTCAGCCCCACTCTGTCTGAGCCAGACAATTCCAGCTCACACAGAAGAGGATGGGACTTCCCTGGCCTCCTGACTCCCTGATTAGCCTGCCCGCCCTGTCATTCAGACTGACCTGGAGCATTGGCCTCTCCCCATTGTTCCTGGGGGCTGTCAGTCTCAGGGTCCTGATTCCCCATCGACCCTTCCCCCTTTTTAGTACTGGGAGCTAGCAACTAAAACACCCTCACTGAATGTTAGTAAGGGGGCAACAGTCCCTTTACAGCTGCAACAGTACAACTAGTCTCAGGGGAGAAGAGAAAAGGTGAAGCACTGCAGATCACTTAAATAGCTTACTCAGCCCCAGAAGAGGGTAAAGAGAAGGAAAGGAGGAATGCAGTTTTACACTTAAGTTTAAATCATCTTTCTTTCCATATATTCAGTACTTGTTTCTTAAATAGCTGCTTTTTGCTGTTAAATCCTGTGATTCAGAGACGATCTCTGTTCATGAAAGCACAATAATATTTGTTCTTTGTGTTATGAATAACTTCTGTGGTGTCTTCTATTTGAAGAGTTCAAGGCTCTTTACAAACTTTAATTAATTCAGCTTAGCACGCAGATGGAGTAGAGCAATTTTATTATCCCCAACATATAAATAACAAACCTGAGGCACAAAGATGTGGCTGAGTGACTTGTCAAAGACAACACAGGAAGCCTATCCCAGGGACTGGAGTTGAACCAAAGTCCCCAAGTCCTAGTCCTTTGCTTTACCCTCCAGACTGTATTCCATTCACATCTTCAGCCAACTCAAACATTTGACATAAAGATTGCGAAAACAGCTCCTTGACCCCAAATTCCACCTAATTTATTTAATGGATTCATCCCTTTGTGTGAATTAGCTTTGCTGAAAATAACTCTTCATTCTTACTTTTAGATTATACTCCTGATTTTTGAATATAGCCAATGTGAGCAATTCATCTGCAATGCACTTTTATCATATCTAAGGAAAAAATAATGTTCTGGGTTAGGTTATATTTTTCCCATAATCCACCTGTTCTCCTCTTTCCTGTTTCACAATTTTTTACCTTTCTTGGTTTTTCAGACATGGTGGAGTCAGTCTTTTCCCGGATGTTGATAAATCATTCAATTAAATATGCATCTGTTTCCTCAGTCTTCTTGTTCATCAGTGATGCAGTACACTACTATGTGGAAGGACAAGTCCAGTAATACACCTGGGATTCCACTTCACCCTGGCAAAGATGACATTCACAGAATAGATGTTTCATCTGTTGAAATGAGGGTGCCATCTGTCCTCCTTCAGCTTTGGCACTCCATGCAGCAACACTGGCTTCAAAAAGAATTTTTTTCCCCTTCAACACCGATTATCCATGGATTATGTAGATTATTATTTCTTTAGCTGTTGAAGGATGGGATGGAAGAGACACTTTTGAGAGTTGGGAAAGTATTATAACTGGAATTGTTTCTAAAAAGAGATGGTGGCAGACTGATAAGCCAGTCCAGCTCAAGTGGTGCCTAAAAGAATTTAATGTTTTTATAAGAAAGGGCCACCACCACAAGGCACTTAGTGAAGACATACAAGAAGTGGACAAGCCAAAAGGAAGGACTTTGAAGTGGTAGTGTCCTGTCACAACACAGAATATCCAGACTCTGTTTGTTTGCCACGTGAAAGTTGAGAGCTGCATACCAATTTCCCCAAGATAAGGAATGGATAATGTCCCTTAGATTAAGTGTCCTGAACTTGAATGTTCTTATATACCTGTTGATGTTTGAGGTTTCGGATGTATCTCAAACTATTGCTCTTTTTACAGACCAGGAAATACCAAAAATAAATTCCTTCACTGTGTTCCTACAGATCCTCTTCTATTTTTCCTTTCCTGAGGAGGGAATCCACTTTTCCCAGCAGGACCTTCTCTTGAAATGGGTCCTTAAGGAGGATGAGAGAGAGATGGCGAGGTGGCCTGATGCAGAACTGGATGGAATATCTGTCGCTGATGATGTCTAGTAACCACTGTTGGAAGTAATCTTGCATCAGATTCTATGAGAGGAGAGATAAAGTCCAAAGGGAACAGATGAGGGAGGATGGACATGAGATGTGGTGCTGTAAAAGGATCGGTTCATTACTGGCATCTCCTTGGGGCAGGGTGTGTTGTGGCAGATCTCTCTCCACTGGGGTCTGTTGTTGCAGGCTGCTCTCCGGCCAGGTCACTTCAAAGTCCCTCTCCTTTCGGTATAATCCATAAACAAAAAGCAAAGAGAATTAACACAAATAAACTGAGTTAGTAACAGAGAGGGGAATGACTCTCTCTCGGGGTGTATCAGGGTCAGGCCTTCCCTTCCCTCAGGGAGGGACTTTCAGGCAGTGGTAGTCAGGGAAGTTCCTGTCTTCAGTCAGCCCTTTCTCAGGAGCTGAGGGTTGAAGTTTGCTCTCTTCCCTGGTCTGCTCACAAGTGAGCTGTTCAGCTTCTCTTTTAAACTCCTTCTCCAGACTGTGCATGTCTTGCAGGTGTGGCCAGATGGAGCTGGTTGAGCCAAGAGCAGCTCCTTAACCCCTTGTGGTCCCCTGTGGGATTTGTGTACCCCATCAGAGATGCAAATCAGTGTATAGCACTCAATTATATCAAAATTGATGTTTGGGGGCTGCTGCTAAGGGCTATGAGAACATGCAATGAGGAATCATGCTCTTATAATGCTGAGGTTGTTTGCCAGTAGTAGGTTTAGGAAGAGGATTCTACCACCTCTGGGACTACATCCCTTGGTGTTAAGGAAGTCTGTTTCTGCAAGTGGAGTGAAAGGTAGGAGAACCTCCTCTCAGCTGAGTAAGAGGACTGTGTTAGTTCCAGGAAGTGGGCAGCGGCCTTAGTGACCTTTGATCTTCTTCAGGGTCACCTCCTTTTTTATGCTTAAAAGGCCATTGCCCCCAGATGAAATGTTTTAAATTTTCCATGATAGTCAAATGTGAGACCGGAGGATCTAAGCCAGGAGTACCTCCTAAGAGCCACTCCTGTAGCCATTGGCCTTGCACTGGTGTCTGAGGCATTATATGCTTCTCTTAGAGAGTGTCAGCAAACATACAACTGTGACACCCTGACACCCCAATATTCACCACTGTCATGTAATTAGGATGCTCTTATACAAAGTATGCCTTGTGAGGTGTCATTCTAAAAGTCTTCATCTGCTAGACAGTAATATCTCATTGGATTGTATATGCTATTGATGTATGTGAAGTTCTGAAGTGTGGCTATGTATGTGGTGCTGAAACATGACCTGAAGTTGAGAACACCCACAACCAGCCTTTCAGGTAGGACAGTAAAAGGACCAAACAATGTTAATGGCTTATTGAGGAAATGCACACAAGCACAAGGATTACTCCAGGAACTGTGTACAATAGAAACCTCTCAGAGATAGCACTACACAATGGGAACTGTTTGACCCAGGTCACAGCAAAAGAGCTTTCCCGCAAGTGGGGAGAGGATATAAAAGGGGGAAAATGACATCATGGGGGCACCTCACTCTCCCTATAACAACACACCTGGAAACACCTGAGGAACAAAGACTGAACTGTGGGAAGTGATTGATGGTTCCAGGCTGGAAGGATTTTTAGCCTGTGTATGAAAACCTGGGAAAGCCAAGGCAACTTGTGCTTAAGAATCTGCTAGCCTGTTTATCACTCAGGGTGAGAATTTGCTAATTCATATCCTACCTATCTGTTGTGTTAAGCTCAGTTTGCGGTTTTTGTTTAATTACTAAGGTAATCTGCTTTGATCTGTTTGCTATCACTTATAATCACTGAACATCTATCTTTTGTAGTTAATAAACTTGTCTTGGTTTGTCTCTAAAACCAGTGTGGAACTCCTACTTGGAGCAGAAAGCTGTTGCATATCTCTCTCTCCACACTGAGGGAGAGGGAGAATTTTATGATCTTATGCTATATAGTTCTCTGTGCAGTGCAAGACGATACAATTTTGGGTTTACACTCCAGAGGAGGTGTGCACTTGTGTGCTGGGCAATTCCTTAGCTGAGCTCTTCCATGCAGAGCTGATCTCAGCATCTGTGTGAATATAACTGCAACTGGGTGTGTCTCTACCTGTGTGTGTGCTGGAAGGGGGCTTGAGAGCCTGTCACAGCTGCACAGAGTAAGGGGAACCCAGGCTGGTGGAACAGGCAGGCTCAATGGTATCCCAGTTCTAAGTGGGACATCAGAGGGAACCCATCACAATGACCTTTGGCGACCAGAGTCTTGCCTGCTTTCTTCTGTTCCTCTGGCAAGGAATCTGAGAGTCATACATTCTAATGCCAGAAGGGACCACTGTGATCCTCTTGTTTGTATAGTACAGGCCATAGAACTTCGCAAAATAATTCCTAGAGTGAATCTTTTTAAAAAACTTCCAATCTGGATTTTAAAATTGCCAGTGATAAAGAATCCATCACAACCCTTGGAAACTTGGTGATTACACTCACTGTTAAAAATGTATGCCTCATTTCCAGTTTGAATTTGTCTACCTTCAACTTCCAGCCATTGGATCGTGTTATACGATTCAAAGAGACCATTATTAAATATTTGTTCCCCATGTAGATTCTTATAGACTGTAATTAAGTCATCCCTTATCCTTCTCTTTGTTAAGTTAAATAGACTAAGTCCGTGAGTCTGTCACTATAAGGCATATTTTCTAATCCTTTAATCATTCTCATGGCTCTTCCCTGAACCCTCTCCAATTTATCAACATCCTTCTTGAATTATGGACACCAGAACTGGGCACGGTATTCCAGCAGCAGTCGCACCAATGTCAAATACAGAGGTAAAATAATCTCTCGTCTCTGACTCAAGAGTCCTCTGTTTATGCAGCCCAGGATTGCCTTAGTCCTTTTGGCCAGAGCATCACACTTTGAGCCCATGTTCAGCTCATATCTACCCTGACCCCCAAATCTTTCTCAGAGTCACTGCTTCCAAGAATGGAGCCCCCTGCATCCTGTAAGTATGGCCTACATTCTTTGTTCCTAGACATATACATTTACATTTAGCTGTATTAAAACACATATTGTTTGCTTGCACCCAGCATACCAAGTGATCCAGATCGCTCTGTATCAGTGACCTGTCCTCTTCATTATTTACCATTTCCCCAATTTTTGTGTTATCTACAAACTTTATCAATGATGACTTTATGTTTTTTTCCAGGTCATTGATAAATATGTTAATAGTGTAGGGCCAAGAACTGATCTGTGCAGGACTCCACTATAAACACCCTCCACTCGGTGATGATTCTCCATTTACATTTTGATACTTGTCAGTTAATCATCTTTTAATCCATTTAATCTGTGCCACACTATTTTTACTTGTTCAAGTTGTTTAATCAAAATGCGATGTAGTACCATGTCAAATGGCTTACAGAAGTCTAAGTACATTACGTAACACTATTATCTTTAATAAACTTGCAAACAAACTTGTATGCCCATCAAAAGGTATCAAGTTTGACTATATCTATTTTTCATAACCCCACGTTGATTGGCTTTAATTGTATTATCCTCTTTTATTCTTTATTAACAGAGGCCTGCATCATCATGCCCAGGATTGATGTCAGACTGACAGACTTAAAATTACCTGGGTCATCCAGTTTGCCCTTTGTAAAAGCTGGCACATTAGCTTTCTTCCAGTCTTCTAGAATTTCCCCAGTGTTCCAAGGTTTATTGAAAGCCAGTATTAACAGTCCAGCAACCAACTCAGCCTGCTCTTTTAAAACTCTTGGATGCAAGTTATCTGGACCTGCTGATTTTAAAATGTCTGTCTTTAGTAGCTGCTGATTAACATACGCCTGAGATACTAATGGAATGGAAAGAGAGTTATCATCATCATATGATATGACTACATCCTCTGTTTTTTACAGAAGAGAATACAAATACAGGGATCCTGGCATCCCAGAAAACAAACTGTAGTGAGACAATTGCCTGATAGTTGACCATCTGAAGGCTTATTGACTAAGAGCTGCCAAATGCACTTAGTTTATGTTCCTCTCTGTCAGAAGAAGTCGAATGAAACATTTTGTTGCCCCGACTCTCTCTTGTGCTGCAGGCATCACCATGATGTTAGTTGGAGAATTTTGTATGTCCTTCAACTGACACAGGAGACCACAACTGGGTAAGAGAAGAGAAGAAAGGGGAAATAGACAGATATCCTTACCTGGATTGGGACAGCCAGAGCTAAGAGGCAGAGCCAAATTCTCCATGGTCTGCATTTGAGATATGTCAAATAGGGAATTAGATTTTTCTAGTGCTTTGACCCTTATTTGCAGTTGGAGAGTATTTGCAGTTGTTCCATTTGCTCCTGAAAATATCTTTGATCATCAGGATGATAAACAGATGAAGCACTACTCTGTTTTTCTGCTGTGGAGATCTGTACTTTCCTCCAAAGGTAACTTATATGGTTTCTCTGAAGCCTCATTCCATTCCTCAAATATAGGCAGATCCCCCTGCATATGTAAGGGATCTGGTGCCAGTAAGGAAGGTTGTACTGGCACCAGATGAAGAATAGGCTCTGATTGAGGGCATTGGTACCAAAAGGAGTATGGGCACTGCCACCAAAGTGGCCTTCCAAAATGGCCTTCACGGAGTCCTCTATGTAGAGCCACAAGCGTAACACAAGAGGGCCCTGCATGATATCATTCCATGCCGCCTGGATTTGAGGCAACGAAAGAAGTCCAATATCCCAAGGTCAGTGGTGCCAGGTGAAGGTAAACACTTAGGTGGGTGCTTCCTGCATCAGCATCAAGGCTATTGAGGCCTTTACAGGCAGTGGTGGTTTGGTCTTCAGTGCTGCTTTTGATTTAACTGGTGCTGGATGAGAGCTTCACTCCCAGCATAAGGCATAGGATATTCCAGTCTTGAACCCATAATAGAAGATGGCCAGAGAAGCAAAGTGAGCCTGGAGTCATGTGTCAGAGGACCTCAACACAGAGTCTGGTTTTAATTCCCTGAATGGGCCCACTGGAGTATCAGGATGCAGGCATCAAGAAGCTAGATGAGCCTGGAGCCCCACGTGTTTCTCCCTTCCAGCATGAGAAGTGAGGGCACAGCAAAACATTGCTTTATTGAGAGAGTCTTGCCCAGACATACAAGACACTAGAGTTGCGCGTTGGTCTCCAGTACAATTGATGGGCACAGGATGCACCTTCTGAAAACACTTATGGGGCTCTGGGTCTGACATGGTCCCGGTAAGGGGCCAAAGTCTCCCAGGACAAGGAAAGGGATATCCTCACTAAACTATCCTAAATTATTATTTATAAGAAAATCTTAAACTAGGCTAAGGGAAGGTCTCATCTGTGGACATGAAGATGAATTCCATTTGCTCTCTGTTTTGGCAGGGGATGTACTCCCTTATACAGAATAGGGTGAAGAAGTCACCTTGTCATGAGATCTCTGTCATTCCCAATAGTCATGGCTTTTCACAGTAGTTCTGCAGTTCGACTCCAGGAGTATCATATCCCAGAAATAGTAGTGCATGGAGGCCCTTGAAGAAGAATGTATTTAATCCTAAATTATTGATATGTACTCTCAACATTAAAATAATCTTAACTAAGTTTTTGTCCGGGGTATATGTTAAAGGGAAGATGTTCAAAGGCAGAAAGAGCAATTAGATGCCCCACTCCCAATGAAAGTCAATGAGAGTAGGTTGCCTAATATGTTTGAAAATCTACCCCTAAATATATACTGGTAAGTATAAAAAACCTCATACATCTCCACATATATTTCAGTATACTTGTATCCAAATTCCAAACAATATGTGGCATCTATATCCCATTAATATACCGTGAAAGCAAAAATATGCAAAATTCTGTATACTTTTTCTACTTATACTACTACATTTTTAAGAATCCAGACTCACTATCCTGAGGAAAGTAAAAGGCTTCTTCTGGAGTATCAGATGTAAGTACCTTAATAATATGCACAGAAAAAAAGAATTCTACAGGAACTATTTAACATTCACCAGCACCTGCAAGATTAATCACATACTGCCACTTACTGGTAAGAAATTGAGAAAACTTCATAATAATGCACCAGAAAGTGCTAAAAGCAGAGTGTCTCTGTAACTTGGAGAGAAAAAGAAAGTTTCAGATTGATAGGTCAAGCAAACGTCAAATGTGATGAGTCAAGATGAAGGAACAGAGATGAGGATAACACTGGAAAGGCAGATGAGTAAGCAGCGGAATGGGGGGCTATCAGGTCAGAGAAACAGCGTGGAATGAGTTCACATGGAGTTTTGAAAACCAGCAAGTCACTTTTTAATTGGATTCAGATATGGATAGGAAGCCAGTGAAGGTGAGAAATGATGGGGTTGATATAGTCTCATTTCCTGAAGGAAGAAAGCAGTCATGGCATGGCATTCTGGACTCCTTGAAGTTTATAAGGTAGTGATTCAGGAAAACTATAAAAGACAGAAATGCAATAGTCAAGATGTGAAGTGATAGAAGCATGAATAAGGATTTCAGCAGAGAACAGGGTCAAGATAAGGACAAATTCTTGCAATGTTCCAGAAGAGGTAATGGACAGGCTTATTTATAGATAAGGGAGTTATGGGAGACAAAAGTAAGTTCAGGGTCAAAGCTGACATCAGGCAAGATTAAGATGTAGAACTAACACCTGAGTTAACCCTACTGAGACAGGTTTCAGAGTAGCAGCTGTGTTAGTCTGTATTTTCGCAAAAAGAAAAGGAGTACTTGTGGCACCTTAGAGACTAACCAATTTATTTGAGCATAAGCTTTCGTGAGCTACAGCTCACTTCATCGGACGCATTCAGTGGAAAATACAGTGGGGAGATTTTTATATACACAGAGAACATGAAACAATGGGTGTTACCATACACGCTGTAAGGAGAGTGATCACTTAAGATGAGCTATTACCACCAGGAGAGCGGGGTGGGGGGGAGGGAGAAAACCTTTTGTAGTGATAATCAAGGTGGGCCATTTCCAGCAGTTGACAAGAACGTCTGAGGAACAGTGGGGGACGGAGGGGGGAATAGTTTTACTTTGTGTAATAACACATCCACTCCCAGTCTCTATTCAAGCCTAAGTTAATTGTATCCAGTTTGCAAATTAATTCCAATTCATCAGTCTCTCGTTGGAGTCTGTTTTTGAAGTTTTTTTGTTGAAGAATTGCCACTTTTAGGTCTGTAATCGAGTGACCGGAGAGACTGAAGTGTTCTCTGACTGGTTTTTGAACTACGGAGACAGTGGGTCTATATACGTATCTGTCTAAAGATTTATTTGGCTCACCAAATGGAAAATTCCAATGTTTTAAGGGTTAGGGAGAATGATAGCAGAGTTGGACACATGGGACATCAAAGGGCTAGATTCTTCCAAGTTGTTTGCAGGAAGGTATTCCTCATACCTCCATGGGCCGTGGGAGATTTAAGGGAGGTGATGTTACAGTTCCCTCAAGGTTTCTGCTAGGCAAAGACAGCTTCAAATTGCTATCAGGGCTCTGCCACCTGAGGCTTCTCAAGTAACGTGCCAACTCACTGCATCCCCCAGCCACCCTGACCAGTCACCATTCCTGGAGACTGCCACCCATTTTTGCATTGCAGTAGCCCCCCAAGTCCTCCTGATAGACAAAGGTTGCAGCCACTTTCTATCACCACAACCTCCTCACAACAAACTTTCTGCCTTAGGAGTCATATACCAATATTTAGACCAGCAGAAGATAGCAAAGACCCTGTCTTAATCTCAACCAAGAGCTCTTTACCCAGAATAACATTAGTCTTTGAAACATTTAATAGCAAGAAGTTAAGAGTTAGCTAGGAGATGAAAGTAAAAATTTTGAGGCACTCCACAGCAAAAGAAATGGAGTTTCTAACAGAAAGATTAGAGTTCAGTTAGAGGAGTATGGTTCAAACAAACCATAAGAAGACAGTGCTGGAGACAGCAACTTTTTGCTTGAAAAATGTATGTCAAATCCAGCTTTTCTCACACATGCAAATAGTCCCATTGCAGTCAGTTTGACTTTACTCGCACATGTAAAATGAGCAGAATTTGGCCCAAAGTGATACATAGCATGATTGCACCAAGTGTAACAGAAATGGGTGGAAGTGTTCAAAATACTAACAACATACAACAGTAACACAAACTTTTTTTTTTTTTTTTTAAAAAAGACCTCTGCGATTTGGTCCCTGATAAGGCAATTCTGCCTCCTCCTTTCAACTGAATTTGCAATGAGGGCACATGACAATTTTGTGCAAGGATGTTTACTGCCTAACTAACAGGTTTCAGAGTAACAGCCATGTTAGTCTGTATTCGCAAAAAGAAAAGGAGTACTTGTGGCCTTGTCTTACTGCCTAACTAAGTAATTTTCACAACTATGTAAATCTGTTGTTTCCTCAATATTAACTGTTGTGAGTCTTTCAGTAGAAAAAAAGGTAACAAATGTTCAAAGAATCTATTTGAGAAAATCTAATGAGAAAAGATTTCACAGTTTAGATAGTGTGACGGGGTGGACTAGGCCCTCAGGCCCCCTGGTGGATGTCTTGCCACACCCCACCCCAGAAAAGGGTAGTGGAGAGGGTCCTCTAAGCTCCCTAGAGTGACTGCATGGGATGCAGCCAATCAGAAAAGAGGCTGCAGGGAGCAGCCAGTCAGGGCCCAGCAGTCCTGTGTAAAAGCTGCTGCTGGGCCAGACTGAGTTCAGTCTGCTGGCACAGAATGGGAGAGTGAAAGGTGCTCCTGGCTGGCTGCAGTGGCTGAAAGGGCTGGACAGATCAGTTGTTGGTAGGGACTGGGGGGGTATGAGAATAGCTTCTGGGGGGCTGCTGGAACTAAGCAGTTAGTTATTGGCAGGGACTAGAGGAAAGAGGAAGGAGATGCTGGCTGCTGGGACTCAACTAAGATGGGCTATGGGGAAGTGGCCCAGGGAAATGTAGAGCAGCAATTAGTAAAGGGATGCAGCATGTGGCTGCTACCTATAGGGTCCCTGGGCTGGGGCCTGGAGCAATGGGTGGGACCAGGTCCTCCCCCCATCAGCACTGGGGGGAAGTGGATACATCCTAAGGAAGGGAATTAGAACTGTGGCAGCCCAGAGAAGGCGGCTGCACTGGGACTGACTCAGCGGGGAGCTGTGGTCAGTGAACTGAGCCCAAGAGGGGTGGCTCAGCAGGAAGGCTGGGGTCACTGAGGACTCAAGTAGAGGCAAGGTGTCCCCAGGGAAGAAGCCCTCTGGGTGCTGCTCAGTACCTGCGTAGGAACCTTGCAAACTAGCTGGACCAATCGAGGGTACCGTAATGGGCCCTGTTGGACTGCTTAAAGACTGAGTCTAGGAAGGGCTACAGGAAGATGCACCACCTGAGGGGGTACTGCAATAGGCCCCTGTTGGACTAATTAAGGGCCTCAGCCCAGGGAGGTCCCTTAGGTTGATGCCAACAGAGAGAATCCTGCTACAGGCCCTGTTGGACTGTTAGAAGACTGAGCCCAGGGAGGGCTGCAGGACATTTTGGACTGTACAGTGGAAGGGGTTAGTTTGTTTCGCACATGGACTGTGTGTGACTTGGCTGGAGGGCTGAGTCACTGAAGACCTGTCTGACAAGCGCAGCAGCTGACAGGGGGTACTGTGAGCGGAGAAAAAACTGCAGGCACGCGCACACTTGACCAAAGGGTGCTTGCGTGAGGTGAGTGTATCCCATTACAGATAGCTATTATTCCCCCCATATAAAATATCTGTAGCGTCTCTATCTTATTTTAACACCTGCTCTTTTGAGAACTCCAGTATTTTTCAATGTAACTAGTGTGACAAAGCTCTGTCCTTGCCTCCGTGGGTCCTGCGTTTCCTGGCAGATTTCGCTAGCCTCAGAGGCTCACTGTGACCCTCCACGTAACCCTTCTTTCTCTAGAGACAAGGGTCATAGTCTACTGAGCCATTTTCATCATAAGCCAGCAAGGGAGGTGAGGAGAAGTTATCCTTCCTTGCACAGTCTCTGTTGTCTCCCGGTCTCAGTGATTAAATAGGGGGCAAAGGTCGGGGGGGGAGCCCGGGCCCACCTTCTACTCCAGGCTCCAGCCCAAGCACCCTAATAGTATCAGCTATGGTAGCTGACCTTTTAGAAACATGACATGTACAATTCCCTGGGCTACTTCCCCCACAGCAGCCCTCACTTCCTCAAGCTCCACTTCACTCTTACCTCAGGGCCTCCTTCCTTGTGCCTGATATGGTGTGTACTACTCAGCCTCTCCAACAGCGCAACTTCCTCCCACAGCTCCTGACATGCTCACCCACCTGACTGACTGAGAGGCTTTTAACTAGTTTCAGCCAGCCCCTGATTGGCTTCAGGTGTCCCAATCAACCTAGCCTTCTCCCTGCCTTCTGGAAAGTTCTTAATTGGCCCCAGGTGTCTTAATTGACCTGGAGCAGCTGCCATTTGATTTAACCTGGTACCAGGGATTTGTTTAGCCTTGAGCTAATATATCTATCTCCCACTACTTTTCTATAGCCATGTGGCCTTGCCCCATCACATATCCACCCCCCCCAACACCATAGAGTTGGGCAACTTGGGACGCCAGGCAGTATGCTCATGACAGACCATCAGCGTTGCCATGGTGGCATCCAGCCCTGTGCCGTATGCGGAACTGGAAGGATTGGAGGGATAAGAACCACCTGGTGACCCTTGCATTCTTTTCCTTATTCCACTGGAGGGGTGCATGGTCCGTCACAAGAGTAAATCGCCGGCCTAAGAGGTAATAATGCAGTGTCTCCATAGCCCATTTGACAGCAAAGCATTCTCTCTCGACTACTGCGTATTTCTGTTCTCTTGGGAGAAGCTTTCTGCTTAGGTAGAGGATCGGGTGTTCCTCTTCTCCCACCATTTGCGACAGAACTGCTCCCAACCCCACCTCGGAAGCGTCTGTTTGTAAAATAAATTCCCTGTTAAAGTCCAGGGCTATGAGTACGGGGTCATTACAGAGGGCCGTCCGGAGGTCTGTAAATGCCCCCTCTGCTGCGTTGGTCCACTTTACCATGTCTGGACCTCAGGCCTTCACTAGGTCTGTTAGGGGACTTTCCCTAGTGGCGAAGTGGGGAATAAACAGTCAGTAGTAGCCTACCACACCTAGGAACGCACGGACCTGCTTCTTTCTGGTCGGCTGGGGCCAGTTTTGAATTGCCTCTAGCTTATTCGTTTGGGGCTTCACTATGCCCCTTCCCACAATATATCCCAGGTACCTAGCCTCTGCTAGCCCTATGGCGCATTTAGCGGGATTAGCAGTGAGGCGAGCCCGCCTTAAGTTGCGCAGTACTGCCTCAACTTTCTCCAAGTGGGTTCCCCAGTCTGGCGTATAAATGATGAGATCATCTAGGTATGCAGCTGCAGCAGCTTATCCATGAGGCACTGGAATGTGGCTGGGGACCCATGTAGCCCAAAAGGGAGCACAGTGTACTGGAATAGCCCATCCGGGGTGGAGAATGCTGTCTTTTCTTTAGCTTCTTTGGTCAGAGGAATCTGCCAGTACACTTTTGTCAGATCCAGTGTAGTCAAGAATCGGGCACTACCCAGTCGGTCAACCAGTTCGTCGATGCGCGGTATGGGGTATGCATCAAACTGGGATATTTCATTCAGTCGGCGAAAGTTATTACAGAATCTCATGGTACCGTCAGGTTTAGGCACTAGAACAATTGGACTGGACCACTGACTGTAAGATTCTTCAATAACCCCTAATTCTAACATTTTTTTTACTTCGGCGTTGATTTCTTCTCTTTTGGCTGCTGCGATTCGGTAGGGTCTCAATGTTACCTTGGCTCCAGGGATCGTGTGGATATGGTGATAGGTCTCAGTCGTCCGCCCTGGTTTTGTAGAGAACACATCTTGGTTGCGATTAATCATGTCGGCTGCCTTGATCTTTTGGCTCGGCGTCAAATCGGATGATATCCTCACTTGCTCATGTAAGTTATCCTCCTGGGGAACGGTCTCCTGCATGACTAAGCATGCCTCTCGATCGTGCCAAGGTTTTAGAAGATTGATGTGGTAAATTTGCTCCGATTTCCAGCGGCCTGGCTGCCGCACCTTATAGTTCACCTCTCCCATGGCTTCAATTATTTTGTAGGGTCCCTGCCACTGGGCCAACAGCTTACTTTCTGCTGTGGGCACCAGTACCATCACCCGATCCCCTGGTTGGAACCGTCGAAGCTTTGCTTGGTGGTTATAATGGGTTCGTTGGGTCTCCTGTGCTCTCTCCAAGTGCTCCTGTACAATGGGCGTAACTCGGGCTATCCGATCTCTCATCTGCAGTACATGCTCAACTATGTTCCTTCTGGGATTTGGCTCCTCTTCCCAGGCTTCTCTGGCTATACCCAATATGCCCCGAGGGTGGCGCCCATATAGTAGTTTGAATGGAGAGAAACCCGTGGAGGCTTGCGGAACCTCCTGGATGGCGAACATGAGGTAAGGCAATAGGGTATCCCAATCTTTCCCATCCCAGCTCACCACTTTCCTGATCATGGCCTTGAGGGTCCTATTGAACCTTTCCACAAGGCCATCTGTTTGCGGGTGGTATACAGAGGTCCGTAGGGCTTGTACATGGAGCAATGAACAGAGATCTTTCATCAACTTGGACATGAAACGTGTCCCTTGATCAGTCAATATCTCCTTGGGTAGCCCAACCCAGGCAAAGATCTGTACTAGCTCCTTAGCTATTGTCTTGTAAGCTGTGTTGCGCAGGTGAACAGCTTCCGGGTACCGGGTTGCATAGTCCAGTACCACAAGCACATGTTGGTGGCCCCGAGCTGTCTTCTCTTGGGGCCCTACCAGATCCATGGCTATCCGTTTGAAAGGAACCTCTATTATTGGAAGAGGTATCAAAGGAGTCTGCAAGTACGGGCGAGGGGTATGTAACTGACACTCCGGACAAGAGGTGCAGTATCGCCGGACATCTTCATGTACTCCTGGCCAGAAGAACCTCCGCAGGATCCGTGCCTGGGTTTTCTCTACCCCAGGTGTCCTCCAAACAGGTGACTGTGGGCGAGACTCAATATGGCTTTTTGATGTTTTCATGGCACCAGAAGTTGTTGTATCTCTTGCTCCTGCATTTGCACCACGCAGTACAGGAGATCTTTCTTCACTATAAAGTAAGGTCCGGGACCCCGGACCTTCCCATCCATGGGTATCCCATCGATCTCGGCCACCTCTTTCCTGGTGTTATCATATCTGGGGTCTTCCGCCTGGTCCCGCCCAAAAGTCTCTCTCCTGGGATTAACCTGCCCAAGCTCCCAGGGGCCGGTTTCTGCTTCTTCCAATGGCTCGCCACCGTTATGGCTGGGGGCAGCTTCTGGCTCACCTTCTGTGGTGGAAGTTTCTCTGTTGGCTGCTCGCGTCCATCTGCCTATTAGGGAGGTCTTCTGGCCCTGGGTCAGGATCCAGGTTCCCAGGGCCTTTGCAGCCTTCCTCTCTTTTTCTGTCTTCTGGGTCTTTTGGGGGGCTGAGAACAGATCCTGAGAAATCTCAGCGAACATCGGGGGTTGACTTTCACCTGGTGACGAGTCGGTGTCCTCAGGGTTCCCACCTCCCTCCAGCCTCTCCGGGGGCAGTAAATTATCAAACCCTGGATAGTCCCTGCCAATGACTACAGGATATGGAAGTTTAGGAACTATGCCCACGGCCACCTCAGTGGGGTTTCCCTGAACCTCTATCTCCACTGGGATGGTGGGGTAATGGCTCATGGCCCCATGCACGCACATCACTGCTACGTGTTTGGCTTGTAGTAGCTGACTATTTTTTACCAGCTTACCCGATATGAGGGTGATAGCACTCCCAGAGTCCACAAGCACTGTAGTCTCTGTTCTATTTATCCTCACTGGCCTGGTGTAATTATGCGGGGCTAATGCGACCCCCACGAGGTGGATAAGGGAGCGTGGGACCTCCCAATCCCCCAAGTTACATTGCATAGGCTCCTCGGTGCTGGGACACTGTGCTGCTATGTGTCCCCACTCCCCACATGCATAACATCTATAATTGCTTTTAATCACTCCCCTATCCTGGGTGTTAGGGGGTTTAATCCCGGGGTTCCCCCCACTCAGGCCAATCCCTTCCTTCTGGGGTCCCTGCTGGTTTTCGCCCCCCCCCCCTTCTTCCACCTAGGACTCCCCAGGGGTTTGGCTGCCCAACCTTCCAGGGTTGGGGTCAGGTGCTTGCTTCAAAAGCGGCTTTCCTTGGGTAGTCGGGTCAGTTCCCTGGCTGTCATCCATCTTTCTACTAGTGTGATCATCTCATTGTACGTGGACGGATCGTTCTGGCCTACCCATTTGCGGAGATCTGGCGGCAGTCCCCGCATGTAATGGTCGATGACCAGGATCTCAAAAATCTCCTCCGGCCTGTACACCTCGGGCTGTAACCACTTCTGTGCGAGGTGTATGAGGTTGAATAGCTGGGACCTCGGGGGTTTGTTCTCCTAGTATTTCCACTCATGGAACCTCTGGGCCCTTATCGCTGCCATTACCCCTGATCGTGCTAGGATCTCTGCCTTCAGACGGGTATAGTCAGTGGCATCCGTGGCAGGCAAGTCAAAGTAGGCCTTCTGGGCCTCTCCACACAAAAAAGGGGCGAGAATGCTGGCCCAGTGCTCCTGGGGCGACGCCTCACGCTAAGCAGTCCTTTCGAATGAGAGGAGATATGCCTCTACGTCATCTCCTGACGTCATCTTTGGCAGACAACCAGTGGCCCTCAGGGTTCGCATCCTGTCAGACCCCCGGGCCTGGGTGGTGAGGATCTTCAGCTGGTCCACCACCTCCCTCAAGAGGGCACGATCTTGCGTCGCCTGGCTCATCAATAATTGATTGGTTTCCTGCTGTAGCCGCATAGACTCCTGTTGTGCCATGGCCTGAACCCAGGTGGCCTCCTGCTGGGCTGCCGTGGCTTGTACCAGAGCTCTTACCACCTCCTCCATTGTGGTACAAAGCAAACAAACAAGAACCTAAGTAAGTAAATAAATAAAATCCAAAACACCAGTGCGCTTTTTTTTTTAAACCTCTTTCTTCCGCCACGCTGTGAACGAAATCCCACTTCTAACACCAGTCGTGACAAAGCTCTGTCCTTGCCTCCGTGGGTCCCGCGTTTCCTGGCGGATTTCGCTAGCCTCAGAGGCTCACTGTGACCCTCCACGTAACCCTTCTTTCTCTAGAGACAAGGGTCATAGTCTACTGAGCCATTTTCATCATCAGCCAGCAAGGGAGGTGAGGAGAAGTTATCCTTCCTTGCACAGTCTCTGTTGTCTCCCAGTCTCAGTGATTAATCGGGGGGCAAAGGTGCGGGGGGGGGAGCCCGGGCCCACCCTCTACTCCAGCCCAGGCACCCTAATAGTATCAGCTATGGTAGCTGACCTTTTAGAAACATGACATGTACAATTCCCTGGGCTACTTCCCCCACAGCAGCCCTCACTTCCTCAAGCTCCACTTCACCCTTACCTCAGGGCCTCCTTCCTTGTGCCTGATATGGTGTGTACTACTCAGTCTCTCCAACAGCGCAGCTCCCTTCCACAGCTCCTGACATGCACACCCACCTGACTGACTGGGAGGCTTTTAACTAGTTTCAGCCAGCCCCTGATTGGCTTCAGGTGTCCCAATCAACCCAGCCTTCTCCCTGCCTTCTGGAAAGTTAATTGGCCCCAGGTGTCTTAATTGACCTGGAGCAGCTTCCATTTCACTTAACCTGGTACCAGGGATTTGTTTAGCCTTGAGCTAATATATCTATCTCCCACTACTTTTCTATAGCCATCTGGCCTTGCCCCGTCACACTAGTCAAAAATGTATGGAATATTTGATTTTTGTTATCTGCTTATTAGCCACTAGCAATAATGGTCTAGATATCACTATGACACACACTAACAGCACATTTTGTTTTATGTGGAATTTTTGAGTAGTAATGTTTTAGGCTTTGGCACCACCAAGAGCCAATTTTGCTTACTACTGCATTTCATTGCTAGATAGATTCAGATGTTCTAAGGAAATCCAAAGCTGTCTGCTTTTTTTGTAACCCTCAAAAAAGTCTGTCTCTAGAAATTCATGTGAAAGAAAAAATAGTTTTGTTTTGCATTGATAGTGCCCCTGGAAAAATAATTATTTTGGAAGTAGATGCTACTGCTGTATCATTTGTCTTTGTAAAACTTGAAGAATAAAATGAAAACTACAGCTTGAGATATTTCATCAACTGTTTTTGTCATACACATCTGATTAAACACTGAACAAAAAAAGCTGTGTGACTGATACAGCTAAATCATACAGGTAATTCATTAATAACTTTGAATTATAAACTAAATATAAAACCTGAAGAAGCACCAGTCAACAGATCCATGCAATCACACAGCTTCAGAAATATGAGAGTAATGGTTTGATCTTTAAAGACAGGAAGCATCCTCACTGCTCACTGAAGTTAATCAAAGTTAAGGGTACTCCGCACATCCTGAGACTGGGCCTTAAAATGTTAGGAAACAGAGCATTTTCTCACTAGAATACTCATAAGTAAACAGTGATCTTCCCTGTTAAAAGCCTACAGTGGCTACAAGAGAAGTACTTTACATGCTAGGTCTGGTCCTTTGGGGTACTGAGTGCCCTCAAACTCCATAGACTTTGAATGGGAGTTGTGATCTGGCCCACATATATCAATGGAGTGTTAATTCAAAAGCTTAATGATTACAATTTAAATGTCAACTATTAGCTGTATCACTGATTTCAGCACAAATATACACCTAAAGTGTTTATCCTACAATCCCAAATTGCCTCCCACACCTTGCTGCTGCCAAAAGAATTATTCCTTCATTAACTGCCAAAATTCCTGCTTCCCCCAACAACTTCTACAATGCAGTTATACATTTTCAATGCAAAGTTCTGCATTACACTGAAAATTTAGACAGCATAAACTGAATTTATTATCAAGGGATACTATACTGATTGTATTATTTATTTCCAGCCTTCGTTCACCTTCATATTTAATTCACTAAAATCTTCCATTAAAAAAAAATCATCTGAAGATGCCACAGAATCTCTAGTCTGTCATACTGAAGTGCTACAGAATTCAGGAGCTTTTCCTGGAGAATTTAAGTCAGGGTGGTCTCCAAGTATACAAGGCTTAGATCATGTATGCCACAATGAGTGTTTACTAGGATTGCCAACAGTGCACTATTACAAGGGACATCCCTTTTTTTTTTTTCATCTCTGTACAACAAGATTGGGAGTTGCTAAGTGCTGCAAAAAGCAGCAAGAAATAGCCCTGGCAAATGTAGGTGAGTACTGCTTATTATTGATGATGATAATATTTGGAGGGGTGGGGAGGAGAGGTGAGGCAAGGGTGCTAATTTTTGAAATACAGATTTCAAAATTTGTCCCTTATTTTTTAAATACAATGTTGGTAACCCTCAGGTTTACTAATGAAATAACTTTACCTGGCATGCGCTTTATGTGTCACAGTTTGATAGCTAAATGATAACAAGAGGTTGTGCAAATGTTTGACGGTAAAATATACACAGAGAATATGCAGTAGATGGATTTTCAAAAGTGACTAGTGATTTTTGGGTGCATCCGTTTTTCGGGGTGCTGCTTGAGACACTTTGAAAGGCCCTGATTTTCAGAAAATGTTGAGCACCAAGTACATGATTTTACAGAAATGTAGGCTTATGCCCAGAATAGAGCAGTGATAGACCGATCTGAGTTAACAGCCAAAGAAAGAATAGCCTATCGCTGTAGAGATCAGTTATATGGATTCAAAGAAATTTTTACTGCATTTCTAGATATATTTAGATTAAAAATATTTAGACTGCTCAAAGAAGAACACACTTCCATTCCTTCAAACACCTCCTCCTTTTCTGTCCCTCTTTGGTCCCGTTTTTCCTATTTGTATACATTTTTGCCTATTTGATTACTATAACCTCCCACTGTAACTATGTATTTGTAGTATTGTCTAGTTTTGTACTGTCTGGTCTTGCAGTTTTGAGTTGTAAAACTGCATAAGTCTTTTGGGGATCCCATGAAGCGTATGGTTCTTGGAAAAATATACAAACTGCAAGTCATCCACCTTTTTCTATTTTTCACGTTGTCTTTTATAAAAAAAATTAAGTCACAAAAGAGGTGCTCAGCACTCACTCTAGAGAAAATCAGGATCCTTTAAGATTTCTCCAGTTTGGCTCCCAAAATTTGAGGTATGCAAAATCACAAAACTTTGGACTTGTATTTCTATTCAGGATCGGTATCTAAGGCTGGTAAAATAAGACTGTTCTTCAACAGTGTAACCCATTTCCATTAACTACTGATCAGAACAAACTAAGGTCTCAATCCTGCAGTGAGCTCCATGTAGGTGAACCTTTGAATCCAAAAAGATCTCATTCCAGGATCAGGATCTAAAAAGTGACCAAGTGTTTTACCTGAAGTCAGACAGCAGCATTCACCTGTCCTGCAAAATTAATTACTTTATAGAACATTTTTTCTACAAACCAAAATCCAGATAGAAACACTTCCTGATACTAAACAAATACACAGAGTAAGAAGTCCCATGTCTTGACTTTATTTTGCAAAAAGGTACTTGAACTATGTATTACCCCTTTTGACCCATGCTGTTAGCCAATATTTGTGGTCTTGAGAGTTGTTTCCATTAGCAAGAGAAATTAGTTAAACAGGATTGTATCAAAGAAATACCTCTATTTACAAAGAACGTACACAAGGTCCTGTTTCCCTGAACACAGCAGAAAGCAAACAAGAGACTGTTTCCAAGCTCAATACTCCAAGACTCTTTCAACCCATCACTCTGCCAAAAGGCTCTCTCTTTCTTTACTTTATCTCAGGACCATGTTTACTGTGCCTATCTTGTTGCTTTCTGCCTCCCTACAGCTTCTTCCGATCCACAGCCCCATGCATTTGCAATCAGATCCCAATAAAACTATTCCACCCACACAGCTCAGTTTCTGACTGGTGTTGTATGTGGTTTGTGTTTTCCGTGGAAGCTATTGTTTCAGCTATCTTACCCCAAAAAGAAGCTTATGTGCTGCTTATGTTTATCCTGAATGAAAGTTGGCACTCACGCCCACCAGCTCCAATAAGGTTTTTGACAGCAGTTAGGGGTCAGACATGTCTTCTGGTAGCCACTGAAATCTTCGCCAAAAATATTCATGAATAGTTCCCTAAAATTAAGGCTGCAGTACTTTTTAGATTCAAACATCTCTAATGGATGATCCTGCAATAAATTCAGTATTAGTAGCTCTGGGCGTGCCAGAGAATACATTGGATTTATAATATATGGCATACTGCCATTATGTTCTGCAAGAAATTCCTGGCAGCATAGTTAAAAAAATGACACATGAAAGGTGTGATTTTTTTTCTTATACACTAAAGCCCCTTTATATTACTCTGGCAATGTTAAGGGGGTTATGTGAGTGTAATGTAATTTATTTCATGTTAAGGTCTGTTTACGTTGCTATCTGCGACTATTTGTATGTTAAACTGTTCTGCTCTGAAAAGGATATGCCAAGAATCCTGCTTGCCTTTAACATTTCAACACACTGTCAACACTGAAAAACAGTCAGTCAAGGAAAAGCAAAGGGACAGTGTGATATTCAAACAGATGCTTGAAAATACATACACAGTGATATGTCTAATTTTAAGCCTGCTAGCCTTGACAGCAACTCTTTAAACATATAATTCTGCTGTGAACCAACTGGCATATTTTCTTCCTGCGACATTTTCTTCTCTCACAAGTGCCACAAAATGCTATTTATCATCTTGACTACAGAGCTGAATGAATAAGTACCCTGATAGATCAGGACATACTAAAGAGTCACGTTGCAAGCCACCTTCTCATTAGATTTGAAAGTCTGCAGGATGACTAATAGAACAAAATAATGCAAAAAAAAAAATTTAAATTCTACTAGAAAATCCTTTTATCTGATAGATAGGTGATCTACTACACCTTAATGGTGATCACATAAAAGTTGTTGGTTGTTTTGTTTTCCACTGGATTGCTCTGCTATTAACTGATTTATTCACTTCCAACTTCACAACGGGCTGCATTCACATAAAAGTTCTCTTCTATAATTCAAGCATGCTCACTCAGCAATTTTTTTTAAACATTCTCTCAATGCCTTTTAAGCACCACTACTATGATGGAAGTCTTCCACTTGAAATTTGTTATGTTTTCCTTTGTCTTAATATAATGGATTTTAAATGGATATTTCCTGTAGATACTATTGTACTTCTGAACTCTAACACAAATCAGTATTTTTAAAAACTGTGGACAAAAGGATCAAAAATCAGGGCCAAACCCTTAAGGCAAAAAGAAGACAGAAAACTAAAAATGTATGTAGTTAGACTAAAGAAAACATTTAAAAAGTATAATGAATTATCCCACTATTATTTCAAGTCAGAGACAAATTCTTATGATTGAACTCCTAGGGCTAAATGCTGTACTCCACTTCCTGAGAGATGCAGCCCAACAAGATTGGTGGGGGGCAAAGATGCAGTTTTGTTATGTTTGCACCCTATGAATTCTAGGCTGCTAGAGGGCTGAAACAGCAGCCCATAGCCTAGGCATAGTAGCCCAGAACCCCTGGAGCACTTGATGTTATTGGCGTGCTCCTTCTGCCACTGATATGCCCCCTACACCAGGGCTTGCGAGTAGAGTGAGGTGAGGGATATTTACACAGGATCTGCATTACCCTTGCACTGGAGAAATTTGCCCCAAGCCTCTTGCAGCTCCTGTGTAGCCCCTATGAGCTGCCAGAGTAGTGTATGGGGGCTGGAATAGTAGCCAAAGTCAGCCCCCTAATATTAAGAGAGAGAATAAGCAGCCTCTTTAATGCAATATCATTCGTGGGAATTCCTGAAATCCAAATCTGAGGGCTGAAATCCTGCAAATTCTTATTCAAGAGAGTAGCCTTACACATGCAAGCAATCTCACTCAAGTCAATGGAATATGCCTTGTGAGTAAGAGTTTGCAAGATCAAACCCAAAAGAAAAAAACATACATTGCTTTTCTGACACATTACAATAGAACCTTGTTTCAACATGACCTGTGAACTGAGTGAGCCTTTTATCTTTTAAAAGTAAGAATTGACACTGCTATTACAAAACCTGCAAACAATTTAAAAAGTGAGAACAGCATCATCATGCAGTATAATTGTCCCTCACTCAAAAGCAGCAAGACATTCTTTTAAAGTCTTCAGATGTAACTCAATGATAAATTACAAAAATAAGACACTACTTATTTTTGCTGATCTTATTTTCTTTACTTAAAGTTATTTCTCATTAATGGAATTTTAAGGAAACTGAAAAAATTTAAGCTGTAAATTATTTTGGAATAAGGTACATTCAACTATCTGCTTTCGCCTCCTTAAGTATTTAATCATTTGAAATGCATACTTAAATAGACCTGGAAAGTTTAAGATGCCAGAGCACCTTATGTATCCTTCTGAAAGAAATACTTTGAATTAAAAAAAAAAAAATCCTACCCGCCGGTAACTCTGCCATTATTTCAAACGCCCGGTGCATGTTTCTCCGACAGATATCCACTGGATCATTCAAGAGCTGGGACAGGGCAGGAATGACTCCATGTTCTATAAAGCCATCCCTAAAACCAGAAAGCTTCAACTATCTGCTTTCGCCTCCTTAAGTATTTAATCATTTGAAATGCATACTTAAATAGACCTGGAAAGATTAAGATGCCAGAGCACTTTATGTATCCTTCTGAAAGAAATACTTTGAATAAAAAAAAAAAAATCCTACCCGCCGGTAACTCTGCCATTATTTCAAACGCCCGGTGCATGTTTCTCCGACAGATATCCACTGGATCATTCAAGAGCTGGGACAGGGCAGGAATGACTCCATTTTCTATAAAGCCATCCCTAAAACCAGAAAGCTGGGTTTATGGGAGATTTAATTAGGCAAAACAAAACTCATAAATCCTACCAATGTGTAATAATCTCACTGACATTCTGTTCTAAATCTAAATCATTCCAGCAATCTTGATGAAACTTGGAAACTGCTGCTGAGTATTCTTCACTTAAACTTTAGTTACCATCTCCACTCTCCAGTACCATCCAGTAAACTCTGGGGAATATACTTACCTGCCAACATTATGAGTAGCCATTATATAAAGGACTTCGGTTGTTTTTTCTCGAACAGTGCTATCTTCGTCAAGAAGCAAATATTTCAGATTATCCAGGAATCCTAAAAGACAGAATAGATTTTTTTTTAACATTTCTTTACTTCAGGGTTAGTTTATTAAAATAGCAATGATTGGGTCAAACTCTGGCACTAACACATCAAGAAAGAAAGTGACTTCCAGAGTTGAAGATTTACCACCAAAAATGCCATGCCACGAATCTCCCAGTGTTGAAATTTCACAACTGTAGTGTATGAGTTATAGCTGTAATATGGTTAACACAGCTAGCATCACTAAGGGCATGATTCAAAACCCAGTGAAGACAATGGAAAGATTTTTGTTAACTTCAGTGGGCACTGGGTGGGGCCATAAGTAATTAGGCTGCTGTGTTCTGCACTAGCTAAGGCCCTAATCCTGCAAATACTTATGCATTTGCTTAACTCTAAGCTTTTAAGCTAAGAGTAAACCCACTAAGGCAGGCATTCTCAAATTTTTTTGCTGGACCCCCTTTGAAAATATTTCAGGCTGTGATGACTGAGCCCTCCCCGCACCCCTCTCCAATACCATTCCACCAATGGGCAGCAGGTATCATATAGGCTGGGGAGGCCGTGCGTCTCCAAACAGCCAGGCCCATGCTCCGCGGCTCCCCCTGTGCAGTGGTCCCAGGGCTGGGGCTGCATTGCCCATCCTCCCGGCACTCTGGGGCTGGGGCTACATCGCCCCGCACTCCAGAGCCGGCAGCCACGGGGAGGTGGGAGGGTGTAGAAGGGGCAGGGCCAGTGGTTCACGCACTGCCCATGATGCCACCATTACTTCTGCACTGTTGCTAGCGGTGGCGCAGCCTTCCGAGCTGGGTGCCCAACCAGCACTGCACTAAAGTCAATGGAGCTACTCATGTGACTAAGAACATACATGTTTGTAGGACTGGAGCCTAAAATTTTTGGACTTTTTTCAAGGGTAGCCCCAAGCAGAAGTTATGTGAAGAAGAAATTAACTTGATTTCCTTACTTGGCCATACATTTACTAGGCCATTATTGGCTGGGGGTGGAGGACAAGCGGTACACCTGGTAGCAAGGGCAGAATATGAGTCTCACATTATTACCTTTTTCAGAGTAGCAGTCGTGTTAGTCTGTATTCGCAAAAAGAAAAGGAGTACTCCCTTTATTATTACCTTTGCTACTGTAGTTCGGATTAAAAAATAACCTGACAGGTTCCTAATGGGATGACCAGTATTCCTGGCTAGAGGAAATATCAGCAGAGGAAGGACTTCAAGGATTGCAATGGGGCATGGAGATTAGAATGGTGGCAGAGCTGAGGCAAATTCCTTCTTTAGTTTAAGTTAAACTAGCTATAGGTATGCAGCACCCGAAGTGCCAAAAAAATGCACAGGAGACTGAATTCAATGGAGCTGTGCCAGAGCTGAGTTGGGGTTTGTTTGTGGAGGTTTTTTTATATGACCATTTGCAGCAGAAGCTCATTTAACCTGCCCACACCAAAGGAAAATATTGATCCAAATCTGGGGAAAACAGAGGTGCTAAGATACAATGCAGATGACTCTGTTATAATATTCATAGTTTTGTAAGCCTGACAAATATTTTATTCCATATTATTTAAAGGTTCATCAGAGTAGACCCTGATCCTGCATGTGAACTGATGGTTTGGACTGTTACAACTGTGCAGAATGCCAATGAGGTCAACAGGACTCCACATGGATGTAAATGTCAGCACTATCTGATCTACGTGGGTGGTTTTCCATGAGTGGACTCTATCCCTGTGCAAAGCCCCAATGAAGTCAGTAGATCTGCATGTGGGCGTAAGTGTCCAACTGCGCAGAACAGCCTGAATGCTCGGGGACTCCGAGAACAACAGTTCCACCCTCAGACACAATGTAGGAAGAAAGTTAAAGATAACCTACAACTAAAAAAAAGTGGGTTTGTGCCCTGTTTTCTTCCTGTATGCTAGTCTGAAAGGTTTTTCTTCCCCCAGCCATTGGGGAGGGGGAGTGGGTGGCTTACATTTTTTACATATTAAAAGTCAGGTCTTCCTTACTTTTTGTCTCCTGGAAGGCTTATTTTCTACAGGAGAACTGGTAGCATTAAGATAGCAGAAATCCCATGCACATAAAATCTAATTAATGGATAGGGAAAGTCTTTTTCTCTTGGACTATTTACAACTTTTTAAAAACATTTGCTAAACCAGGGCATGTGAGGCATGATGTTCCTTGTATTTCTGAGGTAAAAAACAAGCAGGAATAAAATGAAAACCTTTACAGGGCTTTTGTACATCCCAAAGAAAGAAACAAAACCACTTGTCCCCTTTCCCAGGGCCAGGTATTCTGGAAATCTGTGGCATCAGAGATCACTTACCTAGTTTTATTGCTTGGTAGACATTCTCTGGGTCATGCACCAGGTCACATAGGGCCATCAGTGCCCTCTGCCGGGTCAGCAGCTCAGGGGACTTTAACTCCTCATTCAGTTTAGGTAGGGCCCTCTCCCCAAAAGCAATAGGGGCTTTAGTGGGGTCAATGTCAGGGGGCAGTTTGGCTGAGATACGAGCATGTGCCATCCTTAGGTACGAAGGGATGGATTCCCTCTGTTCGCTAAAGACACCCCAAAAATCACTCTCCCAGAGGGGGTGGCTAAAGTACCCGACGAAGCAGGAGCTCCTACTTTCAAGTCGCACTAAGCTCCCACCCCAAGCAGAGCTACTCTGGGAAGGAGTCAAACGGTGACGAGTCTAGGACAGAGGATGATGGGGGGTCAGGGGGAGGACGCGTCCCCCCCCGTTTATTTCTGTCTCTGTCGAATTCTGCTGCGCTGTCTCGGCTGGATAGTTTGGGTCTGACTGGTGTAAAGCCAAAAAACGAAAGGAACCCCCCCCCCCCCGGGGCAGGTCTACAGTGGGGTAGCTGGGGGAAGGGGGCTTTTTCCCGCCCTCCAGAAACGTTAAAAACCGCCCCTCTGACCGAATTACGGGAACAGGGTCGTTTTCAGGGCACCCCCCGAAGCCGTTGGTTTGGTCTGAAGTTTAAAAACAACACCTCGTAAGGGTCTGTCCTGTTTAAAAAAATCCCAATCCGAACGGAGCCAAGTGGGTACCCCGTCGGGCCCCGCTCCTCGACCCCCTGCGCCGCGCCTCGCCCAGCTCACTGGGGCCCGGGCCGGCGCCGGTTGCTAAGCAGCGGAGACGCTCTCTGTATGCGCCCGGTTCTGTGAATAGGTAACTGCGGGGCCTGCCACTGCAGGCTACCGGCCTGCGCAAACAGCGCAGCTAAGGCATTCTCCGCTTGCTGCTAAGCTGGGCCAGCGCCAGTGACGAAGTTGGTGAATAGGAAACTGGGGCCGTTATTAGCGTTGGGGAGGGCACTGAGGAGAGAAGTGACCGAACCGCCGAGCTGGGGAGGCGATGTCCCTCCTGGGCGGGACGGGGAGAGAGACTCTTCTTAGGAGGGGTGAGGCCCCCTCTTTTTAGGGCCGGATAATGGGGGGCCCGCTGATAATCGCGCCTTCCTATGCGGGGGGAGTGTGTGATCCCCGGTGAGGAGAGTGTTTATAAATCCCTGGGGAAAGTGGAGAGGCCCCCAACCTGCCCCATGGGGGGGAGGGCGCACCTGTATGCGTTTGCGTGGGTCATTTGAACCCTCCCTTATCAGTGTTTGAAATCTGCCTTCTTCAAATAAGAGCCATGGAGAGGCCCTCCACTAGGATTGTTGGCCTGCTGGTCACTCCTTTTATACACCCTGCCCAGGGTCCCTGGGCCAAATCCTACCCACAGCTAGACTCCCTGCAACCCGCTGACATCACCGAGGCTGCATGGGGTGTCACTGAGGCCAGAATTTGGCCTATCTGTGATTATACATATATAATCAGGGGCAGATGTACACAGTATCCCAATGTATATGAGGATATAATTAAATCATTTGTGGAGAAAGGCCAGCACCAGGGTTCACTCTGAGGAAAATGGGAGTGTAGCCTGTATAAAGATTCAAGAATCAGGCCCAAAGATGGGAGAAGAGACAGAGGAGAAAAAAGAAGGAGGTTTGGGGAAGTCAATACAAAATAATTTTATTTAGCCTGGTAATAAAGAGAAGGAGGTGCATTATTTACCTGTACCTATTATTTGTAGGTAATAATATTGACCTTGAATGATTTCAGACAGTCAGAATGCAGGGATATTGCACAGTGACTGACCTATAACTGTATGCTTATGTCTCTTTTATGCCTCTTTCTGCACTCTAGCTGAGGAGTTTGGGTTTCCATAATTACCGTAAGATTATTTCTCAATAGCTGTATGGTATGCAGATCCCTGTTTTCTGACCATATATGCAGCATGACTATTATCCAAGTGTCTCCTGCAGGCTTAAAGAACTATATAAACTGTTGGTTATATTTCTGGGTGCCACTCACTCTCTTGCTGCATGACTTTGGGCAAATCAATTAACTTCTTGATTCAATTTCCTGGTCTGCAAAATTAGGATAATAATATTCAACTTTATAAAGTGCTATGAGGTCCTCAAATGAAAGGTGATATATAAATGCAGAATATTGTTGTTATTTTGGGGAAAATATGCCGGAATGTTAAAGACCGAAATATATAAAAAATCTTGATTTATAATAAGGCAACACTTTTTAATGGACCTATTTGCAGACTATTATTTCTGTAGAAAACAAAATATTTAAAATTATACTAATATTGACCAAGAGAGAGGCATTGTTTAGTAATTTAATAGTGGGACTGGGTGACAGGCACTCCTGAATCCTAATCTTAGCTCTGCCTCTAATTCTTTCTATAGCCTTGGAAAGTCATTTAGCTGCTGTCTCAGTTTCTCCATTTTTAAAGTGGATTAATATTTGCATACCCCACAGAACTGCTGTAAATATTACAGTAGATGGGTATTTTTTTTGGTGAAGTGCTTTGAACATGAAAACAACAATCTAATAGCTTAGTGTTCTCGGTTCAAGAAAGCCAAGATAAGAGTATCTAGCCTGGTTCATGTTATTTGATTTAGAGTTCTACTCTTACAGGGTGAAAGGACTGATCTGCATTAAAATTGGTATCACAAGGGCACAAACAAGCTCAAGATTCTGTGATTTCCTAATAAAAAGAACAATAAAAAAGAAGGCTCATCAGATGGTTGAAGACATTTTAATCCCTCTGTATGTGAAGATGTAAAAGTGGATATTGTCTCAGATCAAATATGCATAACAGAAGAACTTGTGTAAGATTATTTGATTTAACAATGCTTACATCATACTAAATCCCCATGCTTCATAGAGACTGGCACAGTCCTGTGTTTTCCTTCCTCATACTGGTAGTTCTACTGAAATCAACGGGACACCTCTTGTGAATAGTAAGTAAGATTTATGACCTGCTCCTTCTTCTCCCATTTAAATTAATTATAGCTTTGTTATTGACTTCATTTGGAGCAGAATAGGGTCTCTTGCCTTTTAATTGAAAAGTATATATTTAATTTATTTATGTTAAAGCTTTTGCACCTAAAACAATTAGTGAAATGGTTTCTCACCATGCAGCCTTTTAAGAGAGAAGGAAATTTCAGGCATATTTTTAAAAAAAGGGGGGGGGGCGGGAGTCATATTTCACATCAAACCTATGCTTCTAGGGGACTTTGAATCCCTGAAGGTGTGAAATAGCTGTATCAGTGGCCTCGGGACCTTATGAAAACCACGCCATGTGATGCTGGGCAAACACCTAAGATATATAGTAATCATTATTTTGATGCACTGGTTTGTCAGCATCCCTCCTGATACTTTTGTCACAGAAATAAAACACGTAGCTCAGAAAAAAACTTTGGTGGAGCCAAATGCTTGAAAAAGATCCAACTACTGTTTTAAAATAGCTGAGAGTTGGAGCCTATAAGTTAGAGACTGAAAAGGGCACAATTATGTGGGAATGCTAGTTAATCGCTCTAGAATAAGATTGATTTAAAAACAAAAACATTTTAAAACAATTGAAAGTAAATATAAAATTATGCTTTCCATTAGACATACACTGCTTTGGCTGCTGTTCTCCACCTATGCAGGGTTTTGGCCATATGGCTTTACCTTATGCATAGATCTACTAGTCATACCCTCATTTCTGGGCCATGCCCACATTTCTTCCTCCACATTACTTTCCGGAGACCCACCACAGATGTGACATCTAGATTATATGAGGATTATTTCTTCTGTACATTGTTTCCACTTGGTAGACCCTTACGCATCCACGTAAGTGGTCTTGAGACTTGCCTCTGTTTTTAAGGATCAGCCCATTAATGTTTATGACATAGCTTTATGTGTAAGTTTAAAATTTGATAGTTTGGTAGGCAGGAAGCATATGTCACTGCAATGCTGATTACCTCACTCTCAGGGAGCTCTGGGTTCTCACGCAGGCGACTGTGACATGTTCTGGCATCAGGGAAAATCAACTGTTTGTGCAGCTTGTGCTACAAAAAAGGTTACTTCCCCACTCTTCACAAAGCAGTTAAATATTCATGCCCATGAACTAATTTTCATTATGGTTGTGCAACAGCTATAATAATCAGAGTTCTTAGACAGGATTTTACAAAGACAACGGTATGGGTCAGTCAGATCAGTAGAATTAACATCAGACAAAGGAATAGATGCTGGCTTGTCATTGAAATCCACAGTGGCAAACTTTGTTACTGTTAAAACGGTTTTCAAGAAAACATACTTCTTTTCTTAATCTCAGAATTTGGGAGCAAATTATCCAGTAAACCAGCTGGTCCCATATTGTGGGTTAGAAACTCATTGAGTGTACACTTGTGGAGTTTCCTCCTACTTCCATTGGGATGTGGGCTCTTCCCTTTGCAGAATGGGAAGAGGGTGTCCTGAATAACCTGCAGACCTCCCAATATCCACAGGAAACCAGGCCATCCCTACAAAGGACCCGTGCCTCCACTCTGCCTTCTCTCCTACTTCCTTGGTCCTTTGGCAGGAGCCATGCTGTCCTGGGCTTCTCCAGAGGCCATTAGCTTTGTACACTCCTTCAGGAGTAAGAGGGGCAGCATTAATTTATTTTAGTTTTCTGAAGGATGTTGGAGAGAAAGATGGAGAATAGCTGGCCTGCCAGACCCAAATTCCCTCTCCATCCATAGAGTCTATTTTACATAGAATACTGATAAAGGTGTTTCTAGCACTGATGGAAATGCGGGATGATGCCATGAAGGCAGTGTGTCCCTTTTTTTTCTCTATGACCAGGTCCCCTGCAACCCCGTAGGCAGAGGAAATGATCTGGGCCTTAATACAGACCTCTGGTCATAGCCAGCTTTAAAGTTTTCTTATTTTCCTCAGTGTTCTTTGACAGAGTTGTATTTCTTACATCATTATCCATGCTCCCTCATTGTACAGTACAGTTTATTGATTTACTTGCTGGGGGAGTGGGACTGAAGCATGAGCAAAGTAAATATACTGGGTACCAACAAAGACAACCTGTTTATTTAAATTGGTTACCTTGGTCTCTGTTGCACTTTGGATTCATTGAGAGTGGTATTGATTTTTATAGTTCCTTTTGTGAAAGGGCTCTGGAGACAAGCAGTGACTCAGCCTGTGTACACAGGCCAATTATTTACATGCTTAGGATGTTCTAGAACAGAACAGGGGGAGGTTAAGGAAGCAGCTTACATGGTGAGGCTGTCACCCAGGCAATAAGGTTTTTGTTCTGATTTTAAATTATTAATTTAAAATGTGAAAACTAGCTAAAATCTATCCCCATTAGCCACAAAGGGGTCTTATACGTAAAGGGCTAAATCCTTTATAGATTCCAAGGCTAGAGGGGACCATTGTGATCATGTAGTCTGACCCTCTTGTATAACACAGGCCATAGAACTTCCCCCAAATAATTCCTAGAATAGATCTTTTGGAAAAACAACCATTCTTGATTTAAAAATTGCCAGTGATGGAGAATCCCCCATGACCCTTGGTAAATTGATCTCACCTTGTACACACACAGGTAAGCTAATTTACTTTCCTAGGACTATTCACATAAGTAAAACAAGCTGGATTTAGTCCAGGGGTTGTAGAATTGATAACATTCCAGCTTCTCTGGATGATCTATTGACAGCAAACCCTGGGGTCTTGTTTGTTTTTGCAATATGCTTATGTTCACATGAATGACTAAAAATATTTAAAAGTAACTGCACACAATAGAGAACAAAAGCACTGGTTCTAGGTAGCAGATTAGGAAATCAGCTGTGTAATATTCATTGTGTATAGTCTGAAAAAATCATTGTAGTTTCTCAATTTTTCATTGTACATTCACGTGTCATTTTGTAAGGTACTGATCCAAGTGGGATTGCCCCTCAAGACTTTGCTCCAGGACTTCCAGGCTGGACTCCAGGACTGAGAAATAGAATGTGAGAGATTTCTTTTATTCACGATTTTTAAATCTCATTGAAAGAGATGGCAAAATCCTTCATTATACAAGATTAGAATTAATCCATAAGCCTGGAATAGAGGGAAGGACGGTATGCATTGTGTACTAATAAATAGGTTGGAGAGTGCTCCTACCATGCAGATCTGCATTTGATTCCTCAGGGCCTGTCTCTTGCTCCCAGGATGTTAGGAGGTGAGATCAATTAACGGCTTGATAGAACAAACAATTCTTTGTATAAAGGACTCTTTAAAACAGTTTGCTGGTGAACTGTGCAGCCTGATTCTGAAGTTGAGCTGAAATCCATTTAGCTGAAATTCTGAAAATTCCTCATGGGTTTCATCACATTCTCTCAGGGGTTCCATCGTTAGTATCCTTAATATTACTTTATTGCTAGTTTCCCAGCCCTCCAGGCCCTTATCTAAGGGGCTGATCCTGCAAGTCTTTACTCAGGCCCACCACCCACTGAATTCAGTGGCACTATCTCCTTAATGCAGAATCAGAGGCCCATTGTGCTTACTAACCAATAGCATCTGACTACCCACATCCATAAGTAACCAGTTCAGCCCTTTAAAACTGCTCCTTGTTAGAGAGATCTGCAGTATCCCTATGTAGTTAGTTACTCTTTATTCCAGCTCCACCGTCAGATGGGGGGGGCGGCGGGGTGGAATGTTTCAAACCAGTTGCTATGGTCACGCAGTAGCAGGCGGAGCTGCTCCTGTAGCTGAGAACCTGCTGCATCAGCTGCTGCATGGTGAGTCCTACTTTGCTACATGATCAGTTTTCTTATTGGAAATGTCTTTATTGTAAGTTCTGGTAGCAGATAATTACTCTAATAAAGGACTTTTCCCTGCATTCCCCAAAGCTACATTGTGTAGCTAAACGGATGTGTTTGGAATACGTCTCTAGGTGGCTGGGGTGACTGGGATTTCTTAATATATGCATGATTCATATGAACATTACCCTTCTTCCAAGTCACGTTGTGTATTGACTTAATTCTGTCTGAGCTGCTTTTGGATGACAGTTTTGTTCAGTATCAGGAAAAGTGGCAACTTCATGATCCTTCCGCCTCCAACCAATTGGATGAAATGATGTCATGTAGGATTTATAATGTAACATGCATTGGGAAGGGGCATGAGGGAGATTTCAAATAATTATGAGAAAGATTTTTAAATGTTGTGTTGAAACACCTTACAAAATTATTTATCCGATGGAGAAACTATAAACACTTGTCTGTAAAATTAATCCCTGAGTGAGGGAGTCTCTTCCATCTTACTGAAATGAGACTTGGCTGCATTGTAACCTCAGAAAGCCACTCATTGCTGTTACAGCAACATAGTGAAAGAGTTCCTTTTAGCTAAGAAATGGGGCATTTATTACAAAATGAAATCAAAGATCTACAAGCAGTGGGCTGCCAACTGCCTGGTTTTGTACCAGGAAAACAAAGATGCAGTACCATAAGGAATGGTCATTTCCTTTTTTCATTCATGTTTGGGGTCTGCTGAGATGATTGTTTGTCTCCTTTACAGGTTTCATGTCTAACAGAGACAGACTGGATTTGGAGGATGAAGTCCAGCCTAATGCATTTGATTCCTCCAGTGAGTAGGGACAGAATAATCTCCCACTTCCCCAAGGTAAGCAGCTCCTCCTTCCTGTGCCCATACAGCTTGGCACCTGGCAGGCTAAGTAGTGCCTTCCCCACCCACCCAGGAGTTTTTTCCCCCCATTTACATACAATTATTTTTTGCTTTTTTTAAATGCAGAAATTTTAATAATTTCTCAGCATTTCAGAGGGACCATCATTTCTCCGTTCCCTTCCAAGGCTGGTATCTCAATTACCAACCTTGATCCCTTCCTTCAACCAAAAATGGACATACATCTTGACACAAAAGCCTTGTCTGTAATTCCCACCTGTTCTTTCAACTGACACAGGTAATTGCCACAGTTAGGGAGTTGTTACAGTATTTTGGGAAAGATGAAAAATGTGGCTGGGATTTAATAGGCAAAAAAGGAAAATAGATCGAGGGGTGGTTATAGGATTTGATGGAGTTTTCTTTCTCATGTTCTTTTTTTCAGTTGCTCAAAAGTTCTTTAAACACAGTCCTTTTGGGCTGTGCCTGAAATAGTTCATGCTTGATCTCAGCCCAAAGATTTTGTTTTTAATTTGGTCAGAGTCAGCTCAATTGTTTTAATAAATTATGCAAGCATGGAGGGAAATACACTTTTTAAAATATTCCATTTGAAATGTTTGCACTTGCATAATTCCCTCTAGCGAAAGAGGTGTTATTAGCCTTAGCCTGCACACCTGTAAAATCTTGCAGGATACAAAGGTAACAACCACTGCCTAAATCATGCAACAGTCAGAGCAGGGTACAATAACCATAAGAATAAAAGACCAGCCATACTGGGTCAGACCAGTGGTCCATCTAGCCCTGTATCCTGTGTTCCGACAGTGGCCAATGCCAGATACTTCAGGGGAAATGAACAGAACAGGTAATAAGTGATCCGTCCCCTGTTGCCCATTCCCAGCTACTGGGAAACAGAGGCTAGGGACATTTAAATTTGTGATACTATGACTGAATTTAAGAAATACCAGGGACTTATTGGGAGGGTTGTGGGAGTGGGAAGGGAAGGGAAATCAAGCCTGCTTTATTAGAAATCAGTCATAACAGAAAGAGCTCCCTGCACAAGATGAGGTATAAAAGACAGTGTAGTAAGAATGACCTGATGGATAGCATGACCACAACTGTGAATTTTTTTCATTTTATGGAGGAAATTAAAGTTCCTGAATCTTTAACGCCAGACAAAAAACACAGAGATATCTTGTGTATTGTGGAGTTTATCTAGGGATTTACATGATGAAGGAGGCTTACACTCAAAAAAGTGATAAAATAAGTGATGGAGACGATACTTTTGTTGTCTGAAGGGGAAGCTGCTCGTCTACTTGAAGTTATTCCTGATTAATTTCAGAGTAACAGCCGTGTTAGTCTGTATTTGCAAAAAGAAAAGGAGTACTTGTGGCACCTTAGAGACTAACCAATTTATTTGAGCATGAGCTTTCGTGAGCTACAGCTCACTTCATCGGATGCATACCGTGGAAACTGCAGCAGACTTTATATATACACAGAGAATATGAAACAATACCTCCTCCCACCCCACTGTCCTGCTGGTAATAGCTTATCTAAAGTGATCATCAGGTTAGGCCATTTCCAGTGCTGGAAATGGCCTAACCTGATGATCACTTTAGATAAGCTATTACCAGCAGGACAGTGGGGTGGGAGGAGGTATTGTTTCATATTCTCTGTGTATATATAAAGTCTGCTGCAGTTTCCACGGTATGCATCCGATGAAGTGAGCTGTAGCTCACGAAAGCTCATGCTCAAATAAATTGATTAGTCTCTAAGGTGCCACAAGTACTCCTATTCCTGATTAACTCCATGTGTGGGTGCTTTTAATCTGGAATAGTAAATCCACTTTAAATTCATACCCTGTTTTATTCCAGATTAATTTTCATGTGTAGACAGACCCACATACTGTGTAGCCTCACTGCCTGTTAATCCAGGGAATCTTTCTCCCATGCCTGTCCTTGATGAGGGCTTCAAATTCATCATCTTGTAAGGAGTCCAGCCAAATGGGAACAAATTAATATGTTAGACATCATCCCACAATACATCCAAGTGACTGCTCTGTATTATCTGCAGTGGTACACACCAGAGGCCTGTCTCCAGTTCAAAGATCACTTCCATGCACTGGTCAGGAGTGCCTGTCAGCAACACAATACTGGGACAGTTGGGTGAGTCTCTGTAATAAACTGGCCTTTACATTTTAAAAATTATTTTAAGTTCTTATGTATACTTTCCTTAGTGTGTTAGCCTCACTTCTCCCCTGCCCCCATGTATTTTAAGCTGTGTCTGTACTAGAATTCTCAGCCATATTTGACAATAGTTGTCCAATGGAGTTCCTTCTGCTTCCCACAAACTGGTGCTGAAGTTGTTTTTCCTGCTGATGTAGACAGGGTCAGCCAAGTTCAACAACTTGGGTCAACCACGGTCAGGGTCATCCAAGTCCAAAGGGTCAACCATGATTTTTAAATAGGTGTGGAAGTCTGTCCTGTCTACACCAGCAGTGTCCTGTCTACACCAGCAGGACAACCAAGTTCAAAACTAGCAGTAGGGAATAGGGTAGATGTAGCCTTGCTGTCCTCCTCTCAGTTGACACCAATACTGATTGAGTATAGAAAACCAGTAATTAATACAAATCTTTGGGCCAAATTCTGTTTTCATTTACGCTGGTGTAAATGTGGAGTGGCTCCATTTTCAGTCAATGGAGTTACCTAGGAATCTGGCCGTAACCCTTCAAAACTATTTCTTTCAGGAAAACAGACATTTTATACTTTCTCCTTAAAGCTGGAGCATTATTCTGGAGAAGAATAATATATTGTGCTGAGAAATGCAAATCAATTTTCTTCTTTTGCCTTTCATAATGCTTCTTGAATTGTTTTTTTGAAATGTCATCTCTCCCAGAGCAGGCTTTCCTTTTACTTGTTCCTTCAGTTAAATTGTAATGTTAAATTTCACAAACTCAGCCTTATGATTTCATTGCTGAGTCAAGGCAGAGAGTTGAGCTGTGAGGGAGATCATCCCTATTCAACTACAATAAATAGTTTAAAAATAAAATTGAGAAGGTTACTGGCAAAGTATGTCAATGATATAAATATTCCCTTTTGGGGGGGGGGGTGTTGCTCCAGTGTGAAAATCTCTCTCTCTAAGGGAAGCTAACTGTATTCTGAGTACTCAGAATGTAGTTTACTACTCTTAAAGACAAAACTTGTTAATTTTATTGAGCTATATCCATCTTTAAGCAGAACTCCTCATTCATCTTATTGGGAAGTCTTGCTTAAAAACGGAGGATATAAGGGCATACTATGGCCCTGTATTGCTAGTTTTTCTTTGCTGTACATCTGTTGCAGGTACCCCAGGGCCATTTTCTGAATCTTCAGCATGCTGGCAAAATACTATTTACTGAACAGAAATATTCTTCTCATCTGTAACCCAGACATTATTGCTTTTACAAGAATTATAGTAACTCCCCTTTCATTTAATCTGGCCCCAGTGAATGGCTAAAAGGATTTTTATTTTGGCTCCTTAATAAAATTAAAGCCCTCTCTTTTCAATGGTCACTAGATCGGACCATTCTTATGCTGCTTCTTGGCAGACAGCTGATGGTTTGACCCAATATATACAAAACAAGAGCATTACTTGTCATGAACAGCTGTTATTTTCCTTTCTTATTATTTTTAGTTATGTGGAATATTTCTCCTCGCATGCAGCAAAATAGTGTGAGCAATTCAGTGACCGGTGGACCATATATTAAGTCTCTGTTCATGTTCCATCAGTGTGTGAGCCCCAGAGTATTTTGTTCTACTAGGAGTTAATGGAAGTCACATATTCAAACAGTTATATTCTTCTTTTGATTCCTTTTGCCTTTAATGGAGCTGATTTCATCAAGTATCATATCATCAGCAGTTAATAATCAGGGATCAGAATTTCATGGAGCCGTGATATAACCTGATAGATTGTTAAATAAAAGATTTGTTTCTCTTTTAAAAATTCAGTATAAAACTATTAAATCTACTAAGCTATTACTATAGCATACACACAGGAGACACTAAATTATCATTCAGAGGTTAGTTCATTGAAATCAGTCACAGTTACCCACCCACCTGCAGCTCCTTAAAGACATACAAAATTACAGTATTAAGAGTACAACTTGAGTAACTTAAAACCCATCCGCTGCTTCCTGTGGGAGGATCCAGAGCAAAGAGGATTATTTGAAGCCAGCCTCAGATTAATACTATTCCAAATAGTCAGGAAATCTTTTGGCACTAAATGCTGTGTTTTCTCCAGAGATAAATCTCACAGTAGATTAGTCATTATAAGATATTTTCTTGTTCAGGTCCATAGGACCCGATACTGTGCCATTTGAGTCAATGAGTCTTGCTGTTGATTTTAGTGGCAGCAGGATTGAGGCCGCACATTTCCAAATGCTCACAAATACACAGATTCTTATATGCCGTTATGTGCAAATTAGGGTGACCAGATGAAACGGACAAAATATTGGGAGACATGGGAGAAACAAACAAACAAAAAAAAGCGGTCAGAGCTGAGTTGCCAAAGCAAAACAAAAAACCCGCCGGAGCAGCCAAAGCCGTAATATCGGGACAAATGGGGTCCCGACCGTGCATCGGTCGGGACGCGGGACAAATAACTAAAAATCGGGACAGTCCTGCTTTTATTGGGATGTCTGGTCACCCTAGTGCAGATGCTCACACCTGGACACACACACATAAATATACAGTACAAGCATTCTTAGTAGGAGAGAGTCTCTGCCCCAAAGAATTTACAATCTAAGAAAAACTGTACAGTGTAAGAAACACAGTATTTATCTCCGCTCACAGTATCCAGTTCTTTTTGCAATTGCAAATTCAGGGTCCTCCCTTCTCCTCCTTTAGTAATTGCAAATTCAGGCTCCGATACTGCAGTTGATTAAGCTAGGGCGGACTCTTGCAGCTGCACACATTCTGCGAAAGCATACTACTCTGCCTGTGCATTACAACTTACTGGATAGGAGCCTAAGTCACCATTACATGGTAAGAATATTGAAACTAAGGGCAAGTCTACACTACAGAGCTACATCAGCACAACTGCAGCGTGTCTGGTGAAGACGTGCTATGCCGATGAGGGAGTGCTTTCCTGTTGGCATAATTACTCCGCCTCGGCAAGAAGCAGAAGCTATGTTGGCAGGAGAGCATCTCCCACTGACATAGTGCCGGTGTGAACAGCACCAAACTTGCGTCACTCAGGGGAGGGGTGCTTTTTCACTCCCCTGAGTGACATAAGTTATATTGACTTAGGCTGTAGTGTAGACCTGCCCTAGTATTACTGAACAATAACAAAATATTTGTTACAGGCTGAAAATATCCAAAGTGGTTGTGGTTGGAGACCTCTATGTTGGGAAGACCAGCCTCATCAACAGGTACAGTGTATCTCAGCAGATTGAGTTTTCTGTTTAAATGTATACCAATTTCTCTGCATGCTGGACTCTCTTCCTTTACCATCTATGTATTCAGGATGATTGCCTCATTGTAGTAAGGACTTTCAGTTTTCTATTAAATCAGTAATAAAAATATTAAGTATTTCTATTCACCCCTCTGCTGATCGCAGTGCCCCACATTGTCTGTCTAAAGATGGTTTTTGGGCATTAAACTGAAGGAAAACCAGAAAACCTACAATTATAGGCACTAAAATTCACTACAGCATCATAGAAAATCCCTGTTAGCACCTTGATCAGTCCTTTTTGGCCGTGCAGGATTATTCCCTCTATGGTATATTCTCAGATATTTTGACCAGTCTCGTTTTAAATGATCCCAAGATATGGGGCTTTCAACATTTCCTTTGGAAGGCTGGAGTGGCCCTCAGATTCTCAGTCTTGTTTGGAGAATTGTTCCTTAAAACATTTTAAAAAGATCTTGCCTATTCACTGACCCCAATAGAAGCAGCTCAGGCCACTTCTACTTCTGCAGGAGATTGTTGGGAGCCCAGAGATTCCTCTCACACCTTTGTGTATAAACTGAGTCAGTTAAGCATGAGGACCCTGAAGCATTAATTTCACTGATACTTCCCAGAATCCTCAGGCCAGTTCTATACTTCATGGTGTGATGACAGTATCAGGATATGGAATTTAAATAGCTTGTTATCACGATAGCTTCCTTACTATCCTCACAATTTCTGTCAGTTCCTAAATATTGGTAAGAAGTAGGTTCTGGATGGTTTCTCATCCTTTTGGATAATTCATTTTTCTCTACTTAATGTGATCCATATTCATCTATATTTGCCACCTATCAGATATCCCTTATAAATGAAGTATTCTGTGGTTTTAATTTCTTTGATAGTCAAGAAATAGTTTATTCTGATTTTCTCCAGTCCTGGGGGTCTGTTAGGGTATGTCTGCATTACAATTGGGAGCACGCATCCCAGCACAGATAGACAGATTCCCTGAGAGTGGGGCTTGAGCTAGCATGCTAAAAATAGCAGTGTGAACATTGCGGCTTGGGAGGCAACACAGGTTCTCAAGTCCACCTAACCGTCTGGATCTGAGCTTGGGTAGCTAGCCCAAGTCTCTGCTGGGACCACGACATCCACACTACTATTCTTAGCATGCTAGCTCAAGGCCTGTTAGTACAAGTGTGTCTACCCGGGCTGGGAGGCTCGCTCTCCGCTTCAGTGTAGACATACCCTTAGAGAAGCCCACTATAGTTTTCCCTTTGTGTTTCATTTACTTCATCCTTACTCAGAGTAACTACTCTCTTCATTATCAATTTGTTTCTCATTGATTTGGTAAATATTTTTGAAATACAATGTGACTGAATATCAATCTTCTGCTCCACAGTTATTTAACTCCTCCCTATATAACACACCTTGCACAATACTGAGGCACGATATAAAATTTAAAAAACACCATGCTATTAGCTTTCTCCTAATACCTTTTTCATTGCAGGTTTTGTAAAGATATTTTTGATCGAGACTACAAGGCAACCATTGGAGTAGATTTTGAAATTGAGCGGTTTGAAATAGCTGGAGTGCCATATAATCTCCAGATGTAAGTTGGAATCTTATAGTACCAGCTGTTTTCTTTCTTACATGCCTACAGTTTGAACAGAACTTGAATTGCTACAGGCTTTAATGGTATCAAAACCTCTGGTTTATATTCCATACAACATAGTGCAGTGTGAGAAACACCTGCTGTCCTTGGGCACTGAAGAATTTCAGGATTTTAGTATAAACCTCAAACTGTTGGGTTCCTTGTCTTTGAAAGCTTTATAATTGTACCACCCACACTCTCCTTAGATACCATGTCTGATTTTTTAGTTGGGTTCTTTCTTTTTACTCAGTCTTCCTGTAAGATTGAATTAAGCCCTGAGCAGCAAATTATATCCTTGGCTACATCTATTCCACTCTGTTGCCTTCAGTGGGAGTACATGGATGTAAATGAATACAGAATTTGGTTTTATGAGATTCGGGCTTTGCTCCTGTACCCATTGAAGTCAGTGGCAAAGCTCTCAGTGGCGTAGGATCAAGCACGAAGGCCCAGATCCACAAACCGCAGACTTAGGTGCTTAAATTTCATCTTCAGATGCCAGTTTTGGCTCCACTGTGATCCACAAAACTCTTTCCAAATCCTGTAGATGCCTAAACTCACTTGGCTCTAAAGTTTTCTGGGAGAAAGCTCCCTCAGCACCTAAGTTTCTGCCTCTGGGCATGCACACTTCTACCTCATTCTAAGTATCTGGATGCCTATCTCCTGTCTAAACCCCAGATTAATCTACAAACCAGGGGAAGATAGGTGTTTGTCTGCCTAAATCATGTGCAGGGCCCAATCCGCTAGGCTTGGTCAGAGACCATCTACTGTATTGGGTCCCATTCAGAATTTTGCTGGAGGAGGAAGTAGTGCTTTCCACCTTATAATTGTTAGCCCAATGGTTAGTACACGTGCCTGGGACTCTGCTGGAGTGCGAGAAAGGATTTGAATGGCGCGTGGGGGGGTCTCCCACCTCTCAGGAGAGTGCTCTAGCCACTGAGCTTTGAGGCTACTTCAGTCTCTCCTGCTGAAGCTGTTCTAGTTTGGATAAATAATTAAAGAGTAATTGGAGGAGGGGGATTGAAGCCTGAGTCTCCCACCTCCTTCAGTTGTTGCCTTAATCACTGGGCTACAGAACCAATCTCTCTGTCTCTTCCGCCAGTGACTTTTTCACTATGGATAGATAGACTTAAATAGTCACTGAGTCAGAGAGAGTACAGGGAGTCTAGGCGTCTAACTCAGGCTTTGTGGCTCATAATGGTGTTACTGTGATTTTCTGCACACCTAAAAGTTAGATGCTGTGATGCTCAGCATTGCAACACCTAAGACCCTTTGTGGATCTGGGCCTAAATGACTTCCCCAAGGCTAAATCATGTCTGTTCTGAGAATAGCAAATACAGGGTTAAAATGCCTTCATTAAAATAATGGTGCTTTACATTTTACAGGATGTCTAACAGTGCTTAATGGGTAACATATTCCAGATGGTAAGCTTCTCTGGTATCACATTCTTCTCCAACTTGTACCAGTCTGTTGCTTCATTAGTGTGTTTGCTCAGGTTGCACTGGGTTTGATTGACCTGAAATTTCTCTTTTCCTTCTGCACAGATGGGACACAGCAGGTCAGGAAAAGTTCAAGTGCATTGCATCTGCTTACTACAGAGGAGCAGAGGGTGAGTAAGTCAGAAAGCACTTCACAGTCAGGATCAAATGAACTGTGCTCTCACTGTATGCTTCAGGAACTGAATTGAATCCGTAAGATTTCTAATCCACTGTCTCATTTAATCATTTTTTCTGTGCTGTTTTTATTGCAGTTATTATAACAGTGTTTGATCTGGCTGATATCCAGACTTTGGATCACACGAAGTAAGTTCCTGGCCAAGTCTTTGAGATTTTAGTAAAAGGTCTCCAGCAAAAAACTGAACTGGGAATTAAAATTCACTGGGCCTGATTTTATGTGTAGGTATCTTACTAAGCCAGAAAAATGAAGGGTGGATTTAGCCAATGTGTCTGAATAATTTAGTGTCTCAAATGTTACTCATTTCCTAGGCTTTCTACTTACCAACTAGCTTTTTCTTACTCCAGTACTGTCTGTAGTGATGATTCTGATAGAAAAGATTCTGGTACTTAGATTTAAAGCAGAATGTGGGCTGTAAAGGAGGGAATGGGATACTGGAGAGACTACCTTGCACAGATCAGTCATAAGTACTGCAGTGACTGCAGCGTGTACAAATATCATTTTATTAAATAGTGTCTCTGCTTGGTAGAAGAAGGTTGAAGTCTGTGGGCCTAATTTTTCTTTCTCTTACATTGATAACTCAAAGATCACTCCACCTAAGTCAATGGCATTTCACAGGTGTAAAACTGGTGCGAGATAAGAATCAGGCACAGCTTCAGAGTGATCTCTTCCATTAGATTCTTGCCCCAGTGGGAGTTTCTCTCGCTTTCCTTCACTCTCTTTCTTCTTCTCTACTTCATCATTCATCTTTTTCATTCTATCTCTGCTTCTCACTCTCTCTTCCTGTTCTTGCATCTTATTCCTTATCTCTGTGCAGTGTCACCATTACTTTGGCTACATCCCTTGCTGTGGGTGAATAGTGTGGCACTTTTGCATTCCTTCTCTAGGGGCTCTGATCACTGTTGGACTTACATTCTAAAGTGGGCAAGGTTGGCTGAAACAAGAACTACTTTCACAGGATGGTAAGCGTGTATCCAGAGGAGCTTTCAAGCCATTTATTCTCTAGTGGGAAAGGCACATGACACATCGGCATCTTCCTCTTCTCTCATTCTCTTTGTTGTTGGTTTCTTTGTCTCTTTCCCTTTCCCCCATATACCTCTATTTCTTTCACTCCTCTTTGCCCTCTTTCTTCCTCTCTCATTACATCTTACTCCTCCCGTTCTGTGTTTCAGGCAGTGGCTAGAGGATGCATTGAGGGAGAATGAGCCAGGGTCCAGCTTCATCTTTCTGGTTGGAACAAAGAAAGATTTAGTGGTAAGTAGTACAAAAGCAGTTAATAAAATATGTCTCTCCTAACCCACTCCAGTGAATTTCCATTTGAAGTTAAGTCCAGGTATTGAGTCCCCACAATCTGTGGTAGCTGCTGCAAAGATCTTGAGAAACAAACTGTATTAACTCCAAAGCAAAGAGGGGTCATGTAGACCTGGAGCAGTAAGCCTCACAGAATGGAAGAGAGTAAACATTGTCTAGAGTGCTGGAGGTCCCCAAATCACTCCCTGTTCTGATGGAGGCACAGCTTTACCAAACACACCTGAAGTCACACACAGCAAAGTTTTAAGACCTGAGAAGATTCAGTGCCATGGTAACACCCCTAAAGACTGCTATGTAGACAACGGATTTAAAAGCTCAGTTATGTCCCCACCCCGTGCTTCTTTGAGGGGGTCATTTGCAGAAGGAGGAGGGAGCAGTTGGCCTCTTCAGACTTGAGTTTATCTCCTTCATTAGCCACCACCCTGTCAAAATTCAAAGATTCAAAAGTAAACACCCTTTTCCTGATGTTTAGCTACATTTCCTTTCAGTTGCTGCCTGCAATGCTATTCATATCCCTAAAGCTCCTTAGCCCACTTATTTTCCATCAGTTCCTTGGCTGTCTGAAGGAGCGCTAATGCACCGCAGAAGGCTTTGCTCCTGTCAGTTACAACATGAGAAGCTCTTAGAATCTTCTGGCGTGTATCAGGGCAGATAGGGTAGGTAGCAGAAAAAGTTAAACAGGTTTGAGAGGTCAGGGGACACGAGCTGGGCTCAGGTGGAACTGGAAGTAAGAAGAAATTCTGTTTGGAGGCATGTAGGACTTTGTCTTGTGTGGCAGGAGAATATTGGATTAAAACTGGAAAGTTGTCAGCAGGTACAATAGGCTGATTATTAGACTCCCCACCTATTAATACTCTTGAGGTGCTTGCTGATCATCTGTCACTCTCCCAGATGCACTTTGGGTAATTGTCAGCCAGTGAATAGTGGCTGAAGCAGTGAGAAGCTCTTAATACATGTAGCCAGTGGCAATGGGAAACTGACTTGGGTCTTGATTCCGCTGCTGCTTATGCAAATACTTAACTTTAGACATTTGAGTAGTTCCATTGACTTTATTGGGGTTACTCACATGTTTAAATTAAGCACTTTGCAGGACTGGGCTTTGGGATTATACAATACTAGTCAATTTCTATCTGTAGCCCGTTGACCATAGAGAGCAAATTAAGAGAGGAAAAAGTCTTTTAAAATGAAAATAAAGGTACAAGAAATTAAAAATAAATAAAATAAAAATAGAAGGGAAAGAAAAAGAAGGCAATAACAGAAAAGCAGATTAAGAGGGAAAAAAGACTAGCAAGAGAGCAAAAAAAGTCAGGGCGGGGGAGAAAACAGTAAAAACAAAAGGGTTAGAAAGAGGAGTGAAATTAGGAGAGCAACATGAGACAGATGGAGGAGGAAGAGAAAGGAGAAAGGACCTTCACAATTACTAATGCCCTATTGTTGGTGGCTCCTGTAATTTTCTGCTTAGAATTATTTAGAGACCATCTCTTCTGTTCTGTGTTTGTATAGCATCTAACACAATGGGGTCCTGGTCCTTGAGTAGGGCTCCTCATTGCTATGATAATAATAATAACCACCTGAAGGTAGCATCTGATAGCTCTCTAGACTACCATATTGTTAATGGGTTCACTTCTGCTATCTGATGCTTCACTGCTGTGGAATACAGAGGGAGAATTATATTTAAAAAGAAGTCCTATGTGATTTCCCCTGTCAAATATCTATCTAGCTGTTTTCTTTCACTAGTTCTGTCTTGATATATGGGACATCCTGGTGTACAAGCTCTAAGGCAAGGCCAGGAAAAGAAAGGACTGACCCCTGTGAAAGCTGAAAGCCTCACAATGTAGGGACTAGTAGCATCTTTGTGTTACTGTTACCCCAGATATATTCTGGGAGTATTGTGCCTGCTTTATGTTACAGACAAAGTGATTCCCTGCTGTTTTTCTTAGTCAGGTGCCGCATGTGAGCGGACAGAACTGGATGCCATTCGCTTTGCCAATGAGATGAAGGCTGAATACTGGTCTGTCTCAGCAAAAACAGGTTAGTCACTGCATTGGAGACTGGTTGAGTGTGGCCAGTGCCATTTGCTGGGAAAGAGGGTATCAAGTTCCCCTGATTATGTGCACACCAGTTGGTCATGTGCACACGAGGCTATATATGTGTTTGAGGATGTGTGTTTTGAAATGGTTCTGTATGGCTGTATGTATGCGCATTTGTACAGTCATGGTTGCAGAAATGTGCATTGTATTTCTATGCATTGTCTAGGTTTATTCATAAATGATGGTGCACAAGTGCTTGAGTGTGTGTGTATCAGTGCTCAAATTGGGGCCATAGGAAGCTATATTGCACCACAACTTTCCTCTACTACTGCTCATCAAAAATGTATTTGTATGTGTGGTTGAAGGAGGGAAATGAGAAAGCGTCACCATGGGGTGGTGGGGATCCAGAGTATACTGTCACTTTGTGGGGAGCACTTTTAGGGTGGCACACTATCACTTTTCTCTCCAGTTTGACCCGTGGTTTGTGTTCATATTTGTATATTTGATCTTGCTTAGCTGTGGGTTTGTAAAACATGGTGTTTCTCTCCTGTTTCCCAGGGGAAAATGTAAAGGAGTTTTTTTCTCGAGTTGCTGCTTTGGCCTTTGAACAGTCTATGCTGAAGGAGCTGGAGAAGAGCAATGGTCGCATGGTCCAGATCGGGGCAGGAAACCTCATCAGTACGTTCAACTTCACTTTCCCTGTACACTTCAATCACTTAAAAGTTTGGGGAAGTGCAGATGTTTCTTGAGGGCCAAATTCTGCCTCATTTATACCAGCGCAACCTCTGACCTAATTTTTTGTCTTTCTTGGGTCTTATGTGTGGTTGCACAAGTGTTACTGAAGGCTGAATCTGGTCTCTGTCATCTTTATTACAGGAAGGTGATTCTACATGGATTAATTATGGTTTCCTTTGGTTTCCTCATTACAGAAATAGAAGGAAATTCACTTGAGACTCCAGAAAGCAACAGCCAAGCCAGCCTGAACTGCTGCTAGCTGCCAGTCATTTCTGCAAGCATCACACCTCCATCTGCATGTGCGTACACCTGCATGGCGCACCTGCAGCAGGGAAAGCTCTCAAGCAGCTTCCAGTTGAGAGATTGAAAGTCAGTTTATCTCAGGAAAGAATGGAGGAGCTGAAAATGATTCAAGCAACTTGCCTTCAGACAGATGATCTCTCTTCTACCCCTTGCTTTGTGCTCACCTTGTGCAGGCAGCACAATGGTACATAAACCTTCCCTGTGCAAGGGGGAGACTGCTTGTGTGATGGCAAGCTGCCTTTACTTAAGGGGATGGACTCCACCCAACTTTTCCTCCTGCTACCAGGAGGACCTGTAAACAATGTTCTGTACTTGTTTTGTGTTCTTGGTAGCTACCAGAACTCTAGAATCTTGGACAGTGAAGTCCTGGCCCCATTCTTGTGGGAGCAGAAAACCCTTGGCAGTGCTGATTATTGTGGTGCATTTGATCTATTTTATCTTTTAAACACAAAATCCTTGTACAAAATTATGCTGACTTGCACTTAAGCATACCTAGTTTACCATGATAGTACTGAGAGAAATATTCCTCTTGTATCTGGGGTCAGGATATCTGGTTTCAGGATATCTGTCGATCCTTTGTAATTTTTAAGTCTATACATATTCTTCTTCGAATGGTTGCAGACCAGAATTCCACTCAGGTGTGTGTGTGATCAGTGTGCTGGAGTAGTACTCATCAGAGCGACAGACATGCCCTGAGCCTCCTCATGGCTCCTCCCAAGGCTATATGAGGCTGATGCCACCCTGACCCCCCTCAGTCCCTTCTTATCACTCATGGCCTGAGTCGCAACTTCCCATGTGGTTCTCCCCTCATGCTTTTTTTTCTGCTACATAGTTAGCTCTTAGCTATTTACAGATTTAATGAAGTTATCAGTTAGCACCCTTTAGATAGGTTTTTCTGTACATTTTTTATTTCTAGAATGGCATGGAGCACTCTCTGGGCTTCAAGCACTGCCCTTCACGTGGGGCATCTCTTCCTAATAATGACCCCCCCCACACACACACATAGGCCTTGTCTACATTAGGGGGGGTTAAGTTGACGTAAGTTACGCATCTTAAGTTATGTAACTTACATATATTAAGTCAATGTAGTTTTCAGCAGAGCTTCTGCCTCTCGTTGAGGTGGAGCACTGAAGTCGACAGGAGAGCTCTCTCCCGTCCACTTATTGTGTCTTCACCAGACCCACTAAATCGATGCCACTGCATCAATCGCAGCAGCGCCAATTTAGCCCCTAGTGAAGACAAGCCCTATGTGTGTTGTGTCTTGGTGAAGGACATATCAAGGAGAAGTGTAGCATTTGCCACTCCTTCAAGAAACACACTCAGATTTCCAGGATCTGCACCTTATGCAGCATCTCCTAGAATAGGCCATGAGGTCTGCCTCTGCATTTGTGCCCTGCCAGATTGCGCTGTATGCAGTCAGCCACTACTATGGTAAAGACTTCAGACAGGCTCTTGGGCTTGGACTGCTTTCCAAGGAGAAGGAGAGGTCAGTCTTTCTCTCTCTGGGTTCCTTGCACACAGACCCATAAGACTAATAAGAGCCACTCGAGCTCCAAGAGAGGAAGTGTTCTTCACTTTTGACTTCTGCTCAAGGGATTCAGTCAATAAGGGTGAGTGTCCAGGACAAATGTTCTGGCCCTTTCTTAAGTTCAGTGAAGGTTCACCTGGCAGCTATTTCTTCCACTCAGGGGAGAATAGTGTTTTCCAATCCTATGGCTACAAAGTTTCTCAAGTAAATGACTTGTCTGTTTCCACCTGTAAAAGCATCAGTTCACCTGAACACAATGTTAGCCACTCTCATGGGAAGAATTTGGCTATTTGCTCCTGGGCACATTTGTCCTGCAAGATGGCCTTCCTTATCGCCATCACATCTGTGAGGAGAGCTGGCAAGCTGCAAGTATTAGTGGTAGGCCCTCCGTACACTCCCTTTTTAAGGACAAAATGGCTCACCCAAAGTTTTTAACTAAAGTAGTGTCAACATTCCACCTTAATAAGACGCTATATCTAAGTCCTGTGTTCTTTCCAAACCTGCATGTCAGTTGGGAAGAAAGGTGTTTTACATACCTTGGATGTAAGATAGCCATTGGCCTTTTTCATAGACAGAGGTAATTGTTTAGATGTTCTCCTTGACATTTTGTTTCTTACGAGGATAGGATGAAGGGCCAAGTGGTCTTGACCCAGACAGTCTGTAGATGGATCACTGCTATTACCACTGTTTATGATATGGCTAGTATTCCACCTCCTTAACGTCTCTTTGTCCAACTCAAAGCTTTAGTGATGTCTGTAGCTTCTCTCAATGATATACCTTTTCTGGACACTTAGAAGGCTGCTGCCTGGTCCTACATATATATGTGCATGCATTCATACATTCATACATACATACATTCATACATACATTCACTTGTCACTATGCGATCGCAAGAGCTTCAAGGGAAGATGCAAACTTTGGCAAGGTCACTGTTCAAATAGAGTTCAAGCCCTGCCATCTATGATACTGCTTGTGAGTCACCTGAAGGGAATACACATCTGCATCCACTCGAATAAGAAAGAACAGTTATTTACCTGTATTATAACTGTTTGTTCTTAGAGATGTGGGTACAGATGTGTATTCCATGACCAACCTGTCATCTCCTCTGCATCAGAATTTTAGGCCACTGGCTGGTACAAAGGAGCTGAGGTAGATGGGGACAGCATCACCCTTATATAGCCTCAGGTGGGGTCATAAGGAAGCGCAGGGAATGTGCATCACTTCAACAGGTATTGCTGCGGAAAACATATCTGGCTCCAGCATGCTGAGCGCGCACACGTACCCCCCCTCACCCCCGAATTGACTACATTTCTGCATCCACATCTCTAAGAACAACAGTTACAAGTAAGTAATTGTTCTTTTCCTGTTTAATGAGTTAGGGTCTGAGGCAGTTTTTACATTTTGCTTTTATAATTTTTTTAAAAGTATATCAAGTCTGCTGAAAGAAGACCTTAATCCTGCTCCCCTTTACTTCTCTGTAGAATGGGTGGCAGATCTTTCCTCCTGCCATCAGAATCTGGTCCTATGGATACAACTTCAGGGTAAAAATCAAAAAGGGAGATTCCATTGAATGGAGAAAGCTGTGAAATTATGTAATAGGTATAGTAAAGGAGAACATATAAACACTGATAGGAAAGGAAGTTTATGAGGTTGTAGCAAAATTCTGATAATGATTTTTTTTATTGATCTAGTGTCACTGTGTTTCTGACTTTGACATTTCAGGTGGGCAAAACCAGAACCCAGGATCCAAATATTCCAAAACTTTGTGGAAGTCCAGATCTGAAATTTCTAGTTTAATTCCATCTCTGCTTAACATTCCAAAGGCTTGATTCTTCTCGGCCTTATGCTTTATATAAGCATGTGCATCTGTGTAAAATAGTACCAGCTCTTTATATATAACCAGAATATTATAATTTTTCACTTTTTGTGCATGTGTGAATGGCAACAGAAAGTGCAAGGCACAGGAGAATCCGATTCCATGTATTCTGTAATTGCAAGAGGAAGTGGGTATACCCTTTCCCCTCTACTTGTTTTTCATAGATCCCGTCTACGCTACAAGTCTAACCAGTCACAGCTATTATAAGTGACATGTTCTAATGTCTCTTTTTGTTCATAATATAGATAGGACATGGTTTTTTGAAGCATGTTACAGCCGAAGTAATGAACTTCGTCACCCCTCTCCATGCTAGACAACTGTTAGCTGGTAAGGTTAGATGCTATAGTGTGGCTGGGCATATAATTGGTTTGACTACCCTTGCTGGAAAAAGTGTTCCAGTCCCTTGATGCTAGGAGCAGCTTGCTCCATAGCTGAATTGAAGCAACAGTGAAAAGGAAGGATTTTTGTCCTTATTTTCATATTACTTTTACCAAAATGGTGTGTGTTTATGTGTACTTGCACTCTTTCTACATAGAAAGAGAGAGTGAGAATTTTCCAATACAGAAACCCTAACGTGCTTGCCGTGTGCAGGTCTCTTAACTGAGTGGCTGTTGCAGAACGAGCACTCTCTACATGATTGCCACATCCTGGTGAGCTTGTCAGGTCATGCACTTTCCCTGGTTTCCTCTGTTATTCCAAGAGTTAAATACCTTTCTGCCCTACCCCTATAAGTTTGATTCTTTAGGAGCTAGGATGATCATGTGTTAAAACAAGACCCATGTAACATGGAACAGATTGTATGAAAATCAGAGGCATTGGGAAATAGAGTAAAGCAACTCTGTGCTGGAGAGTTTTCTGCAGTGTGGGCAGCCCCGACTTGGTGCCGTAGGGACTCCTGTTTAAACTTTGTTAGTTGTCCCTGCTGATTTAAATGGCACAGTATTGTCAGAAATAACTGTATTACATACCTGCTGGATCAGTATTTGTGAGACCGCTTTTACTATGCATGATTATCGTTTATAAATCTCTGATCAGATTGGTTTTGCTTATTGAACTTCAGCATATACAGCAAAAGTACAAGGCAAACATCAAGAAATAACACCGAAGAGTATGTTGAAAGGAACTAGCTGATATCTATGGTCATACATTGACATAAAGAAATGGACTTAAACTTCATATAGAACACACTACATTATTCTTACACTCTTCTTTACTGGAACAAATTTTAGAGAGGAAGAAGGAATTTAAACAAGGCAATCTCTCACTGATTTGTAACATTCAGCCTCAGGTACCTAATAGGCAGTATTCCTCCAAACATAAAAGATGTATTGTAAAACTTTCACCTACACGAAACCAGGAAAACTCAGAGCCATAAAAAACTACTATAAACATTCTGAGTCAATTAACGAATCCCCCTCAAGAATCAAACCAAGGCATCAGTCCACCATTCCAGAAATCTTGTTCACCAATAATTTGATGTCCACAAAGCCCTAGGGCCAATGGAATCACTCTGAATTTACACCAGCATAAGTGAGAGCAGAATGTTTCCCATAATGTACAGTATACTCATAGTACAATGGTTTGGACGGAAAGAAAGCAGAAGACCCTAGGACAGTTATTAATTATTAACTCCATCATGTAGTCACTACACATGCATCAGTAAACAGGGTGCTGAATGTAACAATCTAATTGGAGCCCAATGCCTCAAAACATACCAAGGAAAATAACAGAAAGACCTTAATAATATAAAAAATAATCAGACACAATGGGCCTGATTCTCAGTTATTCCATTCCTGCATTTAGATAGGGATGGGCGGAAAGTGAGGAGAAATATGGCTTAAAGCTGCCTTTGTATTTCCCATCTTCTGTTTTGCTCACAGCGTAAATTAGAACAGTCTCATGGAATTGTATGTATGCAACTTCTCTTAGCAACTTCTCTCTTCCTTTCCTCTTCAGACAAGGCTGTCATTAGCAACCATGCGAGTCCTGTTGGCACAGAAAATGAGTGTACCATTTGGTGGAGGAGGTGAATATGTGTGCCTGTGTAGAGTTATTGATCCAAATATGTAATGTTTTGACCTTATGATATTCTGTGTAGTTGTTTATCTCTCAAAACTGTTTCATGAGGATGACGAATAGATGCTCCCTTAAACCATGCTCATTCCATTCAGTGGACAGCATATCTAACTTCTTTGTGATTACTGGGTTTGAATCACTACTGGATGGGTGAGTAGAAGGGGTGGCTTACTGTACTGGAGGATACCATATATGTATATAATATGATGTCTTTCAGCAGAAGCAACCAACATGCTTTGCAAGCATAAACGAATTGTCACGTAAGCCCCCTTTTGAGGTACTATATTGTAGGTGAGTAGTATTAGCGTCATTTTACAGAGGTGTAAACTGAAGCTCACAAGGATAACAGGCCTGATTTTCAAACTAGGCCCCTATTTTTGTGGGCATAGTTCCTGAAATAATTTGGGCCCCAAAATTTTATATCCCGGGTTCAGTCATGCTTTGTCCTGGCAATTCACTGTTGGTGCTGAGGTGTGGGCATAACTTGTTATAGACAGAAAACTGCGCCTCTAAAAATGGTTCTAAAATCAGGCCTTAAGTGACTTGCCCACAGTCACACAGTGAGTCAGTGACAAAGCTGGGAAGAAGAATATTTTTTAAATTGCCCTGCAAGTGTTGCTTTTATTATTGTTAGACTTTTGTGCAAAAAACTCGTGGATACAGTCTCTTCAGCAATGCTATGATATTGCTCTGAAAATCAAATGGGCAGCTTTCCCACCTTATGTTTGTGAAGAGTACGGGTCCTTTAAAACCACACAGTACCTTGGCCTCAAGGGAAAGTGAGATTTGGTTCCAGAGGGCTCCTCCCTTCCCTTTTCTATGTATTGGAAATACTGAACTTGGAAGAAAACTGCCTTTTGTTTTCTAGTAACAGAAATGACACAGTAACTTGTTGTCACTACCATTTTATGTCTCTTCTACCTCCAAGAATCACACTTATAACAGCAGGACAATAAATAGCCTTCGGAAAGAGCCTAATCCATCCCAGTCAGTGATGGATGCTGCAAGGCCTGCCTTGAAAACCCCATTGAGATTTCCAGAGCACAGAGCCCGCTATTAATAATTGATTCTGTAAAAATGAAACTCTGATCGTGTTACTATTGATGAATTGCTTAGACAGAGGAACACAAGGAAAGGGTTCCAACTCTCTGAAAAGTAAACACCACTGTTCATTTGTAATTTCTTGGGCAGATGTTCATGTCTCTGGCCTAGATTTTAGTTGTGTGTGTTTAATTCTAACAAAAAGCCTAGTTGCTTTGAAGAAGGCTTTTATATAATGAGTAATATGTCAGGAAAGAGGACAACTGTATCAGTTTTGAATGCTGGCTGTCTGTAGCATTCCTAGATATATTAACTCTGGAACTAGCTGGTGAATCCCCCACAGTACATTTGGCAACAATGCCTGTCTCCTTTGGGGATTTTTGTTGCAGAGAGTGTGGAGAAGGGTGGTGATTGGGGGCCATCTGAAGACAAAGCTAAGGTGCTGGTGTAGTAATTTTTCTCAGAACAAATACAAATGTGATGCTTCTTTTTTTCTCAATAAATTGAAGTTAACGCGCTGATTGCCTGTTGTTTTAAACAATGAGTATGTATGTCTTTTAGTCAAAGCAGTAGATGATTGATCACAGGCCATTTAGCAAACAGCCCTGTGGCAAGTGATATTGTTTTGGGCTTTCAGGTTAAGGCCAGGAGCTGTTAGAAGAGCAATTGATTTTATTTTTTAGTATCAGTTTTGCCATGTGAGTGAATATATGAAGCTCAGTTTTCTTATTGCCAGTAGGTCATGTGATTCACATCTCTCCTGTTATTTCTCAGCACCTACAAGATTCAAGCCTGCTGTCCCTACAGGTGCATTGTTCCCAGTATAATCATCAGTTGTCTCTTGCATGAGAACTGCAGGGTCAGAATCTCACTGGCTTTTCTGCAGGCAGTGCTTCCTACTTTTTCTAGCTCTTTGTTTACCTTCTTCATCACCTGTTTCTCCCCTCATCTTCTTCATCCCATGTCTTATCAGTTTTCTCCTTCATTTCTCTTTAGCCCTACAAACAGGAGGGTTCTTCATGTCCCTCTCAGAACCCTGGATCCCTTCAGTTCTTACTCCCCTGCATCCCAGGGTCCTTGCTACACTAACCTCTCCTCCTGGTAGTTCATCAGGAGCAGTTGTTGGAGGCATTCCCTCAACCAGGGGCTGAGTGTGCTGCCCTCATGACACTCCCAGTCTCTGCAGGTCTGGGAGCTAGGGAACAAATATGGGACTTACTTCAAGTTTCCCAGAGGGGCTACAACCACATTATAGTCCTTTGCCTTCATGTCTTTCTCTTTTCTGGGGTAGGAAGTTAGGAAAGAGGCTTTAATCTTTGAGTGAGTGTGACATGGATCACTTGGTGAGTCACATGAGAGAGGTGCTACTGCTGTGTGTCAGATTTCTGCTAATTTGTGCTCTTAGATTATAAATTGTTTGAGGGACTGACTTGAGTGCAGTTTTCCTCTTGTAATGTGCTGTATATCCATTCAGTGCTTTATTACTAATAACTGACATGCATCTGTTAGAATACATTGTTCTGGTCACCATTCTGTCTGCCCAACTACTCCCATGCCAGATATGGGAAAGATAAGGGAAAGCTGAGTGTAATAACATCCTGGGCAGAACAGAAACCATGAGGATAGATGAGAGAAGAGGGAAAAATAATATCTCAGTCACCCTGCTCATTCCTTTAGTGGGTTGAGATCAGAGTCCATTTCAGATGTGCACCACAACCAGTGCAGGCTATTCTCCTCTCTGTGCTACACGTTCATTCGTGGTAGGTGACTAAGTCTATTCCCATTCTGTCTCCTCTCAGGCTTTGACTCATTCCAGGAAATACAGAAATATTCATTGGCAGGATCCTGAGTGGGAGTCCTCTCTCTTTCCAGCTCTTGTGCAGAAGTCACACACTGTTAGAAAACATTTTTCATCGATCACAGGCAAATGATAGACTGCGTTTAAAAACTCCTTGAAAAGGACTCTGCTGTTAGGGTCCCAGTCTCACTTATATTAAACGCCCATTGATTTTTGTTTCAGGATCAGGCCCTTGGTGAGGAGAGAGTGCCGCGGCTGTGGGAGGGCTACAGTTTGTTAGGAAAAGTGTCTGGCTTTTGCCCACAAGAGGGTGCCTCAGGGTCAGTTATGGTTGTTCTTGCTTGAAGTAGAGAAGCCATGTTGTAGTTTATTTTCTGTGCCACTAGAGGGGGCATGCTGGCTGCTCTAACTGCTAGTCATAGCCACAAAATCATAACAGTTTTGTACTTGAAAAGTAATATGCACTCAGACCACTGCTATATGCCTGCCATCATAACTTTGCCTTTACAAAGTTTTGTGTGTCTTTAGAATGGTACTATTCTGAGTAAATAAAGTGTTTGGGGGTTGCTCAGAAGTCCAGCAGCTACTTCTCATGCTCCTCCAAATTCCTGATGCAGACACAGAGACCGCAATAGGTATGGAGATCGAGTTGTTTAATTCCAATACTAATTAAAATTGAATGAGTCATACAGAAATTCAGCCTCTGGCTTCAATACTCATCAGAATTCTTGTGTTTTCTCACTCTGTTGGATACACAGGAGAGGGGAGAAAGGGCATGGAAACCTTACCTGCCTGATTCCCATGCACTTTAGGCTATCACACAACATCTTTGTGAGAAATAAAGAGCAAGGGAAACTGAGACTTGAGTAATCTTAAATCAGCGTGTGAATTCAAATGACAAGTTAGATCCAAACTGTATATTTAAACATATAAATTATTGATTAGTAATTTATAATGTTATGCATATGGCCTTATAAAAACTGCTGTTTACATAAATGTCATTATATGGATTTTTTTTTCAAATGTAATGTCAATGAATCCATAACCCATGATCAATCTCTGTCCCATATGTGTTAGAAGCCTGGGTACTAGTTGAGGTAGGCATTTTTATGAAGGAAGGGGGAAAGTAAAAACTCTGTAATAAACAGCAAAAGAAAGAACAATGCAAAGCTGAAGGCACTATTAGCCAGTTGCAGAATGCATTTTTGATGCGTGAAAAGGTTTTGTGGGCTATTGAACAACATCAGAAGTATAAAAGGCTAATCTTAGCTAACTTTGTGGACAGCAGTGTTTTTTTCTCCTAGGACCTCAAAGCACTTTACAAATATTAATGAATTGAATTAATTTAGTGAACAAATTTAATATAATGAATTGTCTGATACTTTATGGAACCTTATTAAAAGCTGATGTAAAGAGCTACCAGCAGAAGTCATAAGAAGTTTCGTTGGTCCTACAAACTGGAGGAACTGTTCTACATAGTCGTGATCCCTTCTACTGCTACTTTATCTTTTAAGTATTTACACACACACACATATATAAAGCTATATAGCAGTCCTGCAACAAGCCTTGTATCAAACATTAAACAAAATCTAACATTATATATTTTTTTTTAAAAAAAACCTCTTATTCATGAAAAAGGGGAGAGAAAAGTGAATTCTAGGACTGTCCAGTTGGATTTATGTATATTTTGTAAGATGCTTAGATAGTGATGAATTCATAAGTACCTGGTTAAAATAGAATACTCAGTGGTGTGATGCAAGTAAATATTGTCATCATATTACAGATGGTTAAACTGAGACAGCAAGAAGATAAGGGACTTGTCCAAGGATGTATGAATCAGTTGCAGAGCTAGGAATAGAATCCAGCTCCCAAACTCCCACTCTAGCTACTGGCCATCCTTGTTTCAGAGTTGAGGATTGAGCATCCCACCCGGGAGCTTTGGCTTTTGTAATTTTGCAGAACTAAAACATGAGTCTAGCAACAGGATTCCACTAATCAATGAAGACCATGCTAGTTTCTGGCCACTAGTTTGCAGATCCATCACAAGTGTCCTGCTTATCATTTAGTGGAGTATTGGGAACTCCTTGCCCTTATTCCTATACAGATCATGTTTTGAATTTGTGAAGGATAATTGGCCTGTCAGCATGTTCCTATGAAGGTATATTACAGGTCTGAGTGTGTTATATGTGGGTATTTGGAGTGCTGGTCTGAGCACAAGAGTGTATATGTGTGCACAAGAGCGGATGTGGAGCTGTGTGGGCATGTATACTTCCTAGGTTTGAGCACGCAGGTGAATGTGTAGGTCATGATACACAGCTATGAATGTATACATATTTGTGTGTGCTCAAATGTAGATGTGAGTAGTACCAGCTTCTCTGTGTGTGTCCATATCTGAGCAACTTTGCGGGGTGTGTGCATCTGTGGGGATGAGGTTGTGTGTGTGTTTGTTTGCATGTGCCACATGGGGCAGCCCCCAGCTGAGCTCCCGAGGCGGAATGCTGCTGGTGTATTACTACTATGAAAGGTTCTCCCGGCCTAGGAGCCTTCCCCTGTCCCGCAGGGACTGACCCTGGTAGGTTTGAACCTCCCCCCGCAGTCAAACAGCGCTTCCCCTTTAAGAGGCCCTCCTGGATTGTCAATCGCAGCGTCCCCTCCCCTTCCTGCAACGGCTGCGAGTGCGGTTCACAGAGCAGCCGCCAGAGCCTGGGCTGGCGAGATGGGCAGCCGGGAGCGGCGGCGGCGGCGCCGGGAGGCTACTCGCAGGGGCGCCGGGCTCTCCGGAGCCATGGGCTAGCGACGGAGCTGGCGAGGGACAAGCCGCCGCCCTGCCGCCCGTGCCCGGCGGGGCCTGGGAGTGTGCGCGGCCAGAGGGCAGCACAATAGCCCGGGAGGAGGGAGCGCGCAACGCGGAGCCAGGACCGAGCGGCGGGGCTCTCCATTGCCCCGCACATCCCTGCCGCCGAGCGCAGCTGCGCCAGGTCCTCGGCCCCCCGCCCGGGGCAGCGGGGGTGGGTGAGATTCACCTTCCCTCCCTCCCACCTCCGCTCCTTTGTCCACGCTGCCTCTGAAGAGCTCCGGCTTGCTGGGTCGGGGGCATTGTTATCTTTGGGCATGCGGGGGGCGAAGTAGGGGGTGTTTGCGGGGTCGCAAGCAGGAGGGGAGGGGAGGAGAGGGGACGTTCTCGGACACAGGACCACCGGGCTTTACCTCCCCGGTTTAGCTTCATGCGTGGACTGGGGAAAAGATCCATTCCGTGAGTGTGAACCTGTCTCTGGCCGTTCTGTGAAAACGCTCCATGTGAAATTCAGCGGGCGGATTCTCTCCACCTCCTGTTCCCCCATCGTGATCTTTTCCCTGGATGCAAAATGGTGGACCCAGTGGGGTTTGTGGAGGCTTGGAAAGCCCAGTTTGCAGACTCCGAGCCTCCTAAGATGGAGCTGAAATCTGTGGGAGATATTGAGCAGGAGCTGGAGATGTGCAAAGCCTCTATCCGGAGGCTGGAGATGGAGGTCAACAAGGAGAGGTTCCGTATGATTTACCTGCAGACTCTCTTGGCAAAGGAGAAGAAGAGCTATGACCGACAGAGGTGGGGTTTCAAGAGGATTTCCCAGCTGCCTGAAGGGGATGCAGAGCTGCACAACCAGGACCCACATCATCACCAAAGCACCGAGCAAGGGGATCCAGAAAAAAACAGACCCCACCACGGAGAGGAGAAGTTCAAGCCAAGGATACCTTCTCTGAGGAAGCTGTCTGCCCAGAGCGATGGGTCGGACCTGTTGCCCTTGGAGAGCCCCCAGCATGGGGAAGGGGAGCAAGACAGGTGTAAATACTACAGTGAAGAGAAACTGAAGAGAGTGGCGGAAGATATGGAGAATCGCTGTGATATGGATGGATCCCCTTCAAAGCACAGGCCCTCTTCCACCCGCAGGCTGGTGGGCTCCACTGAGAAAGAGGGGTCCTTTGAGCCTCTTGCTAAGGACAAAGGGAACGCCACCAGTGTGGCAGCACTAAGGTCCAACTTTGAGAGGATTAAAAAGGTTAATTCACATTGTTCTGGTGATAGCAAGGATGCTGCTGAGAAGCCCTTCTATGTGAACATGGAGTACCACCATGAGAAGGGTTTAGTGAAGGTCAATGATAAAGAAGTTTCTGATAAAATAAGCTCCCTTGGTAGCCAAGCCATGCAGATGGAACGCAAAAAATCCTTGCACTCCCTCCCGTCTAATGTGGTACCCAGCTTTAATGAGTTCCAGAGGCCGGCCTACCGGGGAAGGTCTTCTGAGAGCAGCTTTGGCTATGATGGAGAATATGAGGATGCTGAACTGAACCCCAGGTTTCTGAAAGACAACCTAATAAATGTCAATGGAGGCAATCGACCCCCTTGGCAACCAATGGACTTTCAGCCCTACCAAAGCATCTATGTGGGTGGGATGATGGGGGAAGGAGAAAGCAAAGGACCCGTACTGCGGAATCAGAGTGCCTCTGATCAGGAAAAGCATCTTACATGGCCCAGGAGGTCTTATTCCCCAAGGAGTTTTGAGGACATTGGGGGAGGGTATACTCCAGATTGTAGCTCAAATGAGAACCTCACATCCAGTGAGGAAGATTTCTCTTCAGGGCAGTCTAGCCATGTTTCCCCCAGCCCCACCACTTACCGCATGTATCGGGAGAAAAGCCGTTCTCCGTCCCAAAATTCTCAACAATCCTTCGACAGCAGCAGCCCACCAACCCCCCAGTCTCAAAAGCGGCCCAGGCAACAGCCAGTCATTGTGTCTGAAGCCACTATTGTGGGAGTACGGAAAACAGGACAGATCTGGCCAAATGATGGAGATATGCCATCTGGGAGAGGTCCTCAGGACAGCTGTTTCCATGGAGATGCAGGTGTGTACATCTTGTTTAAACAGGGGTTTGGTTAATTCACATGTTCGTGTCTACATGTGGGGAAGGAAGGGTGCTTTGGGTTGACCACGCAAAGGGAGGCAACGGTCTAAAAAGAGAACCCGGGCTATAACTCAAAGCTGCCCTGATCTGGGGTTGACCTCATAGGCTAAAACTCAAGCTTGGGGTAGTTAGACTTCTTGGAATGAAAGATTTGGTTCCCAGGAAGGCTGACAACTCTGCATCATTCTGGAGGTAATAAATTGGGGTCCATGCAATTTATTTCATGTGTTTAAGACTTTATATAAACCAGTGCCTTGAGTGAAGCTCCTCTAACCCCTTTTTATAAAGATAGAAGTTTGTCCTAGTGTCCTTTGCCAATATTTCCCTTCCTTCTGCTGTTGTGCTGTATAGTGGTTGAACTGCACGCCATAGCTGCATGGGGTGCATGTCAGTGATGCTGTAACCTGGCATTGTTACCCCAGGGCTTTACCAATAGAAATGCTGCTCCCTCATTTCTGTTTTCCTGCCCATTGGTATTTGGGGACCTCAGACATCATTCTGTCTGCTGTATCATCCTTTAATTATTACACAAGCTAAAGGAATGATAATCCAGCCCTTCCCCTGTGTTTTATTATGTTTTTAAATGAGTGAGGTTCATGGGATGTTAGGAAGCCCTAGATGATGCCTTATGGGAGATTGGTTAGTTTAGCTTTAGCAGACCCAAAACAGAAATGGATTGTTTTGAGAAGGGAGGGGCATGTTTGAACCCATTCCTACATTTATGTATTCAGGGCTGCATCTGACTGAATTTGATGAAATAAGGAAACACTGGGACCATGTTCAGAGTTGGGTCTGGATGAGTAGAAATTAACAGTTAATTACATTGTTTGATTTAAAGGGATATGCTGGATTTTATGTAGACATTTGAACTCCTTGTCATTATGCATTGCAATAGCAGCTAACCTCTTCCTTTGACTCATTTAGCCTTCCAACGTTTAAAGGGAAAGAAATGAAGTGTTTTTCAGGAGTGAAGAAATCCCTGAGATAGGTTTAACAGAGTCCAATCATTCTCTGAGTTTGTATGTAATCTTAATCTCCGTCTCTCTCTTTTTAAGTCAATATTTTAATAAGGGATTAACTCAGATGTCTGCAAACAGGATTGAATTCCTGTAGTAGTGGTGGATTCAAAGCTTTGAAGAGGTTCAAAGAGGGAGGTCTATCAAGGATGTTTTCATTGTCTCAAGTTGCTCTAGTTCTCAGAGTGAGTGATTTAAATGGAAGGAGATCTCCCTGCTGCTTGTTGGAGGCATGTATTTGGGTGAGCATTTGGCTGGAAGGTTTCACAGATACAGTTTCAACCCCCATGAAATTGGAGTTCCATTGTTGTGTTAGTGAAAGGCTGTTCTGTATAAATGTCTGTTTACTATAAATGAAAGCTGCTTGAGCATTCCAAACCTTGGCACCTTGTCCTTGCAGCAACCCCTTCCTTATCAGATTATATATACATATGCGCTGTCTGTTCCATGACTTCTGTGCTCTCCCTTGGTCTTGTGTGTTCTTATGGGATGTAGATGAGAAGCAGAGGGAGGTTGGATCCAATGCTGGTTTAAACTGAGCTGCAGCCATCTGTCTCTGCTCTTTTTGTTTACTGATGTGCTTTAGATGACTGGGGAGCCTTCTAGCTGTTGCAATTTTCCAGAAAGGAACAATGGGGAGAAAACAACAACGGTGGATAAAGCTTGTTCTCCAAGGCAGATTTTGCCTGCTAGATTGGGCTTCCTGAAAGGCAGTGATCTGATTTTATTTTAAATACTGCTGGATAAGTGAAATACATTATGTGCGAACGTATGTTAACAAAAGAGCCTGCTGGCATCTGAGATCCCCAAACCAACTCCTGGTTTGCAGCCCAATGATTTGTTCCTGGTTATGACCAGAGAACTGCAGGCACATGACCAGGTATATTTTACCTCCCTGCTTTCTCCAGCCTAGGGGATAACATAAGCTGGTTTTGTAGGGGTGGCTGTTTACAATTGTCTAAACCTGGTAAGTAGTGGCTACTTTCTACTCTACTGCAAAAAAAAGGATTCTATGTCCACAAGACAACTACGTTTCTTGTTCACTGCTGTTCATTTCCATTATAAGTCATTCTGCAGGCATGCTGAATGGGATTTTTTCTTATGCTTAGGAAGGTGTATATTTGAGCCTAAGCAAACTGACAGAGTCCTGACTTCATAAAACAAACACAAACCAAAGGTGTAAGAGGCATCATGTGGTGTTCCATATATGGCCTGATAGGGACTATCCTCCACTCTACATGTTATAAGAAAAGGAGTACTTGTGGCACCTTAGAGACTCCATGTTGTGAAACTATCTCTTTGCTTCAGCCAGCCTGCACTGTATCTGTGCTTGAGCCATGCCACTACTAGTCCTGCCAATCTTCCCTGAAGCTGTTTGAACAGGATGTGCAGGTCTAGGTCACCACAGGTTCTGTTCAGCCTTAATGGTAATTAGTGTCAAGTTGGACTTGTCCTATGGTATTTGGCTCCTTCATGCATCCAGATTTCATATATTTCCTGGCTTTACATTCTGTGGGTGAATCTTTTTTCAGGACTTTGGTTCATGCTAACACTGAACTGAACCAGGCATATAGACGTGTGCTATGCACACTTCCTCTGTGGGTCTGCCAGTGTATCTTCATGCTAGCCAGCAAACACCTGCTGCTTCAGTCCTAGGCCTCTCGCGCAGAGGCTGCCAGTCATGCCAAACCATGTGTTAGTTCTATGATGTGGATGGGGACTAGGGTGAGATCACTAAACGCTCTCACTTGGGAGTTAAGCCAAGTTTTAAACCTAGATTTCCAGAAATGAGAGGTGTCTAGAATTCTAACAGCAGACCCAGGTAGCGGGGACTCAGCTCCTTTCTGAATGGCTGTAGGGGGGATGCTGCTCCGTGAGTGTGGGCATTTTAATAACTATTTGTAAAATTTCATAAACAACTTTCATCCAACATCTTGCATCCTCAGATGAATTATGCAACACTTACAATTATTTCATGTAATGCGAGTGGAGGGGGAAAAGTCTTAACATAGTTTAAAAGCTCTCAGATTTATCACAATTATTTGTATGGAGAATGATAACACATTTTCTAATGGATTTTATTTCTTTTTTTCTGTCTGCTGTTGCAAATAACCCCATGGTGTTCCCTGCACGTAATTAAGGGGGAAAAGTAATGTAGGGACCTCTATGAAATGGAGAGGTCTCGTTGTGACCTTGGTCAGTTCAGTTTTTAAAATAGTCTCCCTCTCTTTTAGCTACTGATCACACCAAAATTGTAGCTTGTGTTTATATTTCCAGCTCAGCAGGATGTGGAAGTCTGACGGATGCTTGCTCTGTGAATGAGATGATCTGTGCCCTCATGCTGAAGAGCAAGAAACCCCACATCTAGAGTCTGGTTAGTAGGTAGCCTGCCTGGGTCCTAAGTGCAGTTTACATTCTCCACAAAGACAGTATTTGTCTACAAAGCTCTTTCCTGTGAATACCCTTGTGGCGGTGGAGACTTCTGTCCACCTGGGAGAGCTGAACAAAGCTCTCCTCAGAGTTCTGCCAATGGCACCCCAGAAGGTTAGCAGGAACCAGTGTTGCTCAGTTTGGGAATAGGATTTGTATGTCATTTTACTCCATTGGTAATAAGTTTGTAGACCCCTGGTCAGCTCATGGGCAGGGTTTAATAATGCTTATTTTTGTATCTCCACTAGCACAGAAAGTCAGAGTGCCTCTTCCTGGAGCAGTGCATATAATCAGGCTATGGATGGAGAAAAGTACTCTGAAATGGATCCATGCAAACAGAATGCTTGGCTCAAAACTCAATTTAGGTCCCTTTGGAACGGAATAGCTTTGTAAAGCGTATGCCCAGTCAGGGACCTAGATTCTTCAGTTACAAATGCCTAGCTAGATAGTCAAGCATGTAAGTCCCTGGCTATTAGCAGTATTGGTTTAAAGGTCATTACTGATACCGTTTCAGTGTGCAGCCCAGACAAAGTACAATATAGAGGACAGTGGAGGGAGAGTGTTGTCTGGTGGTTACAACAGGGGATCAGGAGCTATGTTTCCTAAATTCTTTTCCTGACCATACGTCACTTCTCTGCTGTGTGATCTTAGGCCAGTCTCTTGCCCTTGTTATCCCTCAGTTTCCCTGCTAAATTGGGTGCAATGATGCTTAGCCACCTCCCATGGATTTTAGGATGCTTTGTTTCTAAAGTGCTTTGCTCTTCCACAGCAATGTAAACAGTGACTGTCAGTGAGGCAGATGCTGTGCCTTTGTCACTGTTTAGAAACAGCACTCTACTATGAGCAGCTAAAATGGGATTTTATCTGCTGCACTTTCCTTCTACTCTTGGGAACCTCAAACCTAGGAAATTCCATAAAGTGCATTTCGCCCCTTCTCTCAAGGAGAGAAGGTTAGTACTCCCCTTGATAAGGATGGAAGAGATCCTAGTGGCCTTTACAACACGCATATGGTTAAGGCATTGCCACTTACTTTGTGGCATCTAAGTCTAGGGCTGTTGGCTGTAGCTCCTGGCTGTTGGTCTGTCAGTGGCTCGCTCAGTCAAGAATGAGGCTTGGATCTAGTCTCTGACATTTGTCTCTAGTTCATTTTGCTATTTTCTTTTTTTTAAGCCTTTCTCTGATATAACCCAGCCCCCACTTTAATCCTTTTCAGTACCAGGCAGCGGATTTTCTAGGCACACTAATGACAATACACTGTCCTAAATGGCCCCCTCAGTGCTTTCCAGAGATTGATTGTTTGTTCTTGACATTATTTAGCTGCTTATTATATTGCCCCCCTTCCCAGAGTGCGTGAGCGGAACACCCTCTTCTTCCCCCACCAGCTCTGACGAAAGAGCTGAAGCTCGTTGCTGATGGCCCTGCTAATGTGATTGAGCATGACCTCTCCTCCTTCCTGTGCACCCTCTTTCTCCTGCAAGTAGATGCAGACTCTCAGTTGTGGCCCTGCACAGTATTCAGAACAGGGAGATGCAGATAAACCGTTTTTTCTCCAGCTCGCTGTGTACTCTGGTTTGTTTTGTTTCCAGTTGGGCCTGGCTATACCCAAAGGACAAGCAGGCTGCAAACCAACCAGTATGGTAGTTGTGTCTGTTGTCACCATCCTGCTCCATGACAGCAGAGGGCCTTCCTATAGTGTATAATGTAGAAGCAACAGAAATAGGACTAGCTTCCCCATTGGTGGAGAAAAGAGGAGAGAGATGACTAATAATAAACCTGGGGGAGGTGGGGGTCACTTGCCTACCCTGCCTCTGCACGGAATAGCAGTGGCCATTCACTGTGCACTTGTCCATGGCTCAAGCTAGTGCTGCCAGCATTTCCCTCCTGCCATTTGACTGAAGTAGAACATTTATTTCATGTGCAGTTATGTGAATATGTAAAGTGATTGCTTTTCAGACTTTTACCAGCTCCCTACAGAGAGCACCTTACCATTCACAGAAATGCAGCCGCTTGAGTATAGGTCACGGCAGCTATAGAACAATGCCAGCTAAACTACGCCCACGGGCGTAAGGCAGGAAGCAAAGATAATAAGAATTTGCCAACGTTGAGGGGTGGGGTGAGGTAATGTCTTTACTTTTGGAATGTGCTGTGCTTGTGGATGACATGCATGGGGGAGATGGATAGATTTGGGGGCAAAAGATGTCTTACTCAAGTGAAGTGACAGGAATTTTTAAGGAGGCCCAAGTTGAAAGATGGCCAGCATGCTGACTAAATGCTCCCAGTTCTTGCAAGAAGTAATGTAGGCTCTTTAATTATCATTAATTAATTATCCAAGCTACAGTTTTGAACCTCAGCTGAAAGACAGGCCAGCAAAGAAGCCTTTGTGAGTTTGAGACCCGGTAACATGCTTCTGACTTCAGAGTCGAGCACTGTGGTGCACTGTAAGCCTAACAGAGTCCTGTCCCTTTTCCCAGCCCACTGGGGATAATCAGTCACAATGCCCAAGGCAAAAGGGGCCAGTGCTTTGCCTTCAAGGAATTTTGGAGGTCAGTCCATAAAGGTTAATGAGGTAAGACTTGGCAAGCTGGCCGTCGGAGGAGTAATGCTTTGTTTCAGTTACCACAGGAAAACCTATCCGATTGTGGAGCAGAGGCGCAGCTTTCGTGAAGCCACCTTTCCCCCAGAGAAACCAAGACCAGGGCAGCAGGTTGTTTGACTTTCTCCTTTTAGTTTGCTTCACCCACCCAGATAAGCATGAAAGAACTATAAGGGCCTGATTCTGCTCTTACTGTGCTGAAAATTCATTGACTTCAGTGGAGTTACGTCTGTTTCTTGCTGGTACACGTGAGAAAAGAAACAGGTTTTTAGTGCTATATCGTGATTCAGCCAGTGGACCACAAACATTGTCAGAGAGAGAGGGAGTTTGACTGCACGTTTTGATATCTAGACTCCTGAGTGTCTTGGCTGGGTGTGTGCAGTGTATGAAGGAAGTCCTCTCAAAGCAGAAATCAAATTCTTGAGGTACGAAGCAGTTTTTAGCCAGCGCACCAATTGTAAGGTGTATTATTTTTCTGCCCTGATTTTTAAATTTGTGTAATTTACAGAGGGCTGGGATTGTTGTACATTGTAAATAAATCCTTGAACATCAAAACTTCTGTAAATGCTGAGGCGGGGTTTTGTAATCCATAACATCCTAAAATTTGTTTTGAATTACAGTGTGCGTATTTTAAGCGCTAAAACTGTCATCTGTACAGAGCTGATGCGGGGTGCTCCAGTCACAGTATTTGTATGTGGTTTGCATATCTGTTCTAGTTACTAAAATAATAGTTTCTCTCCCCTTACTCCCCTCCCCCTTTCAAACTTATACAACTCAAACCCTCTATTTAGCTAGGCAACGGAACAAGATCAGAATCTCTTTTATCTGAGAGGAAACCCAATGTAAATGTGGCCGCTGGGGCTGGATTGCCTCATGGTCATATGGTTACCTGTGAGTCCATGGTGGCCATACTGTCTGAATGAGCTTTATCAGTGCTGCACATTCACTTTTATATCTGCTAATATTTTTGAACGGTACATGTTGGTATAACAGTCTCTGATGGGGATCTCTGTATTTGCTACCAGCAAATCTAGCATAGCCTACAAAATAAACTGCTATTCTAGTGGCCACTTTTTTTTTTTGCATCCTAATCCCTACTGCATCTTTCAAAGAAAGAAACCTCTTATGGTGTTATACCAAAATCAACAGTGTTTCTCTGCATGTCACTCCAGATTGTAGTGTGGCAAGGACCCAAGGTGCTTATAGATTGGACTGTGCTTGTAGGAAAGTAGTAGCTGTAGCATACAGCACTGTGTGGATCAAATATTTTTTATCCTGTAATTCCAAACCTATGGGATAGTGGGTTGCAGACGTATCTTAATAATGGACAGCCCGTGTGTTTGGACTCTATAAACTTAGTGCATTTCTATCTCTGTGTGTGGTGTCTGGGAACACAAGAACTGCACAGGCTTGGGACCTTATGCCTGCTGTTGACCCCCAAAAGACTTAATATCGTAGAACAGGATTCTGATCCGCCTCACCTAGCTCTGAAATGCAGCTACATCTGAGATGGGTTGTGACAGCCATTGTAATGGCACCAGTAATTTGCTGCACAGCATTTTTAGGACAAGGAAGACACTCTGAGTTTCACTGCCTGAGAGTCAGCTGGGTGAGAATGCCCTGTGGGAGCCTGCAGCGAAAGAGGGCTCTTGTTGTTAGAACACGGCCTTAACAGTTCAAAATCCAGTCCCCAAATCATTTTCAAGTATGGACAGTGACAGCCGCACGCTCTGTGAAAATGGGCCAGGAGCATCCCCTTGTAATCTGTTTTGAAGAAAATACACTTAAGTTCCCTGAGCATTGGGCTTCAAACATGCGCCCAAGACAGTGAAAACTGAGTATTACTGGTCTGTTTGCACAATATGCATTTCCAATAACATGGAGCGAACTGTATCTGCTACAGTTTGGACTAAAGTCGGCAGGAACTATATATTTTTCGGTGCGTTCACCCAGGAAGGTAATAATGACTCATCAGCATGGCTGGTGTCAGCTTCCTATGCTCTAACTGAGACTAGATTATGATGCTCTGAACAAGGCAAGAGAAGGAAAAGTTTGTGAGTATGTTACCTTCCAACTGCCTCTTAGTTTAGAGCCACATGACATCCATATCCCACCAATCTGATATTTCTGTTTTGGTCCTACAAATTATTCACAGTAGACAATGCTGAAATATGAACATATAAAGTTACAAAAAATAAGATGCTAAGGAAATTTATTGCACATTGTCTGAGGCTTCCTATGCTATTTTTTGGTACCCTTCATTTTGACACACACACACACACACACACACACACACACACACACACACACACACACACACACACACACACACACACACACACACACACACACACACACACACACACACACACACACACACACACTGTATATCTCATTTAGATCCTGATAGGTTGTGAGCTTTGGCTTGGGAGTTCCCTGCCCACATTCTCATGTCTTTTGTGACCACTTGCTTCATGTTCCCCTAAGATCATCCCTGGACCGAAGTTTAACAGGGAGGAAGTCAACATTTTCTCATGCCTTGGAGTCTTGCGGTGTCATGTTATTGTCCTTGTTTCAGGGAATCTTGGTATTTGGATGAATTTTCTGCTGGTTGCACTAGTTACTTGTATGGATTTGTGGGTTAGTCAGTAAAAGAACATCTTGTTAATCATCATAGCAGCTCTCCAGTCTGAGCCTAACTGGCTGCTAGCAAGCTTGATGCTTAAACTTAGTAGTGATTAAAAGGTGTTTTATGAAGGGGTTGTGCAGTCTGCGTGACTTCAGGGTGATTGCTGTCATGGGAAGGGTGGAGACCACGGGCATGGGGCGACACAATTGAAGTGTGTTGCTTTTAAGGCTATTAAGAGCTGATAAGTAAAATCTCTGAGTTATTCTTTCAGTAAAAAGAAGAGTGAACTCTTATGCCACCAGAGCAGAGGCAGTGGATGACTTGTACTTCCAGTTGGGTGGGAGTACTCTCTTGGTCTTGTAGTAAAGAGCCAGCCTGTGAATTCTGCTCTCAATCAGAATCGGACGAAATTTGGCATCTTTATCCTTTCTGTTTCTCTCAAGATGTTTACAAACAGCAACAGCTTTCTTATGTTTACGACTGAAGCTGTAGTAGGATGGAAATATATTCTTCAGCCCTGGGACATACATGTTGCTCAGGAACAGAGAGCTCTCACTAGAGAGATCAAAGCAAAATTATCCCAAAAGGATTTCTAACAGTGGAGTGAATTACTTTGCTTTTTTGTGTGCAAGGGAATGGTGTGGCACGGAGCAGAAAGGAGATGATTTCTGCTCGTCGGGGGGGGGGGGGGGGGTTGCAGAAAAGAATTCTATTAACATTGTGGCTCAAAAAAATATGGATCACGTAATCTAGTAATCAAACTCGGTATCGAAGCATAGTGGGAGGGGGAGGAGAGAAGGGTATACTTAGCGGAGTCTAGGGTACTGCCTCAGTGGGAAGCCCAGAGCTCCCTCCTAATTGGATACAGGAGGAGGGGGCCATGCAACTTTGCCATCCTGGGTGCTGGGCTGGAGACTCTCTCTCTGTCATCTCCCATTTCGCTCCCTCCTACCCCCTCCACCACACCCATGCATGAGGGATCTCAATGGAATGTCCCTTAACCATGTTAGAAGGAAAGTGTTTATACTTCATTGCCTATAGTGCATATTCTGCTGTGCACAGGGTAAAGCACTGATAATGCTGCAATGCTCTGCTCTTCCTCATACAAGTGTATCTAGGACCTCAGAGCTCTGCTTCCTGCTTTGCCTTTGAATTTCAGGGAGATCGCTGAGCTGCAAGGCTGGCCGCACTCACTGATTTGACTTGCCAGGGTGAGCAGGAAAGTGGAATTTTAAGCTCATCTTTTCCTAACATGGGGCTCTTCTTAATTTAACACTCGGATGGCAGCTGGGTTCTGTTCCTTGCACATCTAGGAGCTCTGCTGCTTCATGACTTTGGATTATGGCATGTTCCAGAGCAGTGTCTTGCACTCTTCCCTCCTTCCCAAAGGGAGGTTTCTCCAAGTGTGGAATCCCTTGCTGCTAGCTAATCATTATGTGGTGTCTGGAGAGGGGAAAGGATAAGAATTCCCTAATGCTGGGAAGCTGCTTTTAGCGCAGTTCTAGGTTTTTGGTTTGTCTGTTGCCTGGAGGAAGCTAAACTGTGGCCCACGAGAACAAGGTGACATAGGCGCATCATCTCCCTGAATATGCTGGGAAACTGCAGTGATTTTTTTGTAGGGAGATCCCATGCACGAACCTGCCACTCTGACCCCCTCAAATCTGAATTTATTCTCAGCCTCCACATTTAGTCGAATATGTTTACCTTAGTGACTTGATGGCCCATACATGCAATAAAACTCAGAACGCTTAGCCACGTGCTCAGTATTGCTTACCATTGAACCTTTTCAGAAACCTGAAGCTGTCTGGGTGAAAACCCACCCAGATGTGTTTTGTATTAAGCAGATTTAACAAAGCTGCTGGATTGCAGTAAGGTGATCCAAGTGTGAATGGTTACTGTTACCTGTAGGTAGTGTCAAGTCCAGACATTGATGATTCAGGCTTCTAAAATAATCCTCCAGCAGGTATATATTTTCCAACAATATTACATAAGGCTTTATCTACTCTGTAACTATAAAAGTGTCCGGAGGACAGGTTACAACCTAGTTGTCTCCTGACCTGGTCACAATGTGGTTAAAAGAAAAGGAGGACTTGTGGCACCTTTAGAGACTAACAACCACAAGTCCTTCTTTTCTTTTTGCGGATACAGACTAACATGGCTGCTACTCTGAAATGTGGTTAAAAGTTGTAGTGTAGATGGGCACTAACCTTGTCTCCACACCCAGGCTAATGCACTGGACAGTCCAAGTCTTAATGCAGTTACTGAACCTGTCTATGCTACAACTTCAAACCATAGTGTTAACTGGGTTATGGGCTAGCTGTTTTGTAAATAGGTCTTCTGACTTGGTTAGAGTGTAAATGCAGACAGCACCTTAGATCCACAGGGTTAGTATCCTCGTATCTATGCTCAGATACTCCCTTTGAATGTGTTCCAATCCTCATGAATTCTGAGCTGCAGTGGGGAATTTCACAGGGATGCCTGAGGTTGCACTAGAAAGACAGTTTGGAAAGCTGATTCCTGTGCTAAAGTCCAAGAGAGCCTCCCAGTGCCCCCCAAAATAAGGCACATTTAGAAGAAACAGCTGCGTGGATCCGTCCTTATGAGGCCAGGCAGGATTGATTCTATGGGTCAAGTATAAGGAAGCCTCTTAAAATGCATCTGGACCAGGTGTGGGCTATTGAAGGGTGGCCTTGGAAAGGAGGTTTATATTTGATGTGTGTTCTCAACCTGCGGGTCATGAACAGGAGTCGGGGATTCGCAACCACCACAGCCTTCCCATCTTGCTAAATGGGATGAGATTCTTGACTAAATCATGACTAGATGGGGTGGAGTTTCCAGAAGGGTCCCAGTATGGATGAGGGTAACCCAGTGAAGCCTCTGCTGTACAGGAACAATTGGAGAAAACAGTAGGGATTGTTCTTATGTTTGCAGGTATTATTATTTTTGTTAGTTAACACATTTACACATGCTGATGGTCACCCCAACTGAGTCCCTTTTGAAGGGCAGGGGCATGTACTAAACATCTGTTCACTACGGGCTGGGAAGGATCCCGCAGTGACTTCAGTCAGCTTTGGCTCAGCCTCAGAGCGATAACTAGGAGTTTCTGTATACCTGCCTGAGGTTGCAAAGTGAGATGCTGGGCTTGATGTTTAACTCCTAAGCCTGTGTGTTTGGGCTTGATGTTTAACTCCTAAGCCTTTCTAACAAACAGCACCCCACCCCCTCAAAAACCAACAACGGTGTTCATTCTACTTGTTTGTAAATGGTTTAAAAGTGGAGAGCCTGGTTTGCATCCGTATCACCCAATTTCAAAAGCCATGTTACAGCCACTATGTTGGAAGTAGTAGCATAGACAGGTATCTGAGCCCTGCTAGGCAGGCAGTTTCAAACACTTTCTTGATGTAATGTTTCTCTGCCTGTCTGAGAACTGTGCTGAGTGCTCACGTGCATTTGCTCTGGGTACTATGGAAACGCCAACCCAGTTTGGAAAGCATTTTTTGCTAACACTTACTAACACTTGTCAGCATACATCTCTACTGACAAATATCTTGAGGCTGACAAAAAAAAGTCAATGTGCTTACAAACATACAGAGTTGTTCATACAACTCTTTCAACATGCTTCTCTAATTGGCTTAATCTTGAGATATCATTTGAACTTTTAATAGATTAAAAAAGTTTTAAAGTACACTTTACTTATATAAGGAGAGCTATGTTTCTGTATTTTGAATTAAACTATATTGTCTAAGAATAAAACAAGACACCATCTAACCTGTAAGCTGGATGGTGTTTAGGCAACATGCTCTAGACATGTTCTAACATTGTTTGGTCTTAATTTGTTTTGATGAGACTGACTGTGTTATAAGCATGTTAAACTAATGCCCTCACTCTGCCCTTGACCAGCCAACCCCTACATGTTTGAGCCCTGACCTTTAAATAACATGGGATCATCTCATCTCAGCCACTCAGGCAAAACTAATCCATGTTATAACGTGGCTAGTGTGCTGCTGTTGTTAAGTGTGATGTTTAAACACAGTAAAATTTATACTGCAGATAGGACCGAAGTAACTCAAGTTTTAGTCCCCATCTCCAGCTTTATTACCTATTATGGTCTGGGTTTTCCCACTTCGTGTCACTTTGCTTTATTATCTGCTGTGTAAACAAGCTCCATATATGCTTTGAGAGTGAGCAAAAAACAACTACTACAAAACAAAGCAGTCAAGACCAGGGTGGGAACTTCAGAAGTTTGTTCGATTTCCATGTGTTCGTGTTTCATACTGTTCACTGTGCAGATGTACAGTGTTACACCTTTTAAAGTTGCTCATTTTTAAACCATTTCAAAGTATTTTAGTTTGCTATTATTATAATAACCCAGAGCTAGGTTGGCATTAAAATCTGTTTCCTTACTGAATTTGTTTTCTCCTCTTATATAGGGTTAATCATAGATTACTTTTTTTAAAAAGAGCATATGAGCTATCTCCTTTTGTTCTTTGTTCTTTTACATTGGATGGGGTAGGGAAATAGACATAGTTGCACAGACTATGGAAACATACAAGGAAAAAATTAGGTCAAATTTTGTTACCTCCAACCTTGAAGGAATCTCTTCTAAAATAATTTCTAGCTTGTGTGTAGTGCTTTTCATCCCAAAGTGCTTTAGAGATCGGTAGGTCAGTATCGTTATCTCCATTTTACAGATGGGTAAGCTGAGGCCCAGAAACCTGCTCAGGGTCAACCCACAGCCGAGTAGGAGAACTGGGAATAAAACCTTGGTCTCCTGAACTGTAGTATAGTGCACTTTCTGTGGGTCACACTGCCTTCCAGTGGAAAAGCTTGTCTACAGCTATGTGATTACAAATAAATTACAAAGCCCTCTCATCGTTTTGACATAAAAAAATTGTCAAAAATGATGATCCCTGGCTTTTGGTGATTCTAATAGCTGTTGCAGACAGGGGATGGGTAGCTCTAGTCTGTGATAGAAAGCCATATTGGCACTCATCTCTGGTAGTTAGTTTCTGTAGAATGGAAGCTTTAGTTTTTTGTGTTTTAAACAAAATAAACTTAAGGCCTGTTCCACTGGGGTTCCTGCCAGGGTTACAATTGTGTAGGTTGGGCCTTTGTTTCTAGCTCTTCTATAGCAAAGAAAACTGTCACAAATAATTGCAGAACTGCTTCTGCGGAGAAATAATAGCTCTGAAAGGTATGAACTGTGCCTCATCTCTGTTAGCACCAGCTCCCTTCACAGTCTCTCTGCTGCAGCCTCATTCCTTCTGCTTTCCATTTTCTTCTTGTCTCTCCTTCCCTCTGCTATCTATTCCTAAATCCACGTGCTTATTAATTGATCCCCTGTACCTTCTTCCCCTCAATGTGTCCCCCCCACTAAATAATTAAAAACAAAAATGCAAAACTCACATGGCATTTGCTACCCATCCCTCTAGTTGTTCTGCTCGGATGTTGCATCTCTTTCCCTCCCACCCTTTGTCTCTCTTATTTCGTTTAGACTGTACAGTCTTTGAGGCAGGGACTTTCTTTGATTACATGTTTGTACAGGTCCCAGCATCAGTGAGCCCAATATGGGACCATTAGGTGCTACTGGGTGTGCTAATAGCGGGGGTGTTGACTTTCCATAATGATGACTCTCTCTCATATTCACATATATATATATTATATATATGTAAAACTTTGTAAACAATTTCATGGCTGATCATCCAATTTCTGTGGAGGAGATTTGGGGTGAAATTTGGAACAGAGTATCCTTTCTGCAGTCAGACCCCTGCTTATAATGGCTTGATTGCAGGTGTAAGGGGTGGAAATGTATGTCACTAGTTGTTCAGGTTTTATAGATGATTAAATAGAATCCACCTATGTATCATTTTGTCTAGTATCAGTTACAACCTTCAAGGGAAAAACAAGTTTCTGAGTCAGCTCAGAGCATCATTAAAAGACAGACCAGGTGGTATTCCCAAACCCATGTGATGGACTCTTCTTTCTCAGCTACCCATTGAAGTATTTTTATAATTTTTTTTTTATTACATCAGCAATATTGTGTTGGGTGTCTGTGTCCAACAGAGGCTGGGACAGAGGATGCAATTATCCCTCTCTTCCAAGAATAGAAAGACCTCTGGCTCCTGCTTGAAAACTGCTTGGGTCAATAAACCATCTGGAAGGAGAGCTTGGGGTGGATGCTAGATCAGCACCACCTTACGAGGAGACTGGATCACCTTGGAAAATCTGATTAGGTAGGTCTTCTTGGCTAACTTATACTCTGTGTCTGTGTGTCTAGAAGAGGGGAGGGTGGTGAGGAGTAGGACTTGCTTTATTTTTATCATTTGATGTAATTGCTGTAATAAGCACTCGGCTGCAGCATTCTGTCCTCCATAGCTGCACAGTACATGGACAGTTTCCTTAGTTGAGCATTTTCATGCCGAGACCATTGCCAGACCCTCCTTCGTTGTTTTTTTGGGAAAGACAGAATTTTACCCTCCTGACCCAAAAATGCAAATAATCCTTAGCAGCAGCATCGCTCGTCTGATATACTGGTTTTAAAGTGAGGAGGGGAACCACAGATGTTCAGCAAAAGTAATTGTGAAGAAATTTTAAAAGCCTTCTGTTGCTCTACCTGTCCCTTTAAAACATCTCTGCTTTCAGTCTACCTCTGTCTGCCTCACTCAGGTCGTTTCCATGACTCTGTCAAGATAAACAGTTCCATTCTGTGGACCCTGAGGACACAGATATTTGTGATCTGTTCTGCTTTGTCTTGCTATATGCCTAATGTAATAGTAGCCAGGTGCTGGGTTCTTGGCTTTTAATATGTCCTCTGCAGGGGCGGCGAGTTACATGGGCTCATGATGCCTGGGCTCCACCAATATTCAGGGCCCGGGGGCCTGGCTCCACCAATGTCTGGGACCGGGTCTCTCCCCTGCCCTCGCTTGCTGCCCCCACTTGCTGCCCCGGAGCCTGCAGCTCAGGCTGACTCTGCTCTGCTGGCTTCCAGCATCAACTGCTGCCGCAGGGTCCTAGTGCCCCCCGTCACTGGGCCAGGGCAGGCTGCCCTTCCGCCTGAGCCCTGAGCCTCTCCAATGCCCCAAACCCCTCATCCCCAGCCCCAGACAGAGCCAGACAGACAGATTCCTCCCCCCCCCGCACCATAACCCTCTGCCCCAGTCCCACAGCCCTCATCCCTGTACCCCCTCCTATCCCCAAACTCCATCCCAGAGCCTGCACCCCTCACCCCCTCCTGCCCACCTCTCCCAGCCCGGAGCCTGTCCCCAAACTCCCTCCCAGAGCCTGCACCCCAGCCCTCTGCATTCTCTTCCAGAGCCTGTACCCCCACCCCTTGCCCCAGCCTGGAGCCTGCACCCAAACTTCATCCCAGAGCCTGCACCCCTCCCCCACACAAACGCCCTCCCAGAGCCTGCACCCTGAACCCCTCCTGCACCCTAATCCCCAGCCCCAGTCCAGGACCTGCACCCGAGACCTCCTCCCCCATACCCAAACTCCCTCCCAGAGCCTTAGGCAGGTGCGGGGGCGGGTTCTGGGCACCACCAACATTTCTATAAACCTGCCACCCCTGGTCCTCTGCTCTTTGTGTTCCCTGCCTGGTCTGCCAACATGGAAAACAATGCCCCATCCTGTTGACTCATTGTGCCCAGAACCCTCCTCCATTCCTGAAATAGGATTAATATTGGAGGCAGTTCTAACATAAAGATGGGGCACTTTTTTTCCCTTCCCTTTTTACATAGCTTGTTTCTACTTATGCTGGGCTTGAGAATCCTGTTTCCCATATGCTGTTGCCTGGGGCTGTCTGCCACAGGCTCATTCCCTTATCTGGTATTCTCTTAAAGGGCTTTTGCAACAAATACAGCTGTTGTAGAAAAAAAACATGTATGCAGAATGATCCTTTTAACAGGTTTATTTTTATTCTGTATCAGGTGCTTAAGTGGATTTTGCTTCATTTAGAATTTCCTAGAAGATGAATCCAAGTGGAATCTGCTGCTGTCAGGTCCTCTCAGGTCATGTCTCAGCACACACATAATGTGTGAACCCAGGAACTGCTGTGCTGTGCTCAGGGCAGGGGCAGAAGGGGAGGGCTCATCATTATTTAGAGGTAGATGCAGGGAGTAGTGAGCTGTTTACCATGAATACCATGCTGTTGGCTGCGTGTGCGGCTTTCAGGTCAGACTTTGAGGTCCTGGTTGCTCTGCTAGGACTTTAAAAATGCTGTGTCTTTTTTCATAAGAATGTGGGTTCGTCCTTGTGCTGTGTGTTGTGAAGGCACAACATGAGGGAGCGGCAAGCTCTGGTTGCTCACTCCGGAGGTGGCTGCATGTCAGTGGTGCTTTACTTATGTATATACCCTATTTTGTTTTGGAATCAAAGGACTGAATCAAGAGACATGTCAGATATTAACAAATTAATTGGTTTTAAAAATACACCTCCTTTCCTGCTGACAGAGGTAAACAGGACCCTGGCCCTTACCATCAACGTGTGATGCAGACCTGTTGTAATGTCACACTTTTTGAGCTCTTGCAAACAAGTGTATCCTGCAAAATGCTAGAGCTGGCAAGGAACTAGTCAGCAAGTTGACTGGGAAGGAACAGTACAACCTTGAGCAAAGCACTTTGGAATGTAGCAGGTTCCTGATAAGAGGAACTGGGTGGGCGAGTCTTTTGCAAGTTGTAGTTCCACGGAAGGGCTGTGTTTCTAGGGAAGCATAGCACTCTCCTTTTTAAAACTTTGGTTGAAGAACTGTGAACACGCTGAGCTGTGTGGGATTTGTGGGAAGGTTTTGCTGACCCCTTATGAGCTAGATGAAGGATTTTTATCTACAGTTGATGTTACAGAACTTTACATTTTTTTATTGGCTTTAAAAGGGCAAATAAAATCATCCTATGTTGATGTAATGCATGTGTGAGGGAGGAAAAAACAAGTCAGTCTGAGAAGGAGCTTTTCCACACAGGAAAGGAAGAAGACAGTATATAAAATTGATTTTGGGGGGGAAGGGAGGGAGTCTTCCCTGTCACAAAATAAGAACAGGTAGCACTAACAACACTTGCCAGGACCTATACATGCCTTAGAAAGGCTAATTAATTAAGCTTCACAGCCTTCCTATGAGGCAGGCATTATTTACATTTTAGAGAGTGGGGAACAGAATGAAGGAGACCGGAATTAAACACATTCCAGTTTTCCTGTGCTACAGGATTGACTTCCAGATTAACCGGCTCTTCTTATTTACATTTCTCCAAACGCAGACTTGCCTGTTGTTCTTGGTGCTTAAGAAGGTGCATTTACAGCAAAGGTCAGTTGCATTTAAGCCTGAGTTAACTTGTCAGGATTCTCCCTGCCAAAACTCCCCTGAAATTTAGAAAGTCCCCAATTAGGCCTTGTTAATGTTCATTCTTACGTGATCAATGAGGTCATGGCATGGCATGTTCAGTCAGCCAGGGAGTGCAACTGTACTGTGAGAACAAATGGGGTGGTTCTCAGACCAACCCATCTCTTCCACCTTGGCTGAGTATCATAATTTATTGCAGCAGCATCTAAAAGTCCCAGTCCTGGACCAGGGCCCCATTGTGCTAAGTGCTGTACAAACACAGAACAGAACAAGAAGACTGTTCCCCCTCTGCAGAATTTAAAATCTAATAAGGGTACATCCAGTTCTCTTCTCGCTTTGACCTGAGTGACCCTACAGTCTGTCACTTGCTCTCTCCCACATGGGCATCCTGACCACTAGGAAACCTTGAGAACCACAGACTGACACTAATCACTGTGGTGCCTCTCCTGGGCTGAAAACACCAATTGTGTAGGACTCCCCTTCGTGTGCTAGGTGATGCAGCCATTCTTGGCAAAGGCACTGGTGACACCCAGTCACTTTCTAATGCTACCTACACAAGGAACAGGCTGATATTGGCCATGGAGAAATTGCTTCCACCTTCAGCATCAGCACCTCTCCTCCCCCACCTCTGCCGAGCACTCTGACACTTCATTGTGCACCTTACCTCTAACCCAGGGGTTCTCAAACTGGGGGTCAGGAGGTTATTACATGGGGGATTGCGAGCTGTCCACCTCCACCCCAAATCCCACTTTGCCTCCAGCATTTATAATGGTGTTTGAATATATTAAAAAAGTGTTTTTAATTTATAAGGGGGGGGGATCGCACTCAGAGGCTTGCTATGTGAAAGGGGTCACCAGTACAAAAGTTTGAGAACCTCTGCTCTAACCTCTGCCATGGCAAACAGTACCTGTCTCTTAGCCATACCTCCATCTCCTCTCCTCTGGACTGCTGCAATTCACTTGTTTTGAGGTTCCCTAAGACTAAACCTACTGCTGCACTATCCCTGGAAATGGAAACGCATCCACTTCTACACTGGCCCCAGTCATTAGACTCCATACCAAATCCCCCTCCTGCTATTCAAAATCTTGATACGCTTACTTGCTCTCCTTGCCATTCAATCTCCTCACTTCCAATTCTCCTGCTTCCGCCCTACACCCTCTCCAAATCCCGAACATCTTTCTTCCTGGCCCTGTCTCTTCTCCTATGCTGACCCCCACTCTGTGCCTAACTTACCACCTCATTCCTTTCAGATCCCTTTTTCAAGGCCCATCTGTGTGACTCTTATCCCTCTGGCTAATAAAAACAATTAAATTCTGCTCATTTTCTGGGTCTCTCTGTCCCTGAGCTCACTCACTGTCCCTAAAACTGATTTTTTTTTAGCTGACCTTCACCCCCTGTTCCACAGCATGCTGGAGATGCTGCTGGTATGGTGTTAGAATCTGCATAGTTCATGCTTTGAGATGGTACAAGATAGTGATGCTCTTAGGAACTTTGCTGTACAAAAGATTGAATTCTGCGAGGAAGAGCCACTGCACCATGATGGCTGTAATAAGGTTGCCCTTCACTTGTTCCCAGACAGCCGTCCCTGTGGGCCGCCACACCCGAGTCCACATTGTGGAAGAGTCGATCAAACGAGGGAATACAACACTTGGCAAGAAGCAAAACCACCCACTTGCCTGTGCAGGTTTGTGAGATTGCTGTGGAGAAAGACATAGACTTATTAAAGAGGTGGCCTGTGGCTAGGCTCCTTGAGTCTGCTGCCAGCTTAGTGCCTGGAAATACATTATAAACATAGCGCCTGATTCTCCTCCTGCTCACATCAGCAACTCCATTAATTTCAGTGGCGTTACTCCTGACTCTTAGCAGCGTGTGAGAGAGGGGGCAGAACTGGGCCCACACTCTTCACAAAGCTGCTGACTAGAAGGTGTTCTGAAGAGGGTGTCTTGCCCTTGCCCCCTCCATCTGACCTAACGGGCCCAGTGGCATCCCAGCTGCGAGAGGTGCTCAGAGGGCTATCCGAACAGTTGTTCATTTTGTCCCAGGATGAACTAGCTGTGGAGCGTATGCGGCTGTCAGCAGCCAAGATGAATGGACTGCTTGTTTGCTCCATTCAGAAATCCCTGGTCTTCAGGGGAGGTCAGAGCCAGGATATGTGCTGGAGGAGAAGCTTTGCTTACAGAGAGCCTGCTTCGGGAGTGTGTGTGTAATAGGGTGCAGGAAGCTTGAGGCAGAGATGAGAAAACATTTAATCCCTCATTTGCTGAGCCGTAAAGGTTTGTGTGGTATCAGGCTGTCCCTGTGCTTCCCTCCTGCTTTAATGACTGTGATGATGACTGACAAATGGAGGAGGCAGAGCAGTGAAAACAGGAAACATAATCCCTCAAAAATAATCTATTGGGAAAGGGAAGGGAGAGATCATAAAAGCAGGCTGGTCCTTTAATTATGGGCCTGCTTGTATGGAGGTGGTGACTTAGCATAAGGCACCACCTATGTTCTCCATAGGGCTAGTGCAGCATCCTTTGTTCTCTGTGGGGTCTCTCCATGGTGGAAGTGTCTTATGGTGGAAATCACATTCCTTGGTGTGGGGCCACTGCTAACCACAGACTTTAAGAGTGATTTGAACTTTAGAGGTGTGGGATAGGACATAAATGATCTGGAAAAGGGGGTAAACAGTGAGGTGACGACATTTGCAAGTGATAGCTATCTTGAGTAATTTTGTAAGTCCAAAGCTGACTGCAAAAAGTTACAAAGAAATCTCCGTGAATAGTGTGACTGGGCAACACAAAGGCAGATGAAATTCAATGTTGATAAATGCAAAGTAATGCACAGTGGAAAACATAATCCAAACTATACTTACAAAATGACGGGGTCTAAATTAGACATTACCATTCAAGAAAGAGAACTTGGAGTCATTGTTGATAGCTCTCTGAAAACATCCGCCCAATGTGCAGCAGCAGTCAAAAAAGCTAATAATGTTAGGAACGATTAGGAAAGGGATAGGTAATAAGACAGACAACATCGTAATGACACTATATAAATCCATGGTACGCTCAGATGCATGCAATTCTGGTTGCCCAATCCCAAAAAAGATATATGAGACTTGGAAAAGGTACAGAGAAAGGCAGCAAAAATGATTAAGGGTATGGAACAGCTTCCATATGAGGAGAGATTAAAAAGACTAGGACTACTCATCTTGGAAAAGAGATGGCTAAGGGGGGGAATCTGACAGAGGCCTATAAAAGCATGAATGGTGTGGAGAAAGTGAATAGGGAAGTGTTTTTTACCTCTTCACATAACACAAGAACCAGGGGCCATCCAAGGAAATTAATGCAGGTTTAAAACAGACAAAAGGAAGTACTTCTTCACAAAACGCACAGGCAACCTGTGGAACGAATTGCCCAGGGATGATGTGAAGGCCAAAACTATAACTGGATTTAAAAACAATAGATAAGTTCATGGAGGATAGGTCCATCAGTGGATTTTTGCCAAAATGGTAAGGGATGCAATCCCATGCTCTAGTTGTCCCTAAGCCTCTGTCTGCCAGATGCCATGGATCAAAACAGGTTCTGGTCAGGCCTGCCCTGTGTTTTCCCCCTGCCTTTTATTGGGGCTGGTTATATTTGCCTCTAACTTCTCTTGCCTCCCTTCCAGAACTGGTTGGTTCTACCTCATCCTCCATAAGGGGAAGATTGCAGTGTGAGAAGGGAGGCAAATTAGGTTGAAAAATGGAAATAACTAACTAAAATAATGTGAGGTTTCAGAGTAACAGCTGTGTTAGTCTATATTCGCAAAAAGGAAAGGAGTACTTGTGGCACCTTAGAGACTAACCAATTTATCTGAGCATAAGCTTTAGTGAGCTACAGCTCACTTCATCGGATGCATACTGTGGAAACTGCAGAAGACATTATATACACAGAGACCATGAAACAATACCTCCTCCCACCCTACTTTCCTGCTGGTAATAGCTTATAGCTTATTAGCTTATAGTTAATAGAGCCAGAAGAGTTCCCAGAAGTCACCTACTACAGGACAGGCCTAACAAAGAAAATAACAGAACGCCACTAGCCGTCACCTTCAGCCCCCAACTAAAACCCCTCCAACGCATTATTAAGGATCTACAACGTATCCTGAAGGATGACCCAACACTCTCACAAATCTTGGGAGACAGGCCAGTCCTTGCCTACAAACAGCCCCCCAACCTGAAGCAAATACTCACCAACAACCACATACCACACAACAGAACCACTAACCCAGGAACCTATTCTTGCAACAAAGCCCGTTGCCAATTGTGCCCACATATCTATTCAGGGGACACCATCACAGGGCCTAATAACATCAGCCACACTATCAGAGGCTCGTTCACCTGCACATCCACCAATATGATATCTGCCATCATGTGCCAGCAATGCCCCTCTGCCATGTACATTGGTCAAACTGGACAGTCTCTACGTAAAAGAATAAATGGACACAAATCAGATGTCAAGAATTATAACATTCATAAACCAGTAGGAGAACACTTCAATCTCTCTGGTCACGCAATTACAGACATGAAGGTCGCTATCTTACAACAAAAAAACTTCAAATCCAGACTCCAGCGAGAAACTGTTGAATTGGAATTCATTTGCAAATTGGATACTATTAATTTAGGCTTGAATAGAGACGGGGAGTGGCTAAGTCATTATGCAAGGTAGCCTATTTCCCCTTGTTTTTTCCTACCCCCCCCACCAGACGTTCTGGTTAAACTTGGATTTATGCTGGAAATGGCCCACCTTGATTATCATACACATTGTAAGGAGAGTGGTTGCTTTGGATGGGCTGTTACCAGCAGGAGAGTGAGTTTGTGTGTGTATGGGGGTGGGGGGGTGAGAAAACCTGGATTTGTGCTGGAAATGGCCCACCTTGATTATCATGCACATTGTAGGGAGAGTGGTCACTTTGGATAAGCTATTACCAGCAGGAGAGTGAGTTTGTGTGTGTGTGGGGGGGGGGGGGGGCGGAGGGTGAGAAAACCTGGATTTGTGCTGGAAATGGCCCAACTTGATTATCATACACATTGTATGATAATCAAGTTGGGCCATTTCCAGCACAAATCCAGGTTTTCTCACCCTCCGCCCCCCCCCCCCCCAAACTCACTCTCCTGCTGGTAATAGCTTATCCAAAGTGAGAGTATGGAGAGTAGGATGGGAGGAGGTATTGTTTCATGGTCTCTGTGTCTTCTGCAGTTTCCACAGTATGCATCCGATGAAGTGAGCTGTAGCTCACTAAAGCTTATGCTCAAATAAATTGGTTAGTCTCTAAGGTGCCACGAGTACTCCTTTTCTTTTTGTAAAATAATGTGAGTTCACTGAAGCCCTACTGTGTTGCTGATGGAACTCTGCAATATCTCAAGCACATTATCAACAATCTACAACCTATCCTGGAAAACAATCCCTCACTCTCACGGACCTTGGGACACAGGCCAGTCCTCGCTTACAGACAGCCCCCCAACCTGAAGCAAATACTCACCAGCAACTACGCACCACACCACAGAAACACTAACCCAGGAACCAATCCCTGTAGCAAACCTTGTTGCCTACTCTGTCCCCATATCTACTCTAGTGACACCATCAGAGCACCCAACCACATCAGCCACACCATCAGAGGCTCATTCACCTACATGTCTACTAATGTGATATATGCCATCATGTGCCAGCAATGCCTCTCTGCCATGTATGTTGGCCAAACCGGACAGTCCCTGTGTAAAAATAAATGGACACAAATCGGACATCAGGAATGGTAACACACAAAAGCCAGTGGGAGAACACTTCAATCTTCCTGGACATTCTATAACAGATTTGAAAGTAGCTATACTTGAACAAAAAAACTTCAGAAACAGATTTCAAAGAGAAACAGCAGAACTAAAATTCATTTGCAAATTTAACACCATTAAGTTGGGCTTGAATAGGGACTGGGAGTGGCTGGCTCATTACAGAAGCTGCTTTGCCTCTCCTGGAATTGACACCTCCTCATCTATTGTTGGGAGTGGACTATATCCACCCTGATCGAATTGGCCCTGTCAACACTGTTTCTCCCCTTGTGAGGTAACTCCCTTCTCTTCATGTGTCAGTATATTTATGTCTGCATCTGTAACTTTCACTCCATGCATCTGAAGAAGTGAGGTTTCTACCCACAAAAGTTTATGCTCAAATAAATCTGTTAGTCTTTAAGGTGCCACCGGACTCCTTGTTGTTTTTGTGGATACAGACTAACACGGCTCCCCCCTGATACTCTGCAATATCTGTGCTTCTCCATCCTCCCTCCCAACTTCCTTACAATGCCAGCCTGGAGGATGCTCCTCCTATATCACACAGACATAGAGTGACCTGAAGAATTGGGTGTTAGAGCAGTGAAGACTCCTGCTGGGGACACATGTTTTAAAAGCACCTTATTCACTGCTCCACAATGCTGTCTCCTCCCTATAGCATTCCTTCTCATCACATTACTAGGCGCAGGTGGAAGGATGGGTTTCCAGTTGAACTGAGACCTGCTCTACTCAAGTACATGAGGAGGGAAACTTTAGAACCTGCCTTGACTTCTCAAGAAAGGGATGGTGCGGCACAAGAAGGGAAACTAGGCAGTGTGGTATGATGGATAGAGCACTGAACTAGGACTCCAGAGATGTGGGTTCTATTTCCAGCTCTGACACTGGCCAGCTTGGTGATGTTGGCAAGTCACTTAATCTCGCTGTGCCTCCATTCACCATCTGTGAAATGGGATAATGGTACTGACCTCCTTGGTAAAGCTCTCTGAGATCTACTGATAAAAAGCTCTATAAAAGAGCTAGGTATTATTATTATTATGGGAAAGATAAAACCTATTCAAATATTATCATCCTCTGCGGACAATGTTGAGTGTATTTGACCATGCATCTCCACCTTTGTCTGGAATGCCAGTGAGTACCCCTGAACTCCAGCCACATTCACTGGCTGTATGTTCCGGTGTTCTGATGATTAATCTAGGATTGGTGTGGCTGTCATAAATTGCATTGTATCTAACTGTGTATGTGGCTCTTGTAACGGTATGGGGAAGCAAGCTATAATGGCTGAGAGATGTTTTTCTTGAACAGTTAGGGAATGTTTTAGGAATGAGTGATCTATGTTCTAGATCATTCTGAGGTTGGTATTGATTTTTATGTAGCAATTGCAGGATTGAAATGTGGATATGTTGGTGTATTATATTAGTAGTCTGAGTTCAGACTATTCAATGGATACATGGGCCGCGGGTGATGGAAGGGAAGCAGTTGAGATTTGGGATGGGAAACTGATGAGAAGAGTGTAGATGGGGTGTTGAATTACTTTATTTATTTATTTCCTTACTTCTTATGCCAGGGGTTGGACAGCTATGAGTCTATAGCAATCATAAATCAAATTTAGTGTAGTTACTCATGAAGGAATTTCCTTTTTTTTAATAAGTGCTGATAGCTATCAGAGTTATGTATTATATGCCTCAGCATATAGGGTGCCGCATGGCCGATGTCTCCCATGGTCCCGCCTCCCCATAACCCTGCTTCCACTCCTGTGCTCTTCAGAGCTGCGCTTCTCATCTGTGTTTGCACCATCCCACTCCACCCCACTTCTAGAGCCCATCCCCATAAGCTCTGCTGCCCAGACTGCCTCCATGGCTTGCCAGGGGTATGTGCAGAGAACAGCTGGTAAGTCTGTCTGACAGTGCTATAAAACAGAAGTAGTAGGCTGATCTGAGCAGTTCTGGCTGCTAATCTTAACCCTGCTGATTTATGCTATCCAGAACGAGGAACTCTGTGCTTAATTTTTAACATTTCAAAAGAAGCTTAGATTTCAGAAAGGGGGTTGGTGGGGGTCTGTGCACGTGTGAGAGAGAGAAACTGGGAATTTGGGGGATAGTGGTGGTTTTGTTAGAGGAATCCAAAGAAGTTTGGGGGAAATCGGGGCAACATTTCCAGAAGGAGCATGTTTCCTCTGCAGAAGTTAGTAAATGTTATCTAGACACATTATCTGGGTTATTCCATTGTCTTCCAAAGAATTATTGTGCCAGGTTTGAAGGCTAAGTATAATCCTTAAAATGTGAAACAAAGGGAGTTTGGTCCTGTGTTATGTGCACGTTGCACTGTCACCCTAACTAGGGAGTTGCTACTGCTGCCTTATAATATATTCTATTAATTACAGCTGCGAGCGATTGAGATGGTTGTGTGCATGTTCCTTTTCCCATCAGCCATTGCTCCCTTTTCCTGCCTTTTAATTTGCCACATGTCCTGTCCCACCTTTTCTGTGGTATGTAAACACGTTGCTCATACCATTACGATATTGGCTGGCTGCCTTGCAAGACTGAGCTCTTGGCATCCAGCATAAATGTGCCTGCATGGGCAGCCCATGGAGCTCCCAGCTTGTTCCAGCCTTGCAGTTGTCTGCCTCTTGCCAATCACTGGCTAATGGACACTGCGAGTTACTGCAGTTGACTAGGATGCTTTCATTTCCCTTGTCCCTTAAGGGTTATGAACAGACAAGACTTTGAATGTGCTTTATTTCCAACCTTAACTGGACTTGGAATTTCCCCAGGTTTAAAAAATAGCCCTTGGAATAAATAACTGCAAGCTAAAAGGAAGGATAGGATGTCAGTACATGGGAAACTGTGTGCTTATTCCATAGCCTCTCCCTTTTTATTCCATGGTTGCTGATGCTCTTCTCTGTTGGGTGTGTCGGGGAGATCACCCAGGGGTCCTTCTGCTGAAACATCTCCTTTTCCCTCCCCCTTCTGCTCCCGTCTCCTGCAGCTGCCTAAGTACTGAGCAACACAAAAGATATCTTGTTTGCTTGTTCCTCGACCACAGCTGACAGCTCTGTTAATGGTGTTTAGAATCTTTAGCTGCTGTTGCTGCTGCAGGAGCTGTGCTGGAAACCATTCAAGGAATCAACCCTCCTCTCCACATTGATGCTATATTTCTGGGCAGGGAGCCCAAGGACTCTCCCCCCAGTGACGTATAGTCCTCAAGCTGCTGTGATCCAGCAATATTTCTTTGGCCCCAGAAGACTCCCCTGGCAGGCCACCCTGTCGTTTGTTGATCTGCCAGGCGAGGTCACTACAGGATGGCGTGCGGGTGGGAATACCTTTGTCAACACGTTGTAGCAAGACTTAATTTATTATTTAAGGATGAGTTTTTATCAAAAACGCTCTGCATAGGCCTAACTCTGCTCTCGTTGAAATCAGTGGTAAAACGTCCATTGACTTTGGTGGGAGCAGTTAGGCGAACACAGAGCCCCCTTGAAAACCCTACTCTTAAAGGTAAAATAAAATACTCATGGAGATCTGCACTGCCGTATGGCAGAGCTATGTGCTAAGCCTCTTGCTTCCTGGGCTGGAAGTGCTGTGGAGGCAGTGAGCTGAACCCTGTGGGCAAGTGAGCCCCTTTCATCCCTTCAAAGAGTCTACTCTGGAGGATGGCAGGTTTCATCCTTCCATCGTTGGCTAATAAAGTGGTAGTAGCCAAGTGTGAGACAAGGTTGGAGGTGGTGGTGGGTTTGTGTAAAGCAGAGGAGGTTTGCAGAGGATTCTGATAGGGATGGGAAGGAGCTCTGCGGGAACAGGGGCAAGGTAAAGATCAGCTTATCTTGTGTAATGAGAGAGAAGAGGTTTGTAAAACCTTTTTGGTGCTGCAGATCTGCTCAGCATGCGCTCTGCGGTACCTGTTGATAGAAGGGTGAATTAAGGATGGAATGGGGCTTTGACATAGAATTCTCTGTCTCAGCCGGCACCTTATCGTTATTTGAACGTGGTCTGTATTTATGAAGCTTGAGCGAGAGTTACTTTGATGAGTGTTCATTGAAAGTTCTGAAGATGGGAGACGGAAACAAATCTTCTCTTGCTGCTTTTGTGTTGATAAGCTCCATGCATCATCTGCCAAGAAATTACCAGTCAGCAGCAGCGAGCAAAGACTGGCTTTCCGCTGGCATTGGTGATCATCTCTGGCTCTTGCACATATACTATTGATGGTTTATTCTGGATCCGCTCGAAATCACATGATGGGGTCCTTCTCTGATTTGGATCCAGTTTTTCTCTGTGCTTGCAGATGTATGGAAATGGCTGCCTGTAAAATGTCAGATTCCTTGTGTCTTGGTTTGTCACCCCTCTTCGCTGTGTGGCAGACACACCTAGGATTGAGGCCTCTTTGCATTTTAACATCCTGAATGTGTAAACTGCTGAAGTACTGTACATAAGGTGTCTCTAGGACTCTCCTTCCCCCCCCCCCCCGCCCCCAATCTTGTAGTACCTGGAAACTTTTGCAATAGGCAAAGGAATCTAAATCTGTTTGTTGTGTAAACTTAGTAAATCCTGAAAATGGCAAATCTTTATAGCTGTTTGGCTGGCATTTTTGGGACGCTGCCTGCGTGAAGCCAGTGAGAGTAATGCCTTGTAAAGTGCCAGTTCTGTTTTTGGCTAGGTGGGTGTGTGACTTGGGCACAGGGGCATGTTTCATTTATATGTATGTGTTCGAGACTGCTTCTGGGATGGGGGCAGCTGGCATTTCTCTGTGTATGGGATATGCCAGGTGGTCTCTGGAAGAAGTGTGATCAGTAGAACTCTTTAGCCTGCACCTCATTTATAAAAGGTCTGCAACACCATGATCTTTTTATATACTCCTCCATCAAGATGAACTCTGGGGTCTGTCCAAAACGCAGCCTGGCACAGCTGAGCCCTTGTGCCAAAAGTGCACACTTGTGTAAACTGCAAGAACCATTTGTTCCTTCCTGCTGACAGAAAGGTCCAAGGATGACGTACTACGCAGAAGACCTAGCAGAAGCCCTAAGGAAAATGCACCCTGTCACACACTGCATCTGCAAAGTTTCAAACGCCTTTTCACTTAGCTTCGGTTCAATTGATGGGAGACACCAAGGGAGAAGTTTGTGGTGTTTTGTTGTGTTGTTTCCCCCCCCACAGACAGGAAGCAGAGCGGAGGAGAAATCCAGAGGTGTGGAGCTTGGAACTGTCATTTTTGGAGGAGTGGGAGCTAATAGACCCGGCTTCATACGTGTCTATGACTGGTGGTGTGTGGAGGTGGGAGGGGGTGATGTGGGGAAAATTTCACCTGAGGCTCAAGTCTAAACAAATAGTCACCCTCATGGAGCAGGGTTCTGTTTTAGGCATTCAGGCTTAATCCAAATTGACACCAACTATGCAGAAGTCTCTAGCTGTATTTCGTCCTTCCACACAGCAATCACAAATACAGAATGCGCAGTAAAAGCTGAACAAGCTGAAATAAACCACTCTCAAACTAAAGTCAGTGTTTCATCTGCTTTTACTGAACTGGATTTTAAATTGATTTAAATTAAGTTGGTGCAACATTCTTATGCAGACAAATCCTGAGACAGGATAGTGGTTGGTCTTGGACAGGACGTGCTCTGGAGGGAGGTCTCCATGGATGTAGCGATCAGTTTTTAGCTGTTATGAAGCTGGATTTATAATCTGAAATTAGCAGAATAGCTTGGTATATTCTGTGCCTTTTATTTTACTTTAAAGTAACATTTCCCTGCTGAGCTGATCTCATTGGCTTATGGCTTTGTCTACTTTGCCACTAGTACAAGGGCCATCTTCAGGTTGGAGGGGGAACTGGGTTGAGGGGGGATTTGATAAATGACTCTGGGGACGTCTCAGCAGCATAATTTGACTATGGACAAGTGGGTTGACTTCTCGTGCTGGTGCAACGAGGCACCATTTGCCCAGTGCAGTCCAGTAGGAATGACCAGCTGTTCTGCCTTCCCCTTTGGCCTGTATTCTTCGCTCTGGGAGTATAGTTGGGCCTCTGTGAGAGCTAAAATTGTAGAAACCTTTTTATTAGTTTAATATTTAATCCCTGGTGGCTAAGAAGATGGGATCCAAATTGTAAAATTTGGAGTTGCTCTCTCTTTTTAATGGCATTTAGTCTGTAAATCTGTATGGGACTGTGTAAACATGTGGGACTCACCCCTCCGGTGCCTCCTGCTGGTATCGTGGGAATTAGCTCTTCTTCCAGCCTTGGAGAATGCTCTGCAGGCCAGTGTCCTGCTTATCCAGGCTCTCATGTCCCTCCTGGACCCGGTGCCCCTTGTGCACCGGGGTGCTGCCCCCTGGCAGTAACCCCTCACTTGCAGGGTCTCCCCACCCAGGGGAACCCCCACCCCCTATCCCCACTTCGCCTCAGTCTTTGACTACTGCCTAGTCATTATCTAGCCTCCGTTCACTGAAGCTGACTGCAGTATATAAGCCACTCATCACAGGCAAGGGGAGTTTGGACCTGCTGCCTCTGCCTACCCATGGCCTGCCCCCTGCAACCCCAGTACCTGACTGGCCTTCAACTAGGCCACAGCTTGAGGGGTTTCAAGGCCAGAGCTCCGCAGGCCTTCCCCCAGCCCTACTCCACTCTAGGCACTTGGTTAGACTCCCCAGCAGCCAGGTGCTTCTCTCTCTACAGGCAGAGAGAGTGTGTTTGGATGCCTGGCTCACAGCCTCTCATAGGGGCCAGCTGGGCCTGGTGGGGGCCTGGCCCCAGCTGTTGCTGCCTTCCTCAGTCAGCCCAGGCTTCTTTTCCCCAGCCACAGCCCTCTATGGGGCTGTTCTAAGCCCCGCAGGGTAGTGCCTACCCCGCTACAGACTGTCATCAGCCAGGGTGCTCCTCCTTTGAGGTGGCATCTTTTTTTGGTTTAAGTTGGCTCTAGATGAGTGATCTTCAGAACCTGATCCATGGCTCCCTCAACTCTCCCTTTCATAAATCAGTTTACTTAAGCACTTGTGGCTCTCCCATTGCCTTATAGCCTGATGCTCTCCTCATAAGAGGGCAGAGGGCAAAAGAGGTTTTATCACAGCCATAATCCCCAGCCAGATGGTCTTTCTGGTGTTGAAAAAACATTTTGTACTCCCCAGCAGGCTAATGTCTTCAGAATTTGGTGAATAACTCTGTTCTGGCTACAGCTGTAATAGGCTGTAATTGCAAACAAATACGAGTTGGTATGAGACACCGCTTTTGTGTGTGTGATGTAATATGTGACCATGTTTTATAGGTAGAGGTGGCCGTCTGGCCTTATGCTGTGTGTTGCAATGATGCTGAAATGCAGCTTTCCAAGGAAACCTGACTGTCTCACGGACTTAATGCAAGAGAGATAGGGCACCCTTCCCTACTCTCCCCCTCGTAGAGGTGTAGTTCTGCCCTTGCTGTGAAGAGGGAAGATGAAGTAAGGTGAGGTGCTCTGGGGCTTTGCAATTTGATGTGCTGCACTGCATGTGTGTTTATTTTTGAGAGATCCATGAGAGGGACTTCTGCCATCCAATCAGGGCACATCCTTCCGGTACAGTTCATCAGGAACAAAGTTTTCTTCCTAACCCATCTCACTCTTCCTCTCATATACCACATCAAAAAACATTGTCAGAAGAATGTGAAAGTTGGATGGTTAGCTACACTAATATCAAAATGATTAAGTTAAGGTTGAACAAGTACCCTTACTGCTGATTCCCTGTCTGTTTGCATTTCCTAGGGGGAGAGGGGTTGGTTTAAAAAAAAAAAAAAAAAAAAGTGTACTATACATGAAATGATTCAGTAAGGCACTGGAATGCTCTACCCAATGCACCATCTGAGCTCTGCAGGAGAGAGCTCTGATCCTGTGGCCTTAGGAGCCATGCACCTTTCACCTTCCAAAGTATGCAGGGGTGTGTTTAGAAAACTTTGTGCACCCTGAACATGAAGTCCTCATCTCCGCCAGGCTTCCACCACTACTCATGCAGTGAAATGAGGCAAGGGCTCCTACAGAACTTCCTTCTTTGCTTGCTTTCACTGAGGGCTTGTCTACACTGCGACATTGTCGACAAAACTTTTGTCTTTCACAGGTACTTAAAAAAGCCTCCCCGCGAAAGACAAAAGTTTTGTCAACACAAGTGACAGTATGAATGTGGCTTTGTCCACAGGAGCGCTCTCCTGCCGACAAAGCTAATGCTGCTTGCAGGGCTGGAAGTATTTTGTCTTCAAAAATGCCAATAAAATACCGACGGAGAGCATTCACACACCCTGAAGCAGCCTTATTGCTAAAAGCTGCGAAGTGTAGACAAGCCCTAAATGTTTGCTTGCACAGCTAGGTTATTTATTGATGTGTGTGCAATATGACCTTTCTTATCTGTGTACTTATGAATTAAATGAGAAAGTGTACAAATTGTTCTGATCATATGCAGCACATTCAGGGGCTCATAATGCTGTCAAATCTCAATAATTTTTCAGCTAGTTGCCCAAGGGCACTTGTCTTCATTGAAGGCTATTTCCCTGCTCAGTTTTAATTTCTAACCCCAGCACTTTCTGTGCCACAGCTGTTCACAAAATTGTTGCAAGATTTTTTTATAACTGGCCAGGTGTATTTTAAATTTGTTTTTCCACTTTCCCTGTACTCAAAAATGGCAGAACTGTTTTGGCTCACATTTTTCAGAAAAAGTAAATCAGTTTTGAGGAGACCAAGACTGGAAATTTTAAGCCTGAGAGGCGAATATTTCAGAAAGTTACGTGCGCCTCAAACCAGGGACTTAGCCTAGAAATCTCTTTGCAACCTTGACCATAGCTTTTGTGTTATGCTGCCATGTGCCTGATCTTAGAGATCTTTTTCCATCTGAAGCTGGGAAATCTTGCTTTGAACACCATTGTTATTGCAGTTGCCATGTTGGCATCTGTCCTCTGGAGTGTGGCGATAAACACGTCCTTCACGTGTCCTTCACGTGTACCACTCTTAGAAGGTGAGACGGGTGGTTGCTGAGATCTAGGTGGGTGGCCAGCTAGCCTTCTCTGTGTATCTCTCAAAATGGGCATTTTTATTATTCCAGGAAAAAACCTCTGTGGCAGGCTCCAGTCAGAGCCCTGGCTGCTAGGTACAGTATGAAAGCATGCTAAAAAATTGTACCTCTTGCAATATAAATAGAGGGGAGCCAACAAGTCCAGAGTTTGGACTAAAATTCCATTTGGAATGTGCTTGTGCTATCTCTGTGCAGCATCACATGGTGTAAGTGCACCAAATTACTTGCTTTTCGCACACCCTTCCCATACACAGGGCCATGTTTTAAGAACAAAATAAGAGCCAGGACTTGGAATTTCCTGCCTTTTGTTGCCATACTGTAGTGACAGTTTATTTTTAAATCTAATTTTTGGCCCTTAATTTCCTTCAGTTTGTCTCTGTTTAAATTAGTCTTTAAACACTGCTGCCACTACCTTCTAGCAGTGGGTCAGACAAAACTCTTTTCCCCATCCATTCCGCTACCCCTACAAGCATCTTTGCTTCAGAAGTTTATTTGATCTTGGAGCCTGGCTTATGACCTCGAGGCTTGGCAACCTGCAGAGAAAGGAGTCTGAGCTAGGCCTACTGCAGAGCCGCACAGCGAATGGAAAGTTTTTTCTTTTTTTTTTGGAAAGTAACATGCACTGACACAGCTTCTAGGCTGGCCTAAGAAGCTGTTTCAGTGCATGTTACTTTCCAAAAAATGGCTGTATGCTTTAGCTATTTAAACTCATTTTTACGAAAGAGCAGAGAGGTTTCTTCTGTCCTCCAGGAACCGAAGTCTGGCTCATTTCTAATCCCAGAATCTCTTTCACATTGATTAACCCTTACTAGTGAGCTGAGACTGATCTAGGAAGCTTTTATTTCCTCCCGATTCCCAGCTTGTGAAGTTCAAGATTCTCCTTACTTGTATTCTGCTGTGGTTGGTAGGCAACAGGTGCAAAATAATAAAGCTCCTGCCCTTATCTCTAGCTGACACGACTGAAAGGGAGGGCTTATCTCTCTGCTCCATGTGTCCTAGAGGAAGCAGGGCTGAGGCAGTGAATCCCAGCCTGTGACAACAGGAAAACCCAGGATTCGGCTCTAAAGAGAGAGTAAGAGAATAATAACCCCCAAGCAATTGGAATCTGTATAAAGTGGCCACAGTGCTATTTGCCATGTGCCGCGGCCTGTTCCCATTGCAAGCACAGGTTCCCAGGGTTTGAGCCCTCTCATGCTGAATCGGCACTTTGGCAGCAGAACCTTGAGGTCAAAAGATCATCTTTCTACAGATCTTTCTATTTAAATGTCACCTGAGAAGCACACATGGCAGGCTGTAGTTTGGAATAACACTGTGGAGATGGCTGGGCTCTGGAAGACTGCCTGGGTGCATGGACATGGAGCACCCAGGTATGAGCTGGCTATGTTTTCTTGTACAGAGGTCATTGGCTCATGTTGCTGTGCCCTTGACAGCTGAATATGATGTTGTATGACAGAGCATGATTCTAATGGTCATAGAAAGCCCTACTTTCAAACACCAAACAGGGAGTGTGAGGGGGACAAGTAGTTAGTGTCTCATCCCTTCTTATCTGAAGGTGCCATGTCATCCCTACATGAATTTCAGCCCTTTCCCAGGAATTGCTGCTCAAGTGCTTGCAGTCACATTGCAAGAGTCGCTTGAACAGAGAGCTCAGGAAAACTCATATTTCTTGTTCATAAGCTTTAGGGTTTTTCTCTGACACGTTCTCCCCTCCATATCCCACTAAACAAGCTGCAGTTTACTTGGCATTGCTGCAGGGGCAGGCTGTGGTTTTGGGGCCATTCTAGGAAGGGGCATATTGTGATTTCACAGGTGCTTAGTAAGTAGCAGATTGTAGCGTGGAATTTCACTTGGTGGTGATGAGGGGCTGGGGATGGAAGGGCAAAGTTTATAGTCTGGACAGGTCATGCTCTTAGCCTGAGGATACTAGCTGTGGTTTTACTTGTTTGCAGCTTCTTGAGTCTTCAGGTGATGCAACAAAGAGCTCATGCTTAATAATGCTTGCGGGCTCTTTAATTACCCCCAAAAAAGTCAACTTTCCCTTCACTTCCTTTTTCTTTAAACCATGGGTATCCTCCTCCTCCTCTTTCTCCTGTGCTGTAGCTCTACTTTCAAACACCAGTCCAGGGCCCTAGCATCCTCTCAGCTGAACACCATCTCTTCAGAGTCTGCGAGTGCAACACCTCATTGGCTGCAGGGGGTCTTTGTACACCTCACACTGTTGGACATGAATCCAGATCCCAAGTCTCCCACAGTGCAGAGATATCGCCTCTAGGACAACCCATCTGGGTGAATGTGTATGATAAATCTACTTGCTGAACCTATCTGTGTCTTCCCAAACCACGACTATCGAGCCCAATCCCCTGGGTTTCCTCAGAGGTGGATCATATATAACAGCTTGAGCTGGGAGAGGTGGAGCCAAAATTTTGATGCAGTGTTAGGGTTAGCAGCTGAGGAAAGGGTTCCTTTATGAGCAGCAGAAGAAGGAGAGGGCTGAAGGTATTCTGAATTTAGATTAAGTGATAGAAAGATCATTGTCTTCAACATCCTCTGTTTTCATTGTGAAGAGCTGGCAGGATCTGAACAGTAGAGGACATATGGGATTTTCAAAGGAGTCTAAGAAAATTGGGAACCTAAATCCTTTTGAATTTCAGTGGGAGCTGGCCCTATGGGAGTTGGGAACCTCTTTGAAAATGCCAGCTATAGATCTTAATGAAAATGACTCTTAGTGATTAGAACATTGTGCTGCTTCCTGAGAAATGGAGGTATGGGGGTAGGTATTAAGTGCTCTTTCACTCACAGTAGGAAAGCCATGGTTTCATCTGCACTGTGATGTCAACCAGGGATTGGGGGCTCAGTTAAAACTCGGTTGTCCCCCAGTACAGTTGGAGTGTGGCTTGGCTTTCCCATCTGCTATGTCTCAGACTAGTGCCACAAGGTTGGATGTTGTAGGGCTGTAGCATGGCTCACAAACGTGGTTAAAATGTTGTTCAGTCCCATCTACACTGCAGGACTAGAACCATATGTTATTCACATTGGGGGTAGCTACCACGAGATGTAAGTATTCTGAGCGATATCGCAGAGGTGGGCTCTCTTACTGTTGCAGAATGTGATTGGAGAGAAGTAGCTGTTGTGGGGGTGAGTACACTCTGTGTGGGACGATGAGATTGGAGATGCTTCGCTCATTGGCTCTGGGGTAAAGCGGCGTGGGTGGGTGCTTTCAGTGTGGCGAAGTGTGGCTGGACAAAAGTCAGTTGCACAGGACAGGCAGGCACTCCCCTTCATCTCTCCTTAAGCTTTGTAGGTCTAGTCTCTGTTGTTCTTCTGCAGGCTGATGTGGAACAAATGACACGTTGCTCTTTACGATGTCTCAAAGTGCAAAGAGATTGTACGTCTGCCGTTCAGCCCTGCCCTTCTCTGCCCGCCCTGTTGGGTGGCAGATCGGCCAGACGGTCACTAACAGCCCATTGTGGCTCCTTTCTGGTACCAGGTTTTCTAGGATGGCTGGTAAGAGATTTGTTACCACTGGGTGTGGCTGTATGGGCAGCCTTATGGTTCGAGGCTTTGGCTTATGTGATCCTCATGTTCTGCTGCTCTGTATATTTTTAACTGATTTCTGAATTAGGAATTAACATTCATTAATTAACAGAGTGAATTAACATCTATTCCTGAATGGTCCTTCACATTTCTGTCTGTGCTATCAAATCAGTCAGCCCCTCTCATACTTGTGACACAGGGTGGCGTATATCCCTTACCAAAGCCTCTTATAAGCCTTGTAAGTTTTCAGCTGATGGTTAACTGAAGGTTTGTTCGGGTAATAGTTCTATTTATTTTGCTGTCCTGTACTCTCCTGTAAGGACCTACAGGCTCTTTCATCCAGGGATATCGGAGAACTTTGCAAATGTTAACTACCTGAGCCTCTGAACACTTCTAGGCAGTAGGCATTATCTGTATTTTAAAGATGAGGAAACTGAAGCATGGAAAGAGACTCTGACTTGCCCAGAATCATACATGGAGTTAGTGGCAAAGGCAGGATAGAACCCAGGGATCCTGACTCCCGATCCGCTGCCGTAAAATCTATATAATGGTCTCTCTAGTCATGGCCTGCATGAGTCTTCTGTTACATGCATCTTGATAATAGAAAGGAAAATTAAACATAATACAAATTAGATTTATTGAGAGATCAAAGGAAATGAGAAGTTGGTGCTGTTAGATACTTTGTGCCTGTTCACATGAGGGTACCTGGGCTGCTTCCCCAGCAGACCAAGAGAAAGTTCTGTGACATAGAAGCCTAAACAATGCGGGACAAGAAGAGAGAGAAGGTTTTTACATCCTGAACTCTCCTAATAGTCTGTCTTGGCAAGCTCTGACAATGTGGACCCCCTTTATTTGTAAGGACACTTGCACAAAGCATTATTTTTTGTTGAGTTTCCTGTTGAGAGGGATTGAGAGACATTTTAATACAACTTTGCAAGGCTTGGGCTACATTTCCTGGTGCCTGTGTGCTGAGCTAATCCCATACTCCTTCCATCAACCGATCCCTTTGTGAGCCTGTCTCACTAGCCCACCCATAATTTCATGGATTTTTGTCACTTTGCTTTTTTCTGGTGTACCTTTCAGTGCACCCCAGATTGTTCCAGCACGTGTGCTTGGTTTGGGAGGGTTATGTATGACATGTGCTGAGATATCTCAGCCATACCAGAATTCCAACCTTGGCACTGTCTGCACAACCTGCATGGAGTGATTCCAGGCTTTCACAATGATTAAATTGGGATGATGATGGACGTGGTAGAGAAGGAGTCAAGTGGCCTTAAAATGGAATCTGAGGTTACTCTCAGTAGGAAGGTTGCTGCTCACTGGGTACCACTGACTGAACAGTAGAGTCTGCTGTGCATATCTGCAGGGTGCTGAGAAGTTCTTCGTTCTGATGGGCTTAGAGTATGGAATAGAGAACTAGTGACGAACTTCACTCTCACAAATGATATTGACTATGAGGGGTGGTGGGAGGTTCTATTTATCTCCCGGCTAGAGTGGTTGCACGTATAGTGCTTTAATGTTACTTATCCCTGGTTCCAGCTCCTGGGCCGCTCTTAGTCTCCAGCAGTCTAGGGAGTCTGGAAGCTGCTTCCTGTCTTGGTTTCCCATGTGCCAGGAGGTTCTCCCTTCTCCAGCTGTCATTTTTAGGGAAGCCATATCCTCTCTTGTTCTCTCTCTCGAGTGAATTTTCTGTGCCAATAACCCAGCTGCTCTGATTTTATCATTGTTTTGAATTTCCTCTCCACCCTCCTTAGGAAAGACGGGCATCCCAGAGGCATGTGCCAGTCATGCTCAATTCTGACCACAGGCTGCTCTGCCCTGGGCTGATGCCATGTGCTGGAAAACTGATGTTGTTTCCGCACTACACATATGTAAGTGAATTGTTGCCTGTCTTGGCAGTAGCTAGTAAACAAGCCTGGTAACATGTTAGCAGTCTGGCCTTAAAGGTGTGCCCCCATGCAGTCACTCACATCTCTTGTGTCTCTTCTTTTCTCAAGTGCAGCAGGTGCTTACAAAGGTGCTTCGATGCAGACTTCCTGCAGAGTCCAGGTTAGCACGCGGTTCACTGGGAAATTGTCTAGGTATGAAATACTCGCATTTTGTGGTGGAAGTGTTGAAAGAATGTTCAGTGTCTGCGTAGGTGCTTCGCCTGTGGGAAGAAGGGTGTTCCATGGGTGGAATCGTTTCGCATTGTAACAACTGAATTCTTATAACAGCCTTGCCGTTAGCACTGCACCTGCCCGTCAGGAACCAGGTTCACCTCTTCTTCCCTTTTCATCTCCTCTGTATGTGGTCCAGACTTCTAATATGATGGTAGCCAAGAAATCTCAACTTCCTCCCTCCAAGTGGTTATATAGAACTTATAGCAGCAGATGATTGATTCAACCAAGGTCTTATTCAGTGTCTTGACAGGACAATTCTCATGGGTTTTTGTAACAGGGGGGAGGGGGAGATATATGTATATGTATGTATGTATGTTTTTCTCTTGGGGAGGAGCACTTGTCTTTGCTCTAGCGTGAGAACAGGGAGAGATCAGTGCTGGAAACCAGGAAAAGGCTTTGAAAACCAGCCCTGCTAGTGAATTGTAAGTAACTAACTATATGAAGTAAGTGATTGTGGTGATGGGAAATGCTAATATTCCGTTCCACTTGGTGAAGCAAAATTGGAAGCTGTTGCCATTTAAAGCAGAAGCTCAGTAGTGAGTTACCCGAGGCCGTTCCCTCCTCTTCTCCTCTTGAACTCGGTTAACCACAGGCAGTGGAGAAAAAGGTTTAAAATATCCAGCAGCCAGATGGTCTGAGACCTGACATAAAAGCCTCTATTCGTGGCTGCATGTTTTTGGTTTTTTGTTTTAAATATATATTTTACCTACAGTGTTTGGGCTAATCACTTTGGCCATTTGATATGATGGAAAAGGGAATATGGGTGTTTTGAGACCAGGCGCATAACCACATAACTGGCTGAGTGCACGGTGCCTGCAGCAATCTGACGAGCAATGCAACCATGGCCTTCCATTGTTCACAGGCCTTCAGATGTGGAGGGCTGTGTGCTGTACCCACGCTGGAGCATTCTCGGATTCCCTGTATCATGTGACCAGCGCTCAGTAGGAGGAGAGAATTTTTAGTGGGCTTCCAGGGAGGTCAAGAGCCTTTTGTAATGCTCTCTGTGCAGAACGTACTTCTGATAAAAGTGCAGCATGCAGCGTCCTGCCAGGCTGCTTGCACTGTGCCATGTGGCCTCAGCCTGGTTTTGGGTACAGTGATGGAGTATAGTACACATCTGGGTCTTGTGGACTCTGGACACTGGGGTGAGAATATTCAGACTCAGAAACCCTTCCCTGTCCTGTGCTTGTTGGAAGGATTCAGGGGCCAAGTAGGAAAGGGCTAAGTATGTGGGAGGTCAAGGCAGCTGGAGGTCATGGGTGGCCAGGCCCAGCTGCTTTACATACCAGGCCCGAAGAAACAGTAGGGAGAGGTGAGGCTGCCCTAGTCTCGGGAGAATCCCAGAGTGGGACCGTTTCTATTTGTGCCTTGGAGAGAAGGCCATTAATTCAGGACTGTTTATGTTCTTGAAAGGGGAGTCAGGGCCTAGATCATGTCTGGATGAGAGATTTTATACAGTGCTGGAAACTGCATATTTTGAGGTTCACAGTTACAAATTTTGGAGCGGGCTGTGGAGTTGTGGTCCCTGTTCCAAGGCTCGCTCTCGAAATACGTGCAGCGCACCACAGTTGGTGAATGTGGACAAGGTGTGTGGTGCCTGCATTCCCACTCTCCTGGCTGAGATTTCCACCCACCTGCTGAAAAATGGCACCTGTAAGTAATGATCTCATTAAACTGGGTGGAAGAACACACAGATCCTGACAGTGGCCATCTACAGCGAGTGCCCTGAGAGCATAAAGTTCCCCTGTCCCACATGCCTACCCAAAGGGCAGGAGGAAGGGATAATCTCCCTCAGACATAGGCACTATTGAGTTAAGAGCTGTTCAGCGGACAGCTGGCATTTGCAGTGTTATTACTCTCATTTAGCAAGACCCCCTGCTGTACTGACTGCTTTTCCCGGCTCCTCAAAAGGGGATAATTCTTGACTAGAGTGTGCTGGGTGGTTATGCCTCTGTTTCTCAGTTTTTCCTGGGAGAGGTGCCAGCCTGGCATAAAGAGCCCCCTCTGAGAGCGGCTGATAGTCAGTAATCCCTTTAGAGAAGTCTGTGTACCATGAGGCAGCTGTGCTGCAGCTCCTGCTGTTTCTAAATATTGCTTTTCACCCCTTGGCCTCTTGCCGAGTCCCACAGCGAACTCGGCTTCTCAGAAGCTGCTGGGAGAGGGAGTGATGGCTGTTGTTCTCTAGAGACCCATCAGTGCTCGTCTTCCCCTGCAGGAGGGAACTGCCGTAGTTGCAGGCTCATAGGTTATGCTCAAACCCAGGTAACCAAGAAACGGCAGCAGCACTTTGTGGTTACCTACTGAATGTCCCTTCTGGTAGCACTTCAGCTCCTGAGAAGCCCTGTTCCATTCCCACCGCCTCTGCTCCTGGGACTTGCCTCTCCTGAGGCAGAGCAGCAGTGTGTGACCTCTGTGTAATTGCACTCTGCAGGATGAACCCCCACGGGGAAGCTTTGGAGGAAGGGCCTTGCTTTAAGGTCCACTGGCTTGCCTGTATCTAATCTGGGGAGCAATAGATAAAGCAAGCCAATTGGGAATGGGACCTTGAGACATTAGCTAGTGTGTGACGTTGTAGACTTAGAGACCGTCTAGCTAACTTGCAACTGATGCTTCCTTTAGAAATGGATCACTAGGGTGAGATATGTTTGCACCTCCTCTCCAGCCCAAGCTTCACAATGGATCAGGTGCTGGGCACATGTGGATGGGACACTCTAACTAACCTCAGTGGAGTATAGTTTTTCCCATTCATGCTGGAGGGTGCTTCCCAACAAAGGTGCACCAGAAAGGTTCATGGGTCTGTCTGCCTTGAGTGAGTTGGTAGGTAGAAAGTCACCGTAGCTCCACTCAGGCAGATATCATCTTGCACAATGAATTCTGCTTTCACCCTTGTGAACAAAATAAGCTATTAAGATCCATTAATGTGCATGGATCGTCTGTTCAGGCTCGTGTGGGTCTCTTGAGTGTTTGTTTCCTGGCTGCTATGTTTGAAGATATAAAGAAGGAGCAACACTTTGTTTTTTCTCCCTTGTGTCTCGTAAAAAAAAAACCAGGATATTCCTGCAAATCCAACTGAGGGCAAAATTATCATTCAGCACAGCCGGATTTATTGGCCAATGCTGTATACCTTCCACTAACAGAAAATGTATCCTCCATAAACTGGTGTGATTGCAGAGACCCTCAGCCAACACTAGCTTTGGCATGGAGGGGCTGTTCTATTACCTCTTGCCTCACCAGTGTCCAACCATGGATGGGGATGGACGGGATTAGAAACTCACTACCATGGAAATGACAACGCAAACGGTTGTAACTGAGTGTACCAAAAAAAAGTCTGAGAACCTTCTCTCCCCCTGTTTACCATCTATTTCCCCTCCAACCCTAACCAAGTGATGTTTTTACTCATTGCATTTTTAAGACATTCTATACCCACTGTCTGCAGTTAGATTGCAAGTCTCTTAAAACAGGATCCTTCAGTGCTTTTGCAAATTTTACCCAAGTGACTTTGGAAAATGAGACTTAAGCTCCTGAGTCAGGTAGACATTTTTGGAAACGTTCCCCCCTTGCTAATTTCTATTTCAAGAGCCTAAATTTGTTCACCTTCCCAGGGCATGGTGCAATATCTGTTTGCTTTTCCATGGTTTGTTTTTTGTTTTATTTTTGGTTGAATAGTTGGGGGTGAGGTGAGAGAGGCTTTTCTTCTGGGGGAAAATCTGGGAGGGGATATCTGCGTGGCTTAATTTAACTTTTCTTTTTGTCCATGAGTTCCAATTGCTGTGTATGGTTTTTATAACGAATGTGTGCCCGGAGTGCTGGATGGGTACATTTATTTGAATTGTAATAAATAGGCATAGTGCTTTACATAGATTATCTCTGGGGCTATGGAAATAATTAATGGCTCTGACTTTCTACTTTCCAGTGGGTATTTAAAGTTGAAGCTCTTGGCTTTCTTTGGTCCAGACTAAACCTAACATTTGGGGTGGGGCCCATCTTTTGTTATATGTACATACAGTACCTAGCACAGTGAGGCCTTGACTGGGGCTACTAGGTTCTATCCTAGTTCTCAAACAACACACGAGCCCTGCCATCTTCGCCAGTCTTCCAGCTCTCCAATGACATGTCAGAATCATAGAAATATAGGGCTGGAAGGGACCTCCAGAGGTCCTCTTCTCCATCCTCCATCACTGAGGTATGACTGAGTATGCCTAGACCATCCCTGACAGGTGTTTGTTAAGAACAGGTTGGACGATCTCCAGTGGCAGGGATTTCAGTGCTTAACTTTCCTTATAGTTAGGAGGTTTTTCCTACATCTTCCTTGCTGAAGATGAAGTCTTTACTTCTTGTCCTACCTTCAGTGGACATAGAGAACAGTGGATCACCGTCCTCTTTATAATGGCCCTTAACGTACTTGATGACTGTTTACCAGGTCCCCCACTCAGTCTGCTTTTCTCAAGGCTAAACATGCCCCCTTTTTGTAACCTTTCCTCACAGGTCAAATTTTCTAAACTTTTATCACTTTTTCATAGCTCTCATCTGGACTCTCCAATTTGTCCACATCTTTCCTAAAGGGTGGTGCCCCTAGACACAGTACTTCCGCAGAGGCCTCACCAGTGCCGAGTAGCACAGAACAATTGTCTCTTCCATACGACACTCCTGTTAATACACCTCAGCGTGACATTAGCCTTTTTTGCAAGACATCATAGCCATTGCTGTTACACTTTCACTTGCAGCAGCGTTTTTATTATTAATCCCAGGAAATGTAGCTGTACACAGAGGCTGTGCAGGGAACAGACCCTGTGCTGCTGAACAGTATTGGCTCCGTGCAGCTGAGTGTCAGAACTGCTGTTTGAGGGCTGCATCAAATAGCTTGAAGCTTTAAGGCTTGACCAAGCATCAAGCCAGCACATCTTCCAAGTTTCTGTAATAGTCCCAGTAAAGCAGGGCCTAAATATAGCATCTTTGCAGAAGTGTCCCTTTATTTTTTCCCCTGGCTGTGTTTATTTGCTTCTGATTTTACATTTGCTCTGTTTAAAAGAGGGCAGAGGTTTTCTATATCCTAATGAAATACTTCAAAGTGCATCCAACTGCTGTATGAAAGAGGGGTGATTAATATAAGTAAATAAATATTCTATAATGGGAACAAAGATACAAGGCTCTTGGCCTTTAGAGTTACCAGCAAGCCACAGCTGTGCTAAGTGCAGGAGTGTGATGATGGTTCTTGGTGCGTAGCATGCTATTCAGCAAGAGGATTAGGTGTATGCATACAGATGGCACTGCATGGGATATAAAAGTGACTGTGTGTCTGGCTGATCATTTCAGGAACACCTTTCTTCCACCACACTCCCTTTAAAATGGTCCGCCAGGTCAGAAACCAAGTGTAGTAGAAAGTGATGTCGGATTGTTCCTGCATCTTGCAGACTTTGCTGACCCCCAGGACTGGGGTTATTTCAGTCCTTTCCCCTTTCCAGAGCTGTGTAGTCAGGGTGCTTGGGGCACATGCTTATTTGCAATACGGTTGTGTATGAGGTGAACTCCATTTGGTAATGTTTTGCCTTGTGTTAGAAATCCAGGCCCTTGTGTGTCACCCATGGTCTCTGGCAGTGCTGTGGGAGCCATCACGTTCCTGGGCTGCCATTTTTGGGTTTTGCCATTAGCAAAGCCCCCAATTTGCCATTAGCAAGACCCCCAATTTGAGCAACACTGGTCTCCCTCGTGAAATCTGTATGGCATAGGGTAAAAGCACAGAAAAGACCAGATTTCATTGTCCGTAATGTGTTTTTCATGGCCATGAATTTGGTAGGGCCCTATTCATTGTGCCACGAGTATTCACATGTCCCTCCCTGAACTCTCAAAATTTTGTCCAAACAATACTCTGGGCTCAGCGTGAAACCTGGGGAGGATTTTCTGGGTGCCAATCTGTTCATTGGAACAGCCAGTTCCTGCCAGCTGCAGGTGCCCTATTAAGGGTTCTCTTCTTAGCCACCTATGGATTTGGGGTTGCTTCTGCCTGCCAAAACTTGGGATTGAATGTTGTCCAGTGCTGAGCCACTGAGAGATAGCAATGACAAGGATGACGATTAAGCACCTGTCACAATCATTTGATCTGTTCATTGCTCTGGCAGTCTGCAGGCTCTTTCGAGCGAGTGCCCTCATGGGGTGCCAGAGTTAGTGGAAAGAAGGAGGAGCTGCTGATTGGTGACTGAAACAATGGGAGGTGGTGTCCAGTTCCTGCCAGCTGGGTAAGCTGCCTCGGACTGTTCATTAGCCGCTCCTCTAACAGCTCAGGTTGGTGGCTGATTCAATGGCAGCCTTGCAAGAGCTGCTCTAACTGTACCTGTTTATTTTCCTTATTAAATCCACTTGTTCTGGAGCAAAATGTTGCTCATGGCGGATCCCAGCCCTGGTTTCTTAAGTAGGTCATTGCTGTGGTGAATAATTGATTTGTTTAGGCTTGAAATGAGAAACAGGCCTTAAGTGCTGGTGTCAGATCCTGGTGATTATGGCAGCTCAGTCCTTCTGGATTCTCAGTGGCTACGCCCAGGGAAGGACTCACCGCCTCCAATGGGAAGAGAGAGTGGGAGGCCAGTGGAAGGTCAGGAAGAAGCTGTTTGTAAAACAAATCAGAGAAGTTTCTCTTGACAGTGTTGTGTTTAAAGTATCTGCTCTAGAGGTGAGTGGTGTTTAGTGGTTAGATCATGGGGAATAAGAGCCAGGACTCCTGGGTCCCATTTCCAGCTGTGCCACCTGCTTGCTATGTGACTTTGGATAAGTCACTTAATTGCTCTCTGCCTCAGTTTACCCACCCATAAAATGAGCCTAATAATAAAAGTACCTATCAAACAAGGGTTTGAGACTTAATTAACATTTGTAAAGTGCTTTGAGCTCTGCTGGAAAGTATTGTTGTGACCTGGGTTATGGGGAGCAGCTTAAAGCACGGGGACTTGAACTGAGGTATTAACAGCAAGGAGCTTCATCATTCATTGTTAGGGCCCTACCAAATTCATGGTCCAGTTTGGTCACTTTCGTGGTCATAGGATTTTTAAAATCGTGCATTTCATGATCTCAGATATTTAAATCTGAAATTTCACAGTGCTGTAACTGTAGGGGTCCTGACCCAAAAAGGAGTTGTGTGGGGGTCGCGGTACTGCTACCCTTATGGTCCACACTGTTGCTGGCAGCGGTGCTGCATTCAGAGCTGGGCAGCTGGAGAGCAGCGACTGCTGGCCAGGGGCCCAGCTCTGAGGGCGGAGCCGCTGCCAGCAGGAGCACAGAAGTCAGGATGGCCTGGTGTGGTCTTGCCACCCTTACTTCTGCGCTGTTGCTTTCAGAGCTGGGCCCTTGGTCAGCAGCCGCTACTCTCTGGCCGCCCAGCTCCGGAGGCAGCAGTGCCGAAGGAAGGGTGGCATGGCATGGTATTGCCACCATTACTTCAGCGCTGCTGCCGGCAGGGCACTGCCTTCAGAGCTGGGGGCCCGGCCAACAGCCACCGCTCTCCGGGCATCCAGCTCTGAAAGCAATGCCAGAAGCAAGGGTGGCAACACTGCGATCCGCCCTGAAATCACTTTGTAACCCTCCTGCAACTCCCTTTTGGGCCAGGACCCCCAATTTGAGCAACACTGGTCTCCCTCGTGAAATCTGTATGGCATAGGGTAAAAGCACAGAAAAGACCAGATTTCATTGTCCGTAATGTGTTTTTCATGGCCATGAATTTGGTAGGGCCCTATTCATTGTGCCATGAGTATCCACATGTCCCTCCCTGAACTCTCAAAATTTTGTCCAAACGATGCTCTGGGCTCGGCGTGAAACCTGGGGAGGATTTTCTGGGTGCCAATCTGTTCATTGGAACAGCCAGTTCCTGCTCCAGAATGTGGAGGGGCTGTCCTCAGGACAGGTTTCAGAGTAACAGCCGTGTTAGTCTGTATTCGCAAAAAGAAAAGGAGGACTTGTGGCACCTTAGAGACTAACCAACTTATTTGAGCATGAGCTTTCGTGAGCTACAGCTCACTTCATCGGATGCATACCGTGGAAACTGCAGCAGACTTTATATATACACAGAGAATATGAAACAATACCTCCTCCCACCCCACTGTCCTGCTGGTAATAGCTTATCTAAAGTGATCATCAGGTTAGGCCATTTCCAGCACAAATCCAGGTTTTCTCACCCTCCACCCCCCCACACAAATTCACTCTCCTGCTGGTGATAGCCCATCCAAAGTGACAACTCTTTACACAATGTGCATGATAATCAAATTGGGCCATTTCCTGCACAAATCCAGGTTCTCTCACTCCCTCACCCCCCTCCAAAAACCCACCCCCATACACACACAAACTCACTCTCCTGCTGGTAATAGCTCATCCAAACTGACCACTCTCCAAGTTTAAATCCAAGTTAAACCAGAACATCTGGGGGGGGGGGGGGTAGGAAAAAACAAGAGGAAATAGGCTACCTTGCATAATGGCTTAGCCACTCCCAGTCTCTATTTAAGCCTAAATTAATAGTATCCAATTTGCAAATGAATTCCAATTCAGCAGTTTCTCGCTGGAGTCTGGATTTGAAGTTTTTTTGTTTTAAGATAGCGACCTTCATGTCTGTGATTGCGTGACCAGAGAGATTGAAGTGTTCTCCGACTGGTTTATGAATGTTATAATTCTTGACATCTGATTTGTGTCCATTTATTCTTTTACGTAGAGACTGTCCAGTTTGACCAATGTACATGGCAGAGGGGCATTGCTGGCACATGATGGCATATATCACATTGGTGGATGTGCAGGTGAACGAGCCTCTGATAGTGTGGCTGATGTTATTAGGCCCTGTGATGGTGTCCCCTGAATAGATATGTGGGCACAATTGGCAACGGGCTTTGTTGCAAGGATAAGTTCCTGGGTTAGTGGTTCTGTTGTGTGGTATGTGGTTGTTGGTGAGTATTTGCTTCAGGTTGCGGGGCTGTCTGTAGGCAAGGACTGGCCTGTCTCAGTAAGTGCCAGGTCACAGAGAAGCTCTTGTTGTGTTCTTCTGCTGCCTGGATTGCTGGCTCAGGCCTGGGTCAGGAGATGAGAAGAGAAATGGAAGGTTGGGGTGACAATAATTACAAACTCCACAACCACCACCCTGGACCCTCCCTCTGAGCAAAAGCGAATGTGAAATTACCCCAAATAATTCATCTCTCTCGCATTCACACAGCATGCATAGTCGATCTTGACATTTTTCATGCACCTGGTACCAGGGAATCCTCTAGTAAATCACCATCAGCTTAGGGGAAAGGAAAGGGGGATCTTCCAGAAAAGTCAGAAATCACTTGAAAAGTTGTTTCCCTTGTGACTAGCCCTGTAGTTTGTTCCTTTGTTACCAACAGTCCTCAGTGGACTGTAACACAAAGACTTGTGTGGGGCCTGCAGCACGGAGAGCAGCTTGGTTGTGTTTTCACAGGTAATTCCTTCTCACGCTTTTCTCCCTTCCCCTACCCACCCATTGTGCAGTCCAGCTTCTGAACTGCTGCTCTTGTAGAGCCAGCAACGTGGAAATCACAGTTATGTGCTGTGTGCTCAGACAGCCAGTCTCTAATCTGAGTACCAACTCTCCTGCCTAGCTGGTCCTAGATCAGCATGCAGTCTATTTGCTTGTGGTGCTGAGCGCTCTCAGCGCTTGTTGAAGTTGGTGTGGGATGTGGGAGCTCAGTATATTTGAAAATGAGACCATGGGCTTTTTTCTACCCGGCCTTTGTGCAGGGCTATTACTTCGAACTAGTGTGTGACTGGCTGACAGGGGCACCTTCAGCAACTGCGCTTTTAGTGCTAGCATCCACGCAGACCGCTTCACTTTGTGGGCACCCTGTTGGAAATGGGACAAAGCTTTGTTGTTGTATTATTTATGTGGGCTGTTACAACTTGACTCTGCCTGTTGGAGCCTTGTACTTGCAGTCCCTGGAAAAGGGGACTCCTCATAAGCTACGTTGCAGAACGGTGTAGTGTGTTCCCTCCTCCAGATGAAGGTTGTGGGCTGAAGATGCATCCCCCGCCCCTGAAACAGCTTCTATACCTAGCTTGGGCTGCTCTGTCAAATGCAGTCTGTCCTCACCAGTGTCATAGTCTTAGGTTATTACATAGCTGCTTCTTGCAAGTGTATCCAGGCTAAAGTGGAACCACTGCCTTCCTTCCCAGAGGCCCCTGGGAAACCTTGCTACCCAGCCTGTGTCCTCCAGAGTTCTGTTGTCACAAGACATGGGCTCCTCTTGGATTGTCCTTCGCTCACAGCTATTTGATCTTAATGGTCTTTGGAAGCCTTCAGAGTAAAACAGCAGCCCTTGGGCAAGCTATAGCTCTGTCTACAGTACAGAAATAACCCACTGGACCAGGCTCAAACTGGGGTGTGGAAAAGGTATTCTTCCAAGCTCTGCCCACAGAGTAAGACCCACACATTCAAAATGCCAGAATGAAATGCTATTTTCTGTAGCTTGGGCAGATATTCAAAATAAGATCATGCAGCTCTCTGGCCTCCTTGGGCTTGGCTGTCTCTTAGTGAGGTTCAGATAAATCCATGGGCTGTGAGCTCCTCAAGATTGTTTTCCACCATGGTGTGGCTCCAATGTCCCGCTGGAGTCCTGGGGCTTGGCTCCTTCCTAGACTGAGTAGATCTTCATAATATGATCCTCCCTCTCTCTTTTTTTTTTTTTTTTTTTTACATGCTTTGAGGAGCAGAGGAATAGTTAACCATGTTGACATTTAGAGTACCCTCATTGGCACATGAGTGAACACCCATTGGAATGAATGGGACAGTCCACGCTTCAGAGCTGGTTTTTCATGATCTTTGGACTTGTCTACACATAGAGCACTGCAGGGGCGAAGCTGCACTGAGGCTTGGTCTTTATTACAGAGTTAGGTCAACATAAGCTGCCTTGGGTCACCCTAACTGAGGAAGTGACTATGAGAGTCAATGTTGTTGTAGTTAGGTTGACGTAGGGTCATTGTGGACACTGTGTTGCGTACGTCGACTGTTACTGGCTTTCAGAAGCTGTTCCACAATGCTCCACACTGACACTACAATCAGTACAAGTGCTGCTGATGAGATGCACACCGCGGACACAAGGAGCAAAGTGTAGACATGCACAAGCAATGTAATTACTGCAGTGGCTATAGGCTAATGTAATTTAGATCGACTTAATTTTGTAGTGTAGGCATGCTCTGATGCAGCTGTGCCATTGTAGCGCTTAGTGAAGACACTACCTTCACTAATGGGAGAGCTTCTCCCATCGGTGTAGGTACTCCACCTCCTCAAGAGGCAGTAGCTATGTCAATGGGAGAAGCCCTCTTGTTGACATCACACTGTCTACACCGGGTGTTAGGTCAGTATAACGGTGTCACTTGGAGGTGCGGATTTTTCACACCCGAGGGACATAGTTATACCAACATAAGTATGTAGTGTAGACCAAACCTCAGGCAGACATGGCTGTATTGGTTATACTCAGGTCATGTTTTCAAGGTTTTCTTTATAGCTGTAACAACTTGAGACTTATCCCTGGTCCACACTACAGAATTACTTTGATGTAACTACATCACGTGAGTGTGAATAATCCACACCTCTGAGTGACCTAGTTGTATTGTCCTAAGCACCAGTGTAGACAGCTACTGCTTCTTGCAGAGGAGGATTAACTAAGCCAGTGAGAGAAGTGTTTTACGTGTAGGCCTGACCTTACTTTGTTAATGAAAACAGATTCTGGAGAACAAGAAGGAAGCCACTACATACTGGCTAAGAACAAACCGTGGAGTGGCCCCAACCACGTTATAACAGTTTCCTCTTACCTTGGTGCAAAGCAAAAAATAAACAAACATTGTTAAGCCTGGTAGGAAGCCATGTCCTACCGTGAACATCTTCCAGCTTTAAAAAATGTTTCATAGAATCATAGGGCTGGAAGGGACTTGAAAAGTCATCTAGTCCAGTCTGCCTGTTTCTGCCTTTGTTATAACACATTCAGTTTCCCCTTCCCTCTCCACCATGTTTGGGTCACAGCTGTGCTCAAAAAGATTTGTTATTGTGGTGTAGACGGACAGGGCCTATCTGTTCAGTGACACATGAGTTAGTTGTTCTAGGCAGAGTGATAACTCAGTGATTTTGTTTATTTATTTGTTAGTCTACATACAAATAAGATCTCAGTGTCTAGATGTAGAGCCTAAACAGGAATAGTGTCCAACTTTATTGGCCTCTTGGCCTTTTAATTTTGCCACATTGACTAGAAAAATACCAGCAGAGCAAAGGTGATCCTGATGGGGAATGGAGATTGAAGGTCTGGAAACAAGCTAGTTTTCTTATCAGTCCTGTTGATGTTATTGAATAAAATGTAAATCCCCCCCCGCTGTTACGGGAGGGACCTTCCTTCCCAACTCTCAGACCCATGCATTCCTTTAGCACAAACCCATGTTCGTACAGACACTTTCCCCCTTGCATGGCAGGAATTTCTCGCCGTTTCCAGTTAACTGCAGGAAATAGGCCTGCTCCTGGATGGTAGTGGCTTTTATTTATTTAATTTTTTTAAATAACCTCTGCTGTGGCATTTGTTCTATTTTCTGTTCGTTTTTTAATCCCTTCGGTCTCTCCAGCAGCTGACACTGCAGTATTTTGTTTGAAGTTAGGAGGAGACGTGAAGCTCTCTGTGGAAACGGCTGCAGGGAACACGGTAGGAAGCAGCATGCTGGTTATTGTTTCGTCTGTTCATCTGCTCGTCCTGCCAAAGAATATATCCTCACCAGCTATGAGACTCTCAGCAGCTCCAAAGTGGGGGGCCAGTACATGCTGTTTCTTCTAGGCTTTGAGTTACTGGATTTTCTGAAACCAGGTACTTTCTTGCAGAAAGGAAACTAAAACTATCTCCGTTCCTAATGCAGCTGCTGCTGTTCTGAAATGGGTTGGCTTGTTTTTGTCTCTCTTGTAATAATAACCGCATGTGTTAGTTTTTGTCCTGTCTCTAGTGAAGCTGATGCTGCTCACCCACTGTGGTTTTGCTCCTACTCCCATTGAAGTCAGTGATAAAACTCCCATTGGCTTCCAGGGTGCACAGCTGTGTGTGTGTTTGTGCATGTGTGTCTGTCTGCCTGTGCATGTATCATCGCAGTCAAATTGGCTTTCCATTCTTGATGACTGGGTTGCAGACGTCCAGTGCCTTAAAACTTACATTAAGCTTCTAGACTTACAACAAATGAAAGCGACTTGCCCTGATGCACAATCCTGAGCAAGAGATGGGAAAGGAAACGAGTCCAGCTCCTGACACTTACTCTGCTGAGAACATCTAAGATGCATACTGCCAGTACAAGCTGAACATGAAAATGTCTCCAGTCTAACCTTGAAGGCTGCCAGGAATGTAGAAGAGCAGGGGAGGATTCCAAAGGCATGGGCCTCGATGGAAAAGGCCGTGCCTCCTGCATTCTCCAGGTTATGGTCAATTGGGAAAGGCTCACATTGACTTTAAAGGGCTTTGGAGCAGGCCCTGTATAACTGGATGGTGAGCGGTTTCAGTGCAAGAAAGAGATTTCTTTAAATGATCAGGACTCTCATTGTGAAATGATGTGGGGGGAAACTGAGGAAGGAGGAAGATGGCAGGAACTGCATGAAGCTGGGACATAACCTGCACTTGAGTCAGGAGTGGACACAGGCTTAGCCCCTAACACACTGTGCAGCTCTGTGCTGGGTGCACAGTGCCCACCTCTGACAGGTAGCTGACGGAGTCTCTCTCTCCCCATTGGCAGCGTTTGTATAACTTGCCGTTCTAACACTGAAATTAATAGAGCAGCACGTAGTCCCTCAGGTAGACTTAATCTGGGCTTTAGATGCTGATATGAAAATGTTGGAGCTCACTAGCTAGTAAACAGACAGCCCATGGAATGTGGGCATCACCAGCCGTCTCCAAGAAAGACTGTGGCTGCGTCCTGCAACATCTAGGGGTGGCTTTTCAAGGTTAGCTCCAAACAAGGAGCATTGCATCAGTACAGCTGAGAGGCTACAGCTGTGCGGATCACGGTGGTGACTTTGCATATCCAGAAGAAAAGACCACAGCTTCCAGATATTCAGGAGATGGTACAGAGCCAGTTATGTGTGAGTGGAGCTTGCTAAACAGCTTCTTTACATGCTAATACACTTGCCCTATCTATGGAAGAGATACAGTGCCCTAGGAGCAGAATCTCCTCTGATTCTGTTTAGCATCTCCGCTTTCTCTTCCTCCAGCTGAGCAGAATAAAGCCACTGGGATTTGACATGGCAAATATGCATCCCCTTTCCTTGTGATATTTGATCTTGGCTATAGGGAGAGATTGGCCTGCAGTGTGTTTATGGTGTGTGAGTCTGAGCTGGGGTAGGGGGCACGAAGGCTGAATCTACGTTTAAAATGCGACAGTGGCACGGCTGCAGCGCTTCAGTGTGGACGCTCGCTACTGCAGTGGGAGAGGTTCTTCCGTCAACCTGTTGCTGTCTACACTGGGGGTTAGGTCAGCCCAGGATGGGGATTTTTCATACCTCTGAGTGGCATAGCTGGGTTGACCTACCTTTCCAGTGTAGACCAGCCTTCAATACCATCAGCCCCTTCCTCCTGCACTTAGGGGAGTGATGCCAGGGAAACAAACAAAATGCTTAATGTTATGCCTGAAAGTGCTTCGTGACTCTCCCTAGCACCTTGCACAGCTGCATTCACAGAACATGGGGTTGGCCTCCACATCTGGTTATTCTTGCAGAAGCTGAGTGCTGAGTTTGAATCCCACACCAGACCGCAAGCAGCTTCCATTGTAGGGAAAATGGTGCCATGATATATTATAATTTTGGTTTTGGTGTCTTCTTGGTCTGGCAATAAACAATCTAAAGACAGCGTTAAGGTTGAGAGTACAGACTTGTAACTTCAGGGTAAAAAAAATTTACAGGGACGTTATCCCCGAACCAAGTGTTATAACCCAGGGAATTCAGAGTTGTGGTTAAACTTGAAATAAATCCAATTATATTAAGGTATGGAAGTGCACAGTCAAGTTCCCAAGGAACCTTAACTGTCTTGTAGTGACACTATGCATTAACTGTATAAGTATGACGACATATTTTAATCATTTGTGGTTCCAAATGAGATTAGGCTGATTTTTAAAGACCTATTATATATTTTCATATTTTCCCCTGGAGTAAGACAAGTGAGGAGGACAAGGGAAACAATAAGAGCATGCAATTACCTGGCTTTATTATAATAATCCCTTAAAGATCACATTCAGTACCTAAATGTAGGTGTGCTGGGGTGGGGTCGGTGGTGTGTGTGTATGTGTGTAACTGAGAAGAGGTGAGTGAAGGAAGTTAGAGGGCATGAAGAGAGCAAGAGACACTGGAAGAGGAGAAGGATCAGGAGATAGGTATGCTAATGGCTGGCACAGAGAAGGGAGAGGGCACAGGGTAGAGACACAGGTCAGAGGGATGAAGGTAGATGCTGGGGGGAGGCAACGTAGGCTCATCAGATCAGTTGGAAAGCAGGCAAAGTGAGATGAGTGTCAATGAACCCACCTCGTGGTGACAGAGGCCAGAGTCCTGCGGTTTGTGGAGTGAATTGAGTAGCAGCAAGGGCTTTTGTAGTCCACCCAGTAGCCCTCCAGGCATCTCACCGGTACATGGAAGGGAGGGAGGTAGGTAGGCAGGCAGGCCTTCTTCTCACCCCTAGAGTCCTGGAGGTAATTGGTGGGGATGTGAATGAGGTGGCATTGGCTGCTACAGGATGCTGTGAAGGCTCGTCTCCATGCCTACTGCTGCTCTTCTGAGTGGGCAGGAGTCTGCGATAGGCTGCCCCTTGTATCAGGGAGGAGAGACCCCCAATGATGATTTGTTTGGGATGATTGGGGACCTCCTGGGACCTGTTGTTTCTTGACAGACTGGCGAGTATCTGTGGGAAGGGGAGGCGGGCAGACCCCACTGCTCACTTCCCCTCTCCCTGGCTGCTGTACCTTTGAGGTACGGAGAGCTGAGTGAGACAAACACTTCCAGCCTGTGACTGGAAAATAAACAAACTGGGTTGAGTCTTCGTGGGATTTAGCAGCGGAACATGCACTGCCATGTCAGATCCCACTGCCTGACTGTGTGAAGGGGCGCCCTCAGCTACCTGAGACACTGGGCAAGAAACCTGCCTCCTTTTGTCACTTACAGTAACAGCATCCAGAGCAGCTGAAAGTATCTGTGCTGCTGGCTTTAGCCTCTTCGCTCAACACTCTTTCCGCTCTTCTGGAGAGGACTTCAAAGCTTCACAGTCTGGGCCACACTGTGCCAGCCTGGGTTCCGAGGGGTCTGAATAACCTAGTTTCCCTAGCACAACCGTCTTTTTAATCACAGGGTGGGAAAAGACAAATCTACTTCGGTTATCAGCATCAGGCCTTCTCTAGTGATCCCTGAGTACAGGAACATGCTGCTTCCGTTGGTGGGGGTTAATCTCCCATGGGGAGTAAAAGCAGAAAGCTCCTCCTGCCCTGGGACAGTGGAAAACTCCGCAAATGAGTTTGCACCCTGTGCCCAGAACAAACAGTAGAGAGAAGAGGTGGGATGGTAATAATAACTATATTTTGTGCTTGTACAGTGCATTCCAGTTTCAGATCTCAGATACTCTGTGAATGCTAATGGATTCAAACTCTTACGAGGAAGGGAGAGAGGGCAATATTAGACCCATTTTACAGCGGGGAAGCTGAAATACAAGAGGTTAAGTGAATTGTTTAAGGTGACCCAGGAAGCCTGGGGTAGAGCCGAAACTAGAACTTGGCTCTCCTAGTCCTAGTTCTGTGCCTTGCCTTTTCGTAAAGAGAGAGAGCAGTGTGGGACAGAGTGAGTTCTGGAGGTCAGAGGTGTGGAGACCATTCCCTAGAGTGTAGGGTAGAGAAGGTACATTGATTCAATCTAAACTAAATTAGCAGAGAGGCTTGTACCAAAAGATTTCAGAGTCAGCTCCTCCATAAGCAGTAAGTAAGTAGACAGTAAATTATCCAGTGTGGCCATCGGGAATGGAAGAAATATTCCTGCCTCCAGCTCTGCATAAAGAAAAGGAGTACTTGTGGCACCTTAGAGACTAACCAATTTATTTGAGCATAAGCTTTCGTGAGCTACAGCTCACTTCATCGGATGCATACTGTGGAAAGTGTAGAAGATCTTTTATATACACAAAGCATGAAAAAATCCCTCCCCCCTCCCCCCCCCCCTCTACTGCTGGTAAGAGCTTATCTAAAGTGACCACTCTCCTTACAAAGTGTATGATAATCAAGGTGGGCCATTTCCAGCACAAATCCAGGGTTTAACAAGAACGTCGGGGGGGGGGGGGGTTAGGAAAAAACAAGGGGAAATAGGTTACCTTGCATAATAACTTAGCCACTCCCAGTCTCTATTCAAGCCTAAGTTAATTGTATCCAATTTGCAAATGAATTCCAATTCAACAGTTTCTCGCTGGAGTCTGGATTTGAAGTTTTTTTCTTGAAGAATTGCAACTTTCATGTCTGTAATCGCGTGACCAGAGAGATTGAAGTGTTCTCCGACTGGTTTATGAATGTTATAATTCTTGACATCTGATTTGTGTCCATTTATTCTTTTACGTAGAGACTGTCCAGTTTGACCAATGTACATGGCAGAGGGGCATTGCTGGCACATGATGGCATATATCACATTGGTGGATGTGCAGGTGAACGAGCCTCTGATAGTGTGGCTGATGTTATTAGGCCCTGTGATGGTGTCCCCTGAATAGATATGTGGGCACAGTTGGCAACGGGCTTTGTTGCAAGGATAGGTTCCTGGGTTAGTGGTTGTGTTGGCTCTGCATAGCAGCACTATCTCACCTCTGCATGTGTGTGAGAGAGAGAAAGCAGTCTGATTATGAGTGGGTTGAAGAAACTTTTGAGGGAGAAAGTGCTTTTGCCTAATCAAGGCAGGAAAATGGGATTAGAGCCCTGTACGGAGGCTGATATTCTATTTGAATAATGCCAGTCTGAAACTCTAAATAACAATATTTTGCAAACTTGTCAGGCTAGAAAACTGTACAAGGGCCACATGAAAAAACAGATAGCTTAATTAGAGGCCTTTAGGTACCATGGTGATAGATGCTACAGTAAAAGCTTTTTTAACAGGCATGCTGGGGGAACGGCGGGGGGGGGGTGCCAGTAAATTAAAAATGCCAGTTAACTCAGAGGGAAGGGTTTGGAGTGCGGGGTGGGGGGAGTGTGCGCAGGGCAGAGGGGTGTGGGAGGGGCTGCGCGGCACGAGCTCTGGGAGGGAGTTTGGGTCCGGGAGGGGGCTTAGGGCACGGGGTTGGGGTGTGGGAGGGGGCTTAGGATGCTGGATGGAGGGACGCTCATCTCCAGCAGTTCCCTGTCCCCACTGCTCCTGGCGGAAGCAAGCAGGCACGCTGCCTCTGTCTGCAGATGCGACCTCTGCAGCTCCCATTGGCCATGGTTCCTGGCCAATGGGCTGGGAGATGCAGAGTCAGTGCTCAGGGATGGGGGACGGAGGCAGCGTGCCTGCAGAGCCACCTGGCTGCACCTCCGCCAGCAACAGCAGGGATGGGGAGCTGCTTGCAGGAAACAGCTGGAAGTGAGTGCCCCCTGAACCCTTCCTGCACCCCAAGCCCCCTCCCAGACCCAAATCACTCCCAGAGCGCTCCCAGCAGCCCCTCCGGTTTATAGAGTTTGCCGATTGGTGAAGTGCCAGATAAAAGAGACTTTAACTCCCACTAACTTTCCGGATTGGGGTGACCAGATGTCCCAATTTTATAGAGACAGTCCCAATATTTGGGGCTTTGTCTTATATAGGCTCCTATTACCCCCTACACCCATCCCGATTTTTCACACTTGCTATTTGGTCACCCTATTCCTAATCCAACATACAATTCCCTCCCCAGCAGCCATTTGTCCAGACCAACTCCACTGAGTCACCAGGGGACTCTGGAAGGCCTCTGTGCAAAGGCCTCCCTAAAGAACACGTGTTTGCTTTTAATTTTCAGTCCTGTGGTTCTTGCACTGTCTAGCAAACTCCAGGGACTTGGGGAACTTAGGGTAGCACCACAAGGGTGTTGGTGGTTCAAGGCCCCTGAGGCCTATTAAAATAACTTTGTCATGGGCCCGTGAGGACCTACGAGGCCCAGGTCTCAGGCACTGCAGTTATTTAACTGGCTGGTGTTTGGTACAGTACAGGGGTTCACTTCTGCAGTTGGTTTGTTGGGTTTTAAGTGTATCATTTGTATAAATTCCCCAGACACACCCCACCCCTCCCATCGCGAACAAGCCCCTCATCTCTAAAGGTTTATTTTGTGTTTCACACAGTGTGTGCATTCTTTTCTGGAGTGAGTCACAGTTTCTTGGAGATGCAGGGTTGTCACCTGTCCAGGTTTTCCCAGGGGATTGCTGGGTATATTTGGTAGCTGCTTGTCCTCATTACATTGGCAGAACCTAAATAGTGTTGTGGAAAAGAGTCCAACTCAGTCCTATTTGTATTTCAGCCTGTATTTAATGCACGGTCTTAATGCTGGGCTCCTCATACCTCCAAAACAGAAGGGTCTGTCTTCTGTGTGGTATCTAAAGCTGGAGTTATTCACTTCACATGGCACTGTTTGTATTGGGCTCCCCTTGTTACAGTACATGCTGATTTATAGAAATCTTTTTTATTCTTTTGCAATGTATCATTTCCCCCCCTCAATAGCTTGTAAAAGAAGGGCAGTAATACTTGGGAGTGGGGAGAGAAGTAAGCTGTAGCCCTGCAGCTTCAGGTCCCATGTTCAGTAGCCCTAAGGGGACATTTCTGGGCAATTTCAGATAAATGAAATTGATCACTGTGCAGAGGATAAATAAGAGAGCTATGTACCACTTAAGCTCTATGGCTTGGGTCTCTCTTCAGTCAAATAGGTCTTGTGCTGGCTCCCTGCACAGTGGTGTATTTCACTCATTGGGTACATATGTATGTGCAGAGTGATCAGAGAGGATTATTAGGCTACAGCAGAGATGTTGGGCAAGGTGTTCAGTGTGTGGCCTTCACACTCCACTTACAGCAGCCTCCTGTCCTCCTCCAGCACAGGATGCAAACAGCAGTTCTCCCATCTGCCTTTTCTGCAGAAGTTCACTCAGTTTTCACCAAATGATGGTTAATTTGACACTCTCTCCCCAGACTTGAGGAATTAATCAGGAATCTAAGAAGGAGGGGGGTCTTTTGGGGTTGTTTTTTGTTTTTGGCAGAAGGCTGTTCGCTTTGCTCTTAAGATCTTTCTTTCCTAGTCTTCCTGTTGCTGAGAGGTCTGGAGAAACCCTGGATTTCCATCCTAGTGTATGTCAGTTTATGAAGTCTGTATCATTGCTAACGTTCATGGAGGCCTCATCTGTATTGATTGTGCTAAGTGGACAAGGTTCATTGCCCTGACCCATCATACTCATCTTAGGAAAATGAGGCACTGCGAGACATAATCAAGGATTGGCAACCCATGGAGGGCACCCCACAAGAATCTTGCTAGGAATTCTTTAACACTTTAAAGAACGTGATGCATCAAGCACAAATGCATCAATATTTAACATTATGCAATAAGGGCAAAACCCAGGGATATGAACTGTGATTAAGTAAAGAAGAATTTGTTATGTATCAGAAAAGGCTTTATTTCCCAGAGTTGATAATGAGTGGAATAGGGTGTCCGCTTAACAAGCGGGAGTTTGTTACACTTAAGCCTGGGATGAAGCTGAATCTCGCTATCAATAATTGTGGATTTGCTGAATACTGACAAGGTATGTGTCCTTGTTGGGAGCAGGGAGTGGACTCGGCCTATGCTTATCTCCTTCCCAGTTCTGTTTTTAAGCTAAGCTTTTTCTCTACAGATGCTTCATTCAGTGGAATACCACCTAGTTATGCCTATGATGCAGACCGTGCCGAAGAACAGCGGCGACACCATGACATGATGCCCTACATTGATGACTCTCCATCCTCCTCACCCCATCTCAGTTCCAAGAGTCGGGGCAGCCGAGATACTCTTTCCTCAGGGTCTTTGGAGTCCACAAAATCAGTGAGTCCTTTTTACTCTCTTTAAGCATGGAATCAGCATGGTGTGTGTGTGTGCGAGTGAGACGAGCATTGGGCCATGAGCATGGGAAGGAGGACTGAGTGACATATGATAGTGGTACCTGCTAGGAATGAAGCATTTATGGTTAAAGTGGCTTTCATGTGTTAATCCCATGTTTCATGGGTGTGTAACGTGTGTACAAATTTAAGGCGAATTGTTCAGCCTCGCTCCTGTGAATATGTAACCCTGTTGAATCAGTGAGATTACTCAGTGAATAAGGGCTGCAGAATCAAGCTCTAAATACCAGCTGGTGCTTTTAGAGAAGGTCTGGGACCAAACACAGTAAAAAGACATGTTGAGGGGGTACATGGTAATTATGATTTGCGACCAAAAAATATTGGGGGAGGGAGGAACAGGAGGGGGTTGGAAGGGAGTGAACTATGCTTAGGTAACTCTCAGACTTTGACAAGTAAAGTCAAGTTTTGAAGCTTGGAGGACAACAGGAATTAAAATTGCCAAGCGGTGGTGACGGTGCGTATGAAATAGATGCTTCTCATTTAAAAATGTACTGTGTGCGCTCAGTAGCAGCTCATGTGACCCCCTGCAATAGACCTTAGAGCTGACTGGATCCATTGTGCCCATGTGTAAATACTTCCAGGAGGGAGTTTTTTTAACCTTAAAAGAATTAATAATCCCCCTCCCCCTCCCAATAACTATACGGGTAATTAATTCTTGTTCAGTCAAATTTAACTGTTAGCTCAGTGTGATCCACTAGAAACTAAACGCAGCTGCAGACAGCAAGGGTTTTCTTCCAAAGTAATGTTTATGACCAGAAACCAAAATGGGTTACTGACTTAGGCAAAGAGGTGTAATGGAAAATTCCCCGGCCTGGAGTTCCACCCTGTCCCGTGACTCTGGGTGCAGGGCCTGACTTTCCAAAAGGCGTTCCCACCCCCTACTTCAAAGCTGCCAATTTGCAGTCCTTCCCTGAGCACCTGTTCCGGAGGGTAGGTAAAGCTGAGCTGAGTGTAACCTCTCAGGCCCCTGTCCCACTCGCTGTCACTACAGCACTACCCATCAGGAATGGGGTTTCTGTTCATACTTGAGTTCTTGGTTTTCTTTATTACAGAAATTTAAAAATGGGTGGGAAAAGAGAGCAAAAATGTAACTAGAAGGATGAGAGGGCTGTGACAGAAAATCCCAGCACGGGCATTCCTGGGGCAGCCCTGCCATATCCTGCTGGAGCACCTGGGTCATTTCATTCTGATGGAAAGAGTGCTAACATGCATCAGGGTGGAGCTCCTTTACTTCCTGGAGTGACCACTTGCTGCAGGTGCTGATGTCAAAGTGGCTTGTTATAAATAGAGTATGGGGAAATCTGCTTGTACCTATTGCTTCATAGATGAGTGGATAGCTGTGTTAATTATGGTTAGTTCTTGTCCAGCACAGTACAATTGCCGAGAGAGGGAGGGACCCCAGCACTACCTCAAACTCCTGACCTTGAGCTGCAATTAAAACTCCTGATTACACTGTAAGTAATCTGCAGATATTGGTGCCAGCACGTGTGAGGAAGTGTCAGCCACAGGGATTACAAGGTTAATTTCAACCCTGTTACAATATTTTACAGCCACATTAATTCCCTCGTTACTGCAAGTTGCAAAACCACTTGTCATCATGGTTGCGCTTGCAGCTGCTTTGGAGAAGGTGTCACTGTAACAAAGTATAAAGTGCCCAACATGGTGCACTGGGGCAAGCGCACAAAACGTATTTGACCAGAAGCCTGTAAAGCTGTAACATGAACCTCCTGTATTTCCTTTCCCACAGTCGCTGAAACCCAGAAGATGGTGTGTAAATAGAAACTTTCTCCTCTATAAGTAGCATTGTTCTTCTGCCTGATTCAGTCACTGGTGTCTAGGGTGACTTTTCCAAATTCTCCAGTCCCCCCAGTTTCTCTCGCTGGTTCTCAGTCCCATTCTCCTTGTCCAGCCACTAACAGCCTCCCCTACCTATCCCCCGCTCCCAGTCTCCTTACCCAGCCCATCACAATCTCCCCTCCTTCTCCCCCAGCTTTCAGCCCTAATCTTCTTGCCTATCAAGTTCCAGACTCCAACACCCCCCTCCCCCACAATTCTCAGTTTATTTACCCATCCAGTTCAGTCTCCACTCTTCCCCAGTTTCCAGTCACAGGTGGGGGGTTTTCTCCCGCCACCCTCCAGTGGCAGTGTCTCCAGGCTCCTTGGCCAAAACTACTCCTTTCCATACCCCAGCCCCATGATCGGTCTCATTATATTGGAGTCAGGTGGCTTCCTCCTCCACGCCCCTGAGAACCTGCAGCGGGAGAGAGCACAGAAGAGACAGACGCCCTGTTTTCAGTACCAGTGCCCAGCCCCACCCTAGCCCAGAGCAACTGTGAGGAGATGGACTGTTCCTGCATAGTTCTGTCACACGTAGGAGCTGTGGGGACTGGAAATGGAGCGTGCTTAGTTTCTGTGAGGAGATGGTGCACACGCTGTTTGGCCTGCAGTAGAGGCGTGAGGAATTAGAGCGTGTTCTTTGTGTATAAAATCTTTGGAGATTTTTGCTGCTAAACTCTAAGAAATCTCTACTGGCAGGTGCGAACTGAGATTTTTTTCAAAGGTCAAATTTGGGAGGATTTTGACAGGAACAGCACAAGGCATATCCCTGACGCAAAGACCACCTCCTTGCCCAAATTTCAACTCCCTGCTCCTGAACATCGAGTACTCGAGCTTCTCAAAAGAAAAGCTTACCAGACTCTTTTTTTAACATTGCCAAGCAATGTGGTTTTTTTCCTAGCCTCATTCTTGGAAACTGCTGAATCATTTTGTCTGAAACTTTTTGGAAATGTTCAGCCTGAGACGTACAAGTGTTAGGAAAATTTCAGCCCAAATAGTTGAAGTTTGGCAAAGTTGAAAACAGGATGGAATAATATGAAGTGTGGGGCAACCTTAATAATAGGCAGTTCTACCAGCCTTGCCTATAATATAGAGGTTACATTTGTATTTGGGAGTGGGAACTGGAGTTAGTAGCTGGGAGTAGGTCAGCATAAAAGGAGCTTACCTCTGGGTATATAAGAGTGTTGGGGCAGCCAGTGGCACATGTCACTAAAGGAGAGTTCTGACAGCTTGGGATTCAAACTGGGGCCTTGTTGCTGGAAAGAAGGGTACAGGAAGGGATAGAACTCAGAGCAGGTCAGAATAGGGTGGGGAGTTCCCCAGTCTTGGTGGTGGCTATTGGGGGGCTTGTTATGATGGAGCGAGTGTTGCATCCTCTTGAGGTGAGGGAAGGAAGCAAGGGGAAGAGAAGAGGGACAAGAGGAGAAATCTATCCGCAAGAACTTCCTGTCCCCAAGCCGCGCGCCAGCCAGACACATGCAGTATGTGGAGCTGGGTTGGGTCACGTCCCTGGTGTTCCCCATCTGAACTGCTCCAGCAATGCAGGGATGTAATGACAATGTGGGGTTGAGGGCAGGCATGCTGCCCCCAGAAAAATTACAAATATCCATTTCTTGCATGTTTAGATCAGTTTTATTCCAAATCCAATCTTTTGGATTATTTCTCTCTCCCTCTCCCCTTACAAGGGGTGGGAGTGTCAGAACTGGCCTCCTTTCCCTGTAGAAGGAGGAAGCTGGGTTGTGAATGGGGACTTCGGCTGGGATGCCCCCTCTTCCCTGGTCTGGTTCAGCTGTGCTAACACCCACTTGCAGGGAAAGAGCCAGAGGCTCCCTAGCCAGCAGAGCCGGCACTAGGCATAAACAGACTAAGCAATTGCTTAGGACCCCGAACAGTTCAAGGGGGACCCCCTATTCACTTTTTATTATGTGTTGGGGAGGGGGAAATATTTCTGCTTAGGGCCCCCAATGGGCTAGTAATGCCTCTGCTACACAGGCTCCAGCTCCCCCTGCTGCTCCTGCTGACAACCAGAGAGGAGCAGCAGCTCTGGGGGAGCAGATTTCCTCCAGAGCAGGGGGAGTTCTCCCTTTGCTTTAGCCAAGTAGGGGGAGCTAGATGTTAATCCCTGTATAGAGTGCTGTCAGCTTCAGCCCACCTATGGTAATTTCCCCTGGCACCAGCTTTTAGATCCCTTTTTCTCCACTGGTGCCTACATCTCTGCGGTTCCTCTGCTGGGCACCTGTGTCAGCCTGCTCTTGTAACTGTCTGTGCTCTTTGAGGAGTCCAGAACGTCCCTCAGACCTGCAGACAGTGCTGCCCCGTCAGTCCTCTTTGCTTGCTCTGGATCCATCACACTACCTCCCATTCAGTCTGCTACCCCGTCTTTCATTTGTGCACTGAGCCTTTAGGTTCTCAGGTCCTCTCACCTGTCCTAAAGTGCCTAGCACTGTTGTTGCTCTGCAAATAATAAATGGTAAGCAGAGGGCCTGGATTCAGGCCTTAGCAGGGTAAAAAATCCCCATCCCAAAGTGTTTAAAGTCTTGCCCCTCTGTGAATGCTTAAGGACCTTAAATAGTCTTTAAACTATAGAGATTACTTTTTTTTTAATTAGTCTTTGTTCTCCTCCTGCTTTGTGATTCATCAATCCTGAGCTCAAGCAGGAAGCAGAGGGTTTTAAATTCCCCAGAGCCTGGTGAAGGTGAGTGCTAGGAAGAACACTGAAGTTACTGTGTAAGGCTACACTTCTGTGTTTAAATCACCCAGAACTTTGACTGTTCCTGCCAATATAACCAGGGCTGGAGTTCTGGAAACTAGTAGCGTCAAGAGTTGGAACTCCCTTTTATAAAGCTGGCCTCTGACTGGTGTGACAGGCTCTGCCTCCCATGCTTACAAAAGTCCTTTATTGCAAATTACCAAAGCAGACGCTCTCTGGGTGACCGTCACTGGAAGGATGACCTGCACCAGCCTAGGTGGCGCTTCCTGGGAGTCAGAGAATATCCTCCAGCAATGTGAGGGAGTGGGGTGCAAGCTACCCCACCTGATCTGCTCCCAACTGTTGACTCCACTTCCCACTGTGGCACCCCTGGGGCAAAACACACCAGGTTTTATTTCCCTACAGACCTTGTTCCATGTTGGAGGGGACAGGCAGGGCACCTCCTACTCAGGTTTGCACATGGAGCTGACAGGATCTGTCAGGGAAGAAAAAGCAAGGTGACTTCTGAAACTGCATCAGCACCTCAGAGGATCTTGTCCCCAGCGCAGCCCTATGGCTTTGCTCTGCCTCTGTCTGCACATCTTTCTCCAGCACCTCCAAATCTGCCCCCTCCTGCTTTCTCCCTGTTTCATTCTGTCATTTCCCCTCAGACGTTCTCGTTCCGTCTCCTTCCCAGTTTTGTTTGTGATCTCTCTCCTGTCTTCGCTTTCTGTTATCGCATCCATCCCCCACACTCTCTTTCTCTCCTATTCTTTCTTTCTCTTTGCTGTTTAATGGCTTTGCCTGGATGTACAAGCCCTTCCTGAGGATAGCTGGCACACACAGCATTGATGTTATAAATAATGTTGGCTCCTCTCCCTGCTCCCACCCAGCCCTCCTTGCATGAAACAGGGCTGGCCTGGTTACAGAATGCTTCCCTGTTTAACATCTCCCAGACAATGAGACACCCCCAGCCTATTAAACAGAAGCCTCCAAAGATATTTACATTTTAAAAACCATACTTAATAATTTTTCCCTTTGAAGGCTGCCAGCCTCTCTCTGAGACTCAGAACCATCCTTACTGGAAACTTCTCCTTTGAACATGCTAATTGCGTGGTTTCTGAAAACACTCTACCAAAGGGTGGGGAGAGATTTAAAGCTCCCTTTAATACACCCACTCAGAGGCAACATTCCCCTTCACAGGGAGATGCCAGCTGGGACTACTTTGTAAAATCTTATTCATCATGTTTCCAGATTCTTAATTCGTACGCTCCCAACCTTCACAATAAAACGATTATTGCTGTTAATTTAAACAACAGCCAGAAAGCCCCGAGTCCTTTAAATAGATTTGGGAAGAGCTGTATCTGTCTCATCCTTGGGGCTGGTGAATCCCAGGCTTGCAGTAATTGAATATAACACACAGTGCCAACCTGGTTAGTAAACTAAAGTACTTAGACTGACAAGTTGTAAACACATTCAAAACCGCCCTGGCCCTGGGCCAGCATATGCAGGGTGTATAACATCCAGCACTTTTAACCACTCAGACTGGCCTGGGTTCAGGTTGCAGGATTGCGCCAATGGGAGCGACTCAACATATCAGCTTTGAAATCCCCAGGAGAGCGTGATGCACAGTCCAGCTGTGGAGGAAACGCCAGCCTGTGAATAGCGCTGCTGGCGAACGATGCTCCTGAAGCTCTTGTTCTAATCAGTGCTCCCTCTCCCTCCTCCATGTTCTGCCTGCAGCTCATGGAGGGCAGGAGCAGAGAGCACTGATTACAAGCTTGTTCAGAGCTTCACAGAGAGCGCTCCCACGACTGACAGATGGGATCTGGCTGCTGCCAGGAGATGCTCTTACAAGATACACTTATTTTTAAATTTGTGGAGGAGTGTAGCTGAGGGGTGGGGGGAGGAGGGTTAGAAGGGAGGAAAGGGCTCAGGGAGGGTGCTGAGGAAAAGGGGGAGGGATAGAATCAGGATGCTTGTTGGACACCTACAGGTGAAAAATGGGCCAAGCCAGCATTAGAGGAAGCCCAGCATCCACCTCTCCCCAGGCCAGGCAGGGAGTACATTGCTTTCCGCCATGTGCTGCTCCTGCACCCGACTGAGGACTCCCCATCTTTGGCTGCACTTTCGTCTTGTAGGAGCGCTGCTGCTTGGCCGGTGTGAATTTGGTAAATGCAGGGCCTACTCCCCACCCTCCTCTGCAACAGCTGGGTGTGCTCAGACTCAGAGTTCCTGCTCCCTGTGAGTGGAGGTGAGGGAAGGACTTCCTAGTCCTAGCAGATTCTCCTCTCCCCCATGTGTGGCAAGGGGGCTGTTCTTCCATGCCTCTGTGCTGGGCATTCCACTTCTTTCTCTACCTGGACTGCAGAAGTAAGGCAAGGAGTGAAGCTCTGGTCCCAGGGGCACTGCCCTCATTTGTTAGTTGCACCAGGCGGAGCAGAGAGTGCTCTTGGAATTGGTGTGCACCTCCCTGCTCTGCCTCTTTGCTTCAGTGGGGGAGAGGGGTGTGGCCTCCTTGCCCACGCCTGCTCACCACTTTGACTCACCACTGATGAGAGGGTGAGACCATTTCCAGTTCTGCAGATGGGAAAGGAAACAGCAGTTGGATGATCGAAACTAACTCCCTGTTCCTGCACCAGCTGAAGTCTGGTGCCAAATTCCCTGTGACTTTCCTGGGCCCAGAGTACATTTCCCTGAGTGGGATATAAAGAGTGGAGGATGCAGTCCCCCTTGGAGGGTGAAGAGGCTCTGGTGCTGGATCCTGATTCGCTTCTGGTGGCGAGAGCTGCCCACTCAGTAAGGTACTAGATAAAAGTGTCAAAACAGGGTGTCCTCAGCAGGAAATGTGCACTGGATAATCAGTTCTCGGGAGGGGAACGCTGAGCAGCAGCACAACCCAGACAGAAGAAACATGGTGTCTTATTGATCCCTGACAGCAGCAGGCGCAGCAGCAGCAGATCATCTGAATGAGCTCTAGGAATCTGTGTGTAAATGTCAGATACTGCCTTGGAAACCTTTAATGTGCTCTGTGGCTGTAGGTTCAACTCTCCTGGGGTTTCCTGATGCAGCTGCTGCACTGCAGCCGAGTTAGCCGGGCCACTTGGGCTGGATAGAACTGAAAGGGGACAAGAATCTTCCAGCATCACACTTGAAGCTGGTTACATAAAAGGGATTAAAAATCATTCCAAAGACTTTCAGAGGTGACCTCTCCATCTGATGTCTTTGGGGAGGCCAGCCACGGCAGAGCCCTGGGAGAGATGTGTGAACTTCTGAGGAGTAAATCTTTTTTAAAACATATATTTATAATATATATAAGAAATTATATATATAAATTGCTAATTTTAATATGTATATAAGAAATTTTAACAATCAAACCAGAAACTTCCATCTTTACCATCCGAGAATACCCAGTAGGGATTGTTAGAAGTCAGACCTATTCCTATGAATGGGAAAACAGGGGCTTCTAGAGCTGGAAGGGAAACTCTGCGTGACAGTAAATCTATAGCAATATTTTTGGGGTTAACTTAAAAGAGATTTAAAGGACTCATCAGAATCCGACTGTCTCTGTCTATAGAAAATTCATTATATCGCTCCTGTTCCACGACTTTGCAATTCCGTGCTTACAGATCACGCCTGGTTTCTCACAGTCCTACACTCTGTCATCAGGCTGGGCCTGCTAATGAGAATTACAGTGCCATATCAATAAGGTGCCAATCACACCATTTGCAGCAGGAGGGAGGTTGAAGCGGTGATGGGATTTGAACGTTTTTTGTGAAGTTACTTGTAAACATTGCAACAAATCCTTGGCCATCCAGGAGCTTCATGCTTGGCCTTATATTGCAGATCTGGGCCACTGGGCATTTCGCAGATACAGCCAGGAGAGGCCTCTGATCATTCAAATGACCTGGCCCTTTCCCCTTGAGTTGAAGAAAATCTGCTAAAAGTTTTAGACATATGTTTTTGTTGTGTGTTTGTACTGTGCCTAGCCCAGTGGAGCTGTGGTCCAGGGTAGGGCTCCTAGGCATTCCTGTTACCTGAGAGATAAATAATAATCATAAATAGTTGAGCAGTTCTGATTCTGTGTCCAGCTCAGTATAGTATTTAAGATGCTGTGCCTAATCACTGGTGTGTTTTCCTTGAAGCTTAAACTGTCTGCTGGATTACAAATTCCTGAGCTCCTCAGAAACTCCCTTTCAAGATGACAAAATACATTGTTTCTCTAAGAATTTCACTGAAAGGAGGTTGCAAACTCAAGTGCTTTCCTCTTCCATATCTTAGTTGGCTTGTGTATAGTTTTTACCAGTTTCTTTAGAGCAGCTTCCATCTGCCGTTTCCTTTCATGAGGTGCTGCGGTATTTGACACGTTGCAGAACTACCAGAGAGGAGCCATTTTAAGGTCTTTCACTCTCAAAAAGTGCTTACACAATTTAATAAACGTGCTAAAAAATATTGTAATTGTCGCTGAGCATCCCTCTTTCTTGGAGTTGCATATGGGCTCAAAACAACCTCATAATGGGACTGTTGCTGCAAACTTTACGATGAAGAGGCTATCCCCTCTCCATAATAAATCACACGTATCTCCAGAGCCCAAAACGAGGGTCTCCCAGCTAAAGGAGAGCTTTGTTAGATTTCAGATATGGAAAGACTGACATTAGGCCAATAGCATGCAGCCTACTGTCATATTCACATCGATCGCAGTCCTGTTCCCACTGACATGAACAGCCCAAACCCTTCTGATACTAACTGGGGCGGGACTGATCCCCAAACTATCCATGCACAAGCACCATAATGACTCTTCTAAACTACTCTCCTGTTTTCAAGGAGATTTGACTGTATGAGTGCTTGAGAGGGTTGTAAGAAGCTGTGTTTTGCGTTCGAGGGAGACCAAGAAATGTATAATAGAATTTCAAATAGATGGACATTTCTAATGACCTGTATTGTAACCATTGGACACTTTTTCTTCAAACTTTGCAGAATGGCTCCCCTTTACCTTTGAGATAAAATCTGGCTGTTTTCAGGCAAAACAAAGTTTCCAAGCCACAGGTTTATTGAGTTGCTAAAATGGGGTTTTATAGCAGACACGTCAACGGTGAAGAGGTTACCTCTAGAACAGAGTAAACCATTGATTTTTTTTTGATTCGGTGTCAACAATTGAAAAAAAACAATAGAATTTTCTGGGGTTTTCTCACGCTGATGAAAAACTTAAAAAATATGAATGAAATGACATTTTGAAGTGAAGTGTTTTGATTTTTTTCCCCTCATTTTTTATTTGGCTGAAAATATTTGCCGAATTTGCAGTTAGTTTTGGTTGCCCCCAAACTGCATGTTTTGATGAATTTATTATACATCACAAAAATGTTGCCCAGCTCTAGTTGCCAGCTCTCCATAATATCTATCTCTAGCCTTTATTTTTACTCACATGACTCTGAATTCTTTTTTCCTGTCTTTCTCTTGTCTTTGCATTTTCTCTTTTGGGTTGTCTCTGTGAAAGTACTAATATTGCATGTAAACCAGATAAGGAAAAACCCATTTAGAGAATCAGCACTGAGATCCCAAGTAGTGCAGATTATCCTACCCTCAAAATAGACCTGTTAAAAGAATAACAACTGGGGCAATTTGGTACCTGAGAACTATCTTAACAAATGGCAGAAAAGAAACAAGCAGTCATCTTGTGGAAACCCCAGGCTACTGGGGTGGGGAGGGGTGCCAAGTGACACACACAATTAAGTCAAGCTCATGGAGAATTGTCATTACGTTTCTAAGATACTGGGTAAATAAAACTGTGTATATTATTTTTATCTCTGTTCGTGTGTCCAGAAGCTGAGTGATGGTTACATTCTTTATTACTCTGTACCTAAATACAATAAATTTAGTTTGTCCTGAGGTCATATTTTCTATGCTGAATAGTGCTCCCTAATCCTATCCTTTCATCTTCTTTCTCTGTAGAGTGAGCCAGACTTGGAGAAGGGCTTGGAGATGAGAAAATGGGTCCTGTCTGGAATCCTAGCCAGTGAGGAAACCTACCTGAGCCACCTAGAGGCTCTGCTGCTGGTAAGCACCTGTCACAGACACCAGATTTAATGATAATATTCACATTTCCAGAACAACTTTCATCCAAAGATTTCCAAGAGCTTCACAAACACTGACTGTCTCTCAGTAACCTGGTGAAGTGTAGGTAATTGTTATCCCCAGCTTGCAGGTGGAGAAACGGAGGCATAGAAAAGCAAAGTCACTTGTCCTAGGTTACACAAGGAGTCATTGGCAGAGCTCGGAATAGAATCCAGGAGCCCTGACTTCTAGTCCTCCTCTTTTAACTACTACACCTGCTACCCCGCAGCTAGTGGAAGAGATTAAGGGGGCAAAACAAGGGGCACAGGGACTGTAATTTCAGCATTTGTGTCCTGGGAAAATCTGTGAACTGGGAGTTGCTGAACTGCCCCAAGGAGAGAAATGGTACAGTCTAGTATTCAGAGAGTCACTGAAGTGTCAGTGGGAACATCACTTAACAGGCTAGGAAGGAGGCATTAGAACATGACAAAGACAGGTTTACTTGGTGCGTGTAGTAACAATCTCCTTGATTCTACTTTTAGCCCATGAAGCCTTTGAAAGCTGCTGCCACCACTTCTCAGCCTGTACTGACCAGTCAGCAGATTGAGACTATTTTCTTCAAAGTGCCTGAGCTGTATGAGATCCACAAAGAGTTCTATGATGGGCTCTTTCCCCGAGTCCAGCAGTGGAGTCACCAGCAGCGTGTCGGAGACCTCTTCCAGAAACTGGTGAGTAAGCTGCCACCACCAACGTTCCTTTAACCTCAATGCAGGTTAAATAGGCATGTCTTCCAGGTGTGTCTGAGACTCACATTCATTCCTTTGCATGGCTCTGGTGTGTGGAGGTCCATGGCTGGATGAGGTGGTAGAATTCTAAATTCATCTTTCCACTGTGGTGTGGTCATAACTAGGCTGGCAGTTTTGTGTTCTGCACTTAGAGGCTACATCATGACCCCACCAATATTACAAAACCAGTCAGTCTTCCAGAAGACTTTAGAGCTCTCCACAAAGCCTGCAGCGTGTCACTTGCTGATCATTCAGTTACCAAGGAGGCTGGCATGGCAACCTGACATCTGAGAGAGAGACAGTGTCGGAGCCCTTTGGGGACACACAGCATAGAGTTCAGTTTCATATTTCACTTCTTGTATAAAATATCCCGTGACACTCTATAGGAGTGAATTAGATGCTGGTGGTGCATTGGCTGTGCAGTTACTCAGTATAATTCGTACGCTGCCTTGGAGGTTGGAACCACTGTGGTGGAGGACTTCCAAGCAGCTCTCAGAACCCTAAAGTTCTTCCCTATATTTCTGTCCTCAAACGTCCTGTGTCAGACCTGACCATCCAGCCTCTGTTTGAACACAATTTCCTTTGGAGCCTGCCAGTCCTGTTCCAGAGCAAGCTACAGGGATTACTACAGAGGGACAGGAAGTGTGTTCTCTCATCCTAGAGATTTACTACTATTATTTATTACTTGTGTTGTGATAGCACCTAGGAGCCCCAGTCACAGACCCTGACCACATTGCTCTGTACAAATGGAGAACCAAATCATGATCTGCTGCATCCACATCCCCTGCTGACCCCCTAAGCACATAATGGCAGTGCATTTCACGAGCATTTGCAAAATTCTAATGAAAACTTACTAGCCCAGGCACAAAATTCATGTGCCCAGCCTGACCGTGCCAGTGATGATATTGATAAAATGAATGAGATTTTACTCCACCACCAGTAGACCCTTGCTTACCCTGTATTAACAGACACATAACACTCTGCCAGCTCTGCACTAGACTGCCAGACCAGCTGCTAGGACCTTGGTGGTGTTTCTTCTTCCTTGAACCGTTCCTGCTGTCTGTGCTCACCTGTCACAATTCTGGGCATAGTAGAGAGAGGCAGCCTCATGGGGAATAACCATGTTCTTTCACTATAACCATGGCCAAGGTCAAAGCTACAGGTAGCTGCTTAGGTTATACACACAGAAGGCCCCTTATTAGGAATTAGCATCTCAAATCCTTTCTTTGGCCTGGTCTACACTACTGGGTTAGGTTGAATTTAGCCACGTTAGGTTGATATAAAAATGACTGCGTCCACACAACCAACCCTGTTCCGTTGACCTAAAGGGCTCTTAAAATCGACTTCTGTACTCCTCCCCAACAAGGGGAATAGCGCTAAAATCAACTTGCTGGGTCAAATTTGGGGTAGTGCGGATGCAAATCGATGGTATTGGCCTCCAGGAGCTATTCCAGAGTGCTCCATTGTGACCGCTCTGGACAGCACTTTGAACTCCGATGCACTAGCCAGGTACGCAGGAAAAGCCCCGGGAACTTTTGAATTTCATTTCCTGTTTGGTCAGCGTGGCGAACTCAGCAGTACAGGTGACCATGCAGTCCCCCCAGAGTCGTAGAGCATAGAATGTTTCTACGCTCCCCCTATCATCTCCGTCTTTGAGGTTATCACAGATTAGAAGGCAAAAAAAATGCACTTGCGATGACATGTTTTCTGAGATCATGCAGTCCTACCTCACTGATAGGGCACAGCTTAATGCACGGAGGCATTCAGTGGCAGAGGCCAGGAAAGAATTAAGTGAGTGCAAAGAGCGGAGGCAGGACGCGATGCTGAGGCTAATGGGGGAACAAATGGACATGATGAAGTGTCTGTTGGAGCTGCAGGAAAGCCAACAAGAGCACAGACCCCTGCTGCATCCACTGTATAACCGCCCACCCTCCTCCCCATGTTCCATAGCCTCCTCACCCAGACGCCCAAGAACGCGCCGGGGGGGGGAGTGGGGGAGGCTCTGAGCACCCAGCCACTCCACTCCAGAGGATGGCCCAAGCAACAGAATGCTGTAATTCAAACAGTTTGATTTTTAGTGTGGCTACAATAAGCAATGTGGCCTTGTCCTTCGCTCCTCCCCCACCCCACCCGGGCTACCTTGTCCATTCTCTCTTTTTTTTTTTTTAATAAAGAAAAAATTCATGGTTTCAAAACAATAGTTACTTTATTTCAAAGAGGGGAGGGTGTTTGGCTTACAGGGAATTAAAATCAACAAAGGGGGTGGGTTTGCATCCAGGAGAAACACACACAACTGTCACACCGAAGCCTGGCTAGTCATGAAACTGGTTTTCGAAGCCTCTCTGATGTGCAGCGCGCCTTGCTGTGCTCTTCTAATCACCCTGGTGTCTGGCTGCTCAAAATTGGACGCCAGGCAATTTGCCTCAACCGCCCACCCCGCCATAAACATCTCCCCCTTACTCTGACAGATATTTTGGAGCACACAGCAAGCAACAATGGGAATGTTGGTTCCGCTGAGGTCTGACCTCAAACAGCGCCAGCGAGCTTTTAAACGTCCAAAGGCACATTCTACCACCATTCTGCACTTGCTCAGCCTATAGTTGAACTGCTCCTTACTACAGTCCAGACTTCATGAGCCATGGGAGCAAGTGGTAGGCTGGGGTAGGTGCAACGGCATGGTGCTGCCGGCTGGGCGAGCACCCTGAGGCAGAAGCCTCCAGGTTGCATGATATTCCAGGCAGGATTGAATCTCCATGAGACGAAACTTAAAGAAGAGAATGACCTGGAGTCTCTGGCTCCCATTTGGTGCTCAAAGAGGAGAATAGCCTTGTCTGTCTAGGCGTCCCAATAAGCATCACCGAGGTCTGCCAGGAGCACCCAGGAGATGTACAATGGCTGTCTGTCCTACTGCACAGTCTGCCGCGAAGGCAAGGAGCTGCTGCTGTGTAGCAATGCAATACCGTGTCTGTCAGCAGCACCCAGGAGATGTACGGTAACGGTGAGCTGAGCGGGCTCCATGCTTGCCGTGGTATGGTGTCTGCACGGGTAACCCAGGAAAAAAGGCATGAAGCGATTGTCTGCCATTGCTTTCATGGAGGGAGGGGGGCCTGACGACATGTACCCAAAACCACCCGCGACAATGTTTTTGCCCCATCAGGCACTGGGAGCTTAACCCAGAATTCCAATGGGCAGCGGAGACTGCGGGAGCTGTGGGATAGCTATCCACAGTTCACCGCTCTGTAAGTCGATGCTAGCCATGGTATTGAGGATGCACTCCGCCAATTTAATGTGCTTAGTATGGACATACGCAATCGACTGTATAAAATCGGTTTCTAAAAATTGACTTCTATAAAATCAACCTAATTTCGTAGTGTAGACATACCCATTGTCTCTGCTCTGGCAGCCGGTCCTCTCTTGGAGGTAGTTTAACCCAAGCCATTATCAGATGGTTGTTTCTTTTAGGCACTGACTGCCTCGGGACACTACCGCTCTCACTTGGCCAGAGAAATGAATTAGTTTCAGATGTTTGAAAAAGGAAACTGGTGTGTGTGTTTATGTGCATTTCCACTTGTTGCTGCTCTGTTCCACCCCCCGCCTCCCCATTTTGCTTTGCTCCATCTGCACTGTTGTTACCTCATACTTTGATATTCCACCCTCCTCCCCCTGTGCTATTCCCTTTGCTCTGATTGTGGCTGTGTTGTTTCAGTCTGCTGCGGAGAGTTCCCCTAGCAAAGTTCAACAAAAGACCTCAGTGTGCAGAACAGAACAGACAAGAATAAAGCAATGTACAGAGCCTGAAGATGACCTAGGGGTTCCCAAGCCAGATATACCTGATTGTCTGCATTCAAAAGGCATCCCTCTAGCCCCTCCCCTATAGTGTGCAGAAAGCAAAGGATTATGGGAGCTTCGTTTTCTTTTCTAAAAAGAAAAGAATCTCCGCATTCCTTAGGTGCCTCTGATTCCCTGAGTTGGTGAGACATTCCATGGAGTAGCTTATTGGATGGAGAGTGCAGTTCACCAGGTCACTTAATTGTTAACATCTGTGCAGCAGTGCACCAGCTCCCTTCCCTGTTGACTTGAGACAGGGGGACAATATTTTATGTGCCCTCCAGCAGCTCAAGATGAAACCGCAAGAAGCTGCTTTTCACTGCTGGTGTATTTTAGTCAGGAGGAGATTAGTTGGTGCCTTAGCAGATAGCTCATGGACATGGTATGCGGTGCTCAGAGATTAGCTCACAAGGTCTCAGCTGCCTGCTGCTGCTCCCCAGCTTGCTAAAGCTGAGATGCAGGAAGAGCGCTGCAATCAAATGATGCTTGATAAACTGCCTTGAGAGGGTGGCGAAATAATGCTACTAGCTGAGGGAGAGCTCTTCAGATGAATTACCGTAGCTGGCTTGTCCCAGCAAACTTTGACTTGCTGTATTGCTACTCTGGCCTGAGCTTAAGGCTGTGCCATGCAGATGAGGCTGGCAGGTCCATGTACCAGGCATCCATGATACTCTCTTTTTCTGTTCCCCTGAACCTTTTGTGTTTTTACAGAATTGGCAAGCGATGTTGGATCTGTGTTGGGAGCAGCTTGCCCTAGTGTAGCAATAACTCAGCTACGCAGAGTGAATATCCCGGGGAGCTCTGGGCTTGCTTAGCTATTTCAGCTCTGGTAATTCAATGCAGTGTTCTGACAGATACTGCAGCAGTCACTTTATTCCGCTATTTTTTCTGACAAACTGAGTGTTTTGCTGTACTGAACAGAGCCAAACCATTCTTAGCAGCCAGTTAAAACCATCTCGACAGGAGAGAGATTGCTGAAATACTAGACATTAATGCATGGTCAGTCAGGATGCACATCAGGTCCTTTTCACATGTGAGGCCATGCCATGAGGTATGATTATGGTGATAATTTGGAGTCTTGATAATTATCTTCAGGGCACTGGTGGCATTCATTTTATTTAACCTGTAAAATAAAGAACCATAGATCGAAACTGAAGGCAGCATACAAAGGAGATTCTAAAATCTTACATACGGTGGCACTCTCTGCAGTGAGTTGCTGCTATCAGAAGCTGACAAGGTAGCTGTGTTATCCCATCTTTTCAGCTGGGGGATAAAAAGCACCAGCTGTCAAGAGTAGAACTGGGTAAAATATTTTGAAATTGTATTGGAGGGGTTTGAAATTTTTGGATTTTTAATGAAAAACGGAAATTGTGTCTCAAAAAAATTTTTTTTGTTTTTTTAAAAGGTTTAACTTTTTCATTTTTCAAAAACTGAAAAATGATTTTTAACAAAACTGAATTGTTTTACCAAAAAAAATTTTGTTTCCAGTTTTTTGTAGAAAAATGGGAAAATTTTAACCAAAATAAGAATTTTCTGTGAAAATAGTTATTTGGGTCAAAAAGGCATTTTTCATCCAAAAATGTCTTAATGATTTTTACCAACTCTATTCAGGCATGGTAGGGAAAGCAAGAGCCCTTGCACTAATGGAGAAATCAAAGCACTTACATCCTAGCTGCCATCTCTAGGACATGATTCCAAAACTGAAATGTTATAAGTCTCTCCCAGCAGAGGCTACGGTCAGGATTACTGCTCATTTGGGGATGGTGCAACAGTGCCAGCTATGGATCATGTGCTCTCTGCAGGCCTGGGGCCAGACCCTCCCTGGCATCCATGCACAATTGCCACTGATTTCAGAAGGAGCTGTGCCATTGTACAGCGGGGCTGCAATTAGTTCCCTCATCTCTTTGTGAAGATCACTGTAGGAGGTAGCTCACCGTTTCTCAAGCCACCATTACTTCAATAAACTGTGTAGGGAAAGATGCACAGAGGTACTGGGAAGCTACTCAAGTGCCAGGCTCTCCTGCAGGAGGCAATGTAGGGAATGATGCAGAAGTACTGTTTGTGGGGGAAGCTCACAGCTATGTTAGTGGGAGAGTCTCCGAGCTGGAGTCTCTCTAGAATGGTGGAGGATCACTGACTGTGGGGAAGTTCTCAGCTCCTCCGTTCCCAGTCTCCCAGAGCAGTCACAGTAGGGAATACTGTCCATGCTGGCAGTGGACCCACGGTAGTCATAGGGTAAGTGAAGGATTGAAAATACTCTCCTTTTCAGTGGAGTCCTTCAATGCTCCTTCTGTTGGTGTTTTTCTGATTGTACGCTGGGAAGCCCATTTGAACTGCTGAGGTGTTTATAGCACAGCTGCATGGGTCTGCAACACAAAGGTTACTCTAGAGTTCAGACATGCTTGGAATTTGCCCATGGATTTCCCAGCTGGATCTTATGCTGTCTGGCATTAACATGACTGCTATTTAGAAATCAGCGAACAGGATCAGTGCTAAGACCTAGTGATTAATAATGGCTCATTACAGGATCCAAGGCTTGCCGTATCTTTATCTGGGTCCACCACACATTCTACGGCTGCAAAATCCTGCATTGCCGTCCATGCCTTCCAGCAGTGGTTCTATGCTGTGTGTATTGTTTTCGACTCTTCAGCACTCCTGTCCTTAATGCTTCAACCATGTGGCTTTAGATAATGTCTGCATATGTAGATCTTGGTTAATATCTGGGTTTGCTTTAACAGCTTCAGCAGATGCACAGAAGCAAACGAGTAGCTCATTGGGGTCACATTCGTGCTATACGGCTGAATCACTCCTGTCTGATTCATATTTCATGCAAACAGCCAACAGCTCCTGCAAAGTTTCATCCATGAGCTAAAATATTAATAGTCGCTAATCTGGCAGTTTAGAAGGGAAAAACTAGGCGATGGTAATAAAGATTTGTCATCCTCCCAGGCTTGCAAATTAACTTCTGTTGGGTAAAGGGAGCCACCACACAAGGAGCACCTGTTCCAGTGGGGGAGAACCCACAGGAGGGGGGGCACTTCCTGTTCAGAGTATCCTGAGTTTCTTTGGATTGGTGTAAATCAGCCTCTTCCCTGGTTATTCTGACTCCCACCAGCAGCTGTCCCAAGCCATCCCCCTCCCTGGTGTTTACTTTGTTTTGTTTTGATCCCTGCAGGCCAGCCAGCTGGGAGTGTACAGGGCCTTCGTGGATAACTATGAGGTTGCCATGGAGACGGCAGAGAAATGCTGCCAGGCCAATGCTCAGTTTGCTGAAATCTCCGAGGTAATGTCAGGATGTTCAGACACACGCGCCGCCCTGGAGCTGATTAATACGCTGCAGTGTCACTCCTGTGCAGCCTCCGAGTGCCTTTGCAGCGATCGCTCCTTGGAGAGGCTGGGACTGGAGGAGCTGTGAGCTTCCCCACAGCCACTGCTCCAGCCCCAGCCCCAGCCTCTCCAGTGGCCTTTAACTAAGGCTGGCCCGGGAGGAACTATGAATTCTCCCATAGGCAGTTTTTGCTCACTGTTCCCCACAGTGACTCTTATAGTGACTGGCATGGCTTTGAACTTTCCTAGCTCTGCTCCAGCATCATGCAGTCCTAAAGAGGAAGGTTGTGTTTGAGCTCCTGATGTCTCTTTCGCAAATAATGACACTGCCTGTGGTGTAAAAGGCCGTCTCTAACAGCTTGCATGATGTCTGTCGGTAGAACCACAGGCTCAATTAGCCTCAAGTGCTGAAAGAGGTAGCGTTAGAATGCGCTGTTTAAAATGACAAGTGTGTCAAGTGGAATCTTCTTATTATTTATTAGACTGCTTTGATTTCCTCCCTTTGAGTGGGATTCTGTGTGTTGAAGTACTTTGCAGGCTTCTCATGCCATGGGCCCTGGGTGGAGCTCCTTGTCCAGCGGACAGTGTCGCTGTGGTGATTACAGCCCCAAGAAACGCCACAGCTGGAAAAAAGCAGCTGCCAAGAAAAATTGGATTTAAATGGAACCACCTTTTCTGTATCGGGTCTGCGTGGTGCCAGAGGCGTTTATTTCTTTTCAAAACACTAGTTCGTCGAGGAGCCCAAATCTTTTTTTATCTTTAAAATTAAAAAGTAAAACATTTCAAGACATTAAGATTGAGGGAACGCAAACTGGCAACGCCCTTTGGAAACATGCTGTGGTTCTCATCACAGTGTGAGGGGGTTCCCCACCTCCCATCTGCAGCCATGGCTCTTTGCGGGGTTTTGAGCCTCAGACACAGCCCCTAGCATCAGCAGTGTCACCTTGCTATCAGGGCAGCTTCCCCCACTCTTCATTTTTTAAATTTAGATAAATACAGTCTGTATAGTCTCCTCTGACTAATCGTTAGATTTATGAGTTGTGTTGTGGTAATGCCACAAAAGGGATCCGGGCCGCCTCATGCTAGGCACTGTTCAAATGCAAATTCTGGGCACCACATATTATGTGATTTCCTGGTGGGTAAGCGCTAAAGCCCTGGCAATGACCATAGTGTAATAAATAGTAACGACGATGAATATGGTGGTACTTTTGCACTTCTGTGCCCATGTCCTGCTGAGGATTTCACAGCACTTTACCCACATTAATACATTCAGCCTCAACATTCAGGGCAGCAGCAGAATCAGGAATAGCACCCAGGTCTGCTGACTGCCCACCTTGTGCTTTAGCTACCAGACTATACGTACACTGGGCCAATGGCACATGCATCCCTGTGGACATCCGCCCGTCTAACTGGTGGTAACTCAGCCATCCCCAGGTTTTCTCCCATATGCTGTACGTGGCTCCCTGGTTTCTCGGGTCTCTAAGGACTCACTCTTAGGAATTCTGCTTGGAGCTGCAGGCTCCTGGCAGACTGTGACATGGTGGTGGTAGAGTTACCATCAGGACAATGCATTTTCCTTCACTGACATGGAATATGGCAGGGCTTTTTTGGATGCTGCTTTAGGCTGACTGTATGAACACAGGCACCTCTTCCTCCCTTGGAGGTGTTGAGGAGGTTCTGGGGGTGGCGTTTCTGGGTGATGAACGGTCTCCTACATGGATTTTCTTTTTCTTTTAGAATCTCAAGGCCAGAAATACAAAGGACTCAAAAGATCAGACAACCAAAAACTCCTTGGAAAGTGAGTGTTCTGTATGGAGGAGACTCTGGTTTGTCGGCACTTGGAGGGGTGGGAGTGGAGCTAGCTATTGTTGCCCTGGGTGGAGGGTAGATATATTGTGGAATAACCATTCCCCAGTCCCACCTTCCATGGTCCCTTTACTTTCTGAATGCTGGTGGGTTATGGTGACTCCTTGCTGTCCCCGGGAAGCTGCTCCCTTTTGCTCATTAGCAGAGCACTTACCTAGAAAGCTGCATGTCTGCACAGGAAGCCTCCATTCATCTTACTGGCTAGTCATTCCCCTTGGGCAACAATGGACCATGCACAGAATAACCATGATCTTTGAAAAGCATCTATTGCCTAATAGTAGCACAAACATCATCATACAAGGAATTATTATTTGTATTACGGTGGTGCTAGAGGTCCCAGCTGAGGTCAGGGCTCTTTGTGCTAGGCCCTGTACGTACACATAGCAAGAGATCGTCCCTGCTCCAAGGAGGTTCCAGACTTGTTTAAGGCAAAGCCTCATGGATGGCAGGATTTGGGAGCACCCTAGAGATGCCATGCTGAGCTTGGGAGGGGAGGTGGTGCCTTGATCACCTTTCAGAGACCTTCCTGGCAAGATTAGGAGAGGCGTTGAAGGGGAATGGCTCTAGAGGGTGTGGCTAGGCACAGTACTCAGCTGCAGGGTCAGCCATGAAGATCTAGAGCTGGAGGATGTAAGAGGTTAATCAGAAGAGTGCCCTGCTGGGAGTGTTGTGTGCCATTCAGCGAGCTCACCATTCACTCTCCCTCAGCTGCGTGTTGCTTGGGGTGTGCAGTAGGTTGTGTTTGTGTGTGTCTCTCTCTGTGTTTGTGCAGTATGTTTTGAATGTTTGAATTAGCAGTAATGAACTCTGTGTGTGGAGGGGGGAATGTTTGTGGGGGGCGGGGGGGTGTGCCCAGTGTGGCTGCTGACTGCTTCTTTCCACACACTTGTGTGTTTTATTTACTCTGTAGTTCATTAACGGTGGAGAAGAGAATTGCAGGATGTTTCTTCTGTACTAGTTTTGCGCCTGTATGTTTGGTTGCATGGCTCAGTGTGCTCTGTAGGGCACTCTGTTTTTAGATGGCTGCCTTTCTTATGCCTCTGCTGCTTTCTGTCCACAGCTCTGCTATACAAGCCAGTGGATCGAGTGACACGCAGCACACTTGTTCTTCATGTAAGTAGCTTGTGTGTTTAAATGGCAAGTATAAGAGCACAGGCACTGTCCCCGCTTTCTCTTCCCTCCAGCCTTTCCTGCACAGACAGGACTGGGGAAATTAAGAGGCTGCCGCTCTGCCTGGGTGTGTCTTGTCTTTATATGCGGAGGAGCAACTTGAAGTTCCTGGTGGAGAATAATTCCATGTGCGGAACCAGTGACGTGTCCCCAGCGGGGTTAGCAGGCTAGGTTAGACTCCACAGCTGCAGTGGGATGGGACAGTCATCTGCAGCCTTGCCCTAAACTATGAGAGGAGGCCAGAGCCACCTGTGCCAAGGGTTCTAATAACAGGGCTCCCGGAGCCTGTGGCTCACTGTTCTGGTGGGCGCCGTTCCTTATTCTTGTCCCTTCTTTGTGTTCTTGATGGTAGGATTTACTGAAACACACTCCAGCAAGCCACCCCGACCACCCACTCCTGCAGGATGCTCTGCGCATCTCTCAGAACTTCTTGTCCAGTATCAACGAAGAGATCACACCCCGCAGACAATCTATGACAGTCAAGAAGGGAGAGGTGAGTCCCCATCCTCTAGTGACAAGATCTATTTCTAAACAGTAGTTCTGCCTTTCTCTGGGAGGGCTGGAAATTAGGAGACTACCCTAGCCTTCTGAAGGTTACAGTGAATGCAGGGATACCGGAGGAGTTAGGCCTCCTTTTGGTGTAGAACTCTGGCATGCTAGCTAAGCTTAATACTCTGTGGGGAGTCATGCTGGCACACACAGATAAAGTTACATGCAGACCCAGAATTAGTACTCAAGAATTCCTGGCTCCCAGACCAGTGTTCACTCCTCTAGGCCATCCCTTCATTCTGTGAGAGGTTGATATCTTCTTGTAGATTTTCTTAAACCCCTACTAGTTCCTGGGTTGCTGAGACACAGTTTATGCACAGTCCTTGTGTTCCCCAGGACATGGTGTGGCTCACTGCACGTTCTGTTCAGAAGGCTATTTGGAGCTACCAAAGGGCAATTGTGACTAGAATCGCAGACCTTATTGCTGCAACGTGCATAGCGTGTGCTAACCCAATTCAGGGAGAGTTCTTGGTAGTATTCTGTGTGCAAACTGAAACCAAATAAGGGCCTATGGATCAGAAGGAAGGAAGGCAGCTGCTGGAGTAATGGAAGATTAGAAGGGCATTTTCCAGCCACTCGTGACCCTTACATCCCCTCTCAGGAACCAACTTGGCAGGATGTTCACCTAAATCTGCACATTCAGAATGAAATGCATTTTCTGCATCTTCTAGAAGCCTACAATCTTGGGCAAGAGGGAAATCTCACCTGGGGGCGTGCTATAGCAATCTGCTGTGGCGAGCGAGAGGGGGGCAAGCTGAATGATGCTAGGAGTTGGCACTGTGATTTCTGTCTCTTAAGTATCCCCAGAATGATGTCAGGACCCAAGGTACAGCAGAGAAATACATGTTACAGCCCCAGTGTCCAGTACACAGAGACTCACTGTGTGAGGGCAAAGAGGTGGAAAATCAGAGCCATTTCTCAGCTAGAATGTAAAGAGAAGTAGGAAGGAATCGAAATGGGATGAGAGAGTCCCCTTGAAATAGGAAGCTTAGGGTTGTTCATCTATCTAGGGGCCAATCCAGTGTCCATTAGAGTCCGAAAAAAGCCCCCCATTAACCTCTGTGGGAATTGGATTGGGCCCCAGAAGTGCTGGGCTCTGTCCTCCCTCACCCACAGACTAGACTGTTTATAATGGAGACAGACTTCTGCAGTGGTATGGCTCTGTGTGGCTCCCTGAGTTCCTGGGGCAGATCCATCTCTAAGGTAACTCCAGTGTGGTTTTGGTAGGGATGAATTTGGTCCCTCCTGTTCAGTAACAGCCAGGACTGATGAGGAGCGTTGGAGGAGATAGTTGTGGGGCAGGGAAGCTTGGATGAAATGGGGTGGGGAAGCTTGAATGAAAGAGCGGAATCAAGAGCAGCAGATTTGTGGTAGAGGAACTGCAGCTGGCGTTTGTCACGTCAGCACTGTGCCCTGTAGTCTCCTGCCAAGCCCAAGATGACCACAACTGGACCCAGGGATCCCCTGGAAGACATTCCAGTGAAAAGTCCCCCAGCCCTATAAACATACACATTCCTGAGTTATTACTGTATGTTTCATTGACCCTTTCAGCTCTGAGGGTTCTCTGGCAGACGCAGAATGGGGCTGGGGTACTCAGACAGGGCCCCAGAGTGCATTGTTCCTCAGCTTTGAGCAGGAGTTCCCCCATTTACCTCCTGCTTTGGGGCTTGTTTTGGAACCCCAAGGCTGCAGCTGAGATGTGCTGAGACTAGAGCTGTGGGGACCATGCAGTAGCAGGGTGGGATGCAATTATACACATCAGTGGCCAGGGCCTTGGAGACAGCAGAAGGCCTCATTAAAGTGGATGCTGATCGAGTCATGGCAGGTATCACAGGCTGGAATGCCCCTGTCCCAGGAGAGGGAGTGCTCGGTAGTCTCAGATTGTCTGTTAGCATCTCAATGAGGGATGCAGGCTTTGCAGCGTGTCCTGTGGAATCCTAATGAAGTGACAGGAGCCAGGGCAGCGGGAATGAAGTTGTGCTCTCTGGTGAGCTGTGGATTTGTCATCCACTTACAAAGTGAGAATGGGGTGTGTAAAGAGTGGGCTCAGCAGGGCTGCTCCTATTCCCACTCACGCGGTGGTGAAAATATTGACTTTGGGTGGTTGCTCCGTGTTTACTCTTGTGGCAGGGACAGCAGAATCAGAGCTGAAAACAGGTTTTCCTATGCGATGGAGGGAATCCATAACTCTCTCTCACTCGCATGCACCTACTCTGCTCACAGTCCGTTCCAAGCCAAGGTGAAGAATATGCTTATTCCAGATCTTTCTGTGTTGCCCTTTAACTTCCTTTCCCTCTGGGAGTCGAATGCTAGCTGCTTCCTTTGGCTTTTCTGCACCAAAGGCCCTGCCTCTAAGAGGGGCAGGGCACCACCTTCTTCCCCGAAGCTTGTCCAGACTGGGGAGTGTTCACCATTTCCATGGTTCGAAATTGTGATCCAACTGCCTGCAACAGGAGTAGACTCCCAGCCATTCATTAATGAAGGATTTGTGCACTATCTTCCTAAAGAGTTAACAAGCCCCGCTCCCCACCACCAACAGCCCTTCCAGGTTGGGATCAGAGCTGGGTTTTGTCTGTGTGTGTGTAAATCTCTGGCTGAGCCTTTCCTTCTGCTCCCCTTGTCTGTGCCCTCCCCGGGGTGATGGGATAGCATGCAGTCTACATGTCCTAACTGACAGCTCTCAATGCATAATGCATTTTTTATTTTAATGAATAGCCAGCTTGCTTTGATGGCTTTTATTCATTATTTACCTCCCTCCCATTGGAGATTCCTTTGGCGGGGGAGCAGGCTAGCTGCTGTAGCTCCAGCCTCCTCCTCTCATACAGTGCTCAGGTACCGACCTCCGTTGTTAGCGTGCATATAAAGGGGCCCTGTTTCTCTTCCTTTTTTTTTTCCAGCCAGCAAACGGCTCCCAATCCCCATCTTTAATGTGGAGTGTTTGGTGAGCACAGCGCAGGGAGGATGTAAATCCCCTTTGCCTGCCTCTTGCTGCTGCTTTCTTTTGCTGGATTGCTTTGAATTGGTGAAAGCAGCCAATGGTTAATCTCCCTAGTGACAGGCTCCTAAAAGTAAGTGTGTGTGTGTGAATACACAACCTTCCACACACACACTCCCTCCCCCAAGGTGTGACCCAAAGTTATTGATCCCCTGCTTTAGGTGCTTTCATTTGCTACAAGGCACTTGGCCGCATCCTGCACACAGTGAGGAAAACAAGGGTTGCTCACCACAGAGGAGCTCGTTCCCTCCCATCCTATCCACTGGAATATTCCATAAAGTAACTCCAGCGTTTTGCACAAGACACTTCTCAGTCCATGCCCAAACCAGGACGTGCTGTGACCTGTATGGCGTGGCAAGGACATCCCAGCACATTGCTCTCAAGGCCATCGATATTACCTGTCCCCCTTCTCTGCAGTGTCTCCGCTTACTGTGCAATACAGCAATGCTGACAGGGCAAGGGAGAGCTTCAGCCCCAGCCCCGTTTCCTTTGTGATCTGTGCATTCGATCCTTCGATGGGAATTGAAGTGGGAGGCATGGTCCTGAGGCAGCCTGTGGCTCCCCGAGTGTGTGGGCCTGGCGGGTCCCAGACGTAAGGAGGGGGGCAGAGTTTCTGCATGCTTCAGGGATGTGGGTAGGATGCTAATTACAACAAAAGCCAGAAGAAATGAGGCTCTGTCAAGGCCAAGGTGTGGCTCTGGGGTTCTTCTCTAGCCTGTTGTGGGGAATTGAGTCACTTGTCTCCCCAGCATACAACCCAGGGACTTGTGGGGAAAGATGTAGTGTCTAGGATTTGGTTTGTGGGTGGCAGAAGGAGATAACCATTGGACCCATCATGGGGGGACATCCCCCTGCGAAGGAACAGAAACATGGATGGAATGTTATGCCTCTGGGGACATATCTTAGCTCCAGAATCTCCCCTGCCAAGGAGCATGGAAATGCCTCCCTCCCTCTCATCCTCTTTTCTCCTTCCTGCTTGTTAGTGTTTCTGATTGATCCTTCCCTAAGTGCCCACTTCAGTAACTTGCCAAGTAGCAATAAAGAGCTCGCTGGGGTGTCCCTGAGTGACATGAAGCCTCCTGATTTAGGGCATGTGAGAAGTTCAGATTCCTTCTTGTCTTGTGCATGTGGCCCTGCCGCAGCTCCAAGCCAGGACCTCATTTTGTGGATGGGGCCTTGTTTGCTCACAGCCGACTCTTCACCCGCCACCATTCATTTCCTTTGTTTCAGTTATAGGGGGTCTTTTGAGGGGAAAAATCCCCAAGCGCTCCAGAAGGATCAGTCCCTAAGGTTGTACCCAGCGATCCTGCACAACGTCCAGTGGGGAGGCTGGTTTGGCACCGCTCCGGTGCAGCTTTCCCAGAGGTTCCTAGCTGCAGCCGGTGTGAGAATGGCTGGCTGGAGGAGTCAATGTCTCCTTTCTGAGCAAGAGCTTAATGCTGAAATTTCCCCTCCGCTGTTCCCTATCCAGTTCTGCCTTTTCTTGTAACGCAGGAGTTAATGGAACTGCTAAAAGCACTGAGCCCCTTAGGGGAGAGAGGCAGATTCCCACTGTGGGAGGGCCCCAGTCCATCTGTCTGAGCCTGTCTCATGTTTTTCACCATCGTATCTGAGATGCTCAAGCCTGCCTGTGGACTGCCATATTTCTGAAGTTAACTGGTAAACGCATCTGATGGTGAATTGCCTCTGAGTAGCAGAGCATCATTGGGTTTAGGCTGCAGTCACATTAGGGAGAGTTTGAGGTAGGGAAAGAGAGAACAATAGGGGACTGTTTACAAAAGGAAACCGGCAAGGGTGTGAACTGGAGCGTCACTGGGTTTGTGGGCTGGTCTTGGACCCCTTGGGGCCTGGGGATTGCTGCTTCTAGTGGCCCTGGGCAGATGCTGTCGCAGCAGTGTACTCAGAAATACAGGTTTGGATCCCACGCTCTGTCTCCTGGCTGAAGCCCTATAGCTCTCACTGACAGTCACTTTGGAAAACAAAAGGCTGTTAGACTATTAAGAGAAGCCCATTAATTCCTCAGCAGATGATCCCGATGTCCTGTCACGCTGCTCTTGCATCACACACAGGAATCATTCTCCTCCTACGCTCTGCAGAAATCCAAACCTTAATGACATGTGCCAATATCCATAATGACGTGTGCCAGTATCCATCCTTTTGCGCTTTACCATCCTCCTCCTCCTGCATCACACGTTCCATTCTTTCCTGTAACTCTCACCCACACGCGCTGCAGTCTTCTGCCGTCACCACCCAGGATACACCTCCTCAGCTCTGACAGGCAGACAGCCCTTTGCAGATCTTAAATCCAGATGAACAGCTATTACAAGTTTTACTTTGCATTGTGCATCTCAGACAAACAGGTAACCTGCCTCGCTATCTGGAGTTAAATAATACACAACAGCAGACAGCACACGACATTAGAGACAGCAATCAGTGAAAAAATTATGCAATGAATAAATGAAGGTGCAGGCAGTTGAGAGGCTGGTTGAGGAACTCAAAGGCAAGGGAGAGAAGAGATGAAGAGGCAGGAAACGCAGGGAGGCTGTCCAGGTGGCAGGAGCAGCAGGGGGGAAGGCTCTTATGCCCAAAGCAGTGAGGCACTGACAGAAAAGGGAGGAGGCAGGTGCTAGATATGTAAAGGGAATAGGAAGTAAGGCAGAGAGAGAAGGTCTGGGAGGTAAGGCTGGAGCAGGATGCTGGGACCCAGCCCAGGCTCTTGCCTGGCAGTACTGCACTGTCCTGGCAGGAATGGTGCTCATCTTAGGGTGTTACTGATGGAAGTATGTGTGCTGGATGCCCAGTCACCACTCTGGTATGAAGTCCACCTGAATGTGTCCGTAGCCCATATGCCCCCCCCAGGGTCTTTGGATGGTGGGGGAGGCTCTTCTCTTACGTTTTTTATACACTGGTGATTGTGTTGCTATTCCTCAGTCAGGCCAGGAGGAATAAGCTGGATAAGTGGGGTGGGTACGGTAACTCTGACAGGAAAGCCTTGCAGCAAACAGCCATCTGCCCAAAACACCCTATGGCCCAGAAGTCTGTTATAAACATAGGGCCCCCGAAAGGATGCCAGTGAGGAGACAGCTAGATAGGGAGGTTGATTGGGCGGGCGGGGGGGGAAGAGATGGGGAGGGAAAGGAATGGGGGACCCATGTGGCTGACTTGGAGACATCCTGACCTAGGTTACCAGTACCCTCCAGCCAGGGTTTGAGCTGCTGGGGTCCCCTTTGTATGGTGTGAGTTGCCAAGGTCTATGGGTGCTGGCTCAGTGGCCGGGTTGGTGAGGACTCTGAAGAGGAAGTGAACAGTCTCTGTGTTCTAGGGGGCTGACGGGGTCACATCTGTGAGGCTGGCTCTGTCTTCCTCAGGGAGACTGTCTGACTGCAGTCCTGTAGGGCATGCTCCCTGGGCCTCTCGCTCCCCTGCACTGAGGCAGCCTGTAGCCGGACACAGCTGCTGGTACAGCAGATTCTGTCTAGCAGGCTCCTTGTTGGACTCTGTCTCCTCTGCCCAGGGAACGTGGCTGAGGCAGTGTGTGAACCCTGGGCGTGTGCAGACGGGTGCTGGGAGCATGCAGACGGGTGCTGGGGGCATGCTGGGGATCTGAGGGGCATGCTGACTTCTCCTGGGACTAGGTGGAGGGATTGGGCATGTGCTGACCAACTCATGGGGAGAGGCACCCTTTGCTCCCTCACAAAGAAGCCTGTAGTCAGCTGGTTGGGAAATCCTTTTATTGTCTCCCTCTGACCTGCTGAACCCTCCCTGCCAGATGAGTCATCACAGCAAAGGATGTAACCCCAGCAGCTCCCTACTGGAAACACTCCCCACCCCACCTCCCCAATCAGTGATCAGCAGCCTGATGTGCACCTATTATACCAAGTCTTGTCAAGTTCCAGGAGAAGCAGGCAGCTAAATCCATCTCCCAGCTCAGTCTCAGCAAGCACCCTGCTGTGGAGAGAGCGATCCCAGCCTGCTCTACAAAGCCACTCTTCAGGCTTCCTTTCCCCCTGCCCCTCGCCCACAGTAGCTGGGAGCTCCCTGGGTCATCTCCTATGAAGATATCTCCCTGGGTCCCCCTTGCAGGGACATGTCTCTGGTAGGCTCATGAGTCAGGACTGTTAATAGAGCAGAAGAGGGAAGAAAATCCTCCTCTCTGTGCGGCTTGGTAAATTTTTCCCTCCTAGCCGCTGACTGGAATACATCCCCTCCGCCCCCTTCCCTGACTTCCTACGCCTGACTAGAATACATCCTCCACCAGGCTCCCCAGCCAGCCTCCTTTCCTGAGAAATCCCACCTCCGTAGGAGTCATTCCGGTGCCTCATGCTAGCGTCTTGTCTCGAGGATCTGGACAATTTATCCCCCAAGTGCTAGATCAGATAAACTCAGCATAGATCAGCATCGCCTCAGGAACAGCATCACAGGCTGACAGGATGGTGGCTGTCCGCATCACAGCAGGGCTCTCTGCCTGTGGCGGTACTGAACTTCCTGTTTGGGTTGATGGGGAATTTTGGACATGGAACTTTTCTGAGCAAGAGGGAACCTGCTACTTGGAAGAGCCTGCCTGGATGTTTACAGGCAGGGGCTATGCAGATGGCCCCTGTGACTGAGGTTCTTGGTAACGGAAGGGAGTGGATGCCCTGAGTGGGGTCGGTGGCAGTGGGTGGATCTGGAATCCCAATGCCATGTGAGAATATTCACACTCTCAGTCCCCTGCGGTCACTGCCTTTGCCGGCACCTACCCCCTCCCTCACACTCTTGTGATGTTATGGGGGGCAGGTGGGAACCCTCAGCACTCCACTGGCTGCAGTCCCTGGTTGTATTTGGAGCCATGGCCAAGGTAGTCCAGGCCTGTGGAGACTCTTCCGTTCTGACCCTCAGCCTAGGTATCAGAGCTCTGACACATCCAGAGGGGAGATGAAACTGAATCAGAGCCAAGCAGAACAGATTCATTCTTGAACAGCTCACATGAGTCTGTGCAAGGACCAAGCATTAGGCTATTTGCTGGCTTCGCTGAATTTCTCAGAAGGGGGCGCACTGTCTGTGACCTGGCATCAGCTACCAGGAATGGCTTCATCTGAGGCCCCTGTAAGAAGGAAATTTTCTCCCTAGGCCAGCAACATCTCGGCAGGATGAGAGTCCTGCCTTGAATGGGCAGCTCTTTGGGCAAGAGCTGCCTTTGACCCAGCAGCCACTGTGGCCTGTCCCCTCTGTTTTCAGATCAGAATTTAGAGACATGGTTTCCTTCAGCAGGGGATAGAGGCCGCAGACAGTGGCCCTGTTCCTGCTCCCCATCGGCTTCAAAGAGCCTTATGAAAGGAACCTCCTGCCTGGCTACTGAGCAAATAGTCGGGACCTTGTTAACCACACCTGCCTAACCCTCTCATCCCCGGCCTGCCACAGGGGCACAATAGCAGCCTCCCCTAAGGCAGGATTGTGCCACAAGACCCTTGTGGGGTGGGGGGAGGAATGGAGGATCAGCACTGCACCCCAGAATTGCAACTAGGTAACAAATGAGATTGATGTGTGAGAACATATTTACACCTAAGGATGGTGAGCAGAGATTTGGCTGGCAACAAGCAGCTGTTCACATGCCTCAGAGGAGCAGAGTTGATTTGCATCGTAATAAATATTCATCAGCTCTAAAAACATTAAATTAGAGTTCTGGATTGCTGAAAAATACCATTTTTTCTGCCTCACTTCTCTTCTCTCTCAAATTGAATCCTCCCCAGCTGTGGAAGGTGGGGGTTTGCTCTTGACAAGGCCTATCCTTTGTTTCTGCCCAGATATTCCTGGTTCCATATCTGGGCTGCAGGTCGCTGTCTAGTCCTTGGAGACATGGTTTCCTTCAGCAGGGGATAGAAGCCGCAGACAGTGGCCCTGTTCCTGCTCCCCATCGGCTTCAAAGAGCCTTATGAAAGGAACCTCCTGCCTGGCTACTGAGCAAATAGCTTGGGGGGCGGGAAATGAGCACACATCAGTAGCAGAGACATTAATGCAGGCAGGCATGCTCTCCAAACCCAGGTAGGATTGAGGAGGCTCACACCCACCTAAAAATAAACATCGGCACATCCACAGACCTTTCCGAGCCTGACTCACTGTTGGATTTCCCTGCTCCCCAGGATCCTGCCCAGAAACGGTACCGTAACCTGTCAGGGAACAGGTTTACACCACTGACTGAGTGGAACATTTGCTGCTAGTGGTCACAGAATTGCGGTGACATTTGGGATTGGCAAGCATCCCTGGGACTGATTCCTGCTCTTTAGCACCCTGAAAAGGCTTTAGTGCAGCCTTGTGCAATGTGTTGGTTTATACTGAAAAATGCATAATGCTCTGACTGTGAATGTGGAAACAAGAACTGGTTCTTGTGCTTCATCACTCTGCCTTGTATTCCCTACCATGTCTGTTGGGACTTACATCACGGTATCGATAAAGGTAGTTTAGAGAGCGGGTGGGTGGGTATGAACACGCCTACAGATGTGTCCTCCACATTGAGAGTGTTCTGCAGGTGTTGAGGACATGAGAACAGTGAGTTAATGCACAGGGGGTTACGTTCGCAGGCGTAGGTTTAAGCTCTGATTTGGTTACAAGTAACTATCTGGATGTTTCAACCTCATCCATTTCCCAATCAAAACGTAGCACAGCTTGGGAATTGGCAATTTTTGCATGCGAGAGCCTGGTACTGCAATAGTAGAGATACTGTAGGTGAGGAGCAGGGTGCACTGGCAAAGCTGTCTGTGTGGGGGCTGATGGAGGGGGCAGATAGTAAAACAGCCCGGGGAGGGAGGGCTCGATCAGTATTGAATAACATTGGCAGAGCTGTCACCAGAATACGTAGGCATAAAAGTTATTGCTCAAGCACCGATCACCATAGTATCTACGTGTGTGGACCCAACACCAGAGTAACAGGGGTGACGTGGGTCAGGATTAGGGTGCATTGGCAGAACTGGGCAGAGAAGCCTGCTCGGTACTTGGATCAAGGCAGTGCTAGAAGATTTCCACTTTTGTGAGGATCAGTCTTGCCCCCAAATTGAGAATCCCCAAAGCCCAATTTGGAACCTCCTGCAATATTTCACCTCCCCTAGCTCACGTTCAGGCTGCCATTGATTCGGGGGGGGGGGGGGTCAGAGTCGGAGTATAGAACACCTCAACTCGCTGATGACTATGTACTACTGCCTGGTTTTGTTTGAATGATACTCCAGAGCTCCACCCCGAAGGAGAGGCCCAAGGGGAGGAAAAGGGCGACAGTCCGCATGTCTGAAACAAACCACTTGGCCCAAGGAACTCATTCAGGCCCTTGAAACTAGGAGCCTGTCTTCTGAGGGGGATAAAGGCAGCAGAGCTATGCTTCATGCTAATTCTGAGGTCTGATCAGTGTTTTGGGGAAATTTTATAGGGAATAGAAAAAGGCTTTAAATAAATACATAGGAAAAACACATCCAGATGGGACTGTTCAACTACTGGCTGATTAGGGACTGCTGGTGGATTTACTAGCTTTTCTAAGCCAATATAGGTCCCTTAGCAGCACTTGTTGGAATAGGGAAGCAGCAGGAATATTTAGCAGCTGCTGTGTACAAACAGGTTCAGAGTGGGGAGGAGGGTGTTTCATGGTCTGGATTTGGTAGTTCTGCAGAGTGGCTGCAGCTAGATGTGAAAGCTTACCTGGTGAAGTGGCGTATGCTGCCCTCTGCTAGTGAGCGGTGGAATGCCTTGCTGTTGAAGGCTGCTGGCAAGCCCTGTGTGTATGGTAATGGTCTGTCAATGACTTGCCATAAATTAAAGCAGCTGAAAGGATTTTGCTTGATGTTTCCAGCCAGGTTCCTTTGAGTGAGTGCAGGCAGGTGACGTTTCAGCCCCCAGAGAAAATACTTGGAAAATCAAGAGTGACTGGAAAGAGGGGCTGAGAACTGGAGAGTCTGGGTGAGCCGTCCAGCATTTGCACCAGGCAGTGGGTGACCACGCTCTGTGCAGCTCTCAGAAGTATTTGCCCCAAGCCAGCTGGCAGTTCACCAGCTGGAGGTGGAGATTTGACTCCAGTTAAAAACTGAAACCCAACGTTCAGCCACTTTCTCTGATTATGCACTTCCTGCAAGTGATGGAGAGAGCAACAGGAAGGGACCAGACTGCAAAGAGTTAATTCAGTGGCCAGGATTAGCAACAGAGAGGATGGCCCCAGCCAAGTCACTGGGATGGTCCTCTGTGCAAAGTGTGCATCCTTATTGGGTCTGAGAAAGCCAGGCGATAAAGTCCCAAGGAAGGGCATGAAAAGGAGAGAGCACGAGTGGGGGAAAAAAGTCAACATGCAGGCCAATTAATGAGACCCATCCATTGATCATCCATTTCTCAGGCCCCCTTTCAGTCAGGCACACAGAGAGGGTCTCCTTTGGAACAGAAAGTCATGGAAAGAGCAGTGGGTGGGGCAGGTTTGCCATGTTCCACCAGTGATCGATCAAATGAGGATCTAGCCTTGGGGTGGTGCTAGGGAGGTTTATATTACCGGAGGTATTGATGAGGAGCCATAGTGCCTTGGCTCAGAGACTGACCCCTCCTGTCCTAACTAGAACTGTGTCTCCTGTTTCTGACAGCACCGGCAGCTCTTGAAGGACAGTTTCATGGTGGAGCTGGTAGAGGGGGCTCGGAAACTGCGCCACGTCTTTCTTTTCACTGACCTGTTCCTGTGCGCCAAGCTCAAGAAGCAGCTTGGAGGGTGAGGATTTCCCTGTTTCACACCCCATTTTCCTGTTCTTCACACCCTATATGCAGAGCAGTGGACTTGGCAGAATGCTAGTTCAGTGCATACCGGCTGCACCTGTGCACCCAACTCAGCAAAGCTGCGGCCCATACAGGGAACATTGTACAGTGCAGCGTTGTCCTTCAGATGAGACGCTTCGGAGAGTTAAATACTGCATGGCTTTCTTCCAGAGAGCGGGGGTGCTAACTGCGGCATCCTGGACAAATTCCAGCAGGGGTCATTTAACTCTGCCTCCCTTTATTCCCCCTGCAGTTTCAGGTGGTGGTCTTCGCTTCCTGTTGCAGCCTGCACGTAGTGTTACTCGCTATCTCCCTCTAGTGGCTGGATCTCACTGGGGTTTATGAGGCAGCTACAGCTTGTGAAAAACTTCTGCAGCAGGCAGCAGAGGCTCCTGCTTTTAGATCCAGAGGTCCCAGGTTCAGTCCTTAAACTCTTGTGCCGCAAGCTGCTGCGTTCTGCCCCAGAGATGGTTGTATTGAAAGATATCACTGTATTTGGGAAGTGCTTTGGGATGCTTCAGAGTGAGCACTTTAAAAGAAATAAAATCTACGTGCAGCACCAGCGGGCAGCACACTGTACATAGCATGGTGGGGGGTTTTGGCTCCTTCAAGATTCATTGCTGGAAAACAGACCTACCCCAACTGTGCCTCCATCTCAGGGATTACAGTGAGGTTGAGCCTATTTCACTATCTTGTAACTTGCCGTGCTGAAACCGCCACGTGGGAAAAGCATGGAAAGAGCAGTGTGAGCTTATGGAATGCAAGGGTGTTTAAAGCCCTGTCCCCTCTTCTTTTCAGGAAAAGCCAGCAGTATGATTGTAAATGGTACATTCCGCTCACAGACCTCAGCTTCCAAACTGTGGACGAGTCCGAGGCAGTGCCCAACATCCCACTCGTGCCTGACGAGGAGCTGGATGCCATGAAGATCAAGATCTCCCAGATAAAGAATGACATCCAGCGAGAAAAGGTAATGGCAGGTGGAGCTGTCTTCCCCAAGCCCAGGGTGCACATTGCGTCCGAAACTGGAGATGGGGTGCTGCTGGGGGGTAACTCACCTCCAGAGTTTGTTTGTTTGGACTGGTAATGCTTGTGACATGCAGTAGAACTAAACTTTGGTTATGCATGTAGTTGATGGGCAGGCAGCTATACCTAGGCATGATGCATTATCCCTTGTGTGATAGTGTCCTCTGGGCATCCAGGAATAACACAGCATCCAGCAGCTAGGTGTTGAGTGTTCTCATGGTGTTGGCAGGCCCTGCTCATGGTGCTATGTCTTTGGATACACGTACTGTTGAAGGAGGAATGGGGTGGCTTTTGTGCCTAGGGCACACAAGAGCAGATAGAAGTGTGGTGAGCCTGTTTTTCAGAGATTTCGGCTCTTGGATATCTAAGCACGAGCCTGGGTGTGGCTTTGGTCACATACAAAGATACCTCTGAATTTTCACCATATCAGCAGTGCCTTCTAAGTGTGTTTGAAGCCTAGCGGATTTGGATGGATAAGCAAGTCTATAGATAAACATGTCAACCTCTTTCACTGTCACCAGTCAACCAGTGGGCTCTGTGCCTCTAATGTTGGCCTCTCTTCGTTTGCTAGACGTGCGCTTTCTCAGGTGTCGCAGAATCCAAGCCATCCTATCCCCAAGAAGGAAAGCCAAGAGTGCAGAGGTTGAGAACCCTGCTAAGTAACCAGCAGGGTACAAACATCTTCAGCATTTTTTCCCCCCATAGTTACAAAGGACACATTTCCAGTCCACAGCCTTGGATAGCTCTTCAGAGAGGTTTCTTGGGAAGAGAAGGGTAGTATGAATAGCATCCATGGGAAAATCTCTTAACTGACTCAGCTGGTGATTCACACATGGGTTTAGACACTTCAGGGCCAAAGCATGTGCCTGACTGGGCTCTGGGATTTAAGCATCCAAGGAGAATCTTGCTCTTAGTTTTCCTCTGTTGAAAACTGGTTTAGATGCATACAGCTAGGAGAAGGATTGGGGGCTGCTATTGCTGCATAACCCAAGTGGCTCCAGCACACCATTTGCACAGGAGATGCTTAATTAAGGATGTTTTTGAAAGTGCCCCTCAGTGCTGTTCTGTGGGGGAGCACTGGTCGTACGGGTTTGGAGGCTCCTAGTCAAATGTGCACTGTACAGTCTGGGGCAGTGAATAGCTTCCCCAAGTAGAGCCTTCAGCAGGAAGGGCTGTTCAAATGAACAGCTGTGAGTAGTGCCCAGAGCTGGGCCTGATGGGAAATGTATTGACTGTTGTACCTAGAGTTCCCTCTTTCCTGAGTGGGGTGGAGCTCCACCCACCCCGTCAGCAGAACCACTGCTGCGTGGAAGTGTTGTTTGGCCACCTGTAAAGGGAAGAGGGGGACAGATCAGAAAATCGAGCCAAATCTCCTCCTCCACATTGATTCTGGCATGAGACCACCATAATGTGGTCTAATGGGGGACTTCAGTCACCCTGACATCTGCTGGGAGAGCAATACAGTAGTGCACAGAGAATGCAGGAAGTTTTTGGAGAGTGTTGAGGACAACTTCCTGGTGCAACTACTGGAGGAACTAACCAGGGACCGTTCTCCTCTTGACCTGCTGCTTACAAAACAAGGAAGAATTGGTAGGGGAAGTAGAAGTGGGTGGCAACCTGGGCAGCAGTGACCATGAGATGGTTGAGTTCAGGATCCTCACAAAAGAAAGAAAGGAGGGCAGCAGAAAACAGACCCTGGACTTCAGAAAAGCAGACTTTGACTCCCTTAGGGAACTGATTGGCCGGATCCCCTGGGAGGTTAATATGAGGGGGAAAGGAGTCCAGGAGAGCTGGCTGTATTTTAAAGAAGCCTTATTGAGGGCACAGGAACAAACCATCCCGATGTGCAGAAAGAATAGCAAACATGGCAAGCGACCAGCTTGGCTTAACAGTGAAATCTTTGGTGAATTCAAACAAAAAAAGGAAGCTTATAAGAAGTGGAAACTTGGACAGATGACGAGGGAGGAGAATAAAAATATTGCTGAGCATGTAGGGGTGTAATCAGGAAGGCCAAAACACAACTAGAGTTGCAGCTAGCAAGGGATGTGAAGGGTAACAAGAAGGGTTTCTATAGGTATGTTAGCAACAAAAAAAAGGTCAGGGAAAGTGTGTGCCCCTTAATGAATGAGGGAGGCAACCTAGTGACAGATGATGTGGAAAAAGCTGATGTGGAAAAATGCTTTTTTTGCCTCGGTCTTCACAGACAAGGTCAGCTCCCACACTGCTGTCCTGGGCGACACAGTATGGGGAGGAGGTGAGCAGCCCTCAGTGGTGAAAGAACAGGTTGAGGACTATGTAGAAAAGCTGGACATGCACAAGTCAATGGGTCCAGATCTAATGCATCCGAGGGTGTTGAGGGAATTGGCTGATGTGATTGCAGAGCCATTGGCCGATATCTTTGAAAACTTGTGGCAATCAGGGGAGATCTCAGACAACTGGAAAAAGGCAAATATAGTGCCCATCTTTAAAAAAGAGAAGGAGAACCTGGGGAACTACAGACCTGTCAGCCTCACCTCAGTTCCTGGAAAAATCATGGAGTAGGTCCTCCAGCTAAATATCGTGAAGCACTTGGAGGAGAGGAAGGTGATCAGGAACAGTCAACATGGATTCACCCAGGGCAAGTCATGCCTGACAAACCTGATTGCCTTCTGTGATGAGATAAGTGGCTCTGTGGCTATGGGGAAAGCAGTGGACGTGATATAACTTGACTTTAGCAAAGCTTTTGCTACGGTCTTCCACAGTATTCTTGCCAGCAAGTTAAAAAAGTATGGATTGGATGAATGGACTATAAGGCGGACAGAAAGCTGGATAGATTGTCGGGCTCAATGGGTAGTGATCAACGGCTCGATGTCTAGTTGACAGCCGGTATCAAGTGAAGTACCCCAGGAGTCAGTTCTGGAGCCAGTTTTGTTCAACATCTTTATTAATTATGTGAATGATGGGATGGATTGCACCCTCAGCAAGTTCGCAGATGACACTAAACTGGGGGGAGAGGTAGATACGCTGGAGGGTAGGGATAGGGTCCAGAGTGACCTAGACAAATTGGAGGATTGGACCAAAAGAAATCTGATGAGGCTCAACAAGGACAAGTGCAGAGTCCTGCACTTAGGACGGAAGAATCCCATGTACCGCTACAGAGTGGTGACTGACTAGCTAAGCAGCAGTTCTGCAGAAAAAGACCTGGGGATTACAGTGGATGAGAAGCTGGATATGAATCAGCAGTGTGTCCTTGTTGCCAAGAAGTTAATGGCATATTGGGCTGCATTAGTAGGAGCATTGCCAGCAGATCGAGGGAAGTGATTATTCCTCTCTATTCAGCACTGGTGAGGCCACATCTGGAGTACTGTGTCCAGTTTTGGGCCCCCCACTACAGAAAGGATGTGGACAAATTGGAGGGAGTCCAGCAGAGGGCAATGAAAATGATCACGGGGCTGGGGCATGTGATTTATGAGGAGAGGCTGAGGGAACTGGTCTTGTTTAGTCTGCAGAAGAGAAGAGTGAGGGGGGATTTGATAGCAGCCTTCGGGTTCCAAAGAGGATGGAGCTCGGTTGTTCTCAGTGGTGGCAGATGACAGAACAAGGAGCAATGGTCTCAAGTTGCAGTGGGGGAGGTCTAGGTTGGATATTAGGAAACACTATTCACTAGAAGGGTGGTGAAGGTCTGGAATGGGTTACGTAGGGAGGTGGTGGAATCTCCATCCTTAGGTTTTGGAGGCCCCGCTTGACAAAGCCCTTGCTGGGATGATTTAGTTGGTGTTGGTCCTGCTTTGAGCAGAGGTTTGGACTAGATGACCTCCTGAAGTCTCTTCCAACCCTAATCTTCTATGATTCTGTGAATGTGTCTCTGTTCTCTAGAGGGCTAACAAGGGCAGCAAGGTCATTGAGAGGTTGAAAAAGAAGCTGTCTGAGCAGGAATCCCTGCTGTTGCTGATGTCTCCCAACATGGCTTTCCGGGTTCACAACCGGAACGGCAAGGTAAGCTGCTCCACGGGTGTCTCTGGGGCCTTGCATACAGGACCGAGAATGAGGCACCAGGGGCACGTTTGTGTGCATGTGCGTGTCACAGTGCCCCACCCAAGGGAATCGGAGCTGCTCAAGCATTTGTCAGTTTGTAATTGTCTCGTTGTCCAGTGGCTGATCTGAAAATAGTCTCCAAGCTGCAGGTGTCCAGCCCATGCCACACTGAAGGCCACTTCGGCAACTTACTAGGAGCCCAAGGGTTAATTTGCATGTATATTTGCGGTTTTTAAAATAAAATCAGAAATTTACCCCTCACCCTAGTATCTGCCTGTGCTTGGATCTAACCGGATAGGGGTGGGAACTGCATCACTTCCCCGGGACAAAGCCCTGCAACTGCTGTGCCGTAGCCTCATCCGTTAGTAAAGTTGCATGGGGAGGGTACTCATAGGTCTAATTTCATTGGCCCCTGACTGCTAACAGACTATGGGAGATTCTCTCTCAGCTAGTAGGAGAGGCTCATGGTGTTAGGTTTATTTCCAGCACTGTATGTGTGGGGTTATTGGTGACTGTGGTATCTGTGTGTACTCGGCAGTGGATCATTTCAAGATCTAGTCACCAGCATTTTCTTCAGCTCATTTCGAAGGCATTTTGGCATCTGCTTCCTTAGCCACACATATGCCTAGTCTCCCATGGCACGCACTATTGGATGGCCTGGCCAGAGTAGACTGCAGTCATGGAACCTCGTGCTGCCACAGTCCCAGCTGCCATTGACAGGGTGGTCGTTTGAAGAAGCCCCAGGCTGCAGGTGTCCTTGCTGGTGCTGAAGGCATGCTGTTGGGAGGGCGTTCACAGTGCCACGGTCCCATCCGGCACTGCCAAAGCAGTGCTGGGAGGAAGCAGACAGGTGTACTAGTGGGGTCTGGATCCAGTAACTCTCACTGGGAGGTGGCGGGTCAGAATGTCACGTTCCTTGTTCCCATGTCTCTTCCTGCATAGAGTTACACATTCCTCATCTCATCGGACTACGAACGGGCAGAGTGGAGAGAGAACATCCGGGAGCAGCAGAAGAAATGTGAGTGTCGCTTGACCAATCAGAGCCCTTGTCTTAGGGCGTTCTAGGGACCATCCAACTGGGTGACCTCAGCGCATATGCCCCTTTCCCCTCCCCCCCCCGGAGGAGGAGTCAGGAAAGGGATTGTCCAACCCTTCCCCTATCCCGGGGAGTTAGACAGAAGTGGGGAATGGCCCCCTGCCACAAGGAAGAGGAGATGCATGAATATCCAGGAGACAACGTGGATGCCTTTTCTTCTCATGCCCTGTCGATGCAGTTGAAGCCAGTGGAGATGCTTTTGCTCCCAGCCCCTAGAAGTGAACGTCCAGGAGCAAGGGCACAGGGAGAGCTCTCCCCAATGGAGTCATTTCTCCCATTGGCCTGCCAAAACCAGAGTCATCTGCCTTTCTGGGGCAGTGAAAGGCCTACCCCGTTCCCCTGACCTTTGTCTGAAGGGGTTGCTTTATTTTTGGAAAGGGGTTGGCTATGGCTCTGCCAGGGGAGAAGAGTCTCTTTCATTCTGTGTGCAAGATCCAGAGACTATCCATAGAACAAGTGAGCCCCTACATGTGACTGGGCTGAAGTATGGCTGGGGGTCTGTGCTTGAACCATGGTTCCTTCCAAACACAGAAACGCTCCCTTATGCCATCTGCTAACATTGCCCTGGAAGCATCTGAAAGTACCCCCTGCCTGGGCTGGGGGGAGTGTCCATGGAGCTCTGTGCCCTGTGCAGATACCTTTCCCTCTCTGAATTTCCTTGACAGGCTTTAAAAGCTTTTCGCTCACATCCGTGGAGCTCCAGATGCTGACAAACTCTTGCGTCAAGCTTCAGACCGTCCACAACATCCCCCTCACCATCAATAAAGAAGGTGAGAGCGGTCGTCAGTGCCCTTGTGTGGACCAGCTGCAGTCATGACCCACCCCCTGCCTTTCCTTTACACCCCCTTGTCCTGCTCTTACCATTCCTTCTGGCCAGAGGCCTCAAGGCAGCTGTGAGTGGATGGTCTTGTAAAACAATCCCAATTCTGACCACACTTAAACCCTGAACAACCCAGCTCTGCTGCAGCTAGTTACTGTAGGAAGATTTGATTGCACAATCGCTGCCCCCAGAAGTTTGCTCTGGGTAGACAAGATGCAGCAAGCAGAGGGAGCGGGCAGGGGAGGGTCTGCTCAAAGGTTCCAGAGTTACTCAGTCCCACAGTATAATAAACAACCTGTGGAATGTTTGCAGTTCACTTTCTCTCCTCCTAGTTTCTCTCCCACTGCTCCTTTGACAATGAATTCCTGCCCATCCTCTGTAGCTTTACTCCGTCTCTCCCATTGTTATTGGGTGGATTCTCATATTATTTCAGTCATTACCATTCCTTTTACTTTCCCCCATCGTTCAATGGACTGAAGTCCCTTCCCCTGTCCTCCTACCACTAACCCCCTAGCCATTGTACCCACAACAGCCCTGGCCACTAACCCCACTCCTTCCTCCTGGAGTACAGCCCCTCCACTTCCCTGGCACACGTATGTCTGTGGGATTGTCTCTTTGGTATATTCTTTAGAATGTGATTTTAAAACGAACGGGCTGGACATGAGAAAAAGGTGTAAAGTAGCCACAGCCCTGCCTATGACTGAGACAGGCGCAGGATTTTCAGATTGCATGTTTGTGGTGGGGGAGCTGCTCTGTTCCGTTGTGCTGTCTCCGTCCTCATCAGCTGAAGGCGTCAGTGTGAAATCATTTTAGCTGACTTGGTGAAATTCTTGGACTGCGTGTTTGACGGGGAGGGCATTTGTAATGAAATGATGGGTGCTGCTGCTGCAAAAACGTGAAATGAAGCAAACGTAGGGAGGCAAGATGTCTGAGATGCTGGGAGCACGTTTCTGCTGGTTCTCAGTGAGTAGATTTGCAGAGGAGTGGTGCATGTCAGTTAGTGTGATGGTGAGTTTGCAGATATGAGTCCAGCATTCAGAAATGCAGCCTGTACATAATCACTGTGTATCATATGGTCTTCTCTGTAAGAGATCGGGGCGTAGGCAGTCTGGCCTACTGGTTGTTACTGGGCTGGTGTCATGGAGCCAAGGGCTGGCCACAAGACGGTAGTTGGCAAGCAGGGATCAGAGTCGGTGCAAGAACTGAAATAAGTAGGCAAGAGTCCTGGTCAGAGTCAGGCCAGGGTCAGAGACTCAGGGTCAGGAGTAGTTACCAGGCTGGAGTCAGGAGGCAAGAGTCAGTGGCAGGCCGGAGTCGAAGACCAAAGATCAGACAGCGGGGCAAGGTCTGGAGCTGCGGCAGCCAGAATTCTGTGTGCTTGCCCAGGCAACTTCTCGGATCACCTCCAGGGTTAAGTAGTAACCGTGGGCCAATCAGAAGGCCGCAGGGTACTGTTGCTCTGAACGCTTTGGGCGGCACTTCCTGCAGCAACTAATCTCCACAGTGCTCCTAGGTTGCAGCTCTGCATGGTGTCCTGGTGGTGATGGGGGAATGTCAGCTGCCCCAGACTCCAGTCCCGCAGATCTTTACAATCTCTGACTCTTAATGCCAGGCCACTGCTTAAAGGGATGCCAGCAATTTAAGACTCACGCTTCTGTCTGAAAAGTTTTACCTACTGTGGTTACAAGTAATGGCTAAGATCAGTGTCGCTGACAAATTAGAGAGAAAATCCTCGACCGAGAGAGAAGAAAAGCTGAGTCGGACCTACGTTTTTCCTAACTCTGCCACTGACTGGCTGGGTTACTTTGGGTAAATTCCTTCACTGCTCTGTGCCTGTTTCCTCTGCAATGCTTACCAGTCTCGCCTGTTTAGATGAGAAGTTCTTTGAGGCAGGGACTCTCGCTTACTCTGTAGAGTGCCCAGCTCACTGGGGCCCTGATCTTGCTTAGGACCAGCAGGTGCTGCTGTAATATAAATAATAATATTTTTCAGTTTTCCTTTGTGCAGTTGACAGCCCTCTGTGAATAGTCATTTTCACTGCTTTACCCGTATAGTCAGTTGGTTTCTTCTGTTGTTTGGGTCTTTCGCAGCAACACTGGGGGAGATGAAAAATTTAAAAATAATGAAGTGTGATTGTAAAAGCTCCAGAATTGTCAAGAGGACTCTGGGACAGGAGCGATACCTGGAGCAACTTACAACTCCTTTCTAAAAAAAGCTGACTAGATGTCATGTTCCTGCTACCAGGGTTAGACACTTCATCTTCCACCCTGCAATCTCTGTGATGTAAATCTGCTCTCAGTGTCTTCCCTTTTGCCACCTCTCTGAAGCTGAACTAAAATCTCTTGGGTCTTTTGTACAGATGATGAATCGCCCGGGCTTTATGGATTCCTGAACGTCATTGTTCATTCTGCCACGGGGTTCAAGCAGAGCACAAGTGAGTGGCAGATCTGTAATGTGCAAGTGGGGGTCTGTTAGGGCCAAAGGACAGGAATGGGGTACTCTGGGCGCAGAGATGTCAGTTTGGGGATACAGGGTTTGGTGAGGAGAATCAGTTTGGGTGATTGGGAGTGGGAGATTAGTGTACATTTGGGGGATGCTGACTAGCTTTTTGTAGCAATAAAAACTCTCAAATAGATCAGGCTCCAACACTAATCATTTCACTCTTACCCTGTTTTCTGTCATTTTTCTTACCATATGTGCTGCTTACCCAACAGTTTATGGGTAAATCGGCTCTTGCTTCCTCATTGCCCATTTTCCAACCCTGTTTGATCCTGCAGTGAAATGTCAAGGCTCAGTCTCTGACCCCACAGTAACAATGTCCATGGTAATAAACACTGGATTAGGAATTCACTGGAGGATCAAGCAGGAAGCAAAGCTGAGCAGTGTGGGGTGTGGAGAGAGTCCTTGTTAAAATACACACACGCTTTCTGCAGCAGCTAAGGTAACCAATCCAATTTCCATTGAAGTCAGTGGGGTCTTCCTGTGGGGTTTGCTGAGCGTTGGAATGGACCCTAACTTCCAGGGTGCACACACTTCTCTCTGTGTAACTGCACACAAAACAAGTCTAAGAAAAGAGGAGACAAAGTGCCCTTTCTACTAAGTGACAGAAATGCACCTCCTGGGCTGAATTGAGGACTTTATAATCAATGTGTGCCAGGGCCTCTCTATGCTAAGGACACTTACGCTGCTGTGGTTACATCAGCATAATTACACCCATGCTACGTAGGTGAAAACCCATAGTGTAGACCCATTGCACAGTGTAATACAGGCCATGCACTAGCCCAGGATAAGCTGCACTATGCCACCCATCTACACGGAGGGTTTGCACTGGTGTAGCTACACTGGTTCCAGTGTCCTCAGTATAGAGAGGCCTTTAGGTGAGAGAGCATCTAGGAAGCAGTGGTTATAGAAAAAGGTTATGTTAATCTTAACAAAGCCTCTGATTCTATGTCTCCCCTACAGACCTGTACTGCACGTTGGAGGTGGATTCCTTTGGATATTTTGTGAACAAAGCTAAGACCAGAGTGTACAGGGACACTACAGAGCCCAATTGGAATGAGGTGGGTATGGCTAGTTCTTCGTGTGATTTATCAGCCATGCTGGGCCTTGTTTATCCCCTTGAGGCAGAACATTTGCAAATGAAGAGGCTGTTTGGTTTGCAATCTGTACTGCATGAACTGGACCCTTCTCACATGTGCAGCACACCTGAAAGCACAGTCTGCAGGGTTCCTGTCATTTCCTCTGGGCTCTTACCATTTGTAGGAGATTTTAATCTTGGAGACTCACTGATGAAATGAATGTCTCAGCAGCAGATGCACTTTGCATGATCAGCCAGCTGATTGCACAGCCTTTATTTGTGTGTGTGTCTGTGTCTGTGTCTTTTTTTTAAAGTATCTGTGGAAATACATTGAATAAGGAAGTATTTTTCGAAGGAGAGGGTACAGTTATAAATTTAGCTTTCAGCCTCCACCTTCTTTATAGCAGGCTTATTTTAAACCTAGTGAAGTGTAATTAAACACAAGAAATATGGGACTATCTATTTCTTTCAGTGGTACACCACTACAACATATTGAAACTTGACCAAGGGACCAAGCATCTTTCATGCTCGCCTCCAAAGTGCCCCTCAAATGGACTCAATACTGTTCTGCTCGACCTCTCTTTAAGACCCACTCCATTAGATGAAAGATCTTTGTCAGTCACTTGAGTGGTTCCTTCAGATTGATTTCAGTGAGGCTATACAGAGTCAAATATCCAGAAGACACTATCTCCTTGTTAACTAATTGCTGCTCTTCTCCTTCTCCTCTCCCTTCCCCTTGCTGCAGGAGTTTGAGATTGAGCTGGAGGGCTCACAGACCCTACGGATTTTGTGCTATGAAAAATGCTATAACAAAACCAAGCTCACCAAAGAAGATGGAGAGATCACAGATCGAATCATGGGAAAAGGCCAGATCCAGGTGGGGCTGCCCTTATCCATTCCTAAGCCCTGCGCTAGGATAAACAGTGGAGCTTTTGATTCCTGGAGCTCCCTTGTCTCTTGGAGAACGCACCGAATGCTGGAAGTCTGGCAGCCAGGTTGAGGATTCTTTGAGACACCGCTGGGAGGTTAAATGTGTTACTGGCCTTTTTTATACTCCTCTGGCCCCAACAGTGGTGGCATTCTGCAGGGGGTTTATTGTTGGAGATAATTGGGGGATTCATCTTCTGTCCTGTCTCAAATCCTCCCTGGAGAGAATTCATGGTCACAACTCGAAGTCACTGGGGCCTATGTGCTCCATTTGCACAGGGAAAGAGAAAGTGAGGGGAGTGGCTTTGTGTGTGAGACACGGGGTGGCCTCTATCAGTCCCCTAATAAGTCAGTCTAGAGAAAATGCTATCTGCCCTAAAGTACATGCCGTGAGTGTATTGACGTGATGGTAAAACCAAGCAGGACTCTGACAACAGCCATGTTCAGAACTTTGTGTCCATGACAACAGGGTACATCTAAGATTTAAATGGGCTGTTTGACCTCTTCTTCATTCAGCGTGTAACATTTCTGTGTTTTGCAAGCACCAGAGTTTGGAGAGATGATGGGCTGGCAGCAAAAGGGGCTGATGCTCCCAGAGAACTGAGTGGCGGTGGCCTAAAGTTCTGGGCATTAAGTTTCTGGCAAAGATCCCAGCTGTTGCAGGATGGGGGCTGGTTGAACATGTTGTATTATTCCCTCTCCTCCTCCAAATCTCTTCCCTTCTGTTCTGAAGCCCCAGTGACATGCCTGGACAGTTGTCCTGAGTATGATATTTGTTTGAGTTAGACCATAAGCTGTTCAAGGCATGTACCCTGTCTGTGCATGTGTTCTGTAAAGCGTCCTGTATGTTTATGGCACTCTATGAAATAACTACCTGCACTCTTCACCCATTTCTGTCCGTTTCCTCACCACTTCCTCGGCATCGCTTTCTTGGACAGCTGAGTGGTAACTGCACAGGCCTTGTCCTCCTGTTTCCAAGGGAAATAGTCCTACAGATCCATATCTGTTATATCAGTATAACTGCGTCAATCTGGGGTATAAAAAATCCCACCCAGGTGTAGACAGCATTATGTTGGCGGGAGAGCTTCTCCTGTTGACATAGCTACCACCTCTTGCGGAGCTGATGGGAGACGCTCTCCCATTGGGGTAGGAGCGTCTTCAGTGAAGCGCTGCAGCAGCTTTTTAAGTATAGACCTGCCCTTAGTCCCTTTCCCAGACCTGAAGACGAGCTCTGAGTAGCTCAAAAGCGTGTTTGTCTCACCAACAGAAGTTGATCCAATAAAAGATATTACCTCCCACACCTTGTCTCCCGCATAGCACAGTCAGGCTAACGGGGACTGGTTACTTCCCTTGGGGCTGTGCTGACTGATGCTCAAAGTTTCAGTCCTGAAGCTCTTAGTTGTGCTTTCATCTTAGTTGTGCTTTCATCAGTTGTGCTTTCATCAGTGCACCAAGTCACCAAACCCTGGATTTTCCAAAGGTTTCAGGTAGAGCTGGTTTAAAAAAAAATTCTTTAAAACTTTTTTGGACAAAAAATGGCTTTTCGGTGAAACAGACATTTTCACAAAAACCTCATTTTTTTGTTAAATTTTTCCATTTTTTCATAATTGAAAAAACAAAATTGTTTTGGGTTAAACTTCTCAGTTTTCAATCAGGAAAACAAAACAAACAAAAATAAAAATAATTAAAATTGGTTTTGGGGATTTTCGTTTTTGGACAAAAAACCTGAACATTTTTAAGGAAATATTTCAATAAAATAATTTTTGACCGGCTCTAAAGTCAGGTTTCCACTGTAGCCCTAAATATAAACAATCTCCCACCTTTTCATGTTTTACTGGATTTTTTTTCCCCCTAATTTTACAAAGAAACCCTTCTGTCACATTTCTGAACAGGCTGAAATTAGGCCAGGTCAGGCTGTCCTTAATTCTCAGGAACGTCTGTCTCATCACAGTATTTATTTTCAGGACTATTGTGTAGTTCAAAAAAAAGAAAAGAGGGAAAAAAGCAGTCCTAAAATAACCACACTGCTGGGATCTGTGTTGATAAGAATTGTTACGGGCCGATTTATTTTTTTAAGAGGCCACTGAACGCTCCTTTTTAAAATCAGGAAATACTTCTAATATAACAAAAATCCTGGGGATAAACTGGTGGGAATTCTAACTAGTGATGTCCGCATTTGCTCCTTTTGCTATTTTGAATATTTGTTTTCTTTCAAGACTTTTCCAGAGACTTTTGGTTTGTGCCGTTTTTTCATTTAATAGCCTCTGGGGCTTTGTGGTGTTGTCATTATCCAGGCCAAAGTCTGTCCTGGGTTAAGATGTACACCATTCTAACTATGGGTTTCAGAGTAGCAGCCGTGTTAGTCTGTATTCGCAAAAAGAAAAGGAGTACTTGTGGCACCTTAGAGACTAACCAATTTATTTGAGCATAAGCTTTTGTGAGCTACAGCTCACTTCATCGGATGCATTCAGTGAAAAATACCCATTCTATGGAAGCCAATGGGAGTGGGGTGAGCTTTTCCATGGGCTCATTGAGCCTAACCTAGCCTCCCAGAACAGTCAGAGTCACATCCACATCCTCCCTCTGCAAAAACTAGGAAAACATTTATTTTGGCTAAAACCACCGTATATTAGAAATCATTTATTAGAAACCATTTATTATTATTGTAAATCGGTGACTTCCCACTGCTGGGATTTGTGAATCACCAAACTCCGTGTTGCAGAGACAAAGACAATGAGTCTAGAAGACCAGGACTCTGTTTGCTGTGAAAAGTTTATTAGCTCTGTCTGTTGCATAATGGAAGAGCAGGAAGGAAGGCTCTAAATTGGTCCACGGTGTGCAGAAAATTGTGGAGGCTTCCAGGAACGGGCAGCAGTTTAATGGCTCCCATTGCTCATATGTTCCTTTCCTATGGAATGTTTTACCTACCTCTTTTACATCCACATGTAAGAGCTTTATTATTGTTTGTAGACTCCAAATTTCCCCACGTTTTTATGAGCCTCAGAACTTTATTGTGAGTGTGCTGCTTGTGAACCTAGCAGTAAAATCCCCCTCCTAGGGCCCCTTCTCCCTGTCATAGGAAGGGCAGCAAGCTGAAGGGCTCTTTAACACCCTGTGTATGCACAGACATGCCTACTTACCATGTCTGATGCACTGATAAATGAAGTGAAGACAGAAGATGGGCTTCTGCAGCATTTCTCAAAAGCAGCCACTGTGGCCGCTTGCAGCCACAATGGGCTTTTCATGCAGCCACAGCCTCCTGGGCAGTAATGGGAGACGGGGGGCAAAGCAGTGGTCCCTCCCACAGGGCCACCAGCAGGGGTTGGACCCTGCCCCCCTCTGGAGAGACAAATGCTGGAGGAGCAGGCAGCTAGTGAGTTCCCCAGCTTCCTGGGGAGAGGAGGGCCAGGCTGCAGCAGCAGGCTCGGGGGTGGCAGGCAGCAGGCTCTGGCCACGGGGCTCCAACCCCCAATTGCGGGGCTCTCCCATCGCCCCTGGCCCCTGCTGCCTCTGCCAGCCCATTGTTTTTTCCCCTGCTTGCCCCCTACTGACCTCCCCATCCAAGGCTTAATTTGTCCCTTGGCTTGCCAGGACTAAGTAAGTCTTCTGCTGTGAAAAGTGATATTTGTATGCCTGTTAATATTACTTTTCACAGCAGCAGACTTACTTGCTAGCAAGTCTTTTTAAAAAAGCAAAAGAAACAACAACAAAAAATACAAGAACCTGCAGAGCATCTTATTTATGTTTCTATTCTGTTTAGGGCCAGTAAAGAGTAGAGACAACTGCATTATTTTTATTATTGAGTCTTCAAAACGTTTCAGTAAATTACAATGATTTGGCTGTGGATATGTGCATATGTATTTATTTTTCCTAAAGTTAATTATTTTAGGAAAAATTTGTCAGCACAGCCACCAGCACTTTGAGGCCACCAAAAAATTTGTTGTGAGAACCCCTGTTCTAGGGCACAGTGCAGGGATGCGGGGGCTGGTGTCAGGATATTGTTTTGTATTACCATAGCAGGGAACTCCTGGTTTAGTTACATGGAGACTATCAGCTCCACTCATCTCTAGCTAAGATTTTTTTCCTCTCCATTGGGCCCTTTTGCCCTCTGGATTTTGCCCTTCTCCGTTTGGCAGACTCATTTCCCTGTGTCTCTAGCTCTGCAGGAATTAACATGGAAGCCTTTTGTTTACTCTTCTGACTGCGTCCGGGTGAGTGAGGATGTCAGCGTAAATATGCCCAGCCCTGGGATAGGCTGCAAGAGTGAACTGACGCTGTGCACTATGATCCTGCTCCTAAAGCCAGTACAGTTCTGAACAACAGTCCCTTTCTCTGCATGAGCAGCTCAGACAAGCCCAACCCTCTTTCCCCCCAAAACAGTGCTGGAAAATCAGGGGGTGGGGGTGGGAAGGAGGATGTGACCTTAGAGCACAAATATTCTGATGCTCTAATAGCAGTTCGCCAATATTCCTCTGTTGCCATGCAAGACCATCACCCCTATCTGTTCCGTTATCTGGGCTGGCTTGTAGAATTGCATGGGCTATCTCCCTTCCTCTTTCTGTTATTTAGACCTACAGATACATGTTTTTCATGCAAAACTGACAGTCACAGGCTGCAGCCCCCAAGATCCACCTCCAAAACCATTTCCACACTCGAGTTAATTTAAGAAGCTTGGCCATGCGGAACAGCATCCTAGCAATGAAAAGAGGGTGGAAATGAAGAAAGCTCTGGGTCATGCCTAAAGGGCACTGGGGGAAGGATTAACATGACAGTGGAGAGCTCTAGGAAGACTGGGTCCAGGCAGGACTGGGTGCTTCCAGAAGTAACAAGCCACAGACAATAGTTTCCCACTGGTTACAGTTAGAAACCACTGGAGTGTGAAACTGCCATGGAAATTCAATAAAGGGAGGAAGTAATATGAATAAATAACATAAAATGCACTACCTGAAAGGAGGTGTTTCTTGTTTCCTCCGCTTCCCTCTTCCGTCGATTCCTCTTTCTCTCAGTCCTTCCTTTTTCCCTTTATGTATCTTTCCTTTGCTCTTTCTCTGAAAAGCCAGTGCACACTGTGATGGGTTACTGAGCCAGACCAGAGCCTTTTCTCCTTAGTCCCTGGCTTACCTTCCCCACCACCCCGTTTCCTGCTGTCTCTCTGCCACATGCCTTTTCCACCTACATTCCTAATTTGGGTCTCTTCTCCTTGTGCCTGATCCATGAGGTGCTAAGTGCCCTCAGCCCCCGTTTCCACCACCTTCTCCTCCTCCTCTTCCTCCTTGTCATCATCATTTTTTCTTAAATGGGTGCCAAGGCTCCTTAACTGCTTCTGGGCCAAGGTCCTTCCTGCAGAAATCCCTGTTGTGTTGAGCTGGTTTATGCTGTTGTGATCTGTGCAGGCTTTAGAGAGATCATTTGCTTGGCTCATTTGCGTTTCACTTTATAGCTCACCACAAGGGAACACCAAGGAACAGGCAGCTGTGAAACTCAGCAGGGCCAATAGAGCAGTTCTGTTCACACTGCAGCTGAATATTTGCTAGCAACAGCAGAGTTTAAAGGTGGTCCTGGCCTGGTTTCCCTGAGCAATGAGGAGAACTATGCTAGCCAGACTCTGTTATAGACTGTCTTCCCTACCTCATAGGAGGGAGTCTGTGGCAGGTCTGTCCTTGTCCTCTTTGGTTGTGGAAACACACCAGACACAAGCTTTAACTGATTCAGGAGATGCATGGAGAGATCCCTGGGTATTAAACCAAGTTGAATGAAACTGGTACACAGTCTGAAATCATGGCAGAGGCAGCCTTCTCTCAGAGCCCTCCCCAGCCTTCTGTAACACGTTCAGACTGACAGCATCGTTGTGGCCTAGTTCGCTTACAGCAGTTGTCCTCTGTGGGGGCATATCATCTGCAGATTTTGTTCTCTTCCTGGATGTTCCATTTTCCAGGTCGTTGATCAATAAATCAGACCTAAAGCCAGTCAATGTGACCCCCTCTGCTTGTCAGCACCCCCTCTGTGCTGAAGTGTCTCACTCACTAGCACCTTTTGTCTTCATCCTCCAGCCAGCGCCCTGTCTGCTCCAGCTGCCCTTTCCCCACGCTGGAGGTCAACTGTCTGCACAGGCCAGTATTGCAGGCTTGCTCAAAGCTCTGCTTGCCCTTGGCTCTGTTATTTCCTCCTGTGTTGTTAGGCCTGATCTTCCTGTCTTGCTCAGCAGCGCCGAGTGGTTTTTTCAGGTCTCATTCTTTTATTTGTTTATCCCAATAGCACTTTAAATAACAATGTGAAAAGCACTTTAACCTTGATTATATAATACACAGGGATGGCACTTACCACCTGACCTTGAATTTCTCATGCACCTTCCTCCCAGCTTCCTCTCCATTGAGTACACACTGTTCTGTTTGGAGAGGTTCCAGCCTGGGGGGAGTAGGAGTTCTTCCAATCCAGAGTTCAGGATTGGGGGAGCATGTGTTCAAGTGGGGGGTGGAGGAAGGGACAGGCAGCAGAAGCTATTATGTCAGCCTTCAGCAGGCACCAAGGCTCACTCACAGTCATCCATCTGGCTGTTGCTTCCAAAGAGTACTCGCCTGAGGACGCTGACGGTCCTAACCAGCCATATGGCATGTGCTCTGGAGACAACAAACAAGAATGCAGTTGGCTTGTGCTTTGAAACATCTGTTGACTTGCATTCATCTTGCCAGTCTGGTGTGAGTTAGTAATTGTGAGCCTGAACTCCACTGATAATGGAGGAAACTCTAACTGGGGCCTGCTGGTACCACCCGTCGTGTAGCTTCTCTTGTAAAAGTTCGGAACACCCAGGCCCACTCTGAGTGCTAGCACCCAACTCTCTCTTGCCCCCTCCCCCCTACAAACTTAGCTACTGCTTCTAGGTTATGAATACCCACCATTGTAAGATGTAGGGCAAAAAACATCCTGGTCAGAGAGCCTCGGCCTTATTCATCATGGGAGAGATCACCAGAAGGGCCATTTCAGCAGAGTCCTTAGTGAAAGGCCACTGCAGTTGGCTGGGCTCAGCTGCGCTGCATAGGAAACCAAACATTTCAGAACTGGTTTCCTCCTGAGCCTGGGAAGAGAATGTGCTTGTTGAAAAAAAACCTCTCACACTGCAGAATTCTTCCAGCTTGGAAACTCTTGTGGTGTGGGTGGGAACAACGTAGATTGTGGCTGCCTGGCAGTGACTTGGCCAGCCTGACAGGAGGAGGCGGGCCTTCAGGAAGAAGTCTCCTCAAAAACCTCCTGGCTAAGTGTAGAGTCTGGGGTTGCTGAAGTAACAGTGACTTGGCACAACTGGCCTTGTTAACTTCAGACACAGTGCAGCCACGATGTGGGAACTGCTGGTTACCAACTACACTATGCAAGGGATCTTCAGATATTTCTACCAGAGCTGCACCTATCGGAGCCAGGCAGATTCGACCGGGAAACACACACATGCCGGCAACACCACGTTGTGGACTCACGTCCGAAACAAAGTACGCAGAGAAAAGGTGGGCTTGACTCTCTCTCCTCCTCCTCTTATCTGGGGTTTCTGAAACATAGGAGAAGGAGAAGCTTTTCTTTCTGGGGTTTCATGTGTGTAACTGACAGCAACGTTTTGCCCTGTGTGTTGAGAGCTGGAAGTGGGGATTAGGCTTCGGAAAGGGAGAGGCTGAACATACTCGGTAGAGTCAAGGATACTGTGGGTTGCATTACCCCTGCTCGTCTAGCATTCGTCCTCCGCTGTGCAGTGAGATGCCAGTGCTGTTATATTGGGGGGGGGGGAAGGACAGGGTTGATGAGGTATGAGATTAGTGTTAGTTACTAAATTCCTTTTCATTTGTGCATGAAGGTGTATTTGAACCTGTGCGTCTCAAGGTGAAAGATTAGTGCGCTCACCCACCCCTTGCCTTGCATTTTTCAGGGAATAGACTTTGGTATTGCAAAGCCATGTAAGGAATCACAAATTCATTTTGTCTGGTTCTAATTGCTGGTATAGCTCCATGTTCAAACTGTTGTTCCTTTTCTGTACGTTCAGTCTGAGCCAGTTGTAGCTCTTTGGAGGTGAGTGTTTCACAGATATCACCGACCTTGCTGGGGGATGTTCCTATAGAACTTGACAAGCTATTTCCCAGCCTTGTAACTTTCCTGTTGAAAGAAATCAAGCTAGGTTAGCAATGGAGACCCAGGATTTCATTTCAGAGCATGGTTTTGATCAGTGGATTCTTGCAACAGCAGGGGTCTCTCTTTCAGTTTCAGGTGCATTTTCTCCCTTTGTGTTGGAGCTGAAGTGAAAAAGAATAGGGCAGGCCAGAGTAAGACACTATATCTACCTTCTCCTGTGATCTCTGGGCTGCTTTCCCATTCAGCTCTTCTCTTGCTTCATTCCCAAAGCAGAGCAGGATTTAAAAAAAGTAGTAATTTCTTTCTGAGCGTTCTGTGTGCTTAATTTTTTCTTTGGATGGCATGTATAAGTCCTCCTGGATCACCCCATATTCCTCCTCCATTCTCTGACTGTCAGACCCAGCATCGGGTCATCATGTCTTTGGAGCCTAGGAGAACTGGATGTAGCTCCTTTTTGGAAACCGACCCAAAGCTCCAGTGCTAGGGAAGCTTGACAGAGATGCTGGTGAAGCACTCCCTCAAGCCCCGCTCCTCACTTCATCCTGGGGCTGAGTACTCCAGCCCTGCCTGTCTCTGGGAAATTGTGATCCAAATTCCCCTCTCGGCCAGATTGTAGCGTTTGGCCTCTGGCTTGTATTTGAGGAAGTGTGGGAGCCATAGCACCTGGGGGTAGCTCTTGGAGGGAAGGTGTTTCAGGCAGTACAATCTCTGCCACATGTCCTCTGCATGTAGACTGCATCGTCTGTTTGGACGGGGGAGCAGACTTCTCTCCCCACTCCCAGAAAGTTCCGTGGGCTGGTACAGAGGGGGAAACAGCAGAGTGCAGAGCTGAAGACGTTCTGACTGACTGTAAGGAGGATGAGCTTAGTAACCCCCAAAACCAGAGACTTCTAAATAAAAAAATTAATTAAATAAGAATACCCTACAGCATGGGGGAAGGAGAGCACCCGATACAGAGTACTTGTGTTCACTTTAATACACGTATAAGGTACTCAGCAACTGTGGTGATGGGTGTGTTGTGAGAACCTTGATGGATCAGATAGAAAGAGTCTAAGTGACAGAGGCAAGACGAATATTATTGAAGATGTAATAAGTTACTAATCAGCAGTTTCTGATTGTTGGAGCAGATGTTTATAAATGTCTATTCAGTGTCCTTGGTAGCTGTTTCACTAGCAGGAGTTGAACAAAAGAGCTAGAAAAATTCTGATACTCAGTTGGATGGAGAGGATGTAAAAGGCTGTAAATAACTCAGTATTTAAACTTTTTGTACCCTGGACCTGTGAAACTGCACCCACAGAAAAGGCTTCCAAAGCTAAAATAAAAAGAGACAGACAGACACACACACACACACTCACTCTCTCTATTAGGAACAGGAAGGAATTGGGAATCGTATATATATAATATTCCCTAATTCCTGTTCTTAATCTTGTTATTCATGACCTTTGGAAATAAATGTTAAAATACTCTTTGAAGTGTATTATCATGGACCAAACTGGTGCCAGCATTTGGGCTTAGGACCTGTGTTTGGGTTTGGGACCTGCAGCTTGCTTACCTGTGTTTTCAGAGAGAAACAAGCCCTAGCTGTGTTTCAGATCTTAGCCCTTTCCTTTTAGAAAATTTACTCTCTCCCTTCCTGACTCCCGATTCGCTGGGGTGGGATGATCCTCTGCTGTCTATTAAATATGGCTCCTATGTTATGGCAGTGAAGGAAGCCTCCTTTTCTATCAAAGGTGAGATTACTGGCTTTAGAAGAGCATTTTAGCTCTCTTGAGGTTTCTCTTGTTAAGTGGATATTGCACATTTGACACTGGGGTTTCCATATACACATGTGTGATCCATACCCAGCCTTGGTTAGAGTGCAGAACTCTGTATGAGTTACCCAACATCTGAAACTCAGGGCTTTTCTGATTCCCCTGTGGAAATGGGAGTAAGTGGTGAAGGCATTGCCATGCAGACTTGCATAGATTTTTTCAAACTGGGTGATTTAGTCTCTGAAACCAATTCTCAACTCACAGGCAACTTCCATGTTTTTCAGCTGGATCCGCAGGTGTTACAGGATAAAGATTGGCAACGCACAGTCATCTCAATGAATGGAGTAAGTAGAGTACAAACTGCTGGCACTGCTTCTTTGCCTGACCTTGTGTGTCAGATTTATTCTCTCTCTTCTTTGTCATAACATTTTGGAAAACTAAATAAAACATTTATTGCTTGAAAAGTAACAACTAAAGTCATCCTTGCAGGTTGAAGTGAAGCTGTCAGTGAAATTTACCAGCCGGGAGTTCAGTCTGAAAAGAATGCCATCTCGTAAACAGACTGGGGTCTTTGGAGTCAAGATTGCCGTTGTCACCAAGTGAGTTGTCAGGTCATGCTTTTCTCTGTTGTTTTATTTTAAACACAGTAGGTCACGCTTTTCTCTGTTGTTTTATTTTAAACACAGTAGGCCAATGGGGCTGCACCTACTTAAGCCCTCAGTGAATGGAGGTATGCAGATACTTTCTTGCCCTTGTGTGGCTAACACATGGCAATTTCTGCAGGCAGGAGCTGTTTCACATTCTCCCAGCTTCATCCCGTGTATGGAAAAAAACCTCCAGAAGACCTCAACACACACACACCCTTGCTTGGAAATCCAGTATGTTTACTTTCAACATCTCTCACTCTGCCGTGTTCCGGAAACACCCTGGCCCTTTTCCTCTGTAGTTGGCTGACTTGGTAACAAATTTCCAAAGCTACTGAACTGCAGTATTTCCTTTCCATACTTGGAAATGTTCATGCTCTTTGGAGCCATTTATATTATTTTAACCCCTGATCTTTTGTCATGTATCGTTTGCCAGAAGAAACCTGTTTGTTCGTGTTAGATAATTTAGGAGACCTGGTACTTCCTCCCCACGGAATTACTATTAACTTGAGAGCAGTATGACTGCTATTTGTCCAAGGGCTGCATAGGAATCCTCTAATCACCTGCTAGCGTTGCAAGCTCACCAAACTTACTTCTCTATAAGACTGCAGTTCCTCCATGGGAGAGGTTTCATGGGACTGAATGTGCAGAGATGAGACAGTTCATAACCTCTCTACAAAAACAGACATTAAATCAGCTACTCAGGAAAAACAAACGAGCTTTCTATGGACAGTTTTCATATGACTATGAGAATCCAGCTATTGTGTGATGTATACGAGTCTTGCTATTGCTGAAAACAGATAAGCTCTCCGGGGGAATTAGCTGCTAAATTTTCCTAAACTAGGAATACACCCCCTGTGAAAAGGACCAGCTCAGGGGCTACACAATATGGCTAAAGTTAGACTTGTAAAGTGCATGGGCCTTTTGCTTGCCCAGAGCACAGATGTGAGTGTCATCATTTGAGTGTCGTCTCGCTATAGAGGACACCAGCTCTGACTGTTCTTGACTCTAAACCCTTGAGACTGGAATAATTTGCTCATAATAACCAGTATCTTCTGCCATTTTTATAACAGCCCAGACTTCTCAAAATGGAGGGTTTTTCAGAGAACTTCCTAAATGGATATTCTTCCTCTCTAACAGTGTTGGGCTATAGAAAAATGCTGGTACAATGTCAGTATTTTTGTGAAGCTATTTGCTGATTTGGTCAAGTAAACCCTCTAACATGGAGCAAGGTGGTTCTTCAAATGCTTGCTCATGTTCATTGCATATTAGGTGTGTGTGCTCGCCACATGGACCAGTGCTGGAAGTTTTTCCCTAAGAAGTATCCGTAGGGAACACCAGAGACCGCCGATTGCTGGGCCATCATCGCCCACTTCCAAGCAGTAGGTCGCCCTACTCAGGACAATCTTCCTGGCAATTGGCCCATAGTAGCTCCCGGTCCTGTTCGATGTCCCGGTACTGGTCAAGTAGTGGAGGTGTAGATCAATGGGTATCCAACACAGATCCACCGAACACAGTTGGTTTCAGAGAGCCCGACCAAGACAATCTCGCTTGGACAGGTTGGCTTTGGGACGCAGCAACTAGCATGGGTCGGACAAGAGCCACCACTCAGCCCAATCCTGGTCACCTGGTACCAACTGCGCCGCTGGTAGCTCTGGCTTGGAGCAAGATTCCCTGACTGCGGGACAAGCCCTGGTACCGGCAGTGCCGACTATATTATCAGCACCGAAACCAGCCCCAAGCGCAGTGGCCAGAACCCCTGGGGGCTCACCCAGCCTTCCCAGGCTACCCGATTGGTGTCGGGAGCCTCGGAGAGGCCAGAGGCCTCGGTATCCCGTCCCCCTACGGTGCTCAAGACTTCAGAGGGGTAAAACCCTGCAGGTCCAGGACTACCCAGGGGAGCAAGCTGATGTACCACCAATGGATGTGGACGTTCCCGCAGCACTGGCATTATCCTTGTCGTCGCTGGACGAGGCTATCATGGGGCCCCTTCACCCAGTTACTCAGGATGACACCAAGGTGCACCAGGAACTTTTGAAGAGGTTCACTTCTAACCTGGGTCTTCAGGCAGAGGAACTGAAAGAGCCCTCAGACTCTCTGTTTGATGTTCTCGGCTCCCGCCAGTGTGGCCCTACCCCTTTATGAGGGGGGTCTCCAAAATCACTAATGCCCTGTGGCAGACCCCCTCTTCCCTGGCCCCTATCTCTAAAAGGGTCGAACGTAAGTACTTTGTGCCCACCAAAGGGCATGAGTACCTATACACCCACCCAGCCCCCAATTCCCTTGCGGTTGAAGTAGTTTACCACAAGGAGAGGCAGGGACAACCCAGGGCCACCTCCAAAAATAAAGACTACAGGAGGCTGGATCTTTTTGGACGTAAAGTTTATTAGTCTTCCAGCCTTCAGCTGAGAGTAGCCAACCACCAAGCCCTCCTTGGCCGATATGATTTCAATATGTGGCAAGCTATGGCCAAGTTCGAAGGGTTGCTCCCTGAGGTTTCCAAGAAGGAGTTCCAAGCGATCCTTGATGAGGGTACTACTGTGGCCAGGGCAGCCCTCCAGGCAACATCAGATGCTGCTTCCTGCACCAGGGCTTCCTCTGTCTCCATGTGGCAAGTTTCTCGAAGAAGGAAAAGAGAGTTACCTTTTTCGTAACTGGTATTCTTCGAGATGTGTTGCTCATGTCCATTCCATGACCTGCCCTCCTTCCCCATGGTTGGAGTTTCCAGCAAAAAGGAACTGAGGTTGGGGGGAGCCACCGGTGCCCCTTATACTATGCCATGCAGGCGCCACTCCAGGGGTCGCCAGAGCCGGTCCCCTACGGATATTGCTGAGGCAAAAACTTCCAGCACCGGTGCATGTGGCAAGCAAATAAACCTAATACGGAATGGACATGAGCAATGCATCTCGAAGAACACCAGTTATGGAAAAGGTAACTGTCTTTTTCATCCTTACCGCTGTGTTAGTCTGCACCTCCTAAACACTTAAGTGATTAGTGATTTTGGATGTCTCCATTTTTGGGTGTCCAATTTGAGACATTTTTAAAGGAGCAGATTTTCATAGGGTGAGTGCTCACTCAGTCCTTTTTGAAAATCTTGGCCTAGAGCTCCTTTCACTCAAGCAGTCTCATCTTATCCAGTGCCTAATGTAACTCTGGTAACCATGTTTTCTCTGCCTATGTCATACTGAACTCTTCTTCCTGTTTTTTCTCAAGGAGAGAGAGATCAAAGGTGCCTTACATTGTGCGCCAGTGCGTGGAGGAGATAGAGCGACGTGGGATGGAGGAGGTGGGCATCTACCGTGTCTCTGGGGTTGCAACTGATATCCAAGCTTTGAAAGCTGCCTTTGATGTCAGTAAGTATTTGCTCCTGAGGTTTTCCTTTGCGTTATGATCTCCTGAGTGATGATCTCCTTTCAGGTTACTGTGCTATTTTAATCTCATGTAGCCCAGGAAGCATGAAGAGGCGGAGACCCTGGTGCAAAGGAGTATCCTCTTACCCCAGCTGTGTGTTTTATTATTGTCCTCCAGGTGTAGATTTCAGAGTAGCAGCCGTGTTAGTCTGTATTCGCAAAAAGAAAAGGAGTACTTGTGGCACCTTAGAGACTAACCAATTTATTTGAGCATAAGCTTTCGTGAGCTACAGCTCACTTCATCGGATGTTGTAGATGTTAACCTGAGGTATTCAGTGGAATGAACCCGTTTATTGAGAAATACTTATTATTCCTCCCAGCAGCCCTGAAATGGCGATTTTGTGTGCCTTGCCATGGTAAACGGCAGACACTTTCCTCAGGGGAAATGGGAGCAACCGGCAGTCTTATTTTCCACAATGTCAATGAGAATTCTGGATTAACAGGAAGTCCCTGTGGTTGTTTGAGACTCTTGTTTAAAGGAGCACTGGCAACATCAAAATAATTTGAGAAATTTTTTTTGAAGGATTTGATAGAGAAGCAGAAAATTCTGGTTATTGGAATGTGACTGAGAGTCTGGTCTCCTGGGTTCTCTTCCCAATGCTTCCCATTAGTGCTTTGTGTGACCTCAGGCAAGCAAAGCTTTCTCTGTTCTTCAGCGTGCCCATCTGTAAAATGGGATGATAATAGTACTTGCCAAGCTCTGTAAAGCACTTTGAGTCCCTTGGATGCAAAAGGGGTCCCATGTTATTGCTACACTTTAAAGAATGTCCTCACCTACATTCTGGGTTTCCAGCACCATGGGGGCGGGGGGATGATTTACATTTTAAAAAATGCAATTGTTTTGTGTAAATGCTAACACATTTCATATGAGGCTGTCTTTGGTGAGAGGAGGTGTTTTTAACAAAATTCACATTTCTGACCTAAACTGCTTGATTTTTGTCTCTTGAACTCTGCTTAATTGGGAGATACTGAGGGTGCTTCTGATTGTACCAGAGTGTTCCCGATGGGGATGTGGCTGTTATTAGTTATTATACAACATATTATTAGGAAGCTGAAAAGCATTTAATTGACACTGGCTCAGCCTCATATGGGGCTTGATCTGGATCTCATTGAAGACATTGACTTCACTGGGTGTTGGATCCAGCCCACGACACTGGTACAGCAGAAGTAATTCTAGGTAAAGCAAAGTTTCTTTTCTTGCGCCCTCCTCCCGTCCCCAGCAGATGTAAAGCTAGATGTCATCCTGGCTGTCCTGGGGGGTCTAGCTGCAAAGTGGTCACATTATAGCTACTCTGATCTATTAAGCAGCACTGGGATAATATAAATGGAGAACTCAGAAACCAACCTGAGCAAAGTGACTACAGGTGATGAGCGTCAGCTATTTGGGTAGGGGGAGAAGATAAATAAAGGATAAACAGAGGGAACCGAAAAAGAGAACAAGAATAAGGAATGACTTTGAAGGACTACCAGCTTCAGTACCTGTATGTCTCCCTGTTTTCTCTTACAGACAACAAAGATGTGTCCGTGATGATGAGTGAGATGGATGTTAATGCCATTGCAGGGACATTAAAATTATACTTCAGAGAACTGCCTGAACCCCTCTTCACAGATGAACTGTACCCCAACTTTGCTGAGGGCATTGGTGTGTAACAGAAGAAATCATTGATATCTACCATGTGCTAAGTGTTATGATGGTTTTCTCTAGGAGGCTGCTCCTGAGGCCTTAGAAAAGGCTTTACTCAATATGAAGAATAATATTTAGAATATTAGAAGGAAGTCGTGTGACAGACTGTGGAGAAGGGAGGCAGAGGCTATTTCTTTGGCTCATGAGTTGCTCAGAAGAGAATTCAAATCCTGCTTTACTGTGCAGGTTTTAGTGTGGGCAGTGGTTTCACTTACCTGCAAGAATGGAAAAATTCAAGTACTAGGATGGACATTGCCTACCTATTAAGAGAAGAGAAATCCTATTTGTCTAGGCCCTGAAATGGTATCTCTCCTATTCATTCTCCAAAAGGAGATAAATCTGGTTTGAGATGGGCTGTAATCTCCTGTGTTGACCCAGAAGGGAGGTATCTTAGGCCACGTCTACACTTACCAGTGATCAATGCAGCTGTGATCAATGCAGCTGGGGTCAATTTAGCAAGTCTAGTGAAGACCCGCTAAATCGACCGCAGAGTGCTCTCTGGTCGACTCCTGTACTCCACCAGAACGAGAAGAGTAAGGTAAGTTGATGGGAGAGCATCTCCCATCAACACAGCGTGGTGTAGACAACACAGTAACTTGAGCTAAGCTACGTCGACTCCAGCTACATTATTCACATAGCTGGAGTAGCGTAACTTAGGTCAACTTACCCCGGTAGTGTAGACAAGGCCTAAGTGTTCTGAGTCTGCAATGCACTTGTGGTCTCCTGCACAGAAGAAAGGATTCTCCATCACCTGTCTAACAGGGGAGAACTGAATTCAGATGGGGAGCGAGGCTGTGCCTGGATTGAATTCTAAGCCTCTTGTCTCTATAATGAAATTGCAGCACATTGAGCATCACCCATATTTTCACATTTCTTACACCGTCAGTAAAGCTCTCATTCCCTTCCTGTATTTTTTTTTTTCTCTCCTCCCATAGCACTCTCAGACCCTGTTGCAAAGGAAAGCTGCATGTTGAACTTACTGCTCTCACTTCCAGAACCCAACCTCGTGACATTCCTTTTCCTTCTGGACCATTTAAAAAGGTAACATACAGACCCTTCAGACAGGTGCATTTCATGTGTAAATCCATTCCAAGTGCCGTGGAGAGAGGTGCCCCTTTCTTGGAGATGTGCTGTGTTACTCAAAGAGCCCCTTCACTGATTTCATTTCCCTTTGCTCTGTATTGAGTAATGCAGGTAAAATAGGCCTGGTAAAGTGCTAAGTCCTGTGTTCCATGCTCACTGTTACTGAAGCCATTATGAATTGTTCCCAAGGAAGGGATGAGAAAGATCTTTACAGTGAAAATGTGATCTGCAACACACACACACACCCTGAAGGACACACATCATATCTCCATAAAATCACACTTGTGCGTGAATGAAGTAACCAAACACAGTAAATGGGATAAATCTTAAAAGTCTTGACTACGTTCAAGGGCTCTTCCTGGAGCCTTGTCTTACCAGGTATTTGCACTTTAACACCACCCGTCTTTTAGGAATTGCAACAATACTTCTTGCGTTGGCAAGAGATTGTTCCTTGCTGAGTGGGGCCTGCTATATGGAATTCGCTCTCCCTTCCTAGCTGTATCAGTCCTCCCAACTGTTTAACATCTATAAACCTTCCATTTTCAAAGGTGCTTATTACTGTCACCCCATAGTTAGATGTTTCTTCCCCTTTATCCTCCTCCTTGCTTAAAGGCCTTTTTTGGTCTTATTTGTTTGCCATTTTTTCAGGGGAACTTTAGTATATGGTGCTTTTGTGTGTTTGTAATTACTACAAGATTACGGTACAGTGCTCGGAGCACCTTAGTATTCATGAAATGAGCTTGTTTATTACATGCACAGTGTTTTCATGTAAGAAATTTAGTTTTTTAATATTCATGTATTTGCTTTGTGTTCATGCTAGGGAACGTAGAGATGAAGGATGGCCTTGTGGTTAAGGCTCTGGTCTAGGATCCAGGAGATCTGGGTTTAGAACCCTGCTGGGGTGTAAATCTACCCCACACTAATGTGCTGTGCACTAAGCGTCTGTGTGGACCCTGCTGCTGCACACTTTGAAATGGGGTTAGATTAAAGCACACTATAGAACTTCTGGAGCATGGCAGCTGGATCCAGGCAGATAGTTAGTGCACTTAGACAAGCCCCCGTGACGGTACAGCATCTAATCCAATAAGGCCCCAATCTCAGTTGGGAATTCAAAGTGCTACTGTAATACAAATAATAAAAATTTGAGGAAGTCTAATGGCCTGTGGTACGCAGGAGGTCAGACTAGATGATCACAATTGTCCCTTCTGGTCTTAGAATCTATGAATGAGAGACATAGCTAGTATAGTTGCTTATTGAATGTCTGTATCTAAAACCTCTTAAAAGTAGGTAAAAATAAAGCTGCTTAATAGGAATGTTTCTTTGAGCCACAGAATATAGAAACATCCTCTTTCTCCGTTGTTTTCTCCTGCTAGGGTTGCCGAGAGAGAAAGCATCAACAAGATGTCCCTGCACAACCTGGCAACTGTCTTTGGACCAACGCTGCTCAGACCCTCGGAGAAGGACAGTAAGATTCCTGCTAACCCAACCCAGCCTATAACAATGACAGATAGCTGGTCACTAGAAGTCATGTCCCAGGTAAAAAGCTAAATATTTTAATTAATCTGATAGAGACAATATCTTAGCCTCTTTGTCCATAACCGGGCTACCTGCAATCATTCCAAGAGGCTTTGGCAGAGCCATCCTTAACAGCTGTTCTCTAAGGTGGGTGAGCTAATATCTTCTATTGGACCAACTTCTGTTAGTGAGAGACAAGCTTTTGAGCTATACAAAGCTCTTCTTCTGGTTTTCCAGCACAGTTTAACTAGAACAGCATGTTCAGTGTGAACGAGGGTTATTTTTAAAAAAGCATGCTAGTAAAATCAGTGCTACAAACTACCCTGCTAACAAGCCAGAGGGTTAATCTACAGAGCAACTTTCCACCATGTGAGGCTCAACACCATCTTTAAACCAAGTTTGGCAGTGTTTGCTCAGACAGTTCAGCATATATCTGTACCAACTCGGTCTCTAGCACTAACATTTTGGTGCACCCACATCAACTGTACATCACAGCTCTGTATGTACTTCAGTGACAAGAATTCCCGTAACACACATCTCTCAGTGCCTTAGTAACTGGTTCTGGGGCTAACAGATTATTGGTACAACTGGATGGCATTTTTCAGGTAAATAGTTTATCTGATGAAAAATGCTGTTTGAACTGACCTGAAACTGTTCGCAAATTTCAGACAGATATTTTCACCCATTCATAAAATGGCCAGAGAAAGAAAACAAGAAGGGGGAGGAGGTGCTGTGGCAACTCTTCATAACCTTTAGCCTGGTGGTTAGGACACTCCCCTGGGATGTGGGAGACCCAGGTTTGAATATCCCTGCTCTGGAACAGGCCAAAAATGGACTTTTTTGATTCACCAGAAATTCCGAAATATTTGATTTGGTTCGACCCAACTCAGATTTTATTTTCAATTTTTCAAAACTGCCACCAAACCAAAAAATCAGTTATTCACACAGCTGTAATTGTTGGTGTTTTTCACAATGCTTCTTTCTCTTCCACTGTACCATGTGTACCAACATTCAAAGAGACTTTTTGCTGGTTCCAGAAGTCATTGTCCACTGACGCTACAATGCCTTTTGGCAGGTATTTCCAATATGCATGCAAGTTAAGCAGGTTAGACTGTTGGATTATCTGGCTTTGGTAAAAGTGAGTTAGTAATCAGAAAGATTTCAAAACTGGGCTGATCTGGAATACTGACAACTTCACTGTACCTCAGTTTAACATGTAGGATGAACAGAGAGCCATTGAAACATTTAAGTTGACTAAATTGGATCTAGACTGTTCTCAGTGGTAGCTGATGACAGAACAAGGAGTAATGGTCTCAAGTTGCAGTGGGGGAGGTTTAGGTTGGATATTAGGAAAAACTTTTTCACTAGGAGGGTGGTGAAACACTGGAATGCGTTACCTAGGGAAGTAGTGGAATCTCCTTCCTTAGATATTTTTAAGGTCAGGCTTGACAAAGCCCTGGCTGGGATGATTTAGTTGGGGATTGGTCCTGCTTTGAGCAGGGGGTTGGACTGGATGACCTCCTGAGGTCCCTTCCAACCCTGATATTCTATGATTCTATGAAATATTCATGATCACACTGTGCACTGCAATATAGGGCTGATTTATGATTTCATCTCCCTTCCTCTTTCCAGGTTCAAGTTCTTCTTTACTTTCTGCAGTTGGAGACTATCCCCACCCCAGACAGCAAAAGGCAAAGCATCCTCTTTTCCACAGAGGTGTAGGAGTCTGGTCACAACAAGGGGGCTTGTACAACTGTTCTTGGTGTGAATCTGCCACTCTGAGAACAGGAGGACTGTTTCTTCTTCGGACATTATTGGCCTGTTCCTGTCATAAGGAAGCATAGCCTTCAGTGCTTCTGCTGTTTGTCAAACAGAGCTAAGCTGAAGAGAAAGGAGAAACTCCCTCTAGTTTTGATCCGTAGAATAGGGAAGAATTGGACTGGACATGGAGCTGTGCTGAAAGGCTCCAGTAGAAGGAGCAACAGACACTTTAACAAATGCAACACAGAGTGCGGTTGTTGCTCTTGGGAAGGTGAGATGGTATTCCTCATTTTTATGGATGAAATTTATCATCAAGAAGCTTCAAGCTTTCTACACGAACACTTGTCAGGATGCCCTTCTGGGGTTAGAGGGGAATTAAAGGCTATATCACAAGTGTGTCTTTAATAACTGCTGTTTTAAAATACTGTCCTGGGCCACACAGAATAGTATCATTCAGCAAGGGGATCTTTGATTCCTCCACTGAGAAATTCAAGTCTTGATTTGAACAGGGTTTTTAAAAAATAAACTAGAAGTTTTGTGTACAACTGGACCTGTTGTTTTTTTGTCTCTCTCCTACCCCTTCCCTTGTAAATGTTTGTACAAACTCTAGGAAAGGGGGTATCCTTTTCTTGCCTCTTTGATGCACTTCTGACATTTTCTTTTGGTGTTAAAGGAGCCAGACCCACTTGCATTATACAACAAACAAGTACAGTACATGAAATAAAAGCAGGGAGAACTAGGCTGAGCACTTTAATTCCATTATCTGGAACAAACAAGCTCACTTAGTTGTTTTTAAAGCAGAGGCAGTGTTGTCCAAAAATGGTTGCTAAATTCTTTGAGACCTTTGGAATTGAATGGAAACTGAATGGTCGAAACTCCTAGCTCTCCACACAAACAGATGTTATTACCTGTGCTAAAATAAAGCACTACAAACATGTACTGAAATATCTTCAAGTGTCTGGGGACAAAAAATCAACAGCTGTCTTTCTCACTGGCTGCTTAATCCAAACTTTTATCAAAATGACATTTTTGATACTTGAATTTTTTGAGGCTTTGTATGTTGCTTCTACAAGAGTCTTTTTCTGATAGCTACAAATACTTTGATAAGATATGTCAGAATGTACTGTGTGGACAATCTGCTAACAGGTGGCATTTTGTATTCTTCAGAAATTCTGTTTGAATTGAGAGCGGTGCAGAAAATTCTATAAAGCGACCTGATACCCACTCCACTGACAGCTGTGCAACCACACTGACGTCAGTAGAGCTACACGGGTGTAAGTGGGAGCAGTATTTGCCTGGGGAATTGTAAGCATAAGCTAACTGCATGGTCTCCAGGCCAGAGGAGGCTATTCAGGTCATGAAACAGATGTGCCAAGCATCTGGGGAGAGATTTCAGCTGCATCAGAGTCTCCCTTAGCCTGTACTAGCCACCCCACTATGCAGTATCCACTTTAGTTGCAACCACCCATCAACACCCTGGCTCGAAGGAAAGGGCAGCCTGAAGACAAGAGAAAGAATTAGAATAAGGGGAAAGGGGAGAAAAGCAAATTTAAAAATAATCTGCGTAGTTGAATCGTAAGCACCATTTGGGGCAGGGGGAAAATACTAAAGAGGAAAAACAAATCTTGTTATGCCAAATTTTCTGAAGGTCTCCGAACTCTCCACTCAGAAAAATAAGAGGAATCTTCCAAACAAGAGGAGAAAAAAATAAAATAAAAATAAAAAAACAAGAGAAACTATTTAGCAGTCAACATAATTGACTGCTGCAAAATAGATGTCGTTGTACTGTGAAGTTGGAAATTCAAAAGAAAAATATAAATGATTTTGATTTTGTGAGTATATCAGCATTTTGCATGCTATTGTAAGGATTCTTAGAGGAAGTTACTATTGTTTAGCACCCCTCTTTTCTTAGGTCTGGGAGCAGATCTCTGCGTGTTGTAACATACAACCAGAAAATCTCTCAACTGTATTTCCACTACATTCCAGCTTCCAATCCCCCTCGCTGTTAGAACCCCTGAGACAGAAAGGTGTGTGTAGAAAGAGGTGCTTGCAGGGGGAGGGTGAAGAGAAACAAAACCTTGGTTTAAAAATGGGGGGGGGTTGGGTTTTTTTGGCCTTTTGTAAAACTAAAGGTAAAAACTGGGCAATCCTGAAAGATACTGTCTCTAGAAAGGGTTACAGACCAGTAACATAATCCAGAGTTTTCTGCTTTTATATACTTGTTTTTGTTTTTAAATAGCAGCTCTGCTTCTTAGCTGCACAACCACCCACTCCTTGACAAAATTCAAATCTTTCTTTGCTATTTTTAAGGCGGCAGCACTGTAGGGTTTTCTAGTTCAGAACTTCCACTCCAATCAGTGGTGACCGTTTCCCCCTTTTGATGTTTGTAATCTGTGGGTGCCGGTTGCAGTGTTTAAACTGGAAAGCAATACCATAATGACTGTGCCAATTTACTTTTGCCTGACTTTTTTATTTTTATTTATATAGGAAGTATAATTTTAATATTAAGTTACCAATTTATATTGTGTAACAATAAGAAAATTGCTTCTGCTTTGGTTACTGTTACAGGTTGTTGCTTTTAGTTTTTCAGTACAATACAATGCTTGATTCTGCTGTAACCCTATCTAACATGCAGGCATGTGGATGAGAAGAGTTTTTGTAGTTAATTTAACATAACACATGAATTATTTCGGTTGAGTATAAGTGTACGTTTTCCCCAAAGCTGGTAATTTTGGGCTGGAGAAATAGCACATCCTATGATGAGGGTGAGACCGTTGATTTATTTGAAATGTGAGAATGGAGTAGTTGAGCTTCCCCTAGAGTTGTAAGCTTTACAAATGGACCGTGTTTTCAGAAATTCAGAATTCACAAAAGGATTTTTGTTGCTCTGCCTAGTAATCCATTAAGTGTTTTCTTAAGCCCCACCATACTAAACAAAAAGCAATGGGCAAAACCTAGCTTGGGCCAAAGTCCCTTCTGATTACCACAGTTTCATATTTCCTGCTGAACTTTTTGAGAAAACCAGGCTCTCCCATTTTACATTTAAGAAGATGCAACACAGATGGTATGACAGAGAAAACTGGTAAGAATTTCCCCCTAAAGTTGATTGTGACGTGTTGGGGGCTAATACTTTTTTGGGTATCAACATATTTACCAGACCCTTCCAAGCCTGTAGCTTTCAGCTACTTTAATTTGAAACATTAGAACATTCATATAGGATTTTCCAGATGATTTGAGCATTGTCTGTGTATCACCATTTGTTTAAAAAAAAGCAAGGGTCTCCTTTCATTCAGAAATAGCTTTGTTTTTGTTCCTTTTTATTTTATTTTAAATGTTGAGTAGGTTTTTAAACCAGCAAAGTAACGTAATATTGAGTAAAATGGGCAAATAAACCATGAAAAGTAGCTTTTGAGGACTGATAAAAATTAATTACTTAGATCTGTTTCATCTTTGTGTTTGTGTGTCATTTTGTATTGGGGGGAGTGTCTTAGTTGAAACCAAATTGAAACATATTCATTGAAATGCTGCTGGTGAATTTTACTCTTGCACAATTTAAAGAGGTGAGGTAGTGGTTAGGCTAAATTAGGCTGTACTTTTATATGCTGCTAACTTTCATCTATCAGCTAAGGGCAAAATACAGCAATGCCTGATTACCTTCACTGATGCTCACTGCCTGCCTTCATTCTGACCTTCAGTTGCTAAGTGAAGTACAGGGCAATCAATATGTAGCATGTGATGTGAAACTGCAACATTTCTGTAGGCCACTAGGTGGTGCAACCATGCAATCTGTTAATGGGAGATGCAGTATTTTTACACTACTTACTCATTTTAAAGGTTCCCTAATCTGATCCACTGATATATTGTTATGTTCACTTTCTGTATAGGTTCATTTAAACAAATGTGATGTTCTGTAAAGTGTATAAAGGATCTCCTAGCTTTCTCATTACCCATTGCAACACTTACAGGCATTATGGTATGTGTTCACTTCTCTCAACTGTGCCATTCCTCGAAAATGCATAAGAAATTGATCACCATGGCCTTTGAAGGTGCTTAAAACCTGAATCTTAATAATGGAAAAATAATACCTTCCTGTCCATCATTTATTTCAGTGCCTACTTATGTACTAAGGTGACATTATTTTGGGTGCAGCAGTCCTACTTTGGAAACTTTTTTAAAAAGAATTTGAAATGTTCAAATGAACTCTGCCCTTTCCTTTTTCCACTTGGAATTTCAAAGGAGGAGGAATTTTATTACAGGAAGACAGAAGCGTTCACACTGTACTTATGTGCCTTGAAGAAATAGCATATGTCTTCTAAATCAGTTACTTAGCATTAAGACACTGAGGTCTCCGGTTTAGTGTTAATAACTTCCCCATACTAAGCTACAATGAAGAGTGAGCATTAAGGCTCAGTATATAAAAGTTCTCATTGAGTGTACCTAGGCTGACCTCAAAATCAAAGGGAATCTCCTTTAAAGGAAACTCTTACAGCGGAATAATAATTAATATCCACCCTCACACCCCACAGATTTTTAAGTAAGAAAAATAAAAGACTATGAGGAGAGAAGCATGATTGGGAATCACACAAATCACATAGTCTGGCAAAAGAGAAAACAACCCCCTCTCCTTAAAAGTCACAGGAAAAGCCCAGGCCCCCAGACGTACGCTGAGCTATGATTGTATTTTCAGTAAACTAAAACACTGTATTCAGTACTTGCAGTGTGCCACTTATGATGTGCTGTAATCCTTTTCTCTTGCTACTGGAAGCGGTTACATTCCAATGATCGGTATTCTGTCTGGTCACTTGTTGTCCTCAAATATGGTTTTCTTTTGTTGAGGGGGGAAAAAAGCTCTATACATTAGTGGTTGTAACAACAAAAAAGGAAGGGGAAAAAAAGCTCATAAAACCCAGTCCAGAACTAGATAATCACTTGGAAGTTGACTTAAAAAAAAAAGAGAGCCAACTCTACACGGTGAGCATAAAATGTCACAATATACAATAATTGTGAAGTGGTCACAGCAGTAGGACCAAAACAACCTTGACATGGAGGCGAACTGAAACTTCCTGAGTCGTCCTCTCTCCTGGGCACATCTCTAGGAAGTCCAGTCTGCCTTTCTAGGGCACACAAACCGTAGCAATGGAACTGCCAACAAGCAGAAAATATAGAAGTGACTCATGCTATTCCCCCCCCTCATGCTATTCCCCCCCCCATCCCTGCTGCTGAGTCTCTGTGCACTACTCTGCTGTACTGAAACCTTAGGTGAGGCCATTGTAAAATAATGCATATGCAGGTGATCTATGCATGTACTTTCCATATCCTTGGCTGTCCTTCAACCCTGGAAGGAGAAAGAAGCACCTCTTTTCTAGCAAAAATCTGAGCCACTTAATGTTCATGTACAGTGTATAAACTGTCCTTTGGCAGAGCCAGTTATAGTGTGGCTGTTCTCTGATATATCTGAGACAGTTTAGACTTTGAATACACAGTGGACCAACTGTGCTATCGCTTTGGACTTGCAGGGCTGCACCATTGTTTAGAGACATGATTAAAACAGTTTGGTTGCATTTACACTCTTAGGATCCATGTTTTAAACATGTCTGAAAACTACAGTACTTCAACAAAGGGCCCCAGCATAGCAGTAGTGTCTTAGGCCCTGTCTGCTCTACAGCTTGATATGTACTAACTACAGTTATGTTCCAATACTGTTATCAGAAACATTCCACATGAATTTGCCAGTATGACGGCTGTTAGAACAGCTATAGCAGTTTCTCAGTCCAGTGGAGACAAGCTATTTTTTAAGTCATATTAGCTCAAGATGTGCACCAGATTAACCATCTAGCTACTCCATAGTCTGGACTCTGAAAGCAGTTCTATTACAGGGCCTAGTCTTATCTCCTAATTTATGTGTGGAGGGGACCTTGTGTGTGTGGAACATACCTTTTTGCATGGAATGAGAGATGAGTTGCCTAAGTGGCAGCACCCCTCTGCTTACCCCAGATGCCATGGAAGTGCTCTGTGAGTCTGGGGTTCCTGCATGGATAATGGACAGGGCCTCCACGCATATGACCTTGATCTCCTACTGATTCCCCAGATTCCCACTGCTCCCAAGGGATGCATGGAGTTTAAGTGTGGGCCTGCCTGCCTGTTCAGCAGAGGGGCAAATCCACCTCTTCCTCCACCCCTGGTGGAATCATCAAGCATCAATCTTTGCAAAGAGAGTCTCACATTTCCTCCCTTTTAGGCCAACTGGGGAAGCAACTGGGCCTGCAGAAATGAATTTGGGTGCAGACATTAACTGTGGAAGTAATGGTAAGCTAAAACCATATTTGAAAACTGTTTCAAATACTTAATGCAGAAAGAATCATAACAAATCCTTCACAGCAGTACTTCCTAACCTATCCCCTCCCTGATTCCTTCTTAAGATACTCACAGCCTGATGTCTTGGATTGGGCTTCTCATCAACTTTTAAATGCTTGAGAATCTTGCACAACAACTGCAACATAGGAGCATTGGTAAAACTGTTACCTACACCAGAGTAAATGTTTCCAATGATGAGTATCCAAGCCAAGATCTTACAAGTGACTACAAGATACTAAAACTGGAAGAGAAGGATGTTGGATAACTGAGGAAGTCAGAATGAAACAGTGAATTTAAAAAGAAAGGGACATTGTGAAATTTATGACCTTTCTGTGTCTGTTTAGCAAAAAAATAAAATAAAAACCAAGCCTTCTCTTGCCTATGTAACTTGTGTAGTTTGTTCTTATCTCTACTGTTGCAAGTGTTTATAATCCATGCAGAGTTCAAAGGAAAGCAGATGATAGAACTATTTATTTAAATATAAATACAATTAAATTATATAATTAGTGCTAAAGTATGCGGTGTAGAAGAAACTTGTTCATTGTTGGTGGGTAATTTTGAGTTTCACCGTAGAGTTAATATTGTCTGCATTGTTTAAGACCACCATGTTTCATGTTAAGGACTCTGCTTCGACATTTTATACCACTATTATTAGTGCTTCAATACCCAATTAGAGCTCTGTTTCAAAAACTGAAATAAATGCCTTAATCCTAAAAGGTGCTGAGCACGTGTAACTCCCATTGAAATTAATGAGACTTGCAGGGCTCAATATCTCTCAGGATTAGGCCCCAAGAATGCAGCAGAGAAAAAATAAAAAATGGTCAAGCTGGATTTATTTAAATTTTCTGAAGATAAATGGCATAAAAAAGGATTCAAAAACTGTATTTGAAAATAAAAATCTAAGGCTTTTTTAGCCGTTGTTTGTACACAAGGTTAAATAAAATCTCCTGTATCTGTGTTTGCCAGGTTCCATTGGTCTTATTTAAATAAACATTTGGTCCATGAAGGCTGGACTGAATGCGTGAATGGCATCTGAGAATGTATGAATGGCATTTGATAAGAGTTTATGATGTACAATTTAAACTTTAGATTTTTATCAAGTGCTATCTTGTGGCTACTGCAAGATAATAGGATTCTGGGTTAAATAAACTCCATGACCCAGGTTACAACTATTGCTGAGTTAAATGGAAGCTACGGTGAGATGTACATGCAGACAGTGGCAGATGCAGAATAGTGTATTTTACGACTATGCCAATCTTGTTATAAGCTTCTTGCCCCAAAACGAAACCGGCCATAAACTTCGTAATTTAACACTACGACATAGAGCAGTTAGGTGCACATGGTACATTGCAGAGAGAATAAAGACATGGCCCCTGGCCTGAGGATCTTTCAAGTTACTCTGAGACAGCCATGGTTTGTGGGCGTAACGGATGGCAATATTTAATCAAAGTGGAGGGAGTTGCAACTTGGCTGTACAGTGACTGAAGTACACTGAATCAGGAAGGGGAGCTCCCAACACACCAGTCAAGAAGGTGGGGAACTCTGGGTGAGTACTGCTTACTTACCTAAGTCAGGAAGAGGAGGGGAAGCTCCCCTCTGCTTTTAATAAAGGAAGGGGATGTGCTCCCCCTTCCAGGTCTAGCCCTGTGTACAGGAATTGAAAGTACAGTTTTGACTGGAAATTCCTGTGCATTGACTGGCCCTGAGCCAATCAGAGAGCATCCCTTTGCAGTTCAGTAACCATAGAACGCCTCCCAAACTGTGAGGGATGGCTCCCTTGGGGAGCTATGAGTGGTTGGGGGGACGGGGGGGGATTGATTTAATCAATATGCCATTTTTCCCCCATTTCTAGGCTTAAAAATCACCTGTATCTTACCCACAAGTCTGCATCTTATGCTGGTAGTCGGGATGGGAGCATCTCGGTACCCTCTGCTCCTGTAGGGGGCCTTCAACAAAGGGACTTTCTCTTGGAGGAAGCATTCAGCAGGAAGTCTCTCACCTGCAAGTCCTTGCTGGAGCAGAGAACAAAGAGAGCCTCCCAATACTGGCAGCAGCACCAGCACTAGCAGATAAGGGAGGGGGGGCTGAGGGAGAGACAGGTGCATCTTATCTTTATAATGGAAGAATTTTGACCAGGTGCTAAGCCTACACATAGCATAGATTCAGCAGAACATGATACTGACTGGATTTTATACCCATTCTTGGTAACTGCTGACTCCATTCCAAACTTAAGTATCTCAAAACAAGAAAATCGCTTAGAATTGTCGAGTGATCACAAAGACTAAATTTTCAAACCGGCAATTCTGGCTTCCTGTTAAAGAGAAGTATAAAGAACTCAGAGAGGAAGCTATGAAAATATTGCTTTCACGTGCTTCCAGTTATTTCTGTGAGTCTGGGTTTTCAGCAATAATTTCTGTGAAAACTAAACACAGAAATAGTTCAACTTGGAAAACTATTTATATCTGGTGCTATTAGAAATTCAACCAAATACTGTACAATTACAGAGTCTGAAACAGGCCCATTCTTCTCACTAAAATCTTAGGCTGTGAACACGCAAAAACATACATATTTTCAAATTATAGTTTTAAAAACCCATCTTAAATCATATTATATAATTAAACAAACTGTATGCAGTTGAAAAGAAGTTGCAAAACCATTCAAACTCTCATGTCCTGAATCAGTAAAAAAACAGAATTTGGTTGTGCGGAACCCCCCAAAATATTCATAAAGGAGCAACAGTACTCAAAAGTTTGGGAATCACAGTCAAAGAGCATCCTTGTATTCTATGCCAGACCATTACATTTCAGTAGAATTTAAAATACACTAGGCAGCATTCTGGGACTGGTAAACCTTCAAATATTCTTAGATTATGTACAGACAAGGTGGCATATGATGGGGTGTTTGGCATAATTGTGAGAAAAGCTATGAAGGAAAGATCTGAAATATTTAATCTTAGATTTATAGTATGATATTTATATAAAACAAAATTCTCAAGTACTTCCTTACTTGTTTATCTCACAACTGTGCCTCTAAATTCATTTATGAAGTGCTCTTTTGAAAGACCGGAGTTAACTTTGAACATCCTTTGCTGGTTTCTAACAGATTTCTAATGACTCTGGATATATTTTGCCTGCAAGACAACTGCAGGATTGAGCCCTTTTGTAACAATTGGACCTACAACTTTACCCGAATTGTGAGTTCAACTGTAAAAAGTATATAAAAGTTCATAAGATGTTACAATAACCTATAATAACCAATGTAACGGGGAAGGTACAAAAGGGAGACAATAACTGACGAAGTCTAAACAGAAAAAGGCCACATTAACATAATTAAGACTGTTAAAATTATGCTTGTTAAAAAAAAATGTAAAGCCAAAAGATATGTCAAATAATAAGCCTAATTAGTAAATAAATGATGAGGGGATGGACTATTCCACCTATCATTCCATTTACGGATTCTTAAAAGAAAAAGATTTTGTTGGGAAAGTATGAAAAAAACAAAACCAAGAGACAAAGGCTACTAGAGCAAGCTTCACGATCATGGCTGTTACGCGCCCTGGTTTTCTGGGACTCCAGGCCTTCATCGCCCTAATCTTGAGAAATGTCCTGAACAGACCGGGCCCGAGACTGGGTGACCTCTACTGGCTGCAGCTGAATCGCAAACACCACTCGGGATGACAGGTATTACCATCTTTGATACCATCTAAGAAACTGTCAAACAAGGGCACGTTTCCATCTAAGATTGGACTTTAACAGCAGCAGCAGCATCTCCTCCACCCCTTCTCCGCTAATTTCTTCTCCGTTCCCCAAAAGGACAGTTATTGCCATAGTTGATACCATTTTAAACTTTCCAGATAAAGGGAAAGGGTACAAGAAATGTTGTTAAAATGAAAGCCTGCCTTAAGAGTTCACATTTAAAATGCTTTAAGTGTTTTTTCCTTTTCGGTATCGTTAATAAAAAGTTTAAAAGATTTTGAAATAGTATGTTTGCCAAAATACTACCCAGGCTGAAGTCTCCGTATACCAAACCCCAGACCTTGTCTAATTAACACTGTTTAATGTAAATGTAGGACACTGACTGGGCTACATTAACACTTTTAGTTCATATATTCCACCTAAATAATTACAACAACCCTTTGTTAAGATTCCCTCCAAGACCCTTTCCACTCAGCTAATCCCTTAAGGCCATATCCTTTTCCAGTTGAAGTAAATAATAAAATTCCTATTGTTGTCAACAGAACAAGTATTTGGCTCTTAATAAATGCTAGCCTAGTTTTCTTAACTATTGATGCCTTTGATATTATTTACCTGTACCTTTTCCAAGCTTCCTCTATTATTGCACCAGAAATAGGCACACCTTTCCCAGTATGTTTAATCAATGCTCTGTAGAAAGTAATTACAGGACATGATTCTCCACTGTCTTGCCCCGGTATAGTAATTTATTCTTGTGCAAAGTGGGCGTAAAATATTGCTATTCTGGTTTGGTAGCATTCTACACCCACTTTTGCAGAGATGTAGAGTTCTACACATGGGGCAAGGCCACCATGTCACAATTTTATTAACTTAGTTGCCAGTTTGTTTTATAAGCATAAAAAAATTAAATGGCAAAAGGATATCAAACTCTAAGGAAATCCTATGAACCAAGCTGAACAAAGATTGGTTGAAAATCTAAATGACAGAAAATAAAATTTAAGTGTAACCATTCATTGTTACAAATGGATCAAAACTCAATGCCTAGATTATCATATTGGTAAACAAAATTTAATAGGACAAATTATATCTAAGTATTTCAGATATAGTGCTCTGAGATGTGTAGGTTAGTGACATATTTCCTTGCTTTGGGCATGATCTCTCTCTCTCTCTCTCTCTCTCTCATTGAAGGCAATGGAAAGAATCCCTTGATTTCAGCGAGAGTTTTGGAACGGGCCCTGGAGGAAGTGTTGGATCTTATTTTTTTATTTTAACCAATACCCTTATTCTTACAGCATGCTCCAGTGTGGATCCCACTCTAGGTGCACATACTGAAATGTTTTCAAAAGCAGTGGCTGCTGAGGTCAGGCATGCACCCTGTGCTTCCTTGTGCCACCCAAAAGACAGTATAAAGGCTAGGGTGGCTGCAACCGTCCCTTTGTTTCCTCTTTGTGACCATGGCCACGAAATAGAACCTGGTGTATATCTGACCCACTAGTCTTAGCTCTAGCAAAACTTTTATAAATCTTTAAGAAAATCTTCAGAACTACTTCCGATCTTCTATATAGACCTCTGTGAACAGTTTCCAACCTTATGAACTCTACAAGTCAGACACTTCTGTACAGAACACACTATAGACACCCACCCCTGTCCACCTATACAGGGCCCTTTAACCGGGGGGAGACAAAATCTGTGGGCTTTAATCCTGTCCATTCTACAATGGCCTAACCCCCCACTACCCCAAAAGAAGGACACAGTAGGACTCATAGATGGAGCATCATGTCGGTATACTTGTCACTCTCCATGAGAATGCGCAAGTTATGAGATGTAAGGCTAAAGCTCCATTTTCTGGCACAGTCCATGAAGGTTTCAGACCCTGGGGAGACAAATTCCGGAATTCTATCTTCATCCAGCATCCAACCTTGCAGACAAGCAACACTAAAGACCAGCACAAAATCCAGCAGCTGCATCAAAGCCATCTTCAACATCATTGGCATCAAACCTGGCACCAACACTTCTGGTATCAAAGAAGTCTCTTCAAATACAGAGATTTCAGGGGGATCTCAGTTTCATCCCATAAGGACAGATGCCATAAAGCCTCCGGACATAAATCCCACAATGCCCCACATGGTGTCAAGGGTTGAGGAAAAGCAGCATACAATGTAGCAGACAACTCTAGCACCAACCCCAGCTACAATGACCCACTCACTGGAGTCAATGCTCACTTTGGAGGATGAGCCCAGAGAACCAAGACCGTCATCTGAGCTAAGACATTTATCGACTCTAATAGCAAGAATCCCATATACTTTGGCACAACCCATGACAGTGGTCTACTCCTCACCATCACCAGGGCATACATTCTCCCCATCTCCCAGTTAAGAACTTTCTCCTCTGAGGTCAGTGATTGACACTATGGATGTGCCTCCCAGCTTACCCTATAGGGCTCAGCTGCCACCAATCTGTAAGGAATGGCTGTGGACTGACCAATACCCAACAAGACAGCTGTATTCTTATGGCATGCCACAGTGTAATTATTGGAGGTACAGGGATCCACTATCTCAGGCATTAAGATGCCAGTCTCAAGAGGAAGATGTTACTCCCCATTAGCATTCCTACACCAGACTACCAGGAAGAGCCAGATCCAGGGACAGATCCAGCCAGATCCAAAGCACTTTTTGTCTTCGTCACCTGATGAAGCAGTATCCTCAGCATTCGATATCAGACCAGACATAGTAATGTTCCAGAAGTTTCCTGTGAGGATTGACTGGCGATAGAGATGTTAGTCATAACTGAGAAATCACACAAGCTATTTGATGTCTTGTCAGCTTCAGATCCAGCCAGGATCATCTTCCCCACAAATGAGGGATTACTTGACCTCATTAAGGCCCTATGGCATACACTGACCATGCTAACTTCCACTGCAAAGCGAGTCAAGAAGAGGTACCAAGTACCTCCCTGGGAGTTTGAATACTTTACATCCACCACAACCCAAGCTCCTTCTTCATATCCGCAATATACTAAAAGTTGAATATGAGTAAGGCAAGGATCTGAAAAGGCTGGACCTTTTTGGATCGTACTTCTCAGCTTCCCTACAACTGCGTGCAGCTAACTGCCTTCCTAACATAAGAGAGAGTAACACTTACCTTGTGAAGGTACTACAGCCAAGAAGAGCCTCAAGACTAAAGAAGGTCAAGTGGTGGCCACGGATGCCTCCAAAACTAAGGCTACCTTTATGATCACTGTGATGACAATGTGCTAGCCCTCACAGCTCCAGGCAGTGGGCATTCAGAGAAACATATAGGCCATGACTGAGGGTTTGCTGCTTCAGGACTGAGAGCTGCTCAGAAAGAGGACAGATGATACTCTGTACTCACCAAAGGACTCAAATACCACACTCTCTGGGTATTTCCTCATTTGAAAGAAGAAAGGAGGTCTACACCTACACCTGAGGAAACTCAACAAATACATATACCCTCTCAGATTCAGGATGGTAATACTTGCCTCCATCAGTCCATTTCTTCAAACTCAAGGGTAGTTTATAGCTCTCAACTTGAAGAATGCATACTCCCATATAGCTATCCATCTAGCCCACAGGAAATACCTAAGATTCAGTGGGACCCAACCATTACCAATACAGAGTTCTGCCTGTCATGCCACTGAGAGTATTAACCAAATGCCTGGCAGTGCATGTAAGGAAGCAGGGAATCTGTGTACCCACCTCACCTGGGATGACTAGCTGATCAGAGGCAGGTCTCAATAAGAGACTACAACAGTCTTATAATAAGTCCTTTCCCTGTTCTCTCAACTAGTATTCACAGTGAACTATGAAAAATCATCACTCATGCCATCACAGACAATAGAGTTCATAGGACTATGATTAACTCCCAATCAGCAAGGGAGTTCCTACCACCTAGGAGACTGGTTCCAGTCTCTCCAGCTTTGGCAAACAACCTAAGATCAAATTCCATATTCAGTCTTCATGAAGAAGAAAGAATGGTTACTTATCCTTCAGTAACTTTGATTCTTTGAAGTGTTGTAGAGTGTGTGTATCCTGTGACTTGCCCACCCTTCATCCCTGCTTTTCGGAGTCCTCAGCAACACTGGCTTTGAATGGCAAGGGCACTGAGAAGGGGTCACAGATGATCGACCCTTACTCCTTGTATGGTGCATAAGGAGGCACATGATGCATGCACAGCCCAGCTAACACCGCTTTCAAAAACACTCCAATCTAGCATGCACGAGGTGCACGAGCAGCTCAGTAGGATCTAGGCTGCCTATGACATCTCGAAGAACAATAGTTACTGTAGGTTAAATACCCATTCTTTTCTGTCCAAGGATTATCACTTTACATTCATTCTTTCATATTATAATTCCAAGCTTTAGAATCAGCACCCATGATGGTGATTCATTTTTGTCATAAATGTAATTGAGTGCCATTTGAAGTGACCAGACTGAAGGATGCAAAAAATGACAATAAATGTGAATGACAAATACTTTAGTAAAAGTTTGACGGCAATGATGTTTGTCACATAGAAACAGATATTATACCTTTAATAACAGAATGCTAAATTTCTGCCTTTTGTATTGAAATATTACACAGATTTTGCTTTAGTGACCTTTTTAGTTTTTGAACTAGGACACTAGGCATTTGCATTGTCAGCTAGCAGCCCACTCATTATTAATTTACTGAGCTGTACAATGTTTCCATTGCTACAAAACAGAAGGCAGAACATTCCTTGACTAAAGTGAGAAATGTGTTCTCTACTAGCAATGCAAACCATGTTCGATAACTTTAAAACAGTAAGACAAATGCTGCTATTATTTCATGTTGACGGAACAGCAAATGGCTTGTTTTACTGAGATAATCATTGCCAGTTTAAAATCCCTGTCCAAAATTAAAGCTGATTCATTTTCATTTTAATATAAAATTACCTTTTTGCACAACATGGTAGTGACTCAAAGTAGAGCTGGCAGAATACTACTAATAGTACTTTTACTGAGCCAAAGGTGAGGAACCTTAATGGGAAGTATTGGATCTTACCAATAACAAACGGAGAAGGTTTTTATGCCTGTGTACAGACCTCTTGAGATTGCAACTAGGGTGCCATTTATGATGGTGGATTTTTGTGATGTGGATACTCCCTCGTTAAGACTGGATTAAGATCAAAACTCATTTCACATAGGCCACTCAGTACACACCATCTGCTAGCACCATTTTTGTCATCACCCATCTCAGATGGATTTGAACCCACGACTGGCTTCAGATCACCCACCGCTAATTTCTTCACCAATCCACTGCTACCTCATCATTTTTATTATAGCTCTCAGGCCAAAGTAGTGCTACTATTACATCCTACTGGCAGTGTTTTTTCTTTAAAGGAAACAAGTGAAGATGTTGCGTAATCTGATTTATCTTTTAACAAACGGTTGAATAAATACACTCACACACCTCCCAAATATTGAAAACTAGACACCTTCCCCTAGCAGCAGGTAAATGGATCAAGGATGTTTGAGGGATTTCCCATTTTAAGTACAGGGAATACTGCAGTATAAACCCTTTTAATAGTTACTTTGCAAAATATACATACTTTGATATATACTTGCAAAAACTGTTTCACGTCAACAAAACTCACTCTCTTTTTTCAGTTTATCCCTCTACTAAAAGGCTGAATATTGTCCTGACCTGAACCACATCTCTGCTAATAGAATTATTCCTCTGCTCTCTCAAGGATGTGTGGGAGGGGAACAAATTAATCTCTGTACGTGCCTGAAAATGCCAATTGACATGCAGTGTTAATGCTGAGTCAAGACTGAAGACACACAGGAGAAATGAGCTGGGAAAGACATCTAAATGGAAGGCCAGGTTTTTTTTTTGTAAAATACACAAGCAGGAGATGGTTTCCATCATGAAAACTCAGTTCTGTTTCAACACTTGAAAAGAAAACATCCTCTTCACGTTGTCATTTTAAAGTGAACTCTGAAAATCTACAGGTCATGTTGACTTTGAAAATACTAAAAATTAAAGTTTATCCAACATGATGCAGTGAGGTAAATGACACATCCCAAGAGAGAGCAGGGAATGATGGTGTCATAGTCCGTCCTTTGAATTTCTGCTGAGGGAGAGCAGCTTTAAATTGTGGTCAGGGCTTGCACAGAGATGTGCTAAATCGGCACATTTCCCTAACTACCGTGGCCATGCCCCTTTCCACGCCATGCCTGCACACACATGATGTAAACCCCACAATACAGGACCAACCTCTGGTGAACTTGATCTTATTCCCTACAGCCACCTGACTGCTTTCCTTAAAAATCCAGAGATATTAAATGCAAATGCCAGAGTTTATGCAACAGTAAAGTGGAGTGACAACGTATTCTTAATTTGTTGAATTCCACAAGTTAAGGTTTCTCCTGACATGTTAAATTGGTTATGTTGAACAAAAAGGAAATTCTTTTTCCACGTTCTCCTTCTAGTGTAAGCTCTTCACCAAAATATCTAGCTTAACAGGACTCTGATTTGCTTTTCTGGATGAAACTGCAATATAAATGTTAAATAACTAATTTAAACTATCATCCTACTGTTTCTTTTTAACCTATCCCATAAAATTTGCAGATATGTGCAAAGCTGCCACATTTGTGTTATGGGAGAAACGTTAAGTTTTGGGAGTTTGGTTGCTCTTAGTAGCTCATACTGAATGTCATATTAATGCTAAAAGTGGGGTAAAAGTGGTGGATGGTGGGGTAATATCTTTTATTGGACCAGCTTCTAGTGGTGAAGACCTGAAGAGCTCTGTGTAAGCTCAAAAGCTTGTCTTTCTCACCAACAGAAGTTGGTCCGCTAAAAGATATCACCTTACCCACCTTGTGTTTCTAGGTGCCTGGGCCTGACTTGGCCACAACCACTTGCATCCATACTAGCACTAATTTTTTTTCAATACAAATGGAACATCCGTATGGATTACACCCTGTAAACCGGCTCCTGCTGAGCCCTTCACTAGTAGGGAAAGGACCGTAGTCCAGCAAGGCTGGCAAGAACACGTCAGCTTTTCTGTTCTCCTTCCCCTACGGGATGCTGATGACTGGCTGCTACCGGAGGTGGCGCTACGACACGTTTCATGGCATCTCTGCGTGGACTGGAGTGACCAGATAGGTACCAATTACCGCCCACCGCTGGGCCTGATTTTCACACTTGGTATCTGGTCACCCTGGAGTGAGCTAGAGCGTTGGCAGAGCAGGATGGGTCTTAGGCCAATCCCTGTCTACCACTGGCTGACAAGCCCCCTTCAGTGCCCGCTGAGGAGACGGGGGTGGAGGGTCCTTTCCCGGTGCGACTGGATCCAGGACCCCGCCTGACCAGAGCAGCCGCCAAAACCGTTCTACCGTTTGGGGCAGTGGGTCCCGAGCACGGTGGGGACCAGGCCAAACCGGGGCGAGGTCCTCGCTCGCTGGGCACCAGTAGGTGGGAGGAGCCTTCAGGTGGGCCTGGCTCTGCCCTCTCCAGGCGCTGGGCCTGGCTCCGCCCCTCACCGCGGCCCAGAGAAACGGTCGGCGCGCACAAACGTTCCAAGCGGCCCGCACCTGACGGAGGGAGATGCCGCGCATGCGCTGTCCCAACGCGTGTGCTGCGTAGTCTTGGCCTGCGCCCAGTTCCCGCCCTCTCACCCTAGCTTGGCGCTTGCGCAGTGTAGTAGCTCTTGTGAGGGGAGGGTCGGGGAGGGGGAGTGACGATCGCCGTAACTACCCCTCCCTCCCCGTTCGCTGCTGTCGGGTCCCGGAGCGGCTTCCCGGGAGCCGGGCGTGTGACCGACCGACCGACCGAGCGAGCGTGGAGGCGGCGCTGCCCGGTAAGGACCGAGCCCGGGAGCCACCCCCGGAGGGGGCTCCGAGCCGTGCCGGCCACACAGGCCCTGGGCAACTGGCCCCTTCTCCGTCCTGCCCCCAGCCCCGCAACTCGCCCCTGCCTCAAGCCCCCTTCGTGGCCTCCCTCTTCCCTGCTCGCCGCCCTCCCGCCTCGCAGCCTGCTCTCCGCTCCGGGGGCCCCCCCGGCAGCTCCCCCCCCATCTTTGTTCCCTCGCTCCAGCCTGTCCCCTCCCCCTCGGTCTGTGCCCAGCCCTCCCCCATGGCGCTGACAGGCGCCAGCCTGGGCTAACCCTGCCGCGGCCGCTGCTAGAGCTCCCTTCCGGCCGGCACCAGCGCCCCCGTCTCCCGCCCTCGCCCCACTGCCCAGCCAGCGTGCCGCCCCTGCGCGGCTGTCATCCTCGCCTGCCCCGGCAAGCTCCCGCTGGGGCCGAGCGTGTCCTAGCTGCTCGGGGCAAGCATTTCTGCCTCAGGTACGGCGCTGGGGGCAGCGTCGGGGCGTAAATAAACCGTTCACCGAATATTTCACCCAGATAAGACACAATAAAGCCGTGTTATCTCACTCATCGGGCTTGTGTACGGTGTCCTGCCAAGAAAGGTAGCGACCCCTCCCCTTCCACTCTGCTCCCTCCTTCCACCTTAACTCTCTCTGGCTGCCCTGCTGTTTCCTTACTCCTTCCCCCACTCTCTTGTTTACTTTCTTTCCTCGAGATCTATTCCCTTACCTGTTTTCTCCCTCCTTGCCTTACTGCTCCTCCCTGTACCCCCGTGCCCATGTAGGACTCCTTTCCTTTCCGTTTTCCCCCAGGCCTCTTCTGTATAGCTATTCGCAGGGGACCTGCAGACTAACCCCCTGTGGGCTCTAGAACATTTTACTCACATATCACACTGTTCAAAAAAAAAAAAAAAGACATTACAAGAAAAAAGTTTCCTTCGTTATTAACTAAACAAAATCAACATATCCCACTGGCTACTTGTGACTTGATTGAAATAGTTGTTATGATTCTATTTAAATATTTTAATTAAGCAGCATTGTTTCCCTCATGTGTTGTTTTTTTTTCCCCCAAAGAGGCAAATTTAGCTGAATATGTTTCCAAGAAGAGCAGCATGTCCTAATTCTATCCTATTTGTAGTGGGATTACTGTGTAATGAAGAGAAATCATCACTACCAGGACTCTAATTTTGTGTGTGTGTGTGGCTACCTTTGCATATTTTTGCAGCTAGGAATTCCTAAACTTTTCATGCTGGCTGGGCAATGAATATAGAGAGTGGCCTTACACACATAAATGGCAAAGAATGTACCCTCTAAAGCTCAGGCTCACTGTATTCCCTAGTCCCCCCACATTATCAGAGAAGAAATCAAGGTGGTGGGGGTTCAGCACCTGCTGAGCACATGGAACTGAACTCCCTTCTCCTTACCAAAAAGCCTGGAACACGTTGTGGATGAAGTATTCTATCTATGCTGGTGGTTGAAATGGTTGGCACCTTCCTAGAGGACCTTTCTGCTAGAGTGAAACCAGTTATATTGTGAAGTGGTTTTACAGTGTGAATATTGTTCTACAGATACGAAGGTCCTATCTACATTAGGGCTCTTGAACATTTTCCCCCCACTGTTGGTAACACCAGTTCTTCTTCACCAAAGTAAACAACTTTGAGAGTCATAGAAAAGACTGGCTATTGCTGGCATGAGCACCATGTTGATTATAAAATAGTCTTGAAAGTGGCTCCCGCCCACTTGCTTGGTTTTTTTTTTTTTTTTTTTTTTTTTTACCTTAGCAACATAAAAGTATCAAGTCTGGTCATCCTTGATTTTGTTGGAAGACCTTTGAGGTGTCTTGGGGATATTTGTGAATACCATAGGTGTTGTATCTCTAACAAAGTATCCCTTTTTTTCCAAAAAATTAGTTATTGTGGGTAAGTAGATGTTAATTGAAAACCCAAACCAGTTTTAAGTAGTTTGACTAAAAATCCCTTTTCCTCTCAGATGCTCAGTTTTTACTCTGTTGGCTCTTGTAATGTCACCATTTTGTTATTTCTCCAGTCGCTACAGTCAGCTGCCTGGGATTTGAATTTCTGTGTAAAACAGAGTTGCATTGGAGTGCATTATTTTAAGTGAATGGCTTTGGAATTATGAGACATGGTTGCATGCAGCGTCTTGGGGGAGGAGGTACAAAAGATGTGAGATCTGGGGTTTAGAGGATTATATTTAACAATTTGCCAGACGAGAATGGACTTTTAGAACAAAAAGTGTGGTGGTTGTAACAATGGGGAAAACCCATTTGTGTGTTTTGAAGGACTGAAACCTACCAGAGCCGAAGGTTGCTGTTTGGGTGATCTCTGGTGTGCATGTCTAAGGTTCTTTTATTGTTTTTAATGGTCTGCTGTAATGCATTAAGAATAAATGTGCTTGCTTATAAAAAGCTGTGTGAGAACTTATATGTGAGGGTCATGATGCTGTTAGCCTTTGGAGAGAAAGTAAAGTGCAGATGCTGGCCTATTTAGGCATTCTGGCTTGCTGGGAACATCACAGTGTAGGCAGGGAACTGTGCAGACTGGAAATACCCAGGTCAAGAGGGAGAGAGACATGAGTCTCTAGCCAAGAGAGGTGATAGTTGGAGAGCCAGGAATCCAGAATGGGTGCCCTTGAGAGTCCATGGAGGAGGAATACAGGTTCTGTTACCGTGGTCTGTGATGCCAGGATCTTTAATTTTTCATGGATTGCTTTTTATGTTGTATGATGCTATTCACCTGCTCTGGAATTTATCCCTACCACTCCGGAGCGTAATAGCCCAAATTTTGTAATCTTCCAGACACTTTGTAAAAGACATCTTTTTGCTAGGGTTTGAGAAGAGGGCTGAAGGGTGTGCTTCCCATAATGATGAAGGGTTGGAAATTAGTTTATGTATGTGCCTGGCAGGCCAAGTTCCTGTTGAAATGATTATTGCAGTGCTTCTGGAATTTCACTGTACTGGATAATAGAGCATTCAATAGGTCTCTGTTACTGTTTTAAGTGTAAATAAATAATAGTACTTGTAGGTGACCTGCATTTTTGGCTGCATTGTTTTCAAAAGGAGTTTTCTGGTTGCTTTTTACTTTTTAAAGCAAGGAATCCTTTACCTCTGTTTAGAAATCCTGTTCTTCAGCCTCTTATTTGTACCTTTGGAGTCTAACTAGCAAATATTGGCTGTAATCCTACAAATGCTTAAGCAAGTGTGTAACATTACTAATGTGAGTAAACCCATATGCTTCAATGGGAAAAATCATCTGAATAATGTTAAGCATGTGCTTCAGTGTTTGTTTGTTTTGATTACCCTAAAGATTTAATCTTTTTTCGTAATACACTTATAATGAAGAAGAAAAAGATAATTGGCTGTAGAGATTGAATGAGTTTGAGGATATGATTATTTGTATAGTCACAAGAAAAGTGTACTTATTCTGCTTTGATGGACTAATTTAAATTAAAATTACTTGAGAATTCACCATTGGGAGTACTTATTATTTAATACAACTTGCTGGTGATGGTTGGCTGCCATGTCTGAGCAGACACGACAAATAATGTGCCGTTTAAACTTTTTACACACGCACAATTACATTCCTCTTCATAAGTAAGAGGACAATTGCGTTAATCATATTTATTTTCCTATGTGGTAACAATAGTTACTTTGATTTTTATCTTTGTACCTAATGTCTGAATGCCTCAGGATCTCTTAATGTTAGTTATTTACAAGAAATATGTTCCAAATAAACCACAGAGCAAGCTACTCAGAAATTAAACTGGGAAAGAAATGTAGTATGGGTGTAAATTACAGGATCAGATCCTAGGATTGCTCACTGCATAGGAAACGGAAGATTCTAGGATGAGGCACTTCTAACATCTTGGAACCTAGGTGCTGTAAAGTAATCAGATCTTCTGGGAAGAATATTTAGGTGAAGCACACCAGTGTTCCTTACATACTTCATCTTTTAAACTTGGCTTCATTGCTAAGACTTAGACAAAATTTACATCTGTTTTCATACTGAATGTTTGGCAATTTTGCAACTCCTCTTGCATCTTTTTGCAAAATTGCAGTCAAACTAGTGGACATCCTGGCACAAATTGGTGAGTATGATGAGTGCATATAAATCAGCATGCACTCTTTTACTGACCATTCCCTAGAGTTGAAACACTAGATTGTCATATTTTGCTACATTCACATTTTTGATCATGTTAAAAAAACCTAGACATCTGAATAACTATTAGGGGGGTAGCCGTGTTAGTCTGTATCCACAAAAACAACAAGGAGTCCGGTGTTAGTCTTTAAGGTGCCACCAGACTCCCTTGTTGTTTTTCTGAATAACTGTATCTTGAAGACAATTGAAGTGATTGTTGGTAATTTTGTAATTAGACATCAGTTACGGTAGTTTAATTTTCTTTGTGTTCCCTTTTTTAATCTAAAAGTTTACTTGACTTTGATCATCGCTTGAACCAGTGTTCATTACAAATGAATTAAGACATTATGTAATCAATATAACACAGGGACTGATGGTCTCTTCATTAAACGTTGAAAAGGAATTTATTTTTTCTTTCCTTTCTGCACTCTTGTACAGAGGAACTACTTTTCTGTTAATGGAAAATAAACCTGTGGCTGCTTGAAAACAGTCTTGAAAAGACTTTTGGCCAAGAGTTTGAAATTCTTAGAACTCTTTGTTTAAATGTGTAGCAAGTTTCATTCTTAATTAAAAGCAGACATTGGTGTTGACACATGGGGCACTCTTTAAAAACTGTGATATGAAATTTCCTCAGTATTTTTGGGGGGGAAGGGGAGAGAGTCTTCATCATATTTTCTTGTACAAATGACAGTGCTAAAACTTTGGCAATCTTAAAATAGAAAAGTCTGTAAAAATGATCAGTGAAGTTTGACCTTTTTAGAGTTAGAGGTTAGCTGGTTTTACTTGCATTACTAAGTTCCACTGATCTTTATTCAGCAAGCAGTCCCTGAAATTTGACAGCAATTACTTTAACTGTGTATCCATTGGGCAGGAGAATTCTCTTATCTTTTGTTCTTACCCTGTCAGCAGCACTCCCTTGCTCATTACATATGGCTTTGCTTTTCCTAAACAAATATCCCTTTGTTTCTGTAATTCCCTACCTGATGGACATCACAAAGTCGTATAGTAAGTATTGTCATCATATGGAGGGATTTGTTAGTGGAGTCCCTCAAGTTTTCTTTGGGAAAGCTCATGTGGTTTGTTCTACTTTATGGGCATCATGGTCATGCTGTATTGCCACAAATAGATCAGAACAAGTTTGCTTGCTTGCTCTTCACTGTGATTTGAAGATGAAAAAATTGATGAGAGTTCACCTGTATTTCTCCTCCTACCCCAGAGATGGCCAGCCTGTGGCTCCAGAGTCGCATGCGGCTCTTCAGAAGTTAGTATGTGGCTCCTTGCATCAGTGCTGACTCTGGGGCTGGAGTGACAGGTGCTCGACCTCAGGCCCCGGCCCTTCCCACCCCCTCCCCCACTGCACCCTTGCTTCTTCCCTCCTCCATCCCAGAGCTTTCCTGTACACTGCGAAACAGCTGATCGCGGCGGGCAGGAGGCACAGGGAGGGAGGGGGAGATGCTGGTTGGCAGGGCTGCCAGCAGGCAGGAGGTGCTGGGAGAGGGGGCTGATGGAGGCTGCTGATGTATTACTGTGGCTCTTTGGCAATGTACATTGGTAAATTCTGGCTCCTTCTCAGGCTCAGGTTGGCCACCCCTGCCTTACCCCAAAGAAAAAGCAAATAGAATTTTACAAAGCAGTTTTATATCTTGGCTTGATATGAGTGAGTAAAGACTTAAATATGGGTCGTGAAGATGGTGCATACACTTTATTATGGATTCAGCTGTTGGAAGCTATACCATCAAATTCCCTTTGGACTATCTCATCTTAATGATGATGTGGCATTTAGACAAGATAAATATTAGATGGGGTGCACCTCTAGATTCTGTTATTCCTTTGCTCTTTTTGACAAAAATTAATATATTACAATTGGCTTAATTCTCTTATGTATAATTCCACCACTGCCCTATTCTCTCCTACTTATCTAGTACAGAATTAGCAGGGATGGTTTTCTCAACTGTAAAGTCATCCTTCATTCTTTCCTGTGAGGATGTAGCTTCCTCTACACTAGGGCGGGGATCGATCTAAGTTACGCAACTTCAGCTACGTTATTCACGTAGCTGAAGTCAACGTACTTAGACCTACTCGCCGCGGTGTTTTCACTATGGTGAGTCGACTGCTGCCGCTCCCCCGTCGACTCCACTGCGCCTCTCGCGGTGGTGGAGTACAGGAGTCGACGGGAGAGCGCTCGGAGGTCGATTTATCGCATCAAGACTAAACGTGATAAACCCCCGCTGGATCGATTGCTGGCGGCCGATCCAGCGGGTAGTGTAGACATACCCTTGGTTTGAATAAAGTTTTAAAGGTGACGTTGCACTACTGCTGAAGAATGGATGCATATATCATTATTCCACTTTACAAATGAAAACCAAAGCACAAAGATACAGTGATTTGCCCAGGTTCTTAGAGAAACTCATAGAAGAGCTGGGAACAGAACCTTGTATTCTGCTGTAATAGTTTATATGTAATGATGGAATGCCTCATAATAGTGTCTATGAGTAAAATTACTTCAAATATATGCTTAATTGCACTAAATTTGGTCACTCAGGCCTACCCTCCTTTGTCCAGTGCTTTGAATCTTACAGATGTGATAGTATAAAATATTAGGTCCATATTATAGAAAAGAGAATAGTCACTGAAAGGCTGAATGACTTGTCCTGTGGGATAGTGCATTGGGCCTCAGCCTCTAAGCCAAAAGACATGGGTTTTACTCCTCAGTCTGATGCTTACTTGCTGTGCACTCTTGGGAACCTCTTATCCCATTTATAAAATGGGGATATTTTTATGAGTTGGATGAACCTTGTTTGTTCTTAAAACCTTATTGAAGTTGGTAAGTGTGAACTCACCCTTCAGTTAGCTGTAAACATAAGCCCCGCCTAGGACAAAAGGTGTGTGTGAACCTGCCCAGGAGCTTTTAGGCTGAGTATCATTTTGGGTAGGTGTGTTTGGGAGTGTGAGAGAACACACAGATACTGAGGTCACAGACCAGAACAGAGAGAGAGAGGCATAGGAAAAGAGACAAGGAAAAGCCAAGCAGAAGTATGGAAGATGCTAGGGAGAATGATTTTTGCATCTGATGTTGGCTAAAGGGGCCTTGGGGGGGGGCTGGTAATCTAAGAAACTGTTCTTGGTTTCTTCTGCATTCAGAGGCAGAGGAATTTGTACAGTTCTTGTATATAAGACTATTTCAAAGAAATACCTGGTTACCACCAATTTCTATACCTAACTGGAACATCCACAGGGGCCCTGACTTTGACTAGCTGCTCAGGTCAAAAAGAGGATAAAAATATTAATGCTTTACCAGGCTCTGAATATTAAATAGAAATATTTTATAGTTCTTAATAAATTCAGCAGTTATCTGCTGTCTAAAGCTCGGAGGAGTACAGAGCACTGCGTGATATAGTACAAACATTTGTCAGTATGTCCTATATCTGTTCCCTTCCACACAGTCTGGAGGAGGTGGGAGATTTTTATGATCTATTAATGAGAATAGATTAGGTTGCAGGAAGAGTGACATTTTTTAAAAGAAAATGAGAAGCTATCCATAGAAAAGGAGTGTTCAGGCCTTGTTGGAGGAGTTTGTGTAGTCATCTGAACATAAAGCTTGCAAATATTTACTCTCAATGAACCAGTCAATAAAGATGTGATTTATGGGAATGCAAACTAAGCCCAAGCAGGGTTTACTTGCATTCTCAAGTTAGACACAGCAAGTTCCAGGCTGTTTACCATGTAGATTTTTTTCAGATGAGGCTTTAAAATATGAAAGTCTGCTTGCTGTTTGTGAAGCATTCTTCAAGAATGGGGGTTTGCTTTTGTCATTTCATGAAACTTTTTTCCTCTCCAGCTGTTATGCAGTATTGTCTGTGTCAGTTGCTGCTACTCCTAGAGTTTCATTGTACTGTATGTATATAACGTGTAAAGTGTTTTAGGAAGAAAGGTTCTATCTATGTATGGTTAAAATACACTTGCAGTATACTCCATAGGAACAGAATACGTTAAGAAGCTGTTACAGCTTCTTCCCTCTCTCTCCAAGGAAACTCTTAGGCTAAGGATAATGATTAGTAATTACTAATTCTTAATTGGGGCAATGCTGGCATGAATGTAGCTAAAACAAAGTAAGTTACTGGTGAGTAACCAGACAAGGCCTCTGTCTTGGGCAACTAGATTCCAGTGCCTCAGTTAAGGATCATGTTCTTATGGAATCAGTAAAATAGTTCTAGAATATGGAGTTTGCACACACTGTCAGTTCTTTGCCAGCCAGAAATGGAATTTCCTTTTACTTCCTTCTGCAGGGCAAGTTGGAGAGATGCTGGGAGAGGAGCTCAGTGGGTTTCTGTCATCTCTGTAGGCAACAACAGGAGGGAGCAGGGTGCTCAGAGGTGGGTCCAGTAACCAATCTTGAGCCCCCTACAGTGTTCACCTTCCCTTCTTTGCCATCTTTTTGGGGGGGAGGTGGGGGGCATGTGTGTGCTTCTCCCCTATTCCCCAGTCTACACAAAAAATATACCTGCATGCAGGGTGGATAAAAATCAATGATTTAAAAAAAAAATCTAAAAAATCAACATTTTTTATTTAAATTGGATCTTTTTTATTTAAATCAGATTTTTTTTGCTAAAATGCTTTTTGAGGAAAAAGGCTATCTAAAGATAGTTTTAATTAAGATACATTATAGCTCAAAGATATTTCATCATGGAATAGAGATTATAAATTTTAATTCTATACTATGAGACAATATATTCATGTAGTGTTAAAGACCAGTTTTTTAAACGAGTTCCAATAGTTCGTGGATTAGGGACCCAATTTTATGGGATTCCACAGGCTTCTGTATAGATTATTTAGGTTAATCTTTCTATCTACCCAATGGGGCTCAGTCTAGAAGATGCCATTAGAGATGCTTAGTTTTGCAGTTCTCAAACTGTGGATTTGTTTTCTAGAGGCAGCGTGCTTGTTAACAGGAAAAAATGTTTTTAAATAAATATATAGAGGTGAGAAATAACAGACCTTAACTCTATTGTTTCTCTGCAAATTTGTGTACAGAGTCAATCCCTTACCTCTCTCTAAAAGGACAAAATTTCAAAAAGTTCAGTGAATAGAAGATTGTTGGGGGTGGAATAGATCTGGACAAGGAGAAGAAGTCTGGAGATAAATGTGAGAAGTGAGGGACATGTGCTTCTTTTGTTAAAATATTGTATGTTTGCTGTTGAAGAAAAAAATCCAGAATACTTAATGTTGTTGTTTTTAGTTACATAAAACCCTTTTAATGTCTGTCTGGTGGTGTTCTCCTCCTATACAGCATGGCAAGAAAATCCTCCAAATATTAAGGATTAACTTGTTGAATTGGAGATAGTTCACCTCCCAATGATTTCATAAATATCTGCTTCAATTACTTTTGGTAAATGAAATAATCAAACATTAATTTTCTGATGTAGCTGTAAAACTAATCTGAAACGTTTTCAAAATAAATCCCTGTTTAAAAATGTATGGTGTGTACCTTCTAAAAACGAAGCCTACATCCATATCTGAGTTGTGAAGAATATGTATTAAGGTTATAACAACAAACAAGAATGCACTTATGTAGAAAACCATGATTAAATTGAGTTTTCCTGACTAGTGATTTAAATCAAATCCACCCTGCCTGCATGTCTGCATAGTGGTGGTGGGGATTTACAAATGCACCTTGCTAGATCTATTTCTTTCGCTTCCCCAGTTCTGGGATGGGAGGAGATCTTCCCATTCCCTCCAGAGAGCTCCAGGTTTTGGGATAGGGGATGTCACAGGTGATCTACCTGATAACTCTGTCACCTCTCCCTTGTTGCCCCTCTACAACCTGCATCAGATTAGTTTTTTGGCACAAGTGCTCCTTTTATGTTGGTCTTAGGGCTGCTAAAGCCTGTTTAGGCAACCATTGCTGCTCATGCTGGCTTTGCCGCTTCTGCTGATATAGGAGTATACCTGGGTGGGGCTTCAGACTGGAGAAAGGATAGGATCAGGTATGGGGCCCTTAAATACAGAAATAAAATTTCTTAAAAGGTAAACACTGGCCACTTACTCTGACCATTATTTTTGTGAGGAGTTATGTCAGTGGGTGAAAATCACACTGTAAAGGACACAGCTTGAAATCTAGTCATTTTAAAAAATGAATTAAAGTTTTAGTTTTAACTCAAGGACAGGTGCTGGACTTATCCTGCCAGTTTTTGTGGTCTTACAATTGCTTTTTTTTAATGCTTCTCTTTCAGTTTTGCTGTGTAAAACACTCATACCTGCAGGGAGAACTGACAGCTGGTAAGTGGGGACACTGACTATACGCATAGTGCAGTAAGCAATCAAATGAGCAAAAGATGTGGAAGGGGGCTACTTTTCTCTCTCCTGTTTACCTGATGCTCAGCATCACTCATCTTAGGTGTTACTTGTAACAATAGAAAGAAAAAACATTTTCAGAGTGTAATTTTTAGGTTGATCATGTCCTTTTATTAAACTAACAGCTTTTGTAGCTAAAGCAAGCCAGTCAGTCGTTGGTCAGATGTGGGTTAACAAAGCCCGTTGCCAACTGTGCCCACATATCTATTCAGGGGACACCATCACAGGGCCTAATAACATCAGCCACACTATCAGAGGCTCGTTCACCTGCACATCCACCAATGTGATATATGCCATCATGTGCCAGCAATGCCCCTCTGCCATGTACATTGGTCAAACTGGACAGTCTCTACGTAAAAGAATAAATGGACACAAATCAGATGTCAAGAATTATAACATTCATAAACCAGTCGGAGAACACTTCAGTCTCTCTGGTCACGCAATCACAGACATAAAGGTCGCTATCTTAAAACAAAAAAACTTCAAATCCAGACTCCAGCGAGAAACTGCTGAATTGGAATTCATTTGCAAATTGGATACTATTAATTTAGGCTTAAATAGAGACTGGGAGTGGCTAAGTCATTATGCAAGGTAGCCTATTTCCCCTTGTTTTTTCCTACCCCCCCTCCCCCAGACGTTCTGGTTAAACTTGGTTTTAAACTTGGAGAGTGGTCAGTTTGGATGAGCTATTACCAGCAGGAGAGTGAGTGAGTGTGTGTGTGTGTGTGTGTGTCCCGGGGGGGGAGTAGGAAGGGGGGGGTGAGAGAGCCTGGGTTTGTGCTGGAAATGGCCCACCTTGATTATCATGCACATTGTAGGGAGAGTGGTCACTTTGGATGAGCTATTACCAGCAGGATAGTGAGTTTGTGTGTGTGGTTTTTGGAGGGGGGTGAGAGAACCTGGATTTGTGCAGGAAATGGCCCACCTTGATGATCACTTTAGATAAGCTATTACCAGCAGGACAGTGGGGTGGGAGGAGGTATTTTTTCATGATCTCTGTGTGTATATAATGTCTGCTGCAGTTTCCACGGTATGCATCCGATGAAGTGAGCTGTAGCTCACGAAAGCTCATGCTCAAATAAATTGGTTAGTCTCTAAGGTGCCACAAGTACTCCTTTTCTTTTTGCGTGCTAGAACTGGAACTCTTTTCTGTCCACCAATGCTATTAACCCAGAAACCCAGTCTTCAGAGTAATAGTTGATTAATTTTCCATGAAAATGCAGCCTAAGGCTCTTGCTGAGGACTACATTTTTTGTTGTCTGTGTAATACTTTTATGACCTGAAATGGAGCTGTAACTGATATATTGAAACTCTGTGTATTATTCCAACTGCTGGCCCATTTTTGCTAGTTTGAGTATAACTTTTAAAATCTACCAATGGGATATGGAAAACAATAACATTAAACAGAGCCTTGTTTTGCTGCTGGCATGACAGAAACCTTAAAGGAGAACCATGCCACACTTTACATTTTTCTTCTTCGATTTTCTTCAGTGTTTCTTCTTAATGTGTGTTTTTGACGGTTAAACTTTGTTTCAGTTTGCATTATAGTGGGCTTATATATACATTCAAATACACATACAAATCTGGATACTAATATCGCTAACATAGCAAATCCTATATAATTGTACTGTGGACTGTATTCTAAGTCACTGGTATAGCACTTTTGAGGAATAATTATTCCTTAGTTCCATTAACTCACTTGGAATTTTTTCCTCATCTCTAGTTTTAATTCCTGCAAGAAATGAATTTCTTGGAAAATCCAGTTAAGAAACAAAAGGAATCCTTCTGTAATAGAAAGTTTATACGGGTGCACTATCTACAAAGGTTGTTATAGGGATACAATTATCTTAAATTTGTTTTAAAATAATATACATTTGGAATCCTTGTGTGAGCATTCTGTATTTTGCAATTCAGTTTCCAGAAAACTTAGCTGAACTTTTTAACGGCAGAGTTTGAGTTAACTAGAAGCAGTCACTGTTTTTTCTCCACAGTGTCTTGTTATACCTGCTGGTTAAATTATAATACCAGCTTAAAAACAAGAATGAATTTTTTTGTTTTATTAAAAGATAGAACACAGTTCATCATAAATTAGGCAGTTCTTCTGTGAATGTTTCTATCACTTGTCTGGAATGCTAAGTATTAGCAGCCGTTAAACATTGCTCAAAGAGACATGGGGCTTAAATTTTCTCCAAACAAGGAGTAAGGAAATCAGGATGCTTAGCATCTAGTTTTTGCCCAGTGATTATTCCACAATTTATAGAGAAATGTACTTTTTAGTTTGTGCTCCCAAAATAAGTAGGAATTCAGATACTTCACCCTTAATTTGTATTTTCTGAAGTCCTGGTTCCCTGTACAAACCCATTAAAAAGAAACTACATGAACTTCTAGGGAGCTCAGAAATGATAATAGAGTTTCTTCCTTCCCTGTCCCTCTACCCAGAGGCAAGGCTCAAAGTACTTGTGGAGCTCATGGGCTGAAAGTATTATTACATCTGCTATAGCACTAAAAGCTGGAATTCACTGCATCTGTGTGTAGTACAGGCAGTCCTCGACTTTACTACATTCGACTTACGACGAACAGCACTTATGATGTTTCTGAATTGACCCCCTGATTTGACTTACAACAATTGGTTTAGACTTTACGATGCTTGGTCCTGCAGTGGAGTGAATTGTGATTCCGAGTTACAATGTTTCAACTTACAACTCAATTTTCAGGAACCAATTGTGTCGTAAGTCCGAGGACTGCCTGTATATCAATTCACTGGCCAGCCCGTAGTTTGCCCAAAAATTCCTGTCTATGCTCCAGCATGGGGAATTTCAGCAGAATGTGGTTCTCTATCGTGAAGGGGGCTGTAAAACCTCCTGTGCATAGACTTTCCTTCCCCCACCCCAGTGGCCTTCTGTGACTGCTCAGTTGGCCATAGTTTGTCCTTAATTATTTATTTTGAAATTTTACACTGTTAGAGGTGAATGGCTTTTGGGGCAGGGAATGTGTGGATGTGGATATGAAATGACAGTTACTCCTGGGGGAGTTCTATGCCAGTGTTCATGTGCAGAATTCCTGTCTGCTGCAGATTTCTTTCCTTCCCCGCAGAAAAATTACTTTCTGAGGAGGAAACAAAGGGAAGCTGCCCGAATGGTCACATGCCCCTCCCCAGCAGCGTGGGCAAGTTGTTTCGGACAGCTGGCGGAGAGGTAAATCGCTGTGCGGCAGGTGGGGTTTGGGATGGCCCAGCCAGGGCTGAGTCAGAGCCACTGGGCACCAGAGCCTGGTCAGATTAATTCCCTGTCCCTCCCCACCAACCTCCATCCCTGCACGGAGATCAATCCCTGTCGACCTCCAGCCCCCTGCAGCCGGACCCCCACCGCTGATTCCCAGTATATGAACCCCCACTGCTGCACCCAGGCCACTCCAGCTTAGCCTCCCGCACTCAAACTCCCATCCTGACAAGCCCTACCCCCCTATGCAGCTGGACCACCCCACTGAGCACCCTGCCTCTCCAACCAGCTGCACCTGGACCCCCATCCTTCCAAGCCCCACTCCCACAGCAGTCGGACCCATCCCTGCTGAGTGAGTTTCCCACCCGCCCCCCCACACACACTCAGCCCTAACCACCTTCAACTGGACCCTCTGCAGATTCCCATTGCCCCTTTGCATCCAAATCATCCGGGACTCCCCACTGAGCCACCTGTACCCAGATTGCCCCAGAGAGAACCCTCTCACCCCACACCTGGATCCTTCCCACACTTAGCCCTGCCACACTTGGATCCTGCCGGGCTGAGCCTGCCTGCCCATATCTGGTGTGCCTGGTGGAGAAGGGCAGGGCCCTGGGATGTTTCTGGGGCAGGCCTGGCTCTTGCACTGTACTACAAACTGATGTCAGGTGCAGCCTCGCTGCTGAGTCTGTGTTGGGAGAGGGCAGGGAGCTGCAGGGTGATGTCCCACCTCCGTGCAGCCAGTGGCCTGTGCTCCCCGCTACCATGCTGGAGCCTCCACATTTATTTATTGACAAAATTTGCAGAATTTTAATTTTTTGACACAGAATTCCCTCAAGAGTCGACAGTCTAGTGGGGCCAGCACCCTTAATGGCTTGGGAAGATCTGTGACCCTTTGTTTTTGGTAGGTGTTTTATAATCTGTTTCTTGGACTTTTCATAAGATACTGTTAATATACTCACTGGAATTTGGGAGGTCTCTATTTTTTTTTCTGCTGTGATTCATGGAATTCTCATGAAAAGGCCATTCTACCCTTCTCTTAATGGTTCTTATGTAGCTAGAACTATTGTTCAATAACTTCTTTAGGTTATATATTTTTCATTTCATACATAGAAGATGTGATATCTTGTTCACTAAGGAATATCTCGGGCACTTTTTTCCAAGGTTCTCCTATAATGGCATGATTGGCATGAGTAATCTTGTTTAATAGAATGGATGAGATGTAAATTACGACGACAAAACCAAGAACTGTTAAAATAAACCACTAGTTAATCTACAAGTAACATACATTTAGTATTCATAGGGAAAGATGCCCCTCCCCTACTCCTCATTTACAGAGTTATGGAGTGGAACGTTTTAATTGATGTCCAAACAGTAACTCTGAAAGAATCTCATGCTGTTGGGCAGCCATACCATATCAGTTTGTAGTACAGTGTTGTGCCTTCTTATTGGGCAAAGCATTTTAAAAATGTTTCTGGAGTTTGATTTGCAGCTGATATAAAAGTGTAGGACTATCTGCATCTGTCTCCACTAGAACGGTGAGGACAGACTATTGCACAGTATTGGTTTTAGTTTTCTGCTGTATGTGTTCTGTTGAAAGAGAAGTCAGGCAAAGGGTACAGGTTAGAATGAATGTTCACATTCTGCTTATTGTGGCTTGTTCTTTCCCTCTCTTGCTAACACTGACTTATTTGATGTGATTATTTTTGACTTGTTTTAGTCCTCCTTTTTGTTATTTATGCCCTAGTTCATAATTCATGTATGGTGTTGACATTCTCTCTCAGTGCAACATTAACACAAAAAAACTCCTCCTATAATATCACTTTGGATTTAGCTATATAGGTCTTGCCTCTCTCTCTCTCTCTCTCTCTCTCTCTCAGTATTTTTTCATTTATTGCTAAATCCACACTGGATTCTGACTTACATCTAAAAGAATAAAAAATGGGTAAGTAGACATTTTTGTTTTCAGTTCCCTTCATGAGAAGGGGTTGTTGCAAGTTTTGATCCTTAAAAGATAATAGCAAAGTTTTTGCAGATGCTTTTCATAGTACGCTCTGAAACTTATTAGTATTGAATTCCTACTTGAGTGCAGTCTTTGGGTATTTATAGCATCATAACTGTCTTACTATTATAAAGTGTTTTGGAAGGATTTTTAACTGCCATTTTTAAACAGTAGTGTTGCACTGAAACTTAGTATTTGAGTTTTTGGCTTAAAAATGAATTTATGTGTATATTGTCTATATCTGTTAATTAATTCAAATCTAAAGGGACCAAAAATAATTTCAGGTGCTTGTTTTAGGTATTTTTCTTTTTTTCATGTTGAAAAAAGATTCTGTACATATCCAAATACATTATTATCTACATACAATTTTTGTCTACATTAAATGTTTTGAAACAGTTTTCATTAATACTCAGTGTTTCAGTAATAACCAGTGGCCCCAGCTAGGACTGGGGCACCATTGTGCCATACACTGTGATTATAGAGGCAGGCATGATCCCTGATCTGAAGGGTGTAATTTTTTGAGTCCTATCTGAAGGTATTTGTTTTTTTGGGTGTGAAGTTCTCTTTTTCCAAATACCGTAGAAATATTTAGTTACATTACCATGTAGTTGCTATTCTTGGAGTATATACTAGTAATTTTTGAATGAAAATTACAGCAGTATGTTTTCTCTGAGCTTCACTATGAATAAAAACCATCTGATCTTGAACAGATACTTTATTTTGTTATATTTGCTCTCATAGGGCTAGATCTTACGTTTATTAAAGTCAGTGACAAAGCTCACATTTACTTTAGTGCAAGATTAAGGCCATAATTCAAGTGCAGAAAGTCTAAACTGCATCTTTCTGTGAAAATGTTTTGACTGCCTATATTTGTATCTTTTTTTAGACTAATCTGGTGACTTTATTTGCTGCAGTAAACCAGTTCCTCTAGTCTATGTAATTACATACAAATAGTAAAATATAGAAAGGTGTAAATCTGAAAGGGGCATTGGCTATAGAAAGACACAGTTTGGGATGGGAATACTAACACATTTTGGACAGGTAAGCAAACTTTAAATTTATTTTAATTTCAAAGGAGATTTCAGATTAACCAGGGTTTTTTAAATAGATAACTAGATTAGCCAAGCAGTCCCTTAAGGCTCATCCTCTCAGTTTCCTTGTTTTTAAATTGTTCATTTCTTCCTAACCATTCTTAGGAAAGGCTAATAACATGAAATATCCGAACACTTTTCCTTATGCTACATCAACCACATATTACATTTATATCTTTCACATGCTCTTTTCTTACCACCACAGAGGGTATTCTAGATTTCATTAGAGCAGTGAGATATTGGCTGTACAAGGTGCTTGTCTTAAGTCAAGATATAACTTGAATTTTGCCTGCAACCTGTTTTACAGGTACACAGGCAAAGCTTGTATGCTTTAGAACAGTAAACAAAATTATAAGAAGAGATCCCATACTTCATCATAGTGCAAAAGCTTGCTCAAGAAATAATCCTCACACCTTGATTTTTGCCTGTGCCATATATTTTTCACAATTTAATAAAGCACAATCTTTTGTCATAGATGAAAGGATAAGAATATTTCTCATCTTGGGTGTGAATATATAGTTAATATTTGTCATATTTTAAATAGTTGCAAATTATCACTTGATAAATGATACGAGTGTAGGTGTGACAACTTGGTCTTAGCTCTGAGCATTTAAAGGGTAAGGTTTAATACAGTGTGAGGAATTGGCAAGGTCCATATGTCTTGGTTGACCTTGACTGTTGAGTCAGATTAGTTTCAGTCTCCAACTACAATCAAATAGGGCGCTTGTAGCAATTATAAGTCGCCTGTAAATAATGTAAAGTTGAGAAGGCCGTAGTAACTGTAGGTTTTTCCCTGAAATCATAATTTAAAAAAAAAAATTGTCCCTTGAATTCTTCTGTCTTGTGCATAGGCATTCTGAAAGGTCTTTCATTGATTATATAATGCTGTCTGTAAAACAGAGCAGAATTTGTTACACAAATGTGGTGGTAGTTAAAAGCTTTTTTGGCTTTCTGACCGTTCAAAAATGGCCAAACTAAAATGTTCGAATTCAGGGATGGGAGAAGAATCTTGCTGTAATCAGCCATATCAAATGGTTGACAATGAGGAAGCTTTAGTTTATAAACAACCATTTAATTGCAAATTCCTCTTACTTTCTATTTGCTAATTACATGTAATTGCCAGGGGAATAGAAGAACACTTGTGATCAGTTGTAATAAATTTCAGGAGTTTAAAAATGAAAAGTGCTGCTGCTAACAGTATCTGCAGATTTGAATGCATCCAAATATACATAAAGGTTTTTAAGTTGAAAGAAATTTAAATTTAAAAAGTAGTTTGTGTGCATATTGGGCGAGGGGAGTCGTGTAAGGTTCTTTTAGGCATTTATTTTGTTAAACGTTATTGGTAGTCCTGATCACTGCATTTATATGCAGCATTTCTCCACACTCTGAATCATCTCTAACCATTCATGTAGTTCAAATGCCCTTTTTTGTAGAAGGGGAGAAAGATGTTCTTGTTCCATGTTTCCTGTAAGCACTAGGTAATGAGACTCTGATAAATCTGAACACCTACTTCCCTTGACTTTATGGCTGCCTCGTAGGAGCGGAAGCTTTCTTTTCCTTCTCTTCTTCCATTCCAGAGTCTCTTGACTGGGAGAGAGGAGTGATAATAGCTATTTTCTTCACTAATTGGCTCCTGAAAGAGTGAGAATGTTCCCTCCTTTTCTAATCCTCATCCAGTTCCCTGGCTGCTATGCGTGGTGGATCTCCATTATTCTGCCTTTCCCTCTAGTCCAGGGATCTCAAACTCAAATTACCAGGAGGGCTGCATGAAGACTAATACATTGGCCCGAGTGCTGCATCACTGACACTGCCTCCGCCCCCCTCCCCCTGCTGCAGCTGGCCCCGACCTCACTCCACCCCTACCCCACCCCCATTCCAACCCCTTCCCCAAAGTCCCCACCCCAACTCCGCCCCCTCCCTGCCCCTATTCCAACCCCTTCCCCAAATCCCTGCTCCTGCCCCACCTCTTCTCCGCCTCCTCCCCTGAGCACGCGGCTGCCTGCTCCTCCCCCCTGGAAACAGCTACGTGCTGCCAAACAGCTGTTTGGTGCCGGGGAAGTGCCTGGAGGTAGGCAGAGGAGCGGGGACGAGGTGCCCTGGGGGGGGCAGTGGGGGAGGGGAGGTTGGCGGCTGCAGGAAATAACTGGGAGGGGACTGGGGGGGGGAGGACGTGGGGAGCTTGGCGGGCCGCAGCAAATAGCTCCGCGGGCCACGTGTTTGAGACCCCTGCTCTAGTCTCTATTTTGAGTTGTCTGCCCTTGTGAACAGCAGTAGTGCTCACCACTGCTGCTACTCATAGGTTTTTCGTGCCCCAGAGGGTGAAATTGGAATTCTGATATGCTCTCAACATATTGGGAATTGTAGTAGTGAAACTGATAGTTTTCACAAGCAACAAAAGACTATGAGCAATGACAGAAGCATTGAAGTGGCCTGTCTGCAGACTCAGGAAGACAGTAGTGTACTGTTTTATGTTTGGCTCCCATTCAGAAGGAAATCTTCTCAATCATAAGAGCTAAGAACGTAATTTCTTCTAAACTACATGGCTGGACCCCCATGAATGCCAGAGACAACGTTCTCTTCACAACTGTTTAGAGGGAGAGTGGATTTTCAAACATTGAATTTTATATATTAATATGTCTTTCCCCTCTAACTGCCAGAACTTTTACAGCACTTTCCTTTCAGCTTGGCAGATTCTCTTTCCCTAAGGCCAGTGTTGGTAATCATTTATCAGTCAGTTGATAGAGAGTACTCCCACTGTATTTTTCTTCGTTTCAGTCAGAGATCAAAAACATCACTGTCCTGATGAGCCTTGTTTTTGCTGGTAAGGAGGCAGGATTATAAAATGCCATCAGTTCAGTGCTATTTGTGGTAAGAGACTTTGAAGACTTTTTTTTATATATAACCTGGGAGTTCTGTTGCTTTGAACACTTAATTTTTGGCAAAAATCTCTCTACTGTGAAAACTCTTCTTCCTCAATCATGTGCATTTGCCTCTGGCTTATGCTTGTTGTTGTTATCATTGGGGTACTGATTTTAAACAAATCATTCAAAGAGCTATATTACATCTCACTTGTCTTGTATTTAACACTTCTCTAACACTTTTTGGGGTTCACAGATTTGTTTGTAAATGAATCACAAAGAGGCAGCCCAGAATGAAGAAAGCAAGCAGGTCTGTTGGCTCAGTGCCCAAAGTGCCCGGGATAAATAAAACTCAAACAATAGAAAAAATCAAACCAGAAAACGGCTCCTCAGTGTCTGCAGTAACAAAACTCTCAAAAACTGGAACATCAACATCCCTGCTGAAGGTAAGCTCTAATAGACTGCCTTGATTTTTTTGGACAATAAGGGATTTGGAAGGATAGCATTTTAGAATAAGTATACTGATGCAATGGAAAACTGGGATTCATAATCTCTAAATGACTGAAGAGAATTTCAGTAGTTACACAATGCAGGACATAATGAGAGATTACGAATGCTATGGTCACTAAGTATTGCTGCTTTTGATGTGTTTATATGTACTATGGTGGAAGGCAATGCACCTTATGGAACTTAACTTTCCTGACTTCTCTGTAAAAAGGGGAACTGAGCTGCCTTCCACTGGGCGTCATGAATTGCTGTCTCAAACGGAGTGCCATGTGTTGCTCTTGAATAAGTTTCTTTGACTGACTCGTGGAGTGGTAGTAGGATGTGATAAGCTCTGTGTAAAGATTAAAAATTCCAATTGAAATTTCTCAAGATGGATACTTCAGTGGGGAATTGAGAGGACTATATTTTAAGAGACTGCGTGTTTGGTATACTTAACATTGGTGACTGGTGTCAGATCCCTGCAGCCGCACTGTTCCTGTAGTTTTCTATGCTCTCTCCATTTTGTATCAGGAGTGGAGCTTCAGCCTAACTGGTGTGTGGTGGAGCCTAACTGGTGCTGCTCCTACTTTCCATCTTATTTATCTTGTAGGTTTTTCCTTACTCTCGGCTTAACAAGGCACCAGGCTTTGGAGTATATGTGCACATCACATGGCACCTTTTACGTCCCCTGGGCCCTTTTAAAATTGAGTGGTGTAGTCTCAGGGAACATCACTGGGAGCAAGCATGTGACTTACAGGAAGCCAAGTATAATCTTTCTTGCCTCTCAGATGGGTGGCAGACAGGAGAGACCCACGATCTGGGAGATCCATGTCCGGGGCTTCCAAAATAACCAGACAGGATTACCAAAATCAAAGGGTGTTCCTCTCCCCTACCAGCTAATAGAAATTAGGAAAGTCTTAGATAGTTACTACCCTGAATTTTGTGACGTTTGTTTTGGGATGTTGTTTTAACAATAAAATGAGCCTTGAATACAGGGACATGTGAAATGCCTTGTACTTGGGACTTTATTTTCTCTCCCCAGCTGGTGAATCTGCACATTCTTATGTTTAGAAATAGATTCCTGACAAAACATTGTTTGTACCTTGCATCCTGTTTAATACAAAACCATCTTGTGATACGTAGCCATTCTGAGTAGTGTCCAGTGTCATCGACAACTGTCCTCTTAAGAGCTGACTGGCATGTACTTCTGATTGTGGTATGTAGCTTACTCATCAAGAGCTTCCAGCTGTCATACCTCCAATCAAAACAAAGAAGAGAATGATCTATCTAGCTGTCTCTGAAAGGATTTGGCCTACTGTGTGTTTACAATTTTCTCTCTTTATCAGTAGCACTTCAGGCAACTCAGGTGTACAGTTTTAAAGAGTATTATGTCAATTACACGTATCTTAGGCAGAGCAAGAAATTCCCTTCTTAACTAGTGACTGAGCGTTGTTGCACCTTAAGGGTTTTAGCTAGGTTTTAGTGACATAGCTGAGTGACTCATTCTCATGCGGTTGTCATCATGCCAGCTGTGTGAAATAAAACTATGTACATCTTTCAACTGTTCCCATATGTAGGAGAAGTTGGAAGGTTGTAGTTTGTAGACTTAAGCGCTCTGGCAATTTATATGTCTGAGGGAGTTAAAATATCAATAAGCTACTGCCATTTTAAAAGGAACTTATCTATGTAATTTTATCATTTATGGTGTTGTCTATGAAGCCTCTGGCATGCTGGCATCTTCATGCAGAAAATGTCATCTAACCTTAAAATTTATTGGAGTCTGTTGTATTTTTTTTGTGAATTTTAATACATATTCCTAGACAAAAGTTGTTTAGCTGGAGTTACGATTGAGAACATATCCGTAATTCAGGTTAAAATTAGGGCTGTCAAGCAATTAAAAAAAGTAATCGTGTGATTAAAAAAATTAATTGCACTGTTAATGATAGAATACCATTTATTTAAATATTTTTGGATGTTGTCTACATTTTCAGATATATTGATTTCAATTACAACACAGAATACAAAGTGTACAGTGCTCACTATTTATTTTTTTTACAAATATTTGCACTGTAAAAAAACCAAAAAATAGAATTTTTCAATTCACCTAATACAAGTACTGTAGTGCAATCTCTTTATCATGAAAGTTGAATTTACAAATGTAGAATTAAGTAAAAATAAAAACTGAATTCAAAAATAAAACCTGCATTCAAAAACTGCATTCAAAAATTGCTCGGACAAAGAAGTTTGCTTACATTAGCAGGAGATAATGCTGCCCGCTTCTTGTTTACAATGTCACCAGAAAGCGAGAACAGGCGTTCTCATGGCACTGTTGTAGCCAGCGTTGCAAGATGTTTACGTACCAGATGCGCTAAAGATTCATATGTCCCTTCATGCTTCAACAACCATTCCAGGGGACATGCATCCATGCTGATGATGGGTTCTGCTTGATGATAATCCAAAGCAGTGCAGACCAACGCATGTTCATTTTCATTATCTGAGTCAGGTGCCACCAGCAGAAGGTTGATTTTCTTTTTTGGTGGTTCGGGTTCTGTAGTTTTCGCATCGGAGTGTTTCTCTTTTAAGACTTCTGAAAGCATGCTCCACACCTTTCCCCTCTCAGATTTTTGGAAGGCACTTCAGATTCTTCTGTCTTGGGTCGCGTGCTGTAGCTATCTTTAGAAATCTCATATTGGTACCTTCTTTGCGTTTTGTCAAATCTGCAGTGAAAGCGTTCTTAAAATGAACATGTGCTGAGTCATCAATTGAGATTGCTATAACATGAAATATATGGCAGAATGCAATTCTCCCCCAAGGAGTTCAGTCATAAATTTAATTATCGCATTATTTTTTAAATGAGTGTCGTCAGCATGGAAGCATGTCCTCTGGAATGGTGGCTGAAGCATGAAAGGGATACGAACGTTTAGCATATCTGGCATGTAAATTCCTTGCAATGCCTGCTACAAAAGTGCCATGTTCTCACTTTCTGGTGACGTTGTAAATAAGAAGACGGCTGCATTATTTCCTGTAAATGTAAACAAATTTGTTTGTCTTAGCGATTGGCTGAACAAGAAGTAGGACTGAGTGGACTTGTAGGCTCTGAAGTTTTACATTATTTTGTTTTTGAGTGCAGTTATATAACAACAACAAAAAATCCACATTTGTGTTTCACTTTCACAACAAAGATTACAGTACTTGTATGAGGTGAATTGAAAAATACTATTTTTGTTCATAATTTTTACAATGCAAATATTTATAATAAGTAATATACACTTTGCTTTCAATTACAACGCAGAATACAATATATATGAAAATGTAGAAAAACATCAAAAATATTTAATAAATTTCAATTGATATTCGGTTGTTTAATTATGTGATTAAAACTGTGATTAAAAACTGTGATGAGTTAACTGATTAATCGACAGCCCTAATTAAAATACCTAAATAGTGATGTAATTTTATATAGATCATTACATAAACACAGAACACTCAATTAAAGTTAAACTTAAAGAAATCCAAACAAGGTTTGGAAATGCACAGTTAAGGCACTCAAACACCAACCTGTAGTGACACCATGTAATTAATCATAAAATTATTATGGTTCATAATAATTTTTTTGGTTCCAGATCAGACTGAACTCGTTAAACTGATATTTAAGGACACACTTTTTCTTTTTTTTTTTTTTCTCCTCATGGTGTCACTGCAGGGCAGTGTTAAGTTTGTCTGGGAGACTTAACTGCATTTTGTCCTCAGGAGCCCTGCCTCATTCAGTGCAAAGAATGGATGGAACTCTGGGAATGAATCTCAGTTGTGTAGTTAATACAGTGGTTGTTGGCAGGACCCCCACCTGTTTTGTTGAAGAAGCAGGAAGATGTGCGATGGAGAGAGGACTGCAGGAAGAGAAAGTATGATCTCATGGTTTAGTCAGTTGAATGTCATCCCAGAAAACTGGATTATATCTCTGCCTCTGCCACAGTGTTTCTATATGATGCTGGGGAAGTCACTTAATTGAATTTTTTCACAGGTGGCTGCTAACTATTTTTCTCATTTTCTGAGTTCCCAAATTAAGACACCTGAAGTCCTATTTACAGAAATGCTGAGCACTCGCAACTGAAGTCAATAAGAGCTCTGCTCTGAATATGTAAAGTGCTATAAACTGATAAATTTTCTGGAAAATCAAGACATAGGGTTTGTTTACATGGAGGCATCCAAGAAAGTTAATCTGAATTAACTAATGGTGTGAATTTGAAGTGGTCAGTTAAACCACATTAAATCCCCATGTGAATACTTTTATTCAGAATTAAAGAAGTCTTTAATTCAGTTTAGCTTAATTCATGGTGAATCTTAAGAGCTAGGTTTTGGCAATTGCCGGTTGAAACTTCAACATATTGTAGTCATCCAGTCTTAAGAATTTCTGCCATGTAATCAAAGGTGGTAAGTGTTGCAAACAGAAGAAAGCCAAATCTCAGAGTAGCAAATTTATTTACACATTTTCTTTTCATTTTAAGTGTTATGATTATATAAAATCAATAACCTCCTGCCTCTTTATTTACAAAAAAAATGGTTTTAAGGGTTTTAAATTCAGTCAATCTAATTAATGACTTGGCATTTCTAGAGTTTGATTTATATTGAACAGTGAAAACCAACTCTTTGGGCTTGGGAAGGCACACATCCCAACAAACAGACCATCTTTTCAACCGGTAATGAAAAAGAGAGACTTTTTAAAGCTTCATTACTTACTTTCACTAATATTTCATTCTGTGAATAAAAAATGATACAGCAATTCAGTTCTCTGATCTGGGAGGGAGAGAGGATTCAAACTGTCTGTAACCTGGTCTATGCTAAACTTCAGTATAACTGCGTCGCTCAGGGGTGTGAAAAATCCATCCCCCTGAGTGACGTTGTTATACCAACCTTAACCCGCAGTGTAGACAGTGCTATGTCAGCGGGAGAGCTGCCTACTGCCTCTCACAGGGTTGGAGTTATTAAGCTGATGGGAGAGCTTTCTCCTGTCAGCTTAGAGTGTCTTCACCAGAAGCACTACAGTGGTGCAGCTGCACTGATTTTATTGTATTGTTTTTATTGTATTGCACTGTATTTACTGTATTGTAGACTTGCCCTGTATTTCAGTAGCGCAGAAAAATTTAAAGGATGGGGTTAGTTTTACAGCTGCTCAGAACTATACATGCACCTGCAGTGAAACTGATGATTTGCATTTATACTTTGGAATAGGATGCTTATATAGATGCACTGGTATCCAGGGTTCTTGCATTGAAATAGTCTTAAAAACTTTTTAAAAACTTGTTTCAAAGTGCTAGAATAGTAGATTATGCAGTGGTATAGAAGCTGTGTCAATCCCACAATACTAGAGAGACAAGGTGGGTTAGTTAATATCTTTTAGTGGACCAACTGCTGTTGGTGAGAGACACAAGAAATGATAAAAGACAAACACCATATCACCTGTGGGTGAACACTTTTCAGTAAAAAGAAAAGGAAGAGTTGTGGCACCTTAGAGACTAACAAATTTATTCGAGCATAAGCTTTCGTGAGCTACAGCTCACTTCATTGGATGCATCACGAAAGCTTATGCTCAAATAAATTTGTTAGTCTCTAAGGTGCCACAAGTCCTCCTTTTCTTTTTGCAGATATAGGCTAACACGGCGGCTACTCTGAAACTTTTCAGTAAGTGATCGCTCTATATCTAATCTGTTAGTCCTTATCCTCAAAGGAAACCTGCACAACAAAAGACGAGCGTGGGAGCTTAAATTCATAACTTTGCTAGCTACTAAAAATCATGGTCTTAATAAAGACGCTGAATTTATGGCTTATTACAGCAATCTGTAACTCACTAATTCCTGCCCCCCCTTTTTCCCCTATGACAACAGTGTGTTAACAGGCACTTCATGATCTCTTAGAATATGTGCTAACTACTTAAGATAAACTATCTGTTTAATCTTGTATTTAGTTGTGGCACTCTCAGGCTTGGTCTGCACTAGTTAGGTGCAAGTAAGGCAGCTTACCTCAACGTAATTATGTCAGTGTCTTCTCTGGAATGCTGCTTCCACCGAAGTAAGTGGCCGCCACACTGACGACATAACTCCACCTCCACAAGAGGCGTAGTGCTTATACTGGAGTAGATAAGGCAACACAGTGTCCATGTAGACACTGCATTACTTCAGCTGTTGGTTGTCATTCTTGTCAGTTTCATGGCTGCTATTGTGTCTCCTTCACATCCTTGTCAATTTCACAGGGCTGTGAATTTTGCTGCTGGTAGGATCCTTGCTGTGAAATTGAGCCCCCCAAAGCTGATGGCCTGGCACTGGGCTCACAGCTGGAGCCCTCACTCTGGCATGACCACCTGAGCTGTGAGCCTGGCGTGGGGCTCAATTTCACAGCCAGGAACCTACCAGCACAATTTCAGGGCTCCAGCTGTGAGCCGCGCACCCCCTCCCCCATGTTAGTTTTACCGCTGGTAGGCTCCATAAGCCTCCGCCAGGCTCACAGCTTGGGCTGGCACACCAGGGAGGGTGGGGGCTACAGCTGTGAGCTCTGCATGGCTGTTAGTGCCCCACACTTGGCTGTCAACTGGTGTAGGCACTCCTGGTGGGGACATGTGACACTGGCAGAAGGAGGGTAGTGTGGACGCCAACAGCTGATTGAATTACTGTGGTAGCTGTAGGTTGACCTAAATTAAGTCCACCTAATTTTGTTGAGTAGATAAGCCCTTAGTACCTTTCCCAGACATGAATAAGAGCTCTGTATAACTCAAAAGCTTGTCTCTCTCTCTCACCAACAGAAGCTGGTCCAATAAAAGATATTACCTGACCCACCTTGTGTGTCAGAGTAGTGGATTGACTAATAGTGGGTGTTATCTAAGCAATAATGTACTGAATGTGTTTTTTAGATCTTAAAATATATTGTGTTTAAAAATATTCACTTGTAATAACAGCAGCTTTGATTAGTCAACATTTCCGGTCCTGCACTTCATATCCAGTCATGTTAATATCGTTTTCCCTTTTCAGACAAAAAGTAGTGATGACCTTTTAGCGGGGATGGCTGGTGGTGGGGTGACTATGACCAATGGTGTGAAGGCAAAGAAGAGCACCTGCACATCTACAGCATCTTCAGCTTCAGGGACCACCATGAACAACCTGGAGAATAAACCCAAGACTATTACAGGTACAAGGAGATATTAGTCTCAAAGGGTTGTTTCCTTGGCTTTTTGTTGTTCCGTTATGAAACCATTGCAACTCTTCCATAGGCAGGGTACAAAGCATCTAACAAAGAGCTCAGCAAAGGCCAGGCCAAATAGAACACTCTGCCAATGACCCTACTCACCCAGTTTGTATTGATTAAAATATTCACCTGCAAATCCTTACATATACTATTTTTTTATATTGGTCATTTAGCTTTTTCTATAGTGGTATTCACTGGGACCAACAACTAGTGTAGACACATGCTGCTAGAAAAATCCCTACTTTGGTCATTAAAGGTTTTAGGTAAGGGATGAATATCTTCAATACAGGGTGTTAAGCTAATAATCTCTGCTCATGTACTTAAATAAGGAGAAATAATTTTGTAAAGCCTTCAGGCAGGTGTGACATTCCATAGTGTTTATCACAACACAATTAGTAGAAATATGTTTGTTGTCGGATTGGTAGTTTTGGGGCTCAGTAAAGTTAATAAAATTGTAAGTCACCTTGCAGTTAAGAAGTGATGCTGCTGCTCTCTGCTTCAGCATTTTTGAGTGAGAATGGTGAGAAATTGAATTTGATGGTGAGAATATTTAAATACACTGATTTTATTCTTGGATCAGAGTATACATGTTTATAAAAAGTACTCAAATGGGAACTGTGTTCCCACACCTAAAAGTGAAGATGTATCTATGATCTGTGAACTTAAAGAGAGAATATCAAGTATCTTACATATAATTACTCTTCATTTTTTTTATACAATTTATTAGAAACTTTGGGGGAGAATCTCTTTTCCTCTTGCAAACAATAGGTTTTTTAATCCTTGTTTTGAGGGGGGCTTAACATGTCTTCAGACACTGTAAAGAATATTTAAACCTTATTTGAGACTCTCATAAATAGATTGTACATATTTCATTTCAAAAGTGTGGTTTGGAATGTCAGCCCTTTTATAATCATAGCAACATATATAGTCATATGTAATTTCATACCTGTACTCACGTTGCTGATTTTTTAAATGAATTAAAATTACATTTTTAAAAACATACAGGTTCGACCTCCACAGCCAAGCGTAGCACTTCATCTGGAAATAAAGAATCTAGCTCTTCTAGGGAAAGAATACGCGATCGTTCCCGTCTGAACCAAAGCAAAAAACTGCCTTTGACAGGACAGGGGACTAATGATACCATTCTGGCAAAACGCTCCCGTAGTCGTACTAATCCAGAGTCTGATGTTCGGATGAGCAAGTCCAAATCGGACAATCAAATTAGTGACAAAGCTGCTTTGGAAGCTAAAGTGAAAGATCTTCTGACTTTAGCAAAAACTAAAGATGTGGAGATTTTACACTTGAGGAATGAACTCAGAGACATGCGTGCTCAGCTTGGCCTTAATGAAGATCAGCCTGAGGGTGATGAGAAGTCTGAGGAAAAAGAGGCCATTGTTGTTCACCAGCCAACTGATGTAGAGTCTACGTTATTGCAGTTACAAGAGCAAAACACTGCCATCCGAGAAGAACTCAACCAATTGAAGAATGAGAATCGAATGTTGAAGGACAGATTAAATGCATTGGGCTTTTCTTTGGAACAAAGGCTAGACAACTCTGAGAAACTCTTTGGCTACCAATCTTTGAGCCCAGAGATCACAACTGGTAATCACAGTGATGGTGGTGGCACTCTTACATCTTCAGTGGAAGGTTCTGCTCCTGGTTCAATGGAAGATTTGTTGAGTCAGGACGAAAACACCTTAATGGACAATCAACATAGTAACTCCATGGATAATTTAGACAGTGAGTGCAGTGAAGTTTATCAGCCACTTACATCAAGTGATGATGCCTTAGATGCTCCATCGTCTTCAGAGTCTGAAGGAGTACCAAGCATAGAAAGATCTAGGAAAGGAAGCAGTGGCAATGCAAGTGAAGTTTCTGTAGCTTGTCTGACAGAACGGATACACCAGATGGAAGAGAACCAGCATAGTACATCTGAGGAGCTTCAAGCAACGCTTCAGGAACTTGCAGATTTACAACAAATAACTCAAGAGCTGAACAGTGAGAATGAAAGACTTGGAGAAGAAAAAGTAATTCTTATGGAATCCTTGTGTCAGCAGAGTGACAAGTTAGAACACTTCAGCCGGCAGATTGAATATTTCCGCTCCCTTTTAGATGAACATCACATCTCATATGTTATTGATGAAGATATGAAAAGTGGGAGGTATATGGAGTTAGAGCAACGTTATATGGACCTTGCTGAGAATGCTCGTTTTGAACGAGAGCAACTGCTGGGTGTCCAGCAGCATCTGAGCAACACTTTGAAGATGGCAGAGCAAGATAACAAGGAGGCCCAAGAAATTATAGGGGCACTGAAAGAACGGAACCACCACATGGAACGAATTATTGAGTCAGAGCAGAAAAGTAAGGCAGCATTAGCAGCCACCTTAGAGGAGTACAAAGCCACAGTAGCCAGTGATCAGATTGAGATGAACCGGCTAAAAGCTCAGCTGGAGCATGAAAAGCAAAAAGTGGCTGAACTGTACTCTATACACAACTCTGGAGATAAATCAGATATACAAGATTTGCTGGAGAGTGTCAGGCTGGACAAGGAAAAAGCAGAGACTTTGGCCAGCAGTCTGCAGGAAGAGCTGGCTCTCACTCGCAATGATGCCAATCGATTGCAGGATGCCATTGCTAAGGTAGTGTTCAAACAATTATATTCTATATCTTATACGTATAAGCCTCCAACCCTCCCTCTACTGTTCATTACAGTTTTTCAATTTGTTCCTTGGAGTTATGTGACCAGTTATGAGCTTTACCAGAATGTGCCTATATTCAAGATTTTTCTACTGGATCTTATGTACAAAAAAAGTGTATCCTTTTATGAAGCTTTTTACATCTAAGCGCAGTTGTACTGGATTACGCATATAAATGACTCGTTTTTAAGGGAAAATATAGATGTGTAAAACCTTAGTTGGAATTAAGCAAATCATTGTTTTTAAATATTGCCATTGTGGGACACCCTTGAGCAGGTGTAAATAATTTATAGTTGATTTACCTTGGGGGTACCTCATGTGTTGTACTCTGATATTCTTTCTCAATAATTAGCATAAAATGATGAAAATATTAGCTCAGGGCTTAAACCTTGTTCTTGCAGTCAGGTTTGTGTGTGTGTGGGAGGGGGGACTAGTACTCATTTTTCTGGCTGCTTCTCATTTCAGCTTGTGATTCAGTACTATCCTGAAAGAAAAGGAGTACTTGTGGCACCTCAGAGACTAACCAATTTATTTGAGCATAAGCTTTCGTGAGCTACAGCTCACTTCATCGGATGCATACTGTGGAAAATACAGAAGATGTTTTTATACACACAAAGCATGAAAAAATGGGTGTTTATCACTACAAACGGTTGTCTCTCCCCCCACCCTACTCTCCTGCTGGTAATAACTTATCTAAAGTGATCACTCTCCTTACAATGTGTATGATAATCAAGGTGGGCCATTGGAGAGAACCTGGATTTGTGCTGGAAATGGCCCACCTTGATTATCATACACATTGTAAGGAGAGTGATCACTTTAGATAAGCTATTACCAGCAGGAGAGTAGGGTAGGGGGAGAGACAACCGTTTGTAGTGATAAACACCCATTTTTTCATGCTTTGTGTGTATAAAAACATCTTCTGTATTTTCCACAGTATGCATCCGATGAAGTGAGCTGTAGCTCACGAAAGCTTATGCTCAAATAAATTGGTTAGTCTCTAAGGTGCCACAAGTACTCTTTTTCTTTTTGCGAATACAGACGAACACGGCTGTTACTCTGAGTACTATTCTGTTACTGCTTCACTAGTCATGTGGTGGGATGCTTGGTAGATTCTGAAATAAATTCAGCTTGGAAATAAAAGCTTAACTGTGAAAGTGGTCCAAATTGATAGTTGCAGTGCAGCCAAAAGTTACATATCACACATCACACCTTGGTCCAGATATAGCAATTCCTAATGAATTTACATAAAGCTTCTCAGTTCACATAACACTTCTTGATATTAAATTTAGTTCTTATGAGATTTTAAAAAATATTTTAAGGATGATTGCTATGGCAGTGAAATGCAACCAGTTTTTATCTTAAGAGTTCATCTTTGTCCTGAATTCATTTTGGTCACTTAATGGTTGTTCTTCAGGTTGAAGATGAATACAGAGTCTTCCAAGAAGAAGCCAAGAAGCAAATTGATGATCTCAATATGACTCTAGAAAAGCTTCGGGCAGAGCTGGAGGAAAAAGAGACTGAAAGAAGTGACATGAAAGAAACCATCTTCGAGTTGGAAGATGAAGTAGAGCAACATCGAGCTGTGAAACTTCACGACAACCTCATCATATCTGACTTAGAGAGTAAGTGATACGAATTCCTCTTGTAGCGTATTTTAACTTGAAAACAGCTGAAACAGGATAGTAAAAGTATTTTAATTGTGGTTTGCACATGTTATTTGAAATCAGAATAAACCTTGCAGAAAGAAAGAACTCAGCTTGACTTTGGGCTTGCAGGACTAGTAGTTGGGGATGGGGCCGGACACATGTACATTGAGAAAATATGAACTGGCAATCGTGAGAATAAATATGAAGCCTCAGTGCCATTTTGAGTCACTTTTCAAGCAGAACTGCATGTAGTTATAGATTCAGATTGTGGCTTATTACCTGTGATTTGATTTAATTCTGTCTGGGAGAACCCAAGTTCTCTTATCTCTCCAGTACAGCAAAGATACATAAACTTCCAAAAGTTAAATAGATCTACATCTGAATAATTTGATTGTTTCTAGACCAAGAAAAGTCTCCCTGTTGAAGAAAATGTATTTTCAATGGAGAAATTGGACAGGGACCCTAAAGAATTTTGCATATACTGTTGTCTTCATGGTCACATCCATGTGTACTTGCTCAAACCGTGAAACTGAAAATGAATTTGGCAGCTCTGGTTGGGAAAACTCAAGCAGGTTGGGAAAACTTTCTATCCTGTTGTCTCTTAGCGTCCATTTCCTGAATAGCGTGGCTCAAGACTCACTCAAAGCATCCAGCAAAAATCATGCCTGCCAGTCTTGCCTAGTAGTTCAGTGGGGAGTGTCTGTCTGAAAATCTGAATATAGATTGTCATGGTTACAGAGCTAACAGCACCTTTGTCCCCCTTCCGGTCTTTCAGAGTGCATTGTCGCAAGTGTCAGGCTTCATGCCTTTTACATATCTTGGTATGGAAGTCTGCATTTGTCCCACTCTGAGCCCAAGCCCTGAGCTACAGTACCTTGTGGATTAACCATGCTTACCCAGCACATCTGACTGAGTTCAGAGACCTGCAGTTCTTCCCTTTGGGAGTCTGTGACCAGTAGTATACAGTGACAAAACATCCTTCTTAACATCAAAGTAATGTTTGCTTCAACAATAGGGACAAAGCCTTTAAAGAATAAGGATCTTAAAACAACATTCTACATACATGTCTGTCTTACCTAAAGACTTAGTTTCCTGAGTTTCAGAGTAGCAGCCGTGTTAGTCTGTATCCACAAAAAGAAAAGGAGTACTTGTGGCACCTTAGAGACTAACCTGAGTGTAACTTCAGTAGGCATAACATCTTTAGATGCCCTGGCAGGTGTCTTCATATCAGTTTACTTTCCCTGAACTGCCATAGTTTTTTATTCTTCTATGTTTTTGGGCTTTGGTCTTTCTAGATTAAATCAGTCCAGTAGGCTTAGCAGAAGATCACGCAGGAGTTCTCACAGCCAATGGCTCTGCTATTGTCACATAACATCCCTCAAATGTTTGCTTAGTGGTAGCTTATCTTGAGCCATTCTTTCTTTTCCTTCTTGATTTGTCTTCACAGTCCCCGATTAAGCAAAATCATATGGTAAACACTCCAATAATCCGGGTTAATATACAGTATCCACATAGGTTTCAGAGTAGCAGCCGTGTTAGTCTGTATTCGCAAAAAGAAAAGGAGTACTTGTGGCACCTTAGAGACCAACCAATTTATTTGAGCATAAGCTTTCGTGAGCTACAGCTCACTTCATCGGATGCATAAAGTGGAAAGTACAGTGAGGAGATTTTATATACACACGCACATCATGAAAAAATATACATTGTAAGGAGAGCGATCACTTAAGATGAGCTATTACCAGCAGGAGAGTGGGGTGGGGGGAGAGAAAACCTTTTGAAGTGATAATCAAGGTGGGCCATTTCCAGCACATTTCCAGGAGTTAAAAAGAACGTCTTATAATATTACTAAGCAGTTCCAATTTCGTCACACAGATCTGTCTCAAAAGGGCTGTGTGCAGTCATGAGGCTGCATACCTCAGTTCAGTCAGTTAGCAGACCTATATCTTGCTAGGCTCAAAGCTTCATGAGAAATTCCATGTCTTCTTTGATCTGTTATCTAGATACTAATCTGTTGTAGTTGAATTTTATGGATAGTAATCTGATGTAATAGCTTCAGGAAGCAACCTGTATTGTAAGTATAGGAAGGAAGGAGAATGACACCTTCAGGTAGCTGTAAAGTGTGATAACCAAATAATAGTATAATTAAAACTAACTTTTTGTTAATATTCTTCTAATAAATCAGTACCTTTAAAAACTCAACTCTTCATGGCTTCAAAACTAAAATTCTTGCAGTAGTTCTTTGGTGTCACTGCTTCCCATAGGAAGAAAAAAAAAAGGCAACATCTTGAAGAGAAGGAACAAATCTCTTTAGGGCTTGTGCTCAGAGCCCAGATCTAGAACCTAGAGATAAATGATGAGCAAAAATTTAACAGATGGTGGTATAAAAGTGACAGAAAAATGCATCACAACAGCATATTCTCTAATATTGATTGATTAACCAATTCCTTTGGCCTTGAATTAGTCTGAGATGCATGGCCAGATACATGGTGTCCATGTTAATGGCTTTTTAAATGTAGAGAATTCTTCATTACATGTTTCTGTATATAGCACCATTCAGAAAAAGCATGGTTCTCCATATTAAAACAACTAAACCATAGTAAAGAGTAATAGGAAAGAAAAGTCTTTGGTTTTGATTTAAAAAATAGGATAGAGTGACTGCTGTAGCTCTTTGAGGAGAGAATGTGCTGAGTGTCAAGCTAACTAAATGAAGGGAATGATGTGAGAAGCAATAAATAGTGACAGAATATTAATGAACAGTTGGAGAATTCATAGAAACAAGTCCATAAAAGTAGGAGGGTGTACTTCATAAATGAAATTAGTAATAAGACCTTGAAATGAATTCAGTTTAATGAGCAGCCTGAATAAATAATAGAGTGACATATGAGAAGCTCAAGTGCAGGAAGTTGGGTGTCATTGCTTTGAATAGCTTCTAGAGACTAGAAAGACGAAACTGGGAATATAGCAAGAAGTGTATTACAACAGTCTGGGCATGAAATTCAAACTTAATTGCATGAGGAATTTAATTGTAGATAATGTTCAACAGCTTGCAAAACTAAATGAGCTAATCAATATGAGCAGTAAAAGTCAAATCACTATTGAAAAGGATTCTTACTATAGGTTGTTGTGCACTAATACGTGTTTGAGAGGACCAAAGTTAGCACTAGGAGAAAGTGAAGACCGGGAAAATGCTCCATGCAATCATGTCTTTAAAAAACAAACTGTGTTTAATGATTGTGACATGACTTTTCCCTTCAACTTAAAAAAAAAAAAAATCCTATGTATAAGCATGTAAAAATTACTTTAAAGAATGTTAAGGTTCCCAGGTCATGCACTAAAAAGTTAACAAATTCCAGAATAAAGATTGCATGTGTATTTTTTACACCAGTGCAGCACATTTATACTAGGTACAGAAATTCCCAGTATAACTAAGCCTGTATTTTATAGAAACATTACACTAGATGGCGTTTTTGCTCTGGTTTTGGATACAGGCTTTGAAAAACCAAATGAACCGAACTGAAAGTCTTTTGGTAAAATAAGCATGCTAAATTGTCTAGTAGCCATTTGTTTTTAATGTTTAAAAAAAGGGAAAAAAAACCAACAACCCCTATCTCTATAAAACCCAGACAATAAATGTTGAATGAACACTTGAAACACACGCTCTTGGTGAATTTTGTCTTTATAACAGAGATTAGCTATTTAAATCAGCACATCAGTTGTCAGATTTTCTTCTTAAGATCAAGATGTTTGTATATACATTTAATGCAAGATATTTTGAAACACAGATGACCTCTAAAATCTCAGTGGAATTCAGTCATCTTAACCCTTGCCGATGGGTTATTTATACCACTTTTATTGTATGATACAAAAAATGATTCAATTCATTCAACGCAAGTGAGTTTTACTAATAGTAAAACTTAAGATTTTAACACAGGTGACTTTCTACTAAAATTTGTCACTGAAAGTGTTAATCTCTTCCAGTAAGACTGATCATATGGACTTAACACCTTTGTGTGACAATAACAGAAACTCAAACACAAAAAAGATAAGCAAAAAGCCCGTGCTTCGGTGTATTTTTGACCCAAACCGTTTTCCTACTCTAGAAAGCTGTATCATTTAAATCATTATTTTATTGTTATTATTTGTATTAATTTAGCATGTAGGAGTCCTGGTCTTGGCTCTAGAAACCCATTTACTCTTTCTGGATAGGCACCATCTTAGAATAAGACAAAAGAGAGCAGCTGGATACAGGCAGAGTACAAGGAAACAATGAGACAATTTTGGTGAGCATAATAGACAAGTGGTCTTTGAAAAGCATTGTTACAACTATTGTCAGGTTCACCAATATACCAACATAATTATTCTGGTGTAACTCTGCTAGTGTGGATGCAGTTATTACTGGTATAAAGATACTCTACTTTAAGGGAAATAGCTATTCCAGTAAAAGGCTCCTTTATACCAATATAATGGATGCACACTAGGCTTGTAGCTGTGTAAATATATTGGTAAAAAAAATTATATCAGTAACAGGCAGTTTTACCAGTACAACTTTCAAATATAGACCAGGCCTACATAGAACATCCACAATTCAAGAAAGCTGAAAAATTTCAGCCATGCTGTACTCCTCTGTCAGGATTTGTGTTGATTGTATATCTTCTCTTGAAACACTTAAGCCCTGCCTATACTACAGGCGGGAGGGAGATCGATCTAAGTTGCGCAACTTCAGCTACATGAATAATGTAGCTGAAGTCGATGTACTTAGATCTACTTACCGTGGGCTCCACACTATGCTATGTCGACTGGAGACACTCTCCTGTCGACTCACCTTGTGCTTCTCATTCAGGTGGAATACAGGAGTCGACGGGAGAGAGATCGGCTGTCGATTTAGCTAGTCTTCAGTAGACCCGCTAAATCGATTGCTGATGCATCGATCGCCGTGCTTCGAACCCCCAGTAAGGGTAGACAAGCCCTAAATCTAGAAGACTACGGTCAGGTCTACAGTACAGACTTCTGCTGGTATAGCTATATCACTCAGGAGCTTGAAGAGGTATGGTCGCCGGCTGACGTAGCCGTGCCAGCAGAAGGCCCTAGTAGAGATGCAGTTATACTGGCAAAACTACACTTTTATAATTTGTTTCCTTTGTGGAGGGTGTATTTGCTATATTGGTACTTGGCTGGTATAATCTGTGTCCACACTAGGAGCACTGTTCTAGTGTAATAATCTGGTGCTTCTATTGTAGGCATAGCATGCGTATCTTCAGAAACTGAGTGCCTGTGTGCAACTATAGATGAGTGATTTAAGTTTAACAACAAGCCTACACTAGAATCTCACAATTACGAACACCTCAGGAATTGAGGTTGTTTGTAACTCGGAAACGTTCATAAATTTGAACAAAACATTATGGTTGTTTTTTCAAAAGTTTACAACTGAACATTAACTTAATACAGCTTTGAAACTTTACCATGCAGAAGTAAAATGCTGCTTTCCCTTTATTTTTTAGTAGTTTCCGTGTAACACAGTACAGTATTTGCTTTTTGTTTTTGTTTTGGTCTGTGTTGCTGCGTGATTGTGTATTTCTGTTTCCAAGTGAGGTGTGTGGTTGACTGGTCAGTTCGTAACTCTGGTGTTCATAACTCTGAAGTTCTACTGTATTGTGTTACAGTAGCTACTGAGGGAAGTAATGTTTACTTGTGGGACAAGCATTTATCTTCAGTTGTTCATATTCATCTTTTGTTCTACAGTTTCTAGTGTTTCTCAAAGAGTGAGAGGAAGTAAATGCCACATGATTTATTTTGTGACAAACAACCCAGGCAATATGGCTAAGATTAGGGAAGTTTTGCAAGAAAATACATGACACATGACTGCACATATTTTAAAATTGTCAAAAGACTTGAAAAGAGTGAATATCATGACCTAAGAAGAAAAATGGAATGCTTTTGTAGATTGCCTATAAGATTTTGTTTTAGATTGGCCCAAGGGAATAAGAATCATTGACGCATACACAAGATATAGATGTGACGGATTCCTCCCCCGCGCCCCCTCAGGGTGCCACCTGGTGTACTGGGGTAACACTGAGCCCGCCTGTTCCACCAGCCTGGGCTCCCTTACACTGTCCTGCTGAGCCAGGCCCTCAGGTCTCCTCCAGCACACACACAGGTAGGGACACACCCAGGTGCAGAAAGACACAAACACTGAAATCAGCACTGCATGTGTAGGCTTCAGCTAGTGGAGTGTAAACCCAAAATTGTATCATCTTGGCCTGCACAGAGAACTGTACAGCGTACACTCATGAAATTCGCCCCCTCCCTCAATGTGGAGGAAGATATGTACAGCTCCTCCCCCCACCCTCTCCCGTTACGAACAAAAACAAGTTTATTAACTACAAAAGAGAGATTTTAAGCGACTATAAGGGTTAGCAAACAGATCAAAGCAGATTAGCTGTCAAATGAAACAAACATGCAAACTAAGCTTAAGATACTAAAGAAACTGGTTACAAGTAGTAATTTCTCACTGTAAATGTTATTTTAGACAGATTGCAGTGGTTCTTGAAGCAAGCAGCTCTTGCTTGCAGATTAAAACGCCAGGTATTTTTCACAGGCCAGACACCTTTCCAGCCTGGGCTCAGCTCTTCTCCTCACCTGCCCACTCCTGCCCCTCCCCTCTTTGTCTTTGTTTCTTAGACGTTTCCAGCAGTCATCCTGGGCAGGGACTCAGTGAAGAACGAACACTGTTTGTCACTCCCCTGCCTTAAATAGGTTTGACATATGACGGGAATCCTTTGTTTTCAAGTATCAGAGGGGTAGCTGTGTTAGTCTGTATCCACAAAAACAAAGATTTATTTGGGCATAAGCTTTCATGCATCTGAAGAAGTGAGGTTTTTTAACTCTCGAAAGCTTATGCCCAAATAAATCTGTTAGTCTTTAAGGTGCTGCCGGACTCCTCTTTGCTTTTGTTTTCCAGTGTGGTTCTCCCCCCTCCCACCAGTGGAAAAATACTGGTATTTTGTTATGGAGTCCAGTACCAGGTGGCTTGATCACATGATCATGCAGTGTTAAAGCATCCCTGGAAAGCTTGTCAGGAAGGTGGGAGATTAGCATCTTCAAAGACCTATTGTTCTCCCTAATGGTCCATTCATTGGCTTGTTCCCAGCTAGCTAGCCAGACAGACTGATTGCATTCTGTCTGGTGGGCATTCCCCAGGTGTAAACACTTCTGTAGTACAGATGTATAGTCAATATTGCTAACTTTAGGTACAAAATTATTAGGGCTGTCGATTAATCAAAGTTAACTCACACGATTAACTCAAAAAATTAATTGTGATTAAAAAATTAATCACAACTAATCACACTGTTAAACGAGAATACCAATTGAAATGTATTTTTGGATGTTTTTCTACATTTTCAAATATCTATTTCAGTTACAACACAGAATACAAAGTATACAGTGCTCACTTTATATTTTTTATTACAAATATTTGCACTGTAAAAAACAAAAATAGTATTTTTCATTTCACCTCATTACAAGTACTGTAGTGCAATCTCTTTATCATGAAAGTGCAACTTACAAATATAGGGTTTTTTTGTTACATAACTGCACTCCAAAACAAAACAATGTAAACCTTTAGAGCCTACAAGTCCACTCAGTCCTACTTCTTGTTCAGCCAGTCACTAAGAGAAACAAGTTTGTTTACATTTACGGGAGATAATGCTGCCCACTTCTTAATTACAGTGTCACCTGAAAGTGAGAACAGATGTTCACATGGCACTGTTATACCTGGCTTTGCCAGATGCACTAAAGATTGAAATGCCTCTTCATGCTTCAGCCGTCATTCCAGAGGACACGCTTCCATGCTGATACCGCTTGTCAAAAAAAAATGTGTTAATTAAATTTGTGACTGAACTCCTTGGGGAAGAATTGTATGTCTCCTGCTCTGTTTTACCTGCATTCTGCCATATATTTCATGTTATAGCAGTCTCGGATGATGACCCAGCATGTGTTGTTTGTTTTAAGAACACTTTCGACAAAATGCAAAGAAGATACCTGTGTGAAATTTCTAAAGATAACTACTGCACTCGACCCAAGATAGAAGAATCTGAAGTGCCTTCCAAAATCTGAGAGGGATGAGGTGTGGAGCATGCTTTCAGAAGTCTTAAAAGAGCAACACTCTGATGCGAAAACTACAGAACCCGAACAACAAAAAAGAAAATCAACCTTCTGCTGGTGGCATCTGACTCAGAAGATGAAAATGAACATGCATCGGTCTGCACTACCTTGGATCGTTATAGAGCAGAACCCATCATCAGCATGGACATGTCCTCTGGAGTGGTGGTTGAAGCATCAAGGGACATGCGAATCTTTAGTGCATCTGGCATTTAAATGTTGTGCAACACCGGCTACAATAATGCCATGCAAACACCTGTTCTCACTTTCAGGTGACATTGTGAACAAGAAGCGGGCAGCATTATCTCCTGCAAATGTAAACAAACTTGTTTGTCTGAGCAATTGGCTGAACAAAAAATAGGACTGAGTGAACTTGTAGGCTGTAAACTTTTACATTGTTTTATTTTTGAATGCATTTTTTATACATAATTCTACGTTTGTAAGTTCAACTTCCATGATAGAGATTGCGCTACAGAACTTGCATTACATGAATTGAAAATTGCTATTTTGTTTTTTACAGTGCAAATATTTGTAATCAAATAAATATAAAGTGAGCACTGTACACTTTGTATTCTGTTATAACAGTGCGATTAATTTTTTTATTTGCTTGACAGCCGTAATTATGACACAATCATATCCGAATATTACGATAAAATATATGGGAAACAGTGTTACAATACACTCCATTGTTTGTTAGAAGATGAGAAATATTGGTTTGAAGAAGCTCGTTGAGTAATTGATCCATATGTTAAAGCCAGTAAAATAGCCTTTGATTCTGAATTCATGTTGAAGCTGGTGAAGACTAAAAAAGCCAAATAAAAAAACCAGCCCTGATTTGAAATTGCAGTTAAAAGATGGCAAAATTGGTGTTGAGAAAGCATTAGCTGGCCATTATACCATGTCATTTTCCAGCATGTGTCAGTCATCACATACTAGTTTCCCCCTCGCAGCAGAGGAATCAGTACTTATTCTTCAATTTGCAGACGTTTATGTTGAATGTGGGGTTCTGTGATCAGTAATTCAGCTGCAAGCCTTGTTTCCATTATTTCAAAGTCTTGTTCTCCAATGAAACACTGAAAAATCTCAAGTAAATGTCCTGGGAGAAAACAAGGCTATGATTGTGACAGTAGCTGGTGTAGAATTTCTGTTTTCATCATGACAGGTTTCAGAGTAACAGCTGTGTTAGTCTGTATTCGCAAAAAGAAAAGGAGTACTTGTGGCACCTTAGAGACTAACCAATTTATTTGAGCATAAGCTTTCGTGAGCTACAGCTCACTTCATCAGATGCATGTGGCCTGGTGCATTCAAAACCTAGAAAACTGCATGGAAACAGATAAGACTTCAGAATTAGTTTCTTCAGCATCTTAATTCAGAAAGTCTTGAAAGTATCCTTGGTGGATCTGAATAGTTGGATTCAGTGGTAACTGAATTGTGATTGTTCACAGATTGTAATTTGTTTAAAATGATGTATTATGAAAGAATATGGATGTCTTAACACTAACGTTTTTAACAAATTTGAAATGTATTAATGTATTGAAATTAATCAGATTGGGTGTTAACATTAAAAAAACTTTGTTTTATAGTGACAGTTTTGGTGCCAATTTGGATTTATAAAAGGTTATAGATAAAAATACAATTAAGTATTTTTCAATATTCTTTATCTTTCACAGTTTTATAAAATTCAAGTGAAATACTCTAACACTGAAATAAGTCAATTTAAAACCCAGCATCTATAACCTAGTTCATTACAAATTGTAATCTAAAATTGCAATAGCACTTAATTTCCAGTTACATCATATCCTTGTACAACTGACTTAAATATTTATTTATTAAAGCAAGTAATTAAAAATAAAAATAACCATCTCACGTAGCAAAAAACACAGGCAACTCAGGAAGTTTGAGTGATAGAACTCTGGTTTCCCTGTTCTACCTCTGGAAGCTATAGCCGCTGCCTGCATTATCATGAGGTCGCTATACTGCAGTAGTCTCTTTTTTTGAGCTTGGCGGCAGCAGCAGCCTCACTCTCACAAACCCTGGAGCTTGTTGGGGGTCATGGAGGGCTCTGGATAGTAGATGGGGACAGAAAGGGGTTAACCCAGAGTAGGTACACAGGGAAGTTGGTGCCTGTATATTTTATGTATTTAAGTGATGCACACGCATTTGGGATGGCTAAGGGGAGTACAGAAAACCATGATTTTCTTTTTTTTTAAATTGCATGACGTTTTAGGGTGTTCATTCATGATTTTTGAATTCTTGGGTGTTGGCAATTCTATGTTCTTCTCCCATAGAATCATAGAATATCAGGGTTGGAAGGGACCTCAGGAGGTCATCTCGTCCAACCCCCTGCTCAAAGCAGGACCAATCCCCAACTAAATCATCCGAGCCAGGGCTTTGTCAAGCCTGACATTAAAAACTTCTAAGGAAGGAGATTCCACCACCTCCCTAGGTAACGTATTCCAGTGTTTCACCACCCTCCTAGTGAGAGTTTTTCCTAATATCCAACCTAAACCTCCCCCACTGCAACTTGAGACCATTACTCCTCATTCTGTCATCAGCTACCACTGAGAACAGTCTAGATCCATCCTCTTTGGAACCCACTTTCAGGTAGTTTTTTTAAACCCTTGATAGAGTTTTAAAAAAACTGAACACTTAATGTTCTGCACTGTTTATAGTAGCTGGAGAATATTCAGGCCACTGTTTTGAACTTCAAAGCACAAATGTACTAAAATTTAATGGTGCGTCGCATATCTCACAAACAGCTCAAAACAATGGTATTACCCAATCTTTAACTCTAGGGCACATTTAGGTTTTCTGGTTTGTGGTGATTATTTTTCTATTTTTTGTTTATTTTTAGACAAATTATGACTCATTATTAGGAGTAAAAAAATCAATTGTTTTTAAAAAATAAACCCATTTCCCTTGAATTGTCTTAAAAAAAAAAATTGGCCCCCCACTGGAGTTCCACACTCCTGGAATCTGCTCCAAACAAGTGTGGGGAGCTTGGTAGGGCTTGCTGGCTCCCTCAGTAGGCAACTTTCAGTACTGAAGAAATTGTACATTTTAAGTAATCTTGAAAATCCTGTTCTCGAATTCTTCAGTTGTACTTTGTCACTAAAACAGGCAACCTTGCATGTTAGCTTCAGCCTTATAAAAAAAAATCCATGCTAATTCCTCCTTTTGTACTAAGACTAGCAAAAGTTTCCGTTTTTTGTAGCTTAAGCAACATGGCACCATGTGATTGAATCACCCTCACTGCTAATTAGCTTACCACATCCAATGCTAAAAGGTCAGCTAAATGTGCATCTTAGAATATGTAGTCCTGTAAGATAGCTATATATGTAGGAAAATGTCTGGTTTGAAGTATTTGAACTTTTCCAAGCCTGAAATACTGTTTTTCAAGCCACTTAAGGGCTTATGTCATTCTTACAAAGAAATTAGCTGTGGCATTAAAAGGGGCTGTAGTTAGGACTATTGGCATAACAAAGCTGATGAATCCAAAATTGTCAGCCTTCAGAAGAACTATAGATCAATCTGTCTTTGCTCAAATAGTGTCTCCAAATTAATATCCAGTTTAAATCATGTGAAATGGAATATCTTTTTGTGAATAAGTGTGTGGTTTTGCTTAGCATTTTGATTTAGTCTACCATACGCTGTTTTTAAAATGTCTTGTAATGCTAGAAGACAGCTCTCCACCTACAGACCAAGGGGATTGTTTTGGGTGCCAAAATATAGGGCTCAATTTTGAAAATGCGGGGAAACAGGCAAGAGCATTGTTAAATTTCAGGTTCTAAAAATAATCCGATGTTGCATAATTATCCCTGAAACTAATTGTAACTGATAAGCACTTTGGGAAGTTCAGTTTCGCAACAGAACAAGAACCACACAATTTTACTTTCTGTCAATTTAGTTGTTTAAATTAATGTACAGTAAATGTTTGAATAATCAGAAAGCATGTGCCTACTGCTCTGTAGTGTATGCCAAGGTCTTGGATTTTAAGCAGCTTAATATGTTGGCTACCTGCAGCCTTCAGGTGAGAAAAGCGCTGCCAGTAGACACAGAAGATATTTGCTCACAGCTGCTCCTGGTATAATGAACCTGAACTAAAAAATATAATTTATCACAGTTGGCCCTACAAATCGAGAGGCCCTGCATCTTTACATTTTACATATGCATACAGAACCATAGAAATAGAATTCCCCTAAGACTCAAGGATTAGTGAAGTGGTACTCGCAAAAAGAAAAGGAGTACTTGTGGCACCTTAGAGACTAACCAATTTATTTGAGCATGAGCTTTCGTGAGCTACAGCTCACTTCATCAGATGCATACCGTGGAAACTGCAGCAGACTTTATATACATACAGAGAATATGAAACAATACCTCCTCCCACCCCACTGTCCTGCTGGAAACCTGAAGTGGTACTGAATGAGAAATGTATTCCACATGCATCTTCATCAGTTACTCAATTATAGGAATGGAATAATCAATCATGCTGTTCTCTTGTGCATTGAATAAAGCAACAAATGAATAACAATCACAGTAGTCAGTCTGTCAGACGCCAGATTAGGAGTTGGTAGTGGTCAAACTGCATACCCTTTGTGTAGCTGCTGACCTATTTAAGTGACCATCTTACTTCCATATTATGATCTCATTGAATATACTGTAATGTTTACCCCTTATGCTTTAAATACAGCTTATCTCAAACCGTGCTGTGATACACAAGAATTGGAGCTTTTTGAGGGCTAGAATAGGAATCTTATTCCTGTTGAAATAACAAGGAAGGGAATCATTCCTGATGGCAGCTGTCTTGGAGCAGGGAAGTGAAGTGTGAATCCGTAGGTGTGGTAACCCAGCTTTTATTTTTATTTTTAAATGGGAAAATCGCAGCCCATTTTAAACATTGCTGACATCAAAACCTTTATTCAGCATCCTCCCATGTCACTGTGCTTACCTTGCAGGTAACATTTTAGTGATTTTTTTGTTTGTTTGTTTTTAATGTTCATGGTAAGGCAGAGACTGGAATCCTAATACTCATCAAGTTAGTTTACACTAATTTCCCACTTTCAGGAGTGTGCACTTTGTTAAATAACTTCATGCTTAGACATTCATTAATAATTATATAATAAACTATTTTTTAAATTATACTTATGAAAAATGTTTTCATGAGGAAGTCTTAAAAATGCACAAGTGGCTTCAGTTGCTCTTTCATAGACAAATCACTGAGTAAGGTGTTATCTTAAAGTGGATTTGACTTATCTTTCCAGATACAGTTAAAAAACTTCAGGACCAAAAGCATGACATGGAAAGAGAAATAAAGACTCTTCACAGGAGGCTGCGGGTAGGTTAACACCTACAACCCAGTGTGCAACGGAACACTAAAAGAGGTGGGGGGACACCGTAAGAGTGGTACATGAGACATCATCCAGCAATAAACATATATAGTACAGTCTGCCTGTCCTTCCCTGCATAATGCTCTAAAAATATACCAGAAATGTTTCAAGGCTGTGTAATAGTGTACATAGGATTTCAATATGTACAGGTAGAAACTGGTCTTACTGGGTATTAATGGTGTTGACCAAAGACAAAAGCACATGACAGACGTACTAATTGGGGGGAAGTGAATATTACTGTGTTTAAAAGCAGTTTGAATAATTTTGGGGAGAGGGGCATCAGCTCAAGGATGAAGTTAAATACTTCATCTTGGGATAAATTTACTAAACGGTTAAAGAATTCACTATCTTTCCTTTTTGTAGATAAAAGGAAATTTTAGGACCTCCCCAATTCTCCTGCTCCAAAACCCCAAAGCTGATTACTGATTAAATGATCTTCATATTTAAGATTTGTAACTTTAGTGTTTTACTTTTGGACTGTCAAATATGAGTACTTTTACCACCCACTTAAATCTTCCACTCTGAAAGTTCAGTGGAACTTTGCATCAGCATAATTCTTTGATTTCAAACTCCTAGTTGCTGCTGTTTACAGTTTCGGTTATTTATAGGAGGAGTCCGCAGAATGGCGTCAGTTCCAAGCTGATCTACAGACAGCAGTGGTCATAGCAAATGATATCAAATCTGAGGCCCAAGAGGAGATAGGAGACCTAAAGCGTAGACTGCATGAGTCTCAGGAGAAAAATGAGAAGCTCACTAAAGAGCTGGAAGAAATAAAGTCACGCAAGTATGTTGATGAAAACTGAGTTATGTATTTTTTTTTGCTTTTACACAATTAGAGATGTTAATTTCTTAACTGTCACTGTTGAGACTCATGGAAAGTCACAGAGCTAGACTGACATTTTGAGGCAAGATAATTTCAGCCTAAGATCTCTCTGCATGCTTCTAGGAACAATTTTGAAAGAATGGGCAAACCTGTAAGAGAGAGGGTTTTTTTTCATAGGTGGCCTCTTAATTTTCTGCGATGGAGGAAATGTACCTGTTTTGGCATTTTCACGCGCACACAAAAAGGAAAGTCATTAGTCTGTTTTTAGTCACAAATAAGAGTCGATGACTTGGGTTTAACTTCCCGAGTAGGGCATGGAAAGCAAGCAACGAATGTCTCTTCCGTGCTGTTGCAAGTATAGGTGAGTCGCATCATACGTGCATTTAACTTACGCGAATTCAACTATATGCGTTCGGGGGGGAAAAAAAAGGAAAAATAAGATACCTGTAAATAGTGCAGGCGATTCCGCCCACCATTCCACTCAATGAGCATATGCCCCAGAGATGGGAGATGTGAATCTGCTGTTCCCTCAGTCAGTCTCAGTTCCCGCGTGCCTCTCATACTGTGAGCATCTCGTCGCGCTGAGTGTGATTCTAGTGTTTAAAGATACTGAATGTATTTTTCATAAAACATGGCCCCTAAACGCAAGCCAACTACTTCATCTGGTGCTCAACCAAAGAAACAGCGATCTGTTCCAATGCTGGAGGAAAAACTGGCTGTGTTGGACTTACTGAGAGACAGTATGTCAGTCTCCAATGCGACACATAAATATGGCCGCAACGAATCTAGCATCCATGCCATCAAGATTCAAGAGAGAAAAATTCGTCAAGCCGTGGCATCAAATGTTCCAATAACTGCTAAGGTGACGAGCCAGATGTGTGTTTGTGAACACTGAAAAGGCATTAAACTTATGGCTGGAAGACATGAACTGTAAACGTGTGCCTATCGATGGCAACACTTTGCGAGAAAAGGCTCTCAGCCTCTATGCCCTGTTCAAACCTCCTGCCGAAGAGGGACAGCCTTCTGATTAGAAGGAATTCAAAGCCAGCCAAGGTTGGCTTAACAGTTTTAGGAACTGCTTCAACCTCAAAAACGTGCAAACTACCGGTGAAGCTGCATCTGCCAATGAAGAGGCAGGAAAAGCCTACCCCCGAACAATTAAAGAAAATCACAGAAGAAAAGGGCTATCTTCTGGAACAAGTTTTTAATGCTGACGAAACTAGGCTTTTCTGGAAAAAAAATGCCCAACCTCACTAACGCTTTGAAATCAAAAAGACAAGCCCCTGGCTTCAAAGCAGCTAAAGACCGTGTGACTATGTTTTGTGGCAATGCGGCTGGGCTTTCATCACATTTAATAAAGCCGGGCTTGCTCTACAGGGCTGCAAATCCCCGTGCCCTAAAAGGCAAAAACAAAAATTTCTTGCCTGTGTTCTGGCAATTAAATAAAAAGTCTTGGGTGATGGCAGAATTATTTCTGGATTGATTCCACAAGTGTTTCATTCCAGAGGTCGAGTGGTACCTTGAAGAGGAAGGACTTGACTTCAAAGTGTTGCTGATCGTAGACAATGCTCCTGGCCACCCTGCGGCACTCCGGTTTGTGCATAACTACGTTGAAGTTGTCTTTCTCCCTGCCCCAATACCACCTCCAACCTCTTGACCAAGGCGTGATACGCTGTTTCAAGGCCACGTACACGAGGCTTATGGATACATAGCGCTATGGATGCTGATACCAATCTTAATGTGATGGAGTGTATACTGTACTTTATGGGAGATTTAAGGGATTTTCAAGGGTAATTTTTACTATAGGCGATTTTTGCCTTACGCACTGACTTTAGAATCTAATACCCGCTTAAGATGCGACTCCACCGTATATTTTGTGTAGCTGTCAGGCCCTCTAGAGGGGAGCAAAACACAAGATTATCTTACTATGGAGAAGGGAGGGTTTGATTCTTGACAGCTAAGCTACTCAGATAAAAGATGTTAGATTCTCACTTGTGATCTGTTGTAGCTTGAATTGAGACAGAAATCCCTAGGAGTTCTACAAGAGATGGTTACTTCTAGATAATCTACATAGACTGGTAATGTGAACCAATTTCTCTTGGAATATTAGAAGGCATACAACCTACTTAAACCTGGGCATTCTCATATCTGGTATTTGATTTGTAATTATGGCCTTGATTTCTTTGAGGCTAGAGTTTTACAAATGACTATGATCAGTCAGTTTCAAAGGAAAGGAGTTTGTCCAGTCAGATACGTAATTCTTTGAAGCAGGGGATAGTCTTTTTGCTGACTTTATACAGTGACTAGCACAGTGGTGCCTGTAGTTGCTACTGCAACACTTAATTACTGCAGTAATTTAATTTTTTCCCCAAAATACCATCAGAAAATAATCTGTTAATATTACTGTGTAGCTCATTCCATGAACTTCTAGCAGTGTGCTATTTAAAAAATAGAATGAGAAACCAATCACTAAAAGCCTCACCTTTAAAAGGGACTTTCCTATATATTGAACAGAAGCCGATACAGTATGCTTCTTACCTAAAATTAAATTATGCTTATAGCACTTTGGAAAACCGGCAACTTGGATTTTCTGCAGTTGATGTCAACTTTCTTCAGTAATAAGCCTTTGCCTCATAATCAACTGGTTGTGGAGGGTTTTTTGTAGTAGTGATTTTTCAGTGATCCTAATTACATCAGTAGGGCATCTTTCAAAAAAGCACAAAATTCAGTCTTCAATGAATCCATAGCGCATACAGCTCAGACACAATTCATGTTTTCTCCTGTCCTGCCAATCTACCTGAGCCCTGACCACTAGTCCTCTCTAGGAATTAAAGAATAGTTTGGTCTCCATGGCTATTTGGTCCTTTTGATTCAGACTGGAGACTCGGCAGTTACAGTTATGATGTTTGTGATGTGTATACATGTTCCCATTATTAAAACCTTCTATAAAGAGCCATGTAAATTAACACTGATAAACACGTTGTAAATACAGATATAAATCTTTGAACACCAGAGTGGGGTGAGATTATTTTTGCAGTGGAATTTTGCACAGGCTGCATATGTGAAATGCAGAGAGCAGACTGGAGGAGGATATAATTGAAAATAAGAGTTGACCTGGATGGTGAGGGGAAAGCAGATTAATCTGAAGTGAAGCTACCCATTTGAATAGGCTGTCAGGTAGTAAAACTCCTGATTACTCTTGGTCTAGAAGATACTCATACCAGGAGTTTAGAGAGATTAATGCCTTAAGTCATAATGTTATAGCACCCACTTTTGATAGGAATTTCTAACCTAATCTTTGCATTTTCAAAATAGGAAGTTTGCAATTTATGCTTTGCATTATAGGGATCTGGCATCTAGATCTAGAAAATCTGTTATGTTGAAAATTAATCAGACTAATTGTGAGTTGTTTGAATCCCCTTGTTGAAGCTAAGGCTTGACTTGCAGTATCAATTCACTACCCTGGTGGGTAAAATATATTGGAACAATAAATGTCTTGCCTGCAAATCAGCTAGAATTCATTTTTCCTTGGAATCTGTGTTAACAATGTAACAATCATTTACCAAATGTCAACTTGAAAATAAGCCTTTTATGCGGTAGTCGCACTTCGGGATGTCGGAAACCTGTTGCTTGGTTTGTTCTGATACTGATTCCAGAAGTGCTTTCTAAATCCATATTACTTGCAGATGGAGGTAAAATAATATACTGGTCATTGGTTTCCTAAGAACAAAGAATTCAAAAGTAGCTGAAAATGATTCTTTAAAAACTTGTTGTAAGATTCCAGAAGAAGAGAAATGGTATAGCTGTTGAAAAATTTAGTTAGCATGGTATTTGATCTGAAACTGAGGCAATGAATAACATCTCAGATCCCGGGGCGCGAGGGGACTTTCTCCAGACAGAATGATGGTTTTTCCATCAGAGTGCCAGTGAATGTCATAACCAACATAAACTTAGGTTGAAAGGGCCCTTCCATTCTAAATTTTAGTGTCCTTTGGGTTGCAACTAGAGTTCAGTCTCAATTCAAAGCTGAACTTCAAAAATACATTTTTCCCTCTCTCACCCTACCGGTGCCACCACATTCCCCTCCCCCCATAAAAGAGTTGAGCCTTCTTTACTTATGCAGGCATAAAAAAAGTTTGCCCCCTTCAGAAATAATTGTAAAGGTTTATTTTGATGATTTCAGCAGATTAGTTTTTAATCTATGGCAAATTTGAAGTTTAACTCACTAGAAAACATAAGACCCAAAATTTGAGAGCCTTTCAGTTCACTGAGGGTCTCTTGTTGACAGATATTAAAGAAATTGACTGGTATCTAAGGCTGTTAATTTAAACCTAAATTACAATAAATAGCAAAGTAGGTTAATATAATGAGTAGAGTTATGAGCTCAATTCCTGTGTTTACATTTAAGCCTTTTGACATAAAGAAAATATTTTTCTGATGTGTCTAAGATGGCCTAGCTTTTGTTTACAGGCAGGAAGAGGAACGTGGCCGAGTATACAATTACATGAATGCTGTAGAGAGGGATTTGGCAGCTCTGAGACAAGGAATGGGGCTGAGTCGGAGGTCCTCCACTTCCTCGGAGCCAACTCCCACCGTAAAAACACTAATCAAATCCTTCGACAGTGCCTCACAAGGTAATTACTTCTAGCCAGTGTAGTAGCTGTACAAAGTTAGAGGTTTATGTATGTTGACGTGTGTGCTTCTGATCTGGCTGATTCAAAATGCAGCTGCATGAAACTACAATAGCAACCTACAGGTGCTGTCTGAAACAAACCCACGTACAATAAATTGCATTACTGGGGTACATTACTGTTAAAGAATTATCCTTTCTCTTCCTCTTCTATCCCCAACCCCAGGGGTTGAATGTTCTCTATTCCTCACTGTCACTTACCTAGTGATTTGGACACTAGAAGCTTTGTGATTCAGCATTCACTCAACAGGAATATAATACCAATTGTACAATCAGCTGTGTCCCCAGCTGAAGGATATATTCAGTATTCCCATTAAGACACTGACATTAATACATGCCCCCAAATGAGCATCCTAGAAGCTATATTATGACTAGCACCAAGTTTTTCAAAAAATGCCTGAGCTCCTAAAATCCATATTTTAGTGCCTGTCAGAGAAGTGCTGACCCTCCTTCTCCCATTTACCTCAGCAGGAACTATTGGGCACTCGGCACTTTAGGAAATGTGAACTGTAGATTTAGAGCCTGACTTTAAGGTCCTGTTTCTGAAGAGTTGTTATACAAATTTAGGGCTTATCTACATGGTGAAATAATGCATTTTCTGGGATTGTGATGTCCAAAGCACACTAATACATTGTACCTTATTTAGTCTGTGTAGATCCTGCTGGTGTGTACTAAAAGTTTCCTAGTGCACTATACCAGTGCTTGAAACAGCATTACATTAAATCGTACTAGGGAACCTTCAGTAAGCACCAGTAGGATCTACACAGACCAATTAACGTACAACACATTAGTGTGCTTTAGAAATTGTATCCCCCGTAGAGCACATTACCCCAATTTGTAGACAAGCCCTTAGTCTCATTTACATTAAAACAGCTTTAAATTGCTCTCGTAGTACAAAGGGGCCTTAATGTGGGTGTAAATTACATTTAAATTACATTTACATACACTTTAAGGTCCCTTAGTGCTACCAGAGCGATATAAGCAGCCGTAATATAAATGGCATCCCACTTTTATGCTCGCCACCTGAAGACCTGTCATATGATTCAGTATAATCTGTAAATCATATGGAGATTGTCATATTTTTACATCTGTGTTCTCCCTGTTAGTGTTTGTCTTTGTCGCTTTCAACCTCCTCCGTTCTAATTTGAGGGCTGTTAGTGTTTTTGCTGATGATAATTATGCAAAAAATTCTAGTAAAAGGAGGAAGTAACATGAGTGAATCAGCAGAAAACTTGCTCATCTGTGGCTTTGGATAAGGATCCGATTGCTCAGACAAATTATATCAAAATAAAAACTATCCTCCTGGTAAGAAATTTTACATCATTTGCTAGTCATGCAATTAGTGAATCAGCTGACTGGCTGAGCAAAATGAGGTTTACACACACTTTGATGGCACTTCTATCTGAAATTTGGAAAACTTGGAGCGGGGAGATAAAGGGGACTCTCAGTTCCTTGCATCTGATTAGCAGACCCAGCAACTACAACTACCTCTGTGATTGTCTATAGATCAAATAACTTGTTGGTGGCAGCCATTAACATCTTCCAGCATAACAGTACCCCTTATCTTAGCTCTACCATTCTTCCCAATATAGTGTGAAAATGCTGACACCCTGAATGCTTCTCCAGAACAGAAAGAAAGGAAATTAGAATGGTGGCATGGTGGGTGGAATGGGGGTGTTCACAGAGCTCCTACCATGTGGGAAGAGGAAATAGGGTTCCCTGTGGTGAAAAAGGGGAGGCCCTGATATGGGGGTTAGGAGGGAATGAGGGGGCACACAGCCCCTGGCTTGAGTGGGGAAATGGGGGTGATGGTATGTGGGGAGGATGTCCTGGGGATACTCCAACCCCCTGAAATGTGGCGGAGAGATTAATGAGTGGGAAATGAAGGACCCTAGCATGGGTGAATGTGAGTTAGAGCCTCTGTCATGAAGGTGGGGATGGCTGGTTGCAGGGAGTCCCTGACATAAAGATGGATGGGTGCATGTCATACAGGCAGTTTGTGTGGGAAAGGGAGGAAAGTAAGGAGCCCCTGGTATGTGCAATGTACACTGCCAAGAGATGCAACAAAGAATGTAACCCTCTAAATCAGAAAACCAAAGCCACTTTTGGTATATAAAACTTCCAGTTAAGTAGGGGGGAGAATATTTTTTTTGTGAACAGCTGGATACTGTAAATAGTTTTATATGGTTTCTGTTTTTTGATGTAGTGCAGGCTCATGTTAGGAGGTGACCAACGTGGTACTCTGAGCATTTTTGAAACTTTCAAAGTTGCTTTCCAAAAAAATGAGCCCTGCACAATATGAGCAAACAAAACACTTGTCAGGTTCTGCCCTTAAACAGTTGTCTTGACATGTGGCTATATGGACACTTCTCCATTTGACTGAAAACCATGCTGCATTTGGGATAGCTTCCTTTTTATTTTTCCAGTAGTTCCAAGTCCTGCTACAGCCACAATTCCTCGCACTCCTCTCAGTCCAAGCCCCATGAAAACACCCCCAGCCGCTGCAGTGTCTCCTATGCAGGTAAGTGCATGTGATGGTATTTCATCTTTTGTTTGTCAAAGAAATCATGCAAAAGGAGGTGATGGTATTATACAGACGCTGATTGACTTTGTGGGCAACAGTAGTAAAATATTGCCTGAGGTAAAATAGTTTCTAAATGTAGAGTTGGACAAAGGAACTGATACAGCCTAAGGGCACTTGAAAAAAATTATTGCCCTTAAAGCCCAGTTATGTTAGGGTGAAACAACCTCTCCCCCATATTTTACTGTTGATACAGAGGCAGTCTGTCCCTCTTCCCTCCCCATTTCCAAGGATGTTGTCAGGGCCAACTTTGCTTCCCATGGAGACACACTTCTGACTACCCTTTAAGCAATATTTTCTGTTGGGGTATATTCTAATGAAGGAACATCTTATTGCATGTACTGTTCGGTTATGTGACATCTTTAACCAACTGGAGTACTAGAAAAATTACCAAAGGTTTGTTTAATGCATGTGTAACTTGTAGAGTGTGGTGGTCGTGGTTTTCGGGCGGGGGGGGTGTGGTTTCAGTAAGAAACACTGAAAAAGACAGTTCTGTAGTCAGATACTAACTATTCCTGTGCTACTGAGAATTGATATTCTTGTAATATGGAAGACTAACTTCAATCTTCCTGAACTCGTCTGTCAGTTTTCAGTCCTCTGTCTCCTTTGGGCGATAGAGGTCATGCATCTGTGTGGGATTGGTCATCAGCCTTTGATACAAATTTATCAGTGTTGTGGGCCTCACTATAGGACCTGTATTAGAGGGATGAAGTCATAAATTGGCATTTTAATTCATTATATAGGGATCCAGAGAGTTACGTTCAACGTGTTGATGTACCCTAAGTTCTCTGACCCCTTTCCAGCCTCCCACCCCTTTGGTCAACTGCTAGGGGAGAACATTAAGTATCACAGGATTGCATAGTTATCAGTATACTGAGAATATTGCTCAGTCTTGCTTTCTGTGAACCTAGACACCGCTGTTTTGTTTTCTCAGTATCAGGATGATGTGTGGACGTGGACGAAAGCCAGCAGGGTTGGGCTCAGAACAGATAAGAGTAAAGGTAGTGGTTGTTGGCAGGATGAAGCATTTTAAGGAACTGGCAGTGCTCATTTCCTTCAGTGACAGTGTATGCTCACTTATCAGTAGTTCTTCTATTAGATTCAGAGTATTGGAGGCCAGAAATGCTGCCAATTTATTGTAATATGTGGTGGCACAATTTTACAATCGTTGTTGTGAGAGGAAGCACCTTTTTGAACCCTGGCTTGTGGCAGTGAAGGAGTAATGTTTGAAACCTGTTGTCCAAGTATGGCAGCATTTTATAGTGCAGATATTGATAAGTCATATCCCTTCACACTGAGACTCAGATTCATAAGATGAACAGTTATAGCTTCAAAACAAAAGTGGAGAAATTAGATGTTTTAATCAGAAAATTTGTTGCTTTCTGTGGTTCAGTCAGCAGTGACAGTGTTTTTCAGAAGACAGCTGGATCTGACTAGCTTTGTATCAGCTGGGGGTTCAGTCGGCATTGATCTGCCTTTATATTTTTTTCTTTGCTCATGAAAAGAGCATGCTTAATCTCACACTCTGAAAGGCTAGACTAGAGGTTTGGCAACACCAAAGGCTTTTCGCTGTAGCCTGAGGCTTATTTGCTTTATTTATTCATAAATTAACCATGAACTTCAGTTCTTTGTAACCAAAATAACATCTTAAACTAGTGGGGAGCTAGCACATGCCTGCTACTTTTCATTTGAGGTTCTCTGTCTGCCATAATTTGAATCTTGAATTGCACTTCTGGTGCACAAGCAGAATGTCAGAAGTGGGATGTTCTCTGGAATGGAAGTAACTCCCTGAAAAAGGAATATAATAGTGTAACAGAGCAACTTTCCCTCTAATTTCTTTTGAAAATAAGTGGTTTTACTGAATGTGTGTGACTATGCAGAGAGACTTTTCTGTGTTGACCTTTTTTATGTTGTATTATATCTAAACAGCCATTTATAGTGAAGGAATGATATAATGAGGCCCAGAGAATTTCCATCATGTTACCACATTGATTTCTACTGTCTTGCCCTTGAAGGCACTAAATAATTCAGTTCAGCCTACTTCTTAGAATTTGTCTTCTATCAAGTCTCCCCTACCAATGATGTCAGCGTTAATATTCTGTTCATTATTCCTTCTCTAGTTACATTGGGAATCAAGATTTAAGAGTGTGACAGCCTGGGACAGTTCCAAGTTTGTCATTGTGGCCATGAGATCTGAGTTAAGCTGGAAGGGTTGTCCACTGCACGAGTACTGAAATCCTTTAGAACAAGTCTAATCTTGAGCTAGCATACTGAAGACATTGATGTGGCTGCAGTGGCACAAGCAGTAGCTTGGGCTAGCTGCCTGAGCACAATCGTGCCAGACCCCCTGGTTCATACATGGGTGCCTAGCCTGAGTCACAGCCCATGCTGCTGTTTTTATGGCACTAGCCTGAGCAGAGCTAGCCCATATCTATGTGCTATGGGAAGCATGCTGTATGTGGCAGGGTAGACATACATACCCTTGCTGACTCAGTTTCTTTGTGGTAGCACTTGTCTGATCAAGTAGTGACTCTGGGTCAGTATGACAATCTGTATGCCAACACAAATCCCATTTATTCCCATCCTGGTATTCTTGTAAGATAGACAGACTGTCAAAACCAGGTTTTGGAGTGAGACTCATCTCCATTTAAGACCAGATGCAAACATAGGCATAACACCTCCTTTAACCTCCCTTGATGATCCAAGTCAGTATCATTGTGTGATAGAACATCACAGCCCAATTATAGCATGTTGCTGTTTAATATTTTCAATGCAAATCTTGCTACTCTCTTCCAGTTCAGAAAAGGAAAGCATTAAGGTGTTTCTTTTGTTCTTTCTTGTATTCTCTCTTCACTCCAGTCCTGACTGTTGAGACAGGTATTTCTCCTCTTTTCCTTCTTCTGCAGATCTCAGTTCCCTAGACTATTGGTAGGCTGGTTTCTGTGATTTGATCCATTTTATCACCACTCAAACTATCTTACGTGTGTCAGGCATCTCTAGCAAATCTAATGTGTGAATTTTAAACATTTTGTTTAATATTTTTAATCTTACTTTATGCACCTATAAGGATTACAAAGTATAGTCGTAACTGCAGCATATCTAGGATTTGTTATGCCCTCCACTAAAATGCAGTCAACATGGTGGTGGAGTAGAGCAGCTGTTTAACAGTGCATACCTATGTTGCAAAACACTTTAGCAAAAGAGGTGTCTGTCTGTACTTCAGTGTCACTTCAGTAGGAGGATGTCACCAACATTGCGCTTAAATGTCAGTGTCATATTTAACTTTGCTGAGCAAACTGGGTTATGTTTAATCTAGTATTTTAAATTACTTTTGACTCAACTGCAACATTCAAGTCTTACATGCATTTTCCTGCTCTGTGCTGATGAGTGACATCGGCAAGTGTAGCTCAGCATGGTGTTTCACCCCTCCATTTTCACCTCAGCCGAAAAGCACATAGGCAGAGCGATAAGATTTAGTCAAAGTGGAGTATTTCTGTGATTGTCACTGTTACTCCTTAAACTGTGATAGCAAAAATTCCTCAGTTTCTAACCTTTTTTTCCCTCTCTGCTGGTGTTTGCAACAATGGAGCCCTAGAGTTGACTTGCTACCTATATTGTAATCACGGTCATCTAGCTCAAAGCAGGTCTAACTGACAGCTGGCAGCCCCGTTACACTAAGGTTCCTACCACGGATTTATCTGAACTGGTGCTGGCAATAATGGGGAATTTTTGCAAAATTTCCCATGTTTAGATCAGGTTTCATCTCAATATCCGAGTGAGGCACTCAATGTAAAAGTACAAAAGAAGATATCTCCTTCGATGGGGAGTTAAGAGTAGTATATTTCCCTCTCAGTAGCTAGAAAACTGATAAAACAGGGTTAAGAGAAAAACTGAATACATAGTTTTCTCCCTTTTTTTTTTCCTGGAAAGCACTATTTTTTAAAATGTTGTATATGTAATTCTCATGAACCTGGACTAATAGCATTAAGATCTTAGAGTGTAAGCTCTTCATTGTAGGGACCATGTCTGCCTCTGCTTGTACAGGACCTAGCAAAAGGGGACCCAGTCCTGATTAGACCCTCTGTAATTAGGCTCTACTGTAATATAAATATATAATAACTTACAGATAAGCAGACAGAGATTGGTAATGTGTGCTGGCTTCCCCACACACTTTTTACAACTAACCTGAGGTACTCAGGATTATGGTTTAGCGATGTTTACCAATGTCCACCAGGGATTTAAATTACAATCTTTGGAGGTTAATGGGCTAACTCAGTCCATCACCATTCTGCCTCTCAAATTGAAAAACCTATGTACATACAGATTACTTTCCTTTTTTAAAGGATTATGTATGTTTCTATTTCTCTTTATGAATCGATTAGTAACTCCCATTGTTCTAGCCTGGGTGATTTCCAGGAAACCTAACTTAATCAAATTATTTTCTGCATGATGGATTTCTGTATTAACCTAAGAAAGTACCAACACCATAACATTTAAAATTAGATTTTTGATGTCTGAAACTGTTAACTTAATTATTTATGCTAACAGATAATAAGCAGGAGATCATTACTATCTAGCAGAACTTTTGCCTTCAGCCTGAAAATGTCAGTGAGAAAAAAGTAACTGACATTAAATTTTCTTATTATTAGTGAGATTGTGTACTTGCTGTTCCTCTCTTAGCATAGTAAATCTTATTTCTAATTCTGAGACCACTTTTTTGTTAAACATATTAGGCCAGATTCATCCTTACTCCAGGGGTAAATTAATCTGTATTTCTATTTGAAAGTAAATATCAATAATACTTTTCCCCTCCGCTGTTAATGTTTTCTAGGCATTTTTAGTTTTGGTTTTAGCTCTCCAATGTGGTTTAGAATAAGCCTGCGCGTTTGCTGGCAAACAGGAATGTACATTTTGCTGACTCCCATATAGTATCTGGTATATTTATAGCAAACTTATTTTTTATATAAAGAGCAAGTATAATTTTACTTTTTATAAAGTACCTTTATGTTTTGGGAACAGCCCTGAATGGGAGGTCCAGTTTATTTAAGACTGTGGACATCTTTCATTATACAGTTCATTCAAATGAGCCTGATTTTAACATCCTCACCCCTTTCCTCCTGCGAGTTCTTAATGTAGTTTGAAAAGTGAGCAATAGGAGCTACAGAATACAGATTGCAGAAAGTCTTTTATATCAATATTTAATATTATGGCTCACATCTGTGCACCCTTCATTGTTTGTATTGAAGACGTGTATCCCTTTTGTCCTTTTGATAACATTTTGTTTTTAGTATTGTGGGCTTTGACTGTTGACATGTCCAGTTCCTCAGAACTGGCTTGTAGGAGTCAGTTAATGTTACACTTAAAGCGCAGTTCTAGTGACGAATCTAGTCCAACAGTGACTTTGTGGGGTTTCTTAGGGGTTTGTTTTTTTTTTTTTGGGGGGGGGGGGGTCAGGTTCCATACTAGTGTCTGATTCTATATCAAATGAGTTTAGTTTACAAGTAAAGTGTGTAACGCCATCCCTTATGCTCATCGTAGGCTCAGTCAAGTAAAATTGTTTCTTGCACCTCATCATGTGTAATTAAGGTTCTGCAAGGCAGATTATTCCCTTAGTGACATCTGTGCTGCATGTCACTGTCTTAGTAGGCTAGTGCAGATGTTGCTGGTTGGAACCTGGTAAATAATTCAGTTGATCCATTTCCCCCTAAAATTTCGCAGAATGTCTGTGGCCTGGCTACGCTAGTGCAAACACAGGTAGTATGAATGATTGAAAATTCTAGGGGAAATTAGCTAGAGTAGACATGGCTGGATATAATGGTATTGGCTCTGAAGTGCCAACAGAAGTAAAAAACAGAAAACCAAACCAACTTGTTTTATGACAAATAGAAATGACTAACATACCAAAAATTACCAGCTGAGTAAGACTGTCACTTATTTGACCCTATCTCAAAGAATGTTTGTTTTTAAAGTACTGTACAGAGTAGAACTTGGGGGTTGGGGAAGTAGTATTGAAACATGGGTAGGTGGAGGTCTGGAGCTATGTTCCCTTGCTTCCAGGCTAGGAATACTGTGGAGGCTCCATGTTTACATAGGCTTTAGCAGGAGCTTTCTCCTGGAGGTGGGGGAGGTTTCCACTAATGTGGAGTCTTTGAGGATGGTAGAATTGGAAAGGGAGGTCTTCCTCATCCTCTATGCCAATGGTTTTCAGACTTTTTCGGCTGTGTACCCCTTTCCAAATAATACAGTCTAATACATACCCTCATCTGAAATAGGGACATAATATGCCTATGATTAGATTGCCAAGTCTTACTAAATAAAATGCGTTGTCCACCATTACAGGATTTTTCTCACATACCCCCTGACGAGAGCTCGCATAACCCAGTTTGAAAACCACTGCTGTATGCTAAGAGTGCTGGAGTGCTTACAGGGCTAGCCCAAAGACAGGCAATGCAGCAGGTGATTGCCTGATGATCCTTGGTAGAGGAAAGTGTTTAAAAACAAACCCTTTGAGGGGTGGGTTTGTTTTTGTTTTTTAAAGAAGGTGAGGGGTGGAGGATCTTAGAAAAATATGGGACAGGTTTAGGTTTAAATTTTACAATCCTTACTGCTGTACTGTCAAGAGTTTTGGCTTCTCAATTTTGGCAGGCCAGGTACATTATGTTTAATATTTGGGAGAGGCATAGCCCCCAGGACATCAGTGGGAAGCCTTGATTGAGTTGAGACTATGTGTGATCTGAGTAAACAGTGCCTAGCCAAAATAAAATGTATTTATTCCTCTTTTTTAATTTTATCCTTTCTTTCAGTTATAGCTGTTATTTCCTTTTCCTTTGTAAAATAGGGAAATTCACTCTGACATGGTGGTTAAAGTTTCTGAATAAGTGGAGAACATTAGCTTTTAAAATTAGCTATCAGAAGCAATTTCATGCATGGATTAGAACTAGCTCTCCCAGGGTTTACTTGATTTGTAGTTGACAGCATGTTTAAACAAAGAAATATCCATCTTTATAGCATTAATTTAGGATCCCATACATAATCTGATAATGAAGTGATGAAATACAATTCCTCTTGGTATATTATGGGGGTTAGACTCCTGGACATTGGCAGTTTTCTCATTTTCTTGCCAGTGCAAAAAGGTGGTTATATATGAGAGCCACGCTAGAGTAAGTAGCCTGGTAATCCTGTGTATGCAAGCACATGTTGCAAACTCTATACTTTAAGGTTGTTTTTTTGCGTTTTTTTTAATCTTATCTTTGGGTTTAGCTTCTCTACATGACTTGGCATGAGAAGCACCTGAGCCTTTGAATCTCCTGAAGATAAGGGGGCCCACTCATTTAGCCATCTTATCTTAGCATGGGCCAGATGGGAAGTTGACAGGGTTTTCATTTTGAACTCTTTAGTGGGCTGATCAGATAGTTAAGAGGGACAAGGGAAGTAAATAATGAAGGTATACTATAACTTGCATTAGATATTTTGAAACCAAATTAAATTTTCCAGGAAATAATGCAAATAGTCTTTCCTGATTCCCTCTGTAAATTAACTGCTGTCTCGGTGACTGTAGAGAATGGTTATCAAACTGTACAGTTCATTCAACTACTGAAAGAATAGTGTGTACATCCAGTAGGTGTGTTTACTTCACTGGAAAATACTGCAAATTGACACTTTTGGAAACAAGGCAGATTCAGACATGTAGTGGTAGAATGGCAACATGCTGTACGCAAAATCCAGATTTCAGAACAAATATGTAATTCCACAATTATAGCCTATTGATTCCAAAACAGTAGTCCACACATGATTTGCATGTGATCTGTGGAACATTATCAGATCACACAATGCTGGCTCTCCTTTTCAGAGAGTAAAGCTTCATTACAGCTAAAAATATGTAAATGCTTACAAAGAAAAATATTAGGAAAGTAGTTGCTGTAGTTCCTCAATGATGGTATCCAGAAGGCTGTGCTTGAACGGAACGTGAGGTCTCCTGACGACAGTATACTATGAAAAAGATTGTTATGTACTTAACAGTGGAGTCAGCATGTCACAAAAATCAACATTAAAGTGCAGCTCTACTCTGAAAGTGAGTGTAGACAGGGCATTTTGGAGTTCCACTGTTTTGTCAGTGAGTTTCCAGAAGTGTAACTGGTTGGAATTTAGTAAATTCAGTTGAACAAGGAAAAAATAAAAAATCCAGCTCAATTTTTGTCAAGTAGGCTCTGTAAAGAGCAGTGAGAACTTACTTGTATCACTAAAAAGATGTGACACTGGATTCACAAAGACCAAAAATATGTTAAAATTGTGCTAATTTTACATAGTTACCTTTCAGAGTAGAACTGCAATTCAGAGGACCTTCAGACGAAAAGTAATTAGATTGATATCATGAAGTATGATAAATGTTTAACAAATATATTTACTTTCAGCTGTTTGTAGAGTGCTTCAAATTAAATAGGTGTTAACCAAACCAAACTGTCATTCTGAATAAAAATCACTCTTTGATTTGATCTTTCAGTTCCTTGGTACCTGTTATGTCAAACCTACTATCGTTTGGTAAATGGGACCTTAGTGTGAATAATGTAAATGCACAGGCAGTAAGACTTAGGGCTTGTCTACACGTAGAAGTTGCACTAGTTTAACTAAAGGTGCAATATTAAACCAGTGCAGTTGTGTGTGTGGACTCTTTCCACGTTTTATACACACAGCTGCATTGGTTTAATATTTCAGTTTTAGTTAAACTGGTGCAATGTCTGTGTGTAGACCAGGTCTCAGATGAAAAAGTAACATTTGCCTTCTTTATTTATCTCACAGAAGCAAAAATGAGCATGAATTCTCTTTTCATGTTGCCTTATGCCAACCTGAATATATTTATGCCACATTCTGACACCACGATAAGTGTACTGGTTCTTTTTGTTAAGCTGACTTTATACAGTTATTAACTCCTCAAACTAGAGGTTACTTGCTTTACAGTCCATTTTGATGGTTCCTCTTTATCTTCAAATTAAATATGTTACTATATGATATCTTGCTGTTTCAGAGGCATTCTATAAGTGGACCAATATCAACCTCCAAACCCCTTACACCTTTGTCAGACAAAAGACCAAGCTATGCAGAAATCCCTGTTCAAGGTATGTGTTCTACTTCATTAGCTTTACTTCTTGTAAAACTTGTGCTACCATTGGCTTGTAATTGGTATCTTTAATATAAAGAGTAAAGTGGGTAGTGGTGCTTTCACCTCTTTTTTTTTTTTTTTTTTCTTACTTGTGACTTGGACCCACAAAAACTAGGAATTTCAGAGAGAGGCTGAAACACAAAACCTTGGTGCATTTCAATATATATGTCTGTTATCAAAAAGATGCATGGAGAGAGACTAATTCTCAAGAAATGTACATTTTTTTCACTGCAGTTCAAGAATTGATATCCCAAAGCAAATAATTCCTGGTACTTTTCTGAATGTTGTAGCTGTTTGCACAATTAATCTGTCTTTAAAAATTGTTGCCAAAGTTTATTAAACACATTCCATAGATAATCCCAGTTCAAAAGGTTGAGGGGATTCTGAGCATCCGAATATTTTTCTTTACTTTCCCTTATAAAGACCCTTGAAAGGATTCAGTTTTTGTTTGTATGGATTGCAATAGCTACCTGTTTTGTTTCAGAGTGGTTTTAATTAAATATTGTTTACTTGAAATTACATTAATTATTCAGAACAGATTCATAAATGAAATCCTAATAGTCATATTTCATTATGACTTTTTATTGTCAATTTGACATGAAAAGAATATATAGCTTTTTCTACAAGTGCAACATGTAACTAACGGCAAATTGATTTGTGTGGAATGAACATTTACTGACACTGGCCAGTTTTACATGCAACTCTTCCAGATCTAACTTGTGACAGTAGATGGCCTTTTTTATGAGCCACCTAGTTTCTGTCTCCTGAATGTGCAGCAAACAGCTTTTAGAAACTCTTCACTTATGCAGCTTGCACCTGCTATTAAGTTGTGATCATTCCTTTCATTTTCAATCTGATAACTTTAGCTTGTAATATATCAGAATTCTAATGTTTCACTGTCAACAGCCTTGTCAATTACCGTAAGTACAATTCATTTTTATAGACTAGTACCACACACAGGCTAGTACATTGGAATTGGTTACCTCAGCCATTCCCATCAGGGCATTCCTCACCATAAACACTGGTTTCCTCCCATCAAGTATTTGACACACTATATAATTTATATTTAAATGAAATTTCCAGGTGTGTATCTTCCCTCATTCATTGTTTCATGGGTTATAGTTAAAGCTAAGATTTTCGTCATGGTTTTTATTAGTAAAAGTCACGGACATGTCATGGGCAATAAACAAAAATTCACGGAAGCTGTGACCTGTCCATGACTTTTGCTACTGTGGCTCCTTGGTTTTCGGTGGCTGGGAGCTGTGGGGTTCCCCCTCTGCTCGCGGCATCTGAAAGCTGCATGGGGGCCTTCCTCCGCTCACGGCAGCTGGGAGCTGCAAGGTGACCATATTTCCCAGAGAGAAAACTGGACACTCCCAGCCACTCACCTGAGACATCTCTTCCCACTCCCTCCTCGCAAGGCTGTCGCCCATTACTGGAATCCTGAGGAGGGCCCCCTCAAGAGTCTGTCACCAGAACCTTGCAGGGGGCCCATTGTCGCTTGTCACTGGAACCCTGCCAGTGTCCCTCTAGCTGCCACCTCCAGAGTCCCACAGCTCCTCGGACTGCAGCAGAGAATGTCAGGGAGGTCTCTGGAAGTCTCAGATTCCATTACTTCCATGATCTCCATAACATAAACGTAGCCTTAGTTATAGTCTCCCAAGCTTTTGGTCTCTCTTAGTGGAACACAGAGCTCCAATGTTCCCTTGTGTGTCTTTGGTAAATTAGTAAAAAATTTAAAAGGTTGTCTCGCCCATGTATGAATTCTGTAGAGTTCATGCTCGTGTGAATTTTTGACAGAGCCATCCCATGTCCTCCTATCAGGATATGCATGCCTTTAAAAGTGCCAAAATATATTAAAGTCCAGTGTAAAGCCAGGCCAACATGGCACCCATGACATGAAGTCATGCTACTTTGTCCCAGAGGACTGTCCAAAGTCGTTAAAAGAGGACATTTGTCTGTAATTATTGTATTACTGTCCATGGTTTCAAGATTAAAAATACAGGGTATGCTATCACATGCAAATGAATTACATTTTCTTTGCTATGTTATCAATATTCAAGAAATGGTGCTTTGACAGCAGGACAGAAAACTGAATTAAGTTAACAAGTTAATATCTCTATTTCCTAATAGTTCCCTGTTCTGGTAACTTTGTTTTGTCTCTCAAACTCTATTCATAATGTGCCCTTCCTGTAAGAATGAATTGTTTTCATATGCTGGGTGTAGCTGTCTGATTTATGCCTGTTCGGGAGCTTTTTTTGTAGATGTTTTCTCAAGATAATCCCCATATGACTCCAAGCGGTATATTTCCTCTTTAATTATGTCTATATATGCCAGACTTCTTTCTATACTTTTGTTGACTGCATATTGGGGTTATTTGCTCAGTAAAGTGGGGGTTTTACTTTTAGAATACTTTGATTTTTTTTTTTAAGTAAAATTGAAATGCCTTACCAAGTAAATGATTTTGCATCTTAAATTGTTGTAACAAAATACATGGGTAGACATAAACATTAGAAATATATACATTCTCAAAGTAATCTGAAAGGCTTGTTGCCTGCCAGGACCTGTGTTCAGAGTTCTTTGTTTCTCCTGCAAGAGTTAATAACCTTAATATATTAAGTGCTCAAAAAGGCAACTGCATTCTTTACATTGTTTTATGCATTTAATATAATCAACTTGTACCAGAGAGAGACACAAATCTGAACGCTAGGCATGGTAGGTAAGAAATCTGTTTACTTTTTAAATGTATATATTTGTATTTTTTACACCTATCTATGTTGCTCATATATACCAATATATTCTGTTAATGAATTAGGTTCATTTATATATTTAAAGCATTTCTGTTCATTTTTTCTTTGGATTTTATGTACTTATTAACAATGTATTGCTGTATAACTCTTTAACCAGGTTTCTTTTGTGTGCTCATTATTTAAAGAATTTGATTTAAAATTTATTTTTTAATCTAAAAGTTAGATCAAAATGGGTCTTATGTTTATACAAAATCCATTTTATTGCTATTTATCTTTTTAAGAAATTAATTTTTCATTGACTGCCAGTGTGCAGAACTAATCTTTCATCATTTTAGTGTTTAAAGCAGTTTCTTACTATTATGCATGGGATGATAAAAGATTTTGTTATGACGACGATGGATTTGAATCCATAGATAGGGGCCTACCAAATTCATAGTTCATTGTAGTCAATTTCATGGTCACAAGATGTTAAAAATCGCAAATTTCATGATTTCAGATATTTAAATCTGAAATTTCACAGCATTGTAATTGTAGGGGTCCTGATCCAAAAAGGAATGGGGGTGGAGTGTGTTTTTTTTTCACAAGGTTATTGTAGGTGGTTTGTGATACTGCTACCCTTACTTCTGCACTGCTGCTGGTGGGTGCTGCTTTCAGAGCTGGGTGCCTGGCCAACAGCGACTGCCCTCTGGCTGCCCAGCTCTGAAAGCAGCCCAGAAGTAAGGGTGGCCATACTGTGACCTTCCTAAAATAATCTTGCAAACCCTCCCTTCCCCCTGCACAACCCCTTTTCGGGTCAGGACCCCCAGTTTGAGAAATGCTGGTCTCCCCCGTGAAATCTGTGTAGTATAGGGTAAAAGCACACAAAAGACCAAATTTCACAGTTCATGACGTGTTTTTCATGGCCACGAATTTGGTAGGGCCCTATCCATAGAGGATGGCCGCAATCTACTTTAGTAGCACCTCCTACTGCCTGACTTAGCACACGCCAAAACTACTCCATAAGACAGAGGTTCTTGCCCAGCCTTGTGTTTACAAGCTTCATTATAGCAAATCATGGCAGCAGTCTATTAAGTGATGTTGTGGGGGGATGGTTAGGATGGCTCCATGGTGAACTTTATGGTAACGGACAAACCTTCAGCCTCCTTGTAGGCAGACATATAATCAGTTATCTAACACAGTAAGCTAGATGAACTGATTCTATAATTCATAAATGACCATCACAGTCTCCGCACTGATTGCATCCCTACAACTGAAATCTGCTTTAGTGACGCATCTGGTTATTTTTTTTTTCCTCTGAGAAGAACATTTGTTGAGAACTTCCTCTACCAGCAGACCAGCCTCATTGCCAAGAGTACCTGCCATGGAAAGTGCCAAATCTATTTCAGGTAATAACTTGTATCTAGTTGCCTGATAAAAGCAGGAACCCCCTTTTTTCAGTGCTGTAGTTACATGCCCAATCTACTGGTTTTAGAGAGAATTTCTGTCTTGTGACTGATAGATTCTATAACCACTTAGCAGTTGATGTATGCAAGCACCACTTGCTTATTTGGAATTGTTTATTTTTAAATGTCAAAGTCTAATCTTACATTTATACATGAAAAAAACATAAAAGCCCTTGATAAAACATTCAGACCTATTAGATCAAACAGAACTGAGCAGCTTAACTCTGGAACAATTTCCTCCTATGGCATATTTTAATAGTTGTGCGTATACACTAGAACCAAGATTCATGCATGACTCATCTTCAGTCATCCAGGAAATAAGTATTGCTCTATAACCGTTCTTCTCAATGTTGCACAGAATTTTGACTTGCAAGGTACGCAGAAATGTTTGTTACTAGTTTTTAGTTTTTACCTTTTGGATACAAGTTTTTTAAGTGATAAAATAATGGCAGTACACTCAGACTTCTGCCTTATCTAGCTAATTTAATAGACAGCAGTTTAATATGCCTTTCATTATTCTTTTTTAGGTGTGTATATACAGGTCTTCTCCCATTGCAAAGAATTCCATCCAGCTTATTTGTTTTAAATATGAGACTGCTAGGTTTTGTGGTAGCATATTATCATACATTAATACATGAAATGGTTGCTAGAAAGCATTTAAACGTACTCCTTTATATGTCACTATGCAAACTTTGTGCTAACCATATAGGGGAAGTGCATGTGTTTGTAATTAATCATTTTTAAAATTATGCTTCCAAAACAGAAAATATTTACATGGGCCACCCGTATCAGTGTCATTTAGTTTATATAGAAAGTAGAGTCCATGCTAATTTGAAGTAAAAAAACAAAAGTAACAACAAAAACCAAACCCTAGATTAATAAAAACAAACCTAAGTACAATATAAAACCATGTACCTATTTTTAAATTCCAATGGATATTTTTAAACAAACCTTCTCATGCAATATGTGCAGCACATATGTTGCATCACTGAGAACCTGGAAGTGGTTCAGGATACAAACAAAAAGTGGGTCTGAATATGTTCTTTTTACCATCCAAGTTGAGAGAGAGAGATGTAGAAAAGCAAGTAAATAGTATAAATGGTAAAAAGTAAATTGTATTTTTAAAGCTTTCAATCTTGTGACATAGGTAAGAAAATGTATTTAAAACAGGATTTTCAGATGTCTTTTAACCATCCAAAAGACTGATATTTTGTAATTTTTAATTCAATGTCTTCCTAATTTACTGTGTAAAGTATTTATAAATTAACATAGTCCCTGATACCAATAGAAATTAAATCTCTCTGGAAGTATTTGGAGCACTTCATATTTTTCTGTCTTGCACAGATGCAATCAGTAGCTTGTTTGCAAGTTTAGGAAGCAAAACTCAGCTTCCCTACTTTTATTTAATTAGAAAGTACTCTATATAGAAGAAGAACATGCTACTACACAGCCATTCTGAGTTTTGACATACGTTCAGGATGTGGTGTTGGTACCAGCAGGTGAAACGCAAACTGTTTGCCCTGTGGTAAATCACTGTAGCTTCTTTCTGTGTAAAGTAACGGATCGTCTTGGTCACTTTGTAATTAAAATTCTCATCAGGCAAACTTAATAGCAGTCCATACTGTTCCAGGGTGTTACATGGGTACTTTTCATTGTTAATAAGAATCTCCCTCTGACTACTGATAAGGCCAGCTGTCACAGCTAATAGGATTTCTTCTTCACATCATCTGACAACTTTCACTCAGGTGCCTGTTTTATTTTACTGAACTTTTAATAAATTATAAACAAATTATAAAAAAACCCAAAATTCTAACCTCATAACAACTTTTGCATGGACCGTAAGAAAATATAATCATTTGGTTTTTTGTAATGTCTCCCCTACTCAAGACATTCCAAGACTGTTAGAGAGATGGCATAAAGTCATCCACTCAGCAAATTGCCCTTGCTTCAGGTAAAATTTAATCATACAAAACTTTGGTAATTTTAGCAATTTACTCCTTTCCTAAAATTCTTCACTAAGGGTGAAATATCAAGAATTAAATGATATAGGCTTGTGTTTTTCTTGCTTAATGTGGGGTTATATATTTGTTTCTAGAGCTTTTGAATTTTCCCCCATTCAGTGTCTAGACGAAGTAGTGAAGAAATCAAACGGGACATTAGTGCACCTGACGGAGCATCTCCAGCCTCTCTCATGGCAATCGGAACCACCTCACCACAACTCTCTCTCTCCTCCTCTCCTACAGCATCTGTCACCCCTACAACACGAAATCGAATAAGGTACAACCCATTATTACACAGTATGTTTTTAAACCAGTATTAATTTCAGAGCTGTGAAACACCATACTATGCAAGCATAGAATTTAGTCCGAGCATTAAACACCAACGTTTGACTGTTGTCTTTGCAATAGTGCTCTTTGGTAACCTCTGGAACTTCGCGTAGACTCTTTGTAGCACCATAAGGCATAATGTCTTGGGAAGACAGGTCCCAGGACACTTAACGACTTAATGGGTCAATATGAACACCTTAAAAACTCCACCAGGAAACCAACAGACAGCCAGGACAGATTTCTGAGCTTTGAAGTTGTGTTTGTAGTGAGAAACTACATTTAACAAGTGACCTGTAACATTCTGAACCAGCCTCAGTTTTGCGTTAATTTAAGATTTGGCTCCATGTAGAGCGTGTGGCAAAGGTATAAATCATCCTACTGATGCTGATATTTTTATATTCATTTTTATCGTGTCTTCTGTACAAGGACTCAAAACGTTTTTTAAATATCAAGTCTTACAACACACGTGAGCTAAGTACATTTCACAGGTTGGGAAACTGGTCCACAGGTTAAATGACTTTTCCCAAGATCACCTGACAGTAAAAGTCTCATCGACAAATAAATAAATAAATACATTATAACACTGAGAAATTGTTTGCTGCTCTGGACATTATCCAGAGCAATGATTTCACTGAGATTAGTTGAGGCGTACTTCAGCATAATGCCAGTTTTAGTCATTGATTATGTGAAGTTCTATGCCTATGTACAGTTTGTCCATTTAATTTACAGGTAATTTACAAATAACACTAAAGAAACAGACCTCTTATTGGCAGTCCCACATTTCGATTTTGAGTAAGGGTAAAAATTTCACTAACGTTTCTACGTGAATCTTAACCTCTGAAGATTTACACGTGCACTGTTTGCAGACCAAAGGTTGCAATGAAAGCATGCGATTATAAATAAGGCGTAGATGGAGAATGGCCATCACAATAGCACAACTGCTCTGCGTAAGTATGAAGTAGCGTGCTCGGCCCTGTAGGAAGAAAACCTGCTGCTATTAGAGCAGTGGAGGGCAAGTATAATGAAAAATAATTGCCCCATGGGAATCCTCTTCAGAAGAGAGCTGCTGTTGGGTTTTTAATATGTTGTGCGTCGCTTGCAAAATTTTATTATAGGATGTAAAATAAGGATTTTAAGAAAATCAGCCTTTGCAAATTTACACAATAAATGTGGACACACCCCTGGGTTCCAACCTGAAACCATAAATCAGTTCTTTGATTTGGAATACAGTTGGCCTAAGATATTCATTTTAAGATTTATATCAGTCACAATCCATTTCTCATTGTCTCCCTACAATTCATTTTCATTTGTTTCCTTCCACACTGTTTTCATAACAGTAAGAACTTGATACAAACCATGTGCCTTACTGGAATTTGGGAACAGGCTGTACAGTTCCCTCATGGCTACCCAGCATGCTTAACAGGAAAAGAGAATTTTGACTCAGGTTTCTTATATGTTGTCACAAATCTTATAGGGCGTTATCTCCATTCTTTTCTTAAATTATAGTGGCATTGCATAATCTTCATTCTAGTGTGAAAACACAAACTCCAAATTAATTAACTTAAGCAAGAATGTGGGTTGCTAAAGCATGTGCTGATCTGGAGATATCAGAGAAAAGTTAATTCCTTAAGACACCAGTCTAACAGCATAGAGTCATAGAAATGTAGGGCTGGAAGAGACTTTTTGAGAAGTAAAGCCTAGCCCCCTGCTTGCACTGAGGCAGGACCAACTAAACCTAGACCGTCCCTGACAGGTGTTTGTTTAACCTGTTCTTAAAAATCTCCAATGATGGGTATTCCATAGTCTCCCTTGGAAACCTATTCTAGAATTTAACTACCCTACTAGTTAGGTTTTTCCTAATATCTAACCTGAATCTCCTTTGCTACAGATTTAAGCCCCATTACTACTTATCCCACCTCCAGTGGATATGGAGAACAATTAGTCACAGTCCTCTTTATAACAGCCCTCAACATATTTGAAGACTGTTAGCAGGTCTCCCCTCAGGCTGCTTTTCTCAAGACTAAACATGCTTTATGGCTTAACCATACCTTATAGGTCAGGTTTTCTAAATCTTTTACATTTTTGTTGCTTTCCTCTGGACTCCATCAATACGTCCACATCTTTCCTAAAGTCTGGTGCCCAGAATTGGACACAGTACTCTGGCTGAGGCCTCATCAGTGCAGAATAGAATGAGACAGTTACCTCCTGTCTCTTATATACAACACTTCTGTTAATATACCCCAGAATGATATTGGCCTTTTTGACAACAGCATCACATTGTTGCCTCATATTCAATTTGTGATCCACTGTATCCCCCGATACTACCACCTAACCAGTTATTCCCCATTTTGTAACTGTGCATTTGATTTTTCCTTCCTTAGTGAAGTACTTTGCACTTATCTTTATTGAATTTCATCTTGTTGATTTCAGACCAGTTCTCCAATTGGTCAAGGTTGTTTTGATTCTAATCCTGTCCTCTAAAGTGCTTGCAACCCCTCCCAGCTTGGTGTCACATGCAAGTTTTATAAGCATACTCTCCACTTTCATTCAAGTCACTAATGAAAATATTGAATAGTACCAGACCCAGGACTGACCTTTGCAAGCAGAATACAGACCCTGGACTTCAGAAAAGCAGACTTTGACTCCCTCCGGGAACTGATGGGCAGGATCCCCTGCGGGAATAACATGAGGGGGAAAGGAGTCCAGGAGAGCTGGTTGTATTTTAAAGAATCCTTATTGTGGTTACAGGGACAAACCATCTCGATGTGTAGAAAGAACAGTAAATATTGCAGGCGATCAGCTTGGCTTAACAGTGAAATCCTTGCTGATCTTAAACACAAAAAAGAGGCTTACAAGAAGTGGAAGATTGGACAAATGACCAGGGATGAGTATAAAAATATTGCTCAGGCATGTAGGAGTGATCAGGAAGGCAAAATCACACCTGGAGTTGCAGCTAGCGAGAAATGTTAAGAGTAACAAGAAGAGTTTCTTCAGGAATAGTGGCAACAAGAAGAAACCCAAGGAAAGTGTGGGCCCCTTACTGAATGAGGGAGGCAACCTAGCGACAGAGGATGTGGATAAAGCTAATGTACTCAATGCTTTTTTTGCCTCTGTCTTCATGAACAAGGTCAGCTCCCAGACTACTGCACTGGGCAGCACAGCATGGGGAGGAGGTGGCCAGCCCTCTGTGAAGAAAGAAGTGGTTCGGGACTATTTAGAAAATCTGAAAATCTGGACGTGCACAAGTCCATGGGGCCGGATGCGTTGCATCCGAGAGTGCTAAAGGAATTGGCGGATGTGATTGCAGAGCCATTGGCCATTATCTTTGAAAATTCATGGCGATCGGGGGAAGTCACGGAAGACTGGAAAAAGGCTAACGTAGTGCCCATCTTTAAAAAAGGGAAGAAAGAGGATCCTGGAAACTACAGGCCAGTCAGCCTCACCTCAGTCCCCAGAAAAATCATGGAGCAGGTCCTCAAGGAATCAATCCTGAAGCACTTAGAGGAGAAGAGAGTGATCAGGAACAGTCAGCATGGATTCACCAAGGGAAAGTCATGCCTGACTAATCTAATTGCCTTCTATGATGAGATAACTGGTTCTGTGGATGAAGGGAAAGTGGTGGACGTGTTATTCCTTGACTTTAGCAAAGCTTTTGACACGGTCTCCCACAGTATTCTTGTCAGCAAGTTAAAGAAGTATGGGCTGGATGGATGCACTACAAGGTGGGTAGAAAGTTGGCTAGATTGTCGGGCTCAGCGGGTAGTGATCAATGGCTCCATGTCTAGTTGACAGCCGGTATCAAGTGGAGTGCCCCAAGGGTCGGTCCTGGGGCCGGTTTTGTTCAATATCTTCATTAATGATCTGGAGGATGGTGTGGGTTGCACCCTCAGCAAGTTTGCGGATGACACTAAACTGGGAGGAGTGGTAGATATGCTGGAGGGTAGTGATAGGATACAGAGGGACCTAGCCAGATTGGAGGATTGGGCCAAAACAAATCTGATGAGATTCAACAAGGACAAGTGCAGAGTCCTTCACTTAGGACGGAAGAATCCAATGCACTGCTACAGACTAGGGACCGAATGGCTAGGCAGCAGTTCTGCAGAGACGGACCTAGGGGTGACAGTGGACGAGAAGCTGGATATGAGTCAACAGTGTGCCCTTGTTGCCAAGAAGGCCAATGGCATTTTGGGCTGTATAAGTAGGGACATTGCCAGCAGATCGAGGGACATGATCGTTCCCCTCTATTCGACATTGGTGAGGCCTCATCTGGAGTACTGTGTCCAGTTTTGAGCCCCACACTACAAGGAGGATGTGGAAAAATTGGAGAGAGTCCAGCAAAGGGCAACAAAAATTATTAGGGGTCTGGAATACATGACTTATGAGGAGAGGCTGAGGGAACTGGGATTGTTTAGTCTACGGAAGAGAAGAATGAGGCGGGATTTGATAGCTGCTTTTAACTACCTGAAAGGTGGATCCAAAGAGGATGGATCTAGACTATTCTCAGTGATAGCAGATGACAGGACAAGGAGTAATGGTCTTAAGTTGCAGTGGGGGAGATTTAGGTTGGATATTAGGAAAAACTTTTTCGCTAGGAGGGTGGTGAAACACTGGAATGCGTTACCTAGGGAGGTGGTGGAATGCCCTTCCTTAGAAGTTTTTAAGGTCAGGCTTGATAAAGCCCTGGCTGGGATGATTTAGTTGGGCATTGGTCCTGCTCTGGGCAGGGGGTTGGACTAGATGACCTCCAGAGGTCCCTTCCAACTCTGATATTCTATGATTCTATGACTCCACTAGATACGTCCTCCCAGTTTGACACTGAACCACTGATAACTGCACTTTTGAGTATGGTCTTTCAGCCAGTTGTACAACTGTTTTACAGTAATTCAGCTAGACTACTTTTCCTTAGCTTGCCTATCAAGTTAAATATGACCCAGTATTGGAGACTGATTCTGTTTGTCTCTTAGTTCTAAAATAAATACAGTGTATATAAGAAAGTTGTTTTCTTTAATATAACTCTTCATGAGATTGGCATTTATGTCTAAATATACTTATTTCTTTTCTTGTTTAGCATAAGTAGCTAACACATTTCAAGGCACTATTCACTTTTCAAGGGGCCACTTCACCTTGAATGGTCCCTTGAAGTGTGTTGACTACTTGTGCTAAACAATCTGTTCCACCTTGTATTTAGCTGTGACACTGAGTATCTTTCCCAAACCTGAAGAAGAGCTCTGTGTAAACTTGAAAGATTGTCTCTCACCAACAGAAGCTGGTCCAATTAAAGATATATCTCACCCATTTTGTCTCTCTAATACCAGTGTCTGGCATTTGAGTTGCCTGATTCTGAACAACTTTACAATTTTGCATTAGGACTCGATATTACAATGACTATTCTAAGAAACTCTCATTTTCTTAAATAATTATTTTGACATTGGAGCATAATCTTGTTTCTTCTGAAGCTAGAGTTCATTGAACTATTACATGGCATGTGGAATTAAATTAGATAGTCAAGTCATGTAGAATAGTCATTTGTACTGAGGTATTAGTGCACAAAATTCTGTGAAATTCAGATTTCAGGATTTTTTTTTCCAGCAAGGCTTGTGAAATTGATACATTTCAGCTGCTTGTCTTCTCTTGTCTACTGTAGCACTTCAGTGTAGATACTACCTACACCAATGGGAGGAATTCTCCCATCACAGTTGTTAATCCACCTTCCTGAGAGACAGAAGCTAGGTCGATGAAAGAATTTCTCCGTCTACCTCATGCTGTCTACACCAGGGATTAAGTCAGTGTAGCTCCTTCTTTCAGGGGTGTGGATTCTTCACACCGCTGAGAGATATAGCTGTACTGATGTAAAATTCTAGTGTAAACCAGGTCTAAGTCTGCAGGAGTTCCACTGGAACATTATTTTCTGCTGGGGTTGAAATGGCTGGTCCTAAAGAACACAGAGCCAAGGATTAAATAATTAGTATACACTAGCTGTGTTTGGAAGGCAGGTGTCTGGAAGGGGTAATTTTTTTTGTAGTACTGACATGGGGATCTGAGAATCTTATTTAAATATGCATAGAATTATTTAAAAATAATCCTCCTTTACCATGCACAGAGTACTAGCTAGCCATAGCATTATTTTTCTTCTAAATAGAGAACGTTAGGATTAACTGCAAAATCTTTTTTGAAATATCCCTACTTCTGCTCATTAAGCTACTTAGAATGCATAACACCTCATAGAATCATAGAAGGTTAGGGTTGGAAGAGAACTCAGGAGGTCATCTAGTTCAACACCCTGCTCAAAGCAGGACCAACCCCAACTAAAGCATCCCAGCCAGGGCTTTGTCAAGCCAGGTCTTAAAAACTTCCAGGGATGGAGATTCCACCACCTCCCTAGGTAATCCATTACAGCGCTTCACCACCCTCCTAGTGAAATAGTTTTTCCTAATATCTAACCTAGACCTCCCCCACTACAACTTGAGACCATTACTCCTTGTTCTGTCATCTGCCACCACTGAGAACAGCCTAGCTCTTTGGAACCCCGCTGCAGGTAGTTGAAGGCTGCTATCAAATCCCCCCTCACTCTTCTCTTCTGCAGACTAAACAAGTCCAGTTCCCTCAGCCTCTCCTCATAAATCATGTGCTCCTGCTCCCAGTGGTTTTTGTTGCCCTCCGCTGGACTCTCCAATTTGTCCACATCCTTTCTGTAGTGGGGGCCCCAAAACTGGACACAATACTGCAGGTGTGGCCTCACCGTGCCGAATAAAGGGGAATAATCACTTCCCTTGATCTGCTGGCAATGCTCCTACTAGTGCAGCCTGATATGCCGTTAGCCTTCTTGGTAACAAGGGCACACTGTTGACTCATATCCAGCTTCTCGTACACTGTAATCCCCAGGTCCTTTTCTGCAGAACTGCCACTTAGCTAGTCGGTCCCGAGCCTGTATCAGTGCATGGGATTCTTCCGTCCTAAGTGCAGGACTCTGCACTTGTCCTTGTTGAACCTCATAAGATTTCTTTTGGTCCAATCCTCCAGTTTGTCTAGGTCACTCTGGACCCTATCCCTACCCTCCAGCATATCTACCTCTTCCCCCATGCTGAACAAAACTGGCCCCAGGACAGACCCCTGGGGCACTCCACTTGATACCGGCTGCCAACAAGACATCGAGCTGTTGACCACTACCCATTGAGCCTGACGATCTAGCCAGCTTTCTATCTACTTTATAGTCCATTCATCCAATCCATACCTTTTAACTTGCTGGCAAGAATACTGTGGGAGACCATATCAAAAGCTTTGCTAAAGTCAAGATATATCACGTCCACCGCTTTCCCCATATCCACAGAGTCACTTATCTCATCATAGAAGGCAATCAAGGTGGTCAGGCATGACTTTCCCTTGGTGAATCCATGCTGACTGTTCCTGATCACCTTCCTCTCCTCAAAGTGCTTCAAAATGGATTCCTTGAGAACCTGCTCCATGATTTTTCTACCTAGCCCTTTTAGTTGCATAAGAAACCCTTTATTACAGAAAGACTTACTGCACTACAGAAATGTGAATTTCAGTAATAACACTATTAATGTAGCAGTTTCTATTTTGAGCAGTGTGATTTTTAGTCTAATAAAACTATAATATTAATAAAAGTATAATATTTATAATTCAAAACTGTCATGAAAACATACCAGCCCAGGAACAGTTTTTCCTCCTGACCTTTATCATAGGGAAAAAATGAATATTTCTTCCCCTCCCGCCTCCCAGCCAAAAAACCCTCCCTCTCCCTGGGTGAGTGGGCAAACTCAATTTTTCAAGGCTTTCAGTATCCATGTTTGTCTTATTCCTAAATATACCAAAAATTATGCATTACTTATGGATACTGAGGGGCCTATATCTATAATAGCACTTATTGGGAATTGGACACCATTCCATTACAAGTAAAGTAAATAATAAACATTGCCTGCATATAAAGTAGACCAGTGAGACTATCTCTTTGAGCATGTCCCTCCTACTGAAAGCTCCAGATCTTGAGACAATTTGTTAGCAGTAATTGAGTGCTATTAATATTCAAATTTCTTGCTCTTTCAAGGTTATATGCCTAATCAGCCATGAGATGCAAAAGAGATACCATCAGTTCATTGTTGTAAAACACAAATTAAAGTTGTTTAAATTAGCTTATAGTTCAGGTGCGTGATGGTGTAGTCTAGCACATTAGCTTAATATTATGAACTCTTAGAAAAAATCTTGTTTGTATATAAAGGAGGCTTTAATTTAAAATAAATTAATCCTAAAGTGAGCGGTAACTGACTGACACCAGTGGTGAAAACGCCAAAAGGTCTTAATACAGTCACAATCAGTGTTTTTGTCTGATCAGTATGCACAGTGATTGCTGGTGGAACAATTGATTTGATCCCACTTCACAGGGAAAATTTTGCAGGCTTAACTGGGTATATTCCTCCTTCAGACAGCATTTTGAGCCTTATTCTTCTCACTGGGATGGGTACTCACTTTGCTAACAGTTATTGCAAAAAGTGGTGTGATATCAAAACTTTACTGTTTTTCTTCTACTCTCAGGGAAGAAAGGAAAGACCCTTTATCTGCTCTTGCAAGAGAATATGGAGGTTCCAAAAGAAATGCCTTGCTGAAGTGGTGTCAGAAGAAAACCGAAGGATATCAGGTAACTCCAAAGCTGTTTAATACTGCACACTCTTACTACAACACATGAAAATCTGCCAAAGGCACAAATCAGATTGCTCCACAGTTCACTGCATAGATCGCAATGAAACTGGCATATGCTGTACTTTCTTACAGGAACACATGCTACAAGTCCTAACCTAACTAGCATGAATAGTTAGTCACTTTTCAGCACAGTGCAAATGTGGGGGGTTTGGGGTGGTTGTGTTTTTTTTTTTTTTTTTTAAGAGAACCATCTGACCTTCCATTGAGGCACTTTTAAAACAACTATCATACATATTACACATTTGAAACTCAGATAAAGGAGTAATAATTTAAGGCTGATAAAGACTTTAATATCCAGATATTCAGAGTTCACTCTAGATTTCCATCTGACAAATACAGCTAATGTAACACTTTTGAGTTTAAAAGTTAATTATTAGTAAGTAAACAGTGAGGTTCTAAGGACGTGTCTACACTTAAAATGCACTCTGCTGTAGCGCTTCATTGCTGATGGGAGAGGTTCTCCATTGCTGTAGGTGATCCACCTCCCTGAGAGGCAGTAGTTATGTCAACAGAAGAATTCTTGTGTCGACCTAGCGCTGTTTACATGGGGACTTGGATCAGCTTAATAATGCCGCTCAGGGTTGTGGACTTTCACACCCCTGACTGTCGTAGCTAAACCAACCTAATTTTCTAGTGTAGGATGAGCCTAGGTGAATCTTTCAGGATCTTTCATTTAATATCACTGTTCACAGTGACATGTTCCTTCTTTTTTGGAGATTGCATTGTTTCACATACACACTGTATTTGGCTTTCTGCTGCATTTTCAGCTTTCTTTTCAATTAATCCTAATGTTGTCAGAACCTGAAAGAACTAACAAGATAGTTCCCCACATTTCTCCTGTGTTTACATAATTTTTCAAAACAATAGAGACTTCAGCAAACTGAACCAGGATGTTAGAGTCTAGCCATGATGTATTTGTTTGGTTAATTGTATTGAAAGTGTTTTGAATTCCTAGCACAGACCTCAGTTTAAAAACTTCACTCTTTCAGTGACTTGAAATTCAGAACACAGGAGGAAGCTGAAAGCCACGTAACAGGATGGTTGACCATCCATAGGAAAAGTCGTCTCTCAGTACAATAGAGAGTCTTGTGCTATAAACCCAAGCTGCCCCTCTTCCACTTCCTGTGGCATGTCTGTGATACCAAATTGTGCTATTTCTGAGTGTAAGTGTCTTTATGGAAATGGTCCTTCCTCCTCATTTTTTTTTAAAAGGCAGGATGTTAGATCTTTATATTTAAAGCCTGTAAGTCTAAATGGAAAAATATCTGAAGCTTGTTATCTCTAAATGAAAGATGCATCTGACAGCTTCCTTAATTTATCAGGACAAAGTTTTATAAAGTACTCAAGACCTTTCCTTCTCTGGCTGTGCACACAGACAAGGCCATCCTCTTGTGCACGTTGACTAGCTGCTTAGCCAATCTACATGGACCCTTGTAAGTGGTAACAGGAGGAGGGAGGGATGACACCTCATGTACTTGCTCTGACAGCTATTACGTGACTCTCTGCATGTGCTGCTGCTGCAGGGCTATATCATCTCATGTCTCTGAGCTACGTAAACCTCTTTCTGAAGGAGCCAGACTAGTACTGTTGGAACATATTAAGTTAGCTATCACAGAAGAATGTATTTTGTTTAGACATCCACATTTATCATTTCTCTTTAAATTGTTGTACTGTATTAAATTTGTTTTTCAAGATCCCCCTGAAATTCAATTCTGGTGTACATGTGGGGTGTTGCTGCTATGCTTTTTGTAATGCTATAAATGTATCCTGAAATGTGCTCACTATGAGTAGAGATTATCCAGACATCTCAGCCCCATTATCAATACCTTATAAGTATTAGGATGTCTCTGGGAAACAAAACCTTAAAGTTACACCACCACCCCTTATGGAGTGAAGTCCATTACATAGTAACTTAAAGATAAATAATGGATGGAGAGAATAAAAATCGTCTTTAAAAAACCTCCCAACACTTAATATTCAAAGAATGTAATATTAGCCCCACTTCTGAGCAAAAATTCCTTTCCCCCTGTTGGACCTGTTTGGTTTTTGTCCTTAAAGAAAACCCCAGCCTGATTTCACATCTTCTAAAAAGGGGGTATTTTCAGTATTTACAAGACTTTTTTGTAAAGTTTTCAGTTAGTGGGAGACTTGTAATAACAAGCCTGACCAAAAAAATAAGTTGAGGGGGGATTTGAAAGTTGGGGGGTAATAAAGCACAGAAATCTGTACAGCCATATGTCTGCCAAAAAAGAGTGAAAAATTGTATTTAGGAAGGAGAAGCTCTGGATGTCCTGAAGAAATTTGAAACGAATAGCACATATAAAGAGGGGATAGAATCATAGAATATGAGGGTTGGAAGAGACCTCAGGAGGTCATCTAGTCCCACCCCCTGCTCAAAGCAGGACCAATCCCCAACTAAATCATCCCAGCCAAGGCTTTGTCAAGTAAAGCCAAGACAGCAAATGAGGCATTGACTTCGGGTGCGTGCTTCCACAGGATCATGAGTTGGAAGCACATATTTGTAATTGCTGCTTATTGGGCAGATGATTTCATATCTCTGTTTTCCCATCTTCTGTCTACTTAATTTGAGAACATTTTCTTTATTTGGATAGTCTTGTTGTGACTGCCATTGGTCCTTAAAACTCTGCACATCACAAACCAGATTTTTTCAAGCTTCAGTGTAATCTAATTGATCTGATTCAAAATCCCACAAATTTTAGAGATGTTAACCCACCCAATGTCATTCTTTCTATTTATTTTCCTGATTCTCCCCACTATAATATAAAAAAATGTATATTCCACATCAGGAATTTCCAGATTTGTCTAGAGACTGTGGTAATTTTGTCAAGGATACAGATCCCAAAGATTTATAACCCCCAGGTTGAAGAGGGGGAACTCTTAATTAGGTGTTCAGAAATCTTTACAAAACAAACAAAACCAAAAACACCTGGTTACTCAATAACAGACTTAAAAGTGGCAATTCAACAAAAAAACTTCAAAAACATGAAACTGCAGAACTGGAATTAATTTGGGACACCATCAAATGAGGCCTGAATAAAGACTGGGGGTGGATGGGTCATTACAAAACCTAATTTCCCCATACTGATTTCCCCCTACTGTTACTCACACCTTTTTGTAATGGGCCGTCCTCATTACCTCCACAAAAGTGATTTTTCCTCCCTTGTTATTCTACTGTTAATTGAATTGTCTCATTAGACTGACCCCCCAGTTGGTAAGGCAAGTCCCATCTTTTATGTACTATGTATATTTACCTGCTACTGTATTTTCCACTCCATGCATCCGATGAAGTGGGTTTTAGCCCACGAAACCTTATGCCCAGATAAACTTGTTAGTCTCTAAGGTGCCACAAGGACTCGTTGTTTTTGCTGATACAGACTAAGATGGCTACACTCTTAAAAATCACTGTTTAGCATAATTAAAGTTGAAACAATTTTCAGTAACACATATACTCTAGGTTAAAAGAATAAAACTTTCAAATATGATCCAATATAGCTTCTAAATTGTGCTGAAGGTTCTAAATCATGATTTATAATTAAACAAAAACCCTTCTAGATCTCTTATCATGCTGTATAATTATTATTGTTTTCATCCTAACTGCATTATCTCAATTTATAAGATTTCTTATTGCAGTGTCAAAGATCACGGTAGCACAGTATAATTAGACCAGATCATACTTTATCTGAAAACTGTTGCTGTGTTTCTGATTATGATGGAAAAATTAGAATGTTAGGCATAGTCTCTTCTGATTTAATTTCCATTTGTGTGTGTTGAATTAGTTATTGTGATAATGTAAAAGAGGAACTTTTAGTTCTTTTGTGTTCAATTAAAAGCATTAGCATAAGAGTAAAAATGATTATTCAGACCCTATAAATCTGCATTTTCTTATTGTGTCTTTTGCCACTGCTAACTTTAGGAAAGGTTTGTTTAGTCCAGCATCATAATGGTCAACAAAAATCTGCTTCTCCAATCTCATTCTCAAACCTTTTATACTTTTTCCCCTTTGAAACAGCTATAGTTTCTTCTATTAAATAAATATGGGCCAGAGCCTTCCAGGTTGTGAAGTTGATTGCCTGTAACTAGAGCAGGCATTGAAAAGGGGGTGTGTGAAAATTAAAATAACTTCAGCTGCTTGTGTTTGGTAGAGAGCATAGATCCAGGCATAATATTTTTGGGGGGGGGGGGTTTGTTTTGGAAGTATTTTATCTGTGGAGCCCCAGGGGTGATTTGTCCCAGTCGAAGTCGAGAATGGTTGAGTTTGTGTATCTATAAACTGATGAACTAGACAAACTTAACCAGACAAAAATAGCCAGATCCAGTCTGTATTTTATTTTTTTATTTAAAGTGCCCATACAAAGGGCTCTAAGTAGCTTGCCAATTACAAAAACAAAATCCAATGCAATCAGCTGGTCCTTTGTACCAAGCAGCAGCACATGATCAAATACTAAAACCCTCAGAGATCAATCTTCACATCAGCTCACCTCCCTCTCTTCAAAGGCCAGATGAAAGAAATAAGCCCTGCAGTGTGCCCTGGAAGTGTTAATAGAGAACAGGCTGGGCTGTTTCACACCGGGGCAGGAGGGTATTCCAGAGCCCTGTGACTCTTACGGCGAATGTCTTACATTGCTAATATAGTGCCATTCTCTGCATACAAAGAGTGGAGGAAAATACTTTTTTGCCATTATGAAATTATCTTTGAAACTTTTAAAAAAACATTTTTACTATCCTAGTAGAAGGTGGTAGAAACTTGCAGTTTGTTGGGATATAGTCCCTCATTTGCCGAGGTGCCTTTCTGATTGCATCCAAATCATAATGAATTTTCACCATAGAACAGAATGGTTTTAAAAACTTATACATGCAGACACACTGTGTTGTGCTAGGAAGAGCATCATGCTCCTGTCTAGCAAGTAATTCCACATAATGGATTTGTAGTTTGTCTTAAATAAAGAACACTAGAAAGTGATGCATAGAAACTGTTAAAAGAACCTTTAGGGTTCGAAAGGAAACACTCAAGCCAGGAAATGCCAATGTAAGATTGCCCTTCCTGTCTTAACTCTGCCTCTTTATCAGTACATTGTTAGTTTTTGGTAGGATCACATACTTTTTTATCCACAGTTCCCCTATTTCATTCATTGTGCAGCTTGAGCAGTGTACAGTAATGATGGAAGGAGTGACACACTGAACAGAATAAAAACAATAACTGAACAGCTCTTATTCACTCAGTATATTTTTTGGAGGGGAGGGGGCAATAGAATTTGAATCCATTTCTTACTATCCGTTTGTTTTTGAAGATGAAAGAATTTCTCTCCAGAAACATAATACAAAAAGTGGCAACCACTAGATCCCTGCAAGTGTGCTGCTGGAGGGAGTCCTCTTTAAGATGAGATGTAAGAACAGATGAGTTGTCCATTTGCTGTCATTCTGGAGTCTGTATCACTTTAGCAAGTACCATTTACATGAAAATTCCAGCTCTGATAAATGCAATGATAAACCATAGTTCCCCATTGGTTTCAATTAGAAGAGATTTTTTTCCATTTGCATTAGTGGTTCCCAGTTTACCCCAGTGATCAATAGAAGTAATTCCAGTGTATGGTTCAGGATGTTTCTTCTCATATGATCAGTAAAATATTTAATGGTTACGCTTAAATCTTCATAAGTAGGTCTCAGAGTTAAGTCCTGTAGAGGAATGGGGGCATTTTACAGCTCTCAGACCTGTTGTCCTAGGCTGCCTAAAGATTTTGGAAGAGCACGTTCCTTCTTACAATTTATTCACATTTAAAGTTTTCTTCAATTTTAAGGGCTAGAAATTTAATCTTTTTAATGAAAGCCTAGATTCTGGAGCACAGTTCTGGAGTGGATCTCTGACCTCAGAATACATGGAACCTTGATAGCACACTGGTTAGCCAGTTACATGTCTAAATACTGTAAATGTGATCTTACTGTCTAATTCGGGCAAATAAGATAATAAAGGATAGCAGCTAAGGTATGCAAGTCCAGAGGTATCTGTAAGGAGGTCAACAGTTACTGTATGTGCAGTGAGCATAAGTTAATGTTACAATGAAGGCTTTAACTTCTGCCTTCCTTGACTGTTGTGTTTTTAAAAGCATAAATATTTATTAACATAATTTCATGTGGAAACTAAATACAAACTCTGTAATCCAGAAAGAGATTATAAACAACTTTAAACAAAAAAAACTACATGGTCAGCACTCCACAGTATCTTGGGCCTTATCTACATACATCCCTGTCACTACTAGCTTCTAAGGTATAGAAAATAATTAAGAATGTATGGATTCTTCAGTATTACTCTGTCACCAAAGCAGCTCAGATGCAGACAGAAGATGGCAGTCATTAACGTTCCTTTATTTCCATTTTAGAAAAATAGCAATAGAAAAAGGCATACAAGTTTTTCCTCTAACTTCTGTGACCTACATGTAAGAAGAAAGAAGAAAACATTGTGCTTTCTCATCAAGATACTGTCTGTCTAGGTCAGATGCTAGGACTCACAAGTAGAATTAACAACAAAGCTACTTGGATGTTACAATGGAGTGAGCAAACTGTTTCCTGTTTGAAAGGAATTCCTTTTCATGCTTAACATAGCAACTTGTTAAAAAGCTTTCCCAGAATCTTCTTTCACAAGAATGCTCAAATAAATTTGTTAGTCTCTAAGGTGCCACAAGCACTCCTTTTCTTTTTGTGAATACAGACTAACACTGCTGCTACTCTGAATTCTTTCACAAGCTGTCCTGTGAATTTAGTGATCTCAAAAATTTTGACAGCAAATTCCATATCTATTCTCAGGAAGCTAATGTCTTTAAAACTCGCTTTTCAGCTGGTCATTTGACATTTTAAAGAACATGCTGATTAGCATTTATTGCTGGTTCTTTTCTGCTATAGTTGAGAGCAGAACTGTGCTCTTGTATCTGATTTCATGCATACCATACCAACTATTCCATCTCATAACTCCTGTTAACTTTGACACAATATAGTGCTTTCAGTAATGTGACCTCCAGCTTAGCAATAAAATAAATAAATGGATATTCTTTCTGATTGTATATCTAGTTCTTACTACTACACATAGCAAGTACCCCATCTGGACAAGCAAACAAATTTTAATTTTTAGGCTCATGAGTATCAGTATTTATTAATATTGCCATATATTACTGTAAGTGTGCACACAAGTGATTTAAATGCATATTCTCTTCCAAGAACTGTAGTTAAATAACAAACATAAACCCAGGAAAGCACAGTTAGTTCTATATTCAAACAGAGCACCCAGTACGGTACACCTACTGTCTTCCCTTCTTTGCCTGTGGAGTTTCAAAAGATGTATTCCGTAATTATAAAATTTATTATCTTTCTTTGTGTTTGGCCCCAAGTGTGCTGCTTTGCCACACTAATCTTTGATCTTTTTTGTGTTAATGCTCTAAATCCATGACACATGAAATTTGTTTATAGTAATGACAATGAGGAGTCCTTGTAGCACCTTAGAGACTAACACATTTATTTGGGCATAAACTTTCGTGGACTAAAACCCACTTCATCAGATGCATGGAGTGAAATGGGGTCAGTGCTAATGGGGTCAGTTCAATCAAGGTGGAAGTGGCCTATTCCCAACAGTTGACAAGGAGTGAATATCAACAGAGGAAAAATTACTTTTTGTAGTGACCCAGCCATTATAGTTATGCTAATTCTGTGTACTGACAATTGGATAATTGCCTGAAAAATTATGTTGGGTGCCATGAGTACCTTTCAGGTTTGGGCCTTTAATAGGGTTTTGGGAATGATTGCCTCAGTGTGCTATTTTTCTAATCAGGACACTGTAAAATTCTTCTCTGTGTATTGTGTGGACTGTAAGAAAAGGCTGCAGAGCAACTCTATCACTGTGCTGTTCAGATTAAGGCATTCTAGGTTTTGTAGTCAGTGGTAAAATGAAGATGTGGCTAGAGAAGATAGTATAAGATTCTGACTAAGGGCACTACTTCAGGGGCAGAGTTGAAATAGTTTTGATGTCTGATATGAGAAATGCAATATTAACTGCATAGTTCTTGGATTTCTAAGAGTTTTCACTTGGTAATATTCACTGAAGTTGCTAATATGTGCCTGCAACTGTAGCTACACCTTAATGTAGCTTAATGACGATTTTGGAGGGATAATTTTTTTAGTTTTTTAAATGGTCCTAAGATCAGGCCATGTTCCTGCAAATTTGGAGATATCTGCCCCAGTACATTTTGTGGTATAGAGTTAGGGGATGCCCAAGGGGAAATCTACTGTTAGAAGCTTTTTAAGTGCGATGTGCTATAAAATCTGTGACCTGTTTGAAATGAGGACTCATATTTTCTCTCATGTCCCTGCCCACAGTAAAGATTTTACAAAACCAGAACTGAATTATGTTCTTTCATCCCCATTTTATATCTGCCTTCCAAAGAAAGCCTGTTATGACATCAGGGTTTTTTAAGACTAATCCCTTTTTATAGAGTTGATTTTTTTCATGAACTATCTATCTCAAATACTGGAGATGATTTCACATAACTAATAAATATTACTTAAACTGCAATACAGTAGCTAATTCCTAAAATGCCACCAATACTCCGACAGATGCTCTCCCATCTTTTTTATGTAAATGTACTCCAACCTCCCTGACTCACTTGTCCTCTATTTCTCGATTGACAGCTTTCTTGAAACCCATCCCTGTGTGGTTATTGCTTTAACTCTGTATGGTCTGAAACAGCATCCAGAAAAGTTCTGGATTGGATTTCAGTAGGAAAGACTCCTCTTAGTTTAGCCAGTGATACAAATCTATGACAAAGAAGTTTTGTTGGAGGTCTTAAATTGACATCTTTATTCACTGTTATTGATTCCCTGAGGAATAGAGTTTAGTGTAAATTAAATAGAAGAAAGTGGAGCTTTAAAGTAGATTGAGTTCATCATAATGAAGGTTCTCCAACAATGCTACTATTAGGTGAAGGTGTTTGAAAAAAATTCTGCTGTCTTTAAATATGCCAGTTTTGTATTCGTGCTTCCTGAAAATATAATTGGATATGTTTTGGGGCATAGATTTCATTCAAATTATAAGTTGTCCCTTTCCTGGCTGTTCAGTCAGCCCATCAGGCCATGCTGTACCTCCTGTTAATTAGATGTAATAAAAATCATCCATAACATACAAAGCAGCTGGTAAACAGAAGCAGGTCCCCTTAATTGTTTCCTTCCATTGTGGCTTTTTTCCCCCTTCCATTTGGCTTTTCTGGCTCTGTTAACGTTCTCGGAAGATGGATTTGTTTTCTATGTGCTATTTAAGAGAAGCTGGAACTGACAGGAATGGTTAAGAGAGGTGGGGATTGCTCTATTTTTTCTGAACATTGTTCTTAACTCCTACATAAAGCTTTTGGAAACAGTCACTTTCAGATTGACTTTACACTTTGAACTTTCACTGTAAAATAATGAAACATTCCTAAAAGATTCAAAGTTGTGTGTATTAAAGGAAAGCCCTCATCTTAAAGTTCACACATCTGTGTGAAAACTTTTACCTACTGTTGATGCAATTGACATTTAAGTTTATTGTAATTACAATATTAAAAGGAAAAGTAGCTTTCTCCATTTTTTTCAGGGTTTTTTTGTGCTTCTGCTAGTGTTTTGCATGTACTCAGTTTCCCCCTGTCTTCTGCATAGCAAGAAGGGACAGAAAAGGGCACTTGAAAGGGGAGGAAAAATATAATTATAAAACCATAAAAATTTCCAGCGGGACTCAGACAGGTGTAGGATTTGAAACTAATTCTACCTTACATTTTGAAATTCACTGAATTTCAAATTGAGTGTTCATCCCATGGAGAGCCAGAGCTAGTATAATATATTTCTCCTTCCCTTGATGAAAAAGCATTTCATAATTAATTCCCGGTTTGGATTCTGGCACATTCAGTGATCTGGTTTGTGTTAGCATAAGCAAAGTTGGCTCTTTGTTTATCGGAATGAATAAGAGAAAGGTACTACATTTAACACCACATTCATAATTTTTGGTTAACAATAGGGTCCCTCCTTTTGCCTCCAGCGTAGCCCTATAATTCTGTGATGTTTAACACTAGAGGCCATACAGTTATTGAACTAAAATAGTGTGTGTGCAATACACTGGCATTTGAGCAGTTTGTTACTAGTACACTAGCAGCCAGTGGTTCCAATTAGAATGGAAAAAAATTGTCCTGAAATTAAACTACTTTTAGTATTGCATTTATAGAAAAGAGTAAGCAAAGGGTAAGTAATGTGCACTGTTTAAGACTAATATGAAGGTAAATACTGTGTCTTATTCCATTAGGAATTCATTTTGTTATCAAAATAATTTGATATACTATAAACATTCTAGAAGGGATTCATCTTTCAGAAAAAAATGAGAGCAGCATAGCTTAAACAGAGCTGAGAGACTAGAAAACTTGTGGTATGTTCCCAACTCTTAACAGTTGTGGTCTGTGTTTTGGATGAATTATTTAACTTCTGCCTCAGCTTTTTATCTGTAGAATGGGGATGCTGCTTGCCCTCACAAAGGTGCAGAAGATTAATTAATCTTGGCACTCAAGAAGATGAAAATACTGCATGTGCTAAATATTTATCTTTATTAATATTTATATTCAAATCACATTTACATTTATTGGGAAACTATGGAATCAGAAAGCTTCTTTTGTTTTAAACTTTATTGTAGTGATAGTTTAATCAGCCTGAATTTGAGACTGCATGCATTGCTCTGGGTATATTTATAGTTACCAGAGAGCGTATAGAGGCAATAAAAATTAAGGCAAAAAAATCTGTCCATAAATCTTAATTGTGGTGTCATAAATGATATTGGCTTCTTGCCCAATGTGCATAAAAATAATGCATTGTGTCTCTTCAAATTAACCTGGTGCTTTTGTAAATATATAAAGACCAGATGTTGTGTGCATTTAGTTGCCCTTGAAACCGGTGAAAAATATTGATTTTTCTATTTAAGGTTTCATTTTTATTCAGTTGATTCATATTCAAAGGAAAGTATACATACAACTTGTAGAAAACACTGATAACAGCAGTTTCAACTCAAGTAATAGAAATAGGATCTGGATCCTGTTTCTTTTGATAGTTATATGACACTTCTCAAGAATATTTATTTTCTGATTTATTAGAATGTGCTGATCTGATAATCTTAAATCATGTTAACAAAAACGAAGACAAATTTCATCCTCATCAAAATAACTCCCTACAATCCCTCTGCATTTCAGTCTCTCAAAACCCCGAGTAAATAGGGGAACTTTGCTGGGTAATCTGAAGGTAATCAAACTTGGTTTCTAATGGGCCATTTGGGTTAGTATATTTTGAGGGGTTTGCCTTCTTTTCTTCTTCTTTGCTCTTTTAGAACTTAGCTGTTTCTAGTTACTTTTTGTGTCAGGATTGCTTCATTGGGATTCAGAATGGCAAGCGATCCATTTATAGTTTAAGACCCCTCAGAGAGTTGCATTTTGGAGTGTTCTGGAAAGAGAGAAGCTGCATTGCACCCATAATTGATTTACGGAACTGAGTTTTATCACTGTTCACGACAGTGAGACAACCAGGAGGGAAACAGGCATCTGCATTCTGCACTGGTTGAAGTTTCTCAGTGTTTTTTCAAAAGCAGCCTCATGTAAAGTTGCACTGATTTGAGGTCACAAAGGCACTAAACACAGATTGGAAGAAGGTGCTCGTGGCTACTTATGCAATCTTGCACTCCAGAAATTATCAGTGATTTAGAAGCAGTCCCATATTGTGGAACAAACACACCTAGTCATAGGGTCAGACATCACCCCTGTTGCCCTCTCCAAATTGTGCCCCTATCAGTATCGTTTCAGTTTTGTAGTACTGATCATCAACCAACTTGAACTCATTTGAGCCCCAGTCTCTGACAAGCACTGGGAGAGTCAAGAGACCTTTCATGTGGATGTAAGAAAAGGCTGTGGTATTTGCATACTTGGCATGGCAGCCAGAACTGTAGCATCGGTCTCATCTAGTGGCCTCCCATATTGAGCAGGAAGGATGAGAGCACAGATCCCTGCAAAACAGGAGAACCTTTGAGATAGATGAGTCCAATACCACCATTTGGGATCTCTGAGAGGAAAAAATGAACCACTCCAGCAATACCATCTGCCACAATCGGAGTTCAGTGGTATGATTAAGAGGTATTTTTAAAAAAAAAAAAAAAAAAAGTGTGAACATCTGACCATCCATTTCTAGAAGACAATTTTCAGGAGATCAGATAGACATGGTTTTCTTTCCATATTCATGCCTAAACTCAGATTGAGAAGGAGGTCAAAGAAGTCAGGAGAATTTCGGAAAACAGTTGCCTCTTCACAAACAATACATATCTTTCTCCCAAAAAGCGATCCGAGACAGGGATATGTGTGCTTGGGAAGACTGGGGTGCTGATTTGGTGGGGAGGCTAGTTACATAGTATTCATAACTTCAGATACAAAAATGATACATGCATACAACATGCAAAACAAATAAGATGATCGTATTCAGCAAATCAATTCAGTAAAAAAAACTTTTCCAGTGACACCGCACATGACTTATCTTGGATAAAATACATCATAATTATGTCATAATCATATCACTATGAGGAATATGAGGTGCAGTGTCACAGTGGTATTAAGATTTTTTTTCAAAATCTGATATAGTGAGTGTGTTCACCATGTAAAATGAATCTTTTCATTGGTCTGTTTTCATGAGTCACTGTATCTGGTTATTGGGGAGCCAGTTCAATTTTTTCTACTTGAAAAGAAGCAGTTTTAACAAAGAAAACAGTTGTTTTTTCTTTTTGGCTGACACCTTGCTCTGAGTAACGTTAGGAAACTTTTCTCAGCTGTGCAACCAAAGGCCTGGTCTGCACTAAGTGGGGGGATCAATCTAAGTTATGTAACTTCAGCTGTGTGAATAACGTAGCTGAAGTCAACGTACTTAGATCTACTTACCGCAGCGTCTTCACTGTGGTAAGTCGATGGCTGACGCTCCCCCGTCAACTCCGCCTGCACCTCTTGCCCTGGTGGAGTTACCAGAGTCGACCGGGAGAGTGCTCAGCAGTCGATTTATCTTGTCTAGACTAGACGCAATAAATCAAGCCCCGCTGGATTGATTGCTGCAGGTAATGTAGACAAGCCCAAAAGTATAGATCTGTGTTTTGTTATACGCCTTTTGGTGCCAATGGGAACATGGGTATTGCGATACTAAATCAGACCTGAGGTTCATCTGGTCCAATATCCTATCTCTGGTGATAGCCAGTATATCAGAGTAAGGTATAGGAACTGCACAGCAGGCAAATGTGAGATAATCTAACCCTCCAGCCCACCTCCTCCAGCGCCTACATATTAAGTCACATCCTAATCTTTAATAGTTAGAATGGTTTACGATCTGAAGCCATGAGGTTTAATATTCCTTCCAAAACTTTTGTTTCCATTAATTATAATTCTGGTAGTCCCTGTCAATTTGATGAAGGCACTGCTGGCCAGGTCCTGGATTAGAAGTTAAGGATACCCCCAAAGAAGAGGATCTATAGTTACATTTCCTTTGAGCATATTACAGATCAGTTGTGTCTCCAGAAATCATTTTGAGGGTGCAGTTTCCCAAGGTCACTATTCCTACTTTCCATTTGTTTAAGTGTACTTGGTGTGCAGTAGAAATATAGAGGAGATAAGAAAAGCTTTATTTTTTTAGAGAGACTTTGTCAATAAGTATGTCTCACTGTGTTCTAAGGTAATATGTCTCACTGGTATTTTTTAAACTTCCCCTGTTAAGAAAGAGTAACTTTCTCTTCAATTGGAGAAATAAGGTTCAATTTCTGTTGGTAACCAATGAGACTTCATTTAGAATACAATCTCTGTATTAGTGAGTTAGCCAGCAGAACTCTTCCTTCTGTAATAATTTAGCTTTATTTAGGGGAAAAAACAAACATAAAACCCCACCATTTAAGTCATAACATTCAGGGGAGAGTCTTCATGTCCTAGGGAAAAAACAAGAGCAAAGTTAATATATTGACTACTTATCCGAGTAATATTTTTGAAATAAGCCTGTTGCAAAGGCATATGACTATATAACCATATGTAACCATTATAAGCAAAGCATGAGTTCTCATATATTTGACTTTTTAAATCTCTTTACAGAGAATGAAAATGATCTGTTGGATTTAATGATATATCTGAACACTTTCCTGAAAGCAGTCCAAAAAGGAATCACTATTCTTGTATATAAATGTTGACACTTTTTTTGCTGCTTTTAATGCTTTACCATCCTTTTGATTCTGAACCAATAGGATAACTTATTAGCTATAATGAGTGACTAGAATTTTCATGGTCTGATGTACACCCATATTATATTAATATTTAATTAAGTCATAGAAGATAGAGTTCATTGTCTTTTTGGATTGTCCATTCCCCTTCCAGCACATGAAATACTACCTCAGATAGACTCATCTGTTAAACTGATATTACTCTTGGTCTTTTTATTTAAAAAAAAAAAGCCATTCACCTTTTCATTTGTCTGTCAGAAACACTGCTCAAGAGACGGTTTTCCCCAATAAAGGAATAAAAATCTTTCCTTAGTAGCAATAAAGAGGAAATCCCAACCTCCATGTCAGCCAGATCCTCTAGGTCCTTCTTGGGCTCCATGATGTAATGCCAGCCTTTGGGGTCCCTGTTCACTCAAGTGAAGTGGTGAGCATGTGAGCCATCAGTTTCTACAAAATGTAAGTTTTGATTTAAAAATTGTGACCTTTACGGCTGCAAAGAAAAATTTTTTCAAATAAAAACCAAATCCAAAGTGATTCCTAAATGGTTAGATATATCAACCAAACACATTTGGCTGGGTGTACGTACAAATAGCTGGATTTACTGTAATAACCACTTGAAGTGAACTTCAAAAGCAACTGGGAAAAGACTGCTTATCACCAGGAAACCTAATAGCAAAATGCTAGATATCTCACGTTCTCTATATTTGAGCACTTTACAAAATTGAATAAGCACTCTGGTCTTATCTTAAGTTGGTTTAGTGAATCACAGTAAATATTGAAGACTGTTAGAATAGCAGGCTAACTTGTCTTATTTTTTACTCTGCCATAAGCTACACAATTATTTGGAAAAGTCAGAGCTCCAAGTTCAATACTAGGCTCTTGCAGCCAGCTATCACTTATATCAACTGACTATGGGCTTGTGCTGAGTAGGGATATTGGCTGAACGTTGCCAAACAGTATTAAGTGGCTACTTTCTCTGTAATTGCTTGCTAAGAGACTCACTGGTTAACTAGAAATTCAAGAATACGTCATTCAGTGGTCTGGTTAAGTGAGGTATCCACAATGGTATTAATGGGGAAAAATGACACCCTGCAGGAAAAGGTGGGGGAGGGGCGAGGAATAGAGGCATAGGTTCTTACACGAAGCATCTGCATTTTTTAATTCTTTGATTGTAAGTAACTTTTGTCTCCTCTTTGTATTGTACTTGTTTTTCTCAACAGTTGCCTCCTAGACTTCACAAAAGGTGTGATATGACCATTCTTTGGCTAAGTCCAGGGTTAAAGAATTTTTAAAGCCATGTAACAGTTTGTCCGGCATGTGTGCCAACGGCCCTTTTTTTGTTATAACTTGGTTTGGTGACCACCCTCACCTCGAAAAAACCATGGCCCTTCGGGAGAGGTTTGAAGGATATTTATGTGTGTCTGGTCAGTCTTCTCTATTGCATTGTCTCTGTAGTTATGGGATGGGCACCTTTAGGGACTTTTATCAATTTTAAATGAATTATGGTAGCCAAACGTGGTTGTTTTGGGAGGGTGGACAGGACTTAACTTTGCTCTCTGCTGACTGTTTTGGGGAAAAAATTAACATAAAGTAAACAGAACCACCAAGGGATATACAAGGGACTTTCACACAGAAGTTAGAAGACCTTGACTTTGCAGATGACATCAGCTAGCTATCCTATACTCACAGATACATGCAAGCCAAAATAAATGATCTCCAGGTCTGTGCACAATTAGTACAGTTGAAAATCAACAGTGAGAAAACTGAAATCGTGAGAATCAACACACAAGAAGCACCAATAACACTTTCTGGAACTGAAATAGAAGAGGTCTGATATTTCACGTAACTTGGCAGCATTGTAAATGCAACAGATGGAACAGATGAAAACATTAAAGCCAGACTAGTGAAAGCCAGACACCCATTTGTAACAATAAAGCTAATCTGGAGAAACAGAAATCTTGCCCTCCAAATTAAACTTTGAATATTTAATGCCATTGTAAACTTGGTCTTACTGGATGATGCTGAAACTTGGGAGACTTATTAAGACTTTGCTGTCTAAACTCCAATTTTTCATAAACCGCTGACTTAGACAAATCTTCAATATCGGATGGCCAGAAAAAAATCACAAACGAAGAATTCTGGAGGAGGACAAAACAGAAACTGATAGGACAGGAATGAAAATGGAGGTGACTAGAACATACATGGAGGAAAGACCCAAAGAACATAACAAGACAGGTATTAGACTGGAACCCCCAGAGCAAGAGACAACAAGGGTAACATGGAAATGAACAATAGAAGCAGAATAGAAAGCTATCAAAAGGACATTGGAAGAAGCCAAGACTGCAGCAGGATACTGGCAAAGATGGAAGGCAGCAGTGGGAGTCCTTATGTTCTGGCCTAAGAGAGAGAGAATTCATTTTAAAGCTAGGCTATTTACAAGCATTTTGATGAGGAGAGCCCCTCCCTGTAGCTTCATCTGTGTTCTCTGCATAAATGTGATGGGGAAGGTGAGTCCCAGGGAGTGCCTGTAACACGGGGAGTTGGGGGTTTGCGGGGCAGCAGGTCTCATAGAGCAGCTTAGAATAAATAGATGGCAAGGAATTTGTGTTAGCTTTGACTGTGAGCTGTTTTGAATTTTGGTGCTGTCTGTTGTATAAAATTTGCTCAATTCTTTTTTACTGAAATTGAAAGGACCCCTTCTTCCCTAATTCAAGTAGCGTTTAGCTAGTTTTGACATCTCCTGAAAATAACCTGAATCAAATTAATTCAGTTGGTTTCCAGCTTCCTGGTGGTTTGAGGGGCAAGGAGGGAGAGCTTTTTTTCCATTCTGTGTCTTGAGGAAGCTGAGACTATGTAAAGAACATATTCCCACAGCACTGAGGGGTTCAAACAAAGCTATTTCCGTTTGGAAGCAGGCTGCTGGATTGCAAAGCAAGGCACAGGCTACTGCCTGCAGGCATTGTGAGTCCAAGCACGTACACTTACATCACCATAGTTTGAACTTGCATTTTGTGAAGTTTGTATAAAAAGAGCTGACACTGGGTAGGAAATGAAGATTCAGGGGGTCAGTGGGGCACAGAGTAGCAGCATTTGTTACTTTCCATTTGTAATCCAAAATCTTCATTGGCTTGATAAGACACTGAGTCGCATGATTTAAGTTGCATTGTCTTTAGTTTTTATCCTGTTTGGTATTGTACGTTCTTTTCTGATTGAGATTAAACAAGAGGGAGTGATTAGAATTAGCCTTTTGTGAAGAGGTGTGATTGGTATTACTGTTGTGAGGGAAAAGGTTGATTTTATCTGCTGTTTCTTGGATTCTGTGACTGCAGATTGTTTCTGTTTTAGTGCAACATCAAATATAAAGCAATAGCAGAGCTGTCTAATCCAGTTAAGGGAGGGGTTCACTTGGCATATAGAAGTTTACATTTCCCCATACAGATCTCAAATGATAGGTCAGTAGATGCAGTTTTTAACTGGTTCCTAAATAAAAGAATCTAAACTCACTGCCATCCATTTGGGTGGCAGTAACCTCTTTACCATTATTTTCCTGACAGCAGCCAAGTGCACAGTGATTTAGAAAGCTCACTCAGGCATCTTGTTCCTAACTTCCTTTGGCAGAGGCCATAGACTCTTTTCAACAACTTTGTGTACAAACTCTTGTGGAATAAAGGGAATTGTTTAACTGTTCCACTTAGCTCCTGATTGGGACAGAAAGATTTGTGGTGTGTGGGATGGCAGAGTGAAGAAATAAGGATTTTACTTCTATGTCTTACTCAAGGAACTGGTTCCCTGCCATATTTCATGTCTGGGTATTCCAGTGGCTCATCTTTCAACAGGAATTAGTTGAAATAGAAGAGGTCTGATATTTCATGTAACTTGGCAGCATTGTAAATTATACAAGGGTTTGTATAATGTTTTGCATCAGCTACCTAATGAAAATTATCACCTTATTTGGAAAGAAAATATGTGTTCATTGATTAATCCTTTTGCGTAATTAGTAATACAGTAGAATATGAGAAAATCTGATCTTCCCATGCTTTGAAAACACATCATAGCAGCTTGGCATATTTTTGGAGTTTCAAAACCAGGCCAGAGGTATGTATCTATAATTTGTTTCTGCTTGTGTCTTAACATGTTCTTCACTGAAACATTACTGTCTAAAAGGAACACAAAAGCATTTGCTAACGTGTGTCATGTATCTTTTGTGGATAGTAAGGCAAATTAAGTTCCAGAACTAATCTGCCTTTCCTGTGCTGGTCTATTTGTCACCCTCAGTAGTGTTGGATTCTGGTCTCTGACCATTTCAGCACTGAAGTTGAAGGAGTTTTCGTTGCATCTCCGTTTCTAAAGTGCTTTGGCATTCTTTTGGTAAAAGGTACAACATAAATAATAATTTTCTAATCACTTAGGTCAAATTCTAAAGCAGTATTAAATGGTAATCTACTATCATTTATAGACTCTTTTTTTCCCTTAAAGAATATTGACATCACAAACTTCAGCAGCAGTTGGAATGATGGGTTGGCCTTCTGTGCAGTCCTCCATACTTACCTCCCAGCTCACATTCCGTATCAAGAACTGAACAGCCAGGACAAGGTACAGTATTATAATATCCAGTTTAGCCTACGTTAACTGAAAATATAGTTAAGCTTAAAAAAAAAAACTTAAGACAGATTAAAAAAAATACATAGAATGGATGGGCATGCAACGGTAGAGAAACAAAATTGGGATTACTTGTTGCATTAAAATTGTAAATGGGAGCATGACTATATTACTTAAATTAGTTAAGCGTGGTTATAAAATTAAGACTTATCAATTATTTGAGGCCATTGGACAAATGAGAACTTTGGGACAAAGTTAAGAAGACTTCAATGAGCGAACATAAATTTTAAGAAGAACAGGAGTACTTGTGGCGCCTTAGACTAACAAATTTATTAGAGCATAAGCTTTTGTGGGTTACAGCCCACTTCATCGGATGCATAGAATGGAACATATAGTAAGATAGATATGTTCCATTCTATGCATATGTTCTATGTATACACACATACAGATAAGTTGGAAGTTACCATACCAACTGTGAGAGGCTAATGAGTTAAGATGAGCTATTATCAGCAGGATTTAAGGGTGGCAATTTTGCAACAGAAAAGCTTCAAAAACAGACTCCAACTAGAAACTGCTGAGCTTGAATTAATATGCAAACTAGATACCATTAACTTGGGTTTGAATAGAGACTGGGAGTGGCTGAGTCATTACACATATTGAATCTATTTCCTTAAGTTAAGTTCCTCACACCTTCTTGTCAACTGTCTAAATGGGCCATCTTGATTATCACTACAAAAGTTTTTTTCTCCTGCTGAGAATAGCTCATCTTAACTCATTAGCCTCTCACAGTTTGTATGGCAACTTCCAACTTAACTGTATGTATATATAATATCTTACTATATGTTCCATTCTATGCATTCGATGAAGTGGGCTGTAGCTCACAAAAACTTATGCTCTAATAAATTTGTTAGTTTGTAAGGTGCCACAAGTACGCCTGTTCTTTTTGCGGATACAGACTAACATGGCTGCTACTCTGAAACCCATAAATTTTAATGTGAGGAGATAACAAACAGTGGGTGGAAAGGGCTTTCAGTTGAGGTGATAGCATTCAGTAGTCTTTAACCAAAATGTTCCCTGTTGTTTAATGTTAAAGATCTGAAATTCAGCAACTTGTGTGCTTTGGAGTAGTTTATTCCCTTTTTTTGGGTGATAGGATGTTTTTTTGTTGAACATGCTTCCATCCCATATTGTTCAGGGTGTCTATTGCTTTCCTCCAGAGCAAAATTTAAAATCAGTGTTTTAGAGGAAAAAAAGTTAAAGATAAATTGGGAAAAAGAATAATCTCAATTTTTTTCAAATGTGTTGTAATTCGTACCCACAGAGACATCTTCCAGAGATGCATTGTTAATAATCTCCGTGACAAATGCAAAAAAAAATTCTTAACAGATGCAAAGGGATAGTTTATTACTTTTGCCATTTTTATAGACAATTAACTAATTTTTCACCTTAATGAATCACCTGATTCTTATTGTTCAGTCCATTGGTATATATTAAATAATTGTTTCTTAATATCTTATGTTTTCCTTTTTTCTCTTTAAATATCCTCTTTACAGCCCTCTGTTTCTTCTAAGACTTAGTGCTGCAGCTTTTTACTTGTGTAGAGCTATATTTTATTTGAAATTCAATTTAATCTTTATCATGTATCCATATTGATATTAAAGTTATATCTGGTTTTACATAAACACTAAGACTGGTAAGAGCTAAGAGAAGAATCCTCCATGAGCTGCATTGGACATTGGTATAAAGATTTATTTCATATGGTATCTGTTACTACTCTAAGGAGTGCTATAGGATTACCTAGAATAGATTAATAAAGATATATATTTCTCCTGAGTGCATCTCCACCACCTCTATAAAAGTGGCTACAAGTACCTCTTATTGATTACCATTGGCAGGCTATTGTACTTTTTTCAAATGAAGTTTTAAAAGTTATATTTACCTCTTATTTGAACAATTCCTCTAATGGTTGAAGTTTAGAATCTTATTAAACTTATTATTTCCCAAACTTTGCTCAGTATTCACTTATTCTCCTTATTTGATAACATTTAATTTAAAATGCAATCCCTTATAGCTGCATCTTTCTTATACAAACAGATGTAAAAACATATCCCTCTCCAGAATTAACAAAATTCTTTCCCTACTTATTTGATACTTTGGTTTTTGGGGGGGTTTTGGTTTTTTTTAAATTTTATCTGTGGCAAATTAAAGTCCCCAGTTATCACTGTCCTAACATTGTTGAAAAATCTTTACCCCAATCCAGCAGGTAGTAAATACTTCCTCCAGACATTCATGTATCCCTAGTACAGAATGATTCCTGTGACACATCTTTATAAATAGAAAAGGAGTACTTGTGGCACCTTAGAGACTAACCAATTTATTTGAGCATAAGCTTTCGTGAGCCACAGCTCACTTCATCGAAGCTGTAGCTCACGAAAGTTTATTCTCAAATAAATTGGTTAGTCTCTAAGGTGCCACAAGCACTCCTTTTCTTTTTGTGAATACAGACTAACATGGCTGCTACTCTGAAATCTATCTTTATAAATGTGATTTCGTTTTAAACTCTAGCTGAAGTCAATACAGGGTTTTATTAGAAATGTTTTCAAGCAGCAAGTCCGTTAAATTTTAAGTAGTTTCCCTTCTGTTTTCATATAAATGTTGCATTACATTTACAGAGAAGAAACTTCACTCTGGCCTTTCAGGCAGCTGAAAGTGTTGGCATCAAATCCACTCTGGTAAGTGTTAAGTTAAATGGATAATGTCCTGTTTATTAAATGTCTTTTATACCTTGCACAATGAAGCTCTGTGACAGAAAGATTACTGTGTTTTGGGCCTGAAGCAATATAATGAGGACAGTTAATTTGCCCCAGAGTGATTTGTAAAATGGTTGTATATTTTGTATGAAGCCTGCTTTTTCCATGTAGACATTACTGTTCTCCTGAATTTTTCTGTTGGCTTCTTCCTTGACAGGGCAGGTATTTTGTCTTGTGACAAACTGTAGCATATAAAGAAACCATTAATATTCAAAACAATACAGCCAAGCTAAAATAGAGTACAGGTGAACTGCTCACAGATACTCTGGCCTGGGAAGTCTGCAGGGCAGACATACTAGGCTTCTTACACAGCCTGGTATGTGTCTGTGCTGGTGGCTTAAGGAACTGTGGGTACAACGTACATTCTAGATTTGGGTTTACATTTCAAATTGTTTGAATTTAGTAGAATTCTGAAGGTGCAAATCAAACCCTTGAAAGTTGGTTTTTTCAATAAAGTAGGAAGGTCATGATTTCTGTGGTCCATCTGTTAGACCAGCAAATGGTCCAAACTATTGTTGTATAGAGGGGCTTTCTTTGTCTTCATAATCAAGCATTGGCAACATTAATAGAAAATTTGATACTAGGTCTGTAATGAATTAATTTTTTAACTGTGAAAGTGTTTCTCTAACAATAGTTAAGAGGCTTTGTAATTCCTACAAGAAGAAATTCCTGAGCAGAGTTGAAAAGAATTACTAATTGTCATTATGAAAATAATTATCAGAAGAGGAAGACTTTTCTGAAGCCATTGAATTGGAAGAAACCCAAGCCCTGGTAGATGTCTCCAGGAATTCAGCTAGAATTGCCAGGACCAGAAAAAGAATTTAAATAACTCATTAGGACTTGTGTAACTGGGATTCTAGCAAAGCTGCCATTGAGTTAGCGATTCACAATGCTATATAGTCAGACATTTAAAAATAGCACTTTCCTTGATCCTTATCAAAACCTCTGACCAGCCATTGTATTTGTTCACAATGGAGATGCAACTACTGAGTATTTTTAAATACCTCAGAAGTTAGTGATTTTGAAATGTGAAGATTTTTACCAAATGCAGATATAAAAATAGACTACTGAGAGCAGCTGTAGAAATGCCAGCATGCAGTTAGCTACAGTAAAGTGGCACTGTGATGTTCCCCTCTGGTGTTGTCTGGACCAGTGATCTGCTAGGCCACTCCAGTCCTTGACTCTGGGAGCCAGCCTTACCCTGATCTGCTGTGAGATCCCCTGTTCGAGAACCCCCTGCACAGCCTCTGGCATGTAAGCTGCTCCCTGCTACTTGCAAGCTAATGACACTAGCCAATATGTCCGGTCCCAGAAACAACCATAGGAACCTCCGTCTTACAGTGTCCAGTTATGCCCACTGGATGCTGCAAGCTTATATAAGTTCATCAATTTAACAAAGAAATTGATATGTACCAGGCTTGTTATCCCAAGGGGAGCCTCTGACACACTTCAAACCAAACACACTGCTTCAGATAGAATAAACAAACAAATTTATTAACTATAAAGATAGATCTTAAGTGATTATAAGTCAAAGCATAACAAGTCAGATTTGGTCAAATGAAATAAAAGCAAAATGCATTCTAAGCTGATCTTAATACCTTCAATGTCCTTAACAACTTATATGCTTCTCACTGCTGGCTGGTTGCCCTTCAGCCAAGCTCTCCCCTTTGTTCAGTGTTTCAGTCGCTTGGTGGTGTCTGTAGATGTAGGTGTGACAGAGAGAGCATGGCAAAATGTCTCTCCCTTTTATCATGTCCTTTCTTCCCTCTGGGCTTTGCCGCCCTCCTCGCCCCCCCATTTCAGGGTCAGGTGAGCATTACCTCATTGCAGTCCCAAACTGCCCAAAGGAAGGGGGTGACTCCCTCCAGGGTCTAACAGATTCTTTTGTTGCTGCCTAAGCCAGTGTCCATTGTTCCTGTGAGGCTGGGCTGGGTTTGTCCCATCCATGCCCTGCTGAGGTGTGAACTACCTCTCTGTTCTTGGAGTGTTTTTGCACGGGCTTGCTTTAAGCCATGAGGATACATTTTCAGCCTCATAACTATATACATCAAAATATAATGTATAACTTTACTATAACATTACTGTAACAATTATTATAACATCACTATAACAGCCATGCTCAGTGCATCATGAGCCTTCCGAAGACACCCAACATAACCAACTTTGCATTGGATACCACACAATCATTTTATAAAGATGAACATGGGAGTGTAGGGTGTCCCCCTGAGGTACAGAGTGTCACAGGCAGTTTCCTCTCCCTTGACATTACAGTACATAACGGTACTAGAAAGTGTACTTTACAAGATACCTGGAACTGGCTGACCAAAAACTATCTTAAAATGTAATCCCTACACATGCAGACACTTCCATAGGCTCAGGTACATCCAAGCTGAATTAAATTTTATAAGAGGAAATTGTATCTTTCAAAGGGAAAGTTTGTTAGCAGTATATGCAGCTACACTGTGTGTTTTGTGTGGCAAATGGTCATTGTGTCTACAAATGTTAATGAGGGTAACATTAGGGAAAATTATTTCAGTTGTTCCTTGTTTTGCCTACTCACAGCTCCTTTCATAAAGTGAACTCTAACACAATAATTGCTATTTCTGTTTGAACTCTATTAAAAATCCCTTCCTTTGCGTACAGGTTCTATGCGTAGATTGTGGAGCAAGATATATCCATCTTACTTGTTTGTAAATCCGTTTACGCACTTATGGTGCAATATAAATAATTAGAATAGTTTGAGATCAGTTCATAGCTTTGTGAGGTAGGAATTAACTCCTCACGTTTTGCCTCTCCTTCAGATTACATATTTTACTAGATTTGGTAATGCTCATTTTTCCTAGTTAAACATCTACCTTGGAAATCACTATACCAGTGGTGGGCAACCTGACAGGCTGCATGCAGGCCGCAGATTACCCGCCACTGCACTATACCGTTGTAAAGTGACGCTTGACAGTGCCAAGTAAAAAGGTTGACCGTTAGAGAGCAAGTTTGTGCCAGGACATTTGTTACAAAGCTAGACCTTGATCCTGCTATTGAAAGTGCATGTGCGGTTGCAGATACCTGCATGCGTGCCATTAACTGCAGCATTGGGGTTCTAGTGTTTCAAAACTGGACTGTTTTTATTGTTAGCAGTATTAAATGAGAAGAAACCTGAGGTATACTCTGATATTGGATTCATGAACTGCAGGTCACAAAGTTAATGTTGCTTTTCAATGAGATGGTAGCCCTTTGCAGATGGCGCAGAAATAACTGTTTTAAACTTTTAAGTCGTGAAGTACCTTTCACCATCTGAACTTTGCAAATGACATGCTGAGCAAAACGGAGATCTTTCCCTAAGCTTTTCTCAGAGTGGGAGCTTTACAGCTTTGATGAGCACTGCTTTGACATGAACTTGCAAGGTGGTAATTAATAATTTTGATCTTCTTTTTGTGACAGGACATCAATGAAATGGTGCGAACTGAGCGTCCAGACTGGCAGAATGTCATGCTGTATGTTACAGCAATTTACAAATACTTTGAAACCTGAAACCTTGTTAATCCAAAAGATTTGCAGGGTGGAATCATCACTATCTGCCAGACAGAAACATGACTGAAATGCTAATCCCAGATTCATTAAAATCTGGCAACATTCATGTCCCCCAACCTTCAGTGATGCTATCATGGATTGTCTCAAACTGCTTCAGCCAACAAACCTTGTAACACAGGTTAGAAGCAAGAACTTGTTACCAGTGTACTAGGCATATCCCATGGTATTGAGTTATCCAAATTAATTATGTAGCCTAATAAAACTGGCCTTCTAGGAACTTCCTTTACATCCAGACTTCTTGAAGTTTTCGTATTTCCATAAGAGAGACTGAGGTGTATAATGCTGTAGCATATACAGGATTGAATGTACAGCTAGAACTATGAGAAGGAAAAGGATGAAACAGCATCATAATCAATTTTCTCTACTATCAGAAACCACAGTGTCTGGGTGAATATTCTACCCTTATATACACTGCACCCCAATACAGTAAAAATCTTAATAGTAACTGAAGTTACTGTCTTCATTATTTTTCCTCCTCTAATGTGCACAATATTCAAGGGAAAGGAGCTTTTATTCTGTCAGGCTTACTTGACGAAAAGTGCTCTCTACACCTGGACAAATCTGGCGCAGAAGAACTCTTCAGTGTAAAGCTCTGTTTAAGCCTACCTCTGTCACACAGTAACGTGGCTTCCAACTTTATCTAATGGATTATAAGGACTAGCACATACAATTCCTGGCTTGAAGAGTATACTGTATTTACAAGGAGTTATATTTCATATAATTTTCTGTGCTTCCATTATAACTAATGAGATTAATCAAGAATTTATCCTCGTAGAACTTGTCTCTATCCCCTTCTTCCTTTGCCTGCATAGCACACATAGAAATGCCGATCTTTCCTTTCCAGCAATACAAGCATACAGTGTCTCTGATTTCAATGGTGGAATTATGCCAGTGGGATTTCTCCCTCTACAGAGAAGATAATTGTCAGTAATGGGATGTCCAGCTTTGCAGTGTTCCATGTACACTTTTCTTTGGATCTTGCAGATACTGGTCTAACTAAAAGAAAGCAAAACATGCTATGAAGAGAACTGTAGTGGAATTAATTTTTATGTAATCCTGTTCCAATCTGGAATATTGTATCACAAAGACTAATGCTCCTGAGGAAAGAATGAAAAGCTTTGGTCTGCTCAGATTGTATTCTCCTAAAATGCACCTCCGTTCATGTGGCAAAACTCTCTAGGCAAAAGAGTTCAAGCAAGTGCCTTAAATATCCTTGAGTTGGTAGACCCTGGAGCTCCAGGGCACTGTGCAAAACATTAGGAACTCAGAAGGATTTCTAGTGGCAAACTGACGTGTGTTGTTAAAATGATTTTTGTAATCCTGTACTTGTCATACCAAGAGGAGGCCTTCACCCTACCATTGTGTTCCTGCCTCTTACTTCCCTACATAGATAGCAACAGTTAAGCCACAGGAAAGAGCCTCTCTCTAATGTTGAGCTGAAGCTTTCATTTGATGACCACCTTTATAAATACACTTAATCTACCAACAGCCCTGTTAGAAACAATGATTCTGTTATTCCTATTGTGTGCCTATAACTCTTATGGACAGTTTGAATGAATAGATGTTAACAACTCAGTGAATGCAAATGTGCTTGGCAACTATTAGTGCTATCAGGAATGGAAAAAACACTGATTCAAATTAAAACTATATAGCCAGTCAGAATAGCTAGAGCCCTGAAGAATGTAACCAGTCTGAAGAGGGGGCATTTCAGCATGCCTCTGGCATTTAAACAGACCTCACACCTCTTAACTCCTATATTATAAAGCTCAACTAACTCTTAAATTCTGATCAGTGTCTGTAGTGGAAGGAATAAAACAAATGTCTTTAGTGATGGGGGAAGGGTTTATTAAATGTCTGGTAAATAACCATTTAGTCCAAAGAGAGGACACTTGGAGAAGTTTCCAGAGAAGCTGTTTCTGGTGACTACTTCCTCTCAGATTGGGAGGCTAATGTTAGGCAAGTAGCTAAAAATTCTCAGGCTGTGAGTAAACAGGCTTGAAGATCCTCGGCAACCAAGAGAAAACGGTTGCAGAAGAGACTTCAAATAAAAATATCTTCATAAGAGTTGAATAGAAAGAAGTGGGAAATGTACACTATCGCTTTCACAAACTGCTGAAATCCCATTTCTGCACTTTTATGTTACGGGAGGCTGTTTTCTTTTCCTTATGAATTTAAGTTGTCTATTTACAGTTGCATCATTTTATTTATTACATTAAGATTGAAAAAAAATTCTAATTAAAAAGATAGCACTCCTCACTCTAAATTCACTAGTAACCTATTTCTTTAACATAGTTTGAGCCAAGGGCTAATTTTAGCTATTTTTCTGCAAAGTGGTGTCTGAACTTTACTTGCCTGGAAATCTCTGTTGTTAATTGTAATAGTATTGATCATGTAAACATCCATAAAAAGGGAATTCCAGTTTTTCAACTATATCCAGTTAGGCAATATGATAGAAGCATTAAGAATCTGCAGAGATGGAAGTTTTAAAATAATAAACATAGACCTTCATTAGAAATGAAGAAATCTACAGATTGCTTCTTGGCGCGATCTGTCTGTTTTGGTGGGTTTTGTTTTTGTTTGTTTGGGGGTTGGTTTTGGGTTTCTTTTTTTTTGTTTGTTTGTTTGTTTGATCTGAAGTTATACTTGGTGTTGATGGTACACAGGTATTGGAGTTACATCTGGAAAGAGGCATGTGGCTCCATAAAGAAATTTCCGAGACACACATCTGAGCCTTTACAAATAGAATACTGTGCTTCTGACCCAATGAAAGGATATTCAAGAAAGGGATGGAAGAAATAAAACAAACTGAACCCTGGTACACAGTAACAGAATGTTCAGAAAGGCGGAAACAACGAATCTCTCCTTTTGCTAATTGGAAGAATGACTTATGTAACCTTTCTGGATAGAAATAATGCTCTTCAGTATGGTTCCAACTCATACTTCACCCCGAAAGGGCCAGTTCGGTTACACATTGTAGAGTGCAAGCTTTGTGCTGTTTGACTTGATATTTTTGTTCTGTTTAATGTACTTAAAATGCCAAACAATATATGGTAGATTTATTTTTATTGCATTTTAGTATGTGCCTTGCAAATGCCTGTGTTTTAGTAGTCTGTGTTATTCATGTCCATCTCTGTAAGAGGTGCACATAACCAAAACAGCTTGGACGTCTTTATGCAGTTTTGGCTCTGTTGCTGTCTGGATAATGTTAAGTGAAACACATTCCATTGAATGTAAAGATGTCAGTATCCAGTCAGGTGTGTGTCAGATTTGTTTAATATTCATGGTACATCAGCGGGGAACTGAATGAACAGTTGAAGCTTTTTCTTTACCTTCAGTTAGCATCAAAGGAGGAATAACTTATTTTTTAATATTCAGACAGACGGTCTCCAGAGTTCTTTGATGTCCAGAGTAACAATAAAAAGGTGATGTGAACCTTTGGAATCGATGAGATTGGGTTTTCAGGTATTTCGTATGTTTAACTGAAAACACTTATCCGTTAGTTTTAGCCATGTAACTCAATGGACCTCATAATGACCTTTCACTACAGCAATACCTGCTAGAAATTCTAAGCAAAAGCCTCTAATTGAAACTGCAGCCATGGAGAGGCAACCCAGAATGTTGTATTAATAATTACATGATATCCTGGTTAAAGAATAAAATGTCACTCTTTGCCTTATTTATATTAAACATTGTTTCTGCCAATTATAAATTGCATTTATCAGAGAGTGATAGATGTCTCCAGTTTAATAATATGTTGTCCCTACCTTTCTGTGCTCTTGAAAAGTCAACCAGTCTGCCTTGAGAGGTCTCCAACTTTGCCAGGGCGATGAAACCAAATTCAGCTGTTACACTGGTGTAAATCCATATGAACACCACTGACTTCAGGAGTTACTCCTGTTTTACACGTATGAACAGAGCAGAATTTTGCCCACTAAATCTAATATGATGATGCGCGCAAAACTGTGGTAAAATCGTTATAAAGATGTGCCTCAGGAGTTGTCAAAGTGACAGCAAAATCTCTATGGTGTTTCATATTTGTTCCCTGTCAATGACCTCAACATCAAATCTCATCTGCCCCCGCCCCACCACCCATTCTACCTCTGATGTTATCAACCATTCCAGGTAATAAAGAACCTGGTAGTGACAGCAGTTTTGTTGTTCGTATGAAAGGTAGAACAGAATATTTTATTCTTGCATCTCTAGTTTCTGTGCAATTCTGACAAAGGTATGAAATTTTTGGCCCATAACTCTGTTTTAAATTAACAAATAGGAGCGTATGCTTTTTCAAGATTTTGTTTTACCAGCTGTGTTCTACTCATGGTTGTCTTAAGAGCCCTACTTGCCTGTCCATTGACAAGCTGACATCCCTTTCACAGCTTGCTCCAAGAATGTCAAAACCGTAGTCCTTTTCTGCCCTGATTCAAGACACAGCCCCAAGAAGGCTACCTGTGGAAAAGGGCATTATCGTCGTCATATCTGCACAAATTGCTTGTCCCCAAGTTTTTATGATCTTCCGGACTTGACGTGATCAATGATTTTTACCTTTGACTCTTATTTTTATTTCATGTCCCTCCAAACCACATTGTTGGCTACTGCTACAGTGCCTTGCCTGAGCAGAATGGCCAAGGCATGAATCCCTGTGAAAGTGGACACCACCCTGCATTTTAAAGTCATTGTCATGTCTGTGCCCCAGAGTTGACACCGTTCATTGTGCTTCCACTTGCCTGTATACGTTGATTGGCCAAATATAAGTCAGATCATTTCAGCTCTTCAGTTGACACCTATTTCCCCCTCACATCAAGAAATGTCGTACATAGAGCTTACATCTCACTGTAATGCTTGTCTGGTGCTTTTGCATTAAAATCCTTAACTCTCCAGTAAATGAAAATAGTGTTAGACATTTCTAATTTAATGGCCCCAACTAAAAATGTGGATTTAATACTGACTGTGCCCCTAGAGTAGTTTTTCTGCTCGTTTCTCAGGGAGAGTTCCTATGCTCAAAGAATGAGTTGCTTGCTGCAGTAGAACGGGTTGTGAACTGCAGTGTTTAATTTAAAATAAAATCTGTTGTTGGAGTTCAGTTGGGTTTACTGGACAGTTCTAAGAATTTGTTCAGCTCTGTCTGCTCTTAATTTCTGTAATAACTAGGTCAGCGTTGAGTACATTTGGTAACTGTCAAAAGGTCAGCGTGCTAGGGTCTGGGAACATTTGACTAGTTCATTATGGTGTCTAAGTTGTTTAAAAGATCTTTTTTATATGTAATTTTGTATAAAGGGCTTAGCCATTAAGCAGAATATTGAAGTGGGTCTCTTATTTCTTGTGTATTCCATGCTTGCCAGCTTTTACAGTGGTAAGATCTTCAACTGTCTCAGCTTGACAGGATTACTCTCCTGGTCTCTGAATTAATTATATGTAATTCTTTTCCTTCCATAAGAAATTGTTTGCCTACACCTAAACTTGAATAATACTTAGCTACAGAAGCCGGATGCTTCTGCATTTTTCTCCAGATTAAAGTGGTTTATTTTTTACTTGAGAGGTTCCTGACCCTAATTGATACAGGGCTGTATCTGCTGTTGAGTTGCACGCAGATTTCCTAGCGACTTCAGTGAGAGTTCTGCGTGCAGAACGATAGACAAGTCGCTTACAGAATATTTTGTGGCACCACAATCATCCCCATTTTCAGAGGTTTGCAGTGTTGCCAAAATCACTCAATCTAGGCTGAAACTTGGTATATAAGCTCTCACCGGGGGAGTATCCTTCTGTTTAATAGTATTTTTGAAGAAATAGTTTGTATTTGGTATAGGAACTAAAGGAAATGTCATGGGTTTAGAATCGCTGTGCTTTTCTAATGCTTTTGAATTTTAAACTGAGAATTTTGCATATAGTGCTAGAATATGAACTGGATTTCTTGGAGGGAAAAGATTTTAAAATGACTCGCTGTGACTCCACTGTGAATAAGCAACATGTTATGTTACGTGCATTTCCTCTTTCCAGTGAATAATATGTATAGTTTTACTCGTATGCACTTCGTGTGTGTGTTTGGTAGCTAGAATGGCACAACAAACAGTTATTGGTGCAAAAGAGCCCTAACAGTCTGTGTTATACACAGGTCATGAACCAAGATTTTAAAGGATAGACTGTATTGGCAACAAAGGAACAGTTAACGTTTGCTCAAAACTCCACTTCACAAAATGTCTCTCTCTCTCTCTCTCTCTCTGCTTCACTTCTTTCAGCTAAATATGTATTTACAATTATGGTGAATTTCAGGAAATGGGGGACATATACATGATGACATAACCAAGTAACTTATACATGTAAAAATTACATAGTGTTTCATGAGTGTTTCGAAAATATTTTTAAATGTGTGTATCATTAAATATTCAGTTTGTTACAATCTATTCTTACTAGTTTAATGTAGATTTGCTTTTAAAACCTACACCTCTTTCATGTTTCATCTGCTAAAGTTTGCTTGAACAAAAAAAGCCTTAGTTTTCCTATTGGTTAATACAAATGAAAAGTATGAGACTGCTAACTGGGATATGGAGCATTTCCCCTCTAGATTGCCAGTTCAAATCCAGCGTGGGCCAGTAATGACTGTCTGAAGGTTGTTTGGTCAACATGAAATGAATCTGTGATCCAGTTAATAGTGGGCAGGTGTCAACATCAGGAAATCAGAGTGACACTAATTGGCACCACCCAAAGGGATGGATACTGAACTATCTTCTGGCCCTTAGAAGTGGTACCTTCATTTCCAGTTTGAGATAACTGGCAGAATAGTGTGGGAAGCTTGTCCTATCCCCACTCACTCCAGCCCATGTTGAGAAAGAATAAAAGAACTTTATTGCCATCTCCTTCAGTCTGGCATCACAAGCATTGTATTTGCTTACAAAGTGGCCCACAACTTTGATAATGACACCACTGCTTGGAATATTATCAGTTGGCATAACTGCTCTAGAGAGAATTGGAATGTTACATAGCTTTTAAGAATCATGAAAACAGAAAACTGATTTTAAAAAGACCTTTCCATACATTCTTCCTAAGTTTTATTTATTTCTGTGTGCATTTGAAACATGACAGATCACCCTAGCAGTGATTGGGTTGAGTGAGGGTAGCAGTTCTAGTTCTATGCAAAAAGCACTTTCCCTTCTTTCTTAAACCACACATTCTATTGTTACAACTGAAAAGGCTTCAAGAAATGTCTGAGCTTTAAGTGCATAGTTGTGTCACAGATTTGACCTTACAGTCTGAGTGGGGAAAAAATAGTATCTTTTCTCAGCTTCCCTTCCAGTTGGATCTGAGACTTGGAAGCAGAGGAGGAATCCAAAATGTGTTTCAATTAGACTGCAGCCTGGTTCCAGTTTGAAAGGCAAAAATCAGTAATCATTGGGACTTCCAAGGCTGGCAATCCTATTTTAAATTAAAGCCCTTGGAGGAACAGTGTGTTTTTAAGTTTTGCAAGTTCCACTAAGGATCTGGGCATTTGCTTTATACAAAACAATGTATTCTGCGTTTGTATTTAGTATATATGCCTTCGATTTGCCAATGTTACCATGTTTTCTTCTTAAGTTTGTGAAATAAAGTTTTACAGATATTAAAATGTGTACTGTATTGACTGAGATGGGCCGTACTACAAACTCAGATCCAGTTAGCTTTTCGTACCATTCCGTCACCATTACTGACTTTCAGGAGCAATATTTAGAAGGGGTAGTTTACAGTTGTGTGTGTGGCATATATGTAATGCATGGGAGGTGTAACTAATTCCTGATTTCTGTATGTGGATTTCTCAGAATTTTAGCACTAGCAGCACAACTTAAAGCATCTGTCCTAACGGGTTTATGTACTATAGTAATGGGTATCCTTAGATATTATGATAAAAGTGGGTACTTGATGTATTGTCTTCACATTGGATTGTTCTGGTCTTGAATATTCAATGGATAGAGAAGGGAATTGCTGTTTTTTCTTGTTATAGGCTATTGCTATTATCCATTCCTACTTTTGCTGTGATCCTCTCCTCCCTAAAGGGGATTAGTGTGAAGATGGGATTATCTCAGGATAGCTGCACAGGAGAAGAAGCAGTGCTTTACACAAACAAGATGAGTGAAGTAATATCTTCTATTGGACCCATTTCTGTTGGCGAGAGAGACAAGCTTTCGAACTTACACAGAGCTCTTCTTCAGCCTGTCTCACCAACAGAAATGGGTTCAATAGAAGATATTGCCTGCTCCACCTTGTCTCTCTAATATCCTGGGACCAACCAGGCTACAAAAACACTGTATTGTTTTACAGATTTTGCTATAGAGGAGTGTCATTGCACAGCTGTATGCAAAAAGATTACAATAACTAAAGATTGAAATTTATAAAATTGGTTGGGCAAAAAAAAATTTTTAAGGGATGCTGTTGAGTCTGGGGCTAATTAAGTGTGGTCAGTGCTTGGATAACCTGGTGATAAGGTATGTTAGAAACGGATGTTAGCTACTCTGCCACGAAAACTGAACACGTAGCTAAATGTGATATGGAGAAGTGCAGCCTGGAGTGTATAATATGTTTAAGATGGATTAAAACAGAAATCGGTTCACTTCTCCAAGTCCCCAAATTTGCTTTTTTTAGAGAGAGGTAAAATTGGTTCCCTGCGCGGGTTGAGTGACCACGGTCCTGCATTTTTTTGTTGCACTATAAACATTCTTTTCTCTAGGCTTAAATTTTCAAAGCGGATCTGAGCTCCGCTTTTTTAGGATTGGCTTGTTCTGTTACTAAAAGCTTATACTGTAGAGCACCAAAAGGACACAACCAGTTCTGCTGGGTCCTGTACAAACATAGATGACAATTCCGGTCCCTAAGATTTTCCAGGGTACAGGACAAAGTAGGTGAATGAGATAAATAAGCAGACTAGGATGGGGGCCGTTCAGTAGCAGTGACCACAAGATCAGTTGTTTAAATGACGCTCGTGTTCACTACCACATAAATGCAGGAACAATTTTTTAATTTACTACTGTAAACGGATGGTCATTGTGAAGGAGGCAAACAAGGAGAACTATATTTGGCCTCTTTCATACTAGCTCATAACTGAGTTGTGAATGCTGTTTTATCTGAAACATATAAACAGCTGAAATCTGGCTCAATTGTTCCAAGGTTTGTGGGTGCTGGGATTTAGGACTTTGGTTGGGCCCATCTTTACTGCAAATGTGGTTCCCAAATTCTGTATAGACCAACATAGGTGGATATTTGGAGTCCCATCTGATTCCCATTGAAGTTAGAGGAAAGGCTGGCTCAGGGCTTGTCTACGCTACCGCTTAAGTCGATGTAACGTGCGGCACGCAGGGTTGTGAAAAAACACACCCCTGAGTGACATAAGTTGCATCGACTTAGTGCAATGTAGACTCCGCTTTATGTTGGTGGGAGATGCTCTCCTGCCAACAAAGCTCCCTCCTCTCATTGAGGTGGGGTAATTACGTTGATAGGAGGCTCTCTCCTGGCGACGTAACATGTCTTCACCAGCTGCGTTGCAGTGGCGCTGATGGAGCACAATAGTGAAGACAAGCCCTCAGTGAGTCGGAGCGGGCCCCTAGTGGGTGCTTTCTAACTGTCCCACAATTCATAAATATGCTTTTGTTATTTCTCAGTAATATTACTCACAGCAAGCGCATCTTGCCTCAGTTTTACTGTAATAGTGGCTGTCGCTGAACTTGTAAGTAGAGCGAGTTTGGAAAAAAAACTCCAATGTGGACAATGTCAATATCATTTTTCAGTTTTCAAAACAGAATGGCTCTTCACAATTTTTCACACCTTTTTTGTTTTCAGAATAAGACTGCGTAGACTGTCGGTCCTTCATCAGTTGAGACTGAGCCAATCACAACATGTCTTCCAATCTTCTCTCCCTCTGGCCATCCTTCGCCATGCTTGTCCATATCCCACAGAATAAGAAATTTAGAAAAAACGTAAATGGGCTTTTTAAAAAAAAAAATTCAAAACCATCACACAACAAAACTGATCAGTCAAAAGTTCATAATGCAAAGTCCCAAAGGGATGTGGCTTGGCTGCCACCTGGATCGATCTGTGGCCTAGGTCCTTATGCGGCGGGGAGTGGGTCTACTTGTATATTCAATTAATGTCCATTCGTGGCCATCTTCAGTCACAAGTTACATAAATAACAAAAAAAGGGAAGAAAGATGGAGCAGGGCTAAAAATGTAAACTTTGTTTTGACAGGGCAGTTTAGTTTCATGTTGGGATTAAATCGTAAATTTTATTTTAAAAAAATCTATTGAAAAATCAAAGCAAGAAGTAAAATGTTGGAAAGATTTTTTGACAGCTTGTTGCAAACTTTAGGTCAAATCTTTTTCAAAATAAACTTTTCATTCAAAAAATTTTAACCAGGCCTACTTGTCTTTTCACTAGTACATTGTTATAAAAATTAATAATGCTAACAATAATAAATACCCCTGTGCACAAGATTATCTTGGGCTGACTAAATTGTGAGGGCACACTTCCTGTCATTGTCTTGGGTATCGGTTTGTGTTTCTCGAACAATAGAAAATCATAACTAAGTACCAATCTGTATGTAACTTCTCAAACAGCCACATCTGCAGGCTTACGTATTTGGAGAAGGGGGGAAGAGGGGGAAAGCTGAGGAAAGGAACACAAACATGCCTCCATGAACTTTAAAAATGTCATAGGAGCCAAATCTGAATGAAGGGCTATGTAATTGATGAAATGGACGTCCTTAAAGCTCTTCAATTTTTTTTAAACCAGGGATCAGTAGCACAATATATTAATATCAACTTGGACATGAATTCCTGTTTTACATCAGAAGTAAGATGTTTGACTGTCTCAGCCTGTTCCCTTGTAGACATTTATCAACATAACAAAACCAGCATACACTGTGGCATAGTTGGAGGGCCAGGACAGAAATAGCAGGTTGACTGTACATCTGGATTGAGGTATGTTGATACAGTGGTGTAGGGAAAACTTGCACGTTACATGCCGATCCTTTGCCTAGCTCCAGCCAGTGTTTCAATTCTTTCCTTTGAGCATATTAGATAAAATAAGTGTTTTAAATATAGTTTTGTTCCTGAACAAAGATCTTGAGGGTTCTTGTCCAAGATGAAGACAGGGCAAGCTTTCATTATTTAAAAGTCTCTAAACATTTCAGTATTTTTATTTATTTTAAAACCGTTTTAATTTCAATTCACTTAAGCAATTGTGATGCTAGGGTGAAGTACTATTGAAAAATCTTACCACGAATGCCAGGTGAAAGATCTGCAGTAAGAAAAGAAGAAAAAAAAAAATCTTAAGAAATTTCAACAATACTTTTCTCTGTTATATTTTTGGGTGGGAAATTATTTTAGTGGTGGTGGGAATTAAGTTTTGTGATTAGATTAGGATTTTTATGTAGGAACCAATTTAACAGAGCTTTCTACTAAATCCTTATTAAAGGAGGAGCTCTCAACTAAATCTTGATCAAAGGCACAGATGGTTTAATGTATTACATTGTATATGTCCTGGGCGCTGATCTGGCCAGTCACTCTACGAATAGGGAATCCTTGCAGGATCGTTTATTATGAAAACTGACTTTCTTCCCTGGGTAGAAAGGTTTATTCCCAACACTTCCTTGCAATTGCATTGTAACTTAGTCGAGCCTTTTGTAGCTCTCTCCCCAGTGCTCTGCTTAATTTCTGTTTCCAACAGTATCTTCATGTAGGCCCAGCATATGATTTCTGCCTGGTTTCACAATTCTGTTCCCCACATCTTAAACTGATTTTTATTCTGGCTTTTTTCTCCAGTCCAAAGTGGAATATGATACAAAATTTTTCCTTGCATTAGACTGTGAAAGGAAGTGGCCATGTCTGGAGGGCTCTTAAACTGTCCATGTAAACTAGTGTTTGCTGTGTGAACCATATACTAAAAAGGGGAACTCCACTGATTTATAATATCAGTGCCCGTGCTTCTTAAAGATCAGAAGAGTGTTTAGTACCAGTTGAATGGCTTTGTTTTCCTCATTTCTTTTCTCACAAATGAATTCATTCTAAAACTTACCCAAAGATGTCCTTGCTTATAAAAGTCCCTGGTTTCCATCCAGACTTCCAAAAACAAAGATAAAGAGCAACTTGATGCCACGAGTCTAGTCCAAGTTAATAAAGTTTTTATTTGCTCTTATACCTTCAGTTGCCATCCTTATCACTATGGTTTAATTCAGTTCTGTTTATAGAATTTAATTTCTGTGTATGAAATAGATTTTTTTTAAATGGTCTCCATCTTATTTTTCTGAAATCTTATTTCCTTCTATCTGCAGGGCTTCCGATCGTCAGAGGCCTCCTTAAGCTCCTTACAAAACTAAAATTAATCAAACAAACCAATGGAGTGTATATCTAGAATGCTAGATTTTTGTACTGAATAGATATTGCGGGGAAATATCTGTGTGCCTGTAAAGTGCTGTGGATAGCTCATTCCCCTGTCTTTTAAGCCTCCTTTTTGCAAGTAATTTTAGGGTCTCTTGACACCAGAATACTGAAAGTTAAGCCTTTTAAAATGAAAAACCCTTGAGTCCTGGGAGTCTGGAGACAGCTTCACAAGGCTGTTGACAAGATCATATTTTTCAAAAATAAATAACCTGCAGTGCACTAAAACTTTTTCAAGTACAGTATTAAGTTGCTCTGTATGCGCTTATGGCACCTAATCCAATCCCACTGAAGTCTTCCCATTGACTTCAGTGGGCACTGGATCAGGCCTTTCAGAGGTGAAGAATACAGCATATTCCCTTAGATGAAATTTGTTTTTACCATGTGACAGGGCACTCACTTCTTGAATGGCTCCTAGCAGCTGGGTGTGCTATTGCAATCTTTTTCCTACTCCTGGCTCCCCCCTATAGGTTTTTGACCTTGCTAGGTGGTTTTTCAGTGGCTCAGCCCTCCAGCCAGGTGTCTCAGTAAAAAAAAATGAATGAACCTCTTCTGGGGTTAAAGAGCTCAACAAATTGTCTGCCCTCACCAGGGTATTCATCCCTCTGTGAGCCCTATAAATTCAGCCTTTAGCTTGCGCTTCCCAAAGAGCCTTGTCCCCTTTTCAGGGCTTAGACTCCTTTGCCAGTGGAGGAACCCAGGCCCACCCAATGGTTCTGGTTCCAGCCCAGGGATCCTATCCACAGCAGCCACACACTCCCTCCTTGAATTAATTGCTGCTGTTTTCCCTGGGTGTCTTACTGCCTGCTCCCTTCCCTCTTACCTTAGGGTTACACTTCTCAGGTGCTCTCTCCCCCAGTAAATGCAGCTAGTCAAGCTCCTTTGGCCAGGGAGGAGAACCCTTTTCCACCTCTCTGGTCCCAGCCAGGAGCTGACCTGCTCAGGCCCTGCAGCTCATTTTAGCTGAGCCAGCTGGGGTCTCATTTCCTAGAGAGGTTTCATGGAAATAGCCAGACTTGGAGGACCAACCATCGTTGCTCCTTTCTGGGATGGGTGTAGTAGGACTTCAGGGCCTCCTACAGGGGGCCACAAAGAGCCAGACACATTCCACTACATTCTACTGTAGGATCTCATTCTGAGAAGTACTGAGTACCCACAGCTCCAGTTAACTTAAGCCAAAGTTGTTGGGTCCAGAGAGTTTCTGAAAATCAAGCTTTGTTCTTTTATTGGAAATGGTGAAAACGGAGTCACAGACTCAGGCCAGAAAACAAAACACATTGGGGGTGGTCTGAGACAGTGTTGTTGCTGGCAAGGGGTGATGATATGTTGGAACGAGCTGCCCAGACGCTAAAACTTTATGAGCTAATAAAATTCCATCATCTCACATCAATGTTCCCAGTATTTGGAAACCACAATTATCCCTAGTGGGATAAGGGGGTCAATAGTTAAGATGGGTGGTTTTGTTTTCTCTTCTGTATCTACAAATTTGTGTTGCCAAGCTCCAGTCAGAATGTTGAACTTATCCTGGTTAATAAGTGATGCCCTCTCATTGCTCTTGAAAACAAAATGGAAATTGAGTGAAAAAAATCATCTGATCCTTGCTATCATCATCCTGCTGGGGCACTGCAACTTCAACAGCTGTATTGTGCAAAGGTGAATTCTGTGTACTGTGAGAACACGAGTAATTATTGCTCCATGACATGCATATGGTAATTCATGCTTCAAACTAGTTTTCTATTAATAGTACACAAACAGCACCTAAACTTACTGTGGAACAACATCTTTCCATTTTACTACATGCCAGAGAGCAGTAGGAAATATTAAGTAAAAAAAAAAAGTGAAGAAACCTTAACAACAGACATGGGATTTTCAGGAATGCCTAAGTGATTTAGGAGCTTTAGAAAATCATCTCCCCAATGCCTAGCCATGATGTATAGAGTCGAATAGATACAGTGAGGTGGCTCAGTGTTTGGGAATTCTTGTTTGAGAACATCTGCAACAATTGTCTGATGTCTTCCTTGATCCTGGTTTACACTCTGTTTGTGATAGATTATGTAAATACTATGTAATCTTTTATTCTAGACTTAAATGGGTTCTATGAATGCCTAAGTCTTTAGACTTAGGCAATTTCCTTTGGGTGGTTTGTCGCTAAAGCCATGTTGTGCAACACAAGAGTCTATGTTAAGCACTCCTCCAAGCATTTTGTATATGTAACTTTATTTAAGGACCTGCTTCTTATTTGATGGTCTAAATTAAGTTTTAAACAGTTGACCCAACATTACTTACAAGTATTTAATGTTCAAATCCTGAATATCAGAAAGAGAAAAGAGCAAAATCATGAATCTTCTAACTTTTATTCCAGTATATTTTAAAATGAGGCTTTCTCCTGGTTGATGGGAAGTGAGAGGAAAGGTCCTTGCCACAGAGGATTTAAGGGACTCCCCAGGCATACTTACAGGGGTGAGTGATGGGGGACACATTGGGAAGTACAATGAAGAAGCAGTAACAGACTGGGGTATATCTTGAAGGATAGCGTAACACAAGCCTAAAAAAAGAAATGCAGGAGGGGGCAGGACAAAAAGCAGAATATGTTTGTGCAGGGGAGCCAGTAGAAGTTGGGGAGAAATGCGGGGGAGGTCCAGGGGCATCTCTGTAAGTGAGGGCAGTGGGAGCTTACTGGTGGGGGTCATTGCAGGTGGAGTGGCAATGGACAGAAGAGTGCAGTAAGTTTCAAAAGATTGATTAAAAACTTTTAAGAGATTTTACCTTCCCTTTGGAAGAATGAGTAAATTTCTTGTTATAAGACTACCTTCCCCCAGACTTCCCCAAAACCAAACCAATCCACCTGAAATTTCACATCTCATCCTAGGGGAGAATTTTTGCCAAATATCCTCCTAAACTCATTATGCGATGAGGTTTTTTAATGATCTGTGTCATTCATGTTCCAAATATTTTCCTGTCACTTTCTTAGCTCATCGTATCTCTGAAACAAAATTCACTGCTCCTGTCATGCTTAACAAAAGTGCCTTTCACTGCTTTTTGAGGCAGTTCAGGAAGCAATTATTTATACAAAACCCCATTTTGATAGCTACATATCAAACACCGATAAGTGCATTTAAAATATGCGTATTATACACACTTCCAGTGTGTGTATTATACATGCATCCACTTGATGCATTTCCATAGATGGGCATGGCTTGGATGTGGTCCGTCACGATGCAGGAAGATCCAGTTTGGGTAGAGAATGAAAAGAAGAGCCACATGTTGGAGAAGATATCTGATGAAAGGAGCAAGAAAACTGGAAAGAAATTTAGTCCATTCCTGCATGGCTTGTAAGGTTTACAGCATCTTCTGTCACAAAGGAACTCTAAAACACCCTGGTCCTATCTCTGATACAGCATGATTACAGTGAGAAGCTTGTTTTGGTCACTGAGGTATATTAGATTCCAGACTGTAATGGAATTCTAAACTCTATTATATTGTTCAGCCATGAAGAAGGGGACACAGCAGACTGAACCATCCTGAACTTCAAAGACAGCATGATAGTAGAAATGAAGAACTTGAAGGGGGAGATGGAATGGAATGCTAAACTGTATTCTACTGTTGGACACTAGGTGGTGCTGTGTCACATACCTTATTAAACCCTAACTTAGCCATACCTGGTGGAGCATTAAAGGATCTTATACTGAACACCTCTAGTGTGCATCTCTTTGAGATGGTAGCTCTACGGCCAGTCCATATTTGATACAGAAGCCTGATCTTCTAGTAGAACCCTTGCAACCTACCATGTACAAGTTGTATGTGACACAGACCACGACCATTCAGTCCTTTGCCATTGCTGAGCCTTGCAATTGTCATATGAATACCTCTCCACTAGAAGCTGGATGTCAGAGCAAACTTTACCCAGAGCTGAGTTAGCTTAGTGGTTTAACTTGCAGGTTCACTTCTTGTGTTGACTAATATCTCTAACTGCTAGATAACTTTGATACCTCCTGCCTGACTAAAGGTTAAGTTAAGGCACAAACACAAGTCTCTATCAATGCCACAAATATCTCTGGATCCATAGATGCAAGTCTGTTTATCAAAAGCATTATTCTGTTCAAGATGAGCTGAGTGATCACACTTTCAGTAGGAGTCTACGCTCACTCCAATCTCAAAGCAGCTTCAACATTTTGCCAACAGAGCTCGGAAGTATGTTTTGGTTTTTTCACCACCTTGCAGCTGAAGTATCTGGAGTGGTGAAACTTTGGCCGGAAGTAGCTGTTTTCTTTCTGATTATATTATTTTGCACTACTTTTTCCAATAACTTACCCAAGCAAAACATTGATGCATCATCAACTAAGCAGAGAGTAGATCATAGAGTATAGTTTGCATGGCACATTTCAAAGGTGAATGTTTCTTTATACAGAGTTCACTTCTGTCTTGGAAGGAAACTTGTTCAAGATTCATGTTACACTAGTTTCCTACAGACTTCAGTATTTTGGATCAGTTTTTATGGCTGAAAGGTCTCTATTGTGATTTAAGAGTAGTGCGTAGGTTAACAGTAACATTTATTCTAGAGTTATTACTCTTTTAGTTTTAGAGGGTAGAGTATCTTGAACTAAAAAATGAAGGTGTAACTGCTTGTGATCTAAATCCATTTGCTATGTTCAATCAGAATATAGTGCCTACCCCAGGAACATACACAGGCGCATACATACCAATTTCCCAAAGCTTAAAACAATGATGGGCAAAATTGAGGGAGAATAAATATTTAAACAAAAAAAATGAATGATAACTCAGTTATTTAAGAATGCTTTATTAGATGCTCAGGAAAACATAATTCTGTAGTCACAGAAGAAGGCTTCTTTGCTGTAAAAGCTATCATGATATAAGAAGGCAAGTGAAGACAACAATATAAAAGTTACAAATAGAAAATGAGGAAGCTGATAGCAGTGAATACAGATCTGCAGTTAGGAAATGCAGACTCCTGATAAAGGAAGCTTATGGACGATAGGGTTTAAGGGCTTCTTTAAATATATTGAGAAAAAGCAAAGTCCTAACAATGGGATAGGTCTAGACAATCATAGAAAAAGCAGATGTATTCAACAAATATTTCTGGAAGAAGCAAGATAATCATATCTTAGTGATAATGAAATACTTTCTATTCCAGCAATAACTAAGAGGATGTTAAGCAGCAACTATTAAACACCTTTGAATCTGTGGAACTAGATAATTTGTGCCCAAGATTATTAAAAGAATTGGCTGATGAGCTATCTGGTACATTAATGTTGATTTTTAACAAACATTGCAACACTGGGGAAGTTCCAGAGGCCTGGAAAAAAGCCAATGCCCCTCTATTTAAAAAGGGATAAAGGGGATGACGTGACAAGCTATAGCCCAGTTAGTCTGAGATCGATCCCAGGTAAGATCGTGAGAAGGCTAATATGGGATGCAAATCATAAATAATTAAAAGATGTAGCATAATTTATGCCAGTCAACATGGTTTTATGGAAAATAGGTCTTGTCAAACAAATGTATTATTGGTTCTTTAGGAGATCACAGGCTTGGCTGCTAAAGGTAACTACATAATACTTAGACTTTTGTAAGGCATTTGATTTAGTTCTGCATGAGATTCTGATAAACAAATTCAAAATCAGTGTAGCCACTAGTATATGGATATTGCTAGATCACAAAAAGCAATTGTAAATGGGGAATAGTCATCCAATGGAGGTGTTTTTAGCGTGGTTCCCCCAGGGACCTGTTCTCAGCTCAATGCTGTTCAAGATCTTTATCAAAACTTGCGAATCTCACACAAGTTGGTGGAGTGGTAATGATTGAGACAGGTCAGTTATATAGATCAACCTGGATTGCTTGGTAAAGTGGGCTTATTTGAACATCATGGGTTTTAATACAGGCAGGTCCTATATTTAGGAACAAAGAATGTAAGTCACACAAGATGAGGAACTGCATCCTGGAAAGCAACAACTGAAAAGGATTTGGAGTCATTGTGAACAAAGAGTTGAATATGAGTTCCCAGTGGGATGCTAAAAGAAAAGGAGTACTTACGGCACCTTAGAGACTAACAAATTTGAGCATAAGCTTTCGTGAGCTACAGCTCACTTCATCGGATGTAGCTCAGAGGGTGAACACAATTCCTGAATGTATAAACTGGGAAGAATATCAAATAGGATAAGGGAGATGTATGTGGGATTAGTGAGACCATTACTGGAACAATGTGTTCAGTTCCAGTGTCCACACTCCAAAAGGATGTTAACAAATTGCAAAGGGATCAACAAAGAACTACAATGATGATCTGAGGTCTGGAAAACATGCTCTATAGTGAGAGATTTATGCTCAATCTATATAGTTTATCCAAAAAAAGACTGAGGTGACTCAATCATGGTCTACAAGTCCGTACATGGAGAAGAGATTTTGAACAGTAGACAGCTCTTTAATCTAGTTGAAAAAGGCATCCAGTGGTTGGAAGCTGGAGTTAGAGAAATTCAGACTAGAAATAAGACACGTTGTCACTGAGGGTCATCAACCATTGGAACGACTTGCATAGAAATGCGGTGGATTCTCCATCACTCAGTCTTAGAATTAACTTTTTAAAAGATATGGTATAGCTCAAACAGAAACTCTGGGCTTAATGCAAAAATTGAGAGGTTTCTTGGTGTGTGTTATGCAGAAGGACAGGCTCTAGATGATCATAATGGTCTCTTCCAGGCTTAAACTCTATAGGGGTAAGAGTCTTGACTTTCTTGCTTCTGTGAATGTTCCCATGTGATTTAATTTATTTGTGTTACCGTAAAATCCAGAGGCCTCAATCAGGATCAGGGTCTCCTTGTGCTGGGTGCTGTACAAACATAAAATGAAACGCTACCAAAGGGAGGCTGGATAAGCCAGCATCGGCCAGTGCTCTCTTGAGCACTGGGTATCTGGAAGTGGAAGGAAGGCAGAGGACACTAGCAGAGCCAGCACCAATGAGTTTGACACCAACCTCTCAATGAGGGTGAAGTTCCCCGTGCCGAAAACCTACCCTTCCCCCAGCCATACTGCCACTCTAGGCAGCAAAGCTGGCACCTGTGGCACATAAAGGTGACATTGAATCACTGAGCCAGACAGAGCTCCAGCATAGCTCCAGACATGAAGGAAAGTTCCAAAAAGAAAACAAAAAACATAGAATCATAGAATATCAGGGTTGGAAGGGACCTCAGAAGGTCGTCTAGTCCAACCCCCTGCTCAAAAGCAGGACCCATCCCCAATTAAATCATCCCAGCCAGGGCTTTGTCAAGCCTGACCTTAAAAACTTCTAAGGAAGGAGATTCCACCACCTCCCTAGGCAACGCATTCCAGTGCTTCACCACCCTCCTAGTGAAAAAGATTTTCCTAATATCCAACCTAAACCTCCCCCACTGCAACTTGAGACCATTACTCCTTGTCCTGACCTCTTCCACCACTGAGAATAGTCTAGAACCATCCTCTCTGGAACCACCTCTCAGGTAGTTGAAAGCAGCTATCAAATCCCCCCTCATTCTTCTCTTCTGCAGACTAAACAATCCCAGTTCCCTCAGCCTCTCCTCATAAGTCATGTGTTCCAGACCCCTAATCATTTTTGTTGCCCTTCGCTGGACTCTTTCCAATTTATCCACATCCTTCTTGTAGTGTGGGGCCCAAAACTGGACACAGTACTCCAGGTGAGGCCTCACCAATGTCAAATAGAGGGGGACGATCACGTCCCTCGATCTGCTCACTATGCCCCTACTTATACATCCCAAAATGCCATTGGCCTTCTTGGCAACAAGGGCACACTGCTGACTCATATCCAGCTTCTCGTCCACTGTCACCCCTAGGTCCTTTTCCGCAGAACTGCTACCTAGCCATTCGGTCCCTAGTCTGTAGCTGTGCATTGGGTTCCTCCGTTCTAAGTGCAGGACCCTGCACTTATCCTTACTGAACCTCATCATATTTCTTTTGGCCCAATCCTCCAATTTGTCTAGGTCCCTCTGTATCCTATCCCTGCCCTCCAGCGTATCTACCACTCCTCCCAGTTTAGTATCATCCGCAAATTTGCTGAGAGTGCAATCCACGCCATCCTCCAGATCATTTATGAAGATATTGAACAAAACTGGCCCCAGGACCGACCCCTGGGGCACTCCACTTGACACCGGCTGCCAACTAGACATGGAGCCATTGATCACTACCCGTTGAGCCCGACAATCTAGCCAACTTTCTACCCACCTTATAGTGCATTCATCCAGCCCATACTTCTTTAACTTGCTGACAAGAATACTGTGGGAGACCGTGTCAAAAGCTTTGCTAAAGTCAAGATACAATACATCCACTGCTTTCCCTTCATCCACAGAACCAGTAATCTCATCATAGAAGGCGATTAGATTAGTCAGGCATGACCTTCCCTTGGTGAATCCATGCTGACTGTTCCTGATCACCTTCCTCTCATGTAAGTGCTTCAGGATTGATTCTTTGAGGACCTGCTCCATGATTTTTCCGGGGACTGAAGTGAGGCTGACTGGCCTGTAGTGCCTAGGATCCTCCTTCTTCCCTTTTTTAAAGATTGGCACTACATTAGCCTTTTTCCAGTCATCCGGGACTTCCCCCGTTCGCCACGAGTTTTCAAAGATAATGGCCAATGGCTCTGTAATCACAGCCGCCAGTTCCTTTAGCACTCTCGGATGCAACTCGTCCAGCCCCATGGACTTGTGCACGTCCAGCTTTTCTAAATAGTCCCTAACCACCTCTTTCTCCACAGAGGGCTGGCCATCTCTTCCCCATTTTGTGATGCCCAGCGCAGCAGTCTGGGAGCTGACCTTGTTCGTGAAGACAGAGGCAAAAAAAGCATTGAGTACATTAGCTTTATCCACATCCTCTGTCACTAGGTTGCCTCCCTCATTCATTAAGGGGCCCACACTTTCCTTGGCTTTCTTCTTGTTGCCAACATACCTGAAGAAACCCTTCTTGTTACTCTTAACATCTCTCGCTAGCTGCAGCTCCAGGTGCGATTTGGCCCTCCTAATTTCATTCCTACATGCCCGAGCAATATTTTTATACTCTTCCCTGGTCATATGTCCAACCTTCCACTTCTTGTAAGCTTCTTTTTTATGCTTAAGATCCGCTAGGATTTCACCGTTAGGCCAAGCTGGTCGCCTGCCATATTTACTATTCTTTCGACATCTCTTCTCCAAGTCCTTGATCAGAACTGGAGAGCCACAGGGAGTGAGAAACCTGACACTTTCCAAAGGTCAGGCCATCTCTTCACAGAGAATGTCGAAATGGGTAACACAATGTGTCTTGCTATGTTATCAGCTAGCTGGCCCAGCTCTCTCATCCAACATTAGAGCCTTGAGCCTTAGAGCTCAAGTGGCATCCTCTGCCTGCTTCAGGAATGTGCCCAGATCAGAAATCTGCAAAGCTGTGACCCTCTGACAGGCATTACGCTTGGGACTGACCACGTTTGGGAGAGCAGTACTACAACTGTTCAGCTGATGCAGATGGAACTCCTCGTCCCATCCTCCCACAACCCATCCTCCATCCCCTCTTTCAGAATCCTCTGCAACATTGACTTGAAATTCTGAGGGAATCGAGGCCTGATCTACACCTAAAACAAAGCCACCTACTACACCTGACAGTTACTGTAGGGTAAGCAACCATCTTTTCCTGACAATTCTACTGTAAAGGACAAGCAGGAACAGAAAGAGAGAACCTTTCAGGCCTTCTTTATCATAACGCAGCAAAAACACTTGATCCTAATTTAAAAACAAACCTTTGCAGGTTGCCTTTAAGCCTTCTAAGAGACAGTGAGGCTCTTTTCTATCATCCATTTGGTTACTATTGACACTCTATTAATGATATGTGGACAAAATCGATTTTCCCTGCTTTTAGTACCTATATAATCAAATTGCCTCATTAGCAAAATGTAGGCATGTGCTGGCTAGATCGCTGCCTAGAAGAGAGGAGGATATTAAAGCAGGCCAGTGACAACTGCATCCTATTTCCGATCTCCTGTAATCAGGGTTTAAAGTGCCATGTCTGCCTCTACCTTACTTAATAGAACCATGTTAAGGTTCAGATAGCTTGTTAAATGTACATGTTGTTGCTTCATTTGGAGCTGAGGAAGGGAAGGGCAGTAGGAAGAGTTCAAAACAAAACAAAACAAAAAAAAAACCCACCACCGAAACTTGACAGGGGTGTGACCTGGGTAACAAGGGCCTTGCTTTCCTAGGGTGAAAGTGAGAAGAAGTTTTACAGCACCACTTTACAAGGTCAGCTGTGAAACATTTCTGTTGGACTGCACAGAGAAAGTGGGAGGCAGGGTGTTTACTTTTATGGAGAGAGTCCTCTAGAACTGGAGAGAGTGTTAACCTTTCCAGAGGCTGCTTGGCACACCCATTTGATTTTAACAGAAAATGATAGCCCAGCTCCAGAATTGGCTAGGATGGCTCAACTCTTCCCCCCCCCCCCCCCCCCCGAAAAGTGAGCTCTAGGTTTTTAGATGGAAGTCAATCTCAGACTCCAACCCCCACTCCGATCTAGACAGCTTTCCCGAGGTAGGCGGAACTCCCTTGGAGACTGGAGTATCTGCAAACTGCGTTGAAATAGGATTCCTCTGTCTGGGTCCGTGTTTTTCCATCCTTCTCCTTTCCCCCCTCTTCTTTCAGTGACATTAGTCCCACCGGCGAGGGTGTGACTGAGCCGACAAAGCGGGCCCTCCCCAGGAAGTCTGGCTCAGAGCGCGCGGTGTTCCTGAGCCAGCCGGGCTCGTCCTCCCTTTACCTTGGGCGAGCCAGCGCCTGGGACGTGGCTGCTGCGGGGAGAACTCCCGCCGGCGTGCCTGGGGCCGTGATACCCTCCAGGGGGCGCCCTCGAGACCCCAGCCCGCGTCTCCCGGCCCCGCGGCGCCAGGGCTCAGTCCGTGGGTTTGAATTTCCTCAAGTCACCAGCCTGCAGCGGGCGAGCGAGCGGGGGGCCGGCCAGAGCGGGAGAGGCCGGTTCGGGCGCAGCTGCCGGCGCGGGAGCAGCCGCGGCCTTGGAGAAACTTTCTTGGCCGGTCGGTGGCGAGCACCAAAGCGGGCTGGGCAGGAGCTCGGAGCCGGGCAGGCGAGCCCGGCGGCAGCGCGTGGGGCGGGCGGAGGAAACACCCTGCCCAGGACAGGTGGGTGCCGCGCGCGGGGCGGGGACCCCCGGGCAGGGGAGAAGTTCCCCCTTTCGCAGCTCCCCTCCCCCAGCCAGTCACTCACTCCCCGGGACTTTTCCGGGTGTTCAGCCCCCCCCCCGGTCCCGCAGGGCATCGCGCTCCGAGCCGCCCGGGCGCTGGGAATTGCAGAGACAGAGCAGCGCGTGGGGCCGGGGGAGTGTGTGTGTGGGACAGAGAGAGAGAGCCTCCCCTTCGGCCCCACCACAACCTGGATCCAGCCCCCCCTCCCCCCATGCCTCTGGGCTCTGGCACATCCCAGCACAAGTGCCCCCCAAACCAAATCTGGCCCCTGGATCCTGCCAGATCCAGCCAAGTTTTAGCCCTCTCCTTCCCAGGTCCAGAGCCGCAGACAGAGTCCAGACTCTGATGCTTCCCAGTGTGGAAGTGCCTCAGAAACTCTGATCTGGCCCTTGGATCCAGCTGGGTTGGTACTGTTCTGGCCCCAGACTCAGCCCCTGCTGTATGTCAGAGGCTGGGATTTTCTGGTCAAGTAGCATCAGTCCCTTGTTTCTTTTAACAATACAACTTGGGAGCCTGGGGCCAAAAATGCAAACTCCAGCAGAGTCCAGGTGCTGACTCTGTCCGTGATGCTGCTGAGCAGGGACTACTGGGGTTTGGGATTTTGTGGTGGAAATGGAGTAGTCGCACTTCTTGTCTGTTTAGCTGGTTTAAGTTTTGGGTTTGGGGTAAAAAGCTCCCTGTCTCCAGAAAGACCCTGCTGCCAAACACAATGGCTTTTCAGTGGGGCTGTCTCAGTTTGTAGCAAGGTCTGGTGAACTAGGAGCTGCTGGGGTTTTTTTTCTTCTGTATTAAGATCAGTAGAATTTGGGGAATTGGGGTTGAAAATTGGTCAGACCCAATACGATCTCGGAGCTAGTTATGTATTTTCCCAGTTCTGTTGGGCTGAGATACAGCCAGATCCTGATTTTCCCTGAGAAATAGGAGGGCTAGATTTGTCGTCTGCTTAGACCATACAAGTTGGGCTTGTGGGCCAAAGCCTGCCAAGATCCTACCGCTAGATCCAGGATTTTGTGCAATTTAAGGCACTAGAATGGGTTAAAGTTGGGAACTGTCTGGCAGGGTAGGAGCAGCTCCCCTTGTTCATGCCATGGAATTTGGGGGGAGAGGGTGGAAGTTGGATAGACTCAGGAGGCTCCATGTGTTGGAGCTGAGGTTTTACAGCACTCGTGCCAAGGTGCACCAGAATCCAGACTCTTGTGGTGAAGTAGGAATACCTCGACTTCTCTATTTGGGTGTTGGAATTGGGGCCAAAATTTGGCTTGTTCCAGCAGGATCCTGGTAGATCCAGCTTTGCCAGCATCCCTCAGAGGGATGAAAGTAAGAGTTCGTGTGCAGGCTTTAGAGATGGCATGGGTGTTAGATCTGAATCTCTTCCCTTTCGGGTGTTAGTAGTACAGTTAGGCATGCCCTTCCATCAACAGCCTTTGAACATTGGGGGAAAGGCAAATAACCATCCACTCCCCCTTTTCTCTCACCTAAACCTCCAACTGCAAGACTGGGACAATTCTTTGTCATCAGAATTCCTAGATGTCCACAACTTTTGATTTCCCCCCTGATTTCTCTTGAGTTTGGAGTCTAAGCTCTTCATCCTCCTTGCTCCCCCAGCCCTCTGACTTCTCACGGCCATCCAGTGCTCAAACTCTCGGCTTTTGTCCCCCCATCATCCTCAGACTTCTAGGACTTAACTTTGTTCCCCTCAAACCCAGCACGGCTGCTGACTCCTTGAATGTATGTGCTCTTAGTCAACTGGAAACTGTGGTTTCCCCAGTATCAGACACCAGTATATGCACAATAGCATTTAATGGTGGTGAGTTTGTCATTTAACTTTGAAATCAAGTGATGTGACTAAATAAACAACTTAACCAGAAATAAATGAGATGGTTCATTTTTCCTCTGTGATATTTACAGTAGGCTCAATGCTGTCCAGCATTTCAACAACATCTTTATCTGCTGAAAGTGGAGACCTTTGAGCTTTAGTACGTGGAAACGTTGTTAGTGAAGCTGTCACTAGAGGTGGCCGGTATCTCAGCAAGTGGGAGAAGATCATGACAAGGGTGAGATCCAAGTTATGGTGGTTCTGAATGGACCCTACATAGTGCTTTCTGAATTGTCTGAAGTTAGCAGCAAAAGGGCCACAGCTTCCTCTGTTCCTCCCTCCAGATCTGGTGTAAGGAAAAGAGGGTGTTTCTAATGGGAATCCAAGGTGCTGGATGGCAGTGGGTGTGATTCCAAGGCACTGAGAAGCCAGGAGATGGGTGGGATTCCTTCAGCCCTTCCTTTCGGTAAGGAGAAAGACACCATCAGCGGCAGCGACACACACAGGGTGTGGAACATGCAGGGGCGGAACCCATGCAAAGTGCCGTTCAGATCTCACACTATAAAGCACCATAGTGTCTCTAATGCTGTTTTTGAGCACTGTGCCATACAAACACTGGTATAAGCCACGAGTGCAACGTGCCTCTGCCTTATTACAAACCTAAAGGCACCATCGTTTTGAAGAACGTGCTTGACAGAGTCTTTCTGGTGTGTCTGTGTGTGACGCAAGGAGAAAACGGAAGGGGTTAACTTAAAAAGGTTAATGTGAGTCATTTGGGTAAATAGTAATTAAGGCAACTTTTATTAACTATTTAAACCAAAATTATTGTACCAAGCAGATGGGCATCTATTAGGTAACTCTGTCTTTGAACGTATTTGTTTTCAGGCTTTTAAGTCCCCCTCTTGCAGTAATTGAAGAACTGTGGTAATTGACAAATTCGACTTCCTGCATGCAATAGAGACATGCAGTTATACAGGGGGCACAGTCCTTTCTGTTTTGACTTTAAAATAGAAAACTACAAGATCAGATCGTTACAGCCGCCTACAAAAGGATTAGGTAGAATAACAAGCAGGGATATGGGAAATCCCCAAATTGGATTAGATTTGTGGAAGAATTCACTTATATTGAATCTCAGTTTAAAAAGAAAGAAAGAAAGAAACCCAGTACAAATGTGATTAAATATTCAAAGTATATAAATAATATGAAAATAAAAGAGAACCTTTTCTGATGTGGCAAGTAGCTCAAACTGTAAATTAACAATCAAAATTTGTAACCCCCTAAATTTATATATAAAACAATGGCTACTTGTGTGTACACGGGTGTATTGAAAATAAAAACTACATATGCCAGGCAGCGTGAGTTCATGGAAAGCGGGCGGGCAGTCTCTTTCATCCATTTCAGTGGAATGGACTTTTAATGTACATATAAACATCAAGCCCCCCATTCCAAGGAAAGATGAAGGGAACATGCTTTTGATGAAAGGCATTAGAACCCTGCAGCATAGGTGCTGGGGGTACTGCAGCACCCCAGGGCTTGAAGTCGTAATAACCTAAATACATGGCTTCCATCTTCAGCACCCCACTATGCAAATTGTTCCAGCACCTCTGCCCTGCAGGAGATACCTGGACTGTATCAAACTGTCAGAATGGGTGGGAAGGGAAGTATCGATCCAAAATGAGTATTTTTGCCCAAACTTCTGTATTTGCATCTTTTATTGCTGATATTTTAATAGTTTTCCATAACAGCCACTGCTTGCTCCCACATTTTAATATAATCAGCTTTTAACAACTATTCTTCTTATCGTTTAGTCTAATCCCTTATAATGAGGTTTGGGTTGGGCCCTGTGAGTAAATCCTGATAAAAACAAGCAGAGAAAAAAATGCAGCCAAATATAAGAGCTTTGGGAAGAGTTTTGTTTTGGATTTTCACCCTCGCCAACACCCACTGACAGCCTCCAGAAGAACCCACTAGTTTAGTGCAGTCCAAGAATCTTTGCTGCTGGGCCTAGCGTCTTTTTCATCCATTTTTATGGGGTGGGGAACTCTCATTCCTCTTCCTTTTTTGCTGAGGCATTGGGCTACAAGTGAGATATCACGCCCAGATGCCATCCATATGTTCTCAATCCTTAAAGGACTAGAAGAGAAAACTGTGGAACTGCTCTATCACTTATAACAAGTTCAGCCTATGGACTTGGAAAATATGAGTGAACAATAAGGGTTGTTGTTGGTGACTCCATAGAAGATAACCTGATGAGCAATAGACAGTGTGAATTCTATAAAAACCAAATGATAAAGACACTCCGGTAGTGTACTCTAATATGATTACAAAATTTAGTGGACAAGGGAATTTGGTGGATGTGATATTTAATAAAAGGCCTTTATAGGCACGTGGGAATTGAAAAGTTGTTTAGATGAACATGCTATGATGGGATTATAAAATGAGCTGCTGAGCCACAAACAGAGCGATCTCGAGAATTTGGAGAAACGGGCAAACAGAACGAGACTGAATTAAGTTGTTATAAAGACCAACTCGGGAGCTGCTCTCACGAGGCAACAGGTTATAAGGCTCTGTTTTAGGAAAGGACTTCAACTTTAAGCATGTGCTTAAGTGCTGTGCTGAATATAGATGCTTTCCTTAATTTAAATGAATAAGTTCATCAGCAGGATATTTGCAGCCTCCAGGATCAGAGCTAATGCAGTTTCCTAGAACATCTTCCCCGTGCAACTCACAGCAGCGTCCAGGACAACAGTGTACAGCAAGACAACCTAGGATCACAGTTTAGCCATATGAGTCTTGCCCGCCAGTCATCTGCTGATGGTGCTGATCCTCACCCCACCATGTGCCAGTCCACTGCAGTCCTTCAACCCACACAACAGTCTGGCTATATCATAGCAACAGCCCCACCTCTGCCACCTCCACAAGGCCAACCAGTCTCTACTCCCACCTACTCTGCATCCAGGCCTCCTGTCAACCAGCAAGTGCTGCAGCAACAGGGGTATATGCAGCAACCTCTACCACAGATGCCATCAATTGATCTTATTCATCTTAGTCAAGCGTAGGGTGGGACATAGTAACAGCTGTACAATATTGGAAAGGTAGTAAGATAAAGGCCAGGATGAAGTACTTAATTTGTGCCAAGTTGTGTCCATTCCTAGCCCTGGCACTCTGGGCTTGGTACATCCGTTATGAAAGTAAAAGAAATTGCTTGAGCCTCGGCACCTCTTTCATTACAAACAGGCCCACTGACCGGGGGGGGCAATTGCCCGCGGGCCCAGGCTGCAGGGCACTAGGCGTGCGAGACCCCTTCAGGCCCTGCACTTTGGGGGGCCCTTGTGCTGGCGTGGGTGGTTCTGGAAGTGACCCATTCGTCACTTCCACCCCAGGCCCTGCCCCCCAAGGGATGGCCCTGACCCCGGGGCCTGGAATTTCGTCAGGCCTGATTACACATGAAGCACTGCCAAAGAGGAATGATTCCAGGTGTTACAGCGTGATGTAACAAACCCTGAAACATGAAGAGAACATTTTGTTTAGAGTTGTTTAGGGAACATTGTACTAACGATGACATTGAGACAATGGAACAATTTGCTGTGAGCGAGACCCAATCATTAGTGAGGTTCAAGCATGGACTGGAGAGTGCAGGTGGAGACCCAAGCTTCTACTAGTGCAAAGGCTTGAACTAGCCTGTCAGGACAGTTAGAGGAAAGGTGGGTCTCAGAGAAATTTGGTGATGTGGGAAATGACCTGCTGGGCTGTTTCCTGCCAGGTGCTGAGTGCACTCTGCCACCCTGGAGTCAGTGGAGGGAAAGGTGCTCAGTATCTGCTAGGAAGCACTCTCTGTACCTTGCAGGATCAGGCTTGTTGTATCTGCCAACTTGTTGCTAGACTCTGAAGCTGACTTAGCAGAGTCTTGCATTCAGTGCCTGCGTTTGCTGTGGCCGGACCCTGCGTGTTATCCCAGCCAAGCCTAACTGGGAGGGACCCTCAGGATCCTTAAGCAGCAAGCTGTTCCAATTGGGAGCGCAATGAGGCAGCAGGAATTGTTCTGAGCTGGCCTTGGCCAGGGGTCACCCTTTGTGTATATTAATGGGCCAGTTCCTCACCCATTCAAGTGAATGAGGCAGAAAAGCTGAGCAGGGTGCAGTGTGATTCAGGCTTGTTCTGTTTTCTGAATGTTTCCCTTCGGGAGTGGCAAGGTTTGCCGTGTTCTCACACTTGGGACAGTAACACGCGCTTGGTCTCTTGCCTCAGCCAGTGTTGGAGCCTCCCAACCTGTCCCCCTTCCCCTGGGCGGTGACAATACCATGCCCTCCTTCCTTTTCTCTTGCCCCTTTTTTTCAGTCACTGCCGGCATAACGAAGGGGACAAGTGTTTCCAAAGTGAAGTGTCTAGTATCTGGGTAGAACAGGTATTGCAGTGGTAGCATGGGAGCGTAGGTGGGATTAAATCTGTACCCATTCCGTTTTGTAATTCATCTCTCACTTGCATGTATCCCCAGATGTTGGGTTGAGAGGAAGTGAGAATTTGTAGTGGTTTATTCTTTTCTTGTCATTCCCAGAACCACTGATCTTCTGGGAGGGGAATGCTCAGGCCTCTGGGACTTATTTGGGAACCTCTCTTAACTGGCTGTTAACACTCAGTTTTCTAGAAATGTCAAGTAAGTCCGGGTACAAATCAGTACCTGAGGCTGATGTGTCATGGGAAGTGGATGAACAAAACTTACATTGCATGGTAATAAAAGCTTCATTTTCACTCTGAGATCAGTGCACTTGGGCACTCGTGGGAGGAATTCTGAAACTTTCAGCAGGAAACGTTCCCCTTAATAAAAGGTCACCAAGAGGTGTGTGATTTTTTTAATGCAATCCACAGGAGTCTTAAATTGCTACGAGAGTTGTAATGTTCATATGTATCTAGTCCATACAGCAATCTCCATATTCTACAGTGCTCTAGAACAGGGATCTCAAACTCAAATCACCACGAGGGCCACATGAGGACTAGTACATTGGCCCGAGGGCCACATCACTGACACCTTTTCATACAAAGATACAAAAATTCCCCCGTCCCTGCCCCCACTCCATCCCTTCTATGAGGCCCCACCCCTGCCCCACCTTTTCCACCCCTTCCCTGCCCCCATTCCAACCCCTTCCCCAAAGTCCCCGCCCCAACTCCGCCCCCTCCCTGCCCCTATTCCAACCCCTTCCCCAAATCCCCACCTCTCCTCCCCGAGCACACCGTGTACCCGCTCCTCCCCCTCCCTCCTGGAAAGTCCTAAGCACTGCCAAACAGCTGTTTGGTGGCAGAAAGCGCTGGGAGGTAGGCAGGGGTGAGGGGATCTATGGCAGGCCGCAGGAAATAACTCTGTGGGCCGCCTGCGGGCCGCGTGTTTGAGACCCCTGCTCAAGAAAATAATATTGCCAGATAGCATCTAGAGGGCATTTTATCAGTCTGACTTTGGTAGTGGCCAATATGGTTATAGTTGTGTGCAGTGTGGGGGGCTTTAGAAATTAGACACATTCATTTCTAATGTGTTAAAAACCTATAGTCTACATTTTTTAAAATGACCAGTGATACTGGGTTTCTAGTTTGACACACCTTAAAGGGACCTGATTTATAGAACTGCTGAGCATCCCCCTACTGAAAATCAGGCCACTTTAAGCTGTCAAGTTGGGCACCAAAAGGCAAAGGTGCCCCAAATCACTAGTCACTTAAAAAGCCCAGATTAGTCCTGTCTTTACAGAACCAGATGGGGCTCATTTGGATACTTAACAGAAGTGTCAGCTGCCTGTCTAGCTGGGGTCCAAGTTAACTAATGCAGGTGGACAGGGAAGATTGAGGGGGAACTTGGGAAAGGTTATGTAACTGCACAAAGATGGAACCACTCTGGGGGTGGCTGGGTAGTATGAACTTTTAGTGGATGGCTACAGTTGTTAGAAGATGAGGTAAAATTGTATCCTTTGGGTCTATGGGCTGAGGTGGTCTTAATGCAATTGGCCCTTTGCTACAGTTCATTTTGCTGTCTGTTTCTCCCTACCTACCCGGAGAAGGGGTAGATACTCAATCCTCCTGAGGGGACCAGTGACTTCTCCTGTGCATTCATACTACAGCCTTACTGCATAGTTTGTGTTTGGCTTCTCCTTCCATTTACAGGGGTTGGTACAACCAAGGTGGGCTCAACACTTCTGAATTCAATCTTCTCCCGGGGGGGTTGGTTTGGACCCATCTCCATTACAAACCTCCTTGTACTTGAGAGCAAATCCCACAGCCCACTTAGAAATCTGTCTTGGGAATATCTTCTCACTTCCTATTTGCTGACCATAAGGATTGGGTTTGGGTCACGTATGTGAGAAATGGATGGGAATGTCTTTAAATCAAGGGTTGGAGCTTTTTTAAAAAATTAGTCTTTATTGTAAGCAAGAAAAATATTAAGAGGAGCAAAGGACCATTCTCTGGAAGTCACTACTGGAAGGAATCTGTGCTTGCTTTCTGACCTCTTTGCCTTTCCACTTCCTTTAGACAAACCTTTTAGCTCATAAACAATTAACAAGAAACACGTGCTAATAAAATGTTTTATAAGGTGGTTTGTGAAAAGGCAAGCTACATCTCCAAACATGGTGCTTCCAAACTTTTTAAGTCATATGTAATTAGCAATACAGGCTCTCCCCAAAATGGTGCATCAGAGTCTAGTGGCTGAGCAGATCCAAAGGAGGGATTTAGCAAACATAGCAGAATGTAATACATAAGCAGGCATGATTTTACCAAAGAACATGGAGACCCAGAGAAAGAAGGGAAGTTTTTGTTAGATCCCTGAATGCACAGGGTAAGCACTGTCACTTTTGAGTTAGTGAAGAAGAACACTTAAGATTTGCTAGTAGTCAGGATTTTGAACAAAACTTTTAGAAAAAAAATCGATCTCAGCGCCCTCTAGAAAAGGTGTTGGAACTGGCTCCGCAGACTGTGCTAGTGAAAATGTGTCGACCAGCAAGAAACTAATAAAATTGCAGTGCAAGTAGCAGAAGAATAAATTCCCAGGGAGAGAACAGAAGCATCATTAAAAAGACCAAAACAAACCCCTCTTAATTGCACTGAGTTCATGGGGCAGAAATGTTACCGGTGTAACAAGAGATAACACAAGACAGATGATGTATATTAATGTAAGGGGAAAAGACACTGGAAACCAAAAACCTAGGGTGATAGTACAAACAGTGGTGAATGATACCTACTTCCTGGGAGCCATGTCCAAAGCTAACATTCATGGGCAGGCTTGGGCTTCTAGTCTTCAATGGTGTTACATTTACACATTGATCGCAGGGCAGAGTGACACCAATTTATAAAGAGACTTTTATGGAGATGCTCCCTAAGCTGGAGCAGCCCAGAGTAGTGCTCAGTAGCCAAGTTGGGTCAACTGAAAGCCCACCCTCACTATGAGGCCCAAGGAGAGTGGGTTTGACATGTATTAATTGCGCCAGCACAAGTCACCTTCTAGACCAAACTACAGTCATTGAGATGGACCTGGTGGAACACACAGAGGAAGCAGGTACAGTGTTCAGCCAGGATGTCCACCTTAAAGATGACAGGGTGGATGCTGATGTGAGGGGCCAAGCTTCATGTACTAAGTCTAGCCTGAAGGGTGCCAGTCCCTGTTTCCCAAATTGAGGGAAGAGCAGGACAAGTCAAGGAGAACAGTGCAATAGGGCATGTTACTGACCCAGCAAAGTAGTGTGCCCATCATGGGTAGCAGGAGGGCACATCCAGGTCTGCATAGACCTAAAAAGGCTCAGTGAAGAAGTAAGGGGGGGAAAGGTGTATTCTCCCCACAATGGAAGAAACACGCTCAGTTTAGCTGGTGCAACAGTATCCTCAGCACTGGATTCCGACATGTTCCTGTCCACCCTGACTGTGCCAAGCAGAGAACTTTCTTAGCCATCTGACGAGTATTGCTCTATTGCCGTGCCAGAAGCATTCCAGAGGAAAACGAGTGAGAATCTGCGAGGCTGGAGAGCATTCTTCATGGATGACACTTCGGGTACAAAAGGGGACATAATGGTGAGATGAGCTCGGAGAGCAACTGGACTAAAATTAAACTGAGAAAAAAAATATATGGGTGGGTAGATGAACGGTATTGCAGACCCCACTCTGAATTATAGATACCATGAGCATTCTAAAAAGAGGTGAGGGAACATCCACAGAGAGGTCAATTCCATCACCTGAAAATACACTGGAACAGATGCGTTTCAACAATATGGCGAAAAAATATTGAGAAAATTCCTACTGTGCTCCAGGAAGGCCTAGTTCTTCATGAATTACTTAAAACCCTGTCTTTTCCTTTGCTCTTTAAGTGCTCCTGAGTGGAGCCATAACTGTCTGCAAACGGTGTACTGGATGTAATAGGAGAAGAGGAGTCTGAAAAACAGAACTAGCATTGAGTCCAATCAACAGCCATGCACCTTCCCACAAGAGACCACGTGTTCTTCTGACTAACATTGGCGGTAACTTGTTAGTGAAAAGGGCACTTTCACTTTCACAGTATTCTCTTTCTGTGTTTTCATTAGGATTCTCTTCAACATCTTTCTTACTCTTGTATGAAACTATCTAGCCACTCACTTTTTTTAACTGACACTGTAAGAATATTAATATTTTGTCTACTCTTGATCCAACGGCTCAGGCCAGGGTCCTTCATGTTACTGAGCAGGAGAGTGCAGAGTTCCTGTTGTCTACTGCAGTTACTGAGACTCAGCTAAAGTGGGTGCCAAGGAGCCTGTTTCTTTGGGTTTGTTTTTTAATCTAGCTCATGTGCTATCAGTTGCCTGCTGTGTCCCTCCTGGACTTTTACTGGCACTGGTTGGTTTGGTGCACATTACAGTTGGAGGAGTTGTTGTGGGAGAAGTTTCTTCTTGTTTGGTTTTGTTTAACATTTACAATATCCCCTCAGAAAATAATGGTCAGGTGTTTCCCGTTCCAACCCCTCTTCCAGTGCAGCAGTAAAAATTGATCCACTTCTAGCTCTTGGAGTGTGGAGCACCAAGCCCAAGACAAAGTTTCAGATTAACCATTCTTGTTGGCTGGTCCATCCAGAGCCGGTGTTAGGCATAAGCAGACTAAGAAATTGCTTAAAGCCCTAAGCAGCTCAAGGGGGCCCCCTATTATTACTATGTGTTGGGGGCGGCAAAAATATTTCTGCTGAGGGCCCCCTGCTAGCAGCAACACTGGGTCCATCCTGCATCATGGGCTTTGCTTTCAGGCTGGTACCTGGGATGGTATATCCCTCCTGCCTTTCTTAAATTATGATTTTCACTTTAGAGGTAAGTAGAGCAGAGAGACCCTGGAGGGTTTTCCCCTTCCTCTCTAGCATAGGGCACAGGTCACTTGCAGGTTTGAACTAATGTCAGTGGTGGATTCTCTGTAACTTGAAGTCTTTAAATCATTATTTGAGAACTTCAGCCACTCAGCCAGAGGTTCTGGGTCGATTACAGGAGTGGGTGGGTGAGGTACTGTGGCCTGCAATGTGCAGGAGGTCAGACTAGATGATCATGATGGTCCCTTCTGGCTTTAGAGTCTATGAATCTATAAATAGAGGAGGGAGGAACAGTAATGGGCTGGTCAGGTAGGGCTTAATTATTATTTTATTAGTTATGGATAGTTATGCTAAAGCATAGGCCGTATCCAATATGCTAAAGTTATTGATAGTAAATGAAGTCAGGATGGGCTGGGGTTGGGTGTAGCGCAACCTTCTGAAGAGGGACGGTCTCTTTGCCCCCCTCAACCAGGTAGAACAGAGGAGTCGGGTTGGAGTGCAGGGACAGGCTGCCACTGCCCTGGGGCAGTGTTCCCTCTAATTTTTGACAGGCCGTGTGCGCAAAAAATTTCTTCTGTGCAAATTGTTGTGCACGCAGAGTTTTACCATGTCCGCGGGGTTTAGGGTCTGTGTGCGCACGCACACGCGCACAGCTCAGAGGGACCAGTGCCCCGGGGGACAGCAGAATGGACTGGTTCAGTCTTAGAAATGGCTGAAACCATCTTTGTTCCAAATAAAAAGTGAAACAATGGAGGGTGTGGAGGAGCCCTTAAAGGAACTTGGTTGCTCAGCTGTGGGTTTCTACATTTGCTTCTCTGAAGGAGGACTTCATTCATAGATGAGGGAGTAGCCTGGGCATAAGTGTTCCATACTGCCAAGCCTCAGGAAACCGAAGTGGGAGTCTAAATCCCAGTCTCCTGTTCCCCAGGTTGGAAGAGGTTGGGAATGCGGCAGACACAGGCCCCGGCAGTGGGAGTTCCACACACCACTCCTCATCTGGCTGAGTAAGGGACAGCATTGATGGGTTCACACGGGTGTCTTATCTACACTTTCCTCAGTCAGTAGGATGACGAGTTAAAAGATCTTTGGGATAAAAAGAATGAGGAAAAGTTCTCTCCAGGTCTGTGACAGGGATGTTGACTATCCCCTGTGGGGGTCAGGGTGTACATAAGCGCACATACTGTGTGTAGGTAGATAGCTCAATCTTTATTATACTTGTCTAGGACTACATTTTCCAGGGGGCCAATCACCCATGGCTCCAGCTGAAGGTTATGGGAGCTGTGGGTGCTCAGAGCACCTGAAAATCGGGCTCATAACATGCTGTGGTTTTCTTGCCTGCTTGGTTTTATTTTCATCCATCGTTAATGACGAACAGTCACAAGGGAAACAGTCTATTGTTAATATTTAATTTCCTCTTATTACTGGAAGCAGATGACTAAAAGATCAATTAAAAATGTAACCAATAAAAAGCCAATAAGGAAACCAGAAGAGCCACATCCTGCTGAGATAGAGCAACTCTTCCTCCTGCCTGCGCACCCCAGCCACCCTCTTCACCCGTTAGCCAGGATGTAGAGAAGCCCATTCAGGATGTAGAGAAGCAGGATGTGGAGAAGCCAGCCAGTGTAGCATGACATGAGGTAGATGGGGAACTTGGGAAACAATTGTAAATAAGGCATCTAAAACCTTGGTATCTAAGTGCAGGAAACAAACTAGCGAGCAGCATTTAAAAGCAATTCACAAGGAACAAAACACAGATTTTTTCAGTACATTTGTTGCTTAAAATGTTTCTCAGCTACAGGTAAAGTATGGATGCTGGTTAATTTGTGTGATAGATGATCCTCTAAATATATGGCATGAGGCAATGTGTCTTTGACATTTCAATAGGTTTAAAAGATATGGAATCTTCCCCTTAGTTAAAGCATCTTCAAAGGGAGGAGAATGTTCCCAAGTGGCTAAAAGTTTCCTTTCTGAGTTCCGAAAGCAGGAAACATGGCTTATTAACAGCACCAACCTCCTGGCTCAATTTCAGGGTTAGGGTATTTGGGAATAATGCCCTGTAAAAGTCCTAGGTTTTGCCCTTAGGAAACTAGGCACCTGGGACTGTGTAATTTCCCAGGGATACACTAGGAGGCACTGTGCTGGGGAGGAGGGAGCATGGGGCCAGCTCAAAACTGTTGTCTGTGGAGTGAGTCCCAATTATGGTCTCTCTCTTGGTAGGGACACCACCTCTTCCCTCCCTGTGTTATCTTGACATGGCCCACTTTCCCTAGTGGTGGTTTTCACTGACCTGGAACTGGCCGGGAGAACCCATTCCGGTCCAGAGACCTGCTTGGAATGGGGAAGGACCAGTCAGAGTCCAGAATGGCTCCAGGCAAGGAGGTGGGATTGGTAGTGCTGTGAGGAGGCTGGGGTGTGGTAGGCCCTCAGCCTATCAGCGTGGGCTTGGGGACTAAAGGAGTAATAAGGGGCTGAGAGAGGTGCTTGGTTTTGGTGTTTCTTTCACCTCAGTCCACACAGTGCTAGATCACAATAGCTCCGGCTTCTGCATGTTAGAAATTCACATGGTTCCCTCATGCATCACACTGCCAGGGAAGTTCCCCTGTGCTGAGATTCATTGCAACATGTACATTTACCTGGCCATTTCATGCACTGTCTCGAGCTGCTTGGTCCTGCACTCTGGCTACAAAGGGAATGGACTCTAAGATTTTTGGCTCCCAGAGAGGGGTCACATTCTGATGGCTGGAGGATCAGAGACTGAGAAATCCTGCACCCTGTGGGATTTTGCTAATGCCCCTGAGATTGGCTACAACATTGAAAATTGTGGATATTGTCAAACCCGTTACTCCACAGTTGGAATAAAATGCTCATCGAATGAGGAGGCTGGATGGTGAGAAGAACAAGTCCACTTATCACCAGCATGATGATACATAATGCAGGCATCTGTATCCAACAGCACGAGGTCAAAACTGAGCCTCAAGGGGACAATAGCAGGAGAGGAGTTGATATGAGGAATGTTTGAATCAACACTATCTGAGCCTTCATTCCGGATAAAAACCCCAAGCAGCTCAGTCCAAAGTCAATTGGAAGAGCTCAGAACAAAAGCTTGTTCTGCCTCCAGATGTGAACAGCTTCATTGGAACATGCTGTTCAGATTCTTTATTCAATTTTCAAGGGACAGATTCTCATTGGGGCTGAAACCTGAGCTAGAACAGAGTGTTCCAAGTCATTAAAAATGAACAGGGGAGCAGCTGAGGGGGGTTGTAAGTGGCAAGAAAGGTTTATTTAATAATGGGAGAAAGGCAGGAACATAGCCCAGGGTAACAAGGAGGGATTAATCCAATTAACAGAACAAGACATGAGTTTGAGAAGCAATATTAATTGTAGCTGTCCAGCAGGCTGCATGGTACAGGTTATTTTTCCCAATTCACAAGAAGTTAACAATACTGATCCCTTGAGGACCTAACTGAAATGTTAAATATACCACCCCTAGTACCTTTGTAAGTAAAGCAGGCTTGTGATTAAATTAATTTCATCAGTGCTGGCTGCTGAACTGTTGTCATACATGGAATAGATGCTCCTCAGAGAAATCAGTACCCACAGAATATACGTCTTTCCCTTAATGTCCATATTTATTTTCATTCCAGCTCACTCAGTTCTAGCAATATGAACTGAACAAACTGGGGCCTGGTTTACAAACTAATTTTGGAACTAAAGCAAGCTTTAAATACTTCTGCAGTCAAAGAGTCATGCTGCAGGTGGGATGAAGGTAAGTCCTGCCCCACAACATGGAAAATGAAGGCGATGGGGAATGAATGGGTGTATGGCACTTGCACCTCAGAGGCCATTGTACCCAGTGTGCTTGCGGCAGTCACGATGCTGGAGTGTCATAAATTCAAACACTGTACCTAATGCCAGTTGCTACCACAGAAACATTGGTGCTGAAGGAGATGCAATGCTGGCATGTCATGGCTGGAATGTTTGCTCACTTCCAGTCATTTGTCTTCTGAGATATATCAACTCTACCCAGCTCGAATGCTTTCTTTCCATCCCATGACGAAGCAGCGTATAAGAACCAGTTGTCCTCCTTCTGAACATAACACTGAGGTGAACAGTGAAGACTATGGTGGAAAAATAAGACTGCAGCGTGCAAACGGAACCAGAGAACTAGGCATGAGCCAAATTCAGAGCCTCCAGAGACTAAATTATAAAAAGGAAATCAGTCAGTGATACAACTGGGTGAAGTAGAATGTACAAGAACTCTCGTGACATAAGACAATTAAAGACAGTCGTTAAATTTAAAATTACAGCATCTTTTTCCAGGAGGATGTGCTCAATTGTAGAAAATTCCGTCTCTCCCTGCGTGGATTTGAACTAGGTGGGACTTATCTGGAATGATGAGCATCAGGAAAATCCAATAAAAACTTGCTGTCTCATTCCTAATCAGATTAAAGATAGCCATGTTGGACAAAGATTAGCTGCTGAAGTGGTCAAGTGAAATAAAGCACAAATAGGATTAAGATGAGTTCATCAGCCTGCACAAAGAAGTGCTGATTTGGGAAAGGAGATCCTATTAATCCTGCTTCCCCTTCTGGAAAATGGGAATGTTAGTGACCTCCTTTGTAAAGTGCTTTGAGTTCTACTGATGTAAGAGGTAGATGTCAGTTTTATTGTTCTCTGCATCCTGTTTAACTTGATTACTTCAATGGTTGGTTCTTTTCAAGCATGGCTGTTTTTATAGCTGTCGTAGCTTGATGTGACAGATCTGTTCTTTTTAAAGTTGTTTTTTTTATGGGTCAAAGGTTTTGGCTGAGATACTCCATATGCAGTTGTTAAATTTCACTAAGTCTTTATCTAACAGTGAGTTGGTACTTAAGCTTGAGTTTCATTAAATTTATGTGTGTGGAGATATGAATGTGAGTTAGGAAGCCCCACATTGTTTGAAAAAAAGTCCTGTTAAACTCAACGTATTAGTCATTCTCAGTGTGTGTGTTTTGCACTCTTGGAGAGATGTGAACTAATCTGATGTCCCCTTCCCCACTTCAAAGGCCTCATTTGTGGGCTCTAGCTGTGACCCTTCAATTCAAATGGCTAACCTTTTCCTAGCAGGGCACTTCCAATAGACACTCTTCATAACATTTTGAGCAATGTTTTTCCTATCCCTAAAGTTGCCACTTGTTTCCCCATTTTTCTTCTTTTCTTTTTCACTCTGTCATCTCTGCTTCTTTTTCTCTGTCTCCTGTCATCTCACTTTTCTGCCCTCTTTCCTGCTTTTCTGTCTCTTTCTTTCTGTTCATCTGCTGTTAACTCTATTACCCTGGGCTGGATTTCAGGCTAGAATGCATTTTGGCAAGTGGGCCCTTCAGTGTGTTTCAGGCAGGATTTGAAATGGATAATGACATTTTGAGAGGTAAAACAGGACTATACTTTTAACTTTATTGACATACGGTGGAGAGAGGAGCTTTTGGAGGGACTGGACAGAGAAAGATAATAGAGACTGTCCCTCCTCAAGGGGCTGTTGGTAAAACGGAAGATCCTTATCTGCCTCTTACCCGCTACATTGCAAGTTCATTTCCCCTATTGACTTCCCCAAAATATACATATAAAACAAAAGGGGATTTCAGGAGTTGATGAAAAGGTATGTTTTTAGCACTTCTAAACCATAAAGAACCTCTCCCTCTCCTTTCAAACACAGTACTAGCAATAGAGATCAAAACCAGTGAAAGGTGCACAATTAGATTATCTCCCTGAGATTAGATGTGAATCACAAGTTCATTGTATTTTCACTATCTTTACTCCTTTATTTTATTTTGAGAAATTCTGTTTCCGACTTCAGATGTATCTTTTGTGAAGATGTGAAAACCAGCTGGTGGTGCTATTCAGGGTCTTCTGTTGTTACAGCACCAAAACGTTCATTTTGGGAGGCTTATATGTATTTCAGAAACTGAACCCAGTGGTGATTTAGCAACTGACACCAAGGCCCCTTTCTTTCCCATCCCTACTCGTGTTCTTTTGCCATAACTGTACTTTTCCCTTAAACAAAGGACAAAACCCCAGCGATCTTTTGCAGCAAATGAGGCTTAAAACTCACCACAGAGGAGCTAAAGCACGGCATCCTGTAGTCACCTGTGACGGACTGAGAAGGACCAGAGCCTTAAATTAAGCTCACCATGCCTCATTCTTGAGCGTGACTCTTTGATTGGAGTCTCTATCTGCGTGCAAATGTGTGTGTGTCTCTGCACAAGAGAGGGTGTGATGGGAGTGGCGGTAAGTGCTGTGCATGTATCTAACTCGTGTGCACAGTGTGGGTGTATCCAGAAATTACTGTGTTAGTGTGTATGGCATTAAGAGCTTCTCTGTGCATGGGAATGTGTCCCCTTGGGGCCCAGCATGCTGCTTTTTGCAGGGGTGGGTGGGTGTGATACTATGTGAGCGTCTGTGTGTGTACCTTTGTGCAGGGGCAGTGTATGTATACCCATGATCGTGTGTCTGCATAAGTATGTGTGTATCACTGGTTGTGTCCATCATTCTGATGCTGACCTCCTTTTTAAAGTGCTTTGAGACCTAGGAATGAAAAATGCTATCGCAGAGCTAGCTATTATGTGTTTGCTTATGGTGTGAGGGATTGTGTGCATAGGCAAGGGTGTGTGTCTGTGAGAGTGTGGGAGTCTGCACTGTGCGTGGGTCCTTGGAGTAGTGCGTGTGTCTGTCTCTTCTGGGGAGGAAAGTACTGAAGGATGTTACACTCTGAGTTCTTTGGGGGGTATTTCTTGTGTGGTCAGTCGTGTTTTGGAATTTCCCCAGCCCTCCAAGGAAATGTCAGAACTCTTACATATGCACACAGTGTAAGCCTCCTTATGTTAGACTGAGTGGTTTGTCTGTGATCATGTGGTGTTATTCCTGTGTGACTGCATGCAGCATTCGTGTAACGATAAAGTACACTGGTGTGTTAGCGCAGGTAACCAGTCATTTATTTGTGATCGCATGGAGGCAGGTGTATGTGTGTAAAAGTCTCCACCTTTTTCCAATCCAGGCACAAAGCTAAGGCATAATTAGCTGGGCGCTCATGTTTCATGGCAGACTATCAAGCAGCTGCTGAATTGTCAGCTCAGTTGGTAGCCTCAGAAACAAAACAGCCCTTGTGTTTCGCATCATAGTTGTGCAATATTGACTTCAACCAGGCAGCTTTTGAGGGGAACAAAGTATAAGATTTTTTTTGCCCGTGATGTTCATGTAGGTCTGTTTTATTTCTAACATCATTTGGATATGCCACTTGAATGAGATTGTGCTTTTCCTAGCTGGTCACTGGCGCTGATTACTTAGTTTGGTTATTTTTGTTGTATTTAAGGAAACAAGTGGAGAAGTTGGACGTTTGCAACAGCTGACAGGAAGATTCCCTGAGTCCTAGAGCATTCAGCAAAAGGAAAAAAGGGAGAACAAGATGATGATCCCAAGAGGTGGCAGGAAATCGTGACAAGACCTGTGATTGTCAACAGGACACCCAAGATCCTCACCACACATGACTATGCCAGGCAGTACATTTCAAACACCCAACATCTGCAGGGCAAAGGGTTCATCTACATGAGGTTTTTCCTGGGGCCGTATCTGTTGGAGTTCAGTGGACCACTAATATGCTTCTGCATTATTGTGAACATGCCAAGAATCTGCAAGGTTTATCCTATCTGATGAAGCTGGCAAACTCTGCACTCCGTCTTTCTATGCCCTCTGCGGTAGACCGCTAAATCAACTGAAGGGAGAAGGGGGCCAGGTGAGCCTCCGGCCAACAGCTGGCAGCTGAGTGCCCATCAGAACCCAAACCGTTTTGAGGTGCCTTGGTGGCTGTTTGTAGCACTGCAGATATGGACACTGAGCTTCTCTGGCACCTTCTTGCATTGGCCTGGTCAGCCTCACCATGCTAGTATATGGGAATGAAAACTTCCTCTCGGATGTCGTTTACATCATCCTGGAACTGGTCATTGCAGTGCTGGCCATCTTGGGGAATGCCCTGGTCTGCTGGGCAGTCTATCTGAACAGCAACCTGCAAAACGTCACCAACTACTTTGTGGTGTCCCTGGCTGCAGCTGACATTGCAGTGGGCGTGCTCGCGATCCCCTTTGCCATCACCATCAGCACTGGCTTCTGTGCCTTCTTCTATGTATGCCTCTTCATCGCCTGCTTCGTCCTGGTTTTGACTCAGAGTTCCATCTTCAGTCTCCTGGCTATTGCCATTGACAGAATCATTGCTATCCGGATACCCCTCAGGTAAGCCCAGAGTGGGTGGGACCTGGGACGGGGGGAGGAAGAGTGCAGATGGAATGGGCATCTCTAGAGTATCCTAGGTGCTGTAATCAAGGAGGAAGAGAAAGTTAAAGGAAATGACGCCACTTCCACTGTAATCTGAAAATGCTTTTTAGACCTCAAAACTTGCCCCTTCCTGCTGGATTTCCTGGATGTTGCATTTCTATTTCTAGCTCTTCCTTGTCCCACGTAGTATGTGTCCATGGCATTACCTGGACCCTGCCTAGGAGCTTACGTTCTGCACTGAGACAGACTCATGACTTAGCTGTAATGATCTGTGTTCTGAGTTGGAGCAGACAGTGCCAGACAGATCGCTGTGGGAAAGCTGAGCACAAAAGAGAGGTCACTCAGTATCACCCCACTGTGGACAGCAGGGGCTCTGTCTGGTCGGTGGAGGAGTGCTGTTACAGTGAGATTCTCTAGGGCACTGTTTCTCAGATGCGGTGACATGCAGGCACCAGGGGCTTTTCTTGTGGCCACAGCCTCCTGGGCTGTGATTGCGGGAGGCGGGAGGACCAGCGGCCCCGCCCCCTCCATGGTGCTCCTGGATGGACAGCCTTGGTGTTGGTTGCTGGGGTTTCCAGCAAGGGTTGGCAGCTGGTGAGTTCCCCACCTTCTTGAGGCAGTGGGGCCAAGGATTTGGGCTTCAGCCCAGGAGTGGCAGGCAAGGCAGGTTCTGGCTGTAAGGGTTTGGGCTCCAGCCTGGGCTCCGGCCACAGGGCTTCAGGCTCCAGACCCTGCTGCCTCCCCCAGCCAACCCCATCTCCCATGGCCCCTGATGCCTCCCCCGATCTCCCATCCAAGGCTTAATTTGTCCCCAGACTTGCTGGGGCTGGTAAGTCAGCTGTGATAAGTGATACTTGTATGTTGATTAATATCACTTATCACAGCAGACTTACTAGCTAGTAATACATAAATTACAACGATTTGGACATGTGTATCTGCATATTTATTTGTTTTTCCTAAAGCTAATTAAGTATTTTAGGAAAAAGTGTGAGTGGCCACCAGCAAGAGTTGGTGGCCACACTCTGAGGCCACCAAATAATTTGTCCTGAGAACCCCTGCTCTAGGATAAGCATGCAGATGGGAATGGGAGGCATTCTTGGGGGTCGGGGGGGTGCTTTTAATCCTACACAGGCTAAGAGGGAGAGTGTGCTTTTTGTTCAACATGAGCAAGAGGATCCAGAGTGGATCAGGTGCAGCATCTCTAACAGAGAAAGCTATTTGGTGACGGCTGGGTCCTGTCCCAAGTCCATCCCACAAGCGGGCACCCCACACACTGCATCCTTTTGGGGAAGAAAAGGATCTTCAAAATTAGAGCTTGCAAACTGAAACAGATCATTTGCTGCTCTATGGACAAGTGGCCAGATTCACATGGGCCAGGGGGGTATTTTACCTTGTGTGTGGAAGCTGCCACTTTATCTGATCATCACAGTCCTGCAGATACATGCTGCCAGGATGGGACTTGACTGTCACCCGCGCAGGTCAAACCCTGTACGTCCTGGGCTTATTACAAAGTGGGGAGCTCTGTGGAGCAGTTAACTGACAATGCCTCTGCGTCATTTCTCAGGCATTTAAGACACAGAGGAAGCCTGTAAATGAGTGATACCCTCCATTCTCCAGCAAGGGCAACCTGGACCAGAGCAGAGCAGGCTGTGACTAGTGACACCTCTGAACTGTCTCTCCATTCCTATGTATCATTCTCTCTCCTTTTCCCCTCTCGCTTGTTCCTCGCCACACCTCACCCCTGTACCCCCCAGCAGATTATTTTGATGCCCTCGTCTGCAGAGGGAAATTGTAACGGCTCTTGCTTCTTATTTGCCACCCAGACACTCCTGAGGTGGTGACTGCAGCCTGATCCTGCTCAGTGGATGTGGGCTGTTCTCCTGCCCTCTCCTCTCCTCCCCCCTCAGACATAAATGGAGGGATGGAGGAGGAACCTGGCAGTGGGGAGAGACCGAGAGTGCCCTGGGGGCAGGCACATTCAGTATTGCAGCTAATTGACTATTTGATGAATTAAAGCAATTTGCTGCCCGTTTGGTAATTCTTTGACTTATACCCCAAAGCAAATAATGAGATAAAGCCTAATTTCCAGGTATTGTGCCTTTCTAGCAATAAGGAAACCCTCAGGGGCCAGTTCTCGGCTGATCCTTGCAGAGATGCACAAAGGATGGGGAAAGGCAGGAGCAAGAGACAGTTTTCATCCCTTTGACCATTCTCTCCCAGTGCCCCTGTGGGTGTTTTTGCCAGATCAAAGGGAGCATGGAGGAGGCAGTCATCTTCCCCCAGCCTCCACGGCAGCCCCAGTCAGCAAAGCAGGCTAGACACACCAGGAGCATGCTGTAACCTCTAAGGCTCTGTTATCACTGGAAATGGCGCAGCTGTAACGCTTCAGTGTAGGCAAGGGGAGGAGTTCTTCCATTGCTGTAGGGGTGGTACCAGGGTTGGCAGAATTCTTCCATTGGCCTAGCACTGTCTACACTTGGAGTTAGACTGGCTTAACTGTGTCTCTCAGGGGTGTGGCTTTTTCACATCCCTGAGCAACATAGCTGGGTTGACCTGGCTTTTTAGTGTAGACCTGACCCAGAGGTGGGGAAGGATAGGCCTGCTGCCTGTTCTGCATAGGAATTAAATATGGCTGCACAATTTAGCAATAGGCTTCTAATTTCTTAGAACGATCAGCCAAGTAGGCTGCAGAATGGCTAATTTCATTTGAACGGTACTCTTCCAAGTGCTGTGTCCCAGGCGAATGCCACAGAGAGAGACAAACCTCATTGAATGAGTCTGAATTATTCACTCATCTCTATTAATAGTGCATCAGATGAATTTGAGCATATTTACTGAGGAGCAGAAGGCTTGAAAAGATTAAATTTTTATTGGTAAATGTTGATTTCACCGTACACAGAAACTGATGAGCAAATATATCTATAATAATCAACATTTACTGATAGGCAGAATGTTGCTTGAGAACTTACTAAATTTGATTTAAGGATATTTACTGGGTATATTTTGACATGTAATGATGACAATTTGTGTTAGTTGGTTATGGAGCTTTAATTTTTTTAATCTCAGTGTCTGCTGTTATTTAATAATTATTGTCTGACATACACCCCTGTCATTTTGCACAACTGTGGAACTTTAAAGCAATAAGAATTTTAAATGCTTAAAAATAAACATTGATATTTTCCATCAAAATCTAATTGTGCCAAGCCTATATGTAATAGAAAGATTGCATAATTTCATGTAACTGGTAGAAGACTAACATATGGAGTAGCTAATTCCCCCTACAGCAGAACTTAAAGTTAGTGGAAAGTCTGCAAAAGACTTGTGATGCTTGTGAAAATCAGAAGAATGCAAAATATGTAGCAGTGTGCAACCAAGGATGATGTACAATAGCACACCACGTCAGGCCACACTGTATTTATTTATTAAACCAGGCAGTATCCAGGATACAAATGTTACCATCTTCCCCAGAAAGGTGGCATCTCTTCCCCCAAATTACACGGGCCCAAGGCACAGAAGTGTAAATATTCACTCTTGTATAAGTGACTGGTAAGTTTAGCATCTTGTGATCCATGAGGGCTAGAAACTGAAGGGGCATTTTGTCACTGGAAAAGGGAGAGTCCCAGGGTTTGAAAAGGATGCTCAACCCTTGCTTCTATGCCCTGAAGCTCCTAAAAGTTAGGCCTTAAAATCCCATCATTATTTATAGGTTGCCAACATTAGATTTTTATGTTTTATAATTTTGACAGATAAGGATGTTTAATTTTTAAGCCTTTTTAAAAATTTTATTGATTTAAATTTTCACAGTTGCAGGAAATTCAGGGAGAGTTAGAAAATAATTATTTAATGACAGTAAATGTTGAGGTTCAAATAGTTAAGCTTTATAATTGTTAAAACACAAATTATCAACATCACATGTCAAAATTATACAAAGTTAATATCTATAAAACTAAGTTCTCAAACATGATTTTTCTAATTTTGCCTATTGGTAAACTTCAGTGATTAGAGATGGAAATATGTTTTCGTTGGGGTGTGTGGGGTAAAATAAACATTTACCAACATTTATCTATAAAAATCAAATCCTTCCAAGCCTAATTATTATGTCTAGGGAAGCTGTTTTATGCCTCTTTTAGAGGTTTCTAGGATGTGTTAATTATATTTTTCTCTTCCTGTGAGGTCTTCACAGTGGGACTCGTGGTGCTAAGGAAACCTGGCCTGTTACAGGTGGAAGGATATAAAAATAGTACCAGACTTAAAGTTAAGTATGTGAGTAGTCCCCTTAGGACTATTCACATGCTTAAAGTTAAGCATATGTAAATGTTTGCAGGACTGGGGTCATAAGGCTTAATGTCTCCCAAATGTATCTGCAAAACCTCTTTTAGTGTGGTATGTAACAATTCCATGGTGATGCGATAAATTTGGCTTTTGAAGGGTTGAGTCACTTACATACTTTTGCAATCACCACCTCTGAGGGTGAATCATTTGAGATGATCTGCATGGCTTAGCTGTGGCTTTGCCACTTGTGAGCAGTGTGGCCATCCAGAACTCCTATTGATTAATAAAATCATCCTTTTAAGAATAAAAGGCTTCTGTCCCTTATCATTGTGAAGACATTCTCTGCACTGTGAACTAATGCAGTGCTCTTCACCTGAAGGCTGGTCTGTATGGCCTTTTGTACCACTATAACCTTTAGCAGATAGATTTGGAAACCAGTAAAGTTGTGTTATAGCCCCCTAGTTTGGACACATGTCTAGGATGTAAGCTATACCATTACATTATGGAAATAAGCTACGTGTGTAGCTTGGTGTACAAAAGGGCCTGTGTGTTCCCCTTTGTTTGTCTTTTCCAGTAGCAGTGGTCGATCTTGTCAACTCTGTTTCCCCTGGAACAATCTATGGATCAATAGATCGCTTAATAGATTTCTGACCTCAGACATGAGGAGAAAGCGAAACCTGGTTAATGGAAAGGGGAAGTGATATTCACACTGTTCAAAACGTCATTTTTCAACACCTAAGTAACACAAACATTTGACAGACGTTGGAGGAAAAGATCTTTTGTTAAAGATTCAACATTCCTGACCTGTCCAAGAGCTGGTGGGGAAAATACACACGCTTGGGTATAATTATTTTTTCTAAAAAGTGGGTGTCAAACAAGCAGTGATGAATTAAAAATATCCCATAAATTCTAAACATTATTTTCCAAAAAATTTTTGGTGGAAAATGGTACAAAATTTGACAGACTTTCCAAAAGTTTTTCTAAATGATTAGCTGATGATGCAAGGAATTATGGACTAGCCTACAAAGTCTGACAGGCGCTAATACAAGTTCTGCACTCCAGCAGTGGTACTGGGGCATGTTTGAGGTAGGGAGAAGCACTAGATGTTGAATGGTTCAGGGGTAAGTCGTTCATGTCCCTAATATGCCAGGTGCACTGAGAGCCTCTGCTCACTGGTACAACAAAACCTGGGTGTTATAAATAAAACTGGTTGGTCCTGGTTAGCCCTAGGGTAAAGTTGTTGGCCAAGAACAACAGGCATTTCCCAAGTCCTTTGCTGCTAGAAAAGGCTAAGAGGGCACAATGTCCAAGCATATGACTGTGCGTGTGTGGGGGGAGGGTGGTATAAAAGGTATTCCCGTGATGAAATAGCAGGTAGGTGAGGTGCACTGGATAGAAGAAGACAGGTTTTCTTCCTGCAGTCAAACAGAAAAGTTCTCAAATTACCATTTGTCCAGCACATTGTCCCCATTCTCAAAGGTAACAAGCTTTTATTTGTGAGACAAGGTGGGTGAGGTAATGTCTTGAACCAACTTTTGTTGGTGAAAGAGCCATGCTTTCGAGCTGATATAGAGTTCTTCTCTCTTTCACCAACAGAGGTTTGTCCAAGAAAATATTTTATCTCATCCACCTTGTCTCTAATATCTTGGGACCAGTACAGCTACAACAACACTGCAAACAACGATGGAAGAAATCCTTTTATTTGTGATGATCCAATGTCAATACATATAACAACATGCTGAACTGGAAATCTTTCTTCCCACTCTGATTTGCTCCTGGATAACCTAGATGTGCAAGTAATTGTGGGCACCCCTTTTCTTAGGATTGCGGAGACCCATGTTCCCAGTCACTTGGAAGTTCTCTGTAAGGTGTTCCTGCTGGCTAGTGTGACCTTTCATATTGGAATGAAAGGTCACATTTTCATCACCACAGATTGAAATTAATTGGATGTAGTGAGCCCTGCTTGAAACCTGAGATGCTGAAAAGTCTTCTTAAATGTCCACTTTAGTTGCCCTATTGCTAATCTTGGAGTTCAGATGTGGTATGGTAGCTCACGCTTGATAATTGAACCGTATGCAAGTAAAGTGGCTGCTGAAATGGCTGATTTTCTGTTTTAAATCCCATGTTTTGGATCTGAGCAGTCAGATGCGCCCTTAGACATCCCTGGGTTCACACCCTTTTTTCTGTCCATAGTTTGTAATGCTCTTCCCTCCCGATGTAACCTGTTTTGGGGCAAACATTGTTTTTCACACCCTTGCTTTTGCTGGCGTAGAATTAAACAGCCCTGCTTGGAGTGAATGTAGTTTATTTCCTCATTTGTATGCTAACACCACTAGCCATGTGTTAGTTCCTGGCTGCTCGAGAAGCACCAGAAAAGCTCACTGTAACGAGGCTTTTGACATTTGGAAGATGTTCTGCCTTGGAGTATCACTTGCTACCAGACTCACTACTTATTATCCATGAATGGTCCCAGTGAAATCAATGGGGGTCAAGCTTTGCAGTAACTGTTGATAGGATCAGTCCCTTTGATTATAACCTCTTCAGGGCAGGAATATGACTTTTTAAATGCTCAGAGCCTGCGCCCTCTTGGATCCTATATTAATGATTTTATTTCTATCTATTTAAACATTTGTATTTGGTTCCCATCTCTAAGGCACTTGGCTGCTCTACAGGAATAAATCCAGTCTGTGTGTAGTCCTTGAATCTCTACAGACCTGAGTTCACTTTCTTACTAGGTTATAGAGGTGGTGAGGTTTGTCACCTTGTCCTGACACTTTCAGAATTGCTGCAAACTTGTTTGTAGATAATGTGTTTTCATCTCTCTGTCTCTATGGACCTGTCAAACAGGAATGTTTGAGGCACAACTCAAACCTCTTGGAGATCCCTGAATGAGAGGTGCTATAGAAGGACCCAGTTCTATGCTGATTAATTCTACTGCCAGCCCAGTACTGTAGGGCAGTACAGCAAGGAGGATGCTTGGGTTAAAAGCTGTTTCACAAGCCTTTGAAGCCTGTTGCATGGAAATCCCCAGAGGGTAAGAGCACAGGGAGGCAAGAGGTCACTGGGAGCTGCAATAAATGTATTTTTAGTGTCAGGGAAGGGACCTCTCCAGCCGTGGGATAACAGCTGTACAATTTCAAAATTCCTCCTGACAAAGATGCAGCCAATTCTAGGGTTTTTTTTAAAGCTTCAAGTGCCATCTGCCAATCTCTTGTTCCCTCTTTGTAATTTTAAATATACATTTTGAAGCACAGGTATAATTCCATTCATGTCGGTTAAAACTGAACTTAAGAGTAACTCCACTTCTCTCCTCCTGGATTGGCAGTATTCTTGACACTTTCTGAGGATTCACACAACTGTCACCAGTTTCTAGAGAAACCTTATCTAGCTTCCAGATCTGGATTGAGTCCTCTCGCCAGCTTGTAGAGAAAAGAGTTGCAGCATGCTTTTTTGTTTTTCCCCCAGTCTCCCACTTTTTATGCTTTTGAAATGAGATTAAAGAATAAATGAATGATCATCCTGCACTCCCATCTCAGGCCTGGCTGTATTTTCCAGGAGCTAAGAACACATGCCAGCTCCCAGTTCTGTTCTCTGGCTGAGACAAGCAGCATCCCTCCTCCCCTTCCCTGCAGAGCTTTAGTCCGCCTTAGGAGAGGAGTGTGTGTGGGAAGAACAAACCCATTGAGAAAGAGAGCGAGGGTTGTTTTTCTTTCTTTCTTTTTTTTTTTTTTTAAAGTTTGATTGTTAAAAGAATCCGACATGGGGAAAGAAGCAGTGCAACTAGTGGAGAACATGGGAACAGCCCCTACTCAGATCACGCCCGCACAGGGTCAAGTACAGTGTGGGACCCAGCAACGGACAATGTGGGAACCCTGCCATTCCCTTTCTGTGTGAAGTACTATGAGGGGAAAAGAGATTGTACTCAGATGTGACACACTACTACGACTTATATTTTCAAAGCGTACAACTGGTACCTTCAGCTGAGGGCTTACAGCAGCCTGCTAGCCCCAGGGATCAGCTAATATTTGAAACAAACAAAGGTCTTCTGGTGGTGTGCTTACCGTGCTTCTGTTTTTTCTCTCAAAATAGTGGGGTGGTTTTATTGCCGAAAGCACGGGCGTGAGGGGTATAATGATGTGTTGACCACAGAGCTCTGCCAGACCACAGTAGGTCCTGTTATTCAGAGTCCTTTATCTTTCTTCAGCTGAGGCAGCCAGCCATGCTGCATTGGGTATTTTGTGAAAGGCCCAACTGTCAGCGTTGCTCAGCTGCTGAGACTTGGTTCTGGATCCCGTCTCAGTTGATCAGCTTTGGGTTGGCCATACTGAATTCCCAGTGACTGCCATCAAAGGAGTGCTGTGTTGTCTGAGCTCTGAAACTGAACCAATGGTGACCTTTCTCTGAGACCTGGCTGTAAACTCTATGAATTGGGCAACTAGCACAGTATCCTAGAGCTCTGTGACACTGGGCAGTTGTACTGTACTCCTGGGACCCTACCTGCACTCAGACAGGGAGCAAGCAACACTATACAACAGGGATGCTGAGTAGCTATTTCTGCCTTTGGCAGTACATAGAGATAAAGTTAGAGCAGCAGCTCTGGGTGTTTCAGTTCCCTGCGGGCGGAGGGGCAGAGCAGGGCGGTTGCTTCCTCTATGCTTTGACAAGCAGGCTCATAACCATGAGTGAGTATTTGTAAGGCAGAGAAGGGAAATGTTGATCGGCTTTATTTGTTTGGAGCTGACCTGTGCTGCTGGCTTCGCCACCCAAGAGTGGAAAGGATAGATTAGAAGGGCTCCTCGTTCAGGTGCAACATCACTCTGGCCCTCACTGGGTTGAGGGAAATGGGCTCAGCACTGCAGTTCAGTGATGCTTTGGATAAGCACATTGCAGCGAGCTGGAGTATTCCATGAAAGTACCTCCCCCATACATGCCATGGAGATGAGCATTGGGAAGTTACTTGGGCATCAGGTGCTTGTACCAGTTAAGCTGTTTAATCCTCCTCTCCTCTGCTTTCCAGGTACAATGGTTTGGTGACCAGCTCGCGAGCCAAAGGTATCATTGCCATCTGCTGGGTCTTATCCTTCATCATCGGCCTGACGCCCATGCTGGGCTGGAACAAATGCTCCAAGAGGGAAACTCAGGACACCAATAACTCCTTGTCCAGCAACTGCAGTAAAAGCATGGTAGCTTGTCTCTTCGAGACAGTGGTCACCATGGAGTACATGGTCTACTACAACTTCTTTGCCTGTGTGTTGGTGCCCCTCCTCCTCATGTTTGGCATCTACTTGAAAATCTTTCTGGCAGCCAGGCGGCAGCTCAAACAGATGGAGAACAAGATGGTACATGGGGAACGCTCACGCTCTACTTTGCAGAAGGAAGTCCATGCGGCCAAGTCTTTGGCCATCATCGTTGGGTTGTTTGCTGTCTGTTGGCTTCCACTCCACATAATAAACTGCTTCACGCTCTTTTGCCCAGATTGTGCCCGTCCTCCCCTCTGGCTGATGTACCTGGCCATTATCCTGTCTCATGCCAACTCTGTAGTGAACCCATTGATTTATGCCTACCGGATCAGGGAATTCCGACTCACCTTCCGTAAAATTCTCAGGCAGCATATTGTAGGCAGGAAGCAGTTCAAGACTGGTACTGCCAGTACTAGGACTTCCACTTATGGTGGGGATGGAGAGAATGCCAGCATTAGGATCAGTGAGTATGCCCTGAACATATACGCCAATGGGGAGTTGGGTGCTATCCACAAAGATACTGACATGCAGGACTTGAGTAAATGCAAGACAGATTTGGAATGGCACCACAATGGGAATTCACTAGACATGGAGATAAATGGGCATCTCCCACATTCCTGCAAAAATGGGAACCTTTCAGATGCGTGCAAGAACATGGAGCTTCTTAGTGAAGAGCTAATTGGCATTCGTGTCTCTTACTCTGAACTGGAGAATTCAACCTTCGTGGCAGCTGACATTTCCTGATGATTCTCACAACGTCTTCCCACTGGAACGAAATCTGTTGTTTTTTTTGTTTTTTTCTGTTGGCTGCCTCTGCTATGGCAGAAAAGGAGGATGAGGAAAAGAGGAGCGAGGCCAGGTCGTGATCACGTAGGGGGTCCCTACCCAGGACTGATGGGAAGATCCGAAGAACTAGACTGGAAAAAGATCGAGAGGCGCCGTTTTAAATAAAGGAAGAGGAGGGACACTATAGCTGTCAAAGGCCCAGCTCAGATTGAAGAGAGCAAAGGTCAAATCTGACATCTGAATTTTAGCAGTGGGAGACTCTGCTCCAACAGGGTGTGTTATAACATTATGCTGTACTGTGTGTCTGTGATTGTTCATCAGTTTAGTGTCTTTGCCAACAGAAATAAGGGTGTGGCTGAAACATTTACTACTTCCTGAGGAGGAAGAGGGGGTGGGGCTTTTAACACTGTGGCCTCAACGAAAGTAGCAGGTATAGCAATGCCGACTGGTCGGGAAAGATGCCTATGCTGCCTGGAGAGTGAAGGGATTCACTTGGTGGGAACTTTCAGCATCTTCAGCTGAGAGATTCTGCTTTAAAATCAGTTTTTACAACTTAATAGTGCAACAGGTTTCCTGATTTTTCGCTCACTGCTAGATCAGTTATGAGTTATATTCCAGTGAGCTGGAATATGGACAGAAGGTTTTACCTCCCCTGTGTTCCATGGAGATGGGCCACTGGGAAGTTACTTGTGCTATTATGTTGTCAGTTATTAATGTTTACAAGAGTGGGTGGCTCCATCCAAGCCTACAGTGTCCCAGCTATATCCTGACACGTTGAAGCAAACTGGTAACTATATTTCAGACCCTTCCATTTCACTGAAAGAACAATATATATGATGATTTGATAGTTCTGTTAGCCAAAGGGACACTGGAAGGTGTCTGTGTGCTGTGGGTAACAGCAGGGCAGGGGCAGGTCTGTGTGGGAAGGGCTGATCGGGTGGGTGATGGCAGGTTTTGTGAATTGCTGGCAGGTGTGTTGGTAGCAGTGAGAGGTGACCACAGGCTGGTACTAGGTCCATGGTTGCAATGTCTTTGTGGGTGATTCTTTCGTCTGTCTATCTTTGTATCTCTGCACCTGTGTACGCAGAATGCCCATTCATTCCACAGCCTTAGTTACGTTTTCTCTAGAATTCCTCTTTTTGGTGAACTTTAATTTCTCATCTTTCCTGAAAGTAAAAATAACTTTTAAAATTGAACTTTGTTTTAAAGTTGGAATTCAAATGAGCCCATGTTCATTAAAACCTTTTTTTTCTATATTGTTTCAAACAACTCCTGGAATCTGGTTAACCGTGAAGCCCTGTAGCATGTGGGTGTGCATTACAAATGAGTGCGCGTGCATATGTGTGCACCAGTACAAGTGGGGGGCATGTGAGTGCGGTTTGAGAGAGAGAGAAGCTTGTGTTTCAGAGAACTGGAAAACAACCACCCGGATCTGTGCAGACATAGCATTAGCTTTGCCTGCCTGTCTGATAGACCATGATCTAATCTGTCTCTAATACAGGGTACGTGACAGTGTGGTGCGTTACAAAGGGTTTTTACATGTGTTTGGAATGGCCTCTTGTAACTGGTGAAGCCACTCATCCTAAAGGGGGCCAATAAAATCTTTATCCAAGCCCAACCAGCTTGTATGCTGCATCTGCCATGTATGGTTACGGAAAAAAAACCCCAACTATTCCAAAGATCACCTAAAATAGCTATTATTGTAGCACTGGTGTGGAAAAAAATCTATCCCAGGGCCTTCTGGGGCTAGAGGCAGGTGCCATCTGTCCCACTGGTAACCTAGGAATCTCCCCTTTCCAGCGATCCATTCTTTGACCCTGAAGCATTTATATATCTCCACTCAATCCTGTCACTGGTCCAGGTCTGAGCATTGGCCATCCCAGACCTCAGATCAGGATAACTTTTTTTTGGAAATTTGGGGACAAGAGAAGGAAACCCAATGCTTATTCTTCATCATTCCTTATTGACAAGCTATTTAAAGGGCATTTCCTTTCCATTGTGTTCCCTGGGTGAATGGGGGTGGGAGGGTTGGTGTATGACTTTGGAGAGAGTTTAGCAGTGAAGCTCCCAGGCCAGTACAGGGCTTTCAGCAAGTATGTCTGTCAGACAGATAAAAACTTACTTTTGCTACCAGAGAGCTCAGCAAAAAGACAAAGCAAGTATTAAAACAGGGATTCTCAAACTGGGGGTCGGGACCCCTCGGGGGTTGCGAGGATATTACATGGGGGGTCACGAGTTGTCAGCCTCCACATCAAACCCCACTTTGCATCCAGCATTTATAATGGTGTTAGATATATATATCAAAGTGTTTTTAATTTATAAGGAGGGGGGGGTCGCACTCAGAGGCTTGCTATTTGAAAGGGATCACCAGTGCAAAAGTTTGAGAACCACTGTATTAAAACAATAGACATCACAGTCCAGTTGAATCAGTTCCTTTTTGGCATGAGTCTTCCATGTAGTCTCTCAGAGGAATGTATTATCAGGCTCCATAGCTTGCGTTTGGGATTTTATTACTTGTGATCTTTCCTGGTGGAATATATTCCTCTATGCTATGTGGGGGATTGTGCATCTCCGACCTTCTGTAACCTTCCAGCAGTGGAGGAATACATGAAGGGCTCTGATGTTTTCAGAACTCAGTTAGGCGCTGAAATGCTACTAAGAATAACACAAGATGACATCCTGCCTTCATATCATAACAATTAGGTCTACACAGAAGCAAAGCAGGGAAGGAAGTGTGGGAAAATATCAGCATTGCTCATGTGCTGGAACACACACAAGTTCAGAAAGTGTGTGCTGTCACGTTCTGGTGGCTGTCACTCTGGGATCTGCCTGATGCTGTATTACATCAAACTTTACAAGAACCAACACAGGCTGGCTGCCTTCCACTTCTCCCCAAGCTTCCTCACACCCAAACATGCAGCTTGGTTACTACAAGGACAGAGTTGATCTATGTGGGTTTAACAAACTTGGGGGGTCCCACTGGAAAACCCTCCATCCTAACTGGGTTGTCATATAAGCTCACTTGATCTTCAGCGGTCTTGGAATTGGCTCCAGTATTGCTGTTCAGGGCATTCAACCAGCTGTGTCAAATGCTCTTTCATTGTTAACATGCAGAGCTGAAAGGAAATGGGGTCTCCCTAGCCCCCAAAGCTGAAGGGAAGCTGAGGCTGGGATTGATGCACAGGTTGTGGGCAGGACTGGGGGAGCTTGCACTAGATTGTTATCCCTTCCCCAGGCAGAGGGCAGCTCAGCTTGTAAGGATTTATGGATGATGCAAGCTCCTTGGGGCAGGGACCATCTTTTGTTCCAGGTTCATACAGCGCCTACCACAATGGGTTCCTGGTCCATGATTGGGATTTGTAGGTGCTATGATCATCATCATCCAGAAAAGATGACTAGGAGATGACATGGAGCCCATCAGATTACACCCGTCTGTCTTTCGGCTGATATGTGTTAGGGGTGGACCTTCGGGATATCTCGCTGGGGAAATGTCAGAGAAGCAGATGAGGGCTGCCATGCTCAGGAGCACTGGTTGGATACAAGTGTCCCTATGCTCACTGGACAATGTTAAACGGGCAATCAATAGCTTTAGGAGCCAGCGTTGCTAGCGCATAGTGACGTTGACAGCAAACTCCACAGACACAGTATTGGACTCCCTGTCAAGGTGCTGCCAACCCTAAGCACTGAAAAATCATCAGTCAGGCCCCCAAATACTACAAGATTTTTAAAAAGCAGGGCATTTTGGGTTCTGTTTATTTGCCTTCCTCTTTTTGATCCTTTTTCAGATTCATGTTTTCAGGTTTGTCTCCATATTTGTGAACTGGATGTACAGATTTGAATGTGAGAACGTGACTCCAGGAGCTGGGGCTGTAGCAAAACCATCACACATTGTGAGGCTCTTTATTTGATTGTGATTGGCAACACTGGGCATCACCACCGTAATCTGATGGCTGTTTAGGCCGAGAGTCTGAGGAGAGCCAGAGAAGAGGAGCTCTGTGCAAAGTATATCCTTTTCTCCTGACTCTTCTATCTGTCCTTTTCAACTATCTATCTGTTATACCACTCTTCTCTCAACTTCAAAAATCAGTGGTCAATACAAAGGTCAAAGATGATGTGCTTCTCCCCCTCCCACATCCTCCTCACTTCCTTTGCAGTGGAGAATGGTTAGCTGATGAAACACAGCTGTTCTGAAGAAGAGAAGGAGCCTGGGGCAGGGGGCGGGGGAGCATGGAGGTGGCAATCAGGGAAGGAGCAGGAGAAGACTCTTAGGGAAGCCAAGATGCAGGGGATTGGGCCAATGGGAAGGAAGTAGGGGCTAGAGGGAGTCTGTTCCAGTTCAGTGAAACTATTCTTCTAAAAATGTCCCTCTCCCCACAGAGAGAGCTATCTAGTGTCTGATTCTGTGTGAGGAAGATTCCATGAATTTCATCATTCCCAAGAGACTAGCAAATTCCAGGGTTTATTTTCCTTGCACAGTTTTAGACGAGGTTCTGGCTGGTTGCGAGGATTGACTTTATCAAGAGCCATTCTTAGGGCATTTTGCTTGATAGCGTGCTGTCCGGTTGTGTGTGCACAATGCGTCACAACTTTATTCTGTATAGCATGGTTCAGGTGGACTGTGTGAATAGTACAATTGCAGAGTTAAATAGCAGAAAGCTATGTATCGACAAGACCAAGATGTTTGAATGACAGATGACACTTGAAAATTGGTGGAAAGAAACAGGAAGAGCTATTTCAGACAATGAGTGTTTACCAAGGAATTTGTAATTTGTGCTGGTCAGTGAGTGAATGCTTGTGTTTAGGGACAGGTTTGGAAAAAATAGGGAGATTTTGGAGAGCTCGGGGTGGGGGGCAGAAGTGTGCTGGAGGATTCTGGGGCATTCAGGGGACAGGCACATGCTGGAAGATTTGGGGAGATGCACTGTGGGTTCCGGGGGCACACACAGGTGGCATGGCTATCCTGGATAACCCATGCTTTCCATATTTATGCTTGATTTCCCCAAGCAGGTGTAGCTGATTGTTCCCACCTGGTCATTATGTGGCTGAGGCAGAACAGATTTTGGGGGGGCTCCCCCTTCACAGATGCTGCTCATCTTCTTAGAACGTCCAGATGTAGCAAAGGCCTTTCTTCTTGATCTGCATCTGATGAGCCCTTATTTCAGAATAAATAAATAACCTAACAATATTCTACAGGAATGGCTAACCAAATAACAGCAGTGCTACTGAGCGGGCTGGGCCATCACAGCTGTAGAATACTCCATCATTCTTTGATAAGGAAGCTGCCTAAAGATCAATCCTCTCCATAGTTACCATTGGCAGGGGAATCGGCCCTGGCACCTCGCTCCAGTGCTGAGTGGAAGAGGTCAAAGGTCTGATTTTGATCTTCCTTTCACCAGCATGAATCAGGAGTAACTAAAATGAAGTTTCACCAGTGGGAAATTGGTGTGAGAAGACAATCTGGGCCCCAAATGCCTAGAATGCAAGAATCAGGCCTGAATCTGTTTCTTGTACCTCCCAGCCTTACTTTGGAAGTTAGATTAGTTCAAGCCACAATGTACCAAAATCAGGACTGGATCCTTTTTATCCCAGAGCAACTGTTGCATTCACTCCTTGCCTCCTTCCCACTCACAGGAGAATTTTTCCTCTTTCCTCTGCTTCTCAGAGCCATCATCTCCATCTTGTATTACACCTTCCCACTGACCCGTGGGGCAAGGGGACCCAAACACCCCAGTGCATATGTGGTATCTCTTACCCTTTTAATTTAAATGTTTTATAAATGATATATTGGCTGCTCCCCCTTTCCCTCTATCAATGTCTATCACTTAAGAGTGGGAGAAGAGGGGGTGGATTCTGTGCATGTAATTATATTTTAAGTGCATCGACCAATGGTTTAGAATGTGATGAGTCATCAGACAGCTGGGAACTGAGGAGCCCGCTGCTGGTGATGCTGAATGTAATGTCTTGGTTACATTTTTTTTAAATGAGCATTAAAATAATAAAATATATTTCTAAAGGCGTGTGAGTGCCTTTGTGTCCTGGGCTGCAGAAGTTGGCCCGCCCTCTGGTTTTGTTTAACAATGTATTATTGTGAGCATTTCTGCTGGGCTCATCCTGGAAGAGCGTTTCCTCTGCCCTCTTCCCATCTCCGGCTCCTTCTGTTAGACTTTCCCTGAAAGTATTAACATGCTCCAAGATGACAGACCCAGACAGAGGCTAGAAGCCGTTTGCATCCCTGGTTCACTGGGATCTGTTATCCTGGCACCGGGAGGAATAACAATGTGCTATGTAATATCTGTACATTGTCTGCCTGAGTGGCATACTGTGTGGTTTGGCCAAGGTACAGGGTCTTGTCATGGCATATGGCAAGTTGTTAAATAGCCAGACACCTGAGTGGGGAAACCACCTGGACCATTAGACAACCCTGCCAGCTGTGACTTTAGCACGCACTTCCCGTCTGGCTGGGTGCCCCTACTTTATCAGTGCACCTCAATGCACCTTGGACCTCCGGCCTGCAGTGCCCTTGTTATTCCATTGCTGGATCCCCATATGGCTGTGTCAATACACCTCAATCCTGATCTGCACCATCCTTGCCTCTCCAGTCCTGGCCCTTTGCTAGTGCTGGGAATTCTAGGGAGGGAGTGACCCCTCTTCTGCCTCTCAGGCTGGTGTGGGACAGCATTGACAGGCTGCAGAAAGAACTGTGTCCACATCCCCTCCGCTGGCAGCCAGGAAGGGGGGCTTAGTGAAAGTGAATATGATCCATAACATCAGGTAGCAGGAGGTGATGAAGTGAGCTGGTGTCCCTGTAGACTCAGGGCAAGCAAGGCCTGACCTGCTCAGTCAAGGGTGAAATTGAAAATGTTTTTCACAAACACTGTGTTTTGTTCTGAAGCATCAAAGAGAGAGAGCTTGGCGGAACAATGGGAGTCTGCCGGAGTACAGCGGGAGTACCTGGAGGAACAATGGGAACCTGCCCAAGTACAGTGGGAGAACCTGGAGGAACAATGGCAGTATGTGTCCTGCAGGAAGAAAGCTGAGTCCTTGGGAGAACAAAGAGAGCACCCAGTTTAAAACACAATTGGCTTGCTCAGGAAATCTAACCTTCAAGACCCACAGCTTGGCTCGTTCATCCAAAGCAGCATAGGCAAAGGCAGAAAACAAAGGGACTTCACAGTGCTTTCACTGCAGTCCCGGGATGAGATCTACCCCAGTAACAGTTTAATATGTTACATGCTTTGTGAGAGACGATGACCTGCCCTTCGAATGGGGAGGCAAAATGATCTTGAGTGTTTTTTCCATCTCCAACGTCTGTGTGCCCAAGGTGGTGGTGCTGGTATTAGCCAACAGCCAGCATCCTAAAGCTATCACTAATGCAATTTCCCTACCTGGTTCTTCCCTGGTCTAGGAGCCCATTGGTAGTTCTCTTAGGGACTGAACCCATAAAAGTCCAGAGCCCCCTTAGCTCCCCCTGATTTCAGACTGAAGTCTGTGGCAGGTGAAGGGGTTCAGCACGAGAAGTGGATGAAATTTTTCAGTCACGTAGCTTAATCGCTGAAGAATGCTGTTTCAATCGACCTGAAACGATTCATGAATTTGACCTGATTAGTTTTGGTTGGGAAAAACCTTTCCCAGGCCAGCAAACTGTGTGCGTGTGCCTGCCTCCCTCCCTCCCTTTGGAGGCTTTAGCAGAATGGTTAGGGCACCTGCCTGGGATGTGGGAGACAAAGGTTTGAATCCCCACTCTGGAGCAGGGGCTGAACCCAATCATCCCTCCTCCCAGGTGAGCATCCTAACCCCCAGGTGACCGGCTGTTCTGGGGTGGGCTGCTCTCTCTGCCTGGTTCAGAGGAGGGATTTGAATCCACATCTCCGAGCTCTCAGGTAAGTGCCTTAATCACCAGGCTATAGTCATGCTCACTTGCTCTGGCCCAATGAACAGTTAAGTATTTATATGAAGTGGAACAGCTTCAACAGGAAAGATTGAGAGCAATACACTCCAGACTAGCCTGTAGCCTTCTCGCTGGGGTGCGGGGAAGCTCTGAGTTCAAGTCCCTGCTCTGGAGTGAGGATTAAACCTGGGTCCATACGTGGGTTGTTGACCTGTCACAGACTGTGCCACTGTGTCTTCACTGCTATTGTTACACTAGCGAGATGAAAGCAACCTCAATTACACCTTAATTTGGGGTGTAGACATACCTATAATGAGCAGTTAGAGGACTGTATTTCCCCCCATCCCTTCTTTGACTCCTCTGAGGACAATGTGTGTGCAATGATGGGCACTTAAAATATCTGAGATTAATGTTCTCTCCTCATAAAATGGGGGGGGGGTGGGATTTTCAAAGGAGAGCTTATGGGAGTTAGGCACGTACTGCTCCTATTGACCTTCATGCCTAACTCCCTTATGCTTCTTTGAAAATCCCAGTTTAAATATGCAGCTGAGGGGAAAGCCTCACGTGCCTGTAAGGGAAGCAAGCTCAGCACTTTGGTGCTACAGGGAAGCAACTCTTCCTTTTAAAGCCACTGACAGACAGACTGCGTTTGAGATCCACAACAGGAGCAGGATGGGATCAGAGGGCTGCAGTGTGCAGTGCCAGCCAAGTTGGCACCTTGATCCTACATGGCAGGAACTGTCCCACGTAAGATCCTGCAGGGAGACAGGAAGCTTCTGCTCAGAATCCAGGAGAGCATTACAAAGATGATTTCAGGTACCTTACAAGAGGTGTTCTCAGCCAAGTGGAGCGGTTGGTATCAGCTAGGATGGTTCTGAGGGACAGGAGGGTAAGGGATAGAGACACTAAAATGGTCTTGCAACTTCAGAAAAGTATGGACATGGGAACTGCAGTGTAAAATGTCCGTGTGAGAGCTGAGGATAGTCCAGACGGGTGAGTTTACATCTGGACTAAGGATCTGGACTAAGGATGCCCCAGACAGGTGAGTTTACATCTGGACTAAGGACTTGCAGCTGCATCCTTTGGAAGGGAGCTGGCACTCACTGGGCTGCAAATGTCTAATGTGTCTGTGTTTGGGTTTTAGGGTGGCGTCAGGCTCTTATACTTTATGGTAATATTATCCAAGAGAAATCTAATGAACAGAGAATTGAGCAGTAAGGATCAGCTATACAAGGAATGAAAAATAAACCCAGACCATTTAAGTGTGTGCTGCGCTGATGGTGCCTCTTGAACCTGTATCCTGTTATTGTTAGTGTGGAACGCAGAGGCCTGGGCCAATGAAAATAAGGAAGGCAGCCTGACAGACACAGATTTTTATCTTTTGAGATTCTTTGTGACCTTTCCTAGACTATAATAAATAAAATTGACTAAGGAGTTGGCAAGTGCCCTATAACATGCAGTCCTGGTGGCAGGACTTGGCAGAATGTTCTGCTTAGCAATGTATTCTGTTTAACTTTAAATGCCTATTTCAGAGGCATGTTAAAGGACTAAGCTGTGGTAGGTGCTGAAGCTGCCTTCTGTAGGAGAGAGGCACTGCATTTGGTGTGTGCATGTGTCTGTTGCTGCTGATCCTGGATGGAGAAGATTGCTTCGACTCTGTGCTGATTCTGCCTTTAAAACTGAGCCATAAACAGAAACTAATGAACAAACCAATAGTTTTCTCAGTGGTCTGAAAGCTGGTGGGGTGGAGACCCTCCAGCCCCTGTGGCCGAGTCCAGTCCTCGGAATTATTGAAAGTCGCAGGTGCTCAGCAGCTCTGAGGATTAAACAAAACTCCTCCATTATTGCTTCCTGCCTTCATTCCTTCCAAACAGCCCTTCCCTTGCTGCACAATGGACACCACTGATATTAAATCGTTCAGTCATTTGGAAAACTTGGCTCATAGCAAGCAGCATGAATTGTAGCTTTAAGACTTGCTAGCTTTTGGATGAATTCCTGCCACATCCCCTCTTCTGTTAAATATTAGCATAAGTAAGAGTGTGCCTAATCTGTCTGGTCCTAGACATGGTGGCTGGGGTTCTGATACATATGGATCTTTATAAAGAGGGCTGGGAATCATATAATGAAATACTGGAGCAGTTTCTTGATGCTAATTGTGTATTATCCCTTTTGAGCCATAAGTGAACTTGTGGACTGTTGTGTGTACTTACAGTCCCACTAAAGCCAAAGAAGAAGAGTTATATGGTGATTGCAGCTAACTCATGAAGACATTTGTCTCCAATACCGCTGTCCCAATGAAAATACTTCTGGTTCCATCCACAGAATAAGCAATCTGTAAAGTCCGTAAATGTTTCTGGCAGAACTGAAAAGTTTGAACCAGCACTGTGAATCAGGAGCAAACTTGGATGATGCTCTGGGTCACTTGGGTGTGCCCACAAACATGAACCCAGACAGAAATGCTTGCCACTGGAGATTGATCTTGTGTTTTCCTGACGTGTGGATTTACTGTATCAATGGAAACTGCAACAGAAGACATGGAAGAGAAACTGGTCAACTTCTTAGCTACGTACAGAAATGCTCCACACAGCAGCACTGTCTAAGTACTGTCTTATTTTTTGGATGAATACTTCATTCTCGAATGTATTGCCTCAAACCAAAGATCCATTTGTAAGAAACAAGTAAAAGAAGCTGCCAGCTGGCCACATGGCATCCTATGGAAATTGTGGACAGGAGACTTTCATGGAGACCAAAAATGGTCACAGTTAAGTTCCACGCTACACACAGTAAGTCAATGTTGACCAAGCCCCATGCAGACACACATATCAGTTTGAATGGCAGAGCCACCACCTACTCCAGGGGTGCCCAACTTACAGCCTGCAGGCCGTATATGGTCCACCAGAGAATTTCATAAGGCTTCACCATAATATACTAACGGCCGATTCATTAGCGTTTTGTCGTCATGTTTACATCATTTTAGTTTACACAAGTGTGTACATAGATTGTCTATGTCCAGTATTGTCTATCTAAATACATATGAAACAAGCTGCAAGTGGGGGAGGTTTAGGTTGGATATTAGGAAAAACTTTTTCACTAGGAGGGTGGTGAAACACTGGAATGCGTTGCCTAGGGAGGTGGTGGAATCTCCTTCCTTAGAAGTTTTTAAGGTCAGGCTTGACAAAGCCCTGGCTGGGATGATTTAAATGGGGATGGGTCCTGCTTTTGAGCAGCGGGTTGGACTAGATGACCTCCTGAGGTCCCTTCCAACCCTGATATTCTATGATTCTATGACTCTATGAAGCTGAACGTAAAATAGAAATCAGTCCAGGTGACTTTAAATCTTATTAAAATATGTAGACTCTGTTTGGCCCACAAGGTTGTGCTTCGGTTTATGTGGTGCTCTAGTGTAATAAGGCCGGTTATCACTGACCTACTCTAACCAACCTGTTGTTACAGAGACTCCTTTTTTAACCATCTGCAGCACTGGGTGCGGAGTTATAAGTGAGAGATCTGGTGCCTTTTACTGACTCTCCCTTGTGTTCGGAAGTGGAGCTACAACTAATGACACATTCCTGAGCTGACACCAAGTGCTATTCTCTGGCCACTGCAGCAAGAGCAGATGATCCTTGGGGAGAGACGTGCTGCTGTTACACCAGCAGGGATCCTTAGTCACCCAGCTCAGGGAGGGTGCATCTAGGTAGACCCTACAGTGAGGCTCTGGGGGGCAATATGTTCAGAGAACAAGCATTACTGTGGGCAAGTAACCCCCACACATCTCTTTGAGTACAATAGTCCAGAACATGTTGGAAAACTTCTCTGTATTTTGGGATGCTGAAGACCTCGTTGTGATGGGTAATCAAATGATGCTGCTTTGGCTGTGAACCTACAGACACAGGTATGTTAACAAGCAAGTTCAGATGTTCGGCTGCATCCACATATGTCTATACAGCCCACTCCTCACCCAAATTCAGCCCTAGCACAAATGGCCTCCCCTTTCCAGTGATGCCAATGAGAGTGTAACCCCAGAGCTGAACTGGGATCTTCATGCCCAGCTTTATACCCAGGGGCCTAGCGCCAAAGGTGCTGCGCATCTCCTGTAAGGTGCCTTCAGCATCAGAGACTGATTTTGATAGGAGATGAGGGTGCTTCATACCTGCCAAAGGGGTGCTCACACCTTGCAGCAACACACTCTTGGCTCCTTCATTACTAAGGTGCTTACCGTTTGGGATTGGCACAATAATGTAGGTATTCCCTGCCTTTCTCTAAATCCCTTCTGAAGACATGAACAGAAGCGGGGGGGAGGGAGAAGATCAACCCCTTCCAGAGACCCTCCTTTACTTCCAACAGGAGACGATGCTAAAGGTTGCATAAAAAAATTCTCTTCTCCCATTACTAATATCTCAACACCATAAACAAAGCCTAAGGCCAGCTGCTTGTCCTACAGCTGTGTCTTTCTGAATTCATCAGACCCAACATCTTGATTTCCTTCCAGAGGAAATACACAGTAATATCTCTCATTCGCACTAAAGCCTTTCAAGCTGCAGAACTAACCAATGCAACATACATGTGTGTAATCAAAAACCAGGGTCTTGTGTTCTTTAGATCTGCCCCCAACTCTGTGGGTAGCAGTTGTCTAAAAGGCAGTTTTCAGCTGGCTGCTGTCTCTTAACACCTGCTCCCCAAGGAGTTTCCTTTCCATACTGATTCCTGCATTTTAAAATGATGTCAAAACTTAACGCTTTCTACAAAACGAGAGCCAGACAGCATACCCTATGTTATCAGAGATCCCCAGGATGATTGCACCTCCCATGATGTTAATGCAGCATGGCCTTCTTGATGACCATCAGAAACAATCTCACAGTAAGATTTCACTGTACCACTCAAGTGTGAGATGCGGTGTCAGCAGGTTGATGTCACCTTCTGTTTCATTTCTCCCCATAGGGATCTTCGATTCACCTCTCACTCTGGAAAATGGTGTATTCAGCATGGAACCCTTGTAACGATAGATTAACCTTCTCTTCCCTTCAAACCCCGGGTCAAGCTGCTCTGGCCTTTGGGCCTGCTGGTCTGTAAAATGCAGATAGCTCAGAAGCAGCAAGACTAAATGTTGAGGGCCTGGATCTCATTTACATTAAGGCCTTTTTATGAATCAGGCCCTGATAGAAGTGCTACTCTGCCCCCAGTACAGCCATGTTCTGCCTGTCTAAGAAGGGAGATCCCTAGGTGTTTAGCAATGCATTTGCTGTTTTTCAATTTGGTCCAATGCTCCGTGTGTCAGATATCTCAGTGTTAAAATGTGTGTCCCTGTTTTTCTCCCTGAATAGACACAGCTGCTGACATCGCCTTCAAGATGAGATGCACAGGAACCTGTTTCCTTTCAAGATCCACAGCCTTTGACTTCCCATTGCTTCTGCGCACCCTAAGGTAGGTAGAAGCTGCCTCATGTAGTTCTTCACTGATTTTTGGTCAGTGCTGCAGTTAGGGATGCAATGGCTTTCCAGCAGGTCAAACCTGGTCCCCCCAACCCCCGCCTGGATATTTGCACAAGAAAAATAAACAAAGGACATAGCATCAGCAGAATCAAATAACAGACAGGATGGAGCTGGGACATACAGCTCTGTGCTATGAAGGTACCATGGCAGGGAGCGCTCTATGTCTTTATGCCTTTCAAAAGCCTTTATACTAGTGAAAACTGTCCAGTAACTCAGACTCACCCATGAATCCCATTCCCCTTGATGGGACCTGTGTGTCAGCCCAAGCCATGAACTCCCCCCCATCCCCCCGGCTCTGTGGGTTTGTCAGACCCTTGATGTGGTGAAAATGTTGTATTTGGCTGAGCATTTATCACTGGCTAGCATTTGCTTGTTCTTCTCTGCTGCTCAGTGAGAAGATGGGCATGCCATCTGTGTCTCCCAAAATAGATTGCCCCAGCCAACCAAACCCGGTGGGGAGAGAGGAGTGCCCCATGTTTCATAAGGAAGCTTTTGTTATGAAGATCTAACACTGCAGTCCCAGGCTCTGCCAGCTGTGGAGAGGAACAGATGGAGAAGGTATATAAAAATAGATCTAAGCAGGCTCGCTCAGCTACTTTCCCTTGCTTGCTCAAAGTGGAATCTCAGAGGTTCTCTGCTTAAATGAGCAAGAGTGGAGAGCTGGGTGATGTGCAGCTCATTATCTGGAGCACATTCAGCCCTTGTTGGACTTATGGACTCCATCTCTATTAGGGCCTGTCCACACCACAGCTGACGCATTGAACACATGCCAGCTCAGCTTCCCCGGTGCATCATGGACAGCTGTGATGTTTTTCCCCCAGAGACTCCATTACTAAACTGTGCTAAACATATCCTACCTGTGCACCAGTGGGGTTAGACTGTAGCAATGATCTCAGGATGATAACTTCATGCACATCAGCTAGGGAAACAGTGTTAGTGCCCTGCTAAAGACTGTTGATGCTAGTGTGCTTTCAGCCACAACATGAGCATAGTTTTAGACAGTTAAATTAGAATCAGTGTTTATTATTTGCATGTATCTGGATGCATCCGATGAAGTGAGCTGTAGCTCACGAAAGCTTATGCTCAAATAAATTGGTTAGTCTCTAAGGGTGCCACAAGTACTCCTTTTCTTTCATCTAATCAAGGAACAGAAATAATAGTACGTGAATAAAGATTAGCAAATGGAGTTAGTGAGCTGAAAATTGTTTCTCCAAAAGATCTGGGGAATATTTATAAATAACTACTGTGTTCTTGGAGCTTAGGATCTGTTCATGAACAGAAACAAGGGCTAAGACCTACATTTTCAAAAGTGACTACTCGTTTCCAGTGCCTGGATTTTGGAGGGCCCAAACGGACACCTGAAAGAGGTCTGATTTTCAGGATGTGTGAGCCACTCACCCTCTGGAAATCAGGCCCTTTTGAGGTGTCTCAGCTTGGGCACCCAAAATCATTAGTCAGTTTTGAAAATCTAGCCCTTAATTCACAGTAGTTAATCCACCCTTCTAATAATAGTGACTTTTGGCCTTTCTCCTTGGGATCCCAGTAAGGTCTCAGATAGTAGAAAAGTGTCAGTAAAGGAAGGGGTTGCTATGAAAACAGCTGGGAAAGGAAAGTGATGTAATAGGAGCCACAGGCCATTTGTAGCTATCCTAGAGAAAAAAATTTCATTGGTCTATGCTGGCCTTGTCATGCCAAGAACGAGCATGTTCTTTAAGAGTAATAGGGAGGAGTACTTTCACTGTCTCTTATCTCCCTCCTATCCCCTCTCTGAGGGTATAAACAAGGGTGAAAGCAGAAAGAGGTGATGGAGATTGGCAGCAGCAGCGTTTGGAAGATGATATGACACTGTGTCCCAGAAAACATATGTCTAGGTAGAACACTGTCCCCTGCTTCTAGCTTGACATCCACACTCTATCATCTCCTGTTAACTGAATAAGGATCAGATGGACATTTCCTGACTGTATTTTCATAATGCGTTAATTTGATACATTCTGAGCATCTTCCTGTAGCAAATGTTCCTGAAGCTAATTGAATGTGAAGTCAGGGGGCTGGGGAGGGGATGGTAGGGAAAGTAGAGAGCTGGGGGGATCTGCATGAAGGGGAGAGGGGGAGAGAACTAAATTTTGGCGTAAATTAGTGGACAGGTGTGTGTTGTCCCCTCATACCAGATCCTGACAGTGGCTGCTGTCACTCTTTTCCTCTCTTGTTTTTTCCGTTTTTCTTTCTTTTTTTTTTTTTTTTTTTTCTTTTCTTCTTCTCCCCCTTTCCCGTTCACATTGTGTTTTGCCGCCATTTGTCCTCTTCCCATTCTCCCACTTCCCAGAAAGCTTCATGCTACGGGAGGTGAGGGTGTCCGTGAAGGTTGCCCGAGGCTGGGCTGAGCAGAGGACAGAGGCTTGAACTAGCTGGGCACTGCTGGAGCCTGCACGCCTGGACGTGTGAGCTGACTCCACAGCTGCTTCCCTTAAGGACCACAGTGGGAGCAGGGTGGGAAGATGCATGGTTTTACCTGCAGACTCAGCAGCGAGTGAGCGTGCTTACGTAGGGCTGGATCAGGGGGCCTGCAACTTCATTCCCGTGCTGTTCCCCTCTACTCCCAGTGGAGAGAGAAGAGACCTGAATGGAGAGAAATAGGGTCACAGAGGGACCTGAATGGAAAGCAGGGAGAATGAGAACAGGGAGCACAGACTGGGAGGATGCCATCTTGGCAGTAAACATCCACGTTCCAGGGCCTGCTGTTAATCCTGGGGGAAAGCGTCCCTCGGGCAGCCTTAGATAAGTTAAGGGGAACCCCACTGGCTCCAGGAGGCTGTTCACTGTGGAAGTCAGTGTAGAAGCTGGCCACCAGAGTGCATGTTGGTCAAGTGCACGCACATTTGTCTTGAGCCTTTGAGTCAGACTGGTCTGGGTACGTTTCTACTTGTTTAGTGCTCCTCTTAGTGCTTTAAGAAAAGGAGTACTTGTGGCACCTTAGAGACTAACCAATTTATTTGAGCATAAGCTTTCGTGAGCTACAGTAGCTCACGAAAGCTTATGCTCAAATAAATTGGTTAGTCTCTAAGGTGCCACAAGTACTCCTTTTCTTTTTGCGAATAGACTAACACAGCTGTTACTCTGAAACCTGTCTTAGTGCTTTGTGCTTCCTCATTCATCCCAGCTGAGGTCAAATGTCAAAGTTTGACTTGGTCACCACCGGTTGCTTTGTACTAGAATGGCGCCTTCTTTCCAAAGAGCTCACTGTGTTTTACAGACAGCAACAGACAGCCTTGCTGATGCCCCCAGAAGAGAGAACTACCCCCCGTTGTGGCAGAAATTGACATAGAACCCGGAGCGCCTGATTCTCACTCTTGTGCTTTAAGCACAGCAATGATAGTTGTGTTCCTGTTAACTCTTTAATGTACAAGGTCTCATAGTCCCCAACATCCCACCCACATTCTCTGCATTCAACAGTCTGCTCTCCTGTTCATTCCACTTCCTTGTCACCTACTCCCCTGCTCCCCATCTTTCTTGCATTCCTCCCAGGACTTATACTCTGAAGATCTTCTCCTCTGACACTTTTTATAGCTCTTGTCTGTCGCTGCTTACAAGTTCCTTTTTTACATGCCCGCCGCCATATCCTCTCCTCTCCACAGCACCATTCTCACTTGCTCCTTCAGGATTGTTTGCCAGTTGCCATCTCTGCCTTCCCTTCCACCTGCTCTCACCACAGCTGTGTCTGTCCTGTCAGCACATGACAGCATCATAGAATCATAGAATATCAGGGTTGGAAGGGACCTCAGGAGGTCATCTAGTCCAACTCCCTGCTCAAGCAGGACCAATCCCCAATTTTTGCCCCAGATTCCTAAAATGGCCCCCTCAAGGATTGAACTCACAACCCTGGGTGTAGCAGGCCAATGCTCAAACCACTGAGCTATCCGTCCCCCCCGTCCCCCCCATTGGAACCTTGTTTGAAAATTTGACCAGGAACATGAGACAGGAATGGGACTTACTCCCATGAAGCCTCTAGGTGCTACCACAACATAAATGTTTAACAAATTCATTTTCCTTCTTACACACCCAGTTGGGTTTGACCTGTGAAGAATCTATAGGCCACACACACGCCCCAGATCATACTTGTATAGACTAAGACACAGACACTAGTGCACAGAAGATAAAACATGCACAAAACCCAGCCCAAGTAGAGTTTGTGTATTTAAAACCCCTGAGGTTTCTTTTTTTCAGAGGAACATGAATCATGGTCAAAAAGTTGGTCGTGGCAGGGATCTGAGACAGGACTCACTCCCTTTCCCCAGTAGTTAGGGGGCGATCAGCTCATCACTCCTGTGCAGGTTACTCTGTTCCTCTGTTTAGTGCCTTATTTCCGAACAGTTTAAAACCACCATTAGCTCCTTTCTCTGAAGCCTCCAGTATAGCATGCGGTGCCGAGACAGAATGCCAGACTAGAGAACCGTGCATCTGTTCAGCGAAGGCAAATCCCATGTCCTTTTGGCAGAGCTCCTTCAGCTAGAAATCTCTTGTAGGATTTCACAAAAGGTCAGGAGTGGTGTTAGTGGAACATTCCCTCTAACCAATGTCTGCCACCAGAAACCCTCCACCCCAGACCCTCCTGGGCACAGCCTGCTTCTCTCTGAGTCCTGAAGGAGAACTACTGGCCTAAAGCTGCACTCTCCTGGTCCTGACTCTTATTTTAATAGTTATCTTCAGGAATCTTTTCCTTATGTAAACAGAGCCATGAAACAGACTCTTAATTTGCTGGAGGGCACACTCATTTGGACACTTACCAATCATCCCTCCATCAGCAGCAGTGAGTCTGCCATTGCTTTGATGTGCCCGTTTGATGTGCATTGTCAGGAACAGCGGAAAAGAGCTGTTTGAACCTGCTCTGGCTCTTCCTGCAGGGGTTTTCAAAAGTTCCTAAGTGATTTAGGAGAACAAATCCCATTGACATAGGCACTTTTGAAAACCTAATGCCCCAACTTTACTCTGAACATTGGGCCCTTTTAGATTCCTAGCTAGTCATTGTGGCCTCACTTGTCTGAGTTTAACTGAAAATTTAGAAAAAGTTCCCTCTAATTCAACTGGTCAGTCTCTCCCGGTGGCACTTACGTTATCTGAAGGGGTGAGCTGTTCTCCTTCTTTGCCTTGGGAAGGCCAGTGTGTCCTTTTCTCTTTGAGGTAGCTGCATGTTTACCTTGCCACCTCCCTCCTTGGGAGAGGTTCCTCCTTCATTCTGGTCTCAGTCGTGGGCAGTTTTTCCAGATCTTTCTCTGGCAAGGCAGGACTCTGGGGCAGGATCAGCGAGAAGTTTCCAATCTCTCCTATAATACATTCAAATCTCTCTCACGTAGGCTGGGCCTCTGCAGTCTAAGTAGCTCTGAGAGCAAAAGGGCATTCTCTACAGCTTCCGGACACCTGCTGTGACTCTGCTTACTTACTTTGCAGCTCATAAAGGTGCCATTTTCTTCCCATCAGTACAGTTGCTAACATGTCATAACGTGCACACGTTGTGATATTTTTACCTGGAGGCTTAACAGACCCAAAGGGCTGCTAATTAAATAGGGTAAATCACCCTAATAGGCCTGGCACTGGATGGTTTTCAGTGCCTTTCCCCATCTTTTGTCATAGACTGGACAATAAGGTGTCATTGCAGGCCAGCCCAATACATAAATAGAAAACGCCAGATTCCAGTCCTGTAAATGCGTCTGGGGTCTTGCATATATCTGGTTGTTGCTGAACTAATAAAGGGAGAGAGTCTTTACTGGTTAATCCAAGCTGTGTGTGTAAGAAGGGAAGTGAATGTATTAAACACTTGTATTGTGGTAGCACCTGAAGGCCTCAACAGTCTCGGGCCCCATAGTGCCAGATGTGGCATAAACACACAGTAAAAGAGTTTAGAGGATAGAGATCAGACCTGGTCGCTGAGATAGACAAGCAGGAGGAGGGATGGGGGAATACGGGTAACAAGTGCTGGGATATTTTAGCCCAGACTAGCTGTGTACAGTTCGTAGCCAGTCAGGAGCAGTAATTCCCTGTATGCATTACGGAAGGTGTGAGCTCTGAGGAGGGACTTGGGGGAAGATAAGGTGGTGGCTTTGTGGATTTTGACGGGAATGTGGGAGCAAGTACAAAGGGGCTTGTGGGTGAAGCAGCCAAAGAAGTGATTTGAAGCTGGCAGAGCAAAGGCAGGAGTTACCCTTGCAGTGGGATGGGAAGATAGGGCAGGGCTAAACTGTGGAGGGTAAGGGAGCCAATGAAGGGATTTAGGGTGGGGTTATCAAAAGGGCTCATCCTTGGCCTAACTCTGGTCCCACTGACGTCCATAGTAAAACATGCATTGATTTCAATGGAAGCAGAGTTAGGTCAACAATGAGCACTTTTGAAAATTCCACCTTTAAAGAACTTGTATGTCCATCACTGTCCTCTCCCCTGCATTTCTCTGCCAGGAGGATTTCATGGGCTTCTAATGCATCAGAAGCCCAACACTGAGAGGCTCTGCCATCCTGAGGAGGCATGAGCTGCAGCTTTGACAAATGAAGAGATCCTGTAGAAAGGCCATGTGGGTATATTTATCATTGGATTAAAAAAAAAAAAAAGTGTCCCCCACCCCCAAGGCTGAATACTACATAAATAGTCAATGTGTTTGATGCAATCAGTAAACTGTACACACACACTATATTCACGTACATGGTGCTGACAGTTGTGATGAATTACACTGCCACGTGGTACACAGCATTTACAGGAACCTTTGACTTCCTCCCCTAGGCACTGACCTATATTCCATCTCCCCTGGAATTTATTCTAACATTCCAAAACTTTCTGACCAGATTCAGACAGCTGCTATTTTAAAATGAATTAAAGGGTTCCCTCTTTCTTTCCCAGCAGTGAATTTCTACCCCCATCTCTACTCCTCTCCCTTATCTAAAACATTGCACAGGGCTGAGGTGCAGGATGGGCAATTTTCAATCTTGGTCCACTAATTCAAAGTCTGATATCTTGTGATTCATCAGGGCTAGAAATGTGCTTTTTATACCCTCAGCCAGGAATTCACCCCTTTCAATGATATAAGACTTCTTTGCTTCAAGCCTGGGTAAGGCACAACATTTCTAACTCAAAACTGAAGTATCATGGAAAGAAAACTATTCTGTATAGTTTTTTGAGATTACTACCACAGAGGGCTTGTTTACACTGGAAAATTCAATTGTGTTAGAAAGCAATGTTGAGGAATTCTGATAACATGTTAAACACTCAGTGTAGACTAAGAAAATAGGGTTAACCATGACCAGCTGACATGATGTTAAATATGACAGTTCCTGTCTAAACTGAGAGCTAAATCATATTTCACCTTATTTTAGTTGCCAAAGTTTCTTATGATCAACATGATGTAATTTTCCGGTATTGACCAGCCCTTTGTTATGAAAAATATTCTACAGAAGACTAGAAAATGTGGGCCCACGCCAAAACATGAAAGGGGTGAATGAACACTGTAAATAGATAGCTGGATTATCGTTATAATTTCCTTCCCAAGGCCTGTATCTGGATGTACAGTAGTGAAGGGAGCCAAACAGTGATGGAGAGGAAAAATAGTACCCTGTGTATAAGAACTGAGGTTGGGCATGAGCCGAGTTGCAGAGCACGACGAGAAGCATTCTGGCATCCCCTAACGACAACGACACCAATATTGCTGATTGGCTGTGTTAGGAATTGTTTCTTGTGGGCAGTGGCTGCTCAGTGTAAAACATCTTGGCTGTTCCAAAGCTAGATTCCCAGACACAGCCAGCTATGGGATCATCAGTAAACGATAATCCATTCACCTCTCCTGCACTGGGAGCTGCCAATAGTAAACTCTTTCCCTTGCCATTGGTTTCTAATTCATTAACTTCCCACGCTCACCCATTAGATGCACGTTTGTTAACTTTTACCCATCACATCCCTCTCTGGGGGAACCATGCAATCCCCTGCCTGTCAGGGCCATGAAAAATTCCATCTGGAGTGAGTCCAGCAGCAGAGACCAGCAGCTGTCCTCTTGGGACATTCCAACCTCTTGGTCCTCCTGGTAGAAGCCGTGTGTGTGCGTGTGTCTTGCTTCTCCACCTCCACCCCCTGTCTCTGAGCATCAGATGGTGCTCTGCCAGTGAAGTGATGTGCTGGAGTGAGGTGGGAGAACTGGGCTTGTGTGGAGATGGGTTGTTTTTGTCCTTCAGTGACCGTCTAATTATGTCAGAAGGCTCCTCTCCACCCCTGCCTCCAAGCCCAGGCTGGCTTCATGGAAGCATCAAGAAGATGATTTATGTTGCTCAGTGTCTAGAGCTGAGCTGATGCTGCTAGTTCTCATTATGCTGGGGCCAGGGGAAGTTTAATTTAATGTCATTGTGTTTGTGGGTGGAGACATGGTCAACTGCCAGTTCCCTAATGTGGAAGGCAGGACAGGAAAGTGTGGCCAGGTGGACAGACCCACTTCGAGTTTAAGTGGCTTTGTCTGAATGATCTCCTCTGCTGACACCAGCTGCATCATTGTCATTTGCTGCAGGGGCAAAGAGAATTCCACGAACAAGGAATGATCTGTTAAGCCCAGTTTCAGGGTCAGGGAAGCCAGCCAGGAATGTTCTCTCTCACACTACCCAGGAGGACAGTATGGGTTCAGAGGGGAAATAAAGGTGACCGTTACCCCAATTTAAAAGTCATTGCCCTGAGTCAGGGCTGTTTCCCAAGATTCTGTGCAACGGAGGCAGCAGTTCTAGAATATAGTTTCCAGTCCTGACGGGAGGGATAGGGAGAGACCTTGAAATAATGCAGCATTAGCAAATGGCCATCTGAAAAGATAAAGCAGCAGGCTTCAAACCAACTAGTAGTATTCATAAGATTTTATACATAAATGAGAAATAACATAAATGTGACCTACTTAGTCAGGGAGCCTGGCACCAAATGACGAGAGTATCGCCTCTTAAGGCACGAGCACAAGACACTGGCATGGAGTGAGAAGTCACCTGTGCCCCTTGAGATACAGGATCACCCAGCTGGTTGTCTACAGGCAGTGGGTCTTCCCCAAGGAGAAGGGGAAGGGGTGGCAGTGCCTGTTGGACGCAGGGCTTTCTTTGCCTGTGACTAGGACTGTCTCTCCCCAGTACGACTGATGTCTTAACAGCTCTTGAGGGAGGAAGGACATGTTCAACCTAATGGGATAATGGAATAATATGCAGAGCATTTCAGCATTGAGACAGGCCAGCTGGTGGCTACAACCACAAATAACCAAAGGAAAACAAATTTTAAATGTTTCAGGAAGCAGCGCAGTGCATAGGAGGGAGGGGGTGATTTATATATAAAGAACAAAACCCATTCTATTCAGCCATATCAGGGATGTCAAACTCATTCTGTGGAGAAGACCAAATTCCATTTTTAATGGCAGGCTATAAATTTAGGGCTATATTCTCCTCTGGACCCATAGCAGAATTCCCACTGATGGCAATGGGAGGTCTGCACAAAGATCAAGGGTAGAATCTAGTTAGTAGCTAAACCTTTAGTTATTATTATCCTTAATCATTTGTTCAGAACCTTACTGGCACCTTAAGTATCATTTGAAAATATCCTCCTCTTTAAGCCCAGGGCTATCTCTGGCCTTTGTTTCTCTCTGTCCCCACTCTCTTTTCTGTGCTTCTATTTCCCTTCATCTTTTTGTGTCTCCTCTTTTCTTCCCTCTGCAGCTAGTTCCAGTTCCTGCCCCCATAGGCTTCCTTCCAACAATGAAGAAATTAATGCTGGTATTTGAAAGTGTCATTATCAGCTTTTAGAGTTAGGACCCTGGTGAGATTTCTGGGTTGGGGAATTCACTCCTCCCAGAGGATTTGTTTCAAGTTGGCTACTGACTCAGGCAGACAGCACTGCATTAGTTATGCTTGGGTCACGTTTGGCAGGTTGTCTTTGGAACCATGATGGCTAGAAACTTTTCTCTTTAAATGAAAGCTGAGGTCCTGGAGGCAACATAGATACAACTGGTGTCTGAATGTTTGACCCTCTGGGCAATGTGAGTCTCTCGTGGTTTTATCAGCCCAGGGCCCCATGTATGGTTCCTTCAGATAACAGGCCGGCTCCTGGGTGGTGACTGTAACTGCTTTTAGCTTTCTGCTCTAACTGGCCAGATTCCAATCTCAGCTGCATGGCATACATATTAAATAACTCTAAATTTACACCTCTGTAGTTGAGACAACAATCTGGAACAATGACAAGAAATTAACGACAATGCCAATGATGTAAGATGCCAATGTGTCCCAGCCCAGGACCACAGAGAGGCCGATCTCACCCTTTTCCCCTTTCCATGCTGCTTGTTGGCTATAGGTTCATCCCCCTGGGTCTCATTTCCCCCTGGTTAGCTCATGTCCTTACAAGGTGGCAGCCGTTCTCATGTGCTGGGGCATAAGTGTGGGGAGAGTGTCACACTTTCACATATGGAGTTTCCTTTCCTGTTCCTCATTTACCTTTCAGTTTAGCAGCATGTGCTGCTTTCTTTTGAGGAACTGGCTTTGTGTAAAAGGTACATTGATGGAATTCACTCTGTTCATAGACTTTAAGGTCAGAAGGGACCATTATGATCATTTAGTCTGACCTCCTGCACAATGCAGGCCACACAATCTTCCCCACCCACTCCTGCAATAAACCGCTCACCTATGTCTGAGCTATTGAAGTCCTCAAATCATGGTTTAAAGACTTCAAGGTGCAGAGAATCCTCTAACAAGTGACTCATGCCCCACGCTGCAGGGGAAGGTGAAAATCCCCCAGGGCCCCTGGAGGAAAATTCCTTCCTGACCCAAATATGGTGATCAGCTAAACCCTGAGCATGTGGGCAAGACTCACCAGCCAGATACCCAGGAAAGAATTCTCTGTAGTAACTCAGATCCCACTCCATCAACATCCCATCACAGGCCATTGGGCCTATTTACCACTAATAGTCAAAGATCAATAAATTACCAAAATCATGTTATCCCATCATACCATCTCCTCCATAAACTTATTGAGCTTAATCTTGAAGCCAGATAGGTCTTTTGCCCCCACTGCTTCCCTTGAAAGGCTGTTCCAGAACTTCACTCCTCTGATGGTAAGAAACCTTTGTCTAATTTCAAGTCTAAACTTCCGGATGGCCAGTTTATATCCATTTGTTCTTGTGCCTAAAAAATCTGTTACTTTCTCAAAGAACAGGTTTCAGAGTAGCAGCCGTGTTAGTCTGTACCCGCAAAAAAGAACAGGACTACTTGTGGCACCTTAGAGACGAACAAATTTATTAGAGCATAAGCTTTCGTGGGCTACAGCCCACTTCATCGGATGCACAGAATGGAACATATAGTAAGAAGATATATATATCTATATATATATACATACAGAGAAGGTGGAAGTTGCCATACAAACTGTAAGAGGCGTACAGTTACATCTTAATTAATTAGCCACAGTTTGTATGGCAACTTCCACCTTCTCTCTGTATGTATATATATCTCTTCTTACGATATGTTCCATTCTATGCATTCAATGAAGTGGGCTGTAGCCCACGAAAGCTTATGCTCTAATAAATTTGTTCATCTCTAAGGTGCCACAAGTACTCCTGTTCTTTTTTCTCAAAGAAGGAGATCAGGTTGGTTTGGCACAATCTACCTTTTGTAAAACCATGTTGTATTTTGTCCCAATTACCATTGACCTCAATGTCCTTAACTACTTTCTCCTTCAAATTTTTTTCCTGAACCTTGCATACTACAGATGTCAGACTAACAGGCCTGTAGTTACCTGGATAACATGTTTTTTCCTTTCTTAAAAATAGGAACTATGTTAGCAATTCTCCAGTCATACAGTACAACCCCTGAGTTTACAGATTCATTAAAAATTCTTGCTAATGAGATTGCAATTTCATGTGCCAGTTTCTTTAATATTCTCAGATGAAGATTATCTGGGCCCCCCGATTTAGTCCCATTAAGCTGTTTGAGTTTGGCTTCTACCTCGGATATGGTAATATCTACCTCCATAGCATCATTCCCATTTGTCATGCTACCATTATCCCTAAGCTCCTCATTAAAGACTGAGGCAAAGTCTTTCCTCAGTCAAAGTCAATCCTCAGTGTTTAGCAGTCCCACCTCTTCTTTCCTTTTTTTCCTTCTTATTTATATGGCTATGGAACCTTTTACTATTGGTTTTAATTCCCTTTGCAAGGTTCAACTCTACATGACTTTTAGCCTTTCTCACTTTATCTCTACATGTTCTGACCTCAATAAGGTAGCTTTCCTTGCTGATCCCTCCCATCTTCCACTCCTTGTATGCTTTCTGCTTTTTCTTAATCACCTCTCTGAGATGCTTGCTCATCCAGCTTGGTCTACAACTCCTGCCTATGAAGTTTTTCCCCTTTCTTGGGATGCAGGCTTCTGATAGCTTCTGCAACTTTAACTTGAAGTAATCCCAGGCCTCCTCTGCCTTTAGATCCATAAGTGCTTCAGTCCAATCCACTTCCCTAACCAATTTCCTTAACTGTTGAAGTTATTTCTGGCACTGAGAGAGCTGGAAGGAAGTCAGCATTACACACATGTTACTGTTTGTTCTTGGAAGGTCTGAGAACCCTCTAAACTCTTGGCTGAGAATTGGCCCTCTCCCTTTTATATAAAAGCTTTTTGCTTTCCTGTTAAATTAATTAAGCTTCTATTTTGTCTTCCATGTACCATGTTGCCAGCCCCTAGCCTTTTCATCAGGACATGGGTTCAATAAGCATAATTTACAATGTCAGACTTAAGTTACTACTGTTTATTTTCAGAATTCAGTCTGTCTGTTCAATTCCATGCGTCACTGTGGAGCCAGTAGTATTAGCCTTAAGAAGCCAAAGGAAAACATCAGTGGGGTTAGCCAACAACCCTCACATGAGAATTGCTTTTAAAAAAGGTATCCTGCTCAGTGTTTCTTCCACGTCTCCTAATGTAAGAGAGAAGGTATGGTCTAGTGGTAATAGCCGCAGTTTTGGACGTCAACTCCATAGAGTTTGAGAGACTCATGAGAGTGGAACAGTTGAGAGTAGATGACTCTGGGGAGGTTTTTTAATCTAGGTAATTGAGGGGAGTCTGCAAAATCAAATGTTGCATCTTCCTGCAGATCCATGCAATCTGCCATGGAGGTCTACACCTGAGAACCCATTTGTTGTACTGTGACCTTTTACTGGACACCTTACTATCTGAGAGGGTTGAGTGACACTGCTGTGGCTTGGGGATATAAAGGTTCAAGGGGGACTAATTACTACAATTTGACTCTGTCAGTTCCAGTTGTAGGTACGAGTAGGAACACATTGTTCTTTGGGAGTTGGACAAGCCCAAGATATTTTGTTACTGATTCCTTTGGTCACAGCTGAAGTATCTTCTCAACAGTTCTGGGTGTCAGCTGATAAAGACCCTGCTCTCCATTTCATGCTGTTCAGTGGATGATCAGAGGCTAATGAGGTTAACATAGTCCATTATTTGATTATGGATAAGGCGTCTGATGTTGCAACTGGAACCTGGCTGGATGCTGCTGCAGTGCCAGGGTAGCCCAGATGTCATCCAGTGGGTACTCAGTTCATCATGATGATTGAGGAGGCAGTGTTGTCATGTTGGAGACAGTTGATATTAAATGTAGTCCTCCCACCCAAATCCAAATCTAATACAGCATGTGCAGTATGTGGGATGGAGTTAAAATAGAACTGGTGCTGGCGTAGTGCCTTAGAAATGCCTGTAGATTAGATGTAAAGATCCCTCACAGCTCCAGAGTCTCTGCTTGAGCTGACCGTTCCTCTTCGCAGAAGTAACACAGAAGCTCTCCAGAATGATTCTCAGCCTAGCTCAAAATTCCCTGGTTGCCATACACCATGGTCCAAATAGTTGCCATGGGATGTGGGGGATCTTCAGAATTCAGTGGGTCCTGCAGTTTATCTCTTTAGACCACCACACTGTATACTGACATCCAAATCTGTTCTCCTATGATCTAATCGCAGTAATAACCAGTAACAGTGAAAGTCGGCATTCTCCTTTGAGCAGTTCCATGCCATATGCCCATTTACAATCTTGCCAGCAGAGGTGTAGACTAGAGATCAAACAAGAGCTTCCCCCTTGAACTGAGCAATGAGAAAATGACAGAAAAACAGCTGGGATTGAGGGCTACCTCTAATCTCCTTTGCAGCATCACAGGATTCTGAGCCACATTTAAGAGTTCAGGATGCCTGCAGCAGATGACCGACACCCTTTTGGAGGAAGACATAACACAGGCAGGGATTCAGGTGAACTGTTGAGCTGGATGGAGAATGGGAGTGGGGAGCACAGGAGGAAATCCCCAAATCCCTTTGTCTAATATAATGTAGCTAGGTGTGTCCCTTCATTTCTAGCTACTAGTCAACAAATATATGCAGACACATGCTCTGCATTACACCATAGAACTGAAGAGCAAGTGAGGGCTGGGGAATCAAACTCACAATTTATATTGGCTACTGACCATCTTCAGAAAGGTCAGTAGTCTACAGGATAACCTCAACATTTGAACGTCTTGGTCTTTCTTACTCACAGAGGATGTTAAAAAGAAGCCAGCACCCATGTTACTGAAAGCAGCTTTCTAAACTCTGCTCAAGTGAATGTGAAATTGCCCTTAATTAAAATGGGTATTTGAGAGCCCTCTGCTGGTGGCCACATTGCTGAAAACATCAGCTTGTAAAATATTTTCCATATGGCTTTAGCCAGCTGAAAACTGTTACTCTTTAAATATTTCGGTTAAGTACAGAAGAAAAGAACTTTTATCCTGAGTGCTAAACATGCACAATGCTGCAGCAGATAAATAATTACTAGCATTCCTCATCTTCACAGTGCTTTATAAACACGAGCTAATTAATTTTCATAGAACCCCTGTGAACTGTAATATTAGCCCCATTTTACTGATGGGGAAACTGAAATAGAAATTAACTTGTAACCAAACCAAGGTGGCACAGCGAGTCAATGTGAAAAATGCAATTACAACTAGTTTCTGGCCCCAATCGAGTGCTTAGACCGCTATCCCATGGAACCTTTCACTCCAGTTAAACAGAAATGTTTTTCTAGATAGAGACAAGCCAATGCTGTGTACAGAAGGACCCCTCAGAAGCTAGACTGGCACAAGTTGGGGCTCACTACCCACCATGAAGGCTGTAGGTAGGATTCTCACATCTGGCTAATCTGCAGGGCCTGTGGAGGAGAGGAAGGTGGCTTGAAGTCACTTTTCACTTCCCAATCCAGGGGCTGGCTGGGAGTTGGTTTGGTCCTTGGCATGATTTAGACCTGCCTAAATTTTATGCCAACAGTAACAGTTTCCAAGGGGCTTCAGCAACTCCTCTTTTGATCTCCAACATGCCGCCTACTCTGGCAAGAGGCCAAGTAGATGGCATAAAGCCAGCTATGTCAGGTTTCTGATATACAGGGCTTCCCCCAACCCAGGAGTGATCAAATCTCGGGCTTTAGTTTGATCCATTATAAAGATAAGGGCTATCTGGAAAATTCTGATCTGGGTTCAGATTTTGAAACCACCCACCACCATAAACCCAATTTTGGCCCTGCCCCAAGTTGGGCCCATCTCTAAATCTGACACAAATACTTCTCTCATTTGAATAAAGCAGAATTAGAAAGAAACCCAGTCAACTATACTGTATAAAAAAAAATCCATGATATTGACAAGATGCCATGTTGTAAAGGGGACGGTTTAAAACAGAGCTAAAGGGAATCTCCCCACACCACAAATGCCCCACAGAAGTCCCCTAGATTGGTTTGCGAACCAAAGAGGGGCCAGAAAAAAGCTAGATAGTGTTCGTTACACGTTGACTAATGTAATACAGCTAGTCCTTTCTCCTCCCCATGTTATTTTATAGCTGTCATACCTCTGTTCTTTTGCTCATTTGCTGCCTGACCACCATCTTTTTTTAAACATATGGAATTACTTTGATCAGAAATACTGGGTGAGGGATTTTTTTCATATCTGCATTAGAAGGAGTGGATCCTGCCAGCATGTCTGCTATCAGAATCCATTTCAGTGGCACATTGCAGCACAGTTTGTTTTGTTTTTTTTCCAGGTGATAAGGACAATGGCAGCATAACATAGAAAGCAGGGGTGAAGTTACACATGAGCTTAGGTGACCACTAGTTTCCGCTGCCCCCACATGCAGTGAAATCCCTTTGCTGATATTAATAAAAAGCAGCATAACCCTTTGGAAGGTAAGAGGGTGTTGCTGGGTCAAGGGTGCCAGGTGTTAGCATTCTAGTCTCTTTGGAGAGATCTTTGTGTCTTCTTTCAGAGAACGATGGTGAGAGAAATGGTTAGGATATGTGATCTAGGAGAAAGCAACAGAGTCTTGGGAGAAACACAGGCATTCTGGGGGTGGAGGCAGGAATGTACAGACTAATTATGCAGGAGGGAAGACAGAGATTCTACTTTATAAATACAATCCTGTCTGCTGGCTCTGACCTGCGGCCATGTTCACTCTTTGCTTCTGACTTAAGTTACAGTGGAAAGATTGTTTGTTTGAATCAGTTCTTGGTTTTTTCCCCAGCCTCGGCCTGACTTCTGGGTTTGCTTGGCTCTTAATTCCGCTTAGTGCCTCAGGGCTCTGAGTGTCCCTTAGTTATGCTAGGGACACTAACCTGGAGTTTGTGGGGAATAATAAGAATAGTTGGTGACTCCAGGCTATAGGAACCTTCTGGGAGGAGACTCTTGGAGCAAAGAATCTGGACCATTTTAATTAGACTTCAATTTTAACACTGGAATGCTGTCTGCCCAAACCGGGACTTCAAACTGGGGCATGCTGGTGAAGAACTGCTTGCTGTACAGATGGCATCCAGGTGATACCCAGTTTTTTAGTCTGGAACCTGGCATCACTAGGCATTTACTTCTGGACGAGTCCTGTCCCAGGCATCTCTGACATCCAATCATTTAGTAAAAATATCATGTTGATAGAAAGGAAGTGTGTGCACCCTTTAGAATTTGTTTTGAGGGAGTTCTCAACCATTTTAAATTATCCCCTTGGTCAACTATCTCCATCTGAGTTGATTACCAGAGCAACCTCCATTCCTATCAGAGGGTTCAGTTATTTCACAGAATATACTAATATTAGATGGTCCAGGTAATCCAGAACATTGTATGCAAACCTCTTTCAGAATTTTGGGGAAGTTCTGAGTGAGCATTCAGAGCTGGATTCAAGCTTCATAACTTTGATCTATCTTTGTAAGGGATTGAGCTGGGATGTTCAGATTTGGATCCAGGCTCTCTCTCTATTTGATATGCCATCATCGGGGGGGGGGGGCGGAACAGAAATCATCTTCCTTTATTAGGTTATCTACCTGCTGAATTTTAAGATTTGGTGCTTCGGAAATTTATGTTGGCCGTTCTGTTCCTTTATCCATACACAGTTTCAGAGAAATAGTCTGGTCTCCCTCCATCCCTATTACTACTTCTAGTTTTGTCATTACCCTTAGTAGCAATGAAAAGGAATGTCTACACTGTCCATGTTACAGCGCCGTAGCGCTGTGACATAGGCAGTGTAGACACGCTTTATCACCGGGGGAGAGCTCTCCCAGCAATAATAATAATAATTAAAAAAAACAAAAAGAAAGAACCCCACCCTGAATGAGGGGTGGTAGCTTTATCGCCAGGAGCACAGTTCCCGGCAATAAAGCACTGTCTATACTGATGCTTTTCAGCACTACAACTTTTGTTGCTCAGGGGTGTGTTTTTCACACCCCTGAATGACTAAAGTTTTAGAGCTGAAAGTGGCAGTGCAGACACAGCCTACGGCCTTTGTTGTATTGATGCAGGGTGGTTAGTCTGGTGCACAGGAAATGTATTGTTTTTTCAGGTCTCTTCCCTACACAAGTATTCTTCAACTTTATTGCTCTGAAGTCAATTTCCTACACGTAGTACACTTTAAACAAAGCTAAATTACAAACAAACAAGCCACCAAAAGAGAAGTCACTGTGAGTTCATGCTAAGATTAGAAAAGAAACTTGGAGAACAGTTCAGCTATGTGACCTTATTCAGGAGTTGGACACGGAACAGACTTGCTGCTATGTTTTTCTCTACAGTTTGCAACGCACACAGAGAAGAACTTGGTCAATCCCAAAACAAGGCCAGACCCTTCAGTTTGTTCCCAGAGTAGGTTCCAGCAATAGCACAGCTAGGAAAATGCTTTCCCAGCTCACAGCCATGCTGGGTATTGACATGAAATTGAGCTATGTGTCGATTTCCTTAAAAATCCACCTGTAGTTTCAGCTGGATACAACACTGATTTTCTGTTGTGCAGTGTTGTGGTGCACTGTTAAATACCTGCCACCTTCCACCCAAGCGGTGGATGAAGTGATTCTTTATAAATAGCTTTTAAATCCGCTAGTAGAGCACTTTAAGATCTTCAGATGAAAGCTGCTATATAAATATCAGTCATTATTATCATTGCATTGCAGGAAAGCACTGGGGAAACAAATATTTCCTCAAAAACCAATTCTCCAGGCTCATGGCCCTGGACATTCAGGTACAACTATGGTGATGTGTGTAGTAGGAAGGCTTAGATAAAATAGATAATAGACTGGCTACCCTCTGTCTAAAGGAGTTTCTCCCTTTGCAGACAGTTCCCCTTTTCCATTTCCAATGTGTATTTGCCACCTTTTGTGTCACAGCGTAGCACCATCCCAACTATTGACTAATCTTGAAAATTCCCCAAAAGACTAGAAAATTGTTTAACTAATTTCCTGTATCCTACTTCCACGCCCCCTCCTCTACTCACACAAACATCAAACCCTTCCTCTGCTACAACTTGCACATAAGTCTGTCACGGAGGTCACAGATTGCATAACTTTCTGTGACCTCCGTGACTTATGCAGCAGCTGGTGTGGCTGGCTCCGGGGCTGCCCACGCAGATCAGGCAGCCCCTGGGCCAGCTGCACCAGCTGCTGCTGGGGCAGTTTGGGTATGGACGGGGCTCAGGGCTGGGGCAAGTGGTTGGGGTGCAGGGTGCTGCTTACCTTGGGGGCAGGGGCTCCCCACAAGTGGCCAGTGTGTCCCTGCAGCTCCTGGGCAGAGGGGCCAGGGAGCTCTGCACGCTGCCCCTGCCTCCACAGCTCCCATTGGCTGCGGTTTCTGGCCAATGAGAGCTGCATAGCAGGACCTTGTGGCGGGGGCAGTGCATGGAGCCGCCTGGCCTTCCCTCCCCCTAGGAGCTGGAGGGACATGCAGAACCGGTAGGGAGTCTGCCAGTCCTGCCCCCACTCCACCCCTTCTCCAAGCCCCTGCACACTCCTGTTCCTGCCCCACCTCTTCCCACCCCTGCTCCCCCCCAACTCCATTCCACCCCTTCCACCAAGCCCTGGCTTCCACCTCCTCCCCCGAGTGATGCCAGGAGCTGTGGGGGCGGAGCAGGGCAGACTGGGGCTGCGTTGCTTACTGCTGCCAGCACCAGGCTGCTAAATCCCCAGGCCGCCCTGGACCCCGCGTCCTGAAATGCAGGGCCCACCAAAGCACAGGGCCTGGGGCAGTTGCCCCAGTCGGTCCTATGGACGAGACGGCTCTGGTCATCAACAAAAATGAAAAACCGGTTTCCTGTCAGAGAAGAGCTGTATATCTATCTACCTGTTTACATGTGAAATTAGTATTGTCTTGTTCACAATGGGTCTCCCATCACTAGTCTGAACTGAATGCAAATAAAGGGTTGTGAGGACATCAGAAGGAAACCAACAGAGAAAAACAGCTTGGGGGAGAGAATCTTATTTGGTGGTACAGATCAAAGATCTGCCTGAGTATAGCTGAGCAATAGAGAAGACACTCAGGCAGCCTTCACTAAGTAAGAGAAGGACATCAGTTTTCTTCATGAAAAAGGGGTCTCAACCAGCCTTGGATGAAAATGCTGAAGAGGACTTGGGGTGAGATAAACTTCTTTAGAGGTTAAACTGTTAGTTAAGTTTAGTCTCTAGGAAGCAAGTTATGATTTTGCTTTATATGTAGCCATTTGTTTCCAATATTCTTACTCACTATTACTTGAATCTCTCTTTTGATAACATAGTTATAGTGAAAACAAGAGTAAATTTAACTAAGCAAACTGATAGTCCTAAACTGAATCTTACAAGCTTCAGTGTACTGTTCCTTTGGGAACAGCAGGCCTGGTGATTTTGGGAGTGTTCAGTGGATAAAGGGCTGGATGCTCCAGAGAATGCAGTGAGAATTCAGGGGTTGGTGTGTGTCTATCACTACCTGTACAGAGAGAGCAAGGCCTGGAAAGTGGTGTTTTGCTGCTAGAGGCTGGTGTTTTCAGGGTACTGACCCACAACGGGCACAGACAAGACTATTTCGTGCTAAGAGCAGGCAATGGTGAGGTGCCTCACAACCCTGGGTACCCCTGGGGAGCATCACAGGAGAGCATATGGGGGTATCTGCAAAGGCTGGCATTTCCAATTGCTGCTGGGAAACCAGATGACCCCTGGATTCTTTTTGTTTAGATTAAAAGTTAATTAATGTAAGTTACTCTTCCCTTGCAAATATTTAAGAGGTTTAATATTTAACTTCGTTAACATTTGCTATTATCAGGGTTTTCAAGTGCTGTGTGTTGCCATGTGTCACGGACTCATAGGTCATGCCCACTCTTGGCCCCTTACAGTCCCTGGGGGGAACCCTCTTCAGTGTAAAAAAAAAAAAAAGGAGTACTTGTGGCACCTTAGAGACTAACAAATTTATTTGAGCATAAGCTTTTGTGAGCTACAGCTCACTTCATCCTTCTCGGGGTCCACTCTTGGGGGTTAAACCCCTCCACCTCTTGGAACCACACCTCTCTGAACCTTTAGCACACCTGTCTCTCGCCGTGGGCCCCCTCAGGGAGTCCACTCGCTCTGGAACCCCAGGGCCTCCACTTCCAGAGGGAATAATGCAACCCTGTTCTCTAGACTGGAGCGACTCTCATTCAATGTAAAACAGGAGGGTTTATTGAGTGACTGAACACAGCATAGGAAACTCTCAGGGCCCTCAGGCCTGGCCTCCCTCAGCACAGTACATCTAAGTCTCCCCTACACCCATGTGGGCTCTCTTTCTCTCCCTCTCCAGCTCAGAGACCTCCTGCTTTCCAGCTGGGCATCCAATATCACCTGCTCCCAAGCCCCGCCTTTCTCCTTTGTCTTTTGCCCAAGTAAACAGGGTCGCCTGGGCCTCCTTTCCTCTCAGCCATCCTTTGTTCCCCACTAGCTGGACCCAGCTGGCCAGGTCACTGGGGTCCTCTCTCTGCAGCCCATTGTCTTCCCACTGGCCAGAACCATCTGTGTCGGCCGAGCTGGGCCTCCTGGTGACTCGGTCACCAATCGCTGGGGTATCTATTCTCCCGGCCGTTGGCTGGGGTCCCAAGTTCCGTCGCTGGGCCTCTGTAACAACAAACTCCCTCTCCCATCACCTCGTTAAACCAGTAACACCCAGGGAAACTGAGTTCCACCCCCTCTGTATGCAAACTGTTGAAAAAACCAAGAAAATACCCCCATTTCATCACACCATGTCTTGTAGGAGACGTAAAGAAAAGACTCTAAAAGTCATAGTTTTGATCTATTAAGACATTTGTAACAGTCACTGGACTCTGTACCCAATCTTCTCATGGGAACAAAATGCTTACACATTATTCATTTCACAATAACACCTAGAAGCAGAAAGCATGGCCAATAGTTATTGACTCTGGTGGGAATAATGAGGTTTAAACAGGATGGCCTCTTGGTACTTACTAATGGAACTATCCTTTATTCATACCCACTGTTCCTTGTCCCAGATTGGTGTTTAAATGGAGGCTGGTACATTGCCTCCTTATTTTGTCTGAGCTGTCCTTTGTGTGGTAGATTGATTCTCTCTGGCTCTGGGATGATTTTCCAGTGATAACCTGGGGCTCAAAGCCAAGTTGAGGACTAGGTTAATCATTACTGTTTCTGGCTGCTGTGTGGTGTCTTTTTGCTATTAAAAATGATACACATCACAAGACGCATGACATTTTCTGTAAACTGTGATACTCCCTCTTTTCCTCCCCTCCCCATACTGTGGCTTTGCTTATGGGACATCTTAAAAGTTCTTAAGAGTGTGTTGTGCCCGTGTGCTGGTTCTAGGTTAGCCAGGGATTAGAGGCTGAGGGGGCCAGACGGGATCTTTGTGACCACCTTGTCTGACCTCCTGTATAACACGGGCTATAGAACTTCCCCCAACATAGGACCTATAGCAGATCTTTTAGATCAACAGCCAGGGCATGGCAGGGGCCGTCGCCCCGTAGTGATTCTAATGGGAACAGGGGGTAAGCGGAGGGCCTGCACAGCTCCAAGGGGTTGGTAGGAGATGCACCCGTTCAGCGCTGGGTGCCATCTACTCAGTGAGCGACAGGCTAGGCCAGAGGGGCACATCCCAACCAACCCTGGGTGGGCGGCCACAAAAGAGTGCACGGACCATGGAGACGGACAGTGCCCCCACCCCACCCCCATGGCGGTGCTACCCCCAGGGCGCTGTGAGAGGCAGGTTGGCGGGGCCCTGGGGGACAAGCTGGCCCTGCTTCTGCCCAGGTTGCAGCCAGCGAGCGACCATCCCCGTGACCCCACCAGGTCTCGCACGTCCAGCCCCTCAGCGGGCCCCTCCCGAGCAGGGGAACGCGCCAAAACCCCCCTGAGGGGTGGTGGCGGGGGCGTGTCCCGCGGGCCAACGGTCTCATTCGCGGGAGTGCCGGGCTGGCCGCCGGAGCGTAACGGTCACTTAGCCTGCCCGGTCCCGTGCAGTCCGCTGGTGGCCACCGCTGCCTCCCTCGTCCTCGGAACCGCCATGGCGGGGGGTCTGGATTCGCTGGAGAAATGCCTGGAGCGGCACCTCCCCGCCGAGGAGCTCGGCGAAGTGAAGCGGATCCTGTACGGGAGCCTGAGCAGGTGCGGGAGGGACTACAGCTCCCAGCAGCCCCTGCGCCGGCGGCCTGCGTTGCAGCGGGACTGAGGCCGGGGTGGGGGGCGCCTTAGCTCGGGCGGCGTAACCGAGCCGGGAGGAGGGGGCGTGGCCGTTGCTGGAGGCCTTTGGGCCTCAGGTTTGGCTTGAGGGGTGGTGGCCGCGCAGCCTCCAGCAGCCGCCTTGTCCCGCCTGGCGGTTGGCAGGCGCGCGGCGCCCGCGCTCGCGCTGCCCACCCGCGCGCGCGCCCTTGATTCCGCTCCTTTGCCGTTTCAGAAAACTCGCCTTGCCGGCGGCGGCTCTGTCGGCCGCGGGCCAGAGGGCGTTTGAACTGCAGGGCTGTGGATTCGGAGCGGCGCCCGAGCAGCTGAGGCAGCCCCGCGTTGTCCGAGTGGGGCTGGTTCAGAATAAAATCCCCCTGCCCACAGATACACCCGTGGCGGAACAGGTACAGTCACGGGCTCTGGGTCAGCCCGCTCCAGCTCCTCCGCTGGATCAACACCTGTCATGAGCCTGGCTGCTTTAATTCCCAGCTCTGTGACACTGAAATCATGGACTCCTTAGGGCCTGTCTTCACTACCTCCCCCATCCCCCCAGTGGCACAGCTGCAGGGATGGATGTAGCAGGTCTGGGAAAGACACACTGTGTTGACAGGGGAGCGCTCTCCCATGGAGGTAATTACTCCACCCCACTGAGAGGAGGAAGCTGTGTCGGCAGGAGATAGGCTTGCCAGCTTTGGTTGGCCATATTCCTGGAGGTTTCCTCACATGACATCATCTTTTAATTAAAGATTAATTCCTGGAGACTCCAGGACAATCCTTGAGGATTGGTAACCCTAGAGGAGAGCATCCCACCCCTGAGCGATGTAAATTATGATTTTAGTGGTACTATAAACAAGCTCTTAGCGAGACTGGTCTTGTGTCTCATTACAACAGTAAGTAACCCCTTAACGCTTCTTTGTCCAGTGATTGCAGAGGTGATTTTGTGCACATTGCAGAGAAATTGTGCACATCATCCTGAAGGATCTCTTGCAATGTGTTAACTCCTCATATTTCGCAATCTGTTCTACCTTGTACTGAGCTGTGATACTCTGAGTCCAGGTCTACGTTAGAGACCTATATCGGTATAACTATGTTGCTTAGGGGTGTGAAAAATCCACACCCTTGAGCGCTATTGACCTACAATTCTGTTCCACCCCCCTTGCCCCCTCCCGGGTAGACCGTACTACATCAACGGGAGAGCTTCTCAAGGAGGTGGATTAACTACGCTGCTCTCTCTTTGGCATAGGAACATCTTCACTAAAACGCTACCACAGCATAGCTGCATTACTGTACATGAGAACAAGCCCTGAGTACCTTTCCCAGACCTCTGCATATCTCAAAGCTTGTCTCATTCACCAAGAGAAGCTGTTCCAGTAAAAGATATTACCTCACCCCCCTTGTCTTTCACATGTCACACTATCAGTTCTGCATTTCTTGTGTTGTCCGCTCTCAGTTTTGTGGCCTATGTTACCTAATGTCCTTGGATTTGACTTGTTGAATGGTAAATGGCCAAGAAGTCTTGTTACTCAAAGAAGAACATGCAGCTCCATCAGAAAATCTCATGTGTATTGTTTACTTATTGACTCGCCCGAGCTATTTGTAGTTTTCTGAAGCTAAATATTTTAGTTGCTGGCTTTCTAAGCTAAAAGCCTTTACCTGTCAAATGAACCAGAAAGGTTTCATGTTCAGAGAATTGAAAGTTGATGATTGCAGAATGCAGAGTTGGTGATTTGTATAAATTCTACGCTCTAAGACTCTTTATACAGCAGTAAGTCAAAGGTCTGAGGGGAGTCTTTCACCAGAAGAACACTGGCATGTCTGTGATACAAGATGCACAGGTGCAAGTTTTATGTAAATCTATGAAGTCTTTTTAAAAGCAAAATAAAGGTGAATTCCACATTTGTGAAATATGCTAGACCAATAGTCCAATTTATTCACAGGGCAGAAATTTCACTCAACACTGTATTTTGGAGAGAGAGAGTAGCTCATTCTCTGTGTTGGTCAAGTTCTTGCTTTCTCTGTGGTGTCTGCCAAAAAAAGTGCCAGTTGCTGCCATTTGTTATGTGGATGCCTGTCTACTAGAAACTGGCCTGAGACCACCAAGTCATTTTGCATAACGCTACACAGCTGTTATATCTCTTTGGTCAGTATCAGTCTGGGTTGGATTTGAGATGGATATATATATGAATGGCTCCAAATCTCGTTGCCACTGCCCCTATGCCTCTTTGTAACTAGAGTTCTCCAGTGAGAGGAGTTCCTGTGTAAAGATTTTTAAGTACTTAAAGAAAAATATGAACAGGCCATCACTGGTGCACTGCTTGGTTCTTGTAAGGGATGCATTAAAACATGCTTTGAGGGTAATAACTTGTATATTACTGACTGAAGCGTCTTTACTAACTCTGTGTGTGTGTGTGCGTGCGTGTGTGCATTTCAAGCCTCAGAGCAGGAGCTTCTCTCATTAGACCCAGAGCATATGCCAAAAGGAGGAGCTTGTCTGCGTTTCAGGAGTAGCCAGTCCATGGCCATCCCTGCCCCCGATCATCCCATCTCTCCTTTATCCAAACATAGGCAACTGTCCCACAGATAACCGTAGGGCCGATGGCCTCCTAACTTCTAGTCAAAGAACTTCTGGTCGAAGTTGTCAGATGTATGGGGCTCGAGTGAAGCAACATACTGCTCCAACAAGCATTTTGTCAGTTCACAACTCCGCTAGCTCCTGGGCTGGTGTTTTAGGGGAAGATCTGGAATCTACATGTGCTTGCAGGATGCACAGATATCAATTCAATAGGCTGGTCTAACCTCTGGTGGTATTATGCTTACTCATTCACATTGCTAAGTGTCACATCTCAAAACAGCATCAAAATGTTTTTTTCTGTGTCGCTCTTTTAGGGTTTATAGATCTCTAATGCACATATAGGGACTAAAGGCCAGTTTTTCAAATGAATCTAGGTGCCTAAAGATGCAGATATGTGCTTTTGAAAATCCCATTAGGCACCTATCTGAATGTTTAGGCCCCTAAATACCTTTAAAAATGCCCTAACTCTTTAGGGCCTAATTCTGCAATCATTGCTTGTACTGAGCAGTAACTTACCCTACAAGTACTCTCACTGAAATGAATGGGGTGAAGTGCCAAGCATGGTACTACTTAGTGTGAACAAAGGTGGCAGAACCAAAACCGTAATGTTAAAAGTGAATTGTGATGTATGAATTTTTATAGAGTCAAATTTCTTATAACCAGGTGGCTGCACTGCACAGGCGAATAGAGGAGATCGTGGAGGTGGCTGCAATGTGTGGGGTCAATGTGATCTGCTTTCAAGAGGCTTGGAGTGAGTATTTTCTGTAGTCTCCCGAAGTCCAGATTTTTTGCCTTTAAAATGCTAAAATTTCTGAAAATAGCCAATTCCTCTCCATTTAACAGGTACCCTATATTTTAAAAATGTTCCGCCGCAGCTATGAAACAGAGATTCCAGGATACAATCCTCTGATCCTAATCTTTATTTTCTGAAAGAAACTTAAAAGAATCCTTGTTAACAGAGCTGTGTGCAGGTTCCATGTTGGTCTGCAAAGGCAGGGTCTGCATCTGGGCGATGCTTTTAGTTATGCTTACTGTGTGTTCTTTCACCTGCTCTTCCCCTTTTCTTTCTTGGAAGTTTTGTTTCATTTAGGAAGATTCCCAACAGCAGAAAAATAATATTTAAATGAAAATGGAGGATGTGTGGGTTTAGGACTAGCCAAAACCAAAATTGAAGGACCTCCTGTGTGGCTGTTGAGGAAAACATGTCTTAGTCATTAATTTGCAGGTTTCTTCCTCAGACACGCCTTTAGGGGATCCTCTGCCCCGTGTGAGATAGTGGGTAATCTTCCCCTCTCATTTCACCTATACTAACTTCCTACCCTCTTCGTCTCTAATCATAACCACCTCTCTTCTGGCCAGACAGGCCTCCCATTTCAAATCAGTAGGGACTCTGTCTGGCTTCTTAATTGAACAAATGTTGGCTGATTATAAGGTGCTGTCTTTGCTCCATAGGGCTGAGTGACTGTGCAACACTTCTTGTCCTTGCTGGGCTGTGGAGTAAGAGGAAATTAGATCTTGGTCTGCTGCATATAGAGCACTGGAACTATACGTGGCTGGTCTTGTCACAGTGTCTCTGTGAGAATGCAGCCTAGAAAATCTAAAGTTTAGAGACCCCTAAATGGCACATTCTCAAGAATCAAACTCCTTTTTGCAGGGAGAAGAAGATAGTAATACCATACTCAGATATGGTAATTATTTCTCTGTTTGCACAAAAGCAGCTTCTGAACACATTTCATTGACCTGTTTTATATAAGTAAAGCAGAACCCACCCCATACCAGCTCAGTGACCTGAAGTCTTTGTATTGACTTCTCATGTTGGTGTTTTTCTAGCTATGCCTTTTGCATTCTGTACAAGAGAGAAGCTTCCATGGACTGAATTTGCTGAGTCAGCAGAAGATGGTCTGACAACAAGGTTCTGCCAAAAGGTAAAAAGCTGAATTCATACCATTCTGTAGTGGTCACTTTTTGTATATCAGTCTTATACATTGTAAGACTCAAAGAACCAAAAATAATTTTCCAGCACGTTCAAAGCATGTGTTGTGAGAGCTAGTGAAAGTGCAAATGGACAATACACGTGCAATATGAAACAGTTTTTAAAAAATCATACTTTACATTTTTATAATGCCTTTTACCCTGTAGGATATGTGAGACTTCCTATCCTGACTTTTCCCATATTTTTACAAGAAAATAAGTTTCACAGCTAGTCATCTTTAACTTCTAGTCAAGAAATTCCTTTTGAATGGAACAGACTATGCATTAGCAAAGCATTACACAAAGAATATTAACTGATGAATTAACTGATGTTCTGAAAGGGAAACACTTTCATATGATTCTTCTACATCCTTCCTCTGGCATGTAACACAGAATGTAGCTTTCTGTGCACCGGAGGTGACCTTTTAATAGCTGGCAGTCATTCGGCCAGGGATCGCTAAGTGAAAGCATGATTGTGGGATAATTTTCACCTTTTGCCATCTTAAATAGGCTGCAGTTTTCTTGTTTTATAAGGGATGTTGTATTTTTCTTTCTTAAATAATTCACTGACATGATCAGGTTTGTTGTGGGCCTGAATCTACCCAGATGTGATCTGACCTACTAAGCATGTGTATCTAACCACTTTACAGCTTCAATCTGACCTAGTTCAAGTGTGGGGCACTTCTCAATGTGGGGTTAATGACCTAAGGGCAGATCCTGCAAGAAATATTCAGACGTATAGAAAAGTAAAATTACATGAGGGGAAAGAAGAGAAAATGTCATTTGACCAAAGATTAAATAACCTATCAGTACTAACATTTGGTGCAAAATATTCTTGCTAGAACATTAAAAGGTACTGTGATGCTATGATTCCTGTGGATAAGGCAGCACCTATACTTTTAAACATAAATGTATTTACAAAGTGTGGATCCACTATGTACTGTGTAACTACAATAACTCGTTGATCAAAGACTTTCTTATATTTGATCTGTTGCAATAAAGAGGAATTTAAATTCCTACTAGAAAAAGGATTTGCTCTTGGTGCACAGTGCCACAGTTCTATACCTAGCATAATTGGGGATCCAAATTGTGTAACATCTTTCTGTTATGTTACTAACCCTAAATTTAATGAAAGGAAGAATACAAGGACAAACAATGCTTAAACGATGAGCGGCCAGTAGGATCTGGGATTTAGTTCTAGAGAGTGGATTCCTGGGACATCCTTGGAAGACTCTGCCTTGCCTGAATCCTTTTGTTCCCAACTGTTGGATTCAGTTTCATGTGCCTCTGCATTGCTGCTGAAGATAACCTGAATGCTTTATCTCGTAGGTAAAAGCCAAACATGAGATGCTTTGCAAAGAGAATAAAAATGATCACTAGGTCCAGACTGATTTAATAAATGTCTGCATAGAGTTGTCCACTTTCCATACTGTGATTTCACATGTCAGTTATTCACAGGAAAGCCTTAGCAAATGCATTCATTAATCCTTTGCTCCAGTTCTTTGTAGAAGGCATCAGGAATCAGCACAAGGGTTTATGGGAAGCTTTAGAATCTGAGGCTCAGGCACAAGTTGTTAAGTAGAGTTGGTCAAAAATTCTGAGTAGAAACATTTTTTCAATGGAAAATGGCTATTGGAATGAAATGAGAATTGTCTTGGAAAATTTTTCACTGGAAAATGAGGGTAAAACAAAAATTGAAAAAAAAATTCAGTTTTCTGTTTTGGTTTTTCATTGAAAAACTGATTTATTATTTTTCAGAAAATAAAAAATGTTCTTTTAAGCATGTGCTATGATTTTTTTTTTTACCTTTTTCAGCCAGCTCTTGTTAAGCAAATCCACTAAACAGTGTACCAGAATGAGAGAATGAGAGCAGGATTAAACACCCTCTCCCCCCGCTTATTTCTCAGCAGTTCCTTATGCCCCTTTTGGGTGGGTGGGTCTGGCCTACAGGTTAAAAACTGCTGCTACAGCAGAACTCATCTAACTGGAACTTGGTGCTTCTGCTAGAAGGATTCAGACTGGAAAGTTTTCACTGAGGTATCCCTCTCTGAACAAGAAAAATGTTGTAACACTAGAGTTCCAGTACATCATATATTCATCACTAGTGCTTAGCTGAGGTCAGAATAATGCACAGAATGAAAACCTCTCCTGTATTCTACTTTGAGGGGAAAAAGATGAAAACAGAGTTAATCAAAACAGGCTTTTCCGTAATAGAGATTTTCTATTCATTTCTATAGTTGGCAAAGAAACACAATATGGTTGTGGTGTCTCCAATTCTGGAGAGAGATGATGTACATGGAGGAACTTTGTGGAACACTGCAGTGGTGATTTCAAACTCTGGATCTGTCCTTGGGAAGAGCAGGAAAAATCACATTCCAAGGATTGGAGATTTTAATGAGGTGAGATGCAGCATTGGTTATAATACACTGTCTTCACTTTGTAGCTCTTGCTTGTCTCTATATGGTAGAGTGTTGGAAAGTGTAGCTGCATAACTGTCCTGTCCATTTTGTCAAGGTAGAATTGTGTGGCTATGATGATACCACTGAGGGATTTCTGGTGCGCTCAAAAATCACAAACATGGAATATGATGCCACCAGAATTCCCAAGATGCTATTGTAGCTTTGATTTATTTTAAGTTATTTTCTTTGTTTTATAATATTTCCCCAAACTAATCTGCTCCACAATACAGGTTATCATCCCAATGGGCTTTTCTATACAAAGCAACTTCACAAAAATATTGATGAGCTTTATAAAAATTGTAAAAAGAAAAGGAGTACTTGTGGCACCTTAGAGACTAACCAATTTATTTGAGCATGAGCTTTCGTGAGCTACAGCTCACTTCATCTGATGAAGTGAGCTGTAGCTCACGAAAGCTCATGCTCAAATAAATTGGTTAGTCTCTAAGGTGCCACAAGTACTCCTTTTCTTTTTGCGAATACAGACTAACACGGCTGTTACTCTGAAACCTATAAAAATTGTGTAATTCATAGCTACGGTGTGTCAGTTGTGGGGCTCTGATGAAGTCACACTCCTGGTGAATTTCCTGTAAGCTGATGAGCCTTGTGTTATATGGTTCAGGGATGAACTGTACCTGTGATCTCTTTGTATCTCTCTCCATGGGCTCTTCTTTCAGGTGACAGACCTATACCTGCACTTCCCTAAGTAGAATCCTGCAATTCATCCCACTTTTGACTAGACCACAAGTTTACAGCACCTTTATTTATAAACCATAGTACCTCCAGCATGGCCAGCTGGGTTTGACCCCAATCCAAAATTCTCTCAGGGAGCTGTGACCAACTGGTAAATGCAATGACATAGAGCAGCTTGTTCAAAACAGAGTATGATTTATTTATCTGTAGGAACATCACAAGCAGAGAGAAAAGGGTTAAAAATAACAAATGCCTAAATGCATATTGTCTTACCTAAACCTAATCTTTCCTTGCTAGTTTAAATAGATTCTGCTTAACCCAGGAACCCCGAAGCATTGGGCTGCCCGAAGCAGGCTGCACCCCTGCAACTGCTGCCTCTCTCATAGTCATCCCCCGCCATCCAGTCAGCGTGCTGTGTCCCTCAAGATCCAAGCTGCCTTTTATCCATTTCAGAGTTCCTTTGTTTGAAATTTCCTACCCAGAGATCTCCTGATGTTTCAAGCTAAGCCCCTGGAGCTGACGAAACTGGAATGCATTTCTCCAGGGCAGATTGGAGGTAGTCTTCATACAATGGATTCATAGTATTATCTGAGCACCAGGCAACTGACTTCTGTCTTCAGCGATTGTTTCAGGTTCCTGAAAGGTTTAACCCTTAGCTGCCTTTTAGCCAGCACTACAGTAGCCACCAAATCCTCCCCCTTCCCTACACACACACATAAACATTCATACAAATTAATACACATACCTTCCATGTTCTTCACACCTTATTTAATAGTTAAATCCATACATAATAAATACCGTGTTCGTACTGTATGGGCCTAGAACACTCTGTCTCAGAGGTTCCCAAACTGTGGTCCGTACAGCTCTTGCTGGTTGCATGTTTCTCTTTGTTTCCAGCTGTGAAACTGGAAAAGGCATGAAAGGCAGCTAAACTGTATATGAGTACTTTCACTTTTCTATGCATGAAATTGCTGCAGTTGCCACAGGGTTGTTATGTGATCACCAATGGGAGGTGGTCTATGTGACCATGAGTCCCAGGAGAAGCATCAAAACAATCTATTAACATAATTAAACAATTTTGACAATTCCAACCGATCAGCTTCATTGTAACGGGTAAGTAGTGTTTGCCTAAAACACCCCATCTTGTTAAAAAGTGTTGATTGTGCTTGGAAGGGGTTAAGGAAGTCTGCTGGTAACTTGTTACCCTGCCTGGATATAACCTAGATAGTCATGGCTCTCTGAAAAGAGAGAGACAGACAGACCTTGGGTGAGGTCTGAGCAGCTCAGACTGGGGGAAGGATTATTCCGATCTTTATTAACAGAGAAAACAACAATAAAGTAACAAAATCCAAACCTGAGGAGGGCAGTGAGTTGGACTTCTCAGACTGGGTGTTTGTCGTAGAGCAGATTGAGAAACATGCCAGCTTGTAATCATCCATGGCAAATCAATGAGAACTAAATGTAAAGGGGAAAAAATTTGTTCTCTAACCTTTTCAGCCCTGTGTGGGAGGTTGTATAAATAAACAAAAATCAATCCTCCTTGAGACATCAGTTAGTTGCTGTGGAGATTATTATGACCTCTGGTGAGGAATAAAGAGCAAGAGCTGATGAATTCCCCCAAGAAATAACAATCTTGCTTTTCTTCTCCTATCATAGTAGAAAAAACAGAGGACTGAGAAATAAAAATAAATTTAAAATATACAAGATAGGCAGATCTGTTTTGAAATAGAAATATTTATTAGAACATAACTGCCATGCTGGATCAGACCAATGGTCCATCTAGCCCAGTGTCCTGTCTCTGACAGTGGCTAGTACTAGAGCTTCAAGGGGAATTTGGGAATGATTCACCTTGTCTTCCACTCCTGGCTTCTGGCAGTCAAAGGTTTAGGGTTGCCTGGAGCATGAGGTTGCATCCCTGCCCATCTTGGCTAATAGCCATTGATGGACCTGTCCTCCAGGAATTTATCTAATTCTTTTTTGAACCCAGTTATCTTTTTTGTCTTCACAACATCCCCTGGCAATGAGTTCCACAGGTTGACTGTGTATTGTGTGCAGAAGTACTTATGTTTGTTTTAAACCTGCTGCCTATTAATATTATTGGGTGACTCCTGGTTTGTGTGTTATGTGAAGAGGTAAATAACACTTTTTCTCCACACCATTCATGATTTTATAGATCTCTATCATATTTCTCCTTAGTTGTCCCTTTTCTAAGCAGACCAGCCCTAATCCTTTTAGTCTCTCCTCATATGGAAGTTGTTCCCTTTGTTGCCCTTCTTTTACCTTTGCCAGTTCCACTATACCTTTTTTGAGATTGGGTGACCAGACCTGGACACAGTATTCAAAGTGTGGGAAACCTTGGATTTATATAGTGGCATTATGATATTTTCTGTCTTATTTTCTATTCCTTTCCTAATAGTTCCTAATATTCTTTTAGCCTTTTTGATCACTGCTGTGCACTGTGCTGAAGTTTTCAGAGAACTATCCACGGTGACTCCAAGATCTCTTTCTTGAGTGGTAACAGCTAATTTAGAACCCATCATTATGCATGTGTAGTTAGGATTATTTTTTCCAGTGTGCATTACTTTGCACTTATCAGTGTTGAATTTCATCTGCCTTGTTGTTGCTCAGTCACTCAGTTTTGTGAGATTCCCCTTGTAAGGGCTGGTCTACATTGAAAAGTTACATCAGCATAGCTACATCTGTCAGGGGTTTGTTTGTCTGAGCGATTGGCTGAAATAGGACTGAGTGGACTTGTAGGCTCTAAAGTTTTACATTGTTTTATTTTCAATGCAGTTATTTTTTGTACATAATTCTACATTTGTAAATTCAACTTTCATGATAAAGAGATTGCACTACAGTACTTGTTTGAGGTGAATTAAATTTTTTTTGTTTGTTTTTTACAGTGCAAATACTTGTAATAAAAAATAAATATAAAGTGAGCACTATTCTGTGCACAGTATTCTGTGTTGTAATTTAAATCAATATATTTGAAAATGTAGAAAATATCCAAAAAATATTTAAATAAATGGTATTCCATTATTGTTTAATAACGTGATTAATCGTGATTAATTTTTTTAATCGCTTGAGAGCCCTAAAAAAAAGATAAATTGCAAATGGATACCTAACTTAACGAGCTAAGTGAATTTAAAAGCAAAAAGTTTTTTTTTTACCACACGCTTACAGCAGTCTAACTGGATTGCTTCAGCCAGGACCTCCCTCCAATTCAATGATGCTTCCTTTGTGTTTCAAACATTGTAGCTGTCCTGAGTAGAGATGAGGGGAGAGAGGTGATTTGCAGGCCTCTGTTTCTTATTTTTATACCCTTCTCCCCTCTTTAAGGATTACCTCCAGCTAGGGGTCAGGTGACAGGCAGTCTGTTTACAAAGAAGCTCCTAGCTGTTTCATTGTCAGTATGGGGAAGTTCTCGCTCACCCCTTCTTCCTGCCGCAGAATGGCTGCTTAACTAGGTGGTAGTCTATAATAGTTCATCTGATTATGCTGATACATGGCTGGGGTGCCAGTGTGTCTCTGTCTCTGAAAAACTGGTTTGGGCCTGCCTCTCTAACTTTGGAACATGTTACAGCAATGTTATACAGTAGAATCTTATAACTTTACATGCAATGTTTCCATGCATATTTTACCAGGACACTAATGTTCTGCAGAATGAGTTTTCAAATGATACCTCACAGGGCATGCCTTGTACCAAATTTATCATAGACTTGCAAAAATGGTGACCATGGGGTACAGTCTGTCACATCATCACAGGTTTTATCTTTAATGGCAAGACACTAAGGGTATGTTTTCACTGCAGAGTTGACTGTGGGTCTTACTTGATGTTGTCCCTAACCCTTCACCTGTCCACACATAAAAATGTCTCATCTGAGTTAGATGGTGCTTTGAACCCAGGCTGGTTGGCCTGGCTGGGGTTATAGACAAGAGCTCAATAGTTGATCTCCTTTGGGCTGGCAACCTGTCCATGTTGCAGGGAGGATAAAAGTTAAATCACTTCAGTGCTGATTGTCCTCCAGTGCCTTCCTACAATTCCCCCTGTGTGCCGAGAAGGACAGATAAGATCTCCCACAATTCACTTTAAAAGAATCATAGAGCATCTCAGCTTACTGCAGCAAAAAGAAGCATGGGATATTCCTCCAGAAGTCCTTACAACAAACACAAGTGAATGCAGCACCAGTGAAGATGCAGTAACTTGAGTGAGGCTTGCGCCTGGGCTAGGCTGCACTGGGTGCTCAGATCCAGGTACTGATTACACAAGTTAACTCTGTTCTGAAGACATAACCTAACAGGTAGTTCAGAGTTCCATTAAGAAAACAGCAGGTGTTATATGTGACAGTTGGTGATGCATGTTTGCTAGCTAGTACATAGCATTCATCTCCATTTTCTAAGGTACTCATGGAATTACTGGAATGTATTTTGAGAAGGAAGAAGTGTTATTGGCTGAACCTAAAAAGAAAAGGAGTACTTGTGGCACCTTAGAGACTAACGAATTTATTTGAGCATGAGCTTTCGTGAGCTACAGCTCACTTCATCAGAGCTGTAGCTCACGAAAGCTCATGCTCAAATAAATTCGTTAGTCTCTAAGGTGCCACAAGTACTCCTTTTCTTTTTGCGAATACAGACTAACACGGCTGTTACTCTGAAACCTGGCTGAACCTAGTGAAGGCCTTACACTCAACTTGATGGTATATCTTTGTACGTTTGCAGTATTGTTTTAGCCATGTTGGTCCCAGGATATGAGAGCGACAAAGTGGTGAGGTAATCTCTTTTATTGGACCAACTTCTGTTGGTGGAATAGACAAGCTTTCATGCTTCACAGAGTTCTTCTTCAGGTCTAGACCAGGGCGTCCCTGAAATAGTGAGGGTGGGAGCATGGCACCCAGGGAGTTGTGGGATAGAATGGGGAATGCAAGGAGCTCCTGATGTGTGCAATAAACTGGGCCTACAGAAGCTATCAAATGTGTAACCCCCTACTTATCTATTGAATGCAGCAAAGTTTGTGTGTTTTACCTCCTGTTGGCACTGACAGCAATGCAAATTGAGCCAGCGGAAATGGAAGCTCATGTGGCTTTTATCCACCTCTCCATTCTGAGTTCTCTTTTCCCTCTGTACCATCTTATTTCATCTCCCTTGTGTGACTGAGATCCCAGCGGGGGCCAGCTGAGGTCACTCAATTAGGGTGAACTGCAAAGAATGGGGCAGACAATCCCCATAAAGCTGGTGGATATTCCAGTACTTAGATTTACCAAGCCAGCATAAAACAGCTTCTTTATTACCTTACTGGTTACTTAGAAGCCCAAACAACACAGTTCCCTTCCTGAGGAAACTACAATCCATCAATGATCTTCCAGAAAACACCATCTTGGCTACTATGGATGTAGAAGCCCTCTACACCAACATTCCACACAAAGATGGACTACAAGCTATCAGGAACAGTATCCCCGATAATGTCACGGCAAACCTGGTGGCTGACTTTTGTGACTTTGTCCTCACCCCAACTATTTTACATTTGGGGACAATGTATACCTTCAAATCAGCGGCACTGCTATGGGTACCCGCATGGCTCCACAGTATGCCAACATTTTTATGGCTGACTTAGAACAACGCTTCCTCAGCTCTCGTCCCCTAATGCCCCTACTCTACTTGCACTACATTGATGACATCTTCATCGTCTGGACTCATGGAAAAGAAGCCCTAGAGGAATTCCACCATGATTTCAACAATTTCTATCCCACCATCAACCTCAGCCTGGACCAATCCACACAAGCGGTCCATTTCCTGGACACTACTGTGCTAATAAGCGATGGTCACATAAACACCACCCTATACCGAAAACCTACTGACCGCTATTCCTACCTATATGCCTCCAGCTTCCATCCAGGACACACCACACGATCCATTGTCTACAGCCAAGCTCTACGATACAACCGCATTTGCTCCAGTCCCTCAGACAGAGACAAACACCTACAAGATCTCTATCAAGCATTCTTTAAACTACAATACCCACCTGCTGAAGTGAAAAAACAGATTGACAGAGCCAGAAGAGTACCCAGAAGTCACCTACTACAGGACAGGCCCAGCAAAGAAAATAACGGAACTCCACTATCACCTTCAGCCCCCAACCAAAACCTCTCCAGTGCATCATCAAAGATCTACAACCTATCCTGAAAAACGATCCCTCACTCTCACAGATCTTTGGAGACAGACCAGTTCTCGCTTATAGACAGCCCCCCAACCTGAAGCAAATACTCTCCAGCAACCATACAACAAAAACGCTAACCCAGGAACCTATCCTTGCAACAAAGCCCAATGCAACTCTGTCCACATATTTATTCAAGTGACACCATCATAGGACCTAATCACATTAGCCATGGCATCAGGGGCTCGTTCACCTGCACATCTACCAATGTGATATGTGCCAGCAATGCCCCTCTGCCATGTACATAGGCCAAACCGGACAGTCTCTACACAAATGAATAAATGGACACAAATCTGATATCAGTAATCATAACATTCAAAAACCGGTAGGAGAACACTTCAACCTCTCTGGCCACTCAGTAAAAGACTTAAGGGTGGTAATTTTGCAACAGAAAAGCTTCAGAAACAGACTCCAACAAGAAACTGCTGAGCTTGAATTAATATGCAAACTAGATACCTTTAACTTGGGTTTGAATAGAGACTGGGAGTGGCTGAGTTATTGCACATATTGAATCTATTTCCCCACGTTAAGTATCCTCAGACCTTCTTGTCAACTGTCTAAATGGGCCATCTTGATTATCACTACAAAAGTTTTTTTCTCCTGCTGATAATAGCTCATCTTAATTAATTAGCCTCTTACAGTTTGTATGGCAACTTCCACCTTCTCTGTATGTATATATATCTCTTCTTACTATATGTTCCATTCTGTGCATCCGATGAAGTAGGCTGTAGCCCACGAAAGTTTATGCTCTCATAAATTTGTTAGTCTCTAAGGTGCCACAAGTACTCCTGTGCTGTTCTTTTGATCTCTGAATTACCAGAATACAGCACAGACAGGGACTGTTGATTACATTGTTGACCCTACTCATACATATGTAAATACACAAAAATGATCTCCCCACGTCTTTTGAGGGTTATTTATTTTGCAGGATGTTTAACCCTTTCTGGCCATACGTCACACCTTGCTTTCAGTTGCAGCAGCTGTAATTTTTGCTCTTACCATTTTGGCATGGAGGGTCTGGTGATCAGGTAATAAAGTCTGTAGAGAATGCAGTATTGCTTCAGGAACATGTGAAAAAGACAGGTGGCACAGCACTTAGGTCCAGCAGTGAGTAAAGAGAAGTAGAAATGGAACTGGAATTTGATCTCTACAGCTCAAGAGAGACATTTCTGTTGGATCTGTACATACAATGCAGGTATTTAGTGGCTGAGGGATGTTGTCTTTTCACATACTGTTGTGCCCCAGAGATCTAGTGAATTTTAAAGGCTGCTACCAGGGGGTGGGTGAACTCGGAGACAGTACCTGAAGACACCTGCTTGTGTTTTTTCCTAGTCTACTTACTATATGGAGGGCAACACAGGGCACCCTGTGTTCCAGACTCAGTTTGGAAGGATTGCTGTGAATATCTGTTTTGGGCGCCATCACCCCCTGAACTGGCTCATGTACAGTCTAAATGGAGCAGAGATTATCTTTAACCCTTCAGCTACTACTGGAGAGCTCAGGTAAAGTACAAACAACTTGTGGGCTGTCCATTGCTTGGGATGGGCTGTATTGTGGAGTGAAATACCTGCGCGTCCCACATTTCCTGAAAGAGGAAAACCATACTTGTTTTTCCTAAATGTTTCTTTTGGACAGGAACATTTAAAAAAAGTTTTGAATTACACTTATTTTTATTTATTTATTTTGGTGATATCAGTTTGGAGTGGCTCACAACTGTTAGTGCCTACAACAAGGCAGATTGTCAAAAGCAGGGCAGACATCCCAAACGGGTGATGTGTTCTATGATTAGATTTCACCAACCCAATAAAGATGTGAACTTCTGGATCACTATATCAATCTTACCATGGAGTCACAGACAGTCCCCTTAGATTCTCTAGTCTATCTCGCCCCCCAGACAAACTGGACTTTCTGATAAAAGATCACTTACACCAAAATCACACCACATTCAGGTTGCTCCCAGTCCCAAGAGAACCATCACTTACCCCAGATCAATTGGTATCCTAGATCTTACACGAAAGGCAACGCTGGTAGCCAATTCTAGAGTAAACTAACTAAAGGCTTATTAGCTAAGAAAATAAGAGTTATTGAGAGGTTAAAGCAGGTAAAATATATGTACAGATGAGACACAGTTTGTAATTCCAAATGGTGGTAGTGATGTAATAAACTGCCAGTTTCCCAAAAGTCTTCTCAAGGTACCCAGCTTGTCTTTAGGGATCTCCCCTTTGAATCTGGTATCCTTCCCTGTAAGAGTCCAAACTGTCCAGAGATGAGGGATCTTTCCCTGAATCCATACTTCTAGCTTCTCATAGGAAACAAGCTGACAGGGTCACTACCCACGTGGGCTCTTCCTTTGGGGACGGAGAGTAAGGAATGCATTTAGAGTCTTTGATCTCCAATCATCACACAAAATGACCACTTGATTTGAAATTAGCACTTTGCTGTTAAAGTTCTTCATTTGCATTCCGTAAGGCTTCTTTCTCAGATTGATGGGTTATTTAGTTACAGGCGTATAGACAATGTAAATATTTGCTGTTACAGCAGGGATACAGATAAGTTACAAGAGTGCATGTAACAAACATCCCATTACTTTTAATGACATTTAAACACCAAATACACTCTCATACATTTAGTAGTCACTTTGATCTATATTGCTACACAAGTGAATTGGCCTGGCTTCTAGATATGCATTTGTAAGCATTCACTGAGGCCTGGGGCTTTGGCATGAGTTGGCACATGGTCTGCCAGCATCACAAGCGCATCTATTAGCTAAGGTCCAGTATTCCAGAATATGTCAATGGATCATCTTGACACACAGTATAGTACATGTACTTTTTCATTTATCCAAATGACAGTGGAATCTGAAAAGAAATCCAGTTCTGTAGGATGTACACTCCTATACTAGTAAGCAGTGTTGCCTGACCTGTTAATTATGAATTAATTATATTGATTACACTCAGAGGATTGGTAGGTTCTCATCCCAAGATCAGGCCCAGTATTATTAAAATTACTATCCAGTTGGGAGCCCCGACATGCATGGTTGCAACACTCACACTTAGGAAAACATTTTGTATTTGTAACAGTTTTATTAACACAATTAGTAAAGTCACAAACACTCCAACCCAGCAAGGTAGATAGGGAGAATACAGAATGTGCATCTGAACATCCATATACTCACACCATTCTTTGCAAAAGGACCCAAAATGTTACTCATCATGTTCCCCGTCAGATTCACTATCACCAGTGGTCAACATTCTGGCATCTCCCAAGAGTCACATCTCCCCAAGGTATGTGGGCTGGATACAACTTTGATAATATGTTATGCTGAAACCACTATGCCAAATGCATATTCAGTAGGGGTGTAATTCTCTTTTCCTAGAGTGTCGAGCATAGTGGGGCCCCAATTTCAGTTGGTATCTAGGTGCTAATGTAGTACCAATAAGAAATAACAATAATGTTACCCTTTTTGGCCTAACCACTTTTTTCCATTAGGAGAAATTGATGATGGAGTCGGGTATTTCTTTGATGCAGTCCTGTTTATTTACAAAGAACATACATAAAATCCTGTTTTCCTGAATGCAGTAGGAATCAAACAGCAGGAGACAGTTATTTACTCACAGTTCCAAGCCTCTTTCCAGCCAGCACTCTACCCAAATGTGCTCTTTCTCAGCTTTTTCTCAGGGTCACACTACAAGTGCTTCTCTGGCTGGCTGGTAGACTTCCTTGCTACCTTTCCTGTGTGCTTCTGTTGTGTTTGTGCTACCTCTCTGCCCCTTCCCCACACCCTGCAATCAAATCAGTATTCCATCCCTGTGTTTGTGTTCAGACCCCCATGAAACCCCTTGGCCCAGTGGTCTAGTCCTTGGGCAGTAGTTTCCATTGCTTCAGCCATCACTAAACAAAGGGGCATTTAGTTTTCCCCTCATTTAGCCTGAATGGAAGGTAACTAGTATAACATGCCCAACAACTTCATCAAGGTGGGGTGATTGCCCAACCCCCAGCATAACAATAATATTAATATATTCAGTAATGCTAAGTCTGTTTCAGAAGATCACTCCTTCTCTAGGTGAGGAGCTGGTTGATAGAACATTTGTAGGTAGCCTTAGGGGATTCTAATAACTTAGGCCCCAGTAATGCAAGGAACTCCATAGGGGTGCAGAGTTCTGCCCATGCAGAGCTCCTGGCAGAACTGAAACCATAGTGCTTCCTATCTGAGGTAATAACCACTTCCTGGGCTGAATAAACTCTGCCTTTGAGTCTGTCAGCCCCAGGATATGGCTGTTATCAGGAAGCCCCGTTGAGTTGTTTTAAGACACTGACATTTTAAATGTAATATTCAAATTGAAAGTGAAGGAAGAAAATCTAACAAAAGGAATCCACCCCTTCAAACTAACTGAACCCCCTTTAGGCCCCTGCTTTCCCTTCCTCTGACTCAGCAGTGCTTGTCTGTCCAGAATAATTGCAATATATCTTTCCTTTCATTGTCTTTAAAAACAAAGAGAAGGGAGGGGCCTCTCCCAGTGTAAACTGTGTAAACATAAATGTATGAATTATTCTGGGAACAAGAGCACTGCTGAATGGCACAGGAAAGAACAGAAAGTTTTAAATCATGGAGAAGGGATTCATTAAAAAAAAATTTTTTGACAGTCCCATTTTCTGTGCGCCCTCCCCCCCACACACACATATTTCTCCGCTTCTCTTTCATGTAAATTTGGAATTTTTCTGTATCAGCCGAAGAGATTGAAGCAGTGAGGCCAATCTTCTTGCTGGCAAATAGCTTGAAAATTCTGAATACATGAGCCACTCAGAGTAGGGAGAATGCAGTAGCCAGAGGAGTGTGATTATTGATAAATAAGCGCATAGTGAATACATAAGTCACACACCTACAGCCAAGCCCAGTACAGGGAATTGTATATTTGGAGTGGTGTGGAAGGGAACTATAATTTTGAATCAGTAAGTGTACAGCATCCTGTCACTCAGACTGCCTAAGGCAATTCTGTTTCCCAATAAGAGCTGATAGCTGCTGATTTAGGTTGTTTAATATTGGAAAATGTCCTTAGAAAAGAGTTTAGTAAATACAGCGTCACTTGTAGTGGGCTTTACAAATGTCACCATTAAAATAATGTTTGTGATGTTGGTCCATTTATAGCCCATTAGAAGGAGAGCAAACAGAAATTATACTGCCTTCCTGAGGCACTTCATTGCTTTTCTGGGTGCTCCAGGCTCTCCTGATTATTGGCTTTCTTCTCTTGGTTGCTTTTTGAAGGTATAATTTTTATTGCAGGAAGAGGACTCTTGAGTCCCATGCAGAAAAGAGTTTCTAGGGAAATGGAAGAAAGCTGTTCTGTAGTAACCTCTTGGCTATCATCTCTTTTCCCACAGTATTTCTCCTTCCTTCTGTGAAATTGTAATTTCCAGGAGCCTTTCAACAAAGTCCCTTTTTCTTAGACGTCCTGTCAGGTTGGCTCAGCAGTTGGGGGGAGGGGAGGGGAGGGGAGGGTGGAACAGGGGGAGTGATAAACCTAGTCCTTTCAATCAAGCCAATGAGCATCTTGTAGGTGTCTGAGTCTTCTTGAGATTTACTTATGAGTCATCCACCCACACTCTCCCCTTGGAGCTCAATATTGGGCAGCTACATGCTGTTATGAGGGTGATTTTGCAGAAGAGTGTACAGCCAGTCACTCTTGTTTTTCAGTGCTGTAGGTACTGTTAAACCATATCTTCCTGAATTATCTGATCCCTGTGTCTCAATATGCTTAATGAAAGGAAGGCTGCCTGCGTTTTCAGTGAGACAAGGGGAGTGAAGTAATATCTTTTATGGGCCCAACTGTTGTTGGTGAGAGAGATAAGCTTTCCAGCCACACAGAGCTCTTCTTCAAAAGGTAGTCTAATAAAAGATGTTACCTCACCCACCTTGTCTCTAATATCCTGGGGCTGACATGGCTAAAACTACACTGAGTTTTCAGTGTCTCCAAAATTGAGTCCCAGTTTGGAAAAGGACTGAGGGTGAAGGTGGAGGAGGAATTCTTTCCCGTTTCACAGTTCTTGGTTTTCTGTACAGTGTGGAGACTGGTTTAATGGATAATGATTGAAATGTTACAGGGCTGCTTTTGTCAAGCATGCCTTTTTGTTCTGTCAGCCCTGCATAGGGGAATGACTTTTGAAAATGTCTGTGAAACCTGCAAGTAGAACAAGGGGAGCAGGAGGGGTGGACTTTTTTTTCTAGCTTTCAGACAATCTAGTTTCCCATTGCCTGCCTCAGAAACTGCTCCTGGAGAAAGGGGGAGGGGGGCAATTAGAGCAAGAACCTTTCTATGCTGCTGCAAAATATTATTTGGATTCCTGAAAATTAATGTATAAATCTTCCAGACTGTTTTGAAAAAAATTTCTCCCAATGACTTTAATGGAAGGTGCATATCTAAATTCCCTGGGCTGCTTGAAAATCTCAAGCCAGGCATTTAAAATTCTCATCATGGTGGTCACCATTAGAAGTCAGCATTTGCCAAGTTACCAGATAAAATAGTCTCTCCCTATATGTGGAATGGGAATAATGTTGGTAACTGTGCTGAATCTGGTAGAAAATACCCACTATTAAGGGTGACCACTCTTTGTGATCCAAGATCATTGACAGCAGTTGGCTGTGGTTAGCTTTTGTTTCCCTGATCGCGAGGCTCAAGATTACAGGTATCCACAGCCCATGAAATCTCAAAATTTAGCTATGAGCCATGCAAATAAACGATAATCACCACCTTTTTTGTTACCAATTTGCAGCGAGTCACTGTGGCCAATTGAAGCAAGAAATGCAGCTATTGCTAACCACTGCTTTACATGTGCCATAAACCGAGTTGGAACGGTAAGTATTTCAACACTTTGCTTTGTAGCCTTAATTTCAGAATCTATGCATTTGAGCACATTTTAATCCTAGCTAATGAACTGTATAGTGCTAATGGGATTACATGGTAGCTGTAGGACACCTGGAAAACTCCTGTATTCCTCTGTATAGCATGAGACCTCCTCTCTCATGAATGTTTGCAATGGTGCTTTGAAGATTGAAAGTGTTGCTATGATACCTAGTAAACAGAGAGTGTGAGCCACCTGCCCTGCTGCTGGTAGCCTGCATTCTGCTGTGGCTCCTTCCTATTCTTGACTTGTTCTTTCTCTATGGTGATGGATTTAACTAAGGGCTTGTTTACACTTACTGGGGGATCAATGAATGGCGACTGATGCATCGGCGGTTGATTTAGTGGGTATAGTGAAGACGCGCTAAATCAACCATAGATTGCTCTCCCGTCGACTCCTGCATTCCACCAGATTGAGAAGAGTAAGGGGAGTCAACAAGAGAGCATCTCCCGTCGACATCATGTAGTGTGGACCCTGTGGTAAGTAGATCTAAGCTACGTCGATTTGAATTACGCTATTCACGTAACTCAAATTGCATAGCTTAAATTGACTTTTCCCTTTAGTGTAGACAAGGCCTAAGATGAATGCTCCTTCCCTTCTCGCTAATTCTCCTAGCTCCTATGCAGAATCCAGTGTCTCCTTCACTAAGATTATTGAAAATAAAATGTGTCCTTGCACTTCTGTAACAGAGCTGGTTCTTACTAGTCAGACACCTTCTCTCCTTAACAACTGAGACCATGGAACCAATTCTACCTCATGTGCAGTAGGTGAGGCCTGTCTTCAGAGCTAGTGACACAAGGTGGATGAGGTGTAATACACTGTATTGGACCAGTTTCTGTTGGTGATGGTGACAAGCTTTCGAGCTCTGCAGAGCTCTTCTTCAGATCTGGGAAAGGTACTCAGAGTGGTGTAGATAAATACAAGGTGGAACAGATTGTTTAGCATAAGTAGTTAACACATATTTTAAGGGACCATTTAAGGGAAGTTGTGGTGGAAACCTGTAGGGAAGTTTAGATCATTTGTCCAGAGGATGAAAATAATATCGATATCAACCTCTTTATGGGCCACCTTGAGGAAGAATTTCTGGACAAATGCACCATGAAACCAATGTACCCCAGATACATCAATATTATTTTCATCCTCTGGACAGATGACCTAACTTCCTTCTGGATTTCCACCACTACTTCAACAACCACCACCCATCCATCAGACTCTCTCTAGAACACTCTCACAGCAGCAACAACTTCCTGGCCATGATTAGCTTCAACAGTGGAACCTTAGACAACAGTATACAAGAAACCCCATGGATCACCGCACTTACCTTCACAGATCTAGTAAGCACCCCAAGAAATCTGTTATCTACAGCCAGGCCCTCAGCTATCACAGAATATGCTCCAAGGAGAAAGTCTGGGATACACACCTTAACACATATAAAACCACCTTTACCAAACAAGGATACTCCACCAGAGAATTAGATCACATCATGGAAAGAGCCACCCAAAAACCCCAAGAGACCCTGCTTTGCTACAGGGGGGAAAAACCCTCTGACCGCACACCTCTAGTTGTCACCTACTACTCCATACTGGAACCAGTATGGGGTATCTTTAAACCATTACAACCCATACTCGATGGGGAGCATATCCTGAAAGAAGTCTTTCCCAACCCTTCTCTTCTGGGCTTCAAACAACCCACTGTGTCTCCAGGCTCATTGTCAGAATGAGCTCCCCACAGACCAGTACCCACCAATTCAAAGCACCACGAGGTCCTGCCATAACAACAGATGAAAAACCTGCAGACATATTGCTACCGGTACAAGGGTCAATATCTCCCACAACACACGTTTCAAGATGCATGGGTCCTACATATGCCTATCATAACCTGTGATGTACCTCCTCCAGTGCACTAAATGCCCCAGTAACAACTATGTGGGTGAAGCCAGACAGTCATTATGCTCTTGAATGAACTCACAGAAAGTGATGAAAGACAAATATACCATATCATCCATGGGCAAATACTTTTCACAAAGCGATCACTTCACTCCATATCTGACCTATCAGTCCTCATCCTCAAAGGAAATTAGCACAATTCCTTCAAAATATGAGCCTAGGAGCTTAAATTGATAATTTTGCTGGACATTAAAAATAATGGTCTTAATAAAGACACTGGATTTACGGCTTATACAACAATCTGCAACCCATTAACCCCCTTTTTTTGTCCTATGACTGGAGGAGTGTTAATGGGCCACTTCACCGTGAATCGTTCCTTAAAATATGTGTTAGTTACTTATACCTTTCCCAGACCTGAAGAAACGCTCTGTGTAGCTCAAAAGCTTGTCTCTTCCACCAACACAAGTTGGTCCAAGGAAAGATTATACCTCATCAATGTTGTCTCTCTAATATCCTGAGACCAACCTGACTATATCAACACTGCAACATTCAGAGCTAGTGCACATACAAATTCTTTGCTGAGCAGTTTAGCATGTATATTTTTTTAAGGTGCTCTCCATGAATCTGGCTTAGTGTCCACCTGGTTAGACCATGTTCTTCCTTTCTGTTATCTGCAAAGACTACCTCATTTAAATCTCTCTTCTCCCACCCCCATACCAGAGCTGTCCTCTCCTTGGACTGTTAACTTGTTGTGGTGGAGAGGTTTGTGTCCCCCAATGACCCTCAGAACTATGTTGTTCGGAGTATTGTACTTGTGGTAGGGTCACCCTTGGCGAACAGTTCTGAGGTGAGGTTCCAGATGAAGCACGGTCCAGACTTCTCAAAACCCCAACGGTGGAACAGGTGTATTTAAGGACTTGTCAATTCTCTGTGGCTGTGAAGGTGCATAAGGGGTGCAGCAGGATGGAGACCTCCAGTTATCTCGGTCTCCTCTGCCACCGGGTCCAGGGCTCCTTCCTGTCAAGTTCCGTGAGGTTCCTGCCTGCGCCCCAGCTCCCCCACATTAAAAGATTTCATGCATAGGCCTCTGCCGTGACCAGAGCTGTGACACGCTAGTATTACTACTCATATTCCCCAGAGCGCTGTGAATACAAGGCTGTCAACCAAGAAAATGCCTGTCTTCCAGGCTAGTCCATCCTAAAATTCTAGCAAGACAGTCACTACCTTGAATCTAGAAACTAGGTGACACTGAAGATTCCCTTCTGCTGGCAGTGTTGACGGTAAGCCAGACAAGTCTTAATAGATGTATGCCAAGCATTAATATGTTAGTATATTAAACATTGAATTGCAGCAAGATTCTCTTGCATGAAATGAGATTATAGTGCCATCTACAGCTTCATTTCAACCTGGCTTTTGTTTCACAGGAATACTATGTGAATGCATTTACATCTGGAGATGGTGGAAAAGGTACGTTCAGCAAATACCTTCATGAGTTGCTAATAGTTGATTTTGAAGCATGAAGAGTTATCTTTCCAGCTATCTGCCTGTAGTTTCCATGACAATGGTCGTATCTAAGAGCAGCCTTACTTCCCAGAAATGCCACTGTCATAGAAATGACAGGCAACTAGCAGAAAAGATATCCAAAGTACAGTGGCATATGGTCATTAGAGGTGCTTATATAGGGCTGCTATATCCTTCCTAGGGACTCCAGTCTGTATGATCCCTGGAAACTTGCAAGGCAAAACCCCACTAATTTGCCCTATGTTGTCAGTGTGGTTTATGATGATGCATTAATCTTCATGTTCTGACTTTAAATCCATAAAAGCCAGGAGTTCTCTTACCAAGTACTATTGCTACATACACAAGTTAATGTGAAAGAAGATTAGCTTCAGATAGTCCAGATCCAGACACACAGGTGAGCTATTGAGTCTCATGCATTTTTGTAAATGGTTTACATAAAGTTATAGGTACTTGCATGCCTCTGGCATGCCAAGCCAAATGATGCTGAAGATGGGGTGCAGAGCTAAGACCTACAGGGGACTCTCTCACTGGAATTCTGGATTTCACTGCTTTATAAAACGTTGCCTCTTTATAACAATTGGCTATGTGTCTGATGTGGTTGTAGCAGACTCCCGAAACCTTCCTTTAGGCTGTCAGATTACTCCTCTTGTAATGCCTATTTTATAAATAGACAAATGTGCAATTCCCAACAGATATGTCTTCACTGCGGAGTTAAGATGAGTGATCAGCACCTGGATTAATCTAACCCCAGCAGGGGGAGTGCAATACCCGTGTGACTGTGTCCTCACTAATACTGCATTCACTATGTTGCTATGACTTTTGAGGGTATATCCCATGGTTCTTTGTGCTGCAGTAAGCTGAGAAACCCTATGATTCTTTCCTAGTGAGTCGTGGTAGAATTTCTGTCTTGGGCACATGGGAGAAATTGTGGGAAGCCACTGGAGGTGTGTCAGTGCAGGAGTGATTTAGCCTGCATCTTTACAGCAAAGTGGACAAGTTACCAGCCCAAGTGGAAGCAGCACAGGAGCTCTCGCCTATACAGCCAGTCAGCCTGAGCCCTGGTCTACACTAGGACTTTAGGTCGAATTTAGCAGCGTTAAATCGCTGTAAACCTGCACCTGTCCACACGATGAAGCCCTTTATTTCGACTTAAAGGGCTCTTAAAATCGATTTCCTTACTCCACCCCTGACAAGTGGATTAGTGCTTAAATCGGCCTTGCCGGGTCGAATTTGGGGTACTGTGGACACAATTCGACAGTATTGGCCTCCGGGAGCTATCCCATAGTGCTCCATTGTGACTGCTCTGGACAGTACTCTCAACTCAGATGCACGATTGTTTGCTGTTGCTCTGACGCAGGGAGGGGCGACTGACGACACGGCTTACAGGGTTGGCTTACAGGGAGCTAAAATCAACAAAGGGGGTGGCTTTACATCAAGGAGTATTTCAGGCAGGACTTCATGAAGGGTTCCAATAAGAAATGGTGCACCTAAGTTATTGTTCTTATTGGAACAAGGAGGTTAATCTGGCCTCTGATTGATACATGGCTAGATTTACCTCGCTGCACCTTCTCTGTGAGTGACTGCAGTGTGACCTAGAGGAATGAGTCCCCTAGACGGGGGAAAGGGGGGTGTTTGCAAATGAGTACAAAACAAATCTGGTCTATTTCTTGTTTTGATACACTCCATCTATCTTTTACATCTTTGGCTGGCAGCAGACGGTGCAGAAGGACTGCTAGCCATCCTCATCTCTTGCCTGCCCGGCAGAAGATGATGCAATAGGACTGCTAGCAATCCGTATCACCTGCCTGCTCACCATAAGATGGTTCAATAGGACTGACTGCAGGACTAAAGAGAATGACTTGATCAAGTCACTCTAAATTTAGTCCCTGCGCCCATGTCTGCCCAGGCACTCCTGATCGACCTCACACAGGCGACCAGGAGCACCTCGGACATGACGATGACGGCTACCAGTCCTATTGCACTGTCTGCTGCCACAAGGCAATGGGTTGCTGCTGCTGTGTAGCAATGCAGTACCGCATCTGCCAGCACCCAGGAGACATACGGTGACAGTGAGCTGAGCGGGCTCCATGCTTGCCGTGGTATGGCGCCTGCACAGGTAACTCAGGAAAAAAGGCGCGAAACGATTGTCTGCCCTTGCTTTCACGGAGGGAGGGAGGGAATGGGGGCCTGATGATATGTACCCGGAACCACCTGCGATAATATTTTAGCCCCATCAGGCATTGGGATCTCAACCCAGAATTCCAATCGGCAGCGGAGACTGCGGGAACTGTGGGATAGCTACCCACAGTGCAATGTTCCGGAAGTCGACTCTAGCCTCGGTACTGTGGAAGCACTCCGCCGAGTTAATGCACTTAATGCACTTAGAGCATTTTCTGTGGGGACACACACACTCGAATATATAAAACCGATTTCTATAAATTCGACCTAATTTCATAGTGTAGACATACCCTGAGTGTAAAGCGCTACCAGACCCAGGGGAGAGGCTTTTGTGTGAATGGAAGGGGGGTGAGGGGCAACACCTGAATAAGAGCCCAAATTAACTGCTGTGAAGACATACCTTAGAAGGGTTTCACAGGAGCAAACCAAAATATAGTTGGCCAGTTTTATTCTGTTCTTTAATTTTATATCATTATAAATGGTGAGAACATGACAGGCAAAAGTAAACACAAATTATAATTCAGAAATAAGAGAAGAAAGAAAAGAATAACCTAATGCATTGTCGTGTTCAATATAGGCTTGAACAAAAGGATAAGTTATAAAAGTCAAAGAAGCTTGTACTTTGATTATCTATTCAGAAATCCAAAAGAAGTCTGAGATTCTGAACTGCTTTCTCTTGGGGTAGATGTAACCCACCAATATTCAGTTGTAACCTCAGCATTTGTCCTATGGGAACCACCATCTTCTCTGTTTTTTCTGGCCTCATTCTGAGTCTCAGCCAACCCATTTGCTACAGATCCTTGTATTGGCCTGACATTGGAGCTGAGTGTTAGCGGCTGCTTCATGACGGTGGCTAGTGGTTGCTATCGCTCACTTTGATTGCCCTCACTGAGCAGTGCAGAACTTTAGAGGTGTCTGATGCACTTGATCTTGTGGCCAATCCTTTGATCCTGTTGAAGATATTTGCATTTTTAATAAGATTTTTCTTCCTGCTATCTCAACGTTTTATACTTCGGTCCTGCACTGAAGAGCTAATGCTGTGAACTCTCTCAGTTGCTTTGAAACACACTGCGATGTTACTGTTAGCATTTACTTGATTGTAGGCTAGATGGGAGAGGGAAACAAAGCCCTTCTTTAAATGCAAATAGTTTTAATAATTAGCCAGCACAGTAGTACATTATGAAAAGCCTATGAAAGTTACCTGGGTTCCTGTTTGTCTATGTGAAAGTTTTCCTGTGAGGGAAAGGGTAACTAAAGGATAGAGCTACAGTTTCCCTGTGGCTTCACTGTGGCTTTTTGAGTTAAATGAGGGCACAGTTGGGTGAAAAAATAGAGGAAGTAATCCTGAGTTTCTCACAGGAAAGAACATGTGAAGTTCTATACTTATTTGCTCATGGCATTCTATGTTGTTTATTATCATTTATTTATTTATTTAAGCCCACCATGACTTGGGATATTTTTATGGCTCGAGTTATTTGGCTGCACCAGATGGCAGTCGGACACCTGGACTGTCTCGCACACAGGATGGGCTTTTGGTGGCTGAGGTGGATCTAAACCTTTGCAGGCAAGTTGGTGACAAATGGAGTTTTAAGGTAAGTCCTTATTCTCTAAAGAAACCTGGCCAGTTTGCTAACTTTTATGAATGGGCCTTACATGTTAGTTTTTGTGGAATTTAAGCTGTTGCTAAAAATGAAACCTAGTCCTTATGATTCTGAAGATCACACTCAGAAGGTAAGTGGTGGATTGCTCACTTCCTGAGCCTGCAGACAGCCTGAAACCAGACATGAGAACTCTCCTCATTCATCTCTGAAGCCTCTTGCTCTGTTTCACTTTGGAAGGGAATTAAGCTAAATGGAATTTAGGCCACTTTAATTCTGAATGAGAGCATCCACACGGGCGTGTGCTGTGATTTACGTAATATAACACACCTTTAGTTAATTTAGATTAACTTTCCTGAGGGTATGTTTATACAGCAATCGTAGGTGCCGACGGGTGCTCGACCCTGCCCCGCCTCCACCCCTGCACCGCCCCCATTCCAACCCCTTCCCCAACTCCGCCCCCTCCCTGTCCCTATTCCAACCCCTTCCCCAAATCCCCACCTCTTCCCCACCTCCTCCCCTGAGTGCGCCACGTTCCCGCTTCTCCCTCCCGGAGCTTGTTACGCCGTGAAACAGTTGTTTTGCGGCGGTAAAAGCTGGGAGGTAGGTGGACAAGCTGGGACGCAGCGTGCTCAGAGGAGAAGGCACAGGTAGAGGTAATGTGAGGCAGCGGGCAGGGAGGGGAGCTTGGCTGCCGGTGGGTGCAGAGCAACCAATAATTTTTCCCTGTGGGTGCTCCAGCCCCAGAGCACCCTTGGAGTTGGCGCCTATGACTGCAATTAAAAACTCACAGCTAGCCCATGCCAGCTGACTTGGGCTCGTGGGGCTCAGGCTAAGGGTTTAATTGTGGTGTAGATGTTTGGTTTCAGGTTGCAGCCCAAACTCTGGGACCCTCCCACCTCGCAGAGTCCTAGAGCCCGGGCTCCAGCCTGAGCCTGAATGTCTATAGAGCAATTTTTCAGCCCTGGAGCTTGAGCCCCGAGAGGCCGAGTCTTCTGACCAGAGCCAGCCACAGGTTTATTTGCTGTGTAGACATACCCAGAGAGTTCACATGTAGTCAAGCACTTAGTTTTAATCCTCAGAACTGCTATAGGTCTGGAATTTCTATTAACCTTCCTCCTGAACCCAATATGCACTTCGACTCCTGGCAACAAGTAGGATAAACCCTCTAGCTCAGAGGTGGGCAAACTACAGCCCACAGGCCACATCTGGCCTGCGGGACTGTCTTGCCCGGCCTCTGAGCTCCCGGCTGGGGAGGCTAGCCCCCAGACCCTCCCCTGCTGTCCCCCCTCCCCCGCAGCCTCAGTGTGCTGCGCCACCAGCACTCTGGCCCACTGCTCCTGCTGGGCGGCGTGGCTGGCTCTGGCGGGGCTGCGAGCTCCTGTTGCTCTGAGCAGCGTGGTAATGGGGGAGGGTTGGATAAGGGGCAGGAGGTCCTGGGGGAGCAGTCAGGGGACAGGGGGCGGTTGGATGGGGCGGAGGTTCTGGGAGGTGGTCAGGGAGCTGGGGGCTTTGGATGGGGGTGTGGTCCCGGGGGGCAGTTAGGGGCGGGGGTGTGGATAGTGGGTGGGGGGGTTGGATGGGTGTGGGAGTCCCAGGGGGCCTATCTGGGAGCGGGGGTGTGGATAGGGGGCTGGGCAGTCAGGGAGCGGGGGGGTTGGATGGGGGTGGGATCCCGGGGGGTGGTTACGAGCGGGGTTCCCAGGAGGGGTGGTCAGGGGACAAGGAGCAGGGGGGTTGGATGGATTCTGAGGGGAGCAGTCAGGGGAGGGGGTGGGGGTGGGGGCCGGGGCCAGGCTGTTTGGGGAGACACAACTTTCCCTACCTGACCCTCCATACAGTTTCACAATGCCGATGTGGCCCTCAGGCCAAAAAGTTTGCCCACCCCTGCGCTAGCTAGTGACCTTTACAATCTATCATCCTCTTCCTGCTTGAGTTCTTCAGTTATACCATATTCCAGTGTTTAAAATCAGACATGGTAACAAAGAATTTTATGTCTTTATCTATACAAAAACACATCCAACTTCCTTGCGTTTTGCTCTTGCATACACTTGTGACATATGGTCTTATGTGTTCTGTGACACACTGGACCTAAAGTCTGTGGAAAGGACTCCTGGTGGCTGTGGTATACTGCTACTAAGTTTTACATCCTGAGTAAAATGAGGGGTCATTTCAGCAGAATGTAGATCCTGGTCATCAGAGAATACAAACGGCCACCTCAGCTGCAACAGCACATTTTAGATGTATTCAAATGTGGACATTTTTTTTGCTGTGTGAAAATGAGTAGTACAATCAGTACAATATCCCTTGTGCTGTTTTTATATTTGGTTGTTTATTTTATGCTGCCCCCATGTCTTCTGTTTCCAGTGTGCTGCAGTTTTGTATTGATAGTGCAAACCGGCATTGCTGGAAGTTTTGGAAACTGAGTAGAGGACAACTGGGACTTTTGACAACCAGAAAGGAGTAGGATGCAGTTTAAATTTTTGTCATTTGATGGAGATGCATATCCCCTTTCTACTTGTGAGCAGCCAGAGGTGGCTTGACATTTGGGGGTGATGGGCATGACCTTCTTGTTCCCCACCCAGACAACCCTTGACAGCAACCACATATCCCCATAACCTGCTCCAGGATCTGCCCCTGCATCCAGCAACAATGGATAAGGACATTAACTGTATGTTTCTTCTAAAATTATCAGCAGTGAAATAATTAACCATTATCCTCATTACATTTCAGAATTCACTCTATTGCTGTGAGAGGAGCAAGTTCACTCCCCTCAAAGCTAATGTTTCAGGCTGCTTGCACACTCAGGAAGACAACAGTATCAGGTCACATTTAGAAAGCTTTTTTCACAAGTATAATGGCTATAAACTAACTAGGGTTTTGCTCTGAAAAGTGACTGTAAAAGAGCAGCATGGAATTCATGTTTTATATGGATATCTTTCACACACACACACACACACACTGAAAGTTAAGATGGGTTCTTCCCTTACTCTGCATCACCAGGTGATCATGCTACCACAATGGGAGCTGTATAAGTTCCTACATAAATACAGGTTCTGCAGCCCAAATGCTACAGTGACACTTGTGCAAACCCACTGAAAGCAGTGGGGTTTTCAGGTGTTACTGGGAGCATCGTGTGAAGACTTCTCACTTGTGTAGTTCCACTGCCTTCATTGAGTGTACATTGGTGTAACTGGAATTCAGTATATAATTCAGTATATAATTCTGTTAGTGCACAGCAAAGAGACTCCAGCTCTCCCACTCACCTGTGTTATCTCTGCAAAAGTAACACAGGTAAAAAAAAGCTGTAAGAATTTATTTTTTGTCCCTAGTTAGCAAATGTGAATCTGAACACACACACAGGGAGTACACATGCTGAGTAAGATGGTGCCAATTTTACATAGTCACTTTGCAGCATAGAACTCCATTTGTAATGTTATTTTAAATGAGAGTTTAGCTTTTGCAAGAAACTGCTTGTGCAGGGCATTGGTAATTTTTGAAGAATGATGGAATTAAGACCTTACTGTTCTTGGTAGTTAATGTTCCTTTTTAAAAAAGTAATGTAAATCAATATTTTTCTATTGAAATTCCTTCCACTGATCATCTGTAATCCTCCTGGGTAGCAGGGAGGAGAAAGGAGCAGCTAATGGGAAGTTACTGAAATAGGCTACAAACTCTGCTTTTCTTTTCCAGATGACTGGAAGATACGAGATGTATGCAGAGGAACTCATGAAGGCTGTCCAGCTTAACTTTGCACCCAATATTATTAAAGAATAACTGTGGCGGTGTCCTCTGGTAGGAGAGCTCTCACACCAAGATGATAGCACGTTATTTATAAAACAAAAGTGATCTATGTATGTTAGTCTGCAAAAGTCTCCACCTTCTATTATCTTACAGTTGGTATTGCAACTGAAACTTGGCTGCTAGTCAAAGTGAAAAGTGACTGCTAGTCAAAAGTTACTATACATTTTTATAAAGCACTTACTGCAAAGTGATGAACAAATGATAGAGGGCAGGGTGAGGAACTCACCTGGTCAGATTTAGCTTAAATTCTGAAATGTGCATTATACTGTATGAGGTGTTGGTGAAAAGGTGATATAGCATAAGCAAAACCAGTCTGGCCCTGTGGAAATGCTAGTGCGCTTTCCCTACATGCTTTGTTGCAGTGGGATAAAAATGTCAATGCTTAAAGGCTTTGTCTGAGACCTTCTGACACATGTAGTCTCCTTTTCTTTGGACGCTGAATCAGTCATATGGTTCAGAAGAGTATCAGGAATACAAGCACTGGCTCTTGATACTTCCCAAAAGGAAGCGCTAGATAAGGAACTGACTGTATTTCCCCTCACTTCACATGATAACTTTACATTGTCACAAGTAGCTGAACGCTCCTGCTGTCACACAGGTCTAATTTGTTAAGTCATGTTTATGAAAAAAGCCAAAAATGGCTCTAAACAAAAACTGCCATTCAGCTATTCTTGTAGCTCTTTCCGTTCCTTCACATTGACGCAGACATTGTAAGCTTCAGAGTGATGTTTGGGGTTAGTGTGCCTGCTGGTTTTGTCTATTTGTGCGTGGATTGTGTCGTGCTGGGAGAGTTGTGTAGATTTCTCCAGGCTGGGAATGAGGAGGGTGGCTGCAGTGAGAGGCTATGTGTGTTTGGGATTCTTGTGTGTGGGTTACATTGTGTTGAGAGATTTTTATTGATTTTTGTGTCTGTGGCAGTTGGGCCAGGTAATCCAGCATTTGTGCAGTTTCCTTAGTACAGCCAATGAAATTATTGCATGCAAATTAGCTGTAGAATAAGGTTGGTTGGTTGCGTTACCTCTGATATCACAATGGTCTCGAACTCTTGGCATAGAGATGCATGCCTTACTATAGCTGTGCACCACACAGGTGTAATACGTAAGGTCAAAATGGCTGAGAACTTAAAAATTGGATGGTAGTAGGCCATGAAACCCAGTGATGATGGAACCTGGTGATATTCTAAACAAACAGAGCTTTCAAGCCATGCTTGGACCTGCTGCCATTGCTTCACACTGACTCAACAGACATTTTAGGCTTCAGAGTGCCATTCCTAGAATCTTCTTATATGGATGCTGCCACACTACATATTTCAGCTTGGGGACATTGTACCTCTTAGGTTATTTATCTTGCTGGGGAGGTAATGCCCTTAGCCTTGCTGTTCCACCATCTGACTCCTTAGAGCCGGGGTGCCAAACATATGGCCCATAGTCCTACACATCCCACCAGAGCATTCATAAGGCCCACAGCGGGACTCAGGCTGTCAGCCCTGGGTGGCAGGACTCCCAGTGTTACCTGAAATCTTATTAAAATATGTAGAATCTGTTTGGCCCACACAAGGTTGTCTTAGATTTCTGTGGCCTTCTAGTATAATAAGGTTGGGCAGCACTGCCTTAGAGAATTGGTGTATCTAAATTGGTGGTTTAAAAAAATGAACTGCATGTCCCATGTACTAGTTTTACAGAGGAAAATACAGAAGGAAAATGTCTGGCCAAAAACGGAGTGGCTGAAGTTAGGTCAGTGCTCAAATAAGGATTTAGGAGCCTAATTTTTAGCAACCATTTTTAACTCTCTCGTGAAGAAAGATTTAAAATGAAATGTGTATGGTTTGGCTTGGCTTAGTGAAGATGAAAGGGACCTGGGGGCTATAGAAAAACCTTTGAGTGAGCCAAGGGTCTAAAAGTATATAGGGCCTGGTCTACAGTACGCGGTTCTTTTGGAATTAGCCAAATTACCTCGAAATAAAACTGATTCCATCCACACGACCAAACCAGTTTTTTCGATTTAAAGGGCTCTTTACTCCAATTTCTGTACTCTACCTCGGCAAGTGGAGTAACACTAAGATGGAATAAAAATGAGAAAAAGATTTGTTTGTAGCACTCCCAATAAAAAAATGTCAGGGTATCATTTTCTTAAGAGAATTGGTGGAAGTTCCCTTGTTTGGGACACTTATGACAAGTGATCAGTAAACAGTGTGAGAAAGTAATCCCACAACAGCAGGGGGTAGCACTGGGTACTTTGTAGACCTTTTCCAGTGCTAAAACCAAATTGGTCTGTAACACCAGAGTAACTCCCATTGAAATCAAAGCCATTATTCTGTTTTATACTGATAAAATTTAGTTCAGAATCTAGCCTCTAATATCCAATTTGTATCTTAACCAGCTTAATGCTCTGCAATTTTAAAAATGTCAGTCAAGCAGGATTAAATGCTACACATTCTATTAGGGCGTTACTCTAAACTCCATGAAGCTATTATGAACGTTGCTTTCTAGAGAATTGATTAGTTTGGCCGTGAAGGACAGAGACAGCTTTGTAGCGAGACATCTTTTTATATTACAGCCAAGCCAAACAGAACTCTAACAGTGTTCAGTACTTTGTAATGGAATGTATTACTATTGCAGACTTCCATAGTACTTCAGGATTTTGTTGTCTTATTTTCCTGTAGCCAGTTTTTAAATACAGGCAACTAAAGCTTCTAAGCAGGGCCCCAAATGACATTAAGGAAAAAAAAATGAAGGCGGTTGCCTAGGAAGTTTTTTCTGTAGTATAGGCAAGTAGCTTCCAACCTTCAGTCCGGTGACTGTCCCACCAGAAATACAGCCATTGCATGATGCATGGGTATAACAAATGCTAGAGGAATTCATTCAGTATCACGTGCAGGAACAGACCATGTGATGTGAGTGGGGAAAAGGGGGTGAGGGTGGGGGGGTCAGTAGAGAGAAAGAAATGTAATATTTTAAAGTTTTGTTCGTAACATGCATTGTCTGCTCACTTTTAATTTCCTGTCTCTCCCCGTGTCACCCCCACATTAAGCACTTAATCCAAGCAGCACAAGAAAGCAGGGAACCCCAGCTCTGTGGTAAAACTAACTGCCTGAAATGCTTGTAAGCAGCAGGACTTGTTCTCTCTCTCCAGTGGGGTATTTTTGCCTATCTTCTGTTATCTCTCTGTATAGCACCACCACCAGGTTGAGATTTGGCCATATTTATTTTTTATACAATTTAACTGTAGAGTCTGGGATTTAATTGCTTTCCTTCTATTGTTTTGTATTATAAAGCATTTAATACAGCCCACCTAGAACCAGATAGTGGCTCCAAACAGGACGTGACTACTAGTTGGGAATCACTGGTGCAGATAAGGCTTCTGTGTATTGATCCCATTAAAAGTATGTAAACACTAGCAAATGAAACTATTGCAAGGATGATGACAGGACATTACGGTTTATCACCTAGTTTGACCTTGCAGCAATTTAGCACATATACCCACCCCACACCATACCACCATAAGTTGAACCAATGCTTTTGGGTACTCCTGTAGTACCCAGTAATGGTGCTAGAGGCACAGAGGCTATTAAGGAACCTCCAAAAGCCCAGCATTGCGTTGTGAGATGGAATTAGAAGGAGCAGCTGAACTGGTGCAGCAGTTGCAATTCTTGTGGCTTCTTTCAAACAATGCAGAGAAATTGGTGTAGACTGCACCAGTGCAGAGCAGAAGACCTCAACCAAAGAGTTGCACTCAGCTAGGATACCCACTGGTTGTGTGATGCCTGAGACAAATGTAGGGTGTGGATAGCAACGGTACATGGAATGCTTTGAGCTGGGAATGTAACCAGTTTTGCTTCCCTTTTTGTTTGCCCATTATAGTCTGATGTAGTGATGTGTCTGGGAAAAGTGAAAGGAATAAGACCCTAAATCCTAACGACAGCGTACCCACAGCTGAAGTAAATATTTGTCTCTTAAGAGTTTCAAAATGGCAGTTTCAGCTAATTGTATCATTTTTAGTTTAATACATATTTCTTTTAAAGATCTTCACACATTTTTGCATAATAAACTGGTTGACAAATACAGCTGCTACTGCTACACTATGCTATAGGGTTCACTTAAAACCTTTATTGAGAATGGCTCAATTACAGAAAAAATATATTTATGTATAAAATTTCTCTGCATGTAAAATATCCCTTTCTTTGCTGTGGACAATATGAATAAAACAAGGTATTACACAGAAACATTCTCAGGGTGAACTTTTTGATAAGCAAACTTCTAATTGAAAAAAGATAGACATTCTTTATTTTTGCCCAATTAACTTCTTTCTTAACCTAACGTTTGACTCATACCTTCTCAATATCAGCTCTACTCAAATATGGCCTTCACCTCTTCTCTCTAGGCTCATTTTCCAGGGCAGTCTTCAACTTGTTTTCCTTGGCTGTAGGAGTTCATGTGGCAGTGAAGGGCTCCTGTTTTCTTTGTCACTTCATCAGCTGTAATTTAATCTTTAAATTCCATTTAACTATTTAAAACCCAGCCACCCAAATACTTCTTAACCCAAACAGCAGTAAAAATGATTACACCCATATATATGCTTCCATCATTTACGTTAGGTATTCTCACAATGAGACAAGATTCCATTTTGTCTTTGAGTTGAATACATGCAGTGTAATGTCTGCTCTCAAGTTGGTTCAAAACCAGAATCTGAACACCAGAACCAAATACAGTCCAGCTCAAACCAGCTGTATGGCAACATATCATTACTCTTAACCCCTCTGTAAGAACGATTTTCATTGGGCTAAACACACCCTTTTCAGTAAATAAATTCCATGGTGATTAAATTATATTGGAGGAGTTATGTGATGGGAAAAAAAGCACAGATTAAAAAAAGATATTGACTAGTTAGTTTACAGACGTGTTATTAGTAACATAGCTAGAAATCCTTCACAGTGAAGCATTACACACAAATGGACTTGGACATACAATTCTCTAAGTCAGTGGCCAGCTGGTAGCTTAGCCAGTTTTGTAGGCATTATAAGGCAAAGCCTGTTACTGGTTTTGGCCACAGGGCCTCTGCAGTGATTGTAATGGAACTGCTGATGCTTCCGTTCTGTCAGCCAATGACTTGTATCCTAATTCCCAGTCATCTTCACATGCAGCAGGTGCTTCAGTGCATTCCAGCCACACCTGCTGTAAATTAGTTCTGCTTGAAGACAAGTTTCCATCAAACTCGTTTTTCAGATTTTGCAAAGGAACTGCATTTCTACTCACCTACCACTGTATTTCAGGCACTGAAGAAAGGAGCACTCTAACTTATATTGAACATACCCTGTCAAGTACTTTTTGGGTACTCTCCAGTGTTTGCAAGCCACCTAGATTAGAAAATGTTTTTCCTTACAACTTTTATCCTTTAGTGTATTGCTAAACACTGACTCCCTGTACACTGTTTTCACCAGAAAGGGTGCCTTGTATTTACTATCTGCACCATCAAGGATTACAGCTTTAGGAAATGGGTTTAAGATGTGTCTCCTCGGCTGGTTGTCTAGGTACAAAACATAATGTTATAGCGCTTACATCGATAGCAACTTTTTTTCTTTTGTTTTTAAAATCATTTAGAATTTGGAGGTGAGTTCCAACCAGTTATAATTTTAGAGTAGACCAGATTTTGGGCCCAAAGTGTTTGCCAGCGTGTCTTGAAGTCAATTGTACATATCTGAATTCTCAGCTGAAAAGGCTAAGTATAAAATCAAGCACATTTATATTGTAGTTAAAGTCATAAAGCTAAATTTCAAGAGGCGATGAGACTGGGAGTCAAAATTTGTAGGAAGTGTAAGGACAAAGCTGAATTCTGTCCTACACTTCAGTGCTTCTCTGCCAGGCAGGTGATCCCAGATAATATGTTCAAGGGGCTGCACGCAGCCTGCTGCAATCTTACAGTTTAGCTTAAAGCATCAGAGTGCAGTGAGGACCCTGCTACTTATTCCAAAACACAGCTGCTGAGTGAGAAGAGGTAGAAAGTCTGGACTCCTGCTATAACATCTTTGGACTTCAGCCAAGAGAAGTTTGTTCTCCCTGCCTTCTCAATTAGAAGCAGAGTTCTGAGCCAGGCTACTGGCAGTATCTATTCCTGGGAAATCCCTCAATAAATCTCAACAACAAACGTTTAACCTCAAATTACAATACAGGCTTTGGGCAAAATCTGTTCTTTCTCCTGCCAGACATTTAAAGCAACCCCCTGCATGCCAGGCATAAACCCTCAGTGCTTCGGTGGCTACTTACTTAGTGCATTTGCTTAATCAACAGTTTAAAAACTGTACCTAGACTTGATCCCCGGATACTGCAGAGAGAGAGGGAGAGTGTTGTGGGCAGAAAGATGTTTCCAAGCCTTTGCATACAGACTTAAAATTTCTTAGACCCAAATAAAATGTCACCAGTCACCCTTTTGGGGCAACACAGAACTTTGGTCAAGCCATTCCTAGAGACGTCTTAACTCATGCAAGATAACTCAGTAGGCAAAATGACACTAGGTGCGGTGCTTACTACTTGGAAGGAGTAGCCTATAGCCCTTAGCAGGAAGACTGATCCTCCACTGACAATAAGTCCAAACTGCAAACTCAACTCCCAGGTACAGGTGTTGAGAGCAGTCAAGCTGGGTTTACACAAGAAGCTTGCTTCGTAAATGGTATTTCATTCCCATTATGCAGGCAATGCTGATAGGATCTGCCACAGTATGTCAACAGCTGACCAATCATTTTCTTCCTTGAAAAAAAATAATCATGGGGCAGGTTAATCATTTATCCTATCTACACCCTTCTGATCATTAAATCATGAATGAAGATCAGCTCTGGCAGTTTTGAAGGCAAACCAATATGTATTTCCTCTTTTTCCTTTCTTGCTTCGTGTAGCTGAAACTGCACAAATTTCCAAGTGAAGATTAAATTTGTGTACTTGGTGTATTTTATTTCAAGTCTTTAATTCAGAAACAAGCTCATAGCCAACTGTAAGAGTTGGACTCTGAGGGGATTGCATTTTGAAACTGCTCTCAAATGTGCAACGTTAAAATTAAAATGTGTTTGTGTTATATATTGCAACATCAGATAGTTCATCATCAGGAATAAAAAGATGAAGACAACACTGCAATATATTTGTATGAATGTCTATAAAGCATCCCTTGTTTAAGATCCCACTGCAATTCAGGAGCTAAGTCTCTGCAGTAAGAGTCCTGAGACAAGCAGCCAGCTGCCATGCGGGTGCTGGGCAGACTGCACCAGAAATGACAAAGCAGCAAGCTTGGATGTCAGCTGTCCGTGTAGATAAACAGGATATCCTCATCTGTGCCGTAACTTGTCCTGGCTTCCTCAAAGTTACTTATGCTGGTGCTGCATGTTCCTGTGGGACAGGAGCAGAGTGTTAGTCAAGCTGAGCCAGGGGAAGAATTTGCTCATGAACAGCGCTTAGCCTGGCTTTGGATAAACCGAGAACTAAACCTCATGGGCTTGATCTTGCAGCCCTTACTCGCTTGAGTAGTCCCATTGATGTCAAGGGGAATGCTTATTTGCATAACAACTGCAGAAGTTGGCTCTGTATAATCACACACCATGTTGTTCTTTCTTCAAGATACCAAACGTGTACAGTTTAGCTCTCCTAAACTGTGTCCCTCTGAATACTCAATCAGAGGTATGAAGGCCATAGAAGAACCTATTAGAATGTATTTCCAATGCTTCATCTGAATCACAGCACAAACAAGAATGAAATCACTGAATTCTGTAAGAACAATCATGGGCCAATCAGCTGGTGCCGCCTGACTCAGATGCCTGGTATCGGGAAACTCCAGCTGGTTTTGCATTATGCACATGTTAGTAATGAGAAGATGGAGAATCCACACAGAATGAAGTAAAGTTCAGCTACTCACGGTCAGCATAGGCAGGGTTGTTGTAGTAGACACTCCCTGAGGCTTTGTTGTAGCCACACAATACAATGAAATGGCCCTGGTAGTCAGGATTCCTGCAGAAGCACTTCTGGCCAATAGGGAGGAAACAGCAATATTTGACAGGACTTGAGCAAAGTTCACACAGTAACAAGACTGCATTCACCAGGACAATGGCTACATGACCTTGGGACAGGTGCTCCTGAATGTCCTGGACAGTCACTGTGCTGCAGAAGAAAATTCAGACATTCACAAAGAAGTGTAGGAGAGAGATCTGTATTCACTGGATTGGGTTCTCCCAACCATGTGAGTGTGGATGATGTCCATCTCTGTTATGTGACTGCTATGATTATTTTACATATCTTTGTTGTTGAGGGCTCTACTGCAGCTGCGGACAGTAGGTATTCCATCCAAGTCTATTATACCCTCACTGCCAGTGAAGAGCAGAGCCATTCTGGCTGAAATTCTATAGAGCATGCTTTAAAATTAATAGAATCTCAGGATGTCTCAGATGCCCTGGAGGAGCAGCATTTTTGTCAGAAGTATGAGATAACCATTCAACACTAGGGAGATTAGTTAATTTATGGGGCAGTTAGGGATGCTGTAGAATCCCATTCCACCACCTGGAAGCCCAAATGCAGCTGGTCTCTAAAGCACCAAGTCTTTCTCAGCTGAGGGATTGGATGGCATAAGATCCCCAATCATCTTGGTCTCTGCATCCTAAGATACCTTTGTCAGGTAAGAATACAGCTTCCCAATTATAAAGTTGCATTGTCTGGCTCTCTATTCTTGCCAGGATTGTTGTTCTAATATTTTATTGTGCCCAATTTAAGAGCCTGAAAATCACCCATGCCCACCTGGCAATTTCATTTGTTTGAGCTGAAGTTCTTCATTCAGAGACACAGACAGATGGTGTGTTCCATACCAGTCTGCACTCATCCCCTGGATCAAATCCAAATGTTCAGGCTGATGTCCTTTTTAATCTCTTCCGGCACTGCTCTTCCCCTTGCCTTCTCAATCCTAGTGTTGCACAGGCGCAAATACAACCTCCCCCCCCAATCTCTGATGTGAGCCAAATGCTAAAGCTTTGTTACTGTGCAAGATATGGCCTAGATTTTTGCCATCTCCTCCTCCCCCTCCCCCTCCACCCAGGTCACAGCACTAGGATAGATGTTGCCATGCAAACTCTGAGTACATTAACAGGGCACTAAAGACTCTGGCAAATGCAGGTTTAAAAAAGCATGTAAAAACACAATAAGGCCATTGTTTCTAGGCACAAATAGTACCTTCCCTTTTTTCTCTTGCTACTACTCATCCACCCCAGTAAACAATATGCAGAGTCAAATGCAACCCTGGTGGAAGTGGATGCAACTCTTGACTTCAGTTTATACCCATTTACAATCAGAGTCTTTTCTCCTCTTCCAAATTTTGCTGTCAGCAAAAGGGTTTAAAGCCACGAGTGTGATTTTTCTCTCTCCCATGTTTGAGTCTCTCTCCGGGGAGGTTCCTTCTCCTATGATGTCATCCTTCCTTTGGAAAATATTGTAAATTACAGGGTTTCCAAGGGAGCAAAAGCATGCATGCCTGATTTTGGTTTATTTCTCTAAGTACAGAGCTCAGCAGTGTTAGCACAGCTCTGGGAACAATGGGTTTTGTGCCATTACAACATTCGCTTCAGCACTGATGGCAACTTTTTTTAATAAAAGCTATTTAGAAGACATTACCTACTAGTTTATCTTAATGGAAGACCAAATTTTCGGCCTAAATAAACAGCCAGTTTCCCATCAGCAAATCCAAAATACTGCTTTTCCCCTTTCAGGGCTCCACTTTTCTGCTCTTCTTCCCATTTTGCTTCCTCCCTCTGTCTCAATGGAAGTGAAAAGACAGCGTGGGAAATAAAGAGGGGGTGGAGCCTGAATTCAGTCTGACTTACACCAGCACAGTCAGAGGTAACTCAAAGGAGTTAGACAAGTGTGAAAGGAGACTCAGGCCCCTACAGTCTCCAAAGGGAAAAGGAGATGAAATGACAAGCTCACCACTTCTCCACCAGCACCTTGCTGGCTTTGGCTTGGGCGAACAGCTGGTTCACTCTGTTCTCTTCCGTATCAAAGTGTTTCCTGTAGAATGACTAAGGGATAAAGAATAATTTACGAACAATTCATCAGAATGAAATTCACCCTAGTAAAGTGAATCTTCAATTAAAAACCGGTTAGAGAGGGACTGGGTGGTTTAGGGGGTTGATAATGGGTTACGATGTCATTCTCCCTCAGGTCACCGGAAACAGGATAAGAACCTCTCCTCTAGTTCATCAGTTCAAATTCAGTCCAGGTCAGTGGTTATTGCAGTCTCCAGCTGATGGCTATTGAGCTGCCTATGTGAAATGAATCTGGTCATATCAACTTAGTTCTTAGATTTCAGGACTCCACATAAGAAAAACCATAACCACTACTGGATCGAATTGGCCCTTTTGTTGGCAATATCAGCAGAGGCCAAGGATTGAATGGACATGGAGACTGAATTCCCCTCTCACCTCTAGAGGTGGTTCCTCCAGGTCAAGGTTGAGGCACGTTGGCGGGGGAAGTGTAGTGGAAGCTAGCACTGCTGCTGCCCAGGCTGTACCTGTTCTGTAGATAAATAGAGGGCTTCAGTCTCCAAGGCTGTTAAATAGGCTGGAACCTTTCATGAACACTGAATTGGTACTATTTTTTAAAACGTACATCATGGAATCAGTGCCGGAAAATATCCGGGACCACATCTAACCTGGGTTTGGAATTGTTTCATGGACAGTTTGGCAATAGACAAACCTTGCTTACAGGAACGGAGGTTAACCACATCAATAACACAGCTCCACCAGCATGGCCCTGATGGAGCGTGATGGAAAGTGCCTGATAATTCCCAGTGAACAAAGATGCTCACCTGATTTTTATAGCCCTTGTCCACTCCAAGTGTCTGTGTGCAGAACCTATGCTTAACATCAAAGTGCCGCATTAGGTAGGCCAAGTCAATGGTCCAGATACTCTTTGTTAACCGGAGTTCCCGGATGGCTTTCTGAAATTCCTCATCATTCAAACGATTCAGGTACCTGGGGTATTAGAGGAAGTGGGGAAGCAAAGACATTAGCAGAAAGTGTGTCTAACAGTCCAAAGCCTCTTAATATCACAAAAGGGAAAACCTGAAACAATAGGTAGAAACAACCAAAATACAACCCACAAATGAACCACAAATTTCCAAAGAAATGGGGTAGGGAGCATTTCACTGGATTTATCACAGGTGACTGTCTCCCTTCTGGAAATTTAGTGCTGTCTTAATTATTTTACAATTCTAAAGGTGTACAGGACGCTGTACAAGAGGTTAGCTGTGCTAAACAAATAATGGGGCTCTATCCTGAAGAGTTTACAATCTAAAAGCACGAATTCAACAGAGCAAATGCAGGAAGGGGTATGGCAACTATAGCTGGATTGATTCATGGAATAGGTGCGTTTCAGAAGGAGTTTTTTGAAGGAGGAAAGGAACTCGGTAAATATTCAAAGGAAGGTTGCTTCAGGCACTAAGGGTAGTGTGAATGAAAAACAGTTGAGAGGCTTGGAATGCAGAAAAAAGGAAGGAAGCCATTGGAATTCAAGAGGGAAAGACACAAGGTCAGATTGGCAGGGTAAGATCGATCTTGGCAACGGAGGTTTTGAATAAAGTGGAAAGGAAAAGAGGAGAGGGGGATGGAGAGGCTAGAGGCAGAGGTTACAGTAGTCAAGATGGGAAATTACCAGCGCACGGACTAACGTCTTGGCAGAAGGGATGGAGAGAAATGAAAATCTTCTGCTTCATATCTACTAAGTGGACATCTAAATAGGTATTTCACTCTCCTGCACCTAAGCTCGTGTTCCTCTGTGGAAGGAAAGACTAGTTCAGCAGGACAGCTAGTAGGTTAAAGAAAATGGGCAACACAGAGAATAGTTTTGAAACTCATATTCCTGGAACGGAAAACATTTACCCCACAGAACGGATGCCCAATAGGACAGTGGCAAGATACTAACTCTTATAAATACAGAAGAAACCTGCTTGTCATTTGAAGACACACAGAAAGGAATTCAAGGGAATTATAATGCTGTGATTTGTAACAGTTCCAATAAGCAGAGAGAACATTCTGTCAGACAAAACGTGCTAATCTGCAAGGATAACATTCTATTGGGTTAAACATGCTAATCTACAAAGTTCTTAAAGTTAATCAGATATTTTGTATATATCAAGAAACTTGGTTAATTATCCTTCGTCTGTGTTTTCTTTTCCTCCTGCTGGAATACTGGTGCTATGCCCAGCGAGGCAGCAGTAATCCTTTGCAGGGCATTGGAGAAAATATGGTCTGATGAAGATGTAAGGTTAGTCACAGCTGCCCCACCCAACTTTTCTCCTTTGATCTTCGATCCTGGTCTTAGGAAGGGTCCTACAGTGGGGATAACATTTCCCAACTCCCTATGCTCAAACCCACTCCTTTGAACCACAATCAGTTACTTACTGCAATGCCATCCTGGAGCAGGCTAGCCCACAGTCCCAATGGTACAACTGCTGAATAACTGGCACTTGCAACTGGACATAGTCAGCTGGAGTAAAAACAACGCATCGTTAGAAGAGCATGATAGGTGAGTTAGCCTGGATGTGTGTATCCTTCCACACATTAGTATTAGCAGTCCTCTTGTGCTGTACTGGGGCACTTGAGAAACACTTTTTATTTTGTCCCATTAGCAGGTTATGCTTCTCAGCATAAATTTAATATTTTTTTTAAACGGTCCTTTTCCAAATTGTAAAAGTAAGTGAACCATCAAGCATCTGTTTTAACCTGACACTCCCTCTTTGCTACAGGTCTGGCCAATTCTGTAGCAAATTCATCCACCTCTTCCGCCCTAAATTTTTTTCTGGTCATGGCCCTTGTATGATCACAAAGCGGTAATCACACCCTAAGAGAGAGATCAGGAGATCAACAGACTTTTTTATCTTCTTTTGTGGTGTGTCCAAAACTGAGTCTCTGGGTTTAAACAGACTTTGTGACTGTGGCAACCTTCTGTGCACTCTAACCACCAAAGATGTGTCAATACTCAAGCGTGTTCATCCAGCAAAAAAACATACCATGCCACAAGGAAGTGCTAATTGAGCCTGTGATCAACAGAAACAATTAGAGGACTTGTCTCCTCAAGAACACTACACTAAGCTACAGCAAGACTGTGAGAAGTTGTGTTAATGCAATGGCAACTGTGTCTTTGCAGTCAGTGTAAAGACCAGGACAAGGTGTGTTCAACATCATGTGGGCTAGTCATGGTCAACATCAACTCCTCAAGGTTGTGCTCTAACTTGATGTAATTTTCTAGGGAAGATATGCCCAAAATGCTTTTAGCAGAAACAGGCCATCGTGGATTTTGTGGCCTCCTTCCAAAATTTCTCACATTCCTATGTATTCCATTCTTTCTAGCCTTTCCCTTGTAGCTTTGAAAACCAGCGTACCTGCTGAGGACATCAAGTCTCTTTAATTAATCTATGTCTGGCCAGCACAGATCAATGTACTAACTCATTATACTAAAGGAAATGCTAATCCCCAAGGCCTACTCACATTAGGAATTATAAATCATTTGTCATAAATCCCTGCTGGTGGATTATACTAACCTCATTTTCCACTAAGGACTCTACCCCATTAGGTCCAAGAACACATTTTCTACATTACAATCTCAAACAGTAATAACTGAAGCCTAATGTGTCAACTAATTTCCTTTGATTTATTGAGTTGCCAGCCATCCTACCTTGCCTTACACACCCTTTGCTGCACCAACTTCATATTACTTTTCAAGATCCCTAGATGAGGATGATTGCCAGCTGTTCTGGAATAAATGAAGTGATAAAATATGTTCCAGCAATAAACTGAACTGGATGATCATCTCCAGTTTGGTAAATACTCAGTGTGACAGGTTTACAAAAAGCAGCCACTAATTCCAGATCCCTAGTGGACAGCACCACCCTCCTCCTCAACATGGATCTTAGGCAGGTTGGTGCAACCATTATCCCTGATCTGATAGACCTGGAAGTGTAGGGAAGACAGATCCTCGAAGGATTTGCCGGTAGCTTGCGAAGACACCACATCTTCCTGGAACAGTGGTATCTTCCCAAACTGAGTGCCCTAGTTCTATCGTCTGTCCAGAGTGATACAAATCCAATCCCAGGACTCCTTTTTTTTTCACTATACACTCAAAAGCCCAGAATGTTCTGTTGGAAAATAACTATCTGGTATTTAAATTATACCCAGATTCTCACACTGAACCCAGTTCAACAGGAAGAGCTTCCGCACAAGGTATTAGTTATAGAAGACGCTGCAGAACAGTGCTCAGGGAAGTGGGCACAGACCCCATCTTAGCTGTTTAATTCTAGCCCCCTCCCCCCATTCATGCAGTTACATTCACCGGCAGCATCTGATTTAAAAATTCCATCCAGGCATCTCTACAGAATCAGAGCCTTAATATCCTTGGGGGTAATATCTCTTATAGGGACAGGTAATTTTTTCTGGTATCTCCTCCAGCCTTTAAAATACTGCTTTAGCTCTAAGTCTTCACCTGCTGTATTAGTGATCACAGTGTGAACAACAGCGGGTGTGCAGAGGACTATTGCCGGCAAGGGCTGCAGACCAGTCAGGGCCTGCGAATGCCTCAAACTTCTCATGAGAGAGTCAATGTAGGCATCTTTTATTGGACCAACTTCTGTTGGTGGAAGGTACAAGCTTTCAAGCTACGCAGAGATCTTTCCTCACCTCTGGGAAAGGAAGCAGAGACGCTGAGCCAAATACAGTTTGGGACGGATGTCAAGTAGAAGGGGTAACGCGTGTAGGAGGCCGTCGCTTGAAATGAAGTGGCCAAGTGGGGGTTAGATTGTTATGCAGAAAGGGGCTGGGGGTCCGGATTCCCCCCCGGGCAGGGCGCAGCGAAGGGGCTGGGGGTCCGAGGCATCGGGGTGGGCTGGCTGCCCGGGCAGGGGCTGGCGAGGGTGCCCTGGGGGCGGGCGTCGCTCGGAGGTGGCTCGTTTGCTGGGCCCCAAAACCCGTCCCGGCCGCGCCCGGGGACACACTGACCTGAGGGCGGCTCCGAGTCCGCGGCCTCCTTGGGGCTTTTCATGCCGGCGGAGAGGGGGCCAGGCCGCTTAGTGAGCGGCCGCCAGGCCCGGGCCGGGCTGCAAGGCTTGGCGGGGCCGGGACCCCCGCATGTCTCGGAGCGGCGCTGCTCCTGCCGGCCCCGGCGCTGCTGCCTGGCAGGGGCGGGGCGGCAGGAGCTGCGGATGCGGCGGGCGGGAGAGCTGCGGCTCCGGGCCCAGCCCCGCACAGCGGGGACTTGGGGGGGGGAGGGTGGCGAGAAGGGAGCGGGCCGCGCTCAAGACGGCATCGCCATACCCGCCCCCGGGGCTATTCCCGCCGCCCCCGGCAGCTGTCAGCAGCGCACGTCCCCCTCCCCGGGCGGGTCCGCGGGGCAGTCCCCACAGGGCAGGCGTTATGGGGGTATATGTGCACCCCCAGCCAGATGCCCGAGTGATACAGCGGGCGGGGGGAGCTTTTCACCTCTGCCCCCGGGGCCGGGTGTGTTAAAACTCGCAGCGGCGGAGCCATGGTTTCCCGCCCCGCCACGCAGGCCGGGGAAGCAGGCGGAACCTTTGTTCGGGGCTGGTGTATCCCCGCGGGACGCCCTCTCCGGGGCCCGCTCACGAACCATAGAGTTGAAAGGAGAGAGGCGCTCGGGAAGCGCTCTCTCCGGGCAGTGAGGCCTTTCCGGTTCCGGTGCGCGGGGCATGGTGGGATATCGGGGGAGGCCATTAGAGCGGTAAAGCTGAGCCCACGCTGAATAGAGCGGTGCCTCGCGGAGCGTAAGTGGCAGACGGGAGCGCGGCCTCTCACTGGCCGGTGGGTGAACTCAGGCCGCCCTGCGTGTGGGGAGCTGGGCTGGGGCCCCGTGGGGGGAGGGTCTCTTCTCAGCGCTCCCCTCCCCCAGTGACCCGAGGGCCCGGGCTCCCGCCGGCGCCCCATCCCCCGGGACACCGTCAGGACCCGAGCTCTGCAGTGGTGAGGCAACGTGGGTGCCGTGGGCCTTGTAGCTCGTCTGGGGCTAGCGGCTGTGGAGGCGGATTTGTTTTAGTACCGCGCCAGGAGTGTGTCGGGATCTCCCCGTGGAGCATTGGTGTAGCTGGATCCTTTGCTTTTCCCGGCCCAGGAGGTTGGCGGGGTATAACCGGGCGCCACGGTGGAAGGTTTTGTATGTCTGACTAACCTGCCCCTTTTAAGAAGTCCTTTCTGACTTTTAATAAAACAAAAAGGGTTAAAGTTTAGAACTGCCTTCAACTGAGTATAGAAACATCCCTTTTCACCTCACCCCCACCTCCCCACACACGATTTTCCCACCACCTTTCGTCCTCTTTAATTACAACAGTCCTAGTTACAGCGGGGAAGGGATGGGGTGAGACGAGAGACCAAAACCGTGCAGTGTAGCTGCCAGGTGAGTCCTTCATCTATTAAATTAGATAGGAGTCGGTTTTTTACGTAGTTCAAAACATACCCTCTAGATGTTTAGTAAGAATTATTTAATGAGATTTTTATATATAAATAATTTACTTACATAAATAGTTCCCTTTAGGTCCATGACTGCATAAGTAAGGATTTGCAGCATCAGGGTGTAATGCACATCAGTGGCCTTGCCATATCATTTTAATAGGCTCCTTAGCCATTTCTTTCCAATTCTAAAGAGGTAATATCTCTTGTTGTACCAATTTCTGTTAGTGAAGGAGACATGGGTTCAAGCTACACAGAGCTCTTATATCTTTATTAAAGGAAGTACTTCACCCACTTTTTCTCTCTAATGTCCTGGGACCAACATGGATATAACAACTCTTTCCTGTATGGTAAGGTAATTCTTCTAGTGGAGACCATATATATTCTCAACCTCAGGCATTTCTGAAAGGAAATAGCTCTTGTATCAGAAATGTCACTTTAAGTCACATTGCTTCTGTGTCACTTTAATAGAAAATTTGTGCACTAAAACAGTGCTCCCAAAGCTTGAGAAAATCCCCTACGTGGTACAGATACCTCCATCACAAGCTTGTGAGACATTACACTAACATTTATATCTTGGGGAATGTCCAGCATGTTGTATGTTTTTATGATACTTAGAAATACAGTAATGTAATATGGAATGCTCTTTATGTAGTTCCTACCTCTTTGTAAGTATCACTTCCATCAAGAAATGAGATTCTGTGAATACACTGTGTGTGAGTCAGCATCTCTAACTGAAAGGAAAGTAGTATTTTCTTTCGCTAGTAGCAAGCTAGTGTTTTGAAACTGCTGATTCCACTGCTTTGGTATTCTTACTCTGGTTTCATTTGGCTGGTATGGGCCATCACAAAGTTAGTTATGTCTACTTAACTCTTCTAAAATTATTATAAAAGAGCCTCTCACTCCTGTTTCTTGACTAACCCATCAAATTCCTCAGTACTTCTGAAAATGTAGAAAATTTGTAAAGTTTTTCTTCCCCATCCTCCATGACTCTCTCTGAGTTCCCCATTTCTTTCCCTGCTACCAAGATTTTGAGACCAACATAGTCTTTAAAATAAAACTATTTGGCAATTACATAGCAGTTCAATGTGCACAGAAGCCTTAACACTGATTACCTGTTCTGGGAATAGCCATGATGACAGAAGTCCTGTTTATCAAGTTGACACTTTTTAAGGACACTGAATCTGTGGGAAAAGTGAAAAAACAAAAAAAAAAAAACAGGAGTGAGTAGTCCTGTATTTTCTGGACTAGAAAAGTTTGTTAAAGGTGTCTAAGTGAAAATCTGTATTATGTAGGCAAAGAAACTTACACGCTATTCCTTTTTTTTGGCCTAGGTTTAGAGCTGTACTGCTGCAAAGATGTCCATCGGAGTGCCAATTAAAGTGCTGCATGAGGCAGAGGGCCACATCGTGACATGTGAGACCAATACAGGGGAAGTCTACCGTGGCAAACTCATTGAGGCTGAGGACAACATGAACTGCCAGGTATGTCTGGGAAAAGGGGATGTGAATGGTGTATTTTTGGAAAGGTCCATCTTTGGCTGATTGTCAATATTTAAGTAAAGCTGACAATTTCTACTCAGAGATAAAGAAAGATGAGTTATCCTGCTTCATAGCTTTGCCAAAATGACAGTCTCTCTTGTGACATTCTAGAGAGGGGACAGCTTAAACTTTTTGGTTTATAGGCAGGAGCACCTGTTCCTATCAGAAATTCTTACGCATTTTTCAGAACTCTGTTCTGTGACTAGTTTGAGATAATGGTATTTCTGCTAATATCATTCGTTATTTCAACAGTTAGCTTCGACTCGACTCATTAGCTCAGGATATGTTTTCTCTAAATCAGTATTTTGAAAAACTATATCATAAATTTTTTTAAAGCACACACAAAGCCAGATACTTGAATATGGTGTAATTCTAATTGATTTTTAGAACTAGAGTTTCACATTCAAATCGCAAATCATTCTCATCTCATAAGAAATTACTTTTGTTAGAATAAACTAATATATGTGATACTATAGAAGGAAAGAGATTTTCCCCTTGTCAGTGAGTTCCTGTTTTATCCCTAATATAAACAAAGCTTATATGTGTTAATGTGAACAACTTTAGGAATTTGTTACTAGAAATACAACTCTGGGAGGGATCAAAATAGCCTACTAAATCCCCAGGATTAGTAAAATTGCAATAGTTTAAAATGTGTTGTCTCCCATAAATAACTGCAATTGACAAAGAGTGCCAGAGTTAACAGACCTTCTGAGTAATGATTTAAATAGTCCTTGGTCTTATTGTTCTTTGTGTACCAGGCTCAATGGGTTATTCTCTTCTTCTCCACCCCCTCTCCTCCCCCGCTCAACCATGTTTTTTACACACACACACCCAGTCTAATGTAAATCTGCTGTGTACTTGTATGCTGATCTGATCTTGAATGCTGAATCTGATTTTTGCTGGCTAGATTACTCTAACAAACACTGTGCACACAAGTAAAAGACCAAACTTATGTAAGATTATGATGTCTTTGAAAGATTCTTAGTGATCTTGCGGTGCTGTTTCAGGGTATTCTCTTAATTGGGATTCCATTTACATTAGTCAATTTGCTGCAACTTCTGAAAAATACCAATCCATGTTAGCACAAAACAGATGAAAGCTTCTCTCAGAAATCAGTTTCAAAACAGTCCTGGAAAGCTATTCTGTTGAACACACATGCTCATGCTATTACGTAGCCAGAGAGCTTTCTGTGTTTGAAAGAAGACTTCTTTAAATCAGAATTCAGTAGCCAAAACAAATTGGAACATTTCACTATTTAATAGGCTGTTATAGGCACTGATCAGTTTTATGTCTTCCAGATGTCCAACATAACAGTGACATACAGAGATGGGAGAGTGGCACAGCTGGAGCAGGTGTACATTAGGGGTAGCAAGATACGGTTCCTCATTTTGCCAGATATGTTGAAAAATGCTCCTATGTTAAAGAGTATGAAGAATAAAAACCAGGGTTCTGGGGCTGGACGAGGCAAAGCAGCTATTCTCAAAGCCCAAGGTGGGTACCTCTGTGTTTGGTCATTTAAGTTTCCTGTCAATTAAGAAACTGAAGTGGCTGTCATTATCAAGAGTTCTGTAGTACAAAGAGTTCAGTTTATTACATCACTTAAGTATGAATGTCACAAGGAGTAAGAGGAGTTTATTTGGCAGGTATCCAGAGGGGAAAGTTAAATAACTGGGAAGTTTGCACTTTATTCCTCCCCCTTGATTTTATTGTCAAACTCAAATTTCTAGTGCTTTAGAAAATTTAAAAATAGTAATATTAGTTCAAAAATACTAGGGTCTTAAGGGTCTAGTTAGTTAAAATCTCAACTCAACTCAACCCTCCCACATAAAACTGAAGATTTTGTGCTCCCTGAGTATATGTGTGCAGATTCTGAAGCAGCTATTTGAATCATTGGGTTAATCATATCTACTTCAGTTATCATTGAAGAATTAATTTAAATGTAAAAATGGCACTTAAATACACAAGGATTTGAACTTAAGTCAGACTTCCTTTATCTTTGACTAGGCCTAAATTATGTGGATTGGTGCATAATGATTAAGAGCAAATATTTTGGGGCTGTTTATGCTTATTTAGATTACTTTGAAAAAGTTTTTGCTTATAGGGATTAAGATGTTTGTAGATCACTTCGAAATCCGTTCAAGCGTGGTATGTAATAATGGTGGTGATAAAATGTTGTTTAAAAATGTCTCTGGCATGGCACTGACTTCTTAATCTAGGTCTCCTGGGCTGCAGGTTTGTGCCACTAAATGGAATGAATACAAACGTTTCATTTTGTTTTACTGTCAATCTGTTAGTTGCATCTGTTTCATGACTAGAAGCATGTAAACATTAGCTTCTGCTCCCCATCATAGAGCACTCTGGGAATTAGAGCAGTACATCTCCTTCTGAACTGTATAGGGTAACCTAGTTTCCACACTGCTAACCCAGCACAAGAGGCTAGATACTATAGTGATTGGCACCGCAAAAATATCTTTGATACAACACGTGTAGATTCTTATAAACATGCAGTTATGTCAGATCCACATGATCCCTTATTTTTTTTTCTTCAGTGGCTGCAAGAGGAAGAGGTCGTGGAATGGGCCGTGGCAACATTTTCCAGAAGCGAAGATAATTTTGGACTTGACTTACCTTTTTTGTTTTTAAGGGTTTAATTTACTACGGGTGCAGCAGTTAGGTTTCTGTTTAAATAAAATCTGTTTCTGACAAAATAGAAAGTTTTGTGTGCTGTTGTGTGTTGACAGGTCTTGCCTGGGACACAGCTGATGAGGTGATAGCTTTTTGTAGCGGGAAGAGTATTGTATATTGATAATAGAGCAGATTATTTCTAAATCCATCTTGAAATAGAGACTGGTACCTGGATGTGTGCGTTCTCAGTATTTTTTGGTTAAATCTTGCATTTCAAGTACGTCTTTGTGTCCCTGGCTTTTCTCACTAAATCCTGTTGCCATCCACTCTGCAAAAAAGAGTTAAGTCACCATCTAGATGTATATTTTTAGGTAAGAGAGGATGCATTCTCAACTGGCAGAGTGTTTGTCTCTCATGTTGAGTGTTTCAGGGGTTTGCTGTGGCCCTGTGACCCAATACAGGATCTTGGTGGGGATGACTGATTCATTGCTGACAGTTCTGTAAGCAGCATCTCTTGACTTTTTTCCTCTAAATCACCAAGTGAGCTGTTGAAGAAGCTGCTGTCTCATTTTGCAGTGCTGTTAGCAGTAGGGAGGGATTGGGAAAAAAAGGCATGCAACAGGTCATGGGGAGGACAAGAGAATTTGGGGACTGGCTACCTTATTGGGTCATAATAATATGATTGAATAAATAGCTGGATGGCTGAGGATTTGCTGCCAAAAATATTACACTACATTCAGAGAAAGGGCCAAACTAAAAATAGAGCCTTGCATCTTACATATTACAAGAATGCATCCAGAATCTGAGTTGTGATCTTCTTTTCAAAGACAGAAATAGCATAGCATAGTTTCTGACTTTGCAAATATGAAAGGTTTGTCAGTCAGCATAATTTTATAGTTCCCTCCAATTCACTTTACTGAAATATTGATTGATGTATCTGGAGAGTTTAAAAGGAAAGACTGTCCTTGCTTAGGTTTCAGAGTGGTAGCTGTGATAGTCTGTATCAGCCAAAAAAAAAATTCCTTGTGGCACCTTGGAGACTAAAATTTATTTGGGCATAAGCTTTCGTGGGCTAAAACCCACTTCTTCATCAGATGCATGCAGTGGAAAATACAGTAGGAAGATATATATACACACATACACAGAGAAAATGAAAAAATGGGTGTTGCCATATCAACAGTAACAAGACTAATCAATTAAGGTGGGCTATTATCAGCAGGAGGAAAAAAACTTTTGTAATGATAATCAGGATGGCCCATTTCAAACAGTTGACAAGAAGGTGTGAGTAACAGTAGGGGAAAAATTAGCATGGGGAAATGAAAAACCCGTCGGAGAACACTTCAGTCTCCCTGGTCACTCAATTTCAGACCTAAAAGTCGCAATTCTTCAAAAACAGATTCCAACGAGAAACTGCAGAATTGGAATTAATTTGCAAACTGGACACCATTAAATTCGACTTGAAAGACTGGGAGTGGATGGGTCATTACGCAAAGTAAAAACTATTTCCCCCATGCTAATTTTTCCCCTACTGCTACTCACACCTTCTTGTCAACTGTTTGAAATGGGCCATCCTGATTATCACTACAAAAGTTTTTTTCCTCCTGCTGATAATAGCCCACCTTAATTGATTAGTCTTGTTACCGTTGATATGGCAACACCCATTTTTTTATGTTCTGTGTGTGTGTGTGTATATGTGTGTATATATATATATATCTTCGTACTGTATTTTCCACTGCATGCATCTGATGAAGTGGGTTTTAGCCCATGAAAGCTTATGCCCAAATAAATTTTAGTCTCCAAGGTGCCACAAGGACTCTTTTTTTTTTTGGGGGGGGGGGGGGAGGAACGACAGGACATTGCTTTGTTTCACAGCTGCTACCACCTGATCTGTAGTTGTAAGAGGTTAAAATAATCCTTTTGATTTGCTGTCAACATAATTTTTAGCAGTTTACCACATTGAACTCTCATTCAGTTCTAAACCCATAAGTATAGGCTGAAGAATCTCCTTAATTTGCAGTCATATTTTGCATCTTGCTGACTTATTTCCAGTGATCTTGTATAAACTTGGCAATCCATTAGGGAACTACTATGCAATATTTTTTGTACCCTTCCCATTAGCAGGGGACTATGACTTTAGTTTACAGTTGCTTTTTTGTAACTGGAAGCATGTCATTCAGGCAGTCTGTGGGAAGCCTGCTGGAAAAACAAGCATCTTTTAGGGACAGGCTTGCCCACATGGGGGACTGGGGCACAGAGAAGTAGGAACAGGAGGTTATTATCTGCAGTCCTGGAAAGGGCAGCACCCAAGCACAGGCTCCGGCCCCAGGGACTCATAGCACTCTCCAGAAAGACCACCTAGTCCCACTGAATCTCACTGAGAATCTCTATCCCCAGAGACCCTATCCCTCAATCCCACTGAACCTCATTGGACCCCCTACCCGCAGAGGGTATGTCTACACTGTAGCTGGCAGTGTGCCTCCCAGCTGGGGTAGACAGACTTCCACTAGCTCATCTTGAGCTAGCACCCTAAAAATAGTGGATGTCATGGCTCTGGCCAAGACTCAGACTAGCCACCCTAGCTCAAACGCTGGGGTCAGGTGCACTTGAGAACCTGAGCTGATGCCCAAGCTGCAATATCCACACCACTGTTTTTAGAATTCTAGCTTGAGCTGGTCTACCCAGGGTCAGAGGTTCACTTCCACGTGCAGTGTAGACATACCCAGAGAGCCCCAACCCCATTGGATCTTGTGCACCCCAGATGTTGCCAATCCAATTCATTTGCCTTTTTAAAAAAACAACCAACCACCCAGTAAATAGGTCCATGAGTTAAAAATTGGATGCTTTTATGATGTAATAGGTCTACAAAAATTCCTAATTGTCTAGATCAGGGGTGGGCAAACTATGGGCTGCCAGCAGTTTTAATCCAGCCCTCGAGCTCCCACTGGGGAGCGAGGTCTGGGGCTTGCCCCACTCTGGCGCTCCAGCCAGGCAGCAGGGTCAGGGGCTCCACATGGCTCCCGGAAGCAGCAGCATGGCCCCCCTCCAGCTCCTATGTGTAGAGGCAGCCAGGGGGCTCCACTCTGCATGCTGCCCCCACCCCAAGTGCCACCTCTACAGCTCCTATTGGCCGGGAGCTGCAGGGGCTGTGCCTGCAGATGAGGCAGGGTGCAGAGCCACCTGGCCTCACCTCCACGTAGGAGCTGGAGAGGGGACATGCCGCTGCTTCTGGAAGCCGCTTGAGGTAAGTGCCGCCTGGAGCCTGCACCCCCAAGTCTCTCCCTGCACCACTGCCCCAGCCCTGATTCCCCCTCCCAACCCCTTGATCCCAGCCTGGAACACCTTCCTGCACCTCAGACCCCTCAGCCCCACCCTAGAGCCCGCACCCCCAGCCAGAGCCCTCACCCCCCGGATCCCCCCTCCCACACCATGAATTCCTTATTTCTGTTCCCACCCCGAAGCCTGCACCCCCAACTAGAGCCCTCACCCCTCCCGCACCCCAACCCCAATTTTGTGAGCGTTCATGGCCTGCCATACAATGTCTGTTCCCAGATGTGGCCCTTGGGCCAAAAAGTTTGCCAACCCTGGTCTAGATAAAGTGCTTGAAAAAATTTCCTTGGGGACTGACAGACTCCCCCCTCTTTTTCAGACACTTTAAGCATTGTGGAAACTAGATATGTTCTGTTTTAGAGTAGCAACCATGTTAGTCTGTATTCGCAAAAAGAAAAGGAGGACTTGTGGCACCTTTGAGACTAACTAATTTATTGGAGCATCAGCTTTCGTGAGCTACAGCTCACTTCTGCATCCGATGAAGTGAGCTGTAGCTCACAAAAGCTTATGCTCAGATAAATTGGTTAGTCTCTAAGGTGCCACAAGTCCTCCTTTTCTTTTTGATATGTTCTGTGTATCTTGAAAAGTTCCTTCAGAAAGCACTTGATCCTTCAGACACCATGTGTAGAGTTTGTTGCTTTTCCACAGCTTTGCCACAATGGCAGGCAGGTTATTTAAATTACTAAATACTTTCTCTGACTGTCCATGACGTTGTAGTGTGAATACCTATTCCATAGTTTGTGTGTACATATTAACCCACTGCATATGGGACGTGCACTTTTAGGTTTGGACCATTCCTGCTGCACCATGTTCTCTCAGAATAACAATTCTAGCAGGACTTGTCCTTCTCTGGGTTCCTGGTTGCAGATGTAGAAACTGGAGATAATTTTCTTGGTATAAGGTGGTAAACAACGTTATAAAGATCAGAGGTGTTAAAGGATTCAGTAGTATGGTTTGGTTTGTCCACACATGCATGACCACAGTGTCATAAAGTTTGGTGAACTGGGGCGGGGGTGTGTGTGTGTAAAAAATACCATTCTTCTATATCCAAACCCAGTGGTGGTGGTAATACCCTAGTAGATCTCAAAGCACTTCACAATCTTTAATGACAGCTTTCAGAGTAGCAGCCGTGTTAGTCTGTATTCGCAAAAAGAAAAGGAGTACTTGTGGCACCTTAGAGACTAACCAATTTATTTGAGCAGAAGCCTTCGTGAGCTACAGCTCACTTCATCGGATGCATTCAGTTACTTTACAAGTGGAGAACTAGTGATGACAAGGCCAATGAACAATTCATTTGCAAACTTAACACCATTAATTTGGGATTGAATATGGACTGGGAGTGGCTGGCTCACTACAAAAGCAATTTTCCCTCTCTCGGTGTTGACATCAATTACTGGGAGTGGACCACATCCACCCTGACTGAACTGGCCTTGTCATCGCTGGTTCTCCACTTGTAATGTAACACTCTTCTCTTCATGTGCCAATATATTTATGCTTGTATCTGTAATTTTCACTCATTGCATTTGAAGAAGTGTTTTTTTTACCCACGAAAGCTTATGCCCAAATAAATCTTAGTCTTTAAGATGCCACCGGACTCCGCGTTGTTTTTGTGGATACAGACTAACAAAGCTACCCCATCTGATATTAAAATATAATTTACTCTTTGAAAGCAGTATTTTTTAAAAGGGCATTTAAAGGAATTTGCCAACTGCCTCAAACACTTCCACGTCACAGACTGGGGTGGTGTAAATATAGACTCCACAGTCAAAGCAAAGAATCTTAATTTGCATACAATCCTAATGCCCTCAAAATTTCGCCACCAGTTGGTTGGAACACACTCCCTTTTGATTTTTGAAAGTTCTGCTTACAACTCTGTAGGGTAAAACTGCACCAGTGTGTTCACTGGCGGTGGCCTTCCTGATCAGAGGTGGATGATGCAGCTATTTCCCTTTTTTTAAAAGCGGTTTAGTAATCCACCTCAGTGATAATAGTTTTATTGTGCAGGAGAGGCCATCTGCTGCCTTCATAGCTTCCCTTAGCAACAAAGTCCTGAGTTTCACAGAGACAATCCTCACAGGAAGATTGTAAATTTTAAAAAGTGCAATTTAATTTAGGTTCATGCTTTTTATAGCAGGGCAGCCTTGCTGAATATTTAACAGCGTGCTAACTTTGGGGTTTTAATAAGGAGAAGGATCCTATGCCTTGGATAGTGAAGTTTATTCATAGGTGAAAGCGAGGTGGTGTTGAACCAGCCTAGAGATATCTTACCAGTACACACCTTGGATGGATTCAGCCACGCTGGCATTGCGTGTGGCTGTTGGATGGCTACATCTGAGAATGCAGCTGATTTGTAAGTATTTATTTGTATTACTATAGCGCCTAGAGGCTCTAGTCATAGACCATGATCTCATTGTGCCAGGTACTGTACAAACAGAATGAAAAAATGGCATCTGTCCCAACAGGCTTATGATCTACATGTGACAGATGTATGCATCCAATGAAGTGAGCTGTAGCTCACGAAAGCTTATGCTCAAATAAATTGGTTAGGTGCCACAAGTACTCCTTTTCTTTATGTGACAGATGTTATCACAGAGCAGGCTCATTTTGTCCTTTCGTTTTAGTCTCTTAGCTGACTCGGGCTCTTGGTTTGTGAACCCTTCAGACCGGTGTCTGGGAGGCTCGACCAGTCAGAGCCCTTGCACCATGGAGCTGGAATATCGTGGTGTGACATATGCTATTGTCAATGGATGAAATAAGGCAGCAGGAGGTTCGGTAGTCTATCACACCTAACCTGCATGGCAGGTACTCCTCGACTTCTGGAACTGCCTTTCTCTTTCTAAGGTAAACAGCTGCTGAAAGCCTTAGCTTAGTGCTGAGTCAGCAGGTTGCCTTATAACGAAGTAATTTCATACAGGCTGCAGTGCCGAGCTAATGCCTGAATTGAGAGTGAGTAGGAATTCCTATTTTAACTGAAAGAACGACAGCTTCCCTGATGCGGCTAAGGAAGGGTGTGCCCTCGACGAGGTGACAACTGGCTGTATCCCAGCGGGGTGTCCGTAGCTTCATTTGATCCCAGATGAGACAAGTTGGCTAGTATCAAGTAGTTTCAAGGTAAATATTTCTCTTCACATATAAAGCCTTTTAAGTAATCTTGGTCCGGCCTCTTTTTAGTTTCCCTCTGATCTCCAGGAGAAGCTAACACTACTATCAACTTACTAGCAGTCAGGCTAACCAAGATATAATTTTACAATGAATCTCAAAGGCCCGTACTTTTTCTCTGCCAATCAAAATTTTGCTCCCCTTCCTTTTTGGTGAACTTAGTACTTTTGAATGGTGCCACAGTGACAGTCTTAGAAAAGGGAAGTCAATTGGAGGGTGGGCACTTACTGACGGGCTTTTTTTTTTAAAAGCAGGTTCAGTATGGTGGGTGCTGAGCACTTCTGAAAATCTGGCCCTTGGAATGAAAGATGGAACTAAAGGTGAAAGGGCCTCTCACCTTGTGTTTTGTTCTTCAATAGTTTGTCTGAGGTTGAAGCCTCTTCTGGAAAGGAGAGGGAAAATCAAGGACAGCTTTGTGACAACAGATACGTTTACATTGGGACTCCCAGCCTTTATGACTTGCAGCAGCTCCTTTAGGCAGAAATATTTGGGACTCTGGTAGATCTCCCCAACTGTCTGGCCTGACATGCTCAAAATGCTACTTATCAGGATTGCCTTTTAACAAGTTTCTGGGTTTTAAGTTGTCTGAAGAAGGTTTTGTGCTGTGATTCTAGGAAGAGTTCAAGTTGGGGGCAGGTCATGGGGTGGTGAAGTTGATGATTTGCAAGAGGTTGTTGGGGAATGGCAAAAACATAAAAGGCCAAAAGGAAAATCCTATAAAGGTAATTAGAGTGGGGACAGATTGGGACCTTCCTGGGCCCTCAGCCAAGCCTAGAGTATGTTTCATTGATCAGCAGAGATGTTAGTCACTGATAGGAAGTCAGAGGGTTAATTAGGCACTAAAGTCTTTCCTAGGTAAAGGTGTGATGATGTATGTGCTACTGTGTATCTGTTAATGGCAATGTAATTCATCATGTCTTCATTCTGACAAATGATTGGCCAGCCACTAGGTGGCTCTGTGGCCAAAAAAGCTAAACAAGCGAGGAATCCAGCGCTGGGTGTGTACCTATCTATCCTAATCTGATCAACATTGAAAAGCAAAGAATGGATTTTTCTGAGCTCAAATCCATACACACAATAGAGTGTCCATCCAGAAAACAAGCTTGAATTTCAGAAATTCCCTCTCACCATGAGGTGAACCTAGGAACCCCTGTGTGTGATTCAAGAGCCTCACACCTGTGCAGGGCTAGTGAGCGGGTGCAGATCTTTTCTCTTGAGGCTTCACCCAGTAATTCAGTTTCATCTGTTATTTTCCCTCTGGTCTCGCATCCAGGCCTCATCTTCACTAGCCACAGAGCTGTTTAAATGCACAGAATTACAGCAAAACCGGGTTATAAAAACAGCCTGGCTGGCCTGTGTGGAAAGGGTTTAAACTAGAGCTGGTTGGAAAATGGTGAAACTTTTTTTTTATGGGACAGGTGTTGACCAGCTCTGTTACTTTCATTGAAAACTTGAAACCATCTACCAGATCTAGTTTGCATGCTAACCTAGTGTTGAAAAGCATGCCTGGAATGGGGGTTAACATACGTGTCTAACAAATGTCTTCTTAGAAGGGTGTGACATTGTAGGTAAAATAGTGGAGTGGGGCAGCTTTAACCACTCCCAATAAGTATGGTTGGGTGTATTTTTTATCACTTTAGAAAAGTTTATTTTGGTTTCTGCTTGAACAAATTGCAAAGTGTTCTAGGACACTAACCCAGGAGAAGATCTCTGGATTGCCAGAATAAATGTGTTTCCAGGTCAAATAATTTTTAAGTAATTTAAAAAATACAGCTTGGTACTTTTTCCCAAACTGTGGTTGTGGCAGCTTGTACTGTTTACTAAAAGCCGTCCTAAAAAGTGAGGTCATCAGTAATGAATTATAGCAGGATTGAGATCTGTTAAACTTTGTAGCCCACTCTCCCCTTAAGGAAATACAAGCATGCTTGGGATCCCACTCTTACCTTCTGTATTCTCCTACCACCTCATCTGTACGCACAGAAAGAGAAAATATTTTCCCATTAAAAACTTAACAAAGCAGTAATGCAAACTTTATGTGTAGTTCTTATCCCCATTTTAATAAAGATTAAGCTTGCTCCTCTAAAGCCCTTGAAGTCCATTAGAAACTCTAGCATGCTAACCACTTGGCTTTCCAGAAGAGCGCTAGAGAGAGTGAGCACTGGTTTTCCCTAAGCACAGCTTGTCTCTGCAGCTGCTGTTTGTTTGACCTCCAGATGCTGTTACTTGACTCATGGCCAGGCTCTGTTCCCCAAGCATGTGTGCTCTGGCATTTAGTGCATGTTTTTTCTGGTTCAGTAACTTGAAAAAATTAAATGATTAGATTCACATGAGGTTTTTATGCTATAGATAGGATTGCTGAGCAGTATTTTAGTCTCCCCTGCTTTCATCTCAGGCTTTTGTATTTCTTTTCATTCTTACCGTTGTCAGTGGCTTTTCATCAGTGCTGGCTGATAAGTTTTCCTGTTCCATAGGCTCTGAGTAAATTCCCCACATAATTCCTGATGACAGGAATAGGCCATATTATTGGTATGAAGTTTCAACAGGTACCAAAGGGATGAGTGCACGTGGATTATACTGATATAGCAATCTGTGGGCCATAGAGGCTGAAACGCGGGCAGCTGCAACTGGTTATAAGGTGGTGTGGAGAGGAGGCTTGAGCAGAAACTCATCCAGGCTTCTAGAATCGAATAGGGGGCTCAGCTCTGGGGCACAAATGATGGAGGTTTTGAACAACAAAGAGCAAAAGGTTGTATGGTGGGGAATTTTCAATTTTCAGTGCAACTTTTGCAAAGCACTTGATGTTTCTTCCTCATTGACCCAGATGCGGACCAGCTGCAAGTCAACCTGAAAGCTAAGGCTGATTGCTCTGAAGGGAATTTTCACTCTCTTCTGGATATTTACGGCCTAGTGCTCTCAAAACTGTGCATGTATCATTCCTTTCCCACTCCCATCCATACACATGTAATACACAGCCCTCCTCTCAAAGTGCACCCCTCCCGCCTGAAAGTCTATGATCCTGCATCTTACAACACCTGCCACACTTGTACTCAGTCCTGCTCCACAAATGTACTTCTCTTCACTGTGTGTTCTTCACTGATTACAATGAGAAGCATTTTGCTTTGTCTGGGCGGAGGCAGCAGGGAATGGGTGGCAAGCTACCGCATCTGTTTTGTTAGTCTAATGATACACCGCAGCGTAAAAGCTGCTTCCTGGTCGGTGATAGGCTTTGGCTTACTTACAAAGACTTGGATGGCTGTGGGACAATAGGCAGCAGTCTTTAAACCCCTTCCCACTCCTGTAATATCCTTGATAGCACAGGGATGTGACTCCTGAACCTCCTGTGCTTTCTTTAGGAGTCCATCCTGGTCCCTACCCCTGCTATTGCAAAGCTACCATATCACGGGATCAGTCACAACATGCTAGTAGATGGCACAGCCAAAATATCAGTGGGTCTTGCCTACTCTGCCAGACCAAGCTGTGTTTTAACTGTCTCAGGTATCTTGTCATCTGGTCCTGCAACACAATAGCGTTTGGTAGTGTAGATGGGCCTCAGGGTTAACAAATCAGCTGGATTTCACTGGACTTGGTTTTCTTTATTAAAAAGATGGCTTTTAATGATGGCTAGAATTAGCAGAGAACAACAATAGAGTGTCTCTGACATGGAAGCTGAGGAGGGTATGCTGTGCATGATGTTCAGGGTTTTTTGTCTACCTGCGTTTTACATTCTAACGAGAGAAGTCTTTATTTTTGTGTATTCATTGGCTGTTCCTGCTGCAGAGAGATTATTAGCCCTGGCTCATGGCCAAATCCTTGCACAAGCTGGCATTGTGCTGCCTTCTCCTGCTCAGCAGAAATGTTCTCAAATAGGATTCCATGAAGAGTGGAGGTTTCCAGCATCAGTAATTAGATGGAGAATTTTGCAGCCCTGGCTGATAAAGGGGGTTTTGTAAGTTGCATGTGTGTGTTGAGGGAAGCTAAGAGAACCACAGGAGAGCACTTTGCTGCTGCTATTGGATTGTATGCACTGAGCATTTAATTAGTTTTTTCACTTTACCTTGCCTTGGGGCTTAAAACACGCTGTCTGCGGTGGTGATTTCCCCTGGCTTCGGCTCAGTAGCCAGACTCTAATGTAGCTGCACCAATGCAAACCTCCAGTGTTAACAGGATAAACCACTATACGCTGTGATTTGCCTGTCTCTACCAATGCCTGCTGTCACAATGAGTTAAGTTGGGGTAGATCAAGCCTTTATTTATTTTTTGTATTTTAATAGCACCCACAAACTGAAAAAGTCCCTGCTCAGAAATTTTGCAATCTTCAATAAAGATTTATTTGATTCCACCTAACCCCAGTGAAAGTGAGGGTCAAAGAGGCTGTATGGTAGAGTGGCAAAGGGCACATTAGGGGGAAAGTCAATGTTTCCTGAGGAGATACAAGCACTCATTTTTAATATTTATCTGCTTCCAGATTGGGTGGGTAGGCCAATTAGATGGGGTTATAATGTCTAACAGATTATTTTGTGTCATACTCTTATGGCCCCTATTATGCTATCTGAGCATCTCACCACCTTTAACAGATTTTTTTTCTCAAAGCCCATGTGAGGCAGAGAAATATTATGATCCTCTTCTTAGAAATGGAGAACTGAGGCACAGAGATGAGATGACTTGCCCAAGGTGTCACAGGAAGACAGTGGCAGAGCAGGGAATTGAACTCCGGTCTCAGGGGTCCCAGGCTAGTGCCCTTAACCACTGGACCATCACCATAACACTGCTCATTGCCAAAACACTGACTTTCAAGATGTGGTAATTTACAACATTGAATGTTAATTGCTAGCATAGTGGTTGGAATGAAGGTCCCCTTCTAGAGTAGGCTACTGGTCAGAGGGCTGTTAGGGCTGACACCTTTCAGGATATCCAGGCCACCTTGCTGGATGTCTAAAGCTCAGTTTTAAAAAAGGGTCTGTTGCTTCTCTTGTCGCTTTACTTACCTCTTCTTGCTACTTGGTCTGATTAGTCAAGTTCCCCTGAAACAGCCATTAATCTTCCTTGTTGGGCAGTTTTGTTAATGTACATCAGATCTACTCTTCCTTTGATTTATTGTCTTACCTCTTTTTGCTTTTCTCTCCCTTAGTTTTGAAAATTGTTGGCAAGTGAAAAAAGGAAAGAGTAAACTTTGTGAAAGAGATTCCAGCAGTAGCTGGATATTAACTAGGTGCTGGCTACTGATTGATCCAATCCTGTTGCAGAGTCCTGTTCCGCTAGTGAAGGATTTCGATCTCTTATCTGGGAGAGGCTGGAAAGGGTGTAACTAGAAGAAGGATGGTCTCATGGGAAAGATGCAAGACTAGAAATCAGGAGATCAGGGTTCTGTCCCTACCTGTGTCATAGACTTCCTGTGTGACCTTTGGTAAGTCACATGTCACTGTGCTTTATTCCCCATCCGTGATGATAGCACTGCACTCCCTCCAGAGGCTGCTGTGAGGATAAATACATCAAAGTTTGCAAGCTGCTCCAACACCATGGTGATGAGCACTATAAACATTACTCTAACCAGATGAAATTGAAGACTGATCAGAGGTTTAGTTGGTTTATAACCTTTCATTCAAGAGGTCTGATGATTCCTAGGCATAAACTACTCACACGACCTGCCAGGCATTGTAGCAGAAGCAGGCAACCTTCCAGAAAGGGAACTTAGCCACTTCTTGCACCAATACTTTTCTGATTTGAAGTGTGTTGAATGCTTTAAAGCATTCAAAAGAGAAGAGATTCCCACTGGGCACTGACCGCTTCCTAGAGATTTAGGTGCCTGCTGAGTTTCCTGGGACTTTGTCCTTTGCTTCTGGGGATGTAGATAAGGGTTGAGTGCCCTTCCAGTGGTCATGGTGGCTAGAAGATGTTAGAATATCTGAGTTCAATCCAACTTAGATCAAGGCCACCTTACTAGCAATTTAGACCTAGTGGCCCCAAAAACATTTGAGCTGCTTAGATGATAATGCAGAGATAACTTGGAGGCTTTGCTTTGAGGTTTGCTCATTGTGAAATTAACCTAGCATTTCAGAATCCAACATAGCCTGCAGGCCAATCAGCTGCTCTTTCTTTTCCTTACACATCATTACAAGGGAGGAGTGTGGGAACAGTGTTTGTTCATTTTGTTTACCATAACTTGCTTTTCAGCTGCATCACAAGTAAACAGGCCCCTTCTTCAGGGAGTCTCGTGTTCTTAGAAGAGCTGTGCAGTTAACTAAATCCTGTCTGCCAGGCCCAGCCATCAGCCCACGGTCAGCTCCTGTCTAAAGGATACTGTATAAAAGTCTGAACAACAGTTAACCATCTAACTAATCCTCCTACAAGGCCCCTGTGACATAACCAGGTACAATTATTCCCATTTTACAGAGAAGTCAAATGAGGCAGAAGGGGCCTCAGAGGGAGTCAGGAATGGGACTGATTTGTCCTTCTGGCTTGGCTGGAACAGAGCTCCCTTCTAGTTCACCTACTGCAGCTGAAGCTCACTTAGTGTTGTGACAGCCTAAGGGCCCTGAGCTCTGGTTCAAGCCTCAGTTGCAGAGATGTGTAGGGGGATATGGCAAACACAACAGCCTCCTCAGCGCTGGTATCTTCCCCACACACCTGGCTCTCCACCCTGACACATCATGCTGATGCCTCCTTCGAGGCGCTGTACTGACTAGCCATGAAAATGTGAAGTTGCTTTAGAGGCTAGGTGCTGCTAGTACCAGTATCCTGACTAGCCAGGAGCCCCGGTGCTGCAAAGTGACTATGTGCATGCAGCACCCTGTCCGTGCATGCGTTGGCATCTGCTATATACCTGTGTGTGTCTGAGTAAAGCACAGCAGCAATGGGCAGGTGCAACATGGCCTGAAATGATTTGCAGCAGCTGCATATTCCAAGTCTAAAGTCCCTTTAGCCTTTAGAAAGCTGGGCTTCAATCACTGGCGTTCGGGTTCTGAACTTCCACAGCACCCTCCTTTTTGAGGTACAACACTTGGAGCCAGGCCTTCCCCTGGCCTTCTGGCTTCCACTGAGCAGAAGCCACTGGGGGCTTCCCCAAAAGAAGCAGCTGCTCTGCAGTTGATAGCCTCGCTAGCAGTTCTCTGAAAGTACAGGTGTGTTTCCATTGGAAGGCCAGGGGGCTGGGAGGGAACGTGATGGTCCCAGAGGGGTGGGTGGGTGTGTGTTTTTAATGTAACACAGTGAGGGCTACAACTGAATCTCTGAGCAGATGGAATTAAATGACTCCTTCAGTGTTGTTTGGCTCATGCAAAAGGGGGCTTGTTTACGCTGTTTCCCGTCATGCTTTTTAATAGCTGATTCACAAAGCATGAGAGTGAGAGATGAAAATGCCAGCAGTTCCAGCGGGTAAAGAAGAATGGTTGGAGAGAGATGAGTAGGTTCTTCGTAGAGATGGGTACACACCCATTACCTTCCTTCCCCTTCCTGCCTAGCTGAGCAATCCTGAAACTTTGGCTAACTTAGTTAGGTCTTTGGTATGGAGGTGGGGGCAGAGGAAATATCACCTGTAAGACTAGTGATGGTCCTGATTACAACTGAATCCAACAGCTCACTCTAGCGAGGAAGGATTAGCCAGTGGTTAGGGCACTAACCTAGGACTTGGGAGACCTGCACTCAAGTTCCTGCTTGGCCCCAGGCTTCCTGTGGGACCTTAGGCAAGTCACTTAACCCCTGTGCGGCACACTGAAAAATGGGACTAATAGCACTGCCCTATCCCACAGGAGTGTTGTGAGGCTAAATACATTAACAACCACAATGTATTCCAGTGCTACCATAACAAGGGTCAGAGAAGTATCTCAGACTAGGTATATGCTACGGTTTATGCCAGCATAATTTGTCACTCAGGGGTGTGTGTATAAACCACCCTCTGAATGAATTAAGTTACGCTGGCATAAGTGCCCATGTGCACAGCGCTGTCAGTGGGAGAGCTGCTGCCGCTCGCAGAGGTGGCTTTGCTGAGCAGCTTCACCGCACGCACTGCAGTGGCAAGCTGCAGCGCTGTGTATGTAGACATGACCGAAGGTAAATAGGACTCAGTCCGGTCCAGTTTAGGATGTAGCGGTGTCACTCGGAGCAGAGTTTTGTTTATTTGCATCTTGCTAGTGGCTGGGTTTGGGTGTGGTGGAAGGACGTAGGAGTTTGGGAAGAGAGGCAATAGATATGTGGGGAGGTAGGGCCTTTTCTAGGTATCTCCTAGGATGTGTTGCTTTATTTTGCTTAAGCGTGTAATTAGTTAATGGAACAAATTTGCCATGGTTCTACTCCAGTGCAGGCATTGGAGAGTCACGAACTCTGAATTTGACCCTCAACACACAAGGCACCCAGAAACCTCCAAGTGTGGAGGTTGGTGGAAATTATAATCATCGTAAGATTGTGATCTGTACCTCTCAACTGCGTTTCCATTCAGGAACTGAATAATCTACATGTCAGCCAACCACTGGTGCTGTTATCCCCGGTCACCAGCGGGCAGAGCGAGGAGATCACAGGGTGCTTATTGAGGGAGGGGATTCTAGAAGTTTTATTTTCCCTTCTTATTTAAAACAGACAAGTTTTAATTACAGAAAATAAATGGAACGTCGCTTTATAAAACTGCTGATTACAGGTGTTTGCTGCCTTTCTTTCTGCCCTGAAAGCCAAAGATTTCCAGGAGTCGTGTGGAGTTCAGACTTGCTGTTCACCACTGCTGTAAGGGATCTTTCCCACTAAGGATGAGCAAGAGATGCTTTCTAGCCAGCACTTGAACAGGGGGACTAACCTGCAAGTCATGGTAAGGACATACAAACCTTGCTTTCCTGTGGAGTCTGCCATCCTGCATTTCTACCACTTCCTCCACTCTGGTGCTGTGTTTCACATTGATCTGGAGGAGTGGCTACTAAACACCCCTCTAAGCAAGCCCAGAGAGCATCATATATAATTACCAGGAAGGGTGCAGTGAGATCCCCATGCTGGTGCCCTAGTGAGGACACCACCAGTTCAGACACAAGAAGCTTTGCTAGCTTAGGTTAACACAAATCAGTTATTTGGATAAACTAGCCTGAATGCCTGTCTTTTCTCTCTTTGGGAAACTGCTTGTTACTATCTTGTATCAGAAAAATGGTTCACTGAGTTATCAGAATGTCTGCTGCATTCAGTGAGATACCACAGGGCCAGGCTCTGCATCCTGCCTGCTCTCTGTACCATGGCAGTGCATGTTTATGGTGTCTCATCATGACACAGAGTTCTAGGTTTGGTTCATCCTGACTTATTTCCTGTTTTGTGTGGGACAGGGTGTTCAGTTTTGCAGGGTAGGACTCCTGGAGAGAAAAAGAGCTGACAAAAGTCATTTGTCACTCTCCTGAGACCCCCCCTTTAAAAGGATCTTTCCATGGGTTTGGATGGTAAAGTCCTGGTTTTTTTAGGTTGTTTTTTTTTTATTTTAAATTGGTAAATCCAGAAACCCAGCAAATGCACCTGGCCTGATGGCATTGGGATCAACTGGCAAATGATACCAAGGGACTAGAAGATCATAGTAATTAGTGATGCAAAAGACATCACAGGTCATTGAGAGCATCTTCTTACTCCTTCAGCTATTGGCCCTTTGCTGAGAATGCCAAGAAGGCTGGTAACAGTTGCTGGGATGCTATTTATAATGTGCATACAGTGATGGCTTCAGACCCAAACTTAAACTCATTTTTCATAGGCCTGGGGCATTGCGTCTGCCCTGGGCTAGATTCTGTATACAAGAGCCAATGTCAGAATCAGAACAAAGAATTAGTATGATGCAGGGCCTGAAACACACACAGGGGATCAGAGGTTAGGCTTATAATTCGTGCTCTGGAGGCTTTCAAATAAGCAGCCTGGCTGTGAGGGTTTATGTCTCTCTGGCAGTGTATCAGCAGTCTGGCCCAAAGTCTTTGTTCCCCTGTTCCCTTTGCTATTCTGCATCTCCCTTTCTTCATGAATTGCATTCATTTGGCAAGATAATTCAACCCCACCCCGCAATCTCCTGGGTAAAACGAGAAGCATAGATCTGACATAGAAACATAAAAGGTGGGATGTGTAAGCTGGGAGGGGGCCATGGCACCACTTTGACAGTGTAGAGATTTAATGGGGAGGGGAGTTCTGGATTTTGCAACCTTTACAGTTGCTTCTGTGTGTGTGTTGGACCCCTGAGAAATCTTCCCTACCCGCTTCTCTTTAGGCTTCACATTGCAGTCACTGACTTTCCAGCAAGGTGGATCAGGCAGATCGCCCTTCACAGTCTATCAAAACTGCTCCTTAATAGGCTGCAGGGGTTGCAGTTCAGTGACTCAAAATATGTCTTTCAGGGACCGAGCAAATAGCCTCGATAGCTCTCCCTCCAGGGACTGCGTGAGCTGCATATGCAGCCATCCTTTCTCCAACCAGGGATGAGTGCACTGCACAAAGCATAAATATTTACATCCAAGCCTGAAATCCCAAGGAAAGAGGGTTTCTAACAGACCTGCTGTGGGCGTCTTAGTGGCGTCTGCTTGCACAGCCATGCTTTCCTGGACAGAGTCCTGCTCTGGCAGGAGTTGGGGCCAGCTGCAAGTGCCATGGAGTCACGTAAAGGCCTCGCAGAACCATGCAGCGGTATCACTTCTGCCAGGGTGACAACCACGGGTTGCAAAGGAGGCACGTGCATCAAGCGCTTGTCTCAGTGAAACAGACCCCGGTGATGGAGCGAGAGCAGAGCTCTGCTTCTGGGCGGAGATGCCAAGGAGTTCTGTGACTTCACTGGGGCAGGGCACAGCCCTGGACAGCGACTACATCGCTGCAGGGCCTCCTGTTTCTTTCTCTGACAGTAGTAACATGCCGATGATAGAAGGGGCTGTGGCAAACGTGACAGGTTCCAAGGGTAGAAAGGGAGACATGTAGGTAAAGTCTAATGTCCATCCGTTCAATATGGGTCAAATCCTCCTTCAGGCAAACCTGAAGCTGATGGGAATTGTAACCATTGGAGGTTCATTTGAGTAAGGGCCCCTGGGATTTTGCCCTCTGTGCCTGGTGAAACGTGTAAGGTGGATGGTTGAAATAAGGCATTAATCTACATAGAACACATCTTGGCTAGTCATTTAGGATGAGGCGTTTTGTTGAATTTTCATTCTCTTGTATTTGGCCTGTGGAGGAATGTGTCTGCCGCAGGTCAAACACAATAGAATGGAAAAGCGGAAGCATAGCAGAGGTGAAGAGCAGGGAATAGAAGCATATAGAAATACTGGAATGGTGTAAACGTGAACCACTGAGAGAGTTGATGCCTGCATGTTCCACCCTAAATAATCTAAGGCTGAAAGGGAAATGTAGGGTAAATAGCAGGAAAAAAGCCAAGACGGTGCATTAGGCTGTGGCTTAGGCTTCCAAGGGAATTGGTGAAAGCATCTGCATGGCTTGCAAGTGCTGGAGGGCCTCATTGCTCTCTGGACTAGACAAAGTGCTGGCAGATGTACTGGCAGGGGAAGAGTTCTGCCCTGGCAGAAGGATGGACTGGATGTTTTCTGTCTGTCTCTTCCATCCCTAACTTATTCTGTGTGACTCTCTGCCTCCCTCCTCAGTTACTATATATAATGGCAGGCTGCCCTGTCACATTTCTCCTCCCTTCTGCATGTTTCCCAACAGACAGAGGGGTCATTTGGTAGCATGGATCTGACCCCTACATGTTAAGTGTCTTTGTTCTATTGGAGACAGGATAATAGATCCCGTCAGACCATGTTACTATTGCATTGGTACCCAGGCAAATGGGGAAAATACCAAAAAAGCCTGGACATTTGATTACTTAAGAGATTGAAATGTTGCTAGCTAGATTTTTTTTTTGTTCCATTTACCAACAGTTAATTTAACATGAGAAGCTCAGTTTTCAAATTCTATGTCTAGTTTAGGACACAAGCTCCCAAATTCCTATTTTCGACATCCACTGCAAATGCTAGTTTGAGGCCTCCAATGTCACGCTGGAATGCTGTGAAAGAGAAGCCTCTGTCTGAGCATTGGGCTCACAAAGATTCCCCCTTCCAGACCCTGAACAGTTCCTTGGCAATTATCCTTTAAACCGTGGTGTACCTTTGGAATATATTCTGCCTCAGGAAACAGGTCATTCACAGCATCAATTATAGAGGACTGAAATACCAGGGGAAGATCAGATCTTATATTCTTCTTGGAGTATGTGCCATTATGGATTCCACACTGAATGTGCAAGACCAGAGACTTTTGAATAGCAATGCCCAGTTGGGGCCATACTTTTGCTCTTTGCCTCTTCAGGCTCCTAGACAAGGGCATAAAAGATGGAGCAGTTACACCCATCCCTGAGGCCTAGTCTACACCTAAAAATTAGATCAACCTAGCTACATTACTCATGGTTGTGAGAAATTTTGCACCCTGTGTGGGGTAGTTAGGTCAGCCTAACCCCAACTGTAGATACAGCTAGGTTGATGGAAGAATACTTCTGTCAACCTAGCTACTGCCTTTTGGAGAGGTGGATTAACTACAGTGTTTTAAAACCCCCTTCCAGGGACATAGGACTCAGCTTTGCTGCTGTAGCAGCTGTAGGGCAGACATACCCTCAATTCCTTTGGAATTTGATGTCGATGGTAGCTAAGGGCTCTGAGAAGTGGGAATGGAAGGCAGGTCCTGGGATCTGCCTGGACTGCTCCATCTTGAAGAACCACAGGCTAGGTAACCATGCTTTACTTCAGCCCAATTGCTGGCTCTCTGGGACTCTATAAAACCTGTGGAAAATCACCCTAATTCTAGACTATGCTCAGCCCTCGTGTGCAGTCAGTGGAATCCATTTAAAACAGGTCATTCTATTTCACAATGAGCTACATTTTGTCCCTTGGTAATATTTTTTGCATTGTGGCTATAAATATCTGTTGCACAGAAAAGTGCACCAGTCTGTGAGCTGTGCGTTACTCGTGACAAGGGCCATGGAGTGATTATTTTTATTTGTATTACAGTAGAGCCCAGAGGCCCTTCCTGAGATCAGAATCCCGATGTGCTAGGCATTGCTGAGACATATAGCATGAGACAGGCCCTGCTCCAAAGAGAGTATAGTCCACATAGGCAGGACAATCATGGAAGAGGAACGGAGGCACAGAGAGGGAAAGTGACTTGCCCCAGATGACACAGCAGGTCTAAGGCAGAGCTTGGAATGGAAGCCACCCAGACAAGGTCCATGTTTTGGTGGGTGTGATGGGGTCATCGGTCTTCAAAGAGCAGATCCCAGCCGAACTCCACTAAGTACTGAGATGTGCTCTCCTCCACTCCTGTTATCCCCTCCCCTTGTTAGGCCTGGTATGTGCTGTGATGTCCTCTGTGAATTCTTAACAGCCCCTGGGCTGGATCTCCAGCCAGTGCAATGCACAAAAAAGGGGGCAACTGATCAGGGCTGGCGCCAGCTTTTTTTCCGCCCCAAGCGGCAAAGGGAACAAAAAGGAAAAAAAAACCCCGATTTGAGCCGCCGCTGAATTGCTGCCAAAGAGGAACAGAGGGAATGAAGGACTTGCCGCCGAATTCCTGGACGTGTCGCCCCAATAACTCACGGAGTGCCACCCCTTTCTGTTGGCCGCCCCAGGCACCTGCTTCCTTCGCTGGTGCCTGGAGCCAGCCCTGCAACTGGTGTAGAACAAAGGGAATCACTGCCCTTCCCAAAGTGGAAGGAATGGTGAAGTGTAGAACTCGAATTGCTTCAGAAACAGCAGCAAACTGGCGCTGGCCTGTGTGAAAACAGGTGGGGTTTCAGAGAGAACAATCGTGCAGGGCAAGGAAGTGGGGGCCACGCTAACCCTATATTTCTGCCAGGGAGCAGATCTGTTGGACCAGAAAGGGAGATGAAGCTGTTGTCTCTTTCCTGCCTCCCACATCTTTGTGTGACTCCATGGACTTAAGTGGAGTCACACCAGGCATGAATTTGGCCCATGCTGTTTCAATCTATCTAGGGTCTCATACGCCTCCCATCACTGCAATATCCACACCCCTGTTTAGTTCACAGCAGGACACTGAAACAAGGCATGGGCAGAGCATTAGGAAGGGATTGGAAGGAACAATGCTGTCTAAACAGAGAAGTGACTGAGTGGATTACTGGCTGCAATAGGCCTCTCCCCTCTCTGTGGGCCACAAGGCACTTTTTCTCCACCAGTCCCAACACACATACAAAAGCTGAGTGTCATGTGAACATACAATGCCATAGTGAGGATTTGCACAAGCATAAATGAGATCAGAATCTGATCCAGTTTAATAGATTCATGGAAATGTAGGGCTAGAAGGGTCTCAGAGATCATCTAGTCCAGACTGTGTGCTGAGGACCAAGCATACCTGGACCATCCCTGACAGGTGTTTCTCTAACCTCTTCTTTAAAACCTCCAAATGCTGGGGATTCCATGAGCTCCCTAGGTAACCTGGTCAAGCGCTTTGCTATCCTTATGATTAGAAAGTTTCTCCTAATGGCTAACCTACGTCTCTCGTTGCAAGTTTCCCTTTCTGAGTTTCCTGAAGGAGAACAAAGTAGTTCACTAAAATATCCCTCAGTGAATCACGCTTCAGTCAAGATGTTTGATGCATTCCTGATTTTCCAAAGAGCTGGCCTGGCTAACAAAGCACAGAGTGTATTTTTAATAGCTACCTAGCTCCATGCAGCATCAGCCTGGCCTATCAGTTCTCTGCCAAGGAGTAAATATTTGGTTTCATCACAGTGATAAAACAAATTCCATTTGTTTGTTACGAATCATCCCTTACTGCCTAGATGGAGCTCAGATTACCTGGCTCCCAAGCAAGTGCAATCAATGGCTGTGCTGGCCCCAGCATGTTGTAATGACAAGAGGATACAGTCAAGACTGTGAGAGTCGGACTAGACTTTCCTTCTTATATCTGATAAATGTGTGTGATTGACTGGAACAGGAAGGGAGATGGCATCCAAAACCAATGAGTGTATTTCTCCCTTGTTTATTATACAAAGAAACAAATGGAAGTAGAATTGGTGCCTTTAGAAGCAACCCTAAAATAAGAAACCAGCATTCCTTCCCCTGGGGAGAAAAACAGATACCTGCCAACTACTTGCTATGAAGAATGAATATAAATAAATAACCGTTTCAATGTAGGAAAAATACCTTGACAGGTTCCTCTCTGAAGTACATTGTATAAAAATAAATCGTACAAGCTGGTGCTTCCAGCTGCTCGCTGCATTACCTCTTGGAAATAGTTACTCGTCATTTCTACAGAGCCACAGGTGTGTATGGTGCTTCATAGCATACGCCTATGCCAAGGATCTGACAACCTAGACAATGTGAGAACCCATACAGCTTTATAAACTGAAACCCCCTGGGCCTAAGGGGAAAGTGCAAAAGAAGGAGGGCAACCTCGGGACGGGCTTCACCAGTTCCACTCAGCAGAGGTGGGCCAATTGCTCTGGATCCAAGAAGAGCTGGCTTTCACCTGGGTCTGAACCCAAACACAATTTGGTAGGTTGCTAAAATCTTATTTGCAATATTGTTACTTCTTCGGTATCACGCTCTGTAAGCTCCTCTCTCCCCTCTGGCGTGGAGCACCTCTTTCCCTGGCTTTGCGCTGCTCCCCATTCCCAGGGTTCATGGAGGTGTTTCTGAGGGGCATGCTCTCCCCTCTCCTCAGGACCTGGTCGGTACTTACACTGAAGTGAGCAGGCTCAGCCCTGCTCTCTACCGCAGCGTTTGTAAAGCCAGAGGGACTCTGCTGGTGTCAGTGGGTGAGGCTACACGGGCGTAACAGAGCTCAGGAATTTGCCCAGTGTACTCCCTCTCACGGGGGATGCCTCTGAGTTGCACAGCCCAGGCATAACCAGGGTGGGCTCTGTCTGCTTACCTTCCAGAAGACACCAGCCTCTGCTGTGAGTGAGTCCCCCTCCCCCGGTCACACCTGCTGCAATCTGACAGCTGGGCCAGCACTCCCATCAGGGTCACCTCAATTAGTTCCCCCCAGTAATGGCTGATTGAATAATTAGCTAATCAGGAGAGGCGGGGGGGAGGGGGGGGAGAGGTAAGGAACTAATTAGCCCTCAGCTGACCAGCCTGCCTGGAAGGAGGTGTTACAGAGGAAGAGGACAGGGCTAGGTGAGCTGGAATGAAGAGTGAGCAAGAGCTGTGCCTTCCTAAACGCCTTTCCTCGGAGGGCCCTCGCAAAGAGGCTGAAGGAAGCAGAGATTAGAAGTTAAATAAATTGGTTAGTCTCTAAGTTGCCACTAGTACTCCTTTTCTTGTTAGAGCTGTGATGTTGCACTGGATGGGTTTGGAATAAAATGTAGCCTGCCTACAAGAAGGAAGTGGGTCTGAGCAGTTTGTGGGGCCCTGTTACAGTGGGCCCCAGAGCCCCTCTTACGCTCCACCCTGGGAAAGGCTAGTGTAAGCCACATTCTCCACAGGTGTCTGGGGGGCAGCTTCCACTGAAGCCTACTCATTGCAAAAAGGATTTCACCCTTTATCTTTATTGGGCCATTAGCTTCCCTCCCTATTTTGCTATCACCTGTATGCTGGCTGGCCGACCAGATCGTCAGAGGCAGACACCAGATTTCTGTGACTGAGCAACCAAGTGCACACCTGTGAGTGAACATCACTCTGATACAGCTCAGACAAAGACCATCCTGAGGGGGAGTATCTACAACTGTTGGACCTACCAGCTGCTGCCATGGTTTTCCTGGTTCATAGTATAAAACCCAGCTAGAATCAGGAGGAAATTTCCCCTCTGGCTCAGCATTGCACAGTGAGGTGCATTAGAGGATTTTACGCACCTTCTGGGCGAGAGGAATTGGAATAAATGGATAATTGATGTATTCCAGAATGCTGATTCTACGCAGGCAGCCAAACGAGCTGGTATCAACAGCCCTGATAGACTCCCATTAGCCTGCTTTAAGGACATACGTACAAAATCTAAGGGATCATTAGATTCTGGGTGATGAGCCTTAAGTTCCTACACTTGGATGCCTGTGACTATTTTTGAGGTTTATGGGAAAATTGGTTGACACACAAATGATGCTGAGTTAAAGTAACTGGCATACGCAAGCTGAAAGGCCATTCAAGGTCTATGAAAGATGAGCTTGTAGATTAGTTTCATGATGTTAACAGCGCTGGTGTTGTCTAGCAGTTCAGACAAGAGAATAGCATCTTGCACAACGGGGCCCTAGTCCTGATCAGGGCATCTGGGTTCTCCTGTAGTATGAACCAAAGTGCTGCAGTGTGCTAAGAGAATTGCAATGGTGCTGTTCATGTAAGCAGTGCCCACCAGGGCCTCTCCTGGCCTGCCTGGGCATTGCGCCAGGACCACTGGCCTATATTTTGCAGCCAGTGCACTACTAGCTAGAGGCACAAATAATCCAGACGCTCACACGCGGTGTTAGTGCTTCACTCTCGTGCCCAGGAGAACCGTTTATTGTGTTCACATACAGCATGGCAATGTGGAAAACAATCTTGCATCGCTGGTTTGGTTTCCTGGATGGTGCTGGTAATGGTGACTCAACCGTTCCCCTCATATCCAGAATATTAGGAAACCCTGGCTAGAGATGGTCAGATGTACGGCACGTCTGACAAGGAGCAACCCAAAGTTCTGCTACAGTTTGAGTCGTGCCCAGCTGCTTGGCCACATCTCGCCCCCCTAGCCCCCACCATAATGGACTTTTTGGTGAGCTTGTTTCCTTCCTGCTGTCTTTTGGGTTTGATTTGTTTGTTTTGTACAAAAGCACAGTTTGTAAAACCGATCATGTTAATCCACAAGGAATGGCTATTCCCTCCCCTCCCCCCCAATCAACACCCCCGCCACACTCCCACCAATGCACACACATACCCTGCCCCTAAATATCCTGACACTGCAATTCCATGTCACGTGTCCTCCCCCGGCCTGCACACTCTGTTGGGCCTCTGATTGCAATTCCCTTTGTTCGGACATTAATACAAATCACACAATGAAAATAAAAATTGAGCCAGGCTCAAGGGGAAGACACGCTCTGCTGGGCTCTGACTCCAGTCTCTGATGCATTCAACAAAGTCTGACAGAACCTCGACCCTTGGGGGAGCTCCCATCTCACAACTCCAGATCTCAGGACCCAACAATGACAGGACAAGGAGGAAAAGGAAGAAAGGAAATAACCTACGTGGAGACATTGCTCTTTGTTTAGGTTTTTTCTCCCCCACCGCTCCCCTCAATAGCCTCTGGGGAATATGCCGAATCCTACAGCTCATTTCCCATCTTCCAATGAGATCCTGCTCCGAGGCCAGGTTCGCTGTGAGTATCAGCTTCCTGTTTGGAATGGGGGTGATAGATTTGGCAGTGGGGGAGGGGGAGGCAAGTTTTCACTGAGAACACAGCAAGTCTGGGATGTCAGTGAAGGCAAGAGAAGCGCCAAAGGAAGCCGGTGAAGCTGGCCTTCTGCATTGTGTTTGTACTCTGAGCTCTCCTTGCCGCGGCGTCAGTCCAACAGCTAAGGCCTGCCGCTGAATCACCTTTCGCAGCACTGCTGGGGGAAGTCACATGGGGTGTCCTTGTCTTCAGCCACGCCCCCCTCCTCCTCCTGGCAGCTGGCCTCATGTCCGCTGGACAGCTCAGCCTCGCAGTCGAGGGACTCATAGATGGTAGGCAGCGTGGTCTGCTGGCTGACGCGCTTGCGCAGGCCCACCAGCAAAGGCTGGGGCATGGAGGAGACGTCCACATTGTTGCCAAGGTCTATCCAGGCCAAGCACGGGAACTTGTTCAGGTCCTTCATGGTGTCCGTCAGCTCCTTCATGGTGGCTCGGGTCAGCCGGTTGCCGTTGAGGGAGAGGTGAGTGAGTTTGGGCAGTGCCCAGAAGAAGGGCAGGAGCAGGCGTACCATGTCGTCGGTCATCTCAGTAAAGCTCAGGTCCACCGCAGTGAGGTTGTCCCCGTTATTCTGTAGGTAATAGGCCATGCGATGGACATCCCGCATGGTCAGGGGAATCCCCGATAAATCCATGGAGTCCTGGCTCAGCTTCTTTTGCAGGCTGGTCTTCAGGCTAAGGAGAGGGAGCATGTTAGAAATATGGACACAGGGAGGGGAGGGAGCTTGGAAACTGAGCCCAAGTAACATTTCCTTGGACAGGACTTCCCTTACTAGATGTCTTGCTCTCATGCATTTCCTCTTGGCCAGCCTTAGCCACAGGCTTGCTGGTCCACTGCACAGAGCTCCGTGGGAATGATGAGGTGGGTTTTAGTGGAGGAGGAGGGGCAGGAATATGTCCAATAATCAAGTTCTAAAATGACTTCAAATCCTTGCATCTCGGATTCTGCTTTACAAAAGCACATTCGCCCTAACTGCGGTGAAAACCCTTAACAAATGGACAGGTCTGCACTGCTCTGCGTCTGTAGGTTTGCTGGGTCCCTAATCAAGTGCAGCGGGCTCCCAAGCCTCAGGGCTGTCCTTGGAGTCACCTGCTGTGGAGCAATTTCCCCACCCTAGGGCCCTGATGGCTCTAACTTGGCGCACAGGAGTCTCCCCACTTAAGTCAATGGGACTATTCGCATGCTTCATAGGCACCTTGCTGAATTGGGGCCAACGAATAAACAAGCCCTTTCTAGCCCCGCTGCTCTGCAAGCCTGTGCTCAAGGAAGTGGCCAGGGCCTGTGCACGCCTCGTTGCAAAGCTTTCAGAGGAAGCAATGGGGATGCAGAGAAATGCAACTTGCAGGAGGCAGGACAGTCACAGTGTTCTTGGAGCTAGCAGGAGTCCTTAGGCTGTCGCACCACCTACAGAGCCCTGCTCCATATTCCAGAGCCGATGCTGTTATCCCATATGCTTCCGTCTATAACAATCCCCCAAGAGCAGCTGTATAGAAATGTGTGCGAATGGCTACGCAACACCTAAAGGGCACACGGGACTCTAGGATACTCGCTGAGGTGTCACAGAAATATGAGCTGGAAAAGGCCTGCCAGGACGCCCCATCCGTCTCCCTGCCCATGAAGAATTAGTCCCTGCTCAACACCTACTCGTCTTTGTCTGGTCTAGGTTTAAGTGACTGTGCACTTCCCTGGGAAACTCTCCCCCACTGAGAAGGCCGAGTGTGGAAAGCTCTGATCTGAAATGTCCAACAGCGGCTGTGCTGACTCAGTAAGAAGTAATAACAATAATTATCATCTTACATTCATGTGGCACTGCTCAGCCTGAAAGATCCCCAAGTGCCTGACACACAGACGTGCGTGGCCTTGGTTACCTGCTGTGCGACTCCACTGGTTGTGTAGTAGGTTCGCGAAGGGTATGTAGGAGGGTTGACTGTGTGTATACTCCCATCCATCACACAGCCACCCCAGAGGCCTGATACTCCATGGCCTGATGGTGACTTGTGGAGTCATTTGCACATGTGCAAAGGGAGTGTCAAACCTACCACATCACAACTCTCTGCTTGCTTACCCCAGTGGGGGTATGGACGACCCGCTTCGTACAGGATCAGCGACTGAGGTACAAGGCTGTGAAAAATCAGGAGCACAAATTGAACGGCCCCTTTATGGAAATGCAGCTGCCATTGAACTTGTGGTGGGAATTTAGATGGGCAGTGCATAATCCTCCGTATCGGGGTTTGGCCAGGTCCCTGGGTTAATCCCCCTACTCTTTTGAAAACTGCCAGGTGAGATTTAATACCCCCCCCCAAGTGGGTGCAACTACTGAAAGAATCACATTTGTTTAGTCCGTCACTGAAAATGCCATACAATATTGGCAGAGGAAGGCAGAGGATTTTCCCAGGCAGAGGATCTGATCTGGCCTGGGGCTGCTGTGTAAAACCTCAAACACAGACAAGGATGAGGCATTTATTGACGCTCTTTAAATCCTTCAGCCGTGCTGGGCATTTGGTTGGGCAGCAGATTTAAATGTACGCTGAGCTGCCTGAACTAGGCTAGGGCCAGGTACATTGGTCCTAGAGCACGGGTCCTAGGTTCAATGGGTTGGATGGGGCGAGGCACCAAGTACACTGGGCTGGACAGAAGTGATAACATGATTGATGGGGTTTGAGTCTCTGGTGTAAATTAGGAGTGGCTCCAGTGGTGTAAAATGGGGGTCAGTGAGGGCAGAAGAAGAGGGTATAATTTAAGACTAGATATTATGTGAGGATCTCGCACAGGCCAGGCTTCCCCTTCCCCTCTTGTACAGAGTCGTGCAGCAGCCATTCATTACAACCCTGGTGCCTCCCTCGGTGCAAACTGCAGCAATCAGTCACGGATCCCACTCCGCCTGGAGCAGGTGCCTTCTGTCTTGCCTCAGCAACAAGCCAAGACCCAGAGGAGGCCTTAGCAAGCAGACAAATTGTCTTCCCAGAATTGATTCTCCAGCCAGGGCTGCTGCTGGCTGAATTCACTTAGCCATCCTCCCTCGGTCCCAGCCCAGTCTCTTCCCCGTCTGAGTGCATTCTCTCGCCCCCAGTGCCTGCCTGTCTCTTTCACAGTGGCGCTGAGCTTCCTTGCTTCAGCCCTCTGGGCTCCCTCTGGATTTCAGAGGCTTCAAAGGTGCATCCACTCCCTCCTCCCACCCCTTTTTCTGTGTTGGAGTCTCCTTGTTTGCTTTCAATGAGCCTGTTTAGGTTAATGCTGTGGAAGCTGCAGCAAGAAGCTGACACAGCTCTCCCCATACCCAGCTGTTTTAACAGGTGCTTGGCTACACGCCAGGCATGGAGCTCTCTCTCTCCCAGGGCCAGACCTGGAACTCCTCAACCTTGAGGAGCACAGAGTGATCTGCTCACAGGTGTCTCTTCCCTACCTGCTTGAAGGAGTCCTGCCCTGTTCTGAGAGACAATGGAAAAAAGCTGATTTACACCAGTCGGTTCTGGGCTTGGTGCCCGTTTTGCTCATGCACCCTCCCTGGCTGTCATTTTTGGGGAGTAAAATCCTGGCAGAGGGCACTATGCCTGCCTGCTATGGCAGAGGGTGCTTCAGAGCCCAGCCATAGCACTGCATTCACCGCGGGCTTCGCATTGTAATGCCCAGACCGAGCCCGGAATGCTTTTATCCTTGTGCAGCAGAAGAGAAAAATACCAGCTTATTCCCAGAGAAATGGGTCCTCTATTATCTCCTAACTTCTTAGTTAAAATGGCCTGAAAAAGGCAACCCCTGAAAGCTTTTTGTGAGACAGAATAGGTGCATAATCACCACGCTTTCCATTCCCCCAGCACAGTGCTTTGGCAGTGGTAGGCCAGGTCCTCCGCTGGCATCGATTGACCGAGCTCTAGTGAAGTCAATATGCCATTTGCACCAGCGGAGGATCTGCCCCATTAATAGAGAGATGGAGCACACACTTGTGATCTCTGAGGCAGGCTGGGTGTGAAGGAATTCGCCCTCCCCCCCTTCCCCAGCTGTGGAGTGGCTCCCTGGGGGGCAACGACTGCTGGAACTGTGCACCAGTGCACCTACTGGCCACCCCGCTCCCCCAGCAATCCCTCCCCTGTGCCTAGGCCTGGCATGGCCTCCCAAAATCTTGCAGAGAAAAGTCACACTCTCCTGAGCAAGGAACACAGGCAAGAATGATCAGCCCCCTGGGCAGGAGAAATCAAAATGCCGTCTGCCTTCAGTGGCAGAGTGGGCCTAGGCACGTGATGGTGACATGCCTGCCAGTCTGACAAGCACCATCCAAGCCACTGGGCCATTAAATGTCTCTTCTCCATTGTGAGTGGCCTGGCTCTCCCCATGACCCCATTCAGACCACTGGCAAAGCCCATCCCACAATCCTGGACCCTTCTCCCTGGGGTCTCTCTCCTTGACTCCTTCTTCCCGCTCCCTGGGAAGGCCCAAACCTGTTCCCACTGAAATCAGGGGCGGTTCTGCCATGGCTTCAAGTGGAGCAGGCCCTTCATATTGTTCCATTAATGGGGGCTGCTGGTCAAAAGCCACCTCCCACCCTACAACTCTGTATTGGGCACTGGTGCGACCGCTGTTGGAATATTGTGTCCAGGTGTGGTGCCCACGCTTCAAGGATGCTGATAAACTGGAGAGGGTTCAGAGAAGGGGGGGATATGATAGAGGTATATAAAATCATGAGTGGTGCGGAGAACGTGAATAATTACTTTCCCATAATATACTTGTTCCCATAATATAAGAACTAGGGGCCACCAAATGAAATTAATGGGTAGCAGGTTTAAAACAACTAAAAAGTTCTTCTTCACTCAGCGCACAGTCAACCTGTGGAACTCCTTGCCTGAGGAGGTTGTGAAGGCTAGGACTATAACAGGGTTTAAAAGAGAACTAGATAAATTCATGGAGGTTAAGTCCATTAATGGCTATTAGCCAGGATGGGTAAGGACTGGTGTCCCTAGCCTCTGTTTGTCAGAGGGTGGAGATGGATGGCAGGAGAGAGATCACTAGATCATTACTTGTTAGGTTCACTCCCTCTGTGGCACCTGGCATTGGCCGACAGGCTACTGGGCTGGATGGACCTTTGGTCTGACCCAATATGGCCGTTCTTATGTTCTTAAGAGCCAGGAGAATGATTATTGCTACAAGGCAGGTTTTCTAATCTTTTAGAGGCAAGGAGTTCAATCAATTTAGCTTAACAAACAGAAGGTTGAGGGGTTACTTGACTACAGTCTATAAGTACCTACAAGGGGAACAAATATTTAATAATGGGCTCTTCAGTCTAGCAGAGAAAAGTCTAACACCCTCCAGTGGTTGGAAGTTGAAGCTAGACAAATTCAGCTTGGAAATAGGGTATAAATTTTTAATGGTGAGCATAATTCACCAGTGGAGCAATTTTCCAATGGTCATGGTGGACTCTCCATCACTGACCATTTTAAAATCAAGATTGGATGTTTTTCTAAGAGATCTGCTCTAGGAATGATTGTGGGACAGTTCTCTGGCCTGTGTTCTACAGGGTGTCAGACTAGATGATCGTGATGGTCCCTTCTGGCTTTAGACTCTATGAATCTAAAACTATCCCACCCACAAGATGACTGGTGCTGAGCTCGCTCTTCAGCTTGCATTTCCCAGATGTCTCCCTGGGCCCTGCGTCACCCACAGCACTGCAAACCGGGCTGTTTGAAACTCATGTCGCCCCCAGGCACCTGCCTTGATTCCTTACGAACCCAGGAAACCACAGGACCAAGTGTAAACATCCTCCCTACAATGTATGTCACCTTCCCCTCGGACAGGAAAACAGGGCACGCTGGCCAATAGGGGACGAAGCAGCACGCTGGGCGTGCTGGTTCCTGGGCATCGACACACTCTGGGGGAGGCAGCCACTCGCGGTGGAAAGAGTGCTACAAGAGACAGGCTTCAGCCCATCTGCATTCCCCCTGCCTCCCCCTGCTTTTCTCCTGGATAACAAACAGCCTCTCTGCACGCTGCCTCAGTCAGCACTCTGGCTTCCTGGAAACTGGTGCTGAACGAATGCAGGAAGCTTCGCAGCTGTAGATGAAAGAATCAGCCAACAAGTAATTAAGTCTTGTCTACCAGGAATTTGCAGATCCCTGCCTCTGGGACCCGGCCCACTTCCCCTCAGCCTCTCGACGCTTTGGGTCTATGAGGATGGCTTGGCTCGTGTCCATCAGCGCCGATTCCCACCGCTGGCCCTGCTCAACTCTCCGCTCTCTCGTCAGCTGCACGCATCGTGCAATGCCGCAGCGGCTCAGCTGCACTTTGTCACAATGCGAGGATTACAGAGACTCCCTTTCCCACAGCTGCGAGGGACGCTTGGCTTTTCTCAGGCAGCACTAACGCCCAGGCTCAGAAGGGCTTGTTTCCTTGGCTGGCGGGTGGAGGGCTGCCCTGGTAGCTTGCCAGAAGCCTGAGGCTCACCCTGGTTCCGTATAAACTGGAGCACGCTGCAACCTGAGAGGTGGCCAGCAGAAAAGGCAGGCCCCAGCATGCAATGTTTCAACCCACCTGACCTGTGTTGGGGACACCAGCGTTTCTGCTAAGAGAGGGGTCTGCATAGGATTTCATGTGGCTCCCTAACTGACGCCCGCACGGGCTGCATTGCTGAGTGACATGGGCCACGCCCATCCCTCCTCAGCTTTCCCAGCTGGACGGAGACTGTTGTCTGAAGCCAGGTCTAACCACACACCCTGCCTCCAAATCCATAAGCTGCCTGGGCTTCTCAATCCCTTTGTCCTGCTGAGCCAGTCCCGACTCCCAGCGCAGCCCCTGCCAGCTGTGATTTCAGCTGCCAGCAGCACCCGCTGCATGCCAGCCCTGCCTGTCTCCCTGGCTAATTACCAGCCTGCTCCCTTTTTGCCTTTTATGTGTTTGTCCCCTGCATCCACAGCGTCAACATTTCACAATATGTCCCTGTGCTGCTGCTTCCCGTCAGCACACAGCCCGCCCTTGGTAACGGGAGCCACCGCCCTAGCTAATTAGCTGAGAATCGCTTGGTTTTGGCCGCTCCTCTCCACGCCGAGCCCAATCAAAGACTCATTTGAACTAGTCCTCTGACTCCAGGCATGGTTCAGGGAAGGGACTGGGCCCTCTTCAGTCTCCTCGTTAGCATAATCTGCCTCCCTGGGTTCCCAGGCGCTGCCCCAGGGGCAGTTCGGTAGCTGCACAGGCCAGGCACCAAAAGGATATGAAAATGAGCAGCGCATACCCAAATGCAGCCCCCGGGCTGGCGTAAGCTCCTCTCCTGTGCTTGGGCACTGGTTTCCCCAGCTCGCTATCGGCGTGCGAGAAGAGGCAGCATTTAGCCCTCACCATCCAGCTGGGCCCCATTTCCAGCCCAAGGCCCAACCTGATTCAACAAGCCATTACCTTCCAGCTGCTCTACCTGGCCCTGGGGAGAGCCGTGCCATCCTGGCCGCAGGATGGGGGTGAGGAGCACAAAGGTGGACTTCTGCCCTACCTTTCCTCCCCGCATCACTCCTTTGGTACTGCCTGGGGCTTGGCAGTAGCCAATGATCCAGCCCTGAATCTTTCCCCCTTGGCCCTCCCTGGCTTTTCTCTGCTCTCGCTGACTGAGAGAGGTGTGATCTGTGAGCCAGGACCATTCCTCCTCCTGGCTCTGCCACCGACTCTCTCTGTGACCTAGGGCAATTCACTTCCCCACATTGTCCAAGTCTCCCCAGGGAGATAATGACACCTACCGCACAAGGACGCTGCATGGATTCTTGGTCACATAAGAGCTTTGAAGATGCAATTCCCTGACTGATTCCCATTCCCTCTTCCGCTCCCCCCCACCCTTAGCAACTGATCCTCCGGCTACTCCCCCTCTCTCTTTGCATTCTTGGCAATTTTTGAGACTTGTCTTTGTCTATTGATCCCTGCCAGGGTATTTTGTCAGGAGCACGATGAACATGGCCTGCCACTAGCCACAGCCCCTCTCAAGCCGCCCAGGAAATGCTTTCCTTCCTGGTGCATTTTGTGTAAGACTCTAGTGATCCTGGGTGTCAGTGTTCACAGGTGGGATTCCCCAAGCCTTGTGTCCTAGTCACAGGGGGCAGCTGGAATTTGGGACTCTTCTGTGCTTTAAGGAGGAGGGACAACACCTGCCCTCCAGCAGCAAATGCTACCTCTTCCCATCAGCCCCTCTCCACCTTGCTTTGGGCTGGCTGACATCCGGGCCCATGGGACACAAAGTATGTGGAGGAATAAGCCCAGGGCTGGGCGTCAGGAAGGCCTGTATTCCCATCCTGACTCTGCCACCGAATGGCTGGGTGGCTTTGGAAAACTGACTTCAATTCTCTGCCTCGGTTTCCCCATCTATAAAAGAGGGATACTGATCATTCTGTTCCCTGCTGCAGAGGGATGTAGTGAGGATGCTTTAGTTAATATTCTCATAGCACTGTGTAAGTGTTACAAATTATTCTGATCTGCCAGAACTGTCATCCAGGGCACGGAGTGATGCTCTTGGAAAAAAACAAAGATCTGAAGCCCCTATGAGCTGTTTTCTTGCCTCCCCTCTCCAGAATCTCTCTCTCTTTCTTTCTAAAGGTTTCAGAGTAGCAGCCGTGTTCGTCTGTATTCTCAAAAAGAAAAGGAGGACTTGTGGCACCTTAGAGACTAACAAATTTATTTGCGCATAAGCTTTCGTGAGCTACAGCTCATCCGATGAAGTGAGCTGTAGCTCACAAAAGCTTATGCTCAAATAAATGGGTCAGTCTCTAAGGTGCCACAAGTCCTCCTTTTCTCTTTCTAAAGCGCCTCTAATACTGCAGCATCTGGGCACTGCGGAATGATTACAGAGAAACAGTGAGTTGTATCCAGAAGGGGCAGTCAATTCTCCTTCCGACGCTGGTTTAGCAGAAGTGGTTCAGCATGAAGATTCCTCTCACGGGTGCTCAAGGTACAGTAACCAAGAGGAAGGAGCCAGGCTGCATTTTCAAATACTGATGCACTGCGCAGTTGTGCACACGCAAAGGCAAATAACCACATCTGCAAAAATGCACCTGCGCTCGGAGAACCAGAAGGTGTGTGTGCAAATACCCGTGTGTCCACAATTACCCATTCTGCAACTGCACATTCTTACTGGCATGCACCACTCCCTGCCTTGTCACTTGCTTATTTTATGGATTAACTTAGTCCTCCGCATTCATGAAAGCAAGATACAGCCAGAACCTTCCAGAGCTGGGAATCAAGCAGGTGGATGCCACACAAGCTTCCCTTGCAGAGCTCTGCCAAGGCAGCTCGATCTTAACTTTCAGCTTCTCTCTTACACTCCTGGGCTCCCATTCCGCTCCGTCCATGCCCAGCAGACTGCGGTTCCTGCAAAGGGCAGCCAGTGCAGTTCGCTCCTGAGCAGTAGCGGCTTGGCTATTGGAACTGCATGGGGGGAAGCACTGGGATATCCATGCAGGGGGCTGTTGCAGTCCCACACCCCTCCTGACCCAGACTGCACGGTGCTTCTAAATGAACGAAGCCTTGAAAGCTCTGAAAACAGTAATTGATAATGCGAGAAAATTCCACATCTGTCAAACTGCTCTCTCAGTGGCGCTCTTATCACCCAACATCCCCCAGTACAGATTTCACGGTCTGTGACGCGTTTTTCATGGCTGTGAATTGGGTAGGATCCTACTCGTGGCGACAGCTCATTTTTGAACAGCTGAGTGTGCTTTATGTCACAACCTGGGGCTCCTAGGGGAGTCAAGGGGAGCTTTGCCTTTGACTTCACTGGGAGCAGAATTTGGTCCTTAAGGAAGATCAAGTCCAGACTGAGAAACTTAAAGCTCTGACTCTCCTTGAATGATGGAGGCACTTTACTAACATAAAAAGAAAAGGAGTACTTGTGGCACCTTAGAGACTAACCAATTTATTTGAGCATGAGCTTTCGTGAGCTACAGCTCACTTCATCAGATGCATACCGTGGAAACTGCAGCAGACTTTATATATACACAGAGAATATGAAACAATACCTCCTCCCACCCCACTGTCCTGCTGGTAATAGCTTATCTAAAGACAGGTTTCAGAGTAACAGCCGTGTTAGTCTGTATTCGCAAAAAGAAAAGGAGTACTTGTGGCACCTTAGAGACTAACCAATTTATTTGAGCATGAGCTTTCGTGAGCTGTAGCTCATGAAAGCTCATGCTCAAATAAATTGGTTAGTCTCTAAGGTGCCACAAGTACTCCTTTTCTTTTAGCTTATCTAAAGTAATCATCAGGTTAGGCCATTTCCAGCACAAATCCAGGTTTTCTCACCCTCCACCCCCCCACACAAATTCACTCTCCTGCTGGTGATAGCCCATCCAAAGTGACAACTCTTTACACAATGTGCATGATAATCAAGTTAGGCCATTTCCTGCACAAATCCAGGTTCTCTCACTCCCTCACCCCCCTCCAAAAACCCACCCCCATACACACACAAACTCACTCTCCTGCTGGTAATAGCTCATCCAAACTGACCACTCTCCAAGTTTAAATCCAAGTTAAACCAGAACATCGGGGGGGGGCGGGGTAGGAAAAAACAAGAGGAAATAGGCTACCTTGCATAATGACTTAGCCACTCCCAGTCTCTATTTAAGCCTAAATTAATAGTATCCAATTTGCAAATGAATTCCAATTCAGCAGTTTCTCGCTGGAGTCTGGATTTGAAGTTTTTTTGTTTTAAGATAGCGACCTTCATGTCTGTGATTGCGTGACCAGAGAGATTGAAGTGTTCTCCGACTGGTTTATGAATGTTATAATTCTTGACATCTGATTTGTGTCCATTTATTCTTTTACGTAGAGACTGTCCAGTTTGACCAATGTACATGGCAGAGGGGCATTGCTGGCACATGATGGCATAAATCACATTGGTGGATGGTCAAAACTGGACAGTCTCTACGTAAAAGAATAAATGGACACAAATCAGATGTCAAGAATTATAACATTCATAAACCAGTCGGAGAACACTTCAATCTCTCTGGTCACGCAATCACAGACATGAAGGTCGCTATCTTAAAACAAAAAAACTTCAAATCCAGACTCCAGCGAGAAACTGCTGAATTGGAATTCATTTGCAAATTGGATACTATTAATTTAGGCTTAAATAGAGACTGGGAGTGGCTAAGTCATTATGCAAGGTAGCCTATTTCCTCTTGTTTTTTCCTACCCCCCCCCCCCGATGTCCTGGTTTAACTTGGATTTAAACTTGGAGAGTGGTCAGTTTGGATGAGCTATTACCAGCAGGAGAGTGAGTTTGTGTGTGTATGGGGGTGGGTTTTTGGAGGGGGGTGAGGGAGTGAGAGAACCTGGATTTGTGCAGGAAATGGCCTAACTTGATTATCATGCACATTGTGTAAAGAGTTGTCACTTTGGATGGGCTATCACCAGCAGGAGAGTGAATTTGTGTGGGGGGGGTGGAGGGTGAGAAAACCTGGATTTGTGCTGGAAATGGCCTAACCTGATGATTACTTTAGATAAGCTATTACCAGCAGGACAGTGGGGTGGGAGGAGGTATTGTTTCATATTCTCTGTGTATATATAAAGTCTGCTGCAGTTTCCACGGTATGCATCTGATGAAGTGAGCTGTAGCTCACAAAAGCTCATGCTCAAATAAATTGGTTAGTCTCTAAGGTGCCACAAGTCCTCCTTTTCTTTTTGCGAATACAGACTAACACGGCTGTTACTCTGAAACCTTTACTAACATAGTGTGTTAGCATAAGTATTTCACTGGGTTTTCCAATGGCATGCTTTATAGCCTGGGTAATGTCTCACTGTTCCCACAAGGTCGAAGTCTGATCCATACAAAGGAGGATTAAACTCTCCCAGCCTTGCTGTACTGAAATGTGTCTAAACAGGAATGGATTAGGAAAAATATTTCCCCATTACCTTTGGATTTCCTGGGTAGTTCAGTGTGTGATTTACTGGGCAGTGTGGAGATCCATTGATACAGTGTTTGAGGACAGGACTGTACCTGGTTCCATTCTGACCCACTTTCTTGGTTTTCTCCTGGAGATGAAAGGCTGGTGCGTGGACCCCCTGGAATGTGGCAACCTCCATTTCATTTCCCCTCCCCCCCCACATAACTACATTTCCATAACAGCCCAAACATAATGAATACCTGGCAGATGCTCCCAGTTCTCTCCCTGGCAGGGCTTGTTAATTATCTTCCAGACCCACCTGACATGCTGCCAGAAAACGGAAATCACATTTCAAAAGAGAACAGGGGAGTTCTACATCTGCTCCATGATAACCAGCAGCCAAGGAGGGCAGGGGATGGGGAAGGCAAGAGGAGGGCTCATCCCTGAATGTGGCTATCCTGCCCTGATCTTTCCCAGCTGCCCTGGGATCTGCCTTTGAACTTGATTCAATAGAAGCTGACACTTCCCCCATTTTGTTCAATGCAGCCAGATGGTAGGAAGGGCCGATGGCTGCAGAGAGGCAGATTCTGCACTGCTTTGCATGCTGGGCAGAGCCGGTGAAAACGCTGCCAGCCACGGGAGGGAGGGAGCGGAGCATTAGGTAGGGTTTTACACGCACTCTGCACAGCTGGAGATGATCAGGCAGTGGGGAACCAGACCCAAGGACTGAAAGGGAAGTGGGTATTTCTAAGTCTCCTGCTCCTGGCAGTGTCTGTTTTGCTGCAGTAACCTCGAACCCCAGCTCCAGGGGAGCCTGCTGGCACAGTCTGCAAACCAGTTTTTATCCAGCTTCAATGCCAGTTTAAACACCTGAAGTAAAAGATCCCTGTTTGAGAGTCGGTCAGTTATTTCATGCCTCTTGGAACAGGGTGGGTTGGCCCAGGGCCTGGAGAGCCTGGAGCTAAGTCAGCCCTGGTTACAGGATGAGCCCCACCTGAGAGGAATCAGGTGCGTGTGGTATACAAGGAGCAGGAAGTTGCAGTGAAGGGGGAAAGCTCAGAAAGCTGTGGCAGAGTCTGTAGGGCGTGAGGAAAGCTCTTTAGACAGGTAGGCATGGAGGCCTGTGAGAAGGAAGAAAAACCTTGGGAGGTGTGGACTTGTGAATGGACTTTGGCTTGGGGTTTGATTTACATTTTATTTGAGATTAATAAGCCTGGTCCCCAAAGAGGGGTATCTCTCAACCAAGAAAAAACTGGAAGTTTATTTGAGGGGGGAAAAAAAGCAGGTGTTTATTTGAACAAACCAAGAGGGGAAACTGAGGCAGGCTGCCTCTCATGTGGCCCTAAGACATGAGGGGATGCATAGGAGGCAACCAGCCTAGTTAAAACTTGTGTAACCAGCAGGATCCTCCAGGGCCCCTCCCATCAAGGAGAGAAACCGAAGGTGTGGGACAAGTCGGATGGAAGAAGTCCTTTGTTGGCAGACCCCAGCAGGAGCAGGAACAGAAGGCACAGTGAGCCATGCAGCAGAAGGTACAGGGGGTGGGGTTTGGGGCCCAGATGCCTGGGAGGGCAGGGACCTGGACTAAGGGTCCACCCAAATGTTGTAGAGGTGGAAAGACAGAGCACATTAAGAAGGCCTGCCCCTTGAATATTGAGGTCTGTGGGGAGGGAGAAGCCCTGCAGACCGAGAGAGATTCAAAAAGAGGAACAGTCTGTGTGTTTGCAGAAGTGTGTTGGCCCTGGCTGCTGGAGGTGCTGGCCACAGCAATCCCCACTGTGAGTGAGCAGAGGAAGGAAACAAAGCCCCAGCTGGCCGTTGGGGAAAGTGACCAAATGTGGGGGTGGGCACAGAATGGCAGAGTTGTATTGGTGTTCGGGAGAGGGGGCCAAAGTGGACATTCCAGCCAGGGCAGCACCACTTCCAATGAAACTGTGGGTCCAATAAAAAGGATTTTTAAGGGGTCTGTAAACTCTGGGGTCATAGCCTATGGCTGGAGACTTGCCAATACAGTACCTATATTTAAGAAGAAGAGGGGAGGGAAGTGATCTAGAAAACTACAGGCCTGTTTGTTCCAAGACCTTGCATACAACTGAGGTCAAACTAACTCTGAAAGAGCAAGTAGTTAAGGACATAGAGGTAAAGAGTAATTGGGATAAAATACAACATGGTTTTGCCAAAGGTAGATCATGCCAAACCAAGCTGGTCTTTCTCTTGAGAAGATTTACTGCATTTCTAGACAAAGGAAATGCAGTAATCTAATTTACCTGGATTTCTGTAAGGCATTTAATACAGTTCCACATGGGATATTATTAGTTAAATGAGAGAAGATGGGGGATTAATATAAGACTTGAAAGATGGGTAAGGAACAGGTTAAAGGGAGACTACAGTGGGTCATATTGAAAGGTGACTGTCAGGTTGGAGGGAGGTCACTAGTGGAGTTCTTCAAGGATCGGTCTTAGGACCAATCTTATTTAACACTTTCATTAGTGACCTTGACACACAAAATGTATGCGCTAATAAAATGTACGGATGACACACAGTTAGGAGGTATTGCCGATATGGAGGAGGACCAGAACATCATGCATGAAGATTTAGATGACCTTGAAAACTGGAGTAATAGAAATGGGATGAAATTTAATAGTGCTAAGTGTAAGGTCATGCATTTAGAGACTAACAACAAGAATTTTTGCTATAAGCTGTGGACGTATCAGTTGGAAACAACAGAAGCGAGGAGAAAGGCCGGGGTATTGGTCAGTCACAGGATGACTATGAGCCGCCAAAGTGATGCATTAACCTGTTTCATGGCTGCAATCCTAGGATGCATCAGGCAAGATGTTTCCAGTAAAAATAGGGAAGTGTTATCAATTATACAAGACACTGGTGAGACCTCATCTGGAATACTGTGTGTAATTCTGATCTTCCAGTTTGAATTCATCCTTCTTAGACATGGAACAGGTGCAGAGAAGGGCTACTAGAATGATCAGAAGAATGGAGAACCTATCTTACTAGAGGGGACTCAAAGAGCTTGGCTTGTTTATCCTAACCAAATAAAGGCTAAGGGGAGATATGATTGCACTCTATAAACACATCAGAGGGATAAACACCAGGGAGGGAGAGGAGTTATTTAAGTTAAGGGCCAATGTTGGCACATGAGCAAATGGATATAAACTGGCCATCAATATGTGTTTAAGCTTGAAATTAGATGAAGGTATTTTAATCATCAGAGGAGTGAAGTTCTGATATAGCCTTCCAAAGGGAGATGTGGGGACAAAAAAATTTAACTTATTTCAAGACTGAGCTTCATAAGTTCATGGAGTGGGTAGTATGATGAGATTGGCTATAATGGCATATGGCCCATCTGTGACTACTACTAGCAAATTATCTCCATTGGCTAGAGACGGCACACTAGATGCAGAGGGCTCTGAGTTGCTTTCCCAGGTGTTTGGCTGGTGGGGGGCCTCCCACAAAGTCAGGCTCTAACTGATCACCATATTTTGGGTTATGAAGGAATTTTCCCTTAGGTCAGAGTGGCAGAGACCTGGCGGGTGGGCGTTGCCCTCCTCTACATCATGGAGCATGGGTCACTTGCTAGTGTGAACTGGAGTAAATGGTGGATTCTCTGTAACTTGAAGTCTTTTAAATCAAGATATGAGAACTTCAGTAACTCAGCTGGAGATTATGGGTCTATGACAGGAGTGGGTGGGTGAGGTTCTGTGGCTGTGCTGTGCAGGAGGTCAGACTAGATAATTGTGATGGTCCCTTCTGGCTTTAAAGTCTGAGTCTGTGCAATGCAGCGCTGGCAGGATGGGCTAGAGAAAGTCTGACCTCTCCGGCAGAGAAGCCAGCAGAAATTGGCTACATTGGAAGAAGCCAGGGAGCTGGCCCTAAGGGAAAAAGAGCGAACTTGAGGGAGAGCTAGAGGGTTTGCAGATGGAAAACAGCCTGTCAAGCTATGAAGGCCTCTGTAATTTAGGGAAGAAAAGAAGAAAAATTCCCTCAAGTAGAAGTTGCCCTAGGGTGGGCAAGGTTTTCAGTGTGGGGTGGGGTATGGAGCAGGGTGGCTTACTCCATGGGCTAGAGAGCATGGAGCTAAGCCAGTCCCGATTACAGGATGAGCCCCACCTGAGGGGAATCGGGTGATTCCAGTATCAAAGGAGCAGGAAGTTGCAGTGATGGGGCTGCGCTGAGGATCAGGAAGCTGTGATGAGTCTCCAGGCAGGGAGGGAGGTCTGGGAGGCCGAAGAGAAATCTTGCGTTGTGTGCACTTCTGAATGGACTTTGTTTGGGGGTTCAGAGTTATTTTCAGTGTATTTTGTATTAATAAGCCCAGGAGGGGTGTATTTCGCCTAAGGGGGGAAAAAAATGAAGTGAAATTTGAGTAATCTGGAGGGGAAACTGAAGAAGGCTGTGTGTAGTGTGACCCTATGCCACCAGGGGGCACACAAGCGGCAGCTGGCCAAGTTACACTTGCATAACACCTCCTAGCTATACCTGATTGCAAGGTAGCGTTGCCCATTTCGGACTTACATACATTTCCCTCCATCATACACAATCTAGCTGTTGTCTCATTGCTTATTCCTGTGTGTTACTGACCACAGAAGTGCTGCAGCTGGAAATGGAGGCTGTGGAAAACTTCAAGGCCTGCAGCTGTGTTTGGGCTTGGATCCTCCAGGTGACCATGCCTCTTGGGAGATTTTAAAACCCTGTTTACAGCTGTTGTTCTTCTGATCTCAAGCCAGGGATCAGTACCTGCAGGCTTGTACATGATCCATTGCCCCAGCTCTCTTCTTCCTGTGCTGTGATGCTGTATTGGATGGGATGGTGCATTTCCCAGTTATAATCCTTGTAGAATTCCAACAGAGCCGAATTAAGCGCTGATGTTGGAGTCTAACAAGGAAATGGCTTCACTGTGTCTCAAAACTGGGGCTCAGGGGAAGTTTCACACTGATGCACAGAACCAGGCCAGACACGCCAGGTTTCAGATTCCTCTCCAAAGTTGTTTGTGGTTTTTTTTTTTTTTTTTTGCACTGGAATCAGGCCAGTCTGCCCCCCATAGTCCCCTCCAACTCCACCTGACCCATAACAGCCCCCCTTGGCACCTTCACTGACCTTTAGGTCTCTTCAGGGTAATGGCAATGGCCTGCTACTCAGAGGTGGTTGGGGAGACAGCAAGCCTTCTCCCTCCCCCCGTTCAGGTGGTTCCCCAATTCCAAGGTCATGCATATACCTTCTGTGGCCCTTCAGTGTAGACACTCACTACAGGGCCAAGAGGAGTTCTTCCATTTGCATAGGTAATCTACCTCCCCGAGAGGCTGTAGCTAGGCTGACAGAAGAATTCTTCCATCAGCCTAGCCCTGTCTACACTGGGGGTTAGGTTAGCAGAAGTACATCTTATGGGTGTGGATCTTTCCCAAATTGAGGTCAACTTAGCCCTGTCCTTTGACTAATGCTGAAGTCACTTCGTGCATGTGAATGTGGCTGAAGCCAGCCCAGTCTCTCTTTATTTCTGTCTTTTCCTCAGCCTCCCGAATGATTGATGTCAGGGCATCAAGCATGGCTCTGGCAAAAGGGTGAGCAGTGAAGTGGTGGGTTATTTAAAGTCTGGAGACAAACCTTATCGGTAAAAAGAAAAGGAGTACTTGTGGCACCTTAGACTAACAAATTCATTAGAGCATAAGCTTTTGTGAGCTATAGCTCACTTCATCGGATGCATACAGTGGAAAATATAGTAGGGAGATTTTATATACTGTGACAGGGCAAGGCCAGATGGCTATAGAAAAGTAGTGGGAGATAGATATATTAGCTCCAGGCTAAACAAATCCCTGGTACCAGGTTAAGTGAAATGGAAGCTGCTCCAGGTCAATTAAGACACCTGGGGCCAATTAAGAACTTTCCAGAAGGCAGGGAGAAGGCTAGGTTGATTGGGACACCTGAAGCCAATCAGGGGCTGGTTGAAACTAGTTAAAAGCCTCCCAGTCAGTCAGGTGGGTGTGCATATCAGGAGCTGTGGGAGGAAGTTGTGCTGTTGGAGAGGCTGAGTAGTACACACCATATCAGGCACAAGGAAGGAGGCCCTGAGGTATGGGTGAAGTGGAGCTTGAGGAAGTGAGGGCTGCTGTGCGGGAAGTAGCCCAGGGAATTGTACATGTCATGTTTCTAAAAGGTCAGCTACCATAGCTAATACTATTAGGGTCCCTGGGCTGGAGCCCGGAGTAGAGGGTGGGCCCAGGCTCCCCTCCCCCCACCTTTGCCCCCTGATTAATCATTGAGACTGGGAGACAACAGAGATTGTGCAAGGAAGGATAACTTCTCTTCACCTCCTTTGCTGGCTTATGATGAAAATGGCTCAGTAGACTGTGACCCTTGTCCCTAGAGAAAGAAGGGTTACGTGGAGGGTCACAGTGAACCTCTGAGGCTAGCGAAATCCGCCAGGAAACGTGGGACCCATGGAGACAAGGACAGAGCATTGTCACAATACACAGAGAACATGAAACAATGGGTGTTACCATACAGACTGTAACAAGAGTGATTACAGTCTGTATGGTAACACCCATTGTTTCATGTTCTCTGTGTATATAAAATCTCCCCACTATATTTTCCACTGTATATCCGACGAAGTGAGCTGTAGCTCACGAAAGCTTATGCTCTAATAAATTTGTTAGTCTCTAAGGTGCCACAAGTACTCCTTTTATTTTTATGGATACAGACTAACACGGCTGCTACTCTGAAACCTTATCGGGTTAGGAAAGCTCCCACGAGCCTCGAGATGTTACTAGGCTAAGGAGCCTTTTACTGTGAAGCTGCTGGTTTAAAACCTGCCTGGGACAGCTGTAGCTAGAAGTTATTGCTGGTTGATGGCTTTTTGGTGGCCCGTATGAAACGAGTTTTGTGGTGTTAGTCCCCTTCCCCAAGTGTAAGTGTCCACAGCATGTCAGACACCTATTCCCTGGCATCAGTGCATAGATACCAACGGGAGCAGACACCTTTTAGAAATACTGGAGAGAGATCACAAAAGTCCACTACCAAAAATGGCATTACCTGGCTACCCTGTCTCAGCAGAGCACTAGAAGGTGGTTTTGGAAAGTCATGTGCCCTCCCTCCCTTGAGGCCGTCCCAACAGGGTGCCATGGTTACTCCCTGGCCAACTGTGTAAATCGGGAGTAACTTAACTGAAATGAATCGAGTTGCAGAGGGGTAAAGCTGCTGTAACCAAGATCAGAATTTGGTGCAGCAGGTGGAAGCTTGCAGCCGGCTATTCCTGAGCTGCAGTGCAGTGGAGGATGTCAGTCCCCAGGGCTGCCCGTCTCACACCTTCCACCAACACCGAATTCATACAAAGTTACATGAACTTTCCTTCACACCCCCCGTGTCCTTCACGCCCCGCCCCCCGCCAGCCCCGTCCTCCAGGAAGCACTGTCTGCATTGCAGGAACTCAAGAGTTGTTGGCTGGAATTCACCCTGGGCGGCTCTGAGAACTTTAAGGCCTAGAGGGCCATAAAGAAATAACAAATGAAGCCTGCAAGGCCGTCCTAAATTGGCCATGAACAATTTGGCTGAGGTACCTTTAAGAGATCGAAATCAAATGAAGCATTTGGTTGCAACTCAAGTGTTTTGAATGTGGCTTTTCTCTTGGCTCGTGAGGGTGCAGACAAGGCTGGGCTAGCGCACACCATGGCAGTGAACACAGGCCTCTCCCAGCTGGCTGTGTCTGAGGTGACTGAGTAGATCCCCTCCTAGCCACCCCTTCCCTTTCCCAGCCGAGTTGCTCACCATGCTTGGGACTTCCTGCGGGGCATGCCATGCCTACGCCACGTGGAGTGAGGGCTCAAGTGGTAAATCAGCTGCCTGCAGATCCTGTCCGCGGACTTCCAGGGGTCGTATTCCTGGAAATAAAGGCACAGCTCAACCTCCTGCCACGTGACTCTGGCCCATCCTGGGAATGCTCCTGGGCCACCGGGAGAAGGTGGAACCTCTAGAGAGCCTCGGAGAGGACAGATGGGATGGGGAGGAATGAGACCCACGGGGAGGTGGGATGGAGACAGGAACAAGAGGGGGGGGTAAAGGCAAAGATGGGGCAGTGGACTGGGGCGATAGGAGGTGAGGTGATGGGCAGGGGAAAAGGAGTTGGAAACAGAAGAGTGAAAGGAGGAATGTAAAAGGGGGAAGTAAAGGGAAGGGGAAAGAGCACAAGTGACAGGAACTCCAGAGCTGGGAGTGGGGCTTAGGAAAGGGAATACCCCCACCCCACCCTCAAATCTGGAGGGAAGGCCTGTGGCTCCTCCCCTCAGGTCAGGCCTGAGACCACCTTGGGGAAAAATAACAGTGTAACCTCTCTCTGCAGTGCCTCAGGGGTGCCTATGGTTCCCTACAGCACGTGGCCTGGGGGAGCAGGGCTGGGAGTCACCCTCTTATCAAGGGGCTTCCTGCCCAGAAGGGGTGATTTGTTTTTAATACTCTGCTAGGTAGTTCCTGCTTTGGCTTTGGCTGTGGAGTGGGGGTGGGTATTTATATTTTAACCCCGGGGCGTGCTCTGGGATGGAAGGGTTTGTTGGATTTTGCCTTCTTCAGACTGGGAGGGAAACATAGCAACCTAACTACAGCTCTATACATGAAGCCTTCTCGTTCCTTGCCATCCATGGAAAATATCTGCACCTTCAATCACCCCACAGGTTAGAAGATCTGGAATTGAACAGCTCTGGAATCCAGCTAGTTGCCCACTCCCAGGTCTTCCTGCATCACTGGCTTGTTCCACCCTCCCACCCCCTTTACCATTGCACCTGAAAACGTGCAAAAATGTACACAAAGTTCAGGCTAAAGACTTACTAGGAGACAGAAAAATCCCATTCCCTAGTCACGTAGCCCTCCAAGGGTCTCCATTTCGAACGTACCACAGCATGCAACATTACTCACACCAGAAAAACAGCATAGGCTATTGGCTACACAATATAGTTAAAACTATAAATGTGCAAGCTCAGTCTCCATTTACAGAATCCCCCAACTGCTTATGATCAACCTGATTCAGGGCAACAAACTGAGCTATATATAAACATATTCTTCCACTCCACCACCCGCTGAGAGACCCTACAGAGTTGTGATGTCACTGAATGGGCAGTGGGAATGAAACTCTTTGCAATCAGCAAATTGCAGCCAACAGCGTGTTTCTGTGGCGGAGAAGAGCAAAGGGGAGATGTTCAGGCCGGGGGGATGGAAAATGGTTTTCCGACTAAATGGAAATATTCACCAGAGAAATTCCCTTTTCACTGAAAATTTGGAGGCTTTAGAGAAGAGCCAAAAAACATTTTCCATTTTTTGGTTGTTAAAAATGGAAATAACATGTCCTGTTATTGTCCTGTTGCCAAAATTAGGGAAACTTTTTTTTCAGGTTTTGGTTGCCCAAAAAACCCCACAATTTTTGTGTTTTGGATCTTCTGTGAAAACATGAGAAATTTCAAAGAAAACTCTTTTCCTGACCTGTTCCGGGGAATATAACTTGGGGCCGGGGTGGGGAAAGCCATTAGCCAAGCTCCCCTGTGGACACACTTTCAAAATGTAACTCTTCTTGAAGTGTTTTATTCTTTTTGTATAAGAAGCCGCCCTAGAGCACAGAGTCTCACGTTAAGCCCGTTGTGATGGGATGAGCCATTCTGAGATTTGAGCAGCGTGTGGAGAGGGATTCTTAGCAAGGGCTTTTTAGAATGAAATCTGTGAAGAACCCCTGCCCAAGACGGTCCATCCCTACAGGCTGAGTGATCCAGGGGCAGGGATTGCTTATGATCTCTGTGAGTACTGGATACCAGAAGTGGAACTCCATGGTGATTAGACTGTAAGGCCCAAATTTGTAAAGGCATGTGGATTTTTCTCTGCTCAGTGTTTGCAGGGCCCAAATGACGTAGATGGCTAACTCCCCTTTTGAGAAGTGAGTCAGGTGCTTAAAAGTCAACGGGACGTAGGCTTCTGTGAGACAGAGGCTTGGTCTACACTACCAACTTCTGGTGATATAACTATGTTCCTCAGATGTATGGAAAATCCACACCCCTGAGCAACACAGTTATACTGACCTAACCCTAACCCCCTTGTAGAGCTGGTGTGGTGTGGAGTGGAAAGCATACTGCACCCTCTCCAAGGGAAGCAGGGCTACCGCCCTGGTTTATGAACCGTGGGAACCCCCAGGAGGAATTCTGGGTCCAGCAAGGTCCCTTTGCAGCCCTCTCTAGTGCCCTGAGTGTGACTGTCTGCATGGGGAATGCAAGGCAGAGGTTTGAAGGATATTTGCAGTAGCTGCCCACACCAGAGCTGGGTGAGAGAGAAGAGTGGGAAAGCGGTAGAAGATTCCCCTTCCACCTACCTTTCTATCTCTGCACGGAGGCATATGTCTGACAGGGCAATTTCCTGCAATGTCTTAGGAAGACCTTACTGTATTACTTTTATGTATCATTGTGGACCGGGATTGTATGTAACTTCTTGGGGGCAGATGTGACAGATGAGAGACATGGGAGTTCAAAAAACTGTACTATAAATGTGCCAGACAAATCTGGACTTTTTGGACAATAAGTGGAAAGAGGATTTGCTCTGGAATTCCTAGGGTGAGGTGAATGCAAATTTCCCAACTCCAATTATGCAAAAACTCGGCCTTTCAAAGCTGTGCCCTGAGGAGAGGGTCCCTGTCTGATGATTATCTGTTACACAAGGCCAAGATCAGCTCGGGCCTTTGTATAAAGAAATGGCTGATCTGTGCAGTGTCTGGTCTGGTGCTGGATCTATGACAGATGAACTTCTAACCAGTTGTGGGGTTAGAAGGCCTAAAACCTACCAGAGCCACAGGTTGATTTGAGATGATTTCTGCTAAGCTGTTTAGCAGGTGTGTATGTTCTTTTATTGTTGCAATGCTTTCACCTTAAGAATAAAGGTGCTTGCTTGGAAGGAGCTGAATCATAACTTATAACTGCAGGCAATACATGGGTCATAGCCCTCAGAGAAAAGCAAACTGCAGGCACTGGCCTATTTCGACAGTCTGGCTTGCTGGGGATGTTGCAGTGTAACCCATGGAGCTTTGCAGCCTTAAAACCCCGACAGAGGATGGAGTGAGACATGGGTCTTCACCCAAGATAGGTGACAGCTACGAGCTGGAAGTCTAAAGCGCATACCCTGGAAGGACCACAGAGGGGGATATAAGTGCAGTCGCCCTGAACTGTGACAGTGTCATGGGAACATTGTGGGATTATCAGGGCCCAGCGCTCAACAGCAGGTACGGCGTGTGTGTGTGTGTGAGAATTACTGTCTGGTGGAGGTTGTACATTGCATAACAAATGGAACTGATTAAATGAATTGATTTCTACCCAGGGAACGGCACAGGGGTGTGAGTGTGTGTGTATGTACATGGGGCGTTGGGAGCTGCCTTCATCCCTTTGCTGCCCTCTTCATTAGTAATCATTGTAACGATCTAGGTTCAGGCCAACGTAGGACATTCTGCTTGAGTATGGGCAGGTACCACCATCCTGCCTTTATACAGAGAAATTCCAGGATGACTGCCATTGTTTTATGCAGTCCTTCAAATACTGCACGCTCAACAACCAGCACTCCTGTCCCATTCCCTACCGTGCCTCCTGCTGGGAGAGGCTGGGACTGGAGTATCTATGAGCGCCTTGCATTCCTGCAGAGACTCCTGCTCTGGGCCATTGGAAAGAGTCATGGTGAGTTGCCCACAGTCAGTGGTCTGCTGTCATTCCTGGTGATAAAAGATGGCACTGAAATAACTGAATTTGCTTGCACAAGTTCTTCTGGGGAGAGGGATAGCTCAGGGGTTTGAGCATTGGCCTGCTAAACCCAGGGTTGTGAGTTCAATCCTTGAGGGGGCCATTTAGGGATCTGGGGCAAAAATTGGGGATGGGTCCTGCTTTGAGCAGGGGGTTGGACTAGATGACCTCCTGAAGTCCCTTCCAACCCTGATATTCTTTGCACATGCTGCAGGATGAATGACAACGGGCAGAGCTGAAAGTGATTTGAGTGCTTAGAGAGGGCCAGTGTCATCAGGTGAGGATTCCCAAATGTGTCTGACTTGTTTAAAAAAACCTTCATAGCTGCCTGGCTTCCCAGCCCTTAGCTGTGTGACTGCAACACAGGGTGTGTAAGTCAGAACTGGATGGATAAAGCTGTCAATTACTCATTTCATTCTTTATGGCAAGTGCTTAGAGTACCACGCTTCGGGCACTGTAACTTTGCGAGGAAGTAGCTGAAGCATCCCAACTCCCTTGGGACATGCGGCACGTGTAATACCAGCGGGTGGCTTTACAGCTATTGTGTATGGTGCCACTTACAGCAAACAGCCGGGAGGGGTGCACTGTGCACACCTGCTCTGCTGCAGCCTTCCGCATAGACTCCCGCTCTGACTGGCAGGAGCCCTGTGGTTTAGGATCATAGAATATCAGGGTTGGAAGGGACCTCAGGAGGTCATCTAGTCCAACCCCCTGCTCAAAGCAGGACCAATCCCCAACTAAAGCATCCCAGCCAGGGCTTTGTCAAGCCTGACCTTAAAAACCTCCAAAGAAGGAGATTCCTCCCTAGGTAACGCATTCCAGTGCTTCACCACCCTCCTAGTGAAAAAGTTTTTCCTAATATCCAACCTAAAACTCCCCCACTGCAACTTGAGACATTACTCCTTGTTCTGTCATCTGCTCCCACTGAGAACAGTCTAGAGCCATCCTCTTTGGAAACCACCTGCAGGTAGTTGAGAGCAGCTATCAAATCCCCCCCTCATTCTTCTCTTCCGCAGACTAAACAATCCCAGTTCCCTCAGCCTCTCCTCATAAGTCATGTGTTCCAGTCCCCTAATCATTTTTGTTGCCCTCCGCTGGACACTTTCCAATTTTTCCACATCCTCCTTGTAGTGTGGGGCCCAAAACTGGACAAAGGACTTCAGAGGAGGCCTCCTCAATGTTGAATAGAGGGGAATGATCACGTTCCTCAATCTGCTGGCAGAGATTGTGCACAGCCTTCCTATTACTTGCCTAAGGTCTATAATCCAGACTTTTGTGCTGCCGAGTACCCATATGGAAAACGGAAAGAAACAAGGCGGGTGGCTGAGCGCTGCTATTTATCCCTTTATGTGCTTGGAGGTCTGATCCTGCAGGGTGCTGAGCCCCATCTACTCCTCAACTTAACTCCCATTGACTTCAGGGGCAACTGAGGTGTTCAGCATCTTCAGGGTGTGTATGTCTCCAGAGTGCAATCTATCTGATAAACAGTAGGCCAGCAGAAGAAGGTAGCCCCATCTATCCCCACCTCCCCTGGAAGGCACTGTGTCTTGTGAGGTTGAAGAGGCAGTCAGCATGAAGTAACTTAGAACTATAAACCCAGAGGTCATTGGAATGACAGTTGTGAAGCATTTTCATTGCAAACCCCCATTTTTAGGTGCTTATAACCTTCAGAAAGAAATGACTTCCTGGGTGGACATTTTTCATGCTGCTTCTCAGCCCATGGGGCGTGATTAAAGTTTTCACAATGTTTGGCTGCTAGTGAGCTGGCTGATTGGAGGGGCAAGGTGGGAGTGGAAGGTTGTTTCTGCGAGCTAATGGCCTACCACAACTAACCCTTCCTGACCTGAGGAGCCCTCCGTGTCCCACTGACACCAACAGGACGTCTGGCGAGGGAGGGTTTGCAGGCTCAGGCATTCAGGAAATGGCGCAGGTACCTTTTGGGGCTTGGATAACTGAACTGTCCCAGGTGGGCTGGTAGGAAGAACACTGCCTTTGCCCATCCTGCGTGCAGCAAGGTCTGACCTACAGCATCGATAACTGAGCTGAAGCAGCACCTTGCACGCACACTAGACGGGGTTTTCCTTAACAATGTAAGGCCCAAGCTTGCAAAGTGCTGCGTGCCTCCGCTCCCACTCAGGTCACTGGGGCAGCTCAGGGCACTGCAGGAACAAGCCCTACTGGCCAGATTTTTAAAGGAGCTCAGCCCCCTTACTTGGGGTCAGATTTCCAAAAGAGCTCTACGCGGCAGACCCTGGGCTCTTCTGAAGATCTGTCTCAGAATGTCCGAATGGGAGAAGCTGGGGGCGAAGTGCTCCTTGAAATATCTGGCTCTTAGTTAAGTGGGACCTGACCTCATTTGAAAATCTAGTCCAATATGCGGGTGCTGAGCGCTTGGAAATCTGGCCCTGAGCTCTTTCAATAACCTGGGGTCCCAAGAGCCCACTCCTGCCAAAGACAGCTGGTTGACTTGAACAGGAGTCGTGCACGCAGAGGGCTCGCAGGATATCTATCTGGAGGTACGGGCATTTATCTGAATGTCTGACTGATTACATGTACGCACAGGAACACTTAATCACCGCAGGCGCAGTGCTCCTGAGATATTCAGGAGATTGCAGGACGAGAGCTGGAGGTCCACCCCACCGTGCAATACATTGTTCAGTCTGATGTGCAGTCATGTGACTTTTCCTCCCCCCTCCTTTCTTAAATAAGGAACTCTAGTGTATTCTGCTGACACTTGTGCGCCTATCCTGCCACTGCACTAATCAGGGGGGCTTGATCCTCCACTCCATTATGCCCATTTTACACTGGTGTAGCTTATTTGTGTGGCCAGACCATGTTAATGAATGCATGCCAAGGGCTTGCATGATGAAGACTGGCCTGCAAGCATGGGTGTATTTCCTAGATGCCCCTGCATTTTTGGACCCATTTGCACACAAACATCCATGCACATTGTGGCTGAGTTCACAACTGCTGTGGGAGGGAATTTCCTGACTTCTCTGCACTTAACACACAAACTTTAATGCGTTTTTTTTTTTTTTTAAATGACTTCTATATACATCTATGGCAGCATTTACGATGTCACACCAAGGGAGTAGGAGTTGGCTGGTTCTAGAGAACTACAGCTCCTAAGCCAAACCCAACGGAGAATGGAGTGGCATTGGGCAGTTCAATAAGCACATTCCTGGATCAACTCTTTCTCCCCCAGGGACCACTGTATTAGTGGGCTTCACCTTTTTGGGGCACTGCAGATCTCTAGCGAGGTTCATCAGCAGGTCGTGGGAAATGGGGTCCACCAAGTTGAGGAAAGTAGCATTCTTGTAGAGCACTTCACTGAGGCACGTACCTTCTAATCCCAAGTCCTAGAAGAGAATACAGGCAGTTAGACTCTGTTCTTCAGGGCCCCCTTACAGTTGCTACATGTTAAAAAAACATAGCGTGGAAGCCATAAAACCACCATGCTAGGGTCCAAGAAAAAGAGATTGAGTAATGCAGGAGGCTGCCTAACAATGGTGGAGCAGAACTATATTACTATTGTGATGGGGGCCCTTTCAGTATCTGGATGAATGGGTGGATAAGACCGATTGAATGGCCAGAGCTGGGTTGGTCTAGACTGGAGATTGTCTACTGTATGAGGGGCAGAAAAGGTTTCACGCTATTATCCAAGGAAAGGTGAGTCACTCCATTCCCTGCGGGAGCCCACAGAAGGAGAGGCTAGAGGCAAGCTCACAGCTAATCCAGCTCTGCTCTGTCCCAGCAAGAGTCCCCATAGGAAAGGTGCAGGAGCACTGGCGCTGAAGGAACTGATAGCTAGTTTAGCTGCAGCCTTTTCGTGGGGAGTGAGTGCCTATGAGTCAGAGGCCGGACAGGGCCACCTCAGCAGCAGCAGTGAGATCCTCATAACTGTCGTGAAGAATCCATTTGTAGTTTGTCCCCTAGCACAGTGCTACTCAAAGTGGTGGTCCGCAGACTGGTGCCTGTCCGTGAGCCATCGGCTGCCGGTCTGCGCGCACGTTGCGGGGGAAGAATTTGCTGGTCCCCCACCTCAGCTAGCTTGAGAAGCACTGCCCGAGAGCTCTTGCAGCATCAATGGGGAAGCAGCAGCCTGCTTCTCTCATCTCCGCATCCCTGGCCCAAGCCCTGGCTGGGAACATGGTCCCTAAAGCTCACCTGCAGGCTCAGGGTATACTGTGACTTACGCTAACTGGGAACATCAGGAGAGCCTGGGAGACCGTTTGCAAATGAAAAGTCTCCTGGGCGGTGGGGGGGTGACGGGATGAATCATGTGATGATCCCCAGGACCAAGCGTTGGGAGGCTTTTCTATGCTAGAAGGGAAGGCGCAAGTCCCGATAGAAACCGAGGGAAACTCTGATCTGGCACAGGTAAGTAGAGATGCATGAGGCAGTGAGAAGGATGAGAAACGGAGGAGGAGGAGAAGAAAGGAAACCTGGCAAGGAAATAGATGCGCTCAGCAGAACAGGCTCTGAGGAGGGCGAAGGCAGGAGTGGCAAGTAGCTGACGGGGAAGGGGGAAGAATGAGAGAAGTCCCATGGGGCAGGGACTATGCTGGGACTTGGCTCAATCGACGTGGAGGATTCGGATGAGGGAATAAACAAGACATCTGCTCAAGACATTGCTGCCAGGAGACATGAGCAAGCAACTGGGTGTCCCATGTGCTCTCATTACTCTGCTGAGTCTGTGCTTAATACAGCACAGGGCAAAAGGTGCATCTGCAGCACTGAAGGAAGGAACTGTGTGCGTGCACGACCCCCGGGGGACAGAGCCATGGGAGAACTGGGGTATCTTGACCCTAGACATCAGCAAGAGAAAAAGCAACACCTCTCCCCGCAGCCGTCTCTCACCAAGCAGAGAGCAGGATACAGAAGAGTCACTGGCTCCAAATCCAATGAAGAGAGGAAGAGGAGATCACATGTGCCAGAGACGCAGTTGAGTGCATGTTAGCTCATTGTCTGTGCATCGATGATTCCTACAGGAGTAGGATATCCCCAAGCAAACTGAGCAACATCGTTTATGGGTCAACAACATAAGAATAAGCTGCCACACATGGCTATTGATATGGACACCTAGGCACGGGCTAGGAATGCATCAGGGCATCATGCCAGCACCTGGCTTCACCATAACACATAGGGGAAGTTGGCACAGGTTCTCTAGTCCTTTTCTCACCCTCCTAAATACAGCGTGACGTACAAAGATGTGGGAAGCGGGGCAGGGCTGGAAACTCGGCAGCCATAATTAAACACTCGGGTTCAGCAGCACCCTTTGGAGCTTTCCAGTTAAAGAGGAATCTGCATTCCTGTTTCTCATCCCTTAGGTGAGAGGCTTGTAAATAACGTGGCTGTAAATAGTCACTTCAGAGTGAGAACGGCTGGTATAGACTATCAAACTGTGAGTCGGGACCCCAGAGTGGGTCGGGACCCCATTTTAATGGGGTTGCCAGGGCTGCCTTAGACCTGCTGGGGCTCGGGGATGAAGCCCAAACCCCACTGCACAGGGCATAAGCCAAAACCCAAGGGATTCAGCCCTGGGCAGCGGGGCTCAGGTTACAGGCCTCCTCCTGGTGGGGGGCTGAAGCCCTTGGGCTTCGGCTTTGATCCCTACCCCGTGCAGGGCAGCAGGCCTCGGGCTCTGGCTTTGACTCCCCCACACAGGGCAGTGGGAATCAGGCAGACTCAGGCTTCGGTCCCCCCTCCTGGGGTCGTGTAGTAATTTTTGTCCTCAGAAGAGGGTCACGGTGCAATGAAGTTTGAGAACACCCGGTCTACACGTTTTCAGCCCAGAAGCACTAGTTAGTTGATCCCGCCCCCCGAATATATCGTTTTAAGGAGTTTGGTTTGTGACTAACCGACAGCACAGACTTATGGTTTTGACCCATTTACATTTTTGTGTTCTAATAATTTAATTATCATGGGCCTGATCCTTGGCTGGTGTCAATCAGTGTAGCTCACCTGGGCCCGATCCTCTGCTGGTGTAGACTGTAATGGAGCCCTGCGCACTGACACCCGCAGAGGATCTGGCTCCTGGTTTTTAAAATGACAACTTGCCGTGGCTAATGGAGCTGGCCCAGTGCTGACACCCAGAGCCCCGCTTAGACTGGGTCCTGGGAATGGAACAGAGCCAGGCAGAGCACTGCCCACCCGCCTTGGCATGTACTGGCCCTGAAAGTATAAAATTAACAAAACTGCCAGGTAAAAATCCAGGGCTAGAGCATGGCTGTCAGAAGCCTGCTCTGGAGGCTGGAAGGGGTGGGCACATTGTGGCGGCAGCAGCAGGAGGAGGAGAAATTATTCCCCATGAGGCTCGAGGGGTGGATGGGCGGGGGGAGGCACCTGCTCCCTCTGCCCTGGCTCAGCTCTGCTGCTGTCCTTTGTCACCCCCTTGCCCTGTCCCCTTTTGAGATGGCCAGCTCCAGCACCCATGCTAGGCTCCTTGAGCCTCCCCATCTCCTTGCAGCTCAGCACAGGGACCGTTTTTGCCGTTCCAATGTAGGTTCTGAAATGAAGCTGAACCCCTTAATAGTGCACAAGTGAATCTCACTCCCTCCAAACAGCCGTCAGACCCCCCCCCCCCCCACCTGTGCCCATCGCTCTGTGGCTCTTGCATGCCTGTTATTCTTCAGGTACGCCGGTCTGTATAACGCGGGATGTCCCGTGACAGACTGGAGCCGAGGGTTGTAATATACAAGGTAAGGAAGGTGAAGGCTGATGCTTCCACGTTCCACAGCCAGTCAGGGCAGGAACAGAGGAACGGTTGGAAGGGCAAAGCACAAGCTAAACGGTTAACGACCGGCTCATGAGAGACTCTTCAGTTCATTGCTGGCCAGGCAACTCTTTAGCTACCAGTGCTACTGCCCAAGCTAGGACGGCCGTAATGCTGTTTCTGTCCCATGGCCCTGTCGACGGTTAGCCACGGAACGGCACAATAACAATTCTACTAAATGACATTACAAAGCACACAGGGCAGTAGGTAGTCGTTAGTATAAGTGTTGGCTGGATTCTCTCCACCTGACTCAGCCATGATAATTACTGTGTCTGATTTCTATGTGTCTGCACAGCACGGGTGCATGTGAATGACCCTATATCCTTCACGGTAGGTTATTGCCCTAACACACAAACAACTGGGAATCCTGAGCCGGGGACAAGGGGGGGAAAAAGTGAGTTAAAGGGAAACGTTAGTTAGTACCCGGCTCTTCTCAGATGAAGTGCAGAAGTGGGAAGGATGGGGGCACATGGCTTAGCCTAGGGTTGCCAACACTGTATTTCAAAACTAAGGGACTGTATTCTTAGCACTCCCACCCCACCCCTCCTCCCAATATTATTTATTTATTTATTAATACTAAGCCGTGCTCACCTACGTTTGCCGGGGTATTTCCTGCTGCTGCTTACAGCCCTCAGCAACTCCAGATCTTGTTGTATAGATGTCCCTTCTAATAAGGGATTGTTGGCTGCCCTAGAGCCGGACCCGAAAGAAATTGTCAGGCCATGTGCAAAGGAAGGTTTCAAAATGACCTTCCACTCCAGATGGCCCAATGACTCAATATTAAAATCCCAGCTGCCAGCTAATGACCCTTCTGGAGACTTCAAGATCTGAGAGGGGTTTAAGTGTTTGTCTAGAGGTAAAAGATTCTGAGCACCACAGGAAATGACACACTGTAATTCCAGCCTCTGGCAAAGCCTACAAAAGTCCCTTCTTGTCACATCACTGCATTTTAGAGGCTGAAACTTGCTTATTTCCTCCCCTCCCCCCCTGCAAGCTTCTTGTAATCATGTCTCTCCTGTCCTCTGTCTGCATGAACCGCCCCCTCCCCCACAGCGGCTTTCCAGAGAACATGTACTCAAAATGATTTAAAGTAAAGGAATGGAAATATTGTATTTATGCCAACACAAAGACTAATGTATTGAGTCTGTATGTTAATGGGGTAGGAGGTAGTGTAAATTCTACTGCAAGGGGACACACTGAAATTAAGAAGCTACACTGTTAGGTCCCAATTCTGCAAATTCTTGCTCATGAAAGTGCTGTTTACTCATAGGAGTAATCCCTCGAGTAAGTTTACTCATGTGAACAAATTTTGTAGAATCAGGACCTTACACTAATTAAACAAAATACTCTTTACACAATGACTCTGTGGAACTCACTGCTGCAGGAGAATTATGATTATATTGTAGTGCATAGAGGCCCTAGAAGCATTAGTCTAGGGGCTGCACAAACCTGACAGGTGGCCCCCGCCCTAAGAGCTTACACTTTAAGTAAGTTTACTAATCAGTCTTATGTTGCACGTTTCAAACGAGGATTAGACAATTATCTAAACAAGGATGACACCTGCTAGGATAACAAATTGTAAGGGCTTTCAGTCCTCAGAAGCTGACCCATTGGGGTCAGGAAAAAGTGTCCCTCTATGATACAGAATACAAACTTGAGCGTGGCTTGTGCCTGCATTGATCCTGTCTGTCTGTGACAGGACACCAGAATGGATGAACCTGTTCCAGGACAGTAATAGTTGTGTCCTTATGATCAATTTGGCACAGGACTGTCTGTATATTCCCTTTTTTCTCCTGAATGGAGACAGACAAGAACAAGTTTGCCTGTGATCCACTGACCCGCTTACCTCTCCTTCCCTGACTAAGTTATCCCCAAACAGACATTCAGTATCCAGGGGCAGTCAATAGGCGGACCATGGGCCAAATCTAGACCACCAGATGTTTCTGAATGGATCCCAAAATCTTTATTTACTTACTATTATCATTATTTTTGTGTTTTAATTTTCTCTGCAGTCTGGACCTTGACTATACCTTGATCAAGACATTTGGACCTTGACAAAACAAATAGACCACCCCTCATCCAGGGCCTGCACCCAGACTCCTCAGTAGCCCATTCTGATTGAATCAACAGGCAGGATTAATTTATGGAAAGGGGCTACCTCTTGTTAGTCTCTGGCATAAAATGGCCTTGATTAGTAGGTAGCTTTCCAAGGTCCTTGCCTGAAGGAGTTTTGATCATGGGTTTTTGGCTCTAAAATCCTTAATTGCACAGATTCAGTTGTGTCCCTAGTGGTTATGGACAGACAACTCCCACTCACCCCCTCTTTCTGAGGGATTTGGTTAAACTCGCCTCCTCCCGCACAATGAGACTTAGTAAGATGCTAATGACAAAGATGCGTGTCCCGATGTCTAGCTTTCAGGGCTCCCCTGCCTCTAGCCATCCTTCCTGCCACTGGTGGTTGTGTGGAACAAAGAGGCTGCCGCCCTCTCCCCACGTCCACACCCAAAGTGGGATTGCTAACCCAGCATCTGCATGCCTGGTAAAGCAGCACAAAGAGCCTAGCCCCTCTCACACACACACCCCCCCTTCCATGGACCAATCACTGGAGGACTGTGCACAAATCACCCCACCAACACCCCAGAAAGGGGCAAATCCAACCCCGCCTTGCAGCTCCGTGGGGAGAGTGTTCGGGGTCGAACACAGCAAAGGGGAAAGCGGAAAGGATTCTGCTCCAAATCAGGAGCTTCGCTCCGTGAATAAGGGCCGCGTCGGGCTCCATTCCCGGAGGCAGCCCTTGAACTCGTTGCAAAAGGTACCATGTGAAAATTCATTTCAAAATGAGGGAAAATCAGAATCCCTCTCCCTGCTCATCCCAGATTGCCCTCTCACTAACAGGACCAGCGGTTCCCGTCTTGCCATAGACTCCGTACGCCCAGCTCCTACCAGCCCTTCCCACGATTAACCCCTTCCCTGCTCTGTCATGTTGGGGTGGAACGGCTTTGTTGTTTTTTAGCATCCCTCTCTCGGTGGTTTTGCATGCACCTGCTTGCATTGACACATTCCTTTTTTTAGCACAATGTTTTTTCCTCCAAGCACTTCTTAAAGGGCCTTGCTTACTTTCCAAATTTGGTCTAGCACTTGCATGCATTTTCCACTGCTTTTTTTTCTTTCTTACTGCTTAATTTTGCTTGCACTTCCCGCATGACTTCCTTGCTAGTTTGCACTGCTTTATTTTCGTGTGCTTTTTTTGCACTGGTGTATAGCTTTTCAGCATTTTTTTTCCGCATTGCTTTCTTGCTAGTTAGCGTTGTTTTATTTCTGCACACCTTGTCTGCACTGCTTTGTTCAGCATTTTGCATGCACTTTTTTACACTTTAGTCTTTGCGTGCACTTCTCTTGGCATTGCTTGCTGATCTTTTTAAATAACTGTTTCTATTTATTTTCCATGCACTTTTATTTTTCATTGCACTATTAAGTCATTTACCTTTCTGAGCAATCTGAGAATGTGGACCGCGTGTTCTCTCTTGTGCTCCCGGATGGTCGCCTGGATCTCTCGGATCCATCCCACCCTCCTCACGTAGGGCGCCGGGTTGTTTTTCCTCAGCACCCCGGACAGCTTCTCGGAGTTCAGGATCAGGGAAGCGAATTGAAAGTCCCCGCGGTTAGTCTCCACCCTCCTGTGCGGCTCCTTCCTAGCTAACCTGGGGCACGAGTCTTCTCCAGAGGCGCTCTCCTCCTCCAGGCTGCTTTGTCTGCTCAGCCTGGACCCCATGATGGATCCCCTTGCTTGTTCCACTTGCAGCGGGGAGGAGATGGCTCTGCGCGGGGTTTACCAAGGGGAACCAAACGCTTGGGGCAATAAGCGCGTGAAACTGACCAGCTTGTCAGTCTCCTTTGAACCAGGGGGGATCTCAAGCCGCCCAAATCATAGCCGCAGAAACAACCTCTGAAGTGCATTCATCCCAGCTTGCAAAAAAAGGGTTGGGGGCGGGGGGGGGAAGGGGAGAGCAGGCACATGATTCCCCCCCCCAACCCCCCGAAATAAATAAATAAATGGTCCCCGAGTAATGCTGCTCTCCCTCCGAAAGGGGTGGGGCGGGGTGGGGCGAGGGGGCCGGTGCTGCTGGCTGTGGAAGGAGGCGCTTAGCCCTCGGCTTGTGGTTTGCGGGTCTCCGGCTGTCTGCAGCCAATAGAGGCTGGGCGTGAGCGTTTGGGTATGTGCCCGAGATCCCTTTGGAAAAGCGGGTGCCCCCCCCCCCCCACCGCCCCCTTCCCTTGCCAAGCGTCGCTGGGTCTCGTTAGATTTCTGCAAGGCGCGTGCGAATGCCCCCTGCGGGGCCCCGCGCCCCCCCTTTCTCTCCACCCCGCGCCCCCCCTTTCTCTCCGCCCCGCGCCCCCCCTTTCTCTCCGCCCCGCGCCCCCCTTTCCGCCCTGCACCCCGATCCTGCGCCCCGCTGCCATTTTGAAGCCCAGCGGGGAGACATTGAGCCCGCGCCTCTTGCATGGGTGGGTGGGTGGGTGGCCGTGGCCGTGTGCACGCCCTGCGGGTGGGTAGCGCCCGCACAGACCGGGCTGCCGTGGGTCCAGGGTGCAGCGGCAGCCATTTGGTCTGGCTTGTGATGCAGTCGAGCGTGGTCCCGCCAGCCCTGCCATGCTCGGCCCTTGCAAGCCTGCTCGCCCGGAAGGGACATCCCGCGAATGGCTGATGCGCCCTGGCTGCCTTTCACTCTGGACTGTAATTTTCCCCTTTCTTAACCCGCAGCGTAAGGCGCCCCCCTGAAACTCGAGCCCAGCCCTTATGCCTGTCTTGTCAGCCTGGGGAGGGGGCCGCTCCTTCGCAGCGTTTGGATCACCGGGTGTGTGTTTTCTTGTTGGATCGTTTTCTGCAACTCGGAGAGGAATGCCTTTGCCCCTTACAAAAACGATGAACCCAACCTCTCGGTTAAAAGCAAACACATGAGCTGATCCCAATTAAATAGCCCTTTTCTGGTTCTTTTAGCTATCTGTCTGAACCTGCATAAGAGTACCAATATCTGTCACGAGTGGGAACGTTGTAAAATACATGTCATGGGTGAGATCAGGTAGGCCAGTCCCTACAGCTGTGGGCAGTATTTTCCGTCAGTTCAGCTGTTACAACCAGTGACAGGATTTTTATAAATCCAGACTAGGGGTCAGAATTGTCCTAGGAACCAGTGGTTTGTAATGGATGCTCGGATTCTGCCATGTTTCCTTGACTGGTGTGGGCAGAGATTTTTTTTTCTTCCTTAGCCATATCATGCCATAGACGTACTGTCACGCATGTTCACCCCTCGTCCCAGGCACTGTACATCAAGTGTACTAAGTTTCCTCTCAGACAAAATCCTCTTTATCCATAGTGGGTGAGGAAAGGATGCTAGAATCCCCCCTAGCAATAGCTGTGTGGCTCGCAAAATTCTGCTCCCAACATTAAAAGCGCCTCCCTCTGACCTTCCAGCGTAAGAGCTATTGGAACTTCTCCTTGAGCCGTCGTCTCCGTAGCATGACTTCAGCATGGAGTACATGAGCGTGGATAAGATGGGCTCAGATCTGCTGTATCTGGACTTGCTGCACTGATGCAATGAATGTGCATAAACATATTTATACAAGGCTGGGGATTCACTTATTGCCTTAGAAGTGTGTGCACGCGTTGTGTGAGGCTAGTCTCATCATCTTCTTGCTCCTGTTCAAGTACATAAAAAGTTGTTACACAGAGAAGGGAGAAAAATTGGTCTCCTTAACCTCTGAGGATAGGACAAGACGCAATGGGCTTAACTGTCGGGGTGGGTAAGCACTGAAATCAATTGTCTGGGGAGGTGGTGGAATCTCCATCACTGAGGATTTTTAAGAACAGGGATGGTCTAGATAATACTTAGTTCTGCCATGAGTGCAGGGGACTGGACTAGATGACCTCTCGTGGTCCCTTCCAGGCCTACGATTCTATGATTCTTACAAAGGGGGGCCTCCAGAATGGAAAGCTTAGATAACCCTGGCCTTAGACACCTCCTTCCCTATTGCTAAGAGAGTCTCCCTGGGGGAAGTGACAGACTGGCAGAACTGGAAGCTGAAGGTCTATCCACAGAGGAATGACAGTAGCACCAGCTTCCCCATCCTGGCCTAACATACTCACCTCTGTGGGCAAGAGGGGAGCTCAGTATCCAGGCCCAGTCAGTCCTTGGCTTCTCTGCTGAGACACCAACCAGCTGTCTTAGAATGTAATTGTTAGTCTGCAACAAACCATGGCATTTGTAGGGTAGGTTCATCCCTGGGGGAACAGAAGGGGCAATGTGTATTGGAGCAGCTGCACACAAGAGCGATCGCCCCAGGGAGAGAGGGCAGTCTCACCACACATCAGTACAGGGCAGCTGCAACTCCACCTTGGGCTCCATAGAACTCCTGATCCAGACTGCCTCAGAGGCGCTAACCAGCACATCACTCAGCTGCCCTCCCCTCCCATACCTTCCAGCCCCATCTACTTCCTGGGCTGTTCTGGCCAGCTCCAGGCCCCTGCATGAGGGGGCTGCTGGTATCTTGCATCACTGTGACCCTTTCCAGGTTCACTTTTCATCACCAGAGGCCTCGGCCAGCCTGGGGGCAGAAGCGAGTCAGAGCTGAAACGTGCACCAGGAAATAGATCCACTCTGTCACAATATATCTAGGGCTCTGGTTATGATGGGCCAAATCTGAAGGCCCTTCCTCAGCTTCTACTCAACCCTTAACCCACTAGGACTTTTGCCCGACTGAGCTCCTGCCGCAGCAATCTCTGAAATCAATGAAGTCCCAAGGTGCTGCTCAGTGAGTCCTAACTCAGGCACCCTCCATTTGGAGCGTGTAAAGTCTGAGTAAGGATTTCAGGGTTTAGTCTGATGACTTTGAAAAAACACTGGGTCCAAAACAAAATCGATGGTGGGTCGCCTGGGCTCTGGTTGTGTCTCCGAGTGTACTCATCACCAGCAATCAGTGGGGAGAGCAGAAAATACTGATAGTAAATGGGGAAAGGTCCTAAACTATCCAAGACGAGCAGGTCAGCCTCTTCCTGCCTCTCAGAGGCTGGATGGGGCATTTCTGTTCCATGCCCTGTCCACTGTGCTTCATTAAAAGGCACCACAATGGCAGCATTTGTAACTGAGGGATCCATTGAATAAATGAGTGTTTTCTGTGACTGCCTTCTTTCATGCCTTCTCTCAGGGACCCAGGGAATAGGGACATAGTCTCCAGTTTACACATGCTCCAGGATGCAGTCAGTGTGCATTGTTCCAGGGGGGGTGGGAGAACTGAAGAGAATTAGTTAATAAAAATACAGTGCCATTACCAGGCTACATCTGTGTATTCAACTTGAAAATATCCCACCAGTGAGCAAATCCTCCTAACAAACAGGGGCGCTGTCTGCAGCATGTATTGTCTGTGTGCTTTAAAATAGGAAACATAATAGCAGAAACAATAGGCACTAACTAACAATAGGCACAGCAATTCTGGACCACATTTGAGAGCGGGAGTATGGGTGACTATTGGCTCATTTTGGACTAGGAAGGGCAAACCCTGCTCCTTCTCTCTGCGCGTGTGCAAAAGGCCTGCTGGCTGTGGAGCGGGTGTATTTCCACACCCACAGCGGACAACAAGGAGCAGAGCCCCATTAGGGTTCCCTGCACACTGCTGTACTGGGAGGAGACGGGGGCTGACAGGAGCAGACAAGGGCAAGGCTTAAATGGATCCTTCCTGTCCCAGAGGCTGAGGAGGCTATTGTTGTCACGAGTCTAGGACATGGGTTCTCAACCTCATCGTTCCAATCCCCAGGGGCGTCATGACCAGATCCAGGGGGTTTCCATGGATAGATGGGAGGGAATCTCAAACCAATGCAGGGAAGACGGTTCCTTAAGCTTTGTGCTGTGCTGGGGAGAGGAGTTTGGCCCTTATTGTTATGAATATGACTGACTTGGTCAAGGGATCGTGCTGGATTATGCGCTAGCATGGATGGAAAAGTGGGCAACTCTCAGGAATTTATTGTGAGTCTCGCAACATTTGGTGTTTATCTTAAAGTCCTTGATCCTGGAGCTAACTGATTAGGGGAGACTCTCAGGTTTCTCCCCCGCCTTTTAAGAAAGGTATGTTTCTAGCCCTCAGGATTTCAGAGAAAAGCTTGTAAATGCCACCCCTCCATGAAGCCTACAGGCTTAGAAACTGGGAGGCAAAAAAAGAGAACCCAACATTTATTATTTAGGAAAACAACCCTTGTTTTTAGGCCAATTTCATTAATTTCAGTGCCCATCACGTGATTTTTTGAACCCTTGGGGTTGGAAAACCAGCCTGTATGTCCTGCATGTGCTAGCATAGGTCAATAGGCATGAATGCCTGAGACCCCAGAAACCAACAATCTGTACGGTATTGTGGGAGATGCTATACACAAGCATCTCAAGCAGGGAGGTAGGTGTCACTCTCTGTCTTGGCTCTCTCTAACCAGGAGATGTCGATGGACATTCCAGGGTGGGAGTGAAGGATCTGAGGCTGTCATCCATGCACTTCTCCCCTGATCTGGCAGTGGCCGCTAGGCACATGTCCCTATACAGATTATTTGTGCTTCTAGCAGGGATGACCTGTGTGGGATGAGGCAAGAATGATGCAGGAACTTGGATATGAGTACATATTAGCAGTGCTTTTGCAGCACTATGGCCACTTCGGGGCAGCTGGGTGGAATTAGAATTTGCCCCTAAAAGTCCCCCTTAAGGTGAGAAAGCGGCTCGAGAACAAAGAGGAACGCTGTTGTTAGGGGCCGTTGTTCTGTTCTGTTTGCACAGTGCCTCCGCACAGAGTCCTGGGCCATGACAGAGGCTCCTAGGTGCTACAGATACACATAAGAAATGCTACTGGTAAAAGACCAAACTTCACCAGTGCACACACATCTCCTTATTCCCGGCCAGGGGAAGGGTTATGATTCCAGCTCAGCCATTCCCGGCTCCTAGTGCCAGCCTCACTCCGGCTGGCAGTGTGGTCAAGTACATAGGGTTCAGGGCTAGGACCCAGGACTCTGGCATTCCAGGCATGCCTTTGTCACTGCGTAGTCTGCGGCCCGGGACATACCACTTACCAACTCTGGGCCTTGGTTTCCCCATGAATAAAATGTGGCTAATAATACTTGCTTACCCCTTAGGGTTGTTAATGTCTGCAGGGTGCTTTGAAAATGCCAAATGCTGGAATTTTTATACCATTTTATCCCAATATGTCCTGTGATACCCCAGTTCCAGGATGAATATGAGCCCAGGCACTGTGGCTAGGGGGCTTTCCTCCTTCTGCTGGATGGTTGCATAAAGTATGTGTTGCATTATCTGTCCTCCCCTCCCTCCCCTGTTCAGCTGATGCTCTGAGCCTTAGCACTCCCTGCAGAGACTACAGTGCTATCTTTTTGCAAACAGAAATTACTCCACTGGCCTCTCCCTGGAGAGACCCTCAGTGGTTCATAGTGTGACTGCAATTCCAGTTGCCCCTTGCTTGTGTAAATCAGTCTCTCACGCACATTGTGGGCGTCCTGATTTGTATGCTGGGCAAGCCAGACTTGGATGACAATGCTCTTATATGATGAAGGTTACAGTTTTGACTGTTGTTGCTGGGCTGGAAACATAATTGATCAATTCCCTGTTTAAGAAGGGAAAGGGGATTACGGGATCTGGAGAGGCTGCTATGACAGACTGCCTGGTGCTTTCAGAGCATCATCTTTTGTTTGCTGATAAACTGGCTTTCAAGGCCTTGGGTGTGGCCAGCTTCCCTGGGGGCACTTCTGGGGACCGAAATGCTCTTTGGCAGGCTTCTCCAAGCCTACCCTGAGTTCACGGGTCCCTCCTTGTCTGAACATAACTATAATCCCAGTAGATCAGTGCTTGCAGCTCTCTGCTGCTTGCATGGAACTCCACATCACTAGCAGGCCTGTCCCCCTCCCGAGGGGTATATTCGAAGCAGGGGAGAAGCCTACCCAGTGCTAGCTTAGATGGGGGCACTGCAGATTCAAAGTCTGCTAAAGTTGGCGGTGGGGGTGATTGCTGTCTGGCCACAGAATTGCAGGGAGGGACCAGTTTGGGGGGAAAGAAAGTGGAATTTCCTGCCTCACCTCCCCTGACACTGCAAAGCCACACAGAGTTTGGGGGCAGCATGGGGGGGGGGATTCTCCCCGTGGCAGCACAGCATTTGGGGGAGCTGCTGGTTCAGAGGTGTCGAAAGAATCTTCCTGCCTCTTGTGGCAGCTCACAAGTTTGGAGGGGGGGATCCCCCCTGTGCAGTTTGGGGGGGGGTAGAATTGGGGCATCCCCTATAACAGCACAGACTGGCGGGGGTACCTCTTGAGGTGGGGGTAACATGCAGGCCGTCCCTGCTAGCAGCAGCTGGGCTACCATCCTGAGGAGCTCCTGGCTTGAAAGCAAGGTCTCTGCTGTCAGCTGTGGCTTTCACTTGGTGGAGTATTTGTAGCAACACCCCGTGCAATATTCATTAGCTTTTAAGATTTCTTCCTTCCCTCACAGCTGAGGCTCCCTTGTCAGCCCACAATGTCCCTTAAATATTGGGGAGCTCCTGGGCTGAGGCCCACATCTCTTCAGTGCCCTGTAGCGAGAGTGCAGAAAGGACAGTGCTCTGCAGACCAATCACGAATGAAATTCATGCAAATGAATCCAAGTCTAGCCAAGCTCTCCAGAAGAAAAGACTGGCTGGCCTGTGCATTCCCTAGATGGAGAGTCTTGGCCATTTGTGATCTCCAGGTCACAGATAAAGGGTGAGACATTACTGCAAGCTCAGGGGAAATGACAGACCCTGGCCAGTGCCGCATGGCATGACCTCGCCTTCCCCTTCCTGCATTCAGAATGACCTAATTATAGAGATGCTGGTTTTTAACCAGCAGTGAATGGTGAGTCTCTGCAATCCATCCCTTGGAGTAACATTGATCCAGCAATGATCCCCCCCACCCCCACCGCCTGCCTGGAAGGACACTGTCCGCTCTCCTGTTGCTTGGACAGCTAACTCTGAACACAGCTTCATGGAGAGCATTTACACCATGCTAGAGAAAAGAGAATTCCCAAAACAGCCTTTCAGCTACCCCGTTGGCAGCAATACCAAGCAGAACAGTGATGGCAGGAACTATTTGTATCAGGGTAACCACAGGGGCCATCAGCATTGGGACCCTATTGTGCACGGGCCTGGACAAGACATGGGAGGTAATAGTACTGCTCTGCTTGCACTAGGGAGGCCTGAAAAGGAGCAACATGACCAGTTCTGGGCACCACACATCTGGAAAGAGGCGGACAAATTGGAGAGAGTCCAGAGGAGAGCAACACAAACGATACAAGCATTGGAAAACCTCCGCTCTGAGGAAACGTTAAAAACAACAACTGGGGTGGTTAATCTTGAGAAAAACAGACTGAGGGGGGGACCTGGTAAATATGCGAAGGGCTGTTATAAAGAGGACGGTGATCAATTGTTCTCCACTGAAGCAAGGATAAGGCATAATGGGCTTAATCTGCAGCAAGGGAGATTTCGTTAGATATTGGCAAAAACTGTGTAACTCTCAGGAGAATTAGGAACTGGAGCAGGCGTCCAAAGGAGGCTGGGGAATTCCCGTCACTGGAGGTTTTTAAGAAGAGGTTAGACAAACACCTGGCGGGGATGGGCTAAGTATACGGGGTCCTGCCTCTGCACAGGGTGGGGGTTGGGGGCATGAACCAGATCAGGGGTTCTCAACCTTTTTCTTTCTGAGCTCCCCCCGCCCCCTCCCAACATGCTATAAAAACTCCACTGCCCACCTGCGCCACAGTAACTGGTTGTCTGCATAGAAAAGCCTGGCCTGGCGTTAGGGGGTAGCAAGCAGAGCAATTGCCCGGGGCCCTACCCCACAGGGGGCCCCTGCAAAGCTACATTGTTCAGGCTTTGGCTTCAGCCCCAGGTGGCGGGGCTCAGAGACCCGGGCTTCAGCTCCATGCGGTGGAGCTTTGGCTTTCTGCCCTAGGCCCCAGCGAGTCTAGTGCTGGCCCTGCTTGGAGGGCCCCCTGAAACCTGCTCAAGGCCCCCTAGGGAGCCCCGGACCCCTGGTTGAGAAACACTTGAACTAATGACCTTTCAAGGTCCCTTCCAGCCCTACATTTCTATGATTACAGTCAAGCCCGTTGCCGGGGCGTCACCTCCCGCTACCTGAATCGCTCTCTTCACCGATTTGATCAGCTAAGAAGAAGGTGGAGACTACATCACACAGATCCACACGCAGACACCCACCATGGCTGTCCGACTGCCCAGTCAGTCACTCTCTTTATGCTTAGCATTGTGTGACGGGGCAAGGCCAGATGGCTATCGAAAAGTAGTGGGAGATAGATATATTAGCTCCAGGCTAAACAAATCCCTGGTACCAGGATAAGTGAAATGGAAGCTGCTCCAGATCAATTAAGACACCTGGGGCCAATTAAGAACTTTCCAGAAGGCAGGGAGAAGGCTAGGTTGATTGGGACACCTGAAGCCAATCGGGGCTGGCTGAAACTAGTTAAAAGCCTCTCAGTCAGTCAGTTGGGTGTGCATGTCAGGAGCTGTGGGAGGAAGCTGCGCTGTTGGAGAGACTGAGTAGTACACACCATATTAGGCACAAGGAAGGAGGCCCTGAGGTAAGGGTGAAGTGGAGTTTGAGGAAGTGAGGGCTGCTGTGGGGGAAGTAGCCCAGGGAATTGTACATGTCATATTTCTAAAAGGTCAGCTCCCCTAGCTGATACTATTAGGGTCTCTGAGCTGGAGCCTGGAGTAGAGGGTGCGCCTGGGCTCCTCCCCCCTACCTTTGCCCCCTGATTAATCACTGAGACTGGGAGACAACAGAGACTGTGCAAGGAAGGATAACTTCTCACCTCCCTCGCTGGCTTATGATGAAAATGGTTCAGTAGACTGTGACCCTTGTCTCTAGAGAGAGAAGGGTTACGTGGAGGGTCACAGTGAGCCTCTGAGGCTAGCAAAATCCGCCAGGAAACGCAGGACCCATGGAGGCAAGGACAGAGCTTTGTCACAATTGTTGTTCCTTATTTGTAGCTTAAACTACCGCACCCTGCCCCAGCACAGGTCCTATTCCCAGACCAATGCCTTCTTTGAAAGCCCGGCCTTAACCCTTCACTTCCTGGCTTTCTAGCATTTGTATGGTTTTGACTCAAATGTTCCTGACAGGTAATATATCCTTAACTGGCAAGGGCCTTGTCTCCATGAGAAAGCAGCACAGGTTTGATGTAAATCAGTTTCTAATTTAGTTAAAGTGGTGCAAACCACTGTGTAAATGTTCTTATTTTAGTTTAAGAGCAGCTGGTTTTGGTTTCATAGCCTTTCATAGATTCCAAGGCCAGCAGGGATAGTTGTGATCATCTAGGCTAACCTCCTGTGTAGCACAGGCCAGAGAGTTTCCCCAAAATCATTCCTTAAGCAGAACTTTTAGAGAAACCTCCAGTCTTTATTTAAATATGGCCAATGATGGAGATTCCAGCACGACCCTTGGTAAATTGGACTTGTTCTCAGTCGAGTTAAACTAAACCAATGTACGTTGCTCTTAAACTAAACCACAGAGCCTACACAAAGGGGTGTGCTCTGGTTTAACTGAATCGGTTTCAATTCACACCCTAAATTTAGGCACAAAGAAGTTACTGGACTCAATACAGGGATAACAGGGTAAAATTCAATGACCCGTGATTAAACCTGGGATCAGATTAAATCAATGGTTCTCAACCAGAGGTACATGTACTCCTGGGGGTACGCGGAGTATGTCAACTCAGCTAGATATTTGCCTAGTTTCACAAAAGGCTACATAAAAAGCACTAGCAAAGTCAGTACAACCTAAAATTTCATACAGTGACTTGTTTATACTGCTCTATATACTATACACGTACATACTTTACACATATACAAAATGGGAAATGACTGCCTAGGAAGGAGTACTGCGGAAAGGGATCTGGGGGGTCATAGTGGATCACAAGCTAAATATGAGTCAACAGTGTAACACTGTTACAATAAAACATCATTCTGGGATGTATTAGCAGGAGTATTGTAAGCAAGACACGAGAAGTAATTCTTCCGCTCTACTCCACACTGATTAGGCCTCAAGTGGAGTATTGTGTCCAGCTCTGGGTGCCACATTTCAGGAAAGATGTGGACAAATTGGAGAAAGTCCAGAGAAGAGCGACAAAAATGATTAAAGGTCTAGAAAACACTACCTATGAGAGAAGACTGAAAAAACTGGGTTTGTTTAGTCTGGAGAAGAGAAGACTGAGGGGGGACATGATAACAGTTTTTAAGTACATAAAAAGTTGTTATAAGGAAGAGGGAGAAAAATTGTTCTTCTTAACCTCTGAGGATAGGACAAGAAGCAATGGGCTTATATTGCAGCAAGGGCAGTTTAGGTTGGACATTAGGAAAAACTTGCTAACTGTCAGGGTAGTTAAGCACTGAAATAAATTGCCTAGTGAGGTTGTGGAATCTCCATCATTGGGGATTTTTAAGAGCAGGATGGACAAACACCTGTCAGGGATGATCTAGGTAATACTTAGTCCTGCCCTGAGTGCAGGGGACTGGACTAGATGACCTCTCGAGGTCCCTTCCAGTCCTATGATTCTATGCTATACACTGAAATGTAAGTACCATATTTATATTCAAATTGATTAATTTTACAATTATATGCTAAAAATGAGAAAGTAAACAATTTTTTGGTAAATGCTTTGACACTTTTGTATTTTTATGTCTGATTTTGTAAGCAAGTAGTTTTTAAGTGAGGTGAAACTTGGGGGCACGCAAGACAAATCAGACTCCTGAAAGGGGTCCAGTAGTCTGGAAAGGTTGAGAGCCACTGAACTAAAAGATCTTCTGGACTTGAACTCTCTGAATCTATGTTCATTCTTGTGTAGGGCTGCCCTTAGCAGTGTGAAGAGAAAAGGAGGACTTGTGGCACCTTAGAGACTAACCAATTTAAATAAGTCTCGAAGGTGCCACAAGTCCTCCTTTTCTTTTTGCGGATACAGACTCACACGGCTGCTGCTCTGAAACCTCAGCAGTGTGTCTGCATCCTCTGCTGTGCTTTAACGAAGCTTTTTGTCAGGGAATTCCTTAGTTGATGTATAAATCATCCGAAGATGGGACTGAGCTGAGACGCAGGAGCGGATGGAGCACGTTCTCCCCTCACTGCGGACTGCCTGAAGGCTGCAGAATCAGAGCCCTGTTCCTGTGTCACTCCCAAGCCCTGCAGCCTGTGAGTCCCTCTTATATGGGCCAGAGGAAGTGAGCAGGGGAGGGGCTTCCTACCTGGAGACCTCACAAGGTCTCTGGGTGTAGTGGGAACAGAGAGAGCAAGGCAGTTGTGTGGGCCGCACATCAGGAGGGCATTACCTGTCTCCCGAGGTGCCCCTGAGAGAAGACCCATTCCCGAGGAGCAGGCCTTCCCTTGCTAAATCCATCAGCCCCTGGCAAGTGTTTGGAGGTTCACGAGCTGGTCCCTCCACAGGCAGAGGGGGCTCATCCGGGCCCGCTCAGCCTCCACCATCCTAACCCTTAGGATACTGTTGGGGGGGATCCTTACCCTCTCCTTGCCACTCTCCTACAGGGGACAAGCAGTTTGCAGGGCCTGCAGTGAGCCTTGAGGGACTACCCGCCTGGTGCCTTAGGATGCCTTTTAGGGTAGGTCTACACTGTAGTTAGACACCCATGGCTGGCCCATGGCAGCTGACTTGGACTGGGGCTATAGGGCTGTGTAATTGTGGTGTAGGCGTTTGGGGACCCTCCCATGTTGCAGGGACCTACATCCTGGGCACCAGCCCGAGCCCAAGTTGGCTGGCCCCTGCAGGTTTATAGTTGCAGTTTAGACATATCCTCAGAGGCCAACCAGTGTCTGCCCCCTCTGCCCCCACAACAAGCCTTAAGAAGCATGTTAGTCTCCAATCAGCAGTAGCTGAATTGCCAGCTGCCCTCCCAGCCTAACCAGCACTGGCAGCTCTGATGACCCCCCACAGGCTCCTCACATGAGGCCGGACACGCTCTCTGGTTGGGAGGAGGGGTGGAATGCTTCCCATTGCACCCCCCTCAGTGCACCTCTGCCCCACTGCTCTGCTATGCTCCCCTGTTCCCACCCCTCCTCAACTCCAGCCTCCACCCTCCTGTGCTGCTCCCCCCGCTCTGCTGGTACCCTGCCTGCATCCCTCCTCTGCTGCCTACCCCCTCGCTAGCTCCCAGCCGCCCCTGCAGCCCTCCACAGGACAGGACAGTATGTGACCCACTCCCTAATTCCTCTTTATGTGTTTGGTCAGATGGGAGGAGACCAGCAAGGCAATAAAATGCAATTCAAACAGATAGTGAAACAAATGCCAGGAAATGTGAGTGGAGGAGGAAGAGATTCTCCCCCTCCCATGGCTCGGGGGTCAGTCTGAGGTCACTTGCAGCTTGCTGACTTGCTCTGAACCCCAGGATTTAGCTGTGCGTCTTTCAGGCAACCTGGGCCAGATCTTGGCAGAGTTGGTGAGCATGGGCGAGAAGGTGCACTTTACACTCTCCGACTCTGGACCTGCTGCTGCCCTGGCCTGGCCCAGCCCCCAGTGCAGGTTGGAGCAGCCTGGAAGTTTGCATCCTCCCGGGGGAACAGGAAATGAAAACCTGAGGTGTGTGCATTGTGGCCCAGCTCCTGTTGCTTGGAGGGACCCTCGGTTTCACATTTCCTGGCTGTTGTGCACAGTTCCTCAACCCCTACTGTGCAGGAACCTTTGACTTTGTGTTAGATTTCCCTGGGCACTTTAAAAATATTTTAAAAGAATTTTAAAAAACAACCCTACCCTGACTTAGGATTTCTGCAGCGTTTCAGCAGTTTGATGGAGGAGTTACGGTGCCGTAAGAGACTCAAGCCACCTGTGGCACATAAGTTGACTTAACTCGGAGGGTTAAGGGGGCTCATGCTGCCATTAAGCTGCTTTTAGAGTTTAAAGCTGCTCCAGTGCTTAAGATGCATTAAGCCCCTAAAGCAGCTTAGTAGCACCACTGAGCCACCTTAAGCAATTGGTCACTAAGGGCCAGTCTAGACAGGGCACTGCCACCAGCATTTTGACTATGTTGTGGAGACCTGATCTGAGCGTTAACTCCAATGGGAACAAAGCTAGGCCAGTGCTGAGCACACACCCCCCGTAAGGGTTTGAGTTGGCTCAGTGCTAGAGGCTGTCTGAAGGGCTGAGCTGGCTTTGTAAGTCGTTCCTCCATCATTCCAAGTAGCTTTAGCTCCTTAACCCACTGACCAAAGGACTAGAAAACTTCCAAGGCCTGATCCTGCTTCCCACTGGGCAAAAATGCTGCTAATTCCACTGGGAGCTGGCGGAGGACTCCAGGGTGAAGTTCACTCTGGGTAGATTACCAGCACAAGGCCCATGTACTACTAAGCCATGGACCTAGGGCCCTCTGCAGCAAGGGCAGGGCAGGAGATGACTGTCCCCACAGGACAGAAGCTGAGTGTGAATTGTAATTATATGCAGCACCAAAATATCCTGCTATTTGGTGCTTCAAAAATGCAGGCGAGGATAGGGTTGCCAATTTTGGTTGGACGTATTCCTGGAGGTTTCACGCCTGACATAATCTTTAATTAAAGATTAATCTCTAATTCTTGGAGACTCCAGGACAATCCTGGAGGGTTGGCAACCCTAGATAGAGAGAGAGAGATCCCAGTGCCATCCATTCACCACATACACCTCTAAAAGTCTGCAATCCAAGGAGGGACCTTCAGAGAAGGATCAATAACGTTTCTGTGTTGTGTGGGCCCTTTCGTTGCCATATCAACCTGCTTGCAGTTCACTGCAGGCTTGGGAACACGCCCAACTGGCTCGGTTCCTTTCCAAATCAATCTGCTTTTCTCTCCATCTCAAGAGACCCTCGCTTTGAAGAAACTTCTGTCTGTTACAAAAAATAGCAAAGCGCTACCAGGCGTGAGGCTCAGCTTTGCAGACTGGAACATCGATGCCGACCTTTATGCAGCAGGTGCCTTTGGAGTCACAGCAGGCAGTTTCATCGGCCCAGGCCGTCCCGGGTTTCGATGGAACTGCAGCTATTAAAGGTGATCTGCTAAGTAGTGAAAAAAGTGGGGTGGGCGGGTGGGAGCCCTTTTGTTGCATCTTTAAGGTGCATAAAAATGGCCTCAACTTTTCTTGTCCTGCTTGTTTTTCACATTAGAAAGCTAAGTTGTGCCGAGGCTCTAGGATGTTAGTGTTATACCAATAAAATAAAAACCAGCAGGATCTTATTAAAGGGGAAAAGACAAAATGCCACATTTATTGTGAATACAGAAAGAATCACAGTAAGCAGTTAGTTATAGCTATAACATTCCATGCAATCTCATATTTATTCACACATTCATTCATACACACACACACACACAGGTTCTGCAAGGTTGTTATCATAGTTACCAGCCTTAGAGTTGCTCATGCCAAGCCACTGGCCAGGTGGCCTGGACATGAGGAGGGAGCAGGGCCTTGTCAGATGCTCATCTGATGCTTCTGGAAGTTGGTTTGCAGAATCAGACCCCAAAGTTCTCACTTTCCAGAGTCCATTTTTATAGGAATTTCTTCCTACGTCAGTCTATGGGAATTGCTTCATCATGCTGTTGCTGAATCAATCAGCAGATGGCACATTCCTGACGGCTATCTTGTTCTTTGGTTCTCCCATTCTTGATGCTGTTGCGTGGGTTGCAGTCTGCCCTCCGGGGGCCCTTTGGTTATTTCCACTTGACACCTTCTTCAGCCGATGGACACTGGATTCTTAGGCTGGCACCTCCCCGATCATTCAGTTATTATCCACACCAAGCATCCATCCACATACATCCTCTATCTCAATCACAGTTATTAACAAAGCAAGATGAATACAACAAAAGGGCGGGGAGTCTCTGGGTGCTGTTTCTGTTGTTACAGAGTGTTGCTTTGAGTCTCTCTCTGTGTGAGTAGTTGTTGTTACAAAGAATTGCTTTGAGAACAGACTCTGTCTTAGAATGTACTAACACAATTAGCAGCTTGCAAGTTTCACACATAGAGGGAGAGAAACAGTACCAAAACCCAAGAGACCTCTTAATTAGTAATACCCTGGAATTTAAACTATGGGGAATCAAACTCATTTGTGATTTTAATACAGAACTTCTTTAAAATGATCCAACATTAGTGGAACGGAGACAACACCAGAACCGAGAGAGAGAATTAAGTAGGAAAGGGATTTCTGAATCAGGATTGTTTAATACCCTCTATCTTCTGGTAACACCTGTTAACTTCAAAGACAAGTTAACATTTCGGGCAAGGGTGGTCTTCGCCAACCCTTCCGTTAAGCTGTGAGCATTCACAATACAGGTCCTCAGAGAAGTGCAGTAGGTCCTCCAGCCACGCCACAGAAGAGCTAAGAATCATAGAATTGGATGGGTTGGAAGGGACCTCAGGAGGTCATCTAGTCCAACCCCCTGCTCAAAGCAGGACCAGTTCCCCAATTTTTGCCCCAGATCCCTAAATGGCCCCCTCAAGGATTGAACTCACAACCCTGGGTTTAGCAGGCCAACGCTCAAACCACTGAGCTATCCCTCCCCTCCTCATTCATATTGCCAAGGGAAAAAATAAGCAGGACAAAAGATACTTCATGTGTCTTATTTAGCCACCAGAAAGGAACAGTAAAGGGTTCCCCTGGAGGGCAATTTTATGATGGTTCCTAGTTCCCATTAGGCAGAGGGAGGAAGCAGTGGGGTGGTTGTTTCTGGTTTGGAACAAGTGGGGCCTGACAGAGGACAATAAAGAGAGAGCGAAATGGATTGACGCCTTTGCAGAGCTCAGACACCTGAGGGGCTGAGACATATGTGGCAATGTCCTGTTATCCTGGACAAACCTAACTGAATTCAGTTTAAGTATTGTAAGGCTTCGTTTATTAAAAATGCAAATGTTTGTGTATGCCTGTGGGATTGTATGGAATGTCTCTCGTGGGGGGCGGGGGGGAGACCTGACTAATGTGAACCATGGGAAGTGGTATGAGCTTCAAAGGACAATGGGCCAAGACAAGTATGAACTTTTAAAGTTAAGTAGCTTTCCCAGGAAATCGCTAGGGGGAGAGGTATGCAAACGGACCCACTCTGGTTATGCAAGACCTCAGTCTATTGCAGTGTCACCCTGAGGCAGGGACCTTTGTCTGCTGATCACCTGTTAAGTGAGGACAGATCAAAAGGCTCACACTGGACAAAAGAGTGACTCCTCGATTCCCGAGGGTACTTGTTGTGAGCCATGACAGTTATCAATTTCTAACCAAATTTCTAACCAATGCATCCGATGAAGTGAGCTGTAGCTCACGAAAGCTTATGCTCAAATAAATTGGTTAGTCTCTAAGGTGCCACAAGTCCTCCTGTTCTTTTTGCGAATACAGACTAACACAGCTGTTACTCTGTAACCAAGGAAAAACTCCTTGGTGGGGTTTGACGGACTCTTCCCCTGCCAACGCCCTTGGTGGAGCTGGGGTGATCGCTGGCAATCTAATTAGCATGCACATAGGCTCTTCTATTGTTGTGATCTGTTTTCTCTGTAATGCTTTTACTTGAAGAATAAATGTGTTGCCTTAGGACAAGGTGGGTGGTAACTGAACTGTTGGCCAATTACACTGTTTTAGTGTCTGGCGAGAAAGCAAAGAGCAGATGCCGGCCATGTAGGCAGTCTGCCTTGCTGGGGCATTCACACTGCAGCCTGGAAATACGCCCCCTCGTAAGAAAGGGAGACGTGTCTCCACCCAAGACAGCTGATGGCTCAGGAGCCAGAAGCCCAAGATTGGTGGACCTTAGAGAGGAATGCAGGTGCAGTTGCTCTGAACTGTGACAGGCTAATACACACACACACAGACACACACACAGACCCACCTTTCAACACATATATAACCAGATTATGGCTGCTCCAGCGTGGGTACAGGGCAGGGGGAGAATGCGCAGGGATCCCATGCAGCAGACAGCCATCGCTGGTCTGCAGGCACTGGGGAATCTAAGGGGAGCTTGGTTTGTTCTGCCAGCAGGGCATCGTTGGGTAGGAGATGCCAGAGTCACGGCCCCCCCCACTCCTTGGCAGAGCTGTGCTGGGGCAGTGCTGATCACACCTGCTGGACAGGTGGCTGCTGCCCCTCGCACCTCCGGAGGCGTTCTGCCTTTCAAAGACAGCACCCTGGGCACGTGCGGCTCCTCCCCAGCCCAGCGTGACTGCCTCTGCAGAACCACGGTTGTTGGTAGAGCCCAGGAGCCCCCTTTGCGCTGGGACTGTACAAACCCAGAACGAAAGGACTGTCCCTGCCCCAAGGAGCTTGCAATTGCAGTATAAGACCAGAGGCAGGCCTTGGAGCACAAGGAACCAATGAGACCGAGTCGGACAGCGGGCTGTTCGTGGATCTCCTGGCAAAGGAGAGCTAACGGGAGGGATTTAAAGGGGAATAAAGAGGTAGCTTTGCTGATGTTGACTGGGAGCTGCCCCCAAGCGTATGGAGCAGCATGGGAGAAAGCACAGGTGCTTGTTTGACCAACTGAGTCCTAACCTTTACTGGTGGCTGGCAGCCTGGACACCAGCAGCGTTTGAAAGGCTCACTGCTGTACAGCTTTCTCCGCTACTGGGTCCCTTTAACTTCCCTGACCCCTCCCAGTCAGCCCGCTCCTCCTCTACGTTACATGCACCTGCCAACTCCTAGGTTCTGGACCTTGGGCTCTTCCTGGGAAGACTAGAGACACTAGGCCAAATTCAGTCTGGGAGTAAATGCCATTGACACCAATAGGGTTATGCCTGCTTACCCTAGCACTGAATTTGGCCCCTGCTGTCTGCTGTTTTCCCACCATTCACACACTTTCACTCCTGTGCAGGACACCCCGAAGCATTTGCTAAGTGGGTTTTCACAGACCCGAGCAACATGAAGGTACAGAACCCTGGCTTCTTTCGGTTTGCAAGAGCAGCGCCGTTAGCCGGAGTGTGAACTTGCCTTCCGTGGCCTGGCTGGGGTGAATCCCTTCGACAGGCCGAGCCATTCCCAGCAAACACTCTTGAATTATGAATACCTAGCTCAATTGGGCCTGTCAGTGCAAGCGTTGTCCTTGCTTTTCCAGTTCAGGGCTCTGGTGGAATAACAGTCTTTCGCACACGTGTGCGGTGACTGCCGTTCACACTAGTCATTTCCTCCATCCGAGCACTATCCTTGCACAGATTGGAGAGCCACCATGTACTGAGCCTGCTTCCCAATGCACGGTCAGAAACTATGACATTCGGCATCGACATTCACCATGTTAACCTTGGGAGTAAAGGGAATTTCTAATGTAGTAACAGCAGAGGCCAATGTACCCCTCCCCCCCACCCGCCCTGCATGTTACAAAAAGACATTGTCCTCCGGTGCTCAACGCAGCTGGCTTATGTGTGTTAGGCAACGGTTGCCTTGTAGCATCAGTCACAAAAGGCTCATTCATAAGGATCTTCATCTACATCTTTAAAGGAATTTCTGGAAGAAAGAAAATTGGGGAGGAAAGAGAGCGGCTACCACAGACACTGCTGTAGATGCACCGACCTCCTTTCTCAGCTCCTGTTTCTGGTATCTCAGCAAGTACGTTAACAGAACAGAGCTTAGATAGAAACAGGTGAACTCTAAACCTTCTTTAGTGCAATATAGCCATCAATCCCCTACTACCCTGACGCTAGCATGTCCTGAGAGGTATCCGTAATGCTTAGTAATGAGAGTTTTCCCTTTTCAAAGCGCTTTACAAACATTACCACAGCCCAGTGATGCAGGGCAGTAAGTAGTACTCTTCCCATTTTATGGATGGGTAAACTGAGGCACCGATGTGCCATTGCTGTTAGAGGCAGAGTTAGGTTCCTGGCTCCTGGGTGTGAGCACTAGACCAGGCCTCAAATGTAATAGCTTATTTTTAAAAAGCTAAATCTCAAGTTCCTTTATACAACGGAAAGTTCTGAAGTATACACTTGCGGTCCAAAGCCTGCGCAGCTGGCTTCAGGCCATGTTTGGGGTACCTGTTGCAATTCGATCTGGCTGGGAGGCAATGCTTTTCCATCAGCAAAGCCTGGCTCATCCAAACAGAATGTTCGGCAGGAATGGGACAATTCTGAAGAAACTGGCCAGGCCGGCTTGGAAACCGGCCTGTTTGCTGCTAGCTCCCCTGCCTGGCTCCTTCGCCTCCAGCCTGGCGGGCTGACTGGGAGTTCCAGCTCCCAAGCCTCCAGGCTCACAGCTCCTCAGCAGGTTGACTCTCACTGTGTCTACACTACCCCAAATTCGACCCAGGAAGGTTGATTTTAGCGCTACTCCCCTTGTCGGGGAGGAGAACAGCAGTCGATTTTAAGAGCCCTTTAGGTCGGTGGGACGGGGTGGTTGTGTAGAAGCATTCATTATAAAATTGACCTACTGCGGCTAAATTCGACCTAACCTTGTAGTGTAGACCAGGCCTTAGATTCAGGGCAGTCTACCGAGTGTGTTGCCTTGGACTCAAGGCTCCCAGGCTACAGGACAGCCTGCTAAGCAAGACCTGGCTCCTCAGCGCCTTGCCAGTTCGCTTGGTGGGCTGCTGCAGACCCAAGGGTCCCAGGAATCTCTGGATTCCTGGGGGGTCCGTTGGCCAGTTCCCCACCTGGCCAGCTCCCCAGGCTGCCCTCCTGGGGCAGGGAGGCAGGTTGACTGGGTTCCTGGCTGTGAGCTGGACCAGCTGTTCCAATAAAATTCAGAAAAGTTTTTTTTTTGGTTGTTCTGCAACAAAAGGCTTGGAGTTTTTCAGTGTTGCCAACCCCAAGCCTTCAAAAGTCATGAGTCAGGCCCTCAGAAATCATGACACTGGCTTAAAATACCAAGGTTTTTAAGAATAACAACTTTTGGGCTCCATTTATGATCTGCTGGTGTCATAGCCTGGTGGTGTCGTAGCCTGCTGGTGTCATAGCCTTCCGGGGTCACATTTTCAAGCTTTTCTCTGCAGCCGCAAGGAAATTTCCTTGACTTGAAATGAAAGTTGAGATGCTCCCAAAACCTCATGTCTCCTGGAGCTGAGACTTGAAGAAAAGCACCAAATATTGCAAGAGTGACTTTCAAGTGGCAAGAACCAGCAGCACAGCTGCAGAGCACTGTCGTAGTTTTGTAAGCATTTTTTTCACTCAACGCCCCAAGAGCAAAGGTCAGAGGGACACAAGAGTGATGACGAGAATGGTCATTATTATGTTTAAATGGCACTCACTTTACTCCACCCCCCTCTGGCCTGGCCCCAGGTTGAGTGGTACTGCGGGACGGCTGTGACATCACAGCGTGAGGCATGCTGGGGTGTGACAGTGGGGGCTACCAGCCAGTCTAATGTCAGGAGACAGGAACTGAAATCCTAGGTTATGGGCCTGCTTCTCTGTTGCCCTGCACTTTGTTGAGTCATTTATCTCAGAGCAAAGGGTTTGCAAAATGCTACCCGATCTGAGCAGTTTTGTAATATCACAGGCACCACGCCAGGAGCAGGGCAGTGGAGAATCGAGCCTAGCGGTGCAGAACACCTGATGTAACCTGGCTCCTTTGGGACCGTCACACGCTAATTAGCTCATTCAAAAAAAAAATAATAATAATAAAAATCACAGGTCACCTTTAAATTCCTACGACTCGTGGCACATGCCATCTAGTGTCCAGGCAAGGTATTGCAACTTAGTTAAGCCTGTCTATTTCACCCTCAGGAGAACAGACAGAAGGAAGTTGCTCTCAAGAAGTCTCCTTTCTCTTCAGGGAAGCACATCGGACAAACTGCCAGTGAGGTGATGTGTTGAAAACATCTGTGAAATGCCACACAGACTCTGTGGGAAAATCAGACATAATTCCAGGTAGGCTTGTGTGTGTCCAGGTGTGTTTGGAGGGGTGGGTGGGAAGGGGAAGGAGGTGGGTATGTTGTGAGGTGTCAGGTAGCATGCCCACAGCACATGTAGCTGGAGTGGCCAGGATACTAGGCTGCTGCCAGATTTGGTAAGTAGGAAGGGGAAGAGCTGTTGCTGTCACTGATCTTGCCCTTGCTTTTCAGATGTGAAATTACCTTAGCATGGTCTGAGCATGCCAGCAGCAGATGCCCATCATAATAAATGAAGTGACCTACCTCAGTTTGATCTTGAATTGTTCTGTCTGGTTAGCTGTCATTTCTAGTGCAATCTCAGCTATAAGCAGCTGCCTTAGACTGGAAAACACTTTGATTTTTTTAAACACGAGTACAGGTTGCCCAGCACAGGCTCTGTGTTACGCCATTTCCTATACAGGCAGCACAGACAGAGTTATGGGATTATTTTTCAGCACTGAACTCTGGCGGTTGTTGATTGATTTGCCAGTTCTGATTCTTAACTCTCTCCTCGGTCCCCTTTATCCTTTCCAAAGAAATACCTTTTCCCCTTCCTCGACACAATTTCATCTATAAGCTGTGGATAAGAGGGAATGAATGAGAAGCTATCAGGATCCGGATGACACATGCAGTGAGCACCTCCTGCGTCAGCTTCTTACTGCATGTCTTCACACATTGAGAGAGAGAGATTTTTGTGCTGGGTGAAAAGAGCTCCTAAACCAAACCCATCGGTAAGCTGTTTTCCACCAGGTATCACCCTGCATGTATCATCTGCCATCATATTGCCCTGTTTTCCAGTTTTTTCAAGCTCTTCATGAGCTCTTTGCAAACTTCCCCGGGGTCTGATAACCTAAATTTGTATGCTCAGCCGTTTCATTAACACTCCCTCTCCCAGGTCACTCATAGATACATTGAAGAGTACAGCTCCCACCGAGCCACAGGGCAACCCGCTTCAAAGCACTCCCCATGCTGAGCTTGTGTCATTTATTCCTATTTAACTTCCTGTCTTTTAACCAGTTTTTAGTCCAGGACAGGTCTGTATATCACAGTCTGTGGTTACCAAGGGTCCTTGACAGCCCCTTCTGGGGCACTTTATTAAAATCCTTATCAAAGAGTTCTATATATGATACCCAGCCGTTCTACACATTTTATCCAGTTTTGCTAATAAATGATAGCCACCAATTTACCCTGCTGGCTTAGCCCTATCACACTGCACTGATCAGACGAGGGTTATAACTCTGTCTAATGATTTTCTCATTTAGTTTTCTCAGTACTTAGGTAGGGTTCACTGGTCTAGAATTCCTGGAGCTCCCTTCAGCATTTTAAAAAGTTACAACACTGATCAACTTCTAGTCCTCTAATGTAATGGCTGGTTTTACTCATCACTCGGCAACTTCATTTGCTGGTACCTTCAGTGTTTTCACAGGCGTGCTGTTTGATCTTGGTGATGGATGGTAGCTTAAGGGGCTGATCCTGCAAACAGAGGCCCTGATTCACGAAGGCATTCAGGACTTGTGTAAGTCCTATTGAGTTGTGAAGGTGCCATTGACTTCAGTGGGACTTAAGCACACACTTAACTTTAACCATGTGTTGAAGTGCTTTCCTGAGTAGGGATGGATTCAAGCATATGTTTAGGTGCTTTTCTGAATCAGGGCCCATGCAGCTGGGCGTGGAAGGTGGTGGGCTACTCTTAGTAGCAAGTGCTGTGCCCATTAGGGATTCATCGTAGGATTGGGCCCTCGTTTCTCAGGTTGTTCCATCAGCTCTTTATTGATCTCTCTGTCTCTGGCCAGGCCCCACCCCTCCTGCCTGGCAAGAGTAATCTGGGGTAGGTGTTTCTTTGTGGTGAAGACTGATGCAAAGAACTAAATTAGTTCACCTGCAATCTCTGAGGCCACTTTGGCTGTTCCCTTAGTATCCACAAGGTGCAGTCACAGTGTTGGTTCTCCAGCAAGTTTCTACCTCCGACATGCCTGCAGAATTCCTCTGTTGTTGTCTTGATATCTTTGGCTATTTGTTCACCATGTCCCCTCTCAGGCCTCGCAACATCTGCTGCAGGCAGTTCTGTGCTATACAAGGTACAAGGCAGTGAGGGATCTCAGCAATAGCAGAGGTTTCCCCCACAGTATCCACCAGCACCTTGCTGTCTCTCAGATGGCACTTTTCATCGATAGATCTCAAAGGTCTTTAACAGAGGAATTCACTATCACTATCCCTATTTTACACATAGGGAAACTGAGGCACAGGGCAGTGAAGTGACTTGCCCAAGATCACCTAGCAGGCCAACGGGAGAGCCAATAATATCACCCACAACCCCTGAGTCCCAGTCCAGTGTTCTGTCCACTAGGTTACATTTTTTTCCCCTAATGTGCCCTAACCCTGATATGGAAGATCAGTGACTTCGCTAAGTTTGCCTGGCTGTAAATGAGGGCTGAACTGGCTGTGGAGGGACCATTTCCAGTGCTGAGAAGGTGCTTTCTGTGCATACCGTATTCTCCCTCTCATCACTGCTGTGGCTGTCTCCACTAGGAAAGGGGTTGCGTTGCGGTTGGGTTTCAGTAACGTGGTTGCTACGCCCAAATCAACTTGACAGTTTTCCCAGTGTAGATGCCGGTGTGACACCCTGGCACCCCAGTATGCACCATTGTCATATAATTAGGATATGATTTGCACAAAGTATGCCTTGTGAGGTGTCATTCTAAAAGTCTTGATCTGCTAGACAGTAATATCTCGTTGGATTGTACGTGCTACCGTCCTATGTGAAGTTATGTTTATTTACTACGTATTCTGGTTTGATCTGTTTGCTGTCCCTTATAATCACTTAAAATCTATTCTTTTGTAGTTAATAAACCTGCTTTTGCTTTGTCTAAAACCAGTGTGCGTGGAAATCATAACTCGGGGCAGGAAGCTGTTGTATATTTCCTCTCCACATTGAGCGAGGGGGCTGTACAATTCTCTGTGCAGCGCAAAATGGTATAATTTTGGGTTTACACTTCGGAGAAGAGGTGCGTGTCTTAGGAACCGGAAAGTGCCCTACCTGTGCCTTCCTGTGCAGGGGCTGGTTAAAGAACCTTTCAGCATGTAACTGCAGCTGGGTGTGTCCCTAGCTGCATGTGTGCTGGAGCCTGGCAGAGGGCTTGGCAGGCGGGTCATAGCAGTACAGTGTAACGGGAGCCGAGGCTGGTGGGTCAGGGGGACTCAGTGGTACCTCAGTTCCAAGTCACATCCCGGGGGGAACCTGTCAGAGCTGGGAAGCACCTTGTAGCTTGACTCAGCTGGTTGAATTCTAGCCAGGGCTCCTGCCTAGAATGAAGGCAGAATCACTGCTGTCGCATGTAATTACCAGTTGAGAAATTACAACATGATTTTAATAAGCTGAGAGTAACTTAATTTGCCCTGACATAACAGCCTTTCTATCAAAACAAACTAAACTAAAGAGCCGGGTGTGCTTCAGGATATGCTAAGCAGCCACATGCTACATGCATCTTTGACACCAGGCACTTTGGGGTGTGACGCTGGCAGCCCGGATGCTCATGTCTCAACTGAACGTTGACAAATACATAGTGGGAACCAGCCTGGCCCACCTGCGTGGTAGTGTGGTTAAAACAAGCATTTGACTTTAGACTTTATGGAATGCTTGGAAGTTACTGCCGGCATTAATCTCACTTGTAACATCTGTACCCTATTATCAGGTAATATCTGAGCATTTGCATTGTGAGCCTCTGTAACAGTGTAAATCACCAGACAGGAGAGAGATGTTAACTAGGTGAAAAGCTGGTCTCCAACCGAAGGTATTCTTTTCTGCCCATCCAGGAAGGCCAATGGACACCAGACAGACTAGTGTGGAATGTTAAAGAGGACAAAAGACTTTGTTGTTTACTCTCCCCTCCCCCCATGAAGGTGAGTCATGCAAGTGAATTCTTTCCATAGCTGAGGTTTGCAGCCCAAAACAGAAGGGGGGAGGGGGGGAAAGCCTGATAAAGAAGGAACTTTTTTTGTATGCTGCTTAGACGCTGGGGGGCAAGGTTTGCCAGGCATAAGCAAAAGATCCGCAATGTTTAGCCTGGGTGAGCCATAAAGGACATATAGAGCTTACTTATTATAGAAGTCTTTATTACTTTTTGAAACTTAAGATGGGAACTCATTTGTGCATATATATGTTTACCTGCTTTAACCTTGTACATAACTCTCTTGTTTCCTTTTCCTATATAATAAATCTTTAGATAGTTTATTACAGGATTGGCTACAAGCATTGTCTTTGGTGTGAGATCTAAGGTGCAATTGACCTGCGATAACTGACTGGTTCTCTGGGATTGGGAATAACCTAAATATAGCTCCTTAGAGACTAACCAATTTATTTGAGCATAAGCTTTCGGTTAGTCTCTAAGGTGCCACAAGTACTTCTTTTCTTTTTGCGAATACAGACTAACACGGCTGTTACTCTGAAACCTAAATATAGCTGTGACCATTGTGTAAGGGACCATCTATCACAAAGGCACACTTACCTGGGTGACAAGATAGATCGGAGCACCCAAGGAGACTGTCTGTGACTCCATGTTAAGGCTGTTATAGTCCCTGAGGAGTTTACAACTTGATAACTGGTTGGTGAAATCTAAGTATAGAATTCACAGCCAGTTTGGAGTTTGTTCCCTGTTTCCCAACAGTCTGCCTGAGGTTGGTACCCACAATCTTGAGCCACTGCAGGGCAGCTTGACACAAGCATCTCCACACTGGCCTTCCCTGGGCTGTACTCATGTGGAGCTCTTTGGGAATCTCAGTGGGGAACTGCCTGAGTGAACACAGAGTGAGCGCCCTTTAGATGCACTTGTATCAGAACTCCATCAAAGGGCCAGATCCTGGGATGAAAACCCAACAGATTCCTGCAGGGTGGCTGTGGATTGGGGAGTGCTGCCCTCTCTGACCTCACAGGAAGCCATGTGGAGGGGAAGGATGGCGGGATCCATGAGGATCCAGATCTGGAAGTCCAGGGGGACAGGCAGGCAGTGGGAAGGGGACATGAGCACTGTCTGACACATCAACTCCCACTGTAAATCCACACACATGCCTGAGTGCTTCTCCACTCCACACAGTGGATCTGGACCCTTTGTGGAGGGATCTGGTGGCACTGGCTGGTTTGTGCTGGTCCAGGGCTGTAAGAGGGCTGCTCGAGGGTAGAGAGCAGGTACAGAGGCACTTGGCCTCTGTGCATCTCAGTCCTGCCTACTGGGGGATCGCCCGAAACCTATGCAGATCTTGGGGATGCACAAATTTGGAAGACTAAGCCCTCCAGAGAGCTTTTTGTTGTTTTGTTTTTGGAGAGGGACAAGCCAGACCAGGGGATCCCTCCACAGCTGCCCAAAGGGATTTAGTACATTTCAGTGCACACATTTGCATACTGTTTCTATCAGCCTGTGAGTAGCTGTGAGGGCCCCAGTCTGACAGTGCAGGGGTAGGGGCTGGTTGTGTTGTGGCAGCTGGCTCGGAAGTGCAGGTGTCCCTGGCACACTGGCTGCCAGCTACTCGCAGCCCCAGCAGTCTGTAAAAACAAGCAGCAGTAAAATCCTCCCCAGAGATCCCGTTACAGCCTGGTAAAGAGGTCGCCCCCCACCCCCCGGCAACGGGAACAACAGCAGCAGGCATGGATCAAGACAGGTGAAAAGCAGCAAGAGTTCTCTTTGGCACTCACCCCAGAGGTGGGGCAGGCAGGCTGTTGAATTCAATGTCTCTGCAGCAAGCCTCCCCCATGGAAGGAGCTCACTGGCATAGCTGTGACTGGTTCAGGGTACCGGGCCCGCTGACAGCAGCTTGCTTAAAGGCGATGGGGCTGTAGCAACTTCTTTTGTGCTCAAAACAAACCGCAAAGCCCAGAAAGGAATGTTTTCATGCATGGGATTGACAGTGATGGGCCTTTATTCAATCCAGTGCTGGCCAAGAGCAGGCACGCTCCTGGCGCCTCCATTGGTGAGCAACACACTCACCTCAAACTCACTGCACCCCAATCTTCGTGGGACCCTGAACCGTTACAGCACCGCTGTCAGTCCGTCTGCTCACCCGTGGTGCTGTATGCATGTGCTAAATAACAAAGGCAGACCGATCAACTCGGGTTGCAAGCCCTTTGGGACAGAGGCTGCCTCTACTCGCTGGCTCCTGGGCTGCTCTGTACAACTGTTAAATAAATCATAATACAGGAGATGGGAGATTAGACAGGCAGATTCTCTCTTCTCCTGGTCCGCATGTTATTAGTGTGTGAGGCTGGCAGGAGCACTCAGTGCTGCTTTAGTTCGAAAGGCCCTGGGCTGCCCCTTGGCCAGGGGAGCCCTACCCATATTCCCATGTATGCATTAGCACTTGTCCACGCTGCATGCTCTGGTAATGTTCTACCCAAAGGAACTGGCCTGCTGCAAACACCCAGCCTGACTGGTCTGTCCAATCAGAACGATGTTTAAACGATGTTTAAACGCTTTGGCCCATTATCCCCACAATCTAATTATCCCCTCTCCTGCCACTTTAGAACAGGAAGGTGGCAATGGGAAGAGGAGCAGTTTTAACCCTTTCCTATCTGTATCTGTAAACTTCATGGTCACTATCCCATTTTCACACCAAATCATCCAATTGTGTCAGCAGGGGTTTAGGGCCCACTGAAGTCAAGGGGAATTAAGCATGTGCTGCAAGTTAAACACGTGCTTAAGTGCTTTGGCCTTGGTGGTGAGTCTGCCCCTGTCCCCTGGTGCAGCCCGTCTCTCGTACTGTTTGAGGACATTGGCAGCAAACTCAGTCTTTGTTCGCTACGTGCTCATCCTGCTCCTTATTCCCTTTCTAAGGTCATCATCTTTTGATTCTGACACCACAATACTTTCCATAGACACTAATTGTGATAGATTGACCTAGAATAAACTAAGTGAGGTGTAACTACCATCCTATGGGCAGTGTTAGTAGCAGGAATGAACTTTTCAGAAATAAAGATCCTCTTTAATGCCAATAGCTCCCGTCAGAAAGAATAAGGGGGCGGGAAGTAGGAATAAATCTTCATAAAGCGGGAATAAAGAGGCTAGAAGCGTCCAGCTCATAGTATCTGTGTCCATTCAGGTCTTGACTCTGCTTCTGGGACTGAGCATAATGGGGTTTATTGGTTCTTGGACAGAAAAGAAAGTAGATTTGTGTAGCTACCAAGAGTGGACTTTGGTTACTTATGGAAATAGCCCCCATTACTCTGGGTTCAGCGCCCTCTCACCTTAGTAGACTTTAACAGGAATCAGTCACCAAACAGCTCCTTACGGCAATCAGATAGTTTGACATTAAGTAGCAAGTACTTTGAACTTCTTTTCAACTCCTTTGCTGCAATACAATGTGGTGTCGTTCTGCATGAGGAGTCTGAATTGTCTTCATGCTTTATTCATTTCTTGTTTACACTGGAGGAGAAAGCAAGCCATAAAAACCAGCAAAAACAGCCCACACAGCTCCATGCATTGTGCAGTCAAATCACAGCCAGCGATTTCAGTTGCCATTTCCAACTTCATCTGGGTTTAATGTATGTATTAGCTAAATGCCAGAGAGAGGTGTTGTCTATTGACTGGAGACAGAAGCTTTTGAGTTCTGATTTCAGCTCTGACACTGATTTGCTCTGTGGCCTTAAGCAAGTCATTTAAATCTTTTTGGTCTCTGTTTTCTTGTTTTTACCATGGGGATAATGATACTTATCTCCTGCAGTGTTATGAGGATTAATCGACCCTGTCCGTAAAGAGCTTTCAAGATTAAAAGTGTACCAAAATGTAAAGCTTTGCTATGATTATCAAAGGAATGGGGAGATGGACATGTGGCATTTGGGGACCCGCTTCAAATTGTTTAAACCGCTTTAAAAAATAATCAACCCTCCCGTGCACCCCTTGCAGGCAGTTGCACTATTCTGCACTTCCTGCCCAAGCTGGCCCGGGTGGCCATGCACTGTCACAGCGGCGTTCCCCCGTAGAGACAGCTAGAGTTCCGTGGTAGGGGAAATGATTCCTTTCCATATAGGGCTAAGACATCTCATCTGCTGTGAGGCAAGGAGGAGATTATACAAATGTACTTACTGGCCAGACTGCCCGGTAAGCACATAAAGCAGGAACAGAGTCATAAGAAACATCATCTCCCTCTGCCTCGAAGTCTACCTCTGCCCTTGTGTGTGATTTGGACTCTCGCTGTTGTGTGAGGGAGGGACCAGCCACAATGAGCAGAGCTGGGAACACCCACTCATGTAGCACCCTCCCCAGGCAGTTCTAGTTTTGGCATTCAGCAGAAACCCCTGGCCGGTGCCTGCCCCTCCTTAGGATACTGCTGAGCTGGGAACGAAGAAGCCTGTTAAGGGCTGTGTAAGTGCAGCCCACCCTCTGGTTAGTCCAGGTGTGTTACAGGGCTCTGTGCCCTCCACACAAAGCATCTGTCTGTCACTGTACAGCGCAATTCATGGCAACTGCACCTGTATTCCCGCTCTGTGGCTCAGGAAGGGTTCCTGGCTCCTGGCCAGCACCTCTCTTGGGCAGACACCTGTGTCTCTCTCCCTCCTGAGCAGGGTTTTAAGGCTGCACAGCTGCCTGGATTACACAGTGAGGTACCCAGGAAGCCAGACTGACTAAACAGGCCAGTGACTGTGGTTTGCTCACTCTCTCTCAGGTCTATGACCAGTGTATTGCCTGCAGTTACAAGTTACCACAGAGTTCCTTCTAAGCAAGCACCTTTATTCCTAAGGTGGAAGCATTACAGAGAAAACATGTAAAAAAAAAAAAGACCCTATATGCATGCTAAAAGCTCACCAGCGGCTACCCAGCAGTCTACGGTTCCCAAGAGTCACATAATACAAGGGACGTCCCTTATTTAAATAGAAAATTGCCTGTCCCATACTTCATCCCTGTACAGCAAGAGGGGGAGTTGCAGAGTGCTGCAAAAAAGCAGCAAGAAATACCCCGGTGAACGTGAGTGCTGATAATTATTATTATTAATAATAATTAATAGCTGGAGGTGGGGTGGGGCAGGGGTACTAAGAAAACAGTCCCCTATTTTTGAAATGCAATGCTGGCAACTCTACAGCATTCTTATGGGACCTGGTAGGTCAAACCTGTCCAACCCATCCTCAAGGCTAGGGCTCCCCCTTGGGCAGAAGTGTCTGTGTGTTTGCTGGATCACAAAGGAGGCCCTGAGTCAGTTTAAACTCAGGCTATTCATTCTAAATTCCTTTGTGTGTTGGTTTCTGGATAATCTAGTTTGAATTAGTATATGGGAGCCTCCCCAGGTGGTGGTACCTCTCTGTGAGGTAATCACCAACCACTGTTTTTAGTTTCTGGAGGAGCTGTGATAACCCTCCCCCCTGCCCCACTGAGTAGAAATGGCTCCCCAAAGATACTACATGGAGTTGCAATATCTGTCACGTCTCCCCCCAGAGAGATTACATACTGTCCCACCCCTCAATAATATATAAACTTAATACAGTACAGGCTTTCAAGGATCTTTCAGGAAATTGCTATATCTGTCACATCTCCCCCCTTAAAAAGTGATTGTAACTACGGTGCTTGACTGGCATCCTGGAGCAACCCATTAACTTACTTCCTGGACAGCATTTAAGGCATTACCTTTCATCCCTTTATATTTCAACGATGAATATAATAAACATTCTGCTAGAAAGGCAGTATGCATTTGTGACCATTATGGCAATATCCTGGACAAACCTTATTGAATTAAGGTTAGGTAGCTTAGGAGGCCATTGTATTAAAACTGCAAATATATATGTATTATTGTGGCATTGCATGGAACGTCTCTAGGGAGGAGACCTGCCTAATTTAAACTGTGAGATGTGTTATGCACTTCAGAAGACTATTTTAAATACTGTGACCTTTTAAAGGTAAGTGGATTTTCCAGGATATCTCTAGGCGAAGGTGTGTGCAAAGGTAACTCCCCCGGTTATGCAAAAGCCCAGCCTTTTGAAGCTATGCCCTCAGGAGAAACCCAGTGTCTATGAATTATCTATGAATTATCTATTCACAGATCAAAGTTGTTTAAAGGAGGGACTAAACTTTTCATGGGGATGCTCGTTCGTAACCGCCCTGACACAGAATATGTAACCACAGGAAAGCACCTTGGTGGGGTTTGAAGGACTGTTCACCTGCCAGAGCCCTTTGTGAAGTTGGAGTGATCCCTGGTAACCTTAGTTGCGTGCATGTAGGTGCTTAACATTTTTTTTTACATGTTTTCTCTGCAATGCTTTCACCTTAAGAATAAATGTCCTTCTTAGAAGGAGCCTTGTGGGCTTTAACCATGAGCATTGATGCTCTGTATAGCCTCTGAGGAAGGCAGGCAGAGCAGGCCTGTTTAGGCAGTCTGACTTGCTGGGGCATTCACAATGTAGGAAGGGAACTGTACAGCCTGGAAATACCCAGGTCAGGAGGGGGAGAAAGAGAGAGAAATGTGAGTCCCCGCCCAGTAGTGGTCACTTCACTCTCCTGGGCAGAGACCCGCATCTCACTCCCTCCTAACCCTGCACAGCTCCCTGATTTACACTGTGAAATCCCCAGCAAGCCAGACTGCCTAAAAGGCCAGTGGTTGTACATTTTGACAGCTGTTAGAAAGAGCTGTGCGATCATTTGTAAGCAAACCCCTTTATTCTTAAGGTAAAAGCATTACAGAGAAAACGTAAAAAAACCCAACCCAGTAGAAGACCCTACAGGCATGCTAAAAAGCTTATGAGAGCTCACCTCCAACTTCAGGTAGCTGTCAGTCCTTCAGACACACACAACTAAGTTGTCCTTGTTGTTACTAGTTCTTATCAGGCTTTAGAGCAGGAACCAGAAGGAAGGCTGGGTGGGTCAGTCATTTCGTTATACAGCTTAGGTCTTAGATCTTGGTCTTTTGTAACACGTAATCAGGAAAAAAAGACCTTCTCTTCAGGGCCTAGCTTCAAAAGGCTAGTTTTTTTCATAACTGGACTTGCAGAGTCAGGGGACAGCTCAGTGGTTTGAACATTGGCCTGCTAAACCCAGGTTTGTGAGTTCGATCCTTGGCCATTAGGGATTTGGGGCCAAAATTGGGGATTGGTCCTGCTTTGAGCACCGGGTTCGACTAGATGACGTCCTGAGGTCCCTTCCAACTCTGATATTCTATGACTCTATCAAGGCATTTTACAATAGGATAACTGAGGCAGCAAGAGAAAGTGTCTCACCCAATGTCAGAGTAAATCAGGGGTAGCACCAGGAATTCAGGTCTCCTGAGTCATAGGCTTGTACAATGGCCAGCAGGCCATCCTCCCACTTAAGGACATTTAGGTCAGATGTATGGAGGATGTTGTTTATGCCATGTGTATAAGCAGTGCTGTACAGTATGTAGGATGTGTCACACAAAGGCCATAAACCCTACCCCAAAGAGTTTATAATGAATGGGTACAGGGCAGCCTGGTGCTATGTAGGTAAAAACAGAGGGGTACTGGCCAGTGTAGCTGGATGCCTTTTTCTATACGAAGTCTATGGTTAATGATAGTAATGAGAGAAGTCCACAGCAATCTTCATGCCAAAGCTGATTGCGCACTGGGTGTGATCAGCATTCATTACCCCACTGGTTAATAAGGGCCTTGTCCTCTGTAGAGGTTCTTGGTGTGAAACATCAAGATCCCGTGGCCAGCTGGGTGAAGCTGTTCTCGGGAACCCTGGGGAGATGCAGCTAGACTCAACTCCAGGTCAGTTGAACTGTGTTTCATTTGAAGGGATGAAATAAAACATTTAGAGTACTCTTGTGTTAGTCACATGATGCAGCGGGGGACAAGGTTAACTTTTGGAAGCCCAGGTAGATTAATGGATACCAGTCCGGGCAGAACAGCCGTATGGTTTCAGAGTACCATGGGGTCTCTCAGACTGCTGGGGGAAGGGAGATGGCAGCATTTGTCTCTGACTGTGGAGTAAGACTCCATTCTAGAGATGGAATATTATGCAGGGGCTACTCCACAGTCAAGGTTGCAAAGGAGTTTCCGTTATAATCCTGACATTTTTTGCCCCCAACCTACTCCTCTGCCACTAAACTCCACAAACAAAAGGAATATCAGCCTCAACTTTGGCAGGTTAGGTCTGGGACTGAGGTTGACGTTGACTACCCAATGTGAAGGGAATTGGACAAGGCTGTCCAGAATTATTACAATCCTCTGAAATTAGTGGTGTTCACCTGCATCCAGGTCTTCTAATCTCCTTGGAGCAGAAAGAAGAGAAATAAAACTTTATAGGACTCACTTAATTGTGTCCAAGACTAGTGATTAGTTACTTAGTTTTTAGTTTTAAAAGTTGTTAAGATTTTGAATACTAACATCAGATAGGCAGAGTGGCTCCAAGGCACTGAAAATAGGGTGCCAAATGACCTCTGGAGAGCTACGCTTTCATTTTAAAAAGTAAGGTTCTAGCCCTATCAGTATGAAGAGACTGCATTTTAGGGTTGTGCTCGTCTCGAGGCCCCAGCAGAGATCAGGGCCCCATTGTGCTAGGTGCTGCACAAATACGTAGTAGGAGAGGGCGGGCCAGATCCTCCGATGGTGTAGAGCAGCACAGTGCTGTGGAAGTCAACGCAGCGACTCTGACGTGCATCAGCTGAGGATCTGTCCTCATGTTGGGTGGGGGGAGGGAGAAGAGGCTGCGGTGAGAACCAGCTTACTCTCAGCCTTATCTGTACCTGCCCCAGATTTTTTTTCCCTGGGAGTATCGCGCATTTGGTTAGTCATTTCTCAGCAAGAAAAAGCATCAGGAGCAACAGGGCTCTGAACCCAGAGGGGCTGGAACAATTTGTGTAGTGGGGGTACTGAGAGCCATTGAATCAAACTGTCAACCCTGCATAGGATGGAAACCACTTCAAGCCGGGGGGTGTGGTAGCATCCCCAGGACCCCTAGTTCCCGCACCTGTGTCTGAACCTGCTAAAGTCCATGCAGTTTGTGTGGCACTAGCCTTCAAAATCTAAGACAAAGCCTCCAGTAAGGGACACAACAAAGCCATAGAGAAGGAAACAGAATTATTTATAATCAGGGGGTGGAGCGGTTCCTTGGGGGAACCACCCCACTGTCCATGGGCAACAACACACCTCTGGCTGAGACGGGCCGGACATGTCTCTCTCTGGAGCGGCTCCGAGCACTGTCCAAGGCAACACATGGACGCTCAGGCAATGCCAGGAGCCGGCCTCCCCTCAGGAGTCACGTACACTGCCCCTCGCAGCCCAGGGAACTCAGAGCATGCCTGGGCCTGCGCTCGGCTATGGCTGCCCTAGGCCCATCAGTCTGGCCCCAGGGCTGAACTTTCCCGCTGGCTGTGATGAGCAGTGAGCAATGGTGCTCTATGCCCCACTGTGGGGCAGAGCTCACTGCTGTCAGCATGTTGGCCACAGCGTTGCAAAAATTGCGCGTCCAGCAGGGCGTCAGCCCTGGGACAACATGATGCCAAGGAACCACCCCAATTCAAGTGAGACCTTTTACCTTTCTCTGTGCTATATTCCACTTTCCCTGCCGTGAGAAAATACAGCCTGCAAAAAGTCTAACTGCTCTGTTCTCAGCTTTCTCCTGTGAGCAGTAAATCACCCAGGGTGGGAAAAGAAACCCAAAAAGAGCAAGGGAAAGAAAAACGGGCAGGGAAGCCATTTTCCAACACCACTGCAGGTGTTCAAAGAGCTGCAAGTTCCTTACATCAGACTCTGGAGTCACTGCTCTGTTTCTGACCACTCCCATTTATAAAGTTTAACAGCCACTAACCCCTGCCTGGAAGTTCTTACTTCTGAAATCCATTTGCAAGCGTGGACGAGGCGAGTGGGACGAAAGAGCCGTCCTTTGTGTCACTGGCAGAAGGTGAACAGCTCCCAGCTACCATCCCAGCTTTCCCGAGGGTAAGCAACCACATGGCTTTATTTTCCCCCCACTGAACTCTTATTTTTGGTTGGGTTTGTCCTGGTCTTGCTCCTTGCCTTTAAACAAACCCCTTCTCTGGCTGGTTTCATAATGTTTTGTTACAGTGGCTTTGCTTTCTAAACAACTGGGTCCTAGCTACCTGTGTGTGGATCAGGATGTGAAGAGAGGGAGTGTGTCTGGTTTAGCAGGATTGTGTCTCTTTACAGAGAGTGTGGTTAGATTAGGGAATGGGTGTCATGTCCTGTGGTCATTTCTCAGCTTTGCTACTGACCGGTTGGGTGAGCTAGGGTAAGCCATTCAACCGCTGCATGACGCAATTTACCCATCCATCCGTTGTTAATAATAGTAATTCCTGCCTAGCTCATAGAGGAGTCATGAGGCTTCATTAATTAATATGTGTAGATGAAAGGTCCTGTAGCAGAGCCAGGTTTTTGTGTATGACAAACGCAAAGGGCACCGCCAGAGGCAGTAGCACTAATCTGACTGGGGGAGTGAGAGGAGACAGCCCAGTGAGGCTGAAGAGAGCTGCCCCGTGGAGCAGAACTGGCCAAACCTAATTCTTGGGTCAAAAATCAAAACTCTTAAGGGCAGAGGCAGGCATGCATGGCTGAGAAAGCATTGCCTGGGACCGACCTACAGAGGGGCACTTGGCTGACAAAGCATCCACGAAGCAATTTACCGACTGCAAGAACAAGGTGGATCCAGAAAAACCTCTCGCTGATCCCCCCCACAACACGCACCCCCACGCATGGCTTCGGAAAGGCTGAGGGGCCGGCCCCATCTCACCCCTAGGGTATCTCAGCCACGTCCCACTCTGCCTGCTGCGCCTAACAAGCCATTTGACCATTCTGCTGGAAAAGCTATTCACAAAATCCCCTTTTCACAACCCGCCCCCACCCCTCGGCGTCCTACCTGATGTGTCACGTGTGAGCCTCTCGGACAGGGACTGTCTTTGTGCAGTGGCTGTACAGGGCCTAGCACATGCCAAACAACTGTCACAGGGACACGTTCAAACCTCCCAGGAGTGGACGGACAAAACAAACCAGAGCTACTCGTAAAAATCGTCCTAGTAACCAATTCCTTTGACCACACTCTCTGTTACAAGTGCTATTAACTGAATACAAGTCCCCAGAGTGCCAGCACCGGAATAGACACCGATGCTAGGAAAGGAGGGTATCTTTGGCGAGGCCTTTCAATCGGGCGATTGACGGGCAGCCTGCTAGTGGGGGCTAGAGGGGCTGCAGCAGGGCCTCTTTCCCCCTATGGTCACTGACTCCAGCCACACCCGCATTTCCATTTTCCCCTTTTTAAGTCCCGTGTTTGGGAAAGTACCTTAAGCACCTGCGTAGATCCCATTAACTTCAATGAATGGGGGATAGATTTAAGCAGGTAGCTAAGGCCCAGATCCACAAAGGTATTTAGGCTCCCAATGTCCATTGGAATCAGTGGCAGTCAGGAGGAGCCTAAAAACCTTTGAGGACCTGGGCCTAAGCACTTTCCAGACTCAGGGCCTGAGCACTTTTCCACTGGGGTCAGTGGGAGCCTTTCCGTTGCTTTCAGTGGGTGTTGGATCTGTCCCTCAACCCCGCTAATTATTCTTAAATCTGCCTCTCGTCCCTGAATCAGGGCTTGACAGGCCAGCAAACAAATTACTTGCTGCTGTGGCAATGTTTTAAAAGACAAACCATCAAGCCCAAGAGAACAAAAGAAAGACTCAAATCCCAAAAGCAACAGCATTCTGCCTTCTACTTTCCCTGCAGCTTGCAGGGCTGGTGGGAGATGTCTGCTGGGGAGAGGCCACCAAATCTTCCCTCGCAGCAGGACTAAATGAACCAGGAGCAACTAGCCTAAAGGCTGGGCATCATTTCTTGCTTTGTCTTCCCTCTTCCTGTGCTTTTCTTCTTCCTCTCCTCCTACCCCCCCCCCCCCTCATTTGCTGTCTCACTTTGTTTCTATTTTTCTTTTAAAGCTACTGTGTGCTCGCTTTCTCTCTCTCCTGTACTTATTCTCTCTCACGTCTGCCTGTCTTTTTGCTTTCTTAGAAAAACCCGCTCCCGCGCCCGGGTTTCTTAAAGAACTGTAAGCGTGAGGAGAGTTCTGTGAGGCTGCACATGTGGCCCAGGCTAAGGCTGGCTGTGGTTAGCAGAGGCAGGCTCACAGGCGCTGAGAAAGCAGTGTCCAGAGGGTTCAAAATGGTGAAGAAGGGGTTAATAAAGCAGCTTGGGGAAATTGTCCAGCAGGCAGCATTTCAGAAAGTACAGCACATGGCCTAAAAAGCAGGAGTAAATAATGAACCCAAACACCTGAAGAGTAATAATTATAAACTGCCAGGGAAAGTGATGGAAACACAGAGGACGTGAGCTCAAGGGACACTGGCACTTGCTTCTGGAAAGGAGGTGTTGGAGCAGTCTCAGGGATGGGGTTAAATCTAATCAACAATGAGCTGTGGAACAGTGTGTCAGTCACCCCTTGTGGCTGGCAGGAAAAGGGTTAAAATCTCATCCGATGAAGTGAGCTGTAGCTCACAAAAGCTTATGCTCAAATAAATTGGTTAGTCTCTAAGGTGCCACAAGTACTCCTCTCCTTTAGCAGATACACCTTCATCACCTGCCTGTCTTTACTACCGGGAGCCCAGTCCTGGGGGCTGGGCTCACCTTGGGTTAATTACCCCATTAGAGGGGAAATCCAGGGCTTATAAATGGAAGCACATGGAACGAGCTACTCTCTCAGGGGCTGGATTACTCCTGGAATGAGGGAGTGACTCTGGTGCTGAGATACTCTTTGTTTATTGAGCTGTGGTTCTAGGGCCAGTGGGTTGTTCCTCTGAAGCCCTTGGCCTCAGTTGGCTTTGCCCTCTCCCAGGCCAGAGAACCGTTTCATCTTGCTAAAATGTCTTCTCTCCGCAAGTTCCAATCTGCTGACCGCTTGCTTTCCAAAGCGCTGTCAGCAAAGCTGCCTGCTTCTGTGCTCTGAGGCTCAAAGGCTGTCCCAGGTTAGCAAACACTGTCCTTCTATCGCCCTGATACAGGAAAGAGAACCGCAGTCTGTCTGAATAGTGGCCCCTTGGCTGCGTTCATCTCTTTCTTGTCCAATACAACACGGGTTGGGTTTGGATTTTAAAAACTCTTTCCAGCTCTCTAGGGAGAGCCATGGGGGCTCCAGCAGCAGGTTAGCTCTCAGAGACTGGGATCAAATAATTGCCAGGAGGCAAGCGGCAGACAGCTGTTTAATGCAACAAATCATTAGGAGGCTGAACATTGGCTTTCTGCTTCCTTCCCAGTCACACACAGCCTATGGGCCTGATTCTGATGTTGGTTGCATGGGTGAAACTCAAACTCAGTGGTTTGAGTGCAGTTGCTCTTGGATTATACTGGTATAAGGGAGAGGAGAAGTAGACCCTAGAAATCTCCAGCAGCTCACCCTATGTTCTGCCTCTAAGAGGACTTCACAACACATGGCCACACTGCGGGGGAAGGAAGCCTGGCAGCAGCATGCCCCAGGCTGGAATGAGCTGATCTTTACCCCTTGTAACCTTCATGTTATGCTTCTCATGTAGCAAACTATTAGGGTGGCTGCTAGGAGGCTATTCAATCAGACCTGGGGGCTTTGGGAGGGAGGTGTGTAAGTCTTCTAAGCGACCTAATATGAAAAGGCTTTAGAGCCACTCAGACAATCTAGACAGACTGAGACAGCCGTTTGCCTGACCTCAGCCTAAACCCGCTGCTCAGCCAGAGTGTGTTCTGATAAGACTAAGACAAAGCTTTGCCCCTGTACAAAGGGGAGCTTCCCCAAATAACCTCATTCTTGACTCTGGAGAAAGAAAGCCTCTATAAGCTCCCATAGAACACTTTTCAGATGTCTGGCTTGTGTTCACCAATCTTAGCCACAGCAGTGGTCTCTAATTTAGCATGCGCATGGGCTCACACCATATAGAACAGAGAAGGATGATGCCTTGCTTGTGTCCGAGTCTTGTTTCTCTGAAGGCGCTTCTTTCAGATAAAGTCTCTTAGACGTTTTGCCAAGGCCTCACCCAGTATTTTAACGTAGGCATGTTTTTGCTGTTTATTTTAAGATCTCTTATCCTTATGTTCAGGTCAAAGGTCCCTTATCTTGAAATTGAATAAGAGCTGATTACGATGTTGGGCAGGTTATCATGTCATGTCAGAGGGGAAAGGTGCCTCATGAAAGAATGAAGTCCTGTTTCTTAAGCACAAATATCTGACAGCTGACTGTTGGGGCAGAAGGTGGCAATGACTCGGCAATTGGAGGGCAGAGGCTTTGTTGTGAAGGCTCTGTTCCTGTCTCCCCTTCTTTGCCGAGACCAGAAGTTCTGTTTACATGCTAATTCTTGTCAGGTAGGGTGACCAGATGTCCTGTTTTTATAGGGACAGTTCCGTTTTTTGGGACTTTTTCTTATACAAGTGCCTATTATCCACCACCCCCATCCCGTTTTTTCACAGTTGCTATCTGGTCACCCTGTCGTCAGGGATCCCAGATCGTTCCTCTTGGAGTTTCTGTGGTGAGATCGGTCATGTCAGATTGATTAGAGGTTGCCGAAAAGCAGCTATGAAAAACTGCAGGGATGAGAACCTTGCAAATGGATAGGGAAACAATTTAAAAACATCACTCCAGAAATGATCTCCAAGGTGCTTGTATTTCAATGTCAGCAAAAAGAAAAGGAGGACTTTTGGCACCTTAGAGACTAACTAATTTATTTGAGCATAAGCTTTCGTGAGCTACAGCTCACTTCATCGGATGCATTCAGTGGAAAATACAGTGAGGAGATTTATATACACACAGAACATGAAAAAATGGGTGTTTATCATGCACACTGTAAGGAGAGTGATCGCTTAAGATGAGCTATTACCAGCAGGAGAGTGGGTGGGGGGGAATCCTTTGTAGTGATAATCAAGGTGGGCCATTTCCAGCAGTTAACAAGAACGCCTGAGGAACAGTGGGGGGGGGAATAAACATGGGGAAATAGTTTTACTTTGTGTAAGTTAATTGTAGGTTTCAGAGTAACAGCCGTGTTAGTCTGTATTCGCAAAAAGAAAAGGAGTACTTGTGGCACCTTAGAGACTAACCAATTTATTTGAGCATGAGCTTTCGTCCACTCCATACGGCTAAATGCAGTGCCTTGCATAATGACAGTCCACTCCATACAGCTAAATGCAGTGCCTTGCATAATGACATTGAGCTCATGCTCAAATAAATTGGTTAGTCTCTAAGGTGCCACAAGTACTCCTTTTCTTTTTAAGTTAATTGTATCCAATTTGCAAATTAATTCCAATTCAGCAGTCTCTCGTTGGAGTCTGTTTCTGAAGTCTTTTTGTTGAAGAATTGCCACTTTTAGGTCAGAAATCGAGTGACCAGAGAGATTGAAGTGTTCTCCGACTGGTTTATGAATGTTATAATTCTTGACATGGTGTGTGGTTGCCCAAAAAGAAAATAACAGAACGCCACTAGCCGTCACCTTCAGCCCCCAACTAAAACCTCTCCAACGCATCATCAAGGATCTACAACCTATCCTGAAGGATGACCCATCGCTCTCACAAATCTTGGGAGACAGGCCAGTCTTTGCCTACAGACAGCCCCCCAACCTGAAGCAAATACTCACCAGCAACCATACACCACACAACAGAACCACTAACCCAGGAACCTATCCTTGCAACAAAGCCCGTTGCCAACTGTGTCCACATATCTATTCAGGGGACACCATCATAGGGCCTAATCACATCAGCCACACTATCAGAGACTCGTTCACCTGCACATCCACCAATGTGATATATGCCATCATGTGCCAGCAATGCCCCTCTGCCATGTACATTGGTCAAACTGGACAGTCTCTACGTAAAAGAATAAGTGGACACAAATCAGACGTCAAGAATTATAACATTCATAAACCAGTCGGAGAACACTTCAATCTCTCTGGTCACTCGATTACAGACCTAAAGGTTGCAATATTACAACAAAAAGACTTCAAAAACAGACTCCAACGAGAGACTGCTGAATTGGAATTAATTTGCAAACTGGATACAATTAACTTAGGCTTGAATAGAGACTGGGAGTGGTTGAGTCATTACACAAAGTAAAACTATTTCCCCATGTTTATTCCCCCCCCCCTTCCTCAGGCATTCTTGTTAACTGCTGGAAATGGCCTACCTTGATTATCACTACAAAGGGTTTTCTCCCCCCCCCCCACCCCACTCTCCTGCTGGTAATAGCTCATCTTAAGTGATCACTCTCCTTACAGTGTGCATGATAAACACCCATTTTTTCATGTTCTGTGTGTATATAAATCTCCTCACTATATTTTCCACTGAATGCATCCGATGAAGTGAGCTGTAGCTCACGAAAGCTTATGCTCAGATAAATTGGTTAGTCTCTAAGGTGCCACAAGTACTCCTTTTCTTTTTGCGAATATAGACTAACTCAGCTGCTACTCTGAAATTGTCTCCTAAGGACAATGGAAAGAAAACATCCCTAATGTGCTGACAAATATTTTCCTCTGGGAGAAAGGGAAAGTAGAGGGGACCAACTTGCACATCCTGTTTCATTGTAACCTGGAGATCTTGGATTTAGAGAGATGGCAAAACCAGACAGTTTAACTTCATATTAATGTTTATGGTGGAGGAAGGAAGGTATTTTCTGCTGGGTATTTTCTTTTTCTAGTTGATGATGACCAGGAAAACAACAATGTTTCTGTGTTGATTTTTGTGGATTTTAAGGTTAGCTAACATCTTATTCAGTGTCAATCAACCCTATTTCTTTACCCACATGAAAATATTTAGTTACCTAAGGGCTGCTATTTGTGAGGTTCAAAACAATCACTACATGTATCACTTAAAAATCTCAGAACTAGAAATTCCAATGTAAGGTTGGGTTTAGATTGAGTTATGTAACTTTAACTCCTTATGGGCATACGCACAGGCCAGTAAACAGAGCAATTATCACTGACCAGAATCCAAACAACTTAATTCGGCCTCTGTAACAACACACTAGCAATAGCCACAGACTAAATCAGCCTGTTGTAGAAACAACACAACTGTTCCATATCAACATGAAAACTTCCGAACCTTAATGTCAGTGCAGAAGTGTTACAAAATCTGGCCTTTTAAACAACCGTACATAACTCTCACTGTGCTCCTATAACAACTGGGGACTGTAGAAATAAGCTACAGACAGCAAATCTTCCCCCTGAGCAAAATAATTCCATGAACCCGCAATTAGACACATCAGTGGAGTTGAAGCTAGTATATGGACACAGTTGAAACCTAAATCAAAGGCAAGATCAAAACTATGTCTTTGGATTAAAACACCTGGTGTTAGTGTTGTTCCAAAGCTGAGATTCATTATATCACAGGTATGTGCATATAAGCTAACATATAGAAAAAGAATTCTGTACAACAAATCACAGTGTAAATTCTCCACCTAGAAAGTATACTCCATGTTGAATATAAAGGACTAAGAGACGTACAGGGGTAGAGCTTAAGTTGTCTTAGTGCTGTTTCTCCTGCAAATTTAAGGCTGGAACAACCTGGCCTGTGTAGTCATGATCAGCTTGTCCATCATGTAGACTTTAAACAGTAAGTACACATGGACTGAGTTTGGTTGATAAAAGTAATAGTGTATCTTTAAATCAAGACTGGATGTTTTTCTAAAAGATCTGCTCAAGGAATTCTTTTGGGGAAGTTCTCTGGCTTGTGTAATACAGGAGCTAAGACTAGATGGTCACAGTGGTCCCTTCTGGCCTTGGAATCTAATGACCACAGGCACCAGTCTGGATACTGATGGTTATCAGTGCTCTCACCCACTACCTCTCATCCTTCTCAACCTGCAACATGTTAGTTTCTTACGGGTCAAAATGTGGGTCTCCATTTACCTACCTTCCAAAAGTTTCCTTTGTCTTAGCCTGCTCTTTGGATCTCTTGCAAACACCTCCCCACACACTGAAATTATTCTTGTATTAGAATCGATAAGTGTAACAAATGGGAAGCTTTCGCACTTGTGATGTACTATAGAGCATGAGGCGTATATTGGAAGTTAAAATCCTATCCTATGTATCTTAAGGTATTCCAAAGGGTTTACATACCTTGCAGGGGACTTCTGTGCATCTCCGAGGCTAAAAAATAGATCATATTTCAATATTAATAAGCTAATATAGATGTTTAGTGGAACTTAAGGATGGGGTTTTTTTCTACCTTTGGTGGTGGTTTCTCTCAGGAAAGGAATAACACCTTTATTTTAGGAAGCATAGAACCTTATCGGGAATTACTTTTTTATTGTCAAACTACTTTAATGTTTCAAGTTAATACAGCCAGCACGTTTTTTATAGTGGCTCATGCCCTGAGGCAGGAAAACTTGGGTCACAAGTAGGAAGAGGGCTGGCTGGCTGAGGGATTGATAATGAGATTTTTGGGGTCTTTAATGATTAGGTAGGTGGTTGGTTAAAATCGTGTCTGTTGCTAAAGACCAAAAATTAACATCTGATGGCATGAACTGGCACCCCTGGAAAGCTGAGCAAGGAGGCAAAGAAGTGAAGTGCTTATGTTGCCAGAGGAAGGAAGGTCCAGGGGTTAGGGCACTATGACTTGGCACAACTGGTTCAAATCCCTGTTCTGTCACTGTGTGACTATGGGCAAGTCACTTAGTCTCTCCCTGCCTCAATTCCCAGTCTGTTTTTTTTTTAAATAACAATATTTCCCTACCTTGCAGGGCTTTGAGGCTAAAGGCACTAAAGACTTGAGTGGTTCAGATGCCATGGTAACGAGGGCCATATATATATACCTAAGAAGATTCTGAACACTCTCCATAGGAGAGGTCCCCCTTAATCAGAAGTCAGACATACTGATTAACTCTTGGTTTCATTTATAAATAAGGACTTCAGCCTGCAGGGCTCTCAGTATGGTGCTTTTCATGAGCACTAAATAAAGATTGAAAGGGGTGAGTTCTTGATTCTTCAGTCAATGTTTAACTAATGTCCTCCTCTGAGGCTGTTAATTGAAAAGTAACTAGATGGAGGGAACTCAACTTCATGAACAAGGGAGTACAAACATCAGATACTGGGAATTCCTCAGAGTGCTTTTCAAGAGAAATATAATGAATTATTGCTAGTGCTAAGTAGATACTTTGGCACTTGGAAGAGCAATTACTGCTACTTGGGAAATTGCATGACAGGACAGGAGATGATAAAGATTTTCAACACTTGTGAGAGCTAAGGGGGAATTAGAGAGGTTCTGTAGCAGATGATCACCTGGGACCTACAGGTCGCAAAGCTCTGTCTGTGGGATTGCTTATTGACAAGGGAACTGCAGATTTGCCCTCCATGCCTCCCTTGCATGCTGGTAAGTACATGATCTGCCATGTGGATACAGAGACTGACCAGAAGGCCAGTCCTCTCATTTAACTAAGCATAGATCTAGTCAAAATCTTCTGACCCAATGGAGGCGAAAGCTTTTGAACATCTGGCTTCATCAGAATTTTCCAAACATGTTGTTTTGATGAAGGCTTTTGACTTTCCAATTGGGGAAAATCAAAATTAAAATTAGTTTTGAATCAACATTTAAAAATGTCATTTTGGTTTTTGGAAACTGAAGCTTTTATTTTTATACTTCCAGTCTTTAGATTTTTGGGGGGCCACCCAAGGGGAAAAGTTGGCAAGTAGTACATATGAAAAGTGGATTTTCCCCATTTACTACCTTCTCCCATCTTTTTTCCTTTAGAAGTAAATGGGGGAAATTTATATTAAAGAACTAAATTTGCATTTTAAGTCAAAGCAAAAAAAAAAAAAAACCCAGTTAGATTTGAAACTAAAATTCGTGCTGGAAAACCCAAAGTCTCTGCTGGAAAACTTCAAATGATTATTTTTAGTTGGAATTTTCTGGAGGAGGGGGAGGAAGGGTTGGTTTTCCAGCTAGCTTAAGCTTTCTCTGCATCCATTACCCTCAAGTTCTCTCCAGATTGTGAAGTTCAGTCTTTGGAAGGCCTAATATTCCCTTGGAGGGGTTGCAAACCCTTGTCTGCCAAAGCACTCTGAATGAGCTGTGCACACAGACTATAACCTACTGCTCCTGACAATGTCATGGCCAGTTAGCCATACTTTTTTTTCAGCTGAACTGTATCATGTTCTAGTCAAAATGTATCAAGAGGGGCAAGTGGTAGGTCCTCTCTCTTTGGGTTTAGGGCTCTGCTAGCTGCCCTACTTAAGGAGGAGAGACCTGGGCTTCATTCAGACCTATACTTCTCCAATATATCTGCAAAGATATTGGACTATGTTCAAGCCCTAGACTCAAGACTGGAAGAGCTGTGTGACACTGTTCAGGGCAACTGAACCTGTCTTCCCCTTTCAAGGTCCCTGGGCGAAGACCTATGTCTCTCCCTCCTGAGCGGGGTTTATCCGGGTTGCACCGTGCCTGCCTATGCTGCAAGTTCCCCAACAAACCAGACTGCCTAAACAGGCCAGAGCCTGTGCTTTACTTTCCTCTCAGCGGCTATAAACAGCATAGTTGCCCACAGTCGTAAGTTACCACAAAGCCCTCTTTAAGCAAACACATTTATTCTTAAGGTGAAAGCATTCTAGAGAAAACATAGTAAAAACATAATAGTTCCTGTACACATGCTAAAAGCTTACTAGCGCTCAGGCTTATGGGCCTCAGTAGGCCAAAGTCCTTCCCACCTTCCTCGGAAGGCTTGGGGCCCCCACTTGGACCAGAGGGCCTGTCCATTTGCTGGATCAGAACAAAAGCCCTGAGTCAGTTTAAACTCAGGCTGTTTATCCAAAAGGTCTTTCATTGTCTATTGCCCTGGAGAATCCAGTTTAAACCAGTATATGAGAGCCTCCCCAGGAGGAGTGGCACTTCTCTGGAGTGTTACAGCCTGTGTGAATTTGCCTAATCACGCCCCTCTGTTCTTAGTTCCTGGGGGGCTGGTGGGGTGGGGGTCACCTCCCACATGGAATTGCATACAATCCCTGGCCCACAATAATATGTAAAGTTAATCCAGTAAACGCTCCCAAAGATAGTCCAGGAAATTGCCAGATCTGTCACAATGTCCAAAATGCTAACAGAACTGAGGCTGTGTAAGAAGGAGACAGTCAGCAGGCTGTGCAGAGGGAAGAAGACCAAGTACACCCTTTCCCCTTCCTTTCTCTGCTTAGATTTCTACTTTGACACTTTGGATAGCTCTGCTATCAAGTTGATACATGTGTAAAACGGGGAAATAAGATGTAACACGCCAAAGATCTCAAAATGTTTAATCCCAAAAGAGATGTTTTAATGCCTTTTAAAGGGCTGTTTAGAAACCAACCTAAATAACACTGTGATCTGTAGCCTCTCTACAAACAAATGAAGGATACTGCTAGAAGTGTTCAGGCACGCATTGATGCATTGTAAGTGATCCTTGTCAGCCAGATGTTGAAACCACAAATCTACAGCTATTGCTGAAAGGAAACCACTTCTGATTGATTTTTGAGAAAGTTTTCTTATCTCTAAACTTTCCTCTAATTTTAGACACCTTTTTAAAGACTTGCCAGGAAATTAGCACAGGAATCATCCCAAGCATGTTCCCAGATTTCAGGATTAGACAGACACAACTAGTGTCTCTTGCCATCCTGAAAACAATCAATCAATAGACCAAATGGATTATATGTGGTGGTACTGTTAAGAATCGGTGACTTTACTACAAATTCCTTCCTTGTAACAAAGCACGGAACTATTAATTAAGTATAATTAATGTGTGACTAAATTTGTTACAAATGAAGAGTGTAAATAGGCATCCTTATTTTAGGAATAAGAGTTACTAGCAAAAGTGAGTGTTGAAATGTTTATGCACGTACTATTGAATATAGGAATGTTAGAGATTTAAGAGTAGTAATTGATAATTTAGCATAAGATATTGGTTAGAAATCATGTTCCTTGTTTATATTTCTGGACATTATTCTACATAATGTCAAAAACAGAACAGCTAGAGTGCTCAATATTAGGAGCTAGGGTCATTATTTTATAATGAACTCTGGAAGTTATTTGAAATCAAATTTGGGGAAGAAAATCTTCCTACACTTGAAGGCAGGATGGGAAAAATTTTCCTCAAATTAAAGCTAATAGCAAAAAGAATGAAGCATAAACTTTAAACTCCACAATTAATGAAACGTTGAGAAAATAATCCCGAAATTTACAACAGAATGTGACTGTTCATTGTTTCACGAAGAATTAGCAGAGAACCAAACTAAAAACTTCTGAGATAATTTTGTTAGTATTATACACTTATAATGCCAAGTAAGAATTAAAAAATTCCAGGAAAGAATTGCAACTACATGGGAAAACTAACTTTTCTGAATCGTGGATGCCACCTATTGGATGGGTAAAAGAGTGCAATGACACCAGACCTGCCACAACGATGGATTCACCTGTAACCTGAAGATGGGACAACATCACATTTTGGGGATGACCAATAAGAAGGCACAAAATCATGACAATGATCTTTCTGAGGGATGGTTCAACTCATCAGTCCATCTGAATGGAAGAAGAATGCATAAAAGATGCACCACCACCAGTTGAGTAGAAGCAGCCTCATTTGAAGATCAACAGATCCTGAGTGCAGAGTTGTCTTGATCTCACCCAGAGAGAGTGGCTACCCACTTCAAGCAAGGAATGATCAGTCATTTGAGTTTCTTTAAATGAGTCCTTCACAGACAAAAACCTTTGGGTTTGGCTTCTGGGCCCAAAATTCCAACTATAAGCCCAGCTTGGGAAAGAGGAGGCTTTCCTGAAGATCATTGACACTGAGAAGATCCCACCACTACTAGAGAAAACTCCAAAGACAGCTGAGTTAAGGCTGAGACTATCCTAATCTGCTCAAAGAGTGGAGAGACTGGGAAATCAATATTTATTGCTAAAATATTCCATAGGGAAATTCTGCACTTCAAAGGTAACACAGAACTTGGCCTTGGAGAGCAAACATTTTGCTAACTTTTGTTATGCGCTTTGTCTTTGAGAGACATCCTCTCTTCTCTGTGCAAATTGACTTGGATGGCATAATCATCCCCACTGCATCCAACTCCAGCTTTTCCAGACACTGCTCACTTTGCCTGACTTCAACTTTCCCCTTACACACTGCTTGACTGAACTGCTTCATTATCTCTCACCATTTTAAACACACATTAACACACAGAGCTAGAGCTACACCATCCACTCTGTATTGTTATAACAATCTTCAGCTAGGTGTGTGTATGAACACTCCATGACTTTAAGTAGTAATGTCCAATGATCTTGATATTTATCTCTTTGAATCCTGTGCTTAGTCCTAGAAATACCACTTTCTTAAACCAGGATTAAAACGGAATTGCTAGTTTACTTTACTAGCCTTTCACTGACACTGCTCAGCAGAATCCTGTCTATCTTGTTAGCTTGTATCTTGATTTTTTCCCCTGTAGTTTATATTTTTGGGCTTAGACAGATTAGATTTTGTCTGTAAATGTGGATTTCATCATACACACAAACTGATGGAAAAAACATTTCCCTCTACGATAATGTAAACTTTACAGTGAGGCCAAGTAAGAAAAATGCTACTTGAGGACTTATTAGAATTTGATTTAAGGATATTTACTTTGTATATTTTGACATGTGATGTTGATAATTTGTGTCTAATGATTATAAAGCTTTAAGTTTTTTAATCTCAACATCTGTCATTAGATAATTCACCCCCCATTGTCTGCCCTTCCATAATTTCCTGCATCTGTGAACATTTAAAGAGATAAAAATAAGAGAACTTAAAATAAATATATTAGCCACTGAAATTATAAAAAAAAATCGGATTCAGCCAAGCCTAGATATTTTTTATAATAAGTTGAAGTCTAGTATTGTTTTGTGACATAGTTTAATTTATATCTGGTTATATGGCAGTAGTCCTTTAATTATGGACATTGAATTATGTTACCGGTGCCTGACGACTATCTCAATTGAATAGAAATACTCTTTTGAAGCAACAGCATTCCAAGTAGACAACGGAATGCCATTGTGTTTATACTCCCATCGTATTAGTCCTTTGGACATAGCTAATCAAATTATCTTTTTTTAATTTCCTTACATTCTAGAATTTCCCACTTGACTAAGATGTTGCTCTTTAAGCATTAATACCTGTTTATACTGTAATGATTTACATACTCTCTTCTGGTGGCTGGTTTTGTTTTATTTTTGTCAATAATTTTTCAAAATCAAGTTTCCTCTGTTAATTTTGGTTGGCATCTGCTAAATTCTAGGAAAGTAACTCTTGTTGACAGAACATAGGATCAGCTCTCTGGAATAATCTCATAAATAATGATTATCAATACTTCCCTCTGTTTGTGTTTTATTTTCGCTGAGCTAGTCCTACGAGAATCAATTAGTTAATAAGTCCATCTAATTGACTTTTTTTGCAGCTTTCAATTTTGATTTGGGTTTTTTGGTGACTTTAACTTTACAATTACCTGGCACTTCACCCTGTGTCAGCCTCTCCGAGGGAAGAAAGGAATTTAGTTTCTGCTGCTAAGGGCTTCGTAAGATGTGGGAGAGACCCGATGTGCAGCATGCTGGATGAATTGAAATGGGTGAATGCCATAAGAACTACCCTGAAGACCAAGAAGTCCTATAGACAGAGACTTGTAATGAACGGTGAGGTCACATTTATCTGTGCTGTGTGTTTAGGAAAGGCTGGTAGGTAAAGCAGAAGCTTCCCAATTTAGATCCACTGGACTGCTTGACTGTAGCTGGAAAAGAGTATCTGTGTCTTTTGATTTATGGGATGATTCTGATTCTCTGTACAATAAATATTTCAAGTCTGGGATACCTGGTAACAAATCCATGGCCACCTTGGACTGGATGGCTACAGCAGCAACAGAAAGCACATTTCCTGTTTCAAAGGCAAGGTACCAATTGTACTGAAGGGAATTTCCATTATCTGCTAGCAATATTGGGCCTATGGCCTACAGCTGAGCTATTCTGGTTTCATTGAAGGGCAATGGTGTGTATGTACACGTTTACTAGTTCTTTTCAGTGGTACATGAAACAAGACCCTTATTGTTCTGGGTAATGTGTTCACAGCCTAGGAGTTCTTAAGCAACTCTATCAAACTACAGTGTTAAAGGATCCCCACAGTTACGTCTACTAAGGATTGTGTAGCTTGTGTAATAACACCCCCGGAGAAGTTGTTTGTAGGGACTAATCTTGGGAACTGCAGAGCTAAAAGCATAAGCCTCTACTGCTTGAGCTAAAAGACCAACCAAATCTGTCAGCTCAGAAGCAGTAGCAGGCTCATAAACCACTACGCATGGTCTAGCACTAGAGAGGGACAAAGACCATAGCGAGTTAGTAGAGGTTCTTCTAGGATAAATCTTAGCAAAACCACTAGAAGCAGGTGTGTGTGAATAGAGACTAAACAGACTGATTATTGTTTAGGGTTCAAAAGAAACAAAAATCTTGAATGTTTTCTGCACAAAGGAAGTGGAACTAACATCTGAAATCACTGTCATCTGAACCTGCCGTGGACACGGTCAATATATTCTCTGCCTTTACTGCAGTGGTTTTAGGTTTCTTTTTCCCATTGCTAGAAGGCGTCCTGTGGAGCAAATAACCACAGTTTAATGGGCTGTACAGAAGTGATGAGTTGGGATGTTGTTGCACACAGAGTGTGTCTGCTGGCCCTGACCCTATTAACAGTTGGAAGAGAGTTTGGGTGAACGCATAATTAGACCCGCAGCTTCCAAGGATATAAACAATGGCTAACTAGGCTTGAATAAATCACCCTAGCGATGATCAAGGTTTCCAAGGCTGACGAAATCAATTAGCTTTCTCTGTTACATAGAGGTAAAGTGAGTTCATTGGCTGACATGTGAGCGAGGAAATGATGGTTTATTTAGCTTAATGGCTAAACCTGCCTTTAGGGGGAGAATGAAAAGAAGTCATACATCAATCGTGAATATCATCTGGTACCCTAGCAGCTTATTGGCAAATGCTGTAACCTAAGTACAGAGATGTATGGGGAAAAGCACTGACAACCACGACTGAAGGAATGGTCCCTGGGAAACAAGGGATCCTACTCTAACTGGTAGGCTGAAGGCAACATGCTGCTTCGGAAAGTGATGGGATCTGGCTGCGCCCTCTTCCTATGAGCTGCACTGGTGTCTTGGGAGGAGAGAATCCAGATATCTTTCTGCCTGCGAGTTTTTGGCTAATGGACAAATGTTGGCTGCTGCTACTCTGCACTGTGCTAGAGAGCACTGCTCGCTGCTGTGATTGAAACGCCCATCTAAGCTATGATAGCCCCACTTTTCTGACCGCTTAGACTTGCAGGGGTAGTCCATAGGCGGACTGTGGGCCAAATCCGGACCGCCAGACACTTTTGGATGGACTGCAACATCTTTTTATTTACTTATTATCACCAGTATTGTTACTGGTTTTGTGTTCTTTTTCTCCTGAGTCCGGACCTTGACGATACCTTGACCGAGGAATTTGGACCGTGACAAAAAATAATTGAGTGCCCCGGTTCCTGATCTGGAATGCCTTGTCTCTTAGGCCACCGTGACCCGAGACCTTAAACCAGTGGTTCTCAAACTTTTGTACTGGTGACCCTTTTCAAATAGCAAGCCTCTGAGTGTGACCCCCCCCCCCGCTCCTTATAAATTAAAAACACTTTTTTATATATATATTTAACACCTTTATAAATGCTGGATGCAAAGTGGGGTTTGGGGTGGAGGCTGACAGCTCGCGACCCCTCATGTAATAACCTTGTGACCCCCAGAGGGGTCCCGACCCCCAGTTTGAGAACCCCTGCCTTAAACTACGTGCATTAGGAAATTCTGGCCTCCAGGGGAAAATACCAAATTCTGACATGCTTAGCTTTCTGGAGCAGGGTGTGTGTGTGTGTGTGACTGTTTCAGCTCTTCCAGGTGGTCCTCCAGAGCCCTCTTAATGTCCCCCCTTCTGTTCTCCTCATCCTGCTTCAGTTCTCAGGGCAATGCAACCTGCCTTCTGGCACAGGGGGGGCTTTGCCTCCCTTCAGAGCCACTCATTGCTGGTCCTTCATGTGGCCAGAAGTGAGCACCATGAGACCTACTCCCAGCCCCTGGTAAGTCCGGCTCAGCAGTCTGAACTTGAATCCCCCTGCCTGGCAGTAACTAGGCTGTTGTGCTGGGTTTTTTAATAAAGCTTCTGTATGTTTAAGACTGTTAAAGTTGTGACACAAATTAACACAGCTCACTGGTAAAATTGCTCATCCACCCATAACTCTGTTGTTTGCTGTTCTTCCCCTTCATGAATTCAGATAGGTCAGACTTGGCTTTGAAATTCCTGCCTAGCATTGGACAATGTCACAACCCTGATGTCTGAGAAGTAATTGTAGTGCCTTTAATTACTTTATAGCCCCTCCGTCTTGGTCTCCTGCTGCCGACTTGGTCTCCTGCTGCCGAGAAGCGCTGTCTGATTGAAACGCTAACAAAGCTTCCCCAGAGCTGCATTTGGCGAGAGGGTTCAAAGGTTAAAACCGCTGGCAGAAAACAGCTTGCTAGAGAGTTCCAGCACTCACGGCTTCAGGTGGCAGCACACAGTAATTGTTCTGACTAGTCCCACCAATAAATCCTTGGAGACAAGAGCCAACTTCAACAGGGAAAAACTAGGCTGTCCACTTAACACGCCCCGTCTCTGCCACCTAGCCAGAGGCATCAGGTAAGTACTGAGATGTTGGTCATAACATCGGCCAGTACTTCTTAAACTTCATGCATCAACATGCACAGGCTTCCTTCCTATCTTCAAAGCTGCAATGTAGTGGCTCTTGTGTGTAGGGGGGATGTTGCCCTGTAGTGGTGGGGCCTACAATAGGCTCGGGAACCTAGTCGCTTTCCTTTAACTCCGGCAGTAAAGACTTAGTGTGTTCTTGGCTCTGGTTCTAGTCCTGGCTCTCCTTAGGATTGCCTGCTTTTCCTGTAGCTCAGTCCTCTAGCTTCCTACAGGGACCAAACTTTTTCTCTTGCTCTCTTCCCTGACATGATCCGTCTCACGCAGCTGCGTTTTGTCGAGGTGGCTTCTCTTTCTTCCGGCTGTAGGTCCACGTCTATTCAGTGTCCTGGTTGGCCCTTCCAAGTGCATGATTTTTCTTCCTGTTTCCACAGGACTTGGGCACAGATTATACTAGTTAGAAACAGAAACGTACCTCTTAGATCACAGGAGTTGCTGTGAGGCTGGGGACCTAGTCTCCTGACAGAAGATGCGTTGGATGCTCCACTTATTCTAAGCCCAAAGGACACTTGGGAGCTGAATTCTGAGCTGAGAGTTAAGCTGAAACACTGACTGTGACACCTGAACACAGAGTCCAGCTCTCTGATAGGCACAGCCCTGCCGATGGGGCCTTGCAGAGCTGCACAGCCCCCACAGGAGCATGGGGGTGCTCCCTCCCAGGTATACAGGCTGGGCACTGACACAACCCTTCCCTGTGTTTTTCCAGCTGGGCTGAGCTAGGGCGTGCAAGGTCATGTCCTGGTCTTAGCCTTACCCTCTTTGGGGTGGCTGTCATCTGCAGGGGGACTGGCTGGGCTTGACTCCCATGCATGGGGCTCAGGGGGTCAGAGGCTCTGTATGCTGTGTGCAGTCGCCTAGCAGCTGGGCCCTTACTGGTCTGGGATGATGCCCATCACTGTGGTACTGGGGTAACTTGCACTGATTATAAACAGTGAGAAACAAGAAGTCCCTTTTAAAATAAAGGGCCTCTGATAACCCCGCCTCCCCCATTGTAAGAATGGGCCACCTATCTGTCAAAAGCCTGGCTGGATAGGTCAGATAAGTCTGACACTGTGCCCCACAGCTTCTTGCCAGACCCAGGACGGTCAGGCCACAGAGCACCGCTTCCAATGATGCAGAAGCTCCAGCCTCGGGACTAGTGATCATGCCCTGTGCTGCAGGGTAAAGGGGTCGTCCTTCAGATGAGCCACAGAAAAGGAGACCTCCTGCCTGGTGACAGATCCTGTGGCACTTTCTGTAACATGCCTAGGACAGCCAGTCCAAACTCGTGGCCAATAAACAAAACTGTCTTTAAGGGTCAAGGCTGAGTGAGCTATTGTTGGAGACATAATGGCTGCTCTGTTTCCAGGCACAGTAACTGAATGACAAGTATGCCACTGATTTTTAGGACAGTCTAGTGTAAAGCAAGCTGGGAACCTGTACGGAGAGGCTTCACCCTTTCCCCGCCAGCTGCCGGTCATTAAGATTCACATGCGTAAGGGCACTGGCAGTAGATTAGTTTTGTAATGAGTGACGAGGCTTAGAAAGCTTTCAGTGCATGGGTGCCAGGAGCAATGCAATGGCCACTAATAGACAGAGGGCCAGGACGGCGCACTGACCTCTGTTCGGCTGGAGTGATACGTGTGTGCGGGGGGGTGTTCAGCTAATCTCCTCCCTGATGGGCTAATCTACCCTCCCTGCTTCCATCCTGGCTGGCCTGCTCCCTCCAGTGACCTCTGCACTGGCTCCCCCCATAGCTCGCTGGTACTGCATGGGCCTCTGCCACAGGGCAGCGCGAGCTCGTCTGACCTGGCTGGAAATCACATCCTGCCTTGGGACCGTTACATCACTGGAGAGGGTCAGTCCCGTCCGCTCGTCACACGATGCCTCTGCCTGGTTTCTCTCTGCGTACGGCAGATGCTTTGGGGAGGTACCTGGGTAGCGTGGCCATTGCACTGTGTGTGCTGGCTGTATTAAATCTGCAAGAACCTGCACTGTTACGGATGCGGGGAGGGGAAATCAAAAGCAATTAGAAGAAGATACATTACCCAGTACCTCCAGTGCAGCTGTTTCTGGGGAAATAAGGCCCTGACTACTGGGAAAGCAAATGGTTTCTGTTGCACCTAGGAATAGGATAAAAGACCCCTTCTGAGTACTCTCCATGTCGTGTGCCTACATTGGTATGTTGCCTCTAGCGGGACAATGTGCTCAGAATGTCAGGGTTGAAGGTGTATATCATGCAGGTCGATGGCTACCCCATGACCCTGCACAGAGGGAGGGCAGCTGCTTATTCTTCGGGTACCTTCGCTCTTCCACAAGTGACAATAGCTGGGGATAGTTAAAGTGTAATTGTGTTTTTGAATTGCTTTGATTCCAGAATTTGAAAACACAGCGTTTCTCCTGTGAAGTCATTGCCAGACATTTATCATTTATTTCATCTTAAATCAAGTTCTGTACCTGGGGCTTTTCCTGACCCTGCCTCCTCTACTCTCTGTGGAACTACTTACTTGCTACAATGTGAAGTAATCTACCCTAGATGCTCGCTGTGTTAATTACTGCATCTTGGCCTGCTCCTTTTGAAGAAGGATGGGGCAGCTCTTGCAAAACTGTTCGCTGGCTTAAAATCTTAGTAAAAGGAGCAGGATTTGAAGGGCTCTGTGCTTATAAACTGGAACAATGGTGATGCTATATTAATAGTAAATAGAATTATCTGGGCCAAGGGGTGGAGCTCTGTTAACAGAGGAGGAGGGAGAATTCTGTAATTGTTCTAAAATGCTAGAATCCCTGATCTGCTCCTTGTAATCGATGCTCAGCATGAAGACCCAAAGACTCTTGGAGGGACACAATGAAGTAGTGATGGAATCAATAGACTATACCTGTGAATGAAAAATAAATCTAGGGTAGGGAATACTTGCACTTGCTGCAGATCAGTAGGGCCAGGGTTGTTAGCTAATTGGTTGACTGAGCTACTGGCAATTAGGTTTGAATAGCCAGGGAGACCTGATTTAAAAACCAGAAGGGGGGAAGGGGGCGACTTTCTGTGAGGGGAAAGGAGGAAAAAAGAGCAATTCTGGTAACTGCCATCCAGTAAATCGAACTTCGGTCTCTAGTGAAAAAAAACAAACAGTGGCTCAGCTCCTGCGAGCAGGAATGTTTGTTTCCATTATTCCCCAGGCGCTCTCATGAGCAGGAAGCTGCAAGAGACCAGCTACGCCAGACAGCAATGAGCTTTTTAATGTTGATCGAATTACAAACTGTTGACTGATGGGTCTCAGGGACGTAACAGAGTTGGAGTCTGTCACAGCATTTGATAGGGCTCCCCAAAGTTAACTGAGACGGAGGGCATCTGAGCACTGTCCCACTGACCCTGAGGACTCTTACTCTCACGGGACTGCAAGAACAGGCATGCCCAATGATTTCGTTATGCTTTTTGGCGTGGGGGTGAGTTTTGAAAGTCAAAAGGGGTAATTAGGCTCCCAGGTCCTAACTAAGGCAATGAGAGTTGGGTGCCCATCTGCCCAGGGTGCCTTTGAAAAGCTCCTCGCTATCTACCTCCCTTCCAGACGGAGTAGGCCGAGTCTCTAATTTCTCTGAATGGAATGCACCTTTGGTGTCCTTCAGTTGCTCTTCCCTGGACCTCCTCTGCTTCAATTGGGAGTCGAGAGAGGAGACAAGCGGTGAGAACCCAGAGTGTGAAACTAGTTAGGTGGACATTCATTTCCAGTGTATTTGAAACAGGCTGCTGGAAGCAGCCCACTGGTGCCAGGTTCAGCGATTGCCTGTAGGCCCCGTGGGGATTGCCTGCTCATAGTGTCTCTCTCCTCAGAAAGATGAAGAAGCGCTATTTGATAGTTGGGATTCTGACTGGCTTCCTGGTGGGCCTGGTCCTTTTCTTGGGGTTTTTCTTCGGACTGCGCTCAGCTCTGCAGCCCCCAGCGCAGGATGGACATCTCTACAAGAAAGCAGCTGTAGCCACGGATGCTGGGCCGTGCTCAATAATTGGAAGGTATCTCTCTTTACTCATGTCCGTACATTCTCTTAGCTATTGTTACAAAGTCAGGGACCCAAACTCTTCTATTTGCTTTCGCTCAGGAACTGCTCTGCTAGCTCTCTGCCTGTGGCATGCACGAGTGCTCTGTAATCTGTCATTAAGGTCAGGATACCAAAACGGAGGAGTCTTGCAATGCTTGGTTTGCTCTCCATGCCTGGGAAACATGGTTGCTGGCAATCTAAGCTATGTACAATGGGTCCACAAGGATGGGAATCGCATAAATGACTGAAATAAACTTTTCAAGCTGCTTTTAAAATCCATTTTTCCAGTCTCCATGGGGATTTTCAGTGGCCAATTCCCACTTTACATTTAAATGGGAACTGGACATCTAAATGCCATAGGCAGCTCTGGAAAACCTCAGCAAGGTTTTCAAGCTGATCTTAATGCAGATCTGTCCAGCCCACACCAGCAGGAGATGGCTGCTTTTTAAAAATTACTCCGTAAGATGGGGGACGCTCAAGAGTAGAGGATGCTACCAAGGGAGAGCTCAGTCGTCTGCAGGCTTCTTCCCTGTGAAACTGAACCAGGGTGCATCTTTGTCATCTTGAATAAAATGCTGAGAAGGCGACCGGATGCTGCTTCCCTCCTGCCTCTGTGCCGAATCAGGCAACCCCTTGAGAGCCTGGGCACAGAAGGAGGGAGTGGCGGTTGTGATGGGATGCTGAAACAGTCTTATAACGTTCAGCCACTAGGTGATGCCATGGGTAACGATACCTTATCTGAGCCGCTGGCCTCAGAGAGGGCAGCTCATTAAAGTACCTCTTAGACAGAGGACACCTCTCGTGTCTCACTCTATGGCGGAAGCTCTGTGGCCAGTCCACGTCTGGTACAAAGGCCTGACTGTCTGTAGCTGCCCTGCGATCGACCCTGTACAAGGAGGTCCTGAAAGTGCTGGAGAAGAGGCCTCTGTGCTGCCGCTGGACTATAATTTTGTTCTCTTTTGCCGGTTCAGGGATATCCTTCAGCAAGGAGGGTCTGCAGTGGATGCTGCAATTGCAGCTCTGCTCTGCGTGGGCCTCATGAATCCTCACAGTATGGGAATCGGAGGGGGTCTCTTCCTCACCATCTACACCAGCACAGGTAAGAGGGTCTGTCATAAATGATGGGCAGCACTTCACTTGAGACATGGCTCTGTCTAAAGCAAAGTTGTTAATTCTATCCTAGCACAGGGCGGGTCTGATAGACATCATGCCCTACCAACGCGGGAGTTAGCTCTCAGGGCTGTAGGGCTCTAGTTCAGAGGTTCAGTAACACAAAGCCAGTGTGCTGTGTCTAGAGTGAAGAGCTGATGCCAGCCTTATTCCTTATGTCTTTAAAGGGAAAGTAGAAGTCATTAATGCAAGAGAGGTGGCTCCAAAAAATGCATCCCTGGACATGTTTGGGAACAACACAGAGCTCTCCCTTAAAGGTAAGGAGACGTCAGGTGGTGCTGACATGTTGATTCCAGCCAGTGGATCCTTGGGCTGTTCAAACTTTAGCTACTGTTGCAATATCTCCTGGGTTCAAAGTACTTCTGACTGTACTGCATCTTGTGGCTGGAGTTGGCCCTACCCAGCCACCTGGGATTCTCACCTTCTCAATTGCCCCAGAAATCTCTTCCTCCTCCTGCTGATTGGTGCTGTGTATCGTCACTTGTCCAGGAAATCAGAAGGTACTGTCTCGTCCAAGACAGTCAGTCACAACAGTGCCCATTGTCTCATTCATACAAAGAGCAATGTAAAAAATCAATCTTAATATACAACTGTTAAGGGGCCATATTTTGTATTGCCATGAACAGCATAACATCTGCCACTGTCGTCCCCATGCTCTGATAGACAAGAGCCCCTGCTGTTAGATCTCACCAATGCTTGTGTTGCCCTGAGAGCCATCACTCGACTGTCTTATTAATGGTGGCTCCAGTTGCAGACCTAGAGGGTCCAGAGGAGAGGCAGAAATTCTCCTGACTGGAAACAGAACCATCTCTAAAAGACATGAAGTAGCTAAACCAACTGACTTCCCAGAGTGCTTTGAGGGACCTAGGAAAGCAAGTTCTTTTGCTGGGGTACATCTGTATTTGAGGGGGGGGAGAGAAAAGTCTCTGTGGGGAAAACTGGTATCCGAGGAGTACGTTACAATTTGGGGAGGTGCCAATAAAAATGGGTCTAGACGAGGTGCACGTCATTGCACCAACCCATGGACTGAAATCCCATTCGCATGGGTTACTTGTACAATGCCACATGTCCACACCCAATAGCCATCCCAGTGCAGGTGGATGCAATGAGGGTCCTATGGTTCAGCTCTGGTTGTATTTGTGCCCTTTCCTACGAGTCTTTCTCCCTGTTTTTGGATTGGAAGCCATAAGCTGCTTCACCAGTTCAGCTAGCTCCAGCGACGCCATCCCAAGCTGCAGGGCCTCGTGTTGGGTAAAAACCCCAAACCCCTTGCTACCAGCAATTGCTTCAAGAGTTCCCAAACAAGTACAGGGAGTGGCTGGACCAAAGCCAGCTGTGTCACACAGCATGATTGTATGGGTGGGCTGAAGTGTTGCAAAGGCAGGAGATGCGACCACCCATTTCATGCAGGCGATTCCCATCAAACAGCTTCCTTGCTAAGTGAACATGAGAGCCAGGCAGCGTTTTTCAGACTAAACTCTTCTCTGCCAAAAAAAGCAGTTTTGCATCAACTGAAACTGTTCGAATTCAGGCTGAATTCAGCAAGTAGCTTCAGCTTAAAAAAAAAAAAATTCTGCATGCTTTGATTTGACACTTCTGAAATGAAACATTTTGACTTTTCTTCTTGAAACAATGTTTTCATTTAGAAATGTAGCTGGGTTTACTTAAATAGTAAATAAACACACAATAAAAAACCCCATATGTTTTGGATTGAATGAAATGTTTTGTTCAAAAACAAAACTTTGTTTTATTTTTGTTTTATCGGTTTGGTGAGAAACTCAGCTTCCAGTCCAATTTTTTTCCTGGTTTCTCTCCCCCCTCCTCTCCCAGTTTGGACACTGAAGCAAGAAACCAATTGATTGCTCAGCTCTAGTGAAGACCTGGCCATGGAAGGGGTCCCCTTCACTTCTTATGGAAATGAGTAAATGTAAAGACGACTCTGTCTTTGCTCTTGCTTAGTGTTTGTTGCCCAATGGCCTAATGTATTCCCTGTCTGCTCCAGGGGGCCTGTCCATTGCGGTTCCAGGAGAAATTCGTGGCTATGAAATGGCTCATAAGCGGCATGGCAGATTGCCATGGAATAGCCTGTTTCTGCCCAACATCAAGCTGGCGAGAGAAGGGTTCCCAATTGGGAAAGCTCTAGCAAAAGTCATCAAGTCAAAAGAGAAAGCGATTGAAAGCAACCCCTCACTGTGGTAGGTAGTGCTTTGGAGCCTGCATCGGTGCTATTCTAATTGCCCCTGCTTGGACTGGCAGTAAGCTTTGAATGCAGAAACTTCAGAACCAGCAGTATGAGCCTCTGTCATTTGAGCTCAAGGACAAACCCCCATTCCTGGCTTCTGTGGTAGCTTTGATCTCTTATGTGGACCAGCTACTAGTCTATTAGACAAAAAGAGCCACTCTCCACTAGTGTAGGTTACACTCAAAGTGCTGAGCCTTGAGTTTGTTTTAACTCTGAGGCAGGAGTTCCTTGTGTGTGTTGTTCAGTGAGCATGCATGGCGTTACTGTCTTCGTACTTGTGTCTGGGGGACCATGTGAATAGCATGTCTTCTAACTCAGCAGCCCTGGTTTTCTCTTGGAAGCTGTTAGCCTGAATACTGTGCAATTCAAAGCCAAAGATGTCTGTGGTGAAGCTCAATGTCTCAGCTGATTCACTCACTCTCTTTTCCTTTCCCCCTCAGTGAAGTGTTCTGCAGAGGAGGAATGATCCTACACGAGGGGGATGTCATCAAGATGCCCAAACTAGCAAACACCTATGAGACTTTAGCCAATGAGGGAGCAGATGCCTTTTACACAGGGAGTCTGGCGCAGCAAATTGTCAAAGACATCAGGGAGGCAGGTGAGAAGCCAGGGGCTTGAGTATCTTTTTTTATACACCCCAAACGTATTCATCAAGAAGAGCTGCAGAAGCTCCGCTTCCATGGATGAAAATATTTCCTGTGATACCAAGTCTCTGATTTAGCAAAACTTCTTATAATGGCCAAAGAAAGTGAAACCCATTAGCAGCTGGCTGAAGTTGAGTCATTGGTTATAAGTCAGTAGTCATGGGGCTGATGATTTAGAGCAGTGGTTCTCAACCTTTCCAGACTACTGTACCCCAATCAGGAGTCTGATTTGTCTTGCATACCCCAAGTTTCACCTCACTTAAAAATTACTCGCTTACAAAATCAGACATAAAAATGCAAGTGTCACAACACACTGGAACTGAAAAATTGCTCACTTTCTCATTTTTACCATATTACTATAAAATAAATCCATTGGAATATAAATATGGTACTTAAATTTCAGTGTATAGTATATAGAGCAGTATAAACTAGTCACCGTCTGTATGAAATGTTAGTTTGTACTGCGTTTGCTAGTGCTTTTTATGTAGCCTGTTGTAAAACTAGGCAAATATCTAGATGAGTTGATGTACCCCCTGGAAGACCTCTGAATACCCTCAGGGGTATGCATAACCCTGGTTGAGAACCACTGATTTAGCGTCTTATTGGAGATAAGCAATTTTTTGGGGAGAATTTTTTGTGCCCGATTTAAATTTAATCTTGGGGGAACAATAAAACAGTGTAGACTCTTTTCCAGCCAGTAAATAACCTTAAGTGAAATCTCTGATCCAAAGATCTTTTGCTTTTAGACTCATGGGAAGTACTGACTTCCCATAGCAGATCAGGTTCTGCTGTCTAATCTGAGATGCAACCACTGATAATAGTTTATACCTAAAAACATAGGCCCAAACCATGTGGCCTTAATCTGTTCTGTCTGTGGGAATAGGGCTCTTACCCTCTGTAGGCCACTAAATGGTGACAGAAGCATAGGCTTAGCTAGTACCTTGTACATAGCTCTGGAATTCACAGAACCGTAGTAACCCACCTATTGTGTTTGTCCTCCTGGAGCAGTGAATTCCTCCAGCTGACTATATACTGTTTTTTGTTTGTTTGTTTTTAAGCAATTCCTTCAATTGGTTGTAAATGCTCTGACACTTAACATCACTGAGTTGTGTTTCCCCCCCCCCCCCCCGCCCAGTTCTTGTATTATGGGATAATGATCCACAGCTTATAGCGCTTTTCATCAGATCTCAAAGCACTTCACAAAGTACGATGGGGAACTTGAGGGACAGAAGGGGTAAGAGGAATGGCTTGGTTTTGACAACATCAGTACATAGAAGCCACCAGTCTCTTCTGTCTTATCCTTTCTGTGCTCAGTCTAATCACCTTCATTGCCCTTCTCAGGAGCTCTGTCAGTTTTTACTGTATTTTTCTTAAGATGAGGTGATCAGAATTGGATGCAGCCTCTAGATAGGCCTGGGCCACCTTTGCATGTCCTGTCCCTCTTCTGTCACTTATCAGCCACATCTCTGAACACCTAGGGCCAGGGACACCTAGTTTACCCATTTTCCTTCAGTTCTGTCTGGGGGCCTGTCAGCTCGTGGGGGTAAAACTCACAAGAGTTTGTCTAGCTCACACCATGCTCAGCACTCTGGTGCCTGAACTGCCAAAGTCCAGTTTATCAAAAGTGCTTGGCACCCACAACTGGGGCCTGCTCTTCAGAACTGCTCTGCACCCCACCTCCCTTGTTCTCAGTGGGAGCTGCTGGTTGCTGAGCTTTCTTGAAAATGTGGCCATAGGTTCTAAAGTGCCCTTGAGCTAAAATAAATTAAAATCACTCACTGTTTCTCGCCTGGGTGTATGGTCCACCTGGCTGGGCTCCCTCAGGAATGCTCTCTGAATGCATCCCTTTCAGGGAACGTAATACAGCATGGATGAGGCTCCCCAAAAGCACGGAGGGTAGAGACAAATAATCCCTGTTCACGCAGTGTTGGCCACCTCTTTCCTTCACTGCACTCTGAAAACCCTGCATCAGTTCCCTTCCTGTGAGGCTGGAAACAGACAGTGCCAAGTACTCTGCTTGTGGGGGGCATAAAGCAACTGCATCCACCCCAGCATTTTTCCTCCTTGTAAAACAAGAGGATTCTGTGGCTCACTCCCGGATGTTACCAGTCTCCCACAACGAGAGAAGCAGATGGCCAGAATCCTGGCTGGTATAAGTCAGTCCAAGAGTGATGCAGATTTTTGCAAGCTGGGGATATGGCCCTGAGTCAGAAAGGGATAAACCCATCTCCATTCACACATCCCCTTAACTCAGTAAATCTGTGGAATCTCACTGGTTAGATCACAGTCATGGTGAGTCCACTGCATTCCCACCACTGGCAGTCACAGCAATGATGGGGTAGGGGGAAGATAGGTTCTTCCTCCTACTGGAGAGCATGTAAACCCAGGGCCACAAATGGCTTTTCTCTCTGTTCTAGGGGGCATCATTTCAATGGAGGACCTAAGAGACTATACTCCAATCCTGAGTGAAAATCCTTTAAACATCACAATCGGGGAGTTCACCATGTACACACCCAGTGCCCCCGTGAGTGGCCCGGTGCTAGCACTCATCCTCAACATACTGAAAGGTAAGAGCAAGCCTCAGTGATCCACACTGTGACAGGCGATAGCAGCCTTGGGATTCCCAAAGACTGCGGCTGTTCAGCTGACTTGCTCTGCCATAGCAATCCTCGGTAGATAAACAGCAGCATTCTTAATCGACCTCAGTTCTGAAGTGGCGAGTGACAGAAGGCTGTTAGCAGAACACTTTGTACATCTGGGAATCAGCCCTCTAATTCCATAAATGTAGGGTATGGCCTTAGCATATGAAAGAAAAGGCTCAAGAACGAAAAAGATTCTCTTGATGGGTGTCCTCTGATACCTGCATGTGTGGAAATGAAAGGGACACTGCTCTTTGAAATGTGCTTACCTGCCATTCTTGCAAGTAACACCTAAGGTCACTCTAACAGAAACTAGAGGACATGTTCTCTTTGAAGTGCTTACAGCAATCTGTATTGTCAGTGCCTGTTTTTTCCGAATGGGTCTTCCATGCAGCAACAGCAGAAAAGGAAAAACTAATGGTGACTGTCAGACCCCAAGCAGTGGCTGTTGGGGCTCAGAGGCTGGGGCAATGCCTGCTTCTGAGTCTTTTCTTTCAAGATTTCAAGTTGACCATCTTTCAGAGCCAGTTCCTGTTTGCCACCCACTGGCCATGTGCTTTCAGATGTGCTCACAATGTACTATCTACTATTGCCAGGATTTAATTTCTCCAGTGACAGCATCACGACCATGGAGAAAAAGGGTCTGACTTACCACCGCATTGTGGAGGCCTTCCGCTTTGCGTATGCCAAGAGGACTTTACTGGGAGACCCAGCATTTGTCAACATTACGGAGGTAAATAGCAGAGAAGTCACTGTATTCCCTGTCCTAAAAGCAAGATCTTTCTGCATGTCCAAAGCATTATGAAAGCCAAGTGGTGACTGGCTTTCAGCTTCCAGCAGGGGACCCCTGATAGTTCCAAGGACACTTTAGAATTCTGTTTGCCATCCGCAAGTTGATGAAACACAGATCTGAATCCAAATACAAAGCCATATGTTACCACTGATCCATGGCTGACCTGCCAGGGATATAAAAAGGAATTTCCCCTTGTGTTTGTGGGCAGTGTGCAGCCATTGGTTTGCCAGTAGAATTTACAAAATATAGATAACGCTTTGCACTTTTTGCATGTTATGTGTTCAACACGCTATACAGACAATAACAGACTATGAACAAGGATAACTCCACTTGTCTGCCTACCTCACGGGGATGGTGACAAGGGACTTCCATAAAGTGTTTTGACAATGAAAGACGTGAACTGGCCTCAGTGATATTAATGTCAGTGTGTATAGCCTTCTCTTTATGACAGCTTGAAATGCTAGCAGCATGGGGGTTCAGCTTTCTGTAAGGAACAAAGAATTTCAGACAGTTTTCAAGGTCTGATGTGAGCCATCTCACATGGGTTCCAGCATTCTATATTTAAATCTTTAATTGAAACTTATTGGTAGCATTGAGCTGAATTTGTCTCTCCCAACAGGTGATCAGGAACATGACCTCTGAGTTCTTTGCAGATAACCTACGGGGGAAAATCAATGACAACGCAACCCATACAGTCGACTACTATGAGCCAGAGTACTACACTCCAGATAATGCCGGTACATCCCATCTCTCCGTTGTGGCTGATGATGGCAGTGCTGTGTCCGCCACCAGCACCATCAACCAATAGTATGAGTTCAGACGTTACTTCCATGTAGGCCTCTGCCGTCTTCATAGTGGTTCTGTGGTTGGTATAAACATCACTGGACTGGTATCTCCATAGCGGGTTAGTCGTTGGTAGAGGAATTGCTGACTGGAACTCCCTTTACTGGAGTCGTGTAGGTACCACTGTTCTGGTAAGACTGGAACTGGACTTCTAGATTCTATACTTTTCTCTGGTCTAGTCCTGCCAGGTGCTGAGCACCCTCAACAGTCATTGAAATCCATGGGAGCTGAGGGCATGTTACAGGTCAGGCCCCTAATGCTGAGTCCCACGCTATTGAGTAGGACACATAAGATCTAAGGCCTCCATTATGCTGCATTCAAGCCCACTCTTGTTTAATTTTGCCGTGACCTATTCCAACCCCTCTGTCCCTGAGCTTTGCCATCTGGGAATCCCCTACCGCACTCAAGTACCTCTTTTCAATTAATGTTTCCTTAAATTGTCAGACTCTTCCTGTTCCTTTCTTTCCTTCTGTCATCACAAAGGAAGTATAGTTACTTCAGCTGCTCTCCCCATTATCGGCACACTAAGTGTTGCACTGTTGTTGGCTATTAAGAGAGTTCTTTAGTTAGTGAACAGAGGCTTTATCCTTATTTACCAGACTGCAGCCAGGTTGGCCTTTCGTCCCCCCTGCTCAGAGTGAATCTTTCCTGCCTGATTCTCCTGGTGAGCTCAAATCCAACCTATCAAAATGCCTGTGACGTGTCAAGTGTTGGGCTGTGGCATCACTGAATGAATCGGGTGCGAGACACTAGCGGGTTATAAAGACGATTGCAATTTATTCAGTTGCTGAGTGATTTAATCAATAATGAGAAAATGTAAACAAAGTACATGATGCTGCTGTGGCGTTCTGGTGAAATACTGCCTCTGTTCTGGTAGAGATGGGTCTGGATCTGAGCTTGCAACTCAATCCTATCTCCATGATGCATCTCTACCCCTAGGGCGGTTTGGATCCGGAGTTCAATCTGCACATTTAGGCACGTTTGGGTATTTGGAGGTTTGGTTTGGCTCTGGTATGGGAAACCTGGGTCCTGATTCTCTGCTGTCCTCACACCTGGGATAGTTACACGTGCAAAGTGTCTGTAAATAGAGTTTCCCACTCATGTTGGTGGCAGTGTCTCCTGTACAGAGAAGGTTACTACACAACGTGAAAGGCAGAGGAGAAATGGTTCCCCCAGGTTAGATCCAGAGGTTGGTTTATGCCCCTCTGTTTGTCTGCCAGGTGCTCTCTGAGTGCAGGCCTGTCCCTTGTAGGGTGGTGAGGTCTCACTCTGAGATACAATAGTTTCATGTAGGGCTGTCAAGCGATTTAAAAACTTGTGATTAATCGCACTAACCTTAATAGAATACCATTTATTTAAATATTTTGGATGTTTCTACATTTTCAAATATATTGATTTCAATTACAACACAGAATACAAAGTATACAGTGCTCATTTTGTATTTATTTTTTATTACAAATATTTGCACTGTAATAAACAAAAGAAATAGTATTTTTCAATTCAAGTACTGTACATACAAGTACTCATACGAGTACTGTAGTGCAATCTCTTTATCATGAAAGTTGAACTTACAAATGTAGAATTATGTACAAAAAATAACTGCATTAAAAAATAAAACAATGTAAAACTTTAGAGCCTACAAGTCCACTCAGTCCTACTACTTGTTCAGCCAATTGCTCAGACAAACAATTTTGTTTATATGTGTGGGAGATAATGCTGCCCTCCTCTTGTTGAAAGTGAGAACAGACGTTTGCATGGCACTGTTGTAGCAGGCGCTGCAAGATCTTTATGTGCCAGATGTGCTAAAGATTAATATGTCCCTTCATGCTTCAACCATCATTGCAGAGAACATGCATCCATGCTGATGATGGGTTCTGCTTGGTAACGATCCAAAGCAGTGCGGATAGATGCATGTTCATTTTCATCTTTTGAGTCAGATGCCACCAGCAGAAGTTTGATTTTCTTTTTTGGTGGTTTGGGTTTTGTAGTTTCTGCATCTGAGTGTTTCTCTTTTAAGACTTTTGAAAGCATGCTCCACACCTCATTCCTCTCAGATTTTGGAAGGCACTTCAGATTCTTAAACCTTTGGGTCGAGTGCTGTAGCTATCTTTAGAAATCTCACATTGGTACCTTCTTTGTGTTTTGTCACATCTGCAGTGAGAGTGTTCTTAAAATGAACAACATGTGCTGGGTCATCAGAGACTGCTATAACGCGAAATATATGGCAGAATGCCGGTAAAATAGAGCTGGAGACATACAGTTCTCCCCCTAAGAGTTCAGTCACAAATTTAATTAATGCGTTATTTTTTAACGAGCATCATCAGCATGGAAGCATGTCTTCTGGAATGGTGGCCAACGCATGAAAGGGCATATGACTGTTTAGCAGATCTGGCACGTAAATACCTTGCAATGCTGGTTACAAAAATGCCATGCGAACGCCTGTTCTCACTTTCAGGTGACATTATAAATAAGAAGAGGGCAGCATTCTCTCACGTAAATGTAAACAAACTTGTTTGTCTGAGCGATTGGCTGAACAAGAAGTAGGACTGAGTGGACTTGTAGGCTTTAAAGTTTTACATTGTTTTGTTTTTGAGTTCAGTTATGTAACAAAAATAGACATTTGTAAGTTGCACTTTCATGATACAGAGATTGTACTACAGTATGTGTATAAGGTGAATTTAAAAATACTGTTTCTTTTATCATTTTTACAGTGCAAATATTTGTAATAAAAAATAATATAAAGTGAGCACTGTATACTTTGTATTCTGTGTTGTAATTGAAATCAATATATTTAAAAATGTAGAAAAACATCCAAAAATATTTAATAAATTTCATTTGGGATTCTATTGTTTAACAGTGCGATTAAAACCACGATTCATTGTGATTAATTTTTTTAATCGCGATTCATTTTTTTGAGTTAATCACATGAGTTAAATGCGATTAATCAACAGCCCTAGTTTCATGTAATCTACAATTTACCTGAAGCTTGTCCTTGACCTAGAGTCTGGGTTTGACGTGTCTTCCCTTCTGCTTGTTCTATTTAGCTTTGGCTCAGAAGTTCGCTCCAACGTGAGTGGAATCATATTTAACGATGAGATGGATGACTTCAGTTCACCTTACATCATCAATGGCTTTGGAGTCCCTCCCTCTACTGCAAACTTCATCGAACCAGGTAGCACTTCACGCCCTCTCCTTAGCCAGTATCATGGCTGCCTTTTGCATACCAAAGTGATGCTGACTGCCAGCTAAAGAGCAGCATCCCCTGACCTCTCACTGACTCTGTACTGACATGACTGACATCATCCTCTGACCTCTCACTGAGTCGAGGTCCCTGTCACATGTCGGAAACACCTATGTTCTGTATACTGCATCACTGATAAAAGCTCATTAACTACAGATCACGTTTCCTTACTGTGATCTGTATGCACTGGCTGGCTGAGAGGAACACAAGCATTTGTAGTGTTGAGGAAAACACCTGGGACTTGCTTATCCCCAGCTGTCTGAAGCCCTCACAAAGGTGAGCTCAAAAATCACTCCAAGTGCAATGCTCCACAACTGCAGGAGAGCCTTGGACATCGCTGATCAGGGAGGCAGTAAGAGTGAATGTGGGAGGCCCTGGGAGCGGTGCACAACCATGCAGCATTCCAACAATCTGCGGGCTGCAAGTAATTTGCATAAATATTTAAAATGCATTTGTGTCGGTGTGTATGCTCTTCCTCCCCCACGATACCTTTGGAATACAGCTCTGAAAAAAATACACTGTCTTTTTCTAACCTTTAAACCCAGGTCTCTTCCCTTTGCTTCCCTGGTTTCCATTTTTTTACAGGTGAAGTGGAGTCAGAGGTACACCCCCCTTTATGTAAAAGCTACCTTTTGCCAATGACAAGGGTGGATCATGGGGCAATGAAAATGAGATGGAGGCAGCCTGGCTTCCTCAGGGGGCAATTTAAAGGAACTGGGGCTCCCAGCAGTGGCTGGAGCCCCAGGCCTTTTAAATTGCCTCCAGAACCCCGCTGCTGGAGCCCTGGGGTAGCAGCTGCGGGGCTCCGGCGGCTCTTTAAAGCCCTGGGGTAGCGTCTCCGGCAGCTATTTAAAGCCCTGGGGTAGCAGCTCCAGGGCTCCCCTGCTTCTACCGCCCAGGAAAAAGCTGTCACCCTAGTGCTCTGTTTCCTCTGATAAAGGCTGTTGCTGTCCCTCTTTGGGCACTGCAGTGATAGGGGGTATGTGTGGTCTAGATACAGAGAAGTGCAAAATTCAGACACTAACTTTGAATGCCCTATGGTTTTGCCCTTTTTATTTACAGACAGAAGGGCTCAACTGAGCAATTGGGATCTGGGATTCTGAATTCCACCTCTAAAGCACAGCCGTGTTGGGCAGGATCTATAAAGATGCTCAGACCCACTGCAGTGCTGCTTTTGTGGTCCATTCTGCTTCCTGCTTATGTTTTCTCTTTGTAAATATTTATGCTACAGTGGCTCTGAATCACCTGAGCAGCCCGGTATACTGGGGTGATCTCCTGTGTCCCATTCAACCAGGTTTAAAGGCAGTATTGTATGGGTAAAGCCTAACATGCTGAGGAATCTGGCTGTCTTTCACTGCAGTATTTTGAGACACCAATGTCCAATTTCTCCAGGAGCCCCCACTGCCCCAGGGCTCTGGGGGCTATTTAAAGGACCAGGGCGGTAGAAGCAGGGGAGCTGCAGGCCCTTTAAATAGCCCCCCAGAGCCCTGGGGTAGCGGTGGGCTCCGGGGGCTATTTAAAGGGCTGGGGCTCCAGCTGCCTCTGCCGCCCTGGTCCTTTAAATAGACGCTGGAGCCCCGCCGCTTCCCCAGGGCTCCGGCGGCTAATTAAAGGACCAGGGCAGTAGAAGCAGGGGAGCCCCAGGCCCTTTAAATAGTCCCTGGAGCGCCGGCTGCTGCTGCTACCCCGGTTGGGGGAGGGTAGGAGAAAGGGGGGCACTTACCTTACAGGGTGGGCTGGGGCTGGCTCTGACCCCCCATCAGCCCCGCCCCCTTCCGCCCTAGGTCCCGCCCCTTCCGGGGGCCAGAGCTGGCCCCAGCATATCTGTAAGTCACTCGACTTACTTTCACCCCTGGATGGGGGGCTAGGGGTTTAGTGCAAGGGATCCTCCCCAATCAGATCTAGAGCTACAGAGGTTCTCACCCAGACAGGAAAGTGACCAGGAAGGGCCCATTCCTCAAGGATGAATTCTGAAGTGGACCCCTGGCCTCCAGTGTATGGGTGCACACATCTGGATAGCTGGCACACTGAGGTGTGCCCATATGTCAGGGACCAGCTTAAAGCCCTTGTAGTTCTCACTCCCACCCCCTCTACAAAGCCAACGACAGGGGAGAATCCCCTTGGCAGCTGAAGAGAGAGAGTTGTGCGCTGAATCAGCAGATCTGGGATCTGCAAAAGACCATCGGTAGCAGTGTTCTGTATTTCTAGCCAAAGCAAGCTATGGCGGTGTGGGCTCAGATGCTGAGCATGTAATTAAGTACAAGTTAATGTCTGTGTGCACTCTTACAGGTAAACGGCCCCTGTCCTCCATGTGTCCATCAATCCTAGTGGATAAAACAAATAAGATCAAGATGGTGGTTGGTGCCTCTGGAGGAACAAAAATCACCACAGCAACAGCACTGGTATGTGTCACTGTGGGATGGATAAGGAGACAGATAGTAGAGGCCAGACAAGGTTGGAGAGGTGGCTGAGTCACTCCATCCTGCTTCTCATTGGGAAGGCTCCCATGAGATTGCCTTGAGATTCATAAATTTTAAGGGTAGAAAGAAACATTTTGACGATCTAGTCTCACCCCCTACAAAATGCAGACCCTCACCCAGTAATTTCTGCATCAAGCCCATAACGTCTATGTGAACTATAGCATATATTTTAAGACATCATCTGGATATAAAGACTGCAAATGATGGAGAATCCACAGCTGCCCTGTGTAAGTTCTTCCAGTGGTTACTTGCCGTCACTGTTAAAAACCTGCACCATAATACTAGTCTGAATTTGTCATTTCCAACCATAGGATCCCATTTTGCCTTTTCCTGTTTGGTTAAAAAGCCACTTACTGACTAATCTCTTCCCCATGTAGGTAGTAATAGACTGTGATCAAGTCACCTCTTAACCTTCTCTTGGAGTAAACTCAATGGAGAGATTTAGGAAGCTCAGTCTATGAGGAGTTTCAGAGTAGCAGCCGTATTAGTCTGTATTCGCAAAAAGAAAAGCAGTACTTGTGGCACCTCAGAGACTAACCAATTTATTTGAGCATAAGCTTTTGTGAGCTACAGCTCACTTCATCGGATGCATTCAGTGGAAAATACAGTAAGGAGATTTATATACACACAGAACATGAAAAAATGGGTGTTACCATACACACTGTAAGGAGAGTGATCACTTAAGATGAGCTATTACCAGCAGGAGACTGGGCGGGCGGGGGACACCTTTTGTAGTGATAATCAAGGTGGGCCATTTCCAGCGCTTAACAGGAACATCTGAGGAATGGTGGCGGGGGGAGGAAGAAACATGGGGAAATAGTTTTACTTTGTGTAATGACACATCCATTCCCGGTCTCTATTCAAGCCTAAGTTAATTGTATCCAGTTTGCAAATTAATTCCAATTCAGCAGTCTCTCGTTGGAGTCTGTTTTTGAAGTCTTTTTGTTGTAATATTGCAACCTTTAGGTCTGTAATCGAGTGACCAGAGAGATTGAAGTGTTCTCCGACTGGTTTATGAATGTTGTAATTCTTGACATCTGATTTGTGTCCATTTATTCTTTTACAATGCCGTAAGCTTTTGGAGGCATTTAAAAAGGCTACTTTAAAAAGCATCTGTGTGTCCGTACAACCCACTGTTGTTTACACTAAGCCCCGTACTTGTGTACATTTCTGAGTACGTGAAAATTTGTATCTGTCTCTTTGCATTTTCCTGAGTGCAAAAGGGTGAATTTTTTTTAGGCTGCTGAAAGAGTTAGTGGGTCAATAACACTTGGTTAGCAAATACAATAGTCTACTATCCTTAGAGGTAAGGAATCCAAGTCAGATTTGGTACAATGTTCCAAGCTTCTGAGGTAGCTTTCATGGTGTGCCCTGCTTTGGGGTGATAATGGTCCAAGTACATTTTAACAGAAGACCAGCAGAGGCTGCTGTTGAGCCTCATTCTGTATAACTTATTGACAATTAAGGGGACAATCTAGGTCACTTACCTCACAGGCATGCAAAGTTATTAACTTATCCAATATTTATGTTTCTGAGAGCTACATGGTTTGCGTGGGAACTGCTCCTTCATGCATTTCTCCACATGCAGGACTCTCAAATGGCAGCTGTGCTGCACAGCTACAGTTCACATTTACTGGAACTCTGAATGGATCTGATGAAGTGAGCTGTAGCTCACGAAAGCTTATGCTCAAATAAATTGGTTAGTCTCTAAGGTGCCACAAGTCCTCCTTTTCTATTTACTGGAACTCTAACTTGGCTTAATTTGAGTCCACTTTAGAAATGTGGATCCTCATGATTCACTGTACAAACTTCTTACAGAAGCGTTTATGGTTATCACAGGAAGAAGCTGTCACCCTAGTGCTCTGCTTCCTCTGATAAAGGCTGTTGCTGTCCCGGCACTGCAGTGATAGGGGGTATGTGTGGTCTAGATACAGAGAAGTGCAAAATTCAGACACTAACTTTGAATGCCCTACAGTTTTTCCCTTTTTATTTAGAGACAGAAGGGTTCAACTGAGCAATTGGGAACTGGGATTCTGAATTCCACCTCTAAAGTACAGCCATGTTTGGGCAGGATCTATAAAGACACTTAGACCCATTACAGTTCTGCTTTTGTGGTCCATTCTGCTTCCTGCTTAAGTTTTTTCTCTGTAAATATTTATGCAGTAGTGGGTCTGAATCTCCTGAGCAGCCCTGTATACTGGGGTGATCTCCTGTGTCCTGTTCAACCAGGTTTAGAGGCAGTATTGTATGGGTAAAGCCTAACATGCTGAGGAATCTGGCTCTCTTTCACTGCAGTATTTTGAGACACCAATAACCGATTTCTCCAGGTGCAGGTCATGTACTAATGCTGCGGCTTTCTGCTTCATCCAGACAATCATCAAATCCCTCTGGTTCGGGTACGATATGATGAAGGCTGTGGAAGACCCTCGACTTCATGATCAGCTGTTTCCCAGTGTCACAGAGCTGGAGCAGAATGTAGAGCAGGTCTGTCTTCTCTGGGAAGGATTGGGGTTGGGGGTATGATGTCACACATGATCCTGGTCTCCGCAGGCACCGTGGGAATGTTTTCCCTTTGTTCCATTGCATAATGTTTGTCTGTTTATGAACATAAGAATTAAAGTTGGGCAAAGCTTTGGCCTTAGTCCACAACAAGGAGTTCAAGGGCCCACCCATGGGGGTTTGCACTTGGAATTTTGGCTGCAAACAAAGCCGGAAATGCCAGTACTACAGAGCTGCCCTTGGATTTGCCTGGAGGGAATTTAATGCTGTCCTTGGCCCTGCATAGCTTAAAAACTTTTTAAAATACTTAGCCTGGGCTTGGCACGAAGTTTGTAATGACTACAAACCCAGTGAATTTCAACAGGCTTTGTCTCTTAATGTATTACTCTCTTCGTGATCCTGAAGAGTTGGGTATGAAGCTGAGTCATTCTATGGCACCTGAAGGATGGCCAAGGAGATATTCATTCAGTGCTGAGATCACCCTTGGAAATCCATAGAAAACTTCCACTTACATGGGACCTTTGCTGTCCTGTCAATGCATTGTTACACTGGGGTAAAACCTGCCTTCAGTCTGGATTCAGAATGGCAGATACCACTCCACTCAAGCCAGCAGACCTGCTTCTCTGACTCACTTCTCTGATACACTAATCTGTCACCCTAGTGCTCTGCTTCCTCTGATAAAGGCTGTTGCTGTCCCTCTTTGGGCACTGCAGTGATAGGGGGGTATGTGTGGTCTAGATACAGAGAAGTGCAAAATTCAGACTTTGAATGTCCTAGGGTTTTTGTCCTTTTTATTTCGAGACAGAAGGGCTCAACTGAGCAATTGGGAACTGGGATTCTGAATTCCACCTTTGTCATAACCATACAGCTAAGGGTAGCATAAAATCCCTCCTTTACCTATAAGGGATTAAGAAGCTCGAATAACCTGGTTGGCACCTGACCAAAAGGACCAATAGGGGAAGAAGATCCTTTCAAATCTGTGGGGGGAGGGTTTGTTTGTGTGGCCTTTTGTTGTTCTCTCTGGGACAGAGACGGACTAGGGCAGGAAAAACCATCTCCTAAAACCCTACCTGAAATAAGCATCCAAGAATAAAACAATTAAGGAAACGCATTAGTTTATCTTTTGTTTTAGCTTGTGAATTCTTCCCTAAGAGGGAGGTTTATTCCTGTTTTTTGTAACTTTAAAGTTTTGCGTAGAGGGGAATCCTCTGTGTTTTAAATCCTATTACCCTGTAAAATTATCTTCCATCCTGATTTTACAGAGGGGCTTCTTTTACTTTTTATTTATAACAAAGTTTTGGTTTTAAAACCTGATTGGTTTTTAGTGTCCTAAAAACCCAAGGGCTCACCTTGTTTACCTATTTGGTTGGTATATTATTCTCAAGCTTCCCCAGGAAAGGGGGTGAAGGGGCTTGGGGGGGGATATTTTGGGGAAACAGGAACTCCAAGTGGTCGCTTTCCTGAATCTTTGTCTAACTCACTTGGTGGTGGCAGCGATACTGTCCAAGGACAAGGAAGAATTTGTACCTTGGGGAAGTTTTTAACCTAAGCTGCTAGAATTAATCTTAGGGGGGTCTTTCATGCAGGTCCCCACATCTGTTCCCCAGTGGGAAGAGAATCCTGACATCCTCTAAAGCACAGCTGTGTTTGGGCAGGATCTATAAAGACCCCCCAAACCCACTGCAGTTCTGCTTTTGTGGTCCACTGTGCTTCCTGCTTATGTTTCCTCTCTATACAAAGCACACCACTGAATTGCACACATCATTTTCCCAAGCTCATACAATGTGCATTCCTTTGCCTTTATCCACATTGAATGTCACCTGCCATTTTGTTGCCCAGTCACAGAGTTTTGTGGGATTCCTTTGTGACCTACTTTGGCCTTAACTGTCTTGAATAATTGAGTATCATCTGCAAATTTTGCCAACTCATTGTTTATCCCTTTTTCTAGATTATTTATGAAAATGTTGAACAGTATTGGTCCCAGTATAGACCCTTGGGGGACACCACTATTTACCTCTCTCCATTCTGAAAACTGATCATTGTTTACTATCTTTTAACCAGTTACTGATCTATGAGAGGATCTTCCCTCTTATCCCATGACAGCTTGCTTTGCTTAAGAACCTTTGGTGAGGGAACCTGTCAAAAGCTTTCTGAAAATCTAAGTATACACAATCTCCACTGGATCACTCTTGTTCACATGCTCGTTGACACCCTCAAGCACTCTATTTAGATTGGTGAGACATGAGTTCCCTTTACGAACAATCATGTTGACTCTTCCCCAGCAACTCATGTTCAGCTATGTGTCTGACAATTCTGTTCTTTACTATAGTTTCAACCAGTTTGCCCAGTACTGAAGTTAGGCTTGTAATTGCCGAGAGTGCCTCTGGAGCCTTCTTTATAAATTGGTGTCACGTTAGCTATCCTCATCTGGTATAAAAGCTGCTTTAAATGATAGGTTACTAACCACAGTTAGTAGTTATGCACTTTCACATTTGAGTTCCTTCAGAATTCTTGGGTGAACACCACCGGGTCCTGGTGACTTATTACTATTTAGTTTATCAAGCTGTTCCAAAACCACCTCTAATGACACCTCAGTCTGAGACAGTTCCTCAGCTTTGTCACCTAAAAAGAATAGCTTAGGTTTTTGGGAATCTTCCTCACGTACTCCACAGTCAAGACTGATGCAAAAAATTAATTTAGTTTCTCCGCAATGGCTTTACCTTCTTCGAGTGTTCCTTTAGCACCGTGATCGTCCAGTGTCCCCACTGACTTTTTGGCAGGCTTCCCGCTTGTGCTGTTACTTTTTGAGTCTTTGGCTAATTGCTCTACAAATTCTTTTTTGGCTTGCCTAATTATACTTTTACACTTGACTTGCCAGAGTTTATGCTCCTTTTCTATTTCCTTCAATAGGATTTAACTTCCAATTATTAAAGGATGCCTTTTTGTCTCTAACTACTTCTTTTACTTGGTTTAGCCATGGTGGCATTTTTTGGTGCCTCTTACTGTGTTTTTTAATGTGAGGTATAAATATAATTTAAACCTCTATTATGGTGTTTTTTAAGTTTCCATGCAGCTTGCAGGCATTTCACTTTTGGGACTGTACCTTTTAATTTCTGTTTAACTATCTGCCTCTTTTTTGTGTAGTTTCCCATTTTGAAATTAAATGCTACTGTGGTGGGCTTATTTGGTGTCCCACCACCTCCACAGGGATATTAAATTTAATTATGTTATGGTTGCTTATTACCAAGTGGTTCAGCTATATTCACCTCTTGAACCATATCCTGTGCTCCTTTTAGAATTAAATAAAGAATTGCCTTCTGTCACTTAGTAGCAAAACTCCTTGGAAAGCCGGAGAGAGGAGGTAGCTGGTTGGAGGAGTGGGAGGGTGGAGATGGTGGAACAGGTTTCTGTGTGGAGCTACCAGCAGCAGAGGGGACCTGGCAGTGGGGGCAGCTCAGGGGTACAGTATACTTGTGCGTTGCATGTGAGGTACATAGCATATACTGTGTAATCTCTGTCTGCATCCTTCGGTGCCTCTCCTGTTGTGTGTTTACCCCTTCTCTCTGCATTCCAGGGCATAGAAGTGGAACTAGAGAAGAGGAAACACGATATCAAGAGGACTAACAGTAGTGCTGTCGTCCAGGCCATTCTGCAGACTGCTGATGGCTGGGCTGCTGTGTCTGATTCCCGGAAAGGTGGCTTCCCAGCAGGCTACTGAACTCACTCAAGTTGCTCTGACAGCCTGCTGCTTTGCGGAACTAGCAACCAGCTTACATGTGGGGAGAGGGAGGCAGAGAATACTTGAGCACTGCAACTCAGGGACTGTCACAGGAAAGAATGAATTTGCCTGTGGTTCTGCTAATAGATCTGGACAGATGTTTTCGAGGGCCATTATTGAAAAGTGCCTTTCAACAGATCAGTGTGCTAAGAAAAAGCACAAATCTCCCAGAATATACAGCACCTACCTAAAGGGTCTAGTCCCTACTCCTGCTCACCAGGGATTGAGTGCACAGCATTTGGAAGGTCCAAAGCCCCAGCTGCAGAAACTGTTCCTTTATTTTTCAGCTTTATCCAGCCAGTGGCTGTCCTTGCCTGTCTTCTAGCAGTGACCGCATTCCCAGGAGAAATGTATGATGGCGTGTGAATAGGATGTAAGGTGCTGGCCACTCTACACTGTAAACTAGTACATCTGAGCTACAGTCTGAAGAGTGATTGGGATAACTCTTCTCCACAGCCTCACCAATTTTTTAAGACTATCGTCTTGCTTCTCATTTCAGGAGTTTGAGGGATGATGGGGTAGCTGAAGAAGCGATGGTGCCAATGTCTTTTGTTTGTTTTTTATCTGTTCAAAAGCTGTAAAGGGAAGACAGAGGCTACCTGTTTAATTTATGCTGAAAAAGAATTACAGGCCTATGGAGGTAAACATCCCTGCTTTCACCTGTACAGTACACGTGTCCACAAGGAACCAGGAGGCTCTATATGCAATTTGGCTCCTTGGTGCAACTCCTTCACGTCCCAGAGAATAGGCACATCTATCTACCCCCTTATCTATGATGAGTCTTCCCTTCTCCCCGCACCCCAGTTTGTCTCTCTCTATTATCCTTTCTGACAGCATGCAAGAGTCCAAGGGAAAAAGGAAGGAAGCATTTAAAGCTGAATATCATAGTATAAACCACTGCCACCCAGGGCAGCATGGCATCTTGTCTTTCAGTTACAAAGCATAACTTCTGAGGGGTCAGTTTGGTTATATCACTTTGATGTGGTATCTAGAAGGTGAAAAAAGAATAAGGGGTGGGGGGGTGCAGGGTGCCCATCCTTAAACTCCAAATTTGATGCAGTTGAATACATAGATTTTTCTTTCTTACCTGCCGCTTACCCCAAAGACTTGAATATTGCAGAAGTTGTGTCTTAGATGAGTGTGAAGCTGTGGTTTCAGCCAACTGTCCCCCTTGAACTTTTGAGTTGCTTGTGACTTTCAGCCATCTTTATAACGGAAATAAGAACATTCCCACCTTCAGAGCTTGGGTTCATTCATTTGGATTTGAGATGCAAGGTGGGTAAATAAGGCCCAAGCACCCTCGCTGCCTACTGAAGTCTCCCCACCGGGAAACCCTGTCAAACTGGCAGCCTGCTCCTCTCTCCATTGTCTGTTGGAGTTGGATGAAATCCAAGAACTCAAATATAACTGGTCTAAACAGGATTTTAAAAATCTATTCGGTTGCAATAACTGGTGGCATTAGTAACATAAACAAGACTGCATTGAAAATGAATGTTAACCTGAAGTAGCTCTCTAAAGAACAAGCTCAAGTATTTGTTCACCTGTATTTTAAAACAAGCAACCAAAAACAAAATCCACAATAATAACAACTAAATGAAAGTCAGGTCATTCAGAAAGTATACCCCAAAGGATTTTGGAGCACAATGGCAATTGTGTTCCTAAATCCTTTAGGTGTGGAGCAGGTCAGGAACTGACTTTTTCCTTCGAGAATTTCTGATGAAAACAAATGTTTTCATCAATTGTTGCTGAAAATGCTCAGATTTTGCAGTTACTGAAATTTAATTTCTTAAATGTTTTGGGATGAAAACTTGCTTTTCCAAACTCCTTTTTTTAATGAAAAATGTCAGTTGAATTCATTTCCTGTCCCATTCTATATAGGTCCTTTGGCGACAGGGCAAGATTCTCAAACTTCTTCCACAGTATGTCAAGGTTTAGCTGTCACGGTGTTGCTTTGATAATACAGAAATCGCAATATGAGTTATTTTCTAGCTGACAAACAAGTGCCAAAGTATGGCCTTCAAAGATTTGACCTGAGTTGCACTGATTATGTTTAAAATAAATAAATAAATAAATAAATAAATCCATAACTGTGCACCGACGTGGCATGATTTAAAGTCCCAGTGGAGGAAATTAAGTAGACCTTGGGTACTATTTTGGAACGCACCAGAGCAAATCATTCTAAAATGACTGCTTTAGCGTCTCCAAATCTTTATAATGACACCAGTTTTCTCACAGCACTCTAATTAAAGGAGCCTGATAAGCTCCTTAGCAAGAGTTAGGCTGTTACTATTTCACAGTCATTGTGGTAATTTTCAGACCCCCCCACAATTCAGTGCATAATGCAGGACCCAGGGATCAAGCCATGCGAGCACAGTCCAGGCAAAGACACCCTTGTTTCAGAGGTGAAGTGGAACATGTGGCTGTTCAAAACCGCCTTGCTGCTATTGTAAGAAATGCCAGAATGACTTGGGATGGTTGAGAAATGGAAACCACACTGCTGGTTCCATTCTCTAAGAACTGATCAGTTGGTGGGTGAGGTGGGTGAGGCAGGCTAAAAATTCCCAGCATCTACAAGCCATTTGTAAAAGTAGTTTATTAAAAATATAGCTTTGTAAAACAAACTTCACCTGGAAAATAGAAACATATCCTCTGCTCACAGTGTCATGTAAAGTCTATGGAAGGCGGCAGTGTGCAGATAAATTGGCCCCTGCCCTTGGCAACAATCAGCCTGGGGGAGCCAAACATTGGAGAAGCCCAGGGCTAGACCTGAGTGATGCTGGGGTCAGGCTTGAGGTGTAATATGGTAGCAAAAATAGCTCCTGCCTCCTTCCAGTCAGTTCCTCATTTTTAAACACACTAAGCAACATTCACCCAGCCAAAAGTAATGATCACTCTAGCGCTACTTCTGTTCAGTTTATCTGCCTAGTGTTTTATGGTTCTACGTGACAGTTCTGCTGGCATACAGTCAGTGGGCCTGCTCTTGAAGAGTTGGGTCCATTTTTGAAATGACTGTTTTGGGCCTATGTAATTATCCCAGAGTGGCAACTAATTGTAGTCATCAGTGCTACCACTGAGATGTCAGTCTACCTGCAACTCAGGTCATTTGACTTCTAAATCACAACTGCAAGCACCAGACTGTCACGAGTATGTAGGTGACCTTAAAGAAAAAGCAGGGCCCCTATCATTCTACATACTATAGAATGAGTGTTCGCCAAGCAGCAACATTCTTTTATCCTGTACCATTCTGCCACACTTACATTTACTACTTGTTCAGGCAAGCACTTTAAAACGTAAGCCCCGCTTCAGGAAAACACATGCTTTCCATACTTGTCAGAGTAAGAAAAAAGAAATTTGTTTTCCAGACAAAACATCAAGATCCTGTTGTGGTTCTAGTGCAACCATATTGCTGTATGAGCCAACAGTAGGATGCAGCAGGAGCTGCTCATGGAGGTTGATGCCATAAAGACAGTTTCTTGGTGTACAATTCCTGAAGGAAAACAGCTCTCTCTGTAGCAAGTTTCATTTTCAACAGCACTGAAATACATCTATAGGCTGACTTTGTTTCTCCAAGTTAATAGGTTTCTAAGTGGCTTGCATTTTATTTACATGATAGGGGCTTATGGGTAGAAAAGGCAGGCATCCAGCAATCTGGTTTCGTAAGATATAGAATTTTTTTTAAAGGCATGTACTCAGCCGTTTGTGACAAAACGATTACAGTGAGAAGGGTTTGCAGAGACATGAGCATGAGTTTAAAAAAAATGGCGGAGGGATAATGCGACTGGAGTAAAAAGACTAAGGTCTGACATGAATGCAACTGTTTTCTTTTCTGCATAAGATGGGTTAACAGAATAGGGATCTGTTAATGCAAAAAAAGCCAATATAAATCTGTTACAGGCAAAGCTTTAAAAGCATATAATATTCTCAAATTCCTGTATGCAAACAAAGGTTTCTGTACATGTAAGTGACTGCAGGTGAATTTATAGAGGCATGCTGAATCTTTGGTCCTATGAATTTTTCTAAAGCCCATCAGTGTACAAATATAAACAATGTGACTGCATGCCCAATCATACTTGTGGCAGGGATGAGGCACAGATAACCCCCAAGGCTGCTCATGTCTGCCATTTAACAAGCACTAGGCTGCTCCCCTGCTACAGGGGTATTAGCTATGACTGTTCTTGGACATGTTCCTACACTCCTCTCCTCAAATTCTCTGAAAAACTTAGGTCACTTACAGTAGTTAATCAGGGGCAAGTAGTTTTTTGTGGAGCACAATTCTTCCCAAGGATACAGGCGTCAAATAGTCACAGAACGCACAGCACCGCTCTAGAACAGGCCGCATCATGTCTCACTGCGTTGGTGGGCGCTGTAACAGTTCCAGTTAGGAAAGGCTCATTGCATATTTGTGAAGATGTAATAGAAATCCTGCTGAATTACCCTACTCTTACCTGCACCCTTATTTTAAAGGGTCCTCCCAGAACCCATGTCACTCCTGTTTTGAAGCAATATTAATTTCCTTCTCTTGTGCATCCTCACTTCAACTCATCCAGGGGCCTGGCTTCTGCTTCACTATGGAACACGTCTCGATAAGGATGAGCAAGGAAATCTGGTGAAGGCTTAGGAGGGCTTCCCGCCCCCAAGGGAGAGGTGTAAGACTGGAAGATTAGCTGTAATAATATGTCATCAGTTCCTTCCAAAGGAGAAAAGAATTCACATTATCCACCCTAATGCACAGTCACACTTTGCATGGCTCATTTGTAGGGACTCCCTCTTATGCAGGGCCTAAGAAACCTTCAGTGCTGCTACAGAGGTGGCCCTCATTCCTACAGTAGCTGACTGCCGCAACAGACGCTGTAGTACATAGACCAGGTCTGTGCTAATGCTAATGTCAAATGATACCCATGGGCCAGGCAAGGGTCCTGGGATTGCAAGAGCTAGACAAAATGTTGTTAGACTCACTCCCTTAGTGTGTGTCCAAGCAAAGCTGTATCTTGCAGCTCTGCTGTGCAACTTGGTGGTGCTGAAATACACCTGAGCAAAGAAAGTAATCTGTGATAACTTCCTATTTCACGTGAATGGTGTGGCCAGAAAGCACATTCACACATGGGGGGTTTCCAAAGCCAGAAAGAAACCAATCCCACTCCTATCTGAGGCTCTTCAGACTCTAGGGAAGATAGAGTCAGGTCCCTGAGGGCAGCTCCCACTGGCACTGGGCCTGGTTCCCCTTTCCAAATTCCCACTGCTTAGTAAATTCCTGATTTCTGGATTCATATTCTAAATAGCTGCTCTGTTCACAAAATATATTTCTATATATCACACAAGTGCTGGTCCATTGTTCTCTGGACCCAGCTAGCCAATATAATAAATGGAGGGTATGATTCTAGCCAAGACTGGCTGACTAGTGCCTGTAACAGCTTGAAGGTAGCTTGCCATATATTGGAGGGTCAGTTGTTACTATGAGTCTCACCCACTGCTAGGTGGCTTCAAGAAGTCCAACTGGTACAGGAGATGTCAGGGGTGCTTCCAGGATAGCTGGTGCTCTGGACCCAGTTATTTCATACTCTTTTTAGCTAGAATAAAATGTTTGCTACAGCACTTCTTCTTAATACCCAGATGACTTTCCCATCTTCCTTTGATCAGAATAAGCAAAGATGCATCTTCCTTCCTTTGAAATCCCCTGCACAACATTCAGGAATAAGAGGCGTTTCGATTCACGGTGTCCTCTGCTCAGCAGTCCCAGCTTAACAGCCTGAAAGGGAAGGAGCAGAAAAAATAAAGTAAGTCTCGCCGGGGCCTCTGTTGCATCTGGGCTTATTCTCTTATGGGACGGAAAGATGTTGTGCAACTGGTCCGGAGACTGGATTCAAATAAAAGGAACATCAGCTGGAAGTGGTACCCTCCTAGCATTTGGTGTGGTGACAGACACGGCAGCACTCAGTTGCCTGCCAGTTATATTTGTAACCCACACCAAGGACAAGAAACAAGTGCAGGGAGAACCAACGGAAGTTGCTCACCTCATCAAATTTTGGCTCGAACTGGATGGAGTTGTTTGTGGAAGCATGGAGAACTGGCAGAGAGATGGCATGCTCCAGGTCATAGCCAAACCAGAGTTTGTTCATGATTGCCTGCAGTGGAACAAACTCAGCAGTTAATGAAGGTGAAGGGTGAGCATCTGGGTCAAATTCTCATTTACACTCGTGCAAACCCAGAGCCACTCCTTTGAAGTCTTTGGGCTATAGCCTGCTTGTATGGCAGCATAAGTCTGAAGTAACTCTAGAAGTTACAGATTTACACCAGTAATATTTAGGATCAAGTGAGAGTGACTGCTCTCCCTAAGTCTGGTTGAGCACCTCTGAAAGCTTTAGTTCTTTGTCAGGCCTCTTGAACCTGGTCAAACTAGTATATGCAGTTTCCCCCACAGGGCGAGTCTTCTCAAGACTTGCTACCTACCTAGGGATTTCCATTAATTACCCTCCAGTGATGTTGGTTCCTCCAGGAAACCCTGTAACTTCCTCACAGAGCCATGAAAACACCTATAGGGTTGCTACACTAGTCTTTTGCTATGTGCCCATATCTCACATAAACAACTGGCCATGAAGGTGCTGTGCACTATACCAAGGGAGAACAGATTATTCCCCAAACCTGTTGCTCCATGGGCCCAGGATGGCTAGACACAGTTTCCTTCAACAGACGAATACTACCCTTGAAACAGGTGGAAGGACAGGAACAAACACACACAGATGTTCCCTCCACACCCCAGGACTCCACAGCACTGACTGGTTCAAATGAAAGGGACAGAGTTTGAATCTGTCTTGATTCTCCCTTGCCTCGTCCACAGCAGCACTTTGTGATGCTGTCTGAACATCAGCCCAGCTGTTATTAAACTATTAAGAACAATATCCAGCGCTTTAACAAGCTTCAGGGATGAGTCTTTTTGTTACTGGCAACCAGGCGTTCATTTTTCATTTAGCCTCCTCTAAAAACAGACTACACACTAGAACAACAGGCCCTAAGGGACAGGAGATGGGCTAGAAGGCTGATGTTGCCCATCCCTAACTGCGGCCATTCAAGGCTGGGTCAACACCTTAGCCTACAGTGACTTCCTCCGTTTCCTGTCAGAGAGGCCTGAACTAGCAAAAGAGGGAGGCAAAAATGAATGTGACTCAACATCCAAAGATGATGGTTCCAACAGTGAAGGGGAGATGTGCCTCTCGAACTGGCCAGAGCGTGACTATGAAATCCTTTACCCCACCTGGAAAGCAACCTGGGGACATGTTGGCCCCAACCTCTATGAAGAGGAAGTGATTTTCCTGACCCCCCAACCTCTAATGAGAGGAGTTTTTAAGGACAGGACTAGCAATTGCATCAGGTTTGTGGAAGAGGACATGGAGTGTGCAGGATGGCAGGAACATTCCTTATCTGGTCTGGGAGATGGTACCAGCGATACCAGTTTTATAAGCTCCCATTTCATCCTCTCTACCTCCAGTAGACACACCATCTCATGCTTTTAGCAAGAAAGTCTAAGCCATCCCTGTGGGGCAATGACAGCTGCCATGAAATAAAGGAAACTCCAGTTCATGGTGATGTTAAAACCCACCTGGGCTAGTGTCCAGTGTAGTCACAAAGGCTGGGGTGCCTGCAGCACCCTCAAACAGTATTAATAACACCGACAAAAGGACCTGCGGCCCCTTCTGCCCTGCAAGTAGGTTTATGAACATTTCCCACGTTTAGTAGGAGGAAACTCAAATGAAGAGCAGTAACTTTAGTGCTCCCTCCCCTGCTATGCGGTCACTCGCTCACCAAGGCAGTGGCGCTGATAATCAGGTCCCCTCCTGAGCCTCCAATCACCAGCTTGGAGTTATCATCTTTGGAGATAAGAATGGAAGGAACCATGGCAGAGGGGGGTATCTCTCCTAGAGAAGATGGAGAATGAGTTATTGGCCCATCTGGCCATAGGGGGAAAAAAACAAACTTTGTTCATTGCAAATCTCTGTCTGTCTCCTCCCTGTCCCACACTGAACCTCACCCGTTCCCCTCAGCAATTCAACTTTCCATCAGTTGTTCCAGAAATACAAATCTTGGGCATTTGCTTTTGTCTCCCTTAGCCAGAGGCAACTCCTTGGAAGCCCAACCTGCACTACAGGAGGCCTGTAACTATGAAGATGCTCTCACAGTCCTGCTTAGCTCTGTAGTGTGCTGCAGCCTCAAACTTCTTTGGGAACTGCTGGAACTAGACATCAGTGATAGGCACAACCTGGGCACACCTATATTTGCAGTAGGACTATAGTCACTGTTCTGTCAACCTCTGGCATAGCTGAGCCATGGAAGAGTTCCTTGGAGTGAAACTTATCTGCCAACGTGGAAAACAATGTGCCAATAGCCCCAGGCTCACGCACTTTATATAGACCTATAGGGTTGTACAGCTATAAATACACCTCTGGCACTGTAATAAAACTATTTAAATTCTTGGTGGATGCGTGTGTCTTGTGGGGATTATTATTTTCCCCGCAATACGAGTATTGTGAAGTCACTGGGAGCCGAGAGTAAGCACGGCAGCATTTATCCCTATATGAATAGTAGTTACTTTTCTGAGTTCAGCTTCTCAGCATTTTGCCTCTGCTTTGTATGCCCTGGCCAGAAAATGACTGAAAGAGTTTTACAGACCCAGGTACTGCACTAGTTCAGAACAAACTCACATCCAGTTCTGGTCAGAAAGGGATCAGGGAGGAAGAGTAACGTCTGACCCTTGGAATGTCCTGCTGGAGATCATTTCCCAGGGTGCACTTCAGGCTCAGAACTATGAGCTGACTGTTCAAGATCTGGGAGCACACCCAAAGGTTTGTGGATGCTCACAGCACGTTCTGGCCTTTTGTTAAGATAAGAGTCGACAGCTCTCACCGCTAGTGATCTTGTTTCTTGGCTTCTTCTTGCAGAAGTCAACGAGCTCGTTATTTAAAATGATCCCAGTTTTTGGAGAATACACCATTGAGCCAAACCTGAGTGGAGTGAAAGCACATGTGAGATGTGGGAGTCCAGGACTGTTATGCCAAAGATCACCGACAGACAGAACAGCAAAGAACCCTTCGGGAATTACCACTGGCCATGCTGCGCCATGCCAGCCTAGCGCTGCCATATACAGAAGCCCACAGAAGACTCTGTTAAGCCCATATTCAGCGCAGAGGTGATTATACCACTGTGCCAGTGCCTTAAGGCTGGGGTACCTTTATATTTACTGTTGTGTGGCCACAGGCTGTGTGGGTTGCTGAGTCCACTATCTGTAAGGAGAGACAAGAGAGTTTTACCTTTTGTATGGCTAAGTTTGAAATCAGAGTAAATATTACGCCCCTGTGCTGGGCCAGAGACATCACTGAATGGGCGACAAAACTGAGACACTTCTACTTCCTAAGCCAGCTGAGTCCAGGTGCTTGTAAAAGAGTTGCTGGCTGTCACTTTCTAGGGCACCTCTCAGTAAGTGGCTCAGTAGCAAAAACTACTGAGCAAGTTGTTTGTCCCGTCTGACTCCTGAGTGGACGTGGCAGTAGGTGGACTGGGGCTACATCCCTTGATCGCACGGGCAGTTTCACTGCTCCAGCTGGGAACAACCAAACTCAGATGGCTGGCTGAGAAAGTGTAGGGAAGCTCAGAGGAAGGCTGTCCTGTGGGTAACTACATCCCTGCCCCTGCCTTGCCTATTTCTGGGAAACTGAAACACAGGCCATTGTATTGTTCATAACCAGCTTGGGAGCCAGGTTCGTGCCAGCTTGTTACTGGAGAGTAGGATTGTGTGTCACTTTCAATACAGACCCAGGCCATCTGGTCCCCTCCCTATAAGGACAGCACAGCAACCCCCCCACACACCCTCCCCCAGAGTGGCAACCTGCGAAAGAGTGAAGGCTGGGGAGAGACAGGGGAGACCTGAGACTGAAGCCATTTCCCGAGAGTCACAAGTTGGGCAGCAGCTGGCTTTCAGGTGGCACTACCCACGCTCGTACACTCAAGGAACCCCATGAACCTGCTCAGCAGAGGCCCAGTCACACTCCCTCTGGCCGACCAAATCACCAGGCTCTGGTCACTTACGGCTGGTTGATAGTGCTGGTGACAGACACGGCACTGCCATCTTCAGCGAGGACGGAGATGTGGGAGGTGCCGGAGCCTATGATGCTTGGCTGTGAGAGATTGTAAAAATTGTCTGGATGGTCACCTCTGTCATCTATACGGTTCTTGACAAGTTCCGCAAAGGAGTTGGACAACAGTTCCTGAAAAATCACCTAGGAATAAGGCCAAGGGCAGTGAGATGACCCTTCCAGAGCAAAGGGATGCTGCTGCAGGCTGAGGAGGAGGTCATAGGGTGATGAAATTCAGAGAATCTACATCACCACTCAAGCACTGTCAGCATCTGTCGCCCACCTGCTCCCCACAACCTGCCTCCTCAAACAACACTAAGCAGAGCTATCAGTGCTTAATAACCAACTCCTGAACAAATGAGAACACTCTGGCAAACGACAACGGATGACGCCTGTAATCCAGATCCTCTTTCCTGCTTCAGTTGATCTGGTGAGCTGTAGCTCACGAAAGCTTATGCTCAAATAAATTGGTTAGTCTCTAAGGTGCCACAAGTACTCCTTTTCTTTTAATCAAAACACTGACATTGAGACTGTCTGAGAACACAGGGCTCAATTCTGCCACCCTCAGCCAAGCTGAGCAGTACTGTCCTCCACAAGTTGTCCCACTGATTTTACTTCCTCCCCATTGCAACAGGACTACACAGTGTAAATTCCTACTCAGCACGAGTAAGCATGAGAGAAGTAACATTTAATGTTGCAGTGTGGTGTTCTAATGAACCTTAAGGGGAACTGGCAGGTTGTTTGGAAGGTTTATTATAGGGAGTTTATGACAAAGAGGTTTCAAAACAGAAACAGCAGCCCTGCATCAAAGCTATAGAGAAGGCAGGAAAGGAAGAAGGGGCCCCAAGATAACAGCTGTTCTCCACGACAGTGTTCCCTATCAACTATCCAATGGACAGTCAGTACAGGAAGCCCAGGTTTGCACATATTCATCTTACAAGTAAGAGTCCTATTGAGATGAAGATGCACTTGGACCAGTGAGCTGTGAAACTTTATGGGGTTTGGGTACTTGAATCTTATTAGCAAGGAAACATTGACTGGACTTTAAAATACATGGACAATTAACAGCAAATTGATTTCCATTTCTTCCCTTCCCCCCTGATTGTGCTGCAGGTGCGGTCTGAGATCTGCAATGGCATTTCTGGCTGCCTCATGGCACTGTGCCGGCTCACCTGCTCTATGCCAGAGAACTGCGGGTCATCCGATTTTGGCTTTTGCCCGTTGCCAAACTTCAGGGCCTCTGCAATACGATGGTAGGTCTCAATCTTCCCATCGGTCGACGTCAGGGACTGTGGCGTGAATTTAAACTCTTTGGTGCAGGGTAAACCAAAGGGATTAATGGAGTAAGGAAGACAGCCAGCTGCATTATATCATGAGTCCTAATCCTATCTACTCTTTCTGTCCCATCCCTATTCTTAATCCATTTCTTCCCATCTGAGAGACTTGATCCCGCAGACTGAGCATGGGCTGGGAGCCAGGAACACCAAAGTTCTAATTCCAGCTCTGAAACCAATTCTCTTTGTGACTTTGGGAAAGTCTGTTAACCACTTTGCCTCTTTTCCCCTAGCTGTATAATGGGGATAATGATGCTTCCCTACCTCACAAGGATGTTTGGAGGATTAGTTGGTTCATATTTGTAGCATGCTTTGAAGATAAGAGCCAAGTAGTGTTATTACATGGCTGTTTCTGATCTCATCCTGCCCCTCCACCCACTGTCACTGCCAGTGCCCTTCCTGTCCATGTAGATGGTACATGATACAGAAATCTGCCTTTCATTTCACAGATTACCTTTCAGTACGTTGAGGATGAAGAGAAGAACAGCACCCCCAGCAGGTGCTGGAGGGGAATACATTGTGTATCCACCCAGAGAAATATTCAGGGGTGTCATCACTTTTGCCTTGAAATTCTTGAGGTCACTCAGCATCAGACTGCCATCTTCAAGAGAAGACAAGAGAAGCACATGCCATTGGCGTGATAGCTTACTCTACAGGTACCTGCCATAGGCAGAGAGAACCAGATGAGTACCTGCAAGCCTGATGAATACTTAGTACACCAGCCCCAGCATCCCCCCACCTATCTTTTGCCCTTCCTCTTTTATGTGTCAAACCCAGGGACAGGAAAAGACTGATACAGCTGGTGAAACAATTGCACGGTGACCCTGGCTAAATGACAGAGCAGAGGCTGGGTTTCAGGCTCCACTCCTGAGGCTGAGCCAGATCACGTCTGCCCCCAGTGGAAAGGGAATGGCATGAGTTGCCCTGCTGTAGAACCCTCAGCTGTATCAAAGTCAAGGCTACAGCTTTCCTGAACATAGACCTATTTTCTTAGCTGAAAACCATATTGCATATAATCCTAGGCATCAGGGCTCAAATCCAGGCCTGGTGTAATTCCGTAGAGTCAGCTGAGTTGCACCAGGAAGAATCAGGCCTAGCATTTTCACCAATACTTGTCATGATGCCAATTTTTAAAAAAGGTGACTAGTGACTTTGAGTGCCTCAATTTTGGGGGCCACAAACGGAGTTCTTTGCATTTATCTTTACTGAATTTCATCCTGTTGATTTCAGAATAATTTTCCAATTTGACAAGGTCCTTTTGAATTCTAATCCTGTCCTCCCAAGTACTGTACTTGCAACCCCTCAGTCTGATGTCATTGCCAAAATTTATAAGCATACTCTCCACTCCATTATCCAAGTCTTTAATGAAAATACTGAATAGTACTGGACCCAAGACTGACCCCCTGCGAGACCCCATTAGCTATGCCCTCCCACTTTGACAGTGAACCACTAATAACTTCTCTTTGAGTATGATCTTTCAACCAGTTGTGCACCCACCTTACAGAAATGTCATCTATGAAGTATAACTGTTACCTACTTTCATGCTTTATGTCGTTCACCAAATCCTGTGCTATCTTGCCCTCATAAAATTCTCTGGCTCCCTTCTCTGCTACAACCTTCAGTGTATTCAGCAGGGCTGGCCAGAAGATGATTTCAACAGGTTTTAGGACCTCACCATTCTTAAAGAACAGCTTGCTGTTAAGAGAGAATGTCCATCAGTTCAGCTTTATAGCATGCGTGTGATTATTTCTCTCCCCTAACAGAGTCCCCATTTGCCAGCCAAAGCTTGTTTCTTCTGCGTACAGTTTGTCCTGGTTCTCCAAAGCTCCACTCCATACCACCAGGGGAAGGCCTGTCTTCATACAGTAACTGTCCCTTGGTGAGCATGTCTCCATATCAAGTCCCACACAAAGATTCCTCACTCTGGGCCTGAAGCTGCAGCCTTTATTCAAGTAATCCCAGTGGGAATGCTCACACGAGTAAGACTGCAGGTTTCTGCCCTGTCAGCGGACAGTTGCAACACTGTCAATGTCTTTCAACAGAGGCAGTCTTCACACATCCAGTCCCCCATCTCCTATTCTCAACGTTCAGTTGCACTTACTAAATCATCCCTCTGTGCAGAGCCACTCAAGAGGTGCTGACAAAGCAAAGATATTTCTATTATATTCCCCCATCCTCCCAAAACAGATTTTTCTTTCAGCTGAAAAATTGACCAGTTGCCAGCAGAGTATTCCGAATTCAAGCCCATTCAGTGGCACATTCTTGTCTCGCACACCATAGGCACTGACTCTGTGGGTGCTCCATGGCTGAAGCACCCACAGGGAAAAATTAGTGGGTGCTCTGAGCCCACTGGCAGCCAAGCTCCCCTCACCCCCTACCCCACCTCGTCCTTCTCCCCTGAGCGCGCCGCTTCCCTACTCCTCCACCTACCTCCCAGTGCTTCCCGCCCGGCTGCCACCAAACAGCTGTTTGGCAGTGTTGACACGGTCCAGGAGGGAGGGGGAAGAGCGGGAACGTGGTGCACTCAGGGGAGGAGGTGGGGAAGAGGCAGTCCCAGGGCGGGTATGTGGGGAAGGAGAAGGAGTTGGAATAGGGGCAGGGAGGGGGCGGAGTTGGGGTGGGGACTTTGGGGAAGGGGTTGGAATGGGGGCAGGGCAGGGGTGGGAATAGGTGGGGCAGGGCCTCATGGAAGGGGTGGAGTGGGGGCAGGAGCAGAGGGGCGGGGGTCGAGCACCCTATGCTGCACACCCATGTGAAATACAACTTCTCTTACCACAAGGATGACTTTTTCAAAAAGGTCTGTAACATCGGGTAACTGAGAAATTTGCTTAGCACTTTTGGCATTCTGATTCCATGTGTAAGGAGCTTGATGGTTGGTTCAAATAGCGATTTCCATGGCAACCGCCCATAGCGCCTGTGAGCTTCTTCATATCCACGAAGCTCCCCCGGGACTGCAATCCACTGGCTCCCTGCACAAGCAGTTAGGATATTACTCATTGCAGTAACCCCTCCCCTCATACATTAATCACATAATTCCTGGTCACATCCATCTGGAGGCCACCACTAACAGCTACGACACGCTAAGAATAAGGGAAGCAGAATCTAGCACCAGGAATTTCCAATGGTTTCAAGGCGTGGTCCACGCCCTTCAAACCCACTGGTGATAGCACAGGCCACCCCCACCCTCCTTATTCCATTAGAGATAGCACAGACCACTTCCTCCTCCCTGCCCATTACTGATAACCCTCCCCCAGCCACCTGTCTCATAAGCGATAGCTCAGCAATTGCTTACATGGAAAAACAATATCTATCTAGCAACTGAGCAGTGGACACAAGTCAGGGAGCCAGCATCATGTGGCCAGCCAATTCACCACAAAATGGCAACAACTGCCCTCAGATGATCGGGGCACAACCAGAGTTTTCCCAGAGTTCTCCCCTGCTCTGCACCCACTTCCAACCTCTCTTCCCCACATGCTCTCCCTGCTCTCAGCCCCCCAGCCGCTGCCTCTGCACCCAGCCCTACACACACTCCCTTCCTGCTGCCCCACACCCAGCTCTGACCTCTTCCCCCTCCCCGCACTCAGCCCCAGAAACCTCCCTGCCCCACAACCAGCCCCGAGGCTGTCAGGCTGAAGAACACCACCTCCACCAGGGGCCAGGCATTTCTGGGAGCCCCAGACCACATCCTCCTCCTGCATCTCCACTTCCCAGTAAGCTCCAAAAGCCTGGATCCAATTCTCCCACCCTCCTTGGCACTGGGAGTTCCTGGTGCCCCTGCTCCATTTCTCCCTGGGGGTTGACAGAGGAGCGGTCAAGCTAAAGTTCCAGCTCCGGTCAGGGGCCAAGAGGGGGCCTGGACCTCTGGACCCTCCCCCTCTTTGCGCCCCAGCAGACCATCACTATAGGCTACAACTTGCCGAAAGTCAAACAGTGAGTCAGTGGCAGAGCTGAGAATAGACACCCCAACACACTCCAGTTTCCTGTCTTATGCCCTGTCCAGCAGGCCAGTGTTTCTCAAGCTGGGGAGCATGTATGGGGTCTTCTCCACATGCACCTCTGTACAGATTCCGGTGACATTCACAGCCTGGATGCTGACCTGATCCTTGAAGGGATGGAGCAGGAGCTGTGATGATTAGTGGAAAGGGTGATGTAAATACCTAGATAGGGAAATAGAGACTGTACCCTCTTCAAGGAGCCTATTCACCCGCACAATGCCTCTTGGATCTCCTGTTGGGACAGCTGAGCTCTGTTCCTTTAAGAAACAATAATGGCTTTAACTTTTCTGTTCCTCTGCTTATCAGTCTGCAAAAGAGGGACTCGAATACCTCCTTCCCTGGAGTGTCCTGAGGCTTAATTCACTAGTGTCTGTAATGCGCTCTGAAACCCTTGAATGAAAGGTTCTAGGGAAGGAGAAGCATTTGCGCAAAAGCAGGGTAGATCTCTTGGTCTCTTCCTAAACAAAAGTATCTGCAACCCAAGTTGAAGAAGCTGCTTTTCTATTAGCTGGTAGTAGTAACAGCACGTGTATTCTCTTTACAGAGCAGCGTGGGGGTGAGACAGAAAAGGTAGTTTCCTGGTTATGGGTTTATATTGAAACTCAGGAAACCTGGATTCAATTCCTGTCTCTGCCACAGATGCCCTGAAGGATCTTGGGCAAGACACTCAGGGCTTGGTTTTTCAGAGGGTCTGAGCACCCACTGACTTTAATTGTTCTCAGTGGGAGCCGCTGGGTGCCGAGCGCTAGGAAAATGCAGTCCTACTTTGAAGATTACATATAAAAGGCACCTCCTTACTTAGCCGGCCTGCCCTGTGTGTGGTCAGTCGCCTCTGCCAGCTTTAGTGACAAAACTAATTTTTTAAAATGATTTTTACTACTGCAGAGTCAACACAGCTACGAGACAGAGTGCTGGACTCTAGTCCCTGTGCATCAACACCACTGCTTGCTAAGTTCAGTCATAGTAAGATCTGTGCAAACCCACTGACAGCAAGGGAATTGCCTGGATGTCACTGAACGCAGAATCTGAGGACAAGGACGTTTGCACCACTACAGGGGGCTTGATTTGGCCTGTAAAACTTTTGCTCCTGGTAACAATGCAGGACAAGAAATATCCTGTTCTCAGATCTCTGGCTGAGTTTGGTGGGAAATCAGTCAGAAAGACAACCTCTCTTTCCTTGCAAGCTTTGCAGTCTGATACAGCGTCGCTGAGACACAAACATGCCCCCACCATGCCATTTTTGCTGTCATTTTTCAGAGTGGAACTGCACATTGAGCCACAGACAAGGACAAGAACAATGAAGTACAGAGCTGTCAGCTTTGACTGACACATAATGAGTCTTGCTTTGGAGCCTGATCCTACAGGACATTACAACAGCCTGCAGCCCTATATTGACGTAAAAGTTTAACCAGTAAACTGATGAGCTTGATGCTTATCGGTTTCTATTAACAATTAAACTCCACTGGGGTCCCAGCTGTTGGCTGGCGCCTGGGGCTCTGTTACTGCCTGCACCTGGTGTTCATCTAAGCATGCTCAGTACATCGGCTGAAGCCACTGCCCTTCACCCTGCCCTTATTACCCGTAAGATTCTGTGGACTGCTTTTGACAGGGGTTAAAAAGTGGCAAAGGGGGCTGAATCAGAGCAGGGGGGTGGCCAGGGTCTGAGCAGGGGGTGGAAATTTACTGGTCAGGGGAGTCAAGCAGCTGGAGGCAGCATTAGGAGAGGGGCTAAATGGCAAAATCGAGGATGAGGGGGGGAGGAGGCAGAGTTAAACCCAGGGTGAGGCGCTGGCAGAGGGTGTCGGAGGGCAAAACCCAACACAGGCAGGGGCAGAGGGGGTAGCAGTTAGCCCAGTGGGACTGAGACACTAGTGCTTGGCAAAATAGTTGGTTGTGGGGCAAGAGGCTTTTTTATTTGAGCAAAGTGGCTTTTTTGTATGGTCACATGAACTGAGCATGCTCAGTAACATCTGCTGAAGCCACTGCCCTTCACCCTGCTCTTATTAGCCATAAAAATCTGCTGACTACTATTTACAGGGGTTAAAAAGGGGCAAAGGGGGCGAATCGGAGCAGGGGGATGGCCAGGGTCTGAGCAGGGGGTGGAAACTGACTGGTCAGGAGGGTCAAGCAGCTGGAGGCAGCATTAGGAGAGGGGCTAAATGGCAAAATCGAGGATGAGGGGGGGAGGAGGCAGAGTTAAACCCAGGAGTGAGGAGCTGGCAGAGGATGTCAGAGGGCAAAACCCAGCACAGGCAAGGGCAGAGGGGGCAGCAGTTACCCCAGTGGGATTAAGACACCAGTGTTTGCAAGGGGCTTTTTTATTTCCCCCTCTCACACAGACAACACCTCTCAGCATGGGCTTACCAGGGCTGGGTTCTTAAAGGCACAAGGCTGGGTTCTTAAAGGCACAGGCATCCCAACGCCTAGTCAATGCAGCTCCTCTTTGTCTGATCTAACCTACTGAGGCTATGTCTACACTACAAAGTTCAGAGCGCTGCCGTGGGTGCCAGTGCTCCTGGTAATCCCCTGCAACGAGGGGATTAGCGCCGACCACTGGGAGCCAAGCCTGTCCACTAATTTTATATATATCCCATACATCAGTGGTTCCCAAACTTTAACAGCCTGTGAACGCCTTTCACTAAATTGTGAAATCTTACAAACCCCCCTCCTAAAAATGAATATTTCCAGGGATTTAAGTTTAAATTTCCTCCGCACTCTGCAATCCGTGGGGCTCCTGCTGCTGGACCCCGTTGACTGCCCTGGTCAACTGAGCTACTCTGAGCTCAGGCTGCAGGTCCTGCTGACCGCCGGGGCTCAGCTGCCAGCCCCAACTGCCCAGCCCCACTCTTCCTGGGGCTCGGGTTGCCAGCTCCGTGTGGAGCGCTGGGTTACAGGCTGCTGGCTCCCCCGCTGACGGGGGCAGGGCTTGGGCTGCCAGCCCCAACTGCCCTGCCCTGCTCTCCCTGGGGCTTGGGCTGTCTGCCCTGCAACCGGGTCCCATCTGCTGCCTCCAAAGCCCGGGGTCCTCTGCCTGCCATGAGTAAAATTTTTCTGGCAAACCCCAGTTTGGGAACCACTGCCATACATAAACGTATACATAATGTTTACACCTTTTTTTCTAAACCCATTAACCTGCCTGGCCCTCCTCACTGTCTGCCACCTCAACAGAATCATAGAGCTTGCATGGCTCTGCACTATTGTCATGAGCGTTTGCACCCAAAGGTGCCTGCTCCTTTACCATTTGCAGATCAGCAAACATACATGTGGGGTGTGACATTATACTCTACATTCTTTATGAAAATATGCTTATGATATGGATATGACATAGCTAAAATATACTTTATGCCAGATGGCTGATGTGGGGCAGCTTCATCACATTGCAGTGTTACAGGTAGCACATCCCTACAGTTCGCAGTTTCGTACACATGTGTGTGTGTGTGAAAATGTTACCTGTAGGACCGTGCTACGTGCAGCAACGACAGGTCCTACTTTGCTAAAAAAGGTATTTCAAGCAGTCTCACATGTAAAACCAACCTGATAGCTTTCTTGAACAGTGTAACAAGCCTACAAGTGGTAGATATGGTATATCTTGCCTTTAGTAAGGCTTTTGATACTGTCTCCCATGACCTTCTCATAAACAAACTATGGAAATGAAACCTAGATGGAGCTAAAATAAGATGGACATAACGAGTACGGTCACCAGGGATCAGTTCAAGATATGTTTCTATTCAAAAGCTTAATGACTGAGATAATGGCATACAGAGTACACTTATAAAGTTTGTGAAAATTTAAGGTCTAGAAAACATGACCTACGAGGGAAGACTGAAACATGATAACAGTTTTCAAGTATGTACAAATAAAGTAGCATCTTTTTACTGCACCAAGCTGTCTGAAAGGAAAACAGTCCAATTCCAGTCCTTACCTACTTGGAGAGAGCTTGTACATTGATCTAACAAGTCTTGTTTGATATTTTCTGGAGCTGTTTCACGAGCATTAATCACCACAACCTCTCCTGGAAATAAGAAGGGAAAACACATAATAATCTCTTCCCAGTGTCTGGTACGTTTCATTCATCACAGTTAGAGGAGCAGAAAGCAAAGTGCTGGAGTTTATGCTTTTTTGTGGAAACTAGTGAGGGTTGGAGTCCCACTGGATCATGCACTGTGGAGTCCATGAAGTCCATCACCAAACCGGCCAAGTTCTCATGTTATGTTTATGAACTCTGCAGCAGGGCGCTTTCCTTCTGCAGAGTTTACGTCTTCCTAACATTTTAAGAACAGTACATCTCATACTGCTGGTCCCTTTGACTCTTTGTTTGATCTGAAAGTGAGATCATGATCCAGGATATACAGATGGGTTAATTCTGGCTCTATTGATCTTAAAAACTGCTGTGGCCCTTTTATGGTACTTCAGTGGTGCAAAGAGGCACACAGTTGGCTTAACCAGTTAACCAGGAATTCTCATCTCTACATCGCTCCTGCACCTGCTGCAGGGGGCCTGGTTGCAAACTGCAGTCAAGTGGCCATTCATTGGCGTATTGCAGAGGTGGGCAAACTACGTCCTGGAGTGTCCTGCCTGGCCCTTGAGCTCCCGGCTGGGGAGGCTAGCCCCTGGCCCCTCCCCTGCTGTCCCCCCTCCCCTGCAGCCTCAGCTTGCCGTGCCACCAGTGCTCTGGGTGGCGGGGCTGCGGGCTCCTGCCGGGCAGCGTGGCGGAGTGGCTGGCTCCGGCTGGGCGGTGCGGTTGCCAGTCCTGGTGCTCTGAGCCGCATGGTAAGGGGGTGGGGAGCGGGGGGGTTTGATAAGGGGCAAGGGGTCCCAGGGGGCAGTCAGAGGACAGGGAGCAGGAGGCAGCTGGATAGGCTTGGGAGTCCCGGGGGACCTGTCAGGGGTCCGGGATGTGGATAGGGGTCGGGGCAGTCAGGGGACAGGGAGCAGGGGGAGTTGGATGGGGGTGGGGTTCCAGGGGGGTGGTTAGGGGCAGAGAGTCCTGGGAGGGGGTGGTCAGGGGATCAAGGAGCAGAGGGGGTTGGATGGGTCGGGGATTCTGAGGGGGGCAGTCAGGGGATGGGAAGTGGGAGGGGGCAGATAGGGGGTGGGGGCCAGGCTGTTTGGGAAGGCACAGCCTTCCCTACCCAGCCCTCCATACAGTTTCGGAACCCTGATGTGACCCTCAGGCCAAAAAGTTTGCCCATTCCTGGCGTATTGGAACCAGCATGGAACCTTCTCCATCAGACTCCACGGCACCTTTCCTCACAGGAGGGCACTAGACTTTGAGAAGGATGCATTTCAAAGGTTCACTGGACTATAAAAGAGGGGGGCAAAGAACCCCAACTTATCTTTCACTTTGAAAGACAAAGGACCTGAGCACCTTGGACTTTGTGGGAGATCCTGACCAAGGGGTCAGTCAGCTGTCTTGCTGGGAGGAAGCATAAGAAGCTCACCTTGAAACAAGACTGTAGCTTGGTTAAATCTTAGTCCTTAGAAAGCATTTTTCACTTTTATTTGCTCATAACCATTTCTGATTTTATCCCTTACACCTGAGCTCACTTAAAATCCTCTCTTTTCATTAATAAACTTATTTTCCATCTAAACCAATCCGGTGCTGTGTTTGAATTGAAGTAATCATGAACTCTAGTTAAAGTAACAGACTGCTGAGGTTTTGTCTCTTTAAGGGAGCAATTGACTGTATTACTTCCCTAAATGTACCAACAGAGGGCTGGACATTTCAGGGCAGACAGTTTGGGGGAAATTCGGGAGTAGGGGTGGCTTGGCTAATAGTAACCAAGGCTGCTGGAGACCAGGGAGTGGCTGTGGTATAAAAAGCAGGCTGCTGGAGTTGCTGAACCAGGGTGGCTTTTATCACACGGATATTCATCTGCCACTATCAGAAAGACACTCCATTTTCCCAGTGCAAGTCAGAGAGCAACGCAACCTTAGACATGCAGCACCATATACATGCTTACAGACTGGCTATTGATAATCCTTGTACCTGAGGCAGGCTAAGAGGCAGGGCATGTGTGCAGATTATATTATTATGCAACAATAGACCACGCTACTGTAATTCATATCTGCAACAGAGAGTGCTTAAGTCCCTTTCATGTGGCAACGACTGGGATTCTCCCACCAGTAAAGGGGTAAAAAAGTGAGGTGAAACAGTAGACTTTAGGAGGGTGTTGGAACCACAAATGAATGTTGCATTTTGGGATGGCAGCTGGAGTACTGTCTATACCATATCAGTATGTGTATGCCCACACAGCCACTGCCAGTACACTGGCAGAGGGTTACGATGTTCTGAACAGGAGAATAACTATGTCAGCAACAGTGGAGTTTGGTTGGTAGGAGACAACACACCAGGCTGTGCTGAGAAAGTTTTGACGGCGCAGCTTTCTAATGTAGGTCAGTACTGCATATTTCCAGGCTTTGTTACTTAGCTGGCTTGTTTGCTTTAAACTACAGTATTATTCTTACTGCTAATGACTATAGGCTACGTCGGCTGGGATAAGCTCAGGCACTGTAAATACACTGAAGCAGGAACATAACAAAACTTTGAGTTCTAAAAGCCAAACAAACAGACAAGTCTTATGTCAGGGCCTGAAAGTGGCTAGACTTGAGCATAGCTAGATTGCCAAAGGGAGTAAATTGCAAAATTAGAAGGCCTGAGTCTTCGCAAAAAGAAAAGGAGTACTTGTGGCACCTTAGAGACTAACAAATATATTTGAGCATAAGCTTTCGTGAGCTACAGCTCATTTCATCATAAATTTGTTAGTCTCTAAGGTGCCACAAGTACTCCTTTTCTTTTTGCGAATATAGACTAACGCGGCTGCTACTCTGAAATCTGAGTCTCCACAGTCTGTTTCTTTGTGGAGTCCCTAACACCCACACAAAGTACTGTTCTGATCTGGCAGCCTTTTGCACAGGCATATGGTAAAGGACACAAGGTGTAAACTTGCCACGAAGCAATTGGTCCAAGGTCTCACCAGACATGGAGAGTCATATCCATCCCTCAGCACAGTCACAACAGGGATGAATATGGCCCAGAGTATTTACACGTAGATTCTCATAACAAATGCATCCCTTCTGATCTCATCTGCATTGGCTGAGCCTAAGGTGAGCACCAGCCCTTCAGCTAACTGGGATTCAGGCCATTCCGGGTTTGCTCTAATGCCTGCCTAAAGTTCAGACATGGTTGAGTTTTTCACCTTAACTCCAACATTCCCTCACCTCCACGAGATTGCTTTTTGAATTACTGCGATACCCTACTCACACTGTTGTGAGTTAATGGATGTCTGTTTACAGCCATCGCTCTACGGGAACGGATAAGTAGGTCTGGGAATACAAAAACCATTCTAACCAGGGAGTGCAGCTTTCATTGAAAAATGCTTCGCCTGAACTTCCAGGACATTGGCTTGTGCAAGGCCACTGAATGAGCATGCTGGTGAATAGACTCTAAACGCTATGGGAGAATTACCTGAGAACGGACAGGCCCTCACCATACCTGTGGTTGCATTATAGATGGTAAAGATGACACCTCCTCCCAGACCCATACTCTGGGGGTTCAAAACTGACGTGCAGACCAGAGCAGCAATAGTAGCATCCACAGCTGAACCTTTACGTTGTAGGATGTCCCTGTATGAGAAAGGAAGAGAAAATATTGTGAAAGGCCAGGCAGCACAGAACTGAGCGGGCTCATGGAAGATCCTTCCTGCTTGTAATGCAAATGATATTCAGGTGGTAAGTTGGGAGAAGTCAATAGTTACGTGGACTGAAGCAGCTGGGGTGATTTCACAAAACTGGGGGAAATGAGTTACAGTGGTGGGAAAGGAAACTGGACAGAGAAGAGAGAACCTCTGAAAAAAGAGGTAGCAATTCTGTGTGAGGATCTAAAAGCTGCACAAGGAAATGACACAGCTAGACCATGCCTACCAGCCAGAAGACTTATTTAGGCTGAGCTGAAGGATGAAAATAGAGAACAATTATCGGAAATTTCTATGGCTTTTTAAGCCATAGCAACAAGGCAGATCAGGAAATGATCATACAAAGAGGAAGAAAGCTACTGAAAACCAGAAGCCCCCCCAGGAGAGCACAGCACACTCTATAATGCAGAGACAAAGTCTTCACAAATGTCTTAAGTAATGTAAGTGATTTGTGGCTAGTTCAACTGCACTACTTTCCAGCTTCAACGACAATTAGACAAGGCACCATTTGGTCATGTGGGGGGAAAGGGAAAAATATGAGTTACAGGTGGGTGGGAAACAAGCCCCTGGATCTGAACACCAACTCTGTGGAAATTCAGGGCCGGATTCTTTGCTCATTAACAGCGGTGTAACCCCACTGGTTTAAGTGAAGCTACTCCAGACTTACACCAGAGTGAACGAGCTCAGTCAGGGCACTGGATGCCAATCTAGGCTTCATTTCAAGCTCCTTCCAGTATGCAGTCCTCACTATGGAGTGGTGACCAGTGCCTCCAAAGCAATGGCTGGATCCACAACTCTGTTCCATATCGCACTGAGCTTGGAGGAAGCTCAAATCCCCACTCACTGCAGGCCAGGCATGTCCATATCTCTATTTGTAACATATTCTGGGGCCCTCTGACCATCTTCCCAACACTAATGAATTTAGCCTCACAACACTCCTGGCACACACGGACGTATTCTTCCCACTATACAGATAGGGGAACTGACGCACAGAGAGGGATTCTGGGACCTGCCCAAGATCACACATAGAGTTTCTAGCAGAGCCAAGAACAAAATCTAGATCTCCAGTCCGGTGCCCTACCTACAAAGCCACCCCTCTTGTAGCATGAGTTTAACCCCTTATATAATGAATGATGTTGCTGCTGAATGATTATGAAAGTACCTTGCTCTCCTCAGATGAAAGGAGCTTTAGAAGTGTAGCTCAGTGGGCCAGCTTACCTCTATTATATTCATTGCTTTGCATTATATTCTGCTTTATTATATTCAGCAGTAATGCAAGGAACCTACAGGCTTGTATCCTGTACGACACTGGCTTCAGCAGTTAGCATGAGGCCTACGAACTTATGTAACACATATGTTTTGGGAAACCGGACGTAGAGTGTAGGGGGGAATTTTGTCCATAATATCAGCTCACCACAGAACATGAATTGAAACTGGCTCCTGGATGGAATATCTGACTGCAAGAGTGCCCTGGCAACAAATTGACGTATATGATAATGGGGTGAAATCATAAATACACTAAATTATAGAAGGATACCTTAACACAGGTAAGGAGATGAAATGCAAATAAGGAAGAGGGGAGAAACCCCTACTGAATATGCATTAGAGATGCGTAATGTCAGCATAACATGTTATAAAAGTGGCATCCCAGCCTGGGGGCAGTAGGGAGAGGTAGCCCTTGGGAGGGGCCAGAATGATGGCCACTGGTGAAGATGAAGAAGGTGACGGTGATGAGGAAGATAATGGCTAACATTTCAGGTTGTCCTGCAAGGGATGGTATAAGTATGGATGTTCAGATGTACTTTCACAAAAAGAAAAGGAGTCCTTGTGGCACCTTAGAGACTAACCAATTTATTTGAGCATGAGCTTTCGTGAGCTACAGCTCACTTCATCAAATGCATACTGTGGAAACTGCAGCAGACTTTATATATACACAGAGAATATGAAACAATACCTCCTCCCACCCCACTGTCCTGCTGGTAATAGCTTATCTAAAGTAATCGTCAGGTTAGGCCATTTCCAGCACAAATCCAGGTTTTCTCACCCTCCACCCCCCCACACAAATTCACTCTCCTGCTGGTGATAGCCCATCCAAAGTGACAACTCTTTACACAATGTGCATGATAATGAAGTTAGGCCATTTCCTGCACAAATCCAGGTTCTCTCACTCCCTCACCCCCCTCCAAAAACCCACCCCCATACACACACAGACTCACTCTCCTGCTGGTAATAGCTCGTCCAAACTGACCACTCTCCAAGTTTAAATCCAAGTTAAACCAGAACATCGGGGGGGGGGGGGTAGGAAAAAACAAGAGGAAATAGGCTACCTTGCATAATGACTTAGCCACTCCCAGTCTCTATTTAAGCCTAAATTAACTATCTACCTTACTGAGTTAGTGTGTGTGACTTTGCTAAATGTATTAATAAATTATTTATTTGTAAATATAAAAGAGTTCCTGTACTGTGAGTGTTGCACCTGTGCACATCGGGGATCCCAACTATATAATTTTAATAATACTTGGCCTGATCTTGGGACAAGAACCTGCCAACCCTCAAAGTGATACAGTAACTGGGAATTTTTATTCATAATCTATAGATCAGGCTACAGGAGTGAACCATTATTAAGATGACGTATTTGCATGGAGGCTAAGCAACAGGAACTACCCTTCTTACAACCGCACCCTCGTACAACTCCAGATTAACCTCAATTGACTCTCTTAGTGGCAGATTCAACCACCCCAGTTTTCAGGACTGTTAATCCTAAATGTTCAAAAGGCATGAATCAGGCCCCCCAAAATCATGAGATACTATTGAAAACCCTCATGATTTTTAAGCCTAACACATGTGGATGCCATTTATTTCCCTTCCGGTTTTAGTGTCTTTAGGGTGCACTTAGGTTCTGTTTTCAAGCTTTTCTCTGCAACTGGGTGGGCTAGAAACTTCTTTTTTAAAACAAAAGCTGCTATTCTCATCTAACCACACACCTCCAGAAGTTGGAGCTTTAAGAAACACACCTCATACCACGACAGTCGGCAACAGTGAGGTTTGTTTTCAACCACTCCTCTGCTGGCCAGACAGAGACGCCAAGCAAACAAGTTGTTAACTCCACTCCTTGCCCAAAACCAAAGCATGTCACCTCCACAACACACTTCAGACAGTATCTGTTGGCTCAGTAATCTGAAGTTGTTCAAGTAGTTGCAGACCTGTATTCCGCACAGGTGTGTGCACACCCAGCGTGCCGGTGCCAGAGACTTTGGCCTACCAGTGCCCATAGAGGGGCCGTGCTTGCGCCTCAGGGCTGCAGCCCCTCTCCTGGCTATATGAGGCGGTGTTGACCCTCCTCAGTCCCTTCTCACCGACCGTGGCTGGAGTTGAAGATCTGTCTGTGACTGTAGTCTTATAACCTTGCATTTACTCTAAGCCTAGTTTACTGTACATAAGTAATTAGTCAGTAGTTAGATAGCATTAGTAGATAGTGTTCCCCCCTTGATGCCCTCACCAGGCTTTAAACACGGTCCTTCATGTGGAGAGGCGACCCCCAACAGCGACCCCCTCCGCCCCACGGTGCGTGTTTTGTCTCAGCGAGCCCCATCTTAAGAGTACTGTTTGATCTGTAAATTATTTAAAAAGCAGACTCAGGTGGCACGGGACCTTTGCCTGAAGCAACACCTGCTTCAACAGGCCATGGGGCCCGATCAGTACTAAGGTCCTCCTCGGCCAAAGATTGCCCTCAGGCTTGAAAAGTGCTGCCGTCTCTCATTCTGGGGCAGGCACCTCGCCGAAGAGACGGAGGAGCCGCTCTCCATTATCGACATCAAGGAAGATGTCTCATAAGACCAATCAGGACCATTCCAAGTTGTGGGGCAACTCCTCTGCTTCCCCCAGGAAAAGTACAGACTGGCACATGGCTGGTTCTGGAACATGGGATGGCACGGGTTCCTCTGACCCTTCCCTGGTACCGAGTGGAAAGAGCAGAAATCCTGTGCCATTGACTCCGGTTCCAGCCTCTGAGCATCCATTGAGTCTGGTACTGACGAGGGAGATGCCGGTACCGGTATCATTGACAACCCAGGCAGCTGCAGACCTTCTCTGCCTTTCGGTCCCTAACTCACCATTGGTCCAGGACTCTTCAGGGCTGTGCCACTTATGGTCCCTCTGATGGAGCGAGCCACTGAACCTGTGTGTTTGTCAGCGCCGCATCCAGACCCTTCCCTTGCCATGGTGTGGATGGAGCTGGCACCGGAATCAGTGAGGGGGACCATGGCACCAGGACCCTCTTTGGCCCCGCTGCATTTGACTCCGCAAGTGCTCCCATATCAGCTCTCACCACCCTCAACATTGACACATTCAGGCACTCTGGTACTGATGTTTGTGTGGAGACCAACACTGCCTATGGCATCAGCACAGAATCACAGAATCGTAGGACTGGAAGGATCATCTAGTCCAGGCAGGGAGAATGCTAGGTTGATTGGGACACCTGAAGCCAATTGGGGCTGGCTGAAACTAGTTAAAAGCCTCCCAGTTAGTCAGGTGCGTGTGCATATCAGGAGCTGTGGGAGGAAGCTGCGCTGTTGGAGAGGCTGAGTAGTACACACAATATCAGGCACAAGGAAGGAGGCCCTGAGGTAAGGGTGAAGTGGAGCTTGAGGAAGTGAGGGCTGCTGTGGGGGAAGTAGCCCAGGGAATTGTACATGTCATATTTCTAAAAGGTCAGCTACCATAGCTGACACTATTAGGGTCCCTGGGCTGGAGCCCGGAGTAGAGGGTGGGCCCGGGCTCCCCCCCCACCTTTGTCCCCTGATTAATCACTGAGACTGGGAGACAACAGAGACTGTGCAAGGAAGGATAATTTCTCCTCACCTCCCTTGCTGGCTTATGATGAAAATGGCTCAGTAGACTGTGACCCTTATCTCTAGATAAAGAAGGGTTACGTGGAGGGTCACAGTGAGCCTCTGAGGCTAGCGAAATCTGCCAGGAAACGCGGGACCCACAGAGGCAAGGACAGAGCTTTGTCACAGTACTTGAAATTTATGACACACTCATTACTATGCTTGACACCACATTGCGTTTGTTCGACCATCTGGGACTCATTTTAAACACTGCAGAGTCAACCTTGGCTCCCACACAACAAATCAAGTTCACTGGGTTCCTGTTAGATTCCATGAGGTCGAGGGCATTCCTACCGATGACCACTTCCAAGCAACTCAGCAGCTCTGCCTCAGTCTGCAGTCTCAGCCATCCATGACAGTCCACGTGTGTCTAAGCCTGTTGGAGCTACATGTCTGCTTGCATGCAGGTGGCCCAGTTTACCAGGCTGCACTTTTGCCCTCTTCAGATGTGGCTCAGGATGGCTTATCTCCCTGCCCTGCCTTCTCTGGGCAGGCTGGTTCCCCCTTCCTCCATAAGTCCTGGATTCCTTGCGCTGGTGGGAGTCCCTCCACAATGTAGTGCCAAATAGTCCCCTTCGCTCAGCCCTCTCTGACAAAGTCAGTGGTTATCAAAGCTTCCCTTCTGGATTTGGGGGGCTCAGCTGAACTCATTAAGTGTGTAGCGCTTGTGGTCGGTACAGAAAACCTCCTTCCATATCAATGTGTCGGAACTTCAGGCCATCCACAATGGATGCCATGCCTTCTGGGACTGCATCAGACACTCAGTGGTTCACATACTGAGGGAAAATACCACCGTAATGTACTATGTGAACAAGCAAGTTCCAGGTTACTCTGTCTGGAGGCGATCAACCTGTGGCAATTTTGCATCGAGGAAGACATCACTCCAGTAGCAATCCATTTGCTGGGGGTGCAAAATTGTCTTGCAGACCATCTCAGCAGGGTTGTCTTCACAACATGGGGCATCTCCATGATCAACCTGTTTGTGACAAGGGAAAACAGAAAGTGTCATATATTCTGCTCCTGGGAGGGCTGCAGGCCAGGCTCCGTCTCTGATGCCTTCCACTGCAGTTGGCAGTTAGCTCTTCTGTATGCCTTTCCACCTATTCCATAGTTCATCAATGCGGATGGGGCCAAGCTCATCTCATTGCTCTAGTGTTGCCGAGATAGTGCTGGTTCCCAGAGCTCCTTGCTCTGTCAGTTCAGCCTCCCATACCGTTTCCTCTCCATCCTGATCTGCTCACTCAGGTTTACGGCCACACAATCCATCCTGCGCTCAGCTCCTTGAACCTTACAATGCAGTGGCTACATGTCTGAATGAAGAGGAGGAGCAGTGCTTGGCGGCTGTCCAACATGTCCTATTCAACAGTAGGAAGTCCTCCACTAGAACAGCCTACTTAGTGAGCTGGAATAAATTCTTGGTGTGGTCCTTGACCCGTGTGACCCAAATGACAGGGGCTTCCATTAGGACATCTTAGAGTACCTGCTACATCTTCAGAAATTTGGCTTTGTGCTCAGTTCCCCGAGGGTGCTTTTGGCAGCAATATCTGCATTCCATCCCCCAATTTAAGGGAAGTCAGTTTTTTCCACTGCCATAGTGATGAGATTTCTGAAGGGGCTTCTCCGCTTACATCATCTAGTCCAAGAACCAGTGTGGGAGCTAAACATGGTCCTGGCAGCTCTGATGGGCCCTCCGTTTGAGCCCCTTGAAGCCTGCCCACTGCCCCTCCTGTCTCAGAAAACCACATTCCTGATAGCAATCACTTCAGCAAGGGTGTGTGTGAGTTGCAGGCCTTAATGGCTGAGCTGCTCACTTTGTCCTTGGGGAGCTGAACGTAACACTGCAATCACAGTGGGCTGCTGGAACAATTTTTATAGTGGGGGTGCTGAGAGCCATTGAACTAAACTTTGTAAACCCCATATATGATGGAAACCACTTCAAGCCAGGGAGTGCTGCAGCACCCCCAGCACGCCTAGTTCCAGCACCTATTGATCACACCCAAAGTTTTTATCCAAGGTGGTCTCTCGGATTCATCTGAATCAGGCGGTGTATTTACCTGTTTTTCCCAAAGCTGCACCTCTTCCCCAGGAGGACAGCGCCTCCATAATCTGGATGTCAAGCGATGTCTAGTCTTTTATCTAGACAGGACTTAACCGATTCGTGCTTCACCTCACCTGTTCGTGTCATATGCAGACAGCATGAAGGGGCAAGCAGTTTTGGCACAGACCATTTCTAGATGGATAACATCCTGTATCAAGGCTGTGTATGAAATAGCTTCACCTATGCCTCCTCAGCGGATACGGCTCACTCCAAAAGAGTACAAGTGATATCGATGGCATTCCTCAGTGATGTTTCCATACTGGACATTTGCACGGCTGCCACGAGGTCATCTATACATATGTTTACAGACCATTATGCTATTACTGCATCTTCACGAGTGGATGCAGGCCTCGGAAGGGCAGTTCTGTGATCTCTATTGCGTAGGCTCCAAGCCCTGCCTCTAGACTGGGGTACTGCTTGTGAGTCACCTAAGTGGAATACACGTCTGCATCTCTTCAAAGAAGAAACGGTTACTTACAGGAAGTGTGGTTCTTTGAGATGTGACCCACCCTTCATCCCCTCTGCACTGGAGTCTCCTCTCATGGGCTTTTAGTGCAAAGGAACTTTAGGGGGGGTCAGGGTGGTGTCACTTCATGTAGCCAGGGGAGGGCCACAGTCAGGAGGTGCGATTCACTGTCTTCTATGCATACTGCTAGGCTAGGCAAAAGTCTCCGGCTCCAGCACATTGGATGCACACACACCTAAGCGGAATACATGTCTGCATCACATCTCGAAGAACCACAGTTACATTAAGCCACCGTTTCTTTTGTCATTCAAGTGGGTCCGCCCCCACCTCCCCACACTGGCCCTAGTTGCCTTAGCACCAAGTAGCACATAGCTAAGGACTAGCAACAGGATGTGCTCAATATTCCCTGGATGCTACTCTCTAGGAAGAGTAAAGCCTAGTCTCCACTAGAAATGGTTTCCCAGTATAGTTATATTGGTAAATCCTCTCGCCTAGATGCAGTTTATACTGGCAAAAAGTGCTTTCGATGACAGAGCTTAGTTCCCTGAGTGAAATAAGCTATCCCAGCAAAACCATGTTTATGCTGTATAACTGCCCCTACACTAAGGCTTTTACCAGTATAGGAATGTCACCTGCAAAAAATTCACCCCCCTAATCAGTCTTACTCTACTAGAAAAAGTTTCTAGTGTAGACCTGGCCTAAGAGAAAAGGGAATTGCACTTAATCTTACCCACTGATCACGAGCCACCTCAGCTTGTGGGGGCTTGTTTCGCAAGTACCTCTCAGAAACACATTCGTTTAGATCTGCAAGAACATTTTTTGTGTAAACAGGTGGCCTTTACAGTTGGGAATTTTCCATTAACATTATCTTGACTGATGTACTTAAGTCATGCTAAATTACTCTGATAGCTGATCCCAACACAGCCAAAGCCAGGAGTAAAATATCAGATTAGGACACTAGCTGGGGCATGCCTGCACAAACAGCTCTGTGAAGGCATCAGGCTGTAAAATTGGGTCCCTATGTGTAGCACTATTTATATTTGGTTATTTGCTCTGAAACATCCAGGATTAGCCACTACTAGAAACAGAATACTGAACTAGATGGGCCTCTGGTCTGCTCCACTGGGGTTATTCCAATGCTCCCATAGAAATCCCTGGAATATCTGCTTCAGAGACCAGGTTTCCAGCCTGGCTTTATCTCCCAAGTGGAACAAATCTGCCACTCTCCACTTGTTCCCCGAGAGGATCTTCCATGTGAAAAAGCAGCAGCGAATGCAGAGCCCTGGGGTGGTTAAAGACGTGCTGAAAGATGTGTCTCTCTTCCCTACTTCCGCCCATTATAAGAAGTTCCCTTCACTGCTGGACAGGTGTGGAGTTTTTTTTCCTAGCACAAGAGGTTTTAAGGGAGTAGGGAGAGGATTTTAAATATAAAAAGCCCATGACCATCATATGAGCTGCTGACCCTTCCGAGACCACAGATTCCAGCACTTGAGTTTACACCTATATTTATAATTTATGACAATGTTTGCAATTCCTATAACCCACATTCACCATTGTCCTATGGCCCCTTGGCCAATATCTTTTTAAAGCAACACAGATAAATCACTCACACCCTCCTGAACATTTAAAATTACGTGAGAAATACCACAACCTAAAGAACCCCTAGGCCCTCTTCATTCACACACTACAGTGGTTGCTTATTTTTGCCAGAAGATGAGCAGTTCTTGCATTATCCCAGGAGATACACTGAGTGTTTACCCTTCATGGACAATTCTTTCCACCCGATCCAAACACACATGGGAATTCAGAGCCAGTGCCCTCTGCATTTTAAACGCATTAGTTCAGTGTACTCCTGTGACACATGGCCAGAAAGGGTTAAGCAGCTCGCAGGCTGAATAACCCAGATTCAACCTTTAGAAACATGTTACAAAACTATGTAAATGGTAATTAGGGCCATTTCATGTTAAATGGGCTAGAATTTTGAAATGCAATCATGTATCGTTAGAGAATTAGAGGTGACCCTAATCGCATGTGTTTACTTATATCTTGTTAGATGTTAGCCATGTAAACAGACAGTTCCTGTCTATTACTATAGCTATTGATTCAGAGATCAAAAGGAAATATTAATATTTAGATGAAATGTGAGTGAAATAATGTCATTGTCTATATGTCTCTTTAAAGTTTGTGGTAAGCTGTATATGAACTACTTAATGGATAAATTACCTTATGTTAATACATGTAGTTAATTACTGGTGATATTTGGGAACCAGAAGGTTACATCAAAGGCCTATTTTTCACCCAGGACTGTATGGTCAAGAGGCTGTCAGAAAACTGTATAAAAACTCTTGGGACCTGATCCTTTCATCTCAGATCTGCTTGATGCTTTATGCAGGGGAACCTTGACTGAGATCTCCAGTCCCATCGGTATCACCCTAAATATTAACATTGGACTATATAACCTATGGACTAATTCTGAAAGAACTCTTTGCAACTACAAAGCTCACCATCATATGAATGATCTCAGAACTGCACTCATGTCTGTACGCATACTGATCTTTTAAGCAATACTCTCTCTCTTTTCTTTTTAAATAAATTTTAGTTTAGTTAATAAGAATTGGCTGTAAGTGTGTATTTGGGTAAGATCTGAAATATTCATTAACCTGGGAGGTAATGTGTCTGATCCTTTGGGATTGGTAGAACTTTCTTGTATGGTGAATAAGATTTTCAGTAATTCTCATCATAGTTGACTTGGGTGTCTGGATGGAGACCTACTGCTGGGTTGCTTTAAGGGAGCTGTGTTTTGGTTTCTGGGTAACCAGTATGGTATTGCAGAAGCTGTTTTGAGGCTAGCTTGGTGGATCTAAGTACTGGAATGACCACCAACTTTGAGGATTGTCTGCCCCATTCTTTGCAGTTTGCCCTAATTAAGTAATCTCAGTATGGCTCCCCTGGGACCACGGTCACAACTCTGTCAGCAAGTTGGAGTCTATAAGTCACACACATGCTCCCAAGGGCCTCAGTCTGCTGCTTAAAGCTTTTAAATTCCCAACAAAAGCAACATTTACTTAACAACAGCAACACTGTGTGATAAAACACTATTTAATTACTACAAACACTTCTAGGGCTTTATAGAAATGCCACATATACAAAATGGTTAGACTTCAGTGTGTAGTAATGCACTCTCTCTAACACAACTTGACACAAGTTAATAAAACTCAGGCAAATTCAATGCTTTAAAATGTGATTCCAACTGAGGTCAATGGGAGGTGCCCGCAGACAGGCCTAAGAATGAAAATAAATAATAATTGTACATTAAATAGTCAGGCTGTTCCTGATATCAAAGACTCATCTTGTGGATCCCACTGAAGTCTAGTTAGAACTCATGAGAAGTCCACTCTTGACTCATGAAAAGTCACTACTCATGCTTATTAACTGGAATAAGTAATTCACAATCCAGGCCAATGCTGATGAATGTACCTCACTAACCTGGGGTGTGGCAGCAGAGGGAGAGGGGGAACAGGTGGAATCTTGTCTGCCATTGGTTAGGCAAATGATGAGCTGTAGTTTCTGCTAAAAGCTATTCATTTTATATGTTGCTTCATCCTTCCAACCCACCCCAAACATCTGTCTGTTGCATCATATCTCACATGTTGTGAGCTCTCTGGGGTAGGAACTGTCTTCTTTTTTCATGTCTCTACACCACGTAGCACTAGGACTGGAGGTTCTAGGTGCTACAATAATACAAATAATAATAACGTTGTCAGAGCTAAGTAGGAAGCGATTCCTTTTAACAATCTGCAAGAGGATCATGAATCTTCCTGTCAAAGTAGAGCACGTTTTAATTTTTAATCCATTGTTTTGTTAACACACATTAACCATGTTATGAAACCTACACTAGATGACCATGAAAATATGCAGTGTTTAATGACTCCTAATGCTTTACGTACTCTTTTTACTGACTGATGAAAACATATGTAATAGTGACTTTACCCATTCTGAAAATGCAACCATCTCTGTGATCAAATACAGCATCTGTCCAAAAGCACATAGCACTTCTTACTATTTCTCAACAGAAAGGTGACATTTCAAGAAGCTTAATGCCCCTCTCTCTCAACACTGTATAAGGGCACTGGGCTGATATAGAGGGAAGGTTCATAGAATCATAGAATATCAGGATTGGAAGGGACCTCAGGAGGTCATCTAGTCCAACCCCCTGCTCAAAGCAGGACCAATCCCCAACTAAATCATCCCAGCCAAGGCTTTGTCAAGCCTGACCTTAAAAATATCTAAGGAAGGAGATTCCACCACCTCCCTAGGTAACGCATTCTAGTGTTTCACCACCCTCCTAGTGAAAAAGTTTTTCCTAATATCCAACCTAAACCTCCCGCACTGCAACTTGAGACCATTACTCCTTGTTCTGTCATCAGCTACCACTGAGAACAGTCTAGATACATCCCCTTTGGAACCCCCTTTCAGATAGCTGAAAGCAGCTATCAAATCCCCCCTCATTCTTCTCTTCCGCAGACTAAACAATTCCAGTTCCCTCAGCCTCTCCTCATAACTCATGTGTTCCAGTCCCCTAATCATTTTTGTTGCCCTCAGCTGGACTCCTTCCAATTTTTCCACATCCTTCTTGTAGTGTGGGGCCCAAAACTGGACACAGTACTCCAGATGAGGCCTCACCAATGTCGAATAGAGGAGAACGATCACGTTCCTTGATCTGCTGGCAATGCCCCTACCTATACATCCCAAAATGCCATTGGCCTTCTTGGCAACAAGGGCATACTGTTGACTCATATCCAGCTTCTCGTCCACTGTAACCCCTAGGTCCTTTTCTGCAGAACTGCTGCCGAGCCATTCAGTCCCTAGTCTGTAGCGGTGCATGGGATTCTTCCGTCCTAAGTGCAGGACTCTGCACTTGTCCTTGTTGAACCTCATCAGATTTCTTTTGGCCCAATCCTCTAATTTGTCTAGGGCCCTCTGTATCCTATCCCTACCCTCCAGCATATATACCTCTCCTCCCAGTTTAGTGTCATCTGCAAACTTGCTGAGGGTGCAATCCACACCATCCTCCAGATCATTTATGAAGATATTGAACAAAACCGGCCCCAGGACTGACCCTTGGGGCACTCCACTTGATACCGGCTGCCAACTAGACATGGAGCCAATGGTCACTACCCGTTGAGCCCGACAATCTAGCCAACTTTCTATCTACCTTATAGTCCATTCATCCAGCCCATACTTCTTTAACTTGCTGGCAAGAATACTGTGGGAGACCGTGTCAAAAGCTTTGCTAAAGTCAAGGAACAACATGTCCACCACTTTTCCCCTCATCCACAGAGCCAGTTGTCTCGTCATAGAAGACAATTAGATTAGTCAGGCATGACTTGCCCTTGGTGAATCCATGCTGACTGTTCCTGATCACTTTCCTCTCCTCTAAGTGCTTCAGAATTGATTCCTTGAGGACCTGCTCCATGATTTTTCCAGGGACTGAGGTTAGGCTGACAGGCCTGTACTTCCCAGGATCCTCCTTCTTCCCTTTTTTAAAGATGAGCACTACATTAACCTTTTTCCAGTCATCCGGGACTTCCCCGGATCACCATGAGTTTTCAAAGATAATGGCCAATGGCTCTGCAATCATATCCGCCAACTCCTTTAGCACTCTCGGATGCAGCGCATCCGGCCCCATGGACTTGTGCTCGTCCAGCTTTTCTAAATAGTCCCGAACCACTTCTTTCTCCACAGAGGGCTGGTCACCTCCTCCCCATGCTGTGCTGCCCAGTGCAGTAGTCTGGGAGCTGACCTTGTTTGTGACGACAGAGGCAAAAAAAGCATTGAGTACAATTAGCTTTTGCCACATCCTCTGTCACTAGGTTGCCTCCCTCATTCAGGTTGTCCCATACTGTATCACCAACACCATTTCTTGCAGCATCTGGGGTTTTCCTTAGGTCTCCCATCCAAGTACAAACCCAGACTAGCTTGTGAGTATTGCATCTGATGAAATCATAGTATTAGATGGCTTGGTTTGAATTTTAGGAACCTTTTCATACCTTGGCAACTGCCAATATCCTGTTCTGTTACTGATTATGACTGTGAGGGTTGAGACACTTGGCAAACACAGCTCTTTTAAAGGAACCTTTCCTGTAACTAGGGTAAGTTTTGTGGTTCCACTGATCCTGGATTTCCATCATAGGCTGCAATTCCCACCATCTCTCGTAGATGCCCTACACATGCCCCAAGACACTAGACTCCTGCCCAGTTACACATTTCTCTCTGCAATTGGACTTGTAGCATCAGTTTGCAAGGAAGGCAGCAGAATTCAAAGGACAGGCACCATCCAGAGCTTCGAAGCAGCATCACTAATATCAGGTCTCCAGTCTATTCTCAGCAGCACCAGACAGTGAGCATTGACCCTTGGAGGGTTCTCAGCAGCAAGAGCAGCAACTGAGGAGCAAAGGTCTATTACCAGGGAGAGACTGTTTAGAGTTTAACAATCCCTTCAGGGGGGAGCAGCAAAGGAGAGTAAATAAGAGCCTGGCTCCACTCCACGCCCACATTTCATTCCAGTCTGTTAAAGCAGCCCCAGCCAGAGAAGCTCTTGCAGAGGAATCCAGAGGGATTTCTTATGGTGGATTCAGGAGACCACAGTGGAGAACAATCACAAACAAAAAATCAAGCCAGCCTCTTCCTCACAATGCCAAATGGTTGCTCCCAGCAGGGGTCTTACAACCTGGCTTAAGGCTCTGTGTAATTGCATTAAAAAAAAAAATTCTCAGCAGTGTCCCAGTTATCTGTTTTACTTTCATGGGATCCGAACGGCCACCAAGGCCCTTCCCCCCCCGAACTGCTGCAATTTTCCCAGCAGTGGGGAGGTGAAGCCAGGCATCCCTGCTGAAGCCATGGCTGCATTTGTAACCTCTCCCATCAGCTGGTTTTACACCTGCAAGGACTTGTATGGTGCACAGCAGAGGAAGCAATATCATTCTGCATCAGAGGCTAATTGTGTGCACGGAGGTCAGGTGAAACATTGGACATAGGCCTCCACATAGACAGGCTGAGGTTCAAGCACAGGCTAAAAAAGGTCTGGGCAGATAATGACCAATTTTAAGGAGCCAAGGATTAAACGTGAACACCTGTAATTAAAAACGAAGCATTTAGATATGTAGGCTTTGCTGCTGCTAGGCAGGGCAAGCCTGCTGGCCTCACAGCAGCTCTCCAGTCTCTGCAGTATCACACTGCTCTGCACATCTGTCCTGCTTATCCATTTCTACCTCACACTGAGATGACAGGAGCCATGCTGCTGCTGCTTTCGCTACCGTCCCTGCCCCCTCCCTGTGACTTTTTTTCCCCCTTTTCTATTTTTACTAAAATTGTAAGTTTTCCCATTTTTTGCCACGTCAAACAATCAGGCCTAGTTATGATGCAGGAGGCTATAAAGCTTCTAGAGCCTCCTGCCTAAAGCCAGTTAACAAACAACTCCTGCAGTAGTAGCAGCTAAACATAGAGAGCACAACTCTCAGATACCAGGGGGTTAAACTCTGGCCCCACTGAAGTCAAAGTCCGTTCAGTTCTTGACTTCATGGGGGCTGTGATTTCATTCTGGGATGATAAAAGAAGGATCTCTGCTGCTATTGGGTAAATTCTGGAAATGTGAAGGCATTAAACACTCTTGGGAAATATTTCTTCTTCTTCATGCAAGCTTGGGCCTGAGATGATACCAGCCCTTGACTTGGCTGACTCAGATGGCTTATCAGGAGTAAACGAAACAGCCGTTTCTATGGAATGTTTAGTGGCCAAGCTGATAATTCTTAAACTAGGAGGAGATCCCTTGGGATGCAAAGAAAGATTAACAAGAAACAGCGGAGGTCTTCAAAACTGCAAATGACTTTTGTAGGGTATCCTTGGCTTATGAACTGGGTTTCATATTAATGTGAATATCACTTGGTTGTAAAACGTTTGGCCTTCCCAGCTCCCCCATCCTTTAGGGGCTTAGCCACAAGGAAATTAGCAAATCTCTTGGGGGATGCTGTTTCAAAAGAGACTAGTTTCCAGTATTCTCCTTAGTATTTACTGGGGAGGTTGCAAGATTGATGGCTGCTGGGAGGGAAGGTCAAGTCAAGAGAGGATTCCCGGCTGCAGTGATTCCCAACTGGCCCTGCCTTTCCTCTGCTAGGAACAAACTCTTCTTCTGTGGTCTATCTTTCCAAAATCCTCTGTCACCCCCTGTTGCTGGCTCATGCCCCCACTTTCAGTTTCAGAAACAACAGCAGGCAAAACAGCACACTGCAGTGGTGATGGTTGGGGCGGGTGGGTTTCTGCCCAGAGCTCTGAGCAGGCAGCCCCACCAGAAGGTGGATGGAGGCAGGTAGGGATGGGAATACATAGTCCTTTGTCTGCTTGGGAGGAAAAGCCTCTTCTAATGCTCACACAGGGGGTTATAATGACCTAAAAATGCAGTGAAGGGAAAGGATGCACTGTGACTGGGAGATTCAGGGCATGTGTGGGGGATAGTACCTGGTCTGAATACACCTCCGTGCAGAATGCTAAGGATAAACAGATTCCTCAGGGTTCATGTTTAGATACTTCTCCATCTGTACTCTTTGTGGGCCAAGCGGGAAAGAGACCCCATTGTTGGAGCTGGACTGAGGCCACAAAATTCACATCTGTGGATTTCAAACATCTATGGCTCCCACAAAGGAAAAGTTTAGGTACACTCAGGTTTCTTGCTCAATCTACTACAGACGCTCTCTGTCCAGGGTCTGTAGACTGGATTAGCAGGAAGAGACTCAATAATATAATAGTCCTTTCCCTCTCTCCATCCTCCATAAGCATACCATTATACCACAAAGGACCTAGTTGTCTTTCAGCACTGGAAATCCTTCTATCACCCAGAAGCCAGAGATGCTTTCTCTTAGCCACTGAGTTAGTAACAATAAACCTAGCACAGAATCTGTGAGTGATGCCAGTAAGGATAGTGAAACTTCCCATATGTACAGCTTCTTTCTCTAAAGGATATAAAGGGCTTTAGAAACATTATAGTGACCCAAGCCTCAAAAACATCCACAAGATGGAATTATCATCACCATAAATCGGGAAACTGAGGCACAGAGAGGTTGCAAGTTGCCAACCACAGGTTAGTTGAAGCACCTGGAGTAGAACCCTGGAGGTCTGAGTCAGCTTCCTCAAATCACTGAGTTATACTGCTGCCGAGGTTCAAGTACAGGGGGCAGGTCAGTGAAGAAGACAGACTTTCCTATGAGCATCCTCCTAGCTTCACTCACTGGTGAAGTTACAGACAAACACTTCATTAGAGGGGGAAAGAACAGTGCCCAAAGGGCTATGTCCTCAGGACAGCAGGGAACAGTTTTTCCTATTATAAGGGGCCCACTTCAACTCCTCTTGAAGTCAATGGAATCTTTCCTTTGAGTTTAATTGGAATTGGATGGGGCCTGGCTATCAAACACTATTAATCAAACACTCAGGAAGCTTGACAGATGCTGCAGTATGTAATGCCACAGGAATCTCATCTCCATTCATTAATGGATGCTCATTGTAAAGCATGTGGCAGATATTTTATTAAAAATATATTTTGACTGAAGAATAAAAACCAGCAAAGTTTCAAAATCTGGAAATAACTAGGTCAGGGTTCAGGAGAGCTGCTTCTACTTTAGGGATTTAGCCTTTGTAATCACTTGAGTCACTTTCATTCAGTACTGAAAGAGAAATCCAGGGATAAAAAACTGGATAGTGTCAAAGCGACATGGGCTGAAGGGAGCTCTGTGTGGGACGGCGGGGAAGAGGCAATGGTAGCTCGGACACAAAAGTGTGAGCCAGGAGGAGAGGACAGGTTTCAGAGATGCTACAGAGGAAGTGGCAAGGGGATTTGGTGAGAAGCTAGATGCTAGGAGCAGGATGAGGCTCAAGGACAGGGGTGACAGTGAGCCAGTACGGGCCGGCACGGCGTACCGGTAAGAAGCCGCTACTAGCCCGTATGCAGCCCATGTTAATGTGCTGCCGCGGCAAAGGCATTAACTGCCGTGGCCGTGCTTTAACGTTGCTGCCCCTCCTCCCCCTCCCCCCCCCGTTGGCAGCTCTGCCGGTAGGGACCCTACTGGCAGGGCTGCCAACGGGTGAGCCAAAAGGGGCAATGATGTTAAAGCGCTGCCGCAGCACTTTAACATCGTTGCCCCTTTCCGCGCCGCAGGCCACTGACTGGCGGGGGGAAGGGGGCCGGGAAAAGGGCAGCAGCCAGAGCCCGGGCCCTTTTAAATCGCCGTCGGAGCCCCGGGTGGCAGGGGCCAGGCAGCGCGGATGGGCCGGCTGGGGGAGGCTGACCCCCCCCCCAGCCCCGCCCCTTCCGCCCGACGCACCGGCCCCCGTACCGGTAAGAATTTATTATTACTTTCACCCCTGCTCAAGGATCATACTATGTGACAGGGAGGGTGGTCCAGTTGCTGATGAAAAGAGGAACCAGAGAGAGGGGAAGGTTTTGGAGGAAAGGAAAGATCCTCAGTTGTGTCAGAGGTCAGAGAGGGAGCTGAATGTGTGGGAAATGGGCAGAAGCAGGGAGTATGGTGTAGTGAGGTAGATTTCCCAGTCACCAACATAAAGGCAGTGGCTGAAGCCCTGGGAGCAGCTGAGGTGACTGTGAGGTGACTGTGGGAGAAAGCCTGGAGGGAGGAGAAGAGCAGACTGATACCTGTATACAACAGTCCCCACCACAGCATTGGCATCTGAATAGGAAAATCCCCATGTTAGCTGAGTTGGATACCTCATTCGTTTTCCCGTGGCTTTCAAGCATGTGCCCCAGCAATGCAATAGCCCTGCCCCTGGAGACTTTCCTGAAGCATGGACTCAGAAACACCACCACCAAGAGGGTTTTCTTTATTGTCCAGTCTGAAATGCTGGACAGAAAACAAAGAGGTGTGGAAAATACTCCACTTAGGAAGGGACAATCAGGTGCACATATACAAAATTGGAAATGACTGCCTAGGAAGGAGTACTATGCAAAGGGATCCGGGGGTCATAGTGGAGCACAAGCTAAATATGAGTCAACAGTGTAACACGGTTAAAATAAAACAAAAATCATTCTGGGATGTATTATAAGCAAGGCACAAGAAGTAATTCTTCTGCTCTACTCCATGCTGATTAGGTCTCAACTGGAATATTGTGTCCAGTTCTGGGAGCCACATTTCAGGAAAGATGTGGACAAACTGGAAAAAGTCCAGAGAAGAACAACAAAAATGATTAAAGGTCTAGAAAACATGACCTATAAGACTGAAAATATTGGGTGTGTTTAGTCTGGAGAAGAGAAGACTGAGAGGGGTTTACAAGTACATAAAAGGTTGTTACAAGTAGGAGGGAGAAAAATTGTTCTTCTTAACCTCTGAGGATAGGACAAGAAGCAATGAGCTTAAATTGCAGCAAGGGAGGTTTAGACTGGACGTTACGAAAAACTTCCTAATTGTCAGAGTGGTTAAGCACCGGAATAAATTGCCTAGGGAGGTTTTGGAATCTCCATCATTGGAGATTTTTAAGAGCAGTTTAGACAAACACCTGTCAGGGATGGTGTAGATAATACTTAGTCCTGCCATGAATGTAGGGGACTGGACTAGATGACCTCTCGAGGTCCCTTCCAGTCCTATGATCCTATTCTATTCTAAGTGAGGTTTGGATAAGGCTAGCTAGAGACCTGTCCTTGAATCCGTCTGTCTCAGGAACCTCTCTGGCCCCCATCACCATAGTACCTGAGCACCTCACGATCGTTAATAGATTTACCCTCACCGCACCCCTGTGAGGCATGGAGGGAGAACTGAGGTACAGTGAGAGACTTGCCCAAGATCACCCAGAAAGTCTGTGCTGAAGCAGGGTGTTGAATCCCACTCTCCCGAGCCACCCATGTAGCTCCCTAACATTGGGCCATCCTTATTCCAATAGCAAAGCAATGCTCCCTGACTGGCCATAGTGGCAATAAACGTGAGTCAGAGCTGGCTGCTAGCATAACACTCAGTGCAGGTAAGAGAAAATGAAGCCTTTGAAATGTTGCTGCTGTCATAAGTGGCTTGAGTCATGGGTCAGGGTCCAATCACATGAGGCACTGAGCCCTCACCTCCTACTGATACGGCTACTTGCTGAGCCAGGTGTCTCAAATTCCAAAGCTAGCTGCACCTCTATCCCCTTCATGGCCTCCTTGAGGGCATCCTACTCAAGTCTCAGACCTCTAGCCATCACCTTACTCAAGGAAGGAACCCACCTTTCCCTCCACACCAGAGATTTAGTCAACAATTCTTCCTACAATTCACTGAGAGAACATATCTTGACAGCCACAGTTTACATGCATACCTGTCACCCCTAGCAGGTGTCACCCCCCCTTCAATGTGGAGACCTTGGTGGGGTCCAAAGTCCTTCATACCCTATGTCAGGGTCTGTCCCACACAGTGTCATGAGTTCTTGGATCCAAGGAGAGTGACACCCCCTTATGACAGGCTGGTCACATTAGAGAGTTCTCCGTTCTTTGGTAGCCTTCTTCAATACGCACAAACCAGGAGATGCCATTTTCCCCAGAAGGGTGTTGCCTCTCCAGACTTGTTTACTTGCCTAGAGATTTGCTTTAATTCCCCACCCTTAGTTCTTGCAGGAAAATCCTCCATCTCCTCCCCTCCTCCTCAAGTCCACACAGATACACACAACACAAAGTTGATACAATAGTCTGAGGAATCTATGATTCATTAGCTTCTACAGGTTGACAGTTCTTGATAGTTCATTCATGCTTATGTGACGTTGCCCCTCTCCTGCCCCAATCACTGCATTGCCTGTCTTGTTTCCAGAAATAAATTAATCCCTTCACACCCAGGCATAACAATACAAAGTGAGAGGGGAAACTCAGTCATACCTGTTTCTATAAAGATCTATCTGAAGTTCCCCAGCTCTCCACACAAGGGATCTGGAGAGCTGCCTTTATTTCTTCAGCATTAAGATAATTAAGTGAAATAATTTCCCCATGCTTCCTTTTTTATGGATATAAAGGACATTTTGACCAGCCTGGGCAGTGCTGCCCACAAGCGTAGGTGCTCGTCTTTCCTTGCAGCCTAACACCACTTCTCCCCTTTATGTTCTCCTCTTCACCGTCTCTCAGTTTGTTTCTAAAGTCTTGCTGAACAGAGATTACTGCCCAGTGAAGAGAGATTAATCTACTGCCTGCTTCTCCTTAAGAGCTGCCTTGTGGGTTCCAGTTGTAGTCACACTCGAATACGAGTGACAGTCATTATCTGCACCCTCAGGAAACAGACAGGTCTGCAGAGCAGCCAAACTTAGATGTGAGAGAAGGAAAAGGAATATCCTTCTGGTATGTACTGGTACTGGTATGTACGGCAAAGCATGTCTGACTTCAGAGCTCCTACACCAGGAATGAACTTGACTTGACCTATGATCAGGAGCTTGTGCTCAGGTATCTGACATAACTCTTCAGACTGAGGATTAGGGGAGAGGGTAAGACCCAGTTCCTCCTGCTCAGTCACTGGGAAGTGCTGGTTTTAACTATAATCTCTAGTATCATCTACCTGTCTTTCACTCTGGCTCTATAGCTTGCACTACATACACAAGTTCCAAACAGAAAAGTCCACGCACATACCTGCCAATGTCTGAACAGATTTCAGTGTCAGCTGCTACAGCAGCATGCAGATAACTTCCAGGAGCACACTTGGGCAGCGCCAGGATTACAATGACAGAAACTGCAATAGCCAGGAGCCCTAGGACCAGCAGCACAAGACAGCAGATCTTCCTTTTAGACATGGCTATCCTGACCTTCCCCAGTGCAGCAGAGAGAGAGGATTTCAGTCCTGTTGTTCGCAAGAGTCTGGCTGAGACTCTTGTCTTGTCTTGCTCTGGGGCAGTGAGAGCTATAGGAGGGAGCTTGCATTAACCGGCTCATTGACTGCCCCACAGTGGCTTTGACGGAAACAGTCTGTTAAGTGCCTTGATATGTCTGTTAAGAAATGTGTGTGCAGAACACTCTTACGCACACAGATCTCAGTAAAAGACTTTTTCCTCTCTTTTATGAGCATAAATTGCTTTTTTTGGCAGAACACTCCAAAGATTGCTTTGAAAGTTGAGATGAAAACTATTAACCCATTTACTCCTGGAGCATTTCTAGTGGAAAATCTCCAACCTTTCACAACACTTCCCTGCTTTCAGAGGCTTTGTCTACACTACCCACCTTTTAGCAACACAGCTTTGCCGCTACAGCCGTGCCACTAAAAGGCATGAAGTGTAGCTGCTGTTTGTCAGCAGGAGAGAGCTTTCCTGCCAACAAAAAACTTCCACCCTCGAAGAGCAGCAGCAGCAGCAGCAGCTGCTGACAAAGGGCTGTTCACACCAGCGTTTTTCGTTGGTAAAACTTTTGTCGTTTGGGGTGTGTGTTTTTTTAACACCCTGGGAGGACAAAAGTTTTTCCAACAAAGTTCCAGTATAGACAAAGCCTAATTCTCTGCACATGCCAGCTGCAAACCTCCAAGCAGAGGTAGATGAAACAATATGGACCCTGTATCATGCAATCTCCCCGGGACTACATCTTTGGGCTAAGCCCTGGGATCCTTACTTATACACTGATCCTGCAAACATGTATGTGCTTAACTTCTTCCATGAGTAGTTCCCATTGACCACAACAGGTTTCAGAGTAACAGCCGTGTTAGTCTGTATTTGCAAAAAGAAAAGGAGTACTTGTGGCACCTTAGAGACTAACCAATTTATTTGAGCATAAGCTTTCGTGAGCTACAGCTCACTTCATCAGATGCATACTGTGGAAAATATAGAAGACGTTTTTATACACACAAACCACGAAAAAATGGGTGATTATCACTACAAAAGGTTTTCTCTCCCCCCACCCCACTCTCCTGCTGGTAATAGCTTATGTAAAGTGATCACTCTCCTTACAATGTGTATGATAATCAAGGTGACCCATTTCCAGCACAAATCCAGGTTTTCTTCCCCCCCCACACTCCCCCAAAAAAACCCCACTCTCCTGTTGGTAATAGCTTATCTAAAGTGATCACTCTCCTTACAATGTGTATGATAATCAAGGTGGGCCATTTCCACCACAAATATTTACCTCTTAATTTTCACTGCAGTCATTAACAGAATTGCTGTCTAATTAATCAAATGGGTACAATAACTTTAAAAATCTTTTACTCATGTATCATTCCTCTTTTTGGAATTCTGTACCATCCTTCTCTCAAACTTTTTAAGATGTGTCAATTTGGAAATTGCTTAGCAAACAGAAAATAGACATCTCTATGGATAATGAGAACATCCACAGTTACATTAGCTAGGGTACAATAACTGTCGAGAAATATAAGCCATTCTGTTTTAAGTGGGCTAAACAACCACTAACTGATGGAATTGGGAAGAAATTTCCCCTATGGGCAAGTTATTCCAAACTTACCTGTTATGGGATGTCTTCCACTTTCTTCTAAAATATCTAGTACTGAGCACTGGTAGAGACAGGATACTGGAAGATTTGGACCAGTGGTCTTACCTGGAATGACAATTCCCATGTTCCTATGGAAGAGTCTCTTGAGACCCCAGCTCTGCAGTACCCTGAAGAAGATACGTGCTGGCTCAAAAGAGTGCAGGATCCAAGACCATCCAATACTTGACTTCTCACAGTAAATTTTCCTTCACATGGGCGCTGTAAAGATTAATTAGCTGATGTTTGTGAAGGTCTTTGAGAATGCAAAGTGATATATAATTGCCGAGTGTTATTAAAACTGATAAGAATAGTCTATGAATACATCCTGGTGGTAAATATTTATCATATTTTCCATTGTAGGACAGCATGTAGTTCATTCCTACACCTTGGAGTCTATAACCTCTTTGCTGAGGAGTTCTACTTCACATAATTACCTGAACAAGATGTCACGTCCCTGATAAAGGACTCATCTTGTTAGTGGGTTTGTTTTGTTTTTGAGAAGACATTGAAGGAGGTTATCCATGCATGTGTACTTCAGTGTTGGGGTTTTCCAACAACTGTCTCAACATTGAATGGGTTGTGGGGAAGCTCACAGCTACTCCTGTCCAAACCTCTCCCAAAAGAAGACTCTACAGGGAATGGTGCAGGAGCAACTGGCTAGGAAGGAGCTTAAAGACTATAGGGAATTGTGTAAGAATGCTGAATATGGGGAGCTCACACACGACACGCAGTGGTAGCTGTTCCAATCCCAACCTCTAGGAGGCACTATAGAGAAGGTGCGGGTTCTGGGGGAGCCAACATCAGCTCATGCTAGTCACAAAGGCAGCTGGTCTGAGTGTTGGAAATACTTTCCTTGCTCCTTCCAGCAGTAGTATTTTGGACTAAGAACTCTGGCAAGCTCAGTGTAATTTTAACTGAGATACAAATATATCCCTGACATGCTAATCTAGTCTCCATGAAAATTCTTTCTCCCTTAATGAGTCTCTTTTCAAATGGCAGCTTTTCAGTTTGCCTCTCTCGGAAACCATCTGTTTTATGAGAGAGGCAACCCTGCTCTGGTGATCCAGGGGGTGGGTAAGAAGTAGGAAGGACTCCAGAGGGCAATAGGTAATGTTCTTTAGGGTATGTCTACACTACGGAATTAGGTCGAATTTATAGAAGTCGGTTTTTTAGAAATCGGTTTTATATATTCGAGTGTGTGTGTCCCCACAGAAAATGCTCTAAGTGCATGAAGTGCATTAACTCGGCAGAGTGCTTCCACAGTACCGAGGCTAGAGTCGACTTCTGGAGCGTTGCACTGTGGGTAGCTAACCCAGAGTTCCCGCAGTCTCCGCAGCCCATTGAAATTCTGGGTTGAGATCCCAATGCCTGATGGGGCTAAAACATTGTCGCGGGTGGTTCTGGGTACATATCGTCAGGCCCCCGTTCCCTCCCTCCCTCCGTGAAAGTAAGGGCAGACAATCGTTTCGCTCCTTTTTTCCTGAGTTACCTGTGCAGACGCCATACCACGGCAAGCATGGAGCCCGCTCAGGTAACCGTCATCCTATGTCTCCTGGGTGCTGGCAGACGTGGTACTGCATTGCTACACAGTAGCAGCAACCCCTTGCCTTGTGGCAGCAGACGGTACAGTATGACTGGTAGCCGTCATCGTCATTTCCGAGGTGCTCCTGGCCACGTCGGCCAGGAGCGCCTGGGCAGACATGGGCGCAGGGACTAAATTTGGAGTGACTTGACCAGGTCATTCTCTTTAGTCCTGCAGTCAGTCCTATTGAACCGTCTTATGGTGAGCAGGCAGGCGATATGGATTGCTAGCAGTCCTATTGCATCATCTTCTGCCGGGCAGCCATGAGATGTGGATGGCATGCAGTCCTTCTGCACCGTCTGCTGCCAGCCAAAGATGTAAAAGATAGATGGAGTGGATCAAAACAAGAAATAGACCAGATTTGTTTTGGACTCATTTGCTTCTCCCCATCCCCTGTCTAGGGGACTCATTCCTCCAGGTCACACTGCAGTCACTCACAGAGAAGGTGCAGTGAGGTAAATCTAGCCATGTATGAATCAGAGGCCAGACTAACCTCCTTGTTCCAATAAGAACAATAACTTAGGTGCACCATTTCTTATTGGAACCCTCCGTGAAGTCCTGCCTGAAATACTCCTTGATGTAAAGCCACCCCCTTTGTTGATTTTAGCTCCCTGAAGCCAACCCTGTAAGCCATGTCGTCAGTCCCTCCCTCCGTCAGAGCAACGGCAGACAATCGTTCTGCGCCTTTTTTCTGTGCGGACGCCATACCAAGGCAAGCATGGAGGCCGCTCAGCTCACTTTGGCAATTAGGAGCACATTAAAAACCACATGCATTATCCAGCAGTATATGCAGCACCAGAACCGGATTTGTGCCAGATTTGATACCGGGCGAGGAGGCGACGTCAGCACGGTCACGTGAGTGATCAGGACATGGACACAGATTTCTCTGAAAGCATGGGCCCTGCCAATGCATGCATCATGGTGCTAATGGGGCAGGTTCATGCTGTGGAACGCTGATTCTGGGCTCGGGAAACAAGCACAGACTGATGGGACAGCATAGTGTTGCAGGTCTGGGATGATTCCCAGCGGCTGCGAAACTTTTGCATGTGTAAGGGCACTTTCATGGAACTTTGTGACTTGCTTTCCCCTGCCCTGAAGTGCATGAATACCAAGATGAGAGCAGTCCTCACAGTTGAGAAGCGAGTGGCGATGCCCTGTGGAAGCTTGCAACGCCAGACAACTACCAGTCAGTTGGGAATCATTTTGGAGTGGGCAAATCTACTGTTGGGGCTGCTGTGATGCAAGTAGCCCATGCAATCAAAGATCTGCTGATATCAAAGGTAGTGACCCTGGAAAATGTGCAGGTCATAGTGGATGGCTTTGCTGCAATGGGATTCCCTAACTGTGGTGGGGCCATAGACGGAACCCATATCCCTATCTTGGCACCAGAGCACCAAGCTGGCGAGTACATAAACCGCAAGGGGTACTTTTCAATAGTGCTGCAAGCTCTGGTGGATCACAAGGGACGTTTCACCAACATCAACGTGGGATGGCCAGGAAAGGTACAAAGCTTTTGACACGGTCTCCCACAGTATTCTTGTCAGCAAGTTAAGGAAGTATGGGCTGGATGAATGCACTATAAGGTGGGTAGAAAGCTGGCTAGATTGTCGGGCTCAACGGGTAGTGATCAATGGCTCCATGTCTAGTTGGCAGCCGGTATCAAGTGGAGTGCCCCAAGGGTCGGTCCTGGGGCCGGTTTTGTTCAATATCTTCATAAATGATCTGGAGGATGGTGTGGATTGCACTCTCAGCAAATTTGCGGATGATACTAAACTAGGAGGAGTGGTAGATACGCTGGAGGGGAGGGATAGGATACAGAAGGACCTAGACAAATTGGAGGATTGGGCCAAAAGAAATCTGATGAGGTTCAATAAGGATAAGTGCAGGGTCCTGCACTTAGGATGGAAGAATCCAATGCACCGCTACAGACTAGGGACCAAATGGCTAGGCAGCAGTTCTGCGGAAAAGGACCTAGGGGTGACAGTGGACGAGAAGCTGGATATGAGTCAGCAGTGTGCCCTTGTTGCCAAGAAGGCCAATGGCACTTTGGGATGTATAAGTAGGGGCATAGCGAGCAGATCGAGGGACGTGATCATTCCCCTCTATTCGACATTGGTGAGGCCTCATCTGGAGTACTGTGTCCAGTTTTGGGCCCCGCACTACAAGAAGGATGTGGATAAATTGGAGAGAGTCCAGCGAAGGGCAACAAAAATGATTAGGGGTCTAGAACACATGACTTATGAGGAGAGGCTGAGGGAGCTGGGATTGTTTAGCCTGCAGAAGAGAAGAATGAGGGGGGATTTGATAGCTGCTTTCAACTACCTGAAAGGGGGTTCCAAAGAGGATGGCTCTAGACTGTTCTCAATGGTAGCAGATGACAGAACGAGGAGTAATGGTCTCAAGTTGCAGTGGGGGAGGTTTAGATTGGATATTAGGAAAAACTTTTTCACTAAGAGGGTGGTGAAACACTGGAATGCATTACCTAGGGAGGTGGTAGAATCTCCTTCCTTAGAGGTTTTTAAGGTCAGGCTTGACAAAGCCCTGGCTGGGATGATTTAACTGGGAATTGGTCCTGCTTCGAGCAGGGGGTTGGACTAGATGACCTTCTGGGGTCCCTTCCAACCCTGATATTCTATTATTCTATGACGCTCGCATCTTCAGGAACTCTGGTCTGTTTCCAAAGCTGCAGGAAGGGACTTTATTCCCAGACCAGAAAATAACTGTTGGGGATGTTGAAATGCCTATATGTATCCTTGGGGACCCAGCCTACCCCTTCATGCCATGGCTCATGAAGCCATACACAGGCAGCCTGGACAGTAGTCAGGAGCTGTTCAACTACAGGCTGAGCAAGTGCAGAATGGTGGTAGAATGTGCATTTGGACGTTTAAAGGTGCGCTGGCGCAGTTTACTGACTTGCTTAGACCTCAGCGAAACCAATATTCCCATGGTTATTACTGCTTGCTGTGTGCTCCACAATATCTGTGAGAGTAAGGGGGAGACGTTTATGGCGGGATGGGAGGTTGAGGCAAATCGCCTGGCTGCTGGTTACACGCAGCCAGACACCAGGGCGGTTAGAAGAGCACAGGAGGGTGTGGTACGCATCAGAGAAGCTTTGAAAACCAGTTTCATGACTGGCCAGGCTACGGTGTGAAAGTTCTGTTTGTTTCTCCTTGATGAAACCCCCCACCCCTTGGTTCACTCTACTTCCCTGCAAGCTAACCACCCTCCCCTCCTCCCTTTAATCATTGCTTGCAGAGGCAATAAAGTCATTGTTGCTTCACATTCATGCATTCTTTATTCATTCATCACACAAATAGGGGGATGACTACCAAGGTAGCCCAGGAGGGGTGGTGGAGGAGGGAAGGAAAATGCCACACAGCACTTTAAAAGTTTACAACTTTAAAATTTATTGAATGCCAGCCTTCCTTTTTTTGGGCAATCCTCAGTGGCGGAGTGGCTGGTTGGCCGGTGGCTCCCCCACCGCGTCCTTGGGCGTCTGGGTGTGGAGGCTATGGAACTTGGGGAGGAGGGCGGTTGGTTATACAGGGGCTGTAGTGGCAGTCTGTGCTCCAGCTGCCTTTGCTGCAGCTCAACCATACACTGGAGCATACTGGTTTGGTCCTCCAGCAGCCTCAGCATTGAATCCTGCCTCCTCTCATCACGCTGTCGCCACATTTGAGCTTCAGCCCTGTCTTCAGCCCGCCACTTACTCTCTTCAGCCCGCCACCTCTCCTCCCGGTCATTTTGTGCTTTCCTGCACTCTGACATTATTTGCCTCCATGCATTTGTGTGTGCTCTGTCAGTGTGGGAGGACAGCATGAGCTCAGAGAACATTTCATTACGAGTGCGTTTTTTTTTCTTTCTAATCTTCACTAGCCTCTGGGAAAGAGAAGATGCTGTGATCATTGAAACACATGCAGCTGGTGGAGAAAAAAAAAAGGGACAGCGCTATTTAAAAAGACACATTTTATAAAACAGTGGCTACACTCTTTCAGGGTAAACCTTGCTGTTAACGTTACATATATAGCACATGTGCTTTCGTTACCAGGTTGCATTTTGCCTCCCCCCACCGCGTGGCTACCCCCTCAACCCTCCCCCCTCCCCGTGGCTAACAGCAGGGAACATTTCTGTTCAGCAGCAGGCAAACAGCCCAGCAGGAACGGGCTCCTCTGAATGTCCCCTGAAGAAAAGCACCCTATTCAACCAGGTGACCATGAATGATATCTCACTCTCCTGAGGATAACACAGAGAGATAAAGAATGGATGTTGTTTGAACGCCAGCAAACATATACTGCAATGCTTTGTTGTACAATGATTCCCGAGTACGTGTTACTGGTCTGGAGTGGTAAAGTGTCCTACCATGAAGGATGCAATAAGGCTGCCCTCCCCAGAAATCTTTTGCAAAGGCTTTGGGAGTACATCCAGGAGAGCCGCAAATGCCAGGGCAAATTAATCCTTTCACATGCTTGCTTTTAAACCATGTACAGCATTTTAAAAGGTACACTCACCGGAGGTCCCTTCTCCGCCTGCCAGGTCCAGGAAGCAGCCTTGGGTGGGTTCGTGTGGTACTGGCTCCAGGTCCAGGGTGAGAAACAGTTCCTGGCTGTTGGGAAAACCGGTTTCTCCGCTTGCTCGCTGTGAGCTATCTACAACCTCATCATCATCATCATCTTCTTCGTCCCCAAAACCTGCTTCCGTGTTGCCTCCATCTCCATTGAAGGAGTCAAACAACACGGCTGGGGTAGTGGTGGCTGAACCCCCTAAAATGGCATGCAGCTCATCATAGAAGTGGCATGTTTGGGGCTCTGACCCGGAGCGGCCGTTCGCCTCTCTGGTTTTCTGGTAGGCTTGCCTCAGCTCCTTAAGTTTCACGCGGCACTGCTTCGGGTCCCTGTTATGGCCTCTGTCCTTCATGCCTTGGGAGATTTTGACAAAGGTTTTGGCATTTCGAAAACTGGAACGGAGTTCTGATAGCACGGATTCCTCTCCCCATACAGCGATCAGATCCCGTACCTCCCGTTCAGTCCATGCTGGAGCTCTTTTGCGATTCTGGGACTCCATCATGGTCACCTCTGCTGATGAGCTCTGCATGGTCACCTGCAGCTTGCCACGCTGGCCAAACAGGAAATGAGATTCAAAAGTTTGCGGTTCTTTTCCTGTCTACCTGGCCAGTGCATCTGAGTTGAGAGTGCTGTCCAGAGCGGTCACAATGGAGCACTCTGGGATAGCTCCCGGAGGCCAATACCATCGAATTGTGTCCACAGTACCCCAAATTCGACCCGGCAAGGCCAATTTAAGCGCTAATCCACTTGTCAGAGGTGGAGTAAGGAAATCGATTTTAAGAGCCCTTTAAGTCGAAATAAAGGGCTTCATCGTGTGGACAGGTGCACGTTTACATCGATTTAACGCTGCTAAATTCGACCTAAACTCCTAATGTAGACCAGGGCTTAGTTATACAAATCCTGTAGCATACACATCTTTCATTCAGTAAAGGAATTAACAGAACCTTAAGGGCCTGATGTTGCGGGGTGCTGAGTACCTGGCGGGGTGCTGAGTAGCCTGCACTCTCATTAACTACAGTGGAGTTCTGAACAGGAGTAAAGGTTTCCATGTGAAAATTCTTTTGCCACATCAGTACCTGTGTTAATGGTGGTCTATGAATGGAATAAAGAACAGTGAGGACCTGCACTTTCCTCCATAACCCTACCTAACTTTCCATGGACATACAGAGGCACCGCTGTGGTAGCGGTTGCAAATAACAAGCCTCTAAAACGTCTTAAAAAATTGCAAGATAGTGATACAGTTTGCAAGGAAAATTACAAGGCCTCAGTCCATCCCTATCAAAAACAAATCCACAGGATGGGGGAGACAGGAGGGAAATATCCAAAAGCAGATCCCCTCACATTTGTCCTGTCAAGTAGTTGTTGCTACGCAGAAAAGGTCTTCCCCAAATCTTGCCATTCACAGGGTATATTAAGGAGGCCCATACCCTTGTACAATGGCTCTGGTCCCCAGTGGCCCCCATTCCACTCAGAAGGGGGGAGGATCCAACTGAGGAGGGTCCTCTCCATATGCTGATCTAGGGGGAACAACATATGGCTAAGATTTTAAACATCAACGTTTTAATTGTACAACCTACCAAAATGTATCAGGCACTTGAACATTTTGCAAATGAGCCTGTACAGGCCTGGAGTTAATATGCTGCAGGGCCTCACTTGTAGCAGAGGTGTGAAAAGGGAAATACAGGTTAGCAAAAGGAGATAAACGTGAAGTGGAAAAAATGGTGGATTTCACTGTATATTTGCACTATTCGCATGGGCTCAGAAGCATAATACAATACCTGCGAAGGGAAGGGCTACGGAATATGGTTTCTCTGTAAGTATGAGCAAAGATCTTCATAGGCTGGAAATAAAATGTAACAAAACAATCTCTTGTTATAATACTTCACATTCATGTGGCTCCTTTCAGGTAAGAATTGCAAAGTGCGTTACCTTCATTACTTAAGCCTCACGGTGCCCCTATCCAAGACTGCAGCAGAGCCAATATTAAAATCCACAAGTCATGACTCCCAACCTCCTCACATAATCCCTATGCAAATTCCCCTATTAACTAATATCTTCTCCTGTTAGAGACTTGAACCCAGCAACCTAGGGACTCATTTGTCTGATCAGATGCTAAATCTTGACTTATGGAAACTTGTTTCAAAGTATAACAGCCTCAAGGCCCTCAGTTCAATCCCCATCACTGCACTGCATGTCTGACCTCCAGTGCACTGTCTACATTGGTGCTTTAGAGTGCTAAAACTTGCTGCACTCAGGTGTGTTTTTTCACACCCCTGAGCGAGAAAGTTGCAACGTTGTAAAGTGCCAGTGCAGATAAGCGCTAAGTGGCTTGGCAGTGTGTACACCTCGGGAGTTACAGCGCAGAAAGCTGCTTTACTGCGCAGAAACTTGCCACTGCAGACAGGGCCTAACTGTAGCCTTTCAGGGCACATCTTCACTGGCTTGTTGCTATGCCCCTCGTGGAGGTGGTTTTTTTAGAGCACAGTATCTCCGTGAGACTTTCTACACTACACAAGCCACATTGAAGTGCTGGAGCTGAATCACACACTCGCAAAATAAACTTTCAGGATTACCAAAACTCTATCCAGGTAAGATTGGTATCACTGAAGATACAATTCGGATTCAATTCAGTGAGGTCACGACTCATGTGACAGAACTGCCATGAATACATCATCATTCTCCATGGGAAACACGAGTTAGGTAAGACCATCCTGCAAGTCTAAGCCTAATTCATTAAGAAACTGATTACAGGTAATATCTCACCCTCAGAGATGTTCCAATAAACTTCTTTCACAGACTAGACTCCTTCCAAGTCTGGGCCCAATCCTTTCCCCTGGTACAGTCCTTGTTAGTTCCAGCAGACATCTTAGGTGGAAACTAGGGGTTTTCTCATGGCTGGCTCCTCTTTGTTCTGTTCCACCACCTTTTATAGCTTTGGCACAAAGCAGGAATCTTTTGTCTCACTGTGTCCCCACCTCCCCTTCTAAATAGAAATGTACCAGATTTAAGATGGATTCCAGTATCATGTGACATGGTCACATGTCCTGTGAGACCTCATTCTTCATTACCCAGGGGCTGGCCCACACATACACAGGAAGGCTTGCAGGTAAATAAACCCATTCACAACCAATTGTCCTAGTCAATGGGAGCCATCAAGATTCTAAGCCACCATTAATGGCCCACACTTTGCATAGTTACAATAGGACCTCAGAGTTATACTTCATATTTCTAGCGTCAGATACAAGGATCGCGCACCCCCACGGTGCTGCCGAAAAAAGGAGAGGGGGAGATTTACCGCAGGCGTGCTGCCGAAAAAAGAAGGAGGGAAGACCTGCCGCAGGCATGCAGAGCTGCTGCTGAAGAAAGAAAATAGTGGAGTGCCATCCGTCGGCGCTCCTCCCGCCGCGCACCCCCTGGGATCCTCTGGCGCACCCCACTTGGAGACCACTGCAGTAGATTATTAGCTTTGTAATTATACCTTACAAGAGACCTTTTTAGGGTGACCAGACAGCAAGCGTGAAAAATCAGGACGGGGGTGGGGGGTAATAGGACCCTATATAAGAAAAAACCCCAAATATCGGGACTGTCCCTATAAAATCAGGACATCTGGTCATCCTAGACCTTTTGCATAAAGCATATTCCAGTTACATGCAGCGTGGGGCCATATGGATCAAGGATGCTCGGGAATGCAGTGCTTCTAATGCTAGGAGGTGATTGTGATTGGTGCAGACGATGCAATATGAAGGTTTAACAGAATTGTCTGTTGCTTTCAATTAATATAATAAAGATTGCTTTCAAACCAACACCATTCTTTTATTAAAAAACAACAACCGGAGGAGAGAGTCAAACAAAAAAACCCATCAGCAGTGAGGGGGATGGGAAGGTCCCAGGAGGAGGTGGGGTCCCGGCGTGGGTGCACTGTCCACACTGGTGCTTTACAGCGCTGAAACTTGCTGCGCTCAGCGGGTGTGTGTCTTTTCACAACCCTGAGCGAGAAAGTTGCAGCGCTGTAAAGTGCCAGTGAAGACAAGCCCTCAGTCCATTTGAAATCTCAGGAATTCACCTTGTATCATTAACTTCCTTTGCTCCACTTGCAAACACCTCTGAAACTGTGGATAGTTTTTTAAAGGGATAACAAAGAGGAGGGTGGGATGCTCTGTGCTTTTATCAGATAGTTTGTATCTGATAAAAGCACAGAGCACCCCACCCTCCTCTTTGTGATGCCAGCTCCTCTGCTCTGCATGGCAACATTCCAGGGAGTATTTGAAAACAGTGATGAGAATCAGAGACAAAAAGCAGCTGAGCTTTCCAGAGGTATGCAAGGGATTTTAGATTTTCAAGTGTTGCATTTCCCCCAGACCTACTCTTTTGCCGTCCCAAATCTTAAATAGGAGTGGACATTGGGGTGGGGTGGGGTGCGGGAGAGGCTGACAGAGTATCACTGAACAGACAGCCAAGTACAGCTATTCAGAACATAAAGTTAGTTTCAATGGGCCTTTGTCCAATAACCAATCCCCCCCCCCCCCCCCGACTCTACTGTCTTTAAATAAAGCAACTTAAATAGATAACAGTTCCGAAATGACAAGACCACACATGTCAAACTTCAGCAATGCAAATTCTCATTACTTTATATGACAATCTCTCTCTTTCCCTCTTCTTTGGCTTTACACTGTCTAAACTGCATTGTAACAGCCGTAAGGTCAGGCTTGTCTCTTGTTTGTATTTGTCGGCAGAGAACCACGCATATCTACAATTCTGTTACTATAATAAACAATTACAGTGATAGTCTTGGACAAATGAGACAGCTCTAAATCAAGTTTACTCTGGTTTAAAGATTCTGGGAAAGGTCCCAATCATCACGAAATGAGAAACTAAATTGTATATATTCTTACATTGTTCTTTTCCCCTTCCAGGGAAAACATATTTCTAATCATGGGACTCCAGTTGTTTCTAATATAATTAAGTTACATGAGCTCAAGAGACATGTAAGGACACTTGCAACAGTGACTAACTGCGGTCTCTACAATTGTGCTCATAGTTTCAGGGGGGCAAATTTTTGGGGGTACTTTCTTTTCACCTAGGTCTTTGAGGGTGCATTTTCTTGCATTTAATTTTTGGATATGCAAAAACATAGCTGTGTGCATATAAACTTCCTTTGCACACATGTGGGCTGTACTGAATTTTGTGTGCAAAGGTATGAGGTTTTGTATACATTAAAAATGAGGTGTGAAAAATGAGTTCCCAGAAATTTTTTAAATAGTGATGAAGAATTTTCTGCTCATGTCTCACTTTCTTGTATTGATTCTTAGCCTGTGTGATAAAACACATGTTCACCAAATATAGACCCTGATACAGGAAAAGAGTTAAGCATGTTCTTAATTTTAAGCACATGCTTAGGTGCTACTGAAGTCAGTGGGTCTGTTGACCACATGTAAAGTGTTTTCCCAAATCGGGGTCTTAATGCTGACGTCCCTCCCACCTTTAAAAGGAAAGGGATTAGGTTCAGGGAAGCAAGTGATACTGTTCTAGCTGAAGGTAAGAAACCTGGCTCGGCTCCATCTGAGAAAATGCTGTTCCTGTACGGTCTTTCAGCATGTAAAAAGAAAGGGAGATGAAACCCATCATAATTTTCTGTTGCTCAGCTTGGTTTACCTCTTTGAGGGATATGAGTAGGAGATAAGTGGAGGTATATGTATGCCTGGTCTCTGAACATACAAGGCCCTACAGTACTTCTTGTCATTGTCATCAGAAAAAGGAAACTACAGAAACTGTACTTTAAGAGACCTAGGCTCCTGTGTGTAAAATACACTCCTGTGCAGGCAGACAGCGTGCAGCTGATGCACTACTCACTTACATCCTCAAACCAAAGGTTTTGAGTGGTGTACCAGCCTTGTGAAACAACATGGCTGTGTGGTTAGATGTTCGCCTGTGTGCATGTATTCTCCCTGTGTGCTGCCCAAACTCTGCGCAGACAGCCGGCACAGCAGACCTCAAGCGAACAGCCCTATGACCACAAGATCCATTAAGGTACAAAGGCACCAGGCCAGGTTTATTGTCGACAAAGCATAGTAACAGCACCTGGCAGACTCTACGAGGCTACTAAGACATGTATGCCCATGACAATGGACACAGCTCAGTGAACGGCAGTACTTTCCATTTCCCCCTCGGCTGGACAAAGATACTCCCTCTGAGATACATCTTTATACCCTGATACAAACAAGTTACGTACTGCCTCTGACACAGTTAGTCATTGCCCCCCGACATGGCTAGTTATTACCCATCGCCTTGTACATGTTGGTTTGATCAAAACATTTTTATTACATACTGTTATCCTGACCTTATCTTTCAGGAGGAGTCATTGTGTTCCTGTTATCCTTGGGGAACCTTGGGGTACTACTTGATATCGGGATGCGTACTCTTGCAGGAGTGCTCTGTGCTTAGCACTTCTTAGGAATATGCGTTTCTGCAACATCAGCCCTGTTCTTGCCGGACTCTGTGAGCTTGCAAGCAGGCAGAGCCTGAGGTTTGCTTGCTGCCTGAGTTTTGCTAACTGTGCTTTATATCGGCAAAGCTTTGCCCACTCCTTTAGCTGAGGCCTCATCCCAGGCCTCTGATAGAAGGGCTTATCTCTCAGTCTCTCCTCCTACTGCAGGCTGCTTTCCAGTTCGGGACTATGTAGCCAACTGATCTACATTTTATTATTTTTACTCCCTAGAGGCCCAAATATATTCCAGCCGAGTTGTGCTAGGCACCATACAACCATACAGACCATTACATATTTCATGGTTAAAAATAAAAAGGAGACCAAGAGTAAAAGAATAAGGAAATGAAGTAGGGCATTAACTTGGAAGCATCAAAACACAGTTGTTCTGGAACTTCTCTTGGGGTTGACTCCACGCTAATTTATGGCCAGCGTCTGTAGGAGGAGTCCCAACAAAAAGTTGTGGTGAGACAGCCAAACTGTTGATCCTTTGTTCTCATTTGGATGAAATTCTCTCTTTTTCAGAGGATCAGTGTAAACCCTCAAAATAAGGCTTAAATGAGATTTAGCAGTGCATAGGCCTTGAGCTGCCCCACTGCACAGGGATGAGGTTCATTAATTTATTTTAAAGTATTATATTTCTTGAAGATAACCAGGCGGTTTCCAGAACAGCACCAACACTTTACCTCTAATCTCAACAGCGCAGCCATACTCCAGATTAGATTAGTGGAACCTTGTAATTTCACCGTTAACTCTTTAATTGGATTTTGGAACGAATCCAGCAGGACATGTTTTCTTAAAGACAAAAACTCATTAGAACAATTATGGCAATGACCGCAAATTATGAAGCCATAGAACAAAGAAGGGGCTTGTCTCCCACCCAGAAGTACCTACAGTGAACTTTATCTGAACTTTGCATTGGCTAAATTAGGTTCAAGAGGTACAGTAGTGAACAAAACTATTGTACTTGGACTTTCAGTAAACGTTTGACAAGGTCTCTCACCAAAGGCTGTTAAGCAAAGTAGGCAGATAAGAGGGAAGGTCCTCTCATGATCAATAACTGGTTGAAAGAGAGGAAACAAAGGGTAGGTATAAATGGTCAGTTTTCAGAATGGAGAGGTAAATAGGGGTGTGCCCCAGGGGTCTATACTGGGACCAGTGCTGTTCAACGTATTCATAAACGATCTGGAAAAAGGCGTAAACAGTGAGGTGGTAAAATTTGCAGATGATACAAAACTACTCAAGATAGTTAAGTCCAAAGCTGACTGCAAAGAGTTACAAAAGGGATCTCACAAAACTGGGTGACTGGGCAACAAAATGGCTGATGAAATTCAATGTTGATAAATGCAAAGTAATGCACGTTGGAAAGCATCCCAACTATACATATAAAATGATGGGGTTCTAAATTAGTTCATCAAGGAGACTCACTTTAGGCTTCCGGATCCCAGCCATCATCTCTCCTGTACAGAGAGACATGTTTCACTCCCTCCTGGCCAGGGATTTTAAGGCTGCATAGCTCTCTGATTTACACTGATAATCCCAAAAAGAAAAGGAGTACTTGTGGCACCTTAGAGACTAACCAATTTATTTGAGCATAAGCTTTCGTGAGCTACAGCTCACTTCATCAGATGCATAGAATCCCAGCAACCCAGATTGCCTAGAAAGGCCAGCACCTGCATTTTGCCTTTTTGCAAGGGCTATGACCAGTGTATTGCCTGCAGTTATAAGTTATTACACAGCTCTTTCTAAGCAAGCACATTTGTTCTGAAAGTAAAAACATTACAGAGAGAAAATTAAAACAATAAAAGAACCTGTACGCATGCTAAAAAGCTTAGCAGAGATCATTGCCAACTCTAATTTAGGGCTCTGGTAGGTGTCAGTCCTTCAAAACCTACAGCTGGGTTTTCCTCATAGTTACAAGTTCCTGCTAGTCTTTAGATCAGGAACCAGAAAGAAAACGGGGTAGATCAGCTGTTTCTTTATGCAACTCAGGCCTTAGAACCTGGTTCTGTAACAGTAAATCAGCAGGCAATCACCCCCTCCTCAGGGCGTAGCTTCAAAAAGGCCAGTTTTTTTCATAACCAGAGTTGGGGAATTTGCATTAACTCCACCCTTGTCCCCTGGAAAGCCATTCTACAATAAGAGAACTTACTGTATGCGCTACAGGAGTTCATCAGCCCCTCTCCCTGCACAGAGGCCTTTGACCCCTCTCTTTCCCAGCAGTATTTCCTTATTTGTCAAACAGGCACTGAGAAATGACTGACTCAAATTCTGTTCTATTATCAACATCAAAGCATGTATCACAACATGTCCAAAGAACAATACAGTGGAAAACTGCATAGGAAATTACTTGTAACCACACTCAGTGCAATGATGATCACAAAAAATTAAGCTCTGGAATCTTTCTGGCCATGATTTCGGATGTTGTATTAATGTTCAGTTATTTACTCCTGAGGACATTCTGCGCCAAAAAAAATATAAAAATTCTGTGCATAATACTTTAAAGTTATGCAAAATTCTGCAAATTTTATTTGTCCAATAAACGTGGAGGCTCCAGCATGGCATTGGGCAGCACAGGCCACCGGCTGAAAAGAGGTGGGAGATCACCCTGCAGCTTCCCCCAGGACACGGACTCAACGGTGAGGCTGCACCCAACCCTGACACAGTGCAAGGACCAGGCCTGCCCCAGAAACACCCCAGGGCCCTGCCCCTCCATTCCAGGTGCACCAGGTGTGAGCAGGCAGGGTCAGCAAGGCAGGATCCAAGTGTGGAGGGGCTTAGTATGGGAGGAATCCAGGTGTGGGTTGAGAAGGTTCTGTGTGGGGCAATCTGGGTGCGGGTGGCTCAGTGGGGGATCCAGGTGGGGGGGGATCTGGATGCACAGGGGCTTGTTGGGAGGTTCTGGGTTCAACAGTAATGGGACTCTGCAGAGGGGTCCAAGTGAAGGTGGTTGGGGCTCAGTTGTGGGGTCCAGATGCTAGGGGAGTGGGGCTGAGTGAGGTGGGGATCCAGGTGCAACTGGTTGGGGCTCAGTACCATGGAGATCCAGGTGTGTGCAGCTCATTGGGGTGGTCCAGATGCAGGGGGAATGGGGCTCATTGGGGGGGTTCTGGGTGCAGGGGGTGGGTGACACTTGGTGGGAGGGTCTGGGTTTGAGGGCTCTGTCTGCACAGGGGTTGGGCGGATGCGGGGACCAGCTCCCTGTACAGTGATCCCTCCCCCTGCAGCTGAGAAGCAATGGGTGCAGGAAGCGCAGGAGAGGTGGGGTGGAGTTTGCAGAGCTTCCTACAGCTGGGGAGGAATCTGGGGGTGGGTCTAACACGGTCCTGGATGCTGTGCAGGGGAAGAAGTAGTCCTGTCCTCCCCAGCCCAGCCAGGACTAGCAGCTGAGCCTGGCGCAGGGTAGGAGCCACCAGGCGGGTCTCCCCCACAGTGATTTACCTCTCTGCCGGCTGCCCTGCGCACCTGAAACATACTGCTGGGGAGGGTCGCATGACCGCTCTTGTGGCTTCCCTTTGCTTCCCTGTCAGAAAATCATTTTTCTGCAGGGAAACAAAGAAATCTGCAGGGGACATAAATTCTCCACATGTACAGTGGGGCAGAATTCCCCCAAAAGTATCATTTATATGTTTTTCCCAATCGGACTGCTTTATTCATTATTAGTATCTGTAAAGTGCTGACACTGTGTTCAGCCCAGTACAAGGCATAGAAATAAAGACTGACCCTGCCCCAAACTGCTTAACAATGGGAAGACAGCTTTATAATTTAGCAATCTTCCAGGGATTTCCATGTGGCTTCAGTAATGGATAGACCTTATGTTGGCTTCCAGCAGAGGAATGGTGTCATGGGATATATGTACCTCACGCTGCTGATTGACAGTCTCTTGAAAGCTGGGAGGATAAGAAGGCTGGGAAGCAGAAGGGCAAGATGGCTAATAGAGGAGTGAGCAGGCTGGAGAAAGGAGCTCCTGCCAGCACACGACTAAACAGCCACAGCAGAGTCAATAGCCCAGGAGGGGACTGACTGATTGACAGGCTGGAGAGCCTGCAGAGATCCAGAGGAAGGTAGGAGGGAGCTCAAGGCAATGTCAGAGTCGAAGAACCCTGATCCTGCTTATCTAGTTCGAGGGGCCCTGAGCTGGAACCCAGTGAAGTGGGCGGCCCTGGGTTACCTCCCAACCCCCTGATGGACTTGGAAGTGAAGAAAGGGTTTTCAGACTCCTCTGCACCAGGAATAGACTTGGTTTGTGTCTTTTCCAGGCCCAGGAATTAGCCAGATGTTCACTCAGAAAGCAACAGGGCCAGTGTTCCCTCTAATTTTTCCCACATACGTGAGGAATGAATTTTGTTATGTGCACCAATATGGAGATGATGTGTGACACATCACCTTCATATTGGTGCACATAACAAAATTCATGTGGTGGGGATGGGGCCGAGGGGTTCAAAGTGTGGGAGGGGGCTCAGGGCTTGGGTAGAGGGTTCGGGTGCGGGGGGGGGGGGGGCGCGGAGAATGAAGGCTCTGGGATGGGGCCAGGGATGAGGGGCTCAGGGGTGGGCAGCGGGTTGGTGTGTGTGACGGGGTGAGGGCTCCAGCTGAGGGTGTGGGCTCTAGGGTAGGGCTGGGGATGAGGGGTTTGGGTGCAGGAGGGTGCTCCGGTGGGGAGAGAGGACTCTACCCAGCTCTCTCTCCCTGCAGCAGCACCTGGGCTGGGGGGAGAGGTGCCTCTCCTTGCAGCAGCAGCTTCGGGGCTGGGGCCGCAGGATAGGCGCTCCTCCCCCAGCTGCGACAGGTCCGGGCTGGGGCTGGGTTTGGGCTGCCCCTCTCCCGACCCCAACTCAGCCCCACACCTGCTGCGGCAGGTTGTGGGTTGGGCTAGGTTGGGGCGGCGAGAGGGGCTCCTCTCCACCGGCCATGGCAGGTCCGGGGCTAGGGAGGGGCCAGAAGAAGGACGCCCCTCCCACGAAAGGTCCTGGCTGGGCAGGTTCCCTGAATGCCTGTGTGGCACTAAATAGGGTGCTGCACGGCCATGTGGCCACGCAGCTTATAGGGAACTTAGAACAGGGCCTGCCCATATGGATTAAAGGGGCACTCACAGGAGCAAGAGGCGGTTTCAGGACGTAGAGCCTTCAGGAAACCCCTCTTTTTCTGTCACGCTTGGAAAGCCAGGCTGAAAAACTTGTGCTATGGGCTTTGTGAAGTTTAGCTCACTGTGCTGTTCAGGGCTGATAATGATTTGCACGCAGGGACCAGCTGTATCTGCAAAGATTACACACATTCGGTGTAGTTCTAAAAACTCCCTAATGAGAGTTACTAGAATATAGAAGCAAGAGAGACATTTCTCCTTATAGTCCATCTGATGGCAAGCTCAGCCTCACTCTGGATAATGGAGCAAGGAGGGAATTTTTGAGATATTCCCCCAAAAGAGGATTTTCAAATGAGTAAATTCTTCCAGGAATTCACAGGTAAACATGCTGCTGACTCACAGTGAGCTCAGTCCCAAAGTGCTTAGTCAGACTACCCTTCTAGTGAAGGCAATGAGTCAGGATTAAGGCATGGGTCCAGCATTTGTTTCAAAATCTATTGTAGGGAAGATTTCATTGGGCATGAGCAACAGGTTCCAGGGAGAGGAGAAGGAGCCTTCAGAGATGCAAAGCCTACCCTTCCCTGCAGCTCATGCTGGGGCTTTACAGCCTGGGCCTACACGTGTAGGTCTGTACTGCAGCTGGGCGTGTGCCTCCCAGCTGATGTGGACATACGTGCTAGCTTCACTGGAACCAGTGTGCTCAAAATAGCACTGTGGATGTTCTAGAAGCATGGACTAGCGACCCTCGCTCAGACCCAGGGGGTCAAGTGGTCTTGTGCTTGGATGGCTAGTCTGTGCCACTGCCCGTGTACGACATCCATGCTGCTATTTTTAGTATGCTAGCTTAGGTGGAGCTAGCATGTGTCCAAATACCCAGGCTGGAGGCAAGCTCCCAGGTGCAGGGTGGACATACCCTAAGACTTTTCCTACTGGCGTGGTTCATTCTGAGAAGGGGAAATTGGCAAAATCTACAATAGCAAAATGGAACCAGAAGACCATTCCATTCAGGATTCCCAGCCCATTTCCCGATTGATACACTGGAGAGCCAAGTGACATCCATCCACCCCTCTGGTTGAGGTGCACACAACTAGAGGGTTTGTTCTCTTTTAAGAAAACAGTGTTACGGGTGTGAGGCAAGGTGGTTGGATCAATGGTTCTGGTTTTAGCCCACCTCTGCTTACAACTTCTTTGTCACGGTACACCCGGATTCTCCACCCATGAGCTGCAGCTCAAACACACACCAAGCAATCAGCACTACTGAGTTTAGAATAAAGCCATGCTGTGCAAACTGCCTTCCTTCCAAATATGAACTTCCACCTCTTCTCTCCCATCACTTCCTCCTTCCTCAATTCTCCCCCCTTACTTGTTAGGATGATCTTCTCTTTAAATGCTGGGCCAGATCCTTGAATGATGTAAATCAACAAGCTCCATTGAAAAAATCCACACAACCACCCAAATAGAGTGCAAACAGAATCTCCTCTGCTAGGGAAGAAAGATTAATTAAGTCTGCTAGGGACTTCACCATTCAGGCCTAATTTGCCTGGAAATTATGATAGCTAGCTATCACCATTTAACTAGCTAGCTGTCCTGTGTTTCTCAGAATTCCGGTAAACAGCTATCTGCACATCCCAGTACAAATAAGAGCAGAATAAGCTAATAATGGAAAGCTTTCTTCTTTCTTTCCAGTATCAGGGAGTAATCACATTGCTGTGTATTGGCCTACCATGAGGGCCCTGGCAGAAAGCAAGAAATAGCCTCAGTCTTATGCAAGAATACAAGAAAACATTGCTTCCTTGACCAGATGGTCAAGGAAAATTAGTTCGGTTTTGGGTTTTGTTTTCTTGGCTTTTTTTCTTTCACTTGTGTTTTACTTTGAAAATCCCCACTGGTGCAGGATCTTCAAGAGAGTGGTTTATGCTTTCAATTTCTTGCACAATCTGCCTTTGGAATTTTGCCTTAACTACATGGTTACCCACTTTCCCACAACAGCTCACTACTTAAAAGAGTACGTCCTCTCTCAACTATTTCATAGACTTTGTTTTAAAGAGAAACTGATCTTGTGCCAGCATGCTCTCCTAGACTGAATATGGGACAGGGGATAGGAACTCCTGAGTTAAATCTCAGCCCTGCTACTCACTCACTATATGGCCTTGACCAAGTCACTGACTTTTGCTCTGCCTCAGTTTCCCCATCTGTAAAATGGGAGTAGTAATAGTGGCCTGCCTTGAAGGAGTGTTGTGGGGAATCAATCAGTTAATGTCTAAGGGTAGGTCTACACTGGCAGAGTTACAGCTCAGAGAGCGCTGAAGTGAAACTGCTGTTGTGTGTTCACACTGTCAGCTGCCTGAGCAATAGTGTGTTCACACTTGTGGCACTTGCAGCGGTATTCGGAGCGGTGCACTCTGGGCAGCTATCCCACAGAGCATCTCTTCCTCTTCTGCTGCTAAGAGTTGTGGGAAGGTGGAGGGGGTTTCGAGGCATCCTGGGTCCTGTCCCAACACCTTGTGATGCATTGCTTCACATCCCAGCAATCCCTGTGCTTCCATCAGCATTTGGCGCTATCTTTCAACAGTTTGTGTATTGTGCGCTCTGCCTCTTCGGTCTGCAGGAATGGATCCTGAACTGTTGACCAGTATGCTGCTCGCTCTAACACGTCACGAGTGGCAGTGGAGGTATTCCTTAAACTACAAAGGCAAGAGGAGTGTGACATTGATCTCACCACGCGTACTAGCTATGACACGAGATTGCTTTTGGCATTCACGGAGGTGCTGACTACAGTGGAGCACTGCTTTTGGGCTCAAGAAACAAACACTGAGTGGTGGCATCACATCTTTATGCACGTCTGGGATGATGAGCAGTGGCTGCAGAACTTTTGGATGAGGAAAGCCACGTTCATGGGCCTGGGTGATGAGCTTGCCCCAGCCCTGCAGTGCAAGGACACGAGAAGGAGAGCTGCCCTGCCATTGGAGAAGCGTGTGGTGATTGCACTGTGGAAGCTGGCTACTTCTGACTGCTACCGATCAGTCGCTAACCAGTTCGGAGTGGGAAAGTCGACATTTTCCACAGGCTATCTTCGTTAGGGAAGATATCTCACTGCTGAGGGTGAACAGGGAATCAAGGGAGGGTCTTCTCCAAGACTGCGGCTTCCACCCTGGGCCCTACGTGGCTTGCCTGTGTGCAGCAATGGTCTCCCCTCCCCCAGTGACAGCAGAGTGGTGCGGGGAAGTTACAGTTAATGGGGCAAGAAACAAAGCAGCTCTGCCAAAGAACCTGTGGCATCAGATTGCCCAGTATCTCGATGCGAGTTTCCTGGAGATCTCTGACGGAGATTCCCATGAAGTGAGGGAGTCAATCAACACCTGTTCCGCCGCTCAGACGAGGCATGTGGTGGTACATGCATCATCCAGACACAAGCCTGCATTCTGCAACCCTCCTGCTCCCAACAACTCGCTTCAGCGATTCCCAAAATCAAATCCGCTTACCAGAGGCCTCCTCTCCTGTTTGCGCTTCACCAACATCTGACAGCTGTGACTGGCTAGCCTCCTCCAGGGTAGAGAAGAGCTTCTGGCTGCATGCATCTCTGACCTACAAGTCGTCCTCTGCCTCTGGGTCACCTTCCCGATCCTCCTCTAAGATTTCCTCCTCCTGGCTCGGTCCACTCTTGACTGGCACGCGAGACACCAAAGTATCCACAGGGGCCTTCGCAGTGGAGGTGAGGTCACGGTCGAGTAACGCATCCAGCTCTTTGTAGAACCAGCAGCTCATGGGCGCAGCACTGGAGTGGCAGTTTGCCTCCTGCGCCTTGTGGTAGGCATTCTGCAGCTCCTTCACTTTGACCCTGCACTGCAGTATATCCCAGTCGTGGCCCCTTTCTGTCATGCATCGTGAAATCTGTCCATAAGTATCATAATTCCTACATCTGGAGCGCAGCTGGGACTGGCAGCCTCCTCTCCCCAAATGCTGATGAGGTCCAGCAGCTCAGCATTGCTCCATGCAGGGGATCGCCTGGTGCGTGGAGTCAGGCACCCGGCCAGCTGGAAAGATGCGCTGAGCTCACTGCATGCATCACTGAGCAAACAGGAAGAGGACTTTCAAAATTCCCAAGGAATTCATGGGGAGGGGCTCATGCTTGGTCACCTGCGGGCAGGGCAGTAAAGTCCAAACCGATGACCAAAAAGGCAAAAACAGGCATTATGGGACACCTCCCGGAGGCCAACTGCAGTGCTGTAATCGACCAGGGCGTCTACATTGGCACCGCAGCGCTGTACCCCCGGCACAGAAAGCTGCATGCCTCTCGTTGGGGTGGTTTTTTTACAGTGCTGCAACTAAGCACTCAGTGGCTTGGCAATGTGTACACCTCGGGAGTTAAAATGCAGAAAGCTGCTTAAATGCTCAGAAACTTGCCAGTGTAGACAAGGCCTAAGAAGTGCTAGAGGCGTGGTGAGCATTTTTCTGAGAGTGGCCCAGGGTGAGATTTTGTGTGTTAATGAAGAATTATTCTTACCCTGTTTTCTATACTGTAAGTTCTGTTTAAAGATGGAGGAATGTGCCTGCTTTCGCCACTGTTCCCTGGGATGGCAGCTGCTGAATTTCTCTGCAATGCTGTGGTGAAGCTCATAACGAACCAGTCACTTTCAATTTAAAGGAGAAGAAAAAGCAGATGTGTCAGTGTTAGCAGCAAACTCACTGGCTGCCACAAGTTTCAAATGTGAATAAACTGAATGCCCAGATCTCGCATTTGGATACTCAGATAAGTACTTAGGCAGGTGAACTGTGCTAATGGAATACGGAACTGCATGATTGCAAGATGATTATTAAAATACACACACCCAACGACACTCAAGCAAGAACAATGTGCTCAGCATTATGTTAGAGACATAAAGGAGAAAGATTCTAATTACAGAGAGGATAAGGAAAAAGGAAATGTTTTTGATAATCTTAAACAACACAGTTCACTTACTGCCATTTCCCATAGATCTGAATTGTGTCATGCCAACTTGATAGGAAAACACAATACTGAGCAGGAGTACTAGTGGCACCTTAGAGACTAACCAATTTATTTGAGCATAAGCTTTCGTGAGCTACAGCTCACTTCATTGGATGCATCACGAAAGCTTATGCTCAAATAAATTGGTTAGTCTCTAAGGTGCCACTAGTACTCCTTTTCTTTTTGCGAATACAGACTAACACGGCTGCTACTCAAACAATACTGAGCATTGCTTCTGGTGGGCCATACCCACAGAACCCAATATTGGCCTTTCTTCAAGCTATTTAACAGCAGTTCTACCAGAAATAGGAGCTACACTTTATCCTTCAGTTTACTAACCAATCATTCACCACAACATGCCTTGGCTGGATTAGAACCAAGTAGGCAGCAAAACGCTCTAGAGCCAACTCCCTGAGCCATTCAGCCAGCCAAGGGGAAAGTCTGAAACCTGAATCCCTCCCTACTACTGGGAAAATAGCAGAACAGTTCCATTAGCTCAGCCAGTACAGAAGAGATCAGTCACACATGAGCGGGACCGCCATATCCCAAAAGCAACGTAGTGTACATATAGGTCAATTCATCACAGTGGGAGACCGGCCACTTGGGTTATTTGTACGAAGCTGGCATGATCAACTCATAGGTCTATATAGATTTTTGAAGGAGAGGAAACAGCAAGTTCTAGACTTCTGTTCTCCTTCACTCTTCAAAGTCAGATCCCTTGGGAGGATGGGCGGAGGGGAACTATGTCAGTGCCTTTTCCACCTCGGCACCCCATAAGGATAAATATTACACTGGCTTGCTCCTTAAGTCATCACATTCGCGGTCAAGGAATAGGACACCCAGGCCTACTTTTCTTCCAGTACCAGCGTAAATCAGGAGTAACTCACCTGAAGTCACTGGAAGCACACTGTCCAAAAGTGAGATGAGAATCAGGCTTTGGGTCTGACGCTCAGGAAAAATGAAATCAAAGGAAAGTCAATGTAGCCCTCCTCCTAATTGTATATGCCACTCAAAGCTGCTCAACTAACACGATAGCATGGTCATCTTCAAGATTCAAGCAGAAGCAGCTATTTAACTGCCCCAGGGTATCAGCTTGGGACAGTTATACAGCGGTCACACCTGTGTCTATCCCAGTTGGGGCTCCCAAGTAGAGCCCTTTGTGGGACTATTTTTTTAATCCCGCTCCCAGAATATCCAGTCCCACCTGGTCCACGCGCTTTCCCCCCTGCCCCCCACACCCACGCCTCCCCCTCCCCCCCACGGAGGCCTGGGAACGCTCCCCTCCCCCTTCAGAGGCTTGGAGCCAGCCCGCCCCCTGCCCGCGGGGGGGCTGCGTAGTACACTAAAATGTCTAGGGACAGCCCTGTAAACAACGCATGGAAATAATTAAAAATTTTACCTCACAGCCGATCTACACTGCTTCAACTGGAGGATATTTGTCTTTTTTTCTCTTGATCCTCTTTCAGTCTCCTCTACATAATAGATCCAACTATGGCAATATTTATTGTTCTTCTGAAGATGTTTCCAATTTTCATTCCAGAATGCTGAGAAAAGCTTTATGTTTTTTTAAAAGGACATGACTCTGGATTGTTTTAAATCTTTTTTTTTTTTTTTTTTTTAGGTATTGTTTAAAATCATAAAACAGCGAAATGACAATAAGAGCTTGTCTACATGAACATTAGTTTGCAGAAGCCTGCCCCTTGTCTGGGTGAACTCTGCTGATGTACATTAACTGTTTGTTAGGATGCTTTGATCAAGTCCTCTTTTGATTAGATCGGGGTGGCCAACCTGGGGCTCTGGGGCCACGCGCGGCTCTTCAGAAGTTAAGATGCGGCTCCTTGTACAGGCACCGACTCCGGGGCTGGAGCTACGGGCGCCAACTTTCCAATGTACCGGGGGGTGCTCACTGCTCAACCCCTGGCTCTGCCACAGGCCCTGCCCCCACTCCACCCCTTCCCGCCCCCTCCCGAGCCTGCCGTGCCCTCGCTCCTCCCCCCCGCCCCAAAGCCTCCTGCATGAAACAGCTGATCGAGAGGTGCAGGGAGGGAGGGGGAGGTGCTGATTGGTGGGGCTGCTGGTAGGCAGGAGGCGCTTGTAGCAGGGTGTGTGGGGGAGAGTTGATCAGGGGCTGCTGACATATTACTGTGGCTCTTTGGCAATGTACATTGGTAAATTCTGGCTCCCTCTCAGCTCAGGCTGGCCACCCCTGGATTAAACCAAAGTGCTCTAACGAACTGTTGACATGTCTCAGCAGGATCCACACTGACAGAGGTGGAAAGAAAAGGAGTACTGTTGTCATCATGAATAGGTCGGAATATGAACAAGAGGCTACTTGGCAGCTCTCCAACACCACTTTCTACAAGCCATTACCCTCTGATCCCACTGAGAGCTACCAAAAGAAACTACATTTGCTCAAGAAACTCCCTGAAAAAGCACAAGATCAAATCCGCACAGACACACCCCTGGAACCCCGACCTGGGATATTCTATCTACTACCCAAGATCCATAAACCTGGAAATCCTGGGCGCCCCATCATCTCAGGCAGTGGCACCCTGACAGCAGGATTGTCTGGCTATGTAGACTCCCGCCTCAGGCCCTACGCTACCAGCACTCCCGGCTACCTTCAAGACACCACTGACTTCCTGAGGAAACTGCAATCCATCGGTGATCTTCCTGATAACATCATCCTGGCCACTATGAATGTAGAAGCCCTCTACACCAACATTCCACACAAAGATGGACTACAAGCCGTCAAGAACACTATCCCCGATAATGTCACGGCTAACCTGGTGGCTGGACTTTGTCCTTACCCATAACTATTTTACATTTGGGGACAATGTATACCTTCAGATCAGCGGCACTGCTATGGGTACCCGCATGGCCCCACAGTATGCCAACATTTTCATGGCTGACTTAGAACAACGCTTCCTCAGCTCTCGTCCCCTAACGCCCCTACTCTACTTGCGCTATATTGATGACATCTTCATCATCTGGACCCATGGAAAAGAAGCCCTTGAGGAATTCCACCATGATTTCAACAATTTCCATCCCACCATCAACCTCAGCCTGGTCCAGTCCACACAAGAGATCCACTTCCTGGACACTACAGTGCTAATAAACAATGGTCACATAAACACCACCCTATACTGGAAACCTACTGACCGCTATGCCTACCTACATGCCTTCAGCTTTCACCCTGACCACACCACACAATCCATCATCTACAGCCAAGCTCTGCGATACAACCGCGTTTGCTTCAACCCCTCAGACAGAGACAAACACCTACAAGATCTCTATTAAGCATTCTTACAACTACAGTACCCACCTGCGGAAGTGAAGAAACAGACTGATAGAGCCAGAAGAGTTCCCAGAAGTCACCTACTACAGGACAGGCCTAACAAAGAAAATAACAGAATGCCACTAGCCATCACCTTCAGCCCCCAACTAAAACCCCTCCAACGCATTATTAAGGATCTACAACCTATCCTGAAGGATGACCCAACACTCTCCCAGATCTTGGGAGACAGGCCAGTCCTTGCCTACAGACAGCCCCCCAACCTGAAGCAAATACTCACCAGCAACCACATACCACACAACAGAACCACTAACCCAGGAACCTATCCTTGCAACAAAGCCCGTTGCCAACTGTGTCCACATATCTATTCAGGGGACACCATCACAGGGCCTAATAACATCAGCCACACTATCAGAGGCTCGTTCACCTGCACATCCACCAATGTGATATATGCCATCATGTGCCAGCAATGTCCCTCTGCCATGTACATTGGTCAAACTGGACAGTCTCTACGTAAAAGAATAAATGGACACAAATCAGATGTCAAGAATTATAACATTCATAAACCAGTTGGAGAACACTTCAATCTCTCTGGTCACATGATTACAGACATGAAAGTTGCAATATTACAACAAAAAAACTTCAAATCCAGACTCCAGCGAGAAACTGTTGAATTGGAATTCATTTGCAAATTGGATACAATTAACTTAGGCTTGAATAGAGATTGGGAGTGGCTAAGTCATTATGCAAGGTAACCTATTTCCCCTTGTTTTTTCCTACCCCGCCCCCCAGACGTTCTTGTTAAACCCTGGATTTGTGCTGGAAATGGCCCACCTTGATTATCATACACATTGTAAGGAGAGTGGTCACTTTAGATAAGCTATTACCAGCAGGAGAGTGGGTTTGTGTGTGTGTGTGGGGGGGGGGTGAGAAAACCTGGATTTGTGCTGGAAATGGCCCAACTTGATTATCATACACACTGTAAGGAGAGTGATCACTTTAGATAAGCTATTACCAGCAGGAGAGTGGGGTGGGGGGAGGTGTTTTTTCATGCTTTGTGTGTATAAAAGATCTTCTACACTTTCCACAGTATGAATCCGATGAAGTGAGCTGTAGCTCACGAAAGCTTATGCTCAAATAAATTGGTTAGTCGCTAAGGTGCCACAAGTACTCCTTTTCTTTTTGCGAATAAAGACTAAAATGGCTGTTACTCTGAAAACTGACAGAGGTGGCAGGCTAGTGCAGGATAGATTGACAACCCATTTTAAAACCAACTAAATGTTCACGTAGGCAAGCCCTAACACACTTAAATAATTCACTTCAATCAATAGTTTATTAATGTTAATATTTCACCCTGTTACCTGAAAAGCGCTTTACCAGAGGCTACTCTGACTTACTCCAGAGGATCAGCCACTGGAACTGGTGTGGGGGAAGGGAGTAAAACTGGTTTAAATCTACCCACCAGTGAGACCTCGTCACCTCCAAGCACTCCTTTCCTGGAGCGGAGCTGAAGATCTGGCCCTTGGTTGGTCATTTGCTCTGTGTCTTCTGCACTAGGTCACCTCAGACCTCCTTTAATCCAGTCCCGGGACATTTGAAGAGGCTCAGCTGTGACTGGCTGGAGGGGGCAGCAGATTAACAGTGAGAAAAAAGGGGTGAGCCTCCACTTGAGAACACCAGGACTAGCCACATTTACTGCCTCAGAGGACCTGAACCAAACACAGCACCCTTGCAATTTGAGTGGCCTCAATGTGCTGTCAACCTGTCATCCAGCCTGCTGCACCCCCTGCACTGTGCATAGTGAGTCCAGGGCAATAAGCTCATCCCTGACAGAGGTCCTGTCAGCTAGCTACAACACAGGCCTCCACTAAAATCCTCTAACCTTCTCCCTTCCAACAAACATCTCTGCAACATGCCAATCCTTTGCTTCTCTGGGGGATGAACTGTGAGAAATCTGAATAAAAGTCCTAAAGGGACATATGGAACTAAGGGGACTGCTGTGACAGCAGGGGCACTGTCTGTGCTATGAAGGGCCCTTTGACCAGATAAACTGCAGAGGGGAACTTGCATTTTTTCTCAACTCTTTGTGGCTGCTCTCCAGAGCAACTCTTAGCAAAGACTAAGCCCCAGAGGAATTTAGGAATGGGGGAGGGGAGATTGGGAAAGAAAGCCTAAAAGAAAGACCAGATTTTGATGAACTGCTGACTGCTAAAAAAATCCCCAAACTAGGTTTTGTTTGAGTTTAATTATGATGACCAAACACTTCAGGTGGTGTTTATTATGCAGAATTACTAACAAAACTGAAAGGATGCGCATCAGGAGAAAACAAATCTAATTGCTAAGCACTCAATGTACTTGGTCCTAAATCACTCCTAGAGAAGGATGCTAAAGAAGAGAATTTTATGAATTGATTTAATAACTGCAGATGCCTTAGGTTGTGGGTTGTCTTGGCCAGTAAATCCGTGTCAGAAAGGTGATGTGAGCACACTGTGTTAGAAGAGCTGAGAACATTTATATACAGAATCATATCAAATCACAGTTTACAAATGGATTGATGAGCTCCATTTCCTATGACCTACCAGCATGCTGAAGGCAGATTCTGATCTCTTTAATAATGATGTAAATCCCAGTTACCTCTGCTGAAGTCAAGAGAATTAATTCTCTGATGCAATGGGAATCAGAATCATGCCACTGTGTATGCATTTGTCTCATTAAAAGCACTCATTAAAAAGTGCTGGGGAATGTGATAGAGCGTACTCTCATTTGGCCTAGGCTGTACTCAGCAGCTACTGCACACGCAATGCAGCTTCCATTGATGCATCTTAAATGGAAGCAGACACTAAGGCCTTGTCTACACTGTCAAGTATTTTCACTAAAAGGCAGCTTTTAGCGATGAAACCGCAGAGGTGTACACACTGCAAAGTCACTTTTTGAGACAAAACTCCTCAGTTGCAGCACTGTAATAAAACCACCTTGAGGTAGAGTGACCACATGTCCCGATTTTATAGGGACAGTCCCAATATTTGGGGCGCTGTCTTATATAGGTGCCGCTTATCCCCCAGCCTCCGGCCCGATTTTTCACCCTGGCTATCTGGTCACCCTACCTTGATGAGAGTGAAAAGGCTTTTCGCGCAAAAATTTTCTCGCCATAGTGCCAGTGTATTGCTTGCTTTTCTCGCCGTAAGTGGCCTCCGGAGGTGTCCCACAAGGCCTGCGGTGACCACTCTGCTCATTGTTGTGAACTCTGCAGCCCTGCAGGATGCACCTCTCCCCTTTCAAAACTCCATTCTGACAGCCGGTGTGCTGTGCAGTGCTGCTCTGCTCCGGAAAACAGAGAGCCAATCATTACCTTGGAACACTCCTGCTGTCTCCCACACTATGAACACAGAGGCAGGCAGGCAGGGGTGGATATAAATATATGTGTGTGTGTGTACTGTCTGTCCCCCTGCCATACACACATGCTCCCTGTCACACACTCTCCCTCCCCCCGACTTCAGTCGAAAAGCAGCTGGCGATCTAGTAGGATGCCCATGGAACAATGGGATTGAGAAACCTTCATCATGTGATGCTGTACCTGCCCCATGAGGCATTGCAAACCCTTCCCAAAGCACCCTGCCACCAGTTGCGCAGTGGGATAGCTACCCACAGTGCGCTGTTCTCCTTGTCGTTGCAAGAGCTGCTAACGTGGATGTGCTCCAGCAACACAAGGAGCACAGTGTGGACATGCAACAGGGGTTTAATTAAAGCACTTTAATAAATGTGGTATAACTTTCGGCAAAAAAACTTGGCCTAAACTTGTTTTGCATGTTGTTTAGCTCCCTGCAGCTTTCTTAGATTTATGGGTGTTCAACAGTATGATGTATAAAATGACTGAAGAGCTCAGTAAATCTCCTACCAGGCAGGGGTCCAGACAATTAACACTAGTCACAGTTGTCACAGTTGTCTTGGCAGCAATAGGCCCCTTTGTTGGCATTCTCACCTTAGAGACCCAGGGCTGACTGGGCCATTGAGATGACACTCTATCTCTTCCTCTCTAGAAAGTTGTGCACATCAGGTCAAGGTTGGAGTATTTACATTAGCAGGACATTATGGGGAAGCTTGAGTTGTCACTTCCTGAGACGCACCCATTACATGAATGAACAGGTTTTCATTTTGTAGGGTTATTACTCTGACATCTATGACCAGCACTAATATAACTTTAATATTTAAATTACAAAAATTAAAAGAAATGGCAATGGACAAGTGGTGACCTGTGGGATGAACACTATGCTGGCTAGAATATCAGAAAGGGACACACAGTGCAATCTTGTATCAGAAAGGGCACTGGGGTTAGATGGACACTTTGCAATTCTCCACTGCCTGCCAAACTAAAGATCTCAAAGCACTTTACAAGGTACTTCCGAGGTGGTCTCCAGTTTTGTGCTTTAGTTTGATTATGGAAGCAACTGTGCAGGCCTCTAGGATTGGGATTTTCAAAAGTGCTCAGCAGTGGTCTAACTCGGCTCCCATAGGAAACAACGGCAAAATTGCTTTTGACTCCACTGGGAGCAGAGTTAGACCAATCCTGATTGCTTCTGAAAACCCCACCACTAAGGGCACGTCTTCACTGGCTTGTGCAGTCGTGGCATTGCGCTGGGAGAGAGCTCTCCCAGCGCTCTAAAAAACCCACCTCCACGAGGGGCGCAGCTTCCAGCGCTGGTGCACTGTCTATACTGACATGTTACAGCGCTGAAACTTGCAGCGCTCAGGGTTTTTTTTTCAAACCCGAGTGAGAAAGTTGCAGCGCTGTAAAGTGCCAGTGTAGACAAGCCCTAAGTATCTGCATCTGACAACACCCAAAAAACAATCAATCCGTCTATTAGGACCCGTCATTTGTCTCTGGAATCTAACAGCAGGTGTAAAATTGGAAGATGGTATGAGAGACCTTTGTAACCCTAGCGAACCAAGTATCACACCCTCTCTGTGGGTTAGGGATTGTACAGTTCCCTTCACCTACTACTGAAATGCATCCACCACTGGAGAATATCTGTTTAAAAGAACACAGCAACACTACACAATACAGGACAGGAAATGAAGAAAAATACTGTGAGTAAATTTAGGTAGGAGACTTGAATTCACAATGGTAACTACCTGGGGAATTTTAGCTAGTCAGAAGGCACCCAACAGAACTGGAATGTGATCAGGACACTCGTTTTATTAGCCCTACTCTTACAAAAAGTTGCCAGGAGCTCTTAAATGACCATATGTGGACGGGACCTGGAACGTATGCCAAATTCAAAAGGCAGCACCTCCAGCAATTCAAAACCTTCCATAATCATGCTGCAGTGTTGGCTTCATACTGACAGTGAAAGAAGAGCGAACTGTGATGAGTTGAGTCAGCAGTCACTTTCTTACTAGAAATAAAGGAAATGTAATATAATATCCTGGGAATGGGCTAGAGCAAAGCTACAAATGGCTGAGTGGGGTGAAGCAATGCAAATGACTATGGTTAAGCAGTTGAGTAAAGGTCCAAGGAACTGAAGAAATAGGGGTATAAGTAAAATAAGCAGGTTAGCTATGTGAAACATATTACAAAGGCTACAAAGTGCAACAGACTTCTGGGAATTAGGGAGCAGTTGTCAAAAACAGGAAAGATTAGGGGTTTCAAAAACAAGGAAGTTCAGTGGGGAAATTCTAATCCCCACAGGAGCTCTGTGCAATACTGATTACAATTTAATGGCAGGGTCCAATATGAGGATGGAATTAACGTAATCTCTGTCTAGATATGATGGTAACATTGTGGGAGTTGTGTTCAATCACCCTGCAGATCGTCAACCTGTGCAGTACTAAGGGAAAAATTATCTATTCCTCCCCAAATTCGGCCATGCTTTATCCTCTCTGCTAATGGGATTTGAGGGATACTCTATGACCCGGTCTGGACTGTGTTAGGAGCAACAGTAATGTGTCATCTGTAGCTTGGGTTGCCAACATTATATTTCAAAAATAAGGCACTGTTTTCTTAGCACCCCTTTCCCCCAGTATTATCATCATTATTAGGATTGATAATAATTTATAAGCAGTAATCACCTACATTCGCCAGGGCTATTTCTCGCTGCTTTTTTCAGCACTCAACAACTCCCGAACTTGTTGTACAGAGATGAAAAAATATGAGACGTCCCTTGTAAAAAGGGACTGTTGGCAGCTCTATCTGTAGCAGAGCACTTTAATTCATAAGCCCCCGGTTAGTTGAGAAATCTTCCCTATGGCTATGGAGCTGAGAGCTCAAATAACCTCAGCAGAGTTGGTATCATCCTCCCGACCCATATCTTCCCAAAAAATGTTTGGGGAAATAGCTGGTGGATCTGTGCAGAGGAAGATTCACAGGCCTCACCACCAACATAGCACTGCAGGCACTTGCCAGTGTTCAGGGGCCAGGGACATACCTTCTCTGGAGCACAGCAGACAGGGATCACTGTCCTCCCCACATTGTGCTGCCCAGTGCTTTGTAGCTAGAGTATGGTTGTCCCCTGTGCAGGGGAGACTTCAGCAAGGGAGAAGGGGCTCCCGTAGCCTGGCCCTACATTTCTTGGCCTAGTCAAACTCGTATTAATACTCTGCATTTCTCAGGCACCTTTTGTCCAAAAACCTCACATCACTCTACAACCATTAACTGGTCCCTCCAGACATGTCTCTGAGTTACTGTTGGCAGAACCCCATGTATTCCACAATTCTGTGGTCATGGAATTCACCTCTTCACACAGAAACATGCTCCAGAACACAGCTTTCACTGTAACAAAATTATGCTCCCAGCCTTCATGGCTGTGAAGAAAATCTTGAAAACCTGAGTATGCAGTGTTATCTTCCTGAGTCCGCAGACAGCCTGAAATCATAACTCTGAGAACTGCTCCATTTATCTTAATCGGTAGTTCAGTCTAAAACCTAAAGATAACCATCTGTGGCATACTGAAAACCAAATATATGGAGGCAGTGTAAAGAAACCAAACATCAAAATAATTGATACAGGGTATGCAGTGCTGATGATAGTGTGATCAGGTACCTGGAAGGGCTACACTGAAAATGCCACTCTAAGGGCAGACTGCAAGAAATTGCACAGACAATTCCTAAAGCTGGTGGTTTACTCTATAATTAGATTCACCAATCCAATAACAAAAGAACTTCTGCAGTACTACACTGGTTAACTAGAAGCCAAACACATAATTTAGTCCCCTTTAGGAATTCCAGTCCTTGGCTCCCACCCAATCTAATACAGTGAGAGGTTATTGAAAACCCATTTCACCATATGTGAGGTTCTTTCTAATCGCAAAGCATCAGACACACATCCCAAGGGCAATATGAATCTCAGATTTTACCCAAATATCACACGGTCAGCCAATCTTTAGTAAACTAACTAAAGAGTTAATAATAAAAGAAGACCGTTATAAATGGTCAATAGATCATATGTATACAAATGATTGCAAAGTCCTTATATCAGGTTTGTAGCAGTGATGGAATAGATGGCTAGCTTGTAAAGTCTCTCTGGTAACTTCTAAAAGATTGGCAGGTCTTCAGTCCATAGTTCAAGATGCTCCTTTTAGTTGTAAATCCACAGTCCAGAGAATTATAGCAGGAAAGAGGCAAAATGGAGGTGTTTCAGGTGTCTTTGTAGATCCTCTGCCACGTGCATGGAAATGTACTGTCCCAAACAAAGATCACAGCCCCTGTTTGTGGAAAGTTACCAGCCAAGATGGAGTCCAGGGTCACATGAGTATATTACATGCTCCTACATGTTTTGCTGAATCACAGTGGGTGGTCAATGGCTCCAGGCTGTCTGAGCCATCCTCAGGAAGAGCTATCTGGATAGGATGAGTTTCTTCAATGGCCCATTTTAGAGCTGGGCGTCCTTGATGGGCCATCAATACATAGCTGCCTAGCCCTAATGTAAATTCTATCCAGTGGGCGTCACTCAGGAACAAAACACAGGTTGGAGATACAAATGTACTGTATAGCCAAAACTCATAACTTTAGATCCAAAGATGATACATGGATAAATTGTAGCTTTTTCACTGACACCTTACATGATACGTTTTGTGAAAGATTTGTTGCAATGTATAACAGTGATAATATCAATGAAATGAAATGGTCATCTTTAATCATAAAATGGTCAGCTTTACAGATAGTGTCCATTTTCAAATTCCATTCCATTCTCCATTTTCAAAATTGATCTGAAGCTGCTGAAGAATTTCCACCAAAAGCCGCAGATTCCAGTGGCCTTGCCACAGATTTTAGGTGCAGCTTACCACAGAGTACATAGGGCTTTGGACTGCAGAGAAACCTAATTATCCATATTAACAAAGCAGAGGCATATCAAGATCTGAGTGACTTGCCCATGGCTTCATGGCAAGTCAATGGCAGACTCAAGAATGGAACCAAGGAGTCCAGACAGAACAGTTTGGGACAATACATGTGATGTGAGTTTCCTAGGAGGTACTTGGGAGGAAATCCATTATCTAATGATTATCTGCTCCTGGAAACTCCAGATCAAAGACCCCTGAAAGGTAAAGAAGGGACTAAACTTTCATGAGTGGGCTAGTTCTGAGCTGAGGGTGCTATGAATTTGTGACCACAGTCAAGGCCCTTTTCCGGGGTTTTGAAGGACTGCTCCAGTCAGAGCCCATGTTAAAGTTGGGGTGATCTCTGCTTAGCTTCATTTGCATGTGTGTAGGTTCTTTTATTGTTTTTAATATGTTTTCTCTGTAATGCTTTTACCTTAAGAATAAAATATGCTTGCTTTTAAAGAACTGTGTGGTAACTGTAGGCAGTTACACTGTTATTAGTCTCCAAAGAGACAAAAAAATAGGGTTACTTAGACAGACTGTCTTTTGCTGGGAATAACACAATGAAGCAGGGAACTGTTCAGTTTGGCAATACCCTGCTCAGGAAGGAGAGAGAAGCGTGTCTCCAACCAAGAAAGGCAATGTCTAGGGAGCAAGAAGCTTGAGAGTGGATGACCTTCTTGTACCATTAAGGCCTTGTCTACGCTACAAAATTTTGTCACCAAAAGTTATGCGCTTTACCTACAGTGCTTTAATTAAACTGCTGTTGCATGTCCACACTATGCATCCACACTAGCAGCTCTTGCATCGACAGAGAGCACTGCACAGTGGGTAGCTATCTCACTGTGTAACTGGCTGCAGGGTTTGCAGTGCCTCATGGGGCAAGTACAGCGTCACATGATGCAGGTTTCTCAATCCCATCGTTCCAGTATTCTAGTAAATTGTCAACCGCTTTTCAACTGAAGGGGGAGGGGGAGGGAGAGGAAAGTGGTGTGGGAACAGCAGGCTGACCGACCCATCCTGAGGCAGGGGAAGGGGGACACCCCCTCCATCTCAGACCCTGCTCAGCACAGCAGTCTCTCCCAAAGCAACCCGCTCTACCTACCTGCCTGCCTATGGTTCTGTGATTCCCTCCGAGTTCTCCCACAGCCTCCTCAGCTGCTGGGAGCAGCATCCTGAGGAGCTCTGTGAGCTCTCCCAGCGGAGGAATGTCAAAGTAGCACAGCGGTCGGTCCCTACCAGCTCCCTGCAGCAGCAGTCCGCCTGTTGCTGTGTTCCTAGCGCTGGGGAGAACAGCAGCATTCCACTCTAATAATTTGTTCTTTGTTCCCAGAACAGAGCAGCTTGCTCAGCTGTCAAGATACTTCCAGGAGCTTTGAAAGGGGAGGGGCACATGCCTGCAGGGTAGCAGAGATCAAAACGGTGAGCAGAACGGTCATGGCAGGCATTGTAGGATACTGGGGGAAGCCAGTTATGTTGAATAACAAACAGCAGCTTTAAAAATTTTATTCAGATGATGTTAAAATAAAAGGAAAATGGTACAGAGTTTAAGCATAGAAGTTTCTGCTTATCAGGGAATAATGTACAGATTATCAAGGGGTGCGAAGGTCGGTTTAGGATTAGCTGGCGTAAGGAATACATAATCTGCAATATCCCCAATTCAGGGTAAAAGGTTAACGGATCAAAGTACAGACATTGAGATATGAGGGTATGTTGTTCATATAACGGTTATGTTCAGGTGTGGAGTATAATGAGTGGATATGATGATGAGAATGGATTTACCCTCATTTGGTGAGATTTAATGTTCAGTGAGTTTATGGTTCCAGTTCATATGTTCCAATGGAAAAAGTCTCTCGGTCCCTTTCTCGTAGTTGATGCACGATGTCTACATTGAGGCTTTGTCATAAAAAGCTTTATGCCTCTTGTCGAGGTGATTTTGTTTTGCCACCAAAAGAAGCTTTGTCGTATGTACACCTCCCCTGTTTTGTTGGCAAAAGGCAGCTTCTACCAACAAAACTTTGTAATGTAGACAAGGCCTAAGACAGACTACTGGGCCAGATCCTCAGCTGACAGGCATGAGCAGAGTCAAGAAGAATGATACCCCCCAGGATATAAAACTGTACTTATCACATTTTATATTATGTTAGGAAGAGATACCTCTTAGTTATGTCAATTTTTGCCTTGCATAAAGTGTTTGGTTGGAGTCTTCAATTGTTAAAAGGCAAATGAGGAACAGAAGTTCAATACCCCTCCTCATTGTAAAAGGATGTGAAGATATTCTAAGATATTGCAAAGAGAAGTGATGTGCAGGTACATCAGATAAACTAAGAGCCTCTTATTGTCCCTTGTGTCAGAATATACTCCTGTATTCATACCCTACACACTACTGTAATAATCTTTGTACAAAGTATGCCTTGTATCTTTTAAAAACTAATAACTTGCTGCCCAACAACATCATGGTGAAATATATTATATTATTATTATATGTAAAGTTATGAACATAACCTGAAATCATGACTGAAGTGTGTTTACCAGACAAGTCTGAAAGATAGGCAAACCTGTTTCTCAAAGACAAAAGACAAGTTGACACCTCTAGACAGGTGTCATCAAATGTAATGGGCCATCACCTATCAAGTGGCCATTCTTTGACAAGGAAAGGGGTCAGGAATAAATAGATCTGCATCTTAGCAAACAACAGCTAACGACTCTTCCCCACAAGACTTCATGTCTCCTTGCTTTCAGCTGTAAAGAACTTTATCTAGGGAAGGTCACACTCAGGAAAATGCATTTCAAAGGGTGACTGAACTATACAAAAAGAAAAGGAGTACTTGTGGCACCTTAGAGACTAACAAATTAATTTGAGCATAAGCTTTCGTGAGCTACAGCTCACTTCATCGGATGCATTCAGTGGAAAATACAGTGGGGAGATTTATATACATAGACAACACGAAACAATGGGCGTTACCATACACTCTGTAAGGAGAGTGATCCCTTAAGGTGAGCTATTACCAGCAGCGGGGGGCGGGGGATGACACGTTTTGTAGTGATAATCAAGGTGGGCCATTTCCAGCAGTTGACAAGAACATCTGAGGAACAGTGGGGGGTGGGGGAAATAAACATGGGGAAATAGTTTTACTTTGTGTAATGACCCATCCATTCCCAGTCTCTATTCAAGCCTAAGTTAATTGTATCCAGTTAGCAAATTAATTCCAATTCAGCAGTGGTGGTGGAGAGCTGCCTAGCAGCCTCTTGTTCATATTCCGAACTATTCATGATGACGACAGCCCCTCCTTTGTCAGCCTTTTTGATTATGATGTCAGAGTTGTTTCTGAGGCTGTGGATGGCATTGTGTTCTGCATGGCTTAGGTTATGGGGCAAGTGATGCTGCTTTTCCACAATTTCAGCCCGTGCACGTCGGCAGAAGCACTCTATGTAGAAGTCCAGTCTGTTGTTTCGACCTTCAGGAGGAGTCCATTCAGAATCCTTCTTTTTCTAGTCTTGGTAGGAAGGTCTCTGTGCGTAAGTATGTAGTTCAGAGGTGTGTTGGAAATATTCCTTGAGTCGGAGACGTCGAAAATAGGATTCTAGGTCACCACAGAACTGTATCATGTTCGTGGCGGTGGAGGGACAGAAGGAGAGGCCCCGAGATAGGCCAGATTCTTCTGCTGGGCTAAGAGTAGAGTTGGATAGATTAACAATATTGCTGGGTGGGTTAAGGGAACCACTGTTGTGGCCCCTTGTGGCATGCAGTAGTTTAGTGTCCTGTTCCTCAGACGTTCTTGTCAACTGCTAGAAATGGCCCACCTTGATTATCACTATAAAAGGTGCCCCCCCTTCCACACACACACCCCCCCCGCTCTCCTGCTGGTAATAGCTCACCTTAAGTGACAGGTTTCAGAGTAACAGCCGTGTTAGTCTGTATTCGCAAAAAGAAAAGGAGTACTTGTGGCACCTTAGAGACTAACCAATTTATTTGAGCATGAGCTTTCGTGAGCTACAGCTCACTTCATCAGATACATACCGTGGAAACTGCAGCAGACTTTATATATACACAGAGAATATGAAACAATACCTCCTCCCACCCCACTGTCCTGCTGGTAATAGCTTATCTAAAGTAATCGTCAGGTTAGGCCATTTCCAGCACAAATCCAGGTTTTCTCACCCTCCACCCCCCCACACAAATTCACTCTCCTGCTGGTGATAGCCCATCCAAAGTGACAACTCTTTACACAATGTGCATGATAATGAAGTTAGGCCATTTCCTGCACAAATCCAGGTTCTCTCACTCCCTCACCCCCCTCCAAAAACCCACCCCCATACACACACAGACTCACTCTCCTGCTGGTAATAGCTCGTCCAAACTGACCACTCTCCAAGTTTAAATCCAAGTTAAACCAGAACATCTGGGGGGGGGGGGGAAGGAAAAAACAAGAGGAAATAGGCTAGCCTGAGCTGGCCCTGGGATGCTGGGCCATACCACAAGAGGAGGCAGTTGCCATCTGAGAGAAAAGGAGAATGACCTCCCTACATGCAGCTGCCAGAAGCTTTGTAGTGAGCAGACAACCCTCACACTGCCTTACCCCAGATGCAGAGAGGTGGTAGGAAGTGACCCGTGGAGGCCACCTTAAGCATCTCTGGTTGTCAGAGCACTGATGGCCCTCAAAGGGCCCTGGATCAGAGTCTGGTGGAGTGGGAGGGCCCTGGCTCTATTACCAACAATTCCCCTGCATATCACAGGCCTAAGCCCTGACCACTAGGAGACGCTCCCCTACCAACCAACCCCAAGTGAGGGCTAGCACAAGCCCTGGTAAGCCAAAGACTTTCCAATCCTTCCACAACAGTTGGTCCCCCCCTTGGACAGAAGGTCATGTCCTTCTGCTGGATCAGAAAGAAGGCCCTGAATAAGTTTAACCACAGTCTTTTTATATCAAAAGCGCTTTTTTGTCTGTTGGTCTCTGGAAAACCCAATACGAACCAGTATATGCAAGCCTCCCAAGGGGGTAATGCCACTCTGGAAGTGTTTATAATCCGATTCCACCTTATCACCCCCCACTGCTTTCTGTTCCTGGAGGAGCTGTGATAACCCTCTCATCTGGAGTGGCACACAATCCCTGAGCCACAGTGATACTCAAATGTAATACAATATGGTCCACAAAGATATTGCATAGAACTGCAAGATCTGTCACAGTGTGTACTTGTGGAAACTAATTAAGTTTGGTTTCAGAGTAGCAGCCGTGTTAGTCTGTATCCACAAAAAGAAAAGGAGTACTTGTGGCATCTTAGAGACTAATAAATTTATTTGAGCATAAGCTTTTGTGAGCTACAGCTCACTTAATTGGATGCATTCAGTGGAAAATGCAGTGAGGAGATTTATATACACAGAGAACATTAAACAAGGGGTGTTACCATACACACTGTAACAAGAGTGATCAGGTAAGGTGAGCTATTACCAGGAGAGCGGGGGCCAGGGGCACCTTTAGTAGTGATAATCAAGGTGGGCCATTTCCAGCAGTTGACAAGAAGGTCTGAGAAACAGTGGGGGGTGGGAATAAACATGGGGAAATAGTTTTACTTTGTGTAATGACCCATCCACTCCCAGTCTTTATTCAAGCTTAAGTTAATTGTATCAAGTTAGCAAATTAATTCCAATTCAGCAGTCTCTTGTTGGAATCTGTTTTTGAAGTTTTTTGTTGAAGAATTGCCACTTTTAGGTCTGTAATCGAGTGACCAAAGAGATTGAAGTGTTCTCTGACTGGTTTTTGAATGTTATAATTCTTGACGTCTGATTTGTGTCCATTTATTCTCTTACGTAGAGACTGTCCGGTTTGGCCAATGTACATGGCAGAGGGGCATTACTGGCACATGATGGCATATATCACATTGGTAGATGTGCAGGTGAACGAGCCTCTGACAGTGTGGCTGATGTGATTAGGCATTATGATGGTGTCCCCTAAATAGATATGTGGACACAGTTGGCAACGGGCTTTGTTGCAAGGATAGGTTCCTGGGTTAATTTCTGTTGTGTGGTGTGTGGTTGCTGGTAAGCATTTGCTTCAGGTTGGGGGGCTGTCTGTAAGCAAGGACTGGCCTGTCTCCCAAGATCTGGGAGAACGATGAGTCGTCCTTCAGGATAGGTTGTAGATCCTTGATGATGCGTTGGAGAGGTTTTAGTTGGGGGCTGAAGGTGATGGCTAGTGGTGTTCTGTTATTTTCTTTATTGGGCCTGTCCTGTAGTAGGTAACTTCTGGGTACTCTTCTGGCTCTGTCCATCTGTTTCTTCACTTCAGCAGGTGGGTACTGTAGTTGTAAGAATGCTTGATAGAGATCTTGCAGGTGTTTGTCTGAAGGGTTGGAGCAAATGCGGTTGTATCGTAGAGCTTGGCTGTAGACAATGGATCGTGTGGTGTGGTCTGGATGAAAGCTGGAGGCATGTAGGTAGGTATAGCAGTCAGTAGGTTTCCGGTATAGGGTGGTGTTTATGTGACCATTGTTTATTAGCACTGTAGTGTCCAGGAAGTGGATCTCTTGTGTGGACTGGACCAGGCTGAGGTTGATGGTGGGATGGAAATTGTTGAAATCATGGTGGAATTCCTCAAGGGCTTCTTTTCCATGGGTCCAGATGATGAAGATGTCATCAATGTAGCGCAAGTAGAGTAGGGGCATTAGGGGACAAGAACTGAAGAAGCGTTGTTCTAAGTCAGCCATAAAAATGTTGGCATACTGTGGAGCCATGCGGGTACCCACAGCAGTGCTGCTGATTTGAAGGTATACATTGTCCCCAAATGTGAAATAGTTATGGGTGAGGACAAAGTCACAAAGTTCAGCCACCAGATTTGCTGTGACATTATCCCACACCACACAACAGAACCACTAACCCAGGAACCTATCCTTGCAACAAAGCCCTTTGCCAACTGTGTCCACATATCTCTTCAGGGGACACCATCATAGGGCCTAATCACATCAGCCACACTGTTCCTCGGACTTTCTTGTCAACTGCTGGAAATGGCCCACCTTGATTATCACTACAAAAGGTCCCCCCTTCTCCCCGCTGGTAACACCCATTGTTTCACGTTCTCTGTGTATATAAATCTCCCCACTGTATTTTCCACTAATACATCTGATGAAGTGAGCTGTAGCTCACGAAAGCTTATGCTCAAATAAATTTGTTAGTCTCTAAGGTGCCACAAGTACTCCTTTTCTTTTTAATTAAGTTTGGTAGACAATGAGAAACAGTGGAATTTAATTTGAATTTAAGATTCTTAATATTCATTAATTAACCTGATTGAAGACCATTTTTTAAATGGAGTGGATGGGTTCATAAGAAACATTGGTATTTCAAATGAGTAACTAACTCTTACATAGCTTCTTTTCAGTAACTGAGTTACATACTTAATTTTCACAGGACTTAGTTAAGACCACTTACTTCTGCCTATTTGTAAATTGTTTAGGTCTCCATTATAAGCCAAACAGAATTCACCACAACTGAACAAAATTCTCTTGCCAATCTATAAACGGCTTCAGCTCTCGATGATATATTGAGACAGGACTCACTATTGAGTTGGGGAAATAATATATTTTGGTCTTAATTCACCAAGAGAAGAGTGAGCTCACCAGGGACTGATCCACTCTTAAGAAATAATCTCTGTTGAAAGCTCTCCACAGAAAGAGATTGTGACTGAAGCAACCACTGTTTCTTCTTGCTTGTATTTTGATTTTGTTTCATTCTTTTCCCTCTTACCTTTTTTAAAGTTATGAAATATTCATTATTAATAATTGTATTTTGCTTGTTTTTAAATGTGGTGTCCCCTACAGCACAGTAAGAGCCCCATGTGATTAAAATAATTATGAAGGGGGCCATATCCCTGAATTGGCATGAAAAGAGAAAATTATTAAGATTTGGCCGACAATTTCTTGTTCTTAGCTGACAGCTTCCTAGCAATTTGGAGATAAAATAACTTGGTGTTCACCGCTCACCCCTCTTACCCCCCACGACATCATCATAATCCTGATGTTAGATTCCACTGACTTCAAATAGGATTACAAGGTGTGTGATGGCTGAATCTGATCAACTGTATTTATTTTAACCCCAGAAACAGAAACTCATGGGAGAATTAAAACAAGGGAAATAAAAACAAGGAAATAGCTATGGATACAATGAAGGCAGGTGCTAACAACACAAATGGGCTTTACTTACTCACTGATCACACAGTCTATTGTACGTTACCATAGCGGTCAATAATCTTATGCTACAGTGACCACAGTATGATGCTATAACATTGGTATACCACAGATATCTCATCCATCCCCCACGGAAGCACTGTTATCTTACAACGTTAAGAAGTCTCACTGAAGCTGAATTAAACGGCAATTAAATTCATACCGAATGTTCACATAAATAGTAATCAAGCACTAACTTTTCTGTGATACAGCCAAGAGCAATATTACTTCCAGACATATTGGTTCTCATCCTTTACCTTCAGCTTTGGAACTGTGTCTGCATTTCTGAACTGACAGAATTCACACAGGAAAGACCCCCCAAGGAGTCTCCAAAAAGCAACAGAAGAGATGTGGCATGCAAGTGATCAGAAATGCAGTAGAGTCCAACACATGGAATGCTATGTAAATGTATATAATACTAAACCCTGTGGGCCAATTCTGTGTTGTAAATGGCTGCACTAGTTTATTCCAGTGCAGAATTTTGTTCATTATGAGTGCCTGACTGGGAGTCACTACAAGGAGTGAACTTACTGGCCTGGGGGATAGTGCGACAAGCAGTGATGATATGCAGGTGCATTCAGAATCTGTAGGTGACACCCTATCAAAAGACTAGAGAACACAATAATGACTAGTGCATATGGGAAAGAGTACTGGTGTTTCTTTGAGAACTGACCTTCTTGAGTCTGCATTCACTCTGGAAACAAACCCACATACTCTCCAGGGAAGATAATCTCATAACAAAATTCAGTCTTCAGTAGCAATTGTTGCCAGAAGCTGGGAGCGGACAATGGGATGGCTCACTCGATGACTGCCTGTTCTGTTAATTCCCTCTGAAGCACTTGGCATTGGCCACTGTCGGAAGACAGGATACTGGGCTAGATGGACCATTCGTCTGGCCCAGTATGGCTGCTCTTATGTTCTTAAGGTACCCACCGTCAGTGGCATGCATCCACTGACTCTGGTGTGCATTTCTCTTGCCAACAGCTCTGCTCTTTCGTCTATGCTGCCACACAGTCTTATTAATTTAAACAAACAAACTATAATTTGGAGCCATCATGCTGTGCACATAGCTAACCTATGGAACATCAAGATCTCATCACGGTCACCCTCATGCCGCCTCCCCTCATTCCCGCTATTGTTTTACAATCCCTGGTTTGTACAATCCCTTCTTTCAATTCAGATTGTAGACTCTTCGAGGCAGGGACCATGTCTTCTTTGAGATTCATACATTTCAAGGCCACAAGGGACCATTATGATCATCTAGTGTGACTCTGCATAACACCAGCCAATAAGGCTCATCAAGTAACCTTTGCACCAAGCCCACAGCTTCTGTTTGAGATACAGCATAATCTCTCAGAAAGATACCCAGTCTTGACTTAAAAAATGGAAAGTGATGGTGAATCCACCAAGACCTCAGGTCCCTAGAAAAGTGATGACAAAGATACTTAAAAACCACTTAATACAAGAAGTTTCATGGATTTTGCCACAAATTCTCCAGAAAAATTCTACCGTTTGTCCAATGTCTCATACAATATGGCCATGATTCTCATTGTGGCCTTCGAGTTGTACTGCAATATAAAGTAATAATAATTGATAATAATAAAAATAAAAATAACTTGCCCCAATGAGTTAAAGATTGAGGGCAGGTCCTTAACCCAGTGATACCTGCTTTGCACTGGTCTCCTGGTACAAAGCAGACTAAAATGTGGCAAATGTGGCAGTAGAGAACTTCCCCTGTGTGTAGATTATCCTTGGGTGGTAATGAATTAGTGTAACTGGCTCTATGCCATCCTTCCCAGGCCACCAGCGAGTTCTTGGGAGAACGGGGATGTGGCAGAGCATCCATGCACTATGGCGATCCTTTCTGCTGCAATGGCCCCATGGAACCATTGGCAGCTGGTTTAGTTTAAACCAGCAGAAAATTTGGCCCTGAGTAAGATCATCACTGTTCTAAAAAGGTTTCTTTGCTGAAGGAGTCTGAATACATTTCGAAACATGCCAGATTTGTAATCTCTCCGATTAATAGATAGTTGGCTCCATGTCAAAAATGGACCCCCTAATTTCATTTTAACACAGTATGGGTATCTAATACACAGTCTCATGCAGTCATAAAATGGCATAGATACAAGGTAAGTCTTGATTTTAGTTTTAAACTTTATATATAGGTTTGAGCATTTTAAAAACACAAGAAACGAGGAAATAACAGATAATAGTAAATATGATATATTCAAAACAGTGTAATGAAAACAGCATTAAGAACACAGCTGCAAATTTCCTGCTGCTGTCATGCTGTAAAATACCACTTGTCTTGATCCATTCCCCATTATTTCTTAAGGGGGTGGGGGAAAAGGACACACTTTCAAAAATAATTAAAATTAGAGATCAGATCAATCAGATAACTTTTAGGCCTCAGTTGACGCAACACAACTCTCCAGCCTATAATAGCAGATACTCTCATGCGTGTTTTCTATCTCAAAGCTGAAGCAGTACAAGACTAAGACTCAAACCGCAGTGATGCATCTTCAGGAGCAGCAGCTGACTCCAAAAGGCTATCAGAAAAGGGAGGCAGCATTAAATCAGCAGACTGTAGCCCACAAACATAAAACTCAAGGTGAGTGAGGCCTGACTACAATTTTCCAATTTGTATCAAGTAATTTCCCTGTTGCTGATGCTTGTTCCTAAAACACACATGCTTACATCTGATATTTTACTCATAGCCTCATTGGAGGCTGCGTAGCTGTTTCCACATTATCCCTGGTAGAGGAAGGATTCTGGAGCCCTACGAACCTGCTGTTTTTCCAAACACTCTCCTTTCCTCCCCCCACCCTTATGGATTCTTTCAGCTCATCATTACTGTGGTGCCAATTCTCATGAGCTCTGTGACATATAGTCTTTTTCTTAAAGTACCTGAAATCAGATGATTGTCAGAATCCCAGCTTTCATTTTAAAACAGGACATTTCTAGGCCTCATGGCGGCAGAGAAAAGCTTGAAAATATGACCCGAGAGTACCCCCAAAGGCCCAGAAACCAAAAGACAAATAAAAAGCACCCAACATTTATTATTTTTGATAAATTTCATAATTTTGAAGCCAGTTTCATAGTTTTTAAGTGTCTCATGATTTTTTAATCCATAGGGTTGCAATACTGAATCAGGACTAGAGGGAGTGTCTCCTTTTCAGAGATCAGCAGCAACTCTCCTACATCATCTAGTAGGGTGCCTACAGAGCAATGTAAGCCACTCCACGAAGCCACGCGTGCTGTCCTTGTTTCCACTTTTAATAGACACAATAGCAGCTATTGTGCTAGGCCTCACTTCCCCGAGCATCTAGCTTCTTTGGGCTTTATCATAAATGTCCCTTAGGCGAATCGCTTTAAAATAAGAACCTTGAGAATGTTGCCCTCTGTAGGCACCTCTGCTATGGTGGTTTGATCACCCTGCTCTCTTCAGTGGTGCAGCACTGAGACGTAGGGTGACATATTTCCCAAAGGGAAAATGGGACACCCCCAGCTGCTTGCCTGAGGGCCCCCCCCAAGAGGCTGTTTCTGGTAACTGGAAGCCTGCTAGCCCCCTGCGTGAGGCTGTTTCCAGTTGCTGGAAGCCTGCCATCCCCCTGCATGTGTGAACGCTGCCTCCCCCCTGCACAGGGCTGGCGTCTCTGCTCGCCCTCCCGCCCCCCGTGTTCCTCTGCACTGCAACCAGCTTTTTTGACAAAAGTGGACATTTGTCAACAGATTAAGTCGGCAAGAGCAAACAGAACAAATGCCCACTTTTGGAGGGGAAAAAATCGTGACAGCCGGGACAGGGCTTAAAAAAGGGACTGTCCCAGCCAAAATGGTCACCCTACACCACAGTCAATGGGAATTTTGCCAATGACTTCAGTGAGCAAAGATCCCCATCCTTTTCTACCCTGATGCTCATTCATTTATCTTTCATGGGCTCTACAAATATGCTGGGATTAGAAGTTTCCCTTTCACACAGATTCTATGTGGTTTATAGGATGGATTCACAAGTGTTCAGGACTTTCCATCCTCCCCTCACAGGAAATGACCCAAGTATTTATTTTATTTTGAGTTGGCCCATCTTGGCAATCAAAATCTGAACACAGAATGATCTAAAAGCGAGTTTCTCTCATGAGTAATTGACCGAGAAGTCAGCAGCTGAGCTGCTAGAAGATGCAAGTGAGTTTGGTAGAGTGCCATTAGTGGGAGAGGAGGAACCCATTCTGCTTTACAGATAAGTGGTGTACACAGAAGGGATCTTTCCGAACAGACTTATTCATGTTATTGGGCATCAGAAAATATAATCACAGCTCTTAAAAAACCCATAACAACTGTCAGAGACAATTAAAAAGGTAAAAATAACATGAAATACCCTATTGGAGTCTACTCCCAGCTAAATGAATCCCACTCAGTCCATGTTAATGCTCTGATTTTATACCCTTCCTTTAGACATTTTTAAAACAGTTTTTTGTTTTATTAAACAGCTGAGAGCTCTATTTACTCGGTACTTGTCAAGGTTCCTTCCCCACTCTGAACTCTAGGGTACAGATGTCGGGACCTGCATGAAAACCTCCTAAGCTTACTTTTACCAGCTTAGGTTAAAACTTCCCCAAGGTACAAACTACTTTACCCTTTGCCCTTGGACTTTCGCTGCCACCACCAAACGTTTAACCGGTTACTGGGAAAGAGTTGTTTGGAAACGTTTTTCCCCCCAAAATCCTCCCAACCCTTGCACCCCACTTCCTGGGGAAGGTTTGGTAAAAATCCTCACCAGTTTGCATAGGTGACCACAGACCCAAACCCTTGGATCTTAAGAACGATGAAAAAGCATTCAGTTTCTGAAAAGAAGAATTTTAATAGAAGTAAAAAGAATCACCTCTGTAAAATCAGGATGGGTAAATACCTTACAGGGTAATTAGATTCAAAACATAGAGAATCCCTCTAGGCAAAACCTTAAGTTACAAAAAGACACAAAGACAGGAATATCCATTCCTTTCAGCACAGCTTATTTCCTCAGCCATTTAAAGAAATCATAATCTAACGCATATCTAGCTAGATTACTTACTAAGTTCTAAGACTCCATTCCTGTTCTGTCCCTGGCAAAAACATCATACAGATAGACAGACCCTTTGTTTTTCCGCCCCTCCAGCTTTGAAAGTAACTTGTCTCCTCATTGGTCATTTTGGTCAGGTGCCAGCGAGGTTATCCTAGCTTCTTAACCCTTTACAGGTGAAAGGGTTTTTCCACTGGCCAGGAGGGATTTTAAAGGTGTTTACCCTTCCCTTTATATTTATGACAGTACTATTGGCGAAAGTAAAGTTATCAAAGCACCGGGAGGTTAAAACATCCTTAGGATGTACATGCCATAATGATGGATGTCTAGAATCACTGAAGAAAACCACACACAACAACGCTGTATGTTCAAAAGATGCTTTTCAGACTCAGAGCGAGAACAATCTCAATCATAATTGCTGAATATGCTTCTGGCAAGGAATGATATGTTTATGGAACTGCCCTTCCATCATAGCGTGCTGTATTTTGCTGTCCGTGAAACAAATTAAGTGAACCGAAAGCTCCACTGAACACGGGAACTGACTCTCCCTAACTAGTGATGTTGATTACAGACTCATTGGGCCTGATTCAGATTCCACACGTTAAAGCCCCGAAACTGCCATGGGATCCATGCAGGCACAAGGATCTGCCCTGGCGCTTGCATGGAACCCACTGAAGTCTGTTGGCAGAGGTAGATTATGGTTTCCTGGGGCCCTGGGCCACAACAAGTGGGGGGCTCCCTCCCCACCGTTTCTGCCTGAGGCCCCACCCCCATTCCACACCTTCCGCCTGCAGCCTGGCCCACTGCTCCACCCCTGTTCCACCCAGGGTCCCACCATTCCACTGCAGCCGTGCAACCCCTTTTGCTCCTTTCTCCCTTGCCCCCAACTTCGGTCCCCATCCCTCGGCTTCTGCCAGGGATGGGGGTCACTGAGGGGACCTTCCCCCATTCCTTGGCTTCTGCCAGGGACAGAGTCGGGGGCTACTTCGGCGGGAGGGAGTTCCCCAGTCCCTTGGCTTCTGCCAGGGAATGGGTCTAGAGCAGTGCTTCTCAAGCTAGCTAGTGGGGGACCAGCAATTTTTTTTTCCAATGTGCATGCAGACCGGCAGCTGATGGCTCACGGACCGGCACCAGTCCGCAGACCACCACTTTGAGTAGCACTGGTCTAGAGAACCGTTGGGATGGGGGCTTCCCCCATCCCTCAGCTTCTGGTGAGGATGGGGGCAGTGGCCGCTGGTGCTGGGGCGGGAGGAAGGGAGGGATTCCCCTGTTTCACAGCTTCTGCCGGGGACAGGGGGCACACTGGGGCTTCCCCCGCCTGGCACTGCTGCTGCAGAGTGGGGTCAGGGCAGAAGGGCTTCCCCTTCCCACGGCCCCAGGTTTCCATCTCCTGCAGTGGATTTTTTCTGGGGCCCCCCAATTGGCTGGGGGGCCCTGGACACGGGCTCTGTTGGCGAAGTGGCTAATCCGCCACTGTCCGTGGGGCTCCATGTAGCCACAGGGTACCCCTCAACAGATCCAATTACAGGACTGCAGCCCAAATAAGGAAAAATGCCAGTTAAGTTAACAGAGCTACCCTGAAAACTAGTGAAACTGACATCAAATTCAGGCCTAGGAATCTCTGTCTGACAAAGCGTTGCACTGAGTCAATGCTTATCTTACTTAGGGCAACAATCTCTTGTTTTGGAAATCTACACAATTCTGTGAGAAACCAGCAACTATCAGCTGGTGGTGTTATTTTCCCTTTTAGTCATCAGTCATAATCAGGAAATGGAACAAGATGGTTCTCTAGACTTGTTAAACTGGACAGCTAAAGTACAGCTCTCCTGTCAATTGTACCTGATAATGATATATGAAATGCTCCTTTATATCTGTGGGGTTAAAAAAAAAACCCCTGTATTTTAGTACAGCAAAAATCAGAGCAGGGCTTCAGGAACAAAATTTCATGTCAAAACCAGAGCCAAACTTGGATCCAGGCTTTGGGTTATCTCCTTGTCAGACATATTAAGGTCACTACATACAGTGCTGCCAATTCACACAATTTTATCATGACATTTGGAATTTTTCTTAAAGCTTCAGGAGCCATGTGATTTATGTAAAAATCCCAGCTTTCCTTAAAATAGTCTAGTCCTCATGTTTCTGTACAAAAGCTTGAAAACAGCAATCGTAATGGCTCAAAATCCAGAAAGCAAATAAAGGCCCAAAATATATTATTTTCTAAAATCTCATTATTTTTAAGTCTGTTGTGATTTTGGGGAACACATGGGTTTGGCAATTCTGCAACCATACTTTAAAACTAGTGTGTAGTCTAACATCCTAAGGCCATCTCTGTTGAAAGTTGACAAAAATATAATTTTTGTAAATTTGTTAGTAGAAATTAAGTATTTTAAAAAATGTTTTTAAAAAATCCCAGCAGAAAAAAATAGTCTATTTCTTGCCCTTTTGTCTCTTCTTTAGGTTGCTTGGAACAGGGTTGCCGTACTTAGAACAGTACCCCATGCAGGGCTGTTCTGTGCATGTGTATGCTCTGCTCTCCCACTACCGTCTGTGGCATGGGCATCTCAGCAGCCCCTCCAAAAGACGCTGTCTCAGATGTAGCACCACCTGATTGCTTTTAGATCATTTCACATTGCCTGTCACAAACCTAATGAGTTGAAGCAACTATTTTAGATCAGAGAGAATTTTTTTGTTTGTTTTATTAAAGGAGTTTCTAGCATTAGAAATGAGCTGGAATAATATTCCTTTAAAATGTTCCATTCTGCTAGAGAAGCTGACTCTGCGAATGGGGTCCAAGGATGCTATTCCGCAGCTACTCCAGCAGACGCAGAACTGGGGTGCACAGACCCTGGTTGTGAAGAACAGAATAGCCTCATATACTATAGAGTAGTGTTTCCCAAACTTGGGACGCAGCTTGTTCAGGGAAAGCTCCTGGTGGGCTGGGCCTGTTTGTTTACCTGCTGCATCCGCAGGTTCGGCCGATCACGGCTCCCACTGGCATCAGTTTGCTGCTCCAGGCCAATGGGGGCTGCGGGAAGGGCAGCCAGCACATCCCTTGGCCCGCACCGCTTCCTGCAGCCCCCATTGGCCGAGAACAGCGAACCACGGCCAGTGAGAGACGCAATCAGCCGAACCTGCGGACGCGGCAGGTAAACAAATTGGCCCGGCCTGCCAGGGGCTTTCCCTGAACAAGCGGTGTCCCAAGTTTGGGAAACACTGCTATAGAGGAAGGCCTCTTGGAATATGAAGAATACCCTCACAAAATGGGCCCACCCCATGCAGAGGACTGGGCCCATTATCAAGAACAATATTCTACAATGGAACATGAATTATATATCACCGACCATTCCCAAACTCAGGATACATATAATAGGCCGGATTCCGCCCTGTTATAATGTCACTGAAGTCAGTGGAGTTACAACAGGGATGAATTTGACTGTCTTTAATTTTCAACATCAGATAATAAAAATCTTTCCAGTCCTTGATTTGTCCTCAACTGTGTCACCAGGACATACCTGATAGGACTGATGAAGACACAAAGGTTTCTTCTAGTGTAAAACAACTGCATTTGTTCAGCCTGGATGGCAGCATCTTGGCCATTAATTCTGGGCCAAAACAGGAATCTCAGCATTAGTTGCTTTTGGGACACTTAAGTCAATGGCTGTTCGGCTACTGATTTTGATAGGAGCAGCATTGGGTCTAGTTACATTACCTACGTTCTTAAACCACTGCATTCCAGATATAATCCTAGAAACCCGCATTAATGAGTCTTGTGCATGTTTCAAGATGAAGTGTAAGGAACTAACTGTTGTAAGTGTGACAGTGTAACTAGCTCAGCACCTTAGAGAAATGGATGGAGTGCTGGTGGGAAATAGTTGGCTACAGATCTAGGAAATCTGCAAATGAAACCTGGAAATATGGGTTTCAGAGTAACAGCCGTGTTAGTCTGTATTCGCAAAAAGAAAAGGAGTACTTGTGGCACCTTAGAGACTAACCAATTTGGGTTTATCATGGAAATGCCTTCTCAACCTTAATTTTAATCATTTCTAGTGCTATACTTTCATATGGAGGTTGCCAGATTGTGGTCTGTGTACCACTGATGGATGGCCTGTGGAGCGCATGCTGGTGGTCCAAGGAAAGATGATGATCACTATCATGCTAGCTGCTACTCCTCATTTCCAGCTGCTAAACCCCATTCAAATACAGCAAGAAATACTTTCAATACTTTCCTAAATATTATTTTTCCATATAAGCAATTGCTGTAGGTGCCACAGGAGTGTCATACGATTAGTCCTGGGAAGGGAAATGGTCCATGAGATTCATAGAATCATAGAATATCAGGGTTGGAAGGGACCTCAGGAGGTCATCTAGTCCAAGCCCCTGCTCAAAGCAGGACCAATCCCCTATTTCTTCCCCAGACTCCTAAATGCCCCCCTCAAGGATCGAACTCACAACCCTAGGTTTAGCAGGCCAATGCTCAAACCACTGAGCCATCTCTCCCCACCCGAGGAACAGGGTGGATGCCCATCAGTCTTCCTTTGTATTGAAAAATTGGTCCAGACTAGGAAAAAGTTGGAGAAACCCGTATCTAACAAACAATGGGCAGCTTAAAAGTGAATAGCAAGGAGCATGATGTATAGAATATACCGTAACAATTTTTCCACAGTGCTGTCCTGGAAGAGATTTTACCCCCCCCCCCCCATTTAAAATCTGTGTGAACCAGAGGGATAATATACTAACATTAGGGTCCAGGACTAGCTAAATACATCCGTCTGCAACGGATTAACCCATATATTGGCTGTGGTTGGTGTGTTGTTCAGAAGAGAAACAGTTAAATACACTACATGCAAAGCTTTCCTCTCAGATCCACATAGAAGATCCCCGTTCTGATGCTTTGCTTTCCTTTTCTATGTTACAGAGTAACAGCCGTGTTAGTGTGTCTTTGCAAAAAGAAAAGGAGTACTTGTGGCACCTTAGAGACTAACCAATTTATTTGAGCATGAGCTTTCGTGAGCTACAGCATCCGATGAAGTGAGCTGTAGCTCACGAAAGCTCATGCTCAAATAAATTGGTTAGTCTCTAAGGTGCCACAAGTACTCCTTTTCTTTTTTCTATGATAAACTTTGACTAACACACTTGGCAGATTGGTGAGTGTTAGGGAGAGTACAATACTGGATTCAGTATGAGCTGTCAAGCCCTAAGGAGGAGACTTTTCGCTTTAAGTGAGAAATAGTTTCAATGAGCTAGGAATTCCCCTTTCTCCAGAGCTGCTTTACTTTTGTTCCAGCAGTAATGCTCATTACATACCCATCGGGACTCATTCCCATCAATGCCGAGCAGACTGGATATTCTCTAAACTCGTTCACCCGTCTTTGCTGTACTAACATCCAAACAATTCTCCAGCCAAAGAAATCTACTTGCCAGAGTTCGCCACTGTTTATGATATCCTCACCTTTACTTACCGGAACAGATGAAAATATGATATCAGTTAAAATACCTTAAACCTTCAGCTCCTTAAGCCATGCACAGCTTCTTTAAATGGGGAGTGTCAGGACTATAGCACCAATCCTTGCATACCCAAAACTTCCAGTAAGAAGTGGAAATGCAGAAGTAGACCGTAAGCGGATCAAAGATTTTTTTATAAAATAAAATATTAACTAAAAAAAAAATCACTAAATATAATACTGTAATGTGGCAGTGTGAGCTCCAGATTAAAGGAGGACAGTGATTCTCAAACTTATTTGATTGGGCTCCCCTTCTTTTTGTTCATAGTGGTTTACACTCTTTCCCCCTAAGTACATATACCACCGTCCAGCAGCAGCACGGAAATGAGGATGGCACTGTGAAAAGTGATATTCACCAATATCACTTCCCAGCAGACATAGCACCCCACTGCCACTCTTACCTCTGCACTGCTGCTGCCTCCATGGGGCTGACAGCCAGAGCTCTGCTGTCTCCAGGTGAGGGACTGGGGGCAGAGAGGAACGAGAGCCCAAGTGGCGGGACTCTGGCTGCCCCTTTTATCCCTGCCTCCCAAGTGTGCACGGCATGGGTGGTGGGTATCGGAGGCTGTGCCTCCCCAAAAAGCCAGGTGTGGCCCTTGCCCACACTCTGCCCCCAGACCCTTTCCTGCTAGTTCCCCTGTCCCTGTGTTGTGGCCCCGGTTAGGGCTCAAGCTGGGGCCCTCCTGAAGCTCCAGGGCTGGGGCTAAGCCGCCTGCCCTCCCAGCGCTTCGGGGCTCGGAAGGAGTGGGACTGGGGGCAAGCCTCCCCCAGATCGCAGTTCACGCGCCACCCATGGTGCACAGCCCTTCTGCTTGAGCTCCAGCCACCCACGGCTGACAGCCAGAGCTCTTAAAAAATAAAAACAAAAACATAAAAAGGCACATACAACTCATGCCTCCCTTAACACATTACCCTAGTTCCCTTGGGAGGCCTGCCCCATAGTTTGAGATCCGCTGAACTAGGACAATATGAATGTGCCTACATGATAAAATGTTGACTTGCCTGTGAAACTACGTCGACATAGGGTCCATATCACTGTCAGTTCATGTTGTGGATTTCTTTGCCCAATACGAGAGAGGGGTGAGGATTAACACAGCAGACCAAGACAATCAAACAAGAATTCAGCTTATCAAGATGGAATTCTAGCTGATAATGAACAGCTGAACCTCTACCTCCAACAGCCTGCCAGCTCAGGAGAATCCCTACAAGAAAAAAAATGCAGAGCTGTTTGTTGTTACCCTTGTTCAGAGAGAGCTGTAGTAGTGAATATGACAAAGGAATGGGAGTCAGGAGACCTGGCTCTGAGTGACATGGGGAAATGACTTTAACCACTCAGTGCCTCAGTTTCCCCTTCTGTAAAAACAAAATCATCCTTATCTAACTTTGAGATTTCAAGAAAAAAACTATATAGGCCTGATGCCAGTCCTATTGAAATCAATGGGAGTTTGGCCATTTACTTTAATGGGAGCAGAATCAGACCCTATAAATGCAAAGCCTCATTATAGATGCCTCTTTACTATTCCCTCCCCCACATATTTTATTAAAAACCGGTGATCTAACAAATTTCACACTATGAAGTTCTATTACTAACTCAATTACAAATGTGTTGACTGAGCCATTCCCAGAAGTCCCGTCAATTGTTCTTCTTCCACTTAGTCATCCAGACACGAATCATTTAGAACATAGCTTTCCTGCTTTTTCCTGTCTCCAACTAATTTTATAACCCACTGACAACAAAGCTAGACTAAGGTCATTTCCTTAATCTCCAGCATAGTACATCCATCACTGCCTAAACGCATTACAAAACTTGCAGCATAAACTAGTAAACATGGCAGAAATCAGTGTTTTCCCCAAGAATTGAAATTAGGGTGGGTGTTGGAATATTCGGGGGGGGAGGTTTGAAGGCCAACAAGGGTTGAGACTGTGAGGGCATCGGTGGGCTGTATGGCACCATAGTAAAAACTGAAAAATGTTTCATGACCATTTTATTAAGATTTAAATCATGTTTTAAAATCATCACAGAAATTAAAGTTGGCTACTCAAGCCTACTATGAAGCACTACTTTGACATCCTTCTTGGTTTCTTGTTGTAATTTTGCACTCTTTGGCGTCTTCTTGTGTGTCCGGTACTGCCAGTCCTTCATATGCTCATGATCAGGCAGAAAGCGACTTCTTTCAGAACACAAAATTCTATTCAAAGAGGAAAAAGAATGCTCAACTGTAGCTGTTGTGACTGGGAGCAGCAAGAGATAGATTCCTACTTCTTTCATTCCAGGAAACATAGTACAAAGACTGGATCGAACCACTAGTGATGATAAAGAAGTTGAAGTTAAATCTTCGTTTGTCATATGATATTCCACTTTGTGCTCAAAATTTTTTATTCTGTCCCGATCACATAGCAACCCCACTGCCCGTAGTGCCTCACTCCACTCAACTGTAGGGGTTTTATAAGACAGGCATCTGTAAAAGCTACGTGGATGTTGAGTAGAATCCAGAAATCGCTACTGTAGATTTGTAAGAATCAAGTCTGTGTACTTTTTTAGCTGGCTTAACAAACCCTTCTTGTCCTCTTCACTTAAGGAGTCAATGTAAGTACCTTCATTAGTCAACTTCTGGACTGAACTCTTTTCTTCTTCCAGTACATTTTCAATAGATATCTCTGATTGATCCAAGCGTAGCTTCTATTGCTGGACAAAGATCTACTACTGTTGTAGCAGATGCCTGGATGACATTGTTTAATTACCCAAGTGGTTTCAACAGTAGACTTACAAGAGAGAAAATGGCGACAGTCTTCTCTAAACTTAGTAACAAAAGTTGTCCACCAGTCTTGCTACTTAGATCTGTCCTATCTTGGTGGATACTTTCCAAAGCCAGTAATAAGGGTTGCAGTAATTTTCAGACAACAGCCAAAAATCGCTCATGAGAAAGCCAGCGGGTTTTCCCAGGTTGGACTAATTTGAACTTCAATCCCAGTGTTTCTTCTATTTGTTTCCAAGACATTCAGTCCTTTTGGGCTCTTGCTGAAGAGTATAAAAAGCCATTACATTTATGGCTTTTTAATGTCTTTTGAAGATTCTGTAGCCTCTATTAGCACTAGCTGGAATACATGGCCTCTGCAGTGTGTATAGGAGAGATTAGGGTTACAGTTTTCTCTGAGGAAAGCTTTTACTCCACTATGTCTTTCAGAGAAGTTTGTAGCTCCACCAAATGCACAAGCAGCCATCTGTCTGGGGTTCAGTTTACAAGCATTTAACTCTTCTAAGATGTCATAGATGCAGCTGATGTGTCTTCTATAACCTGAACATCTAGAATGCATCTACTGGCCTACCACGAACATCAAGATAACATATGCAATGACTTAATACTTGATGCCTATTTGTATTGGTGCATTCATCAGCCATGTATGCATATATTTTGAATATGGTGAGAGAGTTCTTCACTTTTTCAACTGCTAAGTCTTTCACTGTTGCACCACATGCTTCTAGAGAGACAGCTGAGTTTTTTCAGGAAGATAGCGAACATCTGCTGGTCTTGTTTGAAACCAGTGTCCAACTTCAGGATTAACAATGACAATGCACTTAACATTCGCCTCCACTTTATAGTGTGGGGTACCTCTTGCTTAAATAGAAAGTATGATGCAACAGCCATGTTGGTTCACGTAAACTGAGTTGTGTTTCCAGCATTTTTAACAGCCTCATTAAGTTCTTCTAAAATTGGCTTTGACAGTGACTGGATAATAAGGTTTTCTGCATGTTGATGCAGTCCGGAGGCATGGTATTTTGCAGCCTTTTCATATAGGTTGTCAGTATTGGCTTAGTTGATCTGTCTGGCAAACCAAGCTCCCCACTTTTACTATATAAATCCATGGTAAGCCCACACCTTGAATACTGCGTGCAGTTCTGGTCACCACATCTCAAAAAAGATATATTGGAATTGGAAAAGGTACAGAAAAGGGCAACAAAAACTATTAGGGGTAGGGAACAGATTCCATATGAGGAGAGATGAAAAAGACTGGGACTTTTCAGCTTGGAAAAGAGACAACTAAGAGGGGATATGATAGAGGCTTATAAAATCTTGACTGATGTGGAGAAAATGAATAAGGAAGTGTCATTTACCCCTTCACTTAACACAAGAACTAGGGGTGACCCAATGAAATTAATAGGCAGCAAGTTTAAAACAAACAAAAGGAAGTATTTCTTCACACAACGCACAGTCACCCGTGGAACTTTTTGCCAGGGATGTTGTGAAGGCCAAAATTATAACAGGGTTCAAAAAAGAACTAGATAAGTTCATGGAGGTTAGATTCATCAATAGCTATTAGCCAGGATGGGCAGAGATGCAGCACCTTGCTCCAAGTATCCCTGGTCTCTGTCTGCCAGAAGCTGGGAGTGGACAACGGGGGTGGATCACTTAATGATTACCTGTTCTGTTCATTCCCTCTGAAGCACCTGGAACATTCACTGTCGGAAGACAGGAGGTTGGGCTAGATGGACCATTGGTCTGACCCAATATGGCGTTCTTACATAAAAAATAATTATAATAATAAAAAAGTTTAGTACAGAAACTCCCCAAGACAATGACCTCTTGAGATAGCGATGATGTGAGATAACGACCTGGGCAAATAATGCATTTTAAAAATCTTGGCCTACTAGGAAATATATATTTATACAAGTTTCCCAGTCACAAATCTAGTATTCTGGAGCAAAGTCACTAAAACATATGCTCTGGCTGCTGCTGTTTTTCATGCCACTGTTCACTCTACCACTCCATCCCAATGGCCCTGCACTGTCACCTTCTGCTGCCACCTGCCACTGTGACCTCTGTGAGTCAGTCTCTCGAGGTTCCACCGGCTCTCAGTGATTTTAGCTCTCAGTGGGGGAACCTCGCTGCTAGTACAGGCTGGGCAGCCTCTTCCACAGAAACACTGTCCCACAGCAGGTCTAAGCAGTTAGACCTGATTATCAGTGATTTCAGCTCCAGTGGCCACTTAACAAACCAAAAGACTCTCTATGGAGCCTAATCAGCTCTCTATCTCTAAACAGGAGAGAGGAGCAGGTCAAATAGTGCCTGTGACTCTTAGGCAGAGCCCACCCCACAGCAAAACACCTGTATCCCACCCTCTCTCTTTTCACTAGGATCTGGCATCCAAACCTCCTGCTCAGCAAGTGAAGTTGAGGATGACCAGTGCTTAATTTGTAATGAAACTGGTGCCGGGGCTCAAACAAGTTTGTTACTTTCATAACTGATGTGACAAGCCCAGGGGTCCCAGGGCTATGAACTGACAAGCCTAGAGGTGCTGGGGCTTGGCCCTGGCAAGCGCTAGCACAAACTAAGTACTGAGGAAGACCCCCTCATTCAGGCAGGCTGAGTACAGTTCTGCTGCCCTTTACTCATACAATAAGGATAACAACATTTCATGACCCCCCACATTTAATAATTTTATTAAGATAATGTTGAAATAAAAAATGGTACAGAGTTCAAGCATAGAGGTTTCTGGTTGTCAGGGAATAAGGTACAGATTATCAAGGCGTGCGAAATTCGGTTTAGGAGCTGATGGAGTAAGGATTACATAATAATCTGCAATCTCCCCGACTGGGGGTAAAAGTTTAACTGGTCAGAGTACAGACATTGAGATATGGGGGTAAGTTATCCATATAACGGCTACGTTCAGGTGCGGAGAATAGTGAGCGGATACGATGGTGTGGATGGGTCTACCCTCATTTGGTGGGATTTAATGTTCAGTGGGTTTATGGTTCCAGTTCATACGGTCCAATGGGGAAAGCCTCTCAGTCCCTTTCCCACAGTGGATGCACAATGTCGTACCGGCTCACTCCTCCTGGTACTGTCGGTGGCCGGTGATGTGCTCGATGTAGATGTCCCTGGACCATCGGATGGTGTCCGAGACCATGAGGCGCCGCATGAGCCATGCGTAGCGTCTACCGATCCCGCAGGTCCGCAGCACACGCTCGTTGCAGAGGTCCCAAGCACCCAGGGCTCCGACGATCAGGGCATCCAGCTGCACCTCGTAGCCCTTCGCTCTCAGGGTGTCGGCCAGAGAGGCATATTTTTCCAGTTTCCGAGCTCAGGCTTCTCGGAAGGCCAGGGTCCTGTTCTCGAAGGGGACTGTGATGTCAATGAGGATGATCTTTTTCTGGGCCTCGTCGGTGATGACCACGTCGGGTCGCAGCAGGCTGTCGGTACCGGGGATGGCACAGTTCACGGCGACCGCCCCCAGGCACGGTGCAATGGCTTTCACCAGGCGGTTCTGGATAGCATTGTGGCGCAGCTGCCAGGCTCTGGAGTGGGGCTTGCAGCTGCACAGGACGTGGGGCAGGGTCTCGTTGGAGTAGCCGCACTTCCTGCAACGCTTGTCTCGGTTCCCGTGGCGGATGGCTCCGTTGAACGGGACGCAGTTGAGCCGGGCACGGTGGATGTACCGCCAGTCGGCAAAGCCGCCCCTGGCGAGGAAGTGGTTGCTGGCGTCCCACTTGCTGGTCAGTTCGAAGGCATTTCCCTGGTCCGGCTTACGCTTCAAGGCTTCTATGTACAGCGAGTGGATGGCTGCCTTCAGGGTCCTCTCCAGCATGCCCCTGGCGCTCGGGGTGATGATGGTGTTGTCCTCAGACAGTGATTTGTAACCCAGCATCAGCCAAAATTGAACACTTGGGCAGCACAGCTCTGTCTGCTGGATACCTAGGCAGAGTAGGTGAGTTCATGTAAATACAGTCTGGTCCTGAAGCCTTTCCACCCACCACTGAGTCATCAGTAGCTGTCAGGGGAGAGCTCAGTCAGACCTTGCTTACAAATCATAATTTGAAATTATTAGGTAGGCCAATATAGCCAAACCAAATATACTGACATTGTCATAAATAACAGCTGCATGAGGAAGCTAGTCTTTCTTCATATTTTTCAAACCCATTATGCTTTCTCAGGTACAAGTATTTTCTCATATACAAGTCCTCCTTTTCTTTTCTCATATACTGTATATGCTTTTAAAGTGTGTATTAATGTTTCAATTTAAATTGGCAACACTGTGTGTAACCGGCGGGGTGTTAGGGAAATTTTTTTGGGGGGGCCTTAGGGAAATCCCCACTCCTCCAGATGAAACTATGAAGATACAGTAGAACCTCAGAGTTACAAACACCTTGGGAATGGAGATTGTCCATAACACTGAAATGTTCACAACTCTGAACAAAACATTATGGTTGTTCTTTCAAAAGTTTACAGCTGAACATTGACTTAACACAGCTTTGAAACTTTACTATGCAGAAGAGAAATGCTGCTTTTAACCACCTTAATTTAAATGAAACAAGCACAGACACAGTTTCCTCACCTTGTCAAAAAATGTTTAAACTTTTCCTTTTTTAAAGCAGCATACATTTAACACAATACTGTACTTGCTTTTATTTCCTCCCTCCCCATCTCTGCTGCTGCCTGACTGTGTACATCTGGTTCCAAATGAGGTGTGCGATTGACTAGTCAGTTCATATTTCTGGTGTTCGTAACTCTGATGAAGTGGGCTGTAGCTCACGAAAGCTTATGCTCTAATAAATTTGTTAGTCTCTAGGGTGCCACAAGAACTCCTTTTCTTTTTGCGAATAGAGACTAACACGGCTACTACTCTGAAACTTTTCTTTTTTTGAGATTCTACTGTAGCTCTTTATCACCACCAAGAGGAAATAACCTTAAAGAAAGCTTTCACACTCAACCACTAGTAATTACTATAAAATGAAAAATATCCTTCCATCAATCTAGGAATTTTTATTTTTATATAATTGATGAGAAAATTTCCATTTATTTGAAATGTAGCATGAACAATTATATTCAATCACACGCTTGTCTATACCAAAGCAGCCTCTTATCATCCCATGACCAGTTTGAGTGCTGTAGCTCACGAAAGCTTATGCTCTAATAAATTTGTTAGTCTCTAAGGTGCCACAAGTCCTCCTTTTCTTTTTATGAAAATAACTGATGTTTCTGAATGAAATGTACAATGTGAAACATAAGACGTAAAAAAGAAAAGGAATAAGAACAACAGATTGACAGGTCTGCCTCAGACATGTGAAACTGTCCACAGAACATGGAAGATAAAAAAAGAGTTCTACCTGGGGCTGTCAGAGGTTGGGAAACAGCCAGTACTGTACAGCTGTTACTTTCTTTAGTTATTCTATTTTGCTGCCTTTTCATTAGCTGTTTTTTTAGATGCTGATTGGCCTTTTGCCTCCACGTATTTGAGAAAAATCTCCTCCTTAGACTAAAATTTTTACTAATCTATGATTTCAGTTACTACTGTATTTTTCTCACATTCACTTCCAGTTTTTGTACACACCTTTCGTTTTTTCTCTGGTGGATACCAATGTGGCTCTTGACTTCCACTAATGAGAGCAACTGTTTCCGCACCACCAGATTAGAAACAATTTCTCCCTTTATAAACATACCTGTGGAAGCAGCATCTCCCTCATTCTGATTTTGTTTTCAGAGTCTCAGTGCACTGAAGCAAGCTCAGCTCTCAGGTTCATTTACAATCAGTACCTGAACTGCAGGGCTGGGGGAGAAGGGATGGATGGTTTTCACCTCCTGTTTTTAAAATGGTAGCAGTAGCAAATGGAAATCTGGCATAGTCACCTATACTACCATCTTTCCCCATGCCCAATTTGGTCACTGACAGCATTAGGCCATATTCAGGAGGATATGTCTCCTCCCCATTCAAAGAAGGGGTTTGTCCTGGTGTTGCTGACCAAATATAACCTCTTCCCACACTGCTGTGGAGTGTGTTGTTTACCAGCTGGTGCCCTGCCTTCAGAGGTGACTACATTTCAGTGACCTTTGTGGCTAAAAAAAGTCACAGAATGGACAGAGCTAGAGAGACATCAAATGGTGTGATAATTACGTCCCTACTCCTGCAAACATTTATGCACATATTAAGTAATTTTACACATGTGAGTAGTCCCATTAAACTCACTGTGACTACTCGCTTGTGTAAAATTGCTTATGAGCATGAGTATTGGCAGGATCATGGCCTATGTTACAATTACGTTCCATCTATATCTCTTTCTAAATTAGACTAATGAGATTTTAAATATTGCATCAATGTTAATTTTAATCATAGATTCATAGAGTTTAAGGTCAGAAGGGATCATTAGATCATCTAGCTTGATCTCCTCTATAACACAGGCCAGAGAATCTCTCCCAGTTATCCTTGCACTGAGCCCAGTGTTTTGCGTTTGATTAAAGCATATCTTCCAGAAAAGCACCTGCTACTTAGCCAGTTTTTAATCCATTTAACATGTTCTTTATTGCTACTATATTTTGCTAATTTTTAAATCAGACTATCATGTGGTACTTAGACACCTTACAAAAGTCTTAAAAGCTAACTACATAAATGTAATGTACTTATCAAACTTGAGATCTCATCAAAGAATGAAATCAGGTTTGACTGACAAGACCTATCCTTCATAAAACTATGTTGATTGGCATTAATTACATTCTTATCCTTAATTCTGTATCAGTTGAATCCCATATTAACTTTTACATTATTTTGCCCAGAGTTTGTTAGGTTAACCTTACCCATCATCCCAGTGCAGACCCAAGTCATCCCACTTGTCCTTTTTGAATACTGGCACAACATGAGCACTCTTCTAGTCTTCCAGAATTTCCCCAGTACTCCATTAAAATTAACATAAGCAGGCCAGAGACCTCCTAAGCCAATTCTTTTAGGACTCCTGGATACAAATTAGGCAGGTTTGCTGACTCAAAAATGTTAATCCCTTTAAGATGTTGCTTAACATTCTCCTTAGTTACTAATGCACTGGGATGTACTCTATCATCCTCATGTGATATGAATGCACCATCTTGTTTCTTTCCAAATACAGAACAGAAATATTTATTGTACACTTCTGCCTTTTCTTAACATTGTTAACAATCTTACCATCTCCATCTGATTATGGGCCTATAGCATTGCTAGGATTAATTCTGTTCCTAATATACATTAAAAGCTCCTTATTGTCTTTAGCCAGTCATATTTTTTCCTGATACATTTAGCTTCCCTTATCAATTTTCTACAATTCATAACTTCTAATTTATATTGATTGGTACCTGTTTCTCCTTTTTTCCATATATTAGATATTGCTGCCTTCACTTCACCACTGAACCAGGATGGGCTTTTAGCCAAATGGAACTTTGTCTTTTTAAGTCATCTAATAAACCCTTCCTAAAGAACTCCCTCTTTTCATTCACATTTTTCAGTTTTAATTTTATACCAATTTCACTCATAATTTTCATCAAATTTGGAAAATTATCCCTTTTGAAGCACTGAGTGTGTGTGTGTATATATATATATAAACAAACTGGCTGGGACTGTTCTCTGCTTGCCCATATTGAATATAATCAGGTCATGATCATTGATCCCTCTGCAATCAGCAACTTTTGGTTCAGTGATTAAATTCATCTTTATCCAACACAAGGAGTTCCACAATATAGTTACATTAGGTTTGGGGCAATAACTTTTGTGTTAGGAACTTACCAATAATTTTTAGAACCTCTAAAGATGTTTTAGTACTGTCTCCATGAGTCCTCCTGCACATATCTTCCTGAAGTTACCCATAACAACACAGTTTTTCTTTGCACACATTACAGATAGATGCTTAAGATGTAATTCATAGTTTCCTCCAGTGTGGTTTGTAACAGACACCCCATCAATACCCCCTCTTGGGCTTTGTTAGTTAGCACATAAATGCACACACATCCAAGATCCAGTAGTTCTGAGTTATCAATAACTCTAAAACAGGTAATGGTGTTTTTCATGTAGCATACCTCCCACCTCTTTGCCCTCTCTATCTTTCCTGAACAGTTTATTACCAGTGATTTTAACAGTCCAATCACACAAATCATCCCACCAAGTTTCACAAATGCTAATTATATCAAAATTTCTTCCCATCAATGGGAATTCCCAATTTCTTTTGTTTAATTCACAGAGTCCCAGCTTTGGTATATCAGCAATTTAAAAATGTCTTCTCTTGTCATTCATTGTCACATTGATTCAATTTGTTAATTATATGCTGAGTTTGAACCACATCTGCCTCCTTAGCCCCCTCCAGGCCCTGCTCCCTCCCTCCTCCATCCCTGATGAGATCCAGGGAGGCAGAGGAAAGGAAATGTCCTTGGAGTAGAAGCTATATAGACCAGATCTGATGGGAAAAACTCTACAAGTTTCTGACCCCCCTGGAGCCATCATACAGGTTTGCCGCAAGGCAGAATCTGCCCATCCTGAATCCAGCACGGTCCCTGTGAAGTTCTCACTCCCCTGTCTGTTTGACCTTCCCCTCTCCTCATCCCAGAGGCAGGGAGTGTGTGGGGTACTCACTGGTAGCCAATGGGAAAGAGGTGCCTCTCAATAGGTCCATCAGCATCCCCCGGCTGTTGATCTTGGTGAAGTCAATCATCATGTTGATGGCATTAGATTCAAGGACAACCATAAAAAGAAAAGGAGTACTTGTGGCACCTTAGAGACTAACCAATCTATCTGAGCATAAGCTTTCGTGAGCTACAGCTCACTTCATTGGATGCATACTGTGGAAAGTGTAGAAGATCTTTTTATACACACAAAGCATGAAAAAATACCTCCTCCCACCCCACTCTCCTGGGGGGAGGTATTTTTTCATGCTTTGGGTGTATAAAAAGATCTTCTACACTTTCCACAGTATGCATCCGATGAAGTGAGCTGTAGCTCACAAAAGCTTATGCTCAAATAAATTGGTTAGTCTCTAAGATGCCACAAGTACTCCTTTTCTTTTTGCGAATACAGACTAACACGGCTGTTACTCTGAAAGGACAACCATGAATTTCTCCTCAAAGAGGATGCCCTCAAAGTTGATGTCGACCGTGCAGGAGATCAAACCTGTCCTCCTTGAAGCTCTCTGCCTCAGCTAGCAATTAAATGCAAACTCTTCATTAGTGATAAAAATTGGTGCTAATGCTAATTATGTCTCTGTAGAAGTGGTTTTATCAAAGTGCATTTGATTTCACACATTTAGAATCCCCCAGGTATTTAGGTTTGCTTGTTTTCATGAAAAATGAGCAGTTTTACAGACTGAAGGAGGAGAGATATGGTGGCTGCAATTACAGTGTTGCCAACTCTTGTGATTTCATTGAGTCCTGAAGATAGATCGGGATGGGCAAACTTTTTGGCCAGAGGACCACATCTGGGAATAGAAATTGTATGACAGGCCATGACTGCTCACAAAATTGGGGTTGGGGTGCGGGAGGGAGTGTGGGTTCTGGGGTGGGGCCAGAAATGAGGAGTTCAGGGTGCAGGAGGGGGCTCTGGTTGGGGGTGCGGGCTCTGGGGATGAGGGGTCTTTGGTGCATGAAGGTGCTCCAGGCTAGGTCCAAGAGGTTCAGAGGGGGATCAGGGCTGGGGCAGGGGGGCGGAGCAAGGGCTCTGACTGGGGGTGTAGGCTCTGGGGTGGGGCTGGGGGGTTTGGGGTGCAGAAGGGTGCTCTAGGCTGGGATTGAGGGGTTCGGAGGGTGGAAGGATCAGGGCTGGGGCACAGGGAGAGGCTCAGGGTGCAGGCTCCGGGCGGTGCTTACCTCAACCGGCTCCAGGAAGTAGCTGCATGTACCCTCTCCAGCTTCTACGCAGAGGCATAACCAGGTGGTTCCGCACCCTGCCCCAACTGCAGGCACAGCCCCTGCAGCTCCCATTGGCTGTGGTTCCCACCCAATGGGAGCTACAAGGTCGGAGGCAGTGTGCAGAGCGGAGCCCCCTGGCCGCCCCTACACCTAGGAGCTGGAGAGGGCCGTGTCACTGTTTCCGGGAGCTGCGTGGAGCGGACCCTGACTCTGCTCCACAGCTGGAGCAGGGCAAGTCCCAGACTTTGCTCCCCAGCAGGAGCTCAAGGGCCAGATAAAAGCGGCCCAATGGGTGGTAGTTTGCCCACCCCTAAGATAGACAGTATTTTTCTTAAAGCCTCAGTTTCTGGAGTGAAGTGATTATGGAAGAATCTCAGCTTCCATTAAACAAACAAACATTGCTCCTAGCTCTCACCGTTGAAGAGAAGAAGTTAAAAATATGATCCGACTGTAACCTAAAGGCTCAAACGCCAGATGGTTAATAAAAACCTCCCAACTCAGTTTTAAACCCACTTCAGGGTTTGGCAGCCTGGCTCGGGATTGTGGAGCTCTGGTCTGTCTCTGCCGCAAAGAGCGGCCCCCAGGGTGCGGGCGGCAGGCAGCACCGCCGGGGGGACCACAAGGGCCCTGCAGCTCTGAGGGGTTGCACAGGGCCCGCTCTGGGATGTGCCGTTCAGGGCCTGGCACAATAGGGCCCTGGCCTGCAGGCCCTACCCTGAGACAAAGCACAGCCCCGGCTCCCGCCCGCGGGGAAGGCCTGGCTCGCAGGCTGCTCCGCTGCCTCCGCCGTCCCCGCTGAGGGCGCTCGGAGGCGCGGCCGGGGGCCCCGGCTCACCCCCAGGGCGGCGCGGCAGGCCCTGGGGGCAGGGGAGCCCCGTGACGCAGGCAGCAGCCACGCGCACGGCGAGGCCAGGCCCTGGCATTCGCGCCGCCGGCGGCTTTCCCGCCCGCCAGCCAGCTGGGGAGGGGGAGGGAGTGCGTCACTGCAACGCGCCGAGAGGGGGATGACGTCTAACGACAGCGCCGGTCCCGAGGGGAGGAGGGAGCGGCGGCGGATTGAAAATGGTCTGGGGCGGTAGAGCGCGGGACGGGGCAGCGGGGCGAGGTGAGGGGCCCCCCTGGGCCGCGGGGCAGGAAGCTGTAGGTGGGGGGGCATGTGCTCCCGCTCCTTGCTGCTAGAGGCCCCCGCGCGAGGTGGGGAGACGCCCCCTCCCTCCCGCCGGGGTCCGGCTCCCGGGAGAACGGGCTGGAGATTGGGGGCGGGGCTGGAGGGGGTCTGAGCCCTAGGGGGAGGCTGTGAGCAGCGCCCCCAATATCCAGCCCCCTGGAAGGGGTCTCAGCCTTAGGGGGAGGCTGTGAGCAGCACCCCTAGTATCCATCCCCCTGAAGGGGTCTGAGCCCCAAGCGGGGAGGCTGTAAGCAGCGCCCCCAGTATCCATCCCCCTGGAGGGGTCTGAGCCCCAAGGGGGAGGCTGTAAGCAGTGCCCGCAATATCCAGCCCCCTGGAGGAGGTCTCAGCCTTAGGGGCAGGCTGTGAGCAGCGCCCCCAGTATCCAGCCCCCTGAAGGGATCTGAGCCCCAAGGGGGGAGGCTGTAATCTGGGCCCCCAATATCCAGCCCCCGGAGGGGTCTGAGCCCCAAGGGGGAGGCTGTAAGCAGTGCCCCCAATATCTAGCCCCTTGGAGGGGGTCTCAGCCTTAGGGGGAGGCTGTAAGCAGCGCCCCCAGTTTCCAGCCCTCTGGAGGGGTCTGAGTCCTAGGGGGAGGCTGTAATCTGGGCCCCCAATATCCAGCCCCCTGGAGGGGTCTGAGCCCCAAGGGGAAGGCTGTAAGCAGTGCCCCCAGTATCCAGCCCCCTGAAGGGATCTGAGCCCCAGGGGGGGAGGCTGTAATCTGGGCCCCCAATATCCAGCCCCCGGAGGGGTCTGAGCCCCAAGGGGGGAGGCTGTAAGCAGTGCCCCCAATATCCAGCCCCCTGGAGGGGTCTGAGCCCCAAGGGGAAGGCTGTAAGCAGTGCCCCCAATATCTAGCCCCTTGGAGGGGGTCTCAGCCTTAGGGGGAGGCTGTGAGCAGCGCCCCCAGTTTCCAGCCCTCTGGAGGGGTCTGAGTCCTAGGGGGAGGCTGTAATCTGGGCCCCCAATATCCAGCCCCCTGGAGGGGTCTGAGCCCCAAGGGGAAGGCTGTAAGCGCCCCCAATATCCAGCCCCCTGGATAGGGTCTCAGTCCCGGGGGGAGAGGCTGTAAGCAGGGCCCCCAATATCCGGCCCCCAATATCCAGCCCCCTGGAGGGAGTCTCAGCCCCACCACTCCCCGACAAACATAAAACCTTCCAGGATCCTGTCTCTCTTGGTCCCTTCAGCCGCTGGTGGTAATGTGAAAAGGAGTACTAGTGGCATCTTAGAGACTAACCAATTTATTTGAGTATAAGCTTTTGTGAGCTGGTTAGTCTCTAAGGTGCCACTAGTGCTCCTTTTCTTTTTGCGAATACAGATTAAAACGGCTGCTACTCTGAAACTGGTGGTAATGTGCTTGTGTTCCCTGTGTCAGCAGCCACCATCTCAGCGGGAGCTATAGCATGAGCTATTTGCAGACAATCTCACATCTGGATAGTGTCTTCTTTCTCTTGCTGGACTGGTGCTTCCATAAACACGTCATACAGTCCATGCCATACAGGTTGTGTCCCCTAGAGATGGTTTTGTGCCCCTGCATTGGCTGCAGTCTAATTAAACAAAGGCTCTTTTTGCATCCTTCCCCCAACCCCCAAGTTATGTTTATTTGGAAAAGACTGTATTATTTCTATGCGAATGTGCAGTGTTATCAACTTTGGGGAAATTACAGCGTAGTCACCTTTGTCAGGGATCTGCCTTGGTTTACTCCAGTTCACATAGACATAATAAACATGCATTTTGCCTGTTTTCATGCATAAACATGAATATATCAGAAAGTGAGTTGTAGCAGTGTTGTAACATGAGATTTTAATATTCACTTAGATGTTTCTATCTCTTTTCTTTCCAGTGGTTTCCTGAGATCACACCTCCTTTGGGGTATTGTAGAAAGACAGTTATGGCTGTCCCTCACTTACAACAGCCTAGCTTCCTATTGGTAAGTGCCAGTACAGATGGTGTTAGGTTAGGAAAGTCTTGTGGTGATATTGCTTTTGACTAATGAATTGCCAAATAATCACTTGAAAATTTAATCCTCCACATATTAATTCCTGACAATTTATCTATAAGCAGAATGTATAGCATAAAATCTGAAAGCATTCTGTGGAAATGCACTGAGAAAGTTCCAGCTCCTCTTCTCAAATACTCTAGTGTGTGATGACCATTCTAAATGTCATGTAGTCTTATTTTCATAGAACTTAAATGGTCACAAATTGAGTACTTGCTCTTTAATTTAAAACTTGTAATGTAGATCCAAGTAGGTAAAAAAACCTGTATCTGAGATTTGTCTTGAGTTAAAAAATACTTATGTTTAGAGTAAATCTTATGATGGAAACAATGACAGCCCATTGCTTTTTTACAAGAGCAATATTGTAACTAGAGAATTCTCTGCCAAGATCTTTATAAGTGTTGCCCTTTTTACTTTCTCTTGAAGAAGTGATGTGATTTCAGTTTCTGTCCATAACAGGCCAGTTTGAAGGCAGATTGCATGAACAAGCCCTTTGCTCAGAGGTGTCATGATCTGGAGATAGTCATTGAAGATTTTCCTGCCAAGGTACAGCTACCTTTCAATGAATGTAGTCCAAGCTATGCCTCAGTGGAGTTATAAAAATATTATTTTAAAAATATTTCTCTTTATTCTGGCCTTTGTAAAGAGTTTTAAGATTCTTATGTGAAGTTTTATGAGTTCAGTAGTTTCCCAAAAGTTACCTAACTTTTCCATTAGTTACAAAACTCCAAATTTTTAATTGATCACATTCTTAATCATACTTTTCATTCTCTACTGAAATGCCAAATATGAGGACACTAATATTTTAAGATGTGACACATGACTGATACTAACCAGTTGAGTTGGAACATAGTAGTCTAGGGATAAAGAATGAGGTTTTCTGCTACCTTAATCACTCTAAATTGAAAACTTTTATGGTAACAATATGATGTGCAGATCTGCTTACCCCATCTCAAAAAAGATACACTGGAATTGGAAAAGGTACAGAAAAGGGCAACAAAAATTATTAAGAGTATAGAACAGCTTCCATATGAGGAGAGATTAATAAGACTGGGACTTTTCAGCTTGGAAAAGAGACGACTGGGGGGGGATATGATAAAGATCTATAAAATCATGATTGATGTGGAGAAAGTAAATAAGGAACTGTTATCTAGGGGTCACCAAATGAAATTAATAGGTAGCAGGTTTAAAACAAACAAAAGGAAGTATTTCTTCACACAATGCACAGTCAGTGTGTGGAATTCTTTGCCACAGGATATTGTGAAGGCCAAGACTGTAACAGGATTCATTAAAGAATTAGAGAAGTTCATGGAGGATAGGTCCATCAGTGGCTATTAGCCAGGATGGGCAAGGATGCAAAACCATGCTCTGAAGTATCCCTAGCCTCTGTTTGCCAGAAGCTGGGTATAGGCAACACGGAATGGATCACTTGATGATTACCTGTTCTGTTCATTCCCTCTGAAGCACCTGGCATTGACCACTATTGGAAGACAGGATATTGGGCTAGATGAACCTTTGGTCTGACCCATTATGGCCGTTCTTATGTTCAGTCTATAAAATGATGGGAATCAAGGAATTAGAAAACAGGCAGAGTCTAACTTCACATCAAGGGGGATGGAATATATGTTTGCATTTAAATTTCTTTAAATTATTTCCACTGAATGTTCTGCACATAGAAGTGTGCCCTGGAAATAAAAAAAATTATGCATATTTTGAGTGTAGTTGGTGGAAAATATTTCTTGCATTCAGATGTCTGAAATTAAGACTCTTCAGACAAAGAATCTACACCTGAACAGCAATCTTTCTTTTTTTAAAATTTTATTTATCTATTATGACTCCAACCCTTTTTCTGGTTGTTTTCCTGTAGGAACTGCATGCCATCTTCCCATGGCTAGTGGAGAATATTTTTGGTAGTTTGGATGGCATTATCATAGGTTGGAATCTTCGCTGTTTGCATGGAAGAGTGAATCCTACAGAGTATGCTATTGCGCTGGATTTCCTGGATCCCAGGTAAATGTGCCAACTTTAGAGCAGTGGAAAATTCATGGTGAATTAATAAACTAGTATTTGACATGTTTCCTCGTGTGTAAACATTCATCTACAAAAGGGGTCAAAAAAAAAAAAGATGCTCACTGTTTTTCCTCATCCTTGCTTACAGTGGCCCGATGATGAAGCTGGTTTACAAACTCCAAGCTGAGGAGTACAGATATGAATTTCCAGTCTCCTATCTTCCAGTAAGTAACTGTTAAAGGTTATGTAAGAGAAAATTATTTTGGTGTTGCACCCATTGGAACGTTACTTACTCAGATACTCTGGGTTCAGCATAGGGCCTGCCACTGTAGTATTTGAATTACTGTTTCATAGCATAGCAGGCTCTGGAGATGGGATTTCTAGATTGTTGATTGTTTCAGAGGGCTGTTAGAGGCAGAGCATTCATTGTCATGATGGATTTTTTAAGAAGTTGTGCTGTTAGTTTATGTTACTATCAGCAACTTCTGTGCTGTTCAACTAAGAAATTTCACTTCTCTTTTTTATTATTTGGCTGCCAAAATAGGCACTAGACTATTTTTGTCTTGATTACCAATGGATGGAGTTTAAAACTTCTCTTCCAAACTTGTTGGAAAGCATCCCCACCTCTAACAACATCTCATATCTCTCAGATGCTTCATTCCTGTAAGTTTAATGAAGATTAACTATCATCCTGGTTATGGAACATAACACTTTATGGTTGTAGGAAAACAGGTTTTCCATGGAAGCGTCGTGAAATAACTTTTCCATTGCAACCAAATAGCCACAGTCTAGAACAAAGAACCAGTCATCTTTTTACAGTCCGATACAAGAATACATCCTCAAAAACTCATTCACATATTCTTAGTAGTCTGGTAGGTATCTCATTACTCCCTCTCTTTTCAGGGCCCTGTGAAGGCTTCAATGCAAGAACGAGTCCTACCAGAATGCTCACTATACCACAACAAAGTCCAGTTCCCTCCATCTGGAGGCCTGGGCTCGAACTTGGCCCTCAGTATCCTTTTGACAATTGAAGGGTTTACATTTTTTAATTCCTTTTAATATTTTAAGTGACTAAAACTGAGAAATCAAGATCCATTTCTGCTGTTTGCTTACTGTACTTAGCTGTACAGTGATGTGCCTTAGTCCAATGCTGCTATGTTCAGATTGCAAACACAGTAGAGGAATGTTTAGACTTAAACTTGTCATCCATTGAAATCTTGAATGTGTGAAAACTTCTAGGATGATATTCTGGCCTCATCGAAGTTGATGGCAAAACTCCCATTGACTTCAGTGGGCCCGGGATTTCAGCCCTTATGTTTCATAAATATTTCTAGGTTGTTTGTCTGGTATGGAGAAGAAACCTAAATTACTTGACAGTGTGTAATAAACACCTGGGAAGAGAGCAAGAGATCAAACCTGAACTTGCTGTTGAGCTCTAGAAAGTCTTCTAAAACTAGCACTGAGATACTGAAGATTTAAAAGGCCAATAAGTTCATATCATGTTTCCAATAAGCTGTACTTATTGTATCCTTGACTCTGTCTCTCCAGATCCTTTTGAATATTACATGTTTTACTTTGCAATAAGCCTTATCACACAGAGGGTAAGTAAATTTTATCCTTTTTTCCCTTTAAAGTGGCATCATTCTGGCAAACCATTTCTTCACTGCACTTTGAAAGCTTCCATCTTCTCTAAATGCAAGCACCTAGTTAAACTAAATCTTGCACCTGTTGCTTGTAAATACCATTTGATATGATGAAAACATAGGCAGTGATTATACACATCTATATAATGGTACACATCTTCCTCTTCTCAGTGCTGCATTCCATCGTTGGTGGCTGAGGATGAATGAGGTATAGAAACTTCAGCTTTCTGTGCACTCTTACTTTATACCTGCTGAGCATGTTGATCATCTTTCGTACTTTGTTGTACAAACAATACACATGGCAGTCTTATATTATACTGCGCACCAAACTTCCCTTGTTTTTAGCAGTATCTAATGTTGCTGTCAGATGTGAAGTGTGATTCAATACACTAATCATTGCAGAAGAGCTCATGAAAATGCAGATCTTTAAAGCTAGAATAGAACACTATGAACATCCAGTTTGATTTCTTGCATAACACAGGCCATAGAATTTCATCCAGTAATTCCTGCATCAGACCCAGAATGAGATTTATCAGGTCCTGAAATCCCTGTTCCCAGTGACTTATTGTAACAGTGTGTGTATTTACTTATTGTAGCTATATGGTGTGTGTATATATTCCAGAACTCTCCTACCACCCATCATGTCAGCCCTTCAAACAGCGCTTATTTCAATCTGGTGGACACATACCTGAAATGGTTCCTTCCTACAGAAGGAAGTGTTCTTCCTCCACCTTCTTCCAATCCTGGCGGGGGCATCCCTTCACCTGCTCCTAGGTAATAACTTGGTAAATTTGCGTTATCCGTGCTAGACTGCATGGGCAGTGCTCACAAAAACTGGCTTGCTTCAATTATGAGTTCTCACCCCAGATATTGTAAGAAAATGCCACCATTTTTATATTGTGTGTATATGCATACATAAAATAAACATGATTGTACCTGTATAGTAGTCTTACAATGGAGGATATAATACAGGGGTCACTGAAAGCTGAGAAACTTTTCTCCTGAAAGTTTGCTGGCCTTTAGTAGTGGAGCCAGAGATGAGTTATAAATGTGGTTTGTAGCTGTTGGATTTTTTTCATTCAATACCACTAATTATGGCTCCTGCTGTGACTAGTGTGGGACACACTCACCATCCACCCAGGAGTGGCTTGTACCATTTAATGCATATGCCGTGCAGTCAGGGAGAAACTGAATTGGTCTTGGCTGTAGCTGAAGGAACTTCTCACATTCTAACAATTTTGCTGACTCCAGACAATTTTGGCAAACAGTATCTTCTGTTTTAACTTTTTGATGTTGCCAGCTTCAGTCTCTGCTGCTATAAACTTCCATGTCCTAGTTAACAATGCGTCAGTGTTTCCTTGCAAGCTACCAATTGTTGTGGGTTTCTTACTTGATCTGGTATACAAAGCCTGGGTAGAATTTTTTATTTTACTATCCAGCATACAAAAGGGTTATCAAAGTTTAGGTGGCAGACTATGCATAACTATATATGTTGATTTTATTGAGCCACAAACTGTGAAGGACCTGAGGAAAGAATTTCAACCTCTTACTAAAGTTTTTTGAGCTTCTGTGTAGTTTTGACTTATGCTCTTCAATTAGCCTTGCAAAATGGACATGAAAATTTACCAGCACATGCACAAAATCTACAATGATTAATAGGGATAAAGCTGGTATCTTACTCATCTGGGATGAGTGGGAATGTATAATTTTTGTAAAGATAATTCTGAATTTGGTATTTTTATGTATTATTTTTATCATCAAAAATGTTTATTTACTCAAATATATATTGTTGTGGCTTTTTTTAACAATGGCATTTTGAGTGACTCCCAAAAGCTCTCTCTCAGGCTTTCTTCAACCTTAAACTGGATTAATAAAGTCTGTTAATGATTTAGCTGCCTAATGAAGGCCTAACCTCACAGTAAAGTTGAATAGGAGACAGGCTAAATTAAATAGTGTATTGCAGAATGTAGTGTGTGGTTTGCATAGTGACATTTAAAATAATAAATGAAAATAGGCACGGGACACTTACTAATGCTATGGCTAGTAATTGCAACCTCTTGCTTAATTTTTAAAATTCTAATTACGTAGCTTTATTTGGCACAAACTCTTATTCAGTTTCTTTATGTCCTTGTGGTTACAATCTATGACCTCTGTCCCTGTACAGAGGCCCATTGACTTCGGTATTTATATAAACTTCTCTTTAAAGATCCCCAGCAGTGCCTTTCACTTCTTATGGCATACACCACACTAGTCTACTGAAACGGCACATTGCTCATCAGCCTTCAGTGAATGCTGATCCTGCTTCCCAAGAGATCTGGAGATCAGAAACAGTGCTTAAAGTGAGTCTGATTTATTTTCTTATATTTTTAAAGTTAGAATGGCTGAAAAAGCTTATTTGCAGGTAAATCTCTTTTTTCCTAACTAAAGATCCGCTTTCTTTTCCATTCCTTTCTACCTTGCAGTCTGTTAATGGAACTGAGCAGTGCAGCGGTTGTTTTCTATTAACATAATATAAAGAAACATAAAATAAAAAGGCACTGCTACGTTGTTAAGCAATAGTTGTCACTCTTTGGATTTCAGGGGCCTGAGTCTCATCCAACTTACACCAGAATAAGTCGCTCCTTATTTAGGGAGAGAAATATAAGGAACTAAGAATTTATTCAAAACCTGATATCTTGCCCCAGTGCTAAACTGAAATATTGATTGTACAGTGTAATAGTGTGTACGCAGGATGTTTATGGGGAAGGATGATCTTGTGACTAATGAACAAAACACAGGACTGGGAGTTGGGAGTTTGTAGGTTTATTCCTGGCTCTGCCACAAACTTGGTGTGTGTCTCTGGGCAAGACACTTAATCTCTGCACCTCAGTTTGGGGGATAATACCTATCTTACAGGTGGTTATGAGAATTAATTCACAAATGTTCTGAGTTATTTGCATTTCTGTGATGACTTCTATCCAAAGTATTAACAACATTATGGGGAATCGCATGCTAAATTAGACCTAAGTTTAGACAACAAGCAAGCAAGAATCAATTTTTTAAAATAATTCCTAGAATTCAGGAGATAAGGATCTTATCTCTTCTCAAAAAATAAAATAAAATAAGCTGTCAGTGTAGCTTTATTTTGTGGTATAGTGATCATGATAATGTCTCTTTCAAATAAAGCTGCTCTTTGGTTGAGTGTAAGTGACGCGGTTCTTGTTCATTTCCTCCCCCTCACTCCAGTCACCAGACAGGTAGTAGGAAAAAAAATTAAAATGCTTCCTTCCATTGCCACACCAAGGTCTTTGTGTAGACTGTAAGTTCTTCCAATCAGGGACGATGTCTTTTTCTATATGGGGAAATTGCCTAACACATTTTGGGTGCTTTCGCAATCTAAATAATAAAGCAGCAGTGTTGGGGAGTCATCCACTGAAGTCTGTGCCTGCATCTCCCGCACATGCTTTGCTCACCACTCTCTCTCTTGATTAACATATAATTGAATATTTTACTGGAATTGACGTATCTTGGCCTAAAGAAACTTAGCCTTATATTAGGTTTTGCTTCAAGGCTCTTATACTCTAAAGGATTAAACTGATCATTAGGGCTTTTATTCTTAAAGCAAGTTGGAAGGGAAATGAAAACAGATGGAAGAGTAAAAAAGAATAGGTTATTCTGCTAAGGTATTTGAATTCAGGGATGGATAAGTAATACTTATAGGAAATGTGTGATGTGCCTGTTATGTAGTTCACCTGCAGCCTTTTCCCATCTCCCTTGAGAGAGAGAGACACACACACACACACATTCTTATTAAACAGACATGCCAGTTAATAAATTAAAGCCACTAAACTTGGATCACTGGTATTCCCAGAAAAAAGAACAGGAGTACTTGTGGCACCTTAGAGACTAACAAATTTATTTGAGCATAAGACTAAAAAATGTATTTGAGCACATCTACCAATGTGATATATGCCATCATGTGCCAGCAGTGCCCCTCGGCCATGTACATTGGCCAAACCGGACAGTCTCTACGTAAAAGAATAAATGGACACAAATCAGACGTCAAGAATTATATGATTCAAAATCCAGTCAGAGAACACTTCAGTCTCTCTCGTCACTTGATTATAGACCTAAAAGTCGCAATATTACAACAAAAAAACTTCAAAAACAGACTCCAATGAGAGACTGCTGAATTGGAATTAATTTGCTAACTTGATACAATTAACTTAAGCTTGAATAAAGACTGGGAGTGGATGTGTCATTACACAAAGTAAAACTATTTCCCCATGTTTATTTTTCCCCCCTACTTTTCCTCACCCCTTCTTGTCAACTGCTGGAAATGGCCCATCTTGATTATCACTACAAAAGGTTTTTTTTCTCTCCTGCTGGTAATAGCTCACCTTACCTGATCACTCTCATTACAGTGTGTATGGTAACACCCATTGTTTCATGTTCTCTGTGTATATAAAATCGTCCTACTGTATTTTCCACTGCATGCATCTGATGAAATGGGCTATAGCCCACGAAAGCTTATGCTCAAATAAATTTGTTAGTCTCTAAGGTGCCACAAGTCGTCCTGTTCTTTTTGCGGATACAGGCTAACACTCAGGTGAGTGTTCTGCTGGGTGAGCTAAAGGAGGAACTCTTCTTTCAATGTTTCAGAACTGTGTTTACAATTCCTCTGACTTTATGATCTATATGGTAGCTGTTGCTTGTCTTGTTACTTTTCTTGTATTTATACAAGGTGTTTTGACTTATATTGTATAATAGTCTCCTAAGAACAAATAGAGAGAGAGAGTGTGTTCAGTGATAATGCAAGTAATGGCAGAAACGTAATGGGCCTTAAAAATATTGAGAAAAGAAAACATATACCTTGGTGGGGTGGAAAGTGCTCTTGCACCTGTGGAACCACATTGAAACACAGTAGATGAGTTTGTAGGTGTGTAACTGTGAGAAGTTTTGGCCTCATAACCGCAACATGCAGTGTAACTATATGGACGTGTGATTGCAGATATTGTGAAATAATACTTTGGGATAGTATTATACTATGCGGATCACACTTATCTCACTAAATGTAAAAATTTAGTAAAGGTGAACTTGGAAAGAACGAAGTCTGTAAAAAGGGAAACGTCTCTAAGTACATGCTTTACACTATTTTACAAGTATAACTTAGTCTTTTGTTGAGTGATGTACAACAGGCTTCAATTTGGCCAGTCAGAGGCAGATTGTGGCTGGCTATTCCTGGATCTTCCCTCTTTTCCTCTAGCTGAGAAAACATTTGTTATTTTGCAGGTTTTTGTTGAAATGTGGCTTCACCATTACTCACTGGAAATGTATCAGAAAATGCAGTCCCCTCATGTCAAGGTAATAGCTTGTGCTTCATTTGTGGGTGTGTCTTGCTTGTTGGCTTCTTATCTTGGGGTGAACCTTTGTCACTTCGCATCTTATGGAGAACTTTTAAGTGGATGGTTACAAAGGAGTGTTCTTAAAAGCATACCTCAGAGCTTCTAAGCTGCAGTGATGAAAAGATGTGGTGAAGATGCCTGTGTCATCTGCATTTGCCTTTGTTGCAATAGCTAAATATATATAAAGTTGACGTTGTGGAATGGTCATAACAATCAATGCTACTCATAGTAATTAGATCAGTAACTATTGGTAAGACTTCAGTACAAAATGCCCTGTTAAAATCCCACACAAAAATGTCAACATGGCGACACGAGACCTAAATTTGGTTTCTGCAGCTGATAGCGTTACTGAGGAGTTAGTCATCTGAAGATCCAGTGGCATGTTTTTCAAGAGCAAAGATTTTACCCTAAATCCAATTTCAATGGGTTTTCATAAACTGTCTTTATAGTTTTAATTGGTTAAGGAGTCTATATTTCCTGTCCCAGAAACTGGCATTGTTAAATGTGCGCTGCATTTCAGTGGTGGCTGAAGTGCTTTCTGTGTATATGTAACTTTGGGATCTCTTATAGGATCTTACTTAAATAAGATATTACATTGATTACAAGCCATTTGTTCTAGCTGTTCAAGAATAAAACTGATGTGCTTAAAGGGGAACCTGGTATCAGAAGAGTTGGGAGCGCTGAGATTTGAGGGAATTTGGAAAAATGCCCGGGGACTGATGATTCTTAGGATTCCCAGTGGGGGAAGAAATGCAAAAGTTACTAAAGGCTTGTTAATGTGTGAAGGAGTAAGATGAGAGTTGCTTGACTGGGAAATTCTGATCCTTCACTTCATCAGGTTATAAAACAAATATTTTGTTAGGGAAGAATGTTGAAGATCTAATTGTGGTGAGTTTGTCTGTTTTTATTCCAAAAAATGATTTGAGCTCAAACTGCAATAAAGATGATAGGTCTCCACTCAGGAACCCCAGCAGCGTGGCTATGCACTGATGATGGAAAGGCTTTGCTTTTAAGTACCTTTGTTCTCTGTCTGCATAGTCTTTGTGCATGCAGCTTTATGTTTAGGTAAAAAAAATAATGCATCGCTTTAAACTTCTCTCCTCTGTTCACCCTCTGTAGCTGAGACACTGTCTTCTAATGTTATAGCAGCATCCAGGCCGATGACGACGACGACGACGATGATGATTTCTTAGTGCTCATCAAACAGTGTGACTTACACTGTGGAAATGCATGGGTAGCACCTAAAGGAGTTTTGCCACCATAGGCTCCCACCCAGATGCACTGATTGGGGAGGATTGAGGCTGTGGCTGCCTGATGGTCCTACTTCTGTCCCTGATTATTTCCCAAGAATTACTAGTCATGGGCATGTAGACAAATGAAATCCTCCAGCTTTTGGGTGGGAGAGGGATAGCTCAGTGGTTTGAGCATTGGCCTTCTAAACCCAGGGTTGTGAGTTCAATCCTTGAGGGGGCCATTTAAGGAGCTGGGGCAAAAATTGGGGATTGGTCCTGCTTTGAGCAGGGTGTTGGACTAGATGACCTCCTGAGGTCCCTTCCAACCTTGATATTCTGTGATAGAAAACAAGGGCAGGGAAGTGGCATCCCCATCCAAAAAGGTACCCTCCTCCAGAACTCTGAGATGTAAGACTTTGGAAGGTGTGGAGACAGCACTCTCTCTCAAGCAGTGAGTACTTAACTGACCAGAGTATTATCTGGATGAGTTTGAAAAAAAACTAGTGAAGCTTATCAGTCATTCAGATGTGAGCAAGAAACTAGAACTTGCAAAAGTAAAGTGAATAATGACCACGTATCTTCCCCTGTTTCCGTTTACCTTTCTGCATGTGTGGAGCAGAGGGATGGTCAGTGCCATAGAAGGTCTCAGAACTTGGGCCCAGTCATGATTTTAAATGTGCTATTTTAAGTCTCTAGCTACAAACTCTCCTGTAAAGTGCGGGGATGGGATGGCATTCCACAGAACTTGGTGCGTCTTCCTGCAGCAGAAAAACATGGGTTATCTGGGAATGCTATGCTGGGTCCCAGCTGTGTCATTTCCCATTGCCCCTCTGAATTGTCGGAAGAAACGGGCAGATCTTAAGAATGATTCATGTCACTAAGAAAACCTTTTACTTCAGTAATAAAGGGGTGGGGCTGAGGTATGGGGAGGAGCCAGTAGAGAGTTTGCTTCAAGAAGAATTACTTTCCCTTGTGATTACTCTGCTTGAAATTGCTCCCAAATGTGGAGTGAGCCTGTTATCATGGTGGGTTTAATGACTCCCCACCATTAATTCAACTTGATTCAATTTCATATTTCCTCTCTTCTGTTGTACTCTCCTTTCCTCTGTCTGTTTTGCAGCTGCTCAATGGGGGCCAGGTGTGCAGTATCTGTTTCCTTTTAGCTTCTGCTTTTGTCATGATTTGATTTATTTTAAGGGGCCAGTATCTAACAGGGTTCTGTGTAAAGCCTGTTGTTCTTACATTGCCAGGGATCGCAGATCCCAGTAACAATTGCATGTGTGGCACTCTTCAGGTGTCTAGATCTTGCTGCAGCAAATGGGAGGGGAGTTAATTACCATAGCAGAAGATGGGCTCTGCTGTTGGGGACCTTGCAGTGGCATTGCTAGCACTCTCTTAGCAGTGTCGAAGCAAAGCAGAATAAAACTGAATTGAAAATAGAGGAGAAAGGAACAGATAAACTTAGAGGAGGCGTGAGACGGAGAGTTAGTTTAGATGTCTGATATTGTTGATTTGGGTCTCTGTTTAGGTGTACATTTTGTTTTGATTTTTTTAATTTATTCCATACATGTCAATGTGGCTACAGTATCCTCTTCACCACTATATTGATTAGTTTTAGAAAATGTTTCCTGTCCAAGGAGGAGTGTGGTTGAGACTTGGGAAGATCTCGGCACTCGCCTAGAACTTTAATGGCCGTGTTTTTATTTCAGCATGCCATCTCTACAACAAGCTTGTCTTTTTGTTTGGTTGGGTGTTTCCCCAGCTTGCCCCCCCCCTCCCCCCCCAATAGTAGAGGCCATTCGGTCTTTGAGACCTATTAACTTTCCACAAATTTGAATTCCCATCAATAGTATTTGGCCTTTAACTAGAAAAACAAATCATAGAGCATGCAGACTCCTATCTGGTGATTGTCAATACTACAGTTAATTGGAGAGGCTCACAGTGATGAAATCAACCCTTTCCCTTTTCCCCCTCCATGTCCCTGGGGCAAGATATGTCCCCGTACTGGCTCCTCTGATTCTCACTGGCACACCAGCAAGAATCCCAAACCTTGGTCTGCCAGTGCACTGCAGGCTACAGGATAGCTTTACAGTAGCTTTCATAATACTAGTTTGCAAGTAAGTGTTCCCAGAAAAATTATTGGTTTTGCCCCACATCAAAGCATCCCACGTGTTAATCGTTATATTCAGCTATTCTGTCCTGCAGTTTAGCTGGTTTCAAGTGGAGAGGTTGGACTAAGTTTCATGAGCCTAAGATTTCCTCAACGTGTTTGGCGGAAGCTGTGTGTCTCTATGCTTGTCAGGTCATGGTTACAAGCCTGCTGCTTCTGTGGTAGAGGCAGACACAGAGACGACTCATTCAGAGCTTCCCCCCAACCCACTAATGTTAATTGTGAACCCAACAACAATGTCCTGTCAATTACTTTCCCAACTTAATGAGGGTCAAGGTACCTGTGCAATCAAGCAACTGATTACCAAAAGGAGAAGAGGATACTGTGCCTGCAGCTGCTGTGATATGTTGTCATTGACTGTATTTGTGACTTCCATTTTTTCCCCCCACAACCCCTTCTCTGGATCATTCTCACTGTTCCTTGTTTTTTGTTTTTTTTGTTTTTTTTCTCTTGCTCTTTTCTCTCCCTTTTTTCCTTCCTTTTTGTTTCTGTTGTCTCTCAGCTGGAGGTTCTCCACTACCGACTCAGTATCTCCAGTACACACCACAGTAGTCCTGCCCAATCCGGCTACCAGGCCCTCCACGCATACCAAGTATTGCCATCTTTTCATTTTGTTTCTTTTTCAAAAATCTTGTTTCATCATATAATCTGCAAAGTGTATTAATTGGCACTAGCAGAAAAGGCAGCTGTACAGCAGGTTTGCAAGATGATTCAGAGATTAGTTCCACTGAAACAACATTTGGTAAAGCTAGGTGCAGCAGATACTGAGAGATACTGATGAACACCTTGAAAAAGGATGTTAGATGACTAGCACATATTAGAAGGACTAATTGGGATCCCCATTTTAAGAGATGCATCTCTTTTAATGGATTTAAAGGGAAAAATTTGACACTGTGCTAATATCTCCTTGGCCCAACAACTTGCTTTGCTAATGACAGAATTCTGTCTGTCATGTTCTGCTCCTTTAAATGAATTTTGCAGGGAAGAGGAGATCAGAGATTGCATGGCTGTACCCCAATGAGAGAGGTAGGTAACATGTAAACAATCGTTCTGCACTTCCAGTGAGAAACAGCTGACAGGGTTAAATTAATATTGGCAGCCTGAGCTTGATTGCCTAACTTCACAAAGGGATATGTGGGTTGCACATTTGCAGATTATTCAGGACATGTCTGCAAAGCCATTCCTGTTGGAACAGATTCCTGGGTTCATCTCCATATTTCAGTCCTTTACTCACTTGGTGAGGCAGAGTCCATAAAGCCAAGTTAATGTTGGTATGAATTCTCCCTGCCTTAACCACTTAGTCCTCTGCTTTTGCATAGGCGGCATGAACACTTTTACTATTACTCAACATACCGCTTAAGAAGGAAAATAAGAATCTGCTACCCGGCTCATTGTTTTATAGCCTTAAATCATCATGCCAGTCCATAGTATTGTTCTTAAACTTATGTGAAATATGTATTTTCTCCACCTTTCTGGGTAAAGGGAGGAATGATTGTGTGAACATTCCTGCAGATTAGGGCTGGAGGTCAAAAGCTTTTGGAAAGCGTGGGGAGAACAGAAGCTGCCTTTTAGCTTTAAAGAACAATGCTTGTGATGCTGGTGATCCAGGTTATGAGGAAATTAGCTAGTCAAATAGCTTTTAAGTGACAGGATTTGTTAGTGTAAAAATGAACAATGGAGTTAAATGCAACCATACAAACAGTTGAAGACTTATATAAAACAACATAGAATGCTTTCTTGGAGGTAGTCAATGGCCAAGATTTTCAAAAGTGACGAGTGATTTTGGGTGCCCAGTTTGAGGTTCCTTAAAGGGGCTTGGATGTTCAGAAAGTGGGTGCTCAGCAATATGTGAAAATCAGACTATAAGGGTCTCAAGGTGGGCACTCAAAATCACTAGCCACTTTTGAAAATCTTGGTCTAAGTTCATAGCACCAGAAAGAGCCTACCTACGAGGTCTTTGTTAGGTATTTTCTCCTTCAGACTTTATATAGACTAACTGGCTTGCAGCCACCTCTCAACTGGTGTGACCCCTTTTGTAGCCTCACGTCCATGGTGATGGACACTGGCAGGAATACAAATGGAGTCTTCATTAATCCTAGTAATAGGGCCTTCCCTCCCTTAGGCATGGTCTACACTGGGGGGGATATCGATCTAAGATACGCAGCTTCAGCTATGAGAATAGCATAGCTGAAGTCGACGTATCTTAGATCGACTTAGAATCGCTTACTTCGCGTCCTCGTAGCACAGGATCGACGGCCGCCACTCCCCTGTCAACTCCGCTTCCGCCTCTCGCCCTGGTGGAGTTCTGGAGTCGACACCAGAGCGATCGGGGATCGATTTATTGTTTCTACACTAGACACGATAAGTCGATCCCCAATAGGTTGATCACTACCCGCTGATCCAGCAGGTAGTGCAGACATGGCCTTAGAGAAGGCATAGATGCATCCAACTGCACTGCTGCAGACAGGCCCTTCATCGCCTGCCAGCAGTCAGGAGTTGAGCCTTTTCCAAGAGGGAACCTAGCTATGTAAAGAAAATTTTCAGAACTGTTTAAGCACATGAAAACTGTTAGCTGCTTCCCCACAGCCCTTGCAACTAGGAAGGGCTTTAAAGTGTCATCGCAGCACCAAGAATTGTTCTGAATTGCTCACACACAGTTAAACACAATTAAAAGATAAGAAGTAGTTTCCTAATAAACCAAAACAACCTGTCCCAAGTAGTCAAACTGTGCAGCCCTGAAGTTTCACCTGAACACAGATTCATTATAGCATCCAAGAATCTCCTTTCACAGCTGCTGATAACACATGCAGCTCAGTGCAACCCTCCATCACACTTGTTTTTGTTGCTGTGGTACTTGTGTTTGGCTATCCTTGATCTCCCACAAACAGCCCTTAGTGGTGGATTGAGATTAGTTTACTGTTTCTAAGGCAGGTTAGAACACCAGTAGAGCTGGTGTGTGCTCCTGGGCTCTGCAGTAGTGGGGAAGGGGTACACTGATATCTGACTCCCTTTTTCTCTCCCTATAGCATCTCCCCATTCCTCCATATGCTCACTCTTCTGGTAGCAATACCAAACTGGCCCACACTCACCCCTCCATGTTCCTTGCATGAAAAAGATCTTCCCATCTCCCACACTTCCAGTAAAAAAATTGAATGACCACCCCTTCCAAAAAAAACCAAAAAATACTTATACTGATGTTAAGTGCAACAGGATCATTCAGGACATGAGCAACAGAAGCAAATATTACTCTTTTCATAACTTCTTTAGAATTTTTCTTTTTTAGGAGGCAAAAGAACACGCACATAAGAAGGAAGGCTTAGTAGAGAGTGAGCTGAGAGCATAATAATGATTCTGTTTTGTTACCAACAACAGACAATAATAATAATAATAAATAATAATAAATAAAATAATGGATATTCTTATTTTTTCCTTAGAGGGGGTAAGTTAAAGTAAAACTAATTTCTGTTATTACTCTCTAGGGGGTTACTATAACTTGAAACAAAAAGATAGACTGTAAACCCCTTTCTCCTGTAATCACAGTGACTAAAAGAAGCCTCACAGGTATTTGTTAAAACAATGAGGAGTCCTTGTGGCACCTTAGAGACTAACACATTTATTTGGGCACAAGCTTTCATGGGCTAGAACCCACTCCATCAGATGCATGGAGTGGAAAATTTGTTAGTGAGCTGTTGAAGGCAGAGCTGTGATACAACTTGTTCTCTTGGGGAGATAATTTGTTCAAATTGGGTGGCACAGAACTAAACAGGTAGGGACACTCCTGTTTAAATGTCTGATGTGAAAATATCTTTGTGCTGAGCTCCTTCATAGCGCGTTAACAAGCAAAACTTATCTTTCTGCCTATTGCTTTAAATCTAGGAGTCATTTAAACCTACAGAAGAGCATGTGTTAGTGATAAGACTGCTCGTGAAGCATCTACATGCTTTTGCCAACAGCCTGAAACCAGAGCCACTCTCACCCTCAGCCCATTCCCATACCGCCAGCCCACTGGAGGAATTCAAGAGGTAGGTATACTGTCAAACTGCCTTTCAGGCATACAAAGCACTAATTAATACATACCTTGGCAGTTTTGCTTTTGTTGAGAGCTTGAAATTGCATTATTAGGAGGATGAGAGAGCCCACTTTTATACTCCTCATGCACTTTGAGCTGGAGTCCAGATCAGAATAGGGAAGAAGGAAGTAGTTGCTCCCAATCCACAATGTATCCACAATGGAAAATGCTTCAGCTTTTTTAGAAAAGGAGGAGGGGATCAGACTGCTTTAGAGGTCCTAGTATTTGTTCTGAGAACAGAGGGAAGTTGAAGCAAGTTTAGAAGAGCAGTCAGACTGGTGCAGAAATAATTTCTCTGCATATCTCTGCAAAGGACATGTGCAGATCAGTAGAGAAAAGTTGTGTTACTGAAACTGCACCAGAAAGAAATTTCAGCTGAGAACACTGGGCAGCTTTCTTAGAGGCACTTGGGTTGCATTTGGCCCTGGAATAGCAGGTTGTGTGCATCACTATTAGAACTTTTCAGACATGTTCAAATCATCGGCTCCTCCTTCAGCTGAGAAAGAAGCTATCAAAACTTGTTACGTCTGTATTAAATGTTTGAGATATTACTTTATCATCTATTATTTGTTTATACAAGTGTCTTTGTGTCTGAATCTCATTGCAGAGTTGTGATTCCTCGGTTTGTCCAGCAGAAGCTCTATATCTTCCTGCAGCATTGTTTTGGCCACTGGCCTTTGGATGCCTCTTTCAGAGCTGTATGTACCAGCCTTTATTTCTACTCAGTCCAGACAAAATCAGAGTTAGTTAATAAAATACTGAGCCAGCTGCAGTGATAAAACTACTGTTTTTGTAGAACTGTTCCCTGTTCATGATTTTTTTCCTCAGGGGGAGGGAAATAAACATTTATTAAGACTAGAGTTAGAAATGAAGTGTAGTCAAGGTATTAGATACTGGTGAAACTATGTGGTGGTGGTTCGTTTCTCTTTCCCTTTATGGAAATGAGTACTGGTTGAGAACAAGCTATTCTTACCACAGAGAATCTGTATGTTTATGGATAAATTTGTCCTATCTAATAATATACTCTAATCTTGTTGTAACTAACCAGACTGGGAGAAGAAATACGGCTTTAATTTCTTATATCAAAATGTTTTAAATATACATTCCTCCTCCTTGGGGGAAGTGACATGGCTGGGTCAGTTATGTTGCCATGTTTGGCAGATAGGACAGAATACACCACTGGGAAGCCTCTAGGAGTGAAATCTTAACTCAACTGAAGTCAAGATTGTCACGGACTTCAGTGGGGTCAAGATTTCACCCCCTGTTGCCTAGTAGTTTCTTGTGTGAGTGCCCACTGCTGTATTGGAGAAGAAGGACTGAAAAAGCATTAACACAAAACACTATTCAGCCCATCCTCCATGTGTCTCACTAGACTATATGGTGCTTCAGTGAATGATATTAAATGTCAGAATAATAGCATAGTCCTCAACCATGATGACTACATTAACGTGGCCAACCAACAACTCTCCGACACCACCTGTTATAAGAACTCAAAGAAGACCCCGCACCACAATTTACCCAGGAATTTAAGAATATCATCAAATCCTTCCCCAAACAACTCCCAAGAGAAACTCTACAAACTCATCACCCAAGAACCCACCCCAGGGACCTTCTACGTGTTTCCCAAGATACACAAGGGAGCCCAGGCAGACCCATCATATCTGGCCATGGCACTCGCACGGAAGGAATATTGGGACTTATAGAAACCATCCTCAAACCACTCACCAAGCAAAGGGCCAGGTTCCTCCAAGACGCAACCGACCTCTTCCACAAACTCTGCAATATTAACAACCTCCCTCACAACACCATCCTTGCCAGCAGGGATGTCACTTCACTATACACCAACATTCCTCACAATGATGGCATTGCTGCCTGCTTCAAATATTTACAAAACAATGGAGAAACCGCAGATATCCAAACTAAACACATTGCTGAACTCATCCATTTCATCCTCGCCCATAACAATTTTACAGTTTGTTCAAACCCAGAACAGCCAGGGGTACTAGGATGGCTCCCCAATATGTCAGCCTCTTCATGGACCACCTTGAAGACTTTCTGGACAAATGCGCCATGAAACCAATGTATCTGAGATACATCAATGATATTTTCATCCTCCAGACAGACACTCCCTTATAGATTTTTCACCACAACTTCCCACAGATCACCTTGCCTACTTTTATAGATGCAGCAACCATCTCAAACACACCAAGAAATCTTGTCTGCAGTCAGGCACTCACAGAATATGCTCTGAGGAGAAAGTCCAGGATATACACCTTAACACGCTCAAAACTGCCATACTAAATAACCACACTTCACCAGAGAGGTAGATCCCATCATAGAACAGACTACCCAAATACCTCGAGAGAACCTATTTCAATACAGAAATAAACTCCCCTCCAACCGCATACCCATAGTTGTTTCCTACCACCCCACACTGGAACCCTGTAACCTACAACCCACACTTGATGAGGACCTCATCCTGAAAGAAATCTTTCCTGAACCCCCTCTCCTAGCCTTCAAACAACCCTCCCAACCTCTCAAAGCTCATCGTTAGAAGCAAGCTCCCCACAGACCAGGACACACCAACTCAAAGCAGCACCAGACTCTGCCACTGATCGGTATAGTGGAGGACTTACATCGGCAGGAGCAATGCTGTAAATCTGCAGATACTTACAGTTATGTTGACCTAACTCTGTAGTGTAGACCTGGCCTAAGTACATTTCCTGGACCTGAAGAAGAGCACTGTGTAAGCTTTAAAGCTTATCTCTCTCACCAACAGAGGTTGGTCAATAAAAGATGATATCTCACCCACCTTGTCTCTAATATCCTGGGCCCAACACTGCATACACCAGTACAGGTACATCAGCTTGATTGGTGGATGCATCTTCAATTCCATGGCAGCCATCTGAGCACGCTTTCATCTAACTGTTATTGTAGAGGGTGAGCTGCTTGTTCAGTAAAACCAGGCATTTCCTAAAATGTTTTGTTAATGGATTTTTACTAAGCATTTAGTTCTCTTCAGCTCTGATGCAAGGGCACATGGTCTTGTTCTTCAGGGCTGAGACTTTTGCAAGATATTTTCATTTCTTAAGCCTTTTGTTGGCATTAAGAAAGTGGGTGTCATTGTCCAAGGGACTTAGCAAAACAAACAAGCAAAATCTTCCTTCTTCAATTGAATTGATTTTTATGTTGTTGTGGTTTTGCTTCAGGTCCTGGAGATGTGGTTAAGCTACGTGCAGCCCTGGAGATATGCTCCTGAGAAACCACTTCAGAGTTCAGAGCCTCAGCCTCGCAGTGTATCAGAGAAATGGTAAACGTAGGGTTATTCCTGAGCAGAATCTGCAGGTCACTCCAATCCTGACTTCAGCAGATAGCATCTATTAACCGTTAGAATTTTGCATATGAAATCTTGAAGGCAGAGTTTTAAATGTTGTTCCTTGTAAGCATCTAGTTCATGGATACTGAACTGTGGAATTGTGACCCGAGCACCCTCTTTCTTTATCATGAGGTGGGGTCACAGAATGGAAAAGGTTGAGATCTACCTTCCTAGTTTACCCCATTCAGTTCCTCCTGACATGTTACTCTAAGTAGTTTGCTTCATACAGCAGGTGCCTGACTGGCCTTCCTGCTGAGGAAGAACAAAGATGGCATATCTGTCACCCTGACATGGGTAAAAATATTTCTTTGGCTTAAAGCTATATTGACAAGTCCCCCCCAGGTGACTCCAACATTACAAACTACACTGCTCATTGCATTGTGCTGCGTCCAAAATCCTGGGTCATAAGAACAGCCATGCTGGGTCAGACCGTGGTCCATCTAGCCCAGTATCCTGTCTTCTGACAGTGGCCAATGCCAGGTGCTTCAGAGGGAATGAACAGAACAGGCAGTCATTGAGTGATCCTGTCGTCCACTCCCAGCTTCTGGCAATCAGTGGCTAGGGACATCCAGAGCATGGTTTTGCATCCCTGACCATCTTGGCTTATAGATTATCCTCCATGAATTTATCTCGTTCTTCTTTTTTTACCCCTGTTATAGTTTTGACCTTTACAACATCCCCTGTCAATGAGTTCCACAAGTAGATTGTGTGTTGACTTTACCAGCTGTTCTGAGGCACCTCCTCCTTCCCTAAGACCTGTAGTGGCATTCAGCAGTGAGGGTGGGTTTCATGAAGAGGCAGCATCAGTTTCTCTGGTCCCTGGATACTTGTGCAGGAGGCAGTGAAGTCAGTGCTTTTGATAGAAACCACACTTCAGGCTTCAGCTTGCCTCTGAAGTCCTCCCATTGCACATCTATGCAACTAGATATCTGCCAGCGCAAAGTCATAGATTGTTACTGGTACCTAAAAATGCTAGAGTAAGGAGGAACTTTTTTTTATGTGTGTGTGAAATGGAAAGGATGAGCTCATTCCAGTTGATGGTCTAAAATATATTCTATGGGATTATTTACTTGGTAGAAGACTGAATATACTTACTCCTTATTTTAATAGCTGTATTCACAAATCCACTGTTACTTTGACAGGGCTCCCTTCATTCAAGAGAACTTACTGATGTATACCAAGCTATTTGTAGGCTTTCTGAACCGAGCTCTCCGCACCGATTTGGTCAGCGCTAAAAATGCCCTGATGGTGTTCCGAGTAGCCAAGGTCTTTGCTCAGCCCAACCTAGCTGAAATGATCCAGAAAGGTAACTGAATGCCATGTTGCCTCCTTGCAGTCTTCTGCCCTGGTCTGTCCCATAGCAACGCTTTTGCCTCAGAAGCATGCAGAAATATGAATTGGAGGATTCGGTGTCTGCCTCATGTGACATTGAAGTTCAGAGACCTGATGTCTTTGCTTCTATTTACAGTATTGGTTTCATATATATATATGTTTTTCTTATTTTTTTTGTCTAATTACCATTCATCAGTCTCACTGATTCCGATTTGTTCTAACTAACATAAAAAGAACACGATGCTGGGTATTTTTAGTAAACAGAAACTCCTTGTGTTTTACAATCTCCTTATTGTTTGTGGTGTTTGGTTATTAATTAACTCAGAATTAAAACTTTGTAATGCCCTACAGAAATTTATATTTACTCAGACTTCAGCAAGATGGCTAGTCAGGAAGAACTTGCACTCCAAATTCTAGATATCAGTTCAAAGTGTCCTGAAAGCTGCATGTTGAGTGTACTGGGGTACAGTGGGCGGGGGCCGGCAGCGCACAGGAGGGTTTAGGCAAGCACCAAAATTTCAGGTGCTGGAACATGCTCAGCTGGGCAGGTATGAGGACCATAATATCCTTTCCAACAAGCAATCATGGCCTAGAAGTACTATGTCTATATAGATTTAGATGCACCATTGTAATTGTGAAAGCTCTTTCTGCTGTATGAGTGAAGATTCCGTGGAAAACTTGAAGTAATAACTAGGGCCCTGCCCTCCCTCTCCTCCCCCCAAATAACCTCACAACCTTGTTACAATGAGTGATTAAAAAATTTTATTGCTAGATCCCCAAATCAGAAGGAAGGTGTAATCTAGTCTTCTCCACCCCGCATCATCTTATCCCAAATTCTAGGGGAGCAGTTATTCCTGGAGCCAGAACTTGTTATCCCTCACCGTCAACACCGAATTTTCATGACCCCCACTCTTGGTGGGAGCTTCTTGTCATCATGGCCTCCAGCAATCACAGATGCCTCATTTAAGGTGAAGAGTCATGTTTACTGCTTGGAAGGACAGGACTCCCAGTACAAGCAGATGTTTGGTCCAGAAGTCAGGAATTTGGTAAGCAATGACCTTGCTTACTTGCTCTGTGTAAGCCCCTTTATTGCTGTTGTGAGGGGTATGTCTCCATACTGAATATCTGCTCCATCATGTATGGGGGGAGAAATTTTAGCTCTTTAAAAGTAGGGGGTGAATCAGGAGTTGGTGATGGTTATAGAATCTGTTTGAAGGGTCCATAACAAGTACGAAAATAGAAATGTACAGACTGCTTTCCAGTCTTGAAGGGTGGGGTGGACTGGGTTTGCAGCTTTGGAGCAGTCTGCTATGGGCATGTACTTGTTTCATCTCCCAACAATGACTGTGTGTGTATTTCTGATTCATAATGTTAATAATCAATACCCAGCAGCAAGCCAGTTAAAAACGGTGTAGCAAAGGGAGAGGGTCTCTCCCTAAGCAGCAGACTAGTGAACTGAAGGAAGATGCATCTCAAAGGAAACTGAGGGGTTACTCGCATTCCTCTGATTGCCCCAGCTGCAGTGACTTCCTTTACTCTATTGGAGCTGGAGCACATAACTACTACCAGCACAAGTCCATGTCAGCTAAGGGAATGAATGTGCTGATTCTGTTCTGACTGATACGTCACCAGACAGACTTGTATTCACATGCTGGTGCTTACTACTGACTTGTGTCCTTTATTCTACTGCTTTATTTAGTCATCCTCCTGTCTTTTATTTTTCAGGTATTAAGATTGGCCCAGTTAATAGGCCAGGCCAAGCAAACGGCAAAATCCATATCAGACCACTCTGCAGAGACCATGGCTAGTCAGTCCTTCCTATCCTGGTTTAGGTTCAGCCCGTCTGACATGAATGGTTCCTATACAGGCAATGACCTAGATGAAATTGGGCAAGACAGCATCAAGAAAACAGATGAATATTTGGAGAAGGCACAGGAGTACCTATGCCAGATCTTTCGGGTAGGTAACTTCTTTCCAAGTGCTGTCACTGGGAAGTAGCATGAATGGGAGTCAGGATTTCTGCAGTCTACTTCCAGCTTTCTCACTTACTTGCAGTGTGATCATTGGCAAGTCATGTAAGCCAAAATGTTCAAAAGTGGACACTCAGTTTGACTACCTCAATTTTTGGTGCCCATCTTGAGACACTTTAGGATTCATTTTTTTTTTTTTCCCCAGGGGTGCTGAATGCCTGTAAACCTCTTGACTATTGCTAAAGTTGCGGGTGCTGTGTACTTGAAAATATCAATCCCAGGCTAAGGTCTCTCTAACCAGCATGGCTACGCAGCTGTGTATTAAGCTCTGCGCAGGGGCTCAGGGCTGCGGCGGGGAGAGGTCTCACTCCCTCAGTGCAGACCTGCCTGGCCAAGGCCCACCAGAGCTGCTGGGGAAAGGAGCCCTTCCATCGGCCCAGCCCAGCCCCACCGGAGCTGCCGTGGCTGGGGAGAGGCGCCTCTCCCCTGGCCCCAAGCTGTTGCAGTGAGAGAGGGCTGAGGGGAGTCCTCTCTCCACACTGCAGCCCTGGGGCAGCCTGCACCCCAAACCCCTCATCCCCAGCTCCACCCCAGAGCCTTCAACCCTAGCCAGAGCCCTCATCCCCTGCACCCAACCCTCAGTCCCAGCCCTGACCCCTCCCCACACTCTGAACCCCTCATCCCCAGCCCCACCCCAGAGCCTTCAACCCTAGCCAGAGCCCTCACCCCCTGCATCCAACCCTGACCCCTTCCCACACCCTGAACCCCTCATCCCCAGCCCCACCCCAGAGCCTGCACCCCTTGCCAGAGCCCTCATCCCCCTACACCCCAACCCTCTGCCCTAGCCCTGAGACCCCTTCCACACCCCAAACCCCTCATCCCCACCCCAAAGCCCTCCCACACACACACACACCCGCACCTCAGCCCCAAGCCCCCTCCCACACTCTGAACCCTTCATCCCCACCTCCATCACATGAATTTTGTTATGTGCACCAATATGAGACACATCACCTTCATAGTGATGCACATAACAAAATTCATTCTGCACATGGACATAAAAAATTAGAGGGAACACTGGTCCCAAGCCATGTTAAACTAGGTACCAACAATAAGTAGCCACTTAGAATAATCCTATATTTTTCCTACTTACCAAGGGGCATTTTATGGCTTAATGTTTTTAAAGCACTTTGAGATTTTCTAATGTAAAATGCTGTAGAAATGCAAAAGTGATAAAGCTAATAGAAGCAGCCATCTTCTAGTATCTTCTTTCATTAAGCTGAAAGGAAGCAAAGAGATTTTACACAAGTTTGCTTGCATATGGCTGGGAGAAGACAGAGCTAAGCAACAGCTATGGGAAGACTAGGATGTACTGAGTGAATAATACTTCTGTCTGCCAGGGCTTGCCACCTTCTGAAAACAATTAGGAATTTAGTTTACCTTTTTTTTGTTTTTTTTAAAGTTCTGTTGTAGACTGGTAAATGGGTTGTTTTCAGTACCTGTTCTGTTGTCAGTCATTGGCTATGTGGTTCTCAGGGACTGCACAGGAGCTGGTGAATGGGGAAATAGGTGGAACAGAAAAAGGTGGTAAAACTGAATAATTATGAAGAAATTGTGCTTTTTGACTAGTTGAATGAAGCGCAGCTGACCCAAATGATGATGAATTGTGGAGCAGCTCAGGATGAGAATGGAAAGAAGCAACTTCCAGACTGCATTGAGAGTGAGGATGGACTAATTCTTACGCCTCTTGGCAGGTATCAGGTAAGAGAGAAAAGCTTCCAGTCCAATACTTCTAGAAAGCAGAGTGTATGCCTCTACAGCAAAAGAAATAGTTAGCTTGTCAGGGATGGGAGGAGAGATACCAGTTCAAATGCAATTCAAATTTGAGCTATAAAGTATGTGATTTCTTTTCCTGTTCCTAGCTCATAAATGGCTTACGGCGGTTTGAGATCGAGTACCAGGGAGATACTGACCTTCAGCCCATTAGAAGTTATGAAAATGTCACTCTAGTGCGACTGTTGTTCCAGTTATCCTCAGCAATTAATCAAAGGGTAAGTGCAATGAGAAGTCTTCTTTCTTTTTTCCAATTGCATATTCCTATTCTCCCTCTGACCTGTGTCAATGTACAACTTACACACTTGCTTTGTACTCTCACCATTAACGGGATTTCGGCATGAGTTTGCAAATATTCCATAGGGTTCTTCTTCCAGCCTGGAATCATGTTTTTTCCCTATTGCTCAAGAGTTGTAAATGTCACAACAGTCTCTCCAAATCAGAAACAGTACACTGAAATGTATTGTTCATGGTAGATGAGGTAGAACGAATATCTTTCACAGGATCATATTAGCATAATGAAAGAACACTCTGTTTCCCTAGTTGTCAAAATAAGCCGGAAAAGGGTTAATCCAACCAAGCCCTTTTATTCCTTCCTCCTCCTGCCTCTCACTCCTTTAAGCTCTGTCTTGCAACCTGATGGTTAGTCCTTTCTCCACTTATATCCTGACATAATATGTATACACTTCTGAGTACATGTGAATGGCATGACCACTGTTGTTCCAGATTTCCTTCTGTTGGTTTAGCGCTTTGTACCACTAATAGGAAATGAGCAGAATTACTACAGTACAGATGTAAATTTGTGTTGGAACAATTCTAACTTTTGAAAGACATATGAGTTTTGAGTTATAATTGCTATATCCTTTCTGGTCCCCTTAATACAAACCAAAACATAAAAGCAACAATTTTTCAGTGTGAACTTAAAATCCACATTTTAATTTTTGTTTACATTTTTCTTGTTCTGTTACTGACTTTGTTTTTCATACCTTAGTTTGCTGATCAAATGGAGATTCTCTGCTCCAGGGAAGACTTTATTGGCAGCTTGTGTCGCTATCATCTTACCAACCCATTCCTTGCAGAGAAGGGCAGGCACAGCCCAGCACTGAAACAAAGATCAGGACGTTCTCGGCGACCAAGGATCAGTCTGAGATTTCTGGCTAGCTACAGGACTCTTCTTTCTTTGTTCATGATGTACTTCATTGCATCTTGGTTCTGCATTGGACCACTGGCCTGCACATTCATTATTCTCCTTGGGTATCTTCTTTATGCAGTAGTAATGACTTTCTTCACTGAAAGGTGGAAACCTCATCAACACTAATTTTTCCCTTCAGTGTACATTGTAAAACAAACTTTTTAAGGATAAAAGTACAGTGCTTCGTGATTAAAAGGCTTCGGCAAAGGATCACTTCAAAACTTTTAAGTGTGTTTTTTGTATTAAAGTTGAGCCAGAGGGATGGGTTTGTGTTTGGAGAAACCGTTGTAATCTGTGTAAATTCTCTTTTGATAAACTGTCTTTTCTATACAGTTTACTGAATGTGCGGGATGAGAGACACTGCTTGTGGTTTGGGGAACAACCTCCAATAGTTGTGGAGCTGAAATGAACAGCCCAAAGTAGCTATGGGAAACTACACATAAAAACAGCTCTAGATTTGGCAATCTATCCATATTGCAGCTTTTTACTTTTTCCACTTAATTTGGGAATTGGCCATTTTGAGCTGCTTTCTGCAGGTTTTATATCATGTTGCTGGGGAGGGGGGTTTCAGGGTGACAAAGGCAATAGTAGCCACAAATCATGAGTTCTGGCCACAAAGCTGAATCCCAAAAAATCAGTAGGACAAAAATGACATGATTAGCATAAACAAGTTTTTGGCTTAAATTACCAGAAAATTGGGGGAAATTGGTAATAATGGTTTGGCTCAGAAACAGGAGAGGGGAGCTGCATCTTGTTGCCAGATACATATGATTGCTTTGATTTGCAAAAAAATTGCATTATAAATATTTCAAAGTACCAGGAAAGGTAGAGGAGCTGGCAGCTGAAATCCCATAGCCTAGCACAGGGACTAACTCTGCATTCCCTTTTCTGAACCAATATTTACTTGTTGTCTTCACTGGTCCCTGTCTTTTCAAAATGAGGAACTTTCCATGTTTCCTGATAACTGCATTTCCAACTTATGTTTACCAAATCCAGTGAACCTTTCACTCATCTTGTTCAATCAAATTTCTCTTTGTGGTACAAGTTTCTTCTTTTGAAACCGTGTATGTAAATTAAAGTGCTCGCTTGATTTATTTTTAAAGCAAAGTCTCCTAGTGTGTTTTGTGTTAAACCTTCTTTTTGAGCAGGACTGTGTTGCAGTGTGTGTAAGTGAAATAGTGAGTACTGTATTATGCATTTATTTTTAGTAAGATTTTGTCAGTTTCTTTCTAGTACTGCAATTTGTTCTGGTAGATGGCATAAAGGAAGTATGTTCAGGCCTCTGATTTGTAGCCCTGGGTTCAAAATCGCTCACGTTTCATTTTTTAACAAATGTGCTACCTTCCCAGCAACAAACTACTTTAGAAAAGAGTCACCAACGAAACCAAAGTAAACTGAGCTTCTTTGTTTAAACAGAAAATATGTTTTAAGGAATCAGTTAGTTTAACCCGCTCTCCCCTGAAATACACTGCTGTCAGGTGCCGTTGTGGCACTTGTGGGATAAAGGATTAAATACACCTTGCAGTAGTGAGATGTAAGGTACCACATAATATCCTCTGGGCAGAGATTTGTCACTTTTCATTTTATCTGTAAAGGATTTTGCCCACCTACGAGCCTGTACAAATAACACTTGTCCATTGTCACATTCAAATCATATTGTCACATGATTGCTGGCTTCTGCACCAGGTGACTTGGACTAACACAGTACTGGTGCAGATAGCTTTGTGTAGCAAGCACTGCACGTTTACTGCTGAGCATGAAATTCACCAACACATCTTTAAAAGTGGTACGGAAGAGGCGAAGCTGTAGGGCAAAAGCAGAATAAGAAATGTAAACTTTCTTGCACCATAAGCTAATGCGGAAAAGCCTTTGGGAGGTCTGGTCCTTTTCCCTGTCAAGGCAGCATTGATCCCTATGCTCTCAAATACTGCCATTCTTAGCCAGGGAGGGCAGGGCAGCTACCAGTGATGCAATGGGCAGACAATAGTGAAGATTGGTTTCTAACCATCAGAGGAGTGAAGTCCCAGTCAGTCTGTCCTCTCCCTCCCCCCCACCCCACAGTTGGAAGGCAGTCCTAGAACTAACTTGTTTTAAGACTGAGCTTGATAAATTTATAAAGGAGATTGCCTCTAATGGCATAAGGCCATCTGCAACTGCTATTAGCAGATATCTCCTATGGCCATAGATGGGGGAGGGCTCTGAGTTACTACAGAGAATTATTTCCCAGGTGTCTGGCTGGTGGCTCTCGCCCATATCATCAGATTCTAACTGATCATCATGCTTGAGGTTCGGAAGGAATTTCCCCCCAAGTCAGATTGGCAGAGAGCCTGGGCTTTTTTTTTTTTTTTACCTTCCTTTGCAGGGTGGAGCGTGGGTCACATGCTGGTTTGAATGAGAGTCTCTGTAACTTGAAGTCATTAAATCAAGATTTGAGGACTTCAGTAACTCAGCCAGAGGTTATGGGACTGCTACGGGAATGGATGATGGGTGAGGTTCTGTGGCTTGCAGCCTGCAGGAGGTCAGAGGAGATGTTCTTGCTGGTCCCCTGGGGCCTTGGAGTCTATGCCTACAGGATGTTATACGTGTTATGGAGCATCAGTTCCCAAGTGCGGCTAGGACCTTCCCCTGCCAGTGCTGCGGAGGGGTGGGGGGGGTTGGCAGTGCCAGGGGCTGAGGATGGGTCTAGCAGCCCCTGGCCTCCCTTCTCTGCAAGCCCCAGGCCCCGATTGTCAGGTAAGAGGCTCTGTCTGTCTAAGCGTCTCGGAACGGGACCCGAGGCCCGCTGACTTCCCCGCGCATCCCCTCCCCCAACGGGCCGCGCCTGGGCTAGGCAGCAGGAGCCCAGCGCCGGCCTTGTCCCAGGTGGGTGATACCACCCTGCCGCGGGGGCAGGGGGAGAGCCCCTCCACCCGCACCCCTCGGACGAGACCATTCTGAGAGGGGCGGCGCCCGCTCCGGCGTTGTGGTGTGCTCCTGTCTCCATGGGAACGTTGACAGCAGGCGCCGGGCCTGAGGAGAGCGGGGCGGAAAGAGGAGCCCAGGCCGCGTGGAGAGGGTGGGGCGGGGGGGCAAGGCTACGTCTACCAGCGGGCTTTTGGGGGGAGGAGCTGGTGGGTTCGAAACTGGGGCTACGGGTGCGAGGCTGGCTGAGGTCGGGGGGCGTCTGAGCCTTAGCGTGGGGGGAGAGGTCGGGGGTTGGCTGGGCCCAAGGGTGTATAAGTGGGGGGAGGGGTGGCTGGGCCCAAGGGTGTATATGTGTGGGGGTGGCTGAGCCCAGGATGTGTATGTGGTGGGCTGAGAGGGGAGGGGGAAGGAGGGGGAGCTGAGCTGGGTGTGTGGGGTGTGAAGGGGGGGGCAAGTTCCAGCCTGCTGGCTCTGTGCTTACTAAGCTCACATTCTTGTTCTCTTCCCCCCACCCCCACATTCTAGGTTGGCAGCTGTAAATTTGAGGGTCATGTGCAGAAATGGCTGGTGACCGTGGGGAGGCTTTGGGTAGTGATACCTGCCCCATCCCCATTCCCCTGTGAGGGCAAGTTACGTAGAGCAGAGGCACACAGAGCCATAGTCCATTCCCTCCATCAGAGACAGTGAACACAAGCCCAGTGTCAGAGCCAAGTCCTGAGGAGACACCCCCCAAACCCATGATGCCAGGGTCATAGTAAAGGCGCACTTGCATGCCAGGGGCACAAGGTACATACGGGGCCTGACCTCATAGAGACTGAAGCACATTAAACGTGGTCACTGACCCTTGTTCAGCTTCAGTGGCATTTCCTCAGCTACTTTACTGAGAAGCTGTAGGCTGCCCACATAACCCTAGTCTGAAAACAACTTTTGTATCAGGACCTTTGGGGATGTACAATACCAGTTTGCCTCCGCTGGGGAACCTACCGCAGTGGTCAAGAGTAGGACTGGATAAATCAAGCCATCTTCAACTTGGCATCCAGAATAACGAGGGGCCTCAGCCTCTCTCTCAGTCCCAGTCTGTTGAAGTCTGGAACAAAGACTCACATAAACTAGTCATGGACTTGGAGAGAAGCCTGAAGTTCCTACAACAGCAGCATGCTGAGACCCTAAGGAAGCTTCATGAGGAAATTGAATATCTCAAAAGGGAAAACAAAGGTGAGGTGACTTTCCATATACAACTTTGTGTAGATTCTAGAGGCACTAGATGAGAGATTGGAGAGTTGTCACTGCAAGTCGAGAAATCTTTGATATCTTTTTCCTCAACATGCTAAGTTATGAATTAATTACAATGAATGTAGGTTTTGCTTTTGCATCCCCACATTTCTTCTTCCGTGTCATCTCTTTAAAGAGATCCCTGATGCCACTTGCTTAGGCCTACCATTCCTTGTCCTTTTCACAAGAGTTTTGTTTTGAAACTGTTAGAAAATATTTCCCAACACTTAGACTATAACAGGGGATATAAGAAGGGAATTCTAATGATTTTGACTGTGAGGCTAACAAAAGCTCAAAGACAAATCTGGTCAGTTACGGACTCCAAAGCCTGAAAAGGCATAGGGGACTGGATAACTTGGGGAAAGGTAATGAAATTAGTCTTTCACACCTAGTAGGCCACCATTTCAGTTTACCGGGGGATAGATATATAGTAGTACATCTGAAATCAGCTGGTGTGATCTCAAGTTTAGTTTCTGCTGGACAAGTGTTCACATTACAAAAATACCATTTAAATTAGCATTCTTGTCATCCTTGAGAGAAGCTATTGACTGAATCTTTGTAGAGAAAATGTGGCCCCTGTCTTGTTGATTGTTTCTCCAGATCAGGGTTGGAGTATTTTGTCAATAAGAGATGTAGGCAAAAAGTGTCAGTATGACAGACTGGTTAATTTTGAGCACAGCTGGTTTACAAGAAATCCAACCATGAGAAAATTGACAAAACAGTTCAAAGCTTGTACCTGGACAACAAAATACTTTACATTCATGGTAACATCAGTACATTCTTTAGAGCTTAAAGGAGCTAGATCAGGGGTAGGCAAACTACGGCCCACAGGCCACATCCAGCCCAGCAGCTGTTTTAATCTGGCCCTCGAGCTCCCGCTGGGGAGTGGCAGCTGGGGTTTGCCCTGCTCTGGTGGCTCCTGGAGGCAGCAGCATGTGCCCCCTTTGGCTCCTACGCATAGGGCCAGCCAGGGGGCTCCACTTTGCACACTGCCCCATGTGCCACCCATGCAGCTCCCATTGGCTGTGGTTCCCAGCCAATGGGAGCTGTGGGGGCGGTGTGTACGGCTGTGACAGTGTGCTGCAGAGCTGTCTGGCTGCACCTCCGCGTAGGAGCAGGAGGAGGACATGCTGCTGCTTCGGGAGCTGCTTGAGGTAAGTGCCACCCAGAGCCTGCACCCCTGTGCCATCCCCCTCCCCTGCAACCCAACCGCCTGCCCTGCATCCCCAGCCAGAGCCCACGTTCCCCCCAGCCCGGAGCACCCTCCTACACCCCAAGCCCTGCATCCCCAGCCAGAGCCCGCATCCCCCCCAGCAAGGAGCCCCCTCCTGAAATCATTTCTGGCCCCACCCCAGAGCCCATACCCCAACCCCAATTTCATGAGCATTCATGGCCTTCCGTACAATTTCTATACTCAGATGTGGCCCTCAGGCCAAAAAGTTTGCCCCAGTCCTGAGCTAGATGTTTGGGCTAGTTATAAACCCTTGTTCATAGTGCAGAATACACAAACTGGTTTCATTCAGTGTGACCTGAGTTATGCTATACTTCTGTGTGCATACTTGTCTTAAAACTACTGAAAAAATTTGTCTTCTGTAACTCTACTTCCACTCTCTACCTCCTTCCCAATATTATTTAAATAATATCCACTCTTAGGTTTCACATTACGGTTACTCCCTCACCCTTTGAGCCCATATGTTTATTGTACATTTTTAATGAAAAAAATTTCAGTCTATCAGAAATATTGAAAGCTGATGTGAGTGACATTCTCTAGGAGCAAGCCTAGCTTTATTCTACAATGGGAAAAGGGAAGTTAAGGGGGTATGGAGAGAGCTCAAACTAAAAATTGTGTTCTCATTTGATTACAGAGCTTCATTATAAACTCATAATGAATCAGTCGCTACAGCTAAAAGGTAGGCTATGCTTTTACTGTTCTAGAAGTAGGATGATCTAGTAAGTGTCTTATCCTCTGGAAGTCCCTTTGTCTCCCCTTATTAATTTTATTATTAATAAACATTTTGCCTTGGTGCTTTGTCCATTTCCCAGTCCTGAGAGAGAATCTTGGAAGTGTCGCCTCCCCTCTGCAATGCGGAAATGTTCTAGCTCTCTGGCGACTGAAGACTGTGTACATATTTTCATTCAAAACACTTTCAAGTATGTCAAAGGAGTGTGACTGAGTGCCGAGACATATATTGTCTGCATAAACAAACTTACAAGAGCCGGTATAGGGTAGGTCATTCGAATATAAGTTGAATAATGTAGGAGATAATACTGATCCTTGCGGGAGCCAATTCTTCTGGTGCATCCAAGTACTTGTTCTGTCACCAATATGCACATGGAAATGGTGATTTCTCAAAAACAGAGCCATTGCACATACAAACAAACTTGGCATAGTTCTGGACAATTTCACCAACAGGCCAATGTGCAAACCATATCGTATGCCGTGGTCAGTTCAAGAAAAACTGAACAGTCTTCAGCTGATGTTGGAAGCCATTTTCGATCACTTGATCACACGTACTAGTACCACAGCAAAAAACAGCCTGCTCTGGTCCCTGCATGCCTTCCACTTATGCCTTCTTTGTGAAATCAGATACTCAAGCACCTTAAAACAGATGCTCAGAAGTGAAATTGGTCTGTGGCTTGAAGGCAAATGTAGATCTTTCCCAGGTTTCAGCAAGACAATGACCTTCACTTGGCACCAGATTCTAGGCAGTCTGGATTCCTGCAGAAGTCTGTTGAAAAACTGAACAAGCCATTCCTGAGCGTGAGGACCCAGATGTTTTCATGAATTCAGGTGCAATCTATCATATGCAGGAGATGAACCGGTTTTTAAATCGTTCAGCATTTTATCCAATTCCAGACTAGTGAATGGCTCCATCCTACTATCGGCAGGATTACTTCTTAGGAAATGTTGCCATTTGTCACGTACCTGGCATTTGACAACTCTGTCACCAGGAGCTTTGGCAACCTCAACAGATGACTGGCACTCTGATTTGGAGTAACTGCTGACCTGCTTTGTGTACATGGGCATTTGAGCCGCACCTAGTTAACGAATTAAACTCCAGCTCTTCCGGCTTGACCACGTAAAGTCAAGCACCACTGTCGCTTCCTCTCTTTGAGTCCAGTAAGCGGCATCCAATGATTCTGTAAGATGGTCTGCAATCTCCGGATCACCTGACTGCTCAAACTGCATCAGCAAGTCTGCACACCCTCATTCAAACATGGAATGTACACTGGTTGGAAGCCACGTGGAATTGTTGCACTTGCAGCTTTAAAAAGGACAACAGAAACAACGGTTTGCATCTTCCTTGGAGATGGTTAATGGGATGGTTACGACGATCCATTCTAAATACTCTGTAAAGGAGCCCCAATGTGCCTTCCAGAAGTTCCATCTAGGCTTTGGTACACTCCTTATAGTTGGCAGATGGAGGACGCATTCCCATCTGAATCAAAGGAGGACAGCGTTGGCTATGTGGAAAATCATTAAGTACAGTACACGCCGCTGGCTAATGCGTGATTGGCAAACGATATGACCCAGCACAGATCTGGGCAGTAGTTCCTATTCCAGCATGTGGAATGGAAGGTACCATACTGCTTAGGGTCATGGACCAATGCAAGATCATTATTTGTTGCCCACTCCAACAGTTGTTCACCATTTGGGTCTGCAGTCGCATAACCCCACTTGCTGTGATGATTAGTAAAGTCGCCAACATACGCGGCTGCATGCTTAAGCCTTGGGAGAACATGTGGAGTCCATGTTTCACCCAGTGGCTTATACATTCGTGATTTGAAACCCACCAACTTTAATTGTGTCACGAAAAGGTGAATATTCAACATGGACAACATTTGATATATCACTGTGGGTGTACGTGGCTCAACCATGTTTTGCATGAAGATGGTGACAACATTGAAACCAATTATCTTAAACCAATGTGCTTCATTCAGCATGATGAGATTTTCTTGTAAACAAATAATGTCAGCTAGAACTTCCTTTCCAGAACATCAATAAGTTCCTGCTTGGCAGAAGACAACCCTTCAACATTCATCTGGAGGACTTTAAATGCTGGACCTATGACTAGAAAATCATTGTCCGGAACCTCTATAGATTAAAAAGCATGTTGAACTTCATTCAGAAGCAGATGGGGACTGGTGTATTTCACTGCACGTTAATATGCTTCTGCTGATTCATACGTAAGCAAATAGGATATCTCACATTCTGCCTTAGCCGAAGCTTCCAAGGTATGCCAAAGTAGTAGATGGAAGTTGTCCAGATGAGAGGGGACAAAAAACATGGCTGATCATAGTGAGAACAGTTTTAGTAAAGAAAGGCTGCAGCCTCTAAGTTAACTGCAGAGAACTGAATGAGCCACCACTACTACCTGAGTATACAAGTGCAGTCAGGATTCCAGGCGTACCTTGCAATAGTCAACTACTGTGACCACGGGTGGACAAACTCCACCAATAAGCAGCAGTCAGTCTTCAGTGTTCCTAGTTGCTTAACCTTGCCCCTGAGCATCCCTCCCTTTTATAGATCAACCTTCAGTGATTTTATCCAGGTCTTTGTGATCACATTGTGTTCCATGTTGAGTGCAGAAAACACTCCCACTTGGTTAAACCAAGGAGCTGTTCTGGTGCTATGGGAAACAGTTACATTGCAGGTTGCTCTCAGCAATCCTGCATGTAGAGAGCCTTGGCTCTGCAGACTTTAAATAGTTTACCTGTGTTTCCTATTCTAAACTGAGGATAATATAGCCTCTTCGCTGGTCAGTTCTATGATCATAATGCCCAATTCATCACTTATTCTTCTTTGCAGGTGATAATTTAACTCCCACCTTGTTTGACAAGTTGCTTTCAAGGCAAGGTTCAGCAGGTAAGATAGCTTAAAACTGCAAGATTTAACTTTCGGGGTAGCAGGACTAGTAACTGCATATATTAGAGGAGGGGAAGATAAATTATTATTAAATGAAAATATCTAGGCCTAGATATAGAAACAGGCAACAATGTAAAAGTCTGAATACCTATCAGATTTGTTTCAAATCTCTCTTCTTACGGCTCTTGATGATGATCAGGAGTCCTAGTATAACTGTTTTCCACTTATTTGGATCATGTGTGCTTGCACACACATTTATAATCCCTTTTACATTATGACTGAGTTGCTAAGAAATTGGGAGAGCAAAGCCTACGTTTGGGCTGCTTCTAATTTATGGTTGTTAGTGCTAACATAGTAAAGTAGGATTTCTTGACACTGTGTTAAAGGATTAAAATAAGCTAAACTACAATGAAGCTGTTCAATAGCTCACAAAATAAAGCCTAAGAGCATGGAATACCTTGAACTACTGTGGAGATAAGGGTACTTAAAACTTGTATCTGCAAGCTGTTAGGTCTCTGGCCTGGCCTGTAATGCGTGCACACCCATCCCCCTTCCCTCTCCCCTTCATATTTTGTCTAACAGCTGCTGCTGTTGCAGTTTCTAGGTATTCACTGACAAACAGGCAGCTGATGGACCAGCCCAAAAAGCAAAAACTGAATACAGAAGAACAGGTGATCAACGTGGTACAAGGGGAACCAGAGCCTCCCTGTCCAAAGGTGGAGAAGCCACAAGAGGAGGTTTTTTCTAGGTATGAGCAAGCTATCCGAATACAGCAATTGCAGGCAGCTCATTTGAGGTTTCTGGGTTGTGTGTGTTCTTTTTTGAGTCTTTGACCATGTGGATCCCACTGATGGTGCACATGCACCTCGCATATCTTAGAAATATAAGTAATGTAAAATACAAATTTATGAGGGTTAAGAATAAATTACAGTGAGTAACTGATTCTAGCAGGGGTACTTAAGAAGCTCTTTGGGGGGTAAAGTTTTCAATTGAGTTGTCATTATGTATTTAATTGGGGATAGGTCCTGCTTTGAGCAGGGGGTTGGACTAGATGACCTCCTGAGGTCCCTTCCAACCCTGATATTCTATGATTCTGTGATTGTAGTGGGCATAGAAGTGCTAATTAATTCAAAGGAAAAACTCAGGCATAAAGTGTACTGCCATGCACCATTCTAGACAGAGGACACAGAAAGTAGTTTAGCTACAGAGAAGGATGTGATCTTGTAGAGTTAAGATTCCTGGACCTGCCATGTTTCCTTCATTTCCCACTTGTGAAATAAGTAGAATACCTACCTGTACCACCACGCTCTTGAGAGTCTTAATCAATGTTTGACAAATGTTTTGGCAAGGTAAATGCAATAAATATTTAGACATTTAATCCATTTCCCTTGTGATTCTTTTATTCCTTAACTGTGATCTAGAGAGGACAGAGAAGTCTCTGATAGAATTACATCTCCAGTACTTTCACTGCCAAACCAGATTAGATCTGGGCACGCTCAGGTACCACCAGCCTCCTCCAACCCTTTCCTGGTAAATGTTCTCCCCTCCCACATCCGAAAACCACCTACACTGGAAGAGTGTGAGATTGTCATTCACCAGCTATGGAACATCAACCACATTCAGGCACAAGAGGTGAGGCTGTTGACCCCAGCTCAGTCTACTTTATTCGCAGCTTTTAAGATACAGTAAGTTTGTGGTGACGAAATAGGAAATAGATTTTCAGAGGCAAGCAGAAAGGTTATTTTCTCCTCTCTGTCCTTCAGCTGATGTATTTGAAATCGTATCTGGAGGACATCCATAAGAACAAAAGGATTCCTGAAGACTATCTGCTAGCCAGCCAGATTGGGTAAGCTAAGCTGTTCTGAGTTATGGTTCAAGGCTCGGGTATTAGACAGATTGTAGCTGAGTTCGCTAGTTCCCTTTCTACTTTCTATTGGAGTGAATTTGCAGAATAGAGGCCATATGCAAGGTGCCTATATAGAGGTCATGAGCGAGCTTTGACTTTGTAGGGCTTCCTTCCTTAACTTTCCCTTGTGATTTATCTTTGAGCCACCTCTACCCCTCTCAAACTTTCCAGAATGCGATCTGTTAATGTGAATTGAGAGGATTTAAATGATATCTGCCTTAATATACCTCTACACACAAGCAGCAAAATCCTGTATTATAACAAGACTACTGCACACAGTTGTTAACAGCACTAACCTAACAGGAGATAAGTGTCCATAAACTTAGGGTGCAGGTAGACAAGGTTGTCAGTTTGTTCTTTCAGAGCACTTACAATCATTTAAGATATCATCCTACGAGGAGTTGAGACACCTGGTTAACAGACTCTACTCAATCCAACTGAAAGTCAGACATATGGGCATTTCTGAAAGATTCAGAGGGATTCATGGTTTGAAGGCTTATTTTATTTATATTGTGGTACTGTTTACAGACCCCCTTTGGGTTTAGGGCTGTATTGTAGTAGGTGGTATATAAATATATTGTAAGCTCTTCAGGGCAAGAACTGTTGCTGTCTAGACAAGAGATTACAAGGGCAACAAAAAAAAATCATGGGTTACACAGATTTCCCTTACCTTTTACCCATCCCCCGTACTATTGCCACAACAGTTCTCCAGTTAAAACTCTAGAAGGGTAGTAGGTCTGTAGGAGTAGCATTTGGAGCAGCCAACTAACAAGGGGTGCAGAAGGTACCAAAAGATCATCTAGCCTGAATACCAGAAGCCATTAAACTTCACCATATTACCCCTATATTGAATCCAGTAACTTGTTTGACTAAAACATGTCTTCCAGAAAGGCATCAACATATGGAGAATCTACCACTTCCCTGGGTAGTTGGTTCCAATGGTTAATCATCCTCACTGTAACAAAATTTGTCTGAATTCAGATTCCAGCCCTTGGTTCTTGTTATGCCTTTCTCTGCTAAATTAAAGAGCCCTTTAGTATCTGGTATTTTTTCTGTGTGAAGGTATTTATACACTGGCTCCTTCCTGCACTCCCACTTATTTCACAGACACCAGAACTATACATACTATGCCAGTATATCTCATCAATGCCATCTAATCCCATTTATACATCCAAAGATTGCACTGTAGCCATCTTCCACAGCATTGCACTGGGACCCCATGTTGAATTGTATGACCTCTAACTCCTTTTCAGAGTAATTGCTTTCTAGGATACAATCCCCATAGGTATGGCTTACATTCTTTGTTCCTAGATGTATAACTATGCACTTGGCTGTGTTAAGATACATTTTGATTGAATGGGCCCAGCTTATCACATAAGCTAGATCATTCTGTACGACTGCCCTGTCCAGATTCTGTGGTGGTGCAGCTTCTCCTGTTCTTTAGGTTCAACATTCACATGCCGCAAGATTTATTATGTTGTTTTCAAATCCAGGTTACACAGGGCCAGCACAATCAATCAATGCTCTGCTACTATGCTACAGAGTGAAGTAGCCAAGGTATCATATCTGCAAATATTTTTTGATTTAGGAATCAAGAAGTTTCACGATTACCCAAAATGCTAAAAGATACATCTAAGAAATGGTAAGTACTTCTACTTTCTTTAGAGATTAAGACACTTCATGAAAAAGCCCATGCTAGTTACATCTGTAATGTAATCAGCTGTTGAGTCAAGCATGTGATACCTTTAGCAATTAAGTATTAATCATGAAGTTAAAAACAAGCCTATTACTGGTTTCCCCCCTCTCCCCATCTCACCTTCAACTTTATCATCAGCCACAAGCCTCTCCCCACTTAAGGTCATGATTGCCTAAAGATCAATCCATATGCCCTGCTCAGGAGATAGTCAGATTTCAAATGAGATCACTGCAGCTATCTAGCTTATTTTCAGTGCCCTACTATAGCCACAGAGGAAGCTGCACAAAGTGTTTTAATCACTAATTCTTTGAGGGTTGCTTTTGCATGTTCACACTACCAGCCTCTTTTTCACAGAGTTCTACACACAGGACTCAGGTAATAGGGACTGTATTGCCTCCTGTGGCTTCTCTGTCAAACATCTGATGCTGATGTAGTCCCTTGGGACACTCACTTTTCTCCAAGGATCACAGAGCTCAGCAACATCCTATATGTATGCTAAGTCAGAGGCAACTAAAACCTCTCTCAAGGAGGCAGGACATAAAAGTGTGGTTCCACTGTGAAAAATAGCCAGTCATCATCTTTACTCAGACCTTCCTTTTATATTTTCAGAGTCAAGTCTGCTAATAACATTTTAGTGCCATTAGCTAGGGTGGCTCTGCAGTGCTGAAGGAAGAATGGATTAAGATTTTCTGGCATCCACCTCAGAATTATTTGCTAAGATCTGAATGCAAGGCCAAGTTCTATCCATGAGATTACACACATGTAACTTTTCCATTGCCACAGAGGAATCAGTCACACAGCAATTTGAATTTTAGATTGCAATAGGATTTAAAAGCAGTACTCTATTTTGTGAGGACTGCATAAAAGGGAAATAGGAAAGCAATACTCTGATCTTACCCAGTCATTTGAACAAGAAAAGACAAATCATTGGGTTAGACTATGATTATTGCCATCTTCAAAGTACACAAACAAGTATACAATAAGTCATACAAGCCCTTTTAAGAAGGCAAAAGCTCAGCCCAGGACTCATCCTGTGGATGGGCTTTCTCCATTCCTCCATGCCAAAATGCTGTCAAGATAACAGAGCCAATTAACAAAGTTCCCCACCTGTGAGCTAATAGGAGGAATAAAGATTCTAAACTCTCCCCCTTAATACATCTTTTCATGCAGATGCTGCAAACACAACACAAACACTATTTACAAAACACAGGTGACAGATACAGCTATGTTTCTTTAAAAGTTGAAGTGAAGTGTTTATTAAGGTTTTTCTGCAAGTTAAACTGTAGGATCTCACTTCTTTCATGAAACAGGGAAGTTTAGTTTTTTGTACTGAAAAAAAAATCAGGTCCCTCCTTTAGCTGTTTATTAGCCCCCGAAAACAGGACTAGTCTCTCCTATAACATGTGATGTCAGCTAGTAAAAGCAAAGCAAGAAACCCAGCTTCATGCACTCAGTGTAACAGGAAAACAGAATCCTGGACTTGGGCAGATAACGAGCCATTCACACTTAAAATAATAGCGCTTTTCATCTGTTGATCTCAAAGCATTTTACAAAGGTCAGTATCAATACCTTCATTTTACAGATGGGGAAATATCTATCTGAGGGACTTATCAAAAAAGCTGCTATGCCTCCTAATGGTGACGGGGTACTCACTACCAGAAGGGCTCCACACACACTTCCATCCCATGAAACTGCACTGAAAGTCATCTCTTTTCCTCACTTTACTAGAAAAATAATTTGTTAAGCACTCTGAAGGCTAGGGAGAGTTCTTACTACAGAAATTTAAATCAGTGGGACAGAGCACTGCAGAGGTTAGTCCATCCATCATGTAGAATCACTGGGGTGACTAATGTGGAAGGTGACCCTAATCCGGTAGACCTTGGTAAAGAGAAAGTGATTTAAAATCATCACATTGCCAATCATTCCTCTGTCTCCAACTCTTATCTCCAGTTTGATTATAACTCCACTGCCAGCTGCTGAAAGGGCAGTTCTGCCAGCACTGAAGCAAACACTGGGAAACAGTTTTGCCGAGAGACAGAAGAGAACTCAAGCTATTCAAAGAAGCCGTCTTCGTCGGACTGTGCTTTAGTCTGGTTGTTCAGCAACTGCATTCCAGATCTCTTCTCCTTAAAAGCGTTCCAGTAGCTACAGCACTCCCAGTATATGTTTGAGTTTACATTGTAGGTTCAGCTTAGATTGGTTTGCTGCTATTATCTCCCCACTTCAAGTAAAAACTAATTACGAAATCACCGTGTCTTCTATTCAGGAACAAAGAGCTTATGCATCTATTGTTGCAGCTTTGCCTCATTCCTTCTGTGGTTTCCCTTATTTCTTCAGGATGTATATTTGATGAGTTAACTTAATGATGAAAGCCTGTAAGAGATTACTGTTCAGGAAATTGGATGCTTATCACTTTTAAGCAGGTCAATGCAGTGTCCCACAAACTTCTCTAGTCCGGCAGAGATTATTTAAAAGCAGCATACATTTATTTTTATGCAGGTATGGGCTGCACAGTTTTACAGATAACACTAGATCACTGCTAATCCATCAGTGGAAAGGCTGGAAGCCACATACTACGTCATGTTACCTGGCAGGACAAGATTTCACAGCTCTGCACAGCTGCTAGATGGGAACGGAGCTGAATTTACAGTAGTCGAATTAGAATTTTTTTTTGGATGCAGGTATAGGACCCACTGATCAGCAGCAGAAGGGCAGTTGAAATTATGGGGGGCTCAGATATTACTCTGTTCTAGGCTGCACACTCTTTACTCAGAATCTGTAACATTCCATTGTTTCATCTTTGCTATGGGCTAGTTTCCATTCAACTCACAGCAACATAGTGGGTTGACTGCTCTGAAAACGAATGTTGTATGTACAGCAAGTATGCAAGATTCCCTATACCAGGCTCCTGATCTGCATCACAACCTTATCCCCAAGGGAGCAGACCTACAATTGTCAACACCACAGTGATAGGCTCCTTAAAAATATCTAAAAAGGGGTGGTGGGGTGTGTGTGTGTGTTCAATTCTTGTCTTCTCACCTGACTGCACAACAGGGAAACAAACTGAGATGTTAGCTTTTATGATATGAACATCTGTCCACTAGCTCATTTTACAAAAGCACCTGGACACCCATCTAATGGTATTAAGTTAGTAATGATCTGGGCTAGATCTAAATTAAAAAACTTTCACCTCTATATAACATTTCCCTTAGCAATCTTTTGAACCTCTCCTCCAGCTGATGATGAACTTGGCTGCTATTCTGCAGCATAGGATAACTAATGTAGTGCCATATGTGATTTTTCCTCCCTCACTTCTGGGTGCAGAGATTTCGGCTCCTGATAGGATATATGAAGTAAGCACCCGCCTTTGGTCACTGCAGAGCCGTTGCCTAAGGACTAACATTGGAATGATAGTAGGTTAGTTTCAAACACAGGAATAATAATAAATTTATTACGATAAAACAAACAGATAATGCATTAGTTCATGTACAAAATATTGATACCACTCGGCTGCCTCAATCAGTGCTTACTAAGTACCCACATTTTAAAACATCCTAAAACCGATGACACCACACAGATTTACAGAGGTCACAGCAATTTCTTGACACCACTGTAAGAGTCCAGCTACTTGTCAGGGACTGTTGCACAATACTGGGGGATGGAGCAGGGTGTGATGGAAATACTTGAGACACTGAAATTCCCTTACACCCAGGAATTAAGAGTGAATGAACTACAAAGATAGGGCAGATTGAAATGTAATCACATTGTGTATGGAACCAGTTACTTATGGCAAGTGGCTTCATTTGCATTGCCTCACAACACAGCAGCTGATATCAGTCTTCTGATCCTAATTTAGATGACCAGTAATACTTTTACAGGTGGGTGTCCCTCGGTGCCCGAGGCACGCAAGGTCAATTGTCAGTCTTAGACCTGAGCTGTGTTCAGTTTTCTTAAACAAACAGATGCGAGTGGGATATGCAAACACTTCCCATGAGTTGCATCACTCCCCAAAGAAGCCAGCACCCAAGAGAAATGCCAGGTAAGATACAATTCCCCTGGTAAATATAAATGCAGATAAGTAGCTGCAGCCTGCTGGATTCATTTACAGTGCTGCTATGATTCAATCAATTGATTTTCCCTGCACACACACTTGGAGCTCACAGGGAAATCAGTTAGCATGCACACTGAATACCCCGCCTTCAGATCATCCGACTTTCTAAGAGTGAGAAATGCATGGTCCGTGCTAACCAAAAACCGTTTATACAAAGTAGTGTTTAAAATAAGCTATAAAAATTTTCCTATGGTTGGTTTTCCTCCTAAACATAATTATTCAGATTAATCTGACGCATTAGGGATGCCCTAAAAAGGCCCCGATTTCTCCCCTTTCTCCAAATTAAATTACCAGACTCCTGCAACCATAGGGAAGTTTGTGAGCACATTCTAGCTGCAGCTAATTTATTCTTGGGGCAATATCAAGTCACACAACATACAGAGTGTGAGGAATACTGGCATCAGGCAAAGTCTGAAGCAAATTAGGACATTCTCCCCTCTCCCTTCTATACCATTCAGACTCCCTGATGGAAGTCTACAAATAATTTCTTCTCTAAGAAGACAATAAAAGCCCCTCCTAATACATCAGTCTCAAGAACCATATATACATGTTCTGTATATGTGAAAATGCTGGCAAAGTCCACAAAGGCAGAAGATAAAAGCATGAAATCTAAATCTAACACCAGGTTCCCTATTGAACCTGGCACCTAGAAACAAAACAGTATAAGGCTTTTTCTTCTGAAGTTCCCTCCCAAAATGCCTGTGATTCTTCCAGTGGCCGTGGGAGAGGCCAGCTGCCGAGACCCAACTTCTTTGCTTCATGATTTCACAAGGGGAGGAAGTTATGCAGCAGAGAGGCAGGCTTGACGGATACTTTGTGCCCAGGTGTTTAAGAGTGCTGTGACTGAATGCTTGTCTGGAAGCTGCAGCAATTTTGATGTCATGTACTGATACACTGACTGCAAGAAGGGATTGGCTGCTGGAAAAGAAAAAGGAGACAGCCCAGATAAACACAGTTGCACAACTGAATATCACAAATTGATCCCTCACTTTTTAAAGTGATGCTATCCTATTGTCCCCATACCATATTGTCGAGAGTTGTCTATCCACAGAGGGCTCTGATCTGGATAGTCAGCTGGAACACTGAGCTGTAATGGCGGGACATTTGGAAGGTTCTTGTCATCTAGAATTCAAACACATTTACTTTAACAAAAGATATTTTCCATCAGGACATCAAAGTAAGTTGTGTGTGGTGTTTTCCCTACGTCTGTACATTACATACTGAAATGGATAGGGAGGGACTAGATCTAATCTTTAAGAGGAACCATGGCTATGAGTCTTCATTTCTGAAAAGCTCACTTTAAAAATGGCCTCTGCTTGCTGGAAGCTCAATCTGGAACTCCCAGCTCCACAACACACCCAACGCATCTCACCAGTCTCCGTCTTTCATGAGGTGTACTTCATTTGAGTTTGGTTTCCTAAATATGAAATGTCTAGGTACTGTTCATACTACACATGTAAGCCAGGACCAGAGCTTTCCCATGTTTTGTCTGGTACACACTAAAATGAACCCACTTTACCTTTTTCTGTCCAAGGGCAAAACAAGTTCCTATGAAGGTATACTCCATTCTTGCTTGGTTGAGAGAGAAGGGCAAAGACTTACACACACTTCCCCATTCACACCACCAGCTGTGACAACTGCTGGTGCAGCTGGGAAAACGTTTTCAATACAATTAGACAGGCCCCATTCCTCAATGTCCCAATATCATGTTTTAGGGTGCTGAAAACTTGTCCTGACTACACTAGGCATTAAACCATTTTCTAACACCAGCAGAGCTTGAGCTAAGGGTGAAGAATTATCATCAGCAAGCTGCACCCATCGGTGCAAGAGGCAGAATTTTTCATCTGCGGAGCGGAAATCTAACAAGATCCAGTTGTACAATTAAATACTGTACTGTTTCACTCTTGGGATTCTTCCACAGTGGCAACAATTACCGACAAGTCCAATTTATTTCTCACATCCCAGACAGCAAGTTTTTTGAAATACAAGGAGAGAGAAATGTAGTTATGTTTATAAATAGGCCACTTCATACTATCAGGAATTCAGATTACCTGGAGAGTTTGCTTGGATCCCAATTTAGGGAACCAATTAAATGCACACATGGAGCAACAAAAACCGCTCATATTTCAGCTTAAAAAAGCAGCATTTTACTCAGAGACCAGCCTATAATACTGCCTTCTTTTAGTAGCAACACCATGATACTGGGGATTGGGGGGGTGGGGTGGGGTGTGGAGAATAATTTAGCTTTAAGATAATTTCCCCACTTTCTAAAAAAAGCTGTAAGTGGTTTAAATATCTAGCTACTTGATCTGGGGTACATTATGCATTGCCACAACTGTGGCGAGCTAAAGAAAAACCATGATGAAATTATAGGCTGGCAAGATTTACAGCTGTACATATTCACAAGAAAATAAATCAACACCTCTTGAAAACAGTCTTAATTTCTTCTTAGCTTACCTAGCTTGCATATGAGGTGGACTGTGCCATTATTACTGCAATGGGAGGGATCCAGATTCACCAGGAATTTAGGATTTAATCTTGCGACTTCCCCTTGTAATACATTTGGTATGGTCTGCCTTTCATCCTCTTCATATTTACGCTTTCGAGGGGAAGCCATCTGGGCCCTGCGTAAAATACACCCACAAAGAGACTCAGAGTGGGCACCATGTTATGCCAAGTCCACAGTTTTCAAACAAAATTGATTTCTCAAGTACCTTACAGATGACAAGGAAACACGCACATATCCATCACGCCAGCCCATCCTTCCAACGTTTCAACCAAACAATTAATTTTTCTTAAGACAACAGACAGAAGGCCAATGATACATACGTGATTGGAGGGCCATGTATCGCAGTCATAGCTGGCACAAAGGTACGGTAGAGGGAATGGTTGAAGACTGGTGAACGAATGTTTGCCAAGACAGCATCCAAAAGTGGCTGGCACAAGTACTGCTGTTTGGTAGGGGGCACTGGTGGAGGTGGTGGCGTGGGCTAAAGCACAAAGAAGCACATCTTATTTTATGTGCTGTCAGTCACAAGTAGTCCGTACGAGACACCTTGATTCATTATGCAAACTTGCACTACAGTATTTCCAATACATTTAAGAATCCCTCTAACCTCTGTTTTGTGTTACTCTAGAAACACTTCCTCAGTATCCCCGCGTATACCCGCAGTAAAGTAAATTCAAATTAACTAACTGTGAATTTGAAATGGATTGGTTAAATTGTATCAAACAGCTATATATGGATACACTCATTCATAATTAAACTTTGAAAGTGAATTACGCTAAATGAAATTAAGAGCACTTTAATTCTGAATGAGAAGGTCCATACAGGGGTTTAATGCAGTTTAACTAATCTATTTTGCATTCACACCTTTAAATAATTGGGATTAATTTTCCTGACTGTCCCCATGTAGACAAGCCCATAGTAAACAAAATTGACACTGTCAGTATCTTTCATGTAGAAATCCTGTCTTGGTGACATCTGCTAAAGACAAGAACAAGGATCCATTCCTAGGTGCTTGTACAAAGCATGAATACTTGAAAGTTCAGTAAGCAGAATAATTTTTAAGAGGTATACACGAGGACATTCCTGCTGAATGGCCCAGTATTTAACCAGTTTTCTGTTTACTTGCTCAGTCCAGCACTGTGAACACAAAGAGATGGGAAAATTCTGCCAAACTGGTGCCCTCTGTGGAATTCACTGCCAGCCTTACTCTCCAGTAAGATGAAAAGTAAACCCCATTGCTTACCACAGCCATGTCATTCTTGAGCTTCTCCAGAGCAATTTCACATTTCTGTAGAGTCTTCAGAGGGCATCTGAAAAGGAAGAGGAAAGAATTAGCCCAATTTGCTCTGCTGTCCAAGATGAGGACTTTGTGATATCTGAGCCTCCCGTCCACATTATTTCAGTGCTGATATGCTTGGATGCTGTTCAAAACAGGAACTGTAGTTCTGCCTCAGGGAACTTAAATTCTAAGTTAGATCACATGGTTCAAACCTAACATTCTGGCAAATAAAGGTCCAATGCTTAGATTTTTAAATAACTTACGTGGATCCTTGAATGGCTTTGCTGAAGGGCACATTAAGGAGGGACTTTAATAGAGAAAGAAAGAATGAATACCACAATGTCTAAGTGAAACAGAGCTGACTGTTTTCAGCAAAATGAAGTTAACCCAGGTGGATTTCTCCAATCATTTCAATTAGCTCAAATAGACTGTATTACAGCAAAGAAAACACACCTGACTTATCAGTTTACTGAATAGCTTTCTATGAAACTGTGTGCACAAAAGATCCCATACTGCGTCTTAGGGGACACCACATTGTAAAATCTTTTGGCAGGATTTTGCACAACTTCTTAGAAAGAAGTTGCAACACAGAATGAATCAGCAAAAAAAGGGTTCTGAAATTTAAACCTCTTGCCCACCATGATTTCTCAACATAAAAGAAAGTTAGTGATACAACAACATTGAGGGTCTTCAAAAACAAGGAAATTCAGATTAGAGTTAAGAACTGTCTAGATACTACATGTTGCCGCAAGATGATAGACTAATGTCTGGGACACCACTCCTCATCTGGGACTCCATGGTAGCCTATGTATTCTCTCATATTCCTGACAGTGGGTTTGGGAGGAAGAGAGTTCACTGGGGAGGTGCTCGCACAAGCTAAACAGAAAAGGACGTTACCGTTTTGAAGGATCAGTCAGGATATCCAAGAGGCTCTTCATCTTACTCAGGTCCTTCTTCCTATCTGAAATAAAATAAAAAGGACTAGTGAGAAATGCACTCATTGCTGGCAGAGCTTCCAGCTCTGCAGTCATTAACACAAAAACTGGAGGCTGGGAAAACTGAAAACATGACCCATCTAAGGAGAAAGTAGCAAAGACCTGTGATTCTCCATCTTTTCATGAGGAAGAGTCTGTATCCAAAAAAGTTTAGATATAGTAAAGAAAAAGAGAGGTCCTGAAAAAGGGATTTGGAGATGAAAATGTTGTCATGCTTCAGAGTTAAGTCTTTGCAACCATGAGCAAGGAAAACAATAGACAGGCTTAGTCCGCCAGAACCCCTAAAAGAGCAGTACACAGGCAGACAGGGAGAACCGTACAGTAAAATACGAGGGGCCACACCTTCATTTTTATCAATCTTATTGATCATCCTCCGAAGTGGCTCGATGTACTTTGACAGCTGTTTGAGTTTCTCCAGGTACTGCTGCTCTTCAGACTGGCTGGAGCTCGCTGGACTCATGACAGAGTTTGGATTTCCTGCACCAGGCAAAAAGGTGAAGATTATATACCACATGTCAGGAGGGGTCAGGCAAAGCAGGACATTGGCTTATGAACTGTTGCTAGCGATTTCCAGCTGCATGAAACCCCAGAGTCAACAGACCTTTACATCCCCTTCTGGTTACCATTTTGGTTTTGTCAGAAAATTATGAAAACCCTCATGTAATTCAATGACAAAAAAAGATGAGATCAGACAATTCCAAAACTCGAATATTCTCCTTGCTGCACATGTAGCGCACATGGCAAGTCCACCACTGAAATACTACTCACTGGTAGAGCACCGTAGAGCCAACAGCATAACTATGCAGCCTCAGATTTCTCTCTGTATGTTTTAGTTACTAAGATGCATCACTGGATCATGCTCCGCAGTACAGTTCTTACTGATGACCATAGGAGTTACCTGGAGTGTTTAAAGGACCTGGAGATGGGACACTAAAGTTCTGTGGTGTTCGTGCAGCTGCTGGGCTCTGGGATGGTTGAGGAGATGGACTGGGGAGGAAGCTGCTGGGAGATGGGGCTGGGCCGGAGCTGAAGAATGGAAATGAAAGTCAACTCAACACTTAATATGAAGACAAAGTGGCCTGTAAGAAGCTAGCAGAAGAAATGGTTAGTCTGAGCAGGTATGTTTTACTGAGTGCTGCTGCAGCATTCTGCAAACCCCACTGATGGCTACTGTCTTTGAGTGTGTATTCCACCCAGCTGCACGGGAGTGGGATTTACAAAAGTGCTCGGCATTGACCTAGCTCTGCTCCCAGGGAAGTTCCTGGTAAAAATCTCATGGATTTTGACAGAAGCAAGGTTAGGCCAATGCTGAACGGTTTGGAAAATCCCACCCTTATGTCACTGTACTGCTCAGGCCCATTGTGCCCGCTAGCTGCAGCACAAACAGGTCTCTTCCCCAGACAGCTTACAATCTAAGACTGACCCAGCTTTTTGTCAGTTTCAACAACACTCTTGCAAGGTAAAGATTCAGAATCCCTGCCAGAAAGGTCTGATTACAGCATTCAGTAAAGATTCCAAAGCTAACACCACTGAATTTTGACTTAGTGGGAGACTCACTCTAGCAAGACGGAATTTTGTTAGTAGGTCTTTAACTCCAGAGGTCTCTGAATAACTCCTCCATCAACCCAGGAGCATGATGGGGCCTTTCTCTGGAAACCAAGCAGAAGCCTTGGATTTAGGGACCATGGCCTTCTGCTTCTGACATCCCATTCAATCCTTTAACTCACCTTCCATTAAGCCACAATAGTTAGGGGAGTATCTGTATGTGGCTAAACACAGAGTAGCCTCAGAGAAGGTGAATGGGGAGGGGATAGCAACATGAGCATGACTCCTCCAGGTTCCTATGACATGACAGCCCAAGAGCTGTGCTACTGAAGGTCCCAATCCATTCAATGTCAACCTCACGGCATCACAAGGGTTGGACTCTCCACTAGAAAGTGCACCAGGATAGGCACCTGTGACAACTTTGGTTTAACCTCCATTCATGTTCATCACCATCTGGTGAGAGCATCTGCAGCTGCCACTCACCTCAGGTGGTCACATTCTGGCTCACCTGACATTCGAGTTTGGCTGAGAAGTTGGCTGCCCTGGTTGAGGTGATGGCTGTGGCTGAGGAGGTGGTGGCATTGACTGGGGTGTCTGCGCTTGCTGGACAGGTGAGGGAGATGACATCATGGTAATGCTGCTCTGGCTGACCTGAAACGGGAAAGAATACATTCAACAAAGAAGAGAGCTGATAATGGGAACCAATCTAAAAAGGCTTTGGCTATGGAGAAGAGCAGCCTCTGGACTCTATAAGAAACAGAAAGTGTTAGTTTCCTAAACTCCTCCATAAAGAGATCACTGCCAGTACCTCGCATTTCTTTCTTGAGGTACTCAGGGGAAATGTTTCACACCAAGATTTAACTAACAGGTAAAACTCCAAAAAATGAGCATTATTTTGGAGTCAGTTATTGAGTTCCTCCTTCTTAGATTACAATAGCAAGTGTTTCATCTGAACTATCATTTCCTTTATTATAACTACAATAAACAAGGTCATGGAGGACTGGCTTGAGAATTTATGACCACGGTGAAAGAACCCTTCCTTATTTTTGCTTTCAATTTATATTCTTCAAACCCTTTTCTTATTTTTTGGCTACTACATCCAAATCACTTTTCTTTAGGAGGAGGGGGAAGGAAAGGACAATGTATGGAGAGTGAAATATAAGACTCTTGATATTCAAATTGGAAAGCCTGGAGGAGCCAGAAAAGTTTTCAAGTGGTTGGGATGGGGTGAGGAAAGGGGAAGTTATTTTGGTTTTAGAGATTGGATGGGGTTGCATAAACCCAAAGGACAGAAAGCTCAAGCTGGGGAGAGTCTTCTAAGAAGCCACAATGATTTCAAATCTACAACCCTTCAGAGGAGAAATTCTGTGTACAATAAAGTTTATTCTTCAACTTGCGATCAAAGAGATAAAATTAAGGGATGCGGATTGAAATAAAACAACTTATTCCTATAATTTTGTGGTGTTAACTCAGATAAACAAAGGTGATTTGAGCTAGTCTACAAGACAGCACCTCATGACATCACAGTATCCCATGAATTTACCATGAGTCTTCTAATGGGATCTTGATAATCAGCCAACTTAATTTCTACCATATGGAAAGCAAAGAGCACAAAAATTCCTTTCACAGAATCATAGAATATCAGGGTTGGAAGGGACCTCAGGAGGTCATCTAGTCCAACCCCCTGCTCAAAGCAGGACCAATCCCCAACTAAATCATCCCAGCCAGGGCTTTGTCAAGCCTGACCGTAAAAATATCTAAGGAAGGAGATTCCACCACCTCCCTAGGTCACGCATTCCAATGTTTCACCACCCTCCTAGTGAAAAAGTTTTTCCTACTATCCAACCTAAACCTCCCCCACTGCAACTTGAGACCATTACTCCTTGTTCTGTCATCAGCTACCACTGAGAACAGTCTAGGTCCATCCTCTTTGGAACCCCCTTTCAGGTAGTTGAAAGCAGCTATCAAATCCCCCCTCATTCTTCTCTTCTGCAGACTAAACAATCCCAGTTCCCTCAGCCTCTCCTCATAAGTCATGTGATTCAGTCACCTAATCATTTTTGTTGCCCTCCGCTGGACGTTTTCTAATTTTTCCACATCCTTCTTGAAGTGTGGGGCTGCTGGCAATGCCCCTACTTATACATCCCAAAATGCCATTGGCCTTCTTGGCAACAAGGGCACACTGTTGACTCATATCCAGCTTCTCGTCCACTGTAACCCCTAGGTCCTTTTTTGCAGAACTGCTGCCGAGCCATTCGGTCCCTAGTCTGTCGCGGTGCATGGGATTCTTCCGTCCTAAGGGCAGGACTCTGCACTTGTCCTTGTTGAACCTCATCAGATTTCTTTTGGCCCAATCCTCTAATTTGTCTAGGTCCCTCTGTATCCTATCCCTACCCTCCAGTGTATCTACCTCTCCTCCCAGTTTAGTGTCATCTGCAAACTTGCTGAGGGTGCAATCCACACCATCCTCCAGATCATTCTACTTTCCAAACACTTCAGGTGCTCTGTAGATTTGCTCCTTTTCCTCACTAATTCAGAGCCAGCCCACTACTGTCACAGGCCATAATGAACGCAGCAAACATAGGAAGCATGGCATGATCTACCCTATGCACCCAGAGAATCACAAGGTATCCTTGGCCTGGAACAACACATCTTAAGGGTACAGGAAGAGTTAAACTTTTACTAACTGGCTGTCCTCTACATTCTCTTCTACCGCTTATGCTGCTTACAATGAGCCATAACGTGCAGGTTACTATAATCCTACATGTGGTGTTCCAGTGAGTCAGATTTTAGTAGAGTGCCCCCCTCGGCCAACAGACAGGGCACAGCAAAATAGCAGAGAAAAGACAAGAGCAAAACTGAAGGGACTGAGATTCTAGGCAAGAAAAAGAAATGAACCCAAATGATCTAGCTAGATTGAAATCCAGGGCCTCTCTGAACCAACAGACACTCTAGTTCAGGGGTTCTCAAACGGGATCGGGACCCCTCAGGGGGTCGCGAGCTATCAGCCTCCACCCCAAACCCCACTTTGCTTCCAGAATTTATAATGGTGTTCAATATATTAAAAAGTTTTTTCAATTGATGGAGGGGGAGAATACTCAGAGGCTTGCTATGTGAAAGGGGTCACCAGTACAAAAGTTTGAGAATCCCTGCTCTAGTTGATCATCCACTAAGGTATAGCTTAAGGTTCATGGCAATGTAACATGTTATGGTCTCATTTCTACTTTCGGTAACACCATTCCTTTCCCACCCACTCCCCCATGACTTTAATACATGGTTTCAAGACTTCTCTTTCCAGATGCTTTTCTCCATAATAAGCTGTGCTCACTGGTTTTCATGGGAGGGGAATATTTGCCAGTCGCTCTCTTCCCAGCAGCTGAAGAATGATGCTTGGAATTAAATGGTGTAATTCTGCCTCCCATGGAACTTTTGTGCCCCAAGAGCTCAAGTGGAGGAAGAAGAAAAACGTTTCAGAGAGTTCCCCCTGCTTTAACTCCTAGTCTGCCCCAGTGCACAGGTCCTCTCTTCTTGGCATGTATCCCTTCAGAGCACATCAAATAGCGTGAGCTGTTGAAGAGCAAAGGACTGCATCTGCAGTGCTCCTAGCTCAGGACCAGACCCTCATCTTCAATGTATGGGATCCTTCTCTTTAAAAGATTGAATACACACTGTACAGTGCCCCTACTACACAATAGCAAACTAAATTAATGCTTATATCCTGTTTCCTTTCATAGCACTACCCATTCCCACAAGGTATGAGCAGTGATGAGTTGCCAGAAGCTGAAGAACCGGTTCCTTCAGTCGCTACGAGTCTTTGGTGGCACGTCCTTCAGTCGCTCCGGGTCTTCGGCGGCACTGAAGGACCTGCCACCGAAGTGCCGCCGAAGGCCCAAAGCGAGTGAAGGACCCGCCACCGAAGGCTCAGAGTGCCACCGGGTGAGTAAAAATTCACAGAGGAGCCTCCGCAGCCGAGAGCTCAGGCAGGACGCGAGCCGCAGTTTGCCCACCCCTTTAAAACCGGTTCTAAACCGGCTTCAAAATTTAACAACCGGTTCGCGTGAACCGGTGCAAACTGGCTCCAGCTCACCACTGGGTATGAGTATCCACAGAGCACGTTCCCTCTTTTAAAACCAGCCTGCACCCCCTGCAGGAGTCAAGTGGGGAGGCTGCAGTCAGGTGCTTGACACTCAGTGTGGTTATGACAGTTTCATATATTCCAAGGCCGTCTTCTAGTCTGACCTCCTGTATAACAAGCTCCTGCCTCCTTTTTGGCAGAGTACTAGGAGATGCAGGTCAGGCTTGTGCTGAGCACCGACCTCTTCAGTCCATCCCCACCAAAGTTTTACTTATCTCACTACTTCCTTTCCCAAGGCTGCTTTGGTGCTTCACGAATCTTCCCCTACCAGAGGCCATCTTATACATTTGTACTCTTCTGACTCCTACACTGCACTATTCCCAGGGAGTAGGATTAGATTACACAATAAACAAAACCTCAGTTTCCAGGATATGATCTTTACAACTGGCTCAGACTAGCTCTGTGAAGTCCAGCTCAATTGAACTTTAGGTTTTGACAGTTTGCACCCAGCAAGACTCCAGCAAATCCAAGCTACCCGCTGTTGCACATAATCCTGCCATGTTCTTTAAGGGAATCTCACCAAGTAGTAAAAATACTTTTGACCTAAAGGAAAACTCTAGCAATCAGTTACCTAACAATACTTATATTTTTTTAATGCTTAAGCCAGTGAACAAAACCCTGTATACCCTGTAGCAAGCTGGATTTAAGTTTGTCACCAAGGGCCCCTGCTTTGGTGGCAAGACTGAAAATTCTGCAGAAACAATAAGCTTAACAAACAGGTTTTCATATTTGCAGTTGGATCTGTATCCAGTCTATTAATTTGATATTACATTCAGTTTTACTTTATTCCTGTATTTCCAGTGTGCTCAAAATTTTTGTACCAACATTTCATAAGGGCATTGTAGCAGTCAAGGCTACTGGAGATTGTAGCAGATCAGAAGGGGAAGCTGGAGATTTTGACACCAAAGAATATGTAGCAGACAATTTGGGATTAGTACACTGGCTCTTATTTTAGCAGAAACACTCGGCTAAACATTATTAAAATAGAAAAGAACTATTTAATCTGACATTTAAATTACCATCAGTAGGCTTCAGAGTCAACCCAAATGAGGTAAATAGGGAAGCTCACTCCTCTTGGTTATTGTTTTAGACTTAGCGAGACCCCACTGACATTCAGTTCATGCTTCATAGCACTTCAGTCACAAGGGCTAGAAGACCAACTTTTTTTAGATTAAAGTTTAAAAAAAATGGAACTCAGTTCTGAATTTGGTGGCAAGTTCAATAGCCATGAAATTGTTGAGTCCTAAGCCCTACCAGCAATTAACAGTGCAGCTGCATTCTTAGCAAGATCCAGAAGCTACTCTGCAAAGAGACAATCAAGTCTTGTGGTGACAGGGGCACATGCTGCTCTTCTGTCATGTAGGATAAATCGAAAGCACAGCCTGGACACCCAATATTTTTATACCAAGCCCATATTTGGTCCTTTCTTGGAAAAGGTGTTATCAAATATGACACCAAGTTTCTTAAATTTAGCACCATCACCAAATTGATCTTTCAATTATTGAGATCAAGTAGATAGACTTACGCAGACTACCAATAACCAGCTACAGCCATAAGTAGGGCTGTCAAGCGATTAAAAAAATTAATCATGATTAATCGTGCTATTAAACAATAACAGAATACCATATTTAAATATTTTGGGATGTTTTCTACATTTTCAAATATATTGATTTCAATTACAACACAGAATACAAAGTGTACAATGCTCATTTTATATTTATTTGCACTATAAAAAACAAAAATAGCATTTTTAAATTCACCTAATACAAGTACTTAGTGCAATCTCTCTGTCATGAAAGTTCAACTTACATACGTAGAACTATGTACAAACAACTAACTGCATTCAAAAATAAAACAATGTAAAACTTTAGCGCCTACAAGTCCACTCAGTCTTATTTCAGCCAATTGCTCAGACAAACAAGTTTGGTTACAATTTGCAGGAGATAATGCTGCCCGCTTCTTGTTTACGATATCACCTGAAAGTGAGAACAGGCATTCTCATGGCACTATTGTAGCTGACGTCGCAAGATATTTATGTGCTAGATGCGCTAAAGATTCGTATGTCCCTTAATGCTTCAACCACCATTCCAGAGGACATGCATCGATGATGGTTTCTGCTCGGTAACGATCCAAAGCAGAATGGACTGACGCACGTTCATTTTCATCTTTTGAGTCAGATGCCACCAGCAGAAGGTTGATTTTCTTTTTTTGTGGTTCAGGTTCTGTAGTTCTGCATCTGAGTGTTGCTCTTTTAAGACTTCTGAAAGCATGTGCCATACCTTGTCCCTCTCAGATTTTGGACGGCACTTCAGATTCTTAAACCTTGGGTCGAGTGCTGTAGCTATCTTTAGAAATCTCACACTGGTACCTTCTTTGCATTTTGTCAAATCTGCTGTGAGAATGTTCTTAAAACAAACAAGTGCTGGGTCATCATCCAAGACTGCTATAACATGAACTATATGGCAGAATGCGGGTAAAACAGAACAGGAGACATACAATTCTCCCCCAAGGAGTTCAGTCACAAATTTAATTAATACTTTTTTTTTAATTTTAAACAAGCATCAGCATTAGTGGACTTGTAGGCTCTGAAGTTTTAGATTGTTTTGTTTTTGAGTGAAGTTATGTAACAAAAAAAATCTACATTTGTGAGTTACACTTTCACAATAAAGAGATTGTACTACAGTACTTGTATGAGGTGAATTGAAAAATACTATTTTTTGTTTATCGTTTATCACAGTGCAAATATTTGTAATCAAAATTATATAAAGTAAGCAGTGTACACTTTGTATTCTGTGTTGTAATTGAAATCAATATATTTGAAAATGTAGAAAAAATCCAAAAATATTTAATACATTTCAATTGGTATTCTATTGTTTAACAGTGTGATTAATTGCAATTAATTTTTTAAATTGTGATTAATTTTTTTGAGTTAATCGCATGAGTTAACTGTGATGAATCAACAGCCCTAGCCATAAGCTATTTTCTACTGCTGCTCTACCCAGCAGAAACATGTCTGAAGACAAGATAATGGCGACACATCCAACAAACAACATTATTCAAGCATTTCTCTAGGGTACAGACCAAAACCACAGCATCCACGGGACAAGCAGAACTATATATTTCTCTGCAATCTGAATTGAATTTTGGGGGACTGGTTTTACTTAAAAACTCACACTGTGGGTCTTGAGCTACTCAAACACCTACCCAAGTCAATTTAGTTTTTAAAACATTCTTCCCATCCCCTGCTAACTGATGGTCCATTCATCCCACTACATTTTCCAGGAGCTATTTTCATTCCAACTGGTGCCACATGTGCACATTTCCCTCTTTCACTGGCCTACGATTCCCCAGTTTTCCAATATTACAGGACATAATTTTCATGAAATTGACTCTTACAATCTGCACTTAATTCATTTGATGTCAAGAGTTAAGGCTTCCCAACAACCACTGGTACAACAGCACTAAGAGGTCAATATACAGAACAGGCAGCTGGACTGACAGACTGGATGGATGAGAGACTCAGGGCTAGCAGTGTAGCATTGCCTACGGAAATTCTTCTTTGACTCAAGTAATTCCAACTACAGAATAATTAGCAGGATTAAAAGAATTTTCCAGTTCCAACCAGAAAAAAATGGCATTGAATAAATATGCCAGAGCCTGTGGTGTATTTCTGGCCACTGCCTCTTTCTGCCGCACATGCCACTTTAGCCAACACCTTACTTTAACACTAAGTGTAGCTACTAAGTGCTACACTTCAGCAGCAATAAACACACCGTGCAAAGGACTCAGGATTTATGATCTCAGATACTCCCAGAGCTCCAAGGCCTGCTAGCAAAAGAAACTCAAAACACAATACTGGGAGGATGGCAGAAGTCTTTTGTCATCCATTAACAGGAGAAAGCAATATGGAAACTGGAGCTGCTGGGCAGGTATGAGCTGTGAAGGTGACAGTGTGAACATATAAGACATGCAGCTCATGAGGCCCAGGGAGTCCCTCATTATACATGCAAAGCCAATCAAGCACTGGGATGAGCAGCAGGAAGAGTTGATCTCCACGTCACTGTCACGGCATGAGATAGCTTTAAATCAAAAGATTCACCCAGGGCTGAGCACTACAGAACAGTAGTGCATGAGGATTTCATAACCAATTCATAGAGCTGAGGAGGGACTTTGTTATTGTGGCAATGCTAATAAGTAGAGGGGCACTAAACTCCTTTTCTGCTTCCTTCTAGTTTTCCCAGTTCATTCCTGAGATGGCACATACCGCGCAAGTGAAATACAAATGCGAGAAAAGCTAGTGCTGGGCCTGTTCTGTTATGGCAGGTATAATAGACTCACACTTAGGGATCAGAAGGGACCACAGAACCTCACCCACCCACTCCTGTAATAGACCCAGAACCTGTGGCATATTCTGATCCAACACATTTCCAAATGTGGAATAGGGCCCTGTCAGCCTTTTCACTGAGGTAGGTCCACAGACAAAGTGCAGCTATGCTGACTCCTGCTTCATATTTTTGAAAGGACTGGCAGAACATGGACAATTTCCTGAGTGAAAGAGGGGTAGGAAATGCAGCAGAAATCCAGAACTGTAATTTGGGTGCATAATCATGTGTTGTTTTATTTTATTCAAAGATTGTTCATAATTTGCAGCTTTATTAGGAGCTTAAAGTAGTAACATTTTTTTCTTCAGTTCAGGGACATTTCATTTGGCTCCATACCTCCTGCACCATGTCCTAATCATCAACTCAAACTGAAATTGGCCAAGCTTATTGTTCATGAAAGAGGAACTAACACTAGCTAGAGCAATGCATAGCATGGGGAGGTGTCAGGCAAGATTCCCAACACAACTCAGCCAATGCCCTGCACTCCTGGCCCATGACACTTCATATGTGAGTCCTGGGGCCTCTCCTGAGCAAAGACTAGCCATGCAGTGGTTTTGTGATATGTGCAAAGATTAAGCAGAGACCAGAAAATTTGATTCATTTGAGACCTGAACCAGATATGAACATGGAATTTTTAAACATTCAAATAATGTGAACTGTGTTACTTTTTCAAAGCTTTATTCAATACCTCAAGCTCTCAAAAAGCTTCCATTTAAGGGAGAAGGGTACACTTTGGACAGTCCTGCTAAAAAAATACAGCCCAACACTACGAGTGGCTAAGAGCAATTATCTGAACGTAGTATTTTGATGAAGATAAAAGTGAACTTCTTTTAATTTGATGAGCACTAAATATAACCCAAGTACTGAATGCCTTGTACAATTCCTGACACAATGCACTTTGACTCAGTAAATACCTGTGGCATTTGCTGTCCGCCCAAAGGAATGGAGCTTGGAGGCGTGGCAGATACAGCGGTGGTAGGCGGGAACCGTGGTCTTATTTGCATCCCACCTCTGGCCATAGTTGCGGTGATCATCTTTGAGGACAGAGGGACAACAGACAAAAGTAATCGCAAAACAAGAAATGCAGTGCACTGGCAGGATGAGAAGCACATGCAACCTCCGGTATGAGACTCAAGTGAACTTTTCTCCAGATAAGCCTAATAAGCTAGTTTATGGATCCAACCCCCTGCTTCATATACCCTATATCTCCATTTGTAGAGGGCATCTAGTGAACTCTAAATATTGTGTGGGGTGATATGTAGATTCAAGTATATGGAAAAGGCCAATTATACAGAAGTATAATTTGGTTGAAAGGTTTTCCCAAATTTTGCCTGACATCTTGAATTTCTAATTTAATATTGGAATTAACGGCTCTAAGACTTATCAAGAATGCTTTATACAAGCTTCTTCAATCATATATTGTCACAAGTTTTGGTTTCTGACGTCCTCTACCATGCTATGGATTCATCTGAGGATTTGAAACCCACAGCAATATTTGTACCATTGTATCTTTCCACATTAATGGAATTGACGGACATTTCAACAGTAACTGCTGATAAGAATCCTCCAACGAAGCCTGTGATTTAGTGAACAAGACTTCAGAACCAACCAACCTATGGCAGTATGACTCCAAAAAAGAGACTTCCAACAGAAAGGACTTCTATGGTTTAGATAAAATACTCCGTCCTTCCTCCTGCAATCCCCAGAATAGGTGAAACGTACGGTCAAAACTAAAGTTTGAGTTCCCTTTCGGTGAACACCCATCCCTTCTGCTAAATAAACAGCCCTCAGGGCCACTAACTTCAATTAAGTACTAAAGTACTAACTTCAATAAAGTAGCCTGTCCTCAGGAATGTTCATCTCTTTACTTGGTTTCAGTTATAAGGACTCGGAAGAATCAGCTGGAATATAAACACTGCTTAGGACAGATTTCAGGGGTCAGTGGTAGAATGGATTTATTTTTAGAAGTAGTCCTAGGGGTGAGCTACTCCTGGTCCCAGAACATTCAAATCTCCTTGCAGGCTGCTGGGTCTAGAAACCATAGTTTTTTTTATAGTTTTTTTTTTTAATTGCTTTAAATGCTGTAATTACACAGAATGTGCTATCGATCAGAAGTCTGATACAACAAGTGAAAAATTAGCATATTGTGGCACATTCTGCTACTGGGATTCAAGGAATTTGGCACATTTGTGCATATCAATTAGGAAGAGCTCCTTTTCATTGCTTTTCACTTCTATGACAGATAGAGAGCTCCAAGTCCCCTTTCTCTAATCTGCACACTACTAATTGTTGCTAGAAGGACCTAACTAATCCAGGTGTGAAAGAAGTCTCCTTTTATTTGAATGACTGTGGGCATTCTTGCTTAGTGTTCTGTGTCAATGGGTTGAAGCAGCCAGCAACATGTCTCTAGAGAGTCAGAGAATGCATGTGCTTACAATTGTTAAAATAAATAAAATTAAATTACAACACAGCAAGACTGAGAAAGGAAAGCAATAACTGATAAAAAACCAGCATCAAATTCAGCACAGCTGTTAGTTCACAACATCAGAGCAATGAGGTCTCTTTCCATCCAGGAAGTGAGGGATGTCAGAGACAGGATTTCAGAAGGTAAACAAATGAGAGAACTTCAGACACCACACACACATGCACATGCACAAGTACAGCATGCAACAGCCATCACAAGCAAACAACCGAGCACTGGCACAAAGCACAGGTGGATGCTACAGAGTGCAGTGAAGAGCTACAGTGTCAACAGAAGAGCTGGTGGAGCAACACAACCCTAACAAAAAGGAAAGTGCTGGCAGAATACATGTCCCTCAAAGCCTAGTCCACCCATCCCACGAACTCACAGGTGCACACATGAGGGTCCAGTAACGTATGTGAAAACCCATGGACGCCATGCTGAACCGCATGTACCATCTTGGTCCTGTTTCTCATGCCACACCACCAAAGTGAGTGTATTAGATATCTCTTCCAGAGTCAATGAAATTAGATGCAGATTCACTGTTAAGGAGTCTGGCTAACCATGAAGCAACAGAACAAACTCTGATTCAAAGGCTTACAGCTGTTGGGCGGTTTGTTTTGGTTTAGTTTGTTTTTTTAAGCGTGTGCTGCTGGAGAGGAAGGAAATATGCTGTTAGAATTATACCAATTCCATGACCTTCGAATAAGGAATTTGCCCTTTGCTACCTTTCCAGGTGTTCAAAAAGTTCATTACAATATTTCCAGCGAGTAGGGTCCCCTGCCCCTTTGGTATGTGAGGGAGGGGAAGGAGTTCAAGAGACTACTGTTGCTTTGTGCAAGCAATTACAGGACATCAGCACCACATTTACAAGACTTATTGTATAAAAATGGGAAGACATTGCTGCTCCAGTGACCCTGCTCTGGGGCTTCTGGAGAAAAACTGATACTGGAGGCAAAACAAACTATGTTTGAAATACCCTCACTGTGAAAATCAGGACAAATTAGTTTGGGAGAAGGGAGAGAATCCATCCTAAAAGAAGAGGGGAATAAAGAAAGGATTCTTCCCCTAAGATATAAATCCCATGATTTGATAGTATCAGTCAGTCAGGACATAAGAACTTGAGTCTTAAAAAAAACCCAGATTTGCTCCAGATGAAGTCTGATTCCTTCGTTTGAGGATTCAGAATTCCCAAATACCCAAGTTAGCATCACATTGGGATTACCAGGATAGCTCCTTGGCTTTCAAAGAGCAACAAGCAAATCTGCATTCTGAGCATCTGGAATAAGTTAAAGCAGAACAGAATGGCTTAAACTTTAAACTTAAGTTCAGGTCATTATTCATCTTTGTGTGGTTTCCAGAGTAATCTTATGTAGCTTCTGGTCATTAGGACACTGCTTACTTCATTCATCTGCTCAATCTGAGCACAGTTACAGTCTCATAAAAGGTTGGTACATAAGCAGCAGAATGCTCGTGTGTGAACAAAATCACTATGACAACTTCAGAGAAAAGTCAAATTCTTGCTTCCACACTTCATCCACGTTAGGATTTAGGAATGATTTTAGTTGTACCCAAAGACGCTGACCAGAGACTTAAATGAAAAGGACACAAACATACTGGTGCTCCTAGGTGCTATGATAATACAAATAATAATAATAGCAGCATTGATCCAGACTCCCAGACCATTTGACAACCACAGGACATAAAACTCATATATAATGAGGCAAGTGTTATGATAGGGTAGGCTTATAATAAAACTTCCTCAGAATAGAATCTAGAATTCAAGGAAGCTTTACAGAAAATTTTAAGGAAGTGGTGTTAATGGAATAAAAGTAATAGGAGGTAACATTTACTCTCCAAAAGAAGCTGTTCTTTATAAACCCAAGAAAATCCAATCAATGCTCTGATGTCCAGAACTGTATTGACATTGTACACTTCCATATTCTCAAAACTAAACATTTTACTATATAAAACACTATTACACAAAGTACAAGAAACATGTTTAGTTATTGGACAGAAGAGAATTAATTGAATTTTAATTGATTTACCTTGTATCAGTATGGACCTACATGGAGTTTAGTGAATAAACCTGCCAGTGGAGTTTAGAAAGCTTTCAGCAGCCCTAATTTGTGACAGACACTGAGTTATACCTTAGTTTATATCCCATATGGTAATGTAGCTGTGATGCAAAACCAGCTGTCAACCACCATCACCAGAAGCTTTCCAGATGCACTGTGGTATTAAGCAACCTGTATGGGGAAATTCACTTAACAGGGCAAGAAGTAGAATGCCCCCATATAAACACAACCCACTTGCTGGACAGCAACACTAAATTAATAACATGACAGCTGTCCTGCTAGCCACCCTAACTCCCTGTAGCTCCCACCTGGAGATTATTCACAAAACAAAACAAAAAGAATAGTTTTAAATGCACATGTTTAAACTGTAATGAATGGGTTCTTGTCACTGCCACTGTACTTACCATTGCTCATCTTTCATCTGGTGTGAACATAATGTAAGAAATATAAAAGGCCCAGTATAGAAACAGAATGTAATGGCCTTGCAGAACTTCAGCATCAATAAGAGAAGTAGCTTTGGGTTATCTTAGGCCTCTATTCCTAGTACAGATCCTCAGGGATACAGGTGAGAAGAACCACCAATTGTTACAATTCACACTGCACACAAACTTTAAACACTGAAGGGGTGCAGGATGTCTAGGCCATTATTTTTTCACTGGACGCAGCATGACATAGTGCACAGGGAGTCAGGAGAACTGGATTCTATTCCCAAATGTGCCACTGACTGATCCTGGACAAGTCACTTCACCTACGTACCTCAGTTTCCCCACCTGAAAAACGTCCATAATTATACTTACCCCTGTTAGTAAAAGACTACGCATGAAAGGCACTAAGCATTATATGAGACCCTTAGGGAGGATGGGAAGTATGGTTCAACTCAAGCCCAAGTCTTCCCCATCTAGCCTTGGTGCTGGGCACATACGGGAGCATAGTCTGACGCTAGAGCGTACTGCTAGCTAAAAAAAATTGAATTGTGCACCGGACAATAAGCCTTCATCCAGCACTTCATATGTGACTCATTTACATGTGCCATTTATCTTGAGAGTTAACATTCAAAACGAGAGCTATTTATATCTACTGTCCATTTTACTCAATGAGAGGGGAGAGGAAATGATGGAACAGAGAAAAGTGGGGGGGGGAACGTCAATACCTCCACTAATACTTTTGTGTTTGGGAGATGGAAGGGAGATCGCATCTGAGTATAGACCAGCAGTCACCAGTTCATAGCAGAGAGAAGTTCATATGACAAGGCAGTCTCCTAAGAAAGTGTTATGGAAATAGAAGTGAAACACTCCAGGAACAGCTAGACCTATCGCATGACTACAGTAGACAGTCTTAACGTGCACTGCTAGGTCACTCCAGGCAGCAGTATCTGACCTACTAGGGACAAGCATGCACAAAGAAGGTGTCAATGAAATCCTGCCTCTGACTCACAGCAAAAGGGAAACAGTGCATAATCACCCATACCACCTTCGTAAGGACAACTGATGTCAAATCCCTCCTCAGAAAGCTACCAAAAATCCATCTCCATGCTCAGTTTTAGCATGCACTTGCTACAGGCCTGCCCTAGTGACACTGGCTCCATGGGCCCTTACCTGCCCTGAAGCTCCCATCTGAGCAGCCTGGGCCTGAGCTGCTTGGACTGCTGCCGCTGCCTGCTGCTGCTGCACCAGTTGAGCTCTTACCTTGAATATTTGAAGAAAGAAGGGGGTAAGCAGGAGTAACTGGTTAGGGTGGATGTCACCTTTCCACAGCATTTAGATCAACCATCTTACTAACTCCTTCAGTTATGAGCAAACAAGACTGTCGGCTATGCATTTACACTGGACTAGTGTATGACTCACTTCATGAACACGAGCAGCTGGCTTCGAATCAGCCTCCCCAATGCTACACCTCTAACACTGACTTTTCCTTGTGGCATCTTCTCTGCACTGGCATTCCTACAGGCAGACTCAAGGGCCACTTGGACTGTGCCATGACAAACCATTAGCTTTGTTAATTTCACTCAAGTACACAATATTAGATGCCTGCATGGGACAGCTGGTTAGAATTGTGCATCACTCTGTAACTGTTGCAGAAGTGCGACACATGTAAGCTACTCCTAGATTAGCTACCAAGTCCCAACCTTCAATAAGGCCAAGGGTGAAGTAGAGTAGAGCTCACAATTAAAACTTAGATCTCCTGCTTAGTAATGCACAGCACTCTCACTAAGCCCTCACTAGGTCAGTTTCCATAGCACTGAACAGTATGCCAACAGTAAGAAAATCTGCACCATTAACAGCATTAGCTGACTCAGACTGAAGCGATACTAGGAGATCCACCATGAAAATCACAAAAATCAAAATTACCCTATCCTCAACCTATGAACTGCTATTTTAAGAGAAGTTGCATCAAGTGACAATCATCCCCAACTAGTTCAACCCTAACAATACAGTCAGCAGGGGCAGATTTGGCTGTCATTGTTGCACCTTCCCCACCCACTGGGGTTCCAACCCCTTTCAGTGTAGTAGCAGAAGCAATGCCAAAGGGGTCTCATGCTGCAGTAGCGTGAGAGGGCTGACGTGTACACACATGTATTAGGGCATTTAATTAAGTTTGCTCATGTTCTAGCAAAATCAGCATTCACCAGAATGTAATGTTATACCTATATAAAACAAGATCTCACTCATCTCCTTGTCCCACCAACAGCAACAAAGGAACTGAATCTCAAACACTAGCTTCTCTATCCAGCATACCAAAAGATTTCATAGACTAGCTACAAAACCTTGGGATTTTAGCAAAGCACTATGCTGTGCTGGCAAGCAATAAAGCAACACAAGTTAGTGGTTAGCATTGTTATGCAAGCACTAGGTTAACAGCTAACCTCTTAACAGGTTACAATATTTCACATATCTGCTATTAGCACTAACAAGGCTTATTTATCAGTGAGGACTTTCTATTTCCCTAGAGGCTCATGGAATACATAACCATTTGTTTTGGGTCTTTAACACACTTACCTGCATGGCTTTTAACTGCTGCTGGGTAAAAGGTACAGACATGACCTGACTAGGGATCTGTCCTGAGATTGCCTGTCCCTGAGAGACCATGGGCTGGGGCTGTGACTGTGGTGGAAGCTGAGACTGTTGGGCCTGAGCAACCTGCTGCTGCTGCTGCTGCTGCTGCATCTGTTGCATCTGCTGTTGCATGACTTGCTGAGACGGCGGCTGCTGTATCTGTTGCTGTGGTATTTGCTGCTGCTGCTGCTGCACCTGCATAGCCTGAGCTGCCTGCTGCTGTAACTGCATTTGAGCAATTCGCTGTAGTTGTTGTTGCTGCTGCTGCATCTAAAACAGGAAAAGCGGGGATGCTCAAGTTTCCAGCAATGCAACAGTGTCTTTAGTATTAGAAAGAAAGCCAATGGCCTGCAGGCAGCACACCGACTCATCATACTGAGTTAAAGCATTTAGCCCAAATGAAAAGGCCTACCCGTCAAGCCAGCCTCAGGCTTCAAACAACTCACCTGCATGCAGTTTATATTCTAATTTCCCTCTCCAGACGGGCACAAAGTCATCTGCTACCACTAACAGAGAGTTTCAAGGTGAAGGTACCCAGCCCTCTAGCTTCTCTGGCATAAAAGATCACAACACACTTCTCCAAACTGTCATCAAGCTAATGTCAGCATCACCATTTACCTACACAAGAACAGGACAGCATCAACCTCTTCTACTTGCATACATCATCTTTAGGCATGCCTCATATTTCTGTACCGCAATATTTTTTTAAGTGACAAATGGGTAATTCACACAACTGAGACAAAACAGTTACTATTTCTAGAGGAAACTCGGGGGAGGGAGGAGAGTCGGGTGTCCACTCCCATCCCCTCCTGCATCTCTGACCTTCTCCGAAGAGGACAAACATCACCCTGACTCTTAGACTCAAACAAGAAGGGCACAAAATTCGTAGCTTCTTTCTTGCTAGGAAAGCTCAGTCTTCTCTCGGATAGAGCACATTGCTGCCAACGAACTCGACCAGCCCAAGATGATGCCTTACCCACAAGCAGAAGCATGTTAATCCCTTAGTGCGGAGGGCCGACACGTAATAGTGCTCGGTAAGCCGGAGCTCTGGAATGGCTCCACTTGACAAGCGGCTGAGAGCAGGCTGCCCACCCTGCGACCGCTTCGCTGTTCGTTACCTGTTGCTGATTTTGCTGCTGCATCTGCAGTTTGAGCATGTGCTGCTGCTGCTGCTGCTGGGCTGCCTGCAGCTGCTGCTGCTGCTGCTGCTGCTGCGCAGCTGCTGCTGCCGCCGCCGCCTGCTGCTGCTGGACCTGGAACTGCTGCTGCATGGCTGACTGCTGTGCCTGGAACTGCTGCTGCTGCTGCAAAGCAGCCTGCTGCTGCTGAAATTGCTGCTGCTGCTGCTGCGCCGCCATCTGTTGCAGCTGGAGCTGGGCTGAAAGTCAGAACGTGTTTGTACAGCGTGACCGGCCTCTAGCCAGCCATCCGACAGGCAAGACTGGGGAGCTCAAACCAACTCTTCTGACCAGAAACGTAAGATACCCCGGGGTCTCACCTTATAGCCCACATTTGTGCTAGGAGCAATTGCATAAAAGCCATTATAACCTCCCATTTCCAGGTATACATTATATACATTTAAACAACGCTCGTTATTCGTATCATCCTGGCATTTCTCATCACTCTTACGTCTAAGCCTCAGCTCTTTGGCCGACTCTGCAATCTAACTGAACAGCTTAAGAACCGCAGGGAGGAGGAGGAGGAAGAGGAGGAGGAGGGTGGGCTCATTCATGCCCTGAGGGGAACAGAAAGGAAAGGTCTCACACATTGTTCCACAAAGAACTCTTCGGTCAAAGGAGGAGCTGTTCGAATGGGCTCTGAAAGGAGCCTCATCCAGCAGCTATCTGTCAGAACAAGGCCACAATATGAGGTGATATAAAATGCAAGGCAGGTAGAACCAAAACACTAAGGATGTTCAAGAACTAAAATATTTTGAGAGGAAGGAGTCTACTAGTCAGAGCCAGATTCTTGCTCAGAATACGCCACCTCAGTCTCAAACGCAGTTGCAAATGAGTCCAAAACCAAGTAGCAAGTGGAAAGCCACAAATTTTAAGTATAGACATGAGAGACGAGGTGGGCGAGGTAATAACTTTTATTGGACCAACTTCTGTTGGTGAGAGACAAGCTTTCAAATAGCTGAAGAAGAGTCGGTCCAATAAAAGATATCACCTCACCCACCTTGTCTCTCTAATATTCTGCAACCAACACAGCTATAACACTGCATACAAGTACAGCGAGGACATTTATGGTGGGGATAGAGGTATTTGAAGGCAAACCCTCCCTTTGCTCCCCGATTCAAATCTGTGTTTCCCATATCAATGACAAAGGGTGAGATGCACCATAATCCCCAATCCTCCTGGCAGGAGAAATAAAAACAGACCTAGGGAATATTCTGTAACTTTCTCTTCCTTTCAGCCTAGAAAATGGCTCTGCACTGGAACCCTAAACTGACTTAATTTCAGTGGACGAGAGCATAGTGAATACTTACTCTGTTGAGTAGCTGCAGAGACGCCAGACATACCATGGGGGGCCATCCCAGAGGTTCCAGGAGGCTGCTGCCCTGGAAGGCTCATCTGCTGGCCCATTGGCCCAAGTCCACTTATCCCACCCATTGGTGCTCCTTGAGCTCGTGAAGCCATGCCCATTCCAGCTGCTCCTGCTGGGGGGCCGCCTGTTAGATTCTGCAGTGCATTCATAGGATCTGTGAATACAACATCATTACTAAGAGAACAAGATGAAGACCTGTCCACTGAAATTGTTCTCTGTGCTGTGGAGCCACAAGAAAGTTTTGGCCTAGTGGACTCAGCATGGGATTAAGAGTCCACCTGAGTTCTACAATCACAATTCTGCCACTGACTCAGCGGCTTTACATAAGTCTGTCTCCATTTTTCCACCCGTAAACTGGGGACAGCAGCGTTTGAGGATTATTTAGAGGTTTGTGAAATGCTTTAAATTAGGGTGCCCAGACAACAAGTGTGAAAAATCGGACCAGGGAGTGGGGGGTAATAGGAGCCTATATAAGAAAAAGACCCAAAAATTGGGACTGTCCCTATAAAATCGAGACATCTGGTCACGCTACTTTAAATATGCAAAACACTAAATATATATTAGCAAAAGGGAAATCATCAGTCACCTCTACTCTAAACAGATATCCAGGTACAAAGGCAAGACTTGGCAGGCTCAGCATGCTATCAGCAGAGCTTTGTGCTACTGCGTGGGAATCCAGGAAATAAGAGCACACTGATGTGATGGATCCAAGTTAGGCCCCTTCCGTCCCAGGTTAAGGAGTGGGAGTGCTCAGGAGACCAGGTGTTCAGCCTGACGAAGTACCTTGCAATATACTTCCTCTAGACTGCACACTGAAGCTTCACCACACACTTCTCAAATACCCATGATCAGCACTCCTCAGTCAGAAAGAGGCTGATAATCTGGGGTCTGGGGCAAGGGGAAAGGAACTGCAAACAGACTTCTGAAGGAGAGAGAATTACAAGCATTTCAGGAACATTATTATACTGGTGTTCATCAAGTATGTAATATGTGCCTTCCTCCTTAAATGTAAAGATCAAAGAGGACATAACTCTAGAGCACTCCAGAGTACTGGCATTAACATATATTGTGCAGCACATCTTTAATCCGTGCTGGGACGAGGTGGCAACAGATAATTGCTGCCTCACCTTATACTCTCTTACAGGGGGATTAACACAGTTATAGAGGAGATTCCTTCAGTCACATGCAGAGTCCACCAGGACATAGTTTCTGCTGACAGGACTACTCCATAGTCTTGTAATGCAGAACAGGTATCAAGCTCATACACCAATGAGAACTGCAAGAAGGTAAGCAAGGAGGAACTCAGCTACTTCCTGCTGGACAGTCCAATTCACAACACTGGCATTTGTTGAATAGGTTTAATAATATTTAGCACCAACTCACAGTACAGAGGTGGAATCAAATGAGTGTTCCACACAACATCCATATGTGAAGAGTCTAGAAGGCTCACTAGAACTTTCCTCCTCACCACAGTATGATTTATTAAGAATTTAAGTTGCCCTCCTTTGCTGCAAGTCGGCAGTAAGCCCTCCCTCCCCACTTCATATGCCACCAAAAATACTGACAATTTTTCATTTAGTCTGAAAAAACGTTCTTACCACTGACCGAAGCCTGAGATTTCTTATTGTCTAGAAAATAAGAGTGAATACATACACAAGTTATAAATTTTGCTGCATTTTGTTGAACAGCAATTTAAACTGTTATTCCCAACAACCAATGCATTAATAGCGCAAAGAATTGCTTCCCATTAGTTAGCCCTATGCCAAAGTGCCTCCAAACATTTTACCCACATTCCCTACCCTAGGCAGCAAGCTAGAGAGCTCCTAGGTTACTTCCTGATCAGGAACTTAGCATCCCAGCTGGCCATGGAATGCTGCTGCAGACATGCTCTGTAATGTCAATCATTGCCACCAACATCCCACACGGTTCTGCCAGTGTAAGAGCTCTGCAAGTCAGATTTCACTCCCAGGCGTCAAGATTAATGCTTGCTTTGTGAAATTTTCTACAGAATGGGACAAGCATCTGAGGCAGCTCCTCTATACACTTCCTGGTGCAGCGTATGACAGGTGGCTTCCTCCAGTATTTCCACACCTAGGAAGACTCATTAAGCACTTTGAGACTGTTTGTTCCATTCCAGAGACTTATTTCTGGAGGAATAAAACTAAACAGAAGGGCAGATACCCTAATTGAGGATTCCATGCTGAGGATAAAATTTACTTTAATATTGCATAACTGAACGCTTTTTAATTCATTTGAAAATCAAAGCAGAACAAAGAAATGAAGCTCAGCCAATTTATCTTCACAGCATTCTGGTTGTGATGGAAATGGAGAGGGAGGATGACCTCAGAGAAAACATTTGGTGCAATGAAAAGTGGAGATATCAAGAACTTTCTAGTGGGTTCTTCAGTTCTAGACAGATATTGTAAAGAATATTACACATTCAAGAGCTGGGCACATATCCAGCAGCAGAAACTACTGAAGCAACTCTTGGAGAATGCCAGTCAGAACTAGCAGACTCAAGCCACCCAGAAAGCTAGCACTTCTATAACTTCTATAACAAATAAATACAAGGATTACTTACGAATGTCTCGAAAATGGATAATAAGTCTGGCCACAAGAGAAAGATATTCCTCCTAAAGTTGAAAACAAGAAACAGCTTAGCACAGAATGGGGAAGCAACACACTCCATGACTCACTGTTTCCGTTCCTCACACTGCCACTCCCACCGTGTAACAGAAGGGTCCCTCCTTCTTCAGGACCGGTATGCTTTTCATAACAGTTCATGATGTGCTCAGGAACTGAAATGGGCGGGGTATGTTTCTAAAGAAAAGGTCATTGTGCTTAACTGTGCAGGACAGAAGCAGAAACAGCAAATGCTGGGTAGAAGAGGTAGACAACTGCCAGTACAGCTGCATACTAGTAGTACCCTATACGTGTTTATAGACCAAGAAAGGCTATGTCTGCACCTGAAGTGCTATAGTTGCACAACTGCAGCTGTGCCACTGTGGCATTTTAAGTGTAGACACTGACTACAGCAACAGGAGGGGTTCTCCCATTGCCATGCGTGGTGGGTGAACCACCGGCTCAGGGAGGCCAGCCCCTGGCCTGGCTCACCCCTTCCAGCTGAGGCCCCTCTCCCCAACCCAGATCCCCCCTCTCCTGCAGCTACCAACCCCCCTATGCCCCCCAACCCCAGAGCACCAGGCGGGTGGGCTGCGCACGACCCCTTTCCCCCAGCCAACTGAGCACCGGGCGGGTGGCCCCCCAGAGCACCAGGCAGGCGGCACACAGCCCCTCCCAGCCCCCCCAGAGCATTGTGGGGGGGGGGCAGAAAGCAGCCCCCCTCCCCCCCAGATTGGTAGGCGGCGCGCGGACCCCTGTCCCCTCCAGCCCTGGAGTGCTGGATGGCATGGCCCCAGTGCTGGGGCCACCCCCAGCAGCGGGTAGCCCCAGCTACCTCAAATTCCAGCTACCATAGTCCCAGCAGGCTTCCCTTCCCAGGAAAGGAGCAGCCTGCCTGGGCTGGGGCCAACCAGCAGCAGGAGGGGGCCTCTGTACAGAGTGTGGGCAGGGCCATGTGGGGCTGTTTGGGTAGGCACAGCCTTCCCCTGCCTATTAGACGCACTGCACATGCCCATTGCTGTAATTAATTTACCTCCTCGAGAAGCGGTAGTGCTGTCTACACCAGGGGTTAGGTTGGCATAGCTATGTCTCTCAGTGGGATGAATTTTTCACATTCGAAAGCTGTAGCTATGCAAATAAAAGTTTTCAGCATAGATCAACCCAGCGCCTTTACTTAAGTCAGATCTACACTCAAAAGTGAAGTCAATCCAGCTACATTGCTTGGGGTGTGAAAAATCCACATTCCTGAACCATGGGGGGAGGGATAGCTCAGTGGTTTGATCATTGGCCTGCTAAACCCAGGGTTGTGAGTTCAATCCTTGAGGGGGCCATTTAGGGATCTGGGGCAAAAATTGGGGATTGGTCCTGCTTTGAGCAGGGGGTTGGACTAGATGACCTCCTGAGGTCCCTTCCAACCCTGATATTCTATGATTCTATGTAATTAAGCACAAGTCAAGCTAAGCTGTAGATAAAGTGAGTTCCATGCAGTTAATTGCATGTGGGTCGATGAGACCTTATAAACCTCACTCCTGTGTTCTTCATGGTCATTGGAGGGCCTGTTGTATCTTTTGTGATAATAGGAATTTACCATATTGTCTTTGCCAAACATTTCACTTCACATTGTTTTTTGTGGAGTGTGCAAAGCACTTTGGCTCCCCCCTCATCATTAAATGCTCCTGTATAAATTTAACATAGTTTATGCAGGTGTCCCGGCCAGATGTTGCTAGACAACTAGATACACCAGGTTCCCAAATGCATCTATTCACAACAGACCAAGACACACACAATTGGAAATACATGGAAGTGCCTTACCCGAGTTTTGGCCTTCATAAAAACATGATTCTCCATATCTTTGCTGGATTTATTGTGGGCTACACCGGCCTTCCTCATGGCCTCATCACTGCAAAACAAGACACAGAACTCAAGAAGGACATTAACAGAGGGCAGCTGAAACCCCGTTCCCTACCTAGGGAACAGATGGATGGCAACTTTTCACCAATGAATAACTGACAAATACATAAAAAGAAAAGGAGTACTTGTGGCACCTTAGAGACTAACCAGTTTATTTGAGCATGAGCTTTCGTGAGCTACAGCTCACTTCATCAGATACATACCGTGGAAACTGCAGCAGACTTTATATATACACAGAGAATATGAAACAATACCTCCTCCCACCCCAGCAGGACAGTGGGGTGGGAGGAGGTATTGTTTCATATTCTCTGTGTATATATAAAGTCTGCTGCAGTTTCCACGGTATGTATCTGATGAAGTGAGCTGTAGCTCACGAAAGCTCATGCTCAAATAAACTGGTTAGTCTCTAAGGTGCCACAAGTACTCCTTTTCTTTTTGCGAATACAGACTAACAGGGCTGTTACTCTGAAACCTGACAAATACATACATACATAAAACATAAAGGAAACCAATTCCACTGATTTACATGCACAATCTGATTAACGTCAATAGCAGATAGCCAGGTAGCCAGCACATCAATAGGAGTCTCCTCCTCTAATTAGATATTTACCTCCTTGCTAGAAAGGAAGAAACTAGGAAATACCTCCCATCAGGCAGAGATGGTATGAGATTCAGCAACTGATTCCATTTCAAGGTGCATAGGAGACCATCTTCTCCTGTCAGAGGCCCAAAATAAACATCTTCCGTGCTATGGGGGTTGCCATGAGGCTTCCATGCTACTTTTAGCCCAGTGCCATTTAAAGACACTAACTTGGGACATTGATTGTTCCCCTCTTTCCACCTTTCCGACATCACCTGCCTCCTTTGATTACTAACCCTTTGAAGCAGGGACCATGTATTCACATGAGGTTTATACAACACCCAGTCAATAGCAGCCAATCCTGAGCACGCACTTTGAACGTTACTGGAATATAAATATTGTATATACTTGAAGCTTTATAAATTCAGTACATTATTGATGGGTTGTGTGGTTAAGCTTTTTTGTAAAAAACAGAAGTGGTGCAAGCCTCACCTGTTCTGGATTCATAACCACAGAAATAGGGGTAGCATGCTCTGGCAGTGAGCCCCCGAGCGGCAGGGGCAACCCTCCTCTGACTGTAAGCCCCATGGGGGGAGGGGGGCTGATAGCCAACAGGCGATGTGAGTAATACAATGTCTACACGAACACTGCGTCTTAAGCGCTACGCCTCTCATGGAGGTGGAGTTATTAAGTCAATGTAGTGGGCAACAGACTTAGATAGTGGGCAACATTTTAATGTAGACACTTACAGAGTTAGGTCAAGGTAAGCTGCCTTATGCCAACTTAACTCTGTAATGTAGACCAGGCCTGACTTTGTTCCTCTCCAACTTCTCTCAGGCTGGCCAGCATCTGTTTCTTGCCAGGTTCCTCTATATTTTAAACAGCTCCAATTTCTCAGAGGATCCTATCCATAGATTGGTATGGAATTCTCATTTATTCCATTACTAAATGTAAGGGTTGTTTAGGATGGGGTCTTTTCAGCAAGTGAAAGCGGCTAGACCTGAGCACAATACCAAACATGCTAAGGCCTGAACCTCTCCACAACCTCTCCATGCCTCTTCAGTAAGATAAGGCCCCAATTTATTATAGCACAGCACCAGCAATGATTAATCTATTAGCTTTGATTCACTCTAAGGAAGATCAAAGAGTTAGGATAATGCAGTCATGTTTCCTGAACAATGGACCTCAGTTTGTTTAAAGTCAGGGTGTTCCTCATACACAACACCCTAACATGAGCTCCTGATAACATTTTTAGATTCTAATTTTTTTTCATACACTTATGAGGAATATGGATGGTTGAAGCAGTGAGGGGAAATGTGAATGTGTGGGAGTAAGGAAGGTGTGGAGGGAGGGATTAGGGGGCTTTAGAAAGGGAAGGGAGTTCAAGGGCAGGAGAAGATGGGGGGGGTGAGAAGGGTTGGACTCTGGGAGGGAGGACCTGGGGATGAATGGTAGAGGGAGTGGGGGCTCCCCCATCAACCCTGCATTCTCCTCTCCTTTGTGCGTGCTGGAATCTGGGGAGCCCCACACCACTGTCCCTGCCCCCCACTATCATGTGAAACAGGATCTGATGTAGGGGAGCGTCTGAGCCCCTCTCCTTATTCCCCATGTGAGCTGGGTTGGGGGGGCTGCTCCTCTGGGAGGCCTGAGCCCCTGTCTCCCATGAGCAGGATATGGGGGCCATGCCCCTTCCCCTTATCCCACTCCTTTGTGAGCCAGTATCTGAGGGCCCTTTGGGTTGGGAGCTCAGAACAGGCATGCCACCTGCATATCATAGGTTCACAAGCACTGGCACTGAGGAGAAGGAGGAAAACACACACTGACAAGAATGGAGAAGTCCACACATCTCAGAGCCATTTTTTCATATTGTATTCATCTCCTTGGGGTGTTCTCAGCTGAACAAGAACACAGCATTGAGCTAGTTTACACCATTTTGAACCTCCTAGTTGCACACAGAGCCCCTTCCCCATAATCTAAGCCTAGATCTTGGCCTTTTCTACACTCCGGAGACTGTAGCTATGCAAAGATGGCCCTGTAGGATAGATACAGCCTATAGTGACCAAAGAGGTTTTTCTATTGCCGTATGACAGCAGACGTCGAACTTCATTGCACTACAACCTCCTTCGGCCATCTAAAATTACTACATGACCCTGGGTGGGGGTGGCCAGAGCCCAAGCCCCAAGCAGCAGAGCTCAGGCTACATCTTCAGCTCCAGACCCCAGCGACTCACTTTGGGGTCTTGACCCAGAGTTTGAGAACCACTGCTATAAGAACTGCATGTCCCCAAGGGACAGTAGCTAGGTTGATGGAAGCATTCTTTTGTCGACCTAACTACATCTACACTGGGAGTTAGTTACGCACAGCTAAATACAGCACTCAGTGTAGATTTTTCACACCCCTGAGCTCTGTAGCTGTTGACATATATTTTAAGTGTAGACCACGCCCAGCATCTCCACTCTCCTGTCCCTTCTTCCCTCCAACTGGTACAGGACACTGCTCACAGCCCCACCACATTTGCACCTCCCCATGGTCCTTCCAAGCTTACCAGGGGCATGGAATCACTAAGAGGAGAATGGACCTGGCGTGGGAGGACTCAAAGGAAAGCATGCGGCATTGATGCAATGGCATGACAGAGAACATGTTGGTGGCATTGGAGCAATGATACAGATGTCTGAACAGTGGAAGGGAGAATATGCAGGTTGCAGCAGTGACAGGTGTTGGGATTGTGCAGGGAAGAGTGGAGCTATTCAGTGGGTGCTGCTGGGGAACTTCAGTCTCTCCCCCCAAAACTTCCACATCCATCAATGATACATCTATAGCCCCTACCGCTCTAGTATCAGTGCACCTCATGATATTTAATGTATTTATCCTCATAACACCCCTGTGAGATAGGGTATGCTATATTAGCCCCATTTTTGCAGATGGGGAATTAAGACAGAACTACAAAGTAACTTGCCCTAGGTCACACAGGAAGTCTGTCATGGAGCAGGGAAGTGAACCCAGGTCTCCCAGGATCCAAATGCTAGCTAGTGAACAATCCTTCCTCTTTTGCACTGCCTCAACTCTATCCCTCCCTTTCAAAAACATCGTCACTATTATGATCACTGCACTGTTCCTGCATCCTCTCACTCAGCTGCTTAACCTGTGTCCCCAAAGCTGGTACTTTCCTCTCTGTGGGAAGGGAGAACCATGCTGTGATCAAGGTGGATAAACCTGTTTTGTTTTTTTGTTAATAGATTTTTAAATTTCATTTTAAAATTAAATTTGAAATGACGACAACCTATATTGAGGCTTAAATTTACTACACTATATTGAAATAATTTAAACACAACACACCTAAAAGCTTGACCAGCTCCCTCTAATTAGTCTTTGATTCTCACATGCATGTAACTGTAATTCAACCCTCGTGTGTATACATTATGACACAGTCTAATTACATAATCACTGCCACAGTTCAGGGCATCTGCACCTGTGTTCCTTCTGTAATCCACCAATGGCACCCACTGGCTTCTGGCTCCCCAGCCATCACCTTGCTTGGACAGAGACCTGTGCCTCATTCCCTTCTGATCCAGATATTTCCAAGCTACACAGTTCCCCAGTAAGTCAGACTGCCCAAGCAGGCCTGCTTTGTTTTTTTCCTCAGAGGCATAATTGTGTAACTGCTCACAATTTAAGGTCCAACACAGGTTTTCCAAAGCAAGCACATTTATTCTTAAGGTGAAAGCATTACAGAGAAAATATTAAAACAATAAAAGAGCCTACATGTACGCTAATAAGCTTATCGTAGATTACCCCAACTCCAGCAAGGGCTCTGGCAGGAGTAAAACCCCACCAAGTGTGTTTTCCCGTGGTTACAAGTTCACAACAGCTGTTAGCTCAGAACAAATACCCCCATGAATCTGTGAGTCACTCCTTTATACAGTTTGGGCCTCTGATCTTGTCCTCACATAACAGATGATCAGCAGACAAAAGTCTCCTCCTCAGGGCAAAGCTTCTAATGGCTACATTCTTACATAACTGGATGGGGTACATTTGCATATCCTCTCCCTAGAGATTTAGTGGAAAACCCACTTAACTTTAAAAGTTCAGTCTTGTCTGGCACATTGTGTTAAATAGTCCTGTGAAGCTGCTAATACTTTCCCTGGTTTACCTTACTCATGTCTTCCTCCAGAGACATTTCATACAAGCCCACACTAATACATTAATATTTGCATTTTTAATACAAGGAACTCCTAAGATACTTAAACTTGATTCAGTAAGATTTAGCTTAATTTAATACTATTTCTCAGGGAAATTGCCATCTCTCACAATCACTATTTTTTCCATAGGACCCCTGCTTCATTCAGTGCACAGGTGGGACAGTACTCAGGGATTAAATCAAGGTTGTGTAGAAAATGAGTTGTTTGTTTGTAGGACCCTTGACTCATTTGCTGAGAAAGTGGAAGATATGTAGTGAATGAGACACTGCATTAGAGAAAAGATGATCTCATGGGTCAGGCAGCTGAATACTACCCCGAAGAATTAGATTCTATCCCTGCCTCTGCCAGAGAGTTCATACATGATACTCTGCAAGTCACAAACCAAGGTGTTCACAGGTGGCCACAGTCTGTTCATTTTTTAGGTAGTCATCTTGAGACACCAGGGATCTGATTTGCAGAAGTACGGAGGACTCACAACTGCAACTGAGGTCAATGAGAGCTCCGCTCTGAATATATAAAGTACTACTTTGAAAAATCAGACTCTTGGCTCTCAAAGTTGACACCAAAAATTAGCTGACACTTTAAAATGGAGATAAGATGAAGTCACCTCACATAGATGTTGTAAAGATAATTCTTTACAAACACTAATGAATTTAAGATACTACAATGACAGCACTAATTCTGTATTCAGAGCTGGGTTTGGATAGTGTGTGAAAATCATGCACGGGATGAATGATGAGGATAAAAAGAAATATTGAATAGCCTACCTGTTCAATGACCACCATCTAACCAGTTCGCTGAATGACAGAGGATAAAGTCTGTATCATAATGCACAAAGGGGCCAGATTAAGGTTGTACCTTACTTAGACCTGAGTCCATCCCATACTTTGCTGCACATTGGGCTACCCACAACTGCCATCCTTGCCTGTCAACGGCCCTTCTCTCCAAATCTTCCCATTTCATGTTGAGGTGCTTGATGTCGTTCAGAACTGTTCGTTTCCATGTTATTCACTGTCTTTCTTCTTGCATTTTCTGGCTTTCATTCAAGGACAGCATTTGGTAAGCGTTCTTTTTCCATTCTCAGCACATGTCCCAGCCACTGATGTCTTCTTTTATAGATTTGGGAGAGGGTGCCTCGTCTAGTAATTTTTCTGACTTCTTCATTCGTCTTCCTATCTCTATACGTTATTCCCAATATTCTTCTCAAACATCTGTGATGAAATGCATCCAGCTTTTGCTTATCTATCTTGGTAAGTTGCCATGTCTCACCACTATACGTTGTGATGGCAACAACAATTGCTTTGTACACATTCAGTTTTGTCTTGAGGGAGATGTTTTTGAGTTGCCAGATGTTTGCCTTCCCAATTGTTATTGTCTCGGAACAAGCACCATCTTGGCTGATGGCACTTCCAAGATACATAAAATTGTCCACCTTCTCCAGTTTCTCTTCTTCAGTTTTGATTTCTGCCTCTGTAGTCCCCATTAACATGACTCTACATTTCTTTGCATTGTATCTTAAATCTTTCTTTTCCATTATTTTTCACTTGCTTTTTGTATTTTTGTAGTCTGTTGACATCTTCATTAATAAGAGCTATGTCATCTGCAAAGTCTAGACCAAATAGCCTTGAATTGTTCCATTTTTGGCCATATGTATCACTGTCGCATTGTTTTAATCCATAGTTGATGACTAGCATAAACAAAAAAAGGAGACAGAACGCACCCCTGCCTTACACCTGTCTTGATGCTGAATGGCTTACTGAACCCCTTTTCCATTTTAATGCAGCATTTTGAGTTGGCACAGAATGCCTTCAAAATATTGATTAATTTTATTGGAATTCCATATTGTTCCACAATTTTCCACATTGTTTCTCTGTTTACACTATCAAATGACTTTTGAAAATCCACAAAAGTGACGGTAAGACTGCCTTGAAATTCAATTGTGTTCTCAATAATCCATTTCAGGGTGAAAATAGCATCTGTACACAATCTCCCTTGTCTAAATCCAAATTGTTGCTCACGTCGGATGGTATTCATCTTTCCTTTCATTCTGTTCAGGAGGACTGCTGCTAATACTTTTCCTGTGACAGATACTCCCCTCCAATTTGAACAATTGTTTAGATCAGCTTTCTTTGGTAACTTGATGATGATACCAAGGGTCCATTCTTCTGGCACATTCTCCTGCATCCATATTTTGTTGCACAGAGAACAGATGACTGATTCCACATCTTTGCCTCCATGTTTAAGCATCTCAGGATGAATGTCGTGCAATCCAGGTGCCTTGTTGTTTTTCAGCTTCTTTTTACTTCTTCGATTTTTACGTCAGATACGTCTATATCTAGGTCTAATGGTTTATTTATCATTGTTAAATTCTTGCAATTGGTTCTGGTTGGTTTAGCACTTCTTTGAAGTGTTTCACCCATTTATTTTCTTATTCCTCCTGTTTTTTCAAAATTTCTCCTGATTTCCCTTTCATTGGGACACTTGTGAATTTTGATCCATATCCTGTTAACTGTTTCAGGATCGTGTAGACTGTTCTTGTATCGTTTCTTTCCTCTGCTTCTTCAGCTTCACTAGCCTTATTTTCTATCCAATTCCGCTTATCTTTTTTGCATTGTTTCTTTACTGCTTTGTCAAGGTTCTGTAGATTTGTTTTGTTTCTTCAGTCACATGTTGTAGTACTAGAACCTTTTGTTTTTTTCTTTTGTCTATAATTTTCCATGTTTCTTCTTCCACTGATCTTTATTGCTTCCTCTCTTTCTACCAATTATCTTTTCAGCTGCTTCTAGCATAGCTGTTTTGGAAAGATTCCAGTATTTTTCCACTTCGTTTTCTTCAAGATCTTTAAGGGCCTCAAACCAGTACTTGACTTCTATCTGGTACTCTTTTCGTATCCTGCAATCTTGTATTGTGTATTCAATACACAATTCTGTGTATTGAATAATCAGAGTCTTCTTTCTTTATGAGCACTTCAAACTTCAATTTGATGTTTGCTTTCAGCAAGTAGTGATCGCTCCCTATATGGGCTCCTCTGAATACTCGTGTCTGACACAGATGTTTTCCACCTCTGACTAACACAGATATAGTCGATCTCATTTTATGTAAGGTCATCTAGTGAAATCCATGTCTTTTTGTGTACATTTTTATGTTGGAAGAAAGAATTGCAGATGCTAAGATTGAATTTTGTGCCAAAAACAAGAAGTCTTGTGCCATTGTCTGTCACTGTTCCAGTTGTATGTGGGCCGATGAAAGAAGAGGTTAGGAAACAGTGATTTCTGATCTGGGCATTAAAATCTCCCATAACCAAGACAAGATTGTGGTTTGGTATTTCTTTCATTACGTTGTTCAATTCTGCATAGACTCTCTCTTTGTCCTCTTCATCTACATCATTTGTTGGAGCATATGCCTGGACTATGGTGCACATAATGTGCTGAGAGTGGAATCTAGCTGCCAGTTGTACAGTCACCCTTAATTCTGGCATTTCTTAACTTTGGAGTGTTTGATTTTGCAACCTTAATGTTTTCTTAACAGATATTTTAGATGTACTATAACATATAATATACCCAAAGATACCTTTCGGTATGAGCACCCTGTAAGTGAAACTGGTAAAGCCCTAGTGAATTAACAGGCAAATATTACTGCTTTTTGTTCCCTACTGACAATTTTACCTTTTTCAATTACCTGGCTCCCATTGATAAGTTTGTTTTTGCAGCTGACAGTTTAAGGATCAGTACTTTTCCTTCCCTCTGTACGCAATTTAAGATTATTTTTGTATATCTGCACTTTTAAAAATATTATGTGATAATACTAAAATAAGCACCTTAAATCAATAAAACATATACTTTCAACAACTCTTTACTAGCAACCACCATAGCATCACCTGCTGCTATTATTAATAATGACCAATACAAAGTGCAAGCAAATAAGTTTTGTTAAGTACCCCGAGACTGGAGCAAACTGTTGAAGGGTAAAGGGCCTAGTGATGTGAGTTCTCTACTGGGAACACCCTGTCGCTGGCCATAGAAGTCTGATAGGAATCTACAGTGAGAATGGATCCCACGAATTAGAACTCCTATGAGAAGACACAGAGCAAGAGGCAATCCATGAGTACCAGGCATCTTTCTAACTAGGTATTTACAGTGTAGAAATAGTGAATATAATTAAACCAAACAGGGCACCTGTGCAGAGCCCTTATCTATTCTGTTCACATTCATCCCATTCAATTCTGCCCTATGTGAAGCTTTGAAGGTTTCAAGGGTTGTCCCAAATTGAGCACACTGCAATAATCTTGTTACAAGGGCATGGATCCAAGTACCAAGAAACACACCAGAGAAACTGTCTCAGCCTCCTGAGCAGCCATAGATGGAAAATGACACATCATGGTATTCTCGGCTGACAACCAGGAACAGCAATGGATCAACAGTAATCTAAAGACTGAATCACACTGACAAGTGTGGGATATACACCTCAAACAGAAGACATTCTCAGCCCCCACTCACTCCTCTAACATTTTCATGTACCTAAGAGCACAGCTTCCATCATATCCAGGATTAGCCTAAGCCATTCTCTACCATATACTTCCCCAGTTGTCTCAAACAGTTGGAGATCACAAGAACCTAGAATCCAGGTTTAATAAAAAAGAATCATAAGGTCTAAGCGTCATCCATCATTGACAACCCTACTGCCCCTACCAGTTGAAACATGCACATAAATAAGATGGAACCCTGCACAAGACAACCCCCTGCAGGGAAGAATAAGCATCTCTTACTACCCTTTGGAGCTCTCCAAAGAACAAACATACTGAAACATCTTCACATCCATTCCCAAAAGCTTTGCAGAAAAGTCAGCAAAGCCTAGTGGCCACTAGTATCCAAGGCTATTTATAATTGAAACAAGACTAGCATGGATGCTTTGCTTGTGCCCATACCACCATTTCATGGCTATCTCCAGCAAATGCCTAAAATCAGACTGATAGAGTGAATCCATGTTTGAGTCGCAGTAACAGAAGCTGCCTCATTTACCACCTACGCAGCTATACCATATCCAAGAGTTAGGTTAGAGACTCTCTCTAAAGATGGGTCACTTGAGTATTTTCATACAAGTTTAATTTATTTTAAATGATTCTTAATAGTGTGAATATTTGTTAATGGCAAGTAACATTAATTTTCATCATCTTGTAAAGGTGAACGAGAAGATTTGTGCATGGACTAGTGAGTTTTCAGGACTATTTTGCAAGATCTTGTTAAACACTTTCTATGGTTACAGAACATTTTCCAAAGGAAATCTACATAGTAATTATTTTAATTATTTCCTTTACATGTCAGTTACTTATGAGTCACTGAAGGTGAAAACGGAAGCACAGGAAGAGGAACCAATGCGTGATCAGACCTCAAAACATTCCTAGGCAACAACTCCCAACCCTGCTGCTATATATTACACCGAGCATACCTCTGGCTATTATAACCCCTGGTTGTGGCAAGTCTTATTTTATTCTAACTGCAACAAGATCAAACTGCCAAAGTGTAATTTCAGATGTGACACATGAACCCAATCTCAATAAAAGCACTATAATAATGATTTACCAATAGCAGCAAAAGCATTTTTTTTAAAATTAAAATAATATATATGGCTACTTTTATGTCTGAGATGTGTTATGTAGTTCAGGGGAAACACTATCACTTGCAGAACACAAAAGGTTTTGGACCTGAGGAAAACTGTCAGTGCTTAGAATGATAACACAAAACTAGCCTATGAACTTAGAGGGTATTTTTATTACTATCCACTTTCCAATTTCCAGAATTTTAAATTTTTAAGTTAAGTGGCATTCCTTGTTATACAACTATTTTATTTTTAATTAAGATTTTGTTTGCCAAGACTAATACATTTACTTAATCTGTTATTTTAAGTTTCTCTTGAACATATTCATCAGCATCCATTTTTTAAATACCACTGTCAGAAGACTGCTATAGATTGACATGCATGGACAGAAAAAAAGAGTTTGAGCATTAGCTCCAAGTTTCCTTGCCCCTGCGGATTGTCTTTGTGTAAGACAGGTGACTTCACAGAACAAACTAAAAGTGTAACATATTAGCTCTGAGCACCCAAAAAGCATGCGAGGCACTTCACAGGCACAAAGAAAGCCACTCCGTGCCCTGAATAGTTTATCACCTAAATTCAGACATGAACCTCCATGAAGACCAAAACAAATAAAATAGGATCGGGAACAAGGGTTACAGGAATGAGGCCAGGTGGTTAAATTGTGAAACATCTAACCATCTTGAAAGAAACGTTAAGCCTGTTTGGCATTATTTGCATCCCATAAACAGCAGAGCAGAGCGTAGGGCCCACACAGCCTGCGGCTTATTTAACATTGTTCTGAAACCCCAGAGGCTACCCAGTTGGTCAGGAAGCCGCACGGGATGATCAGCAGAGCCCACAGAAGAGGCTGGAAAGGAGCTCAGGGGAAAAAGCAGCGTGACCAGCCTCCTCCGGTGTGGGGAAAGGAAGCGGGGGGAACTACGCCCTCCCCGGACAGACCGCTGGCAGGGGAGAAGAGCAGCGGCGTGGTCGGCTGGCTCCGGATAACTGAGGCGGGGGCAGGGAAGCCAGCTCCAGAGACACACCGGGCTGGCGGGGAGACAGAGTGGTGGGGTAGCGGGGGCGCGCCACCCCTAGAGGCTGCCAGCGGGCAGCAAGGAGGCAGGCCGCCCCTGGGGCCACCCCCACAGGAAGCGGCTGCCGACCAGGACGGGGGCGGTGCAACACGGCAGGGGAGAGAGAGAGAGAGAGAGAGAGAGAGAGGGACATCGCGGCGGCCTGCCAGCGCCAGAGACAGGCGACTGCGGGGAGCGGGCCCCGCACGCTCCGGCTGCAGGGCGGGGAGTGTCACGGGTGGCCGGCCAGCCAGTCTCCCTGCCCGGGCAGCGGGCAGCCGAAGCAGGGCGCGTTTGCGGCCTAGGCTGCTCCGCCCCCGCCCCCGCGTCCCCACGGGGCCCCGTACTCACATCTGGCTGACCAGCTTCTGCCGGAAGTTCGTGCTGCGCCAATCGGTCTCCTGCCCAGACACGTCCATCCCCGCCCTTGCCGCTGCCGCCGCCGCCGCCGCCAACCCCAGCCGCCGCGGTTTCCTCCGCCGCTGACGACGATCCGCCACAGGCTAACCCGGAAGTGACATCAACTTCCGGCGCAGTGGGCGCGCGCGACTGCGCTGGAAAATGAAGTCTCCTTTGGCCTCGGTCTCGCCAACAGTTCTTCCCCCGATGCATGTTGGGAAACGTAGTCCCGCTGCTTCCACATGCACATGCGGCCCCCCGATGCGTGGTGGGAGATGTAGTTCTGTGTGTGGAGCCGGCTCAGAGGTAACCGCGCACCGGGCAGGACGGTCCCGGCTGCTCAGCAGCACTCCGCCGGAAGGGACGCTGCTTAGAGCCCGTGGCCCAGGTCGGCCTTGGTCCCGCAGTGAGGCAGCCCCCGGGGGGCTTGCAGCCCCACCCGAGGCCCTGGGCAGCTGAGGGGTGCGCACAGTTTCCTAGGAAAAAAGAAAAGGAGGACTTGCGGCACCTGAGAGACGAACCAATTTACTTGGGCATCAGCTTTCGTGAGCTACCGCACACTTCATCGGATGCATTCAGTTTCCTAGGAGAATTTTATTTTGTCTTCAGTCCCTCAAGGGCGAATGAGAGGCTTGGGCCTTAGCCCTACAAGCGGCTCCACGAAGCTCACGTCCTGCAGGTATGCAGAGCTCCATTGACTCCAGCGGGGCGTCACACAGGTGGTGTAAGGGTTTGCCCAGGCAGAGCAGCCTGCACGGATGAGGCCTTGGTTACAGCCAGCATTGCCTCCAGTCCGTCTATTAAATGCTTTCTCTCCCAAAAGCCAGAGTGAAGCCCGGCAGGGCATTATCATGCCCTGCCCCTTCGCTGCTGCCCTCCTAAATGGCTTCAGAATTTAATGCTTTAATTTACAAAAATAACAATGGGAGGCTATTCTGTTTGACAGTTTTGTACCTACTATAGGCCCCTGTGCTTAAGCACGAGCAGTATCACCAAATTCACGAGAACTACACACGTGCTTAAAGTTAAGCACAGGATCAGGTCTTTAGTTCCAAATAACATCACCTCTTACTCATCTCCATGCATTTAGCATTTGTATAAGTGCTTGCAGAACCAGAGTTTATGATTCTTATAACTGCTAGATTTGAGGGGAACATACTTCTTTTTTTGTTTGTTTACTTTGTGCATTAGACAGCACTACATATTTGCCCCCTTGCTAAATAGATCAGTGGGGCCACCCTGAAGAGGCACATCATTAAGAATGGGAAGAGACAGAGGACTAAAGTAATAAATCTAGTAAAGGCATCAGAAGCAGGCAAAATGGAGCAGACGTCTACTACATGGGGCAAGATTATGGAGGACTTTATGTAGATGAGGAAAAAAAATTAATAGGGTGCTGTAAGAGACAGGTAGCTAATGAAAAGATTCAAGAAACACGGATGGAGTGATGGGATAGGAAGTTTACTTTGGGCAGCCTCATTTTTTAACAGACTACAGGAGGAAGAGGTGAAAGACATGGAAGCCAGACAAGCCAGTTACAGAAATTAAGGCTAGATGGAGACAGACCAGGTGCCCCTCAGAAAGATTTAAAGAGAAGGAAATTCTTCAGGTTAATTGAAATTATTTTCTTCATATGACTTTTACATCTATAATTCATTTAAATTGAAAACTGAAAATGAAAGTATAAGGAAAGAACCAAAGGATGACCTAACAATTAAGAAACATTCCTACGGAGCAGCAATCAGTGGTATTTCTATAGTTCAGGTTCCACATACTTTTCAGAGTAAAAATCTAGTTATGCAAGTTCCAGTTGATTCAAACAGAATCATTTACAGCCAATTTAAAGTGTGGGGAGCAATCATCACAGTGTCAGTAGACTCACTGTACTGACACCAAGTTACAATGACAAATGTTCTGAGACAAGCAGCCATGCATGTTGCACTTGTGATAATGTGGCAAGTATGGGCACCTGCATATTACAAAGGAAGCCATACAAAGCTTTCAGAGCTATAGCTGCAGGAAGAAGCTTGTTAATAGGTTTGTAATTATAATACACAGAAAGATGTGGAAAAGGAAATGAAAATACATTCCCTGGCAGGCAAGTTAGAGGTACAGTGGTAGTGGGATTTCTCTGACTCAAATAAGACACTGTATTATTAATCTCTGAGGCAGTAGAGTGGGACATGGCACACCTAGGAACATATTTGGTAAGGGAAATGTCAACCAAATTGTACTCACTTTGCTGGTCGTTCACTTAGCAACAGCAGCACATTTTGGAGTAAGACACGTGTGGATAGGACCAGTCACTGTAGTGTCTAGGGCTTGAGAAATTTCAGACAGTGAGACAAACATTAATACAAGTGATGAGGCAGTCAAAAGAACCACACAGGTGAAACTGGATAGCACACCTTTGTGAGACTGTGAGTATTTACTTCGCTCTCTGCTGAGTGCAGCACTGGAATGGCCCAATTCAGGCATGTAGGTGGGATGCTCTAGTCCAGCAGCAGCTGTGGTTTCTCAAGGGGAGAGAACGGGCAGAGCAAGGCTATGTGCTTATATGTTCCCAAGTGCCAGTTTCTTAGCACTATAAACCCCTATACACAAGTTGCCATTTCCCTCATTTGGTAAGGGGTTTCTCTCATATTGTACTGATGTTACTTTCTTAATAAGCTATCTTATCTCTCAATTATGTGGCAATTACTTACATTCACACTAAGGGACTGATCCTGAAAAGTGTGATGAGTATAGATTTTTTTATGAGGAACTTAGAACCATAGAATTATAGGTAAGGGGTGAGGTTTTCACGGGAGACTAAGGGAATTGTGCCTAACTTGATATGATGCTGTAAAAGGAAGGAAGATAATGAAGATGTTCAAAAGGCATAAGTAGCAGCGTTTTGAGCAGACTAGAAATGGGAGGCCAAACAGGAGATTATTACAATAATTAAGACTAGACAGAGTCGATAGATCCTGGTGTCATGGAAAGCAGTGTGGGCAGTGTTCCCTCTAAGCTCTGCATGTGTGCGCACTCTCACACAGATCCTAAACCCCAAGCACACGGTGAAACACCACGCACACATTTATCCCGCGTCCCGACTGCACATTGGTTGGGACGCCCTTTGTCCCGATATCAGGGACCACTCACCATCACTGCTACAGTCCTGGGGCTGACATGGCGGCGCTTCCTGGGGCAGCTCCTGGCTGTGCGCCTGCCCGCTGGCAGGAGCCTGCAGTGCGGGCGGCGCCTAGGCTCAGAGGTGGAGGGGGTCTCAGTGTGCTGCATTGGCTCCCTCCTGCCCAATCAGAGCTGCGGGGGCAGGGCTTGCAGGTGCTGGCAGTGGGCGGAGAGCCCTCCGCCCCCACCACACCCGACCCTAGGAGCCAGAGGGACCTGCTGGCTCTTAGGGTCTCTGCGCGCTGCCGATGCCTGCAAGCCCTGCTCCGCGGCTCCGGCAGCTCCCATTGGCGCTTTTCCCGGCCAATGGGAGCCACAGAGCTCACGCTTGTGGCAGGCACAGCTCGTGGAGAGTCTGGAGACCACCCACCCCACCTCTCCACTCTGACCCTAGGAGCCAGAGACCTCCCAGCAGGGTTGGTGAGTGCGGCCAAGGAAGGGGGCAGAGCGTGATGGAGTGAGTGTCTGGGTTGGAGTGCTGGGCTGTGAGGGTGTGGAGGGCACTGGGCAGTGTGGGAGGTTTCTGTGTTTTGGGATGCTAGGCAGTAGGGGCCTGTTGGGGGGTGCTGGGCAGTGGGGGAGATCTGTGTGTGTCAGAGCATTGGGCAGTGGAGGTCTGTGTGGGGCATTGTTTAGTTGTGGTGGGGGGACTGTGGGGAAGGGCACTGGGAGGGAAGGAGGGAGGAGAAATCTGTGTGTATTGGGAAACTAGCGAGTGGGGGGTTCTGCGCGGGGTGCTGGGCAGCTGTAGGCGGGCTGTGGGCGGGGGGTCGCTGGCCAGGGGTGGTGGTGTGCACAGCACTGTGCATTTGTGGTGGAAATGTTGGGGGAGGGTTGTGGGGAGGCTCTGGGCACAGTGGGTTCAAGGGGTGCAGGGCAGGGGAGCTGTGTGGCTCTCTTGCTACCCCCTCATCCCCCCACTCGCCCTGTTTGTCCTGATATTTCACTCTTGCGATCTGGTCAGCCTATTTACAGGCCACTTTTGACATTGTTCATCCGCCATCTATCAACACAGCAAGATTCTACTAGCTGGCAAGGGGGGGAAAGGGAAAGGAGGGCAATGAATCATACCCCTCCCTGCCAGCATTTTGAATGTGGAACGTTGATCAGGTCGGGACGGTCGGGACCCACACATCTCCTTGTAGTCTATTCATTTGGCTGTGTACAAACTCAAGTACGTGCAAATAAGTCAAAATGCCTGGCTGTAGTTGCTAAGGAACTGCAAAGATTTCCCAGAAATGAACAAAGGTAAGTGTTGTTTTTGTGATTGAAATCTTTCAAAGGCATTGGACTTCATACATTTATTTGTGATGTTTTACCATTTTCCCACGTTTTTTTTGCCACAGATGCATGGACGTGATCGGAGCTATGCACAAACTTCTGGTATCCTGATCGGAATGATCTCCCATTTGCCCTTTTGTCGAGTCATGCTGTTAAGCGCATTGAAATAGTAGCCATATAATAAAAGTATTAATTTTAAATAAACCAATCTGGTAAAAAATCAATCCCAAAATGTCACTGTCTCGAGGTCTAAAGCATAAAAGAACCGCGACTTCATTTAAATCTGGATGGCTGGATGAGACTATAGAGATGGTTACACCGAAGTCACATAGTGTAATGCTTGTTAAACTTTGTGAAATATTCATATATCATGAGGACAACTGAATGGTTTGTGTATATTGTCGAGATTCTAGAGCTTCAGGAGAATTTTCAACAGGAAGAATGTGGAACAATGTTTGGAAGTTGGATTTCTTAAAGCGTCATCTATCAAATCCCTGTGTTCAAAATACAAAGACTTTCTTGCTGAAGAGATTGTTATAGTCAGTCAGTACAATGACTTCAAGTTTGCAGTAGCTGAAAGAATCAAAAGCCAGTTGGTTTTAAGTTTCCCAGATATGGTGACATTTGCTTACCAGAACGAACAGTTTCAGGATCTTGCAAAGTTGACGGATATAGGAGGAACATTCCTAGCATCAAGTGCAGAGTGTGAGCGTGGCTTTAGCTTAATGAACGCTCTAAAAAACAAACTACAGAATCATTTACAAGTAGATCATTTGGACATGCTGATGTGTACTAAGAGTTACCATCTGGATGGAGGATTGATAGATCTGGACAGAGTTTATATTGAACGGGCAAAAGAAAAAGATTGCAGGGAAAAACAGTCAGGTTACTTTAGCAGTCTTTGACATTTCGACCAATAAGGAAATTAAAATGCATTTGTAATTACATATCTTATTCTTGGCTGATAATCATTTATTGATATATTTTTAGGAAAATTTTAAATTTAAAACACAAACTGTTGTTTTTCTTTTTTTACTTATGATGTCTCTATCTGAAAACCCATATAAGTCAACACAAATTGCAAATTAAAACTTTTTAAATATATACACATTTTAGTCGCTTGGGCACATTTGCCTCATGGTGCACAAATTTGAACTCTGCTTCAAAAATTTGCACAGAAGGAATTTTTTGCGCACACAGCCTGTCAAAAATTAGAGGGAATATTGGCAGTGGGATACAAGTTGGATGACTGCCAAGCCAATGGTCCTCAACCAGGGGTATGTGTATCCTTGAGGATACACAGAATTCTTCTAGGGGGTACATCAACTCATCTAGATATTTGCCAAGTTTTACAACAGCCTACATAAAAAGCACTAGCAAAGTCAGTACAAACTAAAATTTCATACAGACAAAATGAGAAAGTAAGTGATTTTTCAGTACTCATGTGCTGTGACACTTTTGTATATTTATGTCTAATTTTGTAAGCAAGTAGTTTTTAAGTGAGGTGAAACGTGGGGGTACGCAAGACAGATCAGACTCCTGAAAGGGTTACAGTAGTCTGGAAAGGTTGAGTACTGTGCCAAGCTAGCATGATGAAGCAATGTGTTCGCACAAACAGTGCACACTAAATCAACATGCAATTAATTAACTTTCAAAGTAAATTATGATATATATTAACTGACATGTTAATATGCTTTAAGAATTGCATTGTGTGTACCAAGGTCATTTTAATCAATGTGCACAAACTAAAATTAGTGTATAGTAAACCTCCCATATGGAGAAGCCCTTCGAGATGTAGATCACCTCAGTCTCAATAAACCCACTCTAATAATTGCACATCAGTGCACAGTGGTGGATTTTCTGAAATAAGCAGCCACGCATATCATTCATCTGTGAAAATGTGGTGGATCTAGTCACCTGTAGGACACAGGGAGAAGCTATGAAAGCTGTGGATGGAGGACAACAGCATGCTAATATGTTTACAATGGAAATACACTGAAAAATATAGAGCAGGAAGATAAAATACATTACACAGCTGGCAAGTTATTGTTAGAGCCAAGGGACTGATAGTTTTGTAGTAGAAAGATTTCTGTGACTCACTGCACCCTTTGCCTCCGTTTACAAATAAGTTACCGGTAATAAAAGCTCTTCGGGGGGGGAAAGAAGTGGGTTATGGTGCATGTAGGTGCACTTAACACTGCATCATACTTCATTTCGGAGATATCATCCAAATTTCTCTCTCTTGCTGGCCATTGACCTATTAGCATTGGCAGCACTTTTAGGATGAAGTGTATGTTTGGATGGAACCGGGTCACTGCATTAAGCAGGGCAAATGTGCCAGACGCCTATCCGAAAGACATGAGAGATGTCCCGATAGCTCTACAAGCAGGCAGATCTATGCGCAGCCAGCCTGAGAGAGGAAATTGGTGAGCGCCCCTTTAAGGGGGGCTTGTGGGCGTAGCCCTCTGTTCAATCACGTGGGAAGGGCGCTCTGGCCAGACTCTATGGTTGTGCGACGATGAACCCGGAAGAAGGCAGGCAGGTGGGCGGGGGGCGCAGGCGTGAGGCTGGGGTCGCCGCTGCCGGTAGGTTACTGCAGGGCTGTGTCCAAGTGGGGCGCCCTCTGCCCTCCCCGGATTTTCCAGGCGGGGTGCGGGGGGGGGCTGGCTCCAAGGCCCCCGCCGGGGGTGGGGGGGGACGAGAACCAGTGACAACTAGCTCCCCCCGGCTGAGCTGCCGCCCTGCCCCCACCGATAGGGAGACACCCCTCCCCGGGGGCGGGCGCCCGCGCTCCTGGCCCCCGCCACGGGGTGCTGCCCCCCGGCGCCGAGTAAGGCTTCGTGCCCGTGTGCGGCCCGCGGCGCTGTCCAGCGACGGAGTCACCGACTGACCAGCCTGCTGGCCCGTGCCGGTGGCTACACGGAGGCGCTGCCCAGGGCGCAAGGAATCCCCCCCCACCCCGGATATTTTAGGCCCGCTTCTTCTGGCGCGTCCCCTCCCTCGCTGTCCTCCTCATCCTTTGCTGGATAAGGGGCTGCCGCGGTCGGAGAGCCATCTTGGTGTGTTTGTGGCGAGGGAGAGACACACGAATAGGTGGGGTGCAGCTGTCCTTGCGATCCTTCCGTGTCAGCCCCGTTCGGCCGGCGTGTAACACAGCGGCTTATTTCGCTGGAGCTGGGACCCTAGGGAACGGGTAGCGCTCAAAAGCGTTGGTGGGAGCCAGTAGCAGGACTGGTTCGGTCTAGTCTTGCCTGTGGGAACAAGGATCAAATAAACGATCACTTACAGCCATTTCTGTTATTTACATTCGTGATTCTGAGATCCCTTTTAATTAACCGCTGGAAACTAAAATGTCTTCTGCAGGGCTGTTCCCACAGCTTTAGAAGTACTGTTACAACCACAAATAGGATCGAGGCATAGAGGTTAAAGGTGAATGAGCAGTCAACCTTGTCCTTCAGGTGTCATGAAAAGCAAAGCCACAGTATATAGCAGGGAATCTCATTGAAAAGTCAAATCTTAGTCCCACCTGTTGTGCTCTATTGGTAGAGCAGAGACTGGATTCCATTGTTCTAAATGGAAAGAAGATTCTTTAGTCAGACTGCTGACCTCATGCTGTTCTTATTCTGAGTGTCTAGCTCCAAAACTAACCTAGCCAGTGGTCCCAAGGGCCACTATAGTTTCATCACTGAGTCCTGACAAAGCAGTCATGGAATAGGGTTGCTAACTATGCTGTCCTGCCTTATTTGGACCGTGTATCTTGAGATTGGGATGACTGTTGGGATGGTGTTTTCAGTTCCACGTGAGCAATAATTGTAGCAACTAGAAGGGATAGTTTGGGAGTAAAACTGGAAGTTGACTTTACCTGTCTTTCTTGCCTGACCTGAGAATGGACATGAACTGATTAGTTTGGAACCCAAATTGATTTCTGGGAAACTATCTTTCAGTCTTGTGTAACCTGGAATACCCTTTTCATAATTAGGAATCTGTGGGTTGACATTAGGAACTGGACATTGGGAGTGATATTAGGAAACTGGAACTGCCCTGTTATTGGAAAGAATAGGTACTTTGTTGCAAGAAAGCTCCATTTCTTCTAACCCATAAAAGATAGTACAGAGCCTGTAATAGATCTTTGGGGCCTGGAATTACTTTGGGAAGGAAAGTAATGTTTTATAACAGATGCAATTGGTATCAGTAGTGCCAGTGAATCCACATATGGCAGTTAAACCATTAGATCATGGGTTCTCAAATTTTTTAAGGGTGGACCACAACTTAAATGTCTCCTGGACACCTTTCTCTCATTTCACAATTATATGATATCTTTGTGGCAAATACGGCAATGACTTAAATGGAAAAGGAATATTGAGAAAGCATTTATGTATTTTTACCTGTCTTAATCTGATTTAACAGTTGGAAACACAGGGGAGAGCAAGCAACGTTTGACCAGATAGCTACCTGCACACCAACAAAATATCATTCAGTGGACCAGAATTTGAAAGCCATTGCATTAAATTACCTACTGCTTAAAAACCTGCACAGTCTCACAGAATCTTTAGGGTCCTTTTTAAGTTCAACTTTTCTCTGTCATTCTTTCATCTTTTTTATGAAAGAGATGGTTAAAAAAAAGTGCTTGTTTTTATACCAGAGTTCAGCTGCGGCCGCTGTCTGTCAGAATCCATGTGACATCCTAAGTAGAAGCTGTGACAATTATAATGTTAAAAACAACAGGCGAGCGTGACCTGTAAGGAGGAATAAATAGCAGAAGCAGTTGAACTCTTAAAGATACACTGAGGCCTTATGAAAAAGCTTTGGAAAGACTTTTTTGCTTATTTAGCATTTTTTCTGTATTTATAATTCCATTCTTATGCATTAATGCCCAGTGCGTGGCCTACAAGGTAGTGCTCAAGAACACAGTGCAAACTATCATATGGTAATTTTATAGTTTGGGGAAAGGTCACATGAGAGAGAAATATTGGGCAAGCATCTCCGTACGACAGCCACTGTTAAGAAATTCGTACTTTTAAGGTAACTCCATTATGGTGTGTTTCTGAGAAACATTTTGTGAACTACTATATTACAATAATATATTGCTGTTCAGAGAGAGAGACACACACACACAAAAAGGGAAAAGTCGCATAGTAATGTAAACACTAGTAAATTCAGTGGAAGTTTTGCCATTAACTTCGTTGGAGCCAAGATTTTCCTCATGATCTCTAGCAGTGGTTCTCTAACTTTTTTTTTTCCACGGACTACTTGAAAATTGCTGAGGGTCTCGGCAGACCACTTAATGGTCTTTCCAAATTTAGTTTGTACCGTTAGCTAACTATTGTAAAGCGCTTTGGATAAAAGCGCTATATAAAAAAAACACTTCATAATAATGAACGTTTTTTTTGTTCTACAAATAAAAGCACACAGCTGATATTTTAATATCCGTAGTCTTACCTTTCTAATGCGACGGATGTGCCCTCTCTCTCCCCCGCCACAGAGCTGAGGCTGGGAAGGAGAGCTGTCTCTCCCCAGCAGCTGCCCTGGAGCAGGGAAAGTCGTCTCTTTCTCTGGCTGCCACAGCCCTGCGTATCCCAAATTCCCCCCCCACCTCTTTCTCACCCCACTGTCCCCTCCCACCTGCCGTCTATTACCCCTAAGGCTACCACCTCACTTTATATGTGCGTCTTCTCCAGGGTCCAGACACCTAATTAGTGGAGCCATGCCTGTGCAGCTTCACTAATTAGGTGGGTGGCCCTTCATTCTCTCGTGTGCAGCCGCCCAAGCGCGCACCTTAGAGGGAACTATCCGCAGACCACCTGAATTGAGCTTGTGGACCACTGGTGAACCACTATCCATGGACCACAGTTTGAGAACCTCTGATATAGAAAACAGAACTTGTACTAAGAGAAATCTCTACAGCATACTACAAATGATGATGAGCATAATGTGGGTATGTGAGCATATGTGTTGCAGTTTATGAGTAGGAAGAACCTGTATTTGCATCTGAGAGTAGTCTGTGATTGGATAATTAATGTCTGTTGTATTGCACAAGACAGTTGAAGTTGTATGGTCAGTTTTAACTTTGGCATTTCCTGACTCTTGATTGCCTAGCTATGCAATTTGCAACTTTAACATTTTCTCAGCATAACTTTGCAGTGAATACTATATAGTAAAATATAGAGCTGTGAGCGTAAATGTAGTTTAGACAATATTGTATCATGGAGATTTCTCCCTTTCAAATGTTCCACTGATTCTAGAGACTGGAAATTGTTGAGAAGTTCAGTTCTTCCTGAAAGTTGTCTTTATATTCCTACTTTAGTGCTGTTTTTCTAGAAGGTTACTAATTTTGACAGCAAAAGCATGCTCTCACAGCACTGAACATTCATAGCCAAGGTTGTAAAAGGTCAGTACGGTCTCCAAATGCCTTAGTGCCTTCCTTTCCTTGATTAGCCGTGAGTGTAGGGACCCTAGCCTTGGGCCAAGAAGGGGCATTTGTGGAAATGTACTTAGCTAATGTAAAAAGGCAAAGACAAGAAAAAATACAACAAAACAAGCCCTTTGATGTACTCTGGTAAACTAAAGATAGAGACTCAATTTACAGCTTCTGTTACAGCAAAGGTATCTAAGAACACTGTGCAGCTGGGAATTTGGTAAATGAAAGTGACATTTTGCACCAAACTCTGCTCTTGGTGTAAATCCAAAATAATCTCATTGGGGTAGAACCCTGTTTTAAGGTCTCTCCATTGTACTTAAGGGTTTGTGTGTTTTGCTGATTGTGATAACAGATAAAACGCTGTTAATCAGCAAACACAAACATTTGCTATTTTTGTTGTCTCACAGAATTCCTCTTGCTATAACTGGTGAGGTACTGAGAATTTCTGCTTGTGATGGCAGAGGATCAGGAGCTGACTCAGCCATGCAAGACTCCCCTGGAGCCCTCCCTCCAGCAGTGCACCAGCAACACTTACCGCAGTGTAGAGCACTCCCAGTCCTTACTCAGCGGCCTGGTAGCTCTCCGAGATAGTGGCATCCTTTTTGATGTAGTCCTGGTAGTGGAAGGGAAACCTATTGAAGCTCATCGGATACTTCTAGCTGCGTCATGTGACTATTTCAGGTGAGTCCAGTGTCACTGTGAATCTGTAACCAGCATCTTTCTCAATATGACTCGAACAAGGAAAAAAAAAAAAATTGTGTCTGTACTTCCATCTTTCTTCCACTGGGACTCCTCGTCCTTTCCCAAGTTGTACTATGTTGCATATGGCATACCATGCTTTATTCAGAACACTTTAATGCCTGCCCATTGCAATCTGGAGGCCTACCCACAGAGGAATGAAAGAAATAGAAATTGAGCCGTATCTTGGAGTATCCTTGTCCTTGTGCATTTAAAATCAGACCCTTAAGATGCGTTGAATGCATTTAAAATATTTAATTTGTCTCTTTTTATTTTTCTTTTGTATGACTTTCAAAATAAAGCTAATCTCTCATTACTCCACATTGAGTTTTGCTTCCAGGTGCCTCCATTTCACTCAGAACCCATAGTAGCTGGAGGAACATAGTGTTCCCTGTTTTATACGTGCCCCATTTGTTAGAAGTATGACACAGTCATTTTACAGAGCTGTTAAAGTTCTATTGGCACCAACGAGATTTGGCCTGTTACAGTAATTTCATAATACATAGCAAGTTATAAAACATGTTGTGGGAAGTAGTGGTCCTACATGCTGTTGTTGTTTATGTAACTTGGGAGGGGCAATCCAACTCCTGATGTAGTCAATGGGAGTCTTTCTATTGATTTTCAGGGGAGTTGCAGCAGCCCTTAGTTGCTAAAAATTAAAAATACTGAAAAGTCATGTCTCGCATCATAGATTTAATGTCCCGGAATTTTTCAGTTCCAAAACCACATTAGTTCTAGTGAGTGGCACGCAAAAGTGGGACAAGCCTTTTTGTTTTAACCAGTCTTATTTGGAATAATACCACACTGATCCAAAACACACACTCCCAGATTTCAGCTCTGAGCACATTTAGAGCAAATTGGTTTCTTTGCATTCCTGATGGTGCACTTGAAGATTCTGTCTCCTTCAAACACCTCCTACTTCTTCAACCCACAAATCCTGATGTAACAGCCATCATCTTTCTAGACAAGGTTTGCATGTGACTTCCTTAGACCCCATCGACACTGCTTTGGGGTAGGTTGCAGCTGAATGATGTGAAGCACTCCTTTCCCTTCCTAGCAGCTAAGGGTATGTCTACACTGCATAGTGTACCTGTGTCCAGCCATCCATGCCTGCAAAGCTGTGCTTGTCAAACTTGCTTATGAGCGTGCATACTGCAGTGGTATGAATGCCCCATGCCCTGTCCACACAGTCACTGCATTGACAAATTTCTGATGTTCTGATTTCTGGAAGCTGGGGTTGCTTATGGTGCATGGGAGGTGAGTAGGAGCTTGGGAATTAGAAAGGCCAGAACACACAGGCCCCAGGAATTGTGGGATAGCATTGATGGACTGTCTCAATCTGAATCTAGCCACATGAACCCTTAGCTGTGTCTTTGCCACAAAGTGGGAGGGCAGAGATGTGTGGTACAGTGAGACAAGGGCTTATACCAGTATCCCTGGATGAGCCATCAAACGCATGTGGTGAGAACATATAGGCACATGACTGAGGGCTTTGTGTGGATGGTAGGGGGAATTGGGCTTAAACATGTTTCAGAGTCTGTTAGACCTGCAATGTAGACATTTAATGGGCTTGTTCACCTTTGAACTGAGTGCACTCACTTCTCTATCACCCCACCCCTTTTTGGAAGAGAACACAATGGCATCTGAATCCATGGGTCCTTTGTAGAAAGCACTGTTATTAGGCTAGCACACTTCAACGGCTATTTTAAACTTCTTTAAAAACAAAGGCTTATAACATGAACTCTAAAACCTTTGACAGGTTTCAGAGTAGCAGCAGTGTTAGTCTGTATTCACAAAAAGAAAAGTCGTACTTGTGGCACCTTAGAGACTAACAAATTTATTTGAGCATAAGCTTTCGTGAGCTACAGCTCACTTCTTCGGATGCATTCAGTGGAAAATACAGTGGGGAGATTTATATACATGGAGAACATGAAACAATGGGTGTTTCCATACACACTGTAACAAGAGTGATCACTTAAGGTGAGCTATTACCAGCAGGACAGCAGGGTGGGGTGGGGGGAAAACCTTTTGTAGCGATAATCAAGGTGGGCCATTTCCAGCAGTTGACAAGAATGTCTGAGGAACAGTGGGGGGTGGGGGAGGGAATAAACATGGGAAAATAATTTTACTTTGTGTAATGACCCATCCACTCCTAAGTTAACTGTATCCAGTTTGCAAATTAATTCCAATTCAGCAGTCTCTCGTCAGAGTCTGTTTTTGAAGTTTTTTTGTTGAAGAATTGCCACTTTTAGGTCTATAATTGAGTGACCAAAGAGACTGAAGTGTTCTCCGACTGGTTTTTGAATGTTATAATTCTTGACATCTGATTTGTGTCCATTTATTCTTTTACGTAGAGACTGTCCAGTTTGACTAATGTACATGGCAGAGGGGCATTGCTGGCACATGATGGCATATATCACATTGGTAGATGTGCAGGTGAACGAGCCTCTGATAGTGTGGCTGATGTGATTAAGCCCTATGATGGCGTCCCCTGAATAGTTATGTGGACACAGTTGGCAACGGGCTTTGTTGCAAGGATAGGTTCCTGGGTTAGTGTTTTTGGTGTGTGGTTGCTGGTGAGTATTTGCTTCAGGTTGGGGGGCTGTCTGTAAGCAAGGACTGGCCTGTCTCCCAAGATCTGTGAGAGTGATGGGTCGTCCTTCAGGATAGGTTGTAGATCCTTGATGATGCGTTGGAGAGGTTTTAGTTGGGGGCTGACGGTGATGACTAGTGGCGTTCTGTTATTTTCTTTGTTGGGCCTGTCCTGTAGTAGGTGACTTCTGGGTACTCTTCTGGCTCTGTCAATCTGTTTCTTCACTTCAGCAGGTGGGTATTGTAGTTGTAAGAATGCTTGACAGAGATCTTGTAGGTGTTTGTCTCTGTCTGAGGGGTTGGAGCAAATGTGGTTGTATCATAGAGCTTGGCTGTAGACAATGGATTGTGTGGTGTGGTCTGGATGAAAGCTGGAGGCATGTAGGTAGGCATAGCGGTCAGTAGGTTTCCGGTATAGGGTGGTGGTTATGTGACCATCGCTTATTAGCACCGTAGTGTCCAGGAAGTGGATCTCTTGTGTGGACTGGTCCAGGCTGAGGTTGATGGTGGGATGGAAATTGTTGACATCCTGGTGGAATTCCTCAAGGTCTTCTTTTCCATGGGTCCAAATGATGAAGATGTCATCAATGTAGCGCAAGTAGAGTAGGGGCGTTAGGGGACGAGAGCTGAGGAAGCGTTGTTCTAAGTCAGCCATAAAAATGTTGGCATACTGTGGGACCATGTGGGTACCCATAGCAGTGCCACTGATTTGAAGGTATACATTGTCCCCAAATGTGAAATAGTTATGGGTGAGGACAAAGTCACAAAGTTCAGCCACCAGGTTTGCCGTGACGTTATCGGGGATACAGTTCCTGACGGCTTGTAGTCCATCTTTGTGTGGAACGTTGGTGTAGAGGGCTTCTACATCCATAGTGGCCCGGATGGTGGTGTCAGGAAGATCATTGATGGATTGTAGTTTCCTCAGGAAGTCAGTGGTGTCTCAAAAATAGCTGGGAGTGCTGGTAGCGTAGGGCCTGAGGAGGGAGTCTACATGTTAGGGGGGCTTATTCCTTCATCCACTTCCTTCCCTGGTCCTTCTCGCATGAACAAAGAGCAACAATACCCGAAGTCCAAAGGTGCAAAGAATTCGATGTTTATTGGGGTGAACTTCCAGCAAGCATGATTCCAGTTTCCTTCCTTAGTATCCTCCTTCCCAGCTCTGACACCACAGAGCCTTACACCTGTGTCCCTGTTCCCATTCCTGCCCTTAGCAAAACATTATTCCAATTTCCTTACCCCCATTCCCATTTCCCCTCTTTAGCAAAACATGATTCCAATTTCCACACCCCCATTCCCTGTTCCCATCTCTCCACCCACACACCCATCCTCTCCCTTCCTGATTGACTGCAGACTATATAGTAAAACTTGAGTTCAGCTTAGCTATATCTTAACCAATCATTTTCCTGAAATTTAACTAACCAATCCTAACATATTGTAACATGATTATGTAACCAATTATATCCCACCACCTTAATAGTTTACACCCAGCAAAATTAATTATACAGCACACAGGAACAATCACAGAACCAGACAGAGATTATACAGACAAACAGTAGCAAAGTGGGAACTATAATGACAAAACAATACAGAAGTGAGGATTTCACATCCCAGCTATTGATAAGTGAGTTCTTGCCAGACTGGATGCTATCAAACTAAGTTTCCTTTTACATTTTCTAGGCACTTCCCTTTCTCTGGAGGTGATGGGAATACAATTCTGTCCTGATAGTGCCTAACAGCCCAATAGCACCTTATTTCAATGTGACTAGTTTGGAATGTGAGGAGGTGACCGGTCGCTTCCTAGCTTATGGCTGCCTCTGCTGCTTAGCCAAAGGCCTTAGCCTAAGAACAGGGCCTCAGACTGTCACAGTAAGAGAAGGCCCTTACACCAGCAGACAGTTATTTTGATTCTTTCTTTTGTACCTCTATAACTAGCCAAGTGATAGGAATACACCTAAATTCTTAGAGTATAGGCCTTTACAGACAGGCCTGAATATCTATATCCTAACACTACATAGCCAGACCCTGCTGTCAGGGTGCCAATGCCTGATGATGGGGCATCCAGGATTTCCAGGTTTATGGATCTTGGGCAGCAGATAGAATACCCCAGGTCGGGGTTCCAGGGGTGTGTCTGTGCGGATTTGTTCTTGTGCTTTTTCAGGGAGTTTCTTGAGCAAATGGTGTAGTTTCTTTTGGTAACCCTCAGTGGGATCAGAGGGTAATGGCTTGTAGAAAGAGCAACGCTTTCTCAGCGTATTTCCTGGAGTACGGGATTTGGGAACAGGCATGGAGGCTTTGCAAAGCTATCTGTCCAGTTACCCATCTGACCGAGTGTTTTGGATGTCCCCAGAACAATATGGCTAAGCTGGGTTGAACCGTACATAGCTTTGGTACGTCTCCAGTGTAGCGTGTACCTTTTTTCTTTCTGCAGAGGAATGTTTGCTGGTGGTCTAAGAGAGATGGAACAGGAAGAGATTCGTATTCATGGAGTCTCCTACAATGCTATGTGTAAAATCCTGAACTTCATATACACCTCTGAACTGGAACTCAGCCTGAACAATGTGCAAGAAACGCTAACTGCTGCCTGCCAACTTCAGGTGAGGGATTGGGAGATGGAGCAAGAAGACACAGGGAGGAATGGGACAAATAAGGAATGGGGACACTCTGGGGAATAAATGGGAGAGGTTGAAGAGGTGAACAAACACAATAGAGGAGGAGTAAAGGGGCAGGGGCTTTTCTGTCTACATATATGGATTTGACTAGAACTTTTTTCTGAATGCTCTAAACTGTGGAGTAAGGGCTTGTCTACACTTGCAGTGGTGCAGCTACAGCACTTACTGAAAGGGCTACTCCACCTGCCCTCCTGTTGACATAGCACCGTCTACACTGGGGGTTAGGCATGTTGCTCAGGCATGTGGATTTTCCATACTCCTGAGTGACGTAGTTATACCAACATAAGTTTGTAGTGTAGACCAGGGATTTGTAAGTAGCTAGAGATGTGTATAAACTGGGTTTGGATGGATGGATATGTTGTTTATATAAGTAGTTTTATGTTTTTATTTATAATTTTTCATCATTTTATCCAGAGTGTGATTCTTTTATAGTGGTTGACTTCCCTGATGTGCTCTGTAACCCCTTTCCTGCTTAGTGACTCCTGAGGGGAGATTCTGTTAAGAGTTCCTACATTATGATCTACATTAAAGGACCTAACTTCCTTCTTCTGAAACTGTTTTGGTGCTGCAGCCTCTCAGGCTCTCATCTACAGTATAAAGGCTGATTCACAGACCCACTATGGGTGGAACTACGATCCCAGTTGATACAACTACAGTGGCTCTTGTTTTGCCATGAAGACAGTTTTTGCTTCTTTTATTTCCTACACTGTACATGCTGTGATATTAGATTACATACTCACTAGATATTTACTCTATTAACCTTTGTGGAGTCAACAGAAGTTTGTCATGTATAGCAAAGAACTTTCCTGCTATCTCCTGGTGTCCAGAAGCAATGTCATATTGTACTCAAAAAGAAAAGGAGTACTTGTGGCACCTTAGAGACTAACCAATTTATTTGAGCATGAGCTTTCGTGAGCTACAGCTCACTTCATCAGATGCATACCGTGGAAACTGCAGCAGACTTTATATATACACAGAGAATATGAAACAATACCTCCTCCCACCCCACTGTCCTGCTGGTAATAGCTTATCTAAAGTAATCGTCAGGTTAGGCCATTTCCAGCACAAATCCAGGTTTTCTCACCCTCCACCCCCCCACACAAATTCACTCTCCTGCTGGTGATAGCCCATCCAAAGTGACAACTCTTTACACAATGTGCATGATAATGAAGTTAGGCCATTTCCTGCACAAATCCAGGTTCTCTCACTCCCTCACCCCCCTCCAAAAACCCACCCCCATACACACACAGACTCACTCTCCTGCTGGTAATAGCTCGTCCAAACTGACCACTCTCCAAGTTTAAATCCAAGTTAAACCAGAACATCTGGGGGGGGGGGGTAGGAAAAAACAAGAGGAAATAGGCTACCTTGCATAATGACTTAGCCACTCCCAGTCTCTATTTAAGCCTAAATTAATAGTATCCAATTTGCAAATGAATTCCAATTCAGCAGTTTCTCGCTGGAGTCTGGATTTGAAGTTTTTTTGTTTTAAGATAGCGACCTTCATTTCTTTTTGCGAATACAGACTAACACGGCTGTTACTCTGAAACCTGTCATATTGTACTCAGTAAACTACATAAAATACATTAGCTTTCCTTGCAAAAGGTTTCCTCTACATTTGAATGATACAGCCCAATTTACTATCCTGTTGTGCCTTTTTGTGCTTCCGCCTTTCGCACACTGGTTAATCTGTCTGGAAACAGAAGAACTATATTCTGTTCATCTACAAACTCACATTGGATCATATTCACGTCATCTTTGGTGAAAGCTATGGTCAACAGTACTCCATTAATCTATCAGTTTTTATTTCCACGCAGTACTGATAACAGCCAGAGACCACTGTCAGCCTTCTTGGTGACAGGTGTTCTCTGCAATTTATTACAACTTCCTCAGCTTGGGTCTTCCATACTCCTATAACTCTGGTCTCTCCAGTGTAAGAGAAAAATTTTTTTTACTGAAATAAACAAACAATCTGCTTTGTCTCTTGTAGATTCCAGAAGTCATTAAGTTCTGTTGTGATTTTCTCATGTCCTGGGTGGATGAGGAGAACATCTTGGATGTATACAAATTAGCTGACCTCTTTGACTTGAATCAGTTGAGCGAGCAGCTGGACTCCTACATTCTTAAGAACTTTGTAGCTTTCTCAAAGACAGAGATATACCGCCAGCTACCCCTGGAGAAGGTCTACTCCCTACTGAGCAGCAACCTCTTGGAGGTCAACTGTGAGAATGAGGTTTATGAAGGGGTGCTTCTGTATCATTACACCCTAGAACAGGTAGAGACAGATCAGGTCTCACTGATGGAGCCTCCTAAGCTACTGGAAACAGTCCGCTTCCCCCTGATGGAGCTCCAGATCCTGCAAAGGCTCCATGACAAATTAAGCCCATGTCCATTAAGAGAGACTGTAGCCGATGCACTAATGTACCACAAGAATGAATGTCTTCAGCCCATGCTTCAAACCTCACAGACACAGGTGAGGTCAGAGTTCCACTGTGTAGTGGGCTTTGGAGGGATGCACTCCACTCCATCCACAGCCCTCAGTGACCAAGCCAAGTTCTTGAACCCCATATTGGGAGAGTGGAGGCACTTTACTGCTGCATTAGCCCCCAGAATGTCCAACCAAGGAATTGCTGTTTTCAACAACTTTGTATACTTGATTGGGGGAGATAACAACGTACGAGGTTTTCGAGCAGAGTCCAGGTGTTGGAGGTAAGAGGAGACTACTTCTGCCATCATTATTTTTTACCAGCCAATTACCATTCCCTGAGTCGGGCAGTCACTTTCACAGTGCACATGATAGCTGGCCAGAAAAGTTGGGAATTGTACTGAGATCTCATTGAAAGAAACTGCAAGGACTAAGGAAGACCAACCTGATTGTAAAGGAGGAAGCTTTCTGTATGTGCATGCTTCATTTGCTAATCAACCACAAGGGGGAAAGCAAATGTAGCAACGTTACACAACAGCTCTGTTGAGTTGTGGTAAAATTATTCTTGAGTTCTGAGCATGGGACTGGGAGCCAGGAACTCCTGTGTCCTGATCTTGGCTCTGACACAAACTTCCTCTGTTACCTCGATTGATTTTCTTAATTTCTCTCATCTGTAAAATGGGGATAATATTTACCACCCTGTAGGGTCGTTGTGAGGCTTTATTAGGTTAATGTTTGTAGAGCGCTTCAAAGTCAACCATGCTACTGTATGTAAGCGTGAAGTCTTGTGTGTTTGCCTGAATAGGGCAGGAATGGAAGCTTGTTAACTGTTTCTGAAGAGATAACTCTTCATCCCTTCTTAGACAGAGGGGAAATGTCAGAATGATTGTCTGCAGCAATGAATTAGGATGATCAAAAATTCAAAGTTGTAGTATATGTCTGATATAAAAGGCAAGTGATTTAAGGAGCACAGCTGTGAAACACTTTAAACACAATTGTAACATCAGTTGATTATTTTGAATTGGTGTGTATAATGCCATTAAAGAGCATCCTGCTACTTCCCAAGATTGAAGCACAACTAAATAATGTAAAAAAAAAGTCTTAAAATTTAAGTTAGAAAATTACAGTTGAGCCTGGTAACAGTTTTGGGGTTTTTTTTTTAAGTTCCATTGAGATCAGGCGTTCTTTCTAGATTTTAATGCCCATTATGTGGCTAAACAGGTGTATTACAAGTCCTGTGTCTGACAACATCCTTTTGTCTGCAAACTAGTGATTTTTATAGGTTTTAGTCCAGTTCTTGTTTGTCACGTGCAAGATGAATTTAAGTTCCTGCCAGTGCATTCAGGCTGCTCCTGTAATTAAGATTTCAGTATTTTATCTGGAATTGATATTTAGGGGGTGAAAGCTAAAGTTGAAAAGGTTGAAGTACCTGTGATGGGTTCATAGAATCATAGAATATCAGGGTTGGAAGGGACCTCAGGAGGTCATCTAGTCCAACCCCCTGCTCAAAAGCAGGACCCATCCCCAATTAAATCATCCCAGCCAGGGCTTTGTCAAGCCTGACCTTAAAAACTTCTAAGGAAGGAGATTCCACCACTTCCCTAGGCAACGCATTCCAGTGTTTCACCACCCTCCTAGTGAAAAAGTTTTTCCTAATATCCAACCTAAACCTCCCCCACTGCAACTTGAGACCATTACTCCGTGTCCTGTCCTCTTCCAGCACTGAGAATAGTCTAGAACCATCCTCTCTGGAACTACCTCTCAGGTAGTTGAAAGCAGCTATCAAATCCCCCCTCATTCTTCTCTTCTGCAGACTAAACAATCCCAGTTCCCTCAGCCTCTCCTCATAACTCATGTGTTCCAGACCCCTAATCATTTTTGTTGCCCTTCGCTGGACTCTCTCCAATTTATCCACATCCTTCTTGTAGTGTGAGGCCCAAAACTGGACACAGTACTCCAGATGAGGCCTCACCAATGTCGAATAGAGGGGGACGATCACGTCCCTCGATCTGCTCGCTGTGCCCCTACTTATACATCCCAAAATGCCATTGGCCTTCTTGGCAACAAGGGCACACTGCTGGCTCATATCCAGCTTCTCGTCCACTGTCACCCCTAGGTCCTTTTCCGCAGAACTGCTGCCTAGCCATTCGGTACCTAGTCTGTAGCTGTGCATTGGGTTCTTCCGTCCTAAGTGCAGGACCCTGCACTTATCCTTATTGAACCTCATCAGATTTCTTTTGGCCCAATCCTCCAATTTGTCTAGGTCCCTCTGTATCCTATCCCTGCCCTCCAGCGTATCTACCACTCCTCCCAGTTTAGTATCATCTGCAAATTTGCTGAGAGTGCAATCCACACCATCCTCCAGATCATTTATGAAGATATTGAACAAAACCGGCCCCAGGACCGACCCCTGGGGCACTCCACTTGACACCAGCTGCCAACTAGACATGGAACCATTGATCACTACCCGTTGAGCCCGACAATCTAGCCAACTTTCTACCCACCTTATAGTGCATTCATCCAGCCCATACTTCCTTAACTTGCTGACAAGAATACTGCGGGAGACCGTGTCAAAAGCTTTGCTAAAGTCAAGAAACAATACATCCACTGCTTTCCCTTCATCCACAGAACCAGTAATCTCATCATAGAAGGCGATTAGATTAGTCAGGCATGACCTTCCCTTGGTGAAGGGGTTGTCACCCCTTGGGGTGCAGTCTGGAACCACTGTGCCCCCTAACAATTCAGCTAGGTTGGCCTTTCTCACATTGCTCTGGTGATACGCAGCCAGCCTCTCCGGGGACTGTTATCACCCAACACAACAGCAGGTGGTGCCACGCACCCAACTGAGTTACCTGAGTGCTTTACCTAAGCTACTCAAGAATTTAATATATATAAGCACCAGCCAATTTCCCAGCTCCCCAGCCTTGCACCCCTACTGGAGTATAAACCCAGAATTATACTGTCTTGCACTGCACAGGGATCTGTATAGTGCAAGCTCATTAATAGCGTTCACTCCACTCTTGCTGTGAGGAAGATATGCAACAAGCCTGTGTTATAACCAAGCTGAGATTTTTCCCAAATGCTTCACTCAGAAACTCAGTGGTTATGATAAAACTTAAAACACGTTTATTAACTACAGAAAGAGAGATTTTAAGTGATAACAAACTGATTAAAGCTGGTTACCTAGGAAAATTAGACAAAAACACAAACTAAGCCTAATATACTAGATAGGATTTGAATCAGCAATATCTCACCCTCACTGATGATACAAGTAGTCCACCAAGTTGCCAAACACAGGCTAGAAATCCCTTTAACCTGGGACCAGTACCTCTCACAGTTCAGTCTTTGTTCGTCAGGTGTGCTCTTGTGTGGAGAGTGAGGCCCAGAAGTGATGTCCCTCCCCATCTTTTTATAGCCTTTCCATATGGTAGGAATTCTTTGTTCCAAGCTAAGTTCGCAGCCCAGTTTGTGGAAAAATACAGGTACCAAAACGGAGTTCATTATCTCATGGTCTGGTCATATGCCCTTGCATGCCTTGCTGAGTCATAGCAGCCCTTATCTGTAGGCTGTCTGCAGCATTCTCAGGAAGGCTCACCAGGTGGGGGATAAGCTTCTCCCAAAGCCTATTGTTTTCCTTAATGGCCCATTACCTTGAATAGGCCCTTCACAATCAGCTGTCTAGACTGCCAAAGAGTCCTGTGGCACCTTATAGACTAACAGACATATTGGAGCATAAGCTTTCATGGGTGAATACCCAGTTCTTCGTCTGACGAAGTGGATATTCACCCACAAAAGTTTATGCTCCAAAACATCTGTTAGTCTATAAGGTGCCACAGGACTCTTTGCCGCTTTTACAGATCCAGACTAACACGGCCCCTCTGATACCGTCTAGACTGGAAGCATCTTGCCTAGTGGGTGTCAACCAGGTGTAACCACACTTGAAGTACAGATACATAGTCAATATTCATAACTCCAGATACAAAAATGATACATGCATACAAATAGGATAATCCTATTCAGCAAATCATAACTTTTCCAATGAGACCTCACATGACACATTCTGTACAAAGTGCATCATAATGTTGTCATAATTACATTATATTCATACCACTATGAAGAATATAGGCTGCAGAGTGTCACAGTACCCTCTTACCAGCAGATATCTGAACAAATCAAAGAAGCTCCAAATTTTCATGTCCTTCTTGGCCTCTCGAATTCCCAGGTACAAACTTTGTGCTATTTTTAGCCAATTTTTACATTGTGGAATGATTGCAAACTAACAAGGTTGATGGTATGTAGACTGGCAGTGGTGCAAAGGATACTGGAAACAGTAGACGTGTACAACATGATAATATTTGCTTATGCATTCTCCTTCAAAATACAATAAAAACTTAGCTGATAAATATATTTTGATATGAATGGCCAAATTTCACTCTAGTGAATTGCACCTCCTTACAGCGAAGCTGAATTTGGGCCAAAGAGAATGCATAGGTCTCAATCTATGTATGTGGTGCTGACCCATGTTCCAGCAATGGTAGTGTCCACGTCTCAGTACCCTGTGGTAGATTTGTGTTGGTAACCCAGTTTGATCATATTCCCTTGCAAGGTATGACCCACGACACAACAAATGGTTCCAGATCCAGTCCCTGCAGCAAGAGCATGCTGACCTCTGTGTCTGTGTTGTGGACAAATATATATATGCTGTCGCAGGGCGAGATTATCATGAAGACCTAAGGGAAGTAGAGAGGTATGATCCAAAAACCAACACGTGGGAATACATGGCACCGCTGAGGAAGGAGGTAAGGAATGCACATGCCAGCAAACGCTAATAAGCTGCCTTAATATTTGCCGTCATCTTTCCTAAATGCTTTTTGCTACTTTTCTCAAGCATACCTCTCAATCTGCAAAAATTCTGGTGGCTGTCAGTGGCCTCTGTGTATGGGACAAAATATAGTAAGACGGATGCTTAAAATATCACTGGATCTGCTTCTTTGTGTATGTTCTCTCTAACTGAATCAAAATGTTAGGCCTTAAAAATTAAGTCATATTGAGAAATTAATTTTGCATTTGCACACCATCAAGGTAAACATCCTATGTGCATGACGGAGGTTAGTTTGGATGTAATATTAAGCCAGTATACCTCTTCGTGAGAACGGTTGAGAGGTATGTTCTCAAGTGGCAGCTCCATAGAAGTTGGAAGTTTGTATTATGCTTTCCAAAGAAAAGTAGTTCCTAAATAATGTAGGGTCTGATCTGGAGAGGTACTAAGCACCTACAAGTCCCATCAGTTTTAGTCAGAGTTGCAGGTGCTCAATATGTCTCAGGATCAAGCCCAAAACTGGTATGGGCAGAGAGGGAAAAAATCCCTAAGTGTATGAGTACCAGGGACAATGTTCGTATGACCTCCCATTGAAATTAGATACTTGTCTTCCTCTTTTCTTACTAGTTTTCCCCCGTAAATGTTAACTTTATTATTGTTTTTTAAAAAAATTAAAATTTAATTTCATGCTGGTGAAAGGTGCCTGCTTCATAGCCTTGGAGAATGAAGGCCTCTGTTTATTCCCAGAATGGATACAGCATGGGCAGCAGTAGTGCAAGCTTCCCCCGTCTCAGCCCTGATCTGAAGGGACCACCTCTAGGGTGATAGGGTAAGTCAGTCTCTATGGCCCATTCAGTCCTTGGCCACTGTTGTGAGACTGCACGCAAAAGTGCCAGTGGTGGAGGTTTATGTGATATGACCATCAAACAAGGGTGCTGGTGGTGGAGGTTTATGTGATGTGAACTAAATTGAGAGCACTGCGCTCTTTTGAGATAAGTCACTGAACAGCCACTTACATAGTATTTATCCTTCTAAGTTTTCTACTTAACCAGCCAAGAAGTGTTGTTTTTAGGTCTCTAAGAGACTGTCACAAAACAAGGAGGACGTAATTAAAAACTGCATGCAAAAGTTCTTGATGACAATTCTGGCTAGGAAAGAGAAGTAAAATTCTAATTCACCTTTTCAAGAAATTATGCTGAATCCTACTATAACAAGTTTTGTAGCAGGTTAACAATACAAAATAAAACCACTTCACAATGCTTCTTATCTGAAAACCTCAAGTCGCTTTACAAACACGAAAGTATTATTCCCATTTTACAGGTGGGGAATGGAGGCACGGACAGGTGAAATGACTTGCCTGAGGTCAGTAATAACAAATCAGTGCTGGGGATAGAACCCAGGTCTTACGACTTGCTCAAGTTCTATCCACTAGGCTATTCTGCCTTTCTGATAACCTTGCTAAAACTTCTGTAAGACTTAATTTCTACACAGGGCTTCAAAAAAGGCAAGGGAGGAAAGCACTGGTATTGAAGAGGTGTTAATTCAGGAGCAATAAGAAACATGAAGGCACTGCAGTTGTGGAGGAGTCAGAGAAATTCTACTTAATTTCAGTTCAAGGACTGATCCTCACACCTACGGAATAACAGCATACACAGAATTCTTCCAAATGTTGCCATCTAAGTAATCAGAGGAAGATACCATCTCTGATGTCATGTATTGCCAGGAGATACGTATTCCATACTTACTTACTGTGCTTGACACTGGAGGAAACACAAAAAATGAAAACTGTCATTCCCCTCTGTGCCTTTTCTTTTGTGACGGTGTAGGTGTATGCACATGCTGGAGCAGCACTGGATGGAAAGATGTATATTACATGTGGGAGGAGAGGAGATGATTATTTGAAGGAACTACACTGTTATGATCCAGGGGCTGACCGCTGGGACAGCTTAGCTGATGGTCCAGTCAGACGTGCGTGGCATGGGATGGCTGCACTTCTGGGAAAGCTGTACGTGATGGGAGGTAGCAACAATGACTCTGGCTATAGGAGAGATGTTCACCAGGTGAGAAGATGTCATGGCTATTTCTTTCCTGCCCGGACATATGACACTCACATTGTGTCGTCATACCTTCCTCCCATTGAGCATAAAAACACAACTACCAGCCACACACTAACTATTGGACTGCCTCTCCTCCATCTAACTGACAAACATTGCAGTGCTTTACTTACTCCTCCCACCCCTGCATGCATTCTCTCTGACTTCACCAACATTAAAACTCTTAATCCTTTTGGCTTCTTGTAATTTAGAAAAAATCAGTGGTGGGTGGTGAACATCCAACTGGGCGGTGCCTTGGTGATAGCAACTAAGTGTTCTGGGTATTTTCCAGCAAGGCAAATCTAAATTCTGTAGCACTCTGGTGTGGCAGACTAGAAACTCTGCAGCAGCTTCATTAAAACTAAAAAAGTTGTTGTATTTTTAAATGAATAATATGAAATTAAGTCAATTATTATCCAATAGTTTTGATTTTAATTCAATTTATTTTACACTATCCCCACACTTTCATTTTTTTGATATGTCAAGTGCTTTGGTATTTGCAATGCATAACTAGACAGTGTCTTGAGGAAGGTGTTGGCACTCGATTGGGAGCAATTGAGTTTTAGCATTTGTAGTGGCATAGAATTTGTGAGAAACACATTTGTTAGATATTTCTACTAAAATGAATCAGCAGTGAAAAAGTTAGCAATGTTGGGATTTATCTTTGAGATTTACACATAATACCCATTATGTAATATTAATATTGTACACTATGGCAGACACCCATTACATGTAGACATTTTAAATGTTTTTTAAAGGAATAAGTTACCTTGCATCTTTATATTCTTTCAGGTTGCCTGCTATAGCACAAGTACTGATCAGTGGACAAATGTATGCCCTCTACCTGCAGGGCATGGAGAGCCAGGTATTGCTGTCTTAGCCAATAGAATCTATGTCTTGGGGGGCAGATCCCACAATCGAGGGATCCGGATGGACTATGTCCATATTTATGAAGCTGAGAGAGACTGCTGGGAGGAAGGTCCCCAGTTGGAGGATGATATTTCTGGGCTGGCTGCCTGTGTCCTCACTCTGCCTAGGGCTATTCTAATGGACACAGAGAGGTGGACTCCAGAATGGAACCCAGAGCGACTACAGCATCACCCAGACTTTGCCTCTGAGGTTATGAGTGTGTCAGACTGGGAGGAATTTGACAATTCAAGTGAAGATTAAGGACCCGAGGATTTTTTTTTTTCAGGGAGGGAAGAAAATTAAGGCTTGGGAAATTATTTAGAAACTTTTTTAATGTCTTTGGTATAACATACGTTGAATCAATATTTAAACATTTGGAAACTTAAACGTTCTGTACAAAAGGTCTTCTGCATTCTCTCTATTTGTCACAAAGCAGCAGTGTGAAAGCAACCAAAGAACTTTCTTTTTTTTTTCTCAATAAAAAGGCAGAGGTTTTTGTCCTTTGAAGGGGCCTCTTTTCAACCCACAGCATGGACAGAAGAAGCACAAAAGACCTAGCTTGGCTAGCTCCTTTGCTTCAAACTTTCAGCATGAAATCACTTCCTTGTTCCTCTGTAATGACCCTGTCAGCATCAAATCTAATGGCCAGGAAGATACAACCAAGTGTCTGCCTGTGGCAGTTGTCAGTCCGCTGTATAGGTCACACAGTGAGAGCGAGTGCTGTAGCAGTGACCGCAGCAAGAACGTTGGTTCAAACCCTCCTCCCATCTGGGCATGCAGCCATCCTCATAAAAGGCTTAGAAACTGTGATCTGACTCCCACTTCTGAATTACTATACCGCAGGCTTTGTCAACAAGGTGGAAGACTTCTAGAAAAATGATCTTTGTACTGGTTATGGTAATCTCTTTAATCAGATGAACTTTTACAGATACCATTTGTTCACAAATGAAATAATAAATCCTTGTGGGAACTTTTTATTATTTTTTTTTGGTTATTGTTTTTTTTCCCCCACCAGAATGTGGTAATCTAAAACTTGGGGGGCCAAATTCATTGCTTCATTATGGTCAGTGAAGTTACACCAGTAACTAATTTGGCCCAGTTATGTTGTTGTTTTATCTTCACTTATATGCTTAGAAAGTGAAAAAGAGATGAGATTGTTTTGCAATGGCATAAGGGGAAGAAGGAAAAAAACCTCAATCAAGGGTAACTTCGGTTGTGTCTACACTGCCACTTTCGGTGCTAAAGCTTTAGTCGTTCAGGGGTGTGAGAAAACACCCCCCCCCCCCCCCCGAGCAACAAAAGTTTTAACACTGAAAAGCACCTCTATAGACAGCGCTTAACGCAGCTCCCAGCGATAAAGGTACCACCCCTCATTCAGAGCGGTTATTTTTTATCCGGGAGAGCTCTCCACTGGCGATAAAGCATGATTACACTGCCCACGTCACAGCGCTGCCGTGGCTGCACTGTAACGTGGGCAGTATAGAAATACCCTAAAGGGATTAAAAATGACCTTGGTCCAAGGATCCGGACTTGCTAGATTAGTGCCAGGAAAGCAATGGTAGACCACCAGAGCAAGAAACACGTATTGTATAACAGAGCATTCCTTTTATTAATTGGCAGTTTGTAAAATCATTTACTTCTGATTTTAACAGCTTTCTTGATGCTAAATTAATAATTTTAGCAGCTGCCATAGAAACCAGTGCTTTATGACATCCAAAAACTTTGTAATCCCTGCTTTCAAATAGGCACAGGGTAACCAATTCTATCAGTTCATTAGGAAACAGGTGTTAAAATAATACCCTAGTTAAAGTGGAAGGAGGGGAAGGGACAGAATCAAAGAGACAATTGGAATGATGTGATGTTAGTCAAGTATGCCATCACATAGAGGCTTTGGAGATTGAACCTAGAACTGGCAGTATAAAGAACTGGAGGAAGCCAGTGGACATTAACTTAAAGTAGGTAATCTTTGTAAAGGAAACGGATGACTTGTAAAATAGTTCTAGAAGATTCCACGTCGGTAAACAGGATTTCTAGAAAAGATTAAGGAGGCCCCCATGCAGTTCTTTCAATACACTAATCAACTTTCTGGGTCAGAGCAGAATTTTCAGCTCTACTCATTTTAAACTGAGAGTCCTTGATCTCCTGGACCTAAGCCTGGTCAGTGGCCCTGTCTGCAACCTGAAATGGGTGCTCTATACAGCTAAATACATGAAGCAAGAGGGCTATGCAGGAAGACCCAGGAAAACCATACAGAGGAGCCCCTTCAGAAAAGGCCCTTTCAGGAGATAATGAACCTAACACCTACACATACTCTTAAAATATAGGCAAACTTCAATATTGAAGATTAATGGCTCTTTATTCTGTGTCTAGAAAGCTGCTTTGAATAAATGAGGGGACTAAGTTAAACGTGGATCTTTTGTTTGTTATTTTGCCTGCTGTGGACCAATAAGTGCTGTATTTTAATTGGTTTGCTACAGTATCTTCTTATAGAATTCTACTCTTAAAGTTCAGACCTAATGTAAAGTAAGGTGATAAGTTTTGAAAAACTCTCTGTTCAATGGAGAAGCATTATTACCAGTGGCATCCTAATTATATATGTATTTTTAAGTGATATTATTGTCTTCTTTTGTGATAGAAAGGGGTTAATGATTCTTTGTGAGGCTTGTGGAGGCATGTTTTATTTACCTGTATATACCAGTAGAGGGCAATGCATACAATTTGCAAATAAGCAGGTCTTCAGAGTAATTCTTAAAAAGAAAAGGAGTACTTGTGGCACTTTAGAGACTAACCAATTTATTTGAGCATGAGCTTTCGTGAGCTACAGCATCCGATGAAGTGAGCTGTAGCTCACGAAAGCTCATGCTCAAATAAATTGGTTAGTCTCTAAGGTGCCACAAGTACTTCTTTTCTTTTTGCGAATACAGACTAACACGGCTGTTACTCTGAAACCAGACTAATTCTTGGATTTCACAGAAGAGGTCAAGGTGAGACAATAATATACTAGGTTCCAAATGAATGTTCCTCAGCTGAGCTAAAGAAGCAGCTGGTAAAAAGTTCTGATTTTAGATGTTGCCAGGTGACTTAAGCTTTCATGTGCATAAGTAAACATATTAGATATTGTAATGGTATTATTTCTTTAATGTTGAGGATTGACAACATGCTTGTCAGTGTCCATGATGATTCCTTTTTTAGCTGTGCATACTGTGTCTGATCCAAAGTAATACTGTGTGACCCATCTTATCTGTGTGTGTTTTGTGTTAGTAGGTAACAGAAGTTTAGTGTACTTTCACCCAAGCTAGTCATTCAGCAGTGGTTTACTTTAGTTATAAGTGCATCTTTCCAAATGAATGTGTTCATAATGAAATCTCAGTTTCAAAGTCAGAGGGCTATCTAATAGAGAACATGGAAAGTCCTTTGTAGCTTTGGTTTACTGGAAATAATGCATCTTTCACAAAAAAACTGCAGGAGAGGACAGATTGATATTCTCATCATTATTGCTGTTTCTTATTAAGAACAGTGTCCCAGGAACTGCATAGGAACCCTGCCTTTAAAAGCCCTTGCCTCTTCCTATGGGAAGGCATGCACTAGTAAGGATTCTGTTGTTTAGTTTGACCCTATTGTCAGTGATTAAATTTGATTCCTCTGATTTCCTGAATATGCCAGCCTTGTATCTTGGAGCAATAAGGAGGTGCATTCATAATTACACACAGTGGTGTAGCACAAGAAATATCCAGAAATAGGGAAATTTATAAAAATGGTTCTGACTAATAAAAGTATAATGCAATACTTCTATCAGCATCAAGTGATTAAAAACATAAAAGCTCGTCTCATTGATACATTACAAGGCTTAGTAGAATAATAACTGGGTTACTTCATTGGTTGTCTATTTGTATCTGGCGCAGTAATGAAGTTCCGTAGATAGAACTTCCATTTGGAATCCCAGTGTCATTTTCTGCGTATTTTTAAGGATGTCTCAAAATATCAGGAAATCCATCATTGCCACAGTAATCGTAATAGCAGCTAGAGCAGAGTGTCATGTCACAAGCTACATGAGCTAAGAACAGAGCTTTGCTTATGCCTATCTCTGCAGCATGTTGAAAATACAGAATTGGAAGTGGTTGTTCAAGTACTTATGATCCATCACAGAAGACTCTTCTCTGTACCTTTCAAATCCTAGGAAATGTATGGGCCCAATCCCACAATGTGGAAAAGCATGGGCTCCTCCAATTGGCTGCAAAGGATCTTGCACAGGGAGAAGCGAAGGGTAATTCTAGAGTAGGCAGATGTGCGAGGGAGGATTCCTACAAGAGGAATTTGAAGGAAGCAGAAGAGGGTACTTGGTGGAGGGGGGGAAAGGAAAGGCTGGTTCAGTTGTGGGAAGTAGCATGACAGAAGGCACCAATCGCAGAATGGACTAAAGATGCACAGGCAGCAGTAAGGTGAGTGTAGGAAGGAAGGAAGGAAGGAAGGAAGAGCACAGATGTGGGCAGAGTCAAGATTATATTTGGGCTTGAAGGTGATGGCAAGCTCATTTGGTGCAATAAGAGGGAGCTAATGGTAGGATCCAGGAAAGCGAAGAGGTGACTTGGTGAGAGTAGAGTTTTTCTTTGAAAGATTGAGGACAGGATGGTGAATAGTTTGGATCTTTGTTACAGAAGCTGAACTGCCTTTATAACTTCTTTGCTGCTGATTTAATCATCCTGTTGTTCGCGTTCCTATAAGACAGAGACTGGATGGTTTTTAAAAGATGATTTTGAAATCAAGGAGATGCTGAGCCTGGAGCCTATGGATGCATTTACTGTAAGTATTGTCATGCCGATCAGGCTGCTAAAGCCCAACAATAATATTTCCTGTTATGTTAAAGTAGGTAACATAAATGTTATATGGTACTTTCATTGAAGTCCTAGTTATTTAACACAACCTATGGCCCTACAGTTTGCATTTTGGCTGGATTTGCAGTTAGTGGATTTGTTTACAGAACTATTTTAGAAGTTCATACTTGGAAGAGAAGTGGTTGTTGCTGCTTCTGTGTTTGTTTCAGAAGAACTGTTTCCCCCTTCTTACCCCCCCCAAAATCCAACTTTTAAAATTGAAATATCCCTTTTCAGTCTCTGAAAACCAAAACTTTAAAAGTTTTAAAAAAACAAAAACTAAAACCAATCACTCTCCTTTAAACCAAAGTGTTTTGAGTGTTTGCTGCCAAAATGGTGAATTTCATCTCACTCCCTGCTGACAGGCCTAGACAACAAGCAGTGGTAGGGCTATAATAGTGCATAGATTTAACTCCCAGCTCTATTAGCTGATCTTGGACAAGTCATCCCCTCTCTATCTCTGTTTAAATCCAGATTGGGGGATCTTTTATAAAAAGATATGCTCTAGTTCAGCCACAGCTATTGGACTTGAAGCAGGAGTTATTTTAAAGGGAAGTCCAATGGCCTGTGTTTATGCAGGAGGTCAGACCAGATTAACATAACTGCTTTAAGAAAAGGAGTACTTGTGGCACCTTAGATACTAACGAATTTATTTGAGCATAAGCTTTCGTGAGCTACAGCTCACTTCATCCGATGAAGTGAGCTGTAGCTCACGAAAGCTTATGCTCAAATAAATTGGTTAGTCTCTGAGGTGCCACAAGTACTCCTTTTTGTGAATACAGACTAACACGGCTGTTACTCTGAAACCTATAATTGCTTTAAAATCTGTTAGATTTTTAAATCCTCCTTTGTATGGGAAGTTGTGTTCTCTGGAACTCCTCCAAAGAAGCAAGTTAGAAGTTAGTTCAGTTATTTGCAGTATTAAAATTGTAGAATAGTTCCTGTCCCAGCCATTCAGCATTTGTACGAAGTAAAGATGTTACTACCTAGACCAAAAATTGTTATAATAAAATTTACTGTTTACTGTTGACAGCTTTGTTTCAGTTCCTTTTTTAACCTGGTGGTATCCAAAGAAAACGGGAGCAGTCTCTGTATAATTGGCTTGCTAAATTTACTTTCTAGTAAATCAAACTGTAACAAAGAGAAGAACATCCAGTAAAATTTTAATAGGAACTCTTCACTGCTGTCTTTTCTGTTCCAGGCTATACCGCTAAATTGTTGTGGCCTTGGACAAGTCACTTAAATTCTCTATGTTGTTTTCTCCATTTGTTTAAATGGGGCTACTAATACTTGCCTACCTTACAGTGATGAAGCTTAATTTATTAATGTTTGTAAAACAGCTTTCATTGATCCTTTTTCATCCCAAAGTCTCAAAAGTATTGATATAATAGTAGTATTTATAGCTACACAAATTATTATATTTAGCATGTGATAGTGTTTAATCATAGAATATCAGGGTTGGAAGGGACCTCAGGAGGTCATCTAGTCCAACCCGCTGCTCAAAGCGGGACCAATCCCCAATTTTTGCCCCAGATCCCAAAATGGCCCCCGCAAGGATTGAGCTCACAACCCTGGGTTTAGCAGGCCAATTCTCAAACCACTGAACTATCCCTTCCCCCTGATCTCCATTTCAGCTGTATCACACTGAGAGGACTAAACCCATCTTCAAATGGTGTAAGGCAATTTTATGAGCTTCTCAGTCCAACCTAAACTATCCGTACATGAATAAAACAAAGATTCTGAATAGACAAATGTGAACTCTTAAACCATTAGGAGTTGAAGCATGACACATAGGTAACTTTTTTTAGAAATGTAGGAAATGTTTTTGCATGTATAGGCAGCTTCAAAATGGCATTTTTCACTTCCAGGCCTAATCATTTCTGTTAGTACTGCTGTACGCCGTTAAACAGCTGTTGTTTTCTATCCTAGATATGGTTGTATTTCTGTGGTTGGTGAAGTGTTACCAATACACAAAGTTAGTGGTGTACTTTGGGAAGATTTCATATTAAAGGTGTTGTGTGATTCTATATTTGAAATAAGGTTTTGGATTTCACATATGATCCCCATGTTACACAAAACTGGCAATTCTATATGTATGAATAGTAAGCTTTGAATTCCTCCTGGACGATTACAAGTTGACAGTTGTACCTTAGGTACCTAGAAACATTCTGTCTAATTTGCAATAAAATCTCCAATTTTACCTGTGACCTTGATATCACAATCTGGCCATTCCTTGTAAGTGCGTTTCTTGGACAATATTTTTTAAAATAAGGCCTGATTTAAATCTTCCATATTAAACCATGTGAACAATGTTAAGGGTCTAAAACTTAAACCCCATTTCCCATCACAGACTTTTAAATTTTGCACCATTTGTCAATGTAGGATATAAACACTTGGTGAAATTGCCAGATGTTGCAACCCAGTTCTTAGGAGCAGGGTTCAGAGAGAAAGAAGATACTAACGTTGGAGTGAGTCCTGCAGAAAGGGTCCAATGTAGGAACGACAAAATTATTGTCCCAAGTCTGTCTTTGTTCATTTTAAATGTTTCAGATTTAAAAGAATTACATTGTGTTTTTGGTCTCTTTGGGATTTTTTTAACTCCCTCTCGTGTGTGTGTGTGTGTGTTGATTAGTGTTTCCAACTCTCCTAAATTTGAGTAGGGTAATTTTGGCTCCTGCTGCAGGAGCTCTATCTATCTGATGGTATAGAGTTTCCAGCGTCTCCCCAAAATTCTAATTGTGGTCCCCATGTCTGCCTGTTCGTCCAGTCCCACCTTTGTTTCAGCTCCAGGTGTTCTTCACTCCCCTCTCCTCTTCCCAGCTCTGAGGATGTTGATTATAGGGAGGAACACAAGGGCCAACCCATTTTTCACAGGAGAGGAGTAAGCAAGGTCCTCAGTTGCCAGACTTTCTTTTCTCCTTGCTTCTAGATGTTTGAGAACTGCTGCTCGAACTATGGGTCGTGACCCCGTTTTAATGGGGTCACCAAGGCTGGCATTATACTTGCTGGGGCTGAAGCTTGACCCCACCACTTCGGGCCGGGGTCGAAGCCCAAGAGCTTCAGCCCTGAGTGGCGGGACTACAGGCCCCCTGCCTGGGGCTGAAGCCCCTGGGTTTTGGCCCTCCTACACTGGGGCAGTGTGGCTCAGACTTTGGCCTTGGGTCCCCTGCCTGGGGCAGCGGGCTCAGGCAGGCTCAGGTCTTAGTCCTCCTCCTGAGGTTGTGTAGTAATTTTTGTTGTTGGAAGTGGGTCTTAGTGCAGTGAAGTTTGAGAACCTCTGTGCTAGAGTAATGCAAATAATAATGGTGTCAGCTGGTCCATCCCCTACCCAAAAAATCCTCTTGACTTCTGAAGGGGAGGGGGAAGAGCTCTGTCTGCCTTCTGCAACAGCTGCTCTTCCCTAGGAGGTGGGTCAGGGGGGAAGGCAGCTAATTAGAGTGGGGGTGTTTGGCCCTCTGGCAAAGCCGAAATTTACTAGAGGGCTGAACCTTCTGGCATGGCTCCAGCCCCAGGCAAAATAGCATAGACTTGTGAGTGTTGGCAGCACTTGTTTAAATTTTTGTTTATCTGTAACTGTAATGGCTCATTTTTGGATCCTGTCAAGGATTCTCCAGGGCTGGCTTCTGTTTTGGTATCAGCGCCTTCCTGTCACTGTGCAGAATAGGAGGTTGTGCTAGGCCAGCATGCCCATCACAACTGTCTTGTTAATGTGAAGCGGCCAATCCCATGGAGCTGGTGCACCTAGCAATATGCTGGGACTATGGAAGTGGAGAGAAAAGGCTGCACTTGAAGCGGGAACATACTGGTTGGTTAATAATCTCTTCTTGCTCCTATTCAAACCTCAGGCAGAATGTCATGAGTCAGGCTGGTTTGCCCTATCTTTTGTTAGAACCACCTTGATGTTGAAAGTTTCTGTGGCTCATAGTAATGGCACTTTGAGTTGGGAGCTGCTAAGAGGAGCTGTTTTCAAGGGGTGCCTGCCTCTTGGAGGAACACAGCAGATCTTGTTTTGCCTGCTTATATGACTTTTTTGTGATCCTTGCACTATTCAGTGTTTTTCTAAAATCCCCAGTTCATGGAGTCATGTTACTATGTTAGCCTCTCAGCCTTCATTTAAAAAATTTCTTCATTTCTTTTTCTAAAGAAAATATTGCAAATGCGAATGCTTTAAAGAGCTGAAGGCCAATAAACAAATCCAAAATTTGTTTTAAAATACTGAAATCAGTCTTGACGTTTGGGGAGGCCTGAGTCTTGGCTTTTGAAGGTTGGTAATATTGCGGTGGGGGGAAGGGTTTTTATTTTCTGAAAAGCTTCAGCTGAGAAGAGGAATAGGAAAGGGCAGGAAAATGGGCTATTTTAAGATCTGCTTGAAGTTCTTTGCCATGTGTTAGACAGATCAGATGAGATTATCACAGTAGCCCCTTCTGGCTCTAAAATCTAGGGAAACTATTTTAACCACCGACAAGACGGCAGTGAGGCTGCCCTCAACAAAGATAGCCCTGGCTTCCTATTGTTCTTAACAGGCCTGAAGCCAGTGTCTCCTGAGGAAACCTCTAGTCAATAGAGAAGGAGGGAGGAAACTGTGAGGGGGTAGGCAGGGAAGCAGGATGGTGCTTGGGGTTGAGGTGGGGACAGAAGCCTGTGAGGGATGTGCCCAGGGAGGGGAACACGGGAAATGGGATGGGGACTGAGGAGGAAGGGAGGCAATATAGCGGGGGGGGGGGCTAGCCTAGCTTAGGACCAGGTGAGGGGGGGGCGTACACTGACAGCCCCGCTATGTTTCTACATGTGCCGTTAATTTGAACCCAGCGAGCCCGTCCCCCTGGAAGCTCCTGGAAGACCAGGCGGGCACGAAGCGCAGACTGGCCGGGGCGGCGGGAGGGGCGCGGTGTGATTGGATGAAAGTCCCTCGAAGACGCGGCGCGGTGGCTGGCGCGCGCTCGGCTCCGGGCCGCTGAGGGGCGGGGGAGAGCTCGGCGTGACTCTGGGAGCTCGGGGGCAGAGACGTGAACGCTTCTCCTTCTGCCACGGCAGGCGCAGAGCCTGGGGGAGCCGGCCCCTCCTCCCGCCAGGCAGGCTGGGCGGCTGCTCCGCGTCAGACACCGCATCTCCGAACCGGCTCACGCTGCCCGGAGATGCCTCCTGGGGCGGGGAGCAACAGGCTGCACCCTGCCCCTGGGGGCGCGAGCCCAGGCGCGCAGAGCGCCTGCGCGGGGCGGGTTCTCCGGAATCCTCCCTCAGCCGGCGCGGGCCGCCATTTTGGCTCTGGCTCTGGGGACAGGAGCCCATAGGATAAAGCGCGAGCCGAGCGTTTTTCGCTTCCTCACTGCGGCGTTGGCACAGCAGCCGCCCCTCGCCAGCGCCCTGGGCCTGGCTGCGCCCGCCGCCGCCGCTCTGCGCGCCCCCGGGCCCCGCTGCCGGCCGGAGAGCGAGGCGGGAAGGATGCCCCGCACGCCCCGCCGCTGAGAGAGAAGCAGCGGCCCGACCGCCGCTCCCGCCCCACCCGGCTGCACGCTGGGCCTCCGTCTGCCCGGCCACAGGGATTCCTTTCCCGGCCGTGCCCTTAGGTCCCCCGCCCGGGCTTCCCGTCGCTTGGCTTTCCCCGGCCAGGCGTTTCTCTCTTCGGGTCTCTCCGGCCGGGCCTTCGGGCTCCCCCGCCCGTTGCCATGTCCTCGGCCGCTCGCTTCGACTCGTCGGACCGCTCCAGCTGGTACGTGGGCCCGCTGTCGCGGGCGGAGGCTCAGACGCGGCTGCAGGGGCAGCGGCACGGCATGTTCCTGGTGCGGGACTCGTCCACCTGCCCGGGGGACTACGTGCTGTCGGTGTCCGAGAACTCGCGGGTCTCCCACTACATCATCAACTCGCTGCCCAGCCGCCGCTTCAAGATCGGCGACCAGGAGTTCGAGCACTTGCCGGCGCTGCTGGAGTTCTACAAGATCCACTACCTGGACACCACCACGCTCATCGAGCCCGCGCCCAGGTAGGTGCCCCCTTCGGCCAGCCCGCGCCCGGGGACTGTGTCTGTGTAGTACTCGTGCGCCGCCCGAATGCTCGTATAGCCGCATCGTCCTGGGAGCTCTCCTGCAACCCCTTCACCTTCGTGCTTGCAATTGCCTTAAGTGAGGAAGTGGTCGTATGTTGTATCCAGCCTGTTCTGTGAGTGACTGTACTTGCCTGCCTCAGATCCAGCAGAGGTGGTACTCCTCTGTGCTTGAGTCCATATTCCTCCCTACGCCTGTGCATTTCCTAAACTCTTAGAAGCTGAGGAACCCCCCCGCCCCCCTTCCATTCAATAAAATAAAATATATGCATTTCCCACTTAGTTCTACTATCTGATGTTAAAGGCCTACCCATCTTAATGTATGTGCCTTTCATGCCCCACACTTTGGGAAATGCTGTTATAGAATATGAACTAAAGAAATTAATCACTTATTCTGCAGCCAGCTAATGTTTTGTCCTGTATCCATCACAGGACTGTACTTGCCTGTGTCACTAAACTACATTAGAAAATGATTGAGGAACTTGTTCTTTATCCTTAATGTATACAGTCTCTCAGCACCCTGCTTTGAGGTCTTTGGAATCCTGCACAAACAGCTACTATTGAGATGTTATATGAAAATAAAATAAAATACTAAAAAGCTAAACAAAATGGTATTTTAAGATCCAGATTTAGCTCACTTGATTTATTTAGACAGTTTAAAGTCTCCCTATTAGTGACCCCAGTTTTTTAAAGAACCTTTTCAGCTAGACTGATACGTAATTTAAATTTAGCTCCAAACTTAGTTGTCAAATGCAAAGCTCAGGGTCAAATAGGCTTGTCAAAAAATTCTACTGAGTAGAAAAACTTGCTGTCATGAAAAGCTTCCAGATAGAATTATTAAGCAGTGGAATAGTTTTGCCTGGGACCTGGTGGAAACAGCATCACTTGGTATTTTTAAAACTAAATGCTAAAAAATGTTCAGTAGTAATGATCATGCTTTGGCAGAAAAGACAGCTGCTTAGTAATTAACAGGTGGTCTTACCCATTTGCAGGAGCAGTTGAGCAGGACTGCCTGGTATCTCACATTGTCAATCAATGGAGGGTTGTGGCTTATTGCAGATATTCCTTCACAGTCCTTTTGTTTATCTTAATTCTTCTCCACTTGGATACTGCATTGCTTTCCTAGAAGTTAAGCCTCTATTCTCAGTCATGTGCTTTAGTGATTTAATTTGGTTTCTTTACCCGTTTGAGGCCTTGGTGCCATCTAACTTGATCACAGGCAAACCCACTCATTTGCCATCTCTTTATTGGCCTTGAGCATATAGGGATGATTTAGTTCAGTGAACAAACTCAGGATGCAGGCAAAACTATAGAAATCAATTGGAATTCTGCCTGCATAAAGAATGCAGAATTGGGCCCTAAGTTAACGCAAACTGACAGGCTTCCTAGCAGTCGTTGTAATACTACAAATGGGATTGATTAGGAAGAGGAAATATGCTATAAGCAAAACTATCTAAATTGTTACCCTAATTCAGCCTTTGTGTTAAATTTACAGCTGTAGAAATTCAGTGACATGATGGTAGGATCTTAAAGTTCTTTTCTCTTTAAAGAGACGATGGGATGGGGTGGGAACCAATTTTTTTTCAGCGGCAGCATTTCTCAACTTATGTGTTCTTGTAGTATAGGACTCGGATAGCACCGTGACTAGTCAGTTGCATGGTCTTGGAAGTAGGTGATAGTATTATTTTTCCCTCCTTGTAAACTCATTGGTACAATTTTTTTTTTAGTGGAATATCTTATTCCAGGGTTCTCGTGTTTTGAAGATGCTATTCATCCTTTATTAATTTTAAAAAAAAAATGTAAAAAACTGCTTGTTGCATACTTAGTGATCAGCTCAACCCTTAGCTTAAAAATACTTAATGTAGAGGAGCATTTTTGCATTTAAGAACTAACAATTCTACTCACTTAAGTGAACAGATTATTCTGAGCTGTTTATTGGTTACTTACGCTTTGAATCAGATGCAAGTTTTGACTGTAATTGCGAGTATACCTGGTCTCTTGCTCTTGACTGTATCAGAGTATTGTATTTTTTCTTTTTGTCCTTTCTGACTTCAGTAGTTCATTTTAAACAAGTATTGTTCCATATGATTTTTTCCTGAATAGCTTGTTAAATTGATGGGTAGTCTTTTTTTTTTTTCCCTCCAGAATGTTATGGGTTAAGCTTTGACAAGTTTAACAGTAAACTTGTCTTTATTCTGTGTGTGGTATTTTACAGCACTTTTCCCACTGTTGGTATAGCAGCAATGTAGCTGCATAAGTGGAAGCATTAATATGGACTAGTCATAGAAGTTCTTATCATTGTGGTTAGCCAACATGGTAAATCTATTTCTGGCCTACATTAGTGCTTCCCCTGTTAATACCACAGTTAACCTGTACTAGATCAATGATGGGCAAAAGAAACACTAGCATTGTTGGCTGTAGTGAGGTGTGATTGTGAAGTGTTCTCAAACTGTGAAGGCATAGTAATAAAATGAAGAATAGTAAATAAAATGAAAATTACCTAAATGGGGTACCTTTATGTTCTCAATTTTAGTATACTTTTCTTTTCCATCATTTTTAAGGAATGGGGCAACTGCTGAGCACCAAAAGAAAGTGTGTGTTTTGTACGGATTATTTTTGCTGTAAAGTAATCACTGTTCTAGGCTACTGGGAGCTTATTTTTAAATACAGTTTTATTGCTGTTTCTGAAGTACTAAGGGTGAAGCTAGGTCAGTTGAAGCAGCAATTATGCCTTGGGTTGTCTTCTGTTGCAACCCCCATAGCCCACAAGGGTTTTCAGGCTGCTGCAAGGGGGCTGGAGACACTCCGCTACTTTTCTTTGTATTTTGGGTCCTCCTGAATAATTCCACTGCCTGCCTCTGCTCATCTCTTTCCCACGCAGTAACAGTACAAAACTGCCATGATTCTTGACTGTTTCAGTGCTGCATACAGAGTTCTGCATAATGGCAATAATCTGAACAGGCTTTTTAATTTCACTCTGTTAAGAAAAGTTCTAAAGCAGCAGTCAGAGAGGCAAGATTGGAGTCTGCAACCATATGCGCTAGAAACTTTTTCATTTTAAATAACTTACATTCTGTAGAAACTGACACTAGATCACCATACTTGCCCAGGGAAGCTGCCACCTTGTGATGGAGGAGTGGATTTTTCAAGCCTTGCACTATAGGATTATTGTACGTGTAAAAAGAGGAATGCATACTTAAGTCTTAAACTGTCCTTACAAAAAAGGAAATTTATCTAGCGTTACCCAGCAAATTGAGACTATTTTACAGTGGAATTTAATTCTACACCATTTTATCTCTGGGTAATCTCATCCACAAACACAAGTTAAACTACTGTCTTTATACTGATGACTGACAGATCTACCTCCCTACTCCAGACTTGTCACCTTCTGTCCAAACTAAAATCTTGTCCTGTCTTTCTGATGTCCAGCTGCCAACACAAGCTAAACATGGTTAAAACAGAGTTCTTAATCTTTTCTCCCAAACTCTTCCTGTTACCTCTTTTCTTGATCACTGTGGATAATAGTCTGTCTGCCTGTTGCTTAGGCCTGTAACCTGGGTGTCAGCTTCAACTCTGACTTCTTTGGGTCTTCACATCCCGACTTTATTCTTTCTACATTACATCTCTAAAATACAACCTTTCTATCAATCCACACAACTAAAACTCTCTTCCAAGTTCTCATCATCTTGCATGTTGATTACTGCAATATCCTTTTCTCTGGCCCTGATAAATGCAATCTTGCTCAGCTTGTTGCCATTCAGGATGCTGCCATAAATTAATTTTTCAAGTCTATCTCTGACCATGTCACCCTCTTTTTGTATTTCTCCACTGGTTTCCCATTCTCTCTTATGACAAACGTAAGCTGCTTGTATTCACTTTCAAGGCCCTTCACAGTCAATCTCTACCCTACCTGTCCTCTCTCATTCAATATCAAGTTGTGGATGCCTGCCCCTGTCCTGTCTCGCAAGCCTCCGCTACCTACTTGTTAAATTTTCAAACAAATGCCTTTGTTGTTTCTCCTATGTTGCCACGCACACTTCTGTGAAACTACCTCATTATTCACCTTCAAATCTCCTTTGCTGTGATGCCTATGAAAAACTTGACAATATCCATCTGTTGTCTCTTCTCTTATACTTAGATTGTAAGCCTTTGGAGCAGGAATGTCTTTTTGTGCTGTGTTTGTATAGTGTGTAGCACAATGTTTAGGACTTCCAGGTGCTAAGTTAATTAAAATAATAAAGTACCTTGCTGTATTGAATCAGTAAGATAAAACATACATCCTTCATCCATTTTTCTCCAGCCTCCATGAAAAATTTGACTTTTTAAAATGAGTTCTTGAGAGACTACACAGTATATAGCTTTTAGCTCATTGTTTAGTTAGAGACTTCAAGTAAGCACTAGTCGTACTAAATGCTTCAGAGTGCTATCAAACTGGTAATCTAGTAACAGCTGAATTTCTTAGTATCTCTTTATCACTTTTTAACAATAGACTATTCATTAACATTAGAGTAAATTTTGTTACCCAGTATACAGAATAAGGTAAATATCTACTATTAAAAGTTTTATTATTTAAATACTCAGGTATCCAAGTCCACCAATGGGATCTGGATCAGCCCCTACCATTCCCACTGCAGAAGAAAATCTGGAATATGTTCGGACTCTCTATGACTTTCTTGGGAATGATGCTGAAGATCTGCCATTTAAAAAGGGTGAGATACTTGTAATTGTAGAGAAGCCTGAAGACCAGTGGTGGAGTGCCAGAAACAAAGATGGTCGTGTTGGGATGATCCCTGTTCCTTATGTAGAGAAGCTGGTGAGATCATCCCCTCATGGGAAACATGGGAACAGGAATTCCAACAGCTATGGTATTCCAGAACCTGCCCACGCTTATGCTCAACCTCAGACCACGAGTCCCCTTCCCTCTGTATCCAGTACACCTGGAGCAGTGATCAACCCTCTGCCATCAACACAGAATGGACCGGTCTATGCCAAAGCTATTCAAAAAAGAGTACCATGTGCTTATGACAAGACTGCCTTGGCACTAGAGGTAAGATTTTTATCAAGTTCTATGTTTCTAACATTTTCAGTAGTTAATTTAATAAAATAAGAGCACAACTTAGTTGAAATGTTGGCAACCTGATTATGTAATTCATTTGAGTCATTCATTTGTGTGGTTGTCTTGAGTAGATTGGGCTTCGCCTGACTCTCTAACTCAAGTAACTGAGAGAACAAGGTCTTTCTTCATACCATAACAGCTCTACAAAAAGAATTGCTTCATCCATACCACTTCCCTTTAGAAAGGGACTAGAGTACATATAAAAGATGTACCTAATTCCGATTCTTTTCTTTTTCTATAATATGAATTGTTTACTAGGTTGTGTTTGTAAGAATAATGGGATGGGCACACCCTGCCCTGGAAACATGTGGGTCCATCACCTCTGTCAGTGGCAAAGGAAATAATAATCTGGTTGGCTTGGCTATTCTCCTGCACTTGAACTATGTGTGGTGTTCATTGAGCTTTGTTTTGCAGTGGGAATCCTGGAGGGCCACACTAGTGATCCTGGTTGGGAGAACTAGTTATAGCATCCTCCAGAGATAATTAGAACTAATATGTTGGGTATGGTGTGTTGAACAAATGATTTATGGCTATGCTTTGTAGCCCCTGAATAGTTTGGTGAGCCATGTTTAAGCATGGTTATAGCTAAACTAGTTTAAAACACTGAAAAGGGACAAACCATGTTAATGTGTTTTTTAGATGTGGTAAATTTGGTGCCATCAATGCTGGCCACAAAGGGCCACACCACATTATCTAAAGTTAAACATAGGTCCCGTTCTTGACATCTCATGTGAATGAAGCTGAAAAACCTATCCACTAAATGTCGCTGGAAGCAATGGATTGTCACAGAATGCAATGCTGAATGCAGTGTTGTATAACTGTGGCTCACTTGCTTTCAGCAGGGAGTGGGGAGATAAGGGAGAAAATACAAGAAAGAGAGCAAGCAAAGATATTATATATATGGCTTCTTAGGTATGTAAACTTTTTATTAAGTATTGGTCTCCATAAGGAGACTCTTCTGAACCTTCATTGGTGCTCTGCTTCAAAAACATGGCAGAAACTAAGGCTGTTAAAGCAGATGCCTCCTGTCTACAGACCCAGCAATTTTATATACCTTTTAAAATAATGTTGTCTAACAATTTTCCTACCTTTTATTCATTTAAATGTCCCTTCTGCATAAAGTGACACTGTCAGGGTCAAAAATTGGACCTTAACTGGCAGGGAGAGGATTCTTGATGTGTTCTTGTGAGGGGACTAAAGATTAAAATGCACCAAAAGATTCTACTCTGGGAGTGGGGGGAAAGCCATTGGCCCACTATTTGCAAGAAGCCCTACGCTAACATATTTGTGCAAATAATATAGGCAACAATTTTTCAATGCCATGTTCAATATACAATTGCATCCTGCTGAGCTACTCCTGCTTCTGAAACCAAGGCAGGAGTCTTAGTTTGGGGTGGGAAGAGCATGCCATGGAAACTCGAAAAGGAGGGGTGGGGAGAACCTGTGATAACTTGCCCAAATATACTTTAAATTTTCTTTTCCATAACTCTAGCTATGTGGTCACTTCAGACTCTCACCACTGTTCCTGTGGAATTAACTGCCTCAGACCAATGGGGCTCGATTGTTGAACCTCCAAATAGCTGGAGTCTGATTAAAAGGTGGTCTTTTCTTCTTGTGCACGCTTTCATTGCTTCTGCCTTGTCAGTTCTTTGGGGAGGGAGATCTTTCTGCCCAATCATCAGTTTTAGCTAAGAATTAATATTGGGGGTCACATGGTGTCTTGTCAGGGACCTCTGAAGTGAAGTTAGGAGGGGCTGCTCAACTTCTGTTCATAGTCACAGTGGCTGCAGCTCTTCCATACATCTACATACAGAATCTCAGCAGCTACTATACTATCTTTTCCAGTGTTTCCAGTGGATATACTTACCAAGGAATTCTTTTGTGGTCTTCATTCTGCTTCCCTAGGACCTAGGTGGACCTCTGAAGCACTGACCAAACGTGTAGGGCCTTGAAGAGGCAGAGGTTTAATATCAATAAACTAAATAATAGTTCCTGTAAGGTCATAGTTTAATGCCAGAGTAGTCAATAGGCAACCTGCAGGCCAGGTCCAGACTGCGAGATGCTTTTAAACAGACCCAAGGATATATAGGAATTCTGTGGAAGAACTGGGCATAGAGCCCAAATTTTATTATCCTCAATCTTATGTTTTAGCCAAAAGACTATTCCCCCACCCCGGTCTACTCCCCTCCACACACACTTTCAGAAGCTCTGGTGGAAGGAGTTTGGGGGTAAGGGACATCCTACCTTAGGTTTCCCAATATTGGGGATTTCATGGCTTTCTACTGGTTGTCTTAAATTTACATGAGCTTATAATCAGGACTTGAAAAACTTACTTGACACCTGCTAGTCTGAGGATGAAGCCCTGACTGTGCCAAAATACACCAGTACCCAAAGCAGTGCTCTCTCCTGTTGGTTGGGTGCCTCCTTTGCTTCATCTCTCCTGGCTGAATTCTCTGCCACCAAGTTAATGGTGCCAAATACCCTTGTTGGATCAGTTAATGCTGGGTACCCCCTTAAATAAAATGTATGCTGTTAGCCACACTCGGCGCTGATGTTCCCATGTCCTGAACTAGACTGACCTCAGCCCATCACAGAAATGGAGCTGCTGCCTAAGGAATCAAGAGGCCCTTACCTACCATGTCAGAAGAGGGCTCTCGAGTTTGTGCTGGTCCTCCTGCAACCCAGGCAGAAGGCTCTTCTTGTTTATTGGGGTGAGGACCTACTAACTTGGCAGAGTCCCTTGGTAGTGGGGGGGTAGCCTAATACAGTGCCCTCTGTGAGTGGCAGCTATCCTTGGGGTACTGTGTTTCTAACAAAAGCCTCCCCACCCAACAGGGTCGTCCAAAGCAATAGTAGCCCCAATCTACCAGTAGCATCAGCCAGAACTCTTTGCTGTGGCAATGTCATCTTAATTCTAAAGAGACATCACTGCATTGTTTAACACCGTTTACATTACGAAGGTTATCTTTGCAATCATAAGAGTTAGTTCCCCGTAAGTGTGTTTTTTGCTTTGTTTTGTTTTTAATGAAAGCTTAAATTTTGCAAACTTGATGACATTTTCTTAGGAAAGATTCCTGTTCACTGTGGAGGGCAGTTTTTCAAGTCCTACTTTATAACCAGCTTAGAAGTGGCTTATTTCATTTTTCAGGTGGCATTTGACTGCAAATGTATAGCTGTGGAAAAGTTTTGAGTATGTCACTGAAGTATTTATTTCACCAAAATAGATATCTGTTGACCTTAATTATATAACTGACTTCTAGACTCTCTCTCTTGGGCTTGTTACAATTAGGTTACAAAGAAAACAATTAATAGTATAGGAAAATTGAGGCACAAGTAGGACAAAATGTGCCAGTAGTTAAATTCCCCTGATGATGATGTACAAAACTGTGAGTGGCAAAAATTAGGCTACTTTTTTCATTAATGTTCATACAGCAATGGTAAATTTCCTTTGTGGAAGAAAACAGTGTAAGTAAAGATATTTAAAATGCTTAATATTTTAAACACCACATCTACAACATCTGTTTACATAATACTTGAAGCTACACACGTACACACAAGTTCCAAGTGTTTATTTTGAGACTACCACCAGGACAAGTCCCACAGACATCCTATGTTAATCATAGGAATCCTGGCGCCAATTTTTTTGTTCCAGTCTCCTTATTAGATGAGGTGTACCAAATCCTCACTTCAGTGCCTTTGTCAAAGTTGTTGGCTTACTGCTAGAGCTTTTTCTGGATGAGATTTTTAATCTAGCTATATTGGGAGTCTCTTCATTTCTCTTCTCCTCCCAGATGTATGTGTTGTGGAGATGCTGGTTGAAATTCTGTGCTGTACCTTGGAAGAGATGGGGAATCTAAGGGGTCTTTAAGCCACCTTTGAACCTACCACTTCAGGGCAGCCTTTCCCTAGCTGTTCGTACACCACTGTAATTCCCTATACTGGGATTGCAAAGAGATCCTTGGAAGATAACCTTATGGTGTCTTCCTCAGTCCCTGCACTGGGGGAATTCTGTTCCTGTAGGATGTCATTTTTAGGCCCCCTGTATGCCAATTTGGTGGTTTTACTTGGTGTGAAGAGACTTTAATGGATGACAGTCTTCCCCCCTAGTCCAAGTGGCTAGATTCTTTGGCCTGGGCATCTCATTTCTCTACTATCCTCTGCTGTCCCTTAGCTTTGGCACCCAATGTAACATGGAAATATTTGCATAATTTCCCTGCTGTTGACTCCTTTAATCTCCCAATGACACCCTTCCCTTCATCCCTCCTGCTGCCCCTAGTGACCTAGCATGACTGCCACCTCTACATAGTACCAGCTTCTTCCTTCCACGTAGCTGGACTTTACTGCAGATCGTACCTCTCTTCACTGCAGCAGTTTAGCCCCAGCCACTATTTTCCTGGTTCAGTTGGACCTCAGATACTCTTCTCAGCCCCATATTGTGCCTGGTTTTGAATGGGTAGCCAAATCTTCATGATCCATTCAGTATTGTACACCAACAGTGATTCTCTCAGCAGAATTACCGGTTGTGAGGCAGACACACCTGCCTGTTAAGAATTGGAATGAGATTACCAACTCCAGATAGCTTCCAAACAGCCATTTGATTATTTCTGACAGCTGTTGACCTAGTCAGCTACCAGTGAACCACTGATTTACAGTTATGATTTGCATCTCCTGTGTTCCATGGTCAATCCTGTCCCCAAACACACATCACTTGTGTCTTCATGAAATTGTTAATGAGTAGCTGTAAAATTCACTTGGATGTAATCTTATCATTTTCTATAAATAAAATGATATTCACCAAACTTCTTCCCTTTTTATGATGCATGAATCAGTTCCAAATGGAAAACACAGGTATGGAAGAGTCTAGAGTACATGAGTAACACTTTGACTAGCATACTGCAAGAGCTATATTTCCTGGGGCTTTGAATTCATGCTGAAACTGGAACATAATTTAAAATACATTCCAATTTTATCATTGGGTGGGACTAAATGTCTGTACCTCTAAAGAATTTCTCATTTCAAGAGTCCAATATTTTACTCTTCCCTCCCAGACATATTAACATGCTTTGCAAATGAAGTTAGCCTCAAAACATCTGAGATAACTAAGCATTGCCCTTTTTTTATGAATTGGGGATAATGAGGTCTTGAAGCTGACTTGTCCAGGTCATAAAAGAAGTTTGTGGCAGAGCTGGAAAATGTACCCCCCAGGTTTTCTGACTGTCCTGTGGTTAAGCTGTATTCTGAACCTTGCTCATTCTCCTGACTTCCTCCACTCACCCTCTGTCCCAGGCCCTAATTATGACCATCCTTAGTAGTGGCTTAAATTACTTTCTGATCAAATATTTTGTTCTCTAGTGTTTTTTATTCAGAAGAGCATGGGAACATCTGAAACACCTCTATAATTTGCCATTGTTGACCTTATTTTTCCACAGACATTTTGTTTTAAATCATTTTCAGTATGCTGACTAATCAGATATAGGAAGTTGATATAATAAATTCTCAAACAAAATATAAAACTCCTATAATACATCCCACAGTGACTTGACATTGCATTTTTCAGAGTAACTGCCGTGTTAGTCTGTATTCGCAAAAAGAAAAGGAGTACTTGTGGCACCTTGGAGACTAACCAATTTATTTGAGCATAAGCTTTCGTGAGCTACAGCTCACTTCATCGGATGCATACGAAAGCTTATGCTCAGATAAATTGGTTAGTCTCCAAGGTGCCACAAGTACTCCTTTTCTTTTTGACATTGCATTGACATTCGTTACCATGTCTGCTCAAAATCTTGTTTCAGAATCCTTTTCACAAAATCTTCTGAAGGAAACAGCTTTACTTTTGTAGATATAGTATGAGAGGATGTTCAGAAGCTTCTACTAATAATAATTGTTAAACACCTTCTTTAGAAATACGTGGTGAGTTCTGGTGCATCGCTTCTACATCCACTCTCCTAAAGCCTTTTCTCTTTCAGTGCTGCTCAGCAGAAATGTATTCAAGAAAAGGAAATGTTCATGTTTTGTTAGGAAACTTGTGGCCACTAGAACTTTTCTTAAAAGCTATTTCTTGGAGTAAATCCATGTTAAATTAACTTTGGTGTAGAGCATGTGTTTGGAAAACTTAAGGTGAACTAGCAGGATCATATTTTACACACTAAGTACTCCTCTACTAAGCAGCCCTTTATTGCAAGATAGAAGAAATAACATTCTGAATGTGATTTAATATAATTTTTTTGAAGTCAGACAAAGCGATAAAGGTGATTGGTGTTGTGGCGTTCTTCCATACTGTATACAGATAAATATTCTGGGAGATTGGTAAAATGGATTCACCTTGCTGTCAGTGCTCAAATTTGGTTGACTATTTTCTTGTTGTGAGGAGTTTTACCACTTCATGGATAAAATTCACCTGCTTCAGATTAAATTGGTTGGTTTTAGGGTGTAAGAGCTTTGGAGATCTATGATGCAAGTTGGGTGCACAATCTGCATTTTAGAACTATGCCCTGACAGGTTATTTAAATCTAGCACCATGCCATTAGGTCCTTTTATTTATGTAAATTGTCAGCAGCTTCCTAAACATACATTTTAGGCCAGTACTTTAGTAGTCTCCTGGTGCTGAGCATGACAGTTTTGTCTCTAATCTTCCTTTCTGGGAAAAGTCACCTGGGCTGGAGCAAGAGGAAATCATTCTGAAATAGTTTGTTAGCTAGAGTGTTGTCACTGTTCAATGAGTATTTGTCACATCCAAAATTTGATTATGGTAGTGCCCTCTATGTGGGGCTAAAACCATCCAAACTCCAGCTGATGCAGATGCATACAAATATGCTTCTGCTAGGGAGGTAAAAGGTTAAACTGTTACGGTAAGCATTAGGCTTACCAGTTAACAAATGTTAACTGTTAACCCCAGTGTCCCCGCATCAGGAGGAAGCGGGGACCCTGCCATGCTAGTGTCGTTTCCCCCCCCCCCCCCCCCCAGCTACCTTGGTTAATAGGTTAAACTATATAATTGTGATCGTTTAACCGGTTAACTTTTTTGCCAATATTTACATCCCCAGCTTCTGCTGCGTATACCTTTTTGCTCCATAATTTGTACTGGCTTCCAGTTCAATCCTAAAAAGAAAAGGAGTACTTGTGGCACCTTAGAGACTAACAAATTTATTTGAGCATAAGCTTTCGTGAGCTACAGTGGTATGCAGCCGATGAAGTGAGCTGTAGCTCATGAAAGCTTATGCTCAAATAAATTTGTTAGTCTCCAAGATGCCACAAGTACTCCTTTTCGCAAATACAGACTAACACAGCTGCTACTCTAAAACAGTTCAATTCTAGGAGCAATTAAAATGGGGCTGGTGGTGGTCAGTAAAGCCATATATAGTTTAAATCTTAGTGTCCCACTAGTTGATCAGCCAAAGTGCTGTCAAACATCAGTCCTAAGTTAAAACATCTTGGAGATGGAGACAAGAGATTCTTAGTAAAAATCTGGAATTCTTCAATTTTCTTCCCAGCTGGTGGGGATTCGACCTTTGGGGCAGGCAGTAAGGCATATCTGTCTGAGAAAGCTTATGTGAGGGTGAGGTAGGTCTCTCTTCTGTGTAGAGTAGGAGAACCTTGAGTCCCTAAATTGTTAGTCTAGTCTGATATGGTTTTGTTGTCTAATGTTCTAAATGCTGTACACATGCTTGGAGTACAATAAATTCAGTCTGATAAATCTGAGAAATACACAAGGTGGAAATGAAGTACTACAACAGCAAATTGCTTTCAACTGACTTGCAGAAAATTTGAACAGAGCAGAAATAGGAAATGTTTCACTAGTCTCCAACCACTGTACTCATGAGTCCCAATGATAGTTGCTGGAAATATTCAGCAAACTGTTACCTGAAACCTCTTGTCTGTTTTAAACAAAGTCAGTATTGAATATACAATTGCATTTCTGTCAATAGTAGTCGTTTTAAACTGGGAGAAATAAATGGGTATAAGTGAGTAAAATTTTGAAGGAGATTTTGATTTCTTTTGAAAGATTACCTATTTTAAACTAGTCTCTTATGATATATTATGGTATTTCCCCTTAGAAGCGGCAGGGAGGGGTTGAAAAACTTAACATTTTTATGTACACCATAAAGCTTACTTAAGTATCTATGTAAAGAGCAGTTTACTAGTTTTTTTTTTAAGAAGTTGCTTCTGAAGAACGTTCAGCATTTACATGTTCATAATGGCTGCAAGGAGATTGCTGCTGTAGGTAGCTTAAATTGTACTTTAAGCAAGGCTCCTTTAATAAAAGTTTAAAGAGAGAGCATCAGCTACATATAGCCTTTCAAGTCTTTTATACAAATAATATGCCTAATAGTCTTATTCAAATGGTCGTAAATAGTCCATTTAAACAACTGGCTTGAGAGTATCTGGTACTAATTCAACTTTGTGAAAAATACTTAGGAATTTTCTTTATATGTGACACTTTTGTTGAAAAGATATAAAAATCTTATTTGACTAGAGAGCTGCAACAGCAATAAGCACGGACATAAACATGGAGTGTCATACAAACCTGTAAAAACAATGTCCTTGCTGCAATTTAAAGATGCTGGCACAGATCGTTTTTAGATTAGATGAACCAGTTTTAAACATTACAATCATTTTAGGTAACTTGGTCTAAATAGTCTGACTGGGGCTGAACTGTGGTATTAAAGAGACTAGGCTAGAACAGGATTTTTTTTTACAAACTGAGGGCCAAATACAATTTACTTAGTGATTTTGCTGATACACTGGAATGCACAGGGTAAAGAATTATGAATACCACATTTAGTAAGTACTTGTTAAAAAATACTAAATACCAAGGGAAAGCTGTGCACCTGGTGACCACTCTTTGTATAATATTTAGCTGCTGTTTCTTCATTGGATGGGCAGGTGATACTTAACATCTGGAAAACTTTCTCCCCATAGCATGGCAGAGGATGGTGTTCTCTGCCATTCCACACTAAACTAGTCAATTGTCTACGTTTTGATTTACATTTTTGTTTAAAACAAAACAGGTTTTCAACCAGCTATAGAGCTGGTCAGGTTTGGAGGGTTTTTTTAACTATTAAAAACTTAAACCCTGTAAGTTACAAAATTTGAAATGTTTCACTGTTCTTTCAAGCAGCTCAATTGCTCATTCTACTGATTGCCTCTATTCCCTGCAAAATTCTTTTTGGTTTCCAATTGCTAGTTAATATCCACCTGGTGTTTGCCTCTGCTAGTTGCTTTCCCATGTAGCAGCAGAGTTAAATTAACTGGATTCTTGTCCATTTCATGGCTGCTAACTTTGGAAAAGCAAAATGGAAAACTGACAACTTTTTTTTGTAGTTTGGGAGAGCTATAAGCATCAGCAGAAGCAAACACTGAAGATGGCTGCAGAATTAGGAAGACAGCACCAGTGAAAATTTTGAAAAAATGTTCTTCATAACAGCTGGAAGCTTTTCTTTAAAATGAAAGCTTTGATTTGACAAATTAATTGTAATTGGCCCCCATGTTCACTCAGGAAGGTGGTGAATTTTCCATAGGTGAGCAGATACATTTGTCCAAGACTGGATTCAGTATAGCTGGCACCGGCTATTCATGTGTCACGACTGAATTGTATGAGCTGCTAAAATGTTACATTAAGAGAGAGGTTAAAGTAAGCATCTGCTGCAGTTCCCATATTGATACAATGTAATTATGAACAGAACAGGAAGGCAGGGGGTAAAGTTTGAATGGGAGAATGTTCTGAAGTATTTAAAACATTTGAAATATTTCAAAGATATTAGCCAACTTACTTTGACACTAGTTGGTAGTAGAGATGCTGGGTATTCTGCTTCATGCACTGCTCTTTCTAAGCTATAGGTAGTATCCATTTTTCAAAAAAGTCTAACTTCCAGCTTATTTAGCATTAAGTTCCTTAGTTCTTGTTATTTTCATAATGAAAAAGGAAGGAATTGTCTTGACATTGCTCCTGCTCTTTAACAAATAGCAGTGATAGAAATGGTGAAAAAAGCTAGAATCTTTATTCTAGCTCTTATAAATGATAAAAGAATTAGTTTCAAATGTATTTTTTCTCTTTAATAGGAAAGGTAGCATTGATTTAGAAAACTGACTACTGCATCCCCTCAAGCAATTAAAATAAATATGACCATACAATGAATCAAGATTTTTCCTGTAACTCTGAAATTCAACCTTGTTTAACAGCACTGACCTACTTAGAGTTGGAATCTTTAACAGTGTGAATACTGCATTCCTTTTAATGAAATGTGATGTCTATATTTCAAAGAGGTATCACTGTATGTGTAAGCTAAATATACTGTTGCACACCTAAAGTAAAGAATAAACCACACACACTCTCCCAGAGGAAAGACTGAGAGGAACACATTGTTGTTCCTGTATAATTCAGTTAATTTGCCCCATGAGAAAAATGAAGGGGAGGGGGAAATGTGTACATAAATGTAAAACCTTACAAAAACTTGTAGTTAGAGTAACTTACTTTGAAATTAATCAAGCTATTTTTCTCTGCTCTCTAAATGTAATAATCTTTCTCCCCAGTTTGATTGTATATCTTTATGCTAGCAACTGTAATCCTGTAATGTGGTAACACTTTTTTTTATTATGCAGGTTGGAGACATTGTGAAGGTTACAAGGATGAATATAAATGGTCAGTGGGAAGGTGAAGTCAATGGCAGAAAAGGGCTCTTCCCTTTCACACACGTCAAAATAATTGACCCTCAAAACCCAGATGAAAATGAGTGATTCCTGTTGCCCAGCTTACACTGCTGCTTCATTTTTCTGGCTATGATAAGCATCATTTGAGGTGGGGATGATGACTGTTAATGGCACATTGCTAGCATTGTCCATTTTTCTAGCTTGCTGCAGTTTGATGGTTCTTTTTATACACATTTGGAATGCACACCACTGAAGTCATACGCTGACCATACCATAGTTGCATCATCCAGACTGTAGTATCACTTCTAGAACTATTTTGGCCCTTAAGCTGGAGAGGACAAACCATATAGGCAGATAAGTAGGAGCAAGAAAATAATCTTTCCTGTTTGAGGCTTTCAGGAACAGCATGTTTTACTTACTCAGTAGGAGGGGAGTTCTAATCCTCAGATCAAATATGAAACTTTTGAATCACTGTCCACCCAGAGCAACAACAAAACTGCTATTTTTTGGCTGAGGAAGGGAAGACCTGAATTTGAGATCAAATTTGTCCTAAGATAATATAGTTAAAACAAGTCTCTTTATAGATCAATAATTGGAACTCTTGTGCAGCTATTTTAACAAGGCTATTTTTGTGATACAACTCTAAGCTTGCTGTTGACTTAGAAATAAAGTTTGTGTGATTAAAGTAAAGACATTTATAAGAAAACTTTAGTTGACATTGTAAATGGTAGCCCATTTTGTCATATACATAAAACCGATTCTGCAGAATATTGAATGCAAATATAAAAGTTCCTGGATGATTTGCAAGCACTAGAACTGTAGAAACGAGCTTTAAAAGAGAAACACTTAAGCCTGGTCTACAGACTTTTGTACTGGTATAGCTCTTAAAGAGAAGTATAAGGTTTTTTTTAACAGTTTTACTAGTACAACCTGGTTTGGGGGAGGGGATGAAGAAATAAAGGTGCCTTATACTGACATAACTTATCAGTATAATTGCATCCACACCAGGGGGTTGTACCACTTTAAACTTTTATAGGTAAACAGAGCAACTTGTGCAGATGAGCCTAACTCCATGACCTTCTGCCTGCCTCTTTTTAAATGAATTTAAAAATTTAAATAAAAATACATGTGTAAAATTATGCTTTTTTTTAACCCCTGGGAGGCTCTGTTTATATCTTCCCTACAGAAGATGACAACTCTAAACAACAGGAGGATGTACTCTAGTTATTAAGGATGCCTTCAAGCTTAGCAAAAGATGCAGAAATCAAAATTTTGCTTTCAGCATTTAGAGGAACTTATGTGAAACATTAACACTTAAAATGAAAAAAATACTTTTAGGGCTGTTGAGCCCTAAGCATATGTTGCTCTGAACTCTGTATTGAAGTGCCTTAAAATTCTTGGAGAAGGCACTGAAGAATGTTTGTTTAAAAAAAAAAAATGTGCAGCCACTGTTCATTTTTAGAAAAGCATCTCAGCTTACCTGTTAATATTCTGTAGTGCTCATCAAATGGCTGACAGTCTGGAGAAACTCTTCTTAAAGCATTTTACTGCCAACCAAACTTACTGTGAAATAGAGTAGCATTGACTAAATGTGTGTGGTGCTGTAGGCAATAACTGTTCTTTGCAATGGAAACAGTTATGCAGCTCTAGAAAGCAAGTGTCCCTGTTTGTGTCTGGACCCTAATGTAAGTTATGAAGCTCATACTACTGAAAGTTATCTTGTACTTAAATGGCACTAAACTCAGTCTGCAATAAGGATATCTTATTTTGGCCCTGGCCTAGCTGTTGACAGCTGTCATCACTGTAGAGTTTTTCATTTTTAAAAAAATCCCTAAACATGATTAATTTGGAAAATTTATCAAAAATAAGCATTTCCTTACACCCTCCCTCATTGCATATACTGTGTACCTGGACCACTGTAAGCACTGTCCTGGGTTAAACTAATCTGGTGCTCCCCCCAAAGAAGCAAACATCTCAGCCAGTGTCAATACAAGAAAGCACAGAAGAATACCTAAAAAAAAGTGTGAATCTAGTTTTGGACCACTTAAATGGCTCCCTGTGTCTAACACCACCTCTTTTACTAAAATTACATCAAAATGTCTTCATTATTTTCTGGAGACTGCATTTGATCAGTTTGTGTTTCTCCTTCAAAGATTGGTTTCTTGAGATCGTCTGTTGCTTTTCAGCACATCTTCAAAAATTCCTTGATAGATAACTGTCAGTGTAGCTGTTTGGAGTATAAAATATACTTAATTTTATCAAGTGATGGCTTCAATCTATGCACCATTAAGTGGATTATGTGCCACGTTTAATTTTTATGTAGGTGTCTGGGTTTCAAACTAGCAGTGTTGTCAAAACCATTAATCATAAAAGGTTTACTGTTTGTCTTTTCCTCTGGTGTACACATGTATATACATTGAAGCCTCTGATTAGAAGAGTTTTCATTTTAACTTTTCATACTGGTCAGTGTCTATCACTGGATAAGCACTAACTCAATTTATAATTGTTTACAGATCAGGCAGGAATAAATAAAGGGACTATATCCTGTTTGGGTTGGGGCTCTGATTATATTTGTAAAGGGAAAAAAATGCATTCTTTGTGCCATTTCATGTGCCTGTAATTAACTTTTTATATTGTATTAACATCCTGGGAATGAGTGGGCTTTTTGTTTATAGTCAAGTTTTCAAGCATTTCCAACTATCTGCATTTGAAAAAGTGAGAGCTGCCTAAAACGACAGCCTCTTGGGACCAGTAGAAGTGTTCCTGGGTAGTTGTCATTTTCTGTTTACTTACATTTTAAATGAAAATGTGTTCTGGGAAAAGGAAATTTTTGCAGTGGGAAAGGTGGCCTTCTATTTGAGACAGTCTTCACTGTGTAAACATTAAAACAGTATGTAATTTAAAGACCATGAACTTCAGGCAATAATAAGCAAGCTTTTAAAGTTTATTTTGGGGATCATAGCTTGTTTTATTTTTTGTGCTGTAAAATTAACAGTATTAAATGAATTATATTCTTAGAATACATGGAGTGTCTCTTTTTAAGACTAGTGCCTTTTTATTTTCTTACTCCACTTATTTCATAGTGCTGATCCCAATATCAAGCCAGTGTTATTAGTGCCCTGTTTGTACAGTCTAAATAAAAACAAACTTGTAACATTATCTGTGGTCTGTACAGCTTTCTCCAATATTATTAGGGCATGTAAGTTACACCAGTGATCTTGGAAAACTTCAGCAAGGGAAGGACCAAGTCTATGTTTTAAACTATTTCCCCTGCCAGATGTGAGAGACAGCATTCACTGTTCTATAATCTACCCCCCACCCCGTAGGCTGTTGTAAGGGAGAGAGTTAAGGAATAACTATTCTGGGCCCATTTAACAAGAAGCTAGAGATGGTTCTACCTCAATAGAGAGCATAAAAGAAAATAAGCACATTTAACATCACTAACCATAGCCTTTTCTCCTTTACCATTTTCATTGGACTGGCCCTTAAGGTATCAAGATGTCAGTAGTCCAGAGAGCCAGATTTTTTCCTCCATCAGTGAGTATTCCCTGTATAAGCAGCCTTCCTTAAACCTAGTAAAGGATGAACTGTTTTATGCTGTGTACATCAATAGTTACTTTTTTTAAACTTGGCAGCATATGGTGGCAACAGTTGCCCTTGACTGCTGAAGATGCTCCCATAAGCAAGTGTAATATTTGAACAGACCATCCATATGATAGAGGCTTGCCTCAGTTTTTGATTAACAACCAGTCCAGGTTTTAATTACCTTAGTTAGCTGATGCTGGGAGTAAGTTCCCCTTTGTCCTCCTCCGGCTGCAGTAGAAGTGCAGTGGGTACCTTAACTTTGGATCCTTATGCTTCAACATATGTTTTTATGTAGTCATCCATGGAATTTTGGTAGTATAAACAAGTCTAAAATAGAATATTAGCAGTTTATTCAAACCTGAACTGTACCATGACATGGGGGAAGATGGAGTAGCAGCTCTGAGAACACTTGTTTCACAGGTGCATTTAACTGTCTGCTGGGTGGCACAAGGGAGGTGGGGGAAAATGATGTCGTCCCATCATACGATAATGCGAATGGTTAATGAATTCACACAAGGCATTTGGACTTGGTAACATGCAACATTTAAGAAACTAGACTGATACACCACATTTACTCAATGGATTAAATTGGCTGACTGATTTCATAATGTAATTGTAACCAGGAACCATCAGCAAGGTGGTGTGTTTCTAGTAAGGTCCCATAGGCATTGGTTCTTGGCTCTATGCTATTAAATATTTTTATCCATGACATGGAGAAAAATAAGATTCCCCCCCCCCCCCTCAACGTTTTCAGATAACAAAAAGTTTGGGAGATGTAAATAATGAAGAGAACAGGTCACAGATACCAAGTGATCCAGATCATGCTCTAAACTGGGCACAAGCAAATAATGTGTTTTAATATGGCCAAATATAAATGTAAGAAAATTCAGCCATGTTTACAAAATGGGGGACTCCATCCAAGGAAGCTGTGACTCTGGATAAAGAACATGAGCTCCTAGTGCAATGCTATGGTTTTAAAGGGCTAATACAATCCTTGAATGCATAAATGTCACTCTCAAGGTGTATTTCCTCTATTTGGCATTAGTGCCACTGTTACTGGAATCTGTCCAGTTCTGGTGTCCACAATTCAAAGAGGATATTGAAAAACTGGAGGGGATTATAGTGATACTCCACTAGCTTCACAAAGAGAAGAAGTTTAAGGGTTGACTTACAGCCTAGAAGTACCTACATGGGGAACAAATATTTGATAATAAGTTCTTCAAACTAGCAGACAAAGGCATAAGATCCAAAAGCTGCAGGTTGAAGCTAGACAAATTCAGATGGGAAATAAGTTGTAAATATGTAACAATTAGAGTAATTACATATTACATCAATTTACCAAGCGTTGTGAAGGATTCTTCAACATTGGCAATTTTTAAATCAAGGGGATTTTTTATAAAAAACCAACTACATTCAAACAGGAATTATTTCAGCGAAATTACATGGCTTGTGTTATACAGGAGGTCAGACTAGAAGATCTCAGTCCTTTCTGACCTTAGAATTATTAAATATGATCAAAGAGAGCTCATGAGAAACTGTAGCAATGAATATTAAATAGTTCTCACTTTCATGATCAATAAATGTACAAAAACATTGCATCACTGGCTAGAGCCAAGCAGCATGTAGGCAAACAATCTGAAGTTTCCTGTGCCGGTCACGAACCTCATACAGGTCAACAAACGTGAACTTGGTATCTTACTATTTCAGCACCAAACAACCTAATGGACCTGTGATCATGCTACCTACCTCTTTTGCCAATGTTCAGATGAAAATAATGTGTTCCTCTTTCCCTGTGAGGTGTTTCCTGCCCCGGACTTCTGTTTCTCAACGCTCCCGACCCTGTGAAAATTCCACAAATCTCTGTGCCAGGCAAGGTGCACTGAGACACCCCCTGGGAGCTAAAAGCTGTCCAACAGGGGAACTATATCGCAGCAACACAAATTCTCATCATAAGAAAATGCCTCTTCCAGTAAGGCCCCCATGCTCATGATAGTCAGGTGAAGTGTGATTTTCATCATTCACATAAAATCAGTCAAAGAAAGATGCTAGTCAAGAGTAAAGGCCATGTGTCAATACATCCAGAGTGTCAATCACCCATCACTTTACTAATCATCATCATCAAGAAATAGCTGATGGAGATACAAAGTTTGCTCTTCCTGCTGCCTGACCTTCCATGTCCAATAGTGCTCACGATGGGTTGCTCCCAAGTGACCGGAACGGATATGTGCTGTGGGATTCTAATTTACATAAAAGGGTATGAAAACAAATTACTGACAAAAAGACACGTATATGTGGGAAAGGGGGCCCTAGAGCTATATAGTGTTAACAGCCAAGGTGGGCTAATGCACATGCATTTCAAGTTTCCTCAGAGTCTGAAGTCTCTGTCTAGGCAATTAATCTGTTGCTGAAAACACGTCAGCAACAAGTCTACTCAGACTGATGAGGTAAGTGGTGTAACTGATGGTGTAGACAGGACAAAACTTTTCAGCACCAATATATACCATTACAGAAAGTATACTTGTGTATAACTTGTCCATAATGGTGCTGAGAACAGTTTTTCCCTCTGTACATCAATAGTTAAAATATCTGCAGAACTGATTCAAAGAAATCCATTGCTGACAGCCATTAGCAATGGGTCTATTTCCTGGCATGACCAGGGCCTAAGTATACAGCTATTGCCAGCAATTGTCTTCCTCTGTTATTTATCTAAGTGGAGGAATATGGCTTAGGATGCAATAAATGGGATTTATCAAATCAAACAAGTGTAAGATGCATCTCTTTGCATATCTTCAGCCAACACAACTGAACCTAACCGACTGCATCCTTTCCAGCAGAAGGCAGAGTTGTTTATTTTGTTAGTGATTACATAGATGTAAGACAATCCGGTGACTAGCTTCTACTAGAACTCCTTTCTTGAGAGCAAGCTAATGGATTAGGCATGTAGGAAACTGTCTTCCTGGACTCATCTCTCTATAGTGCCATGAGATTCTATGTCCTATTGGCCTAACCCCCGACAGACATCCTCCCTGCTCTCCCATGGCCAGGGACACTTGCTTTCTGTTCAGCTGAGTCCCCAGACAAACTCATACTGTGAGGATTTCAGAGGTGGACGTGTGTTTATAAGTACATGCTTATTGGTATCAAACAGAAAAACATCTCTCTTGTGCATATTTAAGGCAAAACAGGTTCAAACCCCAAGCTAAAATTATTGCTGGTAAGGTTTGCAGGCGACAACAGTTGAGGGAGTGGTAAATCAGACAGATCAGTTCTGCTGAGTGATCGGGAAGGTGGGCTTACTAGAACAAATTATCTACTAAATACAGCCAAATGCACATCTAGAAACAAAGAATGGGTCACACTTACATGACTGGAGAGAGTATGCTGGACAGCAGCAACTCTAAAAGGGACTTAGCTGGATAACCAATGCAACGTAAGCTTCTAGTGGTTAGCAACAACAAAGAATTACCACCACCCTTAAATGTGTAAGCAGGAGCAGGGAGGTGGTATTACCAACACTGTGTTCTCTGTTAGCAAGACTACTAGCACAGTGTCTAGTTCTCACACTTCAACAAAGATGTTGACAAAAAGGGTTCAGAAAAGAAGCTATATAATTAGAGGTTTGGAAATCATGCCTTATAGTGAGAGGCTAAAAAAGAAAAAAGCTCAGTCTATTTAGTTTGAAGGTTAACAGGTGACTTGATAATGGTCTATAAATAACTATGTAGGGAGAAGATTTTTGATAGCAGAGGGCTCTTTAATCTAACAAACAAAGGCACAACAAAATCCAGTATCTGAAAGCTGAATTTAGACAAGTTCAGACTAGAAACGAGGGGCACATTAACAACTTTGAGGGTAATTACCCACGGAATTAATTTACCAAGGGATGTTGTGAGTTCTCCATCCCTTGAATCTAGCCAGGATGTCTTTCTAAAAAGACATGTTATAGCACCAACAAAAGTTATGGGCTTGATGTAGGAATTGCTGGGCAGAATTCTATGGCCTGTTCTATGCAGAACTACAGACTAGAAGTTCATAATGGTCCTTTCTGGCCCTAAAGTCTATCAATCTATTCCTTCAGAAATAATGTAGCAAGACTTCTCTCTCCAGTTCTGCAGAGGTAACACCCACAAAAGCCTGGCTTATCATTTCCCTCTGTAGATTAAGTTAAAACATGCAACAGGACTGACCACCACCATCAATACCTAGAACAGCTCCATGGACAGTGGAAGCGTGAGCGTCCTCATCTTGTTTTGTCAATATACTTCATCCTTGTCCGGAATCAAAGATTCCGCTCATCTACCCACCTTGATTTTTGTACTATCCTCCATCCTATTTAAATCTTGATCTGTAAAGATAATGCCAATTGGGTTAGCGACATGGATGTTGGTCTCTTGGATGGAGCAACAAACTAATTTTCCACAAATCTGAGCAAGTGAACTAGTAACTAGAAAGAGTAGCAGTCGTGTTAGTCTGTATTTGCGAAAAGAAGAGGAGTACTTGTGGCACCTTAGAGACTAACCAATTTATTTGAGCATAAGCGTTCGTGAGCTACAGCTCACTTCATTGGATTCAAGCTCATGCTCAAATAAACTGGTTAGTCTCTAAGGTGCCACAAGTACTCCTTTTCTTTTTAGTAACTAGAAAGACTCCGCATCTCATAATGACCACTCCCCTAAGATACCCAGGTCTTCACAGCTATGCTTTATTATACGGTTATCTTTATCTGCTCCTAGATAAAGAAATGCCCTTTCCTCCAGAGTTACTGCTTGAAATATGCTATCACGGCCACACATACAGCTGTTTCCTGCACTGCTGCTGCTCTGAAAACTGGTAATTGCATATCAGCCATTCCTCCCAGATAAATCCACATGGGCTGCCTATTTCTCCAGCATTTCTAGGAGAGCTATCTTGTATTTTCCTGCTCCTGTTTTGATGATAAATGTCTCTGCTGAATCCCTTCCTTGTAATGACACTGAAAAGTGCCCTGATTCTCTACCCAGCCTGCCTTGCAAATTATAAGTATTTCACTAAAACACAGCAGCTGGGAACATCTGTCAGTTTAAGAACACAATCTCCTGGAAACATCGTTATGGCAGAAATCACTGGCATCGCTTACGTAAAAACGAAGTTAATTCTACAAGGCTGGGAACAGCCTGTGTCCAGGTGGACAAGCAAAGACATTCACCAGCCTCTTGTGAGGCCACAAATCCCAGGTTATCCCCATTTAGTGTCCCTCGTATCCTAGAAACGCACCATCTACCAGCTGCACCAGGAGTTGGTTATTTTGACTGGTAGTATTAAGGTGAAATTATTTATCTACTCTCAAAGCTCTTCCAGAAGAATTGGGAACAGTATCCGAGTTGGGAGCTTGGTTGACAGCGAGCAGAACTGTGCCAAGACTGGGTGCAAGGGACCACAACTTGTGACCGTCTGCTGGAGTGGCAAGCTGCCCGTCTGCTGTAGAAAGGATCCTAAGAAATGTATGCTTTCTACTAGTCTCGGTTAGTGGTTACCCTGGAGTTTGCCGGTCTCTCTCTATGCACATGCTGACCCAAGACAACTTCCTGTTAGGGCAGAGGAGGGCAAACTACGGCCTGCGGGACCATCCTGCCTGGCCCCTGAGCTCCCGGCAAGGGAGGCTGTCCCCCCTCCCCCCGCAGCCATGCCACCACACAGGCAGTGCTGTTTGCACCAGCCCACCTCCCAGGCTTTCCAATAAGCCCGTCTTGCCGCTCTGAGTGGCATGGTAAGGGGGCGACGGGAGTGGGCGTTAGATAAGGGGCAGGAGGTCCCGGGGGACAATTGCGGGGCAGTCAGGGGACAGGGGGTGGTTGGATGGGGCAGAGGTTCAGAGTGGGGTTGTCAGGAGACATGGAGCAGGGGGGGGTTGGATAGTGGGTGGGGTCCTGGGGGGGCAGTTAGGGACGGGGGTCCCAGGAGGGGTAGGTCAGGGGACAAGGAGTGGGGGGGATGGATTGGTCGGGGGTCCCGGGTGGCCTGTCAGGGGGCGGGGGTGTGGATGGGGTCAGGGCAGTCAGGGGACAGGGGGGTTGAATGGGGGTGGGGTCCTGAGGGGTCCCAGGAGGGGGCGGTCAGGGGACAAGGAGCAGGAGGGTTGGATGGGTTGGGGGTTCTGAGGGGGGCAGTCAGGGGGCAGGAAGTGGGAGGGGGAAAATAGGGGGCGGGGACCAGGCTGTTTGGGGAGGCACAGCCTTCCCTACCCAGCCCTCCATATTGTGTCGCAACCCCGATGTGGCCCTTGGGCAAAAAAGTTTGCCCACCCCTGTGTTAGGGGAAGGAGCAGTAAGAGCAGCACTGCCCTATTGCTCTGTTCCTGCACTGATTCAGCCTGTGGGTTCAGAGTTTTTGCCAGCAGCAGCGACCCCTTCTTGACGATCACCACATCCAATAAAAGCAGAAGTTTATTTGGCAGAAGGCGAGAGAGAGAGAGAGAGCGTGAGAGCAAATAAACCAATGATATGCAGATATAAACCCTGCTGGACTTAACGGCCAAATTCAGAGCAAGAGTCTCTAAATTCAGGACCTGTCTATACACAAAGTTGTACCAGTTAAATTAAACCAGTTTAAAAACCATTGTAGTTACACTGATCCAAATCCCTATTGTGGAGAGTTTAAACCTGGCTCACAGCAGTTTCGCTTGCACCCTGCACATTAGGGTTTATCTGCAGGATTAAGTTGCCCCAGTTTAATAATGGTGTGATTTTAAATTGATTTAGTGCAAACCTCTCCTGTGGACACACATCAGTTTACACCTGACAAATCAATTTAGCTTAATTTGGTAAGCTGGCCACCACCACAGGCCCAAACCAAAACCCTGGATATGAACAGCTCCAAACTTTAAGTTAAGCTCAGATTCAACCATTACAACTCAGGTCCAACTTTACTTTTCACCAGGGTTCATATCCAGACCAGCTGCTCAGGTCAGGAGCTGATGATTAATTCAAAGCTGATCTTCCCCCTTTCAGCAGGGCAGAGGGAATCCCCTCGGGAAGCCGAATGTGGGTGTGCGAAGGAGAACAATTGCAGCCATCTGCTCAGCTAACCTCCTTAGCATCTGCTTACTCTGTTGCACACAGAACGGGAACATTCTGTAACCAGAACCCCCCCAGCACAAGTTATTAACCTAACCAAGAACTAAAGCACCTTGCAATGAGGTATACCTGGGGTATCCTTAGAGAACAAATTCCTGGTCTGAACCTCATCAGCCATTGCACATCCTGTCTGCTCTGCACAAGGACGATTGAAAGACAGCTCCTCTGCTCTGAAAAATCCTCCACTTTTAGTCTTGCATTTGGTCTAGTAATTAAGCCCTACGGCACGGCACAGGGCATCGACTCAGTGATTTTTGGCATGCTTCATACTTCATACCTGCAGCATCACAGCACATTATCAGTATCGACTCTAATCCACTCTCCCAAAGTCAGTAACTGTCATCCGTGCATTTCACAGACAGGAAGGTTGAGACAGAAAGATTACGTAGGGCTGGATTTTCACAAGCATGAACACTGAATTACGTATGCAGTTCTGCACACCCCTGACTTTCATGCAGACCCAGACTGTTCCAGCATCCATGCAGCAGCCCTGACTGGTACAAAGACCTACCTACCTGCATGTACGAGAGAACCAGGATCTGTGCACACACAAGTCAGAGGGGTGGGGGGAGCAAAAAGGGAGCGCACACGGTTTTAAAAGTTTGGCCCTAAGGAATAGTTAATAATAGTGAGTCAGTGGCAGAAGCAGATTTAGAACTCCTGGCACGCCCTGTTCAACCCAGCACACCATGCTCTCCCTTCCTTGTAAGGCAGTCACACCAAAGGCCGGGGGACAGTGACCACTAGAGATGTGAGAATCCCGCAGAATTCGCCTAGAGCACGGTGTTACTGTTAAATAGATCTTGTAATAAAAGAAGGAAATGTCTGACTTGTGCATTTATTTGCTATTACTCAAGTAGACACAGATCACCTACAGCCAGTAAAGGGTGTGTGTGTGTGTCCAGAGTTCTACAGTTGTTGAGTCCCAGCTGTTTTTCATAACGGATGTTCATTCACAGGGAAAAGCTGTTTGGTTACAATGGACTCCAGGTGGCTCTTGTTTTGTGTCTTAGGTGCTTTATCCATTCACAAAACCATTACTTCATCTCGCTCACCTCCTGAGCAATGACATCTCTGATCTGCTGACACTGAAGAGAATTTCTCCTTTTAACTAGGGTAAATCGTCTGATGAAAGACTCACGGTCATATCTAGCCCCAAGTCTACAATAAACGTTAGTGTGCATATACAAAACTATAATACCTACTGGGCACCCATCCAAATACAAATAAATTCGCCTGAATAATTCTTATTAATGTACTAAAGGGCTGGATCCTGCAAGGACCTGAGCACCATCAGCTGCCACTGACTTCAAAGGGAATCGTGGGTGCTCAGTACTTCACAGGACCCAGTCTAAAATTAACAAAACACGACACCACCAGAAATGTGGACATGGAACCCACTAGTGGAACCCTTGAAGTTGTCTTGCATCTGGGATTGTGTTAAAATGTGAAGCCCAGAGGACACTGATCAGACCTATGGGACTGGGCACATCTGCACTACAAAATTAAGTCCACTTAAGTTGACACCCAGGCCCTGCAGTAATTAAAACCACGTTTCATGTCCATGCAATCCCCCACCTGTCAGCACCACGCACCCTCCCCAGGACGATGCGGGGCACTGACAGCTGGAGCCCCGCGTGCAGGGCTCACTGCCTCGAGGCAATGTACATAACGCAGCGTCTACCCAGCCGCTGCATCGCCCTAACCACTGTGCCTCTCGCACAGGTGGCATTCTCAAGTCCATGTAGTGGGCGGTACGCATCGGTGGGAGCTATGTTGTTGTGCAGAGGCTTACAGAGTTAGATCTGCGTAAGCTGCCTTGCATTAACCTACATGCTCTACACACAGAATGACTGTGGTGGGATTATTTAGATCTTTTACAGCAGGGGGTCTCAACCTTATTCTTTCTGGGGGCCCCCACAACAGGCTGTAAAAACGCCAGGACCCAGCGGGAGAGGGGTGGCTCTGGGTCGGGGGGTGGAGCCCTCAGGCACAGGTATAGTTTGACTTCTATTTGGGGTGGGCAGAGACTGGGGGGCTTGAGCCAGCTCAGCACAGTGGGGTCCGGGGAGGAAGCGCCTCCCCCGACTCACCTCAGCAAGCCACCCGCCTGTCTGGGTGGGGGGGGGGAGGGAGGAGCATGTGTGCAACCAAAAATTATAACTAAAAGGTGGGAGGCTCAGCTCAAAGTCTGAGAACAGCTCAGGGTGCAGGGAGGGAGTAGCTAGGGGCTGTGTGCAGACAGGGGGATAGCTCAGGGTGCAGGAAGGGAGTAGCTCGGGGCTGTGTGCGGGCAGGAGGGCAGCTCGGGGTACAGGGAGGGGGTAGCTAGGGGCTGTGTGCGGGCAGGGGGGTAGCTCAGGGTGCAGGGAGGGGGTAGCTAGGGGCTGTGTGCCAGGAGGGCTCTCCTGCGGTCCCTGTTCCCCAAGAGCTCTGCCACGGAGCCAGGTCCCCATGTCCAGGTGGCTGGTTGTGTGAGCAAAGGCAGCTGGGAGCTGAGGAGCAGCTTCAACTCCCTGCACCAGCAGCAGATGAGGAAACACCACAGCAGCACAGCAGCCATAGCACCAGCCAAAGAGCAGCAGCTGTCTGGCACTGCCCAGCTCTGGCTTCCCGGCTCCAACCTGGCCAGGGGGTGAGGAGAGAAGGTGGTGGACGGGGGTGTGTGTGGAGCTGCCCTGTTTTTTCACTGTAGCTTTGGGGGGGGGGGGCGCAACACCCCAGTGTCCTCCCAACTCTGCCCATGGGCTCAGGGCTTCTGCCCCATGGGGAGCACTGGGGCTCGGGGCTCTGGAATTCAGCCAAGCTGCTTCTGGCTTCAGCCCCGTAGGGGGTATTGGGGCTTCAACCTTGTGGCTCCTGGCTTCAACCCCACAGGAAGTGCTGGGGCTCGGGCTCTGGGCTTTAGCCTGTAAGGGTTTGCGGACGCCCCTGTTGAGAACTGCTGTTTTACAGGACATGAGAAAACACAGAGGGTTCCTCCCCTGAAGAGCTCAATTATTCAAGCTGGAGACCTAAGCTGGGGTTCTCATTTTGCCACTTACATGCCTAGAGCAGGGTATTTCAGCACCCAACGGTGAAACTGGACACCATAATATGGACACTACATGAGAACACTGGAGCCAGAGCCTTACTCGAGACAAAACTGATACTTGGGACTAGATTTTAGGAATGACAAGGTACAGATCTCAATGACAGGATTCTAATGATCCACAGCTTCCATCTCCCACTATAAAGCAGCAGCTGTTCAGCAGCACACAGCCATCCTGTATACCAGGCTGGGCCAGGAATTGAAGAAGCCAAAGAATGTTGTCTGCTTGAAACTGCAAAGGGAAGTTAAGGTGGCAGAATTAACCACCTCTCTCACCTTCTTCCTGCCAACAGCTTCATTCATCACAATCAGGACCTTGGCTTTGCATTTCATCTGAAGAGAGTTCCTTCTGGAAACATATCAGGGCATTCACTATTTGAACTGTTGTGGTAGCCATGTTGGTCCCAGGATATGAGACACACAAGGTGGGTGGGGTAATATCTTTTATTGGACCAGCTTCTATTGGTGAAAGAGACAAGCTTATGAGCTACCCAGACCCTGAAGCATGAAAGCTTGTCTCTTTCACCAACAGAAGTTGGTCCAATAGAAGATACTACCTCACCCTCCTCTCGGGGCATTCATTTAACATTTAAAAGGCAGCTGAATAACAGAAACCAGGATATGTTCAGCTATATGATATAGGGAAATCAATGTGACACATGTCCCCTACCCTGAAGTCAACAGGCAGTTTTCAGAGGATCTACGGTTTCTCAAAAGTGGTTCAGCTAACAAAATTCTTAGCAGTTATATATAGTGATTTACATCTTCAAAACCCTGTACAAACCTTAACTCTCAAAAACCTCCGGAGGAAGATATTATCCTCATAAACAGAGAAGGCACCAACTGGAAAATTACATTTCCAAGGTCACAAAGCAAGTCAGTGACAGAGTCAGGATCAGACATCAGAAGCTCCTAATGCCTAATCATGTGCTCAGTCCATTAAACAATGCTGCCACCCATTTTGGTGTCTGGAAACCTTCTCCTGTACTAAATGGCAGTGTTTCTTCCACGGAAAACTCTAACGAGCTTACATACATTCTCAGATTGCACAGCAACAGGTGAGGGATAAGAACCTGAACAGAACAGCTAATAAATCTTTACTAATTCATGGCAGAAAGATAGCAACTAGACTGATAACAGGAATTTACTAAACAGATTTCAGAAATCCATGTCTCTGTATCAGTATCTCCATTCCATGAATGGAATCAACGTGTCTTGCTAAGGACAGCACTGACTACTTCTGCAGCCCAGACGGATAGTGTCTGACTGAAAAAAAATCAGTTTTCCCATTAGAGATCAGAGCGTTTTAATGCTCTTGACAGACAAGTACTATTTGGTTTAATAACTATTACACTAACTCAACAAATTTATATCAATATTGCAATCCTGAAGTGCTTTCCAGTATTATTTTTTTAAATCGGAAAGCCAAGTCTTTCACTTAGTTTGTATTAGTAAGCAGAAGAATAAATCTCTTTAGAGTGATTAATTTCTCAGTTCAGTTTGATGCAGTCAGAATCTCTTTTCAAACCTGAGACTGCTTTGTTCAAACTTGTAAAAGGCACAAATGCTTGGTAATGTCTGAACGAGACTAACCTTGTAAAACAGAAACCATTTTGAAGCTAATGAGTGACCAGAAACACCCTGTGACAATGCAGGAAACCTCTTTGTTTTTATAGTTTTATATCTCAAAAAATGACTAGGCTAGATTATTTCAAAACAAAGGAAAAAAACAACAACTAATACTGCCCTGAGGCTCTGCATTAGAATTTTCAGGCCTAAGGAAGTTTGCTTGGAGAAAATTTAAAGGAAAGAAAGGTCACAAGTATGCCCAAGAATGGAACGATGGTTGTGTCCTGAATTATGGAGACATCACCGTGACTCCCTGGTTACAATGGAGTTTCCCTTTAAATCCCAGAGGTTCCCACAGGTGTGTGCCATATGACCACCAGGTGGCAGTACATCATTGCAATCAGTCACTTGAGTGGTTTCAGAGTAACAGCCGTGTTAGTCTGTATTCACAAAAGAAAAGGAGGACTTGTGGCACCTTAGAGACTAACCAATTTATTTGAGCATAAGCTTTCGGGAGCTACAGCTCACTTCATCGGATGCATACTGTGGAAACTGCAGAAGACATTATATACACAGAGACCATGAAACAATACCTCCTCCCACCCCACTCTCCTGCTGGTAATAGCTTATCTGTAAGGAGAGTGATCACTTTACATAAGCTATTACCAGCAGGAGGGTGGGGTGGGAGGAGGTATTGTTTCATGGTCTCTGTGTATATAATGTCTTCTGCAGTTTCCACAGTATGCATCCGATGAAGTGAGCTGTAGCTCACGAAAGCTTCTGCTCAAATAAATTGGTTAGTCTCTAAGGTGCCACAAGTACTCCTTTTCTAGTCACTTGAGTGACTTTTCCCCATGCCCTATGAGGAGCAAGTGAGAAGGTTTCATTCCCCTCCTGCAGTGGTCTCCAACCCTTTTACGCCCAAGATCATTTTTTTAATTTAAGGGCAACCCAGGATCCAGCCCCCCCTTCCAAAAGCCCCATCCACTCCAGCCCCCGCCCCCAAGTCACTTTCACCAGGCTGGGGCAGGGGGTTGGGGTTCAGGAGGGGGTGCGGGCTCTGGGCTGGGGCCAAAGGGTTCGCAGTGTGGGAGGCGGTTCTGGGATGAGCTTGGGGCAGAGGATTGGGGTGCAGGAGGGGATGAGAGGTACAAGTTCTGGGAGGGTGTTTGTTTGCAGGAGGGGGCTCCAGGCTGGGGCTGAGTGTTGGAGTATAGGAAGGGGTGCAGGCTCTAAGGTCAGGGCTGAGGGTTAGGGTGCAGGAAGGATGCAGGGTGCTGGTTCTGGGGAGGGGTCAGGGCTGGGGCAGGGAGTTGGGGTGAAGGCTCTGGGAGCAGGGGTCAGGGCCAGGGTGCGGCCTCCCACCAGGTGGCACTTATTGTGGGGAGCTCCCGGTTGGCAGCACAGCAAGGTTAAGGCAGGCTCCCTGCCTACCCCGGCCCCACACCGCTCCCGGAAGGGGCCAATGCACCTCTGCGGCCCCAGGGGGGACAGCTGTGTGCTGCCCCTCTCTGCAGGCACAGCCCCCAAAGCTCCCATTGGCAACAGTTCCCCGTTTCCAGCCAATGGGAGGTGCGGGGGCGGTGCTTGTGGGCAGGAGCAGCGCACAGAGACCCCTCCTCCCTCCTGGCAGCCGCTTCCTTAGTGGCAGCCCCGCTACACTCAAAGAGATCGTGATCGACTGGGAGAGTCCCTAGGATCGACCAGCCGATCGCGAGTGACAGGTTGGTGACCACTGCGGGCCTCCTGGCTCTCCATCCTCAGCTCAATGTTTCCTAAAGGGAACCGGCCATTATTGACACTGGCCCTGGAAAACGATCCACATCTGGGATGGCAGTATTCCCAGACAGCAAACAGCCAGAAATAACTGGCTCAGAATCCTCTCCGTGGGCAAAGCTCCCATTTACAAATAACGTGCACATCCAACACCCAGGTGAGCCATGCATTCATCATCCCCATATGAGAGACAGCGAGTCAGGGGCAGAGATGGAACAGGAATCCCTGACTCCCAGCACTGTGCTCTCTAACCACGAGATGCCACTTCCTCCAAGCAAGACTCTCCTCTCCACTCTATGGTAAACTTTCACTGGGATGGTGAAAGGCAATCAACTGTATCATGACTATATCCCTCCCTCCACCCCTCCATAGGATTAATAGGCCAGGCCACTGATGGGACACTGTCAAGTACTTTATAGTCCAGTTATTAGATCTGACTCAGCGACCCACAGGAGGGCCCAAATTCCCCCTCTGGCAATGGGACCAAAGGAAGGAAATAACTCTGCTGCATCCCCTCCTTTCTGGCTGGAAATGGGCCTGAGTGAGCCTTCCATTTCTGAGCTTCCCAAAGTTCTGGGGCATTGGCATCCACGCTTTGTCTTGGCCTTGTCTCTACTTCCGTAGCTGGCAGCGCCCCCAGCTCGCAAGGCCAGCTCTGGTGCTACGCCACATGATTTGAAAACCATCTTAGAATCCTGACAATCACATCTCTTTGGTCTTACTCTATTTGCCAAACACTCTTTTGATCTGAAGCCCAGTGTCTCCGTGGACAGTGGGGCCCTACACGTCTCACTATATTGGGCAGAGAGCAGTGCAAACTGCAATCTTTACACAAGGTGGGTTCACCCGCGCCTGGAAAATAGCCCATTGCTGATCACCATTGTCAGCAGCGGAGCCCCCGGCTCTCCCTCAGCTGGGGTTGAGAACGGCTTAACTGCTAGAGTAAGCAGAACAAAACCATTAACAGCCCTATTACAGAGCATGCACCACCTGGCCCAACTGCACTTGCTCCAGCCCAGCTTCAGGAGCAGTGGAAGCCATTTTCAGCACTTTCTAGATGGGAGTCAAGACGGGTGAGTTGCCAACACCAGCTGTGAGTAGAATCATAGGACTGGAAGGGACCTTGAGACGTCATCTAGTCCAGTCCCCTGCACTCAAGGCAGGACTAAGTATTATCTAGATCATCCCTGACAGGTGTTTGTCCAACCTGCTCTTAAAAATCCCCAGTGACGGAGATTCCACAACCTCCTTAGGCAATTTATTCCAGTGCTTCACCACCCTGACAGTTAGGACGTTTTTCGTAACGTCCAACCTAAACCGACCCACTGAGTCCAGCTCAAGGAACTGCGGCAGCAGTACGGCAGGGGGTGAAGCCAGACAGGGACAAAGCTTTCTTTGTAAACACTTCCCCATTTGCTTCATTTGCAGCTGAAAGCTGGGCGGCCTGTCCTGTCCACTGGGATTACAAAGAGGGCCATTCCTGACATTATTATGGTAAAACCTGCTAAGCTTTGTAAAAGAGACTTCCCTCCAAACTGACAGCCCTGTATGTTTGTTTGTGAAGCTGGAGGTAACTCCTAGCTGCTGGAAAACACCGTACAGAGCGCAAGGGATTGATTCTCTTCTTACATCACTGTAACCCTACTGGATTTAACTGAATTGCTCCCAAGTTACGCCAGTGAGAGGTCAGGCTCAGGCCCACCCAGAGGGCCCACTGCTGGCTCTGTCACTAATGTGCTGTGTAACCTTGGGCAGTCAAGGTGACAAGAAAAGGGAAAAATTGGGTTTGTGCCCTTTCCTGCTCCTTTCCGATGAATAAAAGCAGCCTGTGAATGAAAGGTTTCCTTTTCACTGCTTGGTTTTTTACACATTAGATATTCCAGTCTGGTCTACCCTATTTTTCCTGGAAGACTATGAATGACTGGAGAACTAGCAAAATTACAACATCACAAGTACCAAGGAACTGAAACCTGAACAACTGAGAGGGGAAGGGATTTTTAGTTAAAACTGTTCTCTTTTGTTAACACCTATAACTCCAATGCCTGACAAACAGTTGGGAGAAAAGATATCATTGTTAAAGACCAATACGCCTTACAATTCAGAGCTAGACATTCCTACAGGGGCTAGAAGGAGTCCTCTAGCAAAAACAAGGGAGAAAAGATGGTGTATTCCTAATACTTCAAAGGTAAAATGAAAGAAGAAACAAATCCCTTTTAAAACAAAAAAATAAAATAAAAGCTTTTCAGGCCTCTATACAGAAAAAAGCAGAAAAAGACATGCACACATCTAATTTTGTCCCTGTGGCCCATCACCTTTAATCTCTCCAAGCATCAGTTTCCCCACTTATAACACAGGGTACTGTAATATTTACCTGCCACATTGAGATGCTGAGGCTTCGGTAGCGTTTCCAAAGCTATTCACGTCCCCAGATGAGCCGTGCTATAGAAGTGCAAAGTGTTGTTGGTCTCTTCCTGAAGTGCAGAATGTGTTTCCAAATGTTGTACAAAAACAAAAGCAAGGCTACTTTCGGGGTACGCTGTGTAAATCACCTGTCTTTTCTAAGCCCGTACATGTATGAAAAAGTACTGAAATTCTCTCAGATTCTTTCCTAACAGTTTACAGCCAGGATTCACCTCGCTTAAGTCTGTGTCTACATTAGGGAATTTTACAACACAATTCTGCAGCTGAACTGATAGTAGCAATGGTAGGAGACAGTGTAGACAAGGCTCTGGTGGCCTCTCCTCTGGGCATTTTTATCACCCTGTAAATTAAACTAATTTCAAAATAGCCTAAGGGGGTTCAGTGCCAAACTCCCATTGAAATTCAATGGGATTTGGGTGCCGAACTCATTTAGGCCCCTTTCAAAACCTGACCCTAAATCTGCCAGTTCAGCACAGTCAGCGGTTGCTCAGGTGAACACTTTTGGGGTAAAATTCCCTAGTGTAGAAAAGGTTTTGAAGTTCTGTGCTAACTTCAGCCAGGCTCTGCCACAGAGCATTGCACTGCCCCCAGGACAGGAGACACATGATATTCCTGCTTGGTAACCTGCTCAAGCCACAACTGGAACCTCACCAAGGTTCAAGAGTCTTCTTTGATGGAAGGAGGTGACTCCTTTGCTCTGCTGTGGCTTGGCTAATGTAAATTCCAATTTGTAGCTGAGATTCAGTCTCAATTCTGAGCGCCTCTTGCTCCTGGGCATCTGGCTGAAAAGTGACATCCTGAATGCCACCGGGGTCTCGTTGTTGGACTCCATGAACCAGTGTCCACCCAGCACTGAAGCGGGTTTAAGAAGCAGAAGAACGACTTTTAGTGCTGAAGCATAAAACATTTGATTTAACCACCACTGAAGTGCTACGGATTGGTAAGGCTGGATACAAGCTGGTTTACAGTCTGACACTGAACAATCTCTACCTCCCACTTAAGACCCCATTTGAATCTGGAAACCCAATGTTCTATGGCAGGTGCCCCAAACGGTCAGCAGGTTCCAGACACTGAAAGGCCAGGGGTATGTATACATAGGCTCTGATGTTCGTGTTAGCTATATTTCCCCAGCTCTTTTAAAGCCAGTCCCTCAAGGAGCCATTTGTTAGGCAAAATACTGCAGGACCTGGTCTCCTTGTGGTATTTCAGTTCCTGGATGGCAGGACTGCATGAAGATCAGGTCTCACATTATCTTTAGCAAAAAGAAAAGGAGTACTTGTGGCACCTTAGAGACTAACCAGTTTATTTGAGCATGAGCAAATAAACTGGTTAGTCTCTAAGGTGCCACAAGTACTCCTTTTCTTTTTGCGAATACAGACTAACACGGCTGTTACTCTGAAACCTGTCATTATCTTTAGGGCACTGGCCAGTCACAGCTGGACTTTTGGCTGAGCTTCCAGGAAGCACCATGGTAGCAGGAAGCAGGGGCCTGATTAAATTCTCTTTAATAAATGTGGACATTATAAACAGGCCCAAATTTCATCTCACTAGGCTGCCCCAAACTTCTGCTCTGAATACCGTTGAGCCGCAAAGTGGGCTCTAAGCCTGGGTCTGGCTCGAAGCTACATGCCATTTTGGCTCAAGGGCAGGCCCTGTCCACTAGTGGCAGGAAAAGCTTCTCGCCATGAGACCATTCAGAGCACTGCGCTGGGCATGCTGGGATTGGGGAGGGGGCTTTTCTTGAGATGTTTCCCTGCTGGATGGAAGATGCAAATGGAGCAGATTTTCCCCAGGAGAAGCAGACTGTTAGAAAAGCAGAGAGAGAGACAGACGCTTTTGCACATCAAAGGAAACAGGGTCCTGAGAGGCTTTCGGGACAAATACGCACAAATCGATAGTCTCCTTTTAAATACCAAGTGCATTTGTTTGAGTGCAGGGAGATTAGTCCCTCAGGATGGAAGTAGGATGGGGGACTATTAACAGACACACTGACAGGAGGAAGGGGGAGTTCAGAAGCGTGCAGTTAAACTGCATGTACGTCCCTGGCTATCTGCTGGCCACAGTGTAAGAGAGACTGTCAGGCCTCCCCACTATCTCTCAGCTTTAAGAAATCTCAGCAGCAGCAGCTAAATTAGCTGCATTCACATGAGACTCACTGCCATTTCCACTGGATTTTGAACAGCCGTATTTGCCCCTCAAAGTCACCAATCAAAGGGGGTCTTGTTTAGGGGTTGAAGCAGTGGACTGGGAGTCAGGACATCCCAGTCCATCCCTGGCTCTGTTGCAGACTTTGGCCAAGTCATTTAACCTTGTGTGCCTCGGTTTCCACAACCGCAGAGTGGGGATTATTATCTGCCTATGAATTTCTATTGTGCCTGGCAACGTAGATACTATCTCATCACACTGGGGTGGGAGGTTGTGCAGCTTAATTCGTTGTTTGTAAAGCAAAATCCTCCTAGGGAAGGGGAGATAGAAGGGAAGAAGATTGTAGCACTATGCATATGGCTTGAGATGCAGGTCTTGTCTAAGACTCTTGAAATATCCCAGTATCCCTGATGGTTATATTGAAATGCCTGTTTTTATTTGGTTTCATTGGTCCAGTTTCAATAAAATCCTCAGGACCTTGCTACAAAAACAGGGCAATTTTTACCTATGTCCCTGTCTACCAAGCACTCTTCAGAGGTCCTTGGAACAGCCATCACAAATCTTGATAATTAGAAGCAGGAGTGGCTTTGCATGACTGGACCTGTTTACACTCACCAAATAGGCATTCAAGGCTCACAGTCTGTTTAGGGAAGATTCTTTCACCCTCGGTTAGTTTGTTCTGCCACTCTCTGGTGAGTGATCCTGGAACTGCTCTAGCTAGAACTTTGCTGAGCTACAAGACCTCAACTCCAACATTCTGGAGCCTACAGTAACACATAAAGCCAACAGCCAGAGATGGGGAGGAGGCATGGAGTGTGTGGGTACTGTGAACAGATGCAAGTGGAAGGCTGCCTGGGGGTAGGCAGGAGAACGGAAAGCATCACATCCAGGACTAGATCAATGCCCAGTAGCATAATGCAAACCAGGCCTGACTCTTGGGCTGTGCCTACACTCTCCCACCACAGATGGGTCGTTTTCCCAGAGGCTTATTACAAACTATTAAAAACCCAGCATCAGCATGGGATAGTGCACAAAGCCCCAAGCCACCCAGACTGGTCACCTTCCCTAGTATGCAACAAGGCCCCGCTGCTGAGGCCCTTGAGAAGGGCTGGTGCCCATGGGCTGAACACCTTGTTCAGACTTCGACTTCATCTTTGGTCAGATGGTTTTTTCTGTTTTTAAGGTGAGGAGATACTGCTGCCACTCAGGTTTTGGGGCGTGTGGTTCTATGGTTAACTTAGGGCAAAGGCGCCTAGGTGAGGTGCCTGCACCAGGCCTTCAACTCCAGCCGCATCTTCCAATTCCCCTTAGGGGCACACAAACTCTCCCTGCCTCCCTCAGGTTTTGGTAAAGAGTGGAGGGAAGTCATCAAAGTCTCAATGTCCCCCCACACAACTGGAGAAGATGGAAATTAAATACATCTGTTACACTCACCAAGGAGGGCACGGTCTGGTCAGGCACACTTTATTACTACTCCTGCAAATTAAAAGAAAAGACAGTTCACTATGGAAAAGCAAGAGGCAGCTTTACCGCCTACACCACAGCACCTCTTTGTGCCGTAACACACAGCTACCACAACCATTCCTTGCATAATGACATGTTTCAGAGGAGCAGCCGTGTTAGTTTGTATCTGTAAAAAGAAAAGGAGGGCTTGTGGCACCTTAGAGACTAACCAATCTATTAGAGCATGAGCACCCGATGAAGTGAGCTGTGGCTCACAAAAGCCTATGCTCTAAGGAGCCACAAGTCCTCCTTTTCTTTTCACACAACCATACCGTGACTTGAACGAGAAACGCACAATAAAGTTACAAGGACAAATACATTTTACAAATGACCAACGTCTTCAGCTCCATCCAGAGCGATTGCTCACCCCGAACAGCAGAGACCGTTAACGCCAGTGTGAGTTATCGCATTTCCTTAAAGCTTAGGCAGCCAAGGGACAGGTCTCAGCGGTGACAGCAGCAGGCTGCACCTTGGATCGAACTTTAAGGCCTCAGCGGCTGCTTGCCCTCAGTGAGCAATGGTTTGGGGGCGCAGTGGCTGGGATGGGCATGGGAGCTTAGGGGAGTTTAAAAACGAGCTCAGGTCTTGCAGGGCTGGGCCGGAGCAGGAGGAAGGCTGGGGTGATTTGGAAGACGGCTTTATATCTTTACAACTGTCCAGGGGGCATTAACCCGCAAAGGCTGCCATTTGTTACCATCAGCCTGAATGCTGCTTATCAGCTGTTAAGCGGGTCCTCCTGGGATCCCAGCCCCGATACTTGTTAGTTAAGTGGCTCTTAAGCTGCGCAGTAAAAAAAAAAAAAAAAACCATTCAGCGTGAAGAGCCACCATGTGTCACTGAAAGTCATGCTTGGAGGAGGGTTTTTTCCTGCTTGCAGATGGGCAGCTAGAGGAGGCAGCTTGCAGCGCTCGGGGGGTGCTCCCAGCTAGGGGCGGTTCCGCCCCCGCCACCCTTGGCGGGCGCTTGGCCAGGGCCCGCGGGAGACCCAGGCAGGGAGCTCGCCCCAGGCAGGGAGCTCGCCCCTCGCAGCTCCCCCGGCTTGCCGAAGGAAAGGCAGCCCCAGGAACTCACCCGCGGGCTCCCTCCCCTGGTCCCTTCCTGCCGCCGCTCCTGCCTTCCTCAGAGCGGGGAGCGGCTGAGCTCGCACCCCTTCGCCGGCCGCCCAGCTCGAGACTCGAGCTCGCCACCGGCAGCCAAAACTTGGCAGAAGCTGCTAGAAAGTCTCACGCCCTCGGGCGTCCCTCAGCCGCTGCGGGTTTGTTCTGATGATGCGAGGCCTCGAGCTCCGTCGTTAGTGGCTGGTTGGAGTCTCTTCCCTCCCGCGCAGGGAGCTCAGAGAAGGTGTTTCATTAAACGCAGCCGGCGTCCCGGTTTTTAATTAGGGCTGCTCCAAACACAGCGAAACTAAGCAGCCCCGCGTTTGGGGGTGGCCACTCAGGCTTGTCTTTCTGCGGGCTGAGGGGTGGCTGGAGGATTATTTCCCTTCCCAGCGCAGGGGCCCTCTGAAAACGGTCTCAGAAGCTGTGTCCCCACATGGGTCTTTTAGGCTCTGTCTGCAGGTGGGGCTGGGCTGGGGGATTCCCAGCCAGCTCTCCATGAGCTAGCCCAGGGTAGCCGGTTGTAGCCACAGCAGCATGGGCAGCAGTGGGAGGGGCTAGCCACCCTGAGTACATCCCCTTGCCCCCACACCCCGGGGGCATGTACTTAGGCAACAAGCCAGAGCTGTTGGCCACACTAATGCAGCTACATTACTATTTATGGCACGCTAGCACTTGTAGAGTCTACCCCCGGCTAGGAATCACAGCCTAGCTCCACCTGTAGACAGAGCCTCAGGCTGCATGGGCACAGAGAATGGCAGGCTCTCTAAGTGCCCACTGGTGAAGGGCCCTGGAACATTATAAGCTGCACTGCAGCCAGGGAGAAGGTGTTTTTACTAACACGCTATCTCCACTGAGCAGCGTTAGCCAGGGCCCAAGAGTTCAAAAACCAGACCGGTAAACCAAAATAAATATGGGTTTATTTTCACCTTGAAACGAACACAAACCCTGTTCCCAATGAACCCTCATCCCACACCAGCGTCTTATAGCAAACAAACAGAAAACTTAAAGGAAAGAAAGAGCATCCTGTAAGGATAAGTACAAGAGATTCTAAGTGATAACCAGGTAGGCAAGTGGATGACCAGGTGATTGTGGACATGAGAGGGAAAAGGCAGAAAAGCTTTATGCAAGAACATGTGTCACAATGTTCATCATCACCAGGTAACACCACTAAACTGGAACCAATTATGTGTTTGAAATAGGACACACAGCAACCACACTCAAGATTTTACTTTGCTGCTGATAATGAGGTGCTCTCCATGTGTCTCATTTCCTTTTTATCAAGGCTTTCAGGGGGTCTTTACAACAACTTGTTTACATGCACAAACAGAGGGAGCAGGAGCAGTTCAGATGAGGTCAAAACAGATTTGCAAAATGCCAAAGCCAAACAGAAGCAAGCCAGTGAAAACTGGAGAGGTCAGAGAATGGAGTCAAGTATGCATCTGGGGGTAAGAGACTAATGCTTAATAAAATTACAACAAAGCTGTCCAGTCTCTAACTACAGAGAGCAGCAAGAAAGGAAAATGGATGTAATGCTCTGAGTTAGGCCAAAATGATTCACTGAGAAGAACTGTGTAGACCTGTTACATAGCAGACAACTGAGGAACAAAGGGCTCTCCCTCTGCATGAAGCTGGATTTCCTTGTTCTATATTCCCAAGGCTGGAGGTTCTGTTAGCCAAGTCTGACTAACCAACTGTACCAGTAGGCCATTCACAGGCACCAGCCCTCACAGAACTATTTTTGACAACTTGATGAACCACTGCCATGTCCCTATTTCTAAAGATCCCCAGGAATCCTTTTCTTTGCAACAGGGCTACCCAGTTCTCTTTGTGAAGTGTTCTGACTCTGACTCACCTTCATAGCTTTCTCTTCAAAGCACTTTTCAGGCATTAAAGTAGTTCTAACACCACCCCTGTGATGCAGGAAAACATCATCCCCATTTCACAGAAGGGGGGACTGAGACAAAGAGGTGAAGTTAGCAGTCTGTGACAGCAAAGGCATGTAGAAGGTCATCTTGTCATCCGGTTTTAATGGTCAGCATGGTAGCGATATGACCAATGTCTCCTGGGAGAGAGAACAATAGCGGAATCTTCTACCATTTAAATTCTGTTGCATTCCTTGTGGTATTCAAAGGAACTAACAGAAACCTGCAGCAATTTTGATCACCCAAGAAGTCTGAAGTCTCGAAAGATGGTGGCAAATTAATTGCTAGAGGTTACTTCACATCAGTTATTCCAACCTAAGCAGGATGGTCTTTTGTACTTCACCTGGCCTTCATCTAAGCTGGTGCTAGGACAGTGTGAAATAGGGAAGTTTGGAGGATAAAAATAAAACCAAGGCACTTATTTGGTCCAGACCATGCCCCATTTTTAGTGATCCACTTGCCCTAGCACGTGTGCTATACCAGTTCCTATTTGGGGCTGAGATGGATCTAAAGGAGCAGTATGTATGTGGCTGCAGCAAAGTTAAGCCTTTGTTTCTGTTGCTGCTTATCTCATATCCACTCCGTGGAGCTTAGAGGAGGCACTCAATCTCTCTGTGAAACTCACACTCACAATGCAAAAGTAATCAGCAATGCACTAATTATATGAGAAAGTCATTAGTCCTTGGGCACTGAGGGTTTAATGGATTAAGTTATCAGCAATTTGCAATAGTTACTTTTTCAAAGTAATTTTAATAATATGGCAATAAACACAACCTGACACCCCCACACTACAGACACGCAATGCTGACTCCCCCACACACTGACAATGACACACACCACACACACCAACACATCCACACCTTAAAAGAAACATACAAACCCCTGACATGGACTGAGACACACCCGCTCACAAGTAACACTCCGCTCCATCTCTCTCTCTCTCTCACACACACCCCACGCTTACCCATTCAACTTTGTGAAATCCAGTACCCACTCCAAATGACACACCCCAACTCCCCACTGACCGATACATACTAAACTGTAGTTTATTTAAAGTGTTACAAGAAAACATTGTCTTAAATAATGTCAGTCAGTCTAGAATCATGTTTATCACCACAGGAAAAAGAGAGAGCCCCTCCCAAATGGGACTCCTATCCAGTTGTGGTTCTGCACTGGGGCCCACCGGGATGCTGCTCCACTCAACGAAATAAGAAAATAAAAACCAGAGTAAAATGCAAGGACCTTAATTCCAAAGCGACGAGCCATTTACAGCAGCTAATGTAATGGAATAGCTCTTCCAGAGGAAGGGACCACATAGGTAAGGGGGGGCAGCTGCTCTCCTGCCCGACTGCACTGAGTACATTCCTAGAGGGGGTTCCAAAACAGCAGCAGCACAATGGCATAGTTGGAGAGTGTGGAAACCGTAGCCGGGCACTGACTGTTCAGAACAATAAACGCATGAGGCAACTTATATTTGGAACATTTTTTCTAAAAGCAAATGTCCAATCAGAAGAGCCAGCGTGATTAAAGCTTGTGCCTCATCAGGACCATTTCACAGGTTACTGGGAGTAGGACAGTAACTACAAGGGAACGGGCCACTTCTCTGGAGCTGTGGGAGAAGCAAAGGTGGGGGACATTTGAGATTTACAGTGAAAAACACCTTCCCTCAAGAGAGAGGTCAGCGTAACAGAGCGAGCTCTGGCATACATGGCCCTGTTTCGGTCAATATCAGACCCTTCCAAAAATTCCCACGGCACCTCCCAAACGCCAACAGCTCAACTGAAAATAGCAACAAAAAGGACGACGAGAAAACATTAGGTTAACAGGTGCAAACTGAGTAAGGCTAAGGGAGCTGGTGTAACGACACATGGAGACAAACACAGACACTTGCAGTTGTTCTCTTGTGTGCAATGAACTCGGATCTGCCTGTGTGACCCTTCCAGCTCTGCTTCAGGAGCACACGCATTGCTGCATCTTCTCCATTACGTAGCGTTAGGGAAAGGGCCATGACTGTGGCTGTCCTTTCTACGGTTAGTTAATGGGGTTGTCCACACAAAGTGAAGAAACCACTGCAGGGACATTGACAGGTTGGTTGTCTGGCATGTCCTTGCAATGATGTCTGCATCCACACAGCCACTATGCTTATGGCTGAACTGTTTTGGTGAGTCCACCTGTGGTACATTCTGTGACACCTTAGGCATATGTCCCCTGGCTAGCATTCTTCTGGGAGCAGGGGCTTTTGGGTAATTTCCAAACGCAAGATACAAATGCATTGTAGGAGAGAGTTAGGAAGCTGGCTGAACCAGTGCAGCTGCAATGCTTGTGACTTCCCATCCACACTTTGGAGACAGCATTGTAGAATACATTGATTCAGACAGACCCGAACTAATGCAGGAGTTGCAACCAACCAGTACAACCAGCACTTGAAAAACGTCTGGGATGGCTGTTGAGTGGGGGCGCAAGTTGTTGAACGGATGCTGCGAGATTAAACGTGTCCCAGCCTACGATTTGTTGCAACACCTCTTTGCCTACTGTAGGCAGGGCCACAAGGTGACAATCCCAGAGCAAATTTTAAAGTGGTTTTCCTTACAATGTTCTTTGAGTTCTTTCATTGGGAAGAATCCTCCCCTTCACCAGCAGGCATAGGGGAACAACGGGTACTGGCTCCAGTCTGCCATGCTCCCATGGGCATGCCCCGAAGCCCCTTGAGTATTATAATCTGTGGAGAAGGGAGAATAGCTCATTGCCCTGTACTGGCTGTGGGAAGGTACCATCCATTGGCCTAGGCCTTGCTCGGTGCCATATGGATTGTACATTGGACCTCGGGCCCCTGGTTTCCCAGCAGAGTCTACAGCCATGTTGACCATCCCAGTATAGTCCTGTGGAGTGGGTAGTGGAGGGGGGAGTGTAGGCAGGTTGGTGAAACCTTCTGACAGCTGTTTGGCATCTTGCTCGGGCACCGTAGCTATATCCACTCGGTGGGATCTGGCCCGGAATTCATTTAAAGCGAGGATGTCACGAGCGGGCGCCTGCTGTGTATCCCCATTGTCGTGGAACCTGAGCCCAGAAGGTAGAGAGAAGAGGAATGAGTCAAACCTACCCCGGCGTAACATTCTTGAATTAACCAACACTGTTTGTGGTTCAAAGCTTGATCCAGGGAAGTGGGGGAAGCCAACAACATGGGGCAGCTGCCTCCCCATTAAGTTTTAAACATCAGCTATCCTTCTGAAACAAGTGCATTTATTAAACTTACCTGTTTCTGTATTTGCCCTCCTGCTTATCTACCTACCTCCATCCCTGTGCCCTCTTCCTGTCACTCTGCCCCTACCTCTCTCTATCAGGAAGCACTGGGTCTCTCTCATGGATAAATATCCCATAAGGAGTCAGGCTGCAAAAGGGACAAGCCAGTCCTTTCCAGTAAGTATGGGGAGGACCCGGACCCGGACCCGGACCCAGACCCAGACCCAGACCCAGACCCAGACCCTGCCCACTACAGATGAACAGCTGGGGGGTGAGATTCACCTGTATGTCTGGTAGGAGGAAGGTGTTGGCACTTGCTGCTCTCTGGCAGTTGCCTCTCTTTGGTCTGCTGGAGCTGGTGATGCTGCAGGGATTGAGTGGCTGCCATTCTGCTCTGAGACCCAGAAGGGATACCTGCTGCTGACAGGAATGGAATTACTCTCTTCCTTCACCTCCACGTTCTCATCCTTCACAAAATCTGACTCACAACAGGGGAAAGAAAAAGAGAAAAAAGGAGAGAGGGGGAAGAGAGAAACCAGAGCTCAGTAATGGTGGGTTTGCAGTTAGATGCAGGTGGAGGTCCCCCAGACAAAACGGGAGGTCGGAGGGTTAAGGCGTTTGTAAATAGTCTAAAAGTCTAATAATTAGGAGGAATCTTCCTATGTTCCATTAATCAGAAACAAAGGGCGAGTGTTTTTCTAATCTCTCTCTCATTCTCAGTGTGAGATTCTGGAGACCGTTACAGGCAGAGTAGGGATTCAGCTGGAAATCAGAGATTGAAAAGACCCATAAGCGGTTAGAGCCTCCCAAGCTGTTGCTGGTCACATGGTGCTGGCTGGCTGGCTCCTCCGCCTCTCTAAACTGCACTAAAAGGTGGCTACAAAGACCCTCTATATATCCCTAATATCCCTCTTCCCACAGCTGTAGCTGCCATAGCAGTGTTATTAGATCATCAGTGGGAAGGGAAGCGGCTTGTGCAATCATAAGTGGGAGGGGAGGGGTTTACTAGACAATCTCTGCAATATGGTCCACACTATGAACATTTCGAGCATCCCTGTTTTAAGCCAATGTGTCTGTCATAGGAAGACCCTTGCTCTGGAAGCCCTCCTGAGGCTGGCTGCAGCACAACACGCACAGCTGCCTCAGTTTCTCCTTCTGTTTGCCCATGAAAAGAACACAGACCCTCAGAGCCCAGTTCAAAGCCTGCTTCCGTGCATAATTTATTCCTGTACACCAGTGCACTAGTTCCTCCCAAACCTTGCAGTAAGACCATTCTCAGCAAACCCACAGTAAAGATATAAAGGTGGAACCATTTTCCCATTCCTCTTTCCAGGTCCCTCACCCAGAGTCAACAGCAGCATTGTGTGCCCAGTTCCTTTTGCCCCTGCCACAGGGCACCGCTCTCCAGGTCATCCGCCTGAGAGCACCAGATGCCTGCATCTATCACAGCCCCCAAGTCAGGTCTCCTGCGAGCAAGCTCCTCACAGCGTTCCACTCTCCTTCTCCTGTTTAGAAAAGGTCTCTCCAGGATCAACCCCTTGTTATGGATGTCCTCATATCAAGGGCTCCCTGCAGCATTCCCACTCCCCAAGCCTCCTTGCCTAAGAATCATAGAATCATAGAATATCAGGGTTGGAAGGGACCCCTGAAGGTCATCTAGTCCAACCCCCTGCTCGAAGCAGGACCAATTCCCAGTTAAATGATCCCAGCCAGGGCTTTGTCAAGCCTGACCTTAAAAACCTCTAAGGAAGGAGATTCTACCACCTCCCTAGGTAACGCATTCCAGTGTTTCACCACCCTCTTAGTGAAAAAGTTTTTCCTAATATCCAATCTAAACCTCCCCCACTGCAACTTGAGACCATTACTCCTCGTTCTGTCATCTGCTACCATTGAGAACAGTCTAGAGCCATCCTCTTTGGAACCCCCTTTCAGGTAGTTGAAAGCAGCTATCAAATCCCCCCTCATTCTTCTCTTCTGCAGGCTAAACAATCCCAGCTCCCTCAGCCTCTCCTCATAAGTCATGTGTTCTAGACCCCTAATCATTTTTGTTGCCCTTCGCTGGACTCTCTCCAATTTATTCACATCCTTCTTGTAGTGTGGGGCCCAAAACTGGACACAGTACTCCAGATGAGGCCTCACCAATGTCGAATAGAGGGGAACGATCACGTCCCTCGATCTGCTCGCTATGCCCCTACTTATACATCCCAAAATGCCATTGGCCTTCTTGGCAACAAGGGCACACTGCTGACTCATATCCAGCTTCTCGTCCACTGTCACCCCTAGGTCCTTTTCCGCAGAACTGCTGCCTAGCCATTCGGTCCCTAGTCTGTAGCGGTGCATTGGATTCTTCCGTCCTAAGTGCAGGACCCTGCACTTATCCTTATTGAACCTCATCAGATTTCTTTTGGCCCAATCCTCCAATTTGTCTAGGTCCTTCTGTATCCTATCCCTCCCCTCCAGCGTATCTACCACTCCTCCCAGTTTAGTATCGTCCGCAAATTTGCTGAGAGTGCAATCCACACCATCCTCCAGATCATTTATGAAGATATTGAACAAAACCAGCCCCAGGACCGACCCTTCGGGCACTCCACTTGATACCGGCTGCCAACTAGACATGGAGCCATTGATCACTACCCGTTGAGCCCGACAATCTAGCCAGCTTTCTACCCACCTTATAGTGCATTCATCCAGCCCATACTTCCTTAACTTGCTGACAAGAATACTGTGGGAGACCGTGTCAAAAGCTTTGCTAAAGTCAAGAAACAATACATCCACTGCTTTCCCTTCATCCACAGAACCAGTAATCTTATCATAAAAGGCGATTAGATTAGTCAGGCATGACCTTCCCTTGGTGAATCCATGCTGGCTGTTCCTGATCACTTTCCTCTCATGCAAGTGCATCAGGATTGATTCTTTGAGGACCTGCTCCATGATTTTTCCAGGGACTGAGGTGAGGCTGACTGGCCTGTAGTTCCCAGGATCCTCCTTCTTCCCCTTTTTAAAGATTGGCACTACATTAGCCTTTTTCCAGTCATCCGGGACTTCCCCGGTTCGCCACGAGTTTTCAAAGATAATGGCCAATGGCTCTGCAATCACAGCCGCCAATTGCTTCAGCACTCTCGGATGCAACTCGTCCGGCCCCATGGACTTGTGCACGTCCAGCTTTTCTAAATAGTCCCTAACCACCTCTATCTCCACAGAGGGCTGGCCATCTCTTCCCCATTTTGTGATGCCCAGCGCAGCAGTCTGGGAGCTGACCTTGTTAGTGAAAACAGAGTCCTATGCTTGCTCAGGGCACGTCCCAGGTTTGGCCTTCCCTGACCAAGCTGGAGCTTCCCCTTTTGTGTAGGGGTCACTGTCCAAGCCTTCCGCTGCTCAGGGGTTCCCAGCAGTTCTGCTCCAGTTCTCCTCACAACTCAGCTCTCTCTCACAGGGCTCCTCTAGCTCTGGCCCAAGCAACTCTTGCCAGTGCTCCCTGTCTCTGTCTGAGCCTCAGGCAGCTCTCACCCGTCCCTCCTGTGTCTGACTGTGCTCTCCAGGTCTCGGACAGCTCTCAACCACCAATCTCCTCACTTCAGGACCCAGCTGCCCTCTTTTAAGCCCAACTGGGAGTCAGTTGACCAGTCACAGGTGCACTGGCCTCTTGCAAGGCCAGTGTCACCCTGTGACACTGTCCATCTCCTGTCAATGCCAGGTTGTTCCCTACAGGAGATTTTCTAGTCCATTGTCCAGTCTAACTGTAAAGGTTTCCAGCAATGGGGCTTTCTCCACATCCCCTGGGAGACTCTTCTGCAACTGACTGGAGTGGAAGAAGGTAGTTATTGTGTATTACAAATGTTTTCTTACATATTTCTCTCTGAAAAGCAACCTATAAACAGCAGCATACGAATCCTAACAGGAACTCCCCGTGCTGTATGCTAGATGCTCCAGTTCTTTCCCACATGAGTACAAAGATTCCTCCTTCGAATGGGGGTCCGGTCTTCCTGCTTCACACCCCTGCCCCATTTTGTGGCAGTTAATGAAGAGCCAGATCAGCCCAACAGACTACAATTTTATGTCCCTATCCTGAGTCTGAACCCTGTAGTGGCATGTCAGAAATTGCTTAGATCAAAAAGCCAATGTAGTTGGCTCTCCATCCCTGTCACCAGTCAGCGTGCTGCCCTTCCACTGTGCCTGGCCAGCACATAGCTGCAGCTCCTCCTTACACCCACTGTCAATGCTGCAACCTCTACTGTCCAGAGATTGGACAGTAGCTTTTCTGAGGTCCCCTTTGCTGCTCCTGCCTCCACCACCCATCCACCTGCCTCATTCCTCACCTACCTCTCCCATGCTGCTCTGCCTTTTCTCCCTTGATGCCCAGGACCCCACATCCCAGCTGCCACCATGTACTTGACCCTTACTCCTTCAGGCTATACCCCCAACTACCACATATTCCTGCCCCTTTGCTCATGAATTAAGGTGTGAGAGTTAACATTCCGTTTCTTTTCTACTCAAAAAGACCTGCAGTGTCCTCTAAAATCCCTGCCCTTGAGGCCCAGGATTCACAGGCCTGCTGGCGAACATGGCCCTGTGCAGAAAGAAGCTTTAGCAGAGCTGTGTTAATGCCTCTTTTCCTCCCCTTGGCATGGTCCCTGAGGGTGAGCGCCTCCCCAGGCTTGTTGTTGCCAATATTACCAGATTCCTCAGCACCAGATTCTGTTTCTTCTGGCTGCTTCCTCTTCTGGGCTTTGGCTGGACTAAGTTTCTGGCCTTTGGCTCGCCCTTCCCTGCAAAAAGAACAATGTCTGGAGGCAGTTCATACGCAACCTTCCTACCCAGGTCCCTGTGCTGGGGACTCTGGAGCAGACACAAAACCCTATTATGCTGGGGGAAGCAGAAAGGCCAAGTACCCGTCAACATCTGCAAAAAGAGAGGGTAGTGGTTGACGTCTCCCATGTTTTTGAAGCTGCACATTGGCTGGCAGTGCACCAACACAACAGTGGTGTTGACTTCTTGGGAATGTATGTGTCCAATGAGGTGCAATTAGTCATGCTGGCTGCCACTAGAGAATAGGGATCAGGGAGAAAGACTGAATTACCCCACCAGGATTCAGGCACTAGGACTAATCAGTGAATGGATTATGAGTTTTACAAAATGCTCCGTGACACTGGAAAACCTCAGCATTGGAGGTTTGAACAGTGATTTTGTGAAAACGGTCCAACATCATACATACATATCATAAAATGTTGTGGGGCTTTTGTTTGAAAGTGGGATCATTTCTGAGGGAACGTGGACCCAATTTAACTCAAAAATGGTCCTATTCGGTGAAAAACAATCTTGAAATTTTCAAAATATTCTTTGGATGAAAATCAGTTTTGACCATTTCTCCAAAACTCAAGGCATTTTCCAGGCATGAAAAAAAAATTGTAAATATTTTCATGAAAAGTTTTGATTCTAAACATCCATAGTTTCACTCCTTTCTTCTATCTGCTTTCATTTGCTCTTAAGTTTTCCTGTTATCCCAAGCACTGCCCTCAGGCCTGACAGAAGTCCTCCCTGGAGGTGACATCCAACTTTCTCTTCACAGTAACTGGGGGGAAGGAGGAGGATGGGAGGAACCTATATCTTAGAGTTAAGCTGACACCAAACAGGGGCAGTGATCTACAGCTGATCCTCTATTTCAAGTGTTCTCAAACTGGGGGTTACGGGGTTATTACATGGGGGGGTCACAAGCTGTCAGCCTTCACCCCAAACCCTGCTTCACCTCCACCATTTATAACAGTGTTAAATATTTAAAAAAAATGTTTTTAATTTATAAGGGGGTGGGTCTCACTTAGAGGCTTGCTTCTGTAAAAGGGGTCACCAATACAAAAGTTTGAGACACACTGCTTTATTCGGTCAGGAGAGTGTCTACCTTCGAGTGTTCTTCCCATGTTCCCGGAATCCCTTAGCAAATGGGTTGTTGTCAATCTTGAGTTTTGTGATCTACAAGTAGACATGAGATCCAGTATTAGAATGCGCAGCTGCCCATGGTGCCATGTTTGTTTTGTACCACTCTGAAGCAAGATCCCTGGCACTAACAGCTGCTCTATGGATAAATATCTATCCTGTGGTCTCCATCTGAGTGCCTCGCAGCTTTCCTGTATTTATCCTCACAACAACTCGCTTTACAGAAGGGGAACTCAAGTGTGGAGAGAATAAGTGACTTGGGCAAGTTCACACAGGAGGTCTGTGGCAGAGCAGGCAACTGAATCTGGATCTCCCAGGTGCCAGATGAGTGCCTACCCACTGGTTTATCTTTTCTCTCCACATTAATTTAAAATTTAATTTCAATTTCAAATTCAATTTAAGCAGCAATAAAGGCCCCACTTTAAGTCGTCAGATACAATAAATTCAGAGTCTGCAAAGTACTAAAACACCAGCGCTAGAGATCCATGCAATACTGCACTCAAATTGCTGGAGAAATGTCCCTCCATCTCCAGCTGATAGAGATTTCTCTACAGGAGGTGCACAGGTGACAAGGGGTGACAAGGGTACTTATGGGCCACAAAGGGCAATGGAGGATCTTTTCGCTTGGGAGCAGGTTCTGGTGTTAGGGACAGGGTATTTCCAAGGGAGCGGAAGGCTGGTCTGCTACACTCTACCTGTTCATTTTGGTAGGCAGTGACAGAGGTGAAGACAGTCTCAGGGAAGCTGAACATCTGGAAGATGCTCCAGCGGGCACTGAACAGGTCGTCTGCCTGAACGATGTGGAAGCGAGGCTTGTAGCGGTGCATGGAGTGAAGGATGATCTGGTGGAGAGGGAGAGAGGAAGAATTCCATTTGCAGCTTGGCTCAGTAGGCTCGCTATTACCATATTCTGTAGTTGCCAACCACCCCTCAACAGTGACCAAGTCTTCTCTGTGATCATTCAAGCTCCATCGGTCTTTAGTCATGGATGTTTTCTGAGGGAACCCAGGAACTGGGGTCTCCTCGGATATTCCAGCATGTGGCAGCATAAACCGAGCCCATCTCTGGAAGCTGGTGAAAGGGGGAATATTGCACATTCTGAGTAGGGTGCCTCCATCTTCTAGTTGCACGACTAGGGCAATAAACCTCGTGGACTTGCAGTGGGGGTAACAGAGTGTGGAAGGAAAGAAGTTTTAGCCTTCCTCCACTTGACCTGCTACCATATCCTGAGTCAATGCTTTGAGTCATCAAGAGCCACCAAACCTATGGGGCTACAGTCAGTAGGCTGAAGAGTCTGTACTGCCTACAGATACCCTGGCCCTGCAGCACAAACCCTCCCACAGAGATGTCATACTGCCCATTTCCCATGTGTGCAAAGGGAGTTTTCACGTAAGTTTCCAAATCACGTAATCTCTCATGACACCGACATTCTATTTGGAACCGAATCCCCCGTCCCGCAAATGCCGAGATAACAAGTTCCAGGGAGCAGAGACAAACCCAGCTCCCATCTTACGTGTCCATGTTGATCCAGGGTATTGTTGGTGAGCTTCAGCTTTTGGAAGGAGACAGGTTCTTTCATCCAGTGGCTGCCGGGAGCTGGAGAGTCTGGATGGATGTATGTACGGCAGGGGAGCTGTGGCTCTGCTTTTCCAGCGACTTCCCACTGATCCTTATTCCACTGGGGAAGGCAAAGCAGGAAATTCCGTATCAAAGCAACCATGACTCCAGCGCCTTTGCTTCAATGCTTAAGGCTGCGGAGCAGCGGTGTCCAAACTTTTCCTGTCATCCCCCCCCACCAGTAATGGAGTCTGTCCGCATCTCGCCTCCATTATTGCACAGCCAAGGCTTCCTCAGCAGAGGAACTTGGGCTGAAGGCAGAGCTGGGGGTGGGTGGAATAGCTCAGTGGTTTGAGCGTTGGCCTGCTAAACCCAGGGTTGTGAGTTCAATCCTTGAGGGGGCCATTTAGGGATCTGGGGCAAAAACTGGGGATTGGTCCTGCTTTGAGCAGGGGGTTGGACTAGATGACCTCCTGAGGTCCCTTCCAACCCGGATATTCTATGATTCTATGAACTGGGGACGAGGGAAGAGCTGGCCTGGGGGCAGAGAGGGAATGAGGGCTAGGCTGGGGGCGGAGCGGAGCTACAGCTGCAGATGGGGCCTGAACAGAGCCGCGGCTGGGGCCGAAGCTGGGCTGGGGCGGAGTGGGGCTTGGTGGCACTCCCTCCCTGCCCCCCATGGGGGTTGGGCATGGCCTCGCCGTGTACCCCACTGAATGTTGCTGAATATGCCTCCTATGGGGGTGCACCCCACAGTTTGGGGACCACTGCTGTGGAGATCTCTGACACTGGAGCGTGACTGACTGCTGTCACAGAGGCACTATATAATGCTCCCATGTCAGTGTCCAAGTTCAGGCCCCAGTTGCTCGCTCTCTCTCTCCTACCTTCAAAGCACTTTGCAAACATTAAGTAACTAACAGCTGCATGGTTATTGTGTCTGTGATTCAAAATGAAATTTGCAGAGTTTACAAATTTAAAAAAAAGGTTATTTTTCTAGCAGCTAGCTGAATCTAGCTGCAGTGCTGGCAAATGGTGGCTGATTCAAAGAGAAGCATAAATCCTCCAGAGACCATCTAATGTGCAGTGCTCTGTGGGTCATTTATTCCTAACCCGGGCTGGTGAGCAACTAGTGCTTGGAGCATACAGATGGATTTGTCCTGTGCAGGGGGCCAGGACACAAGCCCCATTTAAGATGTATGATGGCTTCAGTGGTGCCTAGGCTTTACACTGCAGAGGGGTTGATTTCACTAAGCAGAAAGAGCAGACAGAATAATTTTTTAAAAGTATTTACCTTGTACCTGAAGTTGTCCATCGGCACAAAATCCACCAGCATGAGGTACTTAGCATAAGGGATCAAGCCAGTGACTTTGACTTTGCACTGCGGAAACATTCGTCTGAAGAAGAAATAAATTCGACATTATAAAAACTATTTGGGTTTCCTTTAATGGCCCAGTCAGGTATTAGGTCTTGGTTGCTCTCTGTCAGGTAAACTGCTGGTGAGAACAGCACTAGTGGAGCTGTGAGCATTTTTACCAGCCTATTGTCTAATCCAGCTCCGGGCAGGTCTAGATGACACAGTGGTTAAAAGGCCAGCAGTTGCAGGCGGCCTGTCTATTCTAGTGCTCCTACTGTTACAACCCCCATAATGTAGCAGTGGGAAATTTAAGAACAAGTTAGTGTAGCCCAGGTTTCAGGCTTACACTGTTTCTAGTCCTGGTGCAACTGTAGCAGAGATGGAAAACAGCTTAGAAACAGTTCTGTGTAGGTGGCACCCATTTGAAAATCTATCTAGCTCTCTCCTAGCAAGTCCCCACCACCTCCATTCCTCTTTGTGACCCTGAAAGAGTCTTTAGCCCCTAGGCTGTAAGGACTTGTCTCCCAGCTCTCCCTACCCACTGAAGATCCTGTGTCAGGTCTCAGAGGCTCTGGCACCCTCTCTGCTGGCTTCTCCTTGCACAATGAATTAAAATTCCACATACTCTAGCTGTAAGCTCCAGAATGTATCATTCACTCCAGGGCGTGCAGGATTTCAATTTAAGAGCAGCCCGGGCCCCAGATCCTGTCTTTTCCTTGCCTTGTTCTTGTTCACAGACACAGAATGAATGCCATACATTCAGCTCTCATCTTCCTTTGCAGTGTTCATCTTGAGTGCCAAGTCCCCAACCTGGCCATCAAGAACATCCCAAATCTTTAGTCTATCAACGAGCCCCAGATTAGCTTTTTGTCTATTATATTCAAATGATTTGCCTGCAATGCAGCATCAATATGTGCTCATGAGGCAAGTGGGATCTAATACGCAATCCTTGTGCGCCAGTTTCACAGCAACGGGGAGGGAACGCTGAAACTGCTACCTACAGGAGCTACCGAAAGGGGTTTTTCAGGGCACCAGGCCGTTTTTCAGGGCTGAGCCCTGGCACCTCTAGGCTTGGCAGTTCATACCCCTGGCATCTCCGGGCTTGTCGCATCAGTTATAAAAATAAAAAATTGCTTGAGCCCCAGCACCTCTTTCATTAAAAAATTAACCACTGGCACCAGATGCTCAGTGACCTGGATGATATTCCTAATTCAGAGTTTATGAGCCTTCAGTAAACCCTGACGCTGCACTTGTTCTGCAAGGAACTGGGAAAGGGAAGGAGAAGGGTAACAATATAATCGGCTTAAAAAGCAACCGAAGAGTGGCCTTTCCAAAGTGACATCGTAGGAAAGCTCTGGAATGCAGTTTGCAGGGAGAGGGCATATGCTGCTTTCTGGCCTTCCTTACCTGCCAGACTTGGTGATGATCATCTCAGTTCCTACTTGATGGAACTGCACCCAGAGGTCCATGTCTTCTAGGGTAACCACAATGGAGCTCTGAAGGTAAGACTCCAGGCTGGAGGAAGGAAGTGCCTCACACTGAGCTTTCACATCTACCAGGAGAGAGTAAAGAGGATACCTCAGACAGTGAGGAGGAAAGTCAACATGAAATAGCACCATAATGCTTCAGGAGACACAGCTTTGGGAATCAGCATCAATACCAGTGCCTCTCAGTGTCAGTGCCTGAAAGTGTCCAGTTGCAGAGTTTCACATAGTGACGTAGTAGACTCATCCAGTGTACGTCGTCACCACTCCACCTCGTGACTGGCCTCCCAGAACTATTCAACCACTTCTATATCACAGCTTAGGGAGCTTTCCTTTAGTTCCGATAGCAGAAACCTACGTTTTTAGTGCTGTAGATGCCTGGTTTATTCCCACTAACAACGGTGGAGTCTCTGTGTGGTGTGTGGTCACAATGGGCTACACTGAGATAACTTGCCTGCAAAGACCTTTGGCTATCCTGGCTCAGTAAACAGACAGGTTGCCTGTTGAAGTTGTTTTTCAGGGGGCAATATCCTCGTTGGTCGAGATTTAGGCTCCGTACATTGGGGTAGTCAATTGGCAAACTGCAGGCCAAATCCAGACCACCAGATGCTATTATGCAAAATATTTTTATTTATTTATTTACTTACTTACTTATTCTTACCTTTATTGTTATTGCCATGTGAAAAATGTTTCTCTAGAGTCTGGACCTTGACAATACTTGGACCAAGAAATCTGGACCTTGACAAGAAATAATTGACTCCCCCTGCCGTACATCATGCTAAGTTTACTTGTTTTATTCAGTACTCGGACGGGGATCCACAATGCTGTACATTTCACTCTACCAGTGTTCTTATGTTCTTGCGAATACAGACTAACACGGCTGTTACTCTGAAATATGTAATCACGGTCACACAAAATATTTTATAGAGAGATAGTAAATTGAAAACTACGAAAAATGGGAAGATTTTAAGTGGCATGGAGGGGGAGGGGAAGGGGAGAGAATGCTGGATCGACGGGGCAGCACAAGTGACATAAGCAATCCCAGAGGACAGTGAAAAAAGGACAGATAGAAGAGCCAAACCTGAGGAATGAAGTTGGTAGATAGACAAGAGATCAGAAAGGGAGGGCGGAGCTAGACCATGGAAGGCCATTTTGAAACGTATTTGCTAGGGCTAGGAAGTCAGTTAAAAGGGTGGAGAATGGTCCCATGTGCAATACAACTTCAACCATGCCAGAGGAGTCATTCGCAATATGACTCCATTTTATAGTGCAGTCAGGGATTAACTATGTTCCTGAGCCATATGGACCTCTGAGCAGGAATCTATCCCACAGATGGGATCCTATTCTTACAGAAAATTTTAAATTCAGGTGAGTGACAAGAAAGCCAGAGATATGGGACTTCACAGAGACTGAGAGGCAGTCAAATAGGCAAGAAGCAAAGGGATCACTAAGTAATTCCCTTTGAATTTTTTTAATAGAGATCTCAAATCATGCAAACACTTTTGGGAAGGTATGGCACAACTCATATTTTCAGAGAGACAAAAAGTTGGTTGCTTTTTCCCTTCCTATATTTCAGCCCAAACACCTGGGAGAGCATGTCTGGACCTGACGGTTTCCCCCGTAAGGTAACTTTGGGATGTGAAAGGTCTTTTTGCTCTTTGCAGAAGTGCTAGTTTACCTTCTAAATTATATGCACCTCATGGCTAGTTTTTGGATGAAGGCATGTTTTGCTCAGTATTTGTAGACTGTGGGAAAATAAAGCTCACTTGCTTGCCATGAAATGAAATTTTAATTTTTCACCATAACTTTGTTTCATTTGGGGATGTTCTCCCCACACTGGTCTGACATACACTCTAATTCCTGTTGTTCTGAGGGACCTGGTAATGACAAAATAGAGCCCAATATTGTTAGGGAATGTTTTGGTCTTGCAGAGTATAGCGAATTCAACTGTGCTTTAAACTTTGTTCCTGAACTGTGTAACAACCCTAAGTACAAGGCTGTCGCAGAGTTTGGAAACAGTTAAAACATGATTCAGCCCCTTTACACTATAAGACCAAAATACATTTTAGTCATGTCAAAGGCTACTGTGGTGAAATGTGATCCCCCATCACAGTAATTATAAATGTTATTAAAGCTAATGTTAAAGTTATATAATACACAGGTTAATACACTGTAGACAGGATCACTAATGCTATCTGATGAAGTCTGGACCCAAAGCCCAATTCCATTCCTTGGTCTAAAACCTGACCACACTGAAGTTAGCGGCAAAACCCCACTGGTTTCTGGCGGGTCAGGGTTTGGCCCATGGTCTTATGATAATGTTGGTATTAATCAAATATCTGTGACTCTTCATTTGAAGGTATTCAGAACAGCAATGCTGTTATCAAGTTAACAAAAGCAGGTCCACTTTTGCTTAACAGAGAGTGATACATTATCAGCCATCCACAGCCATTTATTTTAACAGAGGATTGTCTCAGCCTGCATCAGGTCCTATATAGAAACAAGGGAATTTATCACCTCATTACAACTTTCCTGAGCAACATCTTTAAACAAATACACATGCAAAGTAGCCAATTATTTCCAGGGAAAGCAGACCCTTTTCAGGATACATCTTTCCATGCAAGAAGTCCAGTACAAACTAAACAGGTTGTTTCCACAAGATTAGGATACAAACACCATTTAAAAACAATTCTGACAGTTTGCAAAGGCCTTTAGGTGTTTAAAAAAAAAAAGAAAAAAGGGCCCTCCACCCTTAGACTTTTTCTGCTTTGATCCAACATTAATGAACTGGCTAAGAAGTGACACCTAATTGGCTCACTAACATTAGCCTGTTAACATCTTCTTACTAAGGCTTTTCTCATATCCTCTAGCAGAGACATGAAAGCTGCAATGAGATTGTGCATTTTGTTGTTCAGTGCAGAGCACATATCAAAAGGAATTACAATAAAATTGGGCTGATTTTCAACAAGCCACTGTCCAGAAACAGATACGTGCAAACAGATTTGATTGAATTTATAGATTACAAATGATAGGTAATAATAATTCCTTTCCCCAACTGTATTCTACAGTTAGCATTTTTGTAAACAAATTCAAGACCAGCAAATGAGATACTGGGAAAAATTCTGGAAGTCCTTACTCATGGAAGACATATGGTGAAGTCAATGGGAATTAAACTCAGTGAGAGTTTTGCCTCAATAACTATTGAATTAAAAACCAAATACAGATCTCGGAATCAGGCTCCATAGGAATGAACCCACAATGAGTGAAATACTATAGAAAACAGCAGCAAGGCCATATTTATAATCAGCAGTGGGGCAAAGATTTTAAAAGGTAAAACATTATTTTGGTGCCTCAATTTTTGGGTGCCCAAACTTGAGATACCTGAAAGGGGCAGGAGTTTCAGAGACAGGGTGGGTCTGTGCTTGGATCTGGATCTGAATCATGATAGATTCTACTGATGGATCCACATAGTGACCCAGTGGGGCTCCACACAAGCACAGGGGTCTGCTGATGCAGAGCTATTTGCAGGATCTAGCCTCCAGTCTGATTTTGCAAAACCAAAGCCACCATGTTTTTGCCCATCTCTAATCAGCAAACAGCCAAACATTTATTTCCCTTCTGACCATGCCTTGATACTGGAATGGAACCATCTTGTGGAAAGGTTTGACACACACTGTTCAAATAGTAACTTGCAAGTGCAAGGCCCATATGGGACCAGCTCATAACCTTAAAAAGAAACTTTCTCGCTCATGGGGGGACGCTTAGTTTATATTTGTAAAGTGCTTTGAGATTTGTGGATGGAAGATTCTAGAGAAGTGTGCCAGAAAGTAATCCAGCCTTCTTCAGTGAATCCCCTAAACATGCCACAGTGCTGAGCTACTGGAAGGTTTGTGGTGGATTTCCTGTGACATGTATAGGACAGGGTCTGCGTGCCCTGAAAATCTCCAGTAAGACACAGGATAAGGATTTCTTCTCCAATGACCATATCTGTGAAAGAAATCTTGTCAATAATTCTGACCCCCCAAAAGGCTCCCAGGCTTGTAAATGACAATAGAAACACCCCATTCATTAAGTGGGAGAGCTCTCAATCTCCTGGAATTGCAATGCTTTTGGCAAAAACTCGGGAGAGTGGAAGGTTCATCACAGTTTATCCAGTCCCACATTGAGTGTTTCATAAGTGCTATGGCTTTATTTCTCACTGGTCATCAGGACTGTTTCTGATTTCTAGTGCAGTGTGATACAAAGAATTATATGAGAAAATAATTTTTTTAAAATTGGAACCCTTAGCTAGATACAATGGTATAAGATAGACTATTCCCTTCATTCTACATCCAATATCTGTAAAGTCAAAGTCCTGCTAGATGTAGCAGAAATCACTATTATACTCCAATATTAATTACAATGCGGATTTTTAAAAAACAGCTACGGTTGAGATGAAAATTATTTGAGTCACATATCTACCTAAGCTCTTCCAAATGAATCAGCACAGTGTGGGGGTGGGGAAGGGAAGCAGAGGATAGCTAGCCTTTCGAAACGTGTACATGAAATGCGTACACCAAAGGGGTAAATGATCTGCAGCCCTCATCCAAAGTGCAGAACCTTAGGTCTACATTCATTTGGGTCCCAGTTACATCACTGAATGGAGTTCTCTCTGGATTGACACTAGTGTAACTGAGATCAGAATCTGACCCTTGTTCTCCCAGTGCTAACCCGCCATTACACACAATCTGTTTACATCACAATTAGAGAGATTTTACATGGTGTTGTTAAAAAGGACTGATGAACAGAAATAAAAAAAGTACGTAAATAAAAATCCTTGGCAATCAATACAAGAAACAACATGTTGCCCCCCAGGGAATGAAAGCTTATGGAGATCATGACATATGCCTGCCTGGTGCTTTCATTCTTGGAAGGCAGAGAAAATCCAAAACCAAGCTGACTGTGTAATACAAATCAGAAATGTCTTTATCCCCTTAACAACATAATATACAAATATTTTAGATTTCTATCGGGCCTTTCATCCCAAAGGAACCCAAGGTGTTTCACAAACCGGACACACAGCATCAGCAGCCCTCTGCATATGCTCACACTGTACAAGTCAATGGTGACTGGGGAATTTTGGGCAAAGACATTGAGGCAAATCCCTACTAGTCTTACAAAAAGTGACAGGAGATCTCAAATGTCCACAGGGAGCAGACATAACCTCAGTTTGTCCTCTGCTCCTGTGGGATGGTTTAGAAAACTCAATGTTACCCACAAATGCTGATGACCCAGTGAGTAATGCTTCTTCCCCTCCATCTAAAAAAAATTATAGCCCACCTCTACCACAATTCTAGATCCACCCCGCACACTAAGACATGGAAGAGTCACCTACCAGGTAAAGCTTGCATTTTTCCATGTACTGTGAAGCCAGAGAAGTTGTGAAAGTCACTGTAGGAGAGAGATCCACCAGAACTCTTATATCATGAAAACCAAAACAGTCCAGTTCAAAATCAGAAGGCTTGATTTCCCAAAGAAAGCGAGCACCCTTCTGTGATCCAGTGTCAAGAGTGACTGGGGCTAGGATGGGACTCCAAGCTAAGCTAGCCAAGGTGAGTTCCTGTTTTATGAAGGCTAATGCGCAGGGAGGAGCTTCTCCCCAGGGCTGTCCCCTTGCAGTCCTTTGATGTCCAAAGGGACAAAGAGAGGAAGGATTTGCAGCAATGGCTGGGGCTGAGGGAAGAAAATCAAAGAGAATTAACATGGCTTTGACATACAGGAAACCCTACAGGGGAAATGCACCTTGATTTACTGCTAACACACTTTTAAACAAATAGAGACAAGACCAAAAATGCCAGCTGAAGATGTACCTACAAAAAATAACTTAATTGCAGACAACAGAGGAGATTTCCCTCTGGCAGTTTTGGGGTTTGGATCAAACTTTCATTTCCCAAACAGATTTCTGCATTCGGTTTCGTTTAACTGTTGAAACTGTGGACTGTATCAATTCAGGAAGACAATGATTTTTAAAATGCTGATTCCCCTAAGATGAATGAAATAACTGTCTGATGTAACCTTTCACTCTCATAACACATTACTGAAATATCCCTTTTCTTTTGTCAGTCGAGGTCTTCAACCCCATTGGTATTTGACCTCAGCAGAAATTCAAGGGAACACCAAAGCGTTACCTGCTGACTATATCTGTCCCTTCAACAGGGCTCGGCAATGTAATTTATTTTCTTTTTTATCACATCAATTTTCTATTGCATTGTACCCATTGATAGAACAGAAATGTATTCTCTTTGGACAAATCCTGACGCTCTCACTACACTCAAAGGTTTTGCTGGCACACCTCTGTTGGTCAGGAGTATGGGTTTTTTTGCTGACATAGGTATGCTGGCAAAAGTGTGGAGTCGGCTATACTAGCAAAAAAGTCCTTTGGTCTGTATAGTGCGTATTGCTTGGTGAACTAGTATAAGTTTACTGGCAAAAGGAATATTTTGCTGGTATTAACTGCATCTCTATGTGAGCAAGGTAATATCTTTTCCTGAACCAACTTCTGTAGGTGAGAGAGACAAGCTGTGTGTAAGCTCGAAAGCTGGTCTCTCACTAACAGAAGTCGGTCCAATAAAAGATATTACCTCGCCCACCTTGTCTCTCTAATGTCGTGGGATCAACACGACTACAACAATTCTACACCAGGGTAACCTTTTAAGTGTAGACAATACAAGATCCAGTGTTTGTATTCATTCAGTCACTGAATTCAAGGCTGAGTAGAAACTAATGACTTCAAGTTTGGCCCTTAATGAGTTTATCCTGAGAGTGTGACCAATAACATTTGTTCTTACAAGTGCTAAGAGATGGCTAATCAATTCTCATTCTTCAGGACATAAACTGACCACCACACAGCCAAGAAAGGGATTTCTTTGCATCCATGTACAGCATTGCATTATTGGCTATGTATATTAGGGGCTAAGGGTGGAGGCTCAAATACTGATCACTGTCAAGGCCGGATATTTGTCTTGATGGACCAGAGTCTGATTCCATTGGCAAACTCTTGTGTTCCAATCTTCTATTAATTTCAAATGGCATGATTAGATTGCTGTAGCTGATTTAGGGTCTGATCCTTCTCCCTCTGAAATAGACACAAGTTTTGTCACTGACTTTAATGGCAGCAGGACCAGACCTTTAGTTTGGTGCATGAAATACATATTTTTAACATGCCTATTCCTTTATTGGGCTTTTGTTTAAAGTGGATGTTAGCATAGTTAATATTAATTCAGAAATAAATTAAATCGTGATAAAAGATACCTTCAGCAATAGTAGTTAGGAGCCTGAGATTACTTATCTTTGAACCCCAGTATGCCACTCCCCTCCTCTCAGTTTATTTACACTTATCTCAGTCACACACACCACGACTAGATCTCAGGATGTAACCAGCGCCTGCTCTGGTTTTAATAAAAGGGATTTTTCTCTTCTCCTTTATTGCAACTCATTGTCATCTGCAGTAACTTGGCTATGGTAGGTAGGTCCTTCTACCCCAACACAGCACTAATGATATGAATGGATCCAAATCTTGAACATTCTGTAGGGATGAAAATCCAAACTCTTATTACCACAGGGCCAAATCCTGAGACCCTTACACTCAGACAAAATTCCCCAGTGATTCCTGAGTAAACACTGAATCAAGGCCTCAGGATTTGGCCCAGAAAGGGTTCAAATAACATCATTTGCAGTCCACTTCTGTAATCACTACCCCATTGCCCAAGACCAGCGTATTGTGCTTTGCATTGCTGAAAACTGGACAGCACTGGTAATGGTGTCTTTCTGTTTCTGTGGGTTGAGACTGAAAATGTTGCTCCTTGCCTCACTTTATCTAAGGGCTGGAAATAAAAATATATAACCCCACCCTAGACCCCAGTTCCTGCACTGGTAAGCCCAGGAACCTTCCTCTTGTTTCTGCTACATATGGGGAATTTTAACACACTGGAGCTGAGGTGCCCAAGAATGTGCTAGGCTGATGGGGGATTTCTATTCTCATGGGAGTGTGGGCCATCTCTAGGAGCACATTGCACTCTGGGGCATCCCAGTCCTGAAGGGGTAATGTGCCAGCCCTTAGCACAGTGAGATCAAGAAGAATGTTTTTTGAGTAGTTGTAGAGTGACAGGTTACTGACGCCTGGGAAAACTTCACCTGAGGAGGATTTTTGTGGGAAGGGTTAGTTTACTGGTCAGGTCCCTTGAAGAACCAGGAGCAATCTACCTGACTGCCCCTTAAGATGGGGGCGGGAGGATGTCAAACAGAAGACCACAGATTTTTCCCCTGCACAGGACAGCTAGGGACATCTCTAGAATTGGGGAGCTCAGCCCTTTAAAGGGAGGTTACTGTTTGGCAGTGGAAAGAAGGTCCTATGGGGAAGGAGAGTCAACTCGGTTTTGGGAAAAGGAAGGATGACCTTGGGGTAAAGGCAATGGATGCGGGGGGGCACAAGATCTGGGGCCTATTCCTAGAGTGAGGCTTGGTCTACACTACTAACTTCTATTGGTATAACTGAGTGACGTAATTATACTGACCTAATCCCCCCGTCCCATGTAGACATAGCTACTGCCTCTCAGCGCAAGTGAAGATCTCCCGCCTCAGCTCCAGCTGTGCCGCTGCAGTGCTGCAGGTGTAGACAAGCCCTAAGAGGCACAGATGTTGCAAAGCTGTTCAGGATAAGGGACTTGCATTGGCTCTGATTTCTTTGGTAAGCGGTGGTCCCCTTGTTCTCATCCTGCCATAGGGAAGAGGGCATATTATCTCCTGAAATCTAGGCAAAGGTGATGAGAGCATGGAAAATAAACCAAATAGACAGGTAATGACAAGAGTGGGTCCCTCACCCTGTATAGGCTGACTGTGGCTCCGGAGGCTCTGGATAGAAGCAGCTTTGGGACAAGGAACAACAGAGACTCCTCAATTGTATGTTAAAAAGAACATGAAGAAGATCTGAAGACTTCAGTTCTTCCAGCCCCAGTGACACAGCAGCAAGCAGAACAGTACTGAAAATGACTCTTGTTGCTCTCCCCACTGATAAGGGGGAAGCAGCCACTGAATCCTCCTTGTCAGCCCTGTTTTTCTAGTGACACTTTTTCTGCCATAGAAAGGCATATGAGGGCCGTAACCAGAGGATATGTCTACACTGCAATAAAAGACCCACAGACATGGCTGCAGCTGGCCCAGATCAGCTGACTTGGGCTCATGGGGCTCGGGCTGTGGGGCTGTACAATTGCAGTGTAGACTGCCCGAGCCTGGGCACTGATAATCTGGGAAGGGGGAGCGTCACAGAGCCCAAACTCCAGCATGAACCCAAACATCTACACTGCAATTTTTTGCTCCACAGCCCAAGCCCCATGAGCCCAAGTCACTGACTGGGCTCTGAGAGCCTGAGATATGCCATCACTGCAGAAGATGGGAGAAGAAAGAGAAAAGAGGGTCCAGTGGTGAGCTGGACCTCAGTCAACAACTGCACAGCAATAGCTCCACTGGGGATTTCAGACAAGTGCACCACCAGACTGTCCAATGTATCAGGACTTACTGCATACACCAATAAAAGGCATTGCACTATCTCCCTCGTCTGCTTCATCTGGACGCACCGTATTGGTATTTCTGGCAACATATATTTTCTGCAAACGCCCATTCCTTTCATCTCCTCCCAGCTGATTGATGGGGAGGTGGAGTCATTAATTACCAATTACTAGTTAACAGCTAGTGCGCTCTCAGCCATTCTAGGAGATAGAGAGGATTTAAAAAGGGAAGAAAAGTGAACTTGTTATAATTGCTAGAAAGTGTGGCTAATAGCAGCAAAACCCATGAAATTCACCACCGCCAAGGTGGAATTTAACACATTACCCTCTGTCTGTCTGTCCCCAGTGTGCCTCAGGCTGTTCACTGAGAAATCAGATGTGAAGGGCTGGCCTCTAACAATTCATGGGCAAATTGGATGGGTGGGAGGGATGAGGGGGAAGGAGAAGGATGGCTGGGGGTGGGGAAGTGAAAGGTGAAAGTCAGTGACGTGTACAGCTCTGTGCCCAGCACATTTACAGCAGTAGGTAAAGATCATATTGTACCTGACTCTAAACAGGAGCTGCCCCCAGCATCCTGAAGGGAATGAGGAGGGGAAGGCATATGGCATATGCCACTGGATATGGGATGAAGGGGAGGAGCAAACCCAGCATTTATTTTTGTCTCTCCAATGAGCTCTCAGTGCTTTTAACAAAACCACCTTTTTCTGGCCAATTTCATAGCATGTGAAGAGTTTTCAATGACAATTTCAACCCTCTCTCTGCCTTTTAGTAGCTAACACATAGCAGGACTTTGTGCTGAATTGGCCCACATGCATACATGTCACATTCACGACTTCTTTTGAACCACTCACATGCGGTATTGTCACAGTAAAGATCAGTATGTCAGCAACCCTGTAGCCTCAGTTGTTGGGGTTGGATCCTATAAGATGCTGAATGGGCTGCACCCCCACTTCTCAGCTGCAGCTCCTAGATCGCAAACACCTACCCAACATCTTCTGTGCCAGTAGGCTTGCCAGGTTCCAAGTTACTGTCAGGAATGTTGAGATGCAATAGACGTTCAGATGAGGAGTAATGATCCTTTTGGGTAAAGGTGGCCTTGAAAGTCACATGTGTTAAACCTTGTCACTGCCATCTCCAGTTCTGCTTGGTAGCCAGAGGTTCCTTAGATATAGGCCCCGGTGTATGCCACAGTTTCATGGCTGTGGAACTGGCTGCAGAGTTATGTGCCGGAACATGAGCCTTCATTTTTGTATTAAAAAAAAGACTGTTTCTAGCCCTCATGGTTGTTAAGAGAATGTTAAAAACATGAACTGGGTGTAACTGAAGCAGCGTGGTCTTCCTGAGTCTGCAAGCAGCCTGAAACAATGGCTCAGAGAAGTATGAACTGCAATACATTAATCTCAGTGGGTATTACTTCTGAAACCTAAAAATAGCAAAGTTGGCATTTTAACTATTAATCATTTTAGCAGGGACTAATGTGCTTATCCCAAACTGCCTCCTATGCTTCCCCAAATGCCAAAAGACCCAGCTGCCCACACCTCTCTTGGCCACCTTTGATATTAGTATTCGCACTGCATGCATGTATCTCTGGAAGAATGAAAATGTGGGGAGGGCCTAGAATTAATGGAATTTAATACAAAATAAACAGCCCGTGCTACTATCCTGACTCTTCATTAAAATCCTCCATTACATTTTTTCTAATGAATCAGACACACAATTTCCAGATGGCTATGGAATCCAGAGACACTGACATAAAATTTAGATCCAGCTTGCTGGTGGATACCCAGGGCCCTGATTATGCACACACAGACCCACCAGCAAGGAGAAGCATGCCCGCAAAGACAGAGCACACTGAATCCATTTGCCCCTAGAGGAGGTGGCAGGATTACTCCCTTTTAGGTCTGGAGCAGCAAACAATGGCACTAATGAACACTTCAGTATCTAAGCTAACTAACAAACAGTGTCCTGGCTAGACACTGACTTCAAACATCTCAGAAGGGACCGAGAAAAAAGAAAATGCAAAAATCGCTCTCTAAGCAGAGCAGACGCTTCAGCAAGAAATACATTTAGTGGACTGAGCAGAGAACTGGGAGTGAGGACTGAGAGATTCTATTCCTGATGTTCCCACTGACTCAATCTCACCTTGGGCAAGTTACTTAGGCTCTCTCTAGGGATTGGTTTCCTCAAACATGGGGACGTGAAGCTAAAATCAACGGATGTCAGTAAAGTGTTTTGAGATCCCCACATGAAGTGCTAGAAAAGTGTAAAGTATTGTTATTATTCAGAAAGACTCCCCGGTGAGCAGAACTTTCCACATGTTGGTTCAAAAAAATCCAATTTCCTCTCATGCTGTAGCATAAGGAAGGGCTTCTTGACAGCTGCTTACTACAGCTCAGGTGATGCAAACTTTTCGTTTGATGATGAGTATTTGCATTTTTTTAAGTGGACAATTTTGGTTGCTATTTCCCGGGAAATCAGCTGTCATACTTAGGTTTGTCGCTTGTTAAACATTCTGTTCAGATGTTCATAGCCCAGACCCATGAGAGAGGCTCAGCAGCAGGCCGGGGTTTGCGGGTCTGCTAAGCCACAAATTGCATTGGTCCCCAAACCATCGAGTGTTCGCAAAAAGCAAAATCACTTTTGGGAAAACAAAACTAGCTGAAAGGGTTAAACACGCTGGTTGGAGATAGCCTGTTGGTAACAGCTCCATGAACTGTGAGGCAGTGTGCTGTGTCCTGGTCACCCCCCTGTTCCCACCCCAGAGGAGGCTGTATTTAAAAGGTGCTGTGTGTAGTTTGGGGTGGACTTTGGGACCGTGGGGTGAAAAGGGCTCATGCAAATGTAGTATAGTATATTACAGTATTAACTTAGGCTTTGCCTCTTCACAGGTTTGTGGATTGAGCTATCTGGCCAAAGAGTTATGCTTGTGAATTGGAGAAATGAAGCTGCTCTTCCCTTCTTTCCCCTACTCATATCCCCCCTCCCATCCCCTCTATAATATGCACTCTCTTCTTCCAACTAGCTAGTTAGCATTGAGACAAGAAGGGAAACACTTAACGGCCACTTAACAGGGCAGGCTGAGTTTGTGCTCAAAGGCTACAGTCCAGAGTCAAATGCAAAATTTTGGGGCCTTAGGCTCTTTCAAGTTTTCACAGACTCCTGATGTTAGCTGCACTGTTTTCCTGTCAGCCTATTGTGTTTCCCAGACACTGCTCAGCACTCCGTCCCATTCAAATCCACAAAAACACCTTTTTGAAAGGACTTTACAGCTTGGATGGGACATGACAGCAAAAACAGCTTCACAACACAGCACCAGAGTAACCACAAAGCACAACACAGTAGAGTGCTGCTTTTCTTGCACACTGCATGGGAAAGCACCAGCATATTAGCGCACCTGGGCATTGTACAAGGAAAAGCCAACAACAAAGGAAGAATCCAATCACCTCCAAACCCAGTACACATTCATTTCATAGGGAGAAGGCTGTAGGTTAAAATACACACAAGGAAAAGAGAAGAAACATGGAGAGTATATACAACATGTAACTCAAACACTGAATACTGGGGGTTGAACTAAACCAGGACCCAGATCAAAACAAGCCCTGGGTATGGTTTTGCTGAATAAAAACCCAGACTGACATGGTTTTGCAAAACAAAAGCAGTTTTTAGGTTTTCACCATCTATTCTAAAAAAAAAAAAAAGAAGGGCCAAACCCAGAACGACATACCCTAATCTTTTGGATTTTGGGGGGTTCAGATAAAGTAGGATCCTGATTTTATTTTTGTAAACAAATACGCTGTATTAGATCTATCTTACAAACAAGTACAGAATGAGCCAGAACTTGAACATTTAATCAGCTTACAAATTCATTAGTTTAGCTTCTGACATCAGAGGTGTACATTCACATTATACAATTGTTTCTGTATAAGACTCTACTATATCCCATCAAGGTTACACTCTCATAACATTACATTAATAAACAAAATAAAGGAGTCGATGGGACAACTCACATGCACAGCGCTAATGCATATGCTTAAGATTTTGCAGGCATGGAGCGAAAGTTTGCTGGAAGGACTAGGAAGTGCTGTCTACAACATAATTTTATGGACTTACCCCACAATAGCATCATTTTTGGATAAAGACAATCAAGATACCTGGGAAGATTATTAATAAAGCAGACATAAAATTTCAACCAGAAAATAGAATACTTGCGACAGATAACTGAAATACACAATTAAAAAGTAAAAAAAATACGACTGATTAGAAAGTTATGTCTAGCTGGGAAATACTTCATGGAAATTGGTCTTGCCACCCTCTAACACAAACTGGTTATAGTGTGTGTGGCATATGCAAGAAATGGAAGAACTCACACATAATTTTCCCAAATACGAAAAAGAAATTTATGTCCATCTTCCCTCCTTGATTACTTTAATGATCCTACTCATCACCCAAAAAGCAATGGATAACTGACATTTGTAGGGCATTGGTGTAATTTCTTAATCTCCAATAATGTGCTGTCTCTCAGCAAAAGGGAATAATACGAGAATGAAGTCATACACAATGGATTTCGATAGAGGGTACCTGTGATATTATCTCTGTCACTCAGGCTATTTCTACACTTAAAACGCTACAGCGCTGCACTTGCATGGCTATAGCCTTTAGTGCAAACACTCACTACAGTGACAGGAGGAATTCTCCCATTGCTGTAGCTAATCCACCTCCCCAAGAGGCTCTAGCTAGTTTGACAGAAGAATTTTTCCATCAACCTAGCACTGTCTACACTGGGAGTGGGTAGATTTTTCACACTGCTGAGAGACGTAACTATGCCAATGTAAATTTTCAGTGTAGACAAGCCCTCAGGAATTAAATAAAAGTGGCTGCTGTTCTAAGTTTATTGTTATGATGGAATTCTTTTCCCAATATATTTTTTTATTATAAAAAAGAGGGTTCCATTTTTCCTCTTTGTGTATTTATATATGTAATTTATATTTTCTCAGTTAAAAAAAAAGAACAAGGCCTGACTGCATCTACCAAGCTATACAGCCATAGGATACATACACTGTATAAGAAAGGAAGCCATAATTAGATACCCAGAGAGAATACAGGCATTCTACAGGAGGAAAGAGTGAACCCAGGGAGATGGAGGATGTATACAGAATCCACAGAAGAATCCGACCTGAGGGACTGAGTTACAGGACATATACCTGTATCTTTCAGAAGAAGAAACTGAATGCAGAAGTAGACTACAAGGTGCATCCTAGATGACTGGTTCTGAAACTAGGAACAAAAGTTATGATGGGATACATATATTCTATAGGGAAGCTGAAGCCAGTAAAAAAGAGACATAAGATAAGTTCATTGTAGAAAGGAAGCACACTTCAATCAGAGTGGTCTCGCATATATAGAGAAAGAAAAAACCCATTCAGTTGGCTGGAGAGATTCTGAGCTGTATTTTCTCTCACACCAGTTGATCAGCCCCTGGTAGCAAAAATGATGTCTCCATCGGCAACAGAAATTCAGACAGGAATCCCTATGTGTTACCAGGAATGGAAAGTAGAGCCTGTCAGATTTCATGGATTCCTGAGGTCTGGCTGTGGGATCATACAGCCCATGAATTCCTATGCATTTGCATAGCCTTAAATGACTGCTGCTCTGTCTCTTTCATGAAGCAATTTGTTTGTATAGGTTCCCCCCCCACCCCATCTTTAGTTAGTAAAGATCCTCATCCTTGTGATCACAGGCCTGGGTGCAAACTCCAGGCAGGAATTGCAGACCTAAGGCTCCCTCCCCCCACTCCAGTATATTGTGAAATGTTTATGACCAGGATCTTATGGCTCTGGAGGTGCTGAATAGCCTGTTTTCTCCAAGTCTCAACTCCTGATGGGCAGCTAGAGACCAACTTTTAGCCGGTTTGGTCCCTAGTTGTGCATTTTATTACCCAGTTTGTCTCTTCAGCTCACATTTGTAAACTCCCGAGTAAATTTCTCCCTGGTTAACACTCTGGAGCTCAAAGAACTTTTCATGTTTTTATTACATCCTTAGTGATTAAAGGGAAATTTAAACCTCAAAATGTCCCCTGCTGTGATTATAAAAGCACAGCATCATTTTGGGTAGACGTGTTTTGAAACAATAAATTAAAAATTAGCTCTCCTAAAGTGGACAAATGTTTTTAAGTTAAGTGCAGGACGTTATTAACAATAAATAAGTTGCAATTCCTTCATAGATCACTGGGTGGCATGTGAGCGAGTTGTATGGGCCGTTAAAAGAGGTAAATTCTAATTGGACTGAGGGCAGTAGGGGTGTGAAATGGATGTATTACACTAAAAATATTAGACTTTATCCAACTTTGTGTGCTTCTGGTAATAATATACCGTATTCCAATCTCACATCTACGTAAGGAATCACTAGCACAAAAGTGCAGACTACCCGTGTGTCTGTGATGAGAAAATGTATTTAACTGACCAGCACTTTACAAGCTGCAATATTTTCTGCAATACGAACATAGATTTAAAATACAAAACAAATATCTATAAAGTGCAATCAATGAAAACACTCAAATTCTGTGCTAAAATTTCAAATGGGAAGGTAGGAGAGGACTGAAATTGGAACTGGGTGTGGGGAGTTCCTGCTAGGAATGGCTTGTGTGCAGCTGTATAATTATCATTATTGGAGGGAAGTGGTTTGTTGTGGTAAATTATATGAAAAATCATAGCCTGGGCATAGTAAGAGCCAGCGTAAGTGAACACGGGGCAAGCTTTGGGTGTGCAAAGAAAAACTGCTTGCTTTATCCACCCATACCACTAAGCTTTGTGTAGAGAGCTGCTCCGTGGCTCAGTCTCAGTGGAGAGACCAGTATCCTTGCAGTGTGGCTACAGACTCATCGGTGAGGGGGTCACAGCCTGTCTCCTCAGCACTTCCTTGCTTTACCATTTCAGTACCTCTAACATTTTTCCCTCTAGAATGAAGGAGAAAAACAAATTCACCATCACACAGCATACAAAAATCGATTCAGATGCACATATCCAGGTATTCAGACAAATACATTGTACCTGCACCACTGTGAACACACATACTCACACACTACACTGCAGCTCCCCCATATGTAAGGATGCCATTTGTACTTCTGCACACACATTTAGACATACTAGCAACAAGCATGGACACATGCATAGACACAGCAACATGATTATTACTAAACACACAGACGTATTTCTTTTTATTATGCAGACATACACATGTACACACCCTCAAATACCACAATGCTCATATTCAGACAGATGTGTGAACAGAAGAATGCTGCTTGTTGATGTCTATGTTTCTAGAGCTTACTCCAGTGTATTTCTCCAGTGCACGTGCACAGCTGAAGACAGTGAATGAGCTAGCAGGTTAAAGCTTCCCTTTCAAATTACTTCTCGTTTATTCTCCATCCACACTTAAGGCCCTGACTATAATGAAGCTGAAACTGAGTTTAAAAAAATCATGTTCAAATTTGGTTGTTTGTCATTATTTATTTAGTGTGTCTGGTTGGTAAGCATGATGCTTTACATTTGTGCCCATGCACAATCACTAGACAGATGAATAACAGAGATGGCAACAGCAGAGGCATAGGGAGGAAGAGAAGAATAACAAAAAACGGGAAAGAGAAGAGCTTGTGGGATAGTATTGTTGGATCATTATTACATCAGAACTGGTCTTTAACATGCTTTGTCTGGCTAGTGTGGATGGTTACAACCATATTTATAATTATGCTCAAGCTTGGACCTTTACAGGTTTTAATCATGGTTCTAACAATTTAAGCCCTATCCACACTGGCTGGTAAAACCATGCCAGGACTGGGTTTAAGGGGAACTCTTTAAACATGTTTCCCATATTCTCTTTAAAGACCAGTTTAGATAAGGCCTTTGTGGGCTAGTCTCTGTGACTCTGAATAAGATGTATCCCACCTGGATTTAGAATAACCAAGAGATGAACCAAAGCAGTCTCGGTTATAGCAAAGTTGAGAGGGCACTAGCCTTTTGGGAGGAATCGCCACTATTTTGCTACTACTGGTGGACTACTACTGCCCTAGTGGTAGCAATGGCAGGAGCACGAGCAGAGAAAAGGCACCCGTTTTTTTTATCGTGGTGTCCTCTAGACCTGCTTTAAGCAGGTCTGGCTGACTGACATGGTACTTAAAATGCTGGTGGCTTGTGTGTTTTGTCTATACCACTTCTACCACCATCTCTACCACTAATGGAGCTGCAGCTGGGGGAGTGAAATGGTGGGATATTTCCCCCATAAGTGTAATACAGACAAGGCCTAAGTGGTTTGGCATAAACAGGAACTGTTGAAGGAGGTTTCTTACCGGTTCTTCTTATAGCTGAGTCCATTCTCTCGGAACCCCTTCGCAAATGGATTGTTATCAATCTTCAGCTGGGTAACCTGTGATGGGGAGATACCAGAGGGAGAGAAGGAAATAGAAAGGAGAGAGAGATGGGAAGGTGGAGACACAAAGAGAAAGGAAGGGAGGAAGAAAAATGCAGAAAAAAGGAAATAGAGGGAGAGGAAGAGAGAAAAGACAGAGGAAAGCATGAGAAAGGGGAAGGAGGGGTAATGAGAGAAAAAGAGAAGTGGAGAGGAATAGAAAAAGGGGGAAGAATGAGGGAGGGGAGAGAGTGAAAAAGGCCATGTTAGTTATGTGGATATTCCCCAGTCTATTGGTGAAATGGCTTCAGAGTGAGACCATTCAAAAATGGCGGTTATTTAAGGAGCAAATAGGACAGGAAGGAAACCAGAAAGAGGAAAACAACAGAAACCCGGAAGACGAAGCTGGTGAAATCAGGAACAATGAATGCTCCCCTCAAAGG